>NC_072431.2:5202500-7702500 GCF_028878055.3 Symphalangus syndactylus | reverse complement strand
AAACTAAGCAGTATTCTTTCATCTTAGTGGGGGAGACTCTTCCTTAAACCTAAGACATGTTGGTAAAGACTTGTCAAATGTTGACTGCAACACTGAATGCATTTACCCTTTGAAATTAAGGAAGTAATGGTTTCTTATTTTAAGTACTTAATTCTATGTAGGTAAAAACCATATAAATTTGAAAACGTATATTCTATTTGGTTCAGAGAATTGTGTGCATTTATATTTAGAAGTCTATAAAATCAGGGGAGAAAGATTCTTAAAATAATTTAATGAGGAAAAGACCAACAAACATATTACTATGATCAAAGCAAATGTTGTAGAAAATTGACCACCATAAGGGTAATTCAACAGAAACCACCACATCTAGAGTTTCTAGTCCACCTTAGAAGCTCCTTACAAGGGTGCTAAGTCTTTCACATAATTTGAGGATAACAGTGCAAAGTGAGGGGAGATGAGCTACAGACTTATAATTGCATCAAACAGTAGTCTTTGCCTCTACATATTTATGATTCATTACCAAGCACTTTAAGGGCAGAGAAAAATTTCCAGTTTTCATCTTCCAAGTCAATTACGATTACAGTCATAGAATTAAAGAAATGCATTAGATCTATCCATTTTAATTGGCATTATAAATGTTTCTCTTTCTTTGGTTTCTATAACCTTGACAGTTCCTGACTTTGTCTTTCCTTCTTTATTATTGCCTTCATTATCTTTTTCACCCACCAATTTTGCCCTAACAATAAAGTTTTCTCATTAAGTCCACTGCATTTTACTGTTTATTATTTGTGAGTTCATTTCTAATGAATTTAACTGTCATCTTAATAGTTACCCATAGGTCCATACCTCTAGCCCTGCTCTCACTTCTATTTCTAGTCCGGTAATTCCAGGAACCAATAGAGCAAATCTACTTTAGTATATTTCCGCTACATCATATTCACCTCCTTGCACTATCGCATTAGAATTAATCTGTGCTTTTCAGTGATACTACTTTCTTCTAATTTTCTTGCTACTGAGCTCTTTTTCACAAGTAATACCACTGAATATTTTTTTCTTTGTATCAGTTAAAACTTTTTGTTGTTGCCAGTAACAGTAGAACCAATCCAAAGTCATTTTTTAAGAGAATAATTAGCTCAAGCAAATTAAAATCCAGATGTAGTACAGATTAGGTTCAATTCTAGGTTTTACCTAGTGCCTCAAACAATGTTATCAGTGATCTGATTTTGCTATACTTTCCTGTTCTGCCTTCCTCGCAATAGGCTACATCTTAGGCTCCATCCTATGGCCTCCAAAACATCATGCCTTCCCTTATGGTAGCAACATGGCTGCATCAGCCCTAGTTCTCCAATCCCCATATAACACCTCCATTGAAGTCAGCATCTTTTCTGACAGCATCCACTTAATCCTGGGATTATTTATTTCTTGTCTTGATTTAGGTCATATATCCATCATTAAGTCAATCACTGAGACCAGAGATGGTTCTACTGAGTCAGTGGTGTCCTCAAATCTTCCCACTACACATAGCTTAGAATGGGGGCAGGATGAATCCTTCAAAGGAATATCAGGGTGCTGGAGGAAGGAGAAATAAGCACTGGGAAAGAAAACAACATGTCTGAGACATGTGCCAATTAGATTACAAACTCTGAGCACAGATCATGTTGAATACATTCCAGTCTTCCTTATTCTCGTCTGCCCTTCCATTCCCACAATATCCAGCACTGTGGAAGACCCACCAGCTGATTCTTAGTATATATGTTGGGATTTATTGATTGATCAATAAGTAAAATTCCAACCTGAAAGACACATATTGGATCAAACGTTTTACATCAATTCATCTAGGACTAAGAGGCTTGGAAGATACAGAAATAGGAGATGATGTCTCTTTCCACACGTATTGTCTGCCTCCACACACATATGGAGAAGGCTCAAAACACCAGCACATATTAGAATATAATTTGAAATCGGCATATGCTATCATGCCTATGTCTTAATTTGGAATTTTAAGAATAGTGACCTCATGACATTGACTGTATCATGGTATCCTCCTATCACTCCTGTGTATTTTTAATGGATATATGTGTCTTTAGTAGACTGGACACTTATTTAGAAAAAATAAGTAACTTCTCACTGATCATTTTATTAGCTCCAGAGTTTAGCAAAAGATATGGTACACAGTAGGTCCCAAATATCTATTTGTTAAATAGCATTAATTATTATATTATTTGATTAGTAAAGACAGTAAGCAAAAAGTACAAATATGGCATTCCCTTATCATGATAAATGCAGCTTAAAAGGTCAAATTCATCACTATAAAATATTCTTTATAATCTACATGAGGTCCTAGTTTAAGCAGCCTAAACCTTTTCCACTGTAGTAATTAAATGGGTCTGGATATGTGTAGGGAGCCTCATGTAACTTAGAAAACTACTGGGAAGAAAAGTATCCAACGGGTGAGACACGTGGCTCAATAGAAGTTCAAAGACAGTGAGCTAATTTTGGTTCGGTAAGAGTGCTTTAAAATAGGGGAAACATCTATTACTCGGGTTGATTTATAGCCCAGTCTTCATGAACTCGTAATATTTAAACCCTGGAGTAGAGGTGTGATTGAGGGAGAAGCTGGTAGCTTTAATAAAAGATCAAGTAACAATGAAAAGTGCTGGCTTTAGATTCAATAGCTTTGGTGCCAACAACAATAGCAGCTGTATTAGTCCATTCTCACACTGCTGTAAAGATACTACTTGAGACTGGGTAATTTATAAAGAAAAGAGGTTTAATTGACTCACAGTTCTGGATGGCTGAAGAGGCCTCAGAAAGCTTAAAATCCTGGTGGAAGGGGAAGCAGGCATGTCTTACATAGCAGCAAGTGAGAGAGAGCCAGGAGAAACCGCCACTTTTGAAACCATCAGATCTCGTGAGAACTCACTCATTATCACAACAACAGCATGGGGGAACCACCCTCATGCTCCAATCACCTCCCACCAAGTCCCCCCCTCCACATGTGGGGGTTATAGTTTGAGATGAGATTTGGGTGGGGACACAGAGCCTAACCATATCAGTAGCTTCAAAAGCACAGGTTGTCCTGGCACTCTGAACCAAGTCTGGTACGTTGGGGCACCAATAGCAGAAAAGGTAGACAATATCAGATAACACGTGACAAATTTTAGAACTACAGTGAAACATATAATGGAAAACCTCCGCAGTAACTCCCAGACTATCTGGAGAGAAACTGAAGCACCTAAATGTCTCACAGATCCATTTGGACAGAGCTGAGGGAACATAATATTGCTGCTCCTGTTGCAGCCGTTTGTGAATGCCACTCAGCTAAATCCTAGGAAAATCCAGATTGTGTCTCAAAATTAGAAACTGAATTGTGAAAAGTTTTATTTTAATATGTCAACATGTTTTTTACTTCTGTTTCTTCAGCACCTATTTGTCATCGTTAGGATTTCCAGGTGTTGGGTATTCAGTCTGTACTTTAATTCCTAACAAAATGAAAAAAAAAATTAAAAAGCAGCTATGTACATTCCATTTATATCACTTATGCAATCTCGTTCATGTAACAGGACAATTACTTGCTTTTGATGGTTCTAAGAGCAGAAACACGATTTCCTTTTTAGGGCAAATTCATTGTTCTGGAAGGAGCCATTTTGTTTGCCTCTTTTGGGCATGCAGATGTAAGTTAGGTACTAGTTTATTTAGGTTAACACCTAACTTTGGGAAATTAAGTCAAATGCAAACAGTTTAAATGGAATGGAAGTAATGTCATGTCTTATATTAGCAGTCAGGCAAAGGGGCTGCTTTTGTGAAAGACCTTGAGAGGGAACTGGCAGTCATTGTGAGGAGTTTGCCATTTTTCTCCGAGACTACAGGCCAGGGTTTAGCCAGCTCTGTGTTAGAAAGGACGTGGAAGAAGTGGCTCTAAGTTGGGAAGGAGTGCATTTCAATAATAAAGTGACAGGCTAGAAATAGAAGCAGATAATGGAACTTAGAAGTGATGATGTTTGACAGAAATAAATTCAGACAAAAAGGAGGAAACAAACATGAAATAGGTGCAGACTGAAATTTTTCATCTTCTTTAACTTCCAGTACAATAGTTCTAAAGGCAATGTTCTTCATAATAAAAGCCATTGAATCAATCAAGATTTTAGACACAAATGTGATACATAACAAACCACCCACCAACTCACTGGTTTAAAACAACAATTGTTTATTCTCACTCCCATGACTGCCAGTTGGCCGGGGATTGGCTGGTCTAGGCTGCTCTCAGCTAGTCTTGCCTTCCAAGTGGGCTTCACATGCCTCTTTTACTTCTTGGAGGAAGAGGTTAACTGAGACCTCATGGCAATGGCAGAACCCAGGAGGCCAAGCCCAGGCATACCTTGAAAGCCATTAAGTGTGTCCACATCTGTTAACATCTCATTGATCCAACCAAGTAACATGGCTGAACTCAAATCAAGACATGGAACGCTCCCTCTAGGTGGTGAAACTACAAAGACCCAAAACAATGGGTGTGGATGTAGGGTAGGGTGAAGAATTAGGGTGGATAATTCAATCTATCACAAAGACACAGTCAAGCAAATATAAATTACCAAATGAAATATGCACAAATGAATCATTAAAAACAAACTTAAAGGTATATTTCTCCTCCAGATGGTGGTTGCGTATTTATAGAGCACATCTGTGATCTGGGGGATTGTATGTACAAAGGTGATGTAAATATTAGCACAAAGAAATGAATAAGAATAACTGTCCTATGTTCTGTCTATTCTGAAGTATGGAGGTAATTGTGAGTCTTACATTGCTGCAGCAGATGGGAGTTTCCAAGCATTTTGTCACTTAAGAGTTAAGAGTTTAGGAGTCCTCTATTGACTTGTTAATCACACTAATCAACTATCATACCATTGGAACAATGGAGAAGAATAAGTACTAGAATATATTTATACTGTTGTAAGAAATAATTGGGAGTTTGTAATGAAGTGAAAATTATCCAGCAAGACAATCCAGAACTACTACTAACTTTTTTTTCTTGGAGTCTCGCTCTGTTGCACTACTACTAACTTCTATGTAAGTAGTAAAAGGATTTTACTTAAACCATTTCCCCTTTGCTCTCAGAAATGAGCACTGGGAGCAGGCTGCACTGTTTTTTTCTAAATAGGAAATGGGTTAAATAACCAATAGTTTTAATAGCTAAGCATATATATTCCATATAGCCTTGCCATCAAGAGATTTCAGAGGTCGAATTTCCCTAAATATATGATCTTGCCTTAAAGTTAGCCACATAACAAAATAAGTAGACATCTTTCTGTCTGTTCAAAAGTAAAATATGACGCTAAATCCATGCGTGTAATTAAAGCTTATAGACCACTTCATGGAAGAATGGCAGACTTAACAGGTTAATCCATGAAGAAAAAAAGACTTTGAACAGATGTCAAGTGACTGTGGAAAAATTTGAGAACTGTAGCATCTAGAAATGGAAGTTCCTTCAAACGTGCAACCGTTACAAATTCTGCCAACTGTCATTCTCAGCAAACTACCGCAAGGACAAAAAAACCAAATACTGCATGTTGTCACTCGTAGGTGGGAAATGAACAATGAGAAAACATGGACACAGGAAGGGGAACATCATACACTGGGGCCTGCTGTGGGGTGTGGGGAGTGGGGAGGGACAGCATTAGGAGATATACCTAATGTTAAATGACGAGTTAACGGGTGCAGCACACCAACATGGCACATGGATACATATGTAACAAACCTGCACGTTGTGCACATGTACCCTAAAACTTTAATAATAAAAAAAAAATTCTGTCAACTGCTGTACGTGAAAGAAAGATGCTACCATGCAGCTCAAGAATTAATCTAAAGAGGAAACCCGGGACTGCTATTATCCACTGTTACCTTCTCTCTGTAAAAAAAAAAAAAATAAAATAAAATAAAAATAAGCAAAAGCTTGTTACAGTACTAAATGTGTCACATTACTGTTTAAACTCATCAGAGACAGATGGCTAATTTGACTAAACCAACCTTTGTTTACACTGGAACTGATCCATTGATCCTGTGCAAAAGAATTGTGGTTTAAACTTCCCCCTACTTCAGCTACCACATTAATTCCAGCGTTCGCTGCATTTCAAAAGAACAAGATTAAGATTTCCACATATTCCTTATGAATTAAAGCAACTGGATGAGTTCATAGTAATAAATATTTAGGAACCAGACTTCCCAAGGACAACATAATGAATAATAACCATGTACAGCACAGGTGGGCAGTTTTATGCCTTAATGTATTGTTTATATGATAAGGAAAAATATTGCTAAATGCAAAGTAATTCTACCAGCACTGATGTTTAAGACAATACAGATTCGGATAAATAGAACTTCTATGTTTTTCCATTTGCAATTTAAACTACAATTGCTAGACTCCTTTAAGTCCTAATTATTTAAAAGAAGCAGTAGTTAAACAAATGTATGATGTTTTGAATCTGTGCTAGCACATTGTAACCATATGCAAATATGTGCCCTGGATATATATGTCTTAGTGATAAAATAAAATTGAGAGCTTTTCCTGCCCCAATATTTTCTCAAAGTATGACTAAATAATTGACATGAGCTTTCAAATTTGTGAATTATTTTTTTTTCCTACAATTAGGAGAATCTGGTCAGTGCATAATTTCATGAGTGTTAAGTAAGCATCTAAAAAGTCGACTTCATTATTCAACTACCAGGTGATTCCCAGTAAATTATCGTTCTGGAACTATAATGGGTAAGTCAAAGTGTTTCAGTCTGTGACAAGACTACGCATCCTTAGAAATTATCTTTTGTGTTGAGATTTAGTGTTATATACAAAGATAACAACACAACAACTCTTGATAGGGTGGTCCTTAAAGGCAGGGTTTTCTCACACTCAAAACATCTCTAACTCTCCCTGTCAGATGTACTTGACCTTCCTATTACATTTACTCTGTCACTTCCATCATAGGTCTTACCATATGATGCGATTGTGTGTGTATATGTTTCTTTCTTTTTCTCTCTCTCTCCCACTGAACTCTAAGATATTTGAAAGGTAAAAATCCCCTTGTCTACTCTACCCTATGTGATTAGCATAGCAATTATACAGTATGTATCTGGGTGTCAGCACTTAATTAGTGATACACACGTACGCATACACATATTCTCTCTCTCCTATATATATATAAATCAGGGCTCATTATAATATCTCAGGGGTAATGGAGTACCTAAGAAGGAAGAACTTGGATAAGTGGGAGACCTCCCCAAGTCTAGGATTCCGATCACTGGAGAAGGTATGGCTGCAGCCCAGGAGTTAGTGGAGAAGTCTGCTGAATTGTCCAGACCAGAATTGACCCACATTTGTCTAGACTAGTGGAAACTTCCCTCAGGGTACAGGCTGGTGAGGGCTGGTTGGTGCACACACAAATGGAGTCAGAGCATTGGAGCCTGCTCACCAGCAGAGCAGCAGGAGACCAACTGTACATAGGAGACCATCTATAACCCAGGGACAGCCACAGCAAGAACCTGGTGCCCCGGACTGCGTGCACTGGGTGCCTGACTAAAGCAGAGTGCCACCGCATGTTCCCATGCAGGCATTCTTGCAACAGAAGCAAAAAGCAAAACCAAATCATACCAGAACCAGGAAGATAAACCCTTTTCCTTCTGCAATGTTGCTTTAGTGCCCTCTACTGACAAAGCTTAATTTTAAGATGTACAAAGGAGAAACACTTGGAGGGTCTAACTCCATTACAGCAGAGCAGATAATGAAGGGTGGCTATGGAGCTGACAGGCAATGAACAGATAACCAGAACATCACTCAACAATCAAAAGAGAAATTTGTACTCAACAAGCACCCATTTTAAGAACTGATCATTTCTATTCTGTTATCTTTGGGGCCTACCTGTATCCTTTCTTCCAAACAATCGCTCACAGTGAACTATACAGATTGTTTAAAGACCACAGTTTACCCTTACTTGTATCTGAGAGAAGTGGGGGATAGTTACATAAGGTAAATCATATCCAGCTTCATGGTGTAGCTGAGAGTAGATCTGGCATAAGCTCACTTTCTTTACAGCCTAATATTTATAGTTATATATGGTTCATACCATAGTCAGTGAAAGCGGAAGTAGTAGCAATCACCTGTAAGGCGTTCCAAATCTGGACCCTTACTTCTCCCACTGGTTCACTCCATGCTCACCACACTGGCCTCGTCAAGGTTCCTAGAACACACTGGCAAATCCATTCAGGGCATCTGCCCTTGGTTTTGCCCTCTGCTCCAAACACTTTTCCTTAAAAGAGCCACAGGGAGCATCCACTCATTTTATTTATTTATTTATTTATTTTTTTGAGACGGAGTCTTGCTCTGTCACCCAGGCTGGAGTGCAGTGGCGCGATCTCGGCTCACTGCAAGCTCCGCCTCCCGGGTTCACGCCATTCTCCTGCCTCAGTCTCCCCAGTAGCTGGGACTACAGGCGCCCGCCACCACGCCCGGCTAATTTTTTGTATTTTTTAGTAGAGACGGGGTTTCACCGTGGTCTCGATCTCCTGACCTCGTGATCCGCCCGCCTCGGCCTCCCAAAGTGCTGGGATTACAGGCATGAGCCACCATGCCCGGCCCATCCACTCATTTTCAAGTGACTCAAGTGGTACTTCCACAGTAAGACTTTTCCTAACTATCCTATTTAAAATAGCAACCCACTGATACTTCCTGTCCCCTTTCATGGTTTTTCTCTTAAGCATTTATCACCAACACACACACTCCGTCTCTCCCCCCACTTTTTCTCTCTCTCTCTCTCTGTGTATACGTGCGTGTGTGTATATGTATATGTATATATGTACATAGAGAGAGAGACAGGATCTTGCTCTTTCACTCAGGCTGGAGTTCAGTGTGTGCTCATAGCTCACTGTAACCTCAAACTCCTGAGGTCAAGCAATCCTCCTGCCTCAGCCTTCCAAGCTAGGACCGCAGGTATGCACCCCCATGCCTGGCTAATTTAAAAAATGTATTTTTTTAGATACAGGGTCTCACTATGTAGCGTAGGTTGGTCTTGAACTCCTGACCTCAAGTAATCCTCCCAGCTTGGCCTCCCGAAGTGCAAGGATTACAGGTATGAGCTACTACACCCAACCACACTATATATTTTATTTGATTGTTTGGTAATTATCTGCCATGCACATTAAAACACAAGCACCATGAATGAATTTTTTTCTGGTTTCTTCACTATATCATATTTTATGTCCTAGATTACTGCCTGATCAGTAAATACAAGTCAAATGACTCATCCTACAATCTAAGATTAGATTATTGCTTGCTCCTTACTTCATATTTCAAAAAATTCAAATCCACCTAGATACCAAGGCAGACAAATGACTGAAGCAGGCTGGGGTGAGTCCCTGAGTGAAGTGACGAATGTGTGTCTGAAAGAGTAATTATTTATGATCTCTATTGAAAATTGTGACCATACAGGAATAAGAATCATGTATGGTCATTTTCAGACTTTTCAAAAGTGGAATAAAATGAGCACTTTGGGGTATAATCTAGTCTGTAAATGTAGGCACTAATTCAATTTAAGAACAAGAAGAATCCAAAAATAAAACCAAAACACTTTGCAAGACAAACAAAATATGTCCAGAGGCAGAAAGCAGTCACAGCAATTAGGAGGCCACATAATTTTCCCACACTTGGGGTATATTAAGGAAATTCCTTGTTTGGTTTCTAAATTTACCCTTTCTGTACTGATGCTCAGACTCTTAATGTTGCAGTTCTCTCTCTTACCCATAAGCTCTTGTCCCCATAAAGACATCACACTCTCTTCCCTTTTTCCTCTTTATATTCTCTATTCTTTCAGTCTTTTCTGCCAGTAGCCCACACATAGTAAATTTTCAGAAGGAACATCTGCTTTGGAATCAGAAAAAAAGTGGGGAGGGGAGAGGTGAATTATAGTTTTACCTCTTCATCGGTCTGAGAGCTTGGAGAAATTTCTTCATCTACAATCTCTAATTTTCTTACAGTGTTTGAGTTCCCCTGGAAACCACTCCATTTTATCCTCTTCTTAAGCCTTGCAATCACTTCCCAGTATTGTTCTTAGGTTGTCCTCCAGGGCTCTGGCTGCTCCTCCCCTGAGCAGCCTGAATCTGTCTCTGCTTAATAGGGAGAATCACACAAGTCTCCTTTGTCTTCTTCAGAAAGTAAAATACTGGTGCTGTCACTCATTTTACCATATACTATTCCGGATTACTGAACTGCTCTATCAATGCATTATCATCTACCTTCCTTACTTCGTCTAACACAAAAGGGAACGGAGAAACTGACTAATATAGAGACAGAGAGAGAGAAAGAGTTAGGAAAAGAGAAAGACACAAAGATAGGAAAACCATGAAGGAGGAGGATAAGGAATAAGAAACAATAATTATTTTGTTACAAATTATCCCTCATACAAGGCAAAAGAATGGATGATGTAGCCTTAAAGCATAATCGTAAAGTACCACTTGTGTTCCATGATTCTGTGACTACATGGTCATAATAAATAATTAAGATTGTATTTTATAGGGAGCCAAAATATTTATTTTTTGAAAAGCACATGTTTCTCCTTAGGATATTCTACTCGCAATATCTTCTGTTATTATGCCTTTAACAGACATTTAAAAACTCATCTTTATTTCTGAAAAGATTTGTACTTAGACAACTTCCTGTGAGTTTTGTAAAAACCCCAGAGAAGCACATTTGATGAATCGGTTGGTACACAATATAAGTCAGAGGTTGATTATGATTAGTGTAGTTGATGCTCTTTCAGTTTTTATTTAATTTTAGTGATATTTATACTCTTACTGGTAAATTCAGAGTCAAGACTGTTACTATATCCTTTACACTCTAGTACAGTTTAAAGAGAGACAGTATTTTAAGTCATTAGTAGGTTGAAGACATAATAATATCATTTAGGTTTTGTTTAACAACAATAAATTTGTGTTCACAAAAAAAGGTTTAAGAAAAATTGCTATGTACCTACAAGTCAACTGGAATAAAAATAAACCAGTTAAATCAGATTTTAAAAAAAATTTGAGAAAACAATTCTAAGGTGCTATTATAAAAATGCTACTTTATCTTTATATACATTTTAGTATTGTTTTGTTTTAATTAACAAGCAATAATTGCTTCTTATATTTGGTATTAACTAATTTGTGGATATTGACAACTGGATAATACAAAGGTGTGTCAGGCATTGTGCTGAATTAGAAAATAGATCTATAGGCTGGGTGCACTGGCTCACACCTGTAGTTCCAACATTTCAGGAGGCCAAGCTGGGCAAATTGCTTGAGCCCAAGAGTTTGAGACCTTCCTGAGAAACATGGCAAAAACCTGTCTTTACAAAAAATAGAAAAATTAGACAGGCAAGGTGGTGCACATCTGTAGTCCCAGCTACTTGGGAGCTGAGGTGGGGCAGTCACTTGAGCCTGGGAGGTCCAGGCTGCAGTAAGCCATGACTGCACCACTGCACTCCAGCCTGGGTAACACAATAAGACCCTGTCCCAGCAACAACGACAAAGAAAATAGATCTATAAAAGTATTTTATCTTTTAGGTTATAGAGTAATGCACGCACTCTAAAAAAACAAAAAGAATGGGAAGTAGAAAAATATAAAAAGAGATGCAGAAAATAATAATTGCAATTATGAAAGTATGACAAAAAACATCAGGCACAGAGTTCACTGTCTCATAGATTATTATAATTTGCCTTATTGTCTTAAGATGTACAAGCAGAAAGTAAACACTAACCTTGAAATAAGGAGATAGCTGGTTAAACTGTTGACACTTCAGTATAAAAGAGTTTAGGACATAAGCATGATCCAAAGCAATGAACTGAATATAACTTCTGAGCAGGTGACACCATCAATTTTCTAGTTTTTCCCCATGGTTAATAAGTTAATGACCCTTGTTCTTGCCACTTCAAATGAATATACTCAGATAATTCAAAAATATATTGTGTTCACTCATGCACCCTGCTAGAGGTATAGTCATAAATCATCTAATCTAGTCACCAGACTTCATAAAAATCTGTAAATCATCATGGGAGATGTTTTGAAAGATGCTATCTAAGAGATTAAGCACTAAAATATCATTTGGCAAAGTGAATACTACAGAGCATTAGTCCAGTGAGCTTTCTAAGTATAAAGAAGAGCAGGGGTCGGTTTCTTAACCTTCTCTGCCAGAGTCCAGAGTCCCAAAATATGTAACATAGAAAGGCTTTGAGAACATGTATTGCAAAAAACCTGGTTAACTTTGTTTAATCCAGTGTCTTTCCATTATATTTACTAGGAAACATTTAGACAAACTTCTTTGGTCCCCCTCAGGCATATCTTGAAGCTTTAAGAATGGGTCTTATGAAGTCCTAACACTAAATATGGTCAAAAGAATTAAAGATAATGTACACACATTTGAAATATAAAGACTATAGAAAGTATGTCAGAGACTAAATGCTAAGATTAATATCACCAGTGAGAAAACAACTGTTATTAAAAGTCAAGTTGTGTTCATGCCTAACCAATCACAAGACTATGTGTGTAAGCTCCCTGATTTAAAAAAAAACCATTAGCAGGTTAAAGTGTACTTTACTAACTTGCTTTCCTAAGGTAAAATATACAATTTTCCTATTTAAAACTTGTAGTTATGGGCTGACAACTATAATAAAATATATGCTTCCTAAATTGCATATTTTTTTAATTGCCAGGAAAGCTCAATGTGAGGCAATCATGGCCTCTTCAAATCCAATTCTGAATGAATGGGTGGATGGGATATGTCAATCACGTGTCTGCCAAGCCTAATACTCCCCTCTCCAGCAAAGATGCTTCCTTGTAAGATAGTGCTATGCTGTTTGTTTTTTTGTGTGTGTTTGCTTCGTTGTTAATGCAATTGGTTGGTTTATTTTTTGTATAGAGGGTAGTCACTGATGGGTCCAGAAGAGTACGCTGAATACCAGGTCAACTGGTCAATGACCTGCAAAGTGCTGGGCTGTGAGGACTCTGTCTTCCCACCAGAGGTGAGGTTAATTAGCAAAGCCAATCACATTGTTTCTCCCATCCAGTCTGTACTAGATAATACAAAGAGACAGTCTAATGGGATCAAACCTGTAGATACCATGACAGTAATATTACAGGGCCAATATGAAATAGCTTTTTCTCAGAACCCTTTAGATCACCAAGGATGGCTGCAGTTTCAGACTGGACTTATTTTTAAAAGTAAAACAATCTTTTCTAAATTTCATCTAATTTACTAACAGAATGATACCAAGAGAAGTGAGTATAAAATTATTATCTAAATTCTGTGCCAACTAAAATTGATTTTAATTTTTTAAGAAAGAAGAATCATCTTCATTATTCAACTATGCAACACCAAGTTCAATATTTAGATGAAAAATCCTGGCCTTCTATTGGTATTGTAAAAATCTGTCAGGTATTGTAAAAATCTGTGACAAATGAGTTTCATATCCATGAATTAATTCGAAGTCACTGTTGGCTGTGTTTAATATTTGTGCAAAAAAATAGAACAAAATAGGAAGGCTGATGCCACTAAAAGCTGATGTCCAAACCCAAAATGCATTTAAGTGTCCATATTTAATGGTTGAGAAGCAGTTTAAACTGCACACCATAAAATCCATCAACACACACTTTCACTAAAGAGGAAATCTCCATTTTGTGGTCAGATAGACTCAATATTTGGTTTGAAAACATCTCATGTTTCTATAGATCACCAAAGATTAGAAAGAGGGGCAGGGATCATGTGAGAGAGGCAGAATACACTTCATTTCTCAAAAAACACATGTTCATGATTTGACATACATTATAAAGAAGAATGAAAGCTATAGATTAAAGGTCTGCACATACCAAAAGCAAAGGAAAACTATGCAGGGTTCTACTTATAATGTTTTATTTACACAGGTGACTTTCTTCCAACAAAGCTTTATTCCCTAAAACACATTTCAACTCTGTGGTTTCAATCAATGACATTTAAGAAATTGTCATGGTCAAAGGAAAAAAGAAGCTGCTTGGATTCTAACATCAAGTATTTAATAATGATAAAAAAAACAGCAGCAGTCTCATGTACAGCAGTAGGCTACAAAAAGAAATCAAGAAGGAGATAGTGTGGGGGCTTGAAAGCAATGCCCATCAAGTGCATCTAGTCAATTTAAAAATAGTGTTTATTGAGATGCCTGGCTGGAATTAATGTAGCCCACTTTATGAACAGGCTGTATTTTAAGTGTTCATCTCAGTATGCAGTGCTGTGCTAAGCACTTTTGGGAAATACTTAGATGCTTTAAGCAGAATTTCTGCCTTTTAAATGACTGGTATAATGGTGGAATGGAGAAAAAAGTACTGTATTTAGGAGAAAAAACCATTATGCCAAGTAGTATATTGGTATGCTAAAATAAATACAAACATAATTTTACGATAATTCAGAAGAAGAGAAGTTACAGATGGGGAGAAAAATATATAGAAGCTTCATTTTAACATGAACTTGGAAAACATGATTTAAGCAGAATGATATAGCTTAACAGGTATGAGAATCTAGTAAGGATAGGAAATGGAGACTAATAAGATACAGTGTGAGAGCAGCATATAACTAGGTATGCTGCGAAGAAAGGAGTCCTGCTGGGAAACACTCAAGGGGGTCAGGTGGTTGCTCTGGGGAAGGATTAGAAGACACAGTTATTAATCAACTAATAATGTGGACTAATTTTGTGTAATATTAACACACATACAGGTATATGTTTACCTACAGAATCTACTCATCATAGTATTATTAAGGCAGGCTACAATATTTATTGAATGTTGAATATGAAGAGAACCATCATATTTCTATGGGAAAACAAATTCAAGGACTGTATTTGGACCATCAGGAAGTAATTCCATACAAATGTAGAAGTTTTGCTTTGCCACTAACTCTATCCAAAGAACTTCAGAAATGGAAAGGCTCCAAAATGAGACACACAAGAAAATCTCTTTGGTTTTGACCAGGGATCTGGCCATCAAAGAAGGGTTGTGGGAGCTCCAGAAACGGGGACTCAGCGTCTGGGATTTCATATTAATTTGAAACCCTGAGAATGTTTCTTGGTCTCTCTAGCTCCTGGGTTATTCCCTTTTTTACCTTCGGTGGATCTCCAGAAAGTCAGGGAGTTGAATCATGTTCACTTTAGAGCCTGATACCTAGAACAGTACCTGATTCATTTTAGGCACACAGTAAACACAATGAATTAATGTTAAAGCTGTCAATAACTTATTTTAACCGAGGTTATTTATCCTCCATAATTCACAAAGGAACAAAACAAGTTGTTTTTTTAAAAAAAATTATCCCCAATGTATATTTTCCTGAAGCATATTATTTAGGCCCATTCAGTTTTTAATGAGGGTGTCTCACACGAATTACTAAAAGGAAATCTCGACTAAAACAGCTCTATTTTAGTCCTAACCTAATTTTTTCATTATTGATAAGACAGTGACAGCAAAACAAGATTGAATTAAGACTCTTCTATACATGAAAGAAAGACTGCAACCAGTATATACAGAAGAGGGCCAGGGCAACAATAAAGATAATGGGCAGAACTGCAGTTATCAGTTGCCATATGCGTTCATTACAGGCTTTGAAACCTCTGAACACCAGCCCCTTGGTTTTTCATCCTTGCACCTCCATTTTGTATCACTGTTGGTGCTCAACAGAATCAAAAACTGAAGGGGAGATTCTAAGAACATGATTCCTCCAACTTCCTTATCTTCCTGTTTTCCTTTCCTAGGTTTTATGTGTTTCCATCCAGGGTTTGTTCTGAACAGAATACAAAGTGGGGAGGACAGGAGTTGGGAATCAGTCATGCCAAGAAAGGGTGACAGTCAGAGAAACTGGCTGCAGCTGAAAGAGAAATAGCATTTTTTCACAGCTACTTGACATTCCCAGGTTTGTCCAGGTAAAAGCATAAAAGTTGCTTACTGCTTTATAAAATTCTTTCAAAGCCTAAAATATGTTAAACACAGAGATTCTCAAATAAGAAGTCTTGGATTTAAAATCTGACTCTGTGCTTACTCTTGGTATGACCATGAACAGGTTAGTTAAATTCCATAACTGTAAATTCTGTAAAGCATCAATTGAGCATTTGTAAATGGATAAAAATTATATCCCTTGGTTTAGATGTGGTCATTATTAAATACGATTAATCTAAAATCTTAACCATCTAGTTAAAATTAATAACAACTTAATTTCCATGCAAAAACTTTGATCCAATATAACTATGTTCGCCCCTCCCCGGCTTTCTGCTATTGTTGTCAAACAAATTACATCCTTACATATGATAAATCCACCAACCCAATTTCTAAAACTACGCTGTTGCCTTTAAATCAGATAAAAAAGTTACAAACTAAAATATATTTGTACTCTCTTTTATATCCATGTGTATAGTAACTTTTACCTGCGTTCTTTATTTCTTCATGTGATCTCAGGTTACTGCCTAGAGCTCTCTCATTTAGTCTATTACATAGTTTCCTTTAGTTTGGTGAACACATGTAAAATAACTAACTTGAAGTCTTTCTCAATTGAATCCACCATCTGAACTTCCTCAAGAATAGTTTTGACTTTTTTTTAAACCTCTGTATGAGCCATTGCTTTCCTCTTTCTTGTGACTTTTTTTTTTTTTTTTTGGTTGAAAACGGGACAATTTAAGAAACAGAGTCCCCCATCCCCATAGTTTGTTGTTGCTGCTGTTTGCTTAATGACTAATTTTTTTGCTTAAGGACTAATTCAGAAAGTCTGTATACTTTGTTACATGCATCCATAGAAGTCTCTGCTTAGTTAGGATATGAGCAGCAAATGATGAGACAGAGATTTCTTCAATGCATTGAACCAGTAAGTTCCTTAGCTTTTCAATAGGAGCTCTCTGTGTGTGCTGGAGGTGGGTTTTCAAAATTCTAACATTTAAAAACTGTCTTAGACTTCACTTCTTGTTTGTGCAAAGCCTCGAGATCAGTCAAGGGTGACAAATTAAGGTCTTCTGAATTCCTTTCTGGGCATGCACACAACCCTGAATGTGGCCAGCGTGCACATGCCTGCGGCCTTCTAGATCTCCAGGAGTATGGCGGAGATTACCATATTTCCTATGGTCTTCTCATTCCTTAAATTTTCCTTTAAAGTTGTGGTCAGTCTATTGTTTGGCCCAAATGGTATCACTACTTCAGACAGCAACAATGTTCACAACTGCAGCTGAGGTTATTTATTCATTCTTTTCAACAAACTCCTGAGTGATAGGCCTTTCCTCACTGAATGAGCTCTACGTGAGGTAAAAAAAGATAGAACTTGTGAATGGGGCTCTTCCAGGGATCTGCCAGACAGGTCAAATAGTGACAAATCAGTGAACATGGAGTTTTTTGAGGGGTTCCAAATCTGTTGTCTCTCACCGATGGTTGGCACCCTGCTAGTTTCCATAGCTACTGCTTTCAGGAAGCTACTGGTTGGTTAGGGAGAGTGGGATGAACATAGAGAAAGCAAAAAAATGCCAGAAAGTTCTTTGCTCTTATTGAAATTCAATGATTTTTCTCAAATAAATACTCTGGATTGTTGCAGCTTTTTTAGTTACTTCTAGAATTCTAAAAAAGTTCATGTCGATAGGTTTCACCAGTATTATCTCTCTCTCTCTCTCTCTCTGAAGAACAGTTTTTTTTGGAGGTCATTTTTCCACCATTCCAGTGTGGTTCTCTCATGATGGTACTTTACTATCCAGCGTCAATTGTTTCCCTTAGTCTTCATCATTCTTTACTATCGGACTTTTCCTTTGGCTCTTATACTCATATTTTCAATATGCAAAGCATCAGCAATTCTACCTATTCCTTGTCTTTGCTGCCTATTATGGACAAAATTAAGTTCCTTCCAAAATTCATAGGCTGAACCCCTAATATTCAATGTGACTATATTTGGAGATATGGCCTATAAGAATGTAATTGAAGTTAAATGAGGTAATAAGGGTGAAGAGCCCTGATCTGATAGGACTGGTTGTCCTTACAAGCAGAGACACCAAAGAGCACTCTTCCGCTCTCATACTGCCAACTCTCCCCATATGCATGCATTAAGGAAAGGCCATATGAGCACACAGCAAGAAGGTGGCTGTCTATAAGCCAAGAAGAGAGCCCTCACCAGAAAGCGACCATGCTTCACCCCGATCTGAGACTTTCGGCCTCCAGAACTGTGAGACAATAATTTTGCTGTTGTTTAAGCCATTTCATCTGTGGTATTTTGTTATGGCAGCCCAAGCTGACAAATACAGCTACTATCCCCAAATCTCCTTCTCAACTCCTAAGCTCACTTGAGAATTGTTAGCATACTTTAAAAAAACTTCCTGCTGGGTATTGCTTCGTTGATGTTCTTTTGTCCTCATAATTTCAACAAGTTCCAAAAAGAACTCAAACTAAATCAGTACCCTTGCCCCCGCGTCTTTCCTAATTTGAGCTAATGATTCACACTCCCAGGTACTCAGGTTCATATACTCTAGTAAAGTCTATTTTATAAAATGTCTTTCAAAGCTATTTATTGACAATTTCTAAACTAGATATTTATTGACAATTTCTAAACTAGCTTTTTATTTTCTTTACTAGTGACTTCTTTGTGAATAAAATGATTATAATCCTACTGTGGCTGTGGCTGTGGCTATAGGATACAGGACGATATGTTTGGCAAACCACTTCAATATGTTAATATTCCTTCACTTATTTCAGAATCAACAGTATCAAGCATATAAAAGCCATGCTCTATAAATATAAAACCACTGTCATCGACAATGATATTGCAGAGAATGTGTATGTGATACTAAATGAGTCTACAGTACTGCTGAACAACCTATCAGTAGAGTAGATGATTTGGTGAAGAAAATCACAGAAATTCCTAGATGTTATGTAACTTAATATATGATTCATTTGCTGTTTTTTTTTTTCACTTTTAAATTCACCATCCTGAAAAAAAGAAAAGACCAAATTCTTGTCTCACTATATGAGACTGCATCTTTGTAAACACTGCCCCTGCATTTAATAATAAAGCAGAATTCCTGAAATTATATGTGTTGCCAGATGGGACAATGGTTTTGCCTCTGTTACGAGTTATAATCAGTTCTGTTTAGGGGAATCTTATTTTTGATAACCGGGTAACACACAGGAAAACACTTCCTTGTTGAATTTAAAGAGCAGAGGTTGCCCAGCATTCACACTGAGAGAGTGGCAGAGTCTCTCTCAGAATCTACCCTGTCCAAGACAAGTTGCGGCCACCAGGTTGAAGTGATCTCTATGGAACATGTAGGAGGCAAACCAACCTAGCCTTTTTAAAGCACAAATAGAGTCTCATTAATTTACACTTTTGAAGGGCATTCATAAAGGTGAAAGTACTTATTAAAATGAGAAAGATATGTGCAATATTAATGTATTAGTATATATGTAAATATTAAGTTAAAATACAAATCAACTTCAATAACTGTTTAATATAATTAAGAGGATAATATTGTTTTTGATTAAAAAAATATTTTGAAATGCATATCTCGAAATTCTGCCTCCAGACTGCCTAGGTAGGTGGTTTTCCTTTAGCCTTTTATCACAGACCAGCCTTTAACTTATTAGAGTGATTTCTGATAACCAGCTCAGAAATAACTGAAGCCTGTTCTTTGCCTGGGGATAAACACTTTTGCTTTCTATGCTTTTCTGTTCTATCAAAACATTATCTACTGCATGCAGCTGCACTTCAGGCTAAATATCATGATGTTCTCACTTCTTCACACGATACCTAAATACGTACATATTGTTTTCTGGGTTTCCATGAAACACCCTGACATTTTATTTAAATAAAGGATGTCCATGCCATCCTACATTAATAATTTCAACCTTTCCCCCAATTTGATCTCTTATTAATCACTGATAGACATTTCTGCATTATCAGACATTTTATATATCAATCCTGCATATCCCAAGAATTTGCACAATATAAAAAGCAACAGAAATATTAATAGACTCAGCCAGATCTCCCAAGACCTTAGTATTACATGCTGATATCTATTCCTTGACATATTGGAACATAAAACAAACAAGTTCAAAAGAATTTGTAGCCATATTTAAAAATTTTTTTTTCATGTAATACTTAACGAGGTACAAATCAATTCCCATTTGTCCTTTCTCGGTAGATCTTACCTTTGTTCTTTTTGCAGCGGTAAGAGGAAATTACGTATGTGAAAGAGGAAAGTGAAAAACAGTAGGAGAAATAACAGCAACAATAGTATTTACAAAAGTAATCCAGTTATTTTTCTGTTTTCCAATAAGAAATGATACTTTATTTCTGAAAGATTCATGATCATTTGGGGCTTATTTTAAACCAGACTAAAAATAATATTTCAAGACATCAACTTTCCTAGTTTTCTTTCCTCCTCCCTTGCCATTTCATATTAGCCTGCTTTCATCTCAATTCAGTGACCCTATATATTGTACTTCTCCAAGGATTAGCCCTTGACCTTCATTTCTACTGTATAAGCACTCACTCTGCCAGAGATCTTACCAAGGTCCACAGACTTAAATACCACCTTTGACTGTCTACTGTTATATGTATCCCTCCAGCCTCAAACTTTCTTCTGAATTCCAGACCTGACTACTCAACTGTCTACTCAGTGACTCCACCTGGATATTAAATGGGCATTTCCAAACTAGTATGTTTAAAACTGGCTTCGGGCTAAAGCTCTTCCACAGTTTAACCCTCCTTAGGAAATTGCAACTATGTCCTTTCCATTGTTCAGGCCAAAAATATTGAGGAAATTCCTGAATACTTTCTCTTATGCTACAGTATCTAATCTTTCATCAAATCCTATTTATTATAATGTCAAAATACAGTTAGAATCTGATCACACCTCATAATTTCCACCACTTTTATAATGGTCCAAATCATCATCATCTTTTCACCCCTGAACTACAACAGCCTCCTAACTGGTCTTTTTCTTTCCCTCTGATAAAAAAAAATGTGAGAAAAAGTCAGATCATGTCCCTCCTTTGGTAAAACCCTACCAATGGCTTTTTAAAAAATTTTAAATTCAAAATAATAGTCAAATTCTTTATTTCTTACTAAAAGCACAATAACATATCTTACGATGCCCTACTCTTGCCTTTTTTCAGTCTCCATGTGACTCCTTTGTATACCTCAAACGCTAAGCAAGCTCTTGCTACACCATCTTTGTACTTACACTCCTTCCCCCACGAATTGCTTTTCCCTCAGCTATCTGCTGGCTGGTTCCCTGACTTCGTTCAGATATTTACTTAGATATTACCCTCTCAGGAAAACTTTCACTAATCAACCTATTTTAAAAGGCGGCCCTAACCTCTGCTTTGGCACTCTATGCCACTTCATTGATTTATTTTATCTATACATTTATTATCATCTGATGTACTGCATATTTATTGGTGGTTTCTATTATCATTCTCTAACTCTCCCCGCTAGAATGTGAACTTTCTGATGGCAAAAAATTTTGTGTACTTTTTCGCTGCTTCTAGCAACAAGAAAAGTGTTTGGCACAGAATAGATGTCTAAAACACATTATAACTATGGCTATGACATGTGATGTCTAGAAATCAACTAGTATATTATGGTCAGTTCCTTGGAACCCCTGCTAGGCATTCAGTAATTTCTACTATTATGTAACATAAATAGATAATTAACTTATTAAGTAATATCTGAAATGAATTATATATTTATTATTTATTTAATGTTTAAATAGCTCATTTTTTCAAATAATAGTGTGGACATTTGAAAGTTTTTGGAAAACTCTAAAAGGTAAAATAAAATGTCATCTTTATTTTAATGTTACTGACATTTTGAAATATTTATTCCTGATATTTTCCTACATATACATTGCATACATACAAGTATGTGTATACATATGTGTGTGACTGTAATGTATTCAAATATGTATGTATGTGTATATATACTTATAAAAACAATACTATAGGATATAGTTCATAATATAAGAAAAAATATGGCATAAAAGTATATATGTTGTCTTATATTTCACTTCCCTTCTTGTTTCATTTCATTGATTTCATCTTCCATCACTGATACCCTTTCTTCCCTTTGATTGCATTGGCTACCGAGGCTTCTGCAATCTTCTTGTAGTTCTCAAAACTTGGCTTTCAGCTCCATCAGCTCCTTTAAGCCCTTCTCTGCATTGGTTATTCTAGTTATCCATTCATCTAATTTTTTTTCAAAGTTTTTAACTTCTTTGCCATTATTTTGAATTTCCTCCCATAGCTCGGAGTAGTTTGATCGTCTGAAGCCTTCTTCTCTCAACTCGCCAAAGTCATTCTCCGTCCAGCTTTGTTCCGTTGCTGGTGAAGAAATGTGTTCCTTTGGAGGAGGAGAGGTGCTCTGCTTTTTAGAGTTTCCAGTTTTTCTGCTCTGTTTTTTCCCCATCTTTGTCGTTTTATCTACTTTTGGTCTTTGATGATGGTGATGTGCAGATGGGTTTTTGGTGTGGATGTCCTTTCTGTTTGTTAGTTTTCCTTCTACCAGACAGGAGCCTTAGCTGCAGGTCTGTTGGAGTTTGCTAGAGGTCCACTCCAGTCCCTGTTTGGCTAGGTTTCAGCAGAGGTGGCTGCAGAACAGCGGATTTTCGTTAGACCGCAAATTCAGCTGTCTGATCGTTCCTCTGGAAGTTTTGTCTCAGAGGAGTACCTGGCCGAGTGAGGTGTCATTCTGTCTGTACTTGGGGGTGCCTCCCAGTTAGCCTGCTCGGCGGTCAGGGACTGACTTTAGGAGGCAGTCTGCCCGTTCTCAGATCTCCAGCTGCATGCTGGGAGAACCACTACTCTCTTCAAAGCTGTCAGACAGGGACATTTAAGTCTGCAGAGGTTCCTGCTGACTTTTTGTTTGTCTGTGCCCTGCCCCCAGAGGTGGAGCCTACAGAGGCAGGCAGGCCTCCTTGAGCTGTGGTGGGCTCCACCCAGTTCGAGCTTCCTGGCTGCTTTGTTTACCTAAGCAAGCCTGGGCAATGGCGGGCGCCCCTCCCCCAGCCTCGCTGCTGCCTTGCAGTTTGATCTCAGACTGCTGTGCTAGCAATCAGCGACACTCTGTGGGCATAGGACCCTCCGAACCACGTGCGGGACACAATCTCCTGGTGTGCCATTTTCCAAGCCCATTGGAAAAGCGCAGTATTAGGGTGGGACTGACCCGATTTTCCAGGTGCCATCTGTCACCCCTTTCTTTGACTAGGAAAGGGAACTCCCTGACCCCTTGCACTTCCCGAGTGAGGCAATGCCTCGCCCTGCTTCGGCATGCGCACAGTGCGCTTCACCGACTGTCCTGCACCCACCGTTTGGCACTCCCTAGTGAGATGAACCCGGTACCCCAAATGGAAATGCAGAAATCACCCATCTTCTGTGTCGCTCACGCTGGGAGCTGTAGACCAGAGCTGTTCCTATTCAGCCATCTTGGCTCCACCCCCAAATGCTTTCTTTTATCAGTGTGGAAACTGAGAACGAAAGTTATTCACCACAAGCTGTTATGGACCGATTTGACTTCTCTTTTCCTTATTCCCATATTTCTCTTTTCTAATTTTTCCCAGTGGAGTTACAGAATAAGGGAAAGTCCAGACAAGCAAATAAGTTCAACTAAGCCAAAATGACATTCTGAATCCTGAGTTGCGGCCTATAAATGTTATGGGAAAGGAGATTATTAGAACAGAATGGCTACCTTTATCAAAGTACAAGCTAGCAACAAGAGATACAATTTCTATTGTGTGTGTTCTCACTGACCAAAAAAAAAACAAAAACAAAAAACCATCACCAATGCTTTCTCTGGCTTTCTTCGCCAAGTTGAAGGCAAATATCTCTCCAATTTTTTTTTTTTTTTTTGAGACGGAGTCTCGCTCTGTCGCCCAGACTGGAGTGCAGTGGTGTGATGTCGGCTCACTGCAGGTTCCGCCCCCTGGGGTTCACGCCACTCTCCTGCCTCAGCCTCCCGAATAGCTGGGACTACAGGTGCCCACTACCTCACCTGGCTAATTTTTTGTATTTTTAGTAGAGATGGGCTTTCATTGTGTTAGCCAGGATGGTCTCGATCTCCTGACCTCGTGATCTGCCCGCCTCGGCCTCCCAAAGTGCTGGGATTACAGGCGTGAGCCACCGCGCCCGGCCTCTCCAATATTTTTAACCAAGGTCGTACAACTATCTAGCAGTAGCACTAGAATTAGAACTCAGAAACTTTGACTTTTCATTGCTTTATATTCAACAATGCTGTAACTTTCTCAGTCACTGGAGTCTCATTCTTATAAGAACTGGGAGTGTGTGGCTGTGGAGAGTTTGTAAGTTGTGTATAAGAGAGACTGATGAAATTGGACGTAGAATGGAACTAAGGCTATATACTCCTGAGTCTGGGAAAGACACAGCATTTTATTCTGACCAGTATGTGTGCTGGGGATATTTGATGACGCCATACTCAATGTTGTCATTAAGTTGCCATGTACGTTCAAATTAAAGTCATAATCTTCCCATATCCTCAGCAGGAAGACTCAAGAGGCAGGAATGTAAGTAACAATCCACCACAATCATACTTTTAAAAGTTAAAAATATTTACCTTGCAAGAGACATTTTCCCAGAAAAATGAAGATAAGAAAATACAGCAAGAGTGAATCAGTGGAAATTAGAGTCACTAGATCTTCTCCACCTCCCACAATGAAATAATTGACAAAATCTCCACTAGATTTCATTTAAACTGCTCCTTCTATCTTCAGTCTCTTCATCCATCTCAACCCTTCGGTAATTATTTTTTCCACAAACACAACTCTATCATTTACCTTGCTTTCCATGTAAGCCCTGCTTGTAAACCCTGAGAAAGCTCCTCCATCCCCCTAGCCATCAGTGAAGGCAAACTGGTTCTTCAAACAGGCTGCAACCAAACAAAATTGTTGCTTGGGCTTAAAAGTTTCCTTTGCTCAAAAATTTTGACATTTCTGAATTTAGGGCCTATCTTGAGCTAGGTTCTTAACAATCACTCTTACTGAATGACTTCCTTCCAGACACCTGACCCCCAGTTCTTCTGTTCAAGCTTTTTTGGCTGCATTGGGGTGGGTAGCTTCACTCACGTTTCCCAGCATCAGACCTTAGGTTGTGCCTGGCTTCTAAGTTGGTTCTGTCATTGCAAGTGACACATAGCACAGGTTATAGGACCCTGTTGCCCACTTAATCAAACACAAACTCCATATAGTGACATTTAAGACTCCACAATCTGATCTATCCCATCTATTAGAACCTGTAATTCATTACCTCTTCACTTCTCTCCAGACATCTGCAAAAGTCACTCCAAATCCTGCGCAATACATTCCCACCCCTGATCCTTTCTTCACACAATCCCCTGGGTCAGGAAGGATCTTCTCAGAAATTTATCTGCACTTGTTAGAATTCTATGTATTTTCCAAGGTTGCATTTTAAAGACATTTTTTCCGGATTACAGCCAGAAGTAAACACATCTTCCACAATTTCATCACCTTGAGCAGAACAACAGAGAAACTAGATATCTAGGTTTGGATCCCTAATACACCAGCTGGAACAGCCTGGTCAAGTTAAGTTTCTTTAAGCCTTGCATCCCAGTCTGCAGAATGGAGAAAATAATAGCTGCAACTTCATACAGTTATTGGAAAATTATCTGAGTTTAAAATGAAAAGTGCCTGGCATATAATACAAGCTCAGTAAATATTTGCTATTATAATATAGCTCTATGGCACTTTTACTAAAATAAAACTAAGACGTTTAATTGGTATAGTTCCTCTCTCCTTTTGTAAGCTTTTCTGGGATGTTTAGTATCTTTATGTGATGTTTATTTGCTAAAATTTCTGCATTAAAAAAATGTAATGCACACAACAGCTCTGTAATCAAGGATTTCTCCCTAGTTCGCCAATAAAGAAAAGTAAGACTGCGAGACAAAGTGACTGATCCAAAGACACATACATCTAGTGAATGCCAAACTCTTTGACACTAGCCTCAGCAAGCTCCACAGTGGCATAGCTTCTTTGGGAGGGAACAACCATGCATTTGGAGTCTTTCCATTTCCCGAGGTGCATAGTTCATTTTATTTTTGTACAAAGTAGGTACATAATACACATTTCACAAATTATTATGCAGGAGTAAAATTGAACTATCACCAGAATGACTCTGTTACCTGGACTAATTTAACCAAGGAAGAAAAATGGCACTATAAGGGAGGCAAGATTTACAAATCTAATAGAAGTAAAATTTACAGAACTTTGAGGATGGGCACATTTTAGTATTCAAATCATTCTAAAGATCATGATAAAATCAGGAACATTTCAGAAATTGGTGTATCATTTTATCTCTGGGAAAATTTAAGGGTGTAATTTGCAATTATAAAATAAATAGGTTTGGTTCTACAGTTCCTTAGGTCTACATAACATCCCAATAGTCTAGGCTGACAAATCAATTATGAGAAAAGACCCTTTCATGACAGGTCTTTAAGAACCAGAGAAAGTGAGAGACTTCCAACACCTGGTAGGAAAGGGAGGGGAGGCAGATACAATGTTAAAAAGCTTGAGTCAACATTCAAAAGTTCAAAATAGAGAAAAATTTTCACAAACGTTACACTGCATCAAACTAAATCCATTTCTCAGTCAAAAACCTTTTACTAAGTACCTGCTATATGGCATCATGTTCTACATCAGGCACTATAGATATAATGTGAATAAAAGATTTGTTTGTTAGGAATAGTATCCTTAGCCCTATGTCTATAACTTGTGTTATAACTGTATATGATTGACTTACGAGTCATCTTTAACAAATGTTTGATTTGGCCTCCCTTTATTAATTTGTACATTCAAAACTCACGTCTCCACATTGTTATATAAAAGAGTTTCAAACAGATCCATAGATGCGCAAATAGATTTTTGGATTATCCACATTTGTCATTATAAATACTTCACTTATCTTACATAGTTGAGATAACAGTGTGAATAGTCCACTTTCTAATAAATATGAGTCATCATGACTTTAAAAAGTAGAATCCTGTGGAATAGTCGACAGTGAAAATGAAGGCAAGTGGGGAGTGTGGCAGGAAGAAGGTATGACTGACACCATAATGCCAGAGGCCCTAGAAAAAAAAGACTATGGTTGGGTGAAGACTCTATTCCCATCTATGCCTATGGATACAAATGTAATGTTTTCTAAAAACAACATTACTCTTCAAAGAGTATCCAATCCTGGTTTAAAATCACCTGTGATAGGGTTGGGCAGGGGTAAGAAAAGAATTAGTCCACTTTGATATCCTGGAGAAATTTTAGGTCTAGGCTAATATAATGCTAGTTTTGATTTTAACCCAGCATCTGGAGGAAGTTATATTTTCAATATAAAAGTAATGTTTACTGAAAATGACTGACTCACTCTGCAGTTTTCTGGGGGAGTACATTATTTGTACCTCAACAAATAATGAACAACAGTCAAGTTTCCAAAAATAATAAGTAAACATCTCTGGATTTCAGAAATAAATAAGTGACATAAATTGACAAAATAAAACAGGTTTTTAAGTAGTGGATTTCATAATTAGCCTCTGCTTTCAGGGAGAGCACACATGTGCACATCCTCTTTGTCCATCTTGACAAGTTTTCTGCCTTTTATGAAATAACTGTTTCCTGCCAGTCAATGAAAATATGCTTATCCTTTTTATAAGTGCATATAAATTTAACTCTTTCACCAAGGGCAGAGAGGAAATTCATATTAAATAATGACAATTATAATAAAATATTGGGGGTGTATTTATGATGAGAAATGATTATTTTTAACAATAGAGCTTCTCACAGACTGCTGATTAGATAATTTTCTATCATTCCTGTTTGTTTTTTTTAAAGAAGTAAAATAGGCAGCTATAATCTGTAAATTTTATTATATTTTCTTAAAAATTTGAATATATACATATGAAACACATACGATTCTGCAAAAGAGCTTTTATATTAAATTGTTCGAGATTTTATACAGGAGTCTCAAATAATAAAGCACTTTAAAACATTAACCAGTAAGACCTTAGAAGAAAAGTTGAGATGAAGTTTTTATCTTTTTTTAAACTTTTATTTTAGGTTCAAGGGTACATGTGCAAATTTATTACATAGGTAAATTGCATGTTGCAAGGGTTTGGTGTACAGATTATTTTTTCACCCAGGTAATAAGCACAGTACATGACAGGCAGTTTTCCAATCTTCACCCTCCTCCCTCCCTCTACTGTCAAGTAGGTCCCAGTAGTCTGTTGTTCCCTTCTTTGTGTCCATATATACTTGATGTTTAGCTGCCGTTTATAAGAGCATGTGGTATTTGGTTTTCTGTTGCTGTGTTAGTTCACTTAGGATAATGGCTTCCAGCTCCATCCATGTTCCTCCTGCAAAGTGCAAAGGAAATGATCTTGTTCTTTTTTATGGCTAGTTATTCTATGGTGTATATGCATCACATTTTCTTTATCCAGTCTACTATTCATGGGCATTTGGGTTAATCTCATGTCTTTGCTACTGCGAATGGTGCTGTGATGAATATATGAGTACAAGTTTTTTTTTTTTTTTTTTTTTTAGACAAAGTCTCACTCTGTCGCCCAGGCTGGAGTGCAGTGGTCAGTGGCACGATCTCGGCTCACTGCAACCCCCGCCTCCCGGGTTCAAGCAATTCTCCTGCCTCAGCCTCCCAAGTAGCTAGGATTACAGGTGCCCACCATCACGCCCAGCTAATTTTTGTATTTTTAGTAGAGATGAGGTTTCACCATGTTGGTGAGGCTGGTCTCAACTCCTGACCTCAGGTGATCCACCCACCTAGGCCTCCCAAAGTGCTGGGATTACAGGCGTGAGCCACCATGCCCAGCCAAGTATTTTTATGGTAGAATGATTTATATTCCTTTGGGAATATATGCAGTAACGGGATTGCTGGGTCAACTGGCACATCTGTTTTAAGTTCTTTGAAAAATCGCAACATTGTTTTCCACAATGGCTGAACTAATTTACACTTCTGCCAACAGTGAGTAAGTGTTACCTTTTCTCTGCAACCTCACTGGCATCTGTTATCTTAGGATCTTTTTTTTTTTTTTTTTTTTTAGACGGAGTCTCTTTCTGTCGCCCAGGCTGGAGTGCAGTGGCGCTATCTCGGCTCACTGCAAGCTCTGCCTCCCGAGTTCACGCCATTCTCCTGCCTCAGCCTCCCAAGTAGCTGGGACTACAGGCACCCGCCACCATGCCTGGCTAATTCTTTTTTTTTTTTTTTTTTTTTTTTCATTTTTAGTAGAGATGGGGTTTCACCGTGTTAGCCAGGATGGTCTCAATCTCCTGACCTCGTGATCCGTCTGCCTTGGCCTCCCAAAGTGCTGGGATTACAGGCATGAGCCACCACGCCTGGCCTATCTTAGGATTTTTAAATAATGACTTTCTGACTGCCGTGAGGTGGTATTTCATTGTGGTTTTGATTTGCATTTCTCTTATAATTAATGATATTGAGCATTTTTCATGTTTCTTGGCCATGTTTATGTCTTCTTTTGAAATGTGTCTGTTCATGTCCTTGGCCTGCTTTTTAATGTGGTTGTTTGTTTTTGCTTGTAAATTTGCTTTGTAAAGTTGCTTATAGATTCTGGATATTAGATCTTTGTCAGGTGCACAGTTTGCAAATATTTTCTCTTATTCTGTAGGCCGTCTGTTTACTCTGTTGATAGTTTCTTTTGCTGTGCAGAAGCTCTTTAGTTTAATTAGATCCTATTTGTCAATTTTTGTTTTTGTTGAAATTGCTTTTGGCATCTTCATCATGAAATCTTTGCCAGGTCGTATATCCTAGGTAATCCTCCAAGGTTTTTATAGTTTTAGGTTTTACATTTAAGTTGTTAGTACATCTTGAATTGATTTTTTATATACAGGGTAAGGAAGGGGTTCAGTTTCAATCTTCTGCATTTGGCTAGCCAATTATCCCAGCATCATTTATTGGATACAGAATCCTTTCTCCATTGCTTGTTTTTGTCAATTCTGTTGAAGATTTGAGGGTTATAGGTGTGCAGCATTGTTTCTGGGCCCTCTATTCTGTCCCATTGTTCTGCATGTCTGATTCCGTATTGTTCCACGCTGTTTTGGTTACTTTAGCCCTGTGGTATAGTTTCAAATAGGCTAGCATGATACCTCCAACTTTTTTTTTTTTGCTTAGGATTGCCTTAACTAATTTGGCTCTTTTTTGTTTCCATATCAATTTTAAAATAGTTTTTTTCTAGTTTTGTGAAGAACGTCATTGGTAGTTTTACAGAAATAGCATTGAATCTGTAAATTAATTTGGGCAGCATGGCCATTTTAACGACATTGAGTCTTCTCATCCATGAGCATGGAATATTTTCCTAATTGTTCATGTCGCTGACTCCTTTCAGCAGTGTTTTGTAATTGTCATTATAGAGATCCCTCACCTCCCCGTTTAGCCGTATTCTTAGTTATTTTATTCTTTTTCTAAGTTTTGTGAGTGGGATTATATTCTTGATTTGGCTCTCAGCTTGCACGTTGTTGGTGTATGGGAATGCTACTGATTTATGTACATTGATTTTGTCCTGAAACTTTGCTGAAGTTGTTTATCCTGTGAAGGAGCTTTTGGGCAGAGACCATGGGGTTTTCTAGGTATGAATCATATAGTCCTGCAAACAGGAATAGTTTGACTTCCTCTCTTCCTATTTTGACGCCTTTTATTTCTTTATCTTGCTTGATTGTACTGTCCAGGACTTGCAGTACTATGTTGAATAGGAGTGCTGAGGGAGGACATCCTTGTCTTGTTCCAGTTTTCAAGGGGAATACTTCCAGCTTTTGCCCATTTAGCATGATGTTAGCTGTAAATCTGTCATAGAAGGCTCTTATTATTTTAAAGTATGTTCCTTCAATGCCTAGTTTGTTGAGGGTTTTTAACATGAGGAGATGTTGAAATTTAGCAAAAACCTTTTCCACACCTATTAAGATGATCATGTGATTTTTATTTTTAGTTCTGTCTACAGGATAAATCCCATTTACTGATTTGCAAATATTGAACCAACTTTGCTTCCCACGGATAAAGTCTACTTGATCATGGTAGATTAACTTCTTCATGTGTTGCTGGATTCAGTTTGCTAGTATTTTGTTGAGGGTTTTGGCATCTAAGTTCTTCAAGGATATCAGCCTGAGTTGTATTTTTTTGTTGTTGTGTCTGCCAGGTTTTGGTATCAGCATGGTGCTGGCCTCATAGAGTGAGTTAGGGAGGATTCCCTCCTTCACAATATTTTGGAATAGTTTCAGTAGGAATGGTAGTAGATCTTCTTGATACAGCTGGCAGAATTTGGTTGTAAATCTATCTTGTCCTGGGAATTTGTTTGTTTGTTTGTTTGGTTGGTTGGTAGGCTTTTTATTACTGACTCAATATCAGAACTCATTATTGGTATTCAGGGATTCTATTTCTTCCTCGTTCAGTCTTGGAAGGTTGTGCGTGTCCAGGAATTTATCAGTTTCTTCTAGGTTTTCTAGCTTGTGTGCATTGAGTTGTTCATTATAGCCTCTGAGGATTTTTGTATTTCTGGGGGATCGGTGGTAATGTCTCATGTTTTATTTCCAATTATGTTTAGTTGAATCTTTTTTCCTTTATTAGTCTAGCTAGTATTCTATTTATCTTAATTTTCTCAAAAAGCAAAGTCCTGAATTTGTTGATCTTTGGTGTGGGTTTTTGCATTTCAATTTCCTTCAGTTCAGCTTTGATTTTGGTTGTTTCTTGTCTTCTGCTAGCTTTGGGGTTGGTTTGCTCTTGTTTCTCTAATTCCTCCAGTTGTGATGTTAGGTTGTTAATTTGAGATTTTGCTATCTTTTTTTGGTGGGAGTTTAGTGCTATAAATGTCCCCCTTAACACTGCCTTAGCTATGTCCCAGTAATTCTGGTATGTTGTATCTTGTCGTTGTTCTCATTAATTTTAAAGAATTTCTTGATTTCTGCCTTAATTTCATTGTTTACCCAAAAGTCATTCAGTAGCAGGCTGTTGAATTTCCATATAATGTTATGGTTTTGAGTCATTTTTTTAGTATCAATTTCTATTTTCATTGCATTGTGGTCTGAAAGCATGGTTGGTATGATTTCATTTTTTTAAAAAAATTTTTCTGAGGATTGCTTGATGTCTGATTATGTGATTAATTTTAGAGTATGTTTTATGTGCAGATAAGAGGAATATATATCCTGTTGTTTTTGGGTGGAGTGTTCTTTAGATGTATATTAGGTCAATTTTGTCAAATGTCAAATTCAGGTCCTGAATATTTTTGTTAGTTTTCTGCCTCAGTCATCTGTCTAATACTGTCAATGGGCACGCTGCAGTCTCCTACTATTATTTTGTAGTTACCTAAATATCTTCATAGGTTTCTAAGAACTTGCTTTATGAATCTGGGTGCTCCTGTGTTAGGTGCATATATATTTAGGACGGTTAGTTAGGTCTTCCTGTTGCATCTAGTCCTTTACCGTTAAGTAATGCCCTTCTTCACCTTTAAAAAAATTTTTGTTGGTTTAAAGTCTGTTTTGTCTGAAATTAGAATAGCAACCCCTGCTTTTTTCTGTTTTTTTTTTTTTTTTTTTTATTTGCTTGGTAGATTTTTTTTTTTCCATCTCTGCTTTGAGCCTATGATGTCACCACACGTGAGATGGGTCTCACATACCACTAGATCTTGCTTTTTTATCTAACTTGCCATACTGTGCTTTTTAATTGGGTCATTTAGCCCCTTTAAATTAAAAGTTAATATTGATATATGCAGGTTAGTTCCTGTCATCATGTTGTTAGCTGGTTATCATGCAGACTTGTTTGTGTGGTTGCTTTATGGTATCACTGGTTTATGTACTATACGTGTTTTTGTAGCGGTGAATAATGTTCTTTCCTTTCCATGTTTGGCAATCCCGTCAGGATCTCTTGCAAGACAATTCTAGTGGTATTGAAATCCTTTAGCACTTGCTTGTCTGAAAAGAATCTTATTTCTCTCCATTTATGAAGCTTAGTTTGGCTGTTCGTGAAATTCTTGGTTGGAAACTATTTTAAGAATGATGAATATAGGCCCTCATCTCTTCTGGCTTGTAGGGTTTCTGCTAAAAGGTCCACTGTTAGCCTGATGGGGTTCCCTTTGTAGGTGGCTGCCCCTTCTCTCTAGCTCTCTTTAACATTTTTTCTTTCACTTTGACCTTGGAGAATCTGATGACTATATGTCTTGGGGATGGCCTTTTGTAGTATTTCACATGGGTTCTCTGCATTTTCTGAATTTGAATGTTGATGTATTAGTCTGTTTCCATGCTGCTGACAAAGGCATACCCGAGACTGGGCAATCTGCAAAAGAAAGAGGCTTAATCTAACTTATGGTTCCACAAGGCTGGGGAAGCCTCACAATCATGGTGGAGGCAAGGAAGAGCAGGTCACGTCTTTCACAGATGGCAGCAGGCAAAGAGAGCCAAGCAAAAGGGGTTTCTTCTTATAAAACCCTCAAATCTCAGGAGAGTTATTCACTACCATGAAAGCAGTATGGGAGAAACTGCTCCCATGATTTAATTATCTCCCACCAGGTCCCTCCGACGTGAGAATTATGGAAGTTCAATTCAAGATCAGATTTGGGTGGGGACACAGAGCCAAACCATATCAGCTGGCCTCTGCAGTGAGGTTGGGGAAATTTTCATGAACAATATATACTGAAATACGTTGTCCACATTGCTTGTTTTCTCTCCCTGTCTTTCAGGGATGTCAGTGAGTCACAGATTTGGTCTCTTTACATCATCCAATACTTCTCAGAGGTTTTGTTCATTCTTCTCTATTCTTTTTTCTTTATTTTTTGTCGCACTGAGTTATTGAGGAGAGCTGGTCTTCAAGCTCTGAGATTCTTTCCTCAGCTTGGTGGATTTTGCTGTTAATACCTGTGATTGTATTTTGAAATTCTTGTTGAGTTTTTCAGCTCCATCAGCTCAGTTTGCTTCTTTCTTAAAACGGCCACTTTTTTTTTCTCATTTTCTGTATAGTTTTATTGTATTCTGTAGAATCCTTGGATTGGGTTTCAATTCTTTCCTGGATGTTGATTGTCTTTGCTCCTATCCATATTCTGAATTCTGTTTTCGTCATTTCAGCCATTTCAGCCTAGTTAAGAACCACTGCTCCGGGGAACTAGTGTAGTCATTTGGAGGTCAGAAGACTCTCTTGCTTTCTGAGTTGCCAGAGTCCTTGTGCTGGCTCTTTCTCATTTGTGTGGGCTGCTGTGCCTTCAATCTTTCAAGTTGCTGCCTTTTGGATTGTTGTTGTTATTTTGTTTTGTTTTGTTTGCTTTTCTATCTTCTTTGATGTCCTTGGCAGTTTGATTGTGGCATAAGGTAGGTCCAGTTGACTGGCTTTGTTTCTTATAGGTTTTTGAGGGCCAAGGTTCAGCTCAGGATTATTGGGTTGTGTATTTTAACTTTGGGGGGCTGTTATCAGGCCCCCAGCTTTGTTCTCTGGCTGGAGGTTGGAAACCTGCTGACCTGGAGGGGCCGAGCAAGTCCGCTTTCCCAAACTGTTGGTCACAATTCTCTGAGGGTGGTACCAGACAAAGTTCTTTGTTGAGTAGTAGCAGCAGGATCTGACTTCCTTGCTTCTTGTGCCAGCAGTTGCGTCCATATGACAGAGTGCATACTGGTTGGATGGGGTGAGATGCTGGTGGGACCTGGGTGCCAGTCTCCCTAAGGTTGTGGAGTGATCTTCCTGCCCCAGCATCCTGAGTAAATTGGACTACAGGCATGTGCCACTATGCCCAGCTATTTTTTTTTTAATTTTTGTAGAGATGGGGTCTCACTATATTGCCCAGGTTGGAACTCCTGGGCTCAAGTGATCCTCCCACCTCAGCCTCCCAAAGTGCTGGGACTATAGGCCTGAGTCACCATGCCCAGCCCAATAAAGTATTATTTTAAAATATTTTAGAAGATATCCATCCAAACGTCTACCATATGTAATTATTTGCAATTCATGTTTATTATAGAACCTGTGACAAAAAGTATCTAACAGAATAAGATGGTAAGCTTTACTTATGGCAAGCTAAAATGAGGAACATAACAACTGAAGGAAAAACACTTATCATACATTATCCTAGAAATGCTACATGTTGAATGACACAGTCTAGAAACCATTCAACATTTCCTTGCCCAAACAAGCAGCAATACTGTTTCTCTAGAAACTAAATTTCATCTTTCTGAGCTCATTCCAACTATGACAGAGAATGCCTGCATATGCAAAACACTTGTAGGTAAGGTAAAATTAAGAGTTTTCCGTGATGAGATCCAGCGTCTATAGCATTTGTGGGAGGGCTGAACACACGCTCCTTTGGGGTAGCTGCTATCATCTGCATTTGCTTGACCCAGAAAATGCCTAGACTTCCAATTCCACTTCCCTAACACCCGTGTTTCTTACTGGGCCAGGGAACCTGATCTGAGAGTGTTCCACTAAACTACGGCCTTAACTCTATGTATAGTTTTTGTTTATTTTGTTTATTTTGATTTTAACATTCACCTCATCAACAAAAAGTACAAAATTGTATTTGTTTTACTTCCATGCATGGCTGAAATTCACTATGAATTGTCAGATTGTCTAAAACCTCATATTCCTCTGCTTGCTGGCATGTTCCAAACACCTGGATACGTTTTTGGACTTTCTGGGCTACTCCCATGCAAGCTCCCAATAAGAATCTAGCCCTACAGGCTTCCTGGGCTCACTCCCATGTGTCCACCAAATCCCATTTTCCTTCTTTTCTTCATTAGTCAGTACTGCTGGGGCCCTAGTAATATGGATTCTGTTCCAGCTTGCCTGAATTATGACACAGCGAGGTTACTAAAGTTAAAAGTTTTAAAATTACATGTGGATTTTATGGAACTCATGCTGTCTATATAGCCTAAAATCATCAATCAACTGCTGTTCTGGGGGATTTTACTCCAGTACCGCAAGTAAGAATGTTAAAGCTCTTCAGCATCCCTTATTCCTGTCCACTTAAAGCATTCATCAGCAGTCATTCTTTTAATATAACATATAAAACTTAATGAATCATACAAATATAACAAAATGCAGTTATTTTGGAATTCAGTTTTTGACAAGTACATCTAAATACTGAATGTGACTGCATGGACTATGGATTAATAACCAATTTTTAGCAAAAATACATCACCAAGAAAAAAGGGCATTTTCTTCACAGTAAAGAGAAAGTTCAAATATGCCTTTAGAGAAGGTGGCATGGATGATTTACACCACTTAAAGTCGTTTAATTGATCATTTATTCCAATTTAAATTTCATACATATTGCCCCAAACACTATTAAGCTTATATTATCTAAGGAGAATAAAGTTAAAGAGTATTTAAATAATTTCTGTTAAGAAATATTTGGAGATTGGTAAAATTATCTTTCTGCCAATCGTTACAGTATATAAAAAATAATCCTGTTATATTGTAAATTGTTGCTGGGGTCAGAATATTTTTTAATGCAGAATTTTTCTCATGATCAACTTTTGGTGACATTTACTTTGCTGGCTATAAAACATGTACTTCCAATTTTTTTTTTTTAAGTTTGCACTGATGTTTATGAACTAAGCTTCTATTTGGAGAGTTTTTAACTTTCTTTTGGTAGGGTAATTTCTTCCCTCACATCTTACTAAAACATAAAATTACTGTCTTTTTTTTTTTTTTTAACAGGGTCTCAGTATGTTGCCCAGGCTGGTTTTGAACTTACTATCACACTTATTGTCATTTTTGATATAAAATCGGCTGATTACTGAAATAAATAATATATCTAACCTTGTGGAGTTTTTTGTTTTTAATACCTTTATTTGCTTTTCAAAATAACACTCTCTGTCAGCACCATAAGACAGGGTGAGAAAAAAACAAAACAAAAATCAACTCTTTGATAATCAGAGATCTTATACAAAAACTAAGGTTGAAACTAACATTAATACTGGATTATGAAATGATACGTGTTTTTAGTGTCCAGAGCCAAAATCTAATAATCATTCTCCTCATTTTAATCCACAATTTTGTTCATGCATCTTTCCCACAACTGCCTACAGGGGATGGATCTTGAGTACTGCTGGCTTACCAGTGCATGGCATTAACATGGCAACTGCAGTTAATCTGGTCCAGTCAGGTTAAAAAAAATATTTACATTTCGTGATTAGGGAACAGATTTTCTGTCTCTCATTGACTATGAAGAAAAACCCAACACAGCCCCAGGTCATGTTCTCAGCCAACTTGCAAGCACCATGTAAACCAGCCAAAGGAAGGAAGAAACTAACACACCAAAAATGGCAGGGCAGTGAGTAGAGAGGTCCTGATGCTGTGGTTCAGTCAACAATCAATTCTCGAGCACTGAGAAATTCTGGAGATAAGAAATTCTCTTCTTATTTAGGCCAGTTCTGTCAGAATTTCCATTACTACAGCTCAGTGTCCTAATTCATTCAGTTTACTAAAAGAATAATCCAATTGATAAATCAAACTTAAGTATATTTCAGGTACAGATTATTCTCTTGTTGTTTTGTATTCCACTTATGTACAATTAATAACTTCTAATGTTTTAATTTCAAAAAGGTCACTTTTAAAGAAAGGTTCATCTTAAGCATGAGGAACAGTAAATCTGCTTTTAAAGATCTATGGTTACATTCACGAAGCAAAAACTTTAATGAAGTATTGAATAAAATGTTTAGGCAAAATAAATCTTACATTGTTGAATATAGGAAAATATTTAAACTGGAATTAAGTGTAACCTCACACATCGATCAAATTTAATGAATAAAGGAAAAGGTTTTTTTAAAATTAATATATAATATTAGAATGTGTCCAGATAAGATGCCATAAAATATTAACCTTAAAAATGTTATCTTCTTTCTCAAATATGCCACAGAATTAATTACAAAAACTAAAATTAAAAGAAAGAATCCTTTTCTACTTAAAGAAATAACAGACAGAGGACCCACTTAGTATCCTGAATATATTATATTCTTGGTGCAAACATAATTGTGGTTTTTGCTATTCGTTTCAATGGCAAAACCAACCTCACATGAATATTCTCTAAACCAAAGCTGCTACTATCATACTCAAATAAGCAGATTTTGGAGTTAGAGATATATGTTCAACTTAGACCAGTTCTATAACCTCTTTAAGTCAGTATACTCACGTGCAAAATGAGGATAATAATTTTCCTTTCATGGAGTTGTTAGAAGTTTAAATGATATATTACTTTATAAGTGATACTTCTTTCTGGATTTCCATTTCATATTATCAAGCAAAGGTATATTTTCTCTTAAAAATATACAGCCCCAGAAACAACACCACACATCTACAACCATCTGGTACTTGACAAACCTTACAGAAACAAGCAATGGGGAAAGGATTCCCTATCTAATAAATGGTGCTGGGAAAACTGGCTAGCCATATGCAGAAAGCTGCAACTGGATCCCTTCCTTACACCTTATACAAAAATTAATTCATGATGGATTAAACACTTAAATGTTAGACCTAAAACCATAAAAACCCTAGAAGAAAACCTAGGCAATGCCATTCAGGACATAGGCATAGGCAAAGACTTCATGACTAAAATACCAAAAGCAACGGGAACAAAAGCCAAAATTGACAAATGGTATCCGATTAAACTAAAGAGCTTCTGCACAGCAAAAGAAACTATCATCAGAGTGAACACGCAACCTACAGAATGGGAGAAAATTTTTGCAATCCATCCATCTGAAAAAGGGCTAATATCCAGAATCTACAAATAACTTAAACAAATTTACAAGAAAAAAACAAACAACTCCATCAAAAAGTAGGTGAAGGATATAAACAGGCACTTCTCAAAAGAAGACATTTATGCAGCCAACAAACATGAAAAAAACTTCATCATCACTGGTCATTAGGGAAATGCAAATCAAAACCACAATGAGATACCATCTCATACCGGTTAGAATGGTGATCATTAAAAAGTCAGGAAACAAGAAAAAAAACAAACAACCCCATCAAAAAGTGGGCAGAGGACATGAACAGACACTTCTCAAAAGAAGACATTTATGCAGCCAAAAAACACATGAAGAAATGCTCCTCATCACCGGCCATCAGAGAAATGCAAATCAAAACCACAGTGAGATACCATCTCACACCAGTTAGAATGGCCATCATTAAAAAATCAGGAAACAACAGGTGCTGGAGAGGATGTGGAGAAATAGGAACACTTTTACACTGTTGGTGGGACTGTAAACTAGTTCAACCATTGTGGAAGTCAGTGTGGCGATTCCTCAGGGATCTAGAACTAGAAATACCATTTGACCCAGCCATCCCATTACTGGGTATATACCCAAAGGACTATAAATCATGCTGCTATAAAGACACATGCACACGTATGTTTATTGCGGCACTATTCACAATAGCAAAGAGTTGGAACCAACCCAAATGTCCAACAACGATAGACTGGATTAAGAAAATGTGGCACATATACACCATGGAATACTATGCAGCCATAAAAAATGATGAGTTCGTGTCCTTTGTAGGGACATGGATGAAACTGGAAAACATCATTCTCAGTAAACTATCGCAAGGACAAAAAACCAAACACCGCATGTTCTCACTCATAGGTGGGAATTGAACAATGAGAACTCATGGACACAGGAAGGGGAACATCACGCTCCGGGGACTGTTGTGGGGTGGGGGGAGGGGGGAGGGACAGCATTAGGAGATACACCTAATGCTAAATGACGAGTTAATGGGTGCAGGAAATCAACATGGCGCATGGATACATATGTAACAAACCTGCACATTGTGCACATGTACCCTAAAACCCTAAAGTATAATAAAAAAAAAAAAAAAAGTCAGGAAACAATAGATGCTGGAGACGATGTGGAGAAACAGAAATGCTTTCACACTGTTGGGAGTGTAAATTAGTTCAACCACTGTGGAAGTCAGTGTGGCGATTCCTCAAGAATCTAGAACTAGAAATACCATTGGACACAGCAATCCCGTTACTGGGTATATACCCAAAGGACTATAAATCATTCTACTATAAAGTCACATGCACATGTATATTTATGGCGACACTATTCACAATGGCAAAGACTTGGAACCAACCCAAATGTCCATTAATCATAGACTGGATTAAGAAAATGTGGCACATATACACCATGGAATACTATGTAGTCATAAAAAAGGATGAGTTCATGTCCTTTGCAGGGACATGGATGAAGCTGGAAACCACCATTCTCAGCAAACTAACACAAGAACAGAAAACCAAACACCACATGTTCTCATTCGTAAGTGGGAGTTGATCAATGAGAACACATGGACATAAGGAAGGGAACATTACACAGCAGGGCCTGTTGGGGGGCGGTGGGGGGATAGGGGAGGCATAGAATTAGGAGAAATACCTAATGTAGATGACGGGTTGATGGGTGCAGCAAACCACCAGGGCATGTGTATACCTATGTAACAAACCTGCAGGTTCTGTACACATACCCCAGAACTTAAAAGTATAATTTAAAAAATACTGCATACATTCACACAAACACACCTGAACAGTACATTCTTATGCACACACATACATACTTTGCTCATTTGTTAAATAAAAGTATATTCAGTCAGAATCTGGATCTGGTTTTTGGTCTCCACCATTTATTCTTATTACTCCTTCTACACAGCATGTCTTCCATGTCTATTTTACTGCAGAAAGAAGTTCCAAATAGAATCTGAGGCTATTCAATCCCATCCCTTGCTGTTCCAAATTGTCGCACTGCTTGTGGCATTTATGATTTATTACATTGCTGATTTTTCTTCTCTACACAATACAAGGTATGTGTGTATACAGTGACTATGAACAATAACTTTGACTTCTATGTGCTCTCTTATTACTTTATAAAAGCCGCTTGTATATTTTTAATGTCCCCACACAAACTTTATCTAAATCATGGGCCATATTTTATGTATTAGAATAACTGCTAGCTGTACATCTTGCTTATATCAGAAATATTTGGGATCATGTTATTAATTATAACAATCACTTGAATATGATTAAGGCTATTAAACTTTGACTGCATAATTTTAAACAAATTCTGACCTGATTCAAACATAAGAATCGATCATCAAAAATGTTTAAGGGATGAATTGATGGTATCCGCTATGTCAATGCTCAGGTTTTTGCAGAGCTGGCTTACAAAGGACCAAATATTTCAGGTGGAAATTCCACCAGATCCTGCAATAGGCAGCATGTCTTCTCTGGGTCCTCTGGGAGGAACTCTCCACCTCCACTGGGACTACTCAAGAGAGGCAGCCAAGTTTCTGGGAAGGCAACTATCTGGACTTAGGAATACAGACCTCAGAAACAGTAATATGTTTTTTCACAATGGAAAATTAACTGGCCCATATATAAATGGAACCAGAAATTCTGGCCTCAGCAGCACAATCCAATAGTGTAAACCAATCAGAACAGCAGACTAATTTAAACTTCATATATGAAACAAATTTACCCGACTTTGATTAGAATTTTAATATAAATGCTCCTTATTTTTTGGTTATTTTAAAATTTTCTTTCTAGTTCAGTGTAAAGCAATAATTAAAGGCAGAAATTATGCTAAGAAACAGACAATCTAATTCATTTACCATGGTCTTCTGTTTTTTTGAGCAGATCCCTATGAAGCAATACCAATGACCAACCCCTCTGCAACTGATTATTTCTCTAATTTAATGCATAATGCCGTAACCAAATATATCCATTACGGAAACAATACCAATGACCAACCCCTCTGCAACTGATTGTGTCTATAATTTAATGCATAATTCCGTAACCAAATATATCCATTAAGGAATTTGCTTCTCTGACTCATTTTACACCTCTGGAAACATTAATAGATATAAGTTCCATCAAAATATCAATGAAAAGATGAGACTTGATTAAGATAACAACACTGAAGAAATGAGCATTATTCTTTTGGGGGGTGTTTTCCAAGCAGTTGAGCATGAACTGTTGGTTAGAGAATCCAGCATAATATACATAGACTATTACTAGCTCTGAAAAAGTAGCTTGCTATAAGCCACATTATAATCCTTTGGATAATACTGGCAGCACTGTTACTACATTTCTCATTTCCAGGGCCCTGAGGACTTGCCATATCACTAGCCAGCACGTTTTTTCACAAACCCAGTGTTCATCTTACACACGTCTTTAACTATTAGAGTCTAACAGAAAACAAACCTTTCTCATGCTCAGTTTCCTTATCTGTGAAATGGGGGAAAAGTAATAATTACCTAATGTGCTTGGGTGTTCTGTGGTTTAACTAATTAGAGTTGTAAAGCCTGATAAAGCACCAAGTGGTATTGAATGTCTATATAGCATGCATTTACTGGCCAGCTTGGGCTCCAGCTGCTTAAACACAGCTGCTCTTAATAAGCAGGAGAACATCAGCTAAAAGCATACGAAGAGCTGATTGGAAGAAATGACATGGAAGGAGTGTTTTACAACTCATGAATTTGTTAACCTTATTTTAAAAATTAAGAAGTGATTTCATTGTAGAATGCTGCTGTTTTCAGAAATTCCAGAAAGGTGAAAGAGTAGAGAGTAAAACTTCGAAGTTAACAGAAAAAAAATCCTTTCAATTCTATGGACTGCATCAAAACTGCTTTGAATCAAAATGAACATTTTTTTGCGTTTATTCTCTTTTCTCTTTGTTATGTTGATAATAAACTTCACATGGTGTATACAAGTACAAGCAAAAACATCAGGTTATATATGGCAAGTTCTTACGGAGAAGAAAACGGGTTCTGTGGATCGTGGCTTTTTTTACACGCTAGAGTCAGACCAAGGAAGAGAGCAGATTAAACCCAAGTAGGTATTATGCAATTCAAACACTATTGTCTTTGTTGAAGATCAGCAACCGTGGCCCTATCCATATCACGAGCCTAAGTAAAGGTACTTTACTACTCCTTTATGGTCTTACTTCCTGGGCTGCTTGCTAAGGTCCGCATGCCAGAATCCTATACATCAGCCAGCTTTGCAAGTGCATCATTCCTCTCCTGGGTTCCTGGGCTTGGCCCAGCAACAGAACTTTCATCTGCTTTGTCCCTGGCCTCTAAGCCTAATTCGGCCACCCATATATTCCAACTCTGTATTTCTTAGTCCAGTTTGATGAACTAAATACAATTTTCAAATATTCTTTTTGCTTTCATATTCTTAACTATGAATTATATCCTAATTCTAGTTAATCCAGTCATGACAGGTCAATCGTAATATCTGATTTCTGCCTTTAAAATGAAGAATGTTCTTTGCCTTCATGTCTAGTAACACTGCTATTATTACCACTAATAAAAATAATAGATAAAATTTATTCAGTGCTTATTATGAATGAGAAAAACTTCTTAATACTTTACATATACTAGTTATTTAACCTGAACACCAACTCTTTAATGTAGTTGCTACTGTTAGCTCTGTTTACAGTTGACAAAACTGAGGCACTAAAGAGCAAATAATCTGCCGAAAGTTACGGAGCCAGTCACTAGAGCTGGAATTTGAAGCCAGCAAGTCTGGCCCCACAGTCTGTGCTCCTCACTGCTCTATTCCAGCTGCTATGTGGCCCTGGGCTACCCACACCCTCTATCTTCTATCATTAAGGGACATAAGTGCATGAGTATATGTGGGTCTGTGTGTATAAAGTTTATATAGGTAGGTGTCTTCTATATTTGGAACACCCGTGGCTTATTTTAGTATGAGTGACTTCTGAGTTTACTCTTCCAGATTACTTTTCTGAGTGAGTAGATAATTTCTAATCATTCTGTCCATTTTACAAAACGCAATCAATATATTAACTTTGAAAATGAACCACTGTAGCACACGGAAAAACGGAGGACATTTTATTACATAATTGAAAAACAGAAAAAAATCAAATCCCAGTACTACAGTGAAGAGTAATTTCCTTTTAAATACTGATGATATGATTTTCATCATTTTAATGAACAGCTTTCATATAAAATAGCAAGCAAAAAAATCTGGTCTCATTATCTAAGTATTTGAAGAAATTAATCACATGTTAATTCTATCAAAAGCATAAACATCTTTTCTGGCAAATAACCAAAATCATCTGGGTAGACTCCGAGAGAAATTCCACCATGTCACTTGGAACCGCTGATTGACTGGCCAACCATGGTGACTATTAATACAAGTTTTAAAGTATTTCCAGGCAAAAATTACTTTTGCCACGCCAACCTCATAGGTAATCATTAGAAAATAAAACTTTAGATGTTTTGCCATATACTGTCCATGAAGGACAAGAAGCAACGTTTAGGGAAAATGTGTGTGAGCCACCCTTTCCCCTGGTACTTTAAATTTTATCAGAGATCAAGATCAGCTACTGTAAGGATTTGAACTTCAATTACATAAATTTTGTCCCTCACAGAATCAACTTTACTAAAAGACAATTTAATATTGTGCTCCTAATTTTGAAGGTCGCATAAAATATATATAAAATTTAATACTGATATTATGTAAAAATATAATTTAGGACATTTTCTATCAATTTATATCTAGCACACAAAAACCCACATGATGCATTTTGGAATTCAGTGCTAAAGAAATCTGGGCTTCCTCTGAAGAACTATTATATATATTCCTTTATCAGTGTTATAAATTACATAATTACATCATGTTTGCTTTTTCCTTAACCCCAACTCCAGTTTCCTAGAAGCTGAAGTACATATCTGAATGTCAATCACAGAGACTGATTATATGTATGCTTATAACTTGGCTTCTATATACTTGAAACAGATTTTTTTAACTTAATTTCTATTTTCCCATTTCATTACAGATACTATTTTTAAACCAGTATCAAAGTTTTTATGAAATATTGAAGCTGTAAGCAAAAACAGAAAACATAAAAATCAGCTTACTCTAGAAAGAGTTTAATATATATTTCTATAGTATAGACCAGTATTGTTAAAACTGCTTCCACAATGGAGTTTTAATGTGAATTACTGGTATGATTTTAAAAACAACTAAAAATAGAGAGATTCCTTCCATACGAATTTGGCTCTTCATTTCCCTGCTTTTATCATATCTCAAAATTAAGTGATGCGTGATGGTGCAAATGTCAAATCAATCATTATAAAAAAAACAGCCATATTTCCCCAGTGTTCAGTCTCCAGAGTCAATCTGGCAATATTGGAAGAGTACAAATTAAAAGGAGCCAATGAGGTGCATACATGAGAAGAGAGCCTTGCAAAAATATACTAGTTTATTACTGTGGGTGAAGACAAATGTTAGTATTGATAATAACAAAAATAGTATAAATGGCCCACTATTGGCCAAATACTCATTAAACTGATAACTTCTTTAGCTGATCTCAAAAATCTAAGGTATATTTTCTATCTCTAGTCTGTGCATCGGTGTATTTCCTCTTTAGCTTTGTAGTTTTAAAAAGAGTATGTATGTCACACAGATTCTGTACCCCACAAGCTGTATCTATTGCAATTGGAGGTTGGGAAGCATTGTTAAATCCAGTAGGAACAGGGAGATAGGATTTAATAAGGTCAGGAAGAAATTCCAGCATACTAACTTGAGAACTATGCTTCCGGGTCTTCAGTTGATTTCAATGGCATGGTAGTTTTTCCTTTCCTTATAAATGAAATTCCATAAATGCACTCCCCAAGCCCCACTGCAAGGTCAGTGTCTTGTAACCCTGTGGTTGGTATATCTGGAATGCAGACTGTAAAAACATTAACATAAACCCATGACGTGCTGTATCTTTTCTAATGAAAATGTAAGCAAAAAACAAAACAAAACAAAACAAAACAAACAAAAACAAAAAAAACCTAAAACATCTGTCATAGTAACCTAGTCACAGCTCTATTTTCATTCTAAGTTATTTGAAATTTATCACACGGTGACATATGCCAATGTAGCTGCTACATCTAGCCAAAGAGCTTCAGGTATTAACAAGGTAGTTTATTGTAAAGACATCAGATTGGGGTGTGTGTGTGTCTTGCATGTTTAATAAGGCCAAACAGTTGATTTTACAGGACACAAAACTGAGAATCAAAACCATACCAAAGTTCATTCTTCTTTACCCAGTAGCCTATTACAACCTTGGACTAGTCAAATAATTACACATTTTGTACATTTCACCATTTGTAAAAGGTGGCAACCAACTTTACAGATAATTGGATAAGTGTCTCAATCTTAGAGAATAGCTTATGTAGTAGCCTTTTTGTTGTTGTTGTTCTGTTTCTCTACTTTGTATGGAGTAGTGTATAGTAAACACACTGGGAAGTATGTAGACCAGTGTTGAAATTCTGGCTCAGAAACTTATCAGCACTGTGACCTTGAACATAAAACATTTTTGAACCAAAATTTTATCATCTATTAACGATACAAAAAATAATATGTACTTTAGAGATTTTAGTGAAAATTATTACAAGAATAGATGTAGAAATTTTATGTCCATGAATGGCACATTTCAGATACTCAAAAAATCTGTTTTTATTTTTTTCAATCTCTTCCCTTTGTCTCAAAATGTGTTCTGATTGCACTCATTGTACCTGGTTTGTTCTCACGGAAGTATTTAAATTAATTCAATCTAAGAAATTTTTTGTGTGTTTATAATAGATAAAATGTGAACTCAGAAGCCATCCCTGTCTTCAGGAAGCCTATAAACTGTTTAAAAAGGGGAAAAACGACCAGAATACGATAATTACCAAGAATCAAATACAAATATTTTTGGTTCTCAAATTTCGAACAAATGTCTTGATCCTCTTTGAAAGTATACTTTCCTGTCTAGTCAAAGTATTCTTTTGCTTTGTTTTGTTTTGAGGCAGATTCTCATTCTGTCACCCAGGCTGCGATTTCAGCTCACTGCAGCCTCAACCTCCCAGGCCCAAGCAATCCTCCTGCCTCAGCCTCGTAAGTATCTGGGACCATGGGCATGTGCCACTGTACCCCCCTATTTTTGTTTATTTTTTATAGAGATGGGGTCTCACTATATTGCCCAGGCTGGTCTCGAATGCCTATGTTTAAGCAACCCTCTTGCCTCTGCTTCCCAAAGTGCTAGGATTACAAGCATGAGCCACCATGCCCAGCCTAGAATATTCTTAAAGAAAGATGGTAAAGTTAATCATGTTATTGAGCATATTTCTGAAAACGAGGAAGATAAATGAGACAGGAGACAAAAGCAGAGTAAAGAGTAGAAATAAGCTGCTTGACAATGGGGAAAGGATTCCCTATTTAATAAATGGTGCTGGGAAACCTGGCTAGCCATATGCAGAAAATTGAAGCTGAATCCCTTCCTTACACCTTATACACTTTATAAAAAAATTAACTCAAGATGGGTTAAAGACTTAAATGTAAAACCCCAAACCATAAAAACCCTAGAAGAAAACATAGGCAATAGCATTCTGGACATAGGCACGGGCAAAGACTTCATGATGCAAATGCCAAAAGCAATTGCAACAAAAAGCCAAAATTGACAAATGGGATCTAATTAAACTAAAAAGTTTCTGCACAGCAAAAGAAACTATCATCAGAGGGAACAGACAACCTACAGAATGGGAGAAAATGTGTGCAATCTACCTATGTGACAAAGGTCTAGTATCCAGAATCTACAAGGAACTTAAACAAATTTACAAGAAAAAACAACCTCATTAAAAAGTGGGCAAAGGATAGGAACAGATACTTCTCAAAAGAAGACATTTATGCAGCCAATAAACATATTGAAAACAGCTCAACATCACTGATCATTAGAGAAATGCAAATCAAAACCGCCGCCAGTCAGAATGGCGATTATTAAAAATTCAATAAACAATAGATGCTGGCGAGGCTGTTCAGAAATAGGAATGCTTTAATTCTGTTGGTAGGAATGTAAATTAGTTCAACCATTGCAGAAGACAGTGCGGTGATTCCTCAAAGATCTAGAATCAGAAATACCACTTGACTGAGCAATCCCATTACTGGGTATATACCCAAAGGAATATAAACCATTCTACGGCAAAGACACATGCACACTTATGTTTACTGCAGCGCTATTTACAATAGCAAAGACATAGAACCCACCCAAATGTCCATCAGTGATAGACTGGATAAAGAAAAAGCAGTATATATACACCATGGAATACTATGCAGCCATAAAAAGGAATGAGATCACGTCCTTTTCACGGACATGGATGAAGCTGGAAGTCATTATCCTCGGCAAACTAACACAGAAACAGAAAACCAAACACCACATGTTCTCACTCGTAAGTGAGATACGTGGACACAGAGAGGGGAACAACACACATCAGAGCCAGTCAGGGGGTGGGGTTGAGGGGAAGGAGAGCATTAGGACAAATAGCTAATGCATGTGGGGCTTAAAACCTAGATGACACGTTGATAGGTGCAGCACACCATTGCACACACATACCTATGTAACAAACCTACACATTCTGCACTTGTATCTTGGAACTTAAAAATAAAAAATTTAAAAAAATAAATAAGCTGCTTGAGCAAAATTATGTCCCAATACACAATGTCCCAAAAGTATGGTGAATTTCCATCTTACTCTATGGAAATTATCAAAATCTAAATTCAGTTCCCCAGCCAAGCAACGATGATAGTGAGACATCACCAAAACAGGGCAAAATTAAGCTTTGCTAATTTTACTAATTGTCTTTCTTCTCAAATAATGGAAAAACAGCAGAGTTAATATTTTTCTTTTTAATTCATCCACTACCATAATTCCTACAAAAAGTACTGACTTATAAAGTTCTTTTGGATTCTTTAAATGTTTTTAGTCAACATCAGAAGTGTTTTTCTAAGTTTGCATGATCTTCATAATTATCATTGTTAGAGGCTACATGATGTGCTATGCTGTTGATACATCATAATTTATCAAAGCATTCCATATGTTATCCAGTTAGCTTGTTTACATTTTGTACTGCAATGCATTTACTCTTGCTTTAGTTGAAAGATTTTCTTAAGGCAAACTTCTGGGAGTACATTGTTAGGTCAAAGTATATGAATATTTTACCCTTAGCATTCCAGGAAAAATAATCATCACCATTTGCTATTTGGGTCCAATTTTTTAACATAAATATCTTAAATATATTTTTAAGTTTTATGAATAACTTAAAGAACAGGAAAGACAATTGAAAAGTTACAATTTATAAAAATATTTAAACATACTAATCTCTTTTCAAATGAATTCTTGGATAAAAATATTACAAAAGATAACCTTTTATCAAAATAGAATGGATCAAGTTTTTGTAGTAAAGTATGACATGATAATGTCCTTCCAGTTGAATGACTAACGAAGTGAGAATACCATATTTATTTTTGTCCTTAAAAAGATATTATTCATCCACTTATTCTTGATTTTGAGAAAATTCATCTAGGATATGGTAATCTGAAGATTCATGGTTTGAGATTTTGCTTATAAATTTCAGCAACATCATCAAAGTCTACAGTGCTGCTGTTTCTTTTCACTCATTTAATAATTGCAGATTATCTTCCCTTTTAATTGTTTTTTTTAGTATTTTTCTGATAGTCGAACATTAATGATGAATAAAGAAATAATCCCTAGGAATGATGAAACAGCAGTGTTTCAAGATACAGGAAAAATGATAATGCTAAAATCCCATAATATATCTTAAATTTATAATAAGGGCCAATGGACCAATATGATAATTTAAAAAGATAGGGTAAGTTTTATTCTCACTTTTAAAATGAAATATGCGTTCTCCTTGTGTTTTGCAAGACATCTAAAAATAATAAAAATCATGATACATCAGTCTTTACAGAAAGTTAGGATTGCTCTCAAAAGACACTAAAATCTACAATTGAATCCAATAGACTCTTACGCTATACAGAGGGAAGGTAGTCCTTGCTGCATATCCATTTTCAAGGTGAAAACATTTCTTAAAAAGAGATAGCAATCACTAAAACTATTGGATACCCATTATTAGTATTACTACGTTATTATGCTATGTGAATATATATATTTACATCTAATTTACATAGTAGGTTCAAAAAGGGAGGAATTATTATTCTTATATTACAGATGTGAAAGCAGATCCAAAGAGATTGCTTTTCATTGTCAAATTCACACCCCAATTAAATGGTAGAGCAAAAACTTGAACCCAGCTCTACTGAATACTCTCCAAAGCTCAAGTTTTTACATGTAAATTAATGTCTTAGTTTGTTCCTACTACTATAATAAAGTATCTTAGACTGGGTAATTTATATACAACAGAAATTTATTGCTTACGTTTCTGAGGCAGGGAAGTCCAAGATCAAGACCCAACAGATTCAGTGTCTTGTGATGGCCCACTCCTCATAGATTTTTGCCTTCTATGTCCTCATGTGGTGAAGGAGCAAAGAAGCTCCCTCACACCTCTTTTACAAGGCTGCTAGTCCCATTCATGAGGGCATTGCCCTTATGATCTAATCTCCTCCTAATGGCTCCATCTCTTCATCATTTTGCATTTGGTAGTAGGTTTCAACATACCAATTTTCAGGGTACACAAATATCTAGACCACAGCAGTGAGTCTTTACAAAATGTCACCATATCAACAAGATTCCATTCGAGCCACTATTTTAAGCTCTATCAACAGAAGATCTGAGATTGTGGAAACAGAAATTTAAAGGGGAAATATTCCACCTGCCAGTAATCTCTGAAAAGACGAGACTACATGGAGTCTCTATATATTTGAAAGCACAAAGGGAAAAAAAAGCCAGTATGTGTCTTGGAAGTCATTTTTTTTTCTTTGAAACAATATGTATTTACAATTTCCTGAGGCTTTACATCAGAAGAAGGCACTGGTTTTCTTACCCTATGGTTTGCAGTTATGGGAAATAATGCTTCCACTACATAACATGCTGCCTGTTTCCTCTTAGCCAACTTGGTGACAATGGCCCTCTCCACGGGTTACACATCAAAGGAGCATATATCAACAGTAGTTGGCTGGCTTACCAGACTTCTCTAACTTGTGTCATTTTAGAAAAGAAAAATGATTGCTAATAAGTTTGAATAGCTCAACCACACTGAGCAAAGCAAAATTTTAATCACATGAAATCAGGAAAGCACTTACAAGTTACCATAATGCGTTAAATTTCTTCAATAATTTGCTTTAAAAGCTTTTATCCCTTCATCCAGCTTTCAAGCTCATGAAAGCCCTAAGCATGTATTTTCATGAACATACAGGAAAGAGAATTCTCTCTCCAACCTCTCCTACATTACTTTCTGCATTTGAGCTCACTTACTGACTGGAGAAAAGCAGTATTTTTAGAAAGTAGTTCTCAACAGGATTTGAGAATAAGAGTCAGATACAAAAGCATCATTTCCACACTACCTCTGCCTGCTAACTTCACTCAATCCTCATTTTCAATAATCCAAGCTCTGGTTAAGGATGGCTGTTTTGATTATTTGAGGATATAAGAATTGGAAATTGTGAACAATCAAGTTTTTATGGAAATATGTTCAAATATAGTCTTTTAAAAAGGATCAAATAATCCGGGGGATACACTTTAGAATGAGCTTAGCTGAGTAACATGGAAAGAACATAGAAAGCTCTACCGTATGAAATACGTACAGTGCATATTCCCACTCTAAATCCTTATATTTTGTTGTCCCATTGATTTTGGACTTGGTCACATGACTTGTATTGATAACCAAAACCTGAGCAGAGTGACCATTTGCCAATTCAGAGTAAAGGCTTCCTTAGTAATTATAAAACTCTTCTTCTCTTTTGCTTCTTCGTGGAAAGAACATGCGCCAGTGGCCAATGGTCCGAAAATGAAAACACAGGTGCAACAAGCTGAAGTTATGCAGGAAACTAAATGTTTACCATTATAAGTCTCTGAAATGTTGTTGCTAGTTAGTGCTTTCTAGTATATAAACCTGGCTAATACACACTGGGTTTCAAAAATTATTTTACATACCTGTTTCCCTCATTCTGCCCAGGGCTGCATTCATTATTGTAGGTAAAGAAATAACAGTTAAGCATGCAAGTTCTGAAATAAAATGGACCTTCAGTAAATTAACTTCTGCAAGCTTATTCAGTTGTAAAACTGACATAATAATATCATCTATCTCATATTGTTATTGTTAGTGCTAAGTAACATAACAGACTTAAAATTCTTAGTACAGTGTTTGATATACAGTAAAGATTCACTAAACATTAGCTATGGTGTTGCTGCTTTTTCATTACTTATGTCTTAATTCCTGACACAGTATTATGGCACACAATGCTCTTAAAGGTCTAAGTAGGATATGAGACATAAAAGAGGGAAGAAGAAAGGAATGCTCTTCCAACGGCCAGTCCTCCATAATAGCGTCATGAAAAATGGATCTCTATACTTCATTCAAGATTTTTCATAAAACATGCAACAGCAAAGATGGAATCACAATCAATTCATGTTTTAAAAATGTGATGAGAATGGCTTTTACATGTGGCTGAAGTGATATTTACACTGAAATTATTTTCAGTCCTTTTGATGGAAATGTCTCTAATTTATATGCTACACCTTGCTTGTTCAGTGTATGGACTTTTTGGAAACCTAATCATCTTCAATGACACCATGTCTTAGTTTCTTATTAATTTTCAGTAATTATAATATTTTGTATTTTCAATATAGAGTGTCAGTACTGATTCTAGAGCAAATATTATGGCTTCTATTTCTAAATCAAATCATGTACAATATTTTCCATTGTTTAGCTTAAATATCAGAGCAGGATGTATGGATGCTAGGCTTGTGCTACAGTGCTACATAACCATTATTCTACCCAGATAAATCAATCAAGGGAAGCAGCAGTTTTCCTTGGGGTTTGTTTATATTCTCAATAAAATTGTACTTTATTCATCAGTACTCTTTGATGATATAGCATTATTCAAAACATCTTCTCTTAATTCAGAATTAATAACAACCTCAACCTCTTTGTCAGGTTCAACTCAGTCTCTCACTGCATAAGCTTCTAATTACGGCAAGTGAGCAAATGTACATCTTATCGTGAATGCCACAGCACTCTCTTTGATGGGTAAATAACACCAAATTGTAAAAGCTTAAGATATTTCTAAAGACAATCCAAATTATGATTTTTATTCATAATTCATTAATTCAATCAAACTTTACTGAGAACACATAATGTATGGTTTTTGACACTGGAGAGAGAGAAGGAAGCCAGACAGAAAAGGTCTCTGTTCTCACAGAGCTTGGGGTGACACAGACAGTGTGCAAGTAAATGAATGAACAAGTGTAGTGTAATGCAGAGACTTAAGATAGAATGACGTGAGGGAGAACGCCTAGATTAGACTGTATGCTCAGGAAGGGCCTGTCTATCAGGAGATGAGATTAAAGCCCAGCTCTGAATGACAAGAAGCAGCTAGCCAGTGAGAACAGAGAACTTTGTAACTCCTGATTTAAATGGCAATATGAGCCTCTGATTCACCTTGACAATTCTCATTAAAAGCATTTAATTGATTTCTCATTTATTTTCAGAGACTTTCAGCTGTCAGACTTTGGGATGTTGAATAGTCAAGATTTTCTTGAAATATATTTCAAATACGTATGTTGAGTTCTCTCAACTTTGAAAAATTGATAAATATCTTAACACCCAGCAATAAAGCTAACTATCTGCCTTTAACTTTCAGGAGGATGGAAAAAATGATAAATTTTACATTATGTCTGTTTATTAATAACTACCTGTTCTTTATTTAAATCTCTGTATTTGGATCTTGGATTAAAATAATCTAAAACTCCTTCTGTCTTCACGCTGGAATCTGGTCCCCAGATGATACGTGATTACTTTTAAAGACAACTTCTTTATTAGCTGCCTCTAGAATTTGAAATGATTACCTTATTTTCTCTGAAGAGCTTAGTCATCCCTTTAGTCTTTTATTTTTAATTACTTTAAATCCACATAATCCTCAACACATTTTAGTGATGTAAAGGGAAGACAATCTTATCCCTACTGTGCTGATGCATAAACTGAGGCACTAGGCAATTAAGTTACTTATTCTGATTACTCTATCACCTGCATTTTCACGGTCACAAAGTGTCTGGTAAAAAGTAAGCACCTTAGCCAGTTATCCCTCTGATGACAATATATTTGAGAAACATACAAATGTTTATTTAAATAATAAAATCATCCATATTTTACAAAACCCTTTAATTTTTAATTCAGTGATTCCATGAAATTTGTTAATATTTCACTCACCCATTGAACAAGCACTTACTATGTACATTCTATTATCTGCACATTGTGCTAGGTACTGAGGATACAAATGTGAATCAAATGTGTTCTCTTCCGGCAATCAAGTCACTGATTTTTTTAACGTAATATGTTATGCAATGTAAAACATGATCACACTTGTGAATAACTATCTGTTTGCTACAGATTAACCTTAAATCTGAGAATATGATGGTTGTTCAATCAATACTTGATGACTGATAATATTTTGTTATGTAGATATAATTTAAGTAGCAGAACCATAAATAAGACAGAACTTTATGTAGAGAAAAGCACTGTTCTGCTGTTGTAGTACAGATAACCAAATTTCATATTTCTTAAATATCTTAAAAACTCTCATACCAATCCTTTCCATTCCTTCTGCTATGGCACTGATTCAGAAATTTAGAGCCTCCTGCCTGGATTATCACAAAATCTCCTAAATCTCCCCTATTGCATAAATCAAAATCATCTTCCATTTTTAAAGGTTTATCTTCTTATGCCATCTTTGTGAATACCCAATCTTCAGTGATTTCTTTTTTCTTACCAATAAAATTCAAACTTCTTATAATCCCATAGAAGTTCCTCCATGAATTAATCATTGCCTACATCCCATTAATACCCCACAACTCAGCAAAGCTGTTATAGTTTCTGTAACACTCATTTCGTTTCAGGGCTTCATACCCTTCCCACTTGCTCCCTGTCCTTAGAATGCCTTCCTCTTCAACTTGAGTGGTACACATTTACTCATATCAAGATGACACTCAATAAAGCTTTTCCTGAATCCCACTTCCCCATTCAAGCAAAACTTTATTTCCTACTTAATGTTCCTTATAACAGTATCACTTAAGTTGTAATGCCCAGACTCTAACATACTTTTAGAAACATGTATGCATACAGGAGTACCTATTCCTGGTTGAATACAATTTGCTAAGGTTTACAATCTTAACTTTTTATTCCAAATAGGTAATTTGGCACTAAATGAAAATATATTGAGTGACTATTGGAGACAGTATAGAGGTCCTGCAGGAAACAAAAATATATGTAAAATAGGATGGCCGCCTTTTCCCCAACTCTCCAGATGTTGGTTCACCCAATAGCTTCTCTGCAGCATTAGCACCACTCAGCTTCCAGAATAATGATGGGTTACCACAGAACTTGTACTTTATGTTTAAGATCCTGCTTCACTTATAACAACAAAAAACTTCAGCAAATTACTGATCTCTAACCCCAGTTTTCTTATCTATAAAATTGAGATAATAACAATACACATCTCAGAAAGTACTATAAGGATTAAATGAGAATACAAACACAGGGCTTATAAGAAAGTATGGTGTACAGTAATGCGCAAGAAACAGAGACATTGACAGTTAAGAGTCTCTCAGGTGCAACTGATTACTCAATGTAAACCAACAGAAGCCAAACGAAGAGTGATTCACTGGCTCCCACAAATAGGAAGTATAAGGCGTCTAATAGGCTGCCATAATTTCTTAATTCTCTTTCACTTGCAGACTCGATCTACCAATCTCTCTCTCTCTACCTATTCCCCTTTCATCCTTCCCTTATACATAAATATATTTTCATAATATTCCTATGTACATTTTTTCCAGTTGTCTTCCACTGTGTATCACCTTCCTCAGTCCAGGAGCTCTCAGCTTACACGTCATTCAATCTTAGCAAACTACTTAGCAAAACAAGAGGCAAGAAACATTTCCTTCTTTCATCTCAGTGTATACAGTCTCTGGGAAGGCCTCTGACTGGTCAGCTCTGAAGCAATTATTGCAGATGGGAGGAGAAGTAACTACAACTTAGGTCACATATTTACTCCTGAGTTCTGGAGGGTGACGTCTGTTACCAGAATGGGAAAGGAGGTACATTGGACAGATGTAAATAGTATTTATTATTTTATTCTTCTTAGTAATATCTCCATTTCCAACTTGGTCTTAGTTAAATTAAGCTTGTTTCAATAATTCATTTTAATTGACTACTCCCTAAAGAATTGGTGTACAGCATTAACCGTTAACAGGAGACTGCACTTAACACTACTACTACCATAACCCTGACCGACAACACGACGTCTTCACACTCTACCTGACCACCTATGTTAGTCAATGAGATTTAGTCTGTCATTCTGATTGTTCTGTAATGTCTTCACTCATGGTTCCTGTTTCAGTGGTATCTTTTTTTTTTTTCAGATGCAGACCCAAAATACAGAGATTTGAGTATAACTGAGTCTTTGCTAGGATGATCTTAGAAAGCTTAGAATAAAATAGGAAAGCAAGACAATGAATGCAAGTAAGCCAACATGATAGGAATCAAAGAACAGGTTATATCTGCAGACATCAGGGACTCAAGTCCACTGGGCACATCTGGGAAATTGTCTACCACTCTTTCCAGAGTTGTTGTTTCCAAAGAACAGAAAATCAGGGAATATTTATCCTCCAGCATTCATTTGGCAGTGGTTGAGGGCAGCTCTAGGGTATGTCTATCCCCAAGCATTTCCTCACACCCACCCTCCATGAGGGTTGAAAGAAAGCCCTTCAAGCCAAAGTCACAGAAGCTTGCAGAAGGACAGCAACATTAAGGAAATTGAGTACCTAGCAGACATGGGCTGAACCACACAAAATCATCTATAAGTGGTCTCCACATACTTTGCTCTGTCCAAGCACTCTTTCATCATGAACATCTGCCCTGTTTCCAGTCATGTTCAAACTTTCTTAGTAGTCATTGTCCATTGCATTGTCTTTCTTTCAGAGGTCAGTACCTTAGTCTTAACTACAAATAGCTATTAATTCTTGGATTGTTTTAGTTTTGGCCACGCAGCTGAATTTATGCTATGTGCTCCTATAATAATGAAGGCATCAGGACCAGAAAATCAAACACTGCCTGTTCTCACTTATAAATGGAAGCTAAATAATGAGAACACATGGACACATAGAAGGTAACAAAATACACTGGGGCCTATCAGAGGTTGGAGGGGATGAGGAAAAATAACAAATGGGTACTAGGCTTAATACCTGGGTGAGGAAATAATCTGTACAAAAACGATCCATTTCACAAGTTTACCTATGAAACAACCTGCACATGTACCCCGGAACTTAAAATAAAACTTAAAATAAAAACCTGAGATATTTTTGGAATATATATTTATTACTCTAAAAAAAATAAGCCTATTCATGTTAAAATTGAAAAAATATATATAATGAGGGCATCTAGCTATTCTTGTTGGCTTCACTGTGTCATTTATACACCCTTGAACTGTCTATTTTATCTGATACTGTGTCTCCCAAAAATGCAATTTTTGTTGTTAGGGAAGTCACTGGCTATAAGAAAATATGAGTAAACAAATTATTTTATGTTCCTACTTAGATATCTCTTCTATAAAGAAGTCTTTCGTAACAACCCCAGTCATGTTGAGGTAGCACTCCTAAAGTATGGAAATACTTGCACATTTCTGTTCAAAGTATTCATTGCCCTGAATTTTATTTTTTAGTATATTTTTAATAACAGCTCTACTCAGATACAATCTGCAAGCCATAAACTTCACAATTTTGTTTACAATTCAGGAGTCTTTGGTTAGTATATTCACAGAATTCTGCATCCATTGCCACAATCTAATTCCAGAATGTTTTTTCATCATCCCAAAAGAAACTCCATACTCAATAACAATCTCTTTCCACTTCCCTTGCCACCCATTAGACACTCCTTGCACCTCTTATCTACTGTCTTTTCCTATGAATTTGCCTATTCCAAACATTTCATATAAATGAGGTCATATAAGAAATGACGTTTATGTCTGGTTTCTTTCACTTAACATGTTTGCAAGGTTCATCCATATTGTGGCATATATTATTACTGCATTTCTATTACTCAATAATATTCAATTATATAAATGGCCCATATTTTATTTATCTACTCATAGGTGGATGAACATTTTGTTGTTTCTACATTTGAAGTATTATGAATAATGCTGTCATGAACAGTCATATACAAATTTTTGTGTAAAACTATATTTTCAAATCTCCTGGAGATATATATATATATATATATATACACAAATTGGTGGCTCATAAGTAATTTTATGATTAACATTTTGAAAAACCACTAACTGTTTTTCAAAATGGCCAAAACATTTTATATTTCTACCAACAGTGTATGAGGGTAGCAATTTCTAACATCCTTGTCAACATTGCTGTTGTTCATCATTTTCATTACAGTCACCCTAGTGCGTGAATTGCATTTCCTTAATGAACAATAATGTTGGATATCTTTCCATATGCCTATTAACGATCTGTGTATCTTCCTTGAAGAAGATATTCAAATTCTTTGGCCATTTTTTAATTGAGTAATTTATCTTTTTCTTGTTGAGTTTTAAAGTTCTTTATATTTTCTACGTGTGAGTCCGTAATCAGATACATGATTTTCCATTTTTGAAGTTGTCCTTTCACTCACTTGATGTTGTCCTTTGAAGCACAAATGGTTCAATTCTAATGAAGTCCAATGTATCTATATATATTAGGTTTCTATTGTTGCTGTAATAAATTACCACAAACCCAATGGCTGAAACTAATACAGAATTATTATATTACGGTTCTAGGCAAAATGGATCTCACTCGAATTTGGCAGGACTGCTGGAGGCTCTAGGAAAGTATCTGTTTCCTTGTCCATTCAGCTCTAGAGGCTGCATGTATTGCCTTTTGGCCCTGCATCATTCCACCCTTTGGTTCCATCTTTACATTTCCTCCTCTGATTACAACTCTCCTGCCTTGTTTTTTCTCTTGTAAGGACTCTTGAGATTACATTGGGCTCACCTAGATAATCAAGGATTATCTCCCCATGTTGAGATCCTTAACTTAATTACATCCACAAAGTGCCTTTTATCATGTAAGATAATTGCAGTCTTTGAAGATTCAAATGTGGACATCTTTGTGGGGCAGTTATTTTAACAATCACACTCTATTTTTTCTTTTGTCACTTATGCTTTTGATGTCGTTTCTAAGAAATCATTGCCTAACCTAAAATCGTGAAGATTTAGGCCTACATTTTCTTCTAAAAGTTGCATAGTTTTAGTTCTTACATTTAGGTCTATAATTCATTTGGCATTAATTTCTGTATGTGGTGTAAAGCACAAGTCCAATGTCATTTTTTGCATGTGCACATCCATTTGTCCCAGTACCATTATTAGTTCAGAAGATTGCTTTTCTCATAGAATTGTCTTAGCACCCTTAGGAAAAATCAACTTACCAAAAATATATGAGTTTATTGCCAGACTCTAATCCATTGATCTATGCTATATATCATATCACATTTTCTTGATTACTGCAGCTTTGTAGTAAGTTTTTATATCAGGTCACATGAATCCTCCAAATTTGTTAGTCTTTTTCAACACTGTTTTAGCTATTCTGGGTCCTTCAAGTTTTATGTGAGTTTTTGAATTACCTTGTTAATTTCTGCAGAAAAGGCAGAGGGGGTTTTGATGTAGATTGTATGGAAGCTATAATTTGAGAATTATTGTCATCTTAATAAGAGTAAGTCTTCCAATCCATGAACACGAGATATTTTTCTATGTATTTAGGTATTCTTTAACTTCTTTCAATAATGTTTTGTAGTTTTCAGTGTACAAACCTTGCACTTTTGTGAGATTTAATCAAGTACTTTATTCTTTTTTCATGGTGTTATAAATGCAATTGCTTTCTTAATATCATTTTTGGATTGTTTTGCCAGTGTATAAAAACATGAGTGATTTTTGTGTATTGATCTTGTGCCCTACAAACTTAATGAACTAGTTTATTAGTTCTAATTGTGTGTGTGTGTGTGTGTGTGTGTGTGTGTATTCCTTATGGTTTTCTATAAGCAAAAGCATGTTGTCTATTTACAGGGATAGCTTTACTTCTTCCTTTCCAATCTAGATACCATTTCTTTGTTTCTTTTCTTTGCTTAACTGCTCTAGCCAGACCCTACAGTATAATGTTAACCAGAAGTGGTAGGAGCAGATATCACTTTTTACTTTAATTGTAAAAAGCAAAACATAAAAAACGCCAAAAGAAAGATGCAAATAGACATTTCAGGAGATGTAGTTATCACTTATTAGTAGAAATAAAAGACCATGGCCTAGATCCCTAAGAATGAGTTGGAGTTTGACATTCTAGGCAGAGGGAAAGGTGTAAAAAAATACATTTAGAAAGAAAACATAGGTCATGATTATGAATATTAGGTACAATTTTTACAGATCAGAAAAATTGGAGGTCTGTCTTCATTTTATTAAATTTAATTATTAAAATACCATGAATATAATATAGATTGTTTAAGTCAAGATATCTGATAGCACTACAGGGTGACTACAGTCAACAATAATTTATTGAACATTTTAAAATAACTAAAAGATTATAATTGGATTGTTTGTAACAAAAACAAAGGATAAATGCTTGAGATGATGGCTGATGTGATTATTGTACATTGCATGCCTGTATTGAAATATCTCATGTACCCCATAAATATATACGCCTACTATGTAACCACAAAAATTTTTCTGAATAGAATAAAGAAAATTTCATAAGCAGTATTCCAAGACAATTGTATTAGCATTGCATTTAACAATATTTTCCAGTATGTTCACTGACCAACCACAGTCAGGAGGATAGTTTTCCATTGATTTGACAAAGTAATATTTTCGAAATTTGATGACTAATCAACAAATAATGATGAATTGTTAGAAAAAAAAGTCAATTTAACCCAATTACAGCCTAACTCTGGAACAGGACAGGAAATTTCACCTTTAAGCTGGCAATGAATAGAACTTTGATAAGTCAAGAGAAATGATTCTACACTGTGGAATCTTATAACATTTTAGTACCAGCTTTACAAAGGAGAATTTCTCTCTCTGCTCATTCTTATGGCAAAAGAAAACCGCTAATGTGAAAATTCCCAGGTTTAAATTCTGGGATTGTACATCTCCCATTCATGCTCTCACACTTATGTTACAGTTTGGCAGAAATTCAAACAAGCTGAAAAGCTCACTGCCATGCAAAGGCAGCAGTTTAGTTAAGACAACATGACATTTATAGCTGAATTCTACCAGAGGTACAAACAGGAGCTGGTACCACTTCTTTTGAAACCATTCCAAACAATTTAAATGGAATGACTTCTTCCTAACTCATTTTATGAAGCCAGCAACATACTGATACCCAAACCTGGCAGAGATACAACAAAAAAAGAAAACTTCAAGCCAATATCCCTGATAAACATCTATGTGAAAATCCTCAATAAAGTACTGGCAAACCGAATTCAGCAGCACATCAAAAAGCTTCTACCATGATCAAGTCGGCTTCATCTCCAGGATGCAAGGCTGGTTCAAAAATATTCAAATCAATAAACATAATTCAGCACATAAACAAAACTAAAGACAATATCTCAATAGACTCAGAAAAAGCCTTCAATAAAATTCAACATCCCTTCATGTTAAAAATTCTCAATAAACTAGGCATTGATGTAACATATGTCAAAATAATAAAAGCCATATACGACAAACCCTCAGCCAATATCATATTGAATAGGCAAAAGCTAGAAGCATTCCTTTTAAAAACCGGCACAAGACAAAGATGCCCTCTCTCACTCCTATTCAACACAGTATTGGAAATTTTGGCCAGGGCAATCAGGCAAGAGAAAGAAATAAAGTGTATTCAAATAGAAAGAGAGAAAGTTGAAGTGTGTCTGTTTGTAGATAACATGATCCTATATCTAGAAAACCCCATAATCCTAGTCCGAAAGCTTCTTAAGCTGATAAGCAACTTCAACAAAGTCTTGGGATAAAAAAATCGATGTGCAAAAATCCCAAGTATTCCTATAAATCAACAATAGACGAGCAGAAAGCCAAATCATGAATGAACTCCCATTCATTATTGCTGCAAAGAGAATAAAATACCTAGGAATACAATAAACAAAGGAAGTGATGAACCTCTTCAAGGAGAACTACAAACCACTGCTCAAAGAAATCAAAGAGCACACAAATGGAAAAGCATTCCATGCTCATGGATAGGAAGGATCAATATCATGAAAATGGCCATATTTCCCCAAGCAATTTATATATTCAATGCTATTCCCATTAAACTACCATTGCCATTCTTCACAGAATTAAAAAAAAAAAAACTTTAAAATTCATACGGAACCAAAAAAGAGCCTGTACAGCCAAGACAATCCTAAGCAAAAAGAACAAAGTTGGAGGCATCCTGTTACCTGACTTCAAACTATACTACAAGGCTACAGTAACCAAAAAAGCATGGTATTGGTATGAAAACAGACACACCAATGGAATGGAATAGAGATCTCAGAAATAAGACTATACATCTACAACAATCTGATCTTTGACAAACCTGACAAAAACAAGCAATGAGGAAAGGATTCCCTATTTAATAAATGGTGCTGAGAAAATTGGCTAGCCATATGCAGAAAATTGAAACTGAACCCTTTCCTTTTGCCTTATACAAAAATTAACTCAAGATGGATTAAAAACTTAAATGTAAAACTAAAGGCTATAAGAACCCTGGAAAAATAATCTAGGCGATACCATTTGGGACATAGGCATGGGCAAAGATTTCATGACAAAAATGTCGAAAGTAATTGCAAGAAAAGCAAAACTGGCAAATTATATCTAATTAAAATAAAGAAATTCTACACAGCAAAAGTAACTCTCACTGGAGTGAACAGACAATCTATAGAGTGGGAGAAAATTTTTGCAACCTATCCATCTGACAAAGGGCTCATATCCTGAATCTATAAGGAACACAAACAAATTTACAAGAAAAAAATATCCATTAAAAGTGGGCAAAGGACATGAACAGACACTTCTCAAAAGAAGACATTTACAAAGCCAACAGACTTATGAATAAAAGTTCAACGTCACTAATCATTAGAGAAATGCAAATCAGAACCTCAGTGAGATACCATTTTACGCCAGTCTGAATGGCAATTACTAAAAAGTCAAGAAACAACAGATGCTGGCAAGGTGGTAGAGAAACAGGAATGCTTTTACACTGTTGATGGGAATGTAAATTAGTTCAAACATTGTAGAAGACAGCGTGGCAATTCCTCAAAGACCTAGAACCAGAAATACCATTTGACCCATCAATCCCATTACTGGGTGTATACCCAAAGGAATATATCATTCTATTATAAAGATACATGCATGCGTTTGTTCATTGCCACACTGTTCACATTAACAAAGACATGGAATGAAACTAAATGTCCATCAATGATAGACTGGATAAAGAAAATGTGGTACATAGACATCATGGAATACTATGCAGCCAGAAAAGGAACGAGATCATGTCCTTTGCAGGGACATGGATGGAGTTGGAAGCCATTATTCTCAGCCAACTACCACAGCAACAGAAAATCAAACACCGCATGTTCTCACTCATAAGTGTGAACTGAACAATGAGAACACATGACACAGGGAGGGGAACAACACACACTAGGGCCTGTTGGGGGATGGGGGAGGGAGAGCATCAGGATAAATGGCTAATGGATGCAGGCCTTAATACCTAAGTGATGGGATGATCTGTGCAGCAAACCACCATGGCACACATTTACCTATCTAACAAACCTGCACGTCCTGCACATGTATCCTGTAATTTAAAATAAAATAAAATAAAATAAAATAAAATACTTGTTAAAAACAAAACTTTGCCTGACTATTTGTGAGGTTAGTTACTGCAAATATTTCTTGCAGAGAGATTTTTGTCAGTGACTTTCACATTTTAAATATTTAAAATATAATTGAATGACTAGCAAAACTGTAGAAGTGCTAGGACTTTTCAGGATAAAACTTACAATATTTTCAAAATAAATCAATCAGTGCATTTTTCTCCCTCAGAAAGGAATTTAGATTCAGCATGGAGTGAAGAAATAGTCCTCATACAAAGTATAATTAATTCCTAAATTAAGGCTTGCTCCCTTTAAAGAATTTCTGATTTTGTGTAGGACAAACATTAGAGTAGGTGGTCATACTGTTAAAGATCCAGTTTGTTAGAACATGGTGAGCAGATGGAGATGAATATTTTCCTCTATTTTAACATATTTTCTCCCATACATTTATAATAGCTATTGCTGGTAATAACTAATCCTATTCTGATTTTCATCATAAAGTGTTAGGATAATGTATTGAGAGCATGAGCATAAATTCAACAGTCCCATGAAAGCAAAGCTTCATGAACAGATTTCTCTGAAGGACCCAAAGAGTTGTTTTCATTGGAAAGGTATAATAAATTAATAGACACATTAAGTTTCAGTTTGAGCAAAAGAGGACTCTTTCATCTTATGCAATACTCTAGGTCCAGTGCTCCTCAAAACTTAGAGGAGGAAATACTGAGCCCTAAGTGTTGCTGGTATTCTCAGAAGTCAGACACAATTATGCTAGTTACTTAAAGACCCTTTAACCATGATTCTTAACCATGTAGGTATTGTAGATTCAGAGTCATTCCCACTAGGCCTAGTTCCCACTGCGAGGTTCCATGCACCCTTTCATTTTTAAACCAGTATGTATTGAGTGCCAACTGTGTAACCAGAACTGTGCCAGATGCTGGTGATCAAATGGAGCCAAAAAGCTTCTTTGTTCTTAAGTTACTTGCAGCACAACAGGTAAGAAAGACTGTATGGTGTAGATCACAAATTATCTATCATCTCCCTGATTTCCTCCATCTCCCTCAAACCTTTTGGCCTTTATTAGTACTTATTCTCCTCACCGGTGAATGCTTCCCCACTCCTCGTAATTAAAACCTTCTCCACTTTCAAGGTATAGCTAAACATTTTTTTTCACAAATCCCAGACTGATGTACACGTGCTTATCTAGAACAAAGCCTGTAACAAGTTCCTCTCTCATCCCTGAAAGTGACTAACAAAAAGTTTGCATACTATAAAGGCCTGTTGTATTTGGACATGGCAAGTGACTAATGTAATAATTGGGGAGAGATTTTCAAGCCATTTTTCTTATAGATCTATAGCATTAGAGAAAAAAAAAGAAAAAAGAAAAACTGATATACTTTAAGAAATTAGTAATCCCAGCCTTTTGGGAGGCCAAGGCGGGTGGATTACCTGAGGTCAGGAGTTTGAGATCAGCCTGGCCAACTTGGTGAAACCCCTTCTCTACTAAAAATACAAAAATAGCTGGGCACGGTGGTGGGCGCCTGTAATCCCAGCTACTCGGGAGGCTGAGGTACCAGAATTGCTTCAACCTGGGAGGTGGAGGTATCAGTGAGCCAAGATCATGCCATTGCACTCCAGCCTAGGCAACAAGTGAAACTCCTTCTCAAAAAAAAAAAAAAAAAAAAAAAAAAGCAACCCACAAAAACTCATCCTACCATGTTTTTAGTTGAATCCAAGTGAAGGATTCACGCAAGGACATGACAGCATAATGAAGTGAGAGGCATGAATTATATTCTTTGAAGGAGCCATCCTCAGTCATGCATCTTAAATGTCTATTATCTGGAATGAGTCACTGGGGCAGTGCAGACTCTAGGCAAAGGCATATAGGCATATAGTGACATATAGTGATCTCTGCCCCATAACTCAATGTTCTTATATGACTACGTAGTTTGCAAAGCCCCAAGTAAAGAAACAGATATCTGCATAAGGTATAATGCTTTTTCTATGGGAAAAATCTGACTTTAATAAGATCCCATAGGGAATGAAACAAGCCAAATATGAAAGGTTATATTCTATTTAATTACAGTTTTATAAAATTATAGAACACAGAAAACTAATCTATAATTCTGGAAAGTAGGTAAGTTGCTTCCTGAGGCCACGGTGGGGAACCTGGCTGCAAAGGAAAGCTAGATAATTTGGGTGCATAATGGAAGTATTCTATGTTTTCATTGTGAGGGTCGTTACACAGGTGTACACATTTGTCAAAACTCATAGGCCTACAAACTTAAAATAAGTGCATTTTATTGCATGCTAATTATATCTAAATGAAATTTAAAGCTAAATAAAAAGGAAGCCAAAACACATACAGTTTTGTTCTAGTAATTCTAGAGTCAAGAAGTAGGACTTTCATGAGAATTAACTAACTTTAAGCATTTGACTCACCCTAAGAACTGAAACCTGAAAACTGATAAGGATTTAGCTCTTCATCATCTTCAGAAAGTATTTCTGATTCATTCTGGAAAGTCCAATTTAGAGGCTTATTTCCATATTTATGTTTTTCTTTGATGTTTCATATATTCAGGGACCACAGTAAAATTATTATGCAGGTGACGTTTGCTTTTGACCATTATCCAGCTTCACTTTCAGCATCACCTTCCCCACTCTGTCTCCTCCCAGGAAGCCCATTTTATCCTTGGCTGTCCTGAAGGGCTCCGTGTGACATAAATAAATAGCAAGTGCCTAGAAATTGCACTTTTCTGTTTTCCTCCTATCCTCATACCCCTACCAAAAATTACTACCAATATCATTAACAGCTAATACTACCTAAACATGTAACATCTCCCAGGCATTCTGCTAAGTGCAGTAGTTCATTTAATTTTCAAAATATCATTGTGAGGTTAGTATTTGGTTATTCCCCTTTTGGCAGATGAAGAAACTAGTCCTGTAGAGGTTAGGAAACTTTCCTAACTCCTAAAAATTAATAAGTCATGGAGTCTTGATTCAAGTCCAAATCAAGAGCCTGTATCCATAACTAATATGTCCTGGTAGATAAGCCCATTCTCTAAGAGCCCTGCTCCGCCTTAATCGGTAGCTAAATAAAATAAAGGATTCATGCTAAGGTGTTAGTGACTCACTGTGTTACTACACTGAGACCACACATTCAAAATCCCATCAAAACCTTCTTACTATATAGATGACTGAGAGTTTCTGTGATAAAGGGGTATGTTCAAGCAGTTATGAGACAGTTTCATTACAAAACCCTGGTCATGAAGATTTCCCCTTAAAGGTTAAATTTTCTGGGTAATCAGTTTAAAAAATCTAAGAGAATCATTAAAATAAATTCAAGATTATTTATCACAGATTTATCAAGATTGGGTAATCAATAAATGATACATATGAAGTAATCTATCCAACTTTTAAACAAAATGAACATATTAAAGAAATTTTTTTTTTCTTCAGTAAAACTGAAATCAATTGGGAAAAATATTACAGGTGACACTTCCCTGTATTTTTTTTCTTTCCATCAAATTCACCAAAATTCTTTCTCAATAATGAACATAAGTTAATAATGTTGGTAAAATATTCCAAGTATAATATGACTAGCCCCTGGGGTGTCATGGAATACATTAAGTCTTTTAACTTTGTATTTTTATATCTCAGAAATTGGAAAATGTAAAAAATAACTTTATAGTATCTCCGTTTCTTTTATATTCATTGCTTACGAATATAAATATGACAAGTTTATAGTCATTTGAATCACAATAGACCTTTGCTAAACACCCTTCTCCTAATCATAATTATTATAACAACTTTAAAATACTTTCACACATCTTTGGTTAGGTTTAATAGCTGCTACAATGGCTTCCTTTAAAAAATATAGTCAATTAGAGTTTATTTTAGAGAGAGTTAAATATATGGAAGATTCCTTAAACACACACAGGGATGCCAGAGACGCACACCAAACACACACACACACACACACACACACAAAACACAGAATCTGGACTTGCCACTTCTAGATATAATTATCCAAGAAAAAATATTGATTGATTAAGACACTGAGCGTGTATATAAACCTTTACAAGTAAAGTGTCTATAAGACATAGTCAAAGTGTGCTTTAGTATACATGCTGGAAAAACAAGCTGCCATAACCATGCAGAAAGGCATTCAACATCATTATTCATGAAGGCAATGCAAACCAGAGCCACAAAGCTAGGACTTCACAAATTCACACATATTATGAAGGTTATCATTTTAAAAAGAATAGAAAATAACAAATGTTGGTAAGGATATTGAAAAATTGCAATCCTTATGTATTGTTGGTGAAAACATAAAATATTACAGCTGCTGTGGAAAAGAGTCTGGTGCTTCCCCAAAAGGTTAATCATAGAACTACTACACAGCCTGTCAATTCTACTCCTAGAATTTATTGGAGTTCTATGCTGTACATATTCAAAATAACTGAAAGCAGGAATTTGAACAAATATTTGTACACTGGTGTTTGTAGCTGCATTATTCACAATAGCCAAATGGTGAAAACAACTCAAGTATCCATCCACAGATAAATGATAAATAGAAAGTGATATATACAATCAAGTATTGTTCAGCCATAAAAAAATGACATTTTGATACATATGACAACATGGATAGACCTTGAAAACATGTTTAGTGAATAATTCAGACACAAAAGTACAAATATTGTGTGATTTCACTCACATGAGGTATCTGGAATAGGCAAATTCACAGAGACAGAAATTAGAATAGAGATAACCAAAGGCTAGGAGGAAAAAGGGAAGGGGAAGTTATTGTTTAATGGGTACAGAGTTTATGTTAGAGATAATTGCTGAAAAGATTTGGGTATAGATAGTGGTGATGGTTGCACAACACTGTGAGTGTATTTAATGCCACTGAATCTGTATACTGACAAAGAATTAAAATGATAAACAGTATGTTCTATGTATTTCAAGCTACAACTGTCTCTACACTCTTCCCCACCTAAATAAGGTTCAAAGACTTTCTCCACAGAAACAATAATTAGCAGAACTAACTGATATGAGATACATTGTAAGGAAGTGTTATTTTAAAAATCTAGACACAATACCTAGTGAATATATACCTAGTTTAGTAGAAAGTATCTGAGTTCTAATCACGAATCTCGTGTGCTACAACAGCCATATGTCATTCTCTATTTGTTTCCCATCAGTTTATTTCATCTCCTAAACTAGATAATAAGACCATTTGGGAAGACATTATGCCTGTCCTCTTCTAGTATGCCTCAAAATACCATTATGCACAAAGAAGATATTCTGTAATTGAGTCAATGATTTTAACTTAAAACGAATCTGTTAAGCCATTCCATCTGAAACATAACTAGATAGAAAATCTGCTATCAGGAAAGAATGAAGTCAGTTGGAAACTAAGACAAATGCTGTTTTTTTTTGCATTTTATTCAAATGGCAGCAAATCAAATTAAGATAATTACTGATGTATACTCAGGCACAAAAGGAAAAGGCAATATATGGAACTCAAAGCACTTACACACAGCTATTTACTGCATTCAATATTTTATTTCTTCCAAGAAGTAGTAGAAAGTAGCACATGCTTGGAATAAGGAGTCATGAGATTTTCATTTGACCCCATCAATGAATTTGATCCCATACCAAACAATAGGCCTTAAAAAAGTTAATGACTTTGCCTCCATTTCCCCATTTGACAACATTGCCTGCATACATTTTGCGAGTTTCTGGTCTAAAATTATACTAATGTAGAACTAGAATAGATTTGTAAAAATAAGTGTGTCCCCATCTCTTCCTTTCACAGATAAATAAGGACAAGAGCATGTAAATTACATTTTCAAGGTTGCTCTGCTGGTCAGTGGGTCAGTGCTAGAGCCAGGGCTCGGCATCAAGTCTACTGACGAATTATTCTGTCATCATCCCCTCAACTCTTGCGTTTTAAAATGAAGAAGAGGTCTTTTTGGAATGTATAAAATACATACAAATTAAAGATTTAATATATTTATATAGACAACCTACTGCATATTTCATATATCCTCAATAATGTCACTCCACAGAGCCAAAATAACAGCTTATTTGGTTGTTAGTTTACACTACACAGAATAAAGAAGTGTAATGCAAATTTTCAAGGAAATGTGACATACATGACTTATAGCCATATACATGACATGGCTACATTGAATTTTCTCTTTTATAATATTGTATATGGGCCAGGCACGGTGGCTCATGCTTCTAATCCCAGCACTCTGGGAGGCTGAGGTAGGTGGATTGCTTGAGCTCAGGAGTTTGAGACCAGCCTCGCCAACATGGTGAAACCCTCTCTGCACTAAAAATACAAAAAAGTAGCTTTTTGTATCTTTTTGTATTTTGTATTTTTTTGGGATTGCAGGTGGTGGTGTCCACCTGCAATCCCAGCTACTAGAGAAGCTGAGGCATGAGAAACACTTGAATCCAGGAGGCAGAGTTTGCAGTGAGCAGCAATCATGCCACCACACTCCAGCTTGGATGACAGAGCAAGATATTGTCTCAAAAAATTTTTAAAAATATCATATATGGGTGTTCCAGGAAAATAGTTTAATACTTAACCTATTCTTATTGAATTACTGTCTACATGGTTCCTTTTAAAGGTAGTAAGAATTGTGTCCAGACTTTTTCCAGGACTCTCTGTAGTCTTGATTTATTGGAGTTCTATGCTGTTGAGATAAAAGGAATGCATCTAAACCCACAGGTGTGGATGCTTATGTTTCACAACTCCAACCTCAGTCATCCTTGTCCTGGTAAACTACACGAGTTGTGTCTCTTCTCATCGGATCATAAAAAAAAAAAAAAAAAAGTAGGGAAGAGTGCACTGCACTTCAATTATCAATCCATCCCTACTGCCAAAAGGCAGCTTTCAACTGTCTGCCTGATTGCTCATAAGTCATTTCCAAGTAATGAAAAAAGTAATGGTAGCCAGTAGGTTTCCCATGACTTAATGAGAAACTTTAACAAGAATTTTAAATTTAGTGATACCAAAATTGTATGCTGTTAATACAACACTTTCTTACAACATACAGAGATATGTGGTACAAAATATCTACTGTTTATAAGACTGTATAGCTATTTAGAGTAACAGTGTAAGGATGTTTTCAGAAGGTTTTTGAGTACAGGCTGACAAAATATTTTATAAGAAGTCAAACAGAAATCCTAAGCATCTTAATTTAACAAATATTTTTGAGCACTGACTATGTTGTATATTGGCAACCTCCTTTTGCTCTGTCGAATAAATACTAGTCAGTGCCATCAGCTAAATAGAGATGAGGAGTGAGATAGGAGGCATGAAGAAAGTAGCGAAGGTCTCTAATATTTACAGCGAACAATGAAGAGAGGCTGTTTGGAACAGCTGTGGTTATAGGGCAAGATCAAGGACTCCTTTGAGGTGACAGGCCATGAAGAGAATACTTTTGTGACTTTCTTCACCAGTCTCTACATCCTAGGTTTAGAAGCAAATTTTTTAAAAAAAATCTGTATTGATCAAAGGCAGTTATCTTTCTGGAAGATGACAAAGGATTAAAAAGAAATAGTTTAAGGTATGACCCTTAAACTATAAAGGACGCTTACATATAAACCTATTTTCTATTACTAATGTAGGATAAAACAGCTCTATTCATTTCCTTTTCCATTATTCAACAGTGAAACGAAATGGTTTTATTTAAAACATTTCTTATTTTAAATAAGAAAGACAATAGCATGTCAGAGTTATATACATAGTTGAGATAAAACTAAAATTTTGTTCCTAAAATATGTGGGTAAAAGATTTTTTCATTCCCATTTCAGAGGCATCTGAGACAAGGTCAAAGGGTCATGTTTTAGCTACATCAGTGAATAGTGTTTAGATCTGTTAGCCCAGTGCATATGAAAGCGAGTCTGTGTATGTATGGGCTCATGCTAAAAGACATTCTTTAATGAAAGTTGAACTTGATTTAACTACAAGGAAATCTATTGAATCCATAAAAGTACAAAAATTATATTCTCTCCCCCAGCTTCGGAGTTTTGATTTAGGCTTATTTTCCTAGAGTCACATGCACTGTTTTATGTTATGGCTACTATAGGAAATTTACTCATTCAGAAAGGGAAAGAATGATATATTTACGATGCAGAATAAATGATACAATCTAGCTACATTATTAACCTAAGACAGCCCCTCTCAGGACTGAAAACTTGGGACTATTTTGAATGCTAACAAACTATCTTTTTAAGTTAGTGACACATATCTTGCTTCAATTTTCTACCAGCAACGTAATGTTTCTAGGAAATGACTATGTTAAACAACCAACCAACAGACCCAATCACAAAAGTGCCCTATGAGTGCCAGCAATTCTAAAATCCAAAAACACAGGTAAGACCTAGAGTCCCAGCATGGAGTGAGCGCACTAAAAGCACTAATTAATGCCTGCTTCCAGATCATGGTGAGCCAAGAGAAGTGAACAGCATTAACTTTGATCAGATGAATCACTCATTAAAACAGTAGAATAATTCAACTCTATTTTACAGGGTGTTTACAGAGCTCTGGAACTCTTTATTTAAAAAAAAAATCACAATTTTTCTAAAAGCAACAGGAAAAAAGAGACCACCTATGTTTCTTCTCTTTTTAGGTTGAAATGTGCATATTTTTAGTTTCCTGCAATGTCTCTATCAAAAACTATTTACAGTAAGGAAGAGTTTGCACAGGAATTTCTTTTTGCCCCCTTGGAGGATAAAAGTGACAGACATAAAATTGTTAGACTTTTTCCTTGAGGCCTCCAATGGCAGGAAAACTTACCATCAGTTTGTCTGTAGCATGCAAACCAGACAAAAGAGAGCTTGGTGAAAAGTAGCCCATCATATACGTTTCCCTTATTCAGGGCTCAAGGACTGTGAAATACGTCGTACTATATATAGAAACGGCTCCACAGTGCGGAACGTTAGGATTAGTCCTGCATAACACTTCTGAACTTTGTTCTGATTGAATGTATCACTGGAGTCCAAGTGAAGTACTTGGTACATCTGAATGGCTCAAGTTATCAATAAGAAGGAAACAAGATGGACCATCAGTCCTACATTAAGTAGAGCCTATATAAGACTTCCAGTTGTTGCCCACACAAAGCCATGGGACCCTCCTTCTCCTTACAAGTTCATCTAGCCAATTTAGGGGTTTAAATTGATGAGTCTATATATAATCTACCCCAGTAAGAATTGGGACCACAGCTCTCTAAGTAACAACATAGTCTGTCTGCCAAGACACAGAGACATGCAATATTTTTACTTTTTCCACCTTCAAAGATTTAAATAAAAGAATCCTAATTTTTCCTATCTCACTACTAATTGACTTCGCTTTTATAATCCTTTCTTAGTCATTAATGAAACCATCAGATTTCATTTGAATGCTTTATTACACGAATAGATCAGTCTACGCTAATTCCACATACTGATGTATCAGTCCAAAACATCAGAGTACATCTTCAAATTGTGTACCATAGACATAAAATCATCACTGTCAAAAGACTAGCTTCTTCAAAGGGGGTCATATTTGATATCACACTGCAAAGTGCTATGCCCGGTCATTCCATCGAACTAACAAGATACCTATATTCTGCATAACACTGATTAGCAAACACTTTTATTTTGTCCAATGATTGAGCTAAAATTAGAATGCGGATTTGTTTCCAGTTCCCCCACTTATCCCTCAGTCTTTCTCTCTCTCTCTGTTGCTCTTGTCCTCTCTTTCTGCCCTCTTCCCTTCCTCGTTTCCTTCTCCTACCCAGCACCCATAGTCTCTGATATGATTTGGATGTGTCCCCTCTAAATATCATGTTGAAATGCAGTCTCCAATTTTGGAGGTAGGGCTGGGTGAGGGGTGATTGGATCATAGGGGCAGATCCAGTGGATGGCTTAGCACCATCCCCTTGGTAATGAGTGCTTTCTATTTGGGAGTTCACACGAGACCTGGTTGTTTAAAAGTGTGTGGTACCTTCCCTGCTCTCTTTCTTGCTTCTGCTCTTGCCATGTGAAGTGCCTGCTCCCTCTTCACCTTCCACCTTAGGTAAAAGCTTCCTTGAGGCTTCCCCAGAAGCTGAGCAGGTGCCAGTGCCATGCTTATACACAGCCTGCAGAACCATGAGTCAAATAAATGTCTTTTCTTTCTTTATAAATTACCTGGTCACAGGTATTACTTTATAGCAATATGAGAACAGCCAAATACAGCCTCCAAGCCCTTGGAAGACTTTTCTTACCTTACATATGGCTGATTAACAGCATAAAACTTGGAAGGAATATTTGTAACCTTCATGTTGGCAGTTCAAATGTCACTTTCTCCTTTCCTTCCCACCTCCATCCCTTTCTCTCCCCTCCACCACTCTCATCCCATGTTTATTATTTTTCTTTAGTTTTTACTTTTATTTTTTTAAGAGATGTGGGTCTTGCTCTGTCACCCAGGCTGGAGTTCAGTGGCACAATCTTAGCTCTCTGCAGCCTTAAACTCCTGGACTCAAGCTATCCTCTCACCTCAGCTTACCAAGTAGCTGGAATTATAGGCGTGTTCCACCATTCACAGCTTACCCCCCCGCCTCCACCTTCACCACCCCCCCATAAAGACAAGATCTTTCTTTGTTGCCATGGCTGGTCTCAAACTCCTGGCTTCAAGTGATCCTCTAGTCTCAGCCTCCCAAAAATGCTAGGATGACAGGTGTGAGCCACCACACCCTACCTAGTCTTTAATCTTGGTTTTACTCTCTCTCAAATTTAAAAGGACCACATATTCTTCACAGCCCCTTTTGTCAAGAACAGGAATTTACTTCCACATCCTTTTAGTCTGGGCTGCTTCTATGACTTTCAGTGGAAATGATCTTGGAATTTCCAAAAAGACCACATTCTCAAACTTTTGGTACTTTGAGACTACCTGCTCTCAGGAAGCCTGCTCTGGCTTTCTTTTTGAGGCTGAAATGCCACATAGAGAAAAGCCCAGCCATCCCAGCTGACCTACCTGCACAGGACTCCTCATTACACAGTACAAGCAAGACCAGCAGAAGAACCACCACACCATTCACAAATTCATGGTATTTTTTAGAACCACTAAACTTGGTTGGGGGGTGTATGCTGTGAAGGCATACATAACTGATAGCCTCCACTTTCAGTGTCTCATTTTCTTTCACTCCTCCTCTCTCTTTTTTCCCCCCACAGTTTAAAATGCCCTGTGCTACCAATGCTACAGACATTTGTCTAGTCATAAGAGTTCCCTTAGGTTTATTTATTTGCCTTTGGCAAATCATTTTTTCTTCAATGAGTAACACAGCACTTGCCCATGACCCCATGAATTCACCTAAATTTTCAATGAGACAGATGAAGGCAATCATTCTTTTTCACTTATAGATAAGAAGAAAAATAGTTAAGTGGCAATATATGTGTGTTTGTATATGTGTGCATATGGATGCACATGCACACACTTTTTATTATAGCTACAAGGACTTTATGTACTAAAATTCAGAAGTCCTAACTACTAGAGAGATGTATGGACACACGGGAATGGATGACTCAGCCGGTAAACAGAAAATCGGGAACTGCTGTATCTTTCACATTTTTCTATAAACGTTACAGGTAGAATAGGATCACTTGCCAGAATGGAAAAAATCACATCAAATCAGTCCAGCAAATATTCAAGGCAGGAAAATTAAGGCAATACCCAATGTTCCCATAGTGTTATAGATAAGCTTTGTAATGGTTACAAGGAAAAAAAGATTAATCAGAATTCCTCAAAATCCCTTTAAGTTCTGAAGGACGTTTGTGGAATACCTTTCCAAAAATTGAGGACTGATAATCCCCCACAAAAGGCAAATTTGATTTTACAGTAGGTTTTCAAAATCTCTATTGCCATTTGGTCATACGGTATACACATATTTCATAATGTAATGCCCTCAGTAATCCAATTCCTTCCCCATCTCTCCTTATCCTTTTCCCACTCTTTAGTGTGGCCTTGGTTTATCTCAAATATGCTCAGTTCACAAAGGGCCATCTCATGGTCATCATCCAAGTCTCTTCCTTCATGGTGCTGAATCAAAGAGGCCGTCTTCAAACACCATATATAATGGTGCCTGTTGCCCAAGTTAGTGTTTTAAATATTAATCTGATATACTATTTTACGTAACACATATCATTAGCTGAAATTACCTTGCATTTTAATTTGTTGACTTATTTATTATTTATTTCTCTCCAACTAAATTAATAGTTTATGAGATCAAGGACCTTCCTTTCCATACTCCCTATTATGTCCTTAGTATCTAGAACATATGTGTTTGTTGCATGAATTGGACAAATGAACTAGATATAGAAAGTGCAAAGTTGATCTACCAGCCAGGCTAAAGTATTTAATCCCACGTAATTTCTTCCTGCCACATAATTTGGAATCTCTTGCTTTTCTATCAACATCAGGACTCCAAAAAGAAAGCTAAATTTTGATATGGGCCTAACGAAACTTTTTAAATTGTATCTATTGTGTGGAACGCAATTTAATTCTAAAGCTAAATATATATTCTATAAGTTTAAATGTATTTATTATATTAATCACATGTCAGAACATGAGATACCTGCACTTCTCCATCAGTAGAGGTAATTGAGACCTATGTATAGCAATCTCGGAATCATGGTCTCCAGCTAAAAACTTACATCTGAGGCTAAATATTAAAGGTACTGTTTGCCTTGTGTCAGCAGATCCACCACATCACTTTGAAAATGCACCACCCTTCCCTATAGTGCACAATATACTTATAAAGATGTATGATATGATTTGTTTCCCACTGGGAAGAAATGGTTTGTAGGACAAAAAGAGCTGCTGTGAGTGAGTCAGAAAGCATGAATCTTCTGCAAAACTGAAATGCCTCGCTCCAGAGAATTTTGTAAAATAATTCACCAGTTTTCCCTACTGCTTAAACTTTGCCATTTTATTTGCAGCTTAATGAGTAATACGAAACATGTCCTGTATAGGTAAAATTTATAACATTAGGATGCCTGAATAAAGAAAAACACACATGCTGGTGTAACTAATTTTTTTCTAAATTTTAAATGGTAGAGGAAAATTTTTCAACACCTTAATTTTAAAAAATTTGCATTATTGTTTGCTAAAGATTATATGGTCAATGACTAGCAAGAGTCAAATTACTTTGAAAGTTAAGATTTGTTATAAGATATAAATACCCAAGGAAACAGACCTATAGTTCTCTATTATATCGTACACTTTAGCAGAACACAAACTGCCTGACATTCATCTCCAGGTACGTGCTGCTTCCAAATCTCTGTAACTTCTTTACTCTCCTATGAAAGAGATCAGTGTGGGGAAAAGAAGAAAATAAAGTGCATATTTATAAAGATAGGTATTTCAATTTCATTTATAGTTTAAGAAAACATTACAACTAGTGATATATGAACCTTGTTCATCCACTTATTTTTCACCTTTCTTGAATTTTACTGCAGCTAAGAAGGAAAATATAAGGTTATTTTAGTTGCTATATATCAACAGAACTGTTCCTTTGGCAAAATAAAAACTTAAATACAATCTTCTATGCCTTTAGTTTTAAAATAAACATTTTAAACTGGAAAATGGTTCAAATTGTATGGTTGGACACCAAAGATCAATGGCAGCAGTTTTGGTTCATAACATACAAGTCAATGAGCTGAATTTTGAGGGCATAGAGGGCAGGGGATTAGAGGGTCCTTGCAAGCAACAGGGTAGTGAGGTCATCAGATCAATGGACAAAGCAGGAAGTCCCTTGCAACCAGAGTAAGTGGTTTTGATTGCATCATGTAGGCCAGAGGGGATATGGGATTTGTATTTTATAAAACTGGTTAATAAGCAAACTTAATTCAGTATGTTCAAATAAGTAGTCAATAGCTATCTGAATACTTAAAACAGGTTAATACTCTTGTGTATATTAGAAATGGCCTAATCCAGCCCCAAGGTGTTCATAATATGATAAAAGCAAGTATTTTGGCAATACTTTGAATTGCATCACAGCCATGTTTTTTTTCTGATAAACTTACATTTATTGATTGTTTTTTCCTAATAATAAAAAATACAAAGCTCTAAAAGACTTGTCATTATTTAAATTACTATGATTTTCTTTTACATTTCCATGACCACAATGTCACTGGTAATGGTTTGAGAGACATAAAGTAAGCCCAATAAAAGAATAGTTTAATCTCCATTGAGTAATACCTTTAGCTCATGGTGGGAAAGACATCACTGAAAGGTGCATAGCATGTATCACTGCTCATAGACACTGGCTTAGGAATATGCACAAGTAGTTCCTAGTGAGTTGGGCGTCTTTTATTAAGACTTTTCCACTCTTTTCTGGGCAGAACTGTGAGAAACAAATAATCCTAATTATGTAACATGATCCTCAGACAGACATCAGTAAGGCAACTTATATGTCAACTTTTGGGTAGATCCCACTAAATCCATACATTCTTGCAAAAATATTTGAGAGCACACGACGCTCACGAGAAAATTCTAAGTTAGGCTCATAGGGAAGAACATTCAAACAAAGGGAATAACAAACACAAATAAAAAGGCTGTGAAATGGGTGAATGCACGTCCATATATGAAGAACACTGAGCAGAAAGTCCATGTGGCTAGAGTAGTAGGGGATAGGCACTGTAAAAAGGAAATTCAGAGGCAACAAGGACCTGATCATATGGAACTGCTATGCCACTCTAAAGATCTTTGGCTTTTCTCTGAATGAGACAGGGAGTCACTGGAGGTGACTTAGTCATCTAAGCAGGTGAAAGATGTAAAAGTAAGTTTTAAAAGAATCACTCTGGCTGCTGTACTGAAAACAGGCTGGAGGGGCACAAGGGAAGAAGCAGGAGACTAGTTAGGATCTTGTCTGTGATTCAGTTGACAGGTGATGACATGTGACTTGGATGACGGTAGTAGCAGGGAAACTGGCTGGATTCTGGATATTTGTAGAAGCAGAACTATGCTGACAGGTTGGAATTTGGTCTGGAGAGAAAAAAGGGAGTCAAAGTTTTTGCCCTGAGCAACTAAAAGAATGAATTTATCACTTACTGAGAAAAAAAAAAGTCTAGAAGAGCAGGTCCAGTGAGGGAAAATCAGGCATTCAGTTCTTTTTTAAATTTTTTTTTATTTTTCCATAGGTTATTGGGGTACAGGTGGTATTTGGTTACATGAGTAAGTTCTTTAGTGGTGACTGGTGAGGTTTCGGGGCACCCATCACCCAAGCAGTATACGATGCACAGTATTTGTTGTCTTTTACCCCTCACCTCCCTCCTACCCTTCTTCTCAAGTCCCCAAAGTTCATCGTACCATATCATTCTTATGCTCTTGCGTCCTCATAGCTTAGCTAAAACATATCTGTGAGAACATACGATGTTTGGTTTTCCATTCCTGAGTTACTTCACATAGAATAATAGTCTCCAATTTTATCCAGGTCACTGTAAATGCTGTCAATTCATTCCTTTTCTATGGCTGAGTAGTATTCCATCATATATATATATATATATTTCCTGTTGATTGATGGGCATTTGGGTTGGTTCCATGATTTTGCAATTGTGAATTGTGCTGCTATAAAAATGTGTGTGCTAGTATCTTTTTTGTATAATGACTTCTTTTCCTCTGGGTAGATACCCAGTAGTGAGACTGCTGGATCAAATAGTAGTTCTACTTTTAGCTCTTTAAGGAATCTCCACACTGTTTTCCATAGTGGCTGTAGTAGTTTCCATTCCCATCAGCAGTGTAGAAGTGTTCCCCAATCACTGCATCCACACCAACATCTAGGATCAGATGGATTCACAGCAGAATTCTACCAGAGATTCAAAGAAGAATTGGTACCAATCCTATTGACACTATTCCACAAGATAGAGACAGAGGGAACCCTCCCTAATTCATTCTATGAAGCCAGCATCACCCTAATGCTAAAACTAGGAAAGGATATAACCAAAAAAGAAAACAACAGACTGATATCCCTGATGAACACAGATGCTAAAATCCTTAACACAATACTAGCTAACGGAATCCACCATGATCAAGTGGGTTTCATACCAGGGAAGTCAATAAATGTGATGCACCACATAAACAGAATTAAAAACAAAAATCACATGATCATCTCAATAGATGCGGAAAAAGCATTCCACAAAATCCAGCACCCTTTATGATTAAAACTCTCAGCAAAATTGGCATAAAAGGGATATACCTCAATGTAAAAAAGGCATCTATGACAAACCCACTACCAACATAATACTGAATGGGGAAAAGCTGAAAGCACTCCCTCTGAGAACTGGAACAAGACAAGATGTCTACTCTCACCACTCCTCTTCAACATAGTACTGGAAGTCCTAGCCAGAGTAATCAGACAAGAGAAAGTAAGGGCATTCAAACTGGTAAAGAGGAAGTCAAACTGTCACAGTTTGCTGACAATATGATCGTTTATCATGAAAACCCTAACGACTCCCCCAGAAAGCTCCTAGAATAAAATAATTGAGCAAAGTTTCTGGATACAAGACTAATGTACAAAAATCAGTAGTTCTCCTATACACCAACAGCGACCAGGCGGAGAATCAAATCAAGAACTCAACCCCTTTTACAATAGCTAAAAACAAACAAACAACAACAACAACAATAAAAACTTAGGAATATACCTAACCAAGGAGGTGTAAGATCTCCACAAGGAAAACTATAAAACACTGCTGAAAGAAATTAGATGACACAAACAAATGGAAACACATCCCATGCTCATGGATGGGGAGAATCAATATTGTGAAGGATGGAGAGAATCAATATTGTGAAAATAACCATACTGCCAAAACCAATCTACAAATTCAATGCAATCCCCATCAAAATACCACCATTATTCTTTACAGAATTAGAAAAAAAACCATTCTAAAATTCATATGGAACCAAAAAAGAGCCCGCATAGCCAAAGCAAGACAAAGCAAAAAGGACAAATCTGGGGGCATCACACTACCTGATTTCAAACTATACTATAAGGCCACAGTCACCAAAACAGCATGGTACTGGTATAAAAATAGGCACATAGACCAATGCAACAGAATAGAGAACCCAGAAGTAAACCCAAATACTTACAGCCAACTGATCTTTGACAAAGCAAACAAAAACATAAAGTGGAAAAAGGACACCCTATTCAAAAATGGAGCTGGGATAATTGGCAAGTCACAGGTAGGAGAATGAAACTGGATCCTTATCTCTCACCTTATATAAAAATCAACTCAATATGGATTAAGAACTTAAACCTAAGACCTGAAACTATAAAAATTCTAGAAAATTACATTGGAAAAACCCTTCTAAACATTGGCTTAGACAAAGATTTCATGACCAAGAACCCAAAAGCAAATGCAATAAAAACAAAGATAAATAGCTGGGACTTAATTAAACTAAAGAGCTTTTGAGTGGCAAAAGGAACAGTCAGCAGAGTAAACAGACAATCCACAGAGTGGGAGAAAATCTTCACTATATATATATATATTTGACAAAGGACTAATACCCAGAATCGACAACAAACTCAAACAAATCAGCAAAAAAACAAACAATCCCATCGAAAAGTTGGCTAAGGACAAGAAGAGACAATTCTCAAAAGAAGATATACAAATGGCCAACAAACATAAAAAAATACTCAACATCACTAATGATCAGGGAAATGCCAATCAAAACCACGATGTGATATCACTTTACTCCTGCCACAATGGCCATAATCAAAAAATAAAAAAACAGTAGGCATTCAGTTCTGATGTTAGGTTTGAGATGTTCCCAATCTTAGGTGCTTGGAAAGCCACATGCCAAACAAAGCATAGCAGAGCCAATGAAAATAACAGGATTATCTGGGATATAATGCATATTGATAAAGCATTTTATTGGCCAACAGCATAACATAACACCTCAAAAAGCAATCATGGGGAGCAACAGCAGAGTAACTCACCTATGTGAAGCACTTGCTCAGTAAACAGAGAAACACTAAAACCTATTACTTCCCAAGAGTGGAAAGTTGTGTTTAGCAAGGGAGAGATACCACAGAATCACCAGTTTAAAAAATTATTTGGGACTCAAACAAAATGTTTAGAGGGAAGAAACTCTGGCTATCTTATCTGGCAATACTTCCCAAGTTTCCAAATGAATGCTGAATCCAAGAAATATGATTTCCCTATTCTGTACCCAAATTCTACTTTATCACTGCATTCACCAAATTATACTTCAAACGTGATAGATAGATAGATAGATAGATAGATAGATCTTCTGTGTTTTATTAACTGCTGTCACCTGGCATAAAGTGTGACCCCACAGTCACAGGATAAAAGCTTATTCAATAGAATTCATGTAATTTAGGAGGTTACACAAACTCATGGAAAAACTACCGATCTAAAATAATAAGTTGTTATGTTTCTAATACCTCAAAATTTTTTTTCAAATACAAGCTTTAACAACAATAACAAAAACTTGAGTCATATAACTTTCTTAAGCTGCTCAAAGTTCTGGATGTCGAAGGTTATAACCTCTGGCATCTCAATTTTAAATTTTATTAGTATTCCAAGGTGATCTGTCTTTCAACTTCTTAAACAGCATTTATAATGTAATTTTTAAAATTACCGGCTATGAAAAACTATTTGGGTATGCTTCTATACCTTCTCCAAGCAATTTGCCACTGTTGGTACTCTTTAAAAGCTATCTATACTTTGTTTTTTTCCCACACGAGGTGCTAAAATAGCATTTCTATAGGAAATGTGTTATATACAAGAAATTAAGTGTACTTTATACATATTCCACCAGGTAAAAACACACAGAATAAAACTCATATCTATTTTAAAATATGGTACTTATTGATTAGGCAAATGTGCTCCAGTCATCTAAACCTAACGATACTTAAAAGCTGATCAAGTTTATTGGCAGGACCTAATATTTCCCCTTCCTCACCTCTCCAACACTTTAGCATCCTCTGGAGACCTACCGATACCATATTTTCTTTCCCTTATTGTGGGTATTGAAAACCGAAGTTAAGGAAGAATCTCAGAAAGCCGTTCACACTGAGTTTTAAGCACCTTCCATACGCCAGCTATTGTGATCTTTGTTATAGTTTTCTCATTTCTTTTTCATACCAACTCTGAAGTAACTACCATTACCTTACTTTCCTGTAGAGATAATTGAGGAGACCTTAGGGTATAAATAACTTGCCTATGGCCACTCAGCCAGCTACAGGCAAGGGTCAACTCCAGCTCTGTCTGACCCCAAAAGCCCTGTTTTTCATTAGACTGCAAACTGCCAAAAACATATCCTACTCAAATGAATTCTACATCTGAACACATTAGCAAAGTTTTAAACAAAAGAAATAAAACAAGCTACAAGGTGGATTTCAGACATTCACCAGAAGATGGGAATGCATATTTTGGGGAGGAGGTTCTGAATCTACTCTTTGCAGGCAACTTTACTTCATTTATCTCTCTCTCTCACACACACACACACACACGCACACGCACACGCACCAACCATTCCAGAAATAATTCCTGAACTCGCAGAAATATTATTTATTGTGAAAGAGAGATTCACTTCATATTATGAGGGCTGAAAACACCCAAACAATCTAGGATATGGATTTAATATGTTATCTGCACATACATTTATATATAGCTATCCTGATTTCGTTTGTGAATGATACACATCTGCCCTATCAACATTAATCACACGTGATGACAATGTAATTTTCTTTGCTGGTAAAAGATTTCATGTGGTTAACTTTTCATGTCACACTAAAAATAAACCCCCATTCACTTATTAAACATTTTACCTATACTTTTATTTGAACTATTTTAAATTTCTTTCATCAGTTATGAACACATTTAAAACATCTTTGCAATATTTGGAGTTGTGTTAAATATGGCTATTATGGGCCGGGCGCGGTGGCTCACGCTTGTAATCCCAGCACTTTGGGAGGCCGAGGCGGGTGGATCACGAGGTCAGGAGATCGAGACCACAGTGAAACCCCGTCTCTACTAAAAATACAAAAACATTAGCCGGGCGTGGTGGTGGGCGCCTGTAGTCCCAGCTACTCGGAGAGGCTGAGGCAGGAGAATGGCATGAACCCGGGAGGCGGAGCTTGCAGTGAGCCGAGATTTCGCCACTGCACTCCAGCCTGGGCGACAGAGCGAGACTCCATCTCAAAAAAAAAAAAAAAAAAAAAAAAAAAAATATGGCTACTATGTAGCTCTATTGGAGGGGTTGACAACAGAATTTGTGCCATTCTAGAGGAAATTTATATAGATTATTTAGAAGTTATGATACACTTTTCCCGGATAAAAATCAATTTTTCCCATAAAAAAATGTTGTTTAAATTTGCCCAGAGATTGGTTATTCTTGTTTTTTTTTTTTTTTTGACTGTCTCAAAAAAAACAGTGGTGCAATGGTGCGATCTCAGCTCACTGAACCCTCTGCCTCCTGGGTTCAGGTGGTCCGAGTAGCTGGGATTACAGGCACCCGCCATCATGTTGAGCTAATTTTTGTATTTTTTGTAGAGACAGGGTTTCACCATGTTAGTCAGGCTAGTCTCGAACTCCTGACTTCAAGTGATCCACCCACCTTCGGCTGCCAAAGTGCTGCGATTACAGGCATGAGCCACCGCATCCGGCCACTTTTTCACCTTTTAAATCAATGATTTTTCTCAGATGCATCTCACTCAGTTTTATGGAGCAGAAGCCTACCTCTCTTACACCCAATACTGGCCTTCCATTAATCTTATTTCCATACTCATTGTGCTAACTCACAGATAAATTATAGATTAATTTTAATACAACATTCTTCCATGAAGCCATATAAATTACAAGTGTTCACCAATGAGTGATTCTTAAAAACGGCTATAGATTTTAAAAAGGCCAAGCTTCCTGATTTAAAACCCTCCAGTGGGACAAGGATCTAAATCGCTATCTGATCAGATAAAACCTCTACTGAAGAAAAAGGGAAAATGAGAAGTGTAGCAATTTGTATGCATCTCAGATTTAAACAATTCCACATCGTAAGATGTTAAGGTACATGTTTCCAGGGCCTAGTAATTATGTAATTTCTCTCTTACTTTTCTCTTCTATAATATGGTGCCAATAATAGTACCCACTTCAGGTGGGGTTTGGATTTTTAGAATTTGGCCCTACACCTGGTACACAGTAAATGTTCCATAAGTTTAACTTTATTATTAGTATTTGGCAGTCAGAAAGTAGATTCTATAATTGGTGGGCTTAGTAACCACCTATTTGCTTTATTTTTTTCTTGGGTAGAATTCATTATTTAATTTAAAAAAAATCCTAAAGCAAATTTGATTCATATTGCTGATGTGGTATTTTTATTATTATTACTTGCCTTTATATTCTTTCTCATAGATGTATGGCCATAAAAAACACAAACATATTTATTCTATTTGCCTTGACCTCCTGAGCAACAGATGTTGAATAAAAAAAGATTCAGAAAATTTAAAAATAACATTTTAGTGGTGCTTTTAATTTCTACAAAAATAATGATTTTAACCATTCTATAATAACATTTTACTAAAAATTAATATAAAATTTGAAATTCATGAACATTTTAAGAGTAATTCCAGTTATACAGATCAATGGCTATGTGAAGCATTGAGGGATTGACCAAGGTAAATGTAAAGTGTATGATTCTAGCCCAAGCCCACATACAGAACAACGTTTCACAGTATAGCAGCCTGGTGTAGTTAAAGTCTGAAATGGGGAATATGCAAGTCTACACTAAGTAGAATAGTAACTGGGCTTTTCCAATATCCTAAGCCAGTTCTCAGTGGAGATATTTACAGGGACTGCAGTTGAATTAGGTCAGTTAGACAGAGGATAGAAGGAAGAGGACAAATCCACAATGACCTGGTCCCCCAGATATTCTAATAGACAATCCTAAAGCCTCAATCTCATTTATCACCAGCTAAGGTGAGAACTATTAGGTTTCAAAGGGGTCTAATAAATAACAAACCTCTTCCCCACCTCACCTTGATTATTAATAAAGCAGAAATTTTAAAGTATGACTGAAATCTGTGAGCAAATGGGATTCCTGATACTGACCCCAGAACTGAGTGGACTGACCATGTCCATTCAGCACTGACACACTGGAACGATCTGAGGCTGAGCCCTTCAACAGGGTCTTTGGCACTAGCATGGGTGGGGCTGGAAATACTAAAGGGGGAGGCCTTGTTCCTCTGTCCAATCTCTCCAAGTACAACAGTTACTCCACTTCTCCTGGGAGGAATGAGTAGGAGCGACAGAAAGTAAGGAAGAGAGATCAGGACCACAAAATCTCAGCATAAGACCAATAAGCACTATGAGTTTCAGTGCTATAACAAAAATATATTTGACTCTGAATTTTGAAGCAGACAGTAAAATATGAAGGGCCATTACTGTCAAATTTGACAGGAGAACCAAAGTAAGTGTCTGCACATTATCTGGTCCTCCTCTGATACACTGCTAAAATTTCCAGACTACATTGTCCCTGGCAGTAAACTCTAAATTAGCCAATTAGAAGAGATATATTAACAGTGTCTGCTTATGCATTTATGCTACTCATATAATTTGTAAGATAATGATTGTTTTATTATTGTTCTAGGTATTGGGTTGAAATGCCAAAAAAGGAAGACCTGAATTTTATAATGCTGTTAACTTCTCCTTCCTCATTACTTACCTGCCAGTACAGTTTTGGAGCACGTACTTCTTTATCCCAGACACCTTTTGCTTGAGGCCTGTCTTGAGTTTCCAAACGCTCTTCTATATGCTTCTCCTGTGAATTACTGGGTCTGCTTTAAGCACAAAGTAATGGGCCAAATGGTTCCTTAGGCTACTTTTAGAAGTTGTCACACACAAAAGGGACAACTGAAATCTCACTAATTTCTAAAGTTTGCACCTAAGAAAGCATAACATAAAAATAGAACAATTTTTTAGATAATGGACTATAAATGCATTTTCCATATTTGTATGAGCTCGTATATAAAATGTTCACAAGATATATTTGTCCACAAACATTAGAAATATGACATGAATCAGTTAAAACTGAGCTATATACTAGGTAGTCACTAATCATATGTGACTATTTAAATTAAAATTAATTAAAATTAAACAAAAGTAAAAATTTACTTCCTCATTCTTACTAGCCTCATATCAAGTGCTCAAAAACCAAATGTGATTAGCAACTGTCCTATTGGACAGCACAAATATAAAACATCTCCATCATTCACATACGTCCTACCAGACAGCAATGATTTTAGAGCACCACTGTTGGTATGATCTTGTTACTAAATAAAGAACTTTAAGGGATTCAACTCATATGCCTACAAAAGATCTAACAGTCTCATATATAGTGAAGAGTAGAATATTCTGGCAAACTAGGTGAATAATAAAGCATTTCTAAGATCATTTACATTTTATTAGTCTTTTTTTTTTTTTGAGACGGAGTCTCGCTCTGTCGCCTAGGCTGGAGTGCAGTGGCCCAATTTTGGCTCACTGCAACCTCTGCCTCCCAGGTTCAAGCGACTCTCTGCCTCAGCCTCCCGAGTAGCTGGGATTACAGGCACCCACCATCACACCTGGCTAATTTTTGTATTTTTAGTAGAGACGGGGTTCACAATGTTGGCCAGGCTGCTCTTGAACTCCTGACCCCAGGTGACCCACCCACCTCGGCCTCCCAAAGTGCTGGGATTACAAGTGTGAATCAACGCACCTGGCCTATTAGTCCTTTTTTAAATGAGGAATTGGTGAGCTTGCATGCTGCTATCAAGTCAGTACAGTTTTAAAAAACAATTTCTGCACTAAACCTACCAGCTTGCTACAGTTCTTAGGTCTCATATAGAGTTTCTTTATTAACTGTCTCCTAACACAATTTCTTTATGGATGTCTTACAAAACCATAACTGAGTTGCTTGGTAAACTAATTTATATTTATTGATTTTTCCTTAGGTTGCATGCATATTATTTATATATTTGCATATAACATATTATGTGCAAACTAAATACTATACATAGACCAAGAGGGAGATAGAGACAGCTTGAGGAACAATGTAATTGGGGAATGGTGGGTAAATTCATATTCATTGTACATAAATGAGTGGATTAATAAAAGATTTATATTAAAAAATGCCAGTACTTAGAAAAAACCCAAAGAGTTTCTTAATATATAACTTTTTAATTAAAAAGTTTTCAATTTAAGCTGAGTCTGAGAGTCTGAATTCAGCTAAGAATTCACTGGTTTTGCATCTCTTAGCTACATCCTATCAGCGTTCAATAGGGGTGAAAATGGCAAAAGTCACAGCAATTTTGAGAAACATAATTATTATCATTATGTCCAAAAGGGAGACAAGGATAAACATATGCATAAATACAAATAATCATACTAGCTTGAGATGCTGCTTCTAATCAAGCAAAATGCTCCACTCATAAATTGTATCACAGTCAGTCTTAAAGATCATTCCGATGCCTATAAAGTAGTGAGCACCTACCTTGGTGCACTTTTTGCAATGCAAAATTCAGAATGAAAGATAAGTGAATTCTATGAAAGTTAGTGGGCATTGTACCTCCATTTCTGGTGATCTGTTCCTTTTGCCAAGTGTCCATCTGCATGCTCCTCATTATCAAAAGCCTACCTGTCCATCAAGTCTGTGTGGATGTCTATCTGGATGTTTCAATCATCCCCTACTCCCTGAATGTGACCCGTCCTTTCTCAAGACTCTCTAAAACTCTCTATTTCAATTTTTCTTACTGCAGTACATGTTAAGTTCTCTAAATGTGTTATAAGAAGGCACTGTATGTCGCTCATTTTTGTAATTTTTCTGAATGCCGCATCTAATATTTTATTTTATCTACCTTGCATTTCTTCTTTGCATTTACTTTTCTACAATGGCTATTCTAGTACTTTTAACTGGCCACAAAATTACAAATGTCTGTAAGCTTGGAACATGAACGAAATTAGATTGAGTTTAAAAGCAAAAACAAAAAAAACTAAGCCAGGATGACGCAAAATAACGCAGCTTTGGATCCATGCAGACTTGAGCTGAAATTCCAGTACCACAACTTAGTAGACTTTAGAGTTTTCCAAATTTTCTCTTCAAGGCACTCATAGAAAAGGGCCACACATACAAGGCACACTGGAGGGAATAAAAAAGCCTTTCATGGTGGTCAGACGTGACCCATCCAGGGACTCTAGCTTCCACAGGCCTCTTTTTTTTTGTTACAGGTTGAGAGGATGAAAGAATCAAGGTTTAGATACACAGCCCTGAAGTACAAATCTCCAGGTTATAATGATTTTGATACATTGATATAACAGCATCTCTGAGCCTCAGTTTAATTATATGTATATATACGCACACACAGGGAGAGATACATTATCTACAAAACTGCTAATATGATTGGAAACAATGTCTATACAGCACCTAGCGTTGTGTTAGATACTACTAACTAGACAATCATAAATAGTACCTAATAATTTTAGTGCTCAATAATATTCCAAATGTAAGCCATATGAATAAAAATTGTACTCTTTATGGCATAGTGGTTAGCTGCATCATCACCACAATGAGGTGGGCTGCTAACAAAGAAATAGATAGCTTATTTTTTTGAATGAATTAGCAAACAGCTTTAAGTACATTAAAACTAATACTAATAATTTCATAGGTAAGCCAAAGTCTCCACACATCAAGTGAAGGGTGGAAGTAGCCATGACTCAGAACTGTGTATCCAGTCAGAAAGCATCTGAGGAGGCAGATAAAGGGCACAGTGACACAACTCTCCAGCTTTCAGATGGCAAACATGGAATCTCAGAATGACCAAGCCTTAAGGGCTTTCAAGGGAGCACGTAGCACAACTCACAGATGAGTAGGTAATTCCCTATACTCACAGGTCAAGCATAAGGAACTACATTGCTCTTTTTGATCCTGGTACTGACGTTTTAAAAGGCTGTGAATTTTATGTTTTGTTTCCTTTGACAAGATCAGTCATCCAGTTGGTCACTTTTCACCACAGACAATATCTGAATAGGTTTTTAACACTGATTCTAAATGCGATTGAAATTTAACTTATTACTTAGGTATCCAGGGCTGCTCTACTCTTGGCAGGGAAGCCTGACTGACTCACAGATTGATCTGTTGTTCTCCTCATCCCAGCACACAGCCATCCACTTGATTCCGATGGCCCAAACCTTCCTTCACATCTTGGCCACGAAAGAGGTGCCAATGAAAGGTTCACAGGAAGCTCTTAGCTAGGAGCACACATAATCCTTGGCTTAATGCTGGCACACATTAAATCTGAAGTTAAATATTGAAGGATGGATATGAGGACCCAACCATGCATGTAATATGAAAACCAAGGCATCGAATTGATGCTACAGTTTAGAAATAAAGGAATCATCAAGTGACTAATGGCAACAGAATATTTTATCAAACTATGAATCACTGTTTCTGATTCAAGAAGACATTAATAACTGAGTTTTTGAATGACAGCAATAACTAGCAGTCATGACGCTGTGTGGCCTGTGCCAGGATACATGGAACAAAATGATATATAGTGGACACCACTGTGATATTGTTAACGTATATAAAGATACTCTAAGAAAATTGCTGTTTACAGGAAATCTTTGGCAAATGCAAGTTAAAACTTTCTTCAATTTGAATTCCAAATTTTTAAATCATAAAGATCTGATTACATGTGAAAACTTTCCATCTAATGATAGATGTATATTGTAGATGCTTACAAACATACTTCTTCAAATAATGATGAGAGGGCAGGATAACCTAATTGTTTCCCTAACTGGGCCATAAACTTTGCCCCCAAATTTTGTCTATTCCAAGTTCTAAATTATAAGGTTAGCTTATACACCGCCCTTCAGAGTGTCAACAATTTTTAAATAAGATTAAGAATCTGGTTGCCATTGTATGGCTCAAATACAGTACAAAGCTTTGAGGGAAGAACGGAGAAATTGAAAGAATGGGCTTTCAGTCTTTTGGAATAGCAAACCTGAATTTTCCCCAGCAGTAAATGATTGAGTATCTGTGTTCACCATGACTGGGTCAGGCTGGCTGAGGCACAACATCACTTTAATTAAGACAAGGTAAAGCATGAGTTGGCAAAATTGCCCACTATTTGTCACCTGAAGCCCAATTACGACTGTAATCATTGAGCATCTCCAATGCTGAAAATTAGATCCAGCCATTTACCTGTAATATACTTCAACATAACAAATATTTGGAGATTACTTAAACAGAGCAAATCCTTTGAAATTTTGGTCACCCTCCTTCTGCTGGCCAAATTAATGATCTTTATGCTTGAATACATGCATTTGGCATTACCGAGCACTCCCACTAACTCCCACCACTCATATTCTTGCATATTAGAACTTGATTTTCCTTTTATTTACAATTCCAAGTCCCTTCACAAATTCTTAAACCCTATATTAAATACAGTTAAGATCTAGTCCTTAGGAATTATTATTCTCCCTTCTTTCCATGTCACTTTTCTGAATACTCAAACATGCATGGGAGATCCTGCCCAACCTCCCTCATCTTTTTTTATTATTTCTTTTTTTAAATTTTTTTTTAGAGACAGGGACTTACTCTATTGCCCAGGCTGGACTGGAGCTCCTGGGTTCAAATGATCCTCCCACACCAGCCTCCTAGGTAGCTAGGACTACAGGAGGTCACCACTGTGGCTGGCTTCCCACTCCTTAATAATACATTCTTGCCTCTTTTCATGTAATTCTCTTGATCATGCCCCCAGAGCAAACAGCATCTCTTTGTAAGTATAACACATCAAAACATGGGCATGAGGAGCGGCCATGTGACTTCCTCTGGCCAGCAAAATGTGAGCAGGGATGATGTTAACTGTTTCTGCCACTTCTTTCTTTTCCTTCTGACACAAGAATGTCAAGTCCTACTGTGGTCTGAATGTTCGTAACCCCTAAGAAGGACTAAGACATATCTTGAAAAGGGGCTGCTCATTCTGTCTAGTTCCCAAAGTCAAGAAGACACAGAGCAGAATCACAGCTGAACCACAGCCAACATACATTGTAAGCGAAAAATAAGCTTTTACTGTTCTAAACAACTGAAATTCTGGGATTATGTCACCAGAGCATAATCTAGAGAAAACTAATACATTATTACATAGGAATTAACATGTAATGTTGGTTAAACATAGTGATGATTAAATGGGATAATGGGCATGGTGATAAGCACTGTGCTTGTAACACAGTAAGTATTCAATTCATATGAGCTATTATAACGTATTCCACACGTATCTGTTTCATTTTCTAACATCCTTCAAAGAACAAAACTAGGCATAAATTCCTGATATGCCTAGAAGAGTGACAGTTACTTAATAAATACATATTACATTAAGTCAAAGTTAAAGGCAACAAAAAGGTAACCTGAAGAGAGCCACAAAAGAGAGAAGAATAAGATTTGGAGGGGGATGGGAGAATGAATGACATCACTATTTTCTACTCAATAAATATTTATTGAACACTTAACTATGAGTCAGACACAGTGACAGGCATCAAGGAGACAACTGTGAAGGGGGCAATTCTGCCTTCATTGAGTTAGAGCAATCATGAAAAGGAAGCAGCAATTATAAGCACATGTGTCCTCCAGTGTGAAAAAACACACTGACTTGGGTCAAGGACATTTTCCTCCGGTTGTAACCTCAAGAGTAAATGGGAGGTATGTAGATGAAGTAGACAAAGTTGATATGGAAAGAATGTTTCAGGTAGAGCAGACAGCTGATGTCTGCTTTCCCAGTGAAAACAAATAACACCATCTGTTGTCAATTAAAGGTGGTGGGGGACAAAAGCTGATCTTTAGGAAGTTGCATGAGGTCTGATGCAGCCATTACAGGAAATAAGTACGGAAACTGACCCACGGATGCGGAAATCTTCTAGGTGTTGCTGCTAGCCTTTATAAAATGTCATCAGAATGGCATGAATCTTCAGAGTTGGGCGATTTTCTATGGCAACACTAGGATTGGTCATAGTCATAGGGAAGTAGATAGGTGGCTTGTTCCAGAGCAGCTTCTGATGCCAGATGGTTGCACTGAAGCCAAGAAGGAAATGAATTGTGGATGTTGACCAGGGTGTAGCTGTCATTGTGGACTATTCTATCTACCTCAGGAAAATTAAAGGATGGTGGTGAGGGTGTGGTGAGGTTTGAATGCATCCCTAACGTTCATATATTGGAAAAAATCCCCAATGCAATAGTGTTGAGAAGTGGGACTATTCAGAGGTAATTAGATCAAGAGGGCTCTGCCTTCATGAATGGATTAATGCCAGTATCTCAGGCATGGGTTTGTTATTGAAGGAGTGGGTTCCTGATAAAACGATGAGTTCAGTCCCTTTCCACCCTCTCTCACACATGCTTTTTAACCCGTCCACCCTTCCACCATGGGATGATGCAACAAGAAGCCCCTCACTAGATGCCAGCACCTTGATATTGGACTTCTCATCCTCCAAAACTGTGAGACATAAATTTCTTTTCTAAATAAATTAACCAGTCTGTGATATTCCATTGTAGCAACAAAAACTGAACAAAGACAGGATGTTTCTACTGACAAGAAACTATAAAAGCTGAAGTTTCAAGGGACTGGTGGTCTCAATGAAACTAATGCATAGATTTTTTTTTTAAGAAATTAGGTCACATACAATATCTAATGCAGTACTGTCGGCGTATATCATCAGGATATATTAAATACTTCTCTCTGTGAACCAGCAGAGGCAGGCATGTCTTAAGGGATCTAAGGGGGTATTACTAGTTTATTTGCATAGCACTTCCCTTTATTTCAAATGCTTTCCCATTCATCATAAACACCTCATTTAATTGTCATTACAATTTTGTGAGTTACAGAAAACCAGTATTAATATCCTCATTTTATAACTGAAAAAAAAAATTGAGGCTTGAGCAAATTTTAACACTTTCCTAAAATCCCAATGTGAATTTGTAATGCATTATAACTAAAACCCACACTATTACCCCTTTGATGTGTGCCACTTAAACAATCTATGCAGAAAAGCCAGAAGCATTAGCTGGTTATCTATGTGGCAAAACCCAAGAATATACTGAAATTATCCATCACTTCAAACAAATTCTTTTGTTTAATTCCCAAACCAAAGAACAATGGCCGACTTCTTCTGGTAATTTCAGTGAGAAAAATGTTCAGCTACATCGTATGCTCAGCAGGTTATTCATCTATGTTATCCTTACCATTCCCTTTTTTGAGGCACTGATTTTCCTTTAATGTCTACCCATATAAGTATTGTTATAATTTAATCGTTGTAATTTGTAAAAGATGTTCTCACAACGTAGTAAGGTTGAAGGTCCTCGTTCCTTTTGTTTGATAAATCTTTTTCTAGGCCACGTGTAGTAACTCAGGACTGTAATCCTAGCACTTTGAAAGGCCGAGGCGGGAGGATCACCTGAGGTCAGGAGATCAAGACCAGCATGGCCAACACAGTGAAATCCCGTCTCTACTCAAAACACAAAAATTAGCCAGGCATGGTGGCGGGCACCTGTAATCCCAGCTACTCAGGAGGCTGAGGCAGGAGAATCGTTTGAACCCAGGAGGTGGAGGTTGCAGTGAGCTGAGATTGCAACACCGCACTCCAGCCTGGGCAAGGGAACGAGACTCCATCTCAAATAAGTAAACAAACAAACAAATAAATAAATAAATGATAACTCTTTCCTATTTACCCATGAGAAAACAACTATACATTTTATCAAACTGTAAGGATATAAATAGAGCCAAAGGGTTGGTTCCAGAATCTGAATATAAATGAATATTCTTATATCTAATCAGTTTTTTTTAAGCTCCAGGCTGTAAGATAGATGGTAAATAATTTCCCTATGTGCTTCTAATTTTAAATTAAAATTGAGGTCACACTGAAATGGTGGAAGTCAAAACCAATTTAGTTCCTTTGATCTCAACCTAGGGAAACATAACACTTCTGCTTATCTTCTTCATAACAAGAAATGCTTCTCAGATAAAAACTGTAGTACACAGAAATAAAGAGACTCTATGTCAGGCACCCCATAAAACACTGCAAATGCAGGATAGGTGAATTTTGAATATATGATTTTAATCTTTGCCATATAGATATTTCTATTAGTATCATAATTAAATGGAACCTTCATTTAGACCTGGTTCTACTATTCACATGACATCTAAATTTTTTAAAAATCACCGAAACTCTCATTTTTACAGTTTTATGTTGTAGAATGGTTCAATACATATGCCCTGACCAACTTATAGGCCCTAAAAATTAAACAGTTTGCCCTAGATTGTATAGGTAGTAAGTGACACATCTATGGTTCCTTTTACACAGCAGGTTACAGTATAGTTGTTTCTATGACAAGTTTTTATTTATCTTGGAATGCTTTTCTTTAGCATACTGTAAGGGCGTCTATTAAAAGTTGGTCAAACTTCTTAGATCTGCAGTGAGAGAAATGATAAAGGACACAGATGATCCTAAACAATGTTCATGCAAAAACAACAAAAAAAGGATGTCATTTAACTTCAGAGTCCAAGATTCTTTACTATACTAAAATATTTGTCTAACAATGTTTTATTTAGTCTATTAAAACTTGTATTAAATTGTACCTGCTACTCACATGCCAATGCTGATGCTCACAATATCACCCTAACAGCAACGTTACACAAAATTTATGTATTTTCAGTCTAAAATAGGGTAACTGTGGTTTCCAACTATCAAAATTGCCCCATGACTTTGGATTATCAAATAAAACTGGCAAATAAAAATAGACATATATAGATTCACATGAAACATTTTTAGATTCTGTTCCTCAATCTTCATTTTCAATGTCTCAAAATAAGCCTTCTTTATTTATTATCCGGATTACTGAAATATCTGTCTAACCATTTCCTTATGTCGAGTCTTACTAATCACTCTCCAAACTTTATTTCTCAAGACTAACAAAGTTATCTTTCTAATATGCTCATTAGGCTGATGGTCATTTTTCTGCTTTAAAGCCTTCATTAGTGCTTTAGTTGTCAGAAAAAAGGAAAAATTCTTAACCTTAATCTCAGGCGCTCAATGACAGCCTTTGCCCTCTCTTTTGCCCTATGTTCCTTTGCTATCTTTATACAACTAATTATTCTAAGTGGAACCTCAGGACAGCAGACAGAGTTTCCAGTCTCTGTTAATTCCAAGTTACTGTTTTCCTGGACCTAGAATCCTTTGCTTCCCATCAATGGTACAGTGAGACTCACTCATACTTAAGTCTTTGCTCAAGCATGGCACTGACCCTCTGTTTCATTAGATGCCCTCTTGGGTGGTCTTACTGCATCCTCTGAACATTTGCATTCTATCCATCAACAATCTGGGCTGAATCCATTTTCTACATGGCAGATAGGTTTTTGTTTTGGTTTTTTTCTTTTTTTGGTAAACTAATCATATCATTAAAAGCAGTCAATACTTGTCTCCTGAATTCCGGACAATAGCCGACTTAGGCTCTACCTGAGATAGTCTGGCTCAAGTCTTCAGCCTTACCTGCCTGGCAACATTCTTCTTCCTGTCCACTCTACTGAGATGTGACAGCATGCTGGCACCCCTCACAGTCCTCGTTCGCTCTGGGTGCCTCCTCGGCCTTGGCACCCACTCTGACCGCTTGAGGAGCCCTTCAGCCCGCCGCTGCACTGTGAGAGCCCTTTCTGGGCTGGCCAAGGCCGGAGCCGGCTCCCTCAGCTTGCGGGGAAGTGCGGACGAAGAGGCGCAGGCGGGAACCGGAACTGCCCGCGGCGCTTGCGGCCAGCGCGAGTTCCGGGTGGGCGTGGGCTCCGCGGGCCCCGCACTGGGAACTGCCGGCCAGCCCCGCCCACCCGGGCAGTGAGGGGCTTAGCACCTGGGCCAGCAGCTGCTGTGCTCGATTTCTCTCTGGGCCTTAGCTGCCTCCCCACGGGGCAGGGCTCCAGACCTGCAGCCGCCATGCCTGAGATTCCCCCACCCTCCATGGGCTCCTGCGCAGCCCGAACCTCCCCGACGAGCGCCGCCCCCTGCTCTACTGCGCCCAGTCCCATCAACCGCCCAAGGGCTGAGGAGCGCAGGTGCAGGGCCCAGGACTGGCAGGCAGCTCCACCTGCGCACCAGTGTGGGATCCACTGGGTGAATTCAGCTGGGCTCCTGAGTCTGGTGGGGACTTGGAGAATCTTTATGTCTAGCTAAGGGATTGTAAACACACCAATCAGCACCCTGTGTCTAGCTCAGGGTTTGTGAATGCACCAATCAGCACTCTGTATCTAGTTAATCTGGTGGGGACTTGGAGAACCTTTATGTCTAGCTAAGGGATTGTGAATGCACCAATCAGCACTCTGCATCTAGCTCAAGGTTTGTAAATGCACCAATCACCACCCCGTGTCTAGCTCAGGGTTTGTGAATGCATCAATCTGTAGTCTATATCTAGTTAATCTGGTGGGGTCTTGGAGAACCTTTATGTCTAGCTAAGGGATTGTGAATGCACCAATCGGCACTCTGCATCTAGCTCAAGGTTTGTAAATGCACCAATCAGCACTCTGTGTCTAGCTCAAGGTTTGTAAATACACCGATCGACACTCTGTATCCAGCTAATCTAGTGGGAAGGTGGAGAACTTTTGTGTCTAGCTGAGGGATTGTAAATGCACCAATCAGCACCCTGACAAAATGGACCAATCAGCTCTCTGTAAAACAGACCAATCGGCTCTCTGTAAAATGGACCAATCAGCAAGATGTGGGTGGGGCCAGATAAGAGAATAAAAGCAGGCTGCCTGAGCCAGCAGTGGCAACCTGTTGGGGTCACCTTCCACAGTGTGGAAACTTTGTTCTTTCAATTTTTTTTTTTTTTTTTTTTGAGACGGAGTCTTGCCCTGTCACCCAGGCTGGAGTGCAATGGAGCAATCTCGGCTCACTGCAAGCTCTGCCTGCCGGGTTCACGCCATTCTCCTGCCTCAGCCTCCTGAGTAGCTGGGACTACAGGCGCCCACGACCACGCTTGGCTAATTTTTGGTATTTTTAGTAGAGATGGGGTTTCATCCTGTTAGTCAGGATGGTCTCGATCTCCTGACCTCGTGATCCGCCCACCTCAGCCTCCCAAAGTGCTGGGATTACAGGCGTGAGCCACCACGCCTGGCTCTTTTGCTCTTTGCAATAAATCTTGCTGCTGCTCACTCTTTGGGTCCACACTGCCTTTATGAGCTGTAACACTCACTGCAAAGGTCTGCAGCTTCACTCCTGAGCCAGCAAGACCCCGAACCCACCCGAAGGAAGAAACTCCCAACACACCTGAACATCAGAAGGAACAAACTCCGGACATGCCGCCTTTAAGAACCGTAACACTCACCTCGAGGGTCGGCGGCTTCATTCTTGAAGTCAGTGAGACCAAGAACCCACCAATTCCGGACACATTACCACCTGCCATAGTTTTGGGGTGTTGATGGGGTAGGTGGGTAGAAAAGGAGCAAACCTGAACTCTTTACCAGCTTTAGCATATTCTCTTCCCTCTGTCTCAAGTTCTCTTCTCCCCACTCTTGCCATCACTTACCTCCAGGTCTCATCTTACCTGACGCTTCCTCAATAATTGCCCTCATCCATTTTTACGCAAATTGCTCTTGCATGGCATATTTTGCTTTTCTTCCATAGCTCCTATCAAAATGTATAATTATGGGCCTATTTGCATGACTATTTGTTTCATATCTGCCTCTACATCCTCCACAAGTTCCACGAGGTCTCAGAACACGTTGGTTTTGTTCACCATCCTAAACTCAAGGCCTGGCACAGGGACTGGCACCATGTGGTGCTTAGAAATATTTGTTTAATGAATTTAAAGTCTCTTTCACTAAGCTTCATTATTTCTGATGAATTGTGATTCTATGTAACTTTGTAACACTAAGAAATTGTGCAATACAGAACTGCCCATAGAGGGTGCTCACTAAGTATTAGATTAATAAATGGGCAATTTTCAAAGACCAACCAAAACTCCTAAAACTATGGTGAACAGTACTAACCTCTTTTTGAATATCAAGGTATACTGAAGGACCTTATATTTCTTTACATCTCAAGGGGAAATATGACGGATACTATGATGCACCAGCCAGACTCCCCTTCAAGAATGAAGATTTATCCTCCCCAGCTGGTGTGAGAGTTACAGCTCACTTTGTGCTACACTTAAGCGTAGCTTTAGGAAGTCTCAAGGGAAGGAAACTGCTGCGTTTGAGAACTTTGCTCCTTGCAGGGACACTCATACTCCAGATATATAAAGGTCAGCCCCATATCCCACCGTGAGACAAGGCTGGAGAGCCATCCCACCTCCAGAGCTCTCCATGGAGTCCACAGAGGCTGTCACAGGCCCTGTAGCCTCACTCAACTCCTCCCTGTACCCACTCCTGCTTGTCTTGATTCTAATAACCACACCTAACAAACATCCTGCGTGCTAACCTCCATCTCAGGGCCTGCCTCACATCCAGGATATCTCTTCCCATTGGTGACAAGAAAAAAATGTTAGGGTCGTATGTGAATAAAAGTGGCTTATAAATAAGCTGTGTCATATCTATGTTGTGGGGATGTACATGCTATTATTAAATAACCTACTAGAAGGAAAGCATATGATTCTTACAACAGCATTATATTAATAGCAATTCTGATTCATTTAAGCTGAGTGGAGGTTTACAGATATATTGGTATTATTGTTCTGGTTTTTAAAAATTTATTAACTATTATGGTCTGCATTTGCCTGATAAACACAGGCTGAGTAATACATTATTGAAGATAGTTTTATGCCAAAAAAGGAAATAGTGGAGGGCAGGCATGCCCTATTTGTGCCATACCGCAGCGGTTTCTGTTTACCTCCCTGAAAACGGGAGATCTTCCATATAAAGGCATTGGTTCAGACAGTAAGTACTGCAGAATGAGGATGTAACTAGTTCAGGGTAAGAAGGGATGCCTTATACAAAAGGAAGGAGATACAACTGTTTGTTATTAAAATAAAGGAATTATTATCTTGCAGCCGACTAGCTAAAATGTAACCCTTATTACTTTCTCCCTTATACATCAGTTATGCATATTTTATAGTTAAGCAATTAAAATTAGGTGCATCCTTTCTTCCTAAAGGAATAAACATTCTCCTTCCTCTGCAGCTCATTAGAAAATGTCTACTAGAGAAGAAAAGGCTTCCCTTGAGGCACTTGGGCTTCTCAAACATTACTGTGAATACAAATCACCCAAAGGATCTCATTAAAATGCAGATTCTAATTCTGGGGGTCTGTGGTGAGCCCTGAGATTCTGCATTTCCAGTATCACTCAGGTGATACTGATACTGCTGGTCTATGGACCACACTCTGAATAGCAAGGTATAAAAGCAAGGTATAAAAACACAACTTGTGGGGAGGGCTCACAGAATATGATTTAGATATAAGGCAGTACTTCTGATACTGAAAAAAGGATATATAAATTTTTGTGAACAAAAAAATACACACACACACACACACAGCATAAGTTTACAAAAAGTCACACAGGCACTTAATTGTTGTACTTATAAAATGAACACATAGACAAAAGCCTAGTTAGCAATCACTTCTGCAATATATACCTCAAAAAGTTATATATTTTTATAAGTATGGGTTACATGGAGCAACAAAAGTTTCAATAGCTTATTTTTATACTAAGGAAACTAAATCTTTAGCTTGTAATTTGAGTATATATGTATGTAGTGTATGTCTATGTATGTGTATGTGTGTGTGTGTGCATCATACACAGATACAAATTTTGTATGTCAAAGATTATGTAATGCACTTCAGTGACAGATAATACAAGTTGATGATCCAAACACTTTGGTTTCATGTCTGTTTCTTCAGTAAAAATCTTACTTTTTGTGCTTATAGAATTATCCATACAATACAGAGACTTTCTTTCTGGAAAGAATCCTGTACTTTCAGTTGTCTAAATATTAAAAACAATGGCAATCATCAAAATAAGCCATATGCAGCTATGCATCCTGTAGCTCTGAGAAGGAATTATTATAATAGTACAAAAGGAAGTAAGGACATCTAGAGTATCTATTCCCTACCTGTTCCATTCCAATGAAGTCAATACAACTATCCCAAAGTCCTGAGTACATAGAACAGCCAGATACTAGAAATGAAACACATTTCTAAGATTCTCTTCTATTTGGATATAAAGAACAACACAATCAATATTCATTGTGTACTTCCTATATTCCAGAGAGTATGGTAGTTGCTTTACATCTCTTTGCTCAGCTATTCCTCACAGCAACCTAGTGAGGTTAAACCCTATTATTCCCATTTTGCAAGCAAAACACAAATGATAAGAAATCTGTCCTTGGTCACAGAGCAAGACAGCTCCTTTTTTCCTCTGAAAAGATAGGTAAAAAATCCTCTTAATAGTTCTCAACTATGGATACACAATGTGATCACCCGGAAAGCTTTTGCAGTACTAATTCCTAGATGCTACCTCTTAGAGATTCTAACTTAAATTGTCTGATGTTTGGTTTTCATAGCCAGAGCTGAAAACCACTATTCTGGAGCATTTAAATAATCTTGTTCTCTTCTACTCCCGTCAGTGTAACCAGATGATGACCTCATTTCGCATTTCTCAAGGACAGTAGATGCTATGTAATGGACACTTTCTATCCACATCCACTTCCTCTGGTCTACACTGGAGAGTAATTTTTGAATCCTCTCTTCCCCCGAGCCCAAACTCCTTTCCAGGAACCTCCCTGAATACATTTCCATTGCTATTTTAAAATGATTAAATTTCTCTTATTTTTAAAAACAAAAACGAAAAGCCCTCTTTGTCATCACATAACCTTTTAGCCTATCCTATCCCAACAAAGCCAAATTTCTTCCCCAAATTATCCATAATGAATGACAGTATTTCCTGCCACTCATACATTACCCTGTTAGCCTGATTTCTACCTCAACTCTCCATATAATCTATTGACACCAAAATTACTTTTCACCCAATATCTCTCCTATCAGTAGTTGACTCTTAATATTTTCCTTTCCCAATTATTTATTTTCATTGCTGCAACACTGCGCTTTCCTGGCTTTTTCTCCTATGATTTGTAAGGTCCTTCTTGGTCACTTTGCAAGCTTCTTGTGTTACATACATTGATGCGAGACAAGGGTTTCTCATAATACCTAATGCAAGCTTGTCCAAACCGCACCCCGCAGGCTGCACGTGGCCCAGGACAGCTTTGAATGCCGCCCATCACAAATTTGTAAACTTTCTTAAAACATTATGAGATTTTTCTGTTTTTTTTGTTGTTTTGTTTTGTTTTTTTAGCTCATCCGCTATTGTTAGTGTATTTTATGTATGACCCAAGATGGTTTTTCTTCTTCCAATGTGTCCCAAGGGTGCCAAAAGATTGGACACCTATGCATGCACATGAAACCCACATGAATACTGTTACGGGATGTAAATCACAAATCCTGATGCCCTGTTTAATCTTTCTTGAACTGTGCATTCATATGTCCTACTATAAATTAGATATGTCTGCAGTCACTTAATATGTCCAAGGGCAAACTCCTCATCCTCCCCCACAAAATTTTATCCATTTTCCCTATAGAAATGAATGGTGCCATGAATTCACTCTCATCCCAGAAACATACCTGCATTCCTGAAACCTCTCTCTTCCTACACAAACATCCAATCATTGAGTCCAAACCAATCATTAAGTCTTTTTAATCCTTAAATATGTCTTCTTGATATCATCCTTACTTTCCCAGCCTGGCTGCTATTATCTAGTACCTAAATTACTATTCCTAACTGTTCCCAGTTTTGTTCGTTCCCTCTACTCCAATACACAAATGGTAGTCATGAGAAACATTGTAAAAAGCAAACTGTAAAAGGTCATGTTTCTTAATAAAACTTCAGTGGTCCTACAGTTCCCTCAGAATAAAGTTCAAACTTGTTATCTTAAAAGATCTTTCATGAACTGATCATTATTTTCCTTTATGGTCCTACAGCATGTGATTTTATCTTTCACATTAAAAGAAACATCCATAATGACCTTCTTAAATTTCCTTGAGTTTGTCATGCTCTTTCTGGCTTCTAAGACTTGGCATAGTTTCTTTTCTTTCTTTCTTTTTTTTTGGGGGGGGGGCTCTTTCTTTCCTTCCTTCCCCAACCTCTCTCTCCTTCTGATTAACACTTCACTTATCTTTCAAGTTTTTGTTCAACAATAAATGCTCATACTTTTAACTCTGCCTGTGTTTGAACTGGGACGCTATCATTTCTTACAGTGTGAACCTAAAGGAGTTGTTTAACTTCTCTAATTTGCAACCACCTCCTCTTTAAAATGAGGATAATGGAAATATGTTATCTGATGTAACTATATGCATGTGAAATGAGATAATGCTTGTAAAGTGGTTGGCATGCTGCCTGGCAGATGTTGTCAGTAAATGTTATTATTTTCATGCACCTGGGATACTTTCATTGACCCTAGAAATGTTTTTGGTCAGTATCCTGACTGCTCTCACCACGTCCTCTACTGCTCCTGTCATTGTTCCCATTACATGGAACAACGATGTCTCTTTTTATTGTTCCAAATCTTCCACTATATTGAAGCTCTTAAGGGTCAGGACTATGCCCGTTTTATTTGCTGCTGAATTCTGGACACCTGACACAGACATGAGCCCATAACAACACCAGTTAAACCTTAGTTCAATAAAGAGCAGGGGCTTTGGAATTCCAAAGAACTCTCCGACTGCACAGGCTGTGCACTTTTAAAAGCTGCTCCTGGAAGGAATAATCATAGTATTTGTGCATGTGTAAGCGTGTAAATTGAACCATTCAGGGATAATCTCTAACACTGTTTACTTTTTTAAAATGTGAGATGTTAGTATATGTTGTAAACACTTTAGTAAACATGTAGTATAAATAAGTTCATAGGTAAACACGACAAATCTAAGTGGGCATATAAGAAAAAACACCAAATTGCAGTTTGAAGAATTCCGATACATCCCAAAATACTGGTATCACGTCAGTAATTTCCAGTGAACTACACTGCACATTTTGCTTATTTTACAAATGCTGTGCAAATTGTACTGATGCTGCTATAAAGACAACACAAATTTTAGTTTGCAGTCCACTTTATGATGAGACCATTTTCCCTGGGTCTAATTCTTCCCTGGCTCTAAGCAACCTTCAAAAATACTTCCTGTAGGTTAGCTAAAGGATCCTGAGTTTTGTAACATAAGGATTGATGCAAACTCTATTAACTGGGTCCGAAATGTTTAGATGAGAAACTTCCTACATTAAAATGCTATAAAGGAGAAAGGTTTGAAAAATAGACTGCCCTTTCCTAGGATGAAGTACAGACCAAAATGTATCTAGCCAGTAAGTGGATCCTTTAAGAAGGAAAATAAAGTACATATCTTTTGGGACGTAATTTGGAAAAATGTTTGTATAGTTTGACCCAGTAATCCTCTCTCAAGGAATTCACCTTAAATATAAAAAGAAAAAAGCCAAATGCACCATTTGTTGTAATTTTTTGCTTAGTGTGGTATTTCTCAAAATAGAGGGGAAAAACTAAAATCTATCTAGATTCAAAATGAATTTTGTATGTTGACACATCAAATGCAGCCCTTAAAATTAGTTCTATCATAAGCACTTTTCATGTTATCATAAAATATCAAATAAAAAATTTGATATAAATTGATTTCAATTATGTAAAAATTATATAATCATATCAAGAAGTAGACAAGAAAACAAATAATAATTTATTAGTTGTATAACTGTGTAAGCTCGCTTAATAAATTCTGTGTAATATGCATATTTTTATACGTGCCCATGTAAAAAAATTCCCCAAATGTAAAAACACAGTCTTAGAATTTTATTAATATTGTCTGTTCTCAAAGAAAACTCGCTTGTAAATCTGGCCTCCAGTAAACGAAACTGTTTTTTCTTTTTTAGCTTTTCTAATCTATATTTTGTGCTACATTTTTTAAATATGATCAACTTTGTATTTCATATGCCTAAACCATAAACTTTAGTTAGACTGATTGATCTTAGTAGCAGTTAATCTGACTTCATGAGCTCTTGAATACCAGTTCATATAGGACAAAGAATACTTTCGTTTTATTTACTTTGTGGTAAATGAAAAATCTACAGGATGCTATAGGTAAAAGGCTTATTGCTCTTAGAGTCTTCCATCTCAGTCATTACCATGTGTAGGTTCATTAACTGAATCACTTTCAAAAGAGCGCCTTAGTATGAAATAAAACTATTTCAATGGCGGGCCATAAAATCATAGTTCAACGCTTCTTTAATAAACTGTGTGACCTCAGGCAAGTGACTTGACATCTCTGTGCTTCAAATTGTTCATCTGATTATTATCATGGGTAATAACAATAATACCTACCCAATAGAGTTGTGCTGAACATTAAACGTTTTTATAGACAGAAACCATTTAGATCAGTAAATGGCAAGTGGTAAAAAATATTTATTAATTGTATCATCGTCACTAATTTTTAATCACAGCTGGGTTTTATATTAAAGTGCTCTACAAAGCATGGCAAGAAATAAATTTTATGTTGTTTTTCTAAGAGAAAGTCCAAGGATTCTGTATCTCAAAGTTTTCACCTTAAGCAGGTCACTTATTTAACTGAGTATCAGGTTCATCACTAATAAAATCAGATAAATGCCTACATTATGATTTAGACATGATTAAATGAGACATACAACAGAATTGAATACAATATAATCAATTTATTCTCTCCTAATTTTTATATGACCTGACATAGTATCTAACACAGAGAAAATGGTTTACAAATAATAATACTTTTTAAAAGTAGGGATAATTGTGCGAAAAAAAGTTGCTCCAGTAGACATGAATTTAATTTATAAAAAATAACTTCAACAGGCTGAATGTCATGAGTTGTCATCATCCCTTACATATTAAATGTACTTTGATGCCAAAGTGCAAATACCTTTCTACAAGACTAGAAAAATATCAATTTCTGGATACAAAGGACTGTGGCCGTTATCTGATTTAAATCTGTCTTCACAGAAAACAATTAACCCCCCAAATTCAATGGTCCTTAAAATGAGAAGTGTTAATGTTTTATAATCTTGCAACTCAAACTTCCAAGAACAATAATGCTGATTTGCTGTCAGGAAAATTATTTATGCCTTGTTATCTTCCAGTGAGTGCAGGTTTAATACAAGCAGTGTGTGAATATCCAAGAATAAGGTGGAAAAGTATTAAATTAGAAAACATAAAAATAGACACACCTTATGTAAGACATAATCTGAGAGAACGATGGTCAGACAATAAACTTATTGACAAAAAACACAGGCATTTGCAAATCTTCATTCAAAAAGTTGCCTATTTTAAAATACTCGAGCAACTAAGAAGCAGCAGGATAAATCGGAAATTTTTTTCAAAAAGCTACTTAGGGAATAAGGCTTGCCAGTAAAGGACAAATAATTTCTTACAACATGGATATCATATCACTATATCTGATCTTTCAGATATATATGGTTATATACTTTCAAACACTTTGATCCCCCCAGACTCAAAAACTCCTAAAACACATATATCTTCATAAGGTATAACTTGAATTTAAGCAAAAAAGATAAAATAATATTAATTTTACTCTTAAAAGCAACAACTTCTCAGTATAACTGAAAATAAACTGTATGAAACCTCAAAGCTGTCTAATTGTGCCTTCATTCATGCAAATGAAGAAGGCAGTTTTTGTTGGTTTCTAGGTTTCAATTAATCATCAGAGCAAAATCCACTAAAATTGTTGTAGCTACAGAAAGCTACATCAACTGAAGATATCTAGCATCCAGAAGCCAGCATTAATAAATGCATGAGTGGGCCAGGTGCAGTAGCTCACGCTTGTAATCCCAGCACTTTGGAAGGCCAAGGCGGGCAGATCACCTGAGGTCAGGAGTTTGAGACCAGCCTGGCCAACATGGTGAAACCCCGTCTCTACTAAAAATACAAAACATTAGCCGGGCGTAGTGGCAGGCGCCCGTAGTCCCAGCTACTCAGGAGGCTGAGCAAGAGAATGGCGTGAACCCGGGAGGTGAAGGTTGCAGTGAGCCGAGATCGCGCCACTGCACTCCAGCCTGGATGACAGAGCGAGACTCTGTCTCAAAAAATAAAAATTAAAAAAAATGAATAAATGTATGCATATACTTCAAGCAGTTTAAAAAGTGCATAAGTATTTACAATGTTTTAAACATCATAATAAATATGTACATCCATTTTCACATTTCAGCATATAAAACAACTTTATGAGACCTGCTATTTTATCTGCATTTTATAAATAAGGACACAAGTCTCATAAAACATACTTATGGATATGGGTGTGTATATGAAGTTGAATGAGTTGACCAAGATCACTCAATTGGCTAGGGGTACAAACGGGATACAAATCCAAGTAGAACAACTCAAGCGCTTCTAACTCTAACCATTATGAGATGCTGGTTTTGTTGGTTGTTAAGATGCCCACAGTTATTTAATTTTATGAATAAACTATTTAACTTTGGCAGCAATTTAAAATAACTAAATTCCGCATAAATATAGGAAAATGAATTTGAGAGGAAAACCACTCTCCTAATGGCTAAGTTCCTCCTGAGATAATACAGCCAAATTGTCACTTAAAATAACCAGTAGAAAAATTTAGTTTTAAACAATTTTCCAAGAATAATATCCTGGTGAAACTTTAAGGAAATAATTTTTGGAGGTTTAAATATCTCCCCAAAAGTTTGTACCACTCCTACCTCTTAAAAATCTAAATTCTGCATATTGTAAATACATGTAAGCTCTGCATAAAAATGCCCTCGTGTAACATATTATAAGAAATAAAAACTCATGTGAATTCGCCATAGAAAATGTTATCCAAATTGTAAGTGCAAGTTAGTTTTTAGATAGTGTCAAGTGTCTGGTTTCAGATATGATATACGTAATACTAAAGTTTAGCTGGTCTCATTTCACTGTTCTTCTTGGATGAACTTTCATGCTAATTGCACAGCTCTGTTCCTACACAGGCTTTGGTGAGGCAAACTAAAATACACTTAGATTAAATGTCTACACTGTTACCCAAAGAGACGATGTGACACAACTCTGATTCATTTGCTTCCTGTCTCCTCTGTCATCATCAATCAAATCCTGCCAGGCTTTGAACATGTGATTACAGTCTTCCAAGCTACAACAGAATCACTGAAGCTGGTTTAATGACGCCTAAAGCAAATAATTTAGATGAGGCCCCTGACATCTACCGTCAGAAATAGTAGAAAAGGGGTCCATGCTAAGTCTGTACGTGTCCACAGAATACACGTGTGCGTTACGGGTGTGTGTGCAGACATACAAATGTTTAGATATAAATATAAAACCCATTTTTGCAGTGAAATCAATCAAAATAAATTTAATTTGAGCAGTAGGAGTAACAGGCAGAGAGAATTTATGGGAAGATAATAAATTAGAAATCCAGTTTTGCTATGAGAAAACTTAGCAACAACAGTACCTAGAATAATTTTTGCACCTCAAACAAAAACTGCCTCTCCATCCTTACTTTTGGATGGAATTAATGCCAACATTCATTAAATGTATACCATGTGCAGGCTCTTTGGAACATGCAATTGCCAGTGTTAGGTAAGAAGTAGGAATTACAGATTTCCCAAACAATTTCACCTTCATATTTGTTCAGCCTAATCCTGCACCATTACTCTGGCTAAAATTCCTGAGTAGTTCTGGTCGCCTCTCTTTCTCCCATACCCCTCACCCAGTACTCAAAACGGTTAAGCCTCTACTTTCAAAATGCATCAAGAATCTTTGCATCACCTCCTACCCTAGTCCAGACCACATCATCCTTCCCCTTAACTATGGCAAGTGACTTGTAACAGGCCTCTCTCATACAGGTTTAACCCTCTATAGTCAAGTCTTTACCCATGCACCAAAGCGATCCCTTTAAAACATGTGATGATAGATTATTTCACATCACCATTCAGACCCTACAATTCATTATTAAAATGGTCAAGCCTCACACGACTGGCCCCTGGTTACCTCTCTGGTCTCACCTTCTATTACTTTCTCTAGTTCTGTGTAGTTTCTTGGCATTCCTTGAAGATATCAGACATTCACATATATTAGGGTCTTGGCAGTCAGCATTTCCCCACCCTGCAATGCTCTATCCTAACTTCATCACATAATTTAGGTCTTTGATGACATGTCACCACAGGAGGTCTTCCCTGGCTACTTTACTTTAATTAGGAACCTCCTGCCATTTTTCTTCATCTTCTCATCTTATTTTATATTTCTTTATAGCACTTATTACCACCTGATATGTGTGAGTATAAAGGTGTGTGTATAGATACAGATATAAATTTGTTGTCTATTTTACCCTCTTAGAATGTAAGCTCCATGTGAACAGCTATTTATATCTTTTGAAAATGTCATTTGCTTAAAACCTTGATGAACAAACATATTCACTAGACACCACTACTGCCTTACCATGCCTCATCGGCTATGAACTTCACTCTCTGAAAAACTCTGTCCCAGACATAGATACATCCTTTGGCTTTCCTCCACCTTCTTCCCCTTTGAATACAACAGAGATAGTAATTTTTTAAAAAATTATTTTGTCTAAGAAATGAGCCCTCCTTGCTTTTACAATTACTCGTGGGCTCCAGTGTACAGTGCTTTGCATTTTTGCATCAAAGCACTACACGTTGAATTCTGCTCACAAGTACATCATGACTCCTTACAACAGGGGCACAGATAACCTCTTAGATTTCAGATAAAAAATGCTATTTTTATTCTTCTTTTATTTAAGACTTTTATGGCATTTCATATTGTATACTGTTCTATGTTTCCATGTGTTTCCCAGTTCAGCTCCTACCAGAGGCTGCTGCTTCCCAGTCTCTCATTCAAGGACTTCTCCTCCAACAGCAATCCATCAAAATGCTAACACTCTGTAAGACTCCACATGTGCCTTTCTGCACAGTAGAAACACTGCCTGGACAATCTCAAATATCTATATAGCTTAAACTCTCAAATACCCATTATTCACTTTTCCATTCTTAGCTCCTTGAGAAAAGGGGCCTTAACCTACTCATTACTGCATCACTGGCTTTAAGCCCAGTACTTGGTAAAGAATGGAAGGTAAGTAAATATCTGCTGAATGAATGAGAACTCTCAAGTAAATTATAACTCTATGTAACATCTTGCCTTTGTTTCCAGAACTATAGCCCTTCCTATTAGATATGCTCTCTTCACTGGGAGTGTCTTTGCACATTTAATGCACAACATGGTCACAACGTAAGTCATATATTTCTCCATCTCCTCTTTCCTCACCCTCAAGTTTAATGCCAAATGGTCCCCTTCTTGTATAGTTTACATCTTGAGTCAAGGATTTGAGAATCATTTCTCCTCCCTGATGGTGTATATCCAGTTTTCAACTTCTGAAGGCTTTTTCTTCTACATGTTTCTTCAGTGAGTCTTCCCTCATTTAACATTGACATGATTACATCATTATTTCTTACCAGATGTACTGCAATGACATCTGAACTGTCTTTCCTGCCTTCAGTTTTACCCCACCAGTCTTCCTTGTGGTTGCTCTTTATTGTTGTGGTTGTTGGTTTTTAATGGTAAAATCATCATATCATATTCCTTTCTAAAACATTGTGGAGGGATTTCTGTATCATTCTAGAATGCCTATAAATCAAATTTTTGGCATATCATAAAAGCCCCAAATGTTAAGAACCCTACCTCTTCTTTGTACATCTTCCTTGGCACTTGACTGTTCTCTCACCTTCCAAGATCCATCTACTCTCCAATAATTGTCCCACTTCTAGTCATCCAAATGTCAGAAGTTGTGGCTTACTGCACATGCTTATCCCTCTGCACAAAATATCCTCAGGTCCCTCAGTATTTCTGATGCTTTTACAAAGACTTAAACATAATTTCTTTTAAGAGGCCTTCCTTTCTTTATGTTATCATCAAGCCCTTTCTGCTTTCTCTCATACACAAGATCCCAGTGTAAGGCTGATAAAGGCAGGAGCACTTGTCTCTGGTTCACAGCTGGTATTATGGAGCTTAGTATGACTTGCACCAAGAAAGTATGTATCAACCATTTCCTGAATAAACAAGTTTGCAATGATTTCTTTACCTTTTTTTTGTTTTGTTTTCCCTACTCAAGTAGTTCCTCAATGGCAAGAAGCAATATTCATCTTCTTCCCAGTGAATGAAACACTCATTAAATTACTCATTTAATTAAAAATACAGAAGTATTCATATGTACACCTATACATATGTATGTATTCAATGCAAATTAAGTATGTCTCAACTTGTTATACTTGAAGTCAAGCAAGAAGTCCATAGGCTTGCCAGGGATACAGATCATTAGCTTGATTCCTAAATGACCACGTCTGGTCTAAAGGATAAAACAGGTTCCTTAGTCAAGTACACGCAAGTCTGACTCCAAAGCATGATCAGTTATCTCATTTACATTGTCAACTCTGCCCACTCTGGACAACTGTAATCCCTGATTCAATGAATGTCTCTAGAGACATCTCACCATTTCTGTTTACTTGAGTCCAGGTCCAAATGTGACTGTAAAAAGTAGACTAATGAAAATACTATAATGAGGACCCAAGTATTAGAGAAAAAGGGAAAGGAGAGAGAAGATCCAGTGAAAGAGAGGATACCAAAAAGAAATAGCATTTGAATAAGGAGTTGAATAGTGGCTAGAAGTTCAAAAGTCCAGACGAGAGTCAATAAGAAATCAAAAGAAAGACTGATAAGTAGTGGCTATCTTCTAAAAAGCTGCTATTTACCATAATGAGGATATCAAACTCTTAGAATACATTTTAGGTTGAACATTTCTGATAACACAATTTGGTATTAAATAATTAGAAAGTTTTGCTGTAATACCTCATCTGCATATAATAGCTTTAGCTAAGTTTGTCAGGCACTGCATATAAAATGCCATTTTAGAAGTGTATTAATTTATTTACCAGTTCATTAGTCAACTGAACTCATTTGATAGGGAAGACATGCAAGGATAGGAATGGAGAAGAGGAGAGCAGAGGAGAGTGAAGGAGAAGGAAGAGAATCAGTACAATCTGCAGATGAAAATAAGCTAGAACCCAAGTGGTGAAGAATGGGAACTGGGTGTTACAGTGCTTAATTACCTCAATACAAATGTGTAATGTAGGAAAAATTGTAAAGTGGGGTAAAATAAGGAGGGGAGAAGATTCTCTCCCAAGGAGAACTTGCTGTTAGATGTGAACTACTGTATTTACGAATAAGGAATGGACTCTGGAGACAGCTCTGCCACTTGTTATCTCAGTAGCCTTCAGCTATGTGCCCATTTCTTACTACTCAGCTCCCTCACCAGTAAAATGAGAATTATTTTGGTACTTATCTCATTGGACTCTTAGGAGAATTAATTGAATCAGTATTCCCAAGGCACTTAGAAAAGGGCCTGATATATAAATCAGCAGTACATAACTCTTTATGCCGAACAAATATGTATGCATTTTAAGATAACGAAATGAGCTCAAAACATGACTTCGCAGCATATTAAAAACAGACAATAATATACATCCATTGACTATTCCAAAAGAGGGCCTGGAGAGAGCTTTAGTTCCCACAGATTATCTATCAGATACACTTGGATCAAAAATTTACATTTCTCAGCCTCACACATACTGCTTGGCAAACACTGCTTCATATCCTACCAAGCAAACAAACTGTGTTCCTAAATCCGTATTATATAGAAGTACTAGAGTCCTCAACTCTACCAGCCCTATCTATGTAACTATCTATCTATTTATCTATCATCTATCCAATCTCTAGATAATAATATCTGTATTAAAGCATAAACATTGTAAATTCCATAACCCAACTTCTGTTAACTAAAAAAAGGTTAACTTTGTAAATTTAGCCTCTAGAAGATTAATAAGTGGATTGGTTTATTCGCATTTCATCAAGACGACTCCCTAATAACATTTTAAACAATCCAATATAATTTATTTCTTAATGAGCTGGAGATAGATTGGGTTCAAACTCTAGCTGTTTATTTAAGACTAATGGGACTTGGGCTTAAATGAGTCTTTGCCTAATTTTCCTCATATGTCAAATAAGGATAACAACAGAGTATTTTGTATGTACGTATGTATGTATGTATGTATGTATGTATGTATGTATGTATATATGTATGTTAGGCACTTAAAATATCACCTGGAAAATACTGACCACTATGTAACCATTCGCTATGAGCATTACTGTCTTTATTCTGGATAAAGCACAATGATTATATTCCTTCATTATACTAATGAGAAATCACATTCTATTCTTAAAGGAAGAGCCGAATATATAACAGGTTCCGTAAATCTTCATTTATTTTTAATTCTATTCATAAGCAAAAAATTTTTAAAAGGAAAATATTTTAAAGTATTACATTATACCATTTTTAATAAAATGTCTATCAAAAGTTGAAAACATATTTAATGAGCAGCCTGTTTTAGCATCTATGGTCCTTCTTGTCAATCATTTTTTAAATGATGCAGCAATCACTAACATTCACCATTTTTGGACATGCATATGTAAATTAATGATTTCTCTACACCATCAGATCTGCTACATGGAAATTACCTATGTAAATAGCATATGGCAATTTCTTCCCAATAATTCCTAGATACCCATCCCCTAGTAGTAGTTTAATATGCAAGAGAATAGCATCCTAGTTCCTGAAATAAAACCTTGCATCTTTCTATCATCAGCCATTCACAAGCAGGAAAGCAAGGAGGCACCAAATATTACCCTACCTAACAGTTCTTAATCTCTTCTTAAAAGGTCTGCTGTGTACATAAAAAATATCAAGAAGTCATAATTTGACTGACACATTCCTCATGTAATAATAATCTTCATTTGATAAAATAACAAAATGTTTCTACTTTTTCATTTTTCCTGCAAAGACAAATTTAGGAATAACCAGGGCCAGGATTTTTAAATGGCATAGATTCTCCACTTTTCTTTATTTAAATAGAAAAGAAAAATTTTTGTGAGGGTTACTGATTAAATCAGTTCTTAAAAATACAGTAATAGCTAAAAGCTCATTACTGAGCACTCTCCTTGTTCAGTATAATTTATATAGTGAAAAGGAGGAAATAAGCCATTAAAAGGTCATTCAGTGGATCAAAGTGTAGACCAGGTGAGTTTTTCCACAGCCAATTTGTAGTTAGTTTATTAAAGCATCTATACGCATACAGTAAGATATATAAAGATATGTTTTTATAGAAAAACAGTCACTTCAGTCTATATATTAGAATCTGGCTGTGGTAGGCAGAATAATGATCCCCAAAGATTCCCACATCTAATCCCTAAAAGCTGTGAATATGTTGGAAACACAAAGATTCTTATAAGATCAACCTAAGTGTCCATCGATGGAAAAAATGGATAAAGAAAATGGGGTATATATACAAAATGGAATCTTAATCATAAGAAAAGATTACAATCTTGTCATTTTTGAATAAGGATGAATCTGTAGGACATTAAGTGAAATAAGACAGACACAGAAAGACAAATACCACATGATCTCACTCATCTGTGGGATCTAAAAAAGCTGCAGAAGTACAGAGCAGAAGAGAAGTTACCAGATGCTGGAGAGGGTAGGAAGGAGAGGGAGAAGGGAAGAGATCGATCCACGGGTATAAAATTATAGTTAAGATAGGAGAAATAAATTCTGGTGTTCTATTGCACAACAGGGTGAAGACAGTTAACAATATTGTATTGTAAATTTGAAAAAAAAAAAAACTAGAAGAGAGGATTTTGAATATTCTTATCATAAAGAAATGATAAATGTATGAGGTGACAGACATGCTAAATGCCCTGATTAGATCACTACACATGTATATGGAAACATTACACTCTACTCCATAAGTTTATGCAATTATGTATCAATTAAAACTAAAAATAAATCTTAAAAATACATATCTATCTTAAAATAATAATTAGGTGGGAGTTTCAGAGTAGGAGAAAGATTTGAAAATGCTACCATGTTGGTTTTGGAAAAGAAGGAAGGGGTCGTGAGCTAAGGAATGCAGCCAGCCACTAGAAGCTGGAAAAGGCAAGGAAACTGATTTTCCCCTAGAGGCTGCAGAAAAAAACATAGCCCTACAGACAGACTGATTTTAGCCCTATAAGACTCACTTCAGATTTCTGACTTCTAGAACTTTAGATAACATATTTGAATGGCTTTAATCCACTGAATTTGTGGCTATTCATTACAGCAGCAATAAGAAACTAAGACACTGTTTCTCTAAAAATAATGCAGCTACCATTTTTACACAATTCTTATAATTCAATCCTTGTTTTTTTTTAGAGAGAGTCTCACTCTGTCGCCCAGGCTGGAGGTGCGGTGGCGCCACACGGGCTCACTGCAAGCTCCGCCTCCCGGGTTCACGCCATTCTCCTGCCTCAGCCTCCCGAGTAGCTGGGACTACAGGCGCCCGCCACCACGCCCGCCTAATTTTTTTTGTATTTTTATTAAAGACGGGGTTTCACCGTGTTAGCCAGGATGGCCTCGATCTCCTGACCTCAAGATCCACCTGCCTCGTCCTCCCAAAGTGCTGGGATTACAAGGTATGAGCCACCGCGCCCGGCCCAATTCAATTCTTATGATTCACAATTCTTATAAATCCTATAAAAATAATTCGTATAATTCTTATAAAAATAAGAATTCTTATAATTACAATTATTATAATTACGGACTGTTTCATTATTACACAATTTTTTAAGATTTCCTAAAACTAGTACCAGCACTAACAAAAATGCTTACAACTGATCAAAAGAAGCTCTAACCAAAATGTAACTATTTAACAAAACAGATTAACAATAACACCCAATATTAAAGAGGAAGAAAACTGGCTGGGCGCGGTGGCTCATACCTGTAATCCCAGCACTCTAGGAAGCTGAGGCGGGTGGATCACGAGGTCAGGAGATCGAGACCATCCTGGCTAACACGATGAAACCCAGTCTTTACTAAAAATACAAAAGAAAAAAAATTAGCCGGGCGTGGTGGCAGGCTCCTGTAGTCCCAGCTACTCTGGAGGCTGAGGCAGGAGAATGGCATGAACTCGGGAGGCAGAGCTTGCAGTGAGCCGACAGCCCGCCACTGCACTCCAGCCTGGGCGACAGAGCAAGACTCCGTCTCAAAAAAAAAAAAAAAAAAAAAAAAGGAAGAAAATTTTTCTCAGTTTTACTACGTCACATAAACTTTCATTTCTGAAATATACTCAATGTTAAATACAAAGATGTAAATATACACAACATACCAATAGGTTTTGCTTTTTTCACTTACTAATGACTGTCTAGGATTACCAAACTAGTTTCTTAAAGCATACTTCAAGTATCTATACAATTACTTCATTAAGCTTTTCATATACATATACGCATGTACATACATACACATATACACATATAACATATATAATACTCATACATAACACATATAGATGCATATATATTATACATACAATTCTTAGCAGATTTTCAGTTTAAATTTTACTTCTGAAGCCAAAATAGTGGAAAAGTGATTTAAAATGCATGCTTCAGAGTCTTTCTTCTTGGGTCCGGATCCTTGGATCCTTGGTCTGCCACCTACTAGTTGGGTTAACTTGGACATGTTTTCTATCCTCTCTAAGCTTGGTATAATAATCAGTGAAGTGGGGATAACAATAATGCATTCTTCATTATGGTGTGTAGCTGAGAATGCATATGAAATACTTGCCCAATCATGAGCATAATTTCTATGAATAGAAGTTTTTCTTATACATCATTTAATGCTCTACAACCCTTAGCATAAAATATGGCACATTTTGAACAAATATTAGATGACAATTTAATTTTAGGGTTGAATGTGAATCAGAGTCATTTTATGTAAAATGAAATTGTTTGTGAATCTGTAATTTGAAAGTGAGATTTACTTGCTCCTTAAATCCACACTCTTTAGTGTGTGTAAATAGTGCTTTGTGTGATTAATATCTCTGCTTCCCTTGGACCAAGTTTCACTCAACTATTTAGGAGCATTCTACTGCACCATAATTTACATGAATATCTAAGAGATAGTTTACTAATGAAACACATTGCCATGTCTTATGAATTATGACTGTCTATACTAAATATTGTTTGGATTAATCTTTAGCTCTGTCACCATATATGGTATTCTAGTATGTCAAACGTTCATAAAAATAAATGTTTGTATCCATTTGCCAAAATACGTTTCATGCAGATTAAGTCAGGAAGATTAAAAATACTGTAAGATTTTAATTATTCAAGCGTATTTTAGGTCTGTTCAAACATTTTGAAGCCTCACCTTACAAAATCAACTTCAAAAGTTTTCTATTAATTGCAACATGTTATATTAGATTATAAGCAGTAACACACATGGCCAATTTCAAATGAATTATTCATTTTATTGCACTGGATGAATCTTTGCAATGTCATCCTTGGGATGACTTTTCCTTATAACAGTAGGCATTAACATTAGACACAAGCTTTAAAAAGGCAAAAAAATATGATAATTTCTGTGAAACACAATTCCACTTCTCCATTTGGCTCAGGGACTGAATGTCATAAGATTTTTCATCCTAGTTGATCAAAACGCAACTGGAGAAATAAACCATAACCTTTTATAAACACTGTATGCAATACTGATCTCCTCTTGTAGAAAAAAGTAGTTCGCATTACCCATGTTGATACTTAACTTACTCTGTGCAGTACAGTAATATCAGGGTGGGCAGGTGGTTTGCCACTTTTCACTTACCACAAAATAACATGGAAATATTAATGCCCTTCTGTCCAAAACGTATGTGTTTTATAGCTGTTTTAAAAGTTTCACAAGGTTAAACATGAAATCAGCTATATACATTGTAGTATCTTTGTCATTTTATTTTCTGAATTCTATAAAATTATTGCTATAACTTATATAGATGCATTTTTTAAAAGACAAACATTTAAGGTGACGGCTATCCCAAATACACTGATTTGATCTTTACAAATTATATTAATGTATTAAATTATTGCAGATGCCACCAAAATATGTGTATCTATTATGCATCAATAATAAACAAATAAATAAATGCCTACAAAACAACAATAAACTATGACTAACCACTTCAAATTGTGTAGGCAAATATCTGCTTACATACTCACAACTTCAAACTTTGTTTCCTGTGAATCTTCCGACGGTTTGCCTATGTCATACTGTGCCATTTTATATTGTTGTTAAGAGACATGAATACAGATTGTCAAGTGTGACACTTGTGTTTTTAATCTAGGCTTTCACATTTATTAGTTACATAACCTTTCACTATTTATGCAGTCTGAGACTTAACCTCTTCCTCTGAATTTTGGGATACTGTTAAAGAAGTATGTTGAGAATTTTTGAAATCGAGTTCTTTCTATATAGTATATTCTCAGTAAATGGTATTATTATGGGCATGATTATAAGTTCTCATATCTTTCCAATGACAGTATATGCCATTTGAAGACAAAAACCATTTTTATGGTTCTTTGAATGTTTCCCTCAATGACTAGAAAGTAGCCTGCTATATACATAATGTCTAATAATGATTTGCTCAAAGAACAATCGCAATAAAAAATAAATAGAGAACAATAAGTGCTAAACCATAAGGCACTGAAATATAAGCACAAGCAAAGTTAATCAGCAAAGAATATCTTAGTGGGCTGGTATAGTCAGAGAAGGATCAATGGCAGACAGGGGACCAGGAATGGGAAGTAAAAGCATTTCATAGGTAGCATAAGACTGGATAAATAAAATCACCCAATGTTCTCTGCAGAATACATTTCAGAAGCATATTTTCACCTAATTGAAGTGTTCTTAAAATAAAGTTCGTAAGAAAGTGTTCATAAAATCACTTAACTCTGGAATTTCTTCATGTGTGTTCAACACTTCTTTCTTAAACCATATTTAAACAGATCTTCTTTAGAATACAAACAGAAATGGAGAAGAGATAATACATTTTTACCTAAAATTATATTAACATCAATTGTACCCGCAGCTATCACATTAACACTTAAAAATGATGGTTGGTTTATATATGTATTCTGACCTCATGTCTAGTACCTAGAGGAAATAATTATTTAGTAATATCAATACATTTTCAAATGTTTAAAATTCATCATATAAAATATTTGTATACTCATTAAACGTTTTAATTATTATTTCCATAGTCATAGTGATTTTAGAGTAACTTTACATTTTTGCCAAAAAACCTATTGGGTATTTTTTTCTTCTTAATAAATGAGGGAGTAAATTGCAACTTACTACTGGAAAACTTTCTTACTGTCCTATTATTTAGAGACTGCAGCAACTGCTTAAAAGTTTATCTATAGACAAATTTAAGCTAAAGAGTTTGTTCATGGATCTACTCATTAATTCTGTGGCTCCAGCAAAATAAATGTGTTGTGTCAGGCAAACTGCTAAGTGCTTTATGTATAAATGGCAAACAAGTCATAGTAGTTCCTGTCCTCTTGGTCATCGAATTTTACACTTTAAAGAAATCATTTCACAAATTTATACAGCATAGCCTGGGAGACCAGCCTGGCCAACATGGTGAAAACCCGTCTCTACTAAAAATACAAAAATTGGCTGAGCATGGTGGCACGTGCCTGTAATTCCAGCTACTCAGGAGGCTGAGACACAAAAATCGCTTGAACCTGGGAGGCAGAGGTTACAGTAAACCGACATCATGCCATTGCCCTCCAGCCTGGGCAACAGAGTGAGGCTTCATCTCAAAAACAAAACAAAACAAAACAAAAAAACCCCACAAGTATATAGAGCATAATAAATTATAATAAGTACTCAGAGAGAAAACATGTAATGCTATAGGAGACATAAGAGTGGATTTAAATTTAAATTTAGGGGATGGTGATTATTGAGGTGGCTCTATTTTTAATCGGAATATCGAAAAACCAGGATGAATTAGGCTAAAAAATTGGGAGAGAGGAAGAGAATGTAATGGTTAATTTTATGTGTTAACTTGACTGGGTAATAGGATACTAGATATTTGGTCAAACTTTAGTCTAAGTGCTTCTATGAGGATGCTTTTAGATGAGTTTAACATTTAAATCAACAGACTGATTAAAGCACATGGTCGCTCTAATGTGGGTGGGCCTCATCCAATCAATTGAAGGCCTGAAAAGAACAAAAGGCAGACCCTTGTCCAAATAAAAGGGAATTCCTCCTGCCCGACTGCCTTCAAACTGAGACATCATGTTTTTTCATGCTCTGGGAGTCATGCTTAAACATCTCTTTTTGGGCCCAAAGCATGCCAGCCTTTAGGCTGGAACTACATCCTCAGCTCTCCTGGGACTCCACTTTGCCAACGCAGATCTTGGGACTTATCAGCCACCATAATCATGTGAGCCAATTCCTTATTTTACGTATGCAGCAGGTCCTTGAATAACATTGTTTCTTTCAACATCTTTTCATCATAATTTTGATGAGAAAACGAAATCAATTCCCAGCAGAAGCCACTGCCTATGTGGAGTGTGCAGGCTCTCCATATCTGTATGGGTTTTTTCTGGGTACTCCGGTTTCCTCCCAAATCCCAAAGATATACACATTAGGCAAACTGGCATGCCTAAATTGTCCCAGTACGAGTAAGTATGGGCACATGTGAGTGCACCCTGTGATGGAAAGTCAACCCGTTCAGGGTTGCTTCCCAACTTGCACCCTGGGCTGCTGAGATAGAGTCTGGCCACCTGCAACCTTGAACTGGAATAAGCAGGTTGGAAAAATGCATAAATGAATGAATGAACACAAATTATTGTAAAATAAAAATATGTGAAGCAGATGATAATCATACAAATGCACAAACAAACAATGTGGCATGAACACACTCAGCAAGATCATCATATTTGTTATTGTTTGTTTTGAATTGCATGCTGGTAGGTAGTGACAGTTTTCTTTTTGCAAACTTTTATTCCTTGATTTGCCCCACTGCCACTGTGACTGCTGTCACTCAATGATTTACCAAAAATTGGGTAAATAATTATCTTACTTGGTGTTATTATTTCTTAAAAGTATGTGTAACTAACATTTATTTCAATGTTTAATATTAGAAGTTTTTGGGTCTTTATTTAGAAATTTCGTGATGATTTTGTGACCAAAAATATACCACAGGAACTTAACTGTCATTTATGTTAACTAGCCTATGGTAAAATCTGTTTCATTATATGTCATTTTGCTTAAAGTCACAGTTTTCAAGAACCTGTAGACGACCTTAAGGGAGATTCTGTGTGTGTGTGTGCATGTGTGTGTGGGTACACCCATAAATACCTATACACACATATCCTATTGGTTCTGTTTCTCTGAAGAGCTGTAACACAGGGCAGACATTTTCGGAGCAATGGATAAGCACACACAAAGACTGAGGCAGGAAAGAGCCTAGCGCTTCCGTGGGATGAAATAAAAATCACTGTATCTCCACCACAATGCTTAAAGGGAGAAGCAATTCAAGATGAGGCAGCACAGTGGGCAGGGCCATATCTGGAGTGTGTGAGAATGATAGCAGAGGTTCAAATGTATCTTCAGAGGAATGAGAAACCACTGAATGGCTTTTAAAGCAGAAGAGTGATGTAATCTGCTGGGTTTTTTTAGCCATCACACAGGCTTGATGTATGGATGTATGCAGGGAGTTATATGAAGCATGAGGAAGGGGTACTCACAGGGCAAACGGGAGACTAATGAAGAGAATACTGCGTTCGATGAGACAAAGTAGAAACCTGGAAGGGGTAACGGTGGTGACAGTGGCACATCTGAGATCTATTCTGCAGAACTGCTCCCCAAATAAAGGTGACCATCTGCTTTCAGGGATAGAAACGAAAGGTCAAGGTCAAGCATGACTTTCAGGTGAATGATATGTGGACCTGGGTGACTGAATGAGAAGGGGTAGGAAGAGGAGAAAGAGTTGGTTAGACCAAGAGTCCAGCTTTTGACAAATTAATGTTGATGCCTTTGAGCACTCTAAGTAATAATGTGAAAGAGGCAGTTACACATACGCATCTGGAACTCAGAACAAGGACCTGATATGAAGTGTAAGTTTAAAAGTCGGCAAACAGGGGTGGTATTTAAACTGCCTAAGGCAAGAGGGTGCATGGTGAGAAAAGCAAGAGGGACAAGGACAGAAATAGAAGGATCTTGATTACTCGTGATTGAGGAGAACAGGAAGAACTAGCAAAGGTTATACAGAAGCATTAGTTATCAAATATATTTATCTGCTAGAAAGTATTATTACTTTCTTTTGCTATAAAGTACTATCAGAACATCTGAAATTATTTTGGAATAAAGAAGGTTATTTACACAAAATTTATATACAGCCCATATTCCTCTCATCTATTATTCCTGAGAACAAAGTTTTATATAGACATCATAAATTATTAACAGAGAAACCTGAACTTCTACTATACATACATAACAGCAATAAAAGTATCAGAAACATACGAATGTTCTTAAATCTTATATAAATGAGACTAATTCCAATGATGGCAAAACTACAAAGTCAGTTTCCTTTATCTGAAAATACTAATTTGTTCAAGTTATAATAGTTATATGTGTTGAAATAGAATTAAACTTTGATTCACAAGTAACAAGCTTATAAAGATGATATGAAAATTTCATTAAAGTTTCAGGATTATATAATTATTTGCTGAATTAAAACAAGTACTGTAAAACATCAGCAAACCAGGCAAGTGGATATTGCATAAAAAATTAGTACCTTATAACTCTTCATTAATTTTTAAAATTGCAAAGATCATTTCAATGCTGCTCCCCTCCCCCCAGGCACATACAAATATTTATCCAGCAACTGATAATTAATAGTGGAAAGAAAACATATCACTTTTAATTTTTTCAAAAAAGTAAAAATGAGTAAGAACTATAACTCAGAGTCAGAAATCAGGATTTCAAAATCCCTAACGAACTGACCAGTGTGGCCCAGATTCTTACTACACCACAGGGAAGTAATTGAAAATCTGAGCCAGATTCAGGTTGAAGCACTGTCTGACAAACTATCTTCTCTCCATTTTTATCCTGCTAACTTCCAAAAACCAATTTATGGAGCCACTGGTGGATATGAGTGCTATCCCAGTAGAACCCAAATATCCCATAAGAATCTTAGATGGACAAGAAATAATTCTCACCATAAGAAGATGTAAAATTGCCACAGTTAAGGTCTTTTAAAATAGAAAAATCAATTTTCTATGGAACACAAAAAACTCAGGAAATACAAACAACACAATAGCAATGATTTTTCCAGGAGAATAGATTTCATTCATCCAGGGAATACTGTGGAAGCAACAGTTCTTTGCTGAGATTTGCTGAGATCTATGACTGAGATTGCTCTTGAGCTTTATGTAATTGTCTTCTCTAGGTGAACCGGGATAATATACCAGAGGAAGGTATGTGAAATGTCGCGGGTGCTTAAAGAGTTGGGGGAAGTAATAATTACAAGGACTACAAAGTTAGATGGTTATCTCTGGAGGCTACCCACGCGTTTGAGAAAGCCAATGGAAAATGGAAAGATGACACTGATGTATTACTGTGGTAAGCAGTAATAAACCAGTAACAAACCAAACCTCACCAAAAAAAGTCCACATCCTAATTCCTGGAAACTGTGAATATGTTAGACTGCATGACAACGTGGAATTAAGATTGTAGATGTAGTTAAAGTCACTAATCAGCTAACTTTAAAACAGAGAGGCCATCCTGAATTATCAGGGTGAGTCCAATGTACTCAAGGGTCTCAGAAAGTGCAAGACACCGGAAAAAGAGGACAGTCAGAGGGAGACAGGACTATGGAAGAAAGGCACAGAGAGATGTGATGTTGTTAGCTTTGGAGACGGAACAAACAGGCCACGAACCAAGACATATAAGGAGGCTGTAGAAGTTGGGAAGAGCAAGGAAATGGATTCTCCCTTAGAGCTTTCAAAAAGAAGTGCAGCTCTGCTGACCCCTTGATTTTAGCTCAATGAGACCCATGTTAGGCTTCTGACCTACATTGAGAATTAATATTGCTTAAAACCACTAAGTTTGTGGTAATTTGTTACGAAAACAAAAGAAAAGTAACACAATCATCAATTTAAGGCCAAAGATCTTCCCATGGAGTAAATAAAAAGAATTTCACCTCTACAAATAGCGTAAAAATTCCTTAGGTTCAGATACAGAAGTTAATCATAACAGCAAAGCTCTAGATACGGTTGAATCACCTGAAAAATTAGCTACTTGAAAGTAAGGGTGCAAATTAGGAAGATATAGAGGCCTAGAAATAACAAAATCTAGTTTGATGCAGTCAATAATCTTGATCGTCAGGTTCCCATGGACACTAGGTACCTACAGAAGTCTCCTCTCTGTTAAGAGACTAGTGCTTCCTGCTTCCCCCCTGCTTGAAGACAGTGAAGATGACTTGTCCCTGAAAAAGAAGGTAAGTCCCACCCAGGATTTTCCACCACCTCCTCTGCTGGCCAACTGGCCAATAACTAAGGGTAAGTCACAACTGGCTGAAGTGCTAACCCTTCAAAAGGAGGACGGGGATAGTAGCCCAAAAGAGCCACAGGACCTAGCCAATATGTTCCAGTAGAATCAGTAGAATAACTTTGGAACCAATTCCAAAGATGCTGGGTCACCAGAAAACGGAACATAAAGTTGAATAACTGAGAGTTCCAGTTATGAAGAGATCTCCACCTATCAAGACAGTATATTTCCCCCTTAGAGTATATCCCCAACTCTCCTACTGGCAGCCAAACTCATCACCAGGGTTAAGTTACAAGTTAACCTAGCAATGAAGGTGCTGAGATTACCAAGGGAGAAAAGAAGAAGAAAACAGACTTATGCTCTGAAAGAGGTAGATTTAGCCAATAAGTACTGGCAGAAGTTAGAAGAGTATGTAGATGAATTGATTCCAAGGATGCTAGATTAAGATGGGAAGGAATATAATGTTGGATAAGAGAGCCATTTTTGATGTGGGAGGACCCTCCCAGGATACAGGATTTAATAACACCCTGATGAGGACTCCAGAAAATGGTGTGATAATGTTGCTAGGATAAAGACAATATTGCATTCTAGAAAAAATGTAAGATGTCAGTACGACTCTTAAAGATCTAAAGGAGGCACATTTTATAGTCCTCATTGTGCCCTCCATTTTATTCACCACTCTTGTTGATACAACAAGCAGATAGATGCTGGAAGTTGGAATTGAACTACACAAATTCAACCAAGTAGAAGCCCCATTTGCATGTGCTTGGCAGTTGCAGTATCTTTGCTACAGCAGATTAATGCAACTTTAGTTCATAGTACCTGGCAACTGATCTAGCAAGAACACTGTTATCCATCTCTACCAAGAAAGTGAACCAGAAGCAGTTCTCATTCACATGGACATAACAGCAGTATGCATCTTCCATCCTGATCCAGGATTATAATAACTTTTCTGTCCTCTGCCATAATGCAGTCTGAAAGAATCTGAATTTATTGGACATTAGAAAGAACATTATCCTGGTCCGTTATATAATATCAATGACATCCTGTAAGAGAACCGAATAAGCAAAAAGTGGCAAGTACTTTGGAAGTCTGGGTAAGACGTGCTCAGAGGATGGAAAACAGACACCTCCTCAGTGAGTTGTAGGAGTCTATTGCCTGAGTCATGGAAAGACAACCTTTCCAAAGAGAAAGACAAATTGATGCAAATTCCAAAATAAAGGGCAATCTTCCAAAAAAAGAACAAATTAGCTCACTTTCCCCATCAATAAGAAGGTAGCACAACCCATAACAGAACACTTTAGATCTAAGAGAGAACACAGTCCATGCCAGGAATACTGTTCTGACCTAATTACCAGTGCCACAGAAGGATGCTGGCTTGGACTGGGGCTTAGGGCAGTTAAAGACCTTGGAGGAGGTATAGGTTCAACTGAAGAATTAATTCCTCAAGCTTAGACCATATAACCCCACATGCCCCATGATATTAGAAGTATCTTTAGTGTGACAAGCCACATGTAAAGTCTATGGCAAGTCCCTGTAGAAAAATCACAATGTTAGCCACTGAAGGTTTTTCAGCAAGCCTGTGCCATTTGCAATATAGAATTACAAATCACTTGACCAACAGTTTATGGTGTACTACTGGGAACTTACTTAGGCAGAATGCCTGAAAATAGGCAATTAAGAGACCATGGTGCCAAAAATGTCCATTATAACTAGGTTTTGTCAGCCAAGTCATAAGATCATGCAGGTCCTGTGGCAATCCATTATTAAATAAAAATGATACATTTGGGACTGAGCACAAGTAGACAGAGAAAGCCCAAGTGAGCTATATGCAGAAATGGCAAACCCCTACATCTTTCCTATTGCACTGCCTCATTTCCCTCAACTCATCCCTATGACTGCATGGACAGTCCTGTCTAACCATCAAGTTCAAGACACGTTCACAGATCGGTTAGCTCCACATGTGGTATAAACCAAAAAGATACTGCACCTGCCCTGCAGCCCCACTAATGGGTGCCTTCAAAGAGTGCAATGAGAGAAAATATTCCCAATGGGGTACAGCATCAGGGACCATATAGGTTGTATGGAAAGAGAAGTGGCTGCGGTAAAAATAAACATAGTCTTATTGGCAGCAGTGAATAACTTAGCTGATTGTTGGCTGGAGGCCTGAAAAGAGAAGTGACAGAAAATCAGCAACAATAACTCAGAAAAACAGGCATGCAAATGTACCTCCTATGGGAGTGGGCACAAAGTAGAGAGATCTTTGTAGACCATGTTATCGTCCCCCAGAGAGCATCCACCACAAAAGAGGCATGTGGCAGATTGTATTCTTTTAAAAAGGCCACAACAATTTCTCCAATTCTAGAAGTCGTCCATTAAATGTAAACTTAACACTATTCCCATAAAGAGGTGTAAAGAGGCCAGATCTATAATCCCTTTCTTTCAACCTGGGTGGACCTTTGTCTCTGCCTCAAACAATAGAGCGTCACAGAATTGATCCATGTAACTTCCAATGCAAAATTCCAAGCGATCCTTTGTACTTTCTCAGGATACTTACTCTTAGAATCCTGACACCATGCTGCAGGAAAACCCAAACTTTCCAATTCAGCCAAAGTCCCAGCTATCAGCCAGAGTCTCAAGTATCACATATGTCAGTGAAGATGCCAGCAGATTATTCCAGCCTCCAGATGTTAAGTCATCCTCCACCATCAAGTCTTCCCAGGTAAGGGCTCAGAAATTATGGGGCGAAGATAAACCATTCTGAATATCCCTCATATAAATTCTTGGCCCACGGAATTTATGAATATAATAAAGGGAGTGTTTTACACCACAAAATTGGGGTCGGTTGTTACAGAGCAATAGTAATTGGAATCAGAATACAGAATAACTTGATTTATTGACATTAGCTTGCCATCAGCTACTCCAATGTTGCATCAATAGACACAAAAAGGAAGAAGCCATAGTGAAAATTATGGACATTATCCATATACTGAATAGCAAAAGCTCCCATTCATAAGCATTGAACTAGCTAATGCTGCTGCTAAATGTCCAACCTGCCAGCAGGAGGGACCCTGATGTACCCCATTCCTCAAGGAAACTAACTAGGCATTTGGTAGAAATTGAGTACAGTGGACTCCATGTACAAATGAAAGATTAGAAATTCATCTTGATCGGAACTGACAGTTACCTTGTGCCTATAGTGCCCCATAAAACACATCAATATAAGAGATTTCAGAATATGTGATATACCCAAAACAGGATCTCTCCTAACATTGTACTAATGAAAGGGATCCACTGAACAGAAAAGAAGGTGCTGCAATGATCATGGAATCTACTGGTTCTATCACATCATCTAATAGAAAACTTTTGAAGGAGCAGCATTAATACAGCAGCTTGGAGATGATACTCTTAAAGTTGGACTCCACACTTGCAGGATATGACACAGTCCTAAATTAATGCCTATTATATGTAGCTGTGTCCCCAGTAGGTAGAATATATAAGTCCAAGGGCCAAGAGGAGGCAGTGTAGTATCCTCACAGTTATCTTCACTCCCATGACATATGTATAGTATCTGTGCTTCCTGTCCCCAGAATTACAGGGCCTGTGTGGCTAAGATGTGTTGGTTCCCAGAGGGGGAACACTTTTCTTAGGGACAATAGCAAGAGTCTCAAACTCCTGTGACAGTTGTCACCTATTTATTTGGGCTCCTTATGCAAAAGACAAGCAGGCAAAGAACAAAGTCACTTTTCAGGCAGGGATAATAAATCCTGATTGTCTGGGGGAGGGAAGGCGCTGTTATGTAACATGAGCAGGGGAGAAGACCTCTGGCACCCCAGTAACCCACTTGAAGTATGTGTTGATGCTCTCTTACCTAGTTCTGGTAGAAAACCGATAAATGCATCAGCTGTGACCTGAGAAGATCTTGGCGACCAAGATCTTAGGCCCTTCAGGTCACCTCGCCAAGTTCACAATCTAATCCTTTAGAATTGCTAGCTGAGGGTAATGGGTTCTAGAAGAAGTAGTAGAAAAGGGGAATGATGAGTATCAGACATGGTTCTGAGACCAGACATAGGGACTGACGTTTGTCCCGTTAACCATCCTCTTTTGTAAGTTTCCTTAAGATAAAAGGCTGGCTCCCGGAGGGCCAGTTCTCAAATAGGATAAGCAAGCAGATATGAACAACACAAGTGGTCTGAGATGGGATGGAACATCCAGAACTCCTTCTGCATGAAGAAGACATCCACTCACTCAACTTCCAATAGTGTTACCTGGTGATTGCTCACAACTGAGTTCCTCCCAGAATTTCCCTTCCACCAAAGGGAGCTGCCTAATCCAAATATATTGGCTCTGCCCCAGGGGCAACCCACGTCCAAGGACTGGTAGAAAAGGGAGTAAACAGAATTCTTTCTCTATGTGGAACATCTCTGAAGGTCCGTCCCAACTTTACAGCATCCCATGCACTCAGCCTAGGACTCTGTTGCAAGTGAATCAGAGTTCACCTTCTCCCTCTGCTCTACCCAGGCTCCCTTCTTCCCTTACAGGTGTTCTTCCCAACATCGCTCTCTAATAAACCACCTGCATGTAAACCTTCCACTTGGGTTCAGTTTCCTGGGGAAGTCAACCTATGACATGAACACACTGCATTCTGCCTTGATCTATTCTATTAATCCTCATGACATGAAATCCTCCTATCACCCTGCTATGTCAATAAATTTATTCCTATTCTCTAGGCCTAATTCTCTAGGCTAAGATTGTGACCAGACTAACACATCTGCTCCTACCCATGCAACTTCAAGTCTAATCCCCAGAGCAGAGCACAATAGTAAGTTGAAATTCTGCTTTACTATTTTCATTATTTGCTTTATAAATAACTTTCCATCTGTAGAAATGCTGAGTCTTTCATTACTACTGTGAAAACCTCTGAAATGTCATAATAATTGTCGGGAGGGTGACAGCTATGCAAAATGAATGAGAAGCAGTCAATAGTTAAGCTGCTAAAAATATTCTTAGAACAAACTTAGAAATATCTTAAGAAAGTCTAAATTAGCTTTCGTCACAGCCAAAGACATTTAAATGGCATTTTTAGGTTCATAAGATATTTTACCTTTTATTTTATTTAAGAAACTCTATTCCAGCTTTCATGGATATTATTTAATTATTATTGGTAAAATTAAATGATAAACCACAATATAGATATGTACTTAAATCTTAGATGTATAAGTGTATACCTCAATTATGAAGTCATTATCCACTCTCACTCAAAATAGAGCATGCATCTAAAATATCACAAAGTGCAAGAATTGGAAGCAGAGAAAGACTTTAAAAAGGTGTACTATATTCTATGAGTACTCCCAAATATAGAACTAAATGTGTAAACTGTAAAAACACGAAATCTATTAAACTCTTATGAACTTGGATTTGACTCATCTTTTACTCTACCCTTTACAAAGGCTTCCAGTTTAATTTGAAATTTCTGGTTACAAAATGCATGGTGGCTCCACCATTTAACATTAGCACTATTTCCAGCGTGCAAAAGTCATACCCCATTAGTTTCAAGTATTTGGTTAGATATTAGGAAGTCATTGTTTAAAGAAGGAATTCACAAAATCAGTGCTTCTCCATGTTTTTTTTTTTTTTTTTTTTAAATAGAAGAGATCTGGCTTTGAAATACAGTAACAACAATTATACTACAGAATTAATGAATTCCCAATTGTAAAATGTGAATGTATAATGAATTTCAGGGCAGTGCTCTTGCAGCCAGACTGAATTAAGAGTTAAAGTTCTAAAGACTCAATTGCCTCTGAAAATTTGAGGGGGGATGTTTATCAGTTAAAGAAAACATCAGCTGCTTAGAAATGCATGGCGCTACAGCTGAATATAATACCTTTCCTGTTCTCTCTTGAAATGGTTTCCTATTGAAGCAGTTTCTGTATCAATGACACAATAGCCACAATGATACAGAGTTATACTATAGGACACAATAACACTATTCAAAAAGCATAGGAAAAATGACTTTTATAGTGGCAAATACTGTAGCTAAAAGCCTAAAACAAATCACTAAACTGCACTAATTTGTAAGCTTTGAGGTCTGAGGAACTCACTGTCAGCTAAGAGAAGGGCAGAGCTCGCAATCGACTGTCCTCTTGAACACAACAAGATTTTCAAGAAAAGAAATCCGCTGATAGAGTCTCCTCAATTAACTCTGTGCGAAAAATGCCCAAGCAATACCCGGAGGGAACTCAGCAAAAATCAGGCCAAATATGACATTTAACTATCAATCTTTCCAAGACCAGTGATTGTTAATCAGCCTAGGGAGAAATAAAGTAGTACACCTGACAGTGGTTATTTTTTTATAAGCACATACCTACTATTTTACATGGAGGAATATAACTACTTCTGCAGAATATGTAGTGGAACCATTTCTTCATTTTTAGAGGTTACTAATTATGAATAAGCTTAAAATATCCTATCATTTCAAAAATAAATTATATGAGAGAGAGTCCTCAGTATGGGCAATTTCAATACTGAAAAAAGAATTATAAATCATATCTTTCTTTTCTAAGAAAGAAAACCATATGGTATAAAGTACTGACATTAGCTACCTACATATACTTCTCATGTGACAAGCTAAAATGTATTACCCAAGTTGCATTTCAAGTATATACTTTTAAGATAATTTTCATGCATAGCACAATGTAAGCTACCTTTTATGATTCAATTAGAATAAGTATAAGCACACACATATCTGAATATAATTTTAATAATATAAATAAGTATAAATGCAAGTATTTATTTTTACATACATTTCATATTTGATTCCAAATTCAGCCACCAGTAACTATATGGTGGTTATTTAAACTTCATGAGCTTCAGATTTTGTATCTATCTCAAACAAAGATTAGAGTACGGTACAATGTGTATAAAATTTCTAATACAAGGTGTGGCATACAGTAGGCATTTGATAAATGGCAATTATTTTATGAAAAATTACTATATCTCATCTTTAATTATTTTTCAATTATAGATGAAAAAAGATGGAAGATAATCCAAATTACTGAAGTTTTGTTTGTGCATGTATTTTAGAATCCAGACATGAATATAGATATGGCTAGTGCACTGAAAGCTCACTTATAAAGAATAAAATACAACTTAAAGTCCTGATTAATAGAATGGCAGGGATGGTCTTCTGAATATGCAAGAGATGCTAACCTTCAAATATACACATTACTGTAATGCAGGTAGAATAAACTGCACATGCATTGCTGTTAGGCAGCTAAGAAATATTTCTCTTTTGTCAACTGCAAAAAAAGAAGTAATCAGAGTTTTGTTTTGTTTTTTGTTTGTTTGTTTGTTTGTTTGTTTTTTGAGACAGAGTTTCACTCTTGTCGCCCAGGATGGAGTGCAGTGGCGCAACCTCCGCCTCTCGGGTTCAAGCGATTCTCCTGCCGCAGCCTCCCGAGTAGCTGGGATTACAGGCACCCGCCACTACGCCCAGCTAAGTTTTTGTATTTTTAGTAGAGACGGGGTTTCGCCATGTTGGGCAGGCTGGTCTCGAGCTCCTGACTTCAGTTGATCAGCCTGCCTCGGCCTCTCAAACTGCTGGGATTACAGGCCTGAGCCAACGTGCCCGGCCAGTAGTTGGAGTTTCTAAAGGTAATTTTGTAAACCCATGAACAACAGAAACATGAATGTATCACAAATATTGAAACACAAACTGAGTATTAGGTTACAGACTGCATACTCTGCTGTCAACACTGAATTAGAGTCAGCTTTGCAAGGGAAGTGGGAAAAGCACCCAGTTTCTTGGGATTAGCCTAAAGTTTACCTACTATTCCATGCATTTTTTGAATACACACACATACTCTTATATACTCTTAACATAGTTAATCGATTTCTATTTGAACATGTAACATATATTTTTTATAGTATACATGCAAATACTCTATATACAAACATATATTTGTGTTATGAATGTGTGTATGTATATGCACATGTGCACGTGTGTGTGTGTGTGTATCTTCTTTAGCTCTCTCCGGAAGAGGGGAGGTGGTTAAACATAAGGGTGTCAAAGTACTTCTTTGCATAAGTAAGCTTAGAGAGTTAAGGCATTACATTAGTATCAATGACGACAGAAAATAAAACTGAAACACTGTTTGAAATATTAGCCAAAAAGATATAATGACCATAGAGTTCAACCGCAAAATCACAGGAAGCAAGAAGAAGGCCACTTTCCATCCCAGCTGCTGGAATTGGAGGGATGTTTGATAGTGAGGCACAGGAAATAATCAGAGAATAAGCAGTCTCTGAGTAACAAGACAGATTATTTCAGGCTGCAGTCCACTGCGAGTTATTCTTGTCTTGGGGGAAGACTGGGAGGTTTCTAAACCCCGATTTTCACAGTAATGATGTCATTATGTAGTTTATAATATTGTAGGCGATGGTCATAATGGAAAAGGGTTGCACTTCCGTAGACGAGTATATTTAGATAAATCTATGCACAACAAAGGAAGAACAAAATTAGTCAAAGGTTGAGTTTGATTAATTGGGACTAAGACCTAAAACTCTAAAATGAATATAGTATCTCTGTTGTACAGGTGGTACAAACCAGTGTGAAACATGAACCAAATGACAAATATAAGTTACTCAAAAGATGAGAGAGAATCACAATAATGGCCTAGAGTAACCCATGAAAAACAAGGAACAAGTTGAGAACTGAAATAAAAACATTAACTATGCCAATTCTTGATAATAACTTAACTCATTCTGAAATACCAAGTTAGACTGACAGCTGTAAAATTACTTGGCAGTTGTATCTGTCCATATTACACAGTACTGTGTGTCTTTGCTTAAGGTGATTTGTTTAGCAAAGTCAGTATTGCTCATTTCACATAATGGGAAAAATCTTCTCAATTAACAGTTTTTGTTGTCTTTCACAGTCCTGAGTAAAGATTGCCTTCTATGTAGTTAAAGAGATACTTGACCAATATACTCGACTAATACTGAGTTAATATTCAGACATGGAGAAGAATAATTGAATTAAGCAATTACAGCCATCTAGTTAATTATATGAATAGAGAATATGGAAGTGAACTACCTTCCACCCTCCAAAAATAGAAAGTGTTTGCCAAAGAAAACGATTGCGTTATGTATAAAACGCTTTCTTAGGTACGTGGCTGTTACAGTTTAATGGTGAGTAAAGCCCCATTCAGCCCTTTTCAGTTAATTCTAATTTAAAAATGATTTAAATGATTAGGTGACTGGGTGGGAAACACTAATTTTGGTTACTTCTGGATCAAAACTAGAAGATGTGACACAGTAATTTTGTGATGACCCCATTTAATGGTTTATCCTCATTTTCTGTTTTTATGTATTAACTACCAATTATAAGTATTCTTATAAATAAATATATCCCCAGGTTATTTTTTTCCAATTGGATGGCTGATTTTTGTAAACTGCTATTTTTCAGTTAGCCTTGAAATGAAGACTATTAGTCTTGAAGACTATTAATATTAAAAATATTTTTACTCCTTGATTCAAAAACAAGATCGATACACGTATTTGAACACACTTATAGATTTATATAAGCATAAATTTACCCATAGCCATAAGGTTTAGGACACACTAACGTTCTCTGGAGCCGTAAATGAGGGGGAGGATGCCAGCTCCTTGCTAACCACCATTAAGGAGAAAAAGGAGAAACTCCTGGGTTATGTGGATTGAGAAAGGGAGACTAGCATAAGCAACAATATGAAGTACACGTGCATCGAAATACAATATCAAATCGCATTTTCATGCACATATTTATAATACTTAAAGTGTTTAAAAATATTCAATTTCTGTCATTTTCCACTAGACTGACACAACCAGAATATTTTTTCCAGAAAAACAATTACTTGGTCTCTGTTACCTCCTAGCTTCTTATTCTGCTCTAAAAACTAAATGATAGTCCTGTTATGAGGTTCAACTGCTAGAGCAACTAAATGTAGATTTTTAAGAACAGAAGGGAAACTCTCCATGCTCCCTCTCCCTTCTACTCCAGATATAAAAATGCAGCCATAGTTTCTTATTCTTGCTAATATCTACATTTCTTCTGTGCATCAGCCCACTCTTCTAAGAGTTTATTCGATGTGGAAACTGAGGGATAGAGATTAAGATTTTTGCCTGAAGTAACACAGTAAAGCAGCAGCTGAACAAGAAGAAAGCCCACGTTACCCAACAGTTTTCAACTACATCATGCTGTCTTGCACTGTAATAAAAAACAATAATGAAAGCACATACCTCTCTTTTCACAAGGGCAATGCCTTCATCTCAGTGGCTGTACATTCGTAAAGAACGATATGATTTAAGTCATTCTGGACCCATAGTCTACTGCTGCTAAACAGCACTTCTTTTTAGCACTCTAAAAAGACTTTAAAAAGTCTTTGAGTTCACCTCCAAAAGGAGTTGCCCCCACAGGAACTTTAGAGATAACTGTCCTATCTTCTGAAGAAATGGTCAGTTAGCTTCGCACATTTAACACACACATCACTTCAGAATCTTGATGGACATATATATCTGAACAAGTTCCAGAGTATCATACAATAAAATTATATGATGACATAAGTTAAAGGACAGATACATCTTTCTAGTTTGGGTAAACTTTAAGGAAATTGCTGAGGCTTTATTACACACCCATTCCAGGACTACTTTTCTTTCTGCACCACTGTTCCTCCACCTAGAACCCATGCTATAGCAATGCCCTTTCTTCCTTCTTTACCTATATTATGCCTACCCACTTTCAAGTCTTAACCGTTCCGCGCTTTTTCAAGTTTTCTCCAACCACAATAGGAAGAGTAATTCCTCTCTCTTGTCTAGGTACACACTTTTGTGTATTTCTCATAGGCTTATTTTATTTGTTTTTCCATTTGTTTTTGTCTCCTGGATTAATGCACAACCTCTTTGATTTTACAGCACTTACTGAGAGGTGACAGCGTGCTGGCAGGCCTCACAGCTCTCGCTCGCTCTTGGTGCCTCCTCGGCCTCGGCGCCCATTCTGGCCATGCTTGAGGAGCCCTTCAGCCCGCCGCTGCACCATGGGAGCTGTTCTCTGGGCTGGCCGAGGCTGGAGCCGGCTCCCTCAGCTTGTGGGGAGGTGTGGAGGGAGAGACACGAGCGGGAACCGGGGCTGCGTGGGGTGCTTGCGGGCCAGCTGGAGTTCCGGGTGGGCGTGGGCTTGGCGGACCCCGCACTTGGAGTGGCCAGCCCTGCCGGCCCTGAGCAGTGAGGGGCTTAGCACCTGGGCCAGCAGCTGCGGAGGGTGTGCCAGTTCCCCCAGCAGTGCTGGCCCACTGGCGTTGCGCTGATTTCTCCCTGGGCCTTAGCTGCCTCCCCACGGGGCAGGGCTTGGGACCTGCAGACCACCAGGCCTGAGTGTCCCCCCACCACCCCCGCCGCCCCCAACGTCACCCCCGCCCCCCCCCCCACCCCACCAGTGGGCTCCTGCACAGCCTGAGCCAACCGGATGAGCACCGCCCCCTTGCTGAGGAGTGCGGGCACACCACGCGGGACTGGCAGGCAGCTCCACCTGTGGCCCGGGTGTGAGACCCACTGGGTGAAGCCAGCTGGGCTCCTGAGTCTAGTGGGAACTTGGAGAACCTTTATGTCCAGCTAAGGGATTGTAAATACACCAATCAGCACTCTGTATCTAGCTCAAGGTTTGTAAACACACCAATCAGCATCCTGTGTCTAGCTCAGGGTTTGTAGATCCACCAATCGGCACTCTGTATCTAGCTCAAGGTTTGTAAATGCACCAATCAGCACTCTGTGTCTAGCTTAAGGTTTGTAAATGTACCAATCTGGTATAAAATGGAAATAACTAATATAGATTTGAGTTCTGTGTCTAGCTGATCTGGTAGCGACTTAAGAGAACCTCTATGTCTAGCTCAGGGTTTGTGGATGCACGAATCAGCACTCTGTATCTAGCTCAAGGTTTGTAAATGCACCAATCGACACTCTGTATCTAGCTCAAGGTTTGTAAATACACCAATCGACACTCTGTATCTAGCTAACCTAGTGGGGATGTGGAGAACTTTTTCATCTAGCTCAGGAGTTATAAACGCACCAATTAGCACCTTGCCAAAACGGCTCTCTGTAAAACAGACCAATCGGCTCTCTGTAAAATGGACCAATCAGCAGGATGTGGGTGGGGCCAGAGAAGGAAATAAAAGCAGGCTGCTGGAACTAGCAGTGGCAACCCACTCAGGTCCCCTTCCACACTGTGGAAGCTTTGTTCTTTTGCTCTTTGCATTAAATCTTGCTGCTGCTCACTCTTTGGGTACACACTGCCTTTACGAGCTGTAACACTCACCACGAAGGTCTGCAGCTTCACTCGTGAAGCCAGCAAGACCACGAACCCACCGGGAGGAACGAACAACTCCACACGTGCTGCCTTAAGAGTTGTAACACTCATCGCGAAGGTCTGCAGCTTCACTCCTGAGCCAGCGAGACCACGAACCCACCAGAAGGAAGAAACTCTGAACACATCCGAACATCAGAAGGAACTCCGGACACGCCGCCTTTAAGAACTGTAACACTCACCACGAGGGTCCGCGGCTTCATTCTTGAAGTCAGTGAGACCAGAACCCACCAATTCCGGACACATTACTACATAGCTACATGCATCATCCACAGCAGTTATACATTAATTAGTTGACTGAATTTATGAGAACTGAAGCTAAATCACCCTAGAATTTCTGTGGGGAATTCTCACTGGTCACCACTTCTGTAAAGTAGCACATCTTCCTCCAGTATTTTCTAGCCTTCCTAGTAAGGAGTCCAGCAGAGGTGAGGCAAAAACCCAACTCAGTTACACTCAGGAGTAAAAGATGGAATGCTCCAATGATCAATCTGTACCCAACCTTTCCTTGTATTCCCAAATCCCACAATCCATCAGTAAGAAGAGTAATCTGGTTCAGAGTGACCACAGGCTCTATTAAGAGCCATTTATCCCCTCATCCTTTCCTTTCAGGACACCAGAAAAATCTCCCTCAAGATGGTCTTTCTTCAGGCAGACAGCAGACATTTTTCTCTTTCACCCTGATGCACTACAACGAAGTTCTAGTGGCTTCAGATAAAAATATATGCTTTTGCTGTTTTGCCATTATTTAAAGGGTAGATAACATTTTTCTAATAGCCTTTACTTCCTACTCACCTCCTTCAGATCTCAGCTGCCTTTTGTGCTGTCCCTTAAGACTTAGAGACGCCTAGCTGTGAACAAACCCTTCCTCTTTCAGGAAGATGTATTTCCCCTTCCACAGGATCAGTTGATTATTTTTATTTCCACCGTTCACATTACAACAAAACAAGACAAAAAATACACTGCTTGAAGATACTGTAACATGTCATACACATGACCCCAAATTTCAGCCACACAACAGTCCTTAATATAGATTTGAGCAGGAACAGCAAGAAACTGAGGTTCCTGTTCATGCAAAGTTGTAGAGACAGAAAGAGTAAGTTACATCATAATTTCTAATGCCTTTCATCATACCACAATATGTATTTAAATAACTTTGTAGTAAATGTGTAATAGCCAAAAATATGTTTATAATAGTTGAAATCCTCTTTTGTAACTCCTAGGGAATATGTCATTTGGATGTTGAAACAGAAAGCATAGATCTTACTCAATTCAATCAATGAAATCAACAGGAAAGGAAACAGTTTTTAAAATATAAGATTAGAAATGGCACAGTGTCTTGGAAAAGTAGCAAGAAACTGATATAGAAAAGCTGAAATGGGATCAGTGCAAGGTGGTATAGTTAGAAAAGAAAATGGAATTGCACTGGTATAAAATGGAAATAACTAAGTACATGCCCCATTATTTTAATGAGATTATTTTAATAAGAGATTTTAGTAATTTGTAAAAAACAAATCCATCTAATGAATACGACTGGACCCTGGAGAAAATAAGTTTCACAAATAATGCAGGACCTCCATCTGCCTGACATAATGGTAAAATCACTGTGCCTTGAATTAGTGAGACGATTTAATGATATCTTAAAGTCTCTTCTCACTTCCAGCTTTATGATTTTACAGGGCCAAAAGATTATTAATTGGATTTGAAAATAAAGATAGGATATAGTTTTCTATGAATGCAATATTTATTGTTTGCTCTAAGTAATATAGTGTTTACACTCACACTCGCTGAAGCAAAGAAACAAAAGTTATTTTGTGGGACCATTAAGTTAATGTCAATTACAAAGAAGCTAAAAATGTTCACTCTTTCCATACTTTAAATATATGCAATATACTTTGCATATCCTTCCAAAATAGCCAAAAGGGAGACTAAGGAAGCCCTTCTCTTACTTAACTGAGATGACAGCACATTCCCTTAGTTAATCTGAGCTACCAAGAAGCACAAGCTCTGGAGCTCAGTTCCCAGAGTAGGTCGGTGTATCTGGCTGTTTGCTGTTGCCTTTGTAGATTACAAACCTTGAGCCCAACCCTTGCAAAACTCCTCTCCAAGCATGAGGACCAAGTCAGAGAATATGAGTGATGAATCACCTCTATACCTGGAACACAACCCAAAACCATCGTTCCTGACAACGTTTTAATAAAATATAATTGAACTCACAAGGCTTATGCTATAATCCCATCCCCATGATTCCTACTGCAGTTACATTAAAATAATAAGTTTTTAAAAAGTACAGAGCACATCCTTTCAGAAAAGTTTATTTGTACCCTGCTTCTCAACCAGGGTTTAAGGTGTTTCACAACTATAAAACAAAAATAAAAATATTGGCAAAATATAAGTATAAAGAAGCATAACCAGAGATGATAAAATTAAGCAAAGAAATCAAGATCATGAAAAATGCCTTCCTAGAATTACTTTTGTGACATCTATTCACCAGAATTATTTCATCTCTAAACTTTTATCTCTGACTGTTAATTCTCTAAACCCTGGCGCTCTCACTGATTTATTCATTGTAAAATAAGTTAGGCTCAATCTGCTCAATCTAAAATACTTATTAGTCCACTTAGGGGCTTTCCCAGGGAAATATAGGACATGAGCAAGTAACACTATATAAAATAATCTGCCAATTTTGCATGTGAAATCTCAGTAATATGACCAACGAGGACAATTTTTGAAAGGGGAAAAATGATCCCAAGATACAGCGAGCAGCCCAGCCACTTTTCCTTCGTGATTGTAGCCAAGGTGGTGACAATATAAGAATGTGCATGAGTGTGTAGGGACAATGGAGTGAAGAGGAAAAAGAGGTTGCAGCTGATGGTATATAATAGAGTTTCACATTGATTTTTTAACAGCATTTATTAAAATAATTTCTTCCTCTTTTCCTACAGACTAACACCCTAAATATGGTTTAGTCAAAGGCAGTATCTCGTCACACGGCCTCTCCAAACCCAATCTGAACAAAAATCATAATCAATGTACCTTGGGACAGCTTTGCTCTGAGAATGGCAACATCTTGAGACTGAATGGTAATGGCCAACTGACCATCCATGTCATTCTTATCCCTTCCTATCCATCCAGATTCAACCCACTAAAGTACCATCTGAAATATCTTCCAGAGCCTTCTTGTATCACTTATGCCCTTGTTCTTAATTTCACCAAGGCCATTTCTGTCCAGCTACTGCCTGGGGTGTCATTCTTAAATTGTATGAGATTTACTGATATTACTTGAATTGAGTTAATACAGCTTGCTAATTTGTCATACTCACGTGTTTCTTAAGCTTACTCTATTTATTACTTCTAATGCATTCTGAAAGCTATTTTTGGACAGTGAATTAACCATTTCAGGACACCAAATCATCGTTTGATTTGGTTCTCAACAAAACTATTCAGACTTGGAGTTGTATTTTGTTTTTTGTTTGTAGTGGGGATTTGTCTGTGCTGATGCATTCATAATGTTTAATAACTTCCTTGGAAATTAAAGGCATGGTGACCAGAAGTAAAATTACAGAATATGTCAATAGAATACTTTTTCTTTTTTTAGCAAGCCGACTGATAAGTTTACAGGAGATACAATTCTTGATATGATGTCATTATCAATAGGATCTCTAGAAAACACAGTTAACCCAAATGACTTACTACCACAGAATGACTTACAAAGAAAACTTTCAAAACTAAGAAAATGCGTTGGATCACTTAGCTCTAGGTATTTCAATAAGCATACCGATAGCTAGGTTTTACATTCCAATTCTTGAGGCTATGTTGATTCGTTATTCTAAATCTAATGAAATGTGAGTGCAACAAAATCAATAACGTGATAAATAGATACCAGTTCATTTAATGACTTTTTGTTATCCAGTGGTGTTTAATTAAGCTAAAAGGAAAATTCAAACAAAACTTTAACATTCCAAGAGTATTTGGGAGAATTATTTTAATATAAATAACTTTAAAATCCAATAAGCAAAAATCTATAGCTTAAGGAAGTAAAATTTTTTAAATGCACATATATATATTGCCAAATATATATGTCAAATGGGTAGTATCCATTAAAATTGCCTTGGTTACTCCATATGATTTTTTGTGCTATTCTATTATGAAGAGGTTTTCTTGCAATTTTTCCTTCAGAAATATTTTCAAGTAATTCATATTACTGTAATGTTACATCTGATATTGAAAATGTAATAAATTAAAGTACAAATCCCACTTAAAAAAATTATAGGACAGAATTATTGGTGGAATGTAGGCAGTTAAGAGATAATCTCCCTCATCCAACTGTGACACCATATATAAATCTTAGCTATTGTGCAGTTAGTTTGCTAAGCAATATTCCCAGATAAATGACAGTAAGTTCCTAGGTCTATAGCAGAAACTTTTATACTTAAGTATTGCACATGGTTGTCAATCAGATTGGGCATAACAGGAAGAAGATTAAAATACTTGAGACAATACAATCCATGCGTTACAACAAATATTCTCAATTCACTAAAAAATAGAATCTGAATTTCATGCTCAGAGTTTTTCAGTGAGGAAGTAGAGGAGAAAAGGGATACCCTAGCTATTCCTGGGAAGAAAGTTTATAATGACATAGTTCTCAATCATGTAAACAATTTTAGGCTACAATGAAGTGATTTTGCCTGAGTAACCTAGAAAACCATTTGTGTTTCCTCTTCAACCACGATACCAGAAAATACTATTGAGAAATATAACTTTGTGTGTAGTATGAATGGCTTTACATGTAGCAAATACAGGCAAATAAAGGAATACAGATTTTTATGCTAGCAAAGTTCCTATCTAGGCTTTTGAAGTTTCTGTTTATAATAACCCTGTCTTTTAAATTAATCATTCTCAAAGTTATTCATATAAAATGTTCAAAACACATTTTTTAACTTTACACTAAATCTTATGTCTATGTCCTTTACAATTGATTCCTTTTTTTGATAAATTTAAAAAATGTTCTCTCCCTTATAAATGCTTCCACAAATAAAAATGAAACTACTGAGGTTAAGAAAGTTCATGACTTACAAAATCAAAGCAATGAAACTGTAAGCCTATGTTAGTGCTTCTCAACTTCAGTGTCCACTGTAATCATCACTTGAGGTGATGAACACAAATCACTGGGCCCTACGCTCTCAGTTTCTAATTTAGAAAGCCTCAGAGGGGCCCACAAATGTGCACTTCAAACAAGTTCCAGGGCGATGCTAATGCTGAAGATTAGGGGCCTAATCTTCTTTCAGAACCTAACATCTGTGACAGGTAAAACATATCTGAAAAGTAACATATAATTTTTAACCCACCTCATAGCTGTGACATTTATAATGGCCAGGAATACTGATTAATATTTTTCACACAAAAGCAATTCTATTCCTAGCTACATAACTAATAACCACATCAATATAAAAACAAAACTAAGTGAAAAAGACCCCGGCCTTCATCACAGTCATCAGCTCAGTAGCAGAACTGCCTCCTTGTTTACTGTTAACAGACATAAACACAGGATTATTTTAATGCGATTGTTTCCTATTTGTCTTCACTACTAGATCGTACCCTTTTCCACTACCCAATCTGAGACTTGCCAGGACAAATAATCTGAATAACAAAAAGTGGCAGGAAAATGGAACCATGCCCTTCTGATCCAGATAGTTCCAGCAATGTACCACTGTCGCCCCATGCCCCCAACCTTTCTCACTTCTCATCACCCCGTCACACACACATACACTCACACATGCATACACACAAATTTAAAAAACCAGAACAAAAAATTCCTTTTAGCTAAGATGATCTGAATCAATGAGAGAGGAATACAGAGTTGGGCATGGGATGAGAAGAATTCACTCTCCCATCCTAAGGAACAGCCCCTTGGGAAGGCTGTATCTCCGGCATTCCTACATCCCTAGAATCCCCGTTTTTCTCAGCTGTTCAGAGGGCACCAGGGTCCAGGATAGTCACAAGAGCACTAAGTTAATTCCTACTCTTTTCAGGCCCCACCTCCTGTTGTCAGTCAAACCTTGAGGTCCGCCAGGAGACTCAGCATCTCTCTCATACACACGTCCCCCCGCCCCATTACCACAACCATCACCACCACCAGGCAAGTTGTCTTTCATTTGGGAAGGAGGGATTGGGAGAGGGTACATTCTGATCCTTAGAGTCGGGACAAAGTGAAGGTTTCTTGGGAGCCAAGAAGGGAGCTAGAAACACAGGAAAGGGAAGAGCAGATGGAGTGCAGCGGGTACCAGAGCTCACCTCAGCACTGTTCAGCCCTGGACAGGACACAGTGGACAGAGTAAAGACTGGGTCTGTGGCATTCATCCCCAAACACCCACCCACTGTACAATCCGTTCCCACAGAGTTTGAGGACTCGGGATTCACCGGCACCTGTGTCCACTCTGCAGTCAGTTCCAGGGTCTGCAGGGAAAGCTCTGACACTTCTACAAATAATTCATTCCTTTTTGCCCAGGGTCAGCCATTGACTTAGTCCTGCAGCACCAGAGTCCAAACCCCTAAGTGAAACCAAGGGCAAGTAAGTGGGCTGGATTTTCAGCACACATTCTGTGGACACTGACTCAGGGGCGAGGGGTGGGACTGGCTGTGGGCGGGTCTTGGCTTGATGTCCCCTCAAGGGGTGCACCTCTAACCTCCCACCAGACCTCAAAAACACGGAAGTTTTTTTTTGGACACCACCTGCTTGTCCCAAGAGAAGACTTACATTTTAGTCCACTATTAACTATGACCTGGATGTGTGTGTGTGTGTGTGTGTGTGTGTGTGTGTGTGTGTGTGTGTTTCCATCCTGAAAGCTAAGGGTGCCAACTGCCGACAGGCAAAAAAACCTGAATTTGCTTTTGAGGACTTCAAAACCTCCTAATTAACAAGCTTGCCCTTCTCTAGTTCCTAAACCTAAATCTGGGTTTTCCAGAGGGGAGATGAGATTGTGTTCCCGCTGCAGCGAGCTGGTGTCCAGCCCTGGAACCCAGACGCGCGGACTTAGCAGTCCGTTCATTCATGCACTTGCTCATCCATTCACACAAACATGTCCCTTAATTGTGTCTGGCACCGAGAATCTTGCCTGCTATTTTCCCCTCCCCAAGTCAGTGCTCATGGCAACCGCTGGTGCAGAACGCAACTCAACTGTCACCCCACTTCCTGAGCCGGAAAATCAAGGCATGTAGGCATTCACAGAAAAAGGAAAAGGTGGAGAGGAGGAGGCGGCGGGGGGCGGAGAGGGGTGGGGAGACTCACGGGGTCACACTGGAAGCTTCCCTGGCGGGTGCCGGGAAACCGCGGCACCCACACCGTGGCATGCAAGGAGCCAAACCATTATTAAATCAAAGACTGCTGGAGCTCGCATTCCCCGGGGGATAAATCAAGTGCAAAGCCACTCGTTCGCAAGAGTGCGTTGCTGCCGGCTAGACCCAACTCCGAGCCAGAGCCCGGGCGCCGGGGGAGCGGCTCGCAGCCCAATCCGCAGCGCGCTCGCTGCCTCCTTACCGCTCCCAATAACGTGATGAAGTGCAAATCAAATGCCACGCCGGGAGGGGCCCCGCAACGGCGCGAGTCGTGCATTTTCGCTCCCCAGGCTATCTTGCCTAAGAATCACAAGGTCACGATAGCATCGCGATTCCACTCACCGTACACTCCTTGGCCAGAGATCCCCTCCAGGAGGACTGTCAGCAGCCACACGAGACCGTACAGTAAATCCATCTTCACGTGAACATGAACATATCCAGCGCAGGGGGGACGCGGCGGGACCTTCCGGAGGCCGGCGGCCAGCCAGGCGCGCTCCACTCGCGGCCGGGCCGAGCCGAGGTGCCCGGGAACCGCTCGCCGAAGGAAGAAGCGCCGTCCGTCTGTCCTTCCCCGGCGGCGGCCGCGAGCGGAGCGCAGGAGCCCCGCACTCCACACACTCATGCACACACTCACACACACACACTCACACACACTCACACAACACGATACGCTGACACACACTCACACGCACGCCGCACTCACACCGGGTGCCTGGGAAGATCGCAGACGCCGCGGAGGAGCAGGGGGCGGTGATGGGAAGCTGAGCCGCGAGGCGAAGTGTTCTCCGGGGAAGCGGGCTCGAGTCTCCGCAGAGGCGGCGGCGGGCGGCGGGCAGGGGGCCGGGGGGCCGCGCGGTAGGAGCCCGGCTTGCACAGCCGAGGAGCAGCGGCCTCTGGCCCAGGACGCCGAGCGGGGCTCTCTTGCCTGGATTCGCCTTTACAAAGTAACTCGCGAAGGTCCCCGGAGGGGCGTCAAGCGGCGACAGCGGCCCGCCCGCCCGCAGTCCGAAGCCCCCAGCCCTGCTGTCTTGCCTTCCCCCATTCCATCAGTTGCCATTGCAACGCCAATCCTGTTACACGATACAGACTCGCATCGCCGAACCGGGAGGGGAGGAAGACGAGGAGGAGGAGGAGGAAGAGGAGGAGGAGGAGGAGGAGGAGTGGGGCTGGGGAACGGGGGTGGGGAGGAGGGAAGGGAGGAGGGGGAAGGCGGAGGAGGAAAGGGTCCAACGGGGAGCGGAGTGCGCGTCTGGAGCTCGCTCGGGCACACCAGCCGCAGCCGCCACCGCCGCCACGCTCCAAAACAGCTTTCAGCGCCCCGCCGGCGTAGAGGCGCCCTGGCCGGCCGCACCAATGCCCGGAGCCGAAAGCAGAGTCCGGGCACCGCCACTTGCGAGAAAGGGAGAACGCCGGGCAAACGCCCGACCCGCACACACGTCTCCGCGCGCCCACCGGCACTGCGCGTCCCCTTCGCTTCCGCGCCGCCCCCGCCAGGTGGAGGGGGTGGGGACGGGCGGGACAGGCGGGAGTTTAGAGGAGGGAGCCGCGGAAGGGGTTCCCCGCTCGAGCTAACGTGGTGGCGGCATCCAGAGGTGAACGCGGGAGCGGCCGCCGGCGGAGGGGACCCGGCTGTGCGTGGCGTCCGCTCGGGCCGAGGTGCCCTGGCTGGGCGGCGGGGCGCCCGGGGTTCGAAGCCGGCCGGGATCCCTGGGTGTGCGCGGAGATGCGCGCCGCGGAGGCGAAAGGAGGGAGGGGGAGGAGGAGGAGGAGGAGGAGGAGGAGGAGGAGGAGGAGGCGGCGCAGGCGGCCGCGCGGCCGGGGAGGAAGGCTGTGTGCGGTCACGTTGTGCGCTACGTGCTGAGAGCGCGAGCTGTAGCCGCAGCCGGGCGACGTCAAAGCCGGGTGCACCGCTCTGCCTCCTGCCTCCGCGCCTCCCCTGCCCCTCCTGTGCGCTGCCTTCCTGTGTCAGCCGAGCTCATCCGTGTGGACAACGCAGGAAGGCTCCGCGAGGCCGGCGGCATCTGGCCTCCAACCTCCCCCGCCGACGCACTTGGCCAGTGCCCGTTCTGTATTTCTGATGCCGCCGTCCGCGTTTGCACGCCGAAGGGCCAGCTACCACCTTAGACCCGGGGGAACTGCATGACACACCATCTCCTCTCCGCCGCCCAAGGTCTTCCAGGATCCGTTATGCTGGGCTAGAGGGCAGAACAGGCCACAGCGTTTGGAAGTGGCAACGTTTCTTCTCTATTTCTGTCGTCTTTAAAGGAAATATGGTCATCACAGTAGATGAAGGCACTGGGGGAAGAAACACTAGGAGTTCAGAGATTAGTTTATTTTATATGCAGTGTCTCCTACTAAAGTTAACTGCTTGGAAAATCTTTTCCTGTGTGAAAGACAGGCTCTTTTGTTGGGGCAGAGGTAGTTCTAATGTTTCAGGGGCTTTAAAAACTTATAGGTACAAAAGGATTAGAAAATCTAAAGCATCTCTAATTTATATTGCAACAAGTGTGGAAATACTTCCCTAAAAATTAATAGGGAACATCTGGGAATATAGTAGTGGTTTTTTACTGTAACGGAGATAATAATGTTTCCGGTACGCAGTCCACTTTGTTGAATATATTCTTCACTATTCAAACAGCATATGGGTAGGAAGTGATTGGAATGGTTTAAAACGCACACTTATACATGTGTTACAAAAGTAATTGCTATGGGAAATCTGGAGCACAGTATTCATTTATTTGCTCCCATAATAGACTAGTAGAACACACGGCAGGTCCCTCTCCTCATGCTGTACTTCTGCTGGGGGTGGGGGACCCTAAGCACTGGAAAATGTATAGTCCCCAGTCTTTCCCCCAAGGTCCTTTTCCTCACTTAAATGAATGGTGCATAGTATTTTTTATAGGGGTGCGATTTAGTGCTTACCCTCTGGGTTTATAAGATACGAGAAACCAAACATTTTGAGAGGTCCCCCAGGGGATCACCCACATAGTGTTGAGAACCCGTTATTTTTGAAACTCCACTTTAACTAGATGGAATTAAGCATCATACTATATATAAGTAAAGTCAATATGTGCCATTTCTGAAGAAAAATGAGTGACACTCACTGGTCACCTGTGGGGTAAAAATTGTCTCATGATTTTACAAATCTGCCTTTTATGAGTAGATCATTCCTGTACACTTGCAGCACAGTAGCTTCATGGGGCAATAAACTGCACCTCCTTTCTCAGCTCAAAGCTCATAATGTATCTTGTCATGAGGCTCTTCCTGATTTCAGCTTATCATGTTCTGAAGCAGTACTTCACCCCCATATTTGTACTGCACTTTTTAACGCTGAGTTATGGAATCATAGGATCTTTGAGTGTGTGAAGGACTCTAGATTGGAATACTTTGTCATCCCCAAACGTCGGTGTATCATTTTAAAGGAGCCCAGACTCAGTATGGAGATTACTCTTAACCTTCAACATTAGAACAGAGCCTCAGGAGCCCAGGACCTTTCTATTCCATATAATGCTCATCTCTGCAGAGGAAGGAACATGCACCCAGTGAGCCCTCAGCAATGCCTCAGTGAAATCTTTGAACTTAGAGAACTTAGAGAACTCAGTCAATTTACAATTTATTCCAGTTGTAGTTTAAATTAAAAATGAGGAAATAGCTAGATGCAGCTACTCTTTGCTGGGCCTTATCCTAGACTGTTGTACACTTAAAGATTTTATAAGACGTATTTCCTTCCTTCAGGAAGCACACAATCTAGTGGGCAGAGTGCATTGGTCAACATCTGCACCATTACTTCTACTGATATTGTAAGTGCTGTAGATAAACAAAGTCCTAGGGCACAAAGTGGCACATTTTACATGCAATCATTAAATGACTTATATAACAGATTTTTAAAAATGCACTGTATTTAATATGGGTTTTCTGTTCCTATGAAAATACTACATAGATTACTTATGGAAAAAATTGTCAGTTTAATCAAACTATGTTTTTTGCTTCTTGCAGTTCAACATTCTTCAGGCTGCACTGACCAACCAGACATAATGTATATAACCACACCTTAGCACTGGCTACTGAAGGCCTCCAGGTGGTGAGCCTGAGCTGAAGCTTAAGGACAGGCAAGAGATGGTTCAGATCAGAGAGAAGGGAAAAGCTGTAGAAGGCAGGCCCAGAGATCACTATGAAATCTGGCCCAGCACACTTTATATCGCCCATTAGAGCAGTTTTCTTCAGGAGCAGTGTAAATAATTTCAGAGATCACAAGTTTCTTGGATTTTTCACAGTGAATATGGGTGTTGCATAGAGCATAAAAATTTCCAGATAACCTGCTGTAATAACCTGTTATCATTTTATTGACTATAGTTTTATTTAAAATTTCTGTCTCCATTCTCCAGTATGAGCTTGATGTTCCAACCTCCATAGCATGGGGGAGACGTTCTCATGGAAAGAGTCACACGTTGGCACAAGATTCAACCAAGGTAGTGGGACAGAAGTGAGAAAAACTGGTATCTCTAGAGATACAGCTGAGTAAGGCAAATTCAGAACATTGGGGACAAATCTGTCTTTCTTTCCAACTTAGCCTCTTCCCAGAACACAAATCTCAGGTCCTGTTTGTTGTTTACATCAACTTCCATTTTCCCTGCCAGCCCTTAAAGTCACACAAACTGCTATTCACACTATTGCCAAACAAGGATGTGAAAATTATCAGTGATGATGGTAAATTATTTCTAGCCAAATCCCTGTTCACCCATTTCTTTCTTTCTACTTAGTAATAGTTTCCAGCATGCAAGACTCACTTTTAGAAGTCTAAGAAGCATCACATAGAACTGGCTGTTTCAGATGATAGTGAAAGCCGTGAGGCACAGAATAGCATTGGAGATTCCAGGTGCTGATTATTTCCCGGAGGCAGATAGGGGGCAGTTGCTCCTAAGCAGTGGGACCCAGACACTGCTGTTAGGTATGAGACAATTTCACTTAGGGAAACAGAATTATCTCTCAAGAGGGCTTTAGTGAGAACAAAAAGAGGAATAAGAATGGTTAATTCTAATATTAGAAATAAGGAGGCAGGTCAAGTCCCAGATCCCCACTGTGTCCAGGAGAGATATTCAACTTGAGGAAGCAACAAAATACCCAAAGAACAATCCCGGGAAATAGCAAATTGGGGGTGCAAATAGAAGAGGAGGTACCCAGGAAAGGCTGTATATTTGGATACTGTTTGAGGGGATGCCAAGGTAATTTGTAACCAGATGATGGGGCTGAGGTCTCAGATGTATTGTGGCTGCCAGTGAAGAGTATCTGGCTAAAAAAGAAGAAGGAGAGGCAGAAAGCATGAGGTAAGGATCTTGGTATTCTAGATATTCTATCTTCAGCTTAAAAGTAGCAACACATTTCTGAGAGTTTTTACTTGTTTGGTAAATGCCATCCCTTTTTCAAGCCAGACACGCTAGTCCCTAATTTCGACTTACAGGATTTTGCGTACCACTCATGATTTCTATACAATTTGTATCTTGAACCTATAATTATTTTTTAAAAGGCTACCCTTAGATACCATATCCTGGGTAATTTTAGTAGCCCTGCCCTAGATTTATTCTTATTCTGGCATGTCTACCTTGAACTCTTATTATAATTCTGACGCTATTTCAGGAACAGACACAAGGCTGATCTGTTCCAGAGTAGAAGATGTTCAGTGCAGAGCAGTGTAACATAGTAGGTAAATGTCTGAGCTTTGACATCAGACTGCCCTAGGCAGGATCGTTGACGTCAGTATGACCTTGATATTCCCCTTGTCCCGTAAAAGGAAAAGAGCGAAAGAATACTAGAATTTTAAATAAAATAACACATGTAAGATATACTCATCACCCAGCACATAGTGGTCAAGTAATATATTATTCTTACTCAATATTTTTATTGATAATATTTTTAGTTAAAGGGTGTTAATATATAGGGGTAATAAGTTGAATAATTTCCATTTGGGGATGAACTGACAGCTTAGAACCTTTAGTTTTATAAGTATGATGACATGTTTTTCTCTAAAAGCGTTACTTTACTTTCATTCAAACTTCATCTGCCCCATTTCTGTCCAGTCACATCGAATTCTGAAGTCTTTCCACAGTTTAGCTGTAATGGTTTGGCAGTTCAGTACTTAGGCATCACTTAATATCTTCTGGAAACTTGAAAATTTGAGAGCGTAATTCTGCTTCAAGACTATTTTTGAAAGTGCCACATCCCTGGATGTATCCTTGGAGAACTCGACAGCTTAAATATTAATGTGAAGAAGTTCCTGTTTATCACTATGCTTGGTTTACTATCTTTTAAAAGCATGTGAGAATGAAGCAATGCATACACGTTTAGATTGCCAATAGACCAGATTAAAGATCAACATCAAAGTTAGATTAGAAATTTTGTGATGTAAATATTAAAACATCTATTGTTTCTGACAAAGAGATGATCTGATTAACCCACAGATAAGATATAAAGGACTAGAAGAGAGTTGAAAAATGTTTTCCAAGATTCTGTGTTTGGAGCAATTTACAGATGTGCATGTACTAGGAAATAAAAGAATATTTGCGTCTTAACCAGATGATAGGCTTGAAATTTGCCATCACAACAGATATTTATAGAAATGTAACTTTTAACATCCTCCATAATTAAACTCAATCTGCTAATGAGCTACTCATATCAGCTAATGTTTGGACGTCAGAGAAACACAGTATCTTCTGGGTTTACAACTTAGTCTCCTTTATGTAATTACCCAGTTTTTCTGGGTTACTCTCACACAGTCTTCTCCTTGTCCGCTCCCCTTGTACTGACAGTGGGGAAGGATGTTCTTTTTTGTCCAATATTTCTGGCCTCCACTTGATCTGTGAGTGTCTGCCACTTACCCTGCTATACCCACAGCTCACATCTTTGCACACTGGCTTTAAGTAAAAAGGACTTAGCTCCCTCCTCTTCCAAACATCAGGCTTTTCCCAGCTTTCCAGCCATGGAAGCATTTCCCATTCTCCTCTGAGGCCATCAACAAATTCTGGAACTCTTGCATATCACTCACATTGGGAAACCAAATGGCCCCACTTTTCCTTCTCTGTACCTGGATATACCATGTTGACATTTCTACTGCTTTGTATATTTTCTAATTTATACTCTGTGAGGCATTTCCATCAGCGTTAAGGCAAGATTTGCAAAAAGACTTTCTATAGCACAGAATGTTTAATGTGGAAGGTACATGCATATACCGATCTTCCAACTTTGCTGTCTCTTTTGTCTCTTTCTCTCTCTCTCTGTTCCTCCACTGTCCCCCAAGCCTCCCACCAGGGGAGTTTTTACCTTCCTTGTATAGGGAAAAATGGACCTCATTTCAACCTTGCATTCTCCCTACTCTCTGGTTTACAAAAGACTGCCGTGGTCTGAATCCTCTGAGCTAGAACTTAATAATTTAAAGCTTAAGTCTGGGAGTTCCCCTAAAAAACGTTTTTCTCTCAAATATGTGCTCTGACACATTTTTTTCTTCCCTTGGCTTTTGCCCTTTCCCTGAAGGAATGCTCAACTTCAATAAAGGTGAAACCATAGAGCAGCAGGAATTACAGGGAATCAGAAATAAATTGAATATAAGATATTTTCAATTTATGGCTGCATTGCCCAACCCTCTATAAATAAGTTAGTAAGGTGGTAGGACCAGGACCTATTTGGGGTGGCCTAGGAAGGCAAAACCTCTTTTTCTAAGGTCAGGAGGAGATCCACAGGAATGCAGGGCTGGAGTAGGAGGATTTCAGAGGAATCAATGAAAAGAAGTACCTTGAAGAAGGGGGAAAAAACCTGTAGGAAGGAAATTGATTATTAGGAGTTTGGAGAGGCCGGTATCCCAGTGTGTGTCATCAAACTGGAAGGGTGAAGAAAATAAGACCAGCCAAATAAACCTATGCAGCTGAGTCACCTGATGTAGGTCAACAAGCAAGAACATGACAAGATAGATACAGAAAGAAGAAATGTGGCAAAGGGAGCTGTACTAGAGGGTGCAGTGTCCCCCCAAAATTCACATCCTTCTCAGAATCTCAGAATGTGAGCTGATTTGGAAACTGGTCGCAACAGATGAAATTAGTTAAGATGAGTTCATATTGGAGTAGCATGGGCCCTTAATCCAATATGACTGATGTCTTTTTTAATTTTCATTTTCAAGTTTTATTGCTCAGCAGAGCAAGGAAATAGATGTGGATCAACATGCTCTAGAAAGGCACAGCAAAAGACACACACGCAGGGGAGGACACCATGTGACAATGGAGTCAGAGATTAGAGTGATGTATTGACAAGTTCAGGAACGTCAAGGATTGCCAGCAACACCAGAGGCTAAGAGAAAGGCATAGAACACAGTCTCCCTAGATGCTCCAGAGAGAGCATGGTCCTGCTGTGTATCTTGACTGCGTACTTCTGGCCTCCAGAACTGTAATATAAAAAACAAAATTCTGTTATAAGCCACCCAGTTTGAGGTACTTGTTACAGCATTCCTAGGAAATGAATACAAGAGCTCATTTTGTACCTTAAGTGAGAGTCTACACAGAAGTTATTTGGCTAAGACCAAATAACTAGGGTCTTTATCCGAGTTCCTTGACTTTAGGAAATTTAAATCATTATGGAATCACACTTGTCTAGCTTAGACAATCGATAGCACTTGAGTTTCTGCATCTGTAAAACATACTTCAGAAAAATATCTTGAGAGCTCAGTGGAATAACGCTTTTTAAAACATAGATGACATATTATTCCCTCTCTCAGGGAACCAGAAAGAACCAGGAAAGCTAGACTTGAAGGACTCCTATGCCCAAGTTAACTTCAATGAGGCTGCTCTCCAGATAGGGGTGTAGTAGCCCGAGATGTCCTAGAGAAGAATCAAGGCAACAGTGCCCCTGTCCTCAGCATTCCCCTGCATCTATCTGATGAAGAACACTTTACTTAGAAAAGGTCTGAGGAAATCTCACAAGCCCTCTCCTCTTTTTTCTTGCTTTCCTTTGACCAGAAGAGGGGAATTTCCCTCTTCTTCCTGCCTCCCTTAAATAAAATTTATGTAGAGTAGAAGCTTTCAACTGTCTTTTCTTGCTATTTTTTTAACCTCAACCCCAAATAATATCGTGAACCAGTACACACACACACAGGCACACACAATCCAGAACATATTTTTTCCCTTACAAAGCAATTACCCTTAGCATGTGCAAAGTATTTTGATATGTTTCTTTCTATTCATTCCATTTGATTCCGCATTATCTTTAAAAAGTGGGGTTGGAACATATTAAAAATGTTCTATAACTATTTAGTATGTCATAGATTATGCTAAGTGAAAATCCTGGTTTGGGGCCTGGCACGGTGGCTCATGTCTATAATCCCATCACTTTGGGAGGCTGAGGCAGGCAGATCACCTGAAGGCAGGAGTTCAAGATCAGCCTGGTCAACATGGTGAAACCCCATCTCTATTAAAAATAAAATAATTAGCAGGTGTGGTGGCAGGTACCTGTAATCCCAGCTACTCAGGAGGCTGAGGTAGGAGAATTGCTTGAACCCAGGAGGCAAAGGTTGAAGTGAGCTGTGATTGCACCACAGCACTCCAGCCTGGGTGATGGCAAGATTCCGTCTCAAAAAAAAAAAAAAAAAAAATCCTGGTTTTGGGCATGCTGAGGTGCACGTCCAAAAAAACAAAAATAAATTTTAAAAAAGCAACTCCTCTTTCTAAAAAGCCTGAAGAGAACATTTAATATTTATCCTCACTCTGCTCTGAGGTAATAAATCTTTTAGGCCTTGGAGGAGGGATACTTATATATCTGTGTATGTGTGTGTGTATGCCTACATGTATAGACATATACATATGTAACATAGATCTCGATCTATAAAGGTATATAATATCTATATGTATATATATCTGTATATCTCTCTGTATATATGTATATACATATATATCTATATCTATATATCTCTATATATCGATATATATGAAGATATATAGATATTAACATATATGTATATATATTTCTCTATATATCTATAGATCTATATATATCTATATATACAGAGATATATATAGAAAGAGATATATAAACATATATATGTCTCTAATATATATGTATATATCAGAGACAAAGTCTCATTATGTTCCCAGGCTAGCCTCAAACTCCTGGATTTAAGTGATCCCCCTACCTCAGGCTCCCTAGTAGCTGGGACTACAGGCATGCAGCACCATACCCAGCTTTAAAGATATATGTTGAGTGACATTCTTTTTTTCTTACATATTTTATATCCATTTTTTCATTTAATACAGAATGACATCTTTCCATTGCAATAAGTGATCATTTCCAGCAACACTTTTAATGACTGAATAGCGTTCCAATGTGTAAACGCAATGTAATCATTTAACTAACCTCCCTTGTTAGCATTTGGTTTCTTTCGAAAGGTTACATTCTAATGAGAGGAAACAAATAATAAAAAAGCAGACAAGAAATAAAGATTATTTTATTGATAAATAATATTTGTACATGTTTATGGGATATGTACATATATAGGATGTGCAATTATCTAGTCAGGGTATTTAGGAATACATCACCTCATGAATTTATCATTTCTATGTGTCAGGGACATTTGAAGCCCTTTTTTTTCTAGCTATTTTGAAATACAGAATACATTGTTGTTAACTGTAGTCACTCTACTCTGCTATTGTAAAATAGATGCTATTCTTTTTATCTAACAGTATGTTGTATGCATTAACCAACCTTTCCCATCCCGCCCCCTATGTGCTGCTGACACACATCTTTCTCCACCTGTGGTAACTATTATTCTACTCTCTACCTCCATGAAATCAATTCTTTTAATTTCTGTATATTAATAAGAACATTTAATGTCTGTCTTTCTGTGCCTAGTTTATTTCACTTAATATATTGTCCTCCAGTTTCATCCATGTTGTTGTACGTGACAGGATTTCATTGTTTTTTTATTGCTGAATAGTATTCTATTGTGTAAATATGCCACTTTTTAAAATCCATTCATTCACTGATGAACACTTAGGTTGATTCCATATCTTTGCCATTGTGAATAGTGTTGCATTAAAAATAGGAATTAAGTTATTCCCTTGATATACTGATTTCCTTAAACAGTAGTATTGATTGAATAAATACCCAATAGTATTTGGATAAATACCCAGCAGTAGGATTGTAAGAATATATGATATTTCTATTTTTAGATTTTTTGAGAAATCTCCACATCATTTTCCATAATGGCTTTACTGATTTACATTCCCATGAACAGTGCATGAGAGTTCTCTTTTCTCTGCATCCTCACCACTATCTGCTATTTTTAGTCTTTTTTGTTAATAGTCATTCTAATTGGGACAAGATGATACTTAATTGTGGTTTTGAATTGCAGTTTCCTAATGATTAGTGATGTTGAGCATTTGATGATGTACCTGTTGGCTATTAGAATGTCTTCGTTTGAGAAATGTCTGTTCAGGTCTTTTACCTACTTTTTAATGAAATTATTTGGGTTTATTTTGCTATTGAGTTGTTTGAATTCTTTGTATATTTTGGATATTAGTGCCTTGTTGGTTGCCTCTTCACTGTATTGATTGTTTTCTTTGCTGTGCAGAAGCTTTTTAGATTAGTATAATCTCATTTCTCTATTTTTGTTTCTGTCACCTGTGCTTTTGATGTCATAACCATAAAATCTTTGCCTACATCGATATTCTGGAGTATTTCCTCTATGTTTTCTGCTAGTAGTTTTGTAGTTTTATAAATTTACACTTAAGTAAATTTACAACTTATGTTCAAGTCTTTTATCTATTTTGAGTTAATTTCTGTGTATAGTAAGAGATAGGGATCTACTTTCATTCTCCTGCATATGGATATCTAATTTTCCAAGCAACATTTATTTAAGAGGTTGTCCTTTCCCTGATGTATATTCTTAGCACCTTTGTCAAAAATCAGTTGGCTGTAAATACATGGATGTGTTTCTGAGTTATCTGTTTCATTGCTGTTTCATTGGTCTGTGTGTCTGTTTTTATGCCAATACAGTGCTACTTTGATTACTACAGCCTTGTAATACATTTCGAAGTAATGTGTTGCCTCTAGCTTTGATCTTTTTGCTCAGGATTGCTTTGGCTATTCTGAGTCTTTTGTGGTTCTATATGAATTTCAGAATTTTTTTCCATTTCTTTGAAAAATAGCATTGGTATTTTGATAGGAATTGTATTGAATCTGTAGATTGCTTCTGGTAGTATGGTCATTTAAACAATATTAATTCTTCCTATCCATTAGCATGAGATGTTTTGCTGTTCTTGCACTCTTCAATTTCTTTTATCAGTGTTTTGTAGTTTTCTTTGTAGATGTCTTTAGCCTCCTTGGTTAAATGTATTCTGAGTATTTTATTTTATCGTAGCTATTGTAAACAGAATTGCCGTCTTGAGTTACTTCTCAGTTAGTTCATTATTAGTGTATAGAAAGACCACTGATTCCTGCATACTGATTTCGTAACCTCTAACTTTCCTGAATATGTTTATCTATTCTATGAGATTTTTGGTGGAGTCTTTAGGGTTTTCTAACTATAACATCATGTTTTCTGCAAAAAGAGACAATTTGACTTCCTCTAACTTAGAGGCCTTTTATTTTTCTCTTGTCTGATTGCTCTGGCTGAGACTTCTAGTACTATGTTGAATAGGAGTGGTGAAAGTAGGCATTTTTGTCTTGTTCTAGTTCTTTAAAAAATGGCTTTCATCTTTTCCCCATTCAGTATGATGTGAACTCTGTGTTTATCATATAAGGCCTTTATGATATTGAGGGATGTTCTTCTATGCCTAGTTTATTGAGGGTTTTTATTATAAAGCGATGTTGAATTTTATCAAATGATTTTTCTCTGTCTACTGAGATGATCATATGGTTTTTATCCTTGATTCTCTTGATGTGATGTATCATGTTTATTGATTTGCATATGTTGAGCCACCTTTGCATTCTTGTGATAAATCTCACTTGAACATGGAGTATTATCTTTTCGACATACTGTGGATTCATTTTGCCAGTATTCTGTTGAGGTTATTTGTATTTATATTCATCAGGGATATTGATCAGTACTCTTCTTAGTTTGTTGTATCCTTATCTGGCTTTGTTAGCAGGGTAATGCTGGCCTCCTAGAATGAGTTAAAGAGAATTTCCTCCTCTTTAATTTTTGGGAATACTTTGAGGACAGTTTGAGTTAGTTCATCTTTTTAAGTTTGGTAGAATTTGTTGGTGAAGGCTTTGGGTCTTGGGCTTTTCTTTGCTGGGAAAGTTCTTAATACTGATTCAATCTCTTTACTCATTATGGGTCCGTTCAGATTTTCTATTTCTTTCTGATTCAATCTTGTAGGTTATATTTGTACAGAAATTTGCTTATTTCCTCTAGGTTTTCGAGAGAGAGAGAGTCTTGAGTGTATAGTTGTTCATAATAATCTCTGATGATCTTTCACATATCTGTAGTATCAATTGTAATGTCTAAGTTTTTGTTTCTGATTTTATTTACTTGAGTTTCTCTTTTTTCCCTTGGTTGGTATAGCTAGTGGTTTAATTATATTTTCAAAAAACCAACTTTTCATTTATTAATCCTTTGTTGTTATTGGTCTCTTTTCTTTAGTTCTGCTCTGATCTTTATTATTTCTTTCCTTCCATTAATTTTGTTTTGTGTTTTTTTTCCTTTTCTAGTTTCCTGAGGTGACTTGTTATGTTGTTTCTTTGAAATCTTTTTAATATTTTGATGTAGGTGTTTATTGCTATAAAGTTTTCTCTTATCAATGTTTTTACTGTATCCCATAAGTTTTGGTATATTGTGCTTCCATTTTCATTTTCTTCCAAAATTTTAAAATTTCCTTCTTCACTTCTTCATTGAACCAATGTTTGTTCAGAAGCATGTTGTTTAATTTCCATGTATTTTTACAGTTTTCAAAGTTCGTCTTGTTATTAATTTCTAGTTTTATTCCTTCATGGTCTGAGAAGATACTTAATATGATTTTGATTTTTAAAAATTTGTTGAGATTTCTTTTGTGGCCTTCCATGTAGTAGTATATCCCAGAGAATATTCTGTGTGCTGATGAGAAGAATGTGCATTCTGCAGCTGTTGGATAAAATCTTTGGTAAATGTCTGTTAGGATTATTTGGTCTAAAGTCCAGTTTAAATCCAATGTTTCTGTGTTGATTTTCTAGACTCCTGAGAGTGTGGTGTTGAAGTCTCCACTATTACTACATTGGAGTCTATTTCAAACTTTATGTCTAATAACATTTGCTATATATATCTGGGTGCTTCTGTGTTGGGTGCCTATATGTTTAGAATTGTCATATCTTCTAGATGAATTTATCTCTTTGTCATAATGTCCTTCTTTATGTCCTTTTACTATTTTTCACTCAAAGTCTTTTATTGGATATAAATATAACTACCTTTGCTTGCTTTGGTTTCCATTTGCATGGAATATCTTTTTTCCATCTCTTTGCTTTTAGACTATATGTGTCTTTGCAAGTGAAATGAGTTTTCTGTAGGCAGCAAATAGTTGGTTCATTTTTTTTTGTTTTGTTGTTTATTCAACCAATCTACATATATTAAGTGGAAAATTTAATCTGTTAACCTTCAAGGTTATTATTGATATGTGAGGAGTTATCCCTGTCAGTTTTTAGCACCATTGTTAGTGGATCAAGGTGGGTCTATTCTTTGGCCTCTGGATGGTTTGTTCAAGGGCCAGCAGTAGCAGCAGTGGGTAACAGCGAGATGGGGCATGCCTGTCATCAGGTCCCTTAGTGATGCAGAGGGGCAGAGACCATGATGGGTGGAGCGGTGCAACCTATGGTGGTGGGTGGAGAGAGCATGAACTCAGGTCACATGCAAGTGAACAATGGCCCTGATGCTGGTGGGGGTTGGAGGAATTCTACCAATGGGAGAATTCCCAGGTAGTTGGGAGGCTTTCAGTCTCTGGGGGGAGTGTGTTTGGGCCACTGGTGACAGCTGCAGCAGTGTACAAGGAGCCTATTCTCAGAGTGCATGTTTGTGCACAGCAGCCGTACTGCTTGGTGGTGGGGGAGGTTGCTGTTAGCGGGAGCGACTTCAGGCAGACATGTATGTGGCTTTCAGGCACTGGTGAGAATACATTTTGGCCCCGGTGGCAGCAGTGGCAGTGGTGGTAGAAGAAAGAACCTGTCCTAAGGGTGTGTGATAGTGCTCTGTGCCCCTGCTAGCAAGACTAATAAAGAAGAAAAGAGAGAATAATCAAATAGAAATTATACCTTAGTTTATAATTTTATAATCAAATAATCAAAAAATCAAACAACCCTATCAAAAACTGGGCAAATGATATGAACAGACACTTCTCAAAAGAAGACATTTATGCAGCCAAAAGACACATGAAAAAATGCTCATCATCACTGCCATCAGAGAAATGCAAATCAAAACCGCAATGAGATACCATCTCACACCAGTTAGAATGGCCATCATTAAAAAGTCAGGAAACAACAGGTGCTGGAGAGGATGTGGAGAAATAGAAACACTTTTACACTGTTGGTGGGACTGTAAACTAGTTCAACCATTGTGTAAGTCAGTGTGGTGATTCCTCAGGGATCTAGAACTAGAAATACCATTTGACCCAGCCATCCCATTACTGGGTATATACCCAAAGGATTTTAAATCATGCTGCTATAAAGACACATGCACACGTATGTTTACGGCAGCACTATTCAAAATAGCAAAGACTTGGAATGAACCCAAATGTCCATCAATGATCGACTGGATTAAGAAAATGTGGCACATATGCACCATGGAATACTATGCAGCCATAAAAAATGGTGAGTTCATGTCCTTTGTAGGGACATGGATGAAGCTGGCAACCATCATTCTCAGCATACTATTGCAAGGACAGAAAACCAAACACCGCATGTTCTCACTCATAGGTGGGAATTGAACAATGAGAACACATGGACACAGGGTGGGGAACATCACACACCGGGGCCTGTTATGGGGTGGGGGAAGCGGGGAGGGATAGCATTAGGAGATATACCTAACGTTAAATGACGAGTTAATGAGTGCAGCACACCAACATGGCACATGTATACATATGTAACAAACCTGCACGTTTGCACATGTAACCTAAAACTTAAAAGTATAGTAAAAAAAGAAGCTTACCTCAAAAAAAAAAAAGAGGCCTGATAAGTATCAAAAAAAATAGAAAATGGCGATATATAAAGATTTAAAGAGTAGAGACAACAGAGAAACTATCCCAGAAGGGGAGAGACAAAAATTATCTTCAGGAGAGGAGACAGCCTATAATCGGTGGGTATATTGGATATGGATATGAATGAATTGATCTGGGAAATCAGCATATGATACAGTCACTTTCAGGTTTAGAAAACAAACAATTTACACACACCTAGTAATATGGATTGTTTTCAAATTCGCTTAGGTTTTATAAGTTTTTAAATACTATTTTATACTTTTAATTTTATATGCTTTGTACATTTTTATAAAATTATACCTTAGTTCTATGAATACTAAACTTCTAAATTATATTTTTGAATTGATTATAGTTGGTAAATAGGTGTATTAGTTAGCTCGGGTTGCCATAACCAAATACCATAGACTGGGTGGCTTAAACAATAGAAATTTACTTTCTTACAGTTATGAGGCTAGAAGTCCAAGAGCAAGGTGACAGTACAATCAATTTCTGGTGAGGGCTTTCTTCCTTGCTTGTGGAGTGACAGCCATCTTCTTACTAAGTCCTCACATGACAGAGAAACAGAGACACAGAGAGAGAAAGACAGAGAGAGAGAGAGCTGAGGGCAAGGAGGGAGAGGGAGACACAGACAACTTCCTCTCTGGATTCTCTTCTTATGAATAGATACTAATGCCATCATGAGGTCCAAATCCCCATAATCTCAACTAAACCTTATTATATACCAAAGGCCCCATCTCCAAATACTGCCATATTGGAGGTTAGGGCTTTAATGTATAAATTTTAAGGGGACACAGCTCAGTCCTTAGTGGTAGCAAAGTTATCTGATTTTTGTATAATCATTTGTTAATTAGTTGAATTTTTTTTGTTAAGTCTGTTTTTCATTTTCATTGATTATCTTAAGTTTATAAGTTAGGGAGACAATAATATATTCTGCTGATAATGACAATTGTGTTTGCTTCTTTCCAGTAGTAAGGAGTCTCCACCCTTACGTTTTTGCAAAATTTTATTGTTAGAAATTTCTGTTATATAGTAGAAAAATGGTATTGATAACATGTTTCAGATTATCATTGGACTGCTTCTAGCTTTTCACAGATCAGAACAACACTGACTGTTAGTTTCAAATGGATGTACAATTCCTAGTTTAATAAAAGATTTGTCTCACTGAGCATGGTGGCTCATACCTATAATCCCAGCACTTTGGAAGGGCAAGGCTTGTGAATCTCCTGAGCTCAGTAGTAGTTCAAGACCAGCCTGGGCAACACGGCGAAACCTGCTCTCTACCAAAAATACAAAAAATTGGCCAGTCATTTTGTTGCATTCCTGAGGTCCCAGGTAGTTGGGAGGCTGAGGTGGGAGGATTGCTTGAGCCTAGGAGGCAGAGATTGCAGTGAGCCCTGCAAACTAGGTGACAGAGTGAGATCTCATCTAAAAAAAAAAAAGGTTTCTTTGTGTTGTTTTTTGTTGCAGTCATTTTTCCTGTTCTCCCACCTAGCTCACCCAATCTGCATGGCTAATTGATTTAACCAATGCCATTTTGGTATGAATTTTAATCATTTCACAATGATTTTAAACATAAGTTCATTGTAATGACAATTACAATGAAAATTTATAATGTATTAATCACAATAAATCTAGAAGAAAAACATAATTGTATATTTACATCTATAAAAAGATGACATTTAAAGAGGTTAAATTCATTGTTAGATAGAATTCTAAATACAAATCCATCTGATTCAAAACCACTTTGATGAATGTTAATGTAATTAATCAATGTTCATTGCTATTATATTAGTATGGATAGACACTATTACTTAAGATGTTATGTAACAAAATTTCTAGGGCATTTAAACTTAATACATTCAATTTTCCTAATCACCATATGAGATAGAGTTTATCATTATTCAGTTTGTAAATGAGGAAACTGAGGCATAAAACACTTATCGTGTTGAAAAATCTTTATATTTCTGAAAAAATTCCCACACATAATAATACATTAGGCCTTGGTAAAGTGCTGAATTTACTAGTAATTTTATTTATAATTTTCTTTGTTTATATTTCTATTTGAAATGTATCTCAAATTTTTTGTGCCATATTTATTAGGTTAATTAGAAAACTTCTACTTCTTATGAGCTCCAGAATATTATAGAAATAGTTACATAATTTCAAAAAGCATACCTGTTCAAAAAGGTTCAAAAGAGCTTACCTGTTAGTTATCTAGATTTGAATGTTTTTGAAGGTCATTCTCTATTAGTCTACTCGATTTATAGTATCATAGCCATGTATTTCTTTAGATTTATTAAAACAAGTTTTATAAGTAATATAGTTTTAAATTTTAATAAACATCTCTAAATATGTTTGTATCACTTTTCTCATTTTCAAAATTTAGTATTTTTATTTTCTTTGTGTATATGTATATTTATATATTTTGTGAGTTAACAAGTTTAATGTATTTTTTGGCCTATTCAATCAACTGTTTTTCAAATTTATTTGTTGATTATACAATTTCTTGTTTTGTTTTTTGTTTTTGTTTTTGTTTTTGAGAGGGAGTTTCGCTCTTGTTGCCCAGGCTGGAGTGCAGTGTCACAATCTCGGCTCACCGCAACCTCCACCTCCTGGGTTCAAGCAATTCTCCTGCCTCAGTCTCCCAAGTAGCTGGGATTACAGGCATGCGCCACCACGCTGGCTAATTTTGTATTTTTTAATTTTTTATTTATGTATTTTTACTTATTTATTTATTTATTTTATTTTAATTTTTAATTTTTTATTATTATACTTTAAGTTTTAGGGTACATGTGCACAATGTGCAGGTTTGTTACATATGTATACCTGTGCTATGTTGGTGTGCTGCACCCGTTAACTTGTCATTTACATTAGGTATACCTCCTAATGCTATCCCTCCCCCCTCCCCCCACCCCACAACAGGCCCCGGTGTGTGACATTCCCCTTCCTGTGTCCAGGTGTTCTCATTGTTCAGTTCCCACCTATGAATGAGAACATGTGGCGTTTGGTTTCCTGAACTTGTGATAGTTTGCTGAGAATGATGGTTTTTAGCTTCATCCATGTCCCTACAAAGGACATGAACTCATCAATTTTTATGGCTGCATAGTATTCCATGGTGTATATGTGCCACATTTTCTTAATCCAGTCTATCATTGATGGACATTTGGGTTCGTTCCAACTCTTTGCTATTGTGAATAGTGCTGCAATAAACATATGTGTGCATGTGTCTTTATAGCAGCATGATTTATAGTCCTTTGGGTATATACCCAGTAATGGGATGGCTGGGTCAAAAGGTATTTCTAGTTCTAGATCCTTGAGGAATCACCACACTGACTTCCACAATGGTTGAACTAGTTTACAGTCCCACCAACAGTGTAAAGGCATTCCTATTTCTCCACATCCTTTCTAGCACCTGTTGTTTCCTGACTTTTTAATGATGGCCATTCTAACTGGTGTGAGATGGTATCTCATTGTGGTTTTGATTTGCATTTCTCTGATGGCCAGCGATGATAAGCATTTTTTCATGTGTCTTTTGGCTGCATAAATGTCTTCTTTTGAGAAGCGTCTGTTCATATCATTTGCGCAGTTTTTAATGGGGGTGTTTGATTTTTTCTTGTAAATTTGTTTAAGTTCTTTGTAGATTCTCAATATTAGACCTTTGTCAGATGGGTAGATTGTAAAAATTTTCTCCCATTTTGTAGGTTGTCTGCTCACTCTGATGGTAGTTTCTTTTGCTGTGCAGAAGCTCATTAGTTTAATTAGATCCCATTTGTCAATTTTGGCTTTTGTTGCCATTGCTTTTGGTGCTTTAGTCATGAAGTCTTTGCCCATGCCCATGTCCTGAATGGTATTGCCTAGGTTTTCTTCTAGGGTTTTTATGGTTTTAGGTCTAACATTTAAGTGTTTAATCCATCTTGAATTAATTTTTGTATAAGGTGTAAGGAAAGGATCTGGTTTCAGCTTTCTACATATGGCTAGCCAGTTTTCCCAGCACCGTTTATTTTTTAGTAGAGAAGGGGTTTCTCCATGTTGGTCAGCCTGGTCTCTGACTCCCGACCTTAGGTGATCTGCCCACCTGGGCCTCCCAAATAATGGGATTACAGGTGTGAGACACCGCGCCAGGCCCTGTTTCTTCTTTTCTAATTAATTAAGTCTTTCTTTTGTTTTTATCCCTAATTACTCCTATCTCTTTGTTTCCTTGAGATAAGTTTGGCATTCCAATTATAGTTTCTTAAATTGAGGAGTTAGTTTATTATTTGTGTCCTTATCTATTTACTTACGAAATGTTTAGATTTATACCTCTGATTTTGAGTGTAGAATTTGCTGTTTCATTCTATTTTGCACAGATTCTGTTGTCTTTTTTGTTAGTTCCCATGGAGAGTGTACAGTTTTCGCTTTGAATTCTGGGTTACCTAGGGATGCCAGGAAGAAGTTTTAAAAACTTTGATTAGATAACTACCCCATTAAGTACAGCATACTGACAAAAATGAAGACTATATTATTTCTGCTTTTTTAAGTTCATTGAAATTTGTATTGTGGCCTTTTAGGATTCTTCTAGGTAAATATTTTCTATACTCTAAAAATAGTGTGTAATCTTGAGTGTAAGATTAAAAATTTTATATGTAAATATAAGTATTAAAAACCCTAATTAGATTATTTATGTGCATTGCATCTTGATGTAATTTGATGCCTTCTGCACCAATGTATTTTGTCATTCATTATTGTAGAGAAGACATCTGAGGCCAGGTCCATTTTTCATCCACTACAGGTATCTGTTTTTTCTCCCCAGATTCTTTCAGTGTTTTTATTTCCCGTTTGTGAGTCACATATTTCATCAGGATATATATATATACTTTCTAAGAAATTATACTTTAAATGTAATAAGCCCTTTGTCATCTCTGAAATGTTGTCTCTTAATTATGTCTTCCCTGTTTATTCTAGTCATACACTTTTGGGAGCAGCTACTATTTGCTTTATGCTAAGACCTCTTTCATATATATATATATGTGCGTGAGTGTGCATGTGTATGTATATTATATATACAAATGAGCACATACCTATATATATCTCCTCATATATATGAAGAGATATATATTATATTATGCATTATATTATATATAATATAATGTATATATATACAGTATATACTATATATAATGTATATATATGGTATATACTATATATAATGTATATATATGGTATATACTATATATAATGTATATACACAGTATATACTATATATAATGTATATACACAGTATATACTATATATAATGTATATATACAGTATATACTATACTATATACAGTATATACTATATATAATGTATATATACAGTATATACTATACTATATATAATGTATATATACAGTATATACTATACTATATACAGTATATACTATATACTGTATATATATACAGTATATATAATATATAATATATTTGTAAAATATATCTTCATGTATTATATATACATATATTCCCCATATATTATATATATATTACACATGTATATTCTATATACATATTATATATTATATACACAAATGAATACACACAGAGGCACACACATATATGTATGAAAGAGGCTTTAGTATAAAGCAAATACTTAAAAAAAATCTTCTAATGATTCTGGTCTATATACTGCTGTGATTTTCCCCAACAGTGAATAACCGCTCAAGAGTCAAATGGAGATTTTATCACTGATTCATAATTTTCCTTGAAGGTTTTTGATAACTTACTTATTGCTTTCTTTTCTTCAACTTGTTTTTGTCTTATGTCCTCTCCTGACACTCAGGAGGTCCTAAGCCTTGTTAAATAAGTAACTATAATTTTCTAGACCCTGAAGTAAATGATTGTCAGAGATGTGCTCTGTTCAGTGTTGCTCCCTTACTCTTTTGCTGCAGAATTTTGTATTAGCCTGAGGCTAATTACTTTTCTTTTAAAAGAGAGTTTAGATCTATGAGGATTTAATTTTTGTTAGCAGAACAAATGAATTGTCTTAGGTCCTGTTTTCTTATTATTTGTGCAATGGTGAAAGTACCTTCTGAGAGTGATCGCTGAGGGTAAGTTGCTTTAGCGTTAGCATGGAGCAAGCCATGCAATTCTCTATTGTTTTCAGGCTTTTTTTCTACTGCATGCATAAGCTGATTTTCTGGTTCTAAACCAATATTGTAGATAAATTCCATAATTTCCAGGATGCTGCAACAGGGTTTTTAAAATGTCTGTCACCTCTTCAGTGCTCACTTTGTAGTTAACTATACTTTCCAGAAAGTGTGCATGGTGTCACTTCCTTTGCAAACTGCACCTGAAAGGTAAAGACGCGTGCTTGCCTAATATTTAGTTAGTACAGATTCTGATTTAGGGAATGCAAAAAACATCTTTCATGTTTTTTTGCAGTCAATCTCTTGACTTTAGTGGAGGCTATTGCCAGAATTAGATAGGCTCTTTCCTCCTCTCTTTCTCTTTCTTTTCTTTTCTTTCATTTTCTTTCTTTCTTTCTTTTTCTTTCTCTCTCTCTTTCCTTCCCTCCTTCCTTTCTTTCCTCCTTCCCTCTCTCCCTCCCTCCCTCCCTTCTTTCTCCTTCCTTCCTTCTTCCCTCCCTCCCTGCATGCCTCTCTCCCTCCCTCCTTTCCTCTTTTCTTTCTTTCTTTCCTTCCTTCCTTCTGTCTTTCTCTTTCTTTTCTCCCTTCTTTCCTTCTTTCCTTCCTTCTTTCTCTCTTTCTTTTCTTTTCTTTGCCTTTTTTTCTCCACCTTTCCCTTCTTCCTTTCCTCCCTTCCTCCCTTTCTTCCCTCTTTCTTGTGTTCTCCCTCCAGCTACTTCTCTGTCTATTTGAAGTATGTCAGTTGCATCCCAATTATAGCCTAAAGCTAAGGTTCTCTTTTCCTTATTAGTTTTTGTCTTTTTCTGTGCTTTATTTTTTTTCCTGTCTGGAGAAGGCTGCATTAGGGGTCTCATAGCCACATATCATTAAAATGGTAATTATTACATTAAATGTTCTAAACTTTTAGTTTAAGTCATCATCTTTACTTTCATTGTTGTAAACAATCCAACCATTCTGCATATTGTTACATGTAGCCGTAATAAATTTTGCCTTGCTTGTATTCTTTAGGTTATTTTGAATTTTGTTAAATTGCCCTTATTGCTTACAAAATACCCATGAAAAGAATGATAGAATCACAAAGTATCATTGTAAGATTGTATTATAAACAAATCTCATTCTACAGCAACAGAAATTAAACTGAAATGGATTTAGCAAAGGTCACCTGTTTTGAAAGTGGAAGAACTCTTGCTTCAGAATCTCAGAGAAAATTCTTAGAACCCTGAACCCATACAAAACATCTGAACCAAATACATTGTGCATCTTACTATTACTTTTATTATCAACTTTATATGAAACAAAAGGAAGCAAAACCACAAAGTATGAATTAAAAGTTTTAGATGAGTAGTAATATTAATACATTTGAAACATTGGTTAAATACATTCAGGAATGTATAGCATTTTTATAATGCCCTGACCTTACTCTTTTGGTCCACCCTGGAGGTCACCTGCAGTTTCAGTAAAGAATGTCACACAAGCCAATGGCTTCCTACCTCGGACACCTCAAACTGAGGGCTTTCTGTAGTTGCAGAAGCACATGAAGTCTGATTCAGGAGCAGGCCAGAGGTGTGGGAAAATTAATGCCCGTAAGAGAAACTTTCTTTTTTTTTTTTTTTTTTTTTTTTTGAGACGGAGTCTTGCTCTGTCCCCCAGGCTGGGGTGCAGTGGCGCGATCTCGGCTCACTGCAAGCTCCGCCTCCTGGGTTCACGCCATTCTCCTGCCTCAGCCTCCCGAGTAGCTGGGACTACAGGCGCCTGCAACCATGCCCAGCTAATTTTTTGTATTTTTAGTAGAGACGGGGTTTCACCGTGTTAGCCAGGATGGTCTCGATCTCCTGACCTCGTGATCCGCCCGCCTCGGCCTCCCAAAGTGCTGGGATTACAGGCTTGAGCCACCGCGCCCGGCCGAGAAACTTTCAAACAATACGGAATATTGATTGTTAGATAAAACCTCAACTTTCTCACTCATTGGTGAGAAATTCTCTCCGTATGAAATCAGCAAATCTGAGTCTGCAGTTGCTCGCAGCAATGCCCATTTATCAGCACATGGTTTATTGACTTTACCCCCTTTTTGATCTCATTTCCCTAACCGTGCTTTCTGGGATCAGGCACTACTTGTGGAGAAACATCACCTAAGAAGTGCCCTTCTTTCTTAGAGAGCATTTCCCTTTCTTAGATGTGATTCTTAGAGTCAGATTCACCTCCAAGCTTTGTATATATGATACCAAATCATTACTGGAGGTGTCAATCAATGCATATATGTCCAAGAGGTAATTTCTTAGAAATTTATTCTATTGAATTAAACTTATCACCAAAATGTTTGTTCCAAGCCATTGTTTTACATAATTATAATAGTGCTAGTTTCTCATGTAAAAGCTTCATGCCAGGAAGTCAGTAATTGTTGCCAACCCAGCTATCCATCTTGCATCATCTTACTTTATTTTAAAAATCTTTTTGTTTTTAAAATCTCAAAATATTTTAAAATTCTAAAAGCAGAGCATAAGACCCCATATAGCCTGCCATTCAATTTCAATAAATATTAACATTTGCTATACATTTTAATGTGTCCTATCCCATTTAATTTTTAAAATCTTCATGGAATTGTAATATACACAGACAAGTGCATATATCATAAGTGCATATATCATAAGTGTACAGTAAAATGAGTTTTCTCTAACTGAACACACTGATGTAACCAGCACACAGATAAAACAAACAGAATATTGTCAGCACTTCCAAATTCCTCCCCCATTCACGTTCCTTTCAGTTAACACTCACACCAACACAGGAACATATTATATTATTCTATTTTTCAAGAGTCTTTTAAAGCAAATAACACTCATCCTGTCATTTTATTATTAAGTCTAATCTAAAGACAAACCACTCTCTAGTCACACCATGCTTCACCTTGCTAACAAGCATACGATTTTTCCAAAAATTTTGTTGAAAAATGCTTTAATTAGAAATGAACAAAACCTGGATTTAGTTAATTGAAGAAAAACATATGACAGTAAAATACATGCTTTCACTCTACAGGTTTGGAATTAGGCAGAAAAACAGTGTCCCAGGTTCAAAGATTGTGAAAGGCACACACTGACTTTTGAGACTTGCTATCTCTTCATACCTTGAATTGGATCACTTTGCTAAGAAACTGCAATTTTATTAATAATATTCTTAGATTATAGCATTACATCCTAACTTTAACCCAATTTGTCAACTAATTATTTTATTTGGGCGTAAATCATAATCTATGTTGAAAGTCTTATTTTAGGATGACTAGAGGTGTTGCAGAATAATTTTCTTTTTCTTGGGACATATCTGTTAATTTAAAATCCAGCTTTGAATTTGCAAATGCTCAAAATAATTAATTTTGATGACGACATAATGCAATATATTTTAAAAATATGTTGTCTTTCCCCACAATATAGAGTAATTCCATATTTATTCAGGGCTTCTTTATTTGATAAACAAATGCCCAAAGGATACAATTATTGCCTATCTGACTCAGTGTACTGCCTTTTCTGCTGAAATGTAACCCTTCCTCTTGTTAGCATAGAAATAAAGAACTGATAGTGAATTTCAAGTTACTTCTTTACGTTTCAATATAAAGTGAGTCTCATGTTTACTTTCCATATTGAATTAATAATGTTAGAAAGAGCTGTAAACAAGAAATTGTGAAAACATAATTGGGTAATTATCACTTTTGAGAAAGTCTAGGTTTGTAATACAATCTTTATGTTTGCCTTCTTTCAATGATACGGTGCAAATAAATAGTATCACTATTCAAATGATATCCTCACATTTAGTTAATAAAACATTCAAGTAAACACAAAATATTGATTTCTCACACAATGTTGAAAGCTAATAAGTATAAAATAAAGTTATGTACAAGAAATCTAAGGTCATGACAGATTATTTAAAATAATTTATAGTGAATATTGCTGTTATTATTATTATTAATTTTAAAGTCAGGGTTTCTTTCTGTTGGCCAGGCTGGAGTGCATGGTGTAATCATAGCTCACCACAGCCTCAAACTCCTGAGCTCATGATATTCTTCCACCTTAACCTCCAGATTATCTAGGACTATACGGATGCACCATCACTTCTGGCTACATACAGAATATATATATATATATGTATTTATGTATATATATATATATATAGTAGAGACTTGCTTTGACTTTGTTTCCCAGACTGGTCTTGAACTCCAGGCCTCAAGCAATTCTCCCACCTCAGCATCCCGAAATGCTGTGATTACCAGCATGAGCCACTGCATATGGCTTATAATGACCGTTATTTTTCATCTTAATTTTTAAACTACCTAAAGAATTCGCACTCAGAAACAATGACTTCCAGCATGCAGAATTGAAAATTACCTATCTTGTTTATTTTGCAGATAGTGTATAATTGCCATTTATTTTTCTAATTTAGCAAACATTTAAAATATATGCATTTCTTAAAATTCTTTGACTCAAAGATGTTTATTTTATCTGTCTAAATCAGTTTTTGAAGAAAATACTTAAAAGCATAAGTTTCCAGGGATGCTTTCAAAAAGAAAAAGGGAAGTAATATAGTAAATATCTCTAACATTAATTGTTTACCTCTCAAATAATAATTAAAAGCACTTGAAATATGTATCAATAAAAAAATAAAACTCATTTTTAGTTTGTTCTTTCTCCCGTATCCTTGCTGTCATAGCTAATTTGAGCTCATTAAGAAGTATCAGTGGGGTGGAGCTTTTTTCCTGGTAATGACAGTCTAGGTAATTTGGATCAAAATTGCCACTGAAAAGTCAGTAATTTGTAACGAGAATTTCTGTATAGCTATATATCTACATCAATGTACGTGTCTGTCTGTCTGTCTATCTAAACAACAGAGACCTAACAAGCCAGTGAGAATTGTGGGGCCAAGATTTAAGAGATAAAAAAAATACCTAGGATAGTAACCCAAGCATTGAGGTCACTTTCCCTTTTCTCTCAACACAAAGAATTAGCATGTTCCTGAAGATGTGGCCAAGAGGCTGAAAAGCAAAGCAAAATATTTCAAAAATTCAAGGGCCTAGCAGGGTAAAGTTGTGATTTAGCACCCACTAAAAAAATAAAGCATGGTAAAATACCAAGTTTAATTTGAAACCTGAAAGATCTGCAATTTAGGAGTAAAGATGAAACTGAAATAGACTAGCTCTCACTGGGTCTGAATCACAGCTTGAAATCAACTCCAGCACTTATGTGATTAAGGTAATCCAGATAATATTATATTGCCTCAAGTCTCAAGTTCTACAATTTATTTTCCAATTATTTTTAAATTTTTAATATTTTAGAGACGGGGTTTTGCTATGTTACCAAGGCTGAACTTGAACTTCTTGGCTCAAGCCATCATCCCACCTCAGCCTGCAAACTAGCTGGGACTATACGTCCATGCTACTGAGGCTGGAAGTTCTACAATTCATTTTAAAATGAACAATACTGGTGGCCTAATCCAGTATATCCAAATGTATGAAGAAATAAGGCGAATTGACTGCTATTGTCTGAATTGTGCCACCTCTTCCCCCAAATTCATATGTTGAAGTTTTAACTTCCAGTACCTCATAAAGTGATTCTGTTTGAAGATAGGGCCTGTAAAGTGGTGACTTAGATAAAATCAGGACAGTGGATGAGCTATAATCTAATATTACCTGATGTTGTTATAAGAGGAGGATATTAAAACAGACACAGAGGGAAAATGATGTGAAAACATCTGATGAAGATGGCCATCTACAAGCCAAAATTGTGAGAAAATATATTTCTGTTATGTTAGCCACCTGACTGATACTTGCTCATCACACTACTGTTATACTAATATAGTGATAAAAGCCCAAGGAAACATAAAATAGAAATATCTATGGGGAAGACAGATAGCCGTGGTCTATATATAGGGAAAATAAAGTCTATACCTAAAATATTCCAGGAGCTAAAATAAATGATTTACACAGAAATGGAAACTATTATAATAACCTGAGAAACTCTATAACTGGAAAATTGAGAAACTGAAATCAAGAACTCAAAGATGGATTTAATAACAGATTTGATATAGATGAAGAAAGACTATTGAACTGGATGACAGATCAGAAGACAACTTCCCAAATATAGCAAAAAAAAAGAGGAATAGAAAATAAAGAAAAGAGCATATGAGACAAGAGATTAACAAAAATAGTCTATGTATACATTATTGGATTCCAAGGAGGAAAAAAGTATTAAAATTTAAAGATATAATAACTGAAACATTTAAAAACTGATGATAACATAAAGCCTCAGATTAAGAAGCAAATGTGTAATGACACCCATAGACTCAAAGTAAAGGGTTGGAGAAAGATCTGTCATACAAAAGGAAAACAAAACAGGGCTCACCACGCCCTTACAAAAAACACTGAAAGCGAAAACAATCCTAAGCAAAAGGAATGCAGCTGGAGGCACCACATTACTCAACTTCAAACTGTACTGTAAGGCTACAATAACCAAAGCAACAAGGTACTTGTACAAAAAACAGACACATAGACCAGTGGGACAGAATAGAGAACCCAGATGTAAAGCTGCACACTTACAGCCATCTGGTCTTTGACAAAGTTGATGAAAATAATCAATAGGAAAAGGACTCCCTTTTCAATAAATGGTGCTGGAATAGCTTGCTAACCATATGCAGAAGAATGCAACTTGACTCCTACCTTTCACCATATCCAAAAATGAACTCAAGTTTGGTTAAAGATTTAAATGTAAGATTTCAAACTTTAAGAATCCTAGAAGAAAACCTAAGAAACACCATTCTTAACATTGTCTTTCGGAAAGAATTTATGACTAAGTCCTCAAAAGCAATTGCAACAAAAACAAAAATTGACAAATGGGACCTAACTAAACTAAAGAGCTTCTGCACAGTAAAAGAAACTATTAACAGAATAAATGGACAGCCTACATAATGGGAGAGGGTATTTACAAACCGTGCATCTAAAAAATGATTTATAAGGAATTTGATTAAACAAGTAAAAAACTAATAACCCCATTAAAAAGTGGGCAAAAGACATGAACAGTCACTTCTCCAAAGAAGACATACAAGCAGTCACAAGTACATGAAAAAATGCTCAATATCAGTAATCATCAGAGATATGCAAATCAAAAACTCAATGAGATACAATCTCACCACCAGTCAGAATGGCTATCATAAACAACTTGAAAAACAATAGATGCTGGCAAGGCTGTGGAGAAAAAGGAATCCTTATACGTTGTTTGTGACAATATAAATTAGTTCAGTCACTGTGGAAAGTAGTTTTTAGGTTTCTCAAAGAACTTTAAACAGAACTCTCATTTGACCCAGCAACCCCATTACTGGGTATATATCCAAAAGTAAATACATCGTTCTACCCAAAAGACACATGCACTTGTATGTTCATTGCAGCACTATTTAAAATGGCAAAGACAAGGAATCAACCTAGGTGTGAACCAATGGTGGAAAAAGAAAATATGGTACATATACACCATGGAATAATACATAGCCATAAAAAAAGAATGGAATTATATTCTTTGAGGCAACATGGATGTGCTAGAAACCATTATCCTAAGCACAGGATGAACACAGAATTAACGCAGGAACAGAAAACCAAATATTGCATGTTCTTACTGATAAGTGAGAACTAAACATGGAGGGTTCATGGATGTAAAGATGGCAACAATAGACATTGGGGACTACTAGAGAGGAAAGGGAACTTGGGGGTTCTGCGTTGAAAAACTATCTATTGGGTAGTATGGTCACTACCTGGGGACAGAATTATTTGTATCCCACACCTCAGCATCACACAATATACCCATGTAACAAACTTGCACATGCACCCCCTGAATGTAAACTAAAAAGTTGAAATTATATTTAGCCATTATATTTATCAGGAAGAAGTCAAATGAAGAAAATGCACTTCCACATAATAAGATAAATACACTACTAAAACTAAACAAAACATACAAAGAGAAATCATTAAAGCACTCGGAAAAAACGATGGGTTACCTGCAAAGAATTTAAAATAGGATTGAAGCCAGATTCCTCAACAGAAAAAAATTAAAGCCAGATGTCAGTGAAATAATATCTTCAAAATATTAAAAGTTAAGTATTCTATACACAGAGAAAATAGTCTTCACAAATGAAGTGAACAAGAGGAAAAGGTGCTCATTCTTAATCACAATCTGATATGGTTCGGATGTTCTGTCCCCTCCAAATCTCATGTTGTAATGTGACCTCCAAAGTTGATAGTGAGCCCGGTGGGAGGTGTGTGGGTCATGGGAGAAGATCCCTCATGAGTGGCTTGGCGACGTCCTCATGGTAATGAGTGAGTTCCCACTATGTAAGTTCATGTGAGATCGGCTTGTTTAAAAGAGTATGACATCTTTCCCCTTGCTCTCTCATCGTGTGATACACCTGCTTCCTTGTCCTCTTCTGCCATGATTGTAAGCTTCCTGAGGCCCCTAACAGAAGCTGTGCAGATGTTAATGTCATGCCTATATAGCGTGTAGGCACATGAGCCGAAATAAACCTCTTTTCTTTATAAATTACCCAGTTGCCATTCCTTTATAGCAATGCAAACAGACTAATGCACACTAGCAAAAAATGCAAAATGAATGTGCACTAAATGTCATTTCTCATCTATTATAATGGAAAAAGTTTTAAAAGTTTGAAACTATTATGTTAGTAAGACTTGGGGAATAGGCATTCTCATTTAGCACAAGACAGTGCAACAAGTATGGAAAGAAGTTAGGCAACTTGACAATATCACATACACATTTTCCCTTGTATCTGGAAATTCTTTCCTATCCCAAACATGTACTGGCAAAAATATACAAACAGGCATGCGTACAGGAAACAAAATGTAGTACTATTTATAAAAGAAAGAGAATATAATACAGTGCAAATATACATTAATAGGGATTGATTCAATGATCTATGGTATGATCCTTAGTTAAGGAGTTTTCCAAGCTAAGTTTTGAAGATGTGACCTGATTTATGCTTGGCGGGGATAGTAAAATTTGAGGAGAGAGAGATAAATTGAGAGAAGAATTATTATACTAAAAGGAAAAGTACTGATGATTTTTGGAAATTCTCAGCCAATCCACATTGCAACTATGGTAAGATAGAAGAAATTTACAATCAGGAAAGTGTGATCTATAGAAAATCCTGGGGATGTGACCTTAAAACTCTTTCCTGAAACCTCTTGAAGATCAAAATTCATGAGTATTTAGTCACACGAAAAGCCTTTTTTTTTTTTTTTTTAAGATTAAGGGTGTGACTCACAGAACTTCTCAAACCATAGGACCTCTAGAAATCTTGAGGTAAATGTTCCTCAGCTACATCAATAGAAGCAAAAATCAAGAAGGTATTATTTAGGTAAGATCTCTCAATAAGTGTCTTGTATAATGGAGCAAATTCCTGTGATATACACTTATGTAAGTATCTAAAATAGTCAAACTAATTGAAACAGATAGTAGAATGGTAGTTGTCAGGGGCTGGGGATAGGGAGAAGTGGGGAGTTATACGAGATGAGTAAGTCCTAGAGATCTGCTGCACAACATTTTGCTTATACTTAACAATACTATACTGTTTATTTAAAGATTTGTTAAGATAATAGATCTCATGTTACATGTTCTTACCACAATAAAAATATTAAAAGCAAAGTAAAATGTTGGTGTTGGCAAGTCAGGTTTGGTCCATGGAGCCTTATTTGCTAATCTTTTGTCTAGATTATCCTGACTGATATAGTCTCATAATGAAGTCATGGGAAATACATGAATGTGAACTTCAAATCATGTATTTTGGTTGATTCTCCTGATGTTTTATGTCTTGAAATTAAACTAACACTTGCAAAGCAGTTTTGACACTCTGTGATTTTCATTTTCCATGTAGTTTCTAAATAATATTAGGACTGTGTTTACATTTAAAAAATAAATTTCTATACCCTTGAATTAAAAAACAAACAAACAAACAAACAATTTACCTGCAAATCCTGCTAACTATCATTAAAAAGGAAGGATAATTTGTGAGGTTAGCAGAGACCAGAGGACGGAGTCAAGAGCCACAAAGAATTACTCCAGGTCATGAAACATATGGAGCTTGCTGGGCTTGATTTTGAAACTATTTTAGAATGCTTACTCCATTTTATATTCCATTTCCTCTCGGTTTGAACCATAATGTCTGTAACTGTTATACTATGCCTGTCCCACCATTGTGGTTGGGTAGAGAAAATGTCTTTTTAACGTCACTTATTCACAGATGGAGAGAAATTGTTCCCAGGTGCTATACCTAATGGATTACTTAACGGATTCAGATGATGTGATTTGGGGGGACTATTGAGCTGATTGGATTTGAGATTTTAGACTTTGACTTGATGCTGTAATGGACACTAGAAAGTCACTGCAAGATCAGAGCAGGAGGAAAGAACTTTCCTTTTACCTATATGCTTTGTCCCACGTAAAAGTTAGTGGATTGTTATGTAGGGAACCATACTATTACTCATCACAGCATCAACTTTCATAGGCTATTAGTCCTTGCCTTCTAGCAAGTTTCTGTATTATCATAGCAGCAGCTTTTCGACTCCATTGTGCCCAGAACCCTTCAAAATTTGCTGCCATTGGTCGCCAAAGCAGGAGGTAATGGTAGTTAGGGGAAAGCTGAAGTCTTAGCCCAGGTTTGTCACACTGGGCTCCTAGTTGGTCAACAGATTAATTCCATAGCTATTTTTCCAGTTTCTGAATATGTATTAGAAAAGACACACTTGGCAACTGGCAAAATCCACATTAGCTTTGTGGCCCATGCATAAAGGCCACAGTAGTAACAAGGTCTAAATGAAAGCCACTGGGCCTTTTTCTCGCTATTCAGATATTAAACAAGAAACAATGCTTGAAGGCTTTGAAAATATTTGTACTGTCATCATAAAGACTTGTAAAAATGCAGAGTGGTGATACTTATCACATCTCCATTTAACTTGACTATTTGACCTACACAAGAGTTGGATGGTTCTTAGAGAATGACTTTGATGACTCTATTTGCAGCCAATAATCCAGATATAATATTTTTACTAGAAAAATCAGTATCATCCTTAAGACTTGGTTTTCAGATATTGACCTAACCAATCCTTTTTTCTCCATGCAAAAATTGCAAGGACCATCAGAAGTTGGTCTCGTCTAGCATGATCAGTGGTACATTCTCACAGCCATACCTCAGGGTTATGTCTCTTCCCCTCCTCTGTGCATAATACAGTCTTCAGAGGTCTTGATCACCACATTCCACAAAATATCACATTGTTTCTATAAATTGATGTTATTGTCCAAATTGGATTGGATGAGCTGGATGCAGTAAATTCTTTAGATATCTTAGTAATACGTAGATGAGCCAGAGAGACAGAGATAAATCCCACAAAATTTCAGGGGCTTCTCACATCAGTATAGTTTCTGTAAGTCAAATGGTCTGGGGCACAAGATATATTCTTCAAGTTGAAACACAGGTTACTTTACTTCACATTGCCTAACTACCCCCTGCCCCCACCCCCCACCCCACCAACACACATACACAAGGCAGTGTTTGGTGGGGTTGCTGTTGTTGTTTTTAATTTGGAAGAAATGTATGCCACTTTTCTGTGTTTCTGTACCAAATTACCTGTAAGTTTAGTCTCCCCGGGGAAAAGAAGGCTCTGTTGCAATGTACCCTTCAGTACAATCCGACTTTTCTGTTGGGCCTATAATCAAGTCAATCCAATGATGCTCTAATCATCTGCGGCAAATAGGAATACTGTATGGAGAACCTGGCAAAAACCTATTGGAGAACTGCAATATAAAGGATTAAAAATTCCTTAAGGATTTTGGAGGAAACCTATGCCCTCTTTGGCAGATAACTATTTTCCTCTTGAGAAAGAGCTTCTGGCTTGCTACTTGGCATTGGTAAAGACTCAGTGCTAAGTGTGGAATATCAGGTACCACGAAGTCTGATCTTTCAATCATGAACTAGTCATTTTCTGATCTACCAGACTAAAGGTTGGGCATGAGCAAAAGCAATCATCATCAAATGGACATAGTACATTAGAAACTGGGCTCAGGCAGGTCCCAGAGGTGCTAATAAGTTGTATGAACAGGTGGTTCAGACTTACTTGGAACCAACTCTTGCAGCATTGCTTCCTCTCTTTCAAACCGTACTTCTGGCCTCATGAGGAGTTGCTTATAATCCATGGACTGAGGGGTTAAAAGCAAGAAAACAATAGTTTTTGGATGGTTCTAGATAATATGCTTATGGCACCTAAAAGTGACCAGCAGCAAATTTTCAGTCCCACAAAGATGACCCTGGAGGGCAGCAGTGTAGTGTGACCTCCCACTAGGCAGAACTTCAAGCAATATATTTTGCTGTCTGCTTTGGAGTGGAATGAAAGGTATCTAGACCTATGGACTACATTGATTGATATATAGCTGTTAGTAGTTTGACCGGATGATTAGGGATGTGAAAGGAGTGACAAATTGGCTAGAAGAAATTCTTGGGAAGATGTATGTGGACAGATATCTCTAGTAGGAACATACTGTGAAGAAACTTTAGCTTTTTGTGAATGCCTACCAAAAGGCATGCACTTTGGAAGAGATCTTAAATTACAAAGTAGGAAAATAACTCCATGGTTACCAGTAGCTTCCTTCCCCAGCCATCCCAGTACTCACTCAATGGGCCCGTGAACAAAGAGATCATAGCAGTAGGGATGAAATATGGACTTCAATAAGAGGACTTCCTTTTCACCAAAGCTGACACGAATAATGTCACTGCTCAGTGCCTAATCTCCCGGTAACACAGACCAACAATGAGTTCTCTATATAGCACCTTTCCTCATGTGGACCAGCATGCCATTTGGAAGCAGATATATTACATTTTTACATGAGGGAGGAGATAGAAATTTAACTTCACCATAATTAAAAATATTTTCTGGATATGGCTTTGCCCTCAGTGCCCATTACGTTTCTCCTAGCACAACTATCTGCAGTCTCATAATACCTTAATCAGTGTTATGAGATTTTCAGGGCATTGATTCTAATTAAGGCACTAGTTTCTTAACATAAACTACAATGGTCTTACAGAGTCCACTGGCCTTGTTACATGCTCTCTCACTCAGAAGTAGTTGGCCAAATACAAAGGTAGAATGCTTTACTGAAGAGTCATTTATAGTGGTAATGTGTGACACTATTCTGAAAAAATGTGGTCTCATAGGGTGAAGTTTATACTTTAGGTCAGAGACAATATTACATATTTCTGTTGCCCCTAATGCCAGAAACATAGGCTGGAATATCAAAGCTAGGGATTGGTGTCTCTCATGATTTTACCTAATCATACAGACACAGAATGTTTTTTCCCGCCCTGGAAACCTTGAGGTCTTAATTCCCAAAAAGGGAATGCTTTCATCAGGGAACACAATAATGCTTTCAATTCCCTTTGAAGCATAGAGTGTTGCTTGCACATTTTAGGGGTTTTTCATGCTGCTGAGTGAGTAAACAAATAAAGGTGTCACTCCACTAGGTGCAGTGATTGATCCTAATAATTCAAGGGACATGAATTTGTTGCTACACAATAGGCCAATGAGGATTATGTCTGGAACCCAGGGGATTCTCGCAGTGCCTTTAAGTCCTTCCATGACCAATGTTAAGTGCTAATAGAAAATGACAACAATAAAATAAAAAAGCCAAAATCATTAAGGATTCAAACCTTTCAGAAATGATGGTTCACCCACTACATAAAACACCACAACCAGCTGAGGTTGGAAAGGAAACCTAACTTCATATGTGTAATAAGATTAAGATAAGGAAGTCATAGATACCTCTTCATGAGCAATTACAAAAATAAGGACTGTTTTAGAGTTGCAGATTTTCTCCTTGCCTGCTATGCACGTAACCAATGTGAAATAAGGTTCGAAACCAGCCTGGCCAACATGGCGAAATCTCATCTCTGCTAAAAACACAAAAATTAGCCAAACATGGTGGCAGGCTCCCAGCTACTCAGGAGGCTGAGGCAGGAGAATTGCTTGAATCCAGGAGGCAGACGTTGCAGTGAGCTGAAATTAACCACTTTTTACTAATTAACAGATTTTATATTACATTTTCCCTGTTCAAATTGATGTTGTGGTTTCTATCTCTTGTTGGATGCTAACTGATATGTCACTTCTATGTATCTATCGCTGTATAGCAAAATACCCACCAACTGCATAGCTTTACTCAGCAATGTATTAGTATTCCATGGTTTGACAGCATCAGTGGATCATTCTCTCTTGGAGTGTCTCTTTTTCCCACGTGGCTACAGTCATGTGAAGGCTTTACTGTGCCGAATGTCCAAGATGGCTCCCTCACAGGGGTATGAGTTGATGCTGGGAGTGCATTTAGGGCTCTCAACTACAGTATCTACATGTGACCTTCTGGGCTTCCAGTACGGAAGTTGTGTTCCCAGAGGTATCATCTTAAAAGCAAACTTCCAAAAGGAAAATGAGAGATTTCAAAGCAGTCAAGAGCTATGCCTAAAGACAGTGTCGCTTCGGTCATAGTTTTACTTTTGTCCAGCCAAATAAGTATTCCAAGATGCTCTCGCTTTCCTCGGATTCTGCTGCATCACTTTAGGTACAAAGTTATCAGTTGGGTTTCTTATGTGCAACCATCATAATCTGACATTGGCAACTTAATAACAAAAAAAAACTTTATTGGAAGGATGTCAAGGATCTCACATAAATACCAGAATAGAAGAAGCCTAGGGTCTTAAAATTGATAAGAATAAAGAGTCAAAATTCTTTCCTAACAGAATTACTACTTCCGTTGGTAAAAACACCATTCCACAATTCATCTTGCCAAAAATAAAAGCACTGGATGCCAAATGCTATTGTCTTTAAAACCTTACACTTACTGTCTCTGCTATAAAGAATTCTTTATGATGCCCAAGTCTTTGTGTATTAGCTCAAGACTCACACACCAAGGAGCTTCATAAGGTTGGCCGAATCTAGATTAACATTCTGGAATCCTATCTATCAGAAGAAATTGTAAGTTAGAATCTTATGCTTTCGGCTTTTATAATTGTGGTAGAAATTTGCTTCCAGTCAAGACTTATAAAATGGAGAAGTCTCCAAACATAGGAAAAGGCACAGATACTAGGCAGGCCCCCAAATACAAAAATGTCTGTTACGCATATAATATATTTATTTTCAAAAAGGTTTATAGAAATATTGAGTGAATTTGATTTAAGTCTCTAAGATATAGCCTTAGTCAAATAACAAAGTGTGAAAAAATCTTTAGACACACTTATTAACAGGGGCGCAGCTTAATCACTGCATGATATGGTTCCTGTACACCTGTTTTGATTACCAAATAAGGTAAGCAAATAAACAATTAATTGAGTAATATCATTGTGAATGATTTAGAGTGATATGTTTTAACACATTTGTTTTCAGGGATATCAATGTGTAACAGTGTAATTTTTAAGGTGGGGGCAATATAAAACTCTGGCTCGTACTCCTCATACTTTTGATATCCATAACAATTTATTTACCTGATATTACCAATATAAAATGTATTTTATTATATGAGTGTTAGAAATAATCAAGAGGTTTTATGGTATTAGAGAAAATAATAATCAGCGATGATAATGTGTTCCATTAGTACATTGAGAGTATTTCCGATGAAGCATGGTTTTAAACTTAGATTCTGTTCTTTGCATCTTAAGATTTAGAGATTAAGAAAAAAAGGCCTTGGAGGAAACAGCTACTTCTTTAAATCTGAGGAAAATATTGACTTGCTGGGGGAAGGTTAAAAGCACTAACTGATGTATATATATCTCCACTGTACATGGCTTTAGAGGAGTGGCTAGAGGGAAAGACAGGGTCTCTATTGAGCAGGAGACAACAGCCCCATACACTACATAAACCTGTCTACAAATAACAACTTATGCTATCACATGGCTATAGAACAGGGTTACCTATAGATCAAACACAACAATATCAGTTAATTATTAGGGACCCATAGTATATATGTGAACAAAATGTATATATATGTATTATATATATTATATAGAAAATTCATTTTATAATTTTTAAATATATTAATAAATAACACAGCAGGATATAGAATACATAATCATCTATGGGAACTGTGGATACTAGATGATATGTATTCTATATCCTGCTATAAGTTATTTATTAATATAATATTTAAAAATTATAAAATACCTTTTCTATATAACATGATTTTATATTAAAATTAAATACAAAATCTAATGGCTAGCAAGAATTTAATTTTTAATCTAATTAGAAATCTAATGGCTAGCAAGAAGCTTTGTAGAGTCAAATGATTTTAGATATAAATTATAACTTGAAGATGTTAAACACTGAAAAAAGTTACTACCATAATTCAAAATTATGGTGATTTAAAGTATTTTGCATGAGATAATTGCAATGCTAATGAGAAAACTATAAGTATGCAGCTTTCAAAGTTGACAATCATTAGTTTCTTCCTTTCCTATATGTTCATGATGTACCTGACATTAAGAAGCTTAGTCTAGTTTTCTTCTCGAATCTAGGCTAGCCTTGTGAGTTGTCTGAAGAATCAAATGAGTTGGATGGCATGCTGTGAAAATTTGGATCAAGCTTTTGAGAATACAGGCTGCTTTAACTTCTGCCCTCTTGGAAGTCAACCACCAGGTGAGAAGTCTGACTCCTCTAAAGCCACCATACTATTATATACAAGGAAGCATAAGCTAGCCGGGAGAAGAGTCCAGGTGGAAACAGAAAATTACTGGCCAGCCATAAAGTATATCATCCTTTCTAGTTGAAGCTTCCTTGTATGATCCAGGCCAAGATGGTACTAGGCAGAAGAGAAGAGCTGAACAACTGAGCCTAACCAAGATTGCAGAATCATGAGAAATAATAAATTGTGCTTTAGAAAAAAAAAACTAACTTTGGGTTTCTTTGTCACCTGGGAGTAGGGAACTGAAATAGAAATTAGCACCTAAAAGTGGGATACTGTCATGAGAAATATTTAAACATATGATATTGTCTTTGGGACCAAACTGAGCCCTGAAGGGCAGCAAAGAGGCTGTTTATATAGATTGAAAAGGAAGACATTACTGGAGCACAGGGAGCTGCTATGCATTGTTGAAACAATTAATAAGACTGTCACTTTCAGTGACAGAAGATAAAAAAATGAACCGAATAGAGTGTGAATCTGGATAAGTATGTTTCTAGGCAGCACTTTGAAACTAAAGTTGGCTGCTTTTAGCTGTCTCTGATAATGTATTGCAAGAAAGAGATAAATAATAGTTGAGTTTTCAAAAAGACTTTAGAAGAAACCCTCCTGTTCAAGTATTTTCTGGGTTACATTATCAGCATAAAGCAAGAGATCTGCAAAATAAACATGACCTTAGGAAGACAAAATTCAGGGTACTATGGGTAAAATATGCTCAGAGTCAGTTTCAAATTGAGGGTTAAGACTTCCATAAAATTTAAGTCAATACCTTGAGTTAGAGCTTCTCATCTACACAAAAGTACTAGTCATATTATGGGCATGAATCTTAAGAGCATAGTCCCATAACACCCTGTCTTGTAAAATGAACTAGATAGAGTTCTGCCTCAAAAAGACTTGTGAGTGTGATTTTGAATGAAAATTTCTAATGAAATAAATCCAGTAAGACTCATAGAAAATTCATGATATTTTCAAGATAATTTTATTGGCAAAGTCCCCACAAATGTTGACTAAAAGAGACAGAAAAAATGGAAAAGAGGCCTTTGGGCAACCAAATTTCTATGGGCAGGAAGCAGACTGAGAAAGACACTCAGTTGCAAACACTATCCATTTCTTATGGAAAATAAAGAATAACTCAGAAGTTAGAGCTAAGAGCCTGCAGCAAAGGCTTAAGAGCCATGTAAAATCATTCCCAGAAAGTACAAGTGTCCTTGCCAGGAACATACATTGTACCTTGCCTCTGTAAAAGAGAAGACTTCAGAAATATTCCCTTCTGTATTTCAGAATTCGTATGGACTAATGACTGTTATGTGCCATTTGTTTTTTCTTTTTTTGAATAAGAAAGTGTTTTAACAAAATGTGATTTTGTTAAAGTAAAATCTCCTGTTTTAGCAAACAATACCACAGTATACCTGCCTCTACAGACATAGATTAGATTATATTTGCTATTGTCACAAGATCTTTGGGGTGTTGCTTCACCAGCCAGAAACCTGTGGCCGGCAGCACCTTCTGCCTGAGTATTGCTTGTGCCCACTGGCCTCATTTTGCCCACTTAGCCCAGCAAGCTGTGCTCGGCTTGAGCTACTGGCCTGGATCTCACCCCTGCTAGAGGTGAGCCAGGCGTGGAACAGTGAGGAACATGTGGGTGAGCAAGTGCAGAGTCTGGCCACAGCATACAGCCAGACACAGAGGCTGCTGCATCTGGCAGGCAGCTCCAGGCACTGGCACAGGTGCTGGCTCCATGCAAAGCTGTGGCTCGACCAGATGTATTGCACATGGCTTTTGCAGCAGGCACCTGTGTCTGGATAAGGGGAATGCAGTGGTACCTAGAAGCTTGGAGATGCCAGGAACTGCAGAGCTTGAAAGAGGGTGTCATAGCCCTGGCTCATGGAGTCCCTAGGTCTGGGCTTCCCAAAGGCCTGCAGCTCTTTTCTCCTCATCTCTCACAATGTGGTGAGTGGGGAGAGAGGGCGCATTTCAACCCTGTTTGTATTACAGTTCTTTCTGTCCAGTCATTCAGTGGGTCCCAAGTTCTTGTCCCATGTCCTGGAAGAATGAGGTACGTGGACAGCTCAAAGGTGAGAAGGACAGAGAAGAGCTTCAATGTGCAACACAACAGCTCTCAGGAAATCCAAAGTGGATAGCTCCTTTCTGCAGCCAGGTCATCCAAAAAGTGTCCAGCTCTAGGCAGAGAGTAGACCCACAGTGGGTAGCTCCTTTCCACAGGTCTTGACATCTGTCCTAGTCTGGCAGAGTCTGGGGTTTTTATGGGCTCGGAAGTGAGGAAGCAGGTGCTGATTGGTCCATGGGTGGCCATGGGCAGGCCCAGAAAAAGCACTATAGGTTCTCACTGTGGGCACCAGACTCCACCTAGAATTGGCAGGCTTCAGGCTGTCCCTGGCTTGAAGGTGAGATTTCACCAGGGACCCACCCCTTTCCACCCAGGAGCCTGTCCTCCTCCTGCCTCTGTCAACATGCTGTCCACAGTGACCAAGTAGTTTGTGCTCAGGGGCATCTGCAGGCCTGCACTGAGCCACCATCAGCCCCCCTCCCCGAGTCTCCCTCCCTGAGCTTCTCAGTGCTCAAAGGTTCAGATGGGGCTGAGGCACTGATGAGTTCAGGGAGGGAGGCTCAGGGTGGGGGCACTGAGGGTGGCTCAGTGCATGCCTGGAGGTGCCCCATCAGTGCCCAAAGTTTCAGAGGGGGAAAGGGGCCTGGCATGTCAGCGCCACCCCAAGCGCACACACACCTGTCCAGGTCAAGACAGTGCCCAGGCTTGGCTTCAACTTTCCTTAAAAATCAGAGCAGGTGCTGGGAGCAGGGAGAAGCCAGGGAGCAGGAGCAGGCACTTCCAAGCCTGCAAGAGTAGGGGGGCTTCCTGGGCCCCAAGAGCATATGGGTGCCTGAGTTCAGAGTTACGGCTGGGCAGCTGCAGCCGCACCCACCAACTCAGTAGTGATTGGGGCTTCCACCTGTTCCCATCCCCCTCTGGCTCCTTAAGCACACATCCCCACTGCACCTCCCCTGCTGTGGCCGGCATCTTTGCAGTGCTCCCTCCAGATGGGACATCACTGCCATCACTGCCATCACTAAGTTTTTGTTGTTGGTGTTGTTTTTGCCTTTAACTGCTTTCTTCATTTTCTTTGCCTGAGATTGTACCTTAAGATTTTACCACTCAATACCATGAAGTATCATTATTATAGAATAAATAGCACATTAAGAAATAAATCAAACTCTTTAAGACAGAATTGGTCACGTAAAACAAATTGTACCCTTTTTAGGCCCCATAACCTTGATTGTTAATATTTAAGTAGGCTTCATTTAGTCCCGTCTTTAGATAGATAAGTGTATCAATGGAAAGATAGATGGATAGTTAGATGGATAAGCATATATATAATGCCTGTTAACTTGGGACTTTGTTGCAAAAAAAAGCAAATTATATATTAATAATGACTTAACCTACTGTTTGAAATAAATACTTTTTAACAATACCCATACACTATGAATTGCAGATGCTGCAAGTGGATTCTGGTCCTGCAAATGGATTCTGATCAGTCTTCAAATCCTTTTTTTATTTATCAACTACTATGGCCAAATAAATAGTTCCTGTTTAGTTTGTATCTGTATAGTTATCTATTGCTTTCTAACAAATTACCCCAAAACTTAGCAGCTTAATGTATTTACTATCTCGTATAGTTTCTGAAGATCCATTATGCTGGAGCAGCTTGGCTGAGTGATTTATGCTAAGAGTCTCTTATGGAGTTATAGTCAAGCTGTTAGCCAGACCTGTAGTCATCTTGAGGCTTAACTAGCGGTGAAGGATCAGTTCACCTGATTATTAGCAAGCCTCAATTCCCTTAAACTACCTTCCAGCATTGCCATTATTAACATAAAGAGAAATTATATTTGAATACATAATAAGAAAATATAATTATAGGAAAAAGAAAAACCTTTTTTGATTGAGTTGTCAAACTTTGATATAAAATTATATTCTAAAATTTTTTAATGTCTATGGCAGAGAGGTTAACACAACATTTTATTTTATGTTACAGGATATCACCTGTCTTCAGGGATTTTATAGTATTTCATGGATATGGTTTGTAAAGAGTTTTGAGAGAATGTCTGCTCTTTTCACACAGTGAGAAAGTGTCCAAATTCTTATGCATTTCTAATCAGTAACACTATATTATTAATTGCTTATGTTAAAAAATAACAATTTTATTTAACTTGTGAGTACAGGTACACTTCAAATCTGTGCTGCATTTCTGAGGTTATGTGTTTGTGTATACCCAGTTCTGCTTGAGAATCTTGTGGCATCAACCTCTTAGGAGACCAGAAGAGTCTTTTTGGCTTCTGAATGTTTTCTCTTGCCCTTTCTATTACCCTTAAAAGAAATTTCAACGATGGTACAGATGACTGGAGTCTAGTGTAGACTGATTCTATGATCATAACTTGAAAACTTTGGAAAGTGTTTCAGGGATAGTAAGCACACCAGGGACAGCATCAGCAACAGCATCATTTACAGTTCACAAGCAACCAAAATCCTAATAAATGGTCTGCATTGAAAATATATTGTGTTACAATTGTTGAAGAAAGAGAGAATTCTTATATCACTGATGATGAAACAGTACAAACAAAAATCAGTGATATTTTAGCAAAACGAACATTTACAATGACAAGAGATATTTCTTATTTTGTAATTTTTTGGCCCAGTATTGATCTAAATACGGAAAATGCCAATTGTTTTATGGGCAATATACACATAATTAGAGCCACATGGAAAATCTTCATATCATCTGTGAAATTATTTTTGCTAGAATTTTTCATTTTTTGCCAAGGGCCTTTTTGTTAATTTAGTCATACATAAAAATAGTTTTCATGTAAGAACAGCTTTCTATATTTTCTAGTCTAAAATTATTATCTATTTTTTCCTCAGGGAAAAAATAGTAATCTTGTATGTGTACTAGAGAAAAAAATAAATCAATATAAGGAATCGTCACAGTTAATTCACATTTGATTATTCAAGGTTTTTGCACAGTGAATGGAACTTGGATCATTCAGGGAGGCTTTTGGCTTTCAGTAAGAGAAAACTCAATTAAACACGGCTTAAGCAATATGGACAATTAATTCAAAAATTATACCCTAAAGCTCTAATGTGGTTCCAGAGCTGTTGAATTCGACACCTCTGAGAGGCTATTAGCTTTATTGTCATGATAACAAAATCAGTCATGTTCCTCCAGGAATCCTGTCTTTCCACATCAGTGACCAAGGCAGGCAAGAAGACAGGGCACGGGGCACCTTCTAGTAGGCATCTTTTTATCAAAGTAAAAGTTCTCTTTTGAAAAGTGAGCAATGAAGCAGGTTCCCATGGCCCATATCTATCAAGTGAAACGGACTACAGACGAGCCCCTTTCTTCCATGTATGTCCAAAGTTAACTTGTTTACTTGGTAGTCATATCTTCTTTATAAAACAGAATGCAAGAGAAAACATTTGAGCTTATTTTTGGTTGAGATTTGCAATAAATAGGTAATTTTAATATATTTTAATCTTACAAACATTAAATAATTTAGTTAACATACTTCAATTGGCTTCTCTGGAAACAATCTGAATATCAACCACAATTGACAATAAGTAGGCTGGGCTAAAATTTAGTTTCTAGAATTATAAATACTTAAGTTAAATGTAAATGCATGACATTGGAAAAATTGCTTTGTTTCATTTGTAAAGTGTGGATAATAATACTAGGTGTGTGTGTCTGAGTGTGTGTGTGTGTGAGAGAGAGTGTGTGTGTGTGTGTGTGTGTAGGGAACATTAAATAAGACCATGCTCATAAAATGTCTAGCGTATTGTTTTGCAAAGTCAGCATTCAGCAAATATGAACCACGAAAAGGTTCATAATGAACAAGATGATAATTTGATCTTATATTTCTAGCTCTGACCTGGAAACTAAGCATGTGCCACATGAATCACATATCCATAACCCTATATTCATGCGAGTAAGTTGACTATTTAGCACTCAGTTTCGTGTATATCCTTCTTCTTTTTCCTGTCATTTATTGAATATTGACTGTTCTCCAGACACTGCGCAAAGCTCTTTATTTGCCTTGTTTTAATCCCCAATTAATACTTTTTTTAACTGAAGAAAAAACAGATTCAGAAAGTTAAATAAGTCATTCAAATCACAGTTAGGGAGAGACATAGGTCTGCTTTGCTTCCAGCTTCTGTTTTTAACCACTGCAGAATTCTGCTTCTCTTTTACAATACTTTTATGATTTGTTCTTCTTTTCTTTCTTTTTCTTTTTTTTTAAACAAATCCATCAATACAATTAATTTTAAACTAAAAATGTTGCCCTTCGGTTTAGAACTCTAGAGTTCTGTTTTTATTTTTCTTCTTTTCTCTTGTACTTTTCATTCATCACACGTTCTCTTTACTTATACACATGTGAAGGGATGGTACAAGAACAGCCACAACCTGTTAACTAGTTTCCCTATACAAACACTGGCATTGTGTATTAGTCGGGGGTCTCTAGAGGGACAGACTGATAGGATATATGTATATATGAAAGGGAGTTTATTAAGGAGAATTGACTAACACGATCACAAGGTAAAGTCCCTCGATAGGCTGTCTGCCAGCTGAGGAGCCAGGAAGCAAATCGGAGTCCCAAAACCTCAGAAGTAGAGAAGTCAACAGTGCAGCCTTCAGTCTGCAGCCAAAGGCCCGAGAGTCCCTGGCAAACCACTGGTGTAAGTCCAAGGGTCTGAAACCTGAAGAACTTGGAGTCTGATGCGAGGGCAGGAAGCATCCAGCATGGAGAAAGATGAAGTCCAGAAGACTCAGCAAGTCTGCTCCTTCCAATTTCTTCTGACTGCTTTATTCCAGCTGTGCTGGCAGCTGATTGGATGGTGCCCACTCAGACTGAGAGTGGGTCTGCCTCTCCTGTCCACTGACTCAAATGTTAATCTCCTTTGGCAACACTTTCACAGACACACCCCAGAACAAAAGTTTGCATCCTTCAGTCCAATCAAGTTGACAGTATTAACCATCACACATTGTAACTCTTTTCTTGATTTTTTTCCTATTAAAATTTATTATTTTTACGGAGTTTCTTCTCTGTCAATAAACTATTTTAAATTTTTTATAGGATATGCATACTTACTGACTAAACAGATAACAATGAGGTTTTCACATAAATTGGCATTTGCCTGTCTTATTGTAATACTGAGTTTTGAGTGGATGATGTAAGTGTTTATAGTTCAGGAGATGAATTGAATTGTGTTCCCCTAAAATTCGTATGTTGAATCTCTAATCCCCAGTACTTCATATGTGGCTATATTTGAGCTTAAGGCCTTGAAAAAGTGATTAAGTTAAAATGAAGTCTTTAGGGTGGGCCTTAATGTAATCTGAATGGCGTTCTTATAAGAAGAAGAAATCTGGGCACACCTAAAGGCAGCCGACTTAAGCATGGAGAAATAAGAGACCATGTCAGGACACAATGAGGGGACAGAGCTATCATAAGCCAAGGAGACAGGCCCTGGGAGAGCCCAACCCTGGCAACGCGTTGATTTTAGACTTCCAGTCTCCAGAGCTTTGAGAAAATAAATTTCTGTTGTTTAAGCCACTCATTATACAGTATTTTGTTATGGCAGCACAAGCTGACTAATTTATTAATTTATTTATTCAATGAATATTCACCACAATTCTCCACTTTACTCCACATACATTCCTAGTGCCTTAGCATGCATGGTTGGATAAAGTGAAGCATCCTGGAAATGATGAAATGTCTGTAGAATGTTACTACCATGGAAGAAAAGAACAGAGTATAAAGTGAGGCTGAGATATTGTAATTCTTGTTGTTGTTGGAGATGATGATCAAAATCATGATCATGATAATGTACCATGAAAATCAAAATTTTCAGGTGAATTTTTGTGAAAGAATTTTTTGTGGGAGATTATGAAAGTGAATATATAACAACGTGGATGCTGTTAAACTGATGTCACTCAATTGTTAGTAATTCTCTGTGTACTGTGGCAACTAAGTCCTTTTATACTGTGAAGTTCAATGTTATGAATAGCTTATAGAAATAGGTAACATCATTCTCTTCCCCATTCCCTGGCCCCTACTATATATGTATATGGATAGACAGTTATATGATATATTTATATATGATTATGTAATTATATAATTATATATAATATAAATATATTTATATATTATAAATATAAATTTATAATATATTATAAATTTGTAATTATATATATTATAAATATAATAATTACATATATAGAGAGAGTGGGGACCAAGACTGTATTTTTATATATAGTAGGAGCCAAGAACTATGTTTATATATGGTATATAAATAAATATAAATAAAAATATATATATCTATCTTCTGATTTTCATGGAAGTTGAAATGCCTCATAAAAGAACGACATGTTTAGATATGTTTTTACATGGCATGTAAAAATGGAGACAATTGGCAGGAGGTTGAGCTATCAGAGAAAATGTCACCAAGGAACTTGTGAAGTGTGGCATGATGAGACAGCTTTAACGACAGGGCCTGAGGTTCCTAGTACTGTGAGACAGCTTTGACCTAGATTTTCTAGAAGCAGATATGTGCTGTGGGGATAAAGAACTGTGTGAAATGCTGAAAGAGCTGTGTCTTTGAAGTCTGTATTAATTTGAGAAGCAGAATAAAGAGAAAGGACACATTAGACTATTTTCTTCAGAGAGTTCAAACAGCACCTTTGACTACTGGCAATGCAGCAACAACACAAGCGTAAGCCTAGATGGCATTCTGGTAGTTGTCTAAGTGGGAAAGAGAGGGCTTGGAGGAGAGGACTAGGCAGTTTATGGAGAGCAATCTGAGTGAAGCTGGCCTTGCTCCTGATGAGTCACAGGTCCGCTGGGCATATAATCCAAGGCTGTATACGTTCTAGATGGAGGGAGCTTCTTGAAAGAAGGCTGAAGTTCTGCAGATGTGGAGTTTCAAAATGTGGAACCAATAGCTAACCTGATTTACTTGTTTTTCACATGTGGATCACGTTTTGGGATCATTTTTGATGGCACTGTGACATATCCCCCAAACCAAGGGGAGATAATCAAATTGACTACTGAGTGTCCTTATTGGAAATGTTTATTATATGTAAGGCTTGAAACTAAAATATAATTCTCATGTTACTCATTTTCTACTATGATTTAAAGCTCTTCAAAATTTTTTAACACGTGATTTTGTAGGAATCCAAGCATCACAGCTATTCTTTGTTATACCCAGAATTTTATAACTCAGAACAAAATAATGGTTTTATACTGTAATTAAATTGGACAATTTCCAAATTTTGACTCTTTTTAAGAACCGTTGAAAAGAAATGCCAACAGTGGAATTAAGATTCATGCCTGTAATCCAAGCACTTTCGGAGGCAGAGGCAGGCAGATTGCTTGAGCCCAGGAGTTCGAGACCAGCCTGGGCAAATGGCAAAACCAAACCTTAGACAGGTTTGGAGTCGTGCACCTGTAATCCCAGCGACTCGGGAGTCTGAGGTGGAAGGAGGGCTTGAGTTTGAGAGGCCGAGTTTGCAGTGAGCTGAGATAATGCACTTCAGCCTGGGTGACAGAGTGAAGCCTTTTCTCAAACAAAACAAAACAAAACAAAACAAAAACAAACAAAAACAAAAACACATTCCAACAGTGAAGTCTATTCTATTTTTAGTTCTTTTACTGAATTTCTGAATGACTTAATTTTGCTCAATCATTTTCCTCAGTTGCACTAACAAAAAATAAGCAAAGAACAATGGTGAATAAAGTAAGATGACAATTCCTTGAAAGATCATTTCAGTAATATGCGGTCTACATAATAAAGCAATATTATACGAATATAATATATGCAGTGCTGTTATCTGATTTGCAATAACTGTTATCTGAATTTATAATAACTATTCCCTTGCACTTTCTTTTTTTGGAGAGTTATCCATTTTTCTTTGACATAGATTTTTTTCTGAACGCAATTTCTTGCTCTCTTCCGATATAATTTGTGGTTTTCATTACTTAATCTCTTTTATAGTCTAAATTGAATATCTAAAGAGAGTTCACATTTATATTACCATTTGCAGTCTTTAAGTGAAGCACTGAAGTCATCCTGGGTTTATGAGCCTGTTGTAACTGCCAGATACTAAATTCCAACTACAGCGTATTTTCAGTCTATTTCAGAAAGGAGGATAAACATGTCAGATAACTTTTACCCCTTCTGTCAATTCACATAAATATAAAACTCATTAACACATTTTTAACTACACCCTGTTTGTCTAAATAAATCAAGTAGATGTAAAGCCAGTTTTTTAAAATTCCCATTTGCCCTGTGTTTTACGAAATCCTGCATCTCTACGGACAGCTATTTCTACAGCCACCAAAACAAACCTAGTTACAAATAGAACAGTCTTTGTGATGGTAAAATATTTAAAATAATAGTTTTAGGTTGCTCATTTAGATGTATTGCATTGGGGGTGGATAGTGAAATATAGATCAAAGGATGTGATCACATTTAACTATGCAAAATAAAAAATTGACAAGCACTTATTAGTTTATAGGCATTAGGAGCTAGGACAGACTTCAGCAGTTGTATTTCTAATAACTTAAAAGGCATGTAGTTAAATAATGATTTGGGGAAAACTTTCATATATACTACGTATGTAGTCTATTATTAAAATTATACATTTAATTTGATCTTGTCATGGCTTAATTGCTACAGTTTTCATTGGTAATACACATCTGAGAATGTTCTCAGAGCTTAAGATTATGCTTCTATCTGTGTCTGGTAGTAAATATATCTGTATGGGCAGATAACGTGGTGTTTATCTTGAGTTTAGAGCACATTTTCAAAATTTTATTTTCTTGAAAAAATTATAGATTCCCTGGGCCCCACATTAAAATTCTGATTAATGAGATTTGAGATGAGTCATAAAATAGTACAGAGTATTCATGTGTGTATACTTTCTTCTTCTTGTGCTGGTGCTGGTGGTTGGGAACAAAGAGAATATATTGATATTAAGCAATACAGAAGTGAGAGTCTTAAATGCTCCCTTTACTTAAAAAATAAAATAAAAAGCTCTGTTTGTACTTCACCATTAGGCTTTTTCAATACTGAAAGAAGATAATGATTTCGGTCAGTTAAAGAAGGTTGTGTGTTATTAACCCTTCTATTATGGAAGTAAATATTAATGTTTCCATGAGTATTCAGTATAAGCCACCATCCAAGCCCAGCAGTTGTGAAAGGAGTGCATGTGCGTCAGTTGTTATTTATTTTTACTTGAGACGGAGTCTCACTCTGTCACCCAGGCTGGAGTGCAGTGGCACAATCTTGGTTCACTGCAACCTCCACCTCCTGGGTTCAAGGGATTCTCTTGCCTCAGCCTCCCGAGTAGCTGGGACTACAGGCGCCTGCCACCACACCCAGCTAATTTTTTTTGTATTTTTAGTAGAGATGGGGTTTCACCATGTGAGCCAGGATGGTCTTGATCTCCTGACCTTGTGATCCACCTGCCTCAGCCTCCCAAAGTGCTGGGATTATAGATATGAGCCACCGCGCTCGGCCGCATCAGCTGTTCTTTTAGAGACTTGATTGCACTCTGTTGGCTGCAAGGCTGAGAAATTAAGTAACCTCAGAGAGTAAGAAATTGAGTACCTTCATTATTTGACTCTGCCTCTTCCCCAGGGAAGAGAAAGGAATTTTGACTTCACAGGGGAGACTGGCCAGATGTTGCCTTCTGTCTCCTTCGATTCTACTACTAACAGTTGTAAGTACTGTCAATTACAACATTTTACTGTAGCATATAAATTAACTCATAATACAGGCTTTAGGAACATGCTAAGATTTTTCTTCCTGAATCAGCCACATCATCAATTGATTTTCCTAGTGTCTTTTAAATACTCAATTAAATAACAAAACTGAAGATTACTAAACACATAGAAAAACAATTATCCAATGAAAATCACTTTTGCTTAATATTTTCAGCAAACTGTTTTTCCTAAAAATAGTTGAGAGGTTATTATTCATTTAGTGGAATTGAAAGTTTATATTGTACCATGAAAAAAGTCAGAAAATAAGTGTAATAAGAAAATAGATCATCCTGGTTGAGCATGGTGGCTCATGCCTGTAATCCCAGAACTTTGGGAGGCTGAGACAGGCAGATCACTTGAGTCCAGGAGTTTGAGACCACCTAGGCAACATGGCAAAACCCCCTAGTCTCTACAAAAATTAGGCTGGTGACGTGTGCCTGTAATCCCAGCTACTCGGGAGGCTGAGGCAGGAGAATCACTTGAACTCAGGAGGCAGAGGCAGAAGTGAGCCAAGATCACACCACTGCACGCTAGCCTGGGCAACAGAGGGAGACCCTGTCTCAAAAAAAGAAAACAAAAAAGAAATGAAATCATAAATCCCAACTGAGGTTATTGTTCCCGTGGACTCTTCCTGAAGGTATTTGGGCAGAATAAAATGTGGACTCTCTGTAAAAAAGGATAATATAGTTGGTCTGTTGTTTCAGTAAATCAAGAAAAACTGCTTCCTGATATTTTGTTCCTGGGATAAGATATTTAAACATTTAGGTACAGTCTCTCCTTTATATGCATTGTGTTAGAACTATAGGATGAACTTCAGGTTTTATTCCTTAGGAAGTTCCCAGCCATTCTGCAAAGATTTTTATCAGTGAATTTGATCTTGACAAGTGAAATCAATGATGTATAAATAAGAGAAATATTAAATTAATGACCTGTTAGAATTAGTATGTTCTAATGAAGTCATAAGACATCAAAAGTGCACAGTCATAGCGTTTTAATGCCCTATTGTCTCTTTTTAGCTTAAGGAATGTAGATTTCAATTTTATGGATCATAGGAGTACAAACAAATGAATTAATAAGTATCTCTAGTTAGCAGAAAATTTCTATCCCTTAAAAGCTGTTAAAATATTATTTTCTTAAACACATTTTCAGTTTTATCCTGTTTTAGATAGGCAGTTCACATTTTACTCTTTATTACGTGCTACATCACATTTTCTTACTAATTTATTTAAATGTTTATTTGATTTTTTGTTGGTTCTGAATCACATTTAAAGACTTCTGGATTTTTATGAGGCAATGAGACACATATACAAATACGTAGTTAGATGCAGCTTAATCAGGTATCAATTCATACAAGACGTTCATAGAAAGAACTTTAGACATGTAGTGCGAAAGAAACTTCTTCGAATAAAGATGGCTTTGAGAGACATGTTTATTTATCCTTCATCTGATGAAATCCGGGAGACAAAGAGAGATTAAGAGAAATCAAGCCTAGTTTCAGACCAACCCAAAGTTTATGCACAAGTACTGTGTTTTCAAATCTGAGGTCTGCTGCTGACACTCTATGTAATTATGGTTAGGTAGGTGCATGTATGTGGTACATACATTGTCTCCTAAAGAGAAATTACTAATGACAGTCTTTATACTCTTCTATTCATGATCATCTAGATATTCAAAAATCGATAAACTTTCAGGAAATTTATCATTATTTTTATATTGAATGACGAAATACATACAGTATTAAGTAAACTATGTAACTGAAATGTCTTGTCTATCAGACTTCCTAAGGCATTAAATTGCTTTTCTCTGAAACCTTTAAACTGGTTCCCAAATTTATTTAAATATTACTAAGTTAGAAGCATTTAAAAAATTGGTTGAGGTGCACTATTGAAAGGCAGCATATTCATTTTTGTATCTCTCTTGTAAATTAATATGCCCCCAGGGGTTGGTAAATACAACCTCATTTTCAACATATTTTGTAAGATGCTATGGTTTTCTGCTTTTATAAATTTTCAAGTAAAATCTCAAAACCTGAAAAAAAGGAAGGCAGTTAATGTTAAATATTGTTAAATGAATAAGATTCTGAGAAAATAAGTTTTCTCCTCCTAATATGTCCACATAATTTAATGACAAATGAGCTTCATTTAAAAAAACAATCATTTAATGTCCAAGAAAAGGAACATTTGGACACAAACGTAAAAGCAATAGCATCAGCTTTATAAGTCAAAATAAGAGGGTAGAGCCAAGATGGCCGAATAGGAACAGCTCCGGTCTACAGCTCCCAGCGTGAGCGACACAGAAGACGGGTGATCTCTGCATTTCTTTTTGAGGTACGGGGTTCATCTCACTAGGGAGTGCCAAACAGCGGGTGCAGGACAGTTGGTGCAGCACACTGTGCGCCAGCCGAAGCAGGGCGAGGTATTGCCTCACTCGGGAAGCGCAAGGGGTCAGGGAGTTCCCTTTCCTAGTCAAAGAAAGGGGTAACAGACGGCACCTGGAAAATTGTGTCACTCCCACCCTAATACTGCACTTTTCCAATGGGCTTGCAAAATGGCAAACCAGGAGATTGTGTCCTGCACCTGGCTCTGAGGGTCCTATGCCCACGGACTCTCACTGATTGCTAGCACAGCAGTCTGAGATCAAACAGCAAGGCGGCAGCGAGGCTGGGTGAGGGGTGCCCACCATTGCCCAGGCTTGCTTAGATAAACAAAGCAGCCAGGAAGCTGGAACTGGGTGGAGCCCACCACAGCTCAAGGAGGCCTGCCTGCCTCTGTAGGCTCCACCTCTGGGGGCAGGGCACAGACAAACAAAAATTCAGCAGGAACCTCTGCAGACTTAAATATCCCTGTCTGACAGCTTCGAAGAGAGTAGTGGTTCTCCCAGCACACAGCTGGATATCTGAGAACTGACAGACTGCCTCCTAAAGTGGTCCCTGACCCCCGAGCAGCCTAACGGGGAGGCACCCCCAAGTAGGGACAGACTGACACCTCACTCGGCCAGGTACTCCTCTGAGACAAAACTTCCAGAGGAACTATCAGACAGCTGAATTTGTGGTCTCATGAAAATCCACTGTTCTGCAGCCACTGCTGCTGACACTCAGCCAAACAGGGTCTGCAGTGGACCTCTAGCAAACTCCAACAGACCTGCAGCTGAGGGTCCTGTCTTGTAGAAGGAAAACTAACAAACAGAAAGGACACCCACACCAAAAACCCATCTGTACATCACCATCATCAAAGACCAAAAGTAGATAAAACCACAAAGATGGGGAAAAAACAGAGCAGAAAAACTGGAAATTCTAAAAAGCAGAGCACCTCTCCTCCTCCAAAGGAACGCAGTTCCTCACCAGCAATGGAACAAAGCTGGATGGAGAATGACTTTGAGAGTTGAGAGAAGAAGGCTTCTGATGATCAAACTACTCCAAGCTACGGGAGGAAATTCAAAACAATAGCAAAGAAGTTAAAAACTTTGAAAAAAAATTAGACGAATGGATAACTAGAATAACCAACGCAGAGAAGGGCTTAAAGGAGCTGATGGAGCTGAAAGCCAAGTTTCGAGAACTACGCGAAGACTGCAGAAGCCTCAGTAGCCGACGCGATCAACCGGAAGAAAGGGTATCGCTGATGGAAGATGAAATGAATGAAATGAAGAGAGAAGGGAAGTTTGGAGAAAAAAGAATAAAAAGAAATGAACAAAGCCTCCAAGAAATTTGGGACTATGTGAAAAGACCAAATCTACGTCTGATTGGTGTACCTGAAAAAGACGGGGAGAATGGAACCAAGTTGGAAAACACTCTGCAAGATATTATCCAGGAGAACTTCCCCAATCTAGCAAGGCAGGCCAACATTCAGATTCAGGAAATACAGAGAACGCCACAAAGATACTCCTCGAGAAGAGCAACTCCAAGACACATAATTGTCAGATTCACCAATGTTGAAATGAAGGAAAAAATGTTAACGGCAGGCAGAGAGAAAGGTCGGGTTACCCACAAAGGGAAGCCCATCAGACTAACAGCTGATCTCTCGGCAGAAACTCTACAAGCCAGAAGAGAGTAGGGGCAGATATTCAACATTCTTAAAGAAAAGAATTTTCAACCCAGAATTTCATATCCAGACGAACTAAGCTTCATAAGTGAAGGAGAAATAAAATACTTTACAGACAAGCAAATGCTGAGTGATTTTGTCACCATCAGGCCGGCCCTAAAAGAGCTCCTGAAGGAAGCACTAAACATGGAAAGGAACAACCGGTACCAGCCACTGCAAAAACATGCCAAATTGTAAAGACCAGCGAGGCTAGGAAGAAACTGCATCAACTAACGAGCAAAATAACCAACTAACATCATAATGACAGGATCAAACCCACACATAATAATATTAACTTTAAATGTAAATGGGCTAAATGCTCCAATTAAAAGACACAGACTGGCAAACTGGATAAGGAGTCAAGACCCATAAGTGTGCGGTATTCAGGAAACCCATCTCACGTACAGAGACACACATAGACTCAAAATAAAGGGATGGAGGAAGATCTATCAAGCAAATGGAAAACAAAAAAAGGCAGGGGTTGCAATCCTAGTCTCTGATAAAATAGACTTTAAACCAACAAAGATCAAAAGAGACAAAGAAGGCCATTACATAATGGTAAAGGGATCAATTCAACAAGAGGAGCTAACTATCCTAAATATATATGCACCCAACACAGGAGGACCCAGACTCATAAAGCAAGTCCTGAGTGACGAACAAAGGGACTTAAACTCCCACACAATAATAACGGGAGATTTTAACACCCACTGTCAACATTAGACAGATCAATGAGACAGAAAGTTAACAAGGATATCCAGGAATTGAACTCAGCTCTGCAAAAAGTGGACCTAATAGACATCTACAGAACTCTTCACCCCAAATCAACAGAATATACATTTTTTTCAGCACCACACCACACCTATTCCAAAATTGACCACATAGTTGGAAGTAAAGCTCTCCTCAGCAAATGTAAAAGAACAGAAATTATAACAAACTGTCTATCAGACCACAGTGCAATCAAACTAGAACTCAGGATTAAGAAACTCACTCAAAACGACTCAACTACATGGAAACCAAACAACCTGCTCCTGAATGACTACTGGGTACATAACGAAATGAAGGCAGAAATAAAGATGTTCCTTGAAACTAACGAGAACAAAGACACAACATACCAGAATCTCTGGGACACATTCAAAGCAGTGTGTAGTGGGAAATTTATAGCACTAAATGCCCACAAGAGAAAGCAGGAAAGATCCAAAATTGACACCCTAACATCACAATTAAAAGAACTAGAAAAGCAAGAGCAAACACATTCAATAGCTAGCACAAGGCTAGAAATAACTAAAATCTGAGCAGAACTGAAGGAAATAGAGATACAAAAAACCCTTCAAAAAATTAATCAATCCAGGACCTGGTTTTTTGAAAAGATCAACAAAATTGATAGACCGCTAGCAAGACTAACAAAGAAGAAAAGAGAGAAGAATCAAATAGATGCAATAAAAACTGAAAAAGGAGTTATCACCACTGATCCCATAGAAATACAATCTACCATCAGAGAATACTACAAACACCTCTATGCAAATAAACTAGAAAATCTAGAAGAAATGGATAAATTCCTCGACAAATACACCCTCCCAAGACTAAAACAGGAAGAAGTTGAATCTCTGAATAGACCAATAACAGGTTCTGAAATTGTGGCAATAATCAATAGCTTACCAACCAAAAAGAGTCCAGGACCTGATGGATTCACAGCCGAATTCTACCAGAGTTACAAGGAGGAACTGGTACCATTCCTTCTGAAACTATTCCAATCGATAGAAAAAGAGGGAATCCTCCCTGACACATTTTATGAGGCCAGCATCATCCTGATACCAAAGCCTGGCAGAGACATAAGCAAAAAAGAGAATTTCAGACTAATATCCTTGATGAATATTGATGCAAAAATCCTCAATAAAATACTGCCAAACCGAATCCAGCAGCACATCAAAAAGCTTATACACCATGATCAAGTGGGCTTCATCCCTGGGATGCAAGGCTGGTTCAACATATTCAAATCAATAAATGTAATCCAGCATATAAACAGAACCAAAGACAAAAACCACATGATTATCTCAATAGATGCAGAAAAGGCCTTTGACAAAATTCAACAACACTTCATGCTAAAAACTCTCAATAAATTAGGTATTGATGGGACGTATCTCAAAATAATAAGAGCTATCTATGGCAAACCCAAAGCCAATATCATACTGAATGGGCAAAAACTGGAAGCATTCCCTTTGAAAACTGGCACAAGACAGGGATGCTCTCTCTCACCACTCCTATTCAACATAGTGCTGGAAATTCTGGCCAGAGCAATCAGGCAGGAGAAGGAAATAAAGGGTATTCAATTAGGAAAAGAGGAAGTCAAATTGTCCCTGTTTGCAGATGACATGTTTGTATATCTAGAAAACCCCATTGTCTCAGCCCAAAATCTCCTTAAGCTGATTAGCAACTTCAGCAAAGTCTCAGGATACAAAATTAATGTACAAAAATCACAAGCATTCTTGTACACCAATAACAGACAAACAGGGAGCCACATCATGAGTGAACTCCCATTCACAATTGCTTCAAAGAGAATAAAATACCAAGGAATCTAACTTACAAGGGATGTGAAGGACCTCTTCAAGGAGAACTACAAACCACTGCTCAATGAAATAAAAGAGGATACAAACAAATGGAAGAACATTCTATGCTCATGGGTTGGAAGAATCAATATCGTGAAAATGGCCATACTGCCCAAGGTAATTTATAGATTCAATTCCATCCCCATCAAGCTACCAATGACTTTCTTCATAGAATTGGAAAAACCTACTTTAAAGTTCATATGGAACCAAAAAAGAGCCCTCATCACCAAGTCAATCCTAAGCCAAAAGAACAAAGCTGGAGGCATCACGCTACCTGACTTCAAACTATACTACAAGGCTACAGTAACCAAAACAGCATGGTACTGGTACCACAACAGAGACATAGATCAATGGAACAGAACAGAGCCCTCAGAAATGATGCCACATATCTACAACTATCTGATCTTTGACAAACCTGACAAAAACAAGCAAAGGGCAAAGGATTTCCTATTTAATAAATGGTGCTGGGAAAACTGGCTAGCCATATGTAGAAAGCTGAAACTGGATCCCCTCTTACACCTTATACAAAAATTAATTCAAGATGAATTAAAGACTTACATGTTAGACCTAAAACCATAAAAACCCTAGAAGAAAGCATACGCAATACCATTCAGGACATAGGTGTGGGCAAGGACTTCATATCTAAAACACCAAAAGCATTGGCAACAATAACCAAAATTGACAAATGGGATCGAATTAAACTAAAGAGCTTCTGCACAGCAAAAGAAACTACCATCAGAGTGAACAGGCAACCTACAGAATGGGAGAAAATTTTTGCAACCTACTCATCTGACAAAGGGCTAATATCCAGAATCTACAATGAACTCAAACAAATTTACAAGAAATAAACAAACAACCCCATCAAAAAGTGGGCAAAGGACATGAACAGACACGTCTCAAAAGAAGACATTTATGCAGCCAAAAAACACATGAAAAAATGCTCATCATCACTGGCCATCAGAGAAATGCAAATCAAAACCACAATGAGATACCATCTCACACCAGTTAGAATGGCCATCATTAAAAAGTCAGGAAAGAACAGGTGCTGGAGAGGATGTGGAGAAATAGGAACACTTTTCCACTGTTGGTGGGACTGTAAACTAGTTCAACCATTGTGGAAGTCAGTGTGGTGATTCCTCAGGGATCTAGAACTAGAAATACCATTTGACCCAGCCATCCCATTACTGGGTATATACCCAAAGGATTATAAATCATGCTGCTATAAAGACACATGCACACGTATGTTTATTGCGGCACTATTCACAATAGCAAAGACTTGGAACCAACCCAAATGTCCAACAACAATAGACTGGATTAAGAAAATGTGGCACATATACACCATGGAATACTATGCAGCCATAAAAAATGATGAGTTCATGTCCTTTGTAGGGACATGGATGAAACCGGAAACCATCATTCTCAGTAAACTATCGCAAGGACAAAAAATCAAACACCGCATTATCTCACTGATAGGTGGGAATTGATCAATGAGAACTCATGGACACAGGAAGGGGAAGATCACACTCGGGGACTGTTGTGGTTTGGGGGGAGGGGGGAGGGACAGCATTAGGAGATATACCTAATGCTAAATGACGAGTTAATGGGTGCAGCAAACCAACACGGCACATGGATACATATGTAACAAACCTGCACATTGTGCACATGTACCCTAAAACCTAAAGTATAGTAATAAAAAAAAAAAAATAAAATAAAAAAATAAAATAAAATTGTAAAAAAAAAAAAAAAGACCAAATAAAGATAAAGGGCCCTTGTGGAGAATATCTTCTGATAGCATTATCTTTCTTATACTGGTATATTTAATCCCTAGGACAGAGATTGAATCATATAGATTGTTTCTATAGAATTATTTCCCAGACTTGCTATAGTTTTATCCCGTTGATTCATTGTGACACTGCATCTGGGACACCTTTATTATTTAAACAATTCTGATTATGTCACTCCCAATTTTGAAACCATTCATTTGCTTATATTGCCCCCAGAGAAAAATCTAAATTCCTTAATGAGGCTTAAAAAGCCCTTCAGGATTTGGCTTCTGACTTACGTCATCAACCCGGTTTCTTACAGCTCTCCACCCTGCATTCATTTATTTAATCAATCAGCATCTATCTTTTGAGTATCGACTGTGTGTCAAGAACTGACCTAAACTGTGAGGATACAAAGGTAAATATAGCCATGTTCTCTTGAAACGTAAGAGTGAAGAGGAGGGAAATGTTCATTCACTTGTTTAACACATATTTGTTGAGACTCTATAATATGCCAGGCACTGATCTAGATACTGATGAAATAACATTCAAACAATGAAAATTATATCCTGAAACAGAGATAGAAATGCTCAAATATAGTCAATAAACAGGTACAGTAGTGCCCCCTTAGCTGCTGTTTCACTTCCGAAAGTTTCAGTTACTAGCAGTCAACTGTGGTCTAAGAGTATTATATTACTATTGGAAAGAGAGAGTAAGCATAACATTCACATAACATTTATTACAGTATATTGTTATAGTTTTTCTATTTTATTATTAGATGTAATTATTAATCTCTTACTGTACCTAATTTGCAACTTAAACTTTACCCTTGGTATGTATGTGTAGGAAAAAACAGTGTTTTTAGAGTTTTATACTATCTGTGGCTTCAGGTCCCCACTGGGGGTCTTGGAACATACCCCTCTGCGGATAGGAGGGGACTAATGTAATGATGAAAGTCAGTGATTATCAGTTGCTACAACTATTAATATTGAGATTCTATAGGTTTTCACGATGGTAATATAAGGGAGATGTGGTCACTTAAATATGTCCTTAAGGAGTTGAGATCTAAGCTGAGAAAAAGGCTAAGATTGATCCAATCGTGGCAGAACCAAATGGGCAAAGAGTATAAACCAGGAAAGAGCGTAGAGTGTTGGAGATGTGAACCAAAGCATGAGAAACTAAAGAATAGTGAACATTTAAATAATGCTAAAAAAGTAAGAAGCAGGTAATAATGCAGAGTATTAAGAATCACGGGAATGAGCGTGCACTCTATATTCTAAATATTTTGATTTCTGAGAAGGTGCCATGTTTTCAATATACAATCTGTTTTCCACTTATAATGTTTTCTTTTACATCTGCTATTATTTCCTAGTCACCCCTAGCAGGACTCTTCTTCCTCAAAACCTTCCTCCTTTTTCCTTTGTAACCCATTTTATGCTCCTACTTTGCCTCAGTTGTGGCATTCATCATACTATATTGTAAATCACAACTTATCTAAATCCATAGGCTGTAGTTTCCTTGGGTTGGTGCTATTTAATTTTAACCTTTCTGTCTTCAGCATCTAGCACAATGGCTGGCGCATAGCAAATGCCTGGAAAATATTTGTAAAACAAATGTATTCATTTCCTAGTGTCAGCTCTGCCTCAGTGCATTTCATTCAATGTTAAGCTTGTTCAGCTCTTGAAATGTCAATTATCCCCAAAGCCAAGCAGCAGCGTTAGACATGGTGATTGCTCTCCTAAGCGCCTTCACTTCCAGCTGGTATCCTGGACCTGGCACTGAAGCCAAGCTACAAGTGACCTAATTAGTCCTTTGGTAATTTCCGAAAAAATTGGGAATAATCATGAACGGGGATGGCCAAAAACTAGGACATGCAGAGTTTGGTGAAAGCTGAAATGTCTAGGGTGGCAGATGCAAGTCTTTTGGACAGTATCAATAGTTCCCAAAACAAAGTAGTTTGCATTTTAACTGTTTTCTGGAGCTTTGATCAACAAAATATGTTCATTAACTAATCAGATCTTTGTACCAGATTAGAAATTAACAGTGTGCTGGCCACAGAAATAAGATATAAAATCTCTCTCTTTCTGGCCCTGCTATAAAAGAATGTCTGACAGCATATTCAGCCAGATGCTGTGTATCTTTCCAGAGTGTAATTTTGGGGCTAATAGTGAGCTGCCTTCCGATCCCACGCTTCTAATCAATGTCAGGGAATGGAAGCTAAGAAGGAAGCTCTCCCACAAGAGCTCAGCAGTTGAGAGATCTTTGACAGGCTTTTAATGTTTTTGTTTTTGTTTTTGTTTCCTGAAAGCTCATCTCTCGCTTCATAGTGACAGTTTGCTGGTGAGTCTGCGGGCTGATGTCACAGATAAGTGTAACTAATACCCTGTTAATATCGTATTAACTCAGGGGAAAAGTCAGGGACAAGATATTCTTTAAACAAGACAGCGTTCATGGAGTGGCTGATGAGTATAAAGTTAAGCGCCATGTATTTAAGATGACGGTAACTGTTACCAAGAAATCACACTTAATTTTTGAACACCCCTGCAGGTGACTAGCACACAATATCTTGTAAGCATTTGCTTTGGGGCCTACATGTCATTCTGAAGCACTGAAGTGACAACTGACACTCAAAATATTTACTTACTTTATTTACTTACTTGGATGGAACATGGAAGTCTATGTACAAATATACAATTGAATAAAATCTGTATAACCTACATTTGTGGATTTTATACTACGAGGTTTGTGATTCTGGAAATGGGTAATAAATAGTGTCTAGTTTTGAGGACCACAGCACCAAAGCCCAGCTTGAGAATCCAAACAGTCAAAAAATACCGAGCAATACTGGAACCAAAATGGTTAAAGACCATGTATGATGATTTTAATGAAATACTTGAGATTGGAAAGCCAGGTCTGCTTCTTTCAAACACGGGTATAAAAATGGGAAACTGATCATTGTACTCACTGATGAGAACTTTAAGTTTTTTAAACATTAGGTGACTAGACCCTTGTATTGGGGCCTGTTCGTATGTATAGATGTGCGCCTTGAAATCATAAAATCAGCTAATAACAGATGAAGAGAATGAAAAAGGAGCCTAGGGAGTTAAATGCGAATATCTAGGGTAATCCAGCTTTCAAGTTATTCATTCTTAACTCCAGCATTTTGTAAACGAGTTTTCTTTCACAGTTTACACATTCCAGTGGAGTTCTGCAGAGTCATCCTGCTTCAGTGGAAATGCCAGTCTTTCTGTAAAATCAAATATAGGTGGGTCTTTGTGGTGTGCATAAATCTGTCGTACACATTAATTGATCATTTTAATATTGAGTATAGATTTAAAATATTGGAATGTAAACATACCCATCTAAAGTGGTCTGAGATCACTTCAACCAGATGACTGCACATTTCAGGTGAATATTCCCACCTCTTTTCTTTACTAGAGCACATGCTTACTCTATAAAAAAAAATTCCCCTTTTTCTTTCATTTCTGAGTATAAATTCTCCCTCTGCTTCTAGGAGAAAATTCAGGGGTTTGTGGGGCTTGAACTTCATACAATTTTAGGGGCCCCATAAAAAAAATTGCATTATTTTTTATATTATTTTACTGTACATTATATAACATTACAAATAAAAAAGGATGACAGCCAATATTTATTCAGAAATAAAAAGTCATCATACAAATTACAGGTTTTTAAAGATTATCATACAATATTGAAAAATATCATTATTTTAATTTAACTTCCATTATCACACTCTGATACTATTAGTTGTCACGTTCCTTCAGTCCCTTTAAATCTGGAAGTGTTCCCTAGTCTATTTTTATCTTTTATCATCATAACATTTTGAAGAACCTATGCCAATTGCTTTGTAGACCCTCAGCCTTGCTTGTCTGAAATTTCTTGTGAAATGATTAAATCCCTTCTTGATTGGTGACTTGAAGTATTGTACTTTGTAAATGTCTTTTTTGTTGTTGTTTACCTGCTTTGTATATGTCCTTGTTTTATTCCACTGGCTGCAAATCTTCTTGCTACAATATTTGAAGTGGGGAATCAGAGAACACAAGAAGAGTAGCTAGCATAGAACTTGACAGATAGGTGTTACTCAATAAATAGCAGTTCCCTCCACTTCCATTTTCCTGCTTTGTGTTTGTAAATGTCTTTCAGAGTTACAGTATTTTTTTCAGCTTGGCTACATCTTGCATCACTCAAGGGAAATTATTGTTACTGAAGTAATTTTTTGATGCCTTCTGAAAGTCTAGGTTAAAAAATATTGTTTGCTTTCTTGAACTCTCTGTCAACTGGAAGACCTCACTGCGTCCTCAGGCCTTTGTTCCTATTCATACTGCTAGCATCCTGTGGTGTCTTAGCTGGTTTTGACATTTCTCCCATGCTCTTTTCTCTTTAACTGTATTCTCCTTCCGTTTTCTTGCAGTAATCTTTATAATATTTTCAATTATTACTAATTGCCATTTTAAAGCATGTGTCATATCTCCCACACTTGATTAAATACACAGAAATAGAGATTTTAATCTTATTTCAACTTGATTTTTTTTTCCTCTACTTACTCTGATCTTTTAAATAACAGCTACAGGCTGTGCATTCTCCTGGCCAGAAGTTTGGGAATCTCATTTAATTTTTCGTGTATATTCCCTGCATCGATCTCTCTGTTGTTAATTCTCTGATATCAACATTTTCCTCCCTTTTTCCGTGACTTAAACTCACATCCCAGTGCTCATACTCACAACAATAATGTTGTCAAGTTCCCAATGTGGAAACATTTTCCTTCAACCTATTTTATATGCTTCAGAACACATGAATTTGTCAAAATCTGTTTTTCATGCATACTGAGAACTTCTGCTTGACAATACATTTTATGAAGGAACAAATAGATTATCTAGGGACAATAATCACTTGAATACTATATGCCAAAGATATGTTAGATTAGTGTTATACTTGACACCCATCTGTTCCTCTACTCTTAGTATGCATGAGTATACCTTTAACTTTCTCCAAACCAACCTACGAATATGTCAAAGCTGTAGTTATTTATGCACTATCTTGTTCCTAAAAGACAGAAAGAAAATTTACAATTCATAGGAATATATAAAATAAACAATAACATACAGAAGAAATTGGTGATACAGGAAAAGATATGTAAAACACAGTCAGAAATGCAAAATGAAGTCTAAAATGAAGCTAACACAAAAAACTACAAAGCATACCACCTCATAATATAAATATAATGTTCTTAGTGATTAAAATTATTTCTCTTTATGGCAACTTAAATGATCTTTAGATTTCTCTTTGGAGGAATACTCTCAAGGTATTCCATTTATTCATATTCTAAGTGTGACTTGTAGGCCAAATGCAGGCTGGCTGCTTTTACCTTTCGAGTGATCCACATAAGTATTGTTAGTGAAGGAGGACAAACTCACCGAGAGGGCATTCCTGCAATGCATGTCCACTCCCCTGGCATAGACTAGGTATTAGGTTAATGTATTAGTCTGTTCTTGCGTTGCTATAAAGAACTACCTCAGACTGGGTAATTTATAAAGAAAAAAGGTTTCATTGACGCACAGTTCTGCAGGCTTTACAGGAAGCATGGCTGAGGAGGCCTCAGGAAACTTACAATTATGGCAGAAGGTGAAGGAGAAGCAGGCACAGACTATGTGGCTGGAGCAGAAGGAAGAGAGTGAAGGAGGAGGTGCTATACACTTTTAAACAACCAGATCTTGTGAGAACTCACTATCACAAGAACAGCAAAGGGGAAGTCCACCTGCATGATCCAGTCACCTCCTATATTGTTGGAGGACCCTCCTCCGACATTGAGGATTACAGTTTGAAATGAGATTTGGATGGGGACACAAAGCCAAACCATATCAGTTAATATGTGTGTAGTAAGATGATAAACTGAAATATTTATGAGCTTTCTTTACCTGTATTGTCAGAAACACCTGCATCATCTGTAGAAGAACAAGGTGCATTATGGGAGAAATGCAAAGAGAAAGACCTAGTGAACAATCTGTTTCAGAACTCCAAAATAGCTTCTGAACGCCACATCAGTAAAATTATTCTGAATATCAAAGCTTTTGATTAAAAAAGTATTTGGAGAAAAATATGTCTTTGAAGATTAAAAAAAGGTCATGTTCTTTGATTAATGGGAAATAAGCATAAAATAAGATTGGCCCAGGGAGAGTAGGTGAGCATCGTCAACTTGGGAGGTGGCAAGAACTGCATGGTCTATAGGGCTGGCAGTGACAGGGTGGAATCTGAGTGACCACGTGGAGAGACAGGTGGCACTGAGATATTTCTCTATGCTCTTTTCCTCATTATCAGTGAGTTGAGCAGAAGATGAGACATCCGCAGATCATCTCCTCTTAAAAACGCTACTATGACATTTTATTTTGTTTGAGCAATGTTTGTTTAGTTTTGTATTTAGCTCACTTAGTATTCATGCTAAGACTATTCTATAATGCCAAGGTCAATGATTTTTTCATCTCTTCATTAAGAACTTGTAAAATTTCTTTTAATTTTTAAAAGGCGAACTTTCTTGATCAATTATTGTTTTGATCTCTTTCAAATGTCTTATAGTTTTCAGACTGCTAATGCACTAGTGTGCACTTACAGAGGCCAAAAATTATTATGCTTTCATGGAAAATATAGTGGTTTATTCCCAAGGAATTAAACTTATTTAGATATTTTATGGCTAGCTTTATTTTTTTCATCAATTACCTTATGATTTGTCTTAAGTGGGGAGGGGATATAACATAAGTCCTACTGGTCCATAATTCCCTGTATAGCCACAAACGTCCTTTTAAAAGTTTAGGACAAACACAACATCCAGTGTTCTAGAAAATGTTATATTTCCTTTTAATTATTTTAAGAGGTTTGTACTTTAGAAACTTCAGAATTCTCAGATGAATGCTACTCTTGTTCCAGAGGTTTAAAATTTTGTTATCAACTAGCCATTTAAACATTTCTGTTTTTGATAACTTATATAGGTCTTATTTCTCTTATCTATAAAAAACAAACATATGAATATTTTTCACTACTGTGAGCAAAACATTGAACTTTTTTGTGAGTTTTATATTCATTAAAAAATGCACAATATGTGATGATTCTGTTATTTCCTTAAACTGTGTAAGCCTAATAGTAATAATGTCTTATATTAGAATGAATGTGTGAATAGAATGCACTGTAGGACAGTATCATCTGTTTCAACAAATGTGACAAGTTCATCTACTGGTTTAAAATATACAAACACATAGTTAATTGCTCTCCTTTCAGAAAACATATTGGTTGTTTTCAGGTGTTGCTAAGAAAAATCAGGCTATGATTAACATTACTATAATTTCTCCTTATATGTATATGTGCAACAGTTTCTCAAGGATTTATTCCAAGAGTTGAATTATGGTATCATAAGATACACATATCTTTTACTTCTACCAGATAATGTCAAGTCATTTTCCAAAGGTATCATATCAAATTACATTATACCAGCAATTGTTCCACATTCTCACACTTAGTATTGTTAGACTTTTTAATATTTTCTCTCTGGTGGGTGTAAAATTGTATTACATTGTGATTGTGAAAAAGTATTTTATGGCCGGGCACGGTGGCTCACGCCTGTAATCCCAGCACTTTGGGAGGCCAAGGTGGGCGGATCACCTGAGGTCAGGAGTCGCGACCAGCTTGACCAACATGGAGAAACCCCGCCTCTACTAAAAATACAACATTAGCCGGGCACGGTGGCTCATGCTTGTAATCTCAGCTACTCGGGAGGCTGAGACAGGAGAATCGCTTGAACCTGTGAAGTTGCGGTGAGCCAATATCGTGCTATTGCACTCAGCCTGGGCAACAAGAGCAGAACTCAGCCTCAAAAAAAAAAAAAAAAAGTAATTTACAATGACTAGTTAGGCCGATTATTTTTTCATGTTTTTACTGGACAGGAAATTTTTCTTCTGTGAAATATGTATTTTTTTCATTTTCTATTGGAGTAATTATTTACCTTTAACATGGTAAAAAAAAATTGTAGTCTCTAGGTACAAGTATTTCTCAGCTAATATTGCTGAAAAATTTTTTCAATTTGTATATTGTCTTTATGGTGACTTTTGATTAACAGGTGTCATAATTCCCTACTTTTAAAAAGTAAAAGTTCTAAATTTTGCTTTCACTACTTACATATTAAGTATTCCTGGAAATGATTTGTATAAGATGTGAAATAGAAATCTCATTTATTTTTTAAAAATAAGATCAACTAATTTTGCTAGTATAATTTTTTTTTAACAATCCATACTTTTTCTATTGATTGGCAATGATAGTTTTATCATTTGGGATATAATGTGTAAGCCTGGGTACTCTAGTCTCTGTAATTTATCTATTCATTACTCAGTCTTAATTACTATATGTATATATATTGTCTCATTGCTTATGCTTTACATATAGTAGAGCCATTTCATACTCATTCAAGTAGATATTGGAGCTAGACATTTTATATACATTTTGGCATTAAAAAAACAAAAACAAAAACAACAAACAGATGATATAGTGATGATGATTGGAGGTACTCTGATTTTATATATCAATTTGGGGAGATTTGATATTGGAAATATTGAGTCTTCTTAGTCTGGTTATGATTTGCAACTCATATTCTGTAATGTCTTTTTTTTTTAATCCCCCTGGGCTAAGGTGATCCTCTCACCTCGACCTCCCGAGTAGCTGGGACTATAGGTGCATGCCACCATGTCCTGGCTAATTTTTGCATTTTTTATAGAGACAGGGTTTCACCATGTTGCTCAGCTGGTCTCGAACTCCTGGGCTCAAGCCTTCCTCCTGCCTCAGCCTCTCAAAGTGCTAGGATTACAAGCGTGAGCCACCAAGCTTGGCCTATTTTAATTTCTGATTGATAACTTATATGAAAATTTAATTTATTTTTGTTTAATGATTTTATATCTAGCTTTTGCATGTAGAAATTTTGCCCATTTCTTGTATTAATTTCACCTGATATTTTCTGTTGGTTCTGAGGCCCACACTCACCTTCAATTCTATCCCTCTACTGCTGAAGCTAGATACTTCAAACAGAATTTCTAGAATTCCTTGAGAATGAGATTGGGATTATTTCTGCCAAAGGTCAAAACTCTCAGGAGATTAGAGCGGAGGAGAGAGGAGGAAGGTGGAAGCCATTGGCCTGTGGCTTCCACAGGCAACTGTTGGCTTTCACAGTATCAGCAGCCATAGCAGAGGTGGTTTTAGGCAACTGGTTACAGCAATTGATTATGGCAATCATGGTGTTGGTGCTGGTAACTGGAAACGAATGGTGCCTTCTGTGGTGACTAGGTCATACTTGGGGACAGACGGAAGTAAGTTCAGAAGAGCACAGGTTTTGGAGGCTGGTAACCAGCAAAAGGCTGAAGTTTTCTGCAGTAGTGCCTGCCCCTGTGATAGACCACCAGATCTCCCTATAGTACCTGATTTCTTCTCCCATTTTTCCTAATCTATCTCGTTATTATTTTCACTTTGTTTTGTTTCTCTAATCCATGTAGAAATTTTGTAACCCAATTACTGGCATTAAATTCTTGTCTATTATTTCTGTTTACCTGACTGTACCTTGAATTATATATTAATTATATATCTACAGATTTAGGGGGTTTTCTATTTAGAGTATCTTATAATATGCTTATTATGAAACACTTGTTTCCTCCTTTTATATCTTGCGTCTTATTTCTTTATCCTCTCTGATTACACTGACTTTAGCATCCTGTAAAAGATGGAATAAAATTGCTCACAGTAGGCATAGTCTGGATTTACAATATAATCTCTATTTTAAAAGGAATACATGATTTTAATATATTTCACTATGAGTTTTGGGTAAATATTCTTTATCATATTTGGAAAGTTTTCTTTCTTGTGTTGAAGGATGTAACATGAAAGATTATAGACTTTTTATTTATATTTTTCTCCCTGTGTTTATCAAAATGATGATTTAGATATTCACCTTTACTCTCCTAAGGTGGCAAATTACATTAATAGTCTTTGGCATGAAACTAACTGAAATCCTGGGTTAATCTCAAATTCTTCAGTAAGTTATATATTGTTTCTGAGTTTTCTTCTGTGTTTTTGTATCTATATTCAATAGTAAAGTTGATATAAAAAATTATCTTTCATAATGTCCTTATCTGTTTTTGTATCAATGTTATATAATCCCATAAATGAGTTGTAGGATGGTTCCTCTTTTCTATTTGTAAAAAGTTTTATCATCTATTATGTAATATTTATTACTTACTAATAAAACCATCTAGGCATGGTGTATTTTTGTGGGAAAATTTAAACTTGCTGAATTAAGTTCTTTAGTAGTTACGGACTATTCAGATTATTTCTTTTTGAGACAGTTTTGTTAGTTGGAATCTCTGTAGGAAATTGTAAATTTCATCTAAGTTTTAAAATGTTTTGGCATAAAGTTTTACAGCTTTCTTATATCATTTTCTATGATTCTTTCTCACTGGAAGCTGTTGAAAGGTGCTAACTTCCACTATTTTGTCTAAAGTCTGCTTTGACAACATTGACATCCTGGCAAGAATGTTGTCTACTATTGCTTGCAAAATTTAAGATCTTAAGATATTAAAACAGTGCACAAACACTAAGAGTTCTCAGTCTGCTAAGAACACGACACATGTGTATGTGTATATATATATATGTATGTGTATATATATATGTGTATGTGTATATATATATGTGTATGTGTATATATATGTGTATGTGTATATATATATGTATGTGTATATATATATGTGTATGTGTATATATATATGTGTATGTGTATATATATATGTGTATGTGTATATATATGTGTATGTGTATATATATATGTGTATGTGTATATATATGTGTATGTGTATATATATGTGTATGTGTATATATATATATATGTATGTGTATATATATGTGTATGTGTATATATATATGTGTATGTGTATATATATATGTGTATGTGTATATATATGTGTATGTGTATATATATGTGTATGTGTATATATATATGTGTATGTGTATATATATATGTGTATGTGTATATATGTGTATGTGTATATATATATGTGTATGTGTATATATATATGTGTATGTGTATATATATATGTGTATGTGTATATATATATGTGTATGTGTATATATATATGTGTGTGTGTATATATATGTGTATGTGTGTATATATATATGTGTATGTGTGTATATATATGTGTGTATATATATGTGTATGTGTATATATATGTGTATGTGTATATATATGTGTATGTGTGTATATATATGTGTATATGTGTGTATATATATGTGTATGTGTATATATATATGTGTGTGTATATATATGTATGTGTATGTGTGTATACATATGTGTATGTGTATATATATGTGTATGTGTGTATATATATGTGTGTATGTGTATATATATATGTGTATGTGTATATATATGTGTATGTGTATATATATATGTGTGTGTATGTGTATATATATATATATGTGTACATGTGCGTGTGGGTTTTTGTATAAACATGAACAACTCTACTCTCTCACTCTTCCTCACACATTTTTCCCAGGTCATGAAGCATTCATCCTATGCTTGTATTTCAGAGTCCCTTGAAGACTAAGCTCAGATTCAGCTTTCAGGGACTCTCTCCTTGATATTTCAGCATGAATGATGCCTGGCAAGGGGGCTACTCTCCACAATACACCATTTTTCAGTCTCTCTGTTTCCTGCCCAGGCTGGAATGTTCCAAATACTCCTTCAGCTAGTGAATTTGCAAATCAACTCCTAGAGGCTGCAGCCATCACTTTATGAGATGAGATGGGCCAAACATGTTGATCAACAATTATTATTCATTTTGTCACAGAATAAATTTTTTTACTTCAATTATGAACCCTATTTAGTGATGCTGTTAGCATTTTAAATTCTTGTCAAGTTAAACTTTATAGTATTCCATATAAAATTTTCTATATTAATTATTATAGTTTCCTGATAATGGTTTTGATGTTGTTTAGAAGAATATTTAAGTTTTTATAATAAAATTATGTTATTGATTTTTACATATAATTTCATTTGATTGCAGTATTAGACAAATCTACATCTTTCTAATAATTAATGTCTTCTGATGTTTTAACTGTATTGATCACTGCAACCTAGCCCAATGAGGTATGTTTTAAAGGATATTTGTACTGCTGTGTTTGTTTATGTATATAAAACAATGATTTCAATACTAATAATACTTTCATTTTACATTGGAAGCTGTTATTTGGTACCTAATGCTCTGTTAATGTTATTATGCATCAATTAAATCATCCTGTTTGCCTTTTACAGCACTTGTGCCTGAACTTTACTTTGGATATAGACAGGAATATGATCAGGAATATAATCATTATTTGAAATGATCATATTCCAAATAACGATATGGAATTCAAAGGCGTGGCATAGATCAGAGATTAGAAGTGGATATTAAATATATAAAGATGGTGGATGAAGTCTTAGAAGGGAATGCAAATATTCATGGCTAGACAACAAAGAAATGAAGGAACCAGGGAACATACTTTTGGAAACACTAATATTTAAAGTATTGAAATAAGAGCTAGCAAAGGAGACTAACATCAAGTTGGTAGAAAAGTAGTTTGGCAAAGAAGTGGAACTAAAATAGAATATATCAAGAAGGTGGAGTTGTCAACAGCATCAAAATATTTACTGTGCACAAAGAAGTTGACATCCACTTTCAGCCCATCTATTCAATATATAGACTACAATGTAAGATGGAAGACATTTTAAAATGTTTTCTTCACTGGGGTATCTCCAGATTCTAAAACATTGTCTGGCACTTAGTAGATAGGAATAATATTTGTTTAATGAATTAAATAGATGAATGTGTTGATTATGAAATCAATTATCACAAGCATATAACATTTTTAGAAAAGTGTACTCTGATACTGAAATATTTTTTCTATGTCCACTATGCTACATTGTTACTTACAGAGTTAAAAAGACCACAAAGTAGAACAATTTGAAACATTTCGGTTATAAAATAGTTTACTTGAAACTATTGCATAAAAATATCATATATTCATGTCATAACATTTTTTCCTTTAGCCACCTTAGTTTCATGAAGATATACACATCTATTAATAAAATTCAATTTATCTGACCTAATATTCATAGTCCAACATAATAAAATGGAATTTAGAATGAAACCCCAGATGAATGATTACTATGCTGACATGTTTATCTATAGGGAAAAGATAAATTGTTAACAGCTTACTTTAAGAAGTTTATCAACATACTTAATTCCACCTAAAAATTTAAATAATAAAAAAGCAGTTATCAAAGCCCTATAATTTTTAAATGACATAGATTCTTTTCAAATTTTATAGCTATATAAGAGCAAATAAATTATTGACTCAATCTAAATTAATTAATAAAAGAAAAACAGTGGAAATAATTAAGTCAATCTTAGAAATGCTATTGTGTTTATGTTTTTTGCTTTTTTCTGTTTTTTTTTTTTATTTATTTTGAGATGGAGTCTTGCTCTGTCGCCCAGGCTGGAGTGTAGTGGTGTGGTCTTGGCTCACTGCAAACTCCGCCTCCCAGGTTCAAGCAATTCTCCTGCCTCAGCCTCCTGAGTAGGTGGGATTACAGGCACGCACCACCACACCCAGCTAATTTTTGTATTTTTAGTAGAGATGGGGTTTCACCATGTTGACCAGGCTGGTCTTGAACTCTTGACCTCAAGTGATCTGCAGGCCTACGCCTCCCAAAGTGCTGCGATTACAAGTGAGAGCCACCACACCTGGCCATTGTGTTTGCTTTTTAAAAATTGTAAAGTAATTGGTAGACTTTTGTAAAATAATGCCAATAATTAAAAAAACTTTTCAGAAACTTGTATAATTAAAAGGTAACTATTGTCAAATATTAGTTACTTATAAAACTATTCACTTCTTCAAAATATGCTTCTTCTGCTCTTAAAGCTCATTTGGAAAAAGAAAACAATAATGAATTAAATACATATATTTACCATTTAAATGTTTTAATTAAAATTATATTAGGGTTGGGCGCAGCGGCTCACACCTGTAATCCCAGCAATTTGGGAGACCAAGGCGGGCAGATCACTTGAGGTCAGGAGTTTGAGACCAGCCTGGCCAATATGATGAAACCCCATCTCTACTAAAAATACCCAAGTTAGCCAGGTGTGGTGGCACATGCCTGTAATCCCAGTTACTTGGGAGGCTGAGGCAAGAGGATCCCTTGAACTCAGGAGGCAGAGGGTGCAGTGAGCCAAGATTGCACCACTGCACTCCATCCTGGGTGACAGAGAGACATTCTGCCTCAAAAAAAAAAAAATTCTATTCAGGATCTGTGACATATTCTTGTTAAATATAGATTTGAAAATTATAAAAGTTTCTTGTTCTGAATTTTTAAAATAATATAGAATTTCTATATACTAAGTTTGATTGATATTTTGATCTAGTGAAATGAATTATGCATAAAGAGAATCTAAATCAACCCATCGACTTCTTATGATTTTAAAGCATACAACTTTTTGGATATCAGACATCTTTAATTTTTCTCCTTGGCTTTTTGACATACATTTTTGCATATGCCCAGACACCTATGTCTTTGCCCTGACAACTATTTTCTGTAGAAATGCTTTGCTTTACTTCTCTCAGAATAAAGAATGAATGTTTATTACTCAAAATGTGGAGCACTGTCTTCTGTAAAAATATTGTACATGTTCATGGTGTTTGAGAACTAGTCGTATAGATGTAAATTCAGATTTCTTTGTTCTCATAGCTTATTTTCTTACTTAAGAATTCAGATCTGAAATTTCTGATATTTTCATCCGTACTAGAGTTAACTTGATCACTGTTTTGTACATGATAATGACCATCTTTTCTAAAATTTTTAATCCTTTTGTGCTGATAAAAACTTTTATTCTTGAATTATCTTTAGCCATGTTTTTAACAAGTCAGTTGTCTCACTTGAAGTTCTTATTACAGTTGTACAAACTGCAATATTATTCCTTCATACGAAAAACAGCATACCTTTCTCATCAAAGCTATTGATATAAGAATAAATTGTTAAAATTTGGTGTTGTAATGCAAAGTATATATTTATACCATCATCCAGTAGTATCTCCTCAAATACTACATATTCTAAAAGTTCCTCATATTTACTTTTTATTAATGTAATAAATGTGTTGACTGTGTGCTAGTCTCAGATATGAAGCGTTAACGAGTAGCTTTTACTTGGGCTAAACACAACCAGTTTAATATACAACTTTTTTTATTAACTTGTGAATATGTCCTCCTATATTACCTTTAACAAAGAAGTAGTGACTGAATGCTCATAGTATTTTTCGATTGACTAGAATTACTGCATTTGAAGACACTTAAAGAATCATTTGTTGCCAGTCTGGAGAGAGGTTTTCACTATGATGTTTGTATTTACAACTATCTTGTTCAATACTTCAAATCAACAATTTAGATCAATGATTTGTCATACCTATTAGATTACAGATTTAACAAGAGAGCATCAAGTGGGCTAGGTTCAAAATAAAAAAAAAAATAGCCTGTCTATATGGAATGAGACAGTTTGATTTTAGCAGCAGAGTGTATAACAAGCCTTAGAACTTTTATTTGGCTGAAATCTACATGTTAGTCATTAGTGGGATATGATTGCTTGAAAATACAGATTTAGATTATATTCTGAGAATAAGGGAGGTCACAGTCTTATAATACTTTCCCCTAGTCAGAATAACCCTTGTTGTTTGGGTAACATCATAAAGATAAATAAAATAAAATAAAATAAAAATAAAATAAAATAGAGTGTCAATGGATTTGGAGGCATTTGAAAATGTATATAAACTGTATTCCTTCAGATTGGGAAATGTGACCATTGAAAAATAAAGAGTGGTAAAACTAACTTTTGTTTCCAAATGTTTAAGAATGCCTGTTGGTGACTTGTTCTGTTTGGCCGCAAATTGTTGCAACACTATCATGGAGATGAAGGCCAGAGAGGCAGTTTTGTTTTCTATTATAAGAAAGAGCTTTCTAATAATGGTAGATATTCAGATAAGGGGAGAGCTACCTTAAAAGTAATGATGTTTATGCAGCTGTGAAAACGTATTAATAATTCATGATTTTCAGGTTCAGAGGATGTTCTGGCTAAGGAGGTAAATTGGTAGGACAAGAGACCTCTACCTCAACTTAAGGAAAACAACTCCACATTTTTGTATTTTACATATCCAGATTTTATAAGATGAAAAGATAATAAATCTATGTTTTAAAAGTTAACAATCACAGAATTGCATTGGCAATAATGCTGTAAAGAACATTTAAGTATTTGAAAGTGTATTTGAATTGGACAGCCTTTAAAGTCTTATCAAACATCATTTTAATAATAACTATAATGAAATTATAACATTGTCAACAAATAAAGTGCTGGAGAGCTTTACACACTCTCCTTAATCCTCACCATGGCCCTGAAAACATTATTATACTCATTTTAAATATGAGAGGAATGAGGATCAGAAAGGTTCAGCATTTTGGATGAGGGCCTATAGCATGTAGAAAGAGCTGGGCTTATAACCTTAGTTACACTGGACTTGTACCATTACACAGTATTATAAAATTGTAGAGTTGGGAGTACTCTTAGGGATCATATTCTAAACTATTCTGGTTCTGTTATTTTAAGGCATATAAAACATCACCATCTAGTGATAGGCTAATCTGTTTTTTAATATCTTCAAACTCACTCCTCTGTTCTTGGGTTATCTAATTACTTTTGGAGTAGTTCAAGGTTAAATTAGGAAGTAACTTCCTGTGTGAACTGAAATCTGCTTTTTCATGCAACCCAATTAAAAATATAGTGCTTTTTTATGTTCTGTTGCTCTGGTCTCTTCTTTGAAGGTATTTATATTTAAATTGCAGAAATACAATATGGAGACAAAGCATACAAATATATTAAGAACTTCCCCAGTAGGATTATACCCTTAAAAAATTTTTGTCCAAAATAAATTATAATTTAAATCAAAAGAGCTAACGTAATCAACCATTGCCATTAGGTCTGCTCTGGTAAACGAATTTGTAAGATAAGAGACGATCATAACAAGCATAGTAGTAGCTCAACAAACAAACTACAAACATCCATTCTAAAGGATGGTTCAATCTGCAACTGAATAAAAGGGAATCATAAGATCTAAGTGGAATCTCAGCTGCTAGGTTGGCCAAATCAATCAGGAGACAACAAGGATGTCCTTGACATGGGTGGAGAAAAGCATTTCTGTTGTCAGGGCTTGACAACAGAAAGACGTGTTAAACCAAGAGAGGTTTTAATAAATCTCTCCATTCATACATATAGGGCTCCAAGTCAGTATCTAATCTCCAGGATAAAGCAGTATCTACTTCTTAGCATACCAGTCAAAAACAGATATGGGCTAATGGTAAGTCTGATCACTGGATAGCAATTCATCTCAATATGTGGATCAATAACTTAAACCCAGGTAGACAGTTAATTCTAGAGTGACCAAGCTGAAAAACTGATTAGAAACACACACACACACACACACACACGTACATACATATCACATATGTAAGTACGAAATCACACTTACTCATCTTAATAAGGAACTTTTTCAATTTTTTCCCATTACTTTATGTTAGAACATTATTATCACTCAGGAGACAAATTTTACTTTTAAAGATAGAAATATATCTCTGGTCTAAAATGATAATTAAGCTAATTATATATCAAAGTGTTCCTAACATTGATAAGTTATATTATCTTCTGTACAAAAAGGTATACTTGCCATCTGAAATACAATCACTGAGCTGGACCTCATGTCCAAATATGCCCATTATTTTCTGTATTCCCATTTGGATATCGATGACCCCAAAAAAAATCCTTCGCAAATTTGGCTTTAGAATATCACTGAAGACAATAAGAATTGAATAAAAGTAACATAACATTTTTGGCAAAATTAATGTATTACTTACTCTAGAGAATCCAATGAATTTTAGCAAATGCAACCATGTTTGCTAAAGCTGAGATGGAGCACACACATAGGATTTCAGGAGATCAAAATCAGAGCCGCTATTTCATCACTGTTATTATGTGACAGGGCTATGGGCAATACATAGAAGCTAAATGTAATTCCGTTCATTTCTTTCTTATTTTTTCTGGTCTCTAATTTTATGAGCTCCAGTAAACTATGAATTCTGGGAAAATGCTAGTTCATTTTAATGGAAATATGCAAATAAAAAGAAAGCACTGTTAGAACCTACATATATATATATATACACATATATATACACATACATATACAGTTATTATATACACAATTATATATTATATATTATATGTACTATATATATATCTGTATAATACACACACACTGAGAAGTATCACATAATTTGCCATTATCCAACAATCAATTTTTGACTGCTGCTTTTGTCCTGTGTAAGATTTCAGGCTTGAACCCTAAAAGGAAATGTTTCTCAATATTATCTATATTCGTTTCTTTAAAATAATTGTAATCTTATCTTTGTACTTTTACATCTTTAAAAAAATAAAGAATCGTATACAGTCAAACCATTTTCATTATAAAGAAATATCCTGAATAATAATAAATGGAAAAAACTGGGAGTGTTAGAGAGCTCATATAAAGTTTATAATGGGAGTTACAAAAGGGATTGGAAAGCTGTCATCATTTGCTAACACATTCTGCAATGACTGCCTAAAATCAAGTTAGGTTTTTTTTTTTTTGAAATGACATTTCTATGTCACTCCTGATATATCATTTTAGCTACCCTCTTGGTTCTGCTTATTTTATTATGATGGAATCATATTTGCTTTCATTTTACAGAAGTATGACAGCCCTGGGAAAAATACTGAGAATTCTAACAAAGTACCGATAATGCAATAGGAAAAAGAAGGAAATTAGTATTTCAACTCCATTTTGTTCTGACTCTCATGTTTTGGACATAGTTTTCTGCAAATTGGTATCAATGATGCTGCAGGGCAGAATCAACTCACTTTCTACCGCATATTTAGTTACTAGCCTTCCCTCTTAGTTTGCAGGGATAAGGCACAATGTTGGCATTGGCTTTCTTGTTTAGAACTTAAATCTTCCAGGGAAGAAAAAAAACATAATCTCTTTTCCCTCCTTCTGTGATTAATTTCTGGAATGTTATATGTGAGGGAAGCTGAGTGATGCTGTGCCTGCCAAGCTGTGGTGGACATCTGCTTCAAAGAAGTTAGTGACTTTGCAGCCAGCTCTCTGTGGGTGTCACTTGTGTGCAGTGGTGCAGAGGGAAAATATGGAGAGGATGAAAAGAAAGCCATTAATGCAGTTTGTGTTTCAGATTCCATGCCAATTTAATATTGTGTATTAATGATGCATTTTGGCAATAAAACCATTTAATAATCACTAAACAGAAATTGCCATTCCCCATTAAGTGCAGACTGTGTTATAACACATTTGCTAATTTCTCATTAAATTCAACATAAATTAAATAACAGATTTTATGTGTATAACTAAGGAGAAAAACCCCTTTAATTTATTTTCCAAAGAAAATAAACATATTTCGGGAAAATTGTCCAAACCTTCGGGTTATAATTAGAGAACAAAACAGAAAGCTTCTTTTTTTTTGGATGTTTAAAATTAACATCCAAAGAAAATGAAGATTGTTCAAATGTGGTGTCTTTTCAAAGAATGGTTGTTAAATGCAAGATTCAAATTTGCAACCTACAAATGTATTTAACTCTCAGTCATTAAAAACACTTCAAGAGAATTAAAGGTGGAGATTCTCAGTAGTGAAGGGAAAAGGAGAGAAGGGGATAATGGTTCTAGTTCCTCCTTACCCCCATTTCCCAGGCATAGTTTTGAGATGCTATCTGAATAGGTGGAATTCGTTTGGAGGTTCACCTCTTATTTGTCTATATGTATCTGGGACGGTCAAAAGACTTCTAAACTGGGAATGTTACACTCATTTTCACCCCAGTAGACGTTAAAACATTTTAAGTGGTATTTGATATTTATTGTTGTAACTTGCGCTTGATTACAGGAAAACTTAACAGAGGCCCCTAAGAAGGAAAAAAAGTACAAAGAAAGACATCTGCATTTGTATCTATAGAAGTGTGGTTCTAGAGAGAGTTCATGTGTACAGAAAAACTGTTAAAAATCTTTGCTTCTGTCTTGTGAGATTTTGAGTGGTTTTAACACTATTTCTTATATTTCTAGTTGGCCCTTGAACAATAATTGGTTTGAACTATGTGGATGCAGTTACAAAAGATTTTTTTCAATAAGAGTCACACCCAGTGTGCCTGCTTACCTGCCTCCCTCTCTTCCACCTCTGAGACAACAAGAGCAACCCTTCTTCCCCCTTCGTCTCAGTCTACTCTAGGTGAAGATGATGAGGATGAAGGCCTTTACCATAATCCACTTACACTTAAGGAATAGTAAATATATTTTCTGTTCTGTATGGTTTTCTTAATGACATTTTATTTTCTCTTGCTTACTTTTTTTGTAAGAATAGCAAATCACATAAATATACCATACAAAATATGTGTTAATTGGCTTTATGTTATTCATAAGGCTTCCAGTCAATGGTAGGCTCTTGGTAGTTAAGTTTGGGGGGAGTAAAAAGTTATACATAGACTTTCAACTGGATTGGGATGCCAGAGCCCTTAATTCCCATGTTGTTCAAGAGCCACATGTACATATTTAACATTCTTCTTTATATTTGTCATTATTGTTGATTTTTCTATGTGAGTGTTTTTCAATTGGAAAAATATGTTCAAAAATTATTAGAGTTGAAATGATTATATGAAATAGAGATAAAGACAAATGAAAAACAATGATTAAATTTAATAATATGAATCATACTGAATATTTGTTAAATAAAAATTTTGGTTAGAATTGTGAACGGGCGTGGTGGCTCACGCCTGTAATCTCAGCACTTTGGGAGGCTGAGGTGGGCTGATCATTTGGGGTCAGGATTTCGAGATCAGCCTGACCAACATGGTGAAACCCCGTCTCTACTCAAATACAAAACTTATCCAGGTGTGGTAGCAGGCGCCTGTAATTCCAGCTACTCAGGAGGCTGAGGCAGGAGAATTGCTTGAACCCAGGAGGCAGAGGTTGCAGTGAGCCAAGATCACGCCAGTGCACTCTCGCCTATGAGACAGAGTGAGACTCCATCTCAATTAAAAAAAAAAAAAGTATCTGAAACAGGTCTCACTCAGTTTAGAATTTTTTATTTTGCCAAGGTTAAGGGCATGCCCGGAAGAAATAAACCTGAAATCACAGAAACAGTCTGTGGTCTGTGTGTTTCTCCATAGATGACCTTGAGTGCTTCAAGATGTAAAAGGGAAAAATAGGCTGAAAGAGAAATAAGGTGGGTCAGGTAATTCACATGTTGTCAGGGAAAAGGAGCAGGTAAGGGAATATTCCATTATATATTCATCTTGTGCTCAGTAAATTGGCACTTTACATAAGATAAGGTGAGCATAGAGTAGCTACCTATGGAGACATTTAACTTTTATCTGTAGCTATCTGCTTAGGAACAAAAGGAAAGGCAGTTTCTTTCATGACTCAGTTTTCAGCTTTATTTATTGGCGTAGTGAATTGGAAACCTGAGTTTTTGTTTATTTTTCACAGAACGGATCGATAATATTATAGAGGCTTCTTTACATTTAGTGGGAAATGATTGTAGGGGCTATCTAATAATTAAGCAGATGAAGAGTTTTTTTAACGAATTGATCAACTGAAAGTTTGCTTAAATAAAAAATAGTGTTTTATTTCTAAAGCGTGTCTATGCAAAGTTGAAACATAATATCAGGTAGAAAATGTAACTCTCCAATAAACGCCATATACATAATTTTAAATATTCATTGCTCAAAATAATCTTGTGATGCCAACCTTGAAGTAAGGAAGTGTTACAATACTTTGTAAATCATTCATGGCGTTGAACATATCTGCAGTTGTATGAACAGCATGGTTTAGCACCAGACCATGAAGAACTTCTGAGAACCACTTAACCCAAACCTTCACCTTTACTAAGAAAGGACAATACCAGAAGTCTTATGAAATCCTATCAACTTTTTCAAAATACTACAATGTGCTTTCAAATTTTCTTTGAAAATCCATTTCTTCAAGTACTACTGTATTTGCCTGCCTCTGCTTTCCCCAGAGATTTCTCACTGCTTACTTCAACATAGGTTTTTCCTTCTTTTTTTTTATTATTATTATACTTTATGTTTTAGGGTACATGTGCACAATGTGCAGGTTTGTTACATATGTATCCATGTGCCATGCTGGTTTGCTGCACCCATTAACTCGTCATTTAGCATTGGGTATATCTCCCAATGCTCTCTCTCCCCGCTCCCCCCACCCCACAACAATCCCCGGAGTGTGATGTTCCCCTTCCTGTGTCCATGAGTTCTCATTGTTCAATTCCCACCTATGAGTGGGAACATGGGGTGTTTGGTTTTTTGTCCTTGCGATAGTTTACTGAGAATGATCATTTCCATTTTCATCCATGTCCCTACAAAGGACATGAACTCATCATTTTTTATGGCTGCATAGTATTCCATGGTGTATATGTGCCACATTTTCTTTATCCAGTCTATTGTTATTGGACATTTGAGTTGGTTCCAAGTCTTTGCTATTGTGAATAGTGCCGCAATAAACATACGTGTGCATGTGTCTTTATAGCAGCATGATTTATAATCCTTTGGGTATATACCCAGTAATGGGATGGCTGGGTCAAATGGTATTTCTAGTTCTAGATCCCTGAGGAATCACCACACTGACTTCCACAATGGTTGAACTAGTTTACAGTCCCACCAACAGTGGAAAAGTGTTCCTATTTCTCCACATCCTCTCCAGCACCTGTTGTTTCCTGACTTTTTAATGATGGCCATTCTAACTGGTGTGAGATGGTATCTCATTGTGGTTTTGATTTGCATTTCTCTGATGGCCAGTGATGATGAGCATTTTTTCATGTGTTTTTTGGCTGCATAAATGTCTTCTTTTGAGAAGTGTCTGTTCATGTCCTTTGCCCACTTTTTGATGGGGTTGTTTTTTTCTTGTAAATTTGTTTGAGTTCATTGTAGATTCCGGATATTAGCCCTTTGTCAGATGAGTAGGTTGCAAAAATTTTCTCCCATTCTGTAGGTTGCCTATTCACTCTGATGGTAGTTTCTTTTGCTGTGCAGAAGCTCTTTAGTTTAATTAGATCCCATTTGTCAATTTTGGCTTTTGTTGCCATTGCAAGGCTGGTTCAACATACGCAAATCAATAAATGTAATCCAGCATATAAACAGAACCAAAGACAAAAACCACATGATTATCTCAATAGATGCAGAAAAGGCCTTTGACAAAATTCAACAACCCTTCATGCTAAAAACTCTCAATAAATTAGGTATTGATTGGACGTATCTCAAAATAATAAGAGCTATCTATGACAAACCCACAGCCAATATCATACTGAATGGGCAAAAACTGGAAGCATTCCCTTTGAAAACTGGCACAAGACAGGGATGCCCTCTCTCACCACTCCTGTTCAACATAGTGCTGGAAGTTCTGGCCAGGGCAATCAGGCAGAAGAAGGATATACAGGGTATTCAATTAGGAAAAGAGAAAGTCAAATTGTCCCTGTTTGCAGATGACATGATTGTATATCTAGAAAACCCCATTGTCTCAGCCCCAAATCTCCTTAAGCTGATTAGCAACTTCAGCAAAGTCTCAGGATACAAAATCAATGTATAAAAATCACAAGCATTCTTGTACACCAATCACAGACAAACGGAGAGCCAAATCATGGGTGAACTCCCATTCACCATTGCTTCAAAGAGAATAAAATATCTAGGAATCCAACTTACAAGGGATGTGAAGGACCTTGTAAGGTCCACTGCTCAATGAAATAAAAGAGGATAAAAACAAATGGAAGAACATTCCATGCTCATGGGTTGGAAGAATCAACATCGTGAAAATGGCCATGCTGCCCAAGGTAATTTATAGATTCAATGCCATCCCCATCAAGCTACCAATGACTTTCTTCACGGAATTGGAAAAAACTACTTTAAAGTTCATATGGAACCAAAAAAGAGCCCGCATCTCCAAGTCAATCCTAAGCCAAAAGAACAAAGCTGGAGGCATCACGCTACCTGACTTCAAACTATACTACAAGGCTACAGTAACCAAAACAGCATGGTACTGGTACCACAACAGAGACATAGATCAATGGAACAGAACAGAGCCCTCAGAAATGATGCCACGTATCTACGACTATCTGATCTTTGACAAACCTGACAAAAACAAGCAATGGGGAAAGGATTCCCTATTTAATAAATGGTGCTGGGAAAACTGGCTAGCCATATGTAGAAAGCTGAAACTGGATCCCTTCCTTACACCTTATACAAAAATTAATTCAAGATGGATTAAAGACTTACATGTTAGACCTAAAACCATAAAAACCCTAGAAGAAAACCTAGGCAATACCATTCAGGACATAGGCGTGTGCAAGGACTTCATGTCTAAAACATAGGTTTTTCTAAATTCCTATTCAATTACTAAAATTAATGCCTGTCAAGGCATTAATAGTGGCAATACTATTAGCCTTTCTTCTCCTGTCCTCCTTGCAAACTTATTAAGGTACATTTTTAAGTGACATTTCCTGGTCTCTAGTGGTTCAATTCCCACCTACTAGAGCTTCTTCTTTGTCCTTGAGTTTTCTTCCCTGGCAATCAGGCTCTGAAGCTGCTTCTCACTACCACTCCTTTCACATACCTCAGCACTACCCTCCAAAATGTTTGCTGGTTTCTAGGAACTTTTCTGTCCTTCTCCTTTATATCAGTACTTGTATTGTTCCTAATACTAGGCTTTGCTTTGAAACATATGCAAAGGCTCTGACTAATGTCATAATATAAATATCTCAAAACTATCCAAAAAGTAATCAGGAAACTAAACTCTCCCTTCCTATATTTGATTGGCTACCTCTTCATGGAAGTGAATTGTGGCTCCAGACAAACTTAGAGACTCTTGCCTTTCATTCCATGAATCAGATGAGTAACCAGTCAAATCCTGACTTCCAAGAATTAAACTAAAGGTCATGGAACAAGAATAGATAACCGAAATAACCTTATATCAAATGAAGAAATTGAATTTGCAGTTTAAATCTTCCCATAAAGAAAACTCTGACCTTATATGTCTTCACTAGTGAATTCTATTAAACATTAAGGAATAAATAATACTAATTCTACACAAACTCTTTCATATAATTGAAGAGAAAGAAATAGTCCTCAACTTGTTCTATAGGTCAGCTTTCTCCTAATACCAAAGGGACAAAGACATTACAAGAAACACAAACTCACACAAAAACACAGACCTATATTCTTATAAACTTATATCCATTATAAACATAGGTACAAAAATTTTAATCAGCAAGTCAGATGAAATGATATTTTTAAAAGTATAATATGTTATGATTAAGTGAATTTATGCAGACTTGCATGGTCCTTTTTTTTTTTTTTTTTTTGAGATGGAGTCTCACTCTGTCACCCAGGCTGGAGTGTAGTCGTGCGATCTCAACTCACTGCAACCTCTGCCTCCCAGGTTCAAGGGATTCTCTTGCCTCAGCCTCCTGAGTAGCTGGGACTACAGGTGCATGACACTACACCTGGCTAATTTTTTGTATTTTTTAGTAGAGACGGGGTTTCACTATGTTAGCCAGGATGGTCTTGATCTCCTGACATCATGATCCACCTGTCTTGGCCTCCCAAAGTGCTGGGATTACAGGCGTGAGCCACTGTCCCCAACCTGGTTCTTTTAAACATTTGAAAATCAGCTATTGAAACCTATCATAATTGCAAACTGAAAAAGAAAAATTGTATGATTATCTCAATGGATATAGAAAAAGCATTTTGCAAAAATCTAATATTTGTTCCTGATAAAACTATCAGAAAAATAGAAACTGAGAAAGACTTCCTCAAAATTTATAAATGGCATCTATGAAAAATTTACAACTAATGTTGTATTTCATTGTAAAATACTGACTGATTTTTCCTGTACAATCAGGAAAAAGACAGGAATGACTACCCTCACCACTTTTCCTTAATATTATACTGGGGGTTGTAGCCAGTGTAATATGACAAGAAAATAAAATCAAAGGCATACAAATGGGAAAATAAGTTAAACTCTGTTTGTTAGCAAATAACCTAGTCATCCATATGAACAATCTGATGAAATCTAAAACAAATCTACTAAAACTAATAACAGAGTTTAGAAAGTCTTCACTGCAAAATATTGATTTGAAACACATCAATTGTATTACTATCTGCTGGCAATAAAAAAAGAAAAATAAAAATTAAAAAATTTAATTTACAATGGCATCACAAACTGTTAAATACTTAAATAAATCTGACCTAAAATATGCAACACTTGAACACTGAATAAAAACACAACACTGCTGAGAGAAATTAAAGAAAACGTAAGTAAATGGTGGGACATATTTTGCTCATAGGTAAGAATATTTAGTATTGTTAGGATAACACTTACTCCAAAATTGATCTGTAGATTCCACATAATTCCAATAAAAATCCTATCAGTTTTATTTTTGTAGAAGTTAGCAAGCTTATTGTAAAAATGCATATGGAAGTGCAAAAAAACAAGAATGGTCAAAATAACTTTGAAGGGAAACAAAGTAGGAATACTAACATTACTTGATTTCAAAATATAAAGCTAAAGTATTTAATAGGATTCAGTATGATACTTGCATAAAGATTGACGAAACGTTTACATGAGTTCAAATATGGACAACACATTTTTTGGCAAAAGTAAAAAGTATTTCTGCGGAGGTAGGATCATCATCTGGTGATTGAATAATTAAAACTCAATATCCTCCCTATTTCCTTACAAAATGAACTCATGTCTACATGAATACAAAAATTTTAACACAAATTGGATCTTATAATTAAGTGTAAAATATAGAACTATAAGATTTCTAAAAAAGGCCAGATCTGGTGGCTCATGCCTGTAATGCCAGCACTTTAGGACGCCAAGGCCAAGGAAACACCTGAGATCGAGTTCAAGACCAGCCTGGCCAACATGGTGAAACTCTGTCACTACTAAAAATACAAAAATTAGCTGGACATGGTGGCAGGCACTGTAGTCTAAGCTACTCAAGAGGCTGAGGCAGGAGAATCACTTGAACACGGGTGGTGGAAGTTGCAGTGAGCTGAGATTGTGCCACTGCTCTGCAGCCTGGGCAACAGAGCAAGACTCCATCTCAAAAAATAATAATAATAAATAAAATGATAAAATAAAATAACTAAAATAAAACAAAAAAATCTTTGTGACTGTATTAGTTCATTCTCACACTGCTATAAGGAACTACTTGAGACTTGGTAATTTATGAAGAAGAGAGGGTTAATTAACTCACAATTCTGCAGGCTTAATAGGAAGCATGTCTGGGAGGCCTCAGGAATCTTACAACCATGGAGGAAGGTGAAGAGGAAGCAAGCACCTTCTTCACATGGCAGCAGGAGAGAGAGGGCGAGAGAACAGGGCGAAGTGCTACACACTTTCAACTGATGAGATCTTGTGGAAATTCTATCAGAAGAACAGCAAGGGGGAAGTCCTCCCCCATGATTCAATCACCTCCTAACAACTCCCTCTGTCAACACCGGGAATTACAATTAGACATGAAATTTGGGTGGGGAAACAGAGCCAAACCATATCAGTGACTTTGGGTCTTATACGTTGTAAAAATAATGAAATAAAAATTGATAAATTTGAATTTATCAACATTAAAATATTTAGTGCTTCAAAGGACACTGTTAGGACAATAAAAAGAAAAACTACAATGCCAAGACCAGCTTGGTGGGACACCCTAACCCAGCGGCGCTAGAGGAATTAAAGACACACACACAGAAATATAGAGGTGTGAAGTGGGAAATCAGGGGTCTTACAGCCCTTAGAGCTGAGAGCCCTGAACAGAGATTTATCCAAGTATTTATTAACAGCAAGCCAGTCATTAGCATTGTTTCTATAGATATTAGATTAACTAAAAGTATCCCTTATGGGAAATGAAGGGATGGGCCAAAATAAAGGGATGGGTTGGGCTAGTTATCTGCAGGAGGAGCATGTCGTTAAGGCACAGATCGTTCATGCTATTGTTTGTGGTTTAAGAACGAGGGACAGCATTAGGAGATACACCTAATGCTAAATGACGAGTTAATGGGTGCAGGAAATCAACATGGCACATGGATACATATGTAACAAACCTGCACATTGTGCACTTGTACCCTAAAACCCTAAAGTATAATAAAAAAAATAAATAAATAAATAAATAAATAAATAATAATAATAAAAAAAAAAAGAACGCCTTTAAGCAGTTTTCCACCCTGGGTGGGCCAGGTGTTCTTTGCCCTCATTCTGGTAAACCCACAACCTTCCAGCGTGGGCGTTATGGCCATCACAAACATGTCACAGTGCTGCAGAGATTTTGTTTAAGGCCAGTTTTGGGGCCAGTTTATGGCCAGATTTTGGGGGGCCTGTTCCCAATACTACAAACTTGTAGGAAAAAAAATGTAAATGACTTATTAGAAGATACAGAGAAAATATAAAGAATCCCTAAACTCAATAAGAAAACAACCAAAAATAAAATAAAAAAGAATTTGAACAGATACTTTACTAAAGAAGATACATGAATAAAATATAAGCATGCAAAAATAATCAATATCATTAGTCATTACAGGAATACAAACTGGAGCCACAATAAGAGATTACTACATACTTTTTAGATGGCTAAAATTAAAGACTGACCATACAAATTGTTTGTAAGAATGCGGAGGATCTGAAATTCTCATTCATTGCTGATAAGATTAGAAAATGGTGCAATCATTCAAAAAAAAAAAAACAGTTTGGCAGCTTTTGAAAATATATGGAAAAAAAAGAAATACCTACCATTTGATCCAGCTATAGACTTTTAGGTATTTATGCAAGTGAAAATACAGCCTATAGTCATACAAAGATTTACACATAAATGTTCATAACAGCTTTATTGTAATAGCCCAAAACTGTAAATGATCCATTCTCTATTAGCAGGTGAATTGATAAACAAATAGTAGTACGTCCATACAATGGAATCTTATTCAGCAATAACAAAATGAAGCACTAACACAAACAACAATGTAGATAAATCTAAAAATAACTATACTAAATTAAGGAAGCCAGACAATAATCTTTGTATGTTACACGATTCCATTTATCTAAACTTTGAGAACATGTAAATCAATTAATAGAGACAGCAAGCAGATCAGAACGATTCCCTGTGGAGGGCTGTGATGAAGTTGGAAGGAGATATTACATAGATGGAGGGTGGGATTACATAGAAGGAGGGAGGGATTGCATAAAAGCAGGAAGAATCTTTTGGTGGGGGGTGTTGAATATGTTCACTACACTAATTGTAATGATGGTTCTTCAGGTGTACGGATCGGTCAAAACTTCTCAAGTTTTAACTTCAAGTATGTGTAATTGATATACATCAATTATACCTCAGTTAACAATGAAAATAAAAATATTAAACCTTTTAATTCTAAAAAATTACATTCATATGTTGGGCTCACATATAAAACCAGTTTGATCTTATAAAAATAACTGGATATTATCCTGTAGCTTTTACTCTGAAGGAGTATTTCCTTATGTTCTTGTCTAATTTGAAATAAATTTCTTTCAATCTTACTGAGGTAGAGATAAATAAAACAGCAAATTAACTCCTCTGTCTAAAAATGCCCATTACTGTTTTCTTCTAAACAATTTACTTTTCATTAGTAATCAGATCCCATTTTGACAATAGTAATTTTCATTCCTTTTCTCTATGCCACAGTTTCCTTGTTCATTCAAGGGTACATTAGTTGCTAGAAGATCTTGTCTAAATCCTGGAGGAAAATAGTTGACATATTCTAATTCAGTGATTCTCACTGGAGTCCGAGAATCTGGGCTAAGCAGAATTTATATGTATCACTTGGAGAAGTTTGTTAATATTATCAATACTTGATCCACACCTTTGTAAATCTTAAATCCTATCAGGAGTGAACAATCTTTATTTCTTAAAAGCTTTCCTGTGTTGATATGTAATGCATGGCCAGTCTCGGGAACCACTGGATGTTTCTGAACAGTAGGACTTCCTAAGAAGCAGTAAGAAGTAGAAAAATTCTGATAAGTGGATTTGCATCAATTTATAAGATCAAGGAAATACGTATACATTTCTTCAAAGCAGAGACTCGAATGTGATTAACAATTTAGATCAGTTAACTTCTCAAAGAAAGTAAAAAGACTTGTTTCCTTAACTACAGAAGGAAAAGGGGAATATGGACACTTGCCAAGGAGCCCAGACAAGTGTAAAATGAAGTGGAGAAGAGTAAATGTTTCTTTAGTTTATATCCTGATAGAAGGATATAAAATATAATATGTTCAGACTATAATTATAGAAATTCTGCCTGGTATCAGTTTTACCCCTTGCCATTCGTTACTCCCTAAAAATAAATAACAATCTGAAATAGCTACAAAATATTGGCAAAACATAATTATGTCTTGTTTTGGCATGAATTATTTAGATGATTTCTGCAATGCTCTACTTAATTTAGCTTGAAACTAAGAATGGTTTCAATCTTAGGCTAAACATTGGGGAATTACTTTTGCAGCCAAAGCTCACAGTCTTGTCTTTCAGTCCAATAGCATTTCCCCTCCCAACTACCCCCCCAAAACTCATTAGTTCCCAAATCATATTTTAGTGATCCTATCAAGGATCATTGTATCCAAAACCTCTTCTAGAGAATTCACTGGAGAATGATTAGAATTTAATGACAGAAAGGCTAGCATCTCTTTCCTCAGAGAATTTCCACACTGCAATCAAGCAAGAAGGCCAGGAATTTCCATTTTGTTAATGTGTTTGACTAGATACGCTGAATATCTTTCTATTGTAAAGCACCTAAAATTATGGATAAAACATTGAAAAACAAATATTACAAATGGACAGCTAAACTCTCAATAAAGTAAATAAAATATTTATGTTTCAGATTGATGATGAGATGGAAAATTAGAGCAATAAATTTAGGAGGTGATGCTGCAGCTTTACTCTCAGGGAAGAAAGAAATTTTAGTAGCTTGGTTCCAATGTTCACATTAGAATAGAAGATGAAGTAGAGAGTGCTGATAGTGAATTGTAACTGAGTTTTTCAGGTAAAGCATAAAGTGCTAGATCTGCAAAAGTGCTAGACCTTCACTGGAATGACAGAATAAGAAAACATAATTTTCCTGCTGGCACAGTAAGACAACTTAAGCCAGTCGTGGTGGCTCATGCCTATAATCCCAACACTTTGGAAGACTGAGGCAGGGGGATCACTTGAGGCCAGGAATTTGAGACCAGCCTGGGCAACATGTAGAGACCCTGTCTTTACAAAAAATACAATAATGAGCTAGGCGTGGTGGTGCATGCCTGTGGTCTCAGCTACCCAAAAGTCTAAGGTGGGAGAATGGCTTCAGCCTTGGAGGTTGAGGGTGTGTGAGGGAGATATGAGGGTGTGCAGCCACTATTATGCTACAGCACTCCAGCCAGGGTGACAGTGAGACCTTGTCACCCAGGCTGAAGTGCAGTGATGCAATAGTATTGTGATGTATATATATATATATGCTCTGCGTCCATCTTCAATTTCTGCTACAGCTGTAGTAGAGAATTTCTTTGCGTTTAGTGGAGTCCTCAACTCATGTAACTGCCCCACCCCCCAGCTTTTCTCTAAAGCCCATAACACACCTTGGACAATCCTTAATCAATGGAGGATGAGAGTTAGGAAAAACATTTCTCAACATTTCTCAACTCCTTTTCAAAGGAAGATTCTGAGGAATACTTCACATTGTTTCTGACAACACCCCAGAAGGATTGAGCCCCATCTCCCTCCAGCGATGATGACAGCTCAGTAGCATACTCTTTATCAGTATCATGTTCTTCCCTGCCTCATTCTGACTTACTGAGACCCCCCCTCCCAAATATGCCACCTATATATAAGTCATTGTATCAAGCAATGCTTTCAGGAAAATACAAATTAAGACAATGCATTTCATGTCATGTGAATCTGGGCTTCATTTTTTTTCAATGGTCTGTAAGATGTGGGCATCCTCAAGCTAAAAGTATTGGTGTCAAATTATACTTAGATCAGTGGATCCCCTCATGCATCTGACAGAAACAAATGCAAGATACTGTGATGGTAAATACTCTAAAACCAAACCATCTAGTGTCATTCCAAATAAAACTCTTCCAAAATGAGTTCAAAATACAAAATGGCAAACCAGGAGAAGAAATAATCCATTCAAAGCAGTATCTAGCACTAAAGATTGTGTTATTTAACTGTTGTTTAGTGGCTTAAACAACACTAATCATAGTATCTCTCAGTTTTTTAGGGTCACACACTCAGTGCAGATGAGTGATTTCTTTCCACTTCCACATTATTTGACATATCAGCTGGAAGACTTGAGGGCTGACTGGTTTGAATTATCTAAAGAATTGATTGGGGATAAAGAAGCTGCTTCTAATGTTACTTCACATGGCTGGAGAATTGGTGCTTACTGTTGGCAGTCAGCCTCCATTTTTTCTCCACATGATCTTCTCTACATGGCTACTTGAGTGTCCTCAGAATACGGTAGCTAACTCCTCCCAAAATGAGCAAAATGTAAGACCAGAGAGGAGGCTGTAAACTTTTTAATGACCTAATTCCTACATCACACACTTTCACTTCAACAATATTCCATTTGTCACATAAGTAAGTCTTATTAATTGTGGGATGGAATTAGATAAGAGTGTGAATACCAGCAGCCAATGTTTACTAGGAAAATATTGAATGTTGGTTACTACAGAGACTATGGTGGATTTGTATCATGCCAAATGAACTAAACTGGAATTGCATTCCCCAGAATTCCCCTCCAAGCATAGTTCTTTTGTATTCGTCCATTTTCACGCTGATGATAAAGACATACCTGAGACTAGGCAATTTACAAAAGAAAGAGGTTTAACATGGACCTACAGTTCCATGTGGCTGGGGAAGCCTCACAATCATGGCAGAATGAGCAAGTCATGTCCTACATGGATGGCTGCAGGCAAAGAAAGAGAGAGCTTGTGCAGGGAAACTCCCCCTTATAATACCATCAGATCTCATGAGACCCACCTAACACCATGGGAAAGACCTGCCCCTGTGATCCAGTTACTTTCCACCAGGTCCCTCACACACAACACTCGGGAATTCAAGATAAGATTTGGGTGGGGACACAGCCAAACCATATCATCTTTGTTAGTGAGGGCCATGAGAGATATTTTGTATGAGAGTTGGAAGGATGAAATGAAAGAGCATCTATATTGTTTTTATTTTCAGAAAGTCAGCACTGGGCACATGGCACTGTTGTAGCTCATGCAGGTGTCATTTATCTGTGGGATTACATTGTTGGAGTAGGAAAGCAGCTGGGCTCTCAGAAATGCCACAACTGCCAGACACCCACTTTCAATCACTCCGACTTTCAGTGAGGTATGGTTTAGCTCATAGCAGTTCCTCCTGCAGATTATCCCAACTTTAAAGTTGGACACATGGAAGCAGGGTTGCAACTCTGTCCTGATAGATTCGGGTTTATTCTTGCAGGTACCCGTTTGTCTTGCTTCCCTCATTTTACATCCATTTTATCTTTCAGACTGCGTGTGCTGATGACTTTAGGCTCAGCACTACACACAGAAACAATAGCTTCACAAAGACTTTTCAACAGTTTCCACAAATATATAAGGCAAATCCCTATTACAAATCCCTTATTATACACAAATCTGGTGGTACTGCTTCTCAGATCAGACTCTGACACAGAGACTATAAAATAAGTAGCTTTAAATTGAATGAAGCAGGAAAGAGGAAATCAATTACTATAAGAGATAAGGTGACATAAAAAGCAGATATATTTGAAAAGAGGCCAAATAGAAGTTATAAAATGAAAAATATATTAAATAAGAAAATCCTTCTAATATATACATTTATATATATATAATATATATAAATCCTGAACAGGTTATAGGTGGCTTTGACAAAATTCCACATAAACAGTAGTTCAAATAAGATAGATGTTTATTTCTCTTTCTTTCTTTTTTTTTTTTTTTTTTTTGAGACAGAGTCTTGCTCGTCACCCAGGCTGGAGTGCAGTGATGCATCTCAGCTCACAGCAAGCTCCGCCTTCTGGGTTCACACCATTCTCCTGCCTCAGCCTCCAGAGTAGCTGGGACTACAGGTGCCCGACACCACGCCTGGCTAATTTTTTGTATTTTTAGTAAAGATGGGATTTCACCGTGTTAGCCAGGATGGTCTCGACCTCCTGACCTCATGATCTGCCTGCCTCTGCCTCCCAAAGTGTTGGGATTACAGGCGTGAGTCACCGTGCCCAGACTCAAACTCTTGACTTCAAAGAGTTAAATCAAGAGATCTCACTTATAGTTGGAATCTAAGATCTCACTTACACTTGGAATCTAAAATAGCTGAAATCATGGAAGTAGAGACTAAATAATAGGTACCAGAGGCTGGGTGGGTGACAGGGATAGAGAAAATGGGAAGATTTTAGGCAAAAGGTACAGTGTTTCAGATAGGAGGAATAAGTGTTGATATTTATTGCACAGCAGTGTGACTATGGTCAGTAATGTATTTTGTATTTCAAAATAACTAAGAGAGTACATTTCAAACGTTTCACCAGAAAAATGATGGATAAAGTAGGTGATGCATATATTAATTAGCTTGATTTAATTATTTCACATTGTACACACATATCAAAATATCCCATTGTACCCTATAAATGTACAATTATGATTTGTCAGTTAAAAATAATATTAAAAGGAGGAGCATTGCATAATGGTAAAGTGGTTCATTCTTCCAGAAGTCATAACAACCTGTAATGTATATGTGCCTAAAAACAAAGTATCAAAGTATGGAAGGCAAAAACTGATGGAACTGCTAGGTGCAATTGATGAATCCACTGTTTTAGTTGAAGACCTCATCCTTCTATCACAAATGGACACATCGAACAAGCAGAAAATAAATTTAAGGACACAGTTGAACTCAACAGCATCATCAATCAACTGAATGTAATTGACATCTATACACCTACTTTATCCAACAACAGCAGAATACATTTCTTCTCAAGCTCACACGGTACCTTAACTAAGATAGAACACATGCTGGGCCATAAAACACACCTTAACAAAAATTTTAAAAAAGAATGATGCATTGTGCTCTCAAGCCACAGTGTAATTAAACTAGAAAACAATAACAGAAAGATAACTGGAAAAATCTCAAAATAACACATTTCAAGATAACATATAAATCAAAAAAAATTAAGAAAAACAAAAAAAAGGGAATAAATGAAAATGAAAACACAATAACATTTGTGAGATATAGTAAAATCAGTTCTTAGAATTTATAGCATTGAATACATATTTTAGAAAAGTGCGGTGGCTCACACCTGCAATCTCAGCACTTTGGGAAGCCGAGGCAGGTGGACCTCTTGAGGTCAGTAGTTCCAGACCAGCCTGGAAAACATGGTGAAACCTCGTCTATACTAAAAATACAAAAACTAGCTGGGCGTGGTGGCACATGCCTGTAATCCCAGCTACCTGGGAGGCTAAGGCAGGAGAATCGCTTGAACCCAGGAGGCAGAGATTGCAGTGAGTCGAGATCGCGCCAATGTGCTCCAGCCTGGACTACAGAGCAAGACTCTATCAAAAAGAAGAAGAAGAAGAAGAAGAAGAAAGAAGAAAGAAGAAGAAGAAGAAGAAAGCTCTGAAATCAATAATTTAAGCTTCCACCATTGGAAATTAGTAAAAGAATATAAAATTTAATTCAAAATAATAAGAAGAAAATAAATAATGAAAACTAGAGCAAAAAAATCAATGAATTTGAAAGTAAGATATCAATGAATTTGAAAGTAAGATATCAATAAATAAAATCAATGTAACCAGAAGCTGATTTTTTGCAAGGTAAATAAAATAGATAAAATAGATAAACCTCTACCAGGCCAAATGAAAAAAAAAAAAAAAAAAGGAAAAAGGACACAAATTTTTAATATCACAGATGGAAGAGGGAATATCACTACAACTCCATTGACAACAAAAAGATAGTAAAGGCATACTATAAACAACTGCATGCCCATAAATTTGATAATCTAGATGAAATGCGTCAATTTCTTAAGTAACAAAATCTGCCAAAACTCACACAAAAAGGAATACAAAATCCAAATAGCCCTATATCTATGAAAGAAATTGACTCAGTAATTAATAGCCTTCCACAACAGATAGCATCAGGCCCAAAGAGGTTCACTGGTGAATTCTAACAAAGATTGAAGAAAGAAATTATACCAGTTCTGTACCATTTATTTCAGAAAATAGAAGTAGAAGGAGTACTTCTCAACACTTTCTATGACGCCAACATTATCCTAATATCAAAACCAGACAGACTTTATAAGAAAACTGCAGATTAATATGTCTTCTGAGTATAGATGCAAAACTTCAACAAGTATTTGCAAATTTAATCCAACAAGATATAAAAAGATTTATACATCAGAACCAAGTGGGATTTATCTCAGATATGCAATGCTGGTTCAGCATCAAAAATCAATTAATGCAATCCATTGCATCAAGAGGCTTAAAAAGTCATGAAATTGTATCAACAGATGCAGAAAAGGTATTTGACAAAATCCAACACTGACATATAACAAAAACTCTCAGTAAACTGGGAATAGAAGAAATCTCCCTCAAATTGAAATGGAATATCTATGAAAGCCTACAGTGTAACATCATCTTTAATGATGAGGACCTGGAAGCTGTCCCACTAAAATAGAAAGAAGGCAAGAATATTTCCTGTCACTACTGCTTTCCACCATTGTACTCAAAGTCCTAGTTAATGACATAAAACAGAAAAAGAAATAAAAGGTATATAGATTGGAAAGGAAAAAATAAAACTTTGTTCACAGATGACATAATCATTTGTGTAGAAAAGCCTAAAGAATTGACCAAAAAACGCTCCTGGAGCTAATAAGCAATTACAGCAAGGTTGTGGGACAAAAGGTTAATATGCAAAAGCCAATCACTTTCCTATATACCAGCAATAAAAATTTGAATTTGAAATTAAAAACACAATGTCATTTATATTAGAACCTACAAAAATAAAAACTTAGGTGTAAATCCAACAAAATCTGTACAAGACCTCTACAAGTAATACTACAAAGCTATGATGAAAGGAATCCAAGAACTAGAGTGACAGTTCACGTCCATGGACAGGAAAACTCAATATTGCCAAGATGTCAGTTCTTCCAAACTTGATCTGTAAATTCAATGCAATCGTCATCAAAATCTCACTAGTCATTTTGTAGATATTGACAAACTGATTCTAAAATTTATATGAAAAAGAAAAAGAACCAGAATAGCCAAGACAACATTGAAAGACTGGAACAAAATTGGAGGATTGGTAGTATTGACATCAAGACTTACTTTTAAATCTACAGTAATCGAAGTAGCCTAATATTTGAAAAAGGATAAAGAGATCAATGGAACAGAAGAGAGCACCCAGAAATAAAGCTACGTGAATGTACTCAACCAACCTTAAACAAAGGATCAAAAACATACTATGGAGAAGATAGTCCTTTCAACAAATGGTGCTGGAATAACTGGATATGTACATGCAAAACACTAAATCTAAATGCTAACCTTATACCCATCACAAAAATTTATTCAAAAAGGTTCAAAAACCTAAGTGTAAATGCAAAGCTATAAAACTCCTAAAAGGAAACATAGGAGCCATTGTAGATGACCCTGGATTTGCCGATAACATTTTATATATAATAGCAAGGGCATAACTCATGAAAGAAAGAATTGGCAAGCTGAACTTAATGAAAATTAAAAACGTCCACTCCGTAAAAGATATTGTTAAGATAATGAAAAGACAAATCACAGACTGAAAATATTTGCAAAAGACCTATCTCATGAAGGACTGTTGTTCAACATATAGAAAGAACTCTTAAAACATGACAATAAGAAAACAATTTTAAAAATGGGCAAAAGACCTGACACCTTAGCAAATATGATACACAAATAGCAATAAGCATATGAGAATATGCTCCATATATCATGAGGGAAATGCAAATTAAAATAAAGAAATTCCTCTAAACATCTATTACAGTAACCAAAATCCAGAACATTGACAACACCAAATGCTGATGAAGATGTGGAGCAACAGGTACCTTCATTCATTCTGGGGGGAATGCAAAATGGTATAGCCACTTTGAATGACAGTTTAGCAGTTTCTTACAAAACTAAACATACCCTTATCCTACAATTCGGCAGTTATGCTCCTTAATATTAACCCAAAGGAGCTATAAACATGTCCAAGCAAAAATCTACATATGGATGTTTAAAGCAGCTTCATTTATAATTACCAAAACATGGAAGCAACCAAGTTGTCTTTCAGTAGGTAAATGACTAAGTAAACTGTTGTATATCCAGACAATATAATATTATTTATTGCTAAAAAGAAATGAGCTATCAATCCACGAAAAGACATGGAAGAAACGTAAATGCATACTACTAAATAAAAAAGCCAATTTGAAAAGGTACGTACTGTATCATTTCAACTATATGACACTCTGGAAATGGCAAAAGTATTGAGACAGTCAAACTTTACAGTGGTTTCTAGGTGTTGAGGGGAGGGATGGATGAATAGGTGAAATACAGAGCAAATTCGGGGCAGTGAAAATCATCTGTCTGATACTATAAAGATGGATACACATCATTACAAATTTGTACAAACCTATGGAATGTACAACACCAACAGTGAACAACAGTGTAAATTTTGGACTCTGGGTGATAATAATGTGTCTGTATAGGTTCATCAATCATAAGAAATATACCATGTTGGTGGGGGATGTTGATAATGAGAAACGCTATGCATGTGTGGAGACAGGAGGTATATTGATGCTGTGACCCTTTCTCTCACTTTTGCTGTGAATATAAAACTGTTCTAAAAAAATACTTTAAAAAATCCATGGTGAAAATTATAAAGACAGGCCATTGTTGCTTCTTTGTTTTACAACCCTGTGTTTTGTGCAAGAGAAAAAGTTGTTCCCAATGAGCCCTAGGTCCTAGTCAGGGCCACAAAACTGTCACATCCCCCATGGAGTGGGCTAATTAAGGGTTGACAATAGTGTTGGAACAAGTGAGACAATGCAGGCCTTTATGTATACTCATGGTTTTTGATTTTTATTACGTTTTATTACCTTTTATCATTTGGTTCAACAAATGAAATTTATTGGATATTTTACATAAGTGTGTATTGCAGAGCCCATTTCTTCTTTTGCATCAGGCTCAGACATGGCTTGTCATGGCACTGAGGAACAGATTTATTCTTCTTGACTCTAGGGTTTCCTAGTCCTTTCTATCTCCATGATGATGGCCCAAATGAACTGAACTTCCCTAGCACTGTCTCTGCACAATAACCTCATGGGTCTTCTTTCCCTCATCTGACTTTTAAAGGCCTTCTCAGTAAAGAAATAAGATCCTAGGGAATTCTGAAGTAGGCGAATGTTTCTGTAGTACTTCAATTTCCAACTGTACATCATTTTCCTTTCAAAGTATGCCCCCATTTTCACTCACTAACATTCATAGTATTTTACCTTTTTATCATCTCAAAACATTTGAGAAATTTGTGGAATAAATTAACTCATTCTGAGTAAAAAAAAATTTAAATCAGCTGAGTGGGCTCTACACATTGCACAGAAATAGCATCTGTTTTACAAAAATTAAAATTTTGCTAGCTAAAATAAAACACTAGCTGTTAAATGTCAAGTATTAACTCGTGGGTGAAGAAGTGAAACCTTTCAATAGCCCTTTAAAATTTTTAACAATTGCTTCTTAAACTATGCATAAAAACCAGTTTTAATATATATATATAGAACACAACAAAAACACAGAACAACTTTCTCAAAAAGGTCAACAGTTTTATTTACAAAACAGTGTCTCTGGATGTGGACATTAAAAAGACTACTTCCAAGAAAATTAAATTTTTGAAGTCTTAATTAAATCCAAAATAGGCAATGTGTGCCAACACTACAAAAGACATCAAAGTCTCTTCATCTGCCAAATGTTGCCCAATTTGAGTACAGATTTTGTTTCCCATGTGAATGCCATGTCCTATTCCTGAAACCTGAATGACTAACACTGAAAAATATAAGAAACATAAAGTGATAGGTATTATGTGCAAATTTTATTAATAGCACAACAAACAATCTTTAGTGAAAAAAATGGACAGTTTCCATGACTGAATCTCAAGAATTAGAATTAGAATCACTGGATTTATAATTTAGATACATTGGTTTTTTACTTGGTGACTTATTTAGGTAGTTACAGTAATTGGTATTTTCTAAGCACTTAACATGTGCCAGGCATGATAATAAGCTGCTAATATAGTTTATTTGTTTACTTTTCTCAAGAGTCCTATTTAATCTCCTTTTGCATGTTTTTCATATGAGAAAACTAAGTATATTCTAAGATTATGGAACTTGCCCAAGTTTATACAAGGATGTGGTTCAGGACGTGCTATCCAAAATACAGCACCTTGACACAATGAGTATTTTAAGATGAAGGAATTGATCAAACCACAGAAACAGGAAGATCTCTCAGAAGCAGGATATAGAAACAGTTAATAAAAGGAATTCACCTTGACTTTGTCTCCTGAAGCAGACCATAAAACCTAGCTGAGCTTCCCCTGAAAATAGGTCATAAGACTCTCATTTCAGGGGATTTTTGAAATATACCCAGAAAAAAGGAATGTCACACAAGAACACCAAGAAAAAATCTGAAGGGGAGAAAATATAAATATTTTTTCTCAGTCCTCACAAGGTTTTTGCTAGGATACCTGTGTAAAAAAAAAAAAAAAAAAAAAAAAAAAAGACAAATGAAGAGGAACAAAAAGGTATACAAATTTTACTAACATGTATATAGATATAGGAGCCAAGCATAGAGTATGAGACTCAAAGGAAGTGCCAGATAGCTAAAGTTTTTGTACCATCCTGAAGTTACAGAAGCAATAGGGGCAAGATAGGATATGGGAGGGAGAGAGGAGGAAAGGCATGGTGAGCAAAAGCAGTCTTGTTATTGCAGAAATCTCACCGATAGCAACTCTCAGAAAGGATACATGGTGGCCTGCAGTAACATTTTTCAGTCAAACCTCCTTTAAAGGTATGAGGTTTTAGTCTGTTTTTCTGTGAGTTAATCTTTCCTAGATCCGGATAAGAAGACCCTCAGAAAAAATCTGTTTGCATTGCTGTATTTTTTTACTAATGCAGATTTTCTCTATAATGCAAATCTCCCACACAAAAGGGCAGTTTTTTTCAGAAGTATTTCTGTGGGTCGCAGCCCTTCTGAATAGCCATACAGAAATATGCCAAAGAAGTACATTTTGCGGTGAAATATTCTGGTTTCTGTCAGAACAAACAGGTGTTGCTAAATTTTCTCCCAGTTTATAGCTATTAGATCATATCTTCCTTTTTCCCAATCATGTTCCTCCACAACTGTCTACTTCTTCATCAGGCTTAGCACAAAATATACACAGTTTTCCCTGTTTCTTCGGGTTTTCACCTTTGAAGTTTCCATATTACGTAAAATTTATATTAAATAAATTTGTATGGTTTTCTCTTGTAATCTGTCTTTTGTCGTAGAAGTCACAGTCATGAACCCAGTGATGGGTGTGGAAAAGAAATAGCTTTTTCTCCTCTACAGTTTCACAGATAGCACATGCAGAAAAGCCAGTGAGACCCGCGTATTCAGCTGGAGAAAAGACTTGACACATCACTTTTTATTTATTTATTTATTCTGAGAAAGGATCTCACTCTGTCACCCAGGTTGAAGTGCAGCGGCACAATCTCGTCTCTGGTAGAGACAGGCTTTCACCATGTTGCCTAGGCTGATCTCGAATTACTGAGTCCACTGGATCCACCCACCTTGGCCTCCCAAAGTTGTGAGATTACAGGCATGAGCAACTGTGCCCAGCCCATACCACATTCTTAACATATGCTACTACATTCTTTACTCACAAGCTTATAGTTCACTACTATTTTTCCTCTCCCTTTCTCATTTGTTAATTTATTAATTTTCCATGACTTGGAAGGCAAAACTTTTATGTAACATAATAGCAATCTGTATCCCTTTAAAAACATTGGCTGTTTTTACATGCCATGTAAACTTCAGGAAAATGAGTACCTTAGAGAATTATATAGATTCTTCATCATTTCCAAGAGATCCAATATCCTTTCCCTGTTGCAGACCAGAACTTTATCAGGCTACTTAGGTATGAAGTAAAACTACCTGTTCCCGTTTTCCATTAAGCAGAGCAAACAATAGGCAACAAACAAACAAACAAACAAACAAACCAAAACTCAAGCTTGTTGAAGCAACAATAGCAACGGAATAAATAATAATATGAAATTTCAATACAGAATTCTGTCAAAGTTTTTCCTTCTACTGTTCACAAAAATGTTCACCAAAACATCAGGCTTACTGATACAGGACAAACTGTGCATAATGCAATATGTTAAATAACAAGCTAACAAGCGTTGTCCATTATAATGAAAGGAAACAAGGGTCAAAGGCACAATATTCATAAAACACTTGGAATCTATAACCCACTAAAATTCTGGCTACCAGCCAAATATTACAACATCTTCAAACATCACGTAACTTAAGGTGTATGATTTGAAACTGATAACGCATAATTTCCAAAGAGCTCTGTATAGGTAAACAGTGGTGATGCAGTGAGCTATTTGTGTCGAGTATTTATTTCTTTGCTGTCTAATTGCTCCAACTCCCTAGAGGTTAGGAGTCTATCACCTGCTGTTCCTCAGCTGCTAAGATCAGAGAATATAACACAGATGGAGTGAGCTATGTTCTCAGGGCTGCTGCTTCACAGAGATAAGGCTGCAGGTTGGAGAAGTGCTCAGTCCTGCCTTCCTCTGAAATAGCCTGAACAGCTATAAATAATTCCCAGTTACTCCTCTACTGTTATGTTAAACAACACTGCCTTGCATACACAGGTGCAATTTGATAAAAGAGAGTTGTTTAAATCACTTGAAATGCCTGTAGCTTTATTATTGCAGGTCTTTGTGTTGTCTCTCGTCTTTTCTTTTTTTAAAAAACCTCTTTTTCCTGCCCACTCCCTCCCCCAGGTCTACTGCCAAACTGCAATGATTTAAGAACCTGGTTAAAATACTGGGTCACATTTCTTCACCAGTTGCCTTGAGCATGTTTGGTGAGCTATTCTTTAGCCACCCTTGTCATTCTGCTGTCATTCACAGCATCATATTTCTAGGTATGAGAACATTGCAAAAATTATGCTCATTCAGGGACATGTATTATGTCTGGATATGATCTCACAATTAAAATAAGCCAATTTCCAGCAGGCAGGGTATGGTAGCTGCAATCCCTTGTATCGTTGAAATTTCTACAGTTCTTAATTTTATCAAAGGACAAAGATCATTTTACTTCCAACTCCTAAATATGCAAATACAAACTCTCTACACCCTCTTCCTGACACTGGAGAGTGGTAGAAAGGGTCGGACTGTGCTACTAAATCGGGCTTCATATAATTCACCGTTTTGATCAGTTATCATAATTGACATCAGCTTTTGCTTCCTGTGAAGGAACACATGGAATGCACTTAGTACAGGGCCTCCTAGCCTATTTTCAAATATCAACTACTGCTGATTACCAATGTATTTTCGGCCCTTTCCCTCCTGATATGTCCTTGAGTATCACGTTCAGTGGCTGTTTTCCCCCACTCAGCCTAGATACTCTGGGATTCTTTGAAAATAAGCTGATATGACTTTCATTAGCGTCTCCACACTTTAAAAATTTATCACGAACACTAGTACAAGTGTTCTTTATTATATAGAAACAATGATAAGAGATTCATTGTCACAAGATTTTAAGCAGTGAACTGATTAAATACTCATTGCTTGGGTTAATTTTACATATTTAAAATGCTTTTTTTTTTTTGAGATGGAGTCTCACTTTGTCACCAGGCTGGAGTGCAGTGGCGCAATCTTAGCTCACTGCAACCTCCGCCTCCTGGGTTCAAGCGGTTTTCCTGCCTCAGCCTCCCGAGTAGCTGAGACTACACGCATGCACCACCACGCCAGGCTAACTTTTTTTGTACTTTTAGTAGATTCGGGGTTTCGCCATGCTGGCCAGAATGGTCTCGATCTCTTGACCTTGTGATCCGCCTGCCTCCGCCTCCCAAAGTGCCGGGATTACAGGTGTGAGCCAATGCACCCGGCCAATGCGTATGTTTTTTAATAAGTGTTTCTCATACTTTTCCTTAATCTCCTTTATAGTACTAGCATCTTATTATTTACTGTTGATACAACATTCTGATTTCCCCTCTAAGCCCAAGGTAAGCTGCTTCTTACTAAAAAACAATCATTTTAGAAATAGTTAAACATGACCAAGCAAAGACTGAGCTGCATGGTCACACTCTGTTATGTAAATGAGGTAATTTAAAACAAACAGTGTTTTTTTTCTTTTATATTTAAGCTTACATTGTTTTACCTAGATGTTTAAGCAACTCTGCCAAATGTACAGCTTACAGTGTATCATAAATACTATTACAAATTTATTAAAATTACCTTCTGACATTTATGTAGTATATATGCATATACATTTTAAACTTTAGTTTAATTAAAAGGTGTTAAATAATTTGTAAACCTTAGAAGTAAATTATTTTCCGGATGAATGAATTTCTAATTTTATATAAAATTCAATTGGAAAATAGCACTACAGTGTTCTCTTAGCAGACCACATCTTCTGTTTGATACCTAAGAGATCATCTACAACCTCAAGTGTCTATGGTTGTGTACAATTCATCTGAGCTCATCAGGCTTACTGGAGAGTCAGGTTTCCCTCTGTGATGCAATATTTCATAGACTAAGCATCTTTACCGTTTCCCCCGGACGTTCATGGTTTCACACCTTGCAATGGTAGAGGCCACCAGGCTCCTCTAGCCCATAGTGTGTTTCCACGTTGACATCCTCCCAGTGGATACCCCAGTCAGTAAACACCAGCAGCACTGGTTATGGCAGCCATTTATTTTACTCTCCTTGATGACCCAGAATTTCCTCTTTTCTTCAGTAACTGGTACTTCTGGGAACAATACGTCTGAGAAAACCTCCTTATCTCTTATGATCTCTTGGTAGCTGGACAACTCATTATTACTTTCTTGACTCCATGTTAAGAATTCATGTTAGGCATGATTTTACAAGCATTCAGTGTCCTGTACAATGTCATTAAAGAAGGAGTATCTGTAAGGGGCAACATGTGAGATATTTTCTGTGAAGCTGGAAGACACGGTTCGCAAGACCATCCTCACTTTGAATACCAATTGTATGTTTGGGGTCTCCCAAGATCACTCTCAGATTTAACAAGTCACTAGGAAGACCTAGGGAACTCACTGAAAGCTGTGATATATTCATGGTTATGGTTTATTATAGAGAAAGAATACAGAATAAAATCTGCCAAGGGAAGAGGTGTACGGGGCAGAGTTCAATGAAGTGGGGATGTGGGTGTTTCAAATGTGAGGCTTCTATTATTTTCAGGATGCATTACACTCCTGACATCAATGTGTGACAATATGCATAGAATACTGCCAACCGAGGAAGCTCTTCAGAACTTTAGTTTCCAGAGATTTTACTGGAACTCTGTTTGACTGGCCACATGGCTGACCTCTAGTCTATGGACTGTTGGAGGTTGAATGGATGCCACGTGGCCCAAAGCTGTCATCATAATTCACATGAACAGCAGCACTATTTCAAATTATAACATGTAATATGTATGAATCAGTGGAACTTGTGGTTATCATTGTTCTGTGTGTGTGAGGGTGATGATAGAAACCATGAATTATTTTGCCTAATGACAGTATTTTAATGCATATCTTTTGAAGTTAGCAGGCCAGTAGATTTTTTGTTGATTCTTAAATCAGCTGAGGTCTCCCTAGCACTTCTGATTTGAGTTTCAGAATCCTATAAAGATAATACTCTAGGGAAGTCCATTGACTCAGGTTTTATTGGTTTATAGAAACATAATTGTATTGTATTTATTTGGATTTGAATATAAGTAAAATATTTTCCATGGTAACTCTTTTTTTCTAGGAATATGTGATATCTCTCTAATTATTCAGGTCTTGTTTTACATTTTTAAGTAGAGATTTATTATTTTCTTCATAACAGTCTTGCAGATTTATGTTGTTTAACCCTTCTCTTATTTGTATTGTGGGAAAGATACTTGTATTCATCTGTTTTCATGCTGCTAATAAAGGCAAACCTGAAACTGGGTAATTTATACAGGAAAGGGTTTAATTGACTCACAGTTCCACGTGGCTAGGAAGCCTCACAATCATGGCAGAAAGCAAAGGGGAAACAAGACATGTCTTACATGGCAGCAAGCAAGAGAGCGTGTGCAGGGAACCTGCCCTTTTATAAAATCATTACATCTCATGAGACTTATTCACTATCATGAGAACAGCACGGGAAAACCTGCCCCCATGAATCAATTAACTCCCACTGGGTCCCTTCCACAATATGCAGGAATTATGGGAGTTACAGTTCTAGATGAGACTTGGGTGAGGACACAACCAAACCATATCAACACTTTTACATTACTTTTAAAAAATCTGTTTATTTCTGATATTATAGAACTATAGTATAGAGCAGGGATATGGCATAAGGTATGATATATCGTGTCTTGAATGTTACTACGTTCTCTCATAAATTTGAATATCATGTTAGTTAATGTACCTATATTTCTATGTATTATTAATAATAAAAGCTATCATTATTATTAACATTCCACTACTAAGATTACTAAATTCTTCAATTTTCTACTATATTTTTAAAAATAATAATATAAATAATAGTTGTTCAATTGGGCATCATTTCTTTGTTCTTTGTTAATAAGGGGTTTTCTATTGATTCATGGTATTCTTCAGTAGGGTAAATATCTTGTGTCCTATTCTTAGTTTGTCACGTGATTGTTTTTTAAAAATTAAAAATGCATACTGATTTCAAATTATTTTTTCATATCTTAAAATATATTTGTAATTTTCTTTTTTAATCTAATAATATATATTTTTATCATTTCCTACTTTATCATAAAATTTAAGACTTCAAATTTTTTTAGAAAAATTTTAGCTGCATTGTGTAATATTTTTATATGTTGTATTTTCAATTTTGTTCAATTCTAGTTTATAACATACTTTGATTTCCTGTTTATTTGAATAAATATTTGGAAATGTAACACATTTGATCTTTATTCTATTTCTTCCTTCTCTCCTTTCTTCTTTTCTTTTCTTTTCAATTTTCTAATACCACTTTCCAAACCTGAACAATTTGTGCTAAATATTTTTTTGTTTGGCTTTATTATGTTGTTGGATTTTTAACACCCACAACATTGTTATACTGACAAACACTATGGTTTGCTTAGCTAATAGGTGTTCTCCAATTTTGCATACCAACAAAACTCCTTGTTTTGACTCCAAAGTTCCCAGTCGAAGAGGATTCCTTATCATTGGTTTTGGTCATAGAAGCCAATCTTATTCTCCTTGATAAATCCTTGCTTTCATGACTGTCCTGGCTGCTAGAGCTGGGCATGTGACCTAGTTCTGTCCATTGAGTTGTAACTGGAGCTATCCTGAGGAAGCAACTGGAAAAAGAAGATCCTCTTAGATAATAAGGGGATAACGGATGGAGATAGCTCCTGCTTCTTCTGCCTCTTGCCCTTGAATAAAACCTAACTCTGCAGTGGCTGAAGCTGTGATAATCCTTTGGTATCCCAGGGAAAAACAAGAAAATTGTAATAGAAACAGCTTAACGTCTATGTATGTACCAACTTTTCTTGATGCTAGTTGCTGTCAGGTCATTAAGTTCTGATCAAAGACATGCAACTTTTGATATTTTTCCTCTTTCTAGTTTATCCTGTTGCATATAGCTCTAGCTAAAGCAATTTTTTGTACCTTAAGGTGAATTGAAAATGGAATTCCAAATAAAAATGATGCAGTAAGATAAGAAGATGTTAGATATCTAATTCTGTGGGGCATCTTTCAGCCATGGTTCATGTATCTGAAATTTTACACAGTGAATGATTAAATTTCCATATTTTTAGCCTATTTTTATTTTGAATTTTCTGTCCCTTAAATCCAAAACTAATCTTAACTAATACTGGTGTCGACTCAGAATCCTGATTTTTGTGAGATGAGTAAGGAAAAGCATGACTGCGTAACTTTAGGTTCTTGTTAAGTGAAATATTTTCTTACCTCATGGTTGGTTTTTCTGTTGCTTGTAGGAAAAGTGTTCACTATAAAAAATAAAGACTTCACAGATATAGCCATAGATTTGATAAATATCCTTATTTGTTATATTAAGTTCTCTACGTGAGGAGAAAAGGAACTGCCAATAACCTACAGAACTGATACTTCTGGGGTACATTTTGAAGCACCATATTTGAAAACAAACCTACTGACCTCTGTTGCTGATTTTCATAGGCAGAGCTTTTAAAGAAAATAATCTTCCTTATAGCATTTACATTTCCATATTTCATAGCTATATTATAATATAGTTTTATAGCATGATAGTATATTTCTATTTAATTTGATACCTGACTTAATATATGCATATGTGTATTTATCTATGTGTTTAAATTCTAATATTCAAAATTGTTCCAAAAACACCATTCTGCCCTTTGTGATATGATAAAGCCCAGATAAAAAGCTCTTAATTTTTGTCATTCAAACATCTACATTTTAATGCTTAAATAAAAGCTGTCATCCAAATATAAAGCACTCTTTGGAGATATTACATATTATAAAGATCATGGCTAGTGGACTGAGTTTAGTAAATTAATACATAAAAAGTTAATTCTAAGTTAATTTCATAAAGAATGTCCAGGGAACAATAAGTAGCTTGAAGAAGACAATTGTTCAGAAAAGTAGAAAGTTGTTGCTTTTTCCAGCTGGTTGATATTTCAGGGTCATTTTATATTTTAAAATTGCCAGTCTTTCTACCACTTGAATATCTTAGAGCTGTGTATATGAACACAGTCAACTCTTTCATTGCCTTGAGCATTGCTGGAGGATATTCAAGCTATTTGCTGATCTCTAGCTATGTTTTAACCAAACTTTATTTTATAAAGAGTCCCTAGGTGCAACTATGAGGCATTTTTATGCCTCCTTTGATTGATTCTTCCAGCCATAGCCCTTGGTGATTTGGTAATACTTTAAATCCTTGCCTAAGTTGTTTCACTATTAGATAACCAGTGTGTAGAGCTGCCGGAATATTTGTGTTCCTTTCTTTGCGGCCAAGAACTGACTTAATGTTCCCTGAGAAAATTTTATTGTTTGACGGCCCTCCTCATTCTGTTTTCTACGGTCTGTGGTTTTGCAGAAAATTTATTATCTTTGAAGTTGGGCCTCATCTTCTCATCCTCCTAATCCTATCACCTCCAGTTTTCTTTTCTTAGAGATGGAACTAAGAGGCAGTCATATCTGATTTTGAAACTAGGCCGCACTAGTGTTTGACTAAGGCTAAGAAACTGTCCTCTTTACCACAAGTTCCATAAACTGCACATTGTAAAAAATAAAGTTGTGATGTAATAGTGCCAGTCACATGGTAACTACTTAATAAACTTCAGTTTCTCTCTTTCCCTTTTACTCATATTGCAGTTATAATTTGTCCTTTTTTATTGAAGAACTAATGGACTTTTTAATAACAAATATAGTCTTCAGTCAATATTTATTATATATGTATACTCAGATTTAATCAATAATTTGTTCTTATTGTTTTTCTTCTTGAGCTAACTGGTTGCTAATTTGTAACTCAGAACTTTTCCGATTAATTGGACAACTATGGATTTTCTAAACAAGAAATACATGGTTGAAATAGAGCAATACCAATTTGTTAGCTACATTTGGATGAGTGTGCACATTTTTGAATTTATTGAATAATAGTAATTTTTATGATTAAACCATTCATTATTACTTTAGAATATATTAACCTGGAGTTTTCAAATTTATATTCAAGGTGATTGTATGTTAAAATGCAAATAATATTTTATATTCAGGTTTTGTAAAAAATATTGTTTTGCCTCTCTTAAGCTTTAAACATTGATTTAAATAAGGTCTAAGTGATCAACTTATTAAGTGATCAATCTTTGTATTCAACATGACTTTTATGTTCCCAAAACTATCTTAATCTCCCCTAGAATTTTGTACTTACACTTCAGGATTCTTACTTCCATAGCAATATTATTCTAGTTTTACATACAGGAGAATTTTGCTTTTAACTTGTGGTATAAAACCATGATATTTTCTTAGCAGTTAACCATGTTTGTTTGTTATTTTAGCTACTGTAAATTGGATTTATGCCTGGGATTTAGTAAGCCCAGGACATAGAAACTGTGTGTGTGTGTGTACACTTTTTTCTTTTTTTTTTTCTTTTTTGAGAGGGAGTCTCGCTCTGTCACCCAGGGTAAAGTGCAATGGTGCGATCTTGTCTCACCATAACCTCTGCCTCCTCAGTTCAAGTGATTCTCCTGCCTCAGCCTCCCGAGTAGCTGAGACTACAGGCGCCCGCCACTACACCCAGCTAATTTTTTATATTTTTAGTAAAGACAGGGTTTCACCATGTTGGCCACTCTGGTCTTGAACTCCTGACCTCAGGTGATCCACCCGCCTCAGCCTCCCAAAGTGCTGAGATTACAGGTGTGAGCCACCACGCCTGGCTGAAACTGTCTATTTTTCTGAAAATTCCAATATCGTGGGCATCTCAAAATTTTTAGAAAAATTAAAAGCTTTTATTCCTAAATAAGCTTTTAGAAATAAAAAAATCGCAATTTTAAAAAAAACATTCAAAATGTTACTCATTAATCATTTTACAAAGATACTACTGGGAGAATTAGTCCATTAAAAATAATGGGTGATATCTTCTTCTTCCACTTAGAACATAGAGTTGCAAGAGGATGTCTCTTCAATCCTAACCAGGAGAACCTTAAAGTCATTGCTTCTTAAGCTCATTAGAGATGGGAGCATGCAAAGAAACCTACTAAATTATAACCCACACAGTGATTTGCTTAGAATAGAAGTGATCCACAAATGCTTTAATCTGTGGCCAAACAGCTGAATAATGAAGAAGCCACCAAAGCTATGAGCAAGAAGAAAACAGTTATACTTTCAGTGAGTTGTTAAAGACTAATAACAGACTGGTATGACAGAATCCCTCGGAGTCATAGATGAAAAACATCTGCAACTACCTGCCAACTCTTTCCCACAAGCCTTATTGAGCTCTCATGAGAAACATTATGGGCAGCACAGGAGAGCTGAGACAGATTCCATGGGAGGTTCAGGTGTGTGGGGGCTGCTGAAGTCTGAGGGGAAGAAGTAGGACTGACAGAAACCTCTGGACGCTTCAGATACTCTTCATGTGGTAATGTGATGAGCCTGCTAAAATGTGAGAGCAGAGCAGTATAACTGCGAGAAAGCCCTTAGGCCATGGGGTCTTATACTTAATAGGGAAAAGCACCTCTCTGTGCCTAGAGAACAGGTGAGAATGACTTCTAAAGGTGCAAATGTACAGAGATTACTGAGGTCTGAGGACCATGAGAAAAAAAATGGAGGGCATCCCTATATGCACTCTGGGTCTGACAGTAAGCATGAGGCAGATGCCATTTGTAGCTGAGTGTGGGGAAAGAAAGATGAAATAAACCTATCCCAAGTGCATGAGCATGAGGTCTGATGACAGGAAAATAAATGGTTCAGACACTCAGATCCCAAGTTTATTAAAATAAAAGTTCTAAAACTACCCTCAAATAATTTGAAACCTGTAGGGAACTAAATCTAACTGAAGCAACAACAGACCTAGGTCAACTATAGACTAGGTTGACTCAGAAGGAGCATGCCCTTTTATAGCCACAAATATTTATGTCAGCATCAATTTTTTTTTCACAAATTGTCCAGAATGTAAGCAAAATTTATTAGACAAATGAAGAGGAAAGAAAATGAGACCCATTGTCAGGAGAGAAGCAGTCAAGAGATGTGAGAATTATCAAACAGGGACTTAAAAATAACTGTAATAAAAATGTTAAACGGCCTTAAGGAAAGGCCAGCTATTTTAAAGTAACTATGTGAAATATGTTAAATGACCTTGGGCAAAAAGCAGATGACAACAAGCAGGAACAGATGGGAACTACCAGCACAGATATATATTATAAAGGATAAGGTCAAAGGAAAATGCTAGAAATTAAAAATATGGCAACAAAAATGAATAATTCTTCTGATCAGCTAGCTTATTGGAAGACTGCACAGCAGAGGAATGAATCAGTGAGTCGGTGACCAACAGGCAAGTAAGTAGAAGCTGTTCAAATTGAAACACCAAAAGTAAAAGAGTGTATTATTCCATTCTCTCATTGCTATAAAGAACTACTTGAGACTGGGTAATTTATAAAGAAAAGAGTCTTAATTGACTTAAAGTTCCACAGACTGTACAGGAAGCATGGCTGGGGAGGCCTCAGGAGACTTACAATCATGGCAGAAGGCGAAGGAGAAGCTGGCACATCCTACATGGATGGAGCAGAAAGAAGAGTGAGAAGTGGGAGGTGATACACACTTTTAAACAACCAGCTCTCATGAGAACTCACTCACTACCGTGAGAACAGCACGGGAGAAATCCACCCCCATGATCCAATCACCTCCCACCACGCTCCTTATCCAACACTGGGGATCACAATTCTACATGAGATTTGAGTGGGGACACAAATCCAAACCATATCAAAGAGTAAATAAAAGAAAATGGAGCTTGCAAGATTTAAGGGATGCTATAAAATATAAATATTGAATATAAAATTAAAACAATATGAAACATAGTAATTGAAGCTCAAGAATCTGAAGTAAAATTGCACAGAAAAAACTATTTAAAGATAGAATAGCAAATGTTTTCTCAAAATTGGTATTACATCAATTCACAGGTTAAGCACAATGTGTATGCTGAAACTGTACATGGACATATCATGGTGAAACTGCTGAAAAACAAAGGAAAAGAGGAAATAGTAAAAACTGGTGGAGAAAAAAAGACATTACATTCTTTAAGGTGGAATAACATTAAGAGAATTGCTGATTTCTTACCAGAAATGATTTAAACCAAAAAACTGTTAGAATGAAATCTTTATACTGTTGAACAAAAATTATGCATAAAAATTTCTATATTCAAAGAAAATAATCTTGTAAAATAAAGGTATGTTTAAATAAAAGCTCAAAGAATTTGTCTGCAGCAAAGCATTACAAGAAAGACTAAAATAAGTTCTTCAGGCTATAGAAAGTGAATATCTATAAATCTAATACACATAAACCTAGAACATCAGAAACAGCAAATATATAAGTAAATATAAAGAACATATTTACAAAAATTTTGAAATATCTGCATCTATGTTCATGACTTTATATCAATATTTGTATCTATCTCTTTAAATATCTTTAAGATACTATGGACTGTTTAAAGCAATATAACAATGAACTGTGATAGCCGGTAACATTTGTGTAATTAAATATATGATGAGAGCACGAATATCAGGAAGGTAGTAATTCAAATTATATTTTTGTAAAATCCTTATTGTTTATAAAGTAGTACACTATTTTAGAAGCTAGATTGTTATAAATTAAAGATACATAACAGAAACCACAAAATAAACAACACAAAGAAACATGACTAAAAATGAAAAGGAGATAAAATGGAATACTAAAAATACCAATTCACTCCAGAGATGAAAAACAAATACCATTTTAGTAGACTTAAACTCAAACATAGTAATTATTACATTAAAAATAAATATCATTTGGTTCTTCTAGAAAGTTTACTCACACAGAGTAGAGGTTCAAGATATTTTCTCATGGTAACACCTGTGAATAACAAACACGGGGGTCATTAGGCGTAGCAGGAAAGCATTTCTATTGCCAATGGATTAATACGGGTAAAACTAGAAAGGGGAGGAAGACAGATTGCACAAAAAGAGCTTTAGATTGTAAAGTATCTTTTTCATCACCTTGTAGTAAGGATGTATGCTAACAGCGTGACTTATTGTTGATGATATGAACTTTGATTACCTCACCAAAGTAGTGTTGAAAAGCTTTTTCAACTGTAAAGGCATTCTCCTCTCTTTCACAGCATTCTCCTCTCTTCCACATTGTAGTTCTTTTTTTTTTTTTAGACGGAGTCTCGCTGTCGCCCAGGCTGGAGTGCCCTGTTGGGCGAGCTCGGCTCACTGCAGGCTCCACCCCCCGGGGTTCCCGCCATTCTCCTGCCTCAGCCTCCCGCGTAGTTGGGACTACAGGCGCCCGCCATCTCGTCCGGCTAATTTTTTGTATTTTTTTTTAGTAGAGACGTGGTTTCACCGTGTTAGCCAGGATGGTTTCGATTTCCTGACCTCGTGATCCGCCTGCCTCGGCCTCCCACAGTGCACACTAGTTTTTGAAAGCAAGTCACTATTTGCTGCAACCCACACTCAAGAGAGAATGTCAGTCTATTTGGGCTACTATAACAAAATATCATGAACTGAGTGGCTTAAAAACAACAGAAACGTATTCCTCACAGTTCTGGAGTCTTGGAATTCTTAAGTTCAAGGTACTGGCAGATTCAGTGTCTGGTTAGGGTCCACTTTCCGTTTCACAGTGGGCGCCTTCTTGCTATGTTCTTAGATGATAGAATGGGGTGAGGCAGCTATCTCACTGCAGCATCCACCTCCAGGTTCAAGCGATTCTTCTACTTCAACCTCCCGAGGAGCTTGGATTACAGGCACCTGCCACTACATCAGGCTAGTATTTTGTATTTTTAGTAGAGATGTGGTTTCACCGTGTTAGGCAGGTTTGTCTTGAACTCCTGAACTCACATGATCCATCCACCTCAGCCTCCCAAAGTGCTAGGATTACAGGGTGAGTCACTGCACCCGGCATAGCAAAATTTCAAGTATACGATACAGTATTGTTTACTCTAGTCTCCATGCTGTACATTAGATCCTCAGAACTTACTCATCTTATAACTGAAATTTGTGCACGTTCATCAACGTGCCTCCATTTCCCCTAACCCCCAGGCCATTGTCCATTAGCAACCAGTATTCTACTCTGTTTCCATGAGTTGGATTTTTATAAATTCCACATATAAGTGAGATTGCACAGTATCTTTCTGTGTCTGGCTTTTTCACTTAGCATAATGCAGCCGGATTTATTCATGTTGTTGCGAATGACAGGATTTCTTCTTTTTTATGGCTGATTACTATTCCATTGTGTATAGGTACTACATTTTCTTTCTTTATTCATCTGTTGATAGCATTCAAGTTGTTTTCATACCTTGGCTATTATAAATAATGCCGCAATGAACAAAAGAGTGCAGATATTTCTTTGAGCTAATGATTTTATTTACTTCGAATATATGCCCAGAAAACATAGTTCTATTTTTAATTTTTTGAGGATTCTGCAAACTGTTCTTTGTAGTGGTTGTACCAATTTACATTCCCACCAGCAGTGTACTGGGGTTCTCTTTCTCCACATCCTCACTAAGAGTTGTTATTTCTCGTCTTCTTGAGAGTAGCTGTACTCTAGGCTCATCTTGTGTATTCCCTGCTCGTCTTTGGATTAGGCCATTTCTCTGAGGAACCTTGATTTATTTTCTTTAAGAACAGTTTTAGAAACAAAGATCTGGTAGTTGAGTGGGTCAGTTTTACTGGAGTGTTGCTACTTCTAGGTCTTCAACTGATAGAACTAGAGAATATATATATGTGTAGTAACTCGTTTACACAAATATATATAATTATTTACCTGCTTATACATTTGTACCTGTTTTAAGCTAAACATAAGTTCATACAGCTGTCTGTAACTCTATTCCATGACCACGTGGTTCATTCTAGTTTCCCCTGTCCTTGCCTATCTGAAACTGCTTTCCCAATAGAAATAAACCTGCCTCACAGCATCCACCATGTATTTACGTATTCGTTCAACCCTACTCTACATATACAGCTTTTTCAGAATTGTTAACCCAGGCGGCTGTGAAAAACAACTATAGTGTTTATGTACAGTTCCTTTTGTTTCTACTCTTAGCGTTTCCAATCAAAGCACCGTTTTCCAAAATTACTTGTCAGCTAGTTTTCTGCCCACCCTTTTCAGTGAGGATTTTCCATAAATGTGTGATATAGCTAGAATCTTTTTGTCACCATGTTCATTGCATACAATACATTCTTCGGGTTAATTCTTGTAATTTTCATAAATTAAGGTTCACTCTTTTTGTTGTACATCTTTTTTTTTTTTTTTTTGAGATGGAGTCTCACTCTGTCGCCCAGGCTGAAGTGCAATGGTGCAGTCTTGGTTCACTGCAACCTCCACCTCCCAGGTTCAAGCGATTCTCCTGCTTCAGCCTGCGGAGTAGCTGGGATTACAGGGATTCAGCACCATGCCTGGCTAATTTTTGTATTTTTAGTAGATATGGGGTTTCACCATGTTGGCCACGCTGGTCTCCAACTGCTGATCTCGTGATCCGCCCGCCTCAGTCTCCCAAAGTGCTGGGATTACAGGCATGAGCCACTGCACCCAGCCTTTTTGTGGTACATCTTTATGGGTTTCAACAAACGCATAGTGTTTTATATCCACCCCTACACTATAATACGGATTAGTTCCATTGAACTGAAACATCTTAGTGCTTCTCCTAGTCAAATACGCTCGCTTCCACAATCACTTGAATATTCTGATCTGCCTTTCAATCCAACAGTTTTCCCTTCTCCAAAATGTCATACAAATGGACTTCAACATGTAGACTTTCAGGCTGACTTCTTATGTATAGCAACATCCACTTAAAGTTCATCTAAGTAGCTCCATTAGTTAATAGCTTGTTTCTTTTTATCAGTGAGTAATATTCCATTATATGGATGTACCACTGTTTGTTTATCCATTAATCTAACTAAAGGATATTAGTTCAACATTGCTTGAAGTTTTTGGTGATTATGAATAAAACTACTAAAAACATTCCTCTGCATGTATTTTTTAGACATATGTTTTCAAATCAATTGCATAAATATTCAGGAACATGCTTGCTACATTGGATGATAAATCTAAGTTATATTTAGTAAGATATTGCCAAACTACCTTGCAAAGTGCCGTTTTGTATCCCCACCAGCAATGAATGACAGGTCCTGCCGCTCTGAATCCTTGCCAGGCTTGGGAATTGTCAGTGAAGAATCTATTTAGATCTTTTGCCTCGTTATTAATTAAGTACAAGTTCTTTATCAGATATATTATTTGCAAATATTTTCTCCCAGTTTATGACTTGTCTTTTCATTCTTGCAACTGCATCCTTCACAGAGCAAAATATTTTAAAATTTTGTTTAAAGTTTAATTTATTATTATGTTCTTTCATGAGTTATACTGTTAATGCCGTACTTTAAAACACATAGTCAAGCCCTAGGTAATGTAGATTGTTGTCCTATGCTTTCTTCTAGATGCAAAATTTCTTTTTCACTCTTTTTGCTGTAAGTTTTTATGTGTTTTGACCCTATTTGTGTAAGTATATTTTTGGAATCTCTATTGTATTCCATTGATCAGTATTTCTGTCTTTTCGTTAATAGCTAATAGTTGCAATTACTGAAGCTTAATAACATGTTTTAAAATCAGGTAATAGCAGTCTTGCAACTTTTTCTTTTGAAAAATTGTTCTGATTATTTTAGTAGCTTTACCTTTCCATATAAATATTGAACCATCTTATGAACAGAACATCTACAAAAAGCTTGCTGAGATTTTTATTTATTTATTTATTTATTTTTGAGATAGAGTCTAGCTCTCTCACCCATGCTGGAGTGCAGTGGTGCAATCTTGGCTCACTGCAACCTCCGCCTCCCAGGTTCAAGTGATTCTCCTGCCTCAACCTCCTGAGTAGCTGGGATTACAGGCACCCGCCACCATGCCCAGCTGATTTTTGTATTTTTAGTAGAGATGGGGTTTCACTGTGTTGGCCAGGCTGATCTGGAACTCCTGACCTCATGATCCGCCCCCCTCAGCCTCTCATCTTGCTGGGATTTTTATTGAGATTCTGTTAAATTAATAGACGAAATTGGGAAAAATTAACATCTTAACATTATGGAATGTTCCAATTCTTTCTTCTTTTCATTGCTGAATATAAAAAAATTTAAACTTAAGAAATACTAATTATAATAGCATAAAAATTGAAGCACATAGACATAAATATAGCAAAATATGTTAACATAAGTTTTAAAAAACAGAAATCAATAGAGTATGTTCTCTGACCATGTGGGAATTAAAATAGAAATCAATAACAGAAAGATAATTTTGACAACACCAAATTTGTGAAAATTACTCAACATATTCTAAATTACCATGAGTCAAAAAAAAAGAAATCAATATTAGGAAATACTTAGAAATGAATATTAGTAACAACATGAATTTTCAAAATGTGTGAGATGAAGCTAAAGAGTATACTACAAGGTAATTAGTAACTATGTTTACAAATCAAAAATACATGGAATTCATAATATATTTCTCAAACTTATAAAGTCAGAAAAAAGAAGAAACTAAAGATAACAGTGGAAGTCATTAAAAATGAAAATGGAAAAAAGTAGAGAATGTCAACAAAGTAATCCTCTGGAAAAAGAGAAGCTACAAATTACCAAAATAAGAAATGAAATAATGGATGTCATTTCTCAGTATTACATTACTAAGAAAATGCAATAAATAACTCAGCGTGAATAAGTTTGACAATGTGAATGGAGTAAAAAAAATTGTTTTGAATTTTTTGAAAGACATAATTGGCACAAGACATAAAATCTCAATAGTATTATTTATATTAAAAAAATAAAATTTTAATGATGGAATCTTCTTGCAAAGATACCTCTAGGACTGTTTTGCTTCACTAGTGGATTCTAGGCATTTAAGAAAATGATAATATACTAATTATATTAGAAAATAGAAGAAAAAGAAGTGTTTCAAACTTATTTTATTAGGCAAGTATGTCTTTGATTCCAAAACCAGACAAGGATACTCAAACAGAGAAGTATTACAGACAAATACCTCTCATGAATAAGACGCAAATATTTCTATTAAAAATATTAGCAAATTGAATACTACATATAAAACATATTATAAGAAAATATGGCTTATCCTAATAATATAAGATTCATTTAAGATACAAAAATATACAAAAATTGTTTAATGTAACACATTAACAGAAAAAATAAAAAATATTATGTGATCATTTCAGAGTCTTAAAAATATGTCTAAATTTAATATCCACTGATGAAAAATATCTCATCAAACTAGCAACAGAAGGACATATCTTTAATGAATGAAGTTATTAAAAATTTCTGTAGCTAGTATCATACTAAATATGACATGGTGCATTTGCCTCTGAAGTTAAAAACATAGCAAATGATTTTTCTCTCACTTTTTCATTTAATATATGAGGAGATACTGGCTAGTATATATAATAAGTCAAGGAAAATAAGTAGATATAGAGCTTACAAAGACAAAAATAAACTGTCTTTCTCCTATAACCTCTTTTGTGTATAGAAAACTCCAAGGAATCTACCAAATAATACATTTTAGGAATAAAGTAAATATACCAGTGTTGCAGAACATAATGTTAATACCCAAAAGTTAATTCTATCTTTTAATACTACCAATTAAATGTTGGAAAATAAAATTAAGGAAATCTATAAAAATATCTACTAGAGGCAGTAAGTGAATTCCACAAAAATTCAGGTCACTAAGTGCAATGGTCTGAATGTTTGCATTCCCCTCATATTCATATGTTGAATCCTAATCAACAGTGTGATGGTTTTAGGAGGTAGGGCCTTTGAGAAATAATTAGTGCATTATATCAGAGCCCTCATGAATGGCATTAGTGCCCTTATGAAAGAACAACCTGAGAGCTGCCTTGTCCCTTCAGCCACGTGAGAACATGGCTAGAAGATGTCCTCTATGAGGCAGAAAATAGCCTTAAACAGACGCTGACTCTGCTGGCACCTTGAACATGGGGTTGCCCAGCCACAAGAACTGTGAGAAATAAATCTCTTTTGTTTATAAGTTATCCTGTTTATGGTGTTTTGTTATAGCAGCACTAAAGAATTAAGACACTAAGTTAATATCAAAAAATCCCTTGAATTTCTACGCATTAGCAGTGACCAACTAGAAAACAAAATTATTAAAAGAACAATTTACACTAATATTTAAAAACATAAAATACTTTATGGTAAATTTAATGAAAAATATGTAAGACTTCTTCTCCAAAAGCTCATTGAGTAGACTCTAAGGGTATTTAGGCATAGAAGAGAAGTGAACAAAGTCCTTTTTTTAAGGTAAAAATGACACTGGTAAAGTGGAGAAAGGAGCAAATACAGTATTTTTGGAATTGCCAAGTAGTTCCTTCACCTCCATACCATGGTTCTTCAGGTCCCAGATGCGAAGAGTCTTACCCCATGACACAGAGACCAAAATCAAACCGCAGCTGGGTGTAAAGCTCAGATCTCTTACAACATCTTGGTGGCTGGAAAGATTCAAAAGCAGGAGCCCCTTCTGCGTATCCCAAATTTGATCTACCTAACATTGAGTCTCATAGCAAGGACCAGGCAAGAGACGTGTGGCACTTGAGGGTGGTTGTGTGCCCAGAGCTTCCTGCTGGGTGGGAAATAAGTAATGAAATAAAGAGATATAGCATGTGTATGGATTAAAGCACTTCATTTATGAATATTTTAATTTTCCCCAAATTGATATATAGATTTAATGCAATCTCAATATCCTAGCAAAAATTTACAAATAAATTAACTCACTGTTTAAAAATTTATATAGAAAAACAACAAAATAATTCTGAAAAAAGAACAGACTTAGAGAACTTACTCTAATTCACTTCAAGATTCATTATCAATAAAATATATAATAATCAGGATATTGTGATATTGGTGGAACAAAAGACCATGAATGGTATGGCATAGAAGAAAAAGTTTTAAAAAATTCCAGATAAAAGCCTCAAATGTTTTTGACCCAGTAGCCAAAGCAAGTCAACTGGGAAACAAAAATTATTTACAACAAATAGTGTTTAAACAACTATATATGTATATATATATATACACACACACACGTATATACACATTCATATATATATGAACCCTTGACTTCCATATCACATTTAAAAATTAATAGAATATGAATAATAGACCTAACATAAGAGCTAAAAGTAAAAGCCTTCTGTGGACAAAAATAGAATATCTTCATGACATTATTTGCGGAGACTCAAAAAGTATCACTGGACATATTGCTATGTTAAATCAAATATCACATTATTTTGTAAAATAGAAGGAGGAAGAGAAACCTGGAGAGGCCCTTCTGTGACAATATATTCTAAAACATGTAATTTCTCCAAAGACATGCAAAAATACAATTGTAAGAAATGGTTTATAAATAAATATGAATCCATTTAATAAAAGAAAATATGAATACTGGTTTGAAAATGTATAATTACAATATATAAAAATATGCAGTAAGATGCATTTTTTAAAGAATGTAGTGATTTAATTAAAATTTGATTTCTGAAGATACATATAAAAATTTTTATAAATGAACAGAATTCATTTCTAACAGAATTTGATGAACTGTTACATGACTAAAGTACCAGTAAAGAAAAAGAATGTTAAATTGAGGATTTATTATTAACATTAAGAAAATTAGGAGTAAAAAATTATTTAAATTAAATGAGATGCAGATAATTATCAGGAAAATAGAGGATATTATTTAAATAATTTTATCTGGATATACAAAATTAAAAAGAAAAAACAATGTTTCTAAAGTTGTAACATTTTCAAATATTAAGTGGAGTCAAACACAATAAACTAAATAATCAAAAAGGAAATTAAAAAAATTCCAGAATCTACTATGTAAAGGCTTTGACTTAGTGCACTATGAATGGCAAAGGGCATAAAATATGTCACTGGTATCAAAAAGCTCAGATCCTAATTGAAAAGATAAAAGACACTCGTAAAAGAAAGGCTTTGTAAGCAGCACATGACCAGTACTCCATGATTTGTGTGCCCAAGTGCTGCTGGAGATAAGATCAATCTTTTTAAAGTATGGTATTTATTAGTTAGAAATAAATATAAATAATAACATAAAGCTATGAGTTCACAGATTTATTTTTTCTTTCTCTTCCCTAAGTTTAGGAGTAAAGCTTACTATAGTAGCCATCTTGATTTGTTATCAGTCAAAGGTAGGGCTGAGACTGCCAAACTGTAGCCCTGAAACAAATCCAGGGAGCAGCATCTATGTCCAGATATTTACTCTGAATCATGGCAATGAACTGTGTTCTTAGGATCCATTCCAACAAAGTAATCCAGGAAATCAGGTAGCCAGAAAAGACAAAATTTGTCTCACTACACAGAAATATTTTTCTTAGAGAAGACAATGGACCTATAGGCTTTGTTTATCATAGAAATAGCTGATATATTCTTATTATGAATTAATTTTATTCTGTTCAATTTGCAATAGACATGGAATACACCTTAGAAGACAGAAGAACGGTGTTATAATGTTAACTCTTTTGTCGACAAGTTGTTGGAATTTCTGAAAGTCACTTAACCTCCATAAGACAGTTTATTTTCCTAAACAAATAGAAAGTAACAATCTCAGATTGTTATAACTAAAATTTAGATAAGATAAACAAATGAAAGCAAGCATATATTCAGAATACCCAGTATATATGAAAATATTTCTTGACAGGAATTTTATTTGGGCAATTTCGTGATATTATGCATTATCATCTTGTTTGCTCTATCTGTAAAAGAAGCAATATCGTACTTGTTCCTATTTCTCCTCAAAGGTTTAGTAACATCAAAGTGGATTAATAACCTGAAGTATTTATACATACATAAAAATTCAGTGATACATAATATAATGCTAAAAAAGAGCAAGTTGGTTTTTATCTTGGAACTTACTTTCTGCTGTAGAGAGAAATCTATGCCTTAGCAGTTTCTGTTCACCCATAATAAACATATATGCAATGCTATTTTATTAAAATAATCTTCAATATATATTCTATCTCAATAATATCTATTTGTAAAAGCTATTGATATCGGTAATATACTTGTCGTTAAAAAATTAACAATGCTGTATTTGACACCAAGTAATTAGGGAAGGATAATATTTTAATTTCTTCTAATTCTTACTGTACCAGATTAAAATTTATGATTTTGTGGAGATAACATCTTGAATCAAAAACAGTGTTTCTATTGATGATCTTAGTCCTTATACAGATCAGTTTTGTGAGCTGATATTTGCTGAAGAGAGATACATTTCTATAAATCATGATGAGGAATGTTGTTTAGGATCAACACTGCAGTAAGGTTAGCTACATCATTAGCAGAATTATCTTTAAATGTACACAATTTGCTTTTTTAAAAAAAGGTGCAGCATGTATCTTTCATTTAATATAAAATCTCACACAAATATCCTAAGCAAACCTCACAATAACAGAATAAAAGCAGATAACAAACTTCATTTTGTTATGCAGGCCAGTAGTATCCACGTATGTAAAATCAGAGTTGAATATTTTTGGCTGAAAAACCCCAATCTCCGATTTTCCTACAATACACTAAGCCACCATAAGCTAAAACCTGAATTTGCAAGCCCAGTGACTCTATGATCCTGCCAGCAGTGAACAATGCTGATTAAGGACCATATGTCATTTAGTGATTATTTCATGACACAATCATCATTTCAAATTGTTAATGCAACAAAAGAAGGATTTTCATAAAAATACAATTTTGAATACTATTTCATTTTTGAGACAAATGCCCATTTATTGTTTTTTATTCTCTCCAAAATCCCATGGAACAGGTCAATATGTAAATAAGTCATTAGCCAAAGGGAAGGGAAATAAATAAATCCCTGTACTCAATCCTAATAAGATTTCAGATGAGCTCCTAGTAATAAGCATATGAAAATGATAGATACATTCCCTACTTCCTCCAGGGAATTTCTGTCTGACCTAGTTGCAATGCTACAGAGTTGAGTATGTTTTCTACATAAAAGTCTTGAAAAAATGTTAAGGGAAATTTGGGAAGCTTTGTGACTTCTAAATGTATTAAAAGAGAAGTGAAATAACTCAGGTTTAAGTGAGTCAAACAAAATAAAACGTTGGTTTTATAAAACTGGAAAAAAAAGAGTAAAACTTTTCTCAGTGATTACATTAATATATCATAATTTCAATGTAATGTGGACATATATATGCATACATTTGTATATATGCATGTATTGGTATTTTTTTATTTCTCAGAACTCAAAAGCAACTGCAAGATTAAAAAAATAGACTAAAAACAGAAAAATATATAGCTCCAGAGTACCCTGAAGCTAAGGCCACTTGCAATCAAGGCCCTTCTTAAAATGACAGCCAGCAGGTGAGCACTGTGAGACAGAGGGGCCAATGGAGTGCATGCTGCTTGGGCCAGACAATGCACAAGTGATTGCAAATGTGTCAGAACTGTATTCCACTACAATCACGCAACACAGCCCAGGGTGGTGCGAGTTTCTGTTGACAAAATTGTACGACGTTAAGTTTCTGCAGTATAGAACACATTTTCAGGAGAGGATGCACTGTCATCTAGATCCCACGTGCTTTTATAGTTAACGAAAAAAAAAAAAGGAGGACAAAGAAGAAAATAGGATTTCTGTGACCCTTCCCTTTCAAAGACCCCATTTGAAATATGAGAAATGTTCTGTGGAAGTGAAATAAGACCATTTAGAATAATGAGGGAATTTAAATAGCTTTGTAGGAAAAAAGAGCACGTTTCACTGAAAATTTAATGTCAAAAATGGAAATAGCATGCGAGGAAGACAAACGTGAGTTGGCCAGGTGCAGTTTGCTGTAAACCAGGTCTCTGATGGGAAGCAAGACTTAAGAGTAAGCTCAATGGCAAACAGTGAGAGAAATGCGTTAGGAGAAAAGGACAAACAATTAGAGACTAAATTCATTACTCGGGATTTCTACAGCTACCTCTCATTTCTCCACCATCATTCCTGCTTGCCCCAACATTCATCCTTGAAGTCCGGGGTATTACTGCTTAGCTTGCTTGAGATTTTGAATTCAGGCTGAAGGATCAAAGAGAATTTAGGTCAATTTATCTAGTCAATGTATTAAAGTTGCATGCCAATGACAACATTGAAAGATTTGTTACAAAATTATAAAACTACATTTTTTGAATCCTACTATGGACTAGACATAGGTATGAAGCTCAAAACCTAAATTATTAATTTTTATAAAAATATTTGATAGGCTGGGCGCAGTGGCTCATGCCTATAATCCCAGCACTTTGGGAGGCCGAGACAGGGGGATGACAAGGTCAAGATAGAGAGACCATCCTGGCCAACATAATGAAACCCCTTCTCTACTAAAAAAAAAAAAAAAAAATTAGCTGGGCGTGGTGGCGCACACTTGTAGTCCCAGTTGAGGCAGGAGAATCACTTGTACCCAGGAGGCAGAGGTTGCAGTGAGCCGAAATCGCGCCACTGCACTCCAGCCTAGCTACAGAACTAGACTCCATCTCAACAAACAAATATTTGATAAAATCTAATATTAAATCATAAGTATGTTATAATCTGGTTAAAAGTATAGATAAGAACTATATAAAAATGAATATTAGAACAATTTTTTTCAAACTTTTTAAGAGAAGATAATAGAAAAGGGAGTAGAACAATGATTCTTCACAACATATACACTATGAGTTATAGACTGATATCATTGGAGAAGAATCAAGGCAAGTTAATAATAACTTTTATTTATTGAGCACTTAGTAAGCATATGATAATTACCAGTTACTATCATATGCCAGATACTGTGCTAAGTATTTTCATAATGTATTATATTCCCTCCAAATAACTAGTCTATGGGAACAGATTTGATATTCCTGTTTTCCAGACAAAGCGTAGTTGCAGATACTCAGTAACCAGTCCATACTCACAGGGTCAGTAAATGATAAGTATTTGAATTCATACTTCCCTGACTCCAACATTTAGTATTTTGTCTACTGAGCTATGTATATTTTTAATATCATAAGCTATCTCCAGACTCAGAGATAATATACAACTCTTAGGCTGTGGCTCCCTGAGAGCATGTTAATTAATGAGAAGCTCAACCTAAGACTTAAACTAAACCCCAAACTTATGTCTAACCCCAACCCTACCTCTGGAAATAGTAATGATGTCAATTATCTTGCTCCTCTATGAAGGCGTTGTACTTTGAGAGGAGAGGCCAGGCACTTCTGTTGGTGAGGCTGGTGAAATAGTGCAGGCCTGAATATGCAGGCTTCAAACATTTCTCATTTCGGAAGTCTGATTCATGATAGGCAACAGTCTCAGAATTGCAATGTGTCAGCACAACATTTAATGTTCTCTGAGGATGCATGTCCAACATGCATCATGATGGAGCTCTGCTTCACAGCCATTGAGAGACCATCCGGAAGAGCACATGGTCAAAGAAGTTTTCAGAGAGAAAGCACACCTTCACGTCCATTCTTATCCCGGAAGTGGCACGGTTCATTTCTAGATTCATTGCCTAGAATTAGTTTCATGGCTCTCTCTTCATATGGAAGCACATGACATATTTGGTAAATTTTATGTTTTTGCCTCTAGGGGTGGCGAGAAGTACCGGAAAGTCTGTCGAGATCACTTTCTCTTCACTCTGCCAGGATTTATGTGGACAGAGAATGTGTTTGATGTTAAGGGCTTTTCTTGCAAAGTTTTTTAGTCTGTTTTGTATTAAAGTAGGTTCTCTCAAGAAAGAGTTGCTTAATTAGCAACATTAAAATTTATTTTTATGTATTTAAGAACCATAATTTTCTCATAGTTATCAGTTAGATTATATGTTAAAATTGTTTATTTTCATTGGCATGAATTTTGTAGATTCAGTTTTTTATTCTGATAGTATAAATTTGACATTTAATTTTTTTATGTTAATGGCAATATTGTGCTATAATACTTTAAATATATATTATGTAGAGTCATATATTAAAATAATTTCAATAATCTATATTTTTAATTCTATTGATTTTACAGCGTTCATTGTTATCTCATTCTTTTTTAATTTTTAACTTTTGTGGGTACACAGTAGGTGCATATATTTGTGGAGTACATGAGATATTTGGATACAGGCATGTAATGTGTAAATCATTACTCAGGATTTCTACAGCTACCTCTCATTTCACATCAGGGTAAATGGGGTATCTGCCACCTCAAGCATCTCCATGAGTAAAATTGTTTTAATTTTTAGATCCCACAAATAAGCGAGAACATGTGAAGTTTGTCTTTCTGTGCGTGGTTTATTTCGCTTGACATGATGACTTCCAGTTCTATCCATGTTGTTGCAGATGACAGGGTCTTTTTTTTTATGGCTGACAAGTACTCCATCCTGTATATGTCCCACATTTTCTTTATCCATTCATCTGCTAATGCACATCTAGTTTGTTTTCAAACCTTGGCTATTGTGAATAGTGCTGCAATGAATGTAGGAGTGCAGGTATCTCTTTCATATACTGATTTCATTTCTTTTGGGTTTATATCTAGCAGTGAGATTGCTGGATTATGTGGCAGTTCTAATTTTAGTTTTTTAAGGAACTTCCAAGATGTTCTACATAGTGATTGTACTAATTTACATTCCCTCCAACAGTGTACCAGGGTTCCCTTTTCTCCACCTCCCCGCCAGCATTTGTTATTGCGTTTCTTTTTGATAAAGGTCATTTTAATGGAGTGAGATAATACTCCATTGTTTTGATTTGTGTTTCTCTGATGATCAGTGATGTTGAGCACCTTTTCATATATCTGTCATTTGTATGTCTTCTTTAGAAAAATGTCTATTCAGACTTTTGCCCATTTTTAAATTTGTTTATTAGATTTTTTTCTATAGAGCTGTTTGAGCTCTTTATATATTCTAGTTATTAATCTCTTGACAGATGGGTTTGCAAATATTTTCTGTCATTCTGTAGGTTGTCTCTTCACTTTGTTGATTGTTTCCTTTGCTGTGTAGAAGCTTTTTAACTTGATGTCATCCCATTTGTTCCTTTTTACTTTGGTTGTCTGTGCTGGTGAAGTATTACTCATGAAATTCCAGCCCCATTCAATGTTCTGGAGAGATTCCTTCATGTTTTCTTCTAATAGTTTCCTATGGTGAGGTCCTAGATGTAAGTATTTAACCCATTTGGTTTGATTTTTGTACATGGTGAGATAGGAGTCAAGTTTTATTCTGCTATAATATCCAGTTATTCCAACACCATTTATTGAAGAGACTATCCTTTCCCCGATGTATGTTCTCAGTGTCTTTGTTGAGAATGAGTACCTATAGGTGGATGGATTTATTTCAGGGTTCTCTAATCTGTTCCCTTCATTTATGTGTCTGTTTTTATGCTAGTACCATGCTGCTTTGATCACTATAGCTCTGCAGTGTAATTTGAAGTTAGATAATGTGATTTCTCCAGTTTTGGTCTTTTTGTTCAGGATAGCTTTGGCTCTTCTGTTTTTTGTGGTTCCATATACATTTTAAGAATTATTTTTTCTATTTCTGTGAAGAATACCATAGCTACCTTGATAGACACTGCATTGAAACTATAGGTTGCCTTGGGTAATATGGTCATTTTAACAATATTTATTCTTCCAATCCATGAACATGGAATATTTTTCAATTTTTGTGTCCTCTTCAATTTGTTGCATCAAGGTTTTATAGTTTTTATTGTAGATATCTTTAACTTCTTTGGTTAATTTCTAAGTATTTTATTTGCAGCTATTGTAAATGGGATTCCTTTCTTGATTTATTTTTCAGATTGTTTGCTGTAGGTACATAGAAATGCTATTGATTTTGTCAATTGATGTTCTATCCTGCAAATTTACTGAATTTGTTAATCAATTTCAATAGTGTTTTGGTGGGGTATTTAGTTTTGTACAAACATTAGGTCATAGCATCAGTAAAAAAGGATGATTTGACTTTTTCCTTTCCAATTTGAATGGATTTTATTTATTTCATCTTTCTGATTGCTCCATCTAGGACTTCCAGTACTACATTGAATAACAGTGGTGAAAGATGGCTTTCTTGTTGTATTCTAGATCGTAAAGGAAAAGCTTTCAGTTTTTTCCCATTCAGTACAATACTAGCTGTGGGTCTCCTGTAGATGACTTTTCTTATGATGAGGTATTTTTTTTTAACTCAGTTTATGGGGTTTAGATAGTAAAGGGATATTGAATTTTATCAGATGCTCTATCAGCACCAATTGAAATGATTGTACAGATTTTGTGCTTCATTCTGTTGATATAATGTGTATCACATTAATTGATTTGCATATGTCTAATCGTTCTTGGATACCAGGGATAAATCCCACTTAAACACAATTAATAATCTTTTTATTATGTTGTTGAACTTGGATTTTTAGTATTTTCGTGAGGATTTTTGCATCAATATTCATCAGGAATACTGGCCTTTAGTTTCCTTTCTCTGATGTATCTTTGTTTGCTTTTGTTATTAGGCTAAAACTTGCCTCATAGAGTAAGTTTTGAAGTAATTCCTCCTCTATGTTTTGGAATAGTTTGAGTAGGACTGCTATTAGTTCTTCTTTAAATGTTTGGTAGAATTCAACAGTGATGGCATCATGTCTTGGGCTTTTAGTTGCTGGAAGAATTTTTATTGCAGCTTGCTTCTCATTACTTGTTATTGGTCTGTTCAAGTGTTGGCTTTCTTCATAGTTTAATCTTGGTAGGTTGTATGTGTATAAGAATTTATATATTTATTCTGGATGTTCCAATTTATTGGCATATAGTTGCATGTAGTAGACACTAATGATCCTTTAAAATTCTGTGGTATTGATTGTAATGTATACTTATTCAAATCGGATTTATTTATTTGTGTCTTTTCTCCTTTTCTCATAGTCTGACTAAAGGTATGTTCATTGTATTTATCTCTAAAAATAACCCACCTTTTTGTTTCATTGATCTTTTGTATTGTTTTCATAATTTCAAATTTACTTATTTCTGCTCTGATCTTTTTTTTAATTTCAATAGGTTTTTGGGGAACAGGTGGTGTTTGGTTACATGGATAAGTTCTTTAGTGGTGATTTCTAAAATTGCAGTGCATCCATCACCCAAGCAGTGTACACTGTATCCAGTGTATAGTCTTTTATCCCTCACTCCCCTCCCACCCTTCTCTCTGAGTCCCCAAAGTCCATTGTGTCATTCTTATGCCATTGCATCCCATAGCTTAGCTCCCACTTATAAGTGAGTACATACAATGTTTAGTTTTCCATTCTGGAGTTAACTTAGAATAATGGTCTCTAGCTGCACCCAGGTTCCTGTAAATGCCATTACTTCATTCCTTTTTATGGGTGAATAGCATTCCATCGTGTGTATGTATGTGTATATACATATCACATTTTCTTTATCCATAGGTTGATTGATGGGCATTTGGGCTGGTTTCATATTTTTGCAATTGCAAACTATGCTGCTATAAACATGTGTGCAAATGTCTTTTTCATATGATGACTTATTTTCCTCTGGGTAGATAGATACTCAGTAGTGGAATTTCAGGATCAAATGGTAGATCTACTTTTAGTTCCTTAAGGAATCTCCACAATGTTTCCCATAATGGTTGTACTACTTTACATTCCCACCAACAGTGTAAAAGTGTTCCCTTTTCACCACATCCACACCAACATCTATTATTTTATGATTTTTTTTATTGTGGCCATTCTTGCGGAAGTAAGGTGGTATCACACTGTGGTTTTGATTTGCATTTCCCTGATCATTAGTGATGCTGAGCATTTTTAATGTGTTTGTTGGTCATTTATATATCTTCTTTTGAGAATTGCCTATTCATGTCCTTAGTCCACTTTTTGATGGGATTATTTGTTTTTTCTTGCTGATTTGTTTGAGTTCCTTATAGAATCTGGATATTTGTCGTTTGTTGAATGCATAGTTTGTGAAGATTTTCTCCCACTCTGTGGGTTGCCTGTTTACTCTGCTAATTATTTATTTTGTGGTGTAGAAGTTTTTAGTTTAATTAAGTCCCATCTATTTATCTTTATTTTTGTTGTATTTGCTTTTGGATTCTTTGTCATGAAGTCTCTGCCTAAGTCAATGTCTAGAGGAATTTTTCTGATGTAATCTTCCAGAATTTTTGTGGTATCAGGTCTTAGATTTGTCTTTGATCCATATTGAGTTGATTTTAGTATAATGAGAGCGGTGTGGATCCAGTTTTATTCTTCTCCAAGTGGCTTGCCAATTATCCCTGTACCATTTGTTGAATAGGGTGTCCTTTTGTGTTTTTGTTTGCTTTGTTGAAGATCACTTGCCTGTAAGTATTTGGGTTTATTTCTGGGTTCTCTAGTCTGTTCCATTGGTCTATGTGCCTATTTTTATACCAGTACCATGTTATTTTGGTGTCTAAAGCTTTATAGTATAGTTTGAAATCAGGTAATGTGATTCCTTGAGATTTGTCCTTTTTGCTTAATCTTGCTTTGGCAATGCAGGTTCTTTTATGGTTCTATATGAATTTTAGGATTGTTTTTTCTAGTTCTGTGAAGAATGATGATGGCAATTTGTAGAAAATTTCATTAAATTTGTAGATTACTTTTGGCAGTATGGTCATTTTTACAATATTGATTCTACTCATCCATGAGCATGAAATGTGTTTCCATTTGCTTGTGTCATCTATGATTTATTTCAGCAGTGTTTTGTAGTTTTCCTTGTAAAAGTCATTCACCTTTTAAGGATGTTCCTGTTAAGGATATTTCCAAGTATTTTATTTTTTTACTTATTTTATTTCATTTTTGCCACTATTGTAAAAGTGGTCGGGTTCTTGATTTGATTCTTAGCTTGCTCACTGTTGGTGTATAGCAGTGCTACTGATCTGTGTAGATTGATTTTGTATCCTGAAACCTTACTGAATTCATTTATGAGATCTAGGAGCTTTTTTGATGAGTATTTGGGATTTTCTAGGCATACACTCATATCATGGGTAAACAGCAACGGTTTGTCTTCTTATTTACCGATTTGAATGACCTTTCTTTTTTTCTCTTGTCTTATTGGTCTGGTTATTGCTTCCAGTACTATTTTGAAAAGAAGTGGTGGCATTGGGCATCCTTGTCTTGTTTCAGTTCTCAGGGGGAATTCTTTCAACTTTTTCCCTTCAGTATAATGTTGGCTGTGGGTTTTTCATAGATAGCTATTATTACCTTAAACTGTACCCCTTCTAAGTAGATTTTATTGAGGGTTTTAATCATAAAGTGATGCTGGATTTTGTCAAATGATTTTTCTGCATTTATTGAGATAATCATGTGATTTTTATTTTAAATTCTGTTTATGTGGTGTATCACATTTATTGACTTGCATATGTTAAACTATCCTTGCATTCCTAGCATGAAACCCATTTGACCATGGTGGCTTATCTTTTGGATATGTTGACGGACTCACGTAGTATTTTGTTGAGGATTTTTGCATCTATATTCATCAGGGATATTGGTCTGTAGTTTCCTTTTTTTATTATGTCCTTTCCTGGTTTTGGTGTTAGGGTGGTACTGGCTTCATAGAATAATTTGGTTAAGATTCCCTCTTTCTCTATCTTATGGAATCTTATCTAATACTTGCAATAGGATTGGTACAAATTCTTCTTCGAATGTCTGATATAATTCAGCTGTGAATTCATCTGGTCTTGGACATTTTTTGGTTGGAAATTATTTTATTAACACTTCAAACTCACTGCTTGTTATTGGTCTGTTCAGAGTTTCTATTTCTTCCTGATTTAATCTAGGAGGGTTGTGTATTTTCAGGAATTTATCCATCTCCTCTAGGTTTTTTAGTTTGTGCATATAAAGGGGTTCATAGTATCCTTGAATGATCTTTTGTATTTCTGTGGTATTGGTTGTAATATCTTTTATTTCATTTCTAATTGAGCTTATTTGAATCTTCTGTCTTCTTCTCTTGGTTAACTTCACTAATGGTTTACCAATTTTATCTATTTTTTTAAAGAATCAGCATTTTGCTTCATTTATCTTTTGTATTTTTTGTTTGCATTTCATTTAGTCCTTCTCTGATCTTTGTTATTTCTTTTCTTCTGTTGGGTTTGTTCCTGTTTCTCTAGTTCCTTGAGATGTGACCTTAATTGTCTATTTGTGCTGTTTCAGACTTTTTGATGTAAACAATTAATGCTATGAACTTTCCTCTTAGCACCGCTTTTACTTTATCCCAGAGTTTTTGATAGGCTGTATTACTATTGTCATTTGGTTCAAAGATTTTTAAAATTTCCACCTTGATTTCATTATTGACCAACAATCTTTCGGGAGTGGATTATTTAATTTTATAGATTTGCATAATTTTGAGGATTCCATTTGGAATTGATTTACAATATTTTTCCACTGTTGTCTGAGAGAATACTTAAGATAATTTTGATTTTCTTAAACTTATTGAGACTTGTTTTGTGGCCTATCATATGATCTATCTTGGAGAATGTTCCATGTGCTGATGAATATAATGTATATTCTGCAGTTGTTAAGTAGAATGTTCTGTAAATGTCTGTTATGTCCATTCTTTTCTAGGGTATAGTTTAAGTCCATTGTTTCTTTGTTGACTTTCTGTCCTGATGATTGTCTAGTGCTGTCAATGGGGTATTGAAGCCCCCCACTATTATTGTGTTGCTGTCTATCTCATTTCTTATATCAAATATTAATTGTTTTATAAATTTGGGAGCTCCAGTGTTAGAATATATTTTAGGATTGTGATATTTTCCTGTTGGACTAGTCCTTTTATCATTCACTATATAATGTCCCTCTGTCTTTTTTAACTGTTGTTGCCTTAAAGTCTGTTTTATCTGATATAAGAATAGCTACTCCTACTCATTTTCAGTGTCCGTTTGCATGGAATATCTTTTTCTGCCTTTTAACCTTCAGTTTATGTGGGTCCTTATGTGTTAAGTGAGTCTCTTGAAGACAGCAGATACTTGGTTGGTGAATTCTTATCCAATCTGCCACTCTGTATCTTTTAAGTGGAGCATTTAGCTCACTTACATTCAATGTTAGTATTGAGATGTGCGTACTATTCTATTCATCCTTCTAGTTGTTGTGGGAAGACCTCGTTTTTTCCTTCATTGTTTTATAGGCCCTGTGAGATTTATGCTTTAAGGAGGTTCTATTCTGGTGTATTTAGAGGTTTTGTTTCAAGATTTAGAACTCGTTTTAGAAGTTCTTGTAGTGCTGGCTTGGTAGTGGAGAATTCTGTCAGCATTTGTTTGTCTGAAAAGGACTTTATCACTCCATGTATGAAGCGTAGTTTTGCTGGATACAAAATTTTTGGCTGATAATTGTTTTGTTTAAGGAAGCTAGATACAAAATTCTTAGCTGATACTTGTTTTGTTTAAGGGGGCTAAAGATAGGACCCAGTTACTTCTAGCTTGCAGGGTTTCTGCTGAGAATACTGCTGTTAATCTGATAGATTTTCCTTTATAGGTTACCCGATGCTTTTGCTTCACATCTCTTAAGATTATTCATGTTGACTTTAGATAACCTGATGACTATGTGCCTAGGCAGTGTTCTTTTTGCAATGAATTTCCAGGCATTCTTTGTGCTTCTTGTATTTGGATGTCTAGGTCTCTAGCAAGGCCAGGGATTTTTTCCTTGATTACTTTCTCAGATAAGTTTTCCAAACTTTTAGATTTCTCTTTTACTTCAGGAACACAAATTATTCTTAGGTTGGGTCATTTAACATAATCACAACTATTGGAGGCTTTGCTCATTTTTTAAATTCTTTTTTTCTTTGACTTCATTGGATTGGGTTAATTCTAAAGCCTTTTTTTCAAGCTCTGAAGTTCTTTCTTTTATTTGTTTGATTCCATTGTTGAAACTTTCCAGTGTATTTTGCAAGTCTCTTAGTGTGTTTCACTTCCAGAAGTTGTGATTATTTTTAATTTATGATATCTATTTCTCTGGAGATTTTTTCATCTATATCTGGCATTATTTTTAAAATTCCTTTAACTTGGTTTTTACCTTTCTCTGGTGCCTCCTTAAGTAGCTTAATAACTTTCTGAATTCTTTTTTTTTTCTGGCAAATCAGAGATTTCTTTTTGGTTTGGATCTATTGCTGGTTATTTAGTGTGATCTTTTAGGGGTGTTAAAGAATCTTGCTTTGTTATATTACCAGAATTGTTTTTCTGGTTCCTTCTCATTTGAGCAGACTATGTCAGAGGAAGGATCTAGGATTCAGGGGCTGCAGTTCAGATTTCTTTGTCCCAAAGTGTGATCCCTTGATGTGGTGCTCTCCTCCTTCCCCTAGAGATGGGGCTTCCTGAGAGCTAGACTGCAGTGATTTTTATTGCTTTTCTGAGTCTAGCCACCCCGTGGAGCCATCAGCCTCTGGGCTGGTACTAGGGAGTGTCTACAAAGTGTCAAAATTGTCCAGTGATGTGATTTGTCTTCAGGTCTCTCAGCTGTGGATACAGCCTCCTTCTGCAGTGGAGGTAGCAGGGGAGTGATTTGGACTCTGTGAAGGTCCTTGGTTTTAGTTTTGTTTAGTATGCTGGTTTTCTCAAACGCTAGTTGTGCAGGCAGTGAAGTTGTCACATAGACTCAGGACCTCCGGTTAGTCAGAATATTATAGGTGGTAGAATTAGCTGTTGTTTTCTCCTTTCTTGGAGCAGGGTCATTCTTTTATGAATTGCTGTAATGGCTTCAGTTGGTTCGCTTCCAGCCAGGAGGTGGTGTTTTCAAGACAGCATCAGCTGCAGTAGTATAGTGCGGGTACAAGCTTGCCCTAAGGTCACTTGGATAGGCATTTTTGTTTCTCAGGCAATGGGAAGAGCCATAGAACTCCCAAGAGATTATATCTTTTGTCACTGGCTACCAGGATGGGTAAAGAAAGTCCACTAGGAGCAGGGTTAGATGTGTCTGAGCTCAGACTCTTCATGGGTGCGGCCTCTTGCAGCTGCTGTGAGAGATGGAGGTGTGGTTCTCAGGCCAATGGGGTTATGTTCCCAGGGGGATTATGGTTACCTCTGCTGCATCACACAGGTCACCAGGGAAGTGGGGGTAACACCAGCAATGACAGGTCTCACCCAGCTCCCATGCCACCAGCAAGGTCAGTCTCACTCCCTCCATGCTTCATCAACAGCACTGAGTTTATATCCAGGTATCTGGCTGAGATCTTGCTCCAGTCTACATGCCTTCCCACTGAGAAAGCAAGTAGGGCTTTCAGGACTCACCCCTTCCATCCTGCCATGGCTTCTGTGCTCTTATCTGTACTTCCTATTCACCCCCCTGCTACCTAACCCCAGATTCTGCCCAGGAAAATTTACTCTTGGGCAAAATTATTACAAAGTTCAGCTGAACGTTTCCTTCTCCCTTTCATGCTTCCCCAATTCCACTGGCAGCCCTCCCCTAGTACCCCTGTGAGATAAAGTAAAAAATGGCTTCCCAGGGGACTGGGAGTGCCTATGGAGCTCTTCCTGCTGTTCTACTTTTATATGTTGGTTAGCTCTCTAAATTCATTTCAGCTCTGGTTAAGGCTAAATCCTTCTCCCATGATTTGGATTTTCAGGTTCCCCAGTGAGGATGTGTGTTCAGAGGGGAACTTTCCCCTCTCACACTTTGGGCATTCAGTTTTTTGGCTGTCTAACAAAGTTTGCAGCAGCAAAGCTATTTCTTTCAAACTGAAAATTATTTCAGTTTTCCTGGTATGTTGCTATGGTAGTTCTAGGAGTAACTGTTCATAATGCGAGCCTCCACACACTGTCCTGTGGCTGACAGAACAAAAGAAAAACTGTCATTGCCATAGTAAAGGAAGGAACACAGGTGGAGGTCAGCAACAGAGGGTTTCTGCTCTGATATTTATTATTTTTTTTCTTCTACGAATTTTGGCTTTGGTGTATTCTTGCTTCTCCAGTTCTTTAAGATGCATTGTTAGGTTATTTATTTGAAGTTTTCTACTTTTTAATGTAGGCACTTATAGCTATAAATTTTCCTCTCAGTACTACCGTTGCTGTTTCCCATAGGTTTTGGTATATTGTGTTTCCATTATCATTTCAAGACAATTTTAAATTACAGTCTTAATTGACCCACTAGTACTTCAGCAGCATATTGTTTAATTTCCACATGTTTGCAGAGCTTCCAAAATGCCCTTGTTATTGATTTGTAGTTTTATTGCATTGTGATCAGAAAAGATGCTTGATATTTTTTCTGTTTTTTTGAATGTTTTAAGACTTGTTTTGTGCACTATATGCACAAAATAATATACGATCTATTCTTGAGAAAGATCAATGTGCTAAGGAGAAGAATGTGTATTCTGTATCATTGGATAAAATGTTCTGTAAATATCTCTTAGGTCTTTTTGGTCTACAGTGCCAATAAAATCTGATGGTTCCTTGTTATCTGTCTAGAAGATTGGGTCAATGCTGAAAGTGGGTTGCTATGTCTCCAGCTATTATTATATTGAAGTCTATCTCTCCCTTTAGTTCTAATTAAATTTACTTTTTATTTCTGGGTGCTCCAGTGTTGGGTGCATGTAAATTTGCAATAGTTATATCGTCTTGTTTAATTGATCACTTTATCATTATATATTGACCTTCTTTGTCTCTTCTTGTAGTTTTTGTCTTGAAATACTTTTTTATGATATACGTATAAGCTACTTCTGCTCTTCTTTCAAAAGATTGTCATGGAATATCTTTTTCTTTTTTTTTTTTTTAGTTTCAGTCTATATGTGTCTTTATAGGTGAATTTTGTTACTTGTAGGCAGCAGATCATGGGGGTATCATTTTTTCATCCATTCAGCCACTCTATGTCTTTGATTGGAGAGTTTAGTCCATTTTAATTCCATAGTATTATTGGTAAGTGAGGACTTGCTGTTGCCATTTTATCATTTGTTTTCTGGTTGTTTTGTGGTCTTCTCTTTCTTCTTTTCTTCCTTCATGTCTTCCTTTTAGTGAAGGTGATTTTCTCTGCTGGTATGACTTAATTTCTTGCTTTTTTCTCTATATGTATCCATTGTATTTTTTTTATTTGGGGTTACCATGAGGCTTGCAATACTATATTATAACTTATTATTTTAAGCTAATAACAACTTAACACTGCTTGTCTAAGCAAACAAACAAGCAAAATAAAAACTCATAAAAACTCTACACTATAACTTTGTCTCCTCTCCCCACTCTTAAGCTTTTTATTGTTTCTATTTTTATCTTATTGTACTGTATATGTCTTGAAAAGTTGCTGTAGTTATTATTTTTGATTGGTTCATCTTTTAATCTTTCTACTTAAGATAAAAGTAATTTATACACAACAATTAGAGTATTATAATATTTTGTCGGTTTTTGTGTACTTACTAATGCTAGTGAGTTTTGTACCTTCAGATGACATATTATTGATCATTAACATCCTTTTTCTTTATGATTGCAAAAATCTCTTTAGCATTTCTTTTAGGACAGGTCTGGTGTTGATGAAATGCCTCAGCTTTTGTTTGTCTGTGAAAATCTTTATTTCTTTATCATGTTTGAAGGATATTTTCAGTGGTTATACTCTTTTATGGTAAAAGGTAACAGTGAGTTTTGTTTTTCCTTCAGCACTTAAAATATGTCATGCTACTCTCTTCTGCCCTATAAGGTTTCCACTGAGAAGTCTGCTGCCAGACATATTGGAGCTCCATTATATGTTATCTGTTTCTTTCTCTTCCTTTTACAATTTTTTCTTTATCATTGACTTTTGGGAGATTAATTATTAAATGCCTTGAGGTAGGCTCCTTTGAGTTACATCTGCTTATTGTTCTATAACTTTCTTGTACTTGAATGCTGATGTATTACTCTAAGTTTGGGATATTCTCTGTTACTATCCCTTTGAATGAGTTTTCTACTTCTATTTCTTTCTTTAACTCTTATTTAAGGCCAGCAACTTAGATTTGCCCTTTTAAGGCTATTTTCTAGATCCTGTAAATATGCTTCATTGTTTTTTATTCTTTTTTCTTTTGTCTCTTCTGAGTGTGTATTTTCAAATAGTCTGTATTCAAGCTCTCTAATTCTTTCTTCTTCTTTATCAATTCTGCTATTAAGAGACTCATATATTCCTTAGTATGTCACTTGCATTTTTCAACTCCAGAATTTCTGCTTGATCTTTTTAATTATTTTATTCTCTTTTTAAAATTTATCTAATAGGATTCTGAATTCCCTCTCTGTGTTACCTTGAATTTCTTTGAGTTTTCTCAAAACACCTATTGTGATTTCTTGGTCTGAAAGTTCATATATAGCTGCTTCTCTGGGATTGGTCTTTGATGCCTTATTTATTTCATTTGAAGGCTATGTTTTCCTGGAGCAACTTGATGCTCATGGCTGTTCACTGGTATCTGAGCACTGAAGAGTTAGGTATTTATTGTAGTCTTCACAGTCTGGGCTGGATGTACTTGCTCTTCTTGGGAAGGCTTTTCAGGTATTTGAAGGGATGTGGGGGTTGTGATCTAAGCCATATCTGCATTAGGGGGCACACTAAGTTCAGTACCGCTGTGGTTCTTGCATATTCATAGATGTACTGCCTTGGTGGTGTTGGATAATATCCAGAAGAATTCCTTGATTACCAGACAGAGACTTTTGTTCTCTTCCCTTACCTTCTCCCAAATAAATGGAGTATCTCTCTCTGTGTGTTCTGAGCTGCCTGGGGCTGGGTGTGGGGTGACTTAAGTAAACCTGTGACCACCACCATGGGGACTGTGCTGAGTCAGACCTGATGTCAGCACAGCACTGGGTCTCACCCAAGGCCCACTGTAACTACTACTTGGCTATTGCTTATGTTTGCTCAAGGCCCTAGGTCTCTACAATTAGTGGGTGGTGAATTCAATCACACTTGTGTCTTTCCTTTCAGGTTGGCAAGTTCCCCCAGGCCCCAGGTGGATCCAGTTATGCTGTCCAAGAACCAGGGACTGGAGTCACAAAACCTTAAACTCTACCAGATGCTCTCTCTATTCTACTGCTGCTAACCTGGCCATCACACCATGAGAAAAAGGTCCTTCCCACTCTTCTCTCCCTTTTCCACATGCAGAGGAGCCTCTCCATGTGGCTACCCCCATTACAAACCTACACAGAGTACTTCCAGGTGACCTCTTGTGTTCACTTAAGGTCCAAGGGCTCTTCTGTAGTTTGTGGTTAATGCTGCCAGGCCTGAGACTCACTTTTTGGGTAGTGGGCTCCCTTTTGGCCTAGTGGGTCCAGAAATGCCATCCAAGAACCAGTGCTTGGAATTAGGGACTCTAAGAGCCCACTTGGTGCTCTACCCAACTATGGTTGAGCTAGTATCTGAAGCCATCACAATCTAGAGTCTCATATAAGGCCCATGATGAATGCTACCTGGGTATTGCTGCTGGTTATTCAGGGCTCAGGTGCTCTTTAGTGAGTGGCAAATGAAATCTTCCCATATTTTGCTCTTCCTTTATAGGAAGTGGGTTCCCTTTTGGCCCAGGTATGTCTAGAAAAGTTGTCCAGAAGCTAGGGCCTAGAATGAGACCCTCACAATTCTGCCCAGTGCCTTATCCTACTGTGGCTGAGCTGCTATCCAAGATGCAAGACAAATCCTCTTTATTCTTCCCTCTCCTTTCCTCAGATGGAAGGAAGGGATCACTTTTGGGGCTACAAGCTGTGCTTCCTGGGGTTGGGGAATGGGTGCCACAAGCACTCCCTTATTCACCCCAGCTCATGTTTCACTAAGTCACATGTCCCTTATGTACACTGGACTTGAGCCCAACACAGCACTCTGATTTGCCTAAGAACTGTAGTCATTGTGGCCTAGACTGCCCTTCAAGTTTATTTAGGAACCCAGAGGCCTTTAACCCCCACTGATCTGGCTTGCCAGAATTCAAGATCTGATCACTGGGATGAGCAATTTCCATCTGGCTAGGGCTGGTCTAATTGCTCCCTCTATGGGCTTGCATCAGCTGAGTTCTGCCCAGTTTTTCTTTTCACTATGACAGGTTGGCATTGAGTTCAATGCAAAGTTCAACAATTGCTGTGCTCTCCCTCACCCAAACACACAAATTCTCTATCTACGCCACCTGCTGCTACTAGGTGTTGGGGGAAAGGGTGGTGTTGGTGATTTAAGACTGTCTTCCCACCTTTTCAATGCCTCCTTTTAAGAAATATAAAGTTAAAAACAGATACTAAGGGCTCACCTGAGTTTGGGTTCTTATAAAGGTGTTTTTTTTTGTATGGGTAGATAGTTGTTAAAATGGGTGTTTCTGCAGAGGGAATGGTCAGTGGAGGCCTATGTTCAACCATCTTGCTCCTCTGCTCCTGCCCCATTGTTTTAATGCACATGTATCTGTTTATTTCTGATAGCAAACATGTAAATCTTTATAATTATTATCAATAAAATTGAGTTTTGAAACTTTTTTAGTGAGATTAAACATTTCAAATATGTCATATATGTTTGCTTGTTTAAGCACCTTACACTATAAGTCATTGTAATAAGGCATACATTTACAAGCAAATGTATTTCTGCTCCATAGAAATTAATGAAAATTACAGGGGACTTGAATATAGAAATTGGAAATGATTTTATAAAATGTATTTTTAAGGAGGCTCCATTCTGGAATGTTTATTTTCCTATGACGATTCTCTTATGAGCAGCTATTTGTTTACAGCATAAACTGTTTTAAAATTGTTTTAGGTCATGTTCGATTATATGAAAACAAGTATCCCAATATACACGTTTATAAATATAAAATGAATTAGCATTTGAAGTTGTTTTATTAATTTTTTAAAGAATTACTTTCTTTTGTACAATGTGCATGACTTGCTATTTCTGGATTCTTTCTTTTAGCTTCCTTACATTAGATTTGCATTTAAAATATCATTTTAATTCTCAAAATTTCTATTTAGTCTCCACTATATATCTTAATTGCATGAGAATGCATATCCCTAGAGAATTGGACAGTGTACTTCATTTCTAAGGTCAGTGATCTGATTATCTTCTCATTCTCTCCATTTTAGCCATGCTATTTTCTTTCCATTTTGGTCAAAATAAGGCAGTGCAATTTCACTTTCAAATTAATTAATTGTCTCATCTCTAACAATTATAGGTATTGCTTTTTTCCTACAGTTTCTATTTATCACTTTTCTTTTTTCACCACAGCATCCAGTAAAACAAAATATATAAACAACCCTAAATTTATAAGTATGTATTTATTTTAAGGTGGAAACTAATATCAGCTGTTTTCAAGTTTTATCAGTAGTGGTTCTACAAGTTAATTTCTTAATAAAAATCAAACATTTATGGGGGTATCCATGAGTGAAAGAACCTTGTGGATGTGAAGAATCGACAAAAAGCAATGATTTGTTCCTATAATGTTCACATATATAAATAGAAATTTAGAACATATCAATAGTAAGAATGAAGAAGAGGGACACTTTTATGCAGCTTTCCCATTTAATATTTCTACGTTTATTTATACTGTGGGTTTGTGATACTAGAAAGTATTGTTTGTTGAGAAGAAAACAAAAAGAGAGAGCATGAGAATGAAGATAACCAGGTGTTTTGCAGACAATCTTAAACTCATACAGACAGCAGATATTTAGTTCAGTATGCCTAGGAAGAAAATATTTCACTTTCTCCTTCGCCTTGCCCTACTGCCCATGAGTCTAGTTCCAGTTTTCTTTTTTTTATGAAACAGGGTCTCACTCTGTTGCAGGCTAGAGTGCAGTGGCTCGATCTTGACTCACGGCAGTCTTGACCTCCTGAGCTCAAGCAATCCTCCTGCATCAGCCTCCTGTGTAGCTGGAACTACAGATGTGTGCTGCCACACTTGGCTATTTTTTACATTTTTTTGTAGAGACAGGGATCTCACTTTGTTGCCCAGGCTGGTCTCAAACTACCTGGCTCGAGTGATCCTCCAGTCTTCACCTCCCAAATTTCTGGGATTACAGGCATGAACCACTGTACCTGGCTAGGTGTAGTTTTTTAAAGGAAAAAAAATTGCCTAGGAAAATAATGTGGAGTATTTCAGGTACTGGGGAACTGACAGCAGAATCAAAGAGAGAATGTGCTTATTATTTTCCAATGCTGGAAAATTACTCTGTGGTGGGAAATTCAATGGGAGATGACTGGAAATGAAGCTGTGAGAATAGCTGACTGTCCCAATTAACAACGTAAAACTGCAAGAGAAACTATGTAAGTCTTCACAGGAACAAGTGCTTAAAAGCCTAAGTTTATGTCAAAGACTAATGAATAGCCTGGCTTGGCTGAACCTGTCTCTTTAAAAGTGAGAAGAAATGCACATACAAGTAAGACTGGGATAAAAGCCTGAGTGACCATAGAGAGATGATAAATAGTTTTCCAATCATCCCATCATAAATACTGCTATTCAATGAGACTAATATTAGTGGAATAGATGATTTATGGGTATTCCAAAGAAATTTTGACAATAGAAAGCATCTTAGAAAAATAAAAATACAGAAGAGTAAGAGACTAAAAAGAAGTAAATAGATTTATTCACACTGATAGTTCTGATGAGGTTTCTGCCATGGATTTTCTCACAGTTCTAATTACAAAACGAGCAATATTCTTAAAATCCTCACATACAAGTACAACTTAAAAATTTACCTGTTTAAGGAAATTCAGTACTTTCAGTGTAGATATGAAACACAGTAGCATTGGCTTGTTTATTTCCAAAATCCATGTTATTAGTCTACAGACTATAGCAAACATATTTTAGGGGAAGTATGCATTTAACACTTATTCAATAATCAAAATGCCCATTATATTGAACAGCACATAATTAAAAATAGCAAGATGCTTCAATAGCATTAAAAGTGAATAGAATAAGTTGAGTAGAATGACAGTAAGGAGGCAAAGTATCAAAACAAACAAACAAAAAATAGATGCATTAAAACATACTTCCAAAATTATTTTTATATTCCGGGAAAAAGGAGCACTAAGTCATTATGATATTTATTTATCATTAACAAGGGGGGCCTTTTAAAAGGAAAAGTTTGTAACACTCCATGCACAGACAAGCTGAGACGGAAGGCTGGGTGGCAGAGTAGAAAAGCTTAACCAAACTTGACTTTCACTATGACTTTGACAATGTCATTTAATCTGATATTTGTTTCTTCATCTTTAATAGCTTCTTGGGATTGTTGTGAGGATTAAATGTGTATTTTAATATTTTGATAATATTAAATGCACACTAAGTCCTTCCTTCGTTTGAAATAAAGACACAAATATTGTATGCAAAAGCAAGTTAATGATTACTTTCATTTGTGCTTCAGAGGGCAAAGCTATGTTATTTTTTCATTTAAAATATATATTATGGTCACTACAACATTTACCAAATGACTGTACTTACATAAAAGATATGTAAAGATGAATCTGTATATTATGTTTAATGTAAAACTATGTGTCTAGTGTACAGAAACAGAAATTTCATATCAGAAATATAAAAAAAATTAATTCTCATGAACTTGCTAAAAAGCCCCCTAATATTATCTTTCTGTGATGAACCCAAGTCTCTTGCAAAGGTTAAGCTTTTAATAATAGCTGCTTTTATGAAGGAGATTATGATATAACTAAGATTATTGATTTAATATAAAAGGACACGGAATAGCAGATGCAAGGCAAATGTGGCACAAGTCTGCAATGGTTTTCCCATGGATAACAGAATTCACTGTTTTATATCTGAGTCAGTGCTCTCCTTGATAACAGAGCCACAACCACTCAGGGCATTTCAAAATTTATCGGAGGCATTTCTTTGATTATTGTTAAAATATTAGGGGATGTTGCTGCATTAGTAGATGATGACCAAGAATATTAGATATCTTATAAACCATGGAGCTGTCCTGCAAAACAAACAAAATTCTCCCATGCTGCACAAATTTTGAATGTTCCTCATTGCCATTTAAAATCATCTGAGCCTAGAATCTAACTCCATTATACATATAAGCAAAATATTTTCAGTGGTTGTAATATGCATTGAATTTTCCTGGAATTCATCTATAAATCAAGGGAACTTTTTCTACTGTTTTGCTCAACTTTTACCAAAAGCTGTTCCCTATTTTGGAAAATGATGTTACAATGTCAAAGTTGTAAATGATATTTGAGTTATCAGTGTAATATACCTGTGTATGTTTGCACTTATTATATATTTATGAAAATTTTAAATATTAATTTAAAAATATTTTTAAATGTCAAATACAAATAAAATGTATCAATTATATTTAGCTGGTTATTTAACATAGTTTTATTGCTTGTCTAATAATTGAACCATTTATCATACGACTAGTCCGCCAACACTTTTAATTTTGAGACAGGATCTCACTCTGTCACCCCAGCTGGAATCCAGTGGCATGATCATGGCTCAGTGCAGCCTCCACTTCCTGGACTCAAGCCATCTGCCACCTCAGCCTCCTAAGTAGCTGCACTACAATTGCACACCATCACACTCAGATTTTTTTTTATTTTTTGTGGAGAGGAGGTTTCACTAGGCGGATCTTGAACTTCTGGCCTCAACTGATCCTCCCGCCTCAGCCTCCCACAGTGCTAGGATTATAAGCATCAGCCACCACAGAGCAACAGATTTTTAAATGAAACAATAAAACTACAAGATTTAATGTAAATTTTTCTAAGGAGCACACTGATTAAATTAGCAAGGATATAGTATCACGTTTCTGAAATTTAAAAGAAACGTTTGAAAACTGTGTTACTGTCACCAAACTGTTTTAAATCTGTCTTAATCGGAGAAATAAAGGTCTCATTATTTCTTACAGGATAGCACAATGCATTATAAGATAAATAAGGCCAAAATATTAAAGAATATTAATATTTCCACCTGTATGAAACATTGTTATTTTATGTTACAAAGAAATTAAAATAAAAAATTTGTATTTCACTAAGCAATGATATTGCATTAAGAAGGCTTGATAAAATTGTGAAAAATGTCAAAGATCATTGACACTTCCATGAAAATGTGCAATGAACTGCAGCCAAGCACATTTTCATACAATAGATGAAAGTATCCTATATGAAAATGATTCAATGCTGCTTATAAATAAGTTTCATAAAGATTTAAAAACATGAAAAAATGTTAACTTTCAAAAGTACTGAGAACAGATACAAAGAGATTGTCAATTTGCAAATCCATTAAAAAAATCTCATGAAAAACATATTCACTTTCAAAGACCACTACTTGGATATCAGCAATGATGGGTCTACAAAGTGGATTTGGAGTCACCTTCCATAGCTCTAGGTACTTTAGTAATTCACTGCATTATTAAGTGACAATATGTAAGCATTAAGGATGTTAAAGGAATGCTTAAAAATCAATGAATGTTGCATTCATTGTGTTAGTCCATTCTCAGGCCATTACGAAGAAACACCTGAGCCTGGGTAATTTACAAAGGAAAGAGGTTTAATTGACTCCCAGTTCTGCAGGGCTGGAGAGTCAGTCCTCAGGAAACTTACAATCATAGTGGAAGAGAAGGCAAACACACCCTTCTTCACACGGTGGCAGGAAGAAGTGTGCAGTAAAGGGAGGGAAAAGCCCCCTATAAAACCACCAGATCTCATGATAACTCACTCACTGTCATGAGAACAGCCCCCATGTTTCAATTACCTCCCACTAGGTCCCTCCCATGTTACATGGGGATTAATGGGAACTATTATATAATTCAAGATAAGATTTGGGTGGGGACACAGTAAAACCATATTATTCTGCCCTAGCCTCCTTCCAAATCTCATGTCCTCACATTTCAAAACACAATAGTGCCCCTCCAACAGTCCCCCAAAGTCTTAACTCATTCCAGCATTAACTCAAAAGTCCAAGTCCAAAGTCTCATCTGACACAAGCAAGTCCCTTCTGCCTATGAGCCTGTAAAGTCACTAGCAAGTTACTTACTTCCTAGATACGATGGTGTTACAGGCATTGGGTAAAGACAGCCATTCCAAATGGGAGAAATTGGCCAAAACAAATGGGCTATAAGCCCCATGAAGTTCAAAATCCAGTAAGGCAGTCATTAAACCTTCAGTTTCCAAAATGATCTCCTTTGACTCCATGTCTCACATCCAGGGCATGCTGATGCAGGATGTGGGTTTCTGTTGCATTGCAAAGTTCTGCCCCTGTGGATTTTCAGGGTACAGTCCCCTCTGTCTGCTTGCACAGGCTGATGTTGAATGTCTGCAGCTTTTCCAGTTGCATGGTGCAAGCTGTCAGTGGTTCTACCATTCTGGGGTCTGGAGGATGGTGGCCGTCTCCTCACAGCTCCACTAGGTAGTTCCCCAGTGGGGACTCTGTGTGGGGGCTCCAACCCCACATTTCCCTTCTGCACTGCCCTAGCAGAGGTTCTCCATGAGGGGTCCATCCTGCAGCAAACTTCTGTCTGGACACCAAGGTGTTTCCGCACATCTTCTGAAACCTAGGTGGAGGTTCCCAAAGCTCAATTCTTAACTTCTGTGCACCTGCAGGCTCAATACCACCTGGAAGCTGCCAAGGCTTTGGACTTGCCCCCTCTGAAGCCATGGCCTGAACTGTATCTTGGTCCCTCTTAGCCATGGATGGAGCAGCTGAGATGCAGGGCACCAAGTCCTGAGGCTGCACACAGCAAGGGGTGTGGGGGGCTCTGGGACTGGCCCATTAAACCATTTTTTTCTCCTAGACCTCCAGGTCTGTGATGGGAGGGGCTTCCACAAAGGTCTCTGGCATGCCCTGGAGACCTTTTCCCCATTATCTTGGTTGTTAACACTCAGCTTCATGTTGCTTATGCAAATTTCTGCAGTAGGCTTGTCTTTCTCCCCAGAAAATGGGTTTTTCTTTTCTATTGCATCGTCAGGCTGCAAATTTTCCAAATTTTTATGCTCTGCTTCCTCTTGAATGCTTTGCCACTTAGAAATATTTTCTGCTAGATACCCTAAATCATCTCTCTCAAATTCAAAGTTCCACAGATCTCTAGGACAGGGGCAAAATGCTGCCAGTCTCTTTGATAAAGCATAGCAAATCACCTATGCTTTAATTCCCAACAAGTTCCTCAACTCCATCTGAGGCCACCTCAGCCTGGACTTCATTGTCCACATCACTATCAGTATTTTGGCCAAAGGCATTCAACAAGTCTCTAGGGAGCTCCAAATTTCCCCACATCTTCCTACCTCCACCCCCATGATCCAAATACTTCCCACTGGTTCCCTTCCCACAACACATGGAGATTATGGGAACTATAATTCAGGATGAAATTTGAGTGGGGACACAGCCAAAGCATATCACAGTGTTAGCAACAAAATAAAAAATAAACTATGCAATGGTAATTGCATTCATTTGAAATTGGAATTAAGATGAGTTTTTAATGTATATTTAATTTTTTATTATATAAAATTATTAAAAATTTTTTGATTCATTAAATGAAAAATTAAGCATCATAATTCAAATATCACAAAAATGATATGCTATATCTTTCAGATATCTTTATATATTTGTATAGTTAAATGATATCCTTTATAAGCTGCTAGAAAATAAAATCAACCTTATAGTAACCAGAATCGTCATGAGATATTTAAGCAAACATATATTATTTAAAAGTAACTTGAGCATCAAACATTTTTACAGCTTTTATTTTTGCAGAAGCTAGATAAATCCAAGTAGATTGCTTTTTCTGAATGGCTGCTGAAATGAGATTATGATTAGTTTTTTTTAATTTTGGTTTAATTTACAAAACTGGACTGAGTAATTAATTTATTTGAAAGAGTGGAAGAACATTGTTAGCCAAAATTTTCTGAAATTTAATTGAGCTGAAAATCAATGTTTTCAGGGACCAAAGTACACTTTAATCAATCTAATTATGCAAGGTGTTTGATGTCTTATATACGTTGCTTTGGAAAGAAGAAAGTTAAATTGCTCCGGAATTTCCAAGAATATATTTGGTGAAAGGCTGTCAGGATTACAGTTTAATTCTGGCAAAAGCAAGATTACTGATGGGTCTGTGTAGCAGAGGAAACATGAGATTCCTTTTAACACACTTTAAGCAACTTCAATAGAACACATAAAATTCAGAATTCTCACTGAATTTAATGAATAAAGATTGTTTTAAAATTTTATATATGTATGTATATGCACACACATATGTATGCAATTTAATTTTTCGTAACATGCATAAATCTAGGTTGCAGAAGTCACATATTGAAATAATGTGTCTCAGTTATAAAAATCACATATTGAAACAAATTAGAGAGAGAATTTATCATTAATCAATTTTATCCTGCTATATGCTCAGAGGTCTAGCACTCACTTTGATGAGAGCAACACCGTGTTATGGAGATACAAATGTAAGTCACATTTATCATTTGAAATGTTTTAGTGGCCACATTACAAAAAGTAGAATAAAACAGAAAAAAATAATTTTAATTATGTACTATATTTAACACAGTGCATCTCCTAATTGTAATTCAAACCTATAATTAATCAGTGTAAACATTATTGAGATATTGTATATTTTCTTAGTTTTTAATATAAATCTAACTTTACTAAAATTAAATAACATTAAAAATTCAATTTTCAGTAGCACTGACCACATTTTAAATGCTCCATAATCACACCAGGCTAGGGGTTATCATATTAGACAACAATGGGCTGTAGTGTTATTTATTACTGTTATTAGCTATCTTACTGACAACTATTAATTAGCTTAATACAGTTTTTATTTTAGTATCTGGACACACGTCTCTTTTTTTATTTTCCTGCTCTAGTTATATTAAGCTCCGTCTCTTGTGTTCAAACGTAGCTTGAGAAGGTGCAGGAATGTAATGACTTCATAAGTTCTTTTATAATAGCTAATTATTTTGCAATAAATCTTGTTTCTTTTCTTTTGGTTATGAGCTATACTGATACTTGTGAATCAATAAAAGATATACCTAATGCTAAATGACAAGTTAATGGGTGCAGCACACCAACATGGCACATGTATACATATGGAACAAACCTGCACATTGTTCACCTGTACCCTAAAACTTAAAGTATAATAATAAAATAAAAAAACATAAGATTTTTGCATCAATAATGTGTGATTTTGAATTATTCTAATGACTTGTTTTAGATCTTTCTTTCTTTCTTTTTTTGAGATGGAGTCTCGCTCTGTCGTCCAGGCTGGAGTGCTGTGGCGCGATCTCGGCTCACTGCAGGCTCCGCCTCCTGGGTTCACACCATTCTCCTGCCTCAGCCTCCTGAGTAGCTGGGACTACAGGCGCCTGCCACCACAACCAGCTAATTTTTTGTATTTTTAGTAGAGACGGGGTTTCACTGTGTTAGCCAGGAAGGTCTCGATCTCCTGACCTCGTGATCCGCCCGCCTCGGCCTCCCAAAGTGCTGGGATTACAAGAGTGAGCCACCGTGCCTGGCCCTTAGATTGTATTTCCTATAAATGTGATTTTAAGCTGTGCAAAGGACTGTGTTCCCCCCAAAATTTTCATGATAAAACCTCATCCCAATGTGATGGCTTTTGAGAGGTAATTAGGTCATAAGAGTGGGGACCTTAGGAATGGAACTGGTGCCCTCATAAGAAGAGACCAGAAAGCTGGCTAGGTCTCTTCCCACTCTCTTCCCATCGTCAAAAGATGTAATAGGTACACAGTTTGCGATCCAGAAGAGGTTGCTCACCGGAACCTAATTATGCTGGCTCCCTGATCTTAGACTTCCAGCCTTTGGAACTGTGAGAAATGAATTTCTGTTGTGTATAACGCATCCAGCCTATGGTATTTTGTTACAGCAGCCTGAACTGATAAGGATGTACAGTGTAGGAAATTTTAGAAAATATTAGAGAATGTAAGACCACTGATCTACATGAACACAGTAGTAGTTTTCTACTGTCTGCAGCAGGAAGAATAAGCCGTGTTCTCTGTTTGATTTCTAGACTTGTTAAACTGCTACACCAGCTTAACCCTGAGCACAGCAAAACTTTACTGGCTATCATACCGACATTCTTTTTCCAATGATTCCTTCTCTCCCAACTTTTGTCATCATTCCTGTCCATCTCATGTTTTCACTAAGCAGATTAGACTGTGTCTTCAAATTAAGTGTTCTAAAATTTGAAGTGAGAACAGAAAAAGCATAAGAAAATGGATCAGTAATATTGACAATAGAAAAAGGCATATACTCAGTACTTACCGTGTTTTAATTACTGTCTTAAGGGCATAATGGTTTAATATATATTAGTTGACGTATCTCCAAACACTCTTTGAAGACTGTACAGTTGTTTCTAAAGCTGATATTTGCTTAGTTCAGATCAGTACTAAGTAACTCAGTTGAGAATTTCACCTAGATCTGTAGTTCTGCAAACTTTTGATCCTAAGAATTATGATATCTTTCTTTACAGGGAAATACAAACTGTGAAATAGAAATGTGATTTTAACAGACGGATTGATGCCTCACACTAACACACCTGCATAGAATGTAAGGGAAGATTATTACAATTGCATATTGTGTAGTTTTGACTTTAGCCCTTTTGTTTAAATCTAATAAACTGCTGCTGGCAGTCTTCAAATGAACAACACAGATGCATTTCTGTAACAGTGCCCCATGACCAAAAGATTATGTGGTGTCTTACTATCTATCCTGTTCTACAATATTAGGTTTCTGCTAGTCATACAGCTGTTGCCAAATAGAGACTCCCCAGAACTGTCTGAGTTAATATTCACTCCAATCATTCTGCTGCCCTGTGGAGTCTTAGAGCATGACAGCGCTGTAGTCACATTTCAAAGGCAAAGGACTTCACTGTTCTTAGATCACACACACCTAATATGCTAGTCCTACATAACTTGCTCTTTTTTTTTTTCTTTGCTATTAGTCTGCTCTTGCTACTTGCAGTCATTTGCCTTTCGGATTTTACATCTTTCTCAAAAATTTGAAAATTTAATTAATTTTATGTATTTTTTAACTTTAAATCACTTATGTCATCTTGCAATAAAGAGGAGTAAGGACTTCAGCAGTATTATTTCCTTAAAATATGTTTTCTGTACATTAAGGGGCACTCATGTTTTTGAGGGAACTAATTTCAATAGGCTGATTTTTTGGTCTTCATTTTAAAGGTGAAGCATTATATTCTTTGAAGTGTTTTTCTACGAAATATTTAATGGAAACTTAACCGATTACCTTGGAAATTGTACCCATTATCACTTTGACACATGTAGAGTATTGGATTTTAGGAAAGTGGCTAAAATAGCTGGTTTATTTTTATTTTTAGACAGAGTCTTGATCTGTCGCCCAGGCAGGAGTGGAGTGGGATAATCTCAGCTCACTTCAACCTCTGCCTCCCAGATTCAAGTGATTCTTGTGCCTCAGCCTCTGGAGTAGCTAGGATTACAGGCACACACACACACACACACCACCACGCTGGGCTAATTTTTGTATTTTTAGTAGAGTCTGAGTTTCACCATGTTGGTCAGTTTGGTCTCAAACTCCTGACCTCTAGTGATCTGCCCACCTCGGCCTCCAAAGTACTGTGATTACAGGCATGAGCCACCATGCCCAGCCAAATAGCTGGCTTAAAATGGTGAGGGAACATAATATTATCAATTCCTAAATGTTTACATATTTGTATTATATTTATTTAACTTATTACAAGCACATTTTATTTAAATAGTTACTAAGTAAATTTTGTTGATAAATATTTTCAACAAGAAACTTTACTTTGGTCTTCTTATCTCTAAAAGAGGAATAATTATAAAAAAAGAATTTGTCAACATTATAGTAGGGACCAAATGAGATAATATCTGAAATTTAATTTATACACGGAATTTACCCATATTTGTATTTCATAAATATTTTTCATAATTGATGTAATTAATGAGTTCTACTTAGACTATTTGATAAAATTCATTCTAGCAAACATTGAATTTCCTCCATAGAGCTACTTCTATTAGTTTAGATTTTTCTCCATCTATGAATATGCTTTCAACTAGCCTTAAACTAACAACAAAAAGAAATATTCTACAAAAGGAAGAAAGATTTTTGCAAGGTTAAAAAAGTGTATTGTTAGATGTGTGCTACAATCTTAATATATATTTTATTTCAATTATAAAAGTTATCATTTTCTAATTATTTCTTCTATAATAGTTTTAACATCTTTCAACCACGTCTTGTCTAGAATATGTTAGTTTGGGTAAGCTAGATGAATCATAACAATTTATTACACACAGGAATACAAGTATATAATTAAAATATTAATGTGTATCAGTCAGCTATTGCTACAGTAATGCTGTGAAACAAGTCACCCTAAAAATCAGTGGTTTACAATAGTAGCAATTAATTTTCATACTCATGGGTCATGGGGTGACCACATTGTGGCTGGCCAAGGATGTACTCTAACATCCAGGCTCCAGGCTTCCAGCTGTAGACTACAGATTGGATTCAGGTATGCTCCTTATGATGCTCAATCTTCTGGGTCTAGCAATCACCCAGTGCATGTGCCCATCTCCATGCATCTTATTCTGAGATCCACGTAGAAGATCAGTGGCTTGCTGGGGTCATTTTCTTCTCATGGTGAATCACCAGGGTTGAAGAAGGCAAACTGAACTCCACAAGTACATTTTGAGACTCTGCTTAAGTAACTTACACTAACTTCTCATTAGCCAGAGAAATTCCATGCTCAAGCTCAATGTCAAGATGAGGGCAAGTACGCCTTGCCAATAATGAAGCTATGGCTATAGTTATATAATTATATCAGAGACAAGTGGAGAGTTGGAAAATCTATCATTGAAGTTAAATGGTTTGTTGACTGAGATGTATACAGTAAGATTCAATCAAAAGGCAAATAATTTTGCTCTCACTTCAGGTCTTGGGCTTTCCATAAACCTCTCCTACCTCTGGGTGAAATAAAATGCATATCCCCTATGTTTTGGCCAATCTGACACAATAAAATAGGAAACTCAAACTCTAATATAGTTCAAATTGCATATTAAATACCTCCAAGGGTGCTTCACAAACTGGGCCCAGGAGAAAGGTGACGGTGAATGGATATCATGTTTAGGGAGGAAGTGACAGCTATTGGTGTTTACTGCATAGACTGTATTAGTGTACTGTACCTTCAGATGTTATTACTTAATATAAAAGGTGAACAAACTGGGAAACTTTCTTATAAACCAATGCAGCTATACACTATGTTCTTTTTATGTCATTTAGCTCTCATATATAATTTAATTCATGTAATGAAAGGATTCATCGTAGCAGAGGATACTGTAGAAGTGGCATCCCAACTTGTCAGGCAGCCTCCTGATATGGGTTAGAGCAACAGTTGAAGATCAAATTCTGTGGGGTGGCTTTTGGTGCATTCCTACCAGCTCACACTCTATTGTGTTTCATCAGCCCTTCCAGAAATCCTTTAAATTACTTACTACCTTGACATAAATCCCTAAATTAGCTAGAAGGGATTATCTTTTTGTGGTACAGAACACAGACTGATAGATTAAATATTACACGGAGATATGGAAGGCCAGAGAATCTCAAGAAAAGGGAAGGCCTAAGTTGCTAAATTGATCTGGTTGGGTTTGAAAGTAATAAATGTCTTTCTAGATAGATCCTAGAATTAAGTATCAGAGAACAAGGCAATGCCCCAGCACATAGTCCATAGTTGTGAAGAGGTACTTATAGTTTTACGTGTAGTTGCTTAGAATAAAGTGCTTATCATGTAACATGTAATATAAGACTGTGTTAGGCTCTTTTCCACTTACTTAGCACTCTCATAGAAAAAATAAAATGATTAGATTAGAGCCTAAAATTCTTCCTCAATGAATTGTCAGAGGATGAGAGATCCATGTTGCCTCTTAGTAGAATCTATCTCTTGAAGGCACAAAGCTATTATATAAAAAATCAGGAAAAGAGTCTGATTCTTTGGGTTGCCAAATTACAAAATAAATTGAATGCTTCTGAAAATATCTTATTTAAATTTAGGACATCTGTTGCAAAAGAGTGGGACTCTAAGAATTGATATGTGGTGCTTTGGTGTAATCAGATATTTCTCCGTATCTGAAGTCTAAGTTCCACTCAGCCTTTCTTGTCAGCAGAAACAACTCTTCCCTATCTGACAAGATTGTTCCTCTCTGTCTGAAGTTGTTAATATGTCACTTGAGGTAGTAGACACACAAAGATATATTACACAGTATGTTAATTTTTCTTTTTACATCATTTGTTCAATATACTTTTTTGAGAATCATCTATATTGTTGTATATATTAGTAATTTGTTCCATTTATTGTTAGATAGTATTAATTAAATAAATGCACCACAGTTTTCTTATTCATTCTCTTATTGATTGACATTTAAGCTCTTTTCAGTTTGGGGCAATATGAATAAAGCTACTATGAGCATCTTTTTAAAATCTTCTTTCAATATATTAAAAAAATTTCTTGTGTAAATATATAGGAGTGGAATTGCCCAGTCATATAATAGCTGTTTAATGACTGTTTTACAAAATAGTAGGATATTTTACATAAATTTAAGAGTCTGGTTGCTGCCAATCATTGCTAACATTTAGTGTTATCAATCCCATTACTGGGTATATGCCCAAATAAATATAAATTGTTCTACCATAAAGACAACATGGCACAGGGAGACAAGCAGCCTCGCTCTCAAGGAACTCCACAAGCTAATACCCACTAGTTTGGTATCTCTGCTGGCCAGCGAGGCTGGCTAGAAACTGCTTAAGAAGACGGAGTTCCCTGGGGGGACGCGTGGTCGTCATCCCCATGGCTCCAGTGGCTGCTTTCCCTTGCCTCTGGTGCCAACGAGATGGGGTGGGACCCAGATCCACTCCTCACTGGGTGGGGCCTCCCTGTGGGAATCTCAGCATCCCCAGCCAGGGGTTTATGGATAGAACACTGATAACCCTGAGAGGAGCCCCTGGGAGGAGGGCTGGCTGCAGTATCCTGGATCAGTGATTTCAGTCGTTTCTGCCTGCTGGGTCTGGAGAGTCAGGGAAGCCCAGAAGAGGGGGATTTCCCTCAGTGCAGCATACCCGCCCTGCAAAGAGGCAGATAGATTGCTTATGTAAGTGGATTTCCGACCCCACTCCTCTTGACTGACTGAGAACTCCCAACAGGAGTCTCCAGACACTTCATACAAGAATGTTCTAGCCAGTATCAGGCCATGGCCCTCTGGGAAAGAGCTCCCAGAGGAAGGAGCAGGCTGCCATTTTTGCTGGTCTGCAGCCTCCACTGGTGATATCTACAGGGATGGGAGAGACTCAGGTGAATACAGGCTGGAGCGGACCCCAAGCAAAGCACAGCAGTGCTACAGAAGAGGGGCCTGACTACTAAAAGAAAACAAAAGCAGAAAGCAACAATATCAATGAAAAAGACACCACAAAAACCCCATCCAAAAGTCAGCAGCCTCAAAGATCAAAGGTAGTTAAATCCATGAAGATGAGAAAGAATAAAGACAAAATTGCTGAAAACTCAAAAAGCCAGAGTGCCTCTTCTCTTCCAAAAGATTGCAACAAGTCTACAGCTGAGCTTAGAATGGTGCTGAGGCTGAGATGTAAGAATTGACATAAGCAGGCTTCAGAAGATGGGTGACAATGAACTTTGCCAAGCTAAAGGATGATGGTCTAACTCACTGCAAAGAAGCTAAGAACCATGATAAAACATTACAGGAGCTGTTAACCAGAATAACCAGTTTGAAGAGGAACATAAATTATCAGATAGAGCTGAAAAACACAAAACGAGAACTTCAAAATGCAAACACAAGTACCAATAGCCAAATAGACTAAGTGGAAGAAAGGGTATCAGAGCTTGAAGATTATCTTGCTGAAATAAGTCAAATAAGATTAGAGAAAAAATAATGAAAAGGAATGAACTAAACCTCTGAGAACTATGGGATTGTATTAAAAGACTGAACCTAAGACCGACAGGGGTACCTGAAAGAGACAGGGAGAACAGAACCAAGTTGGAAAACATGCTTCAAGATATCATCCAGCAGAACTTCCACAACCTAGAAAAACAGGCCAATATTTAAATTCAGGAAATCCAGAGAACTCTGGTAAAATACTCCATAAGAAGAACAACCCAAAGACACATAATCATAAGATACTCCAAGGTCAAAATGAAAGAAATAATGTTAATGGCAGCTAGAGACAAGGGCCAGGTCACCTATAAAGGGAAGCCCAGCAGAATAATAGCAGAAGCCACAGAAACCCTACAGGCCAGAAGAGACTGGGGGCCAATTTTCAACATTCTTAAAGAAAAGAATTTCCAACCTAGAATTTCATATCCGGCCAAACTAAGCTTTATAGGTGAAAGAGAAATCTTTTTTTGTTTCAGACAAGCAAACGCTGAGGGAATTCATCTCAACCAGGCCTGCCTTGTAAGAGCTCATGAAGGAGGCACTAAATATGGAAAGGAAAAAACTGTTACCAGCCACTACAAAAAAACACACTGAAATACACAGACCACTGACACTGTGAAGTAAAAACATAAATACATCTGCAAAATAACCAACTAGTATCACGATGTCAGAATCAAATTCACACATAACAATATTAATGTTCAATGTAAAAGGGCTAAATGCCCCAGTTACATTTGCCTCAATTACAATTACACAGTAATTGTAATTGCCCCAATTACAGCTACAGTAACCCAGTGGCAAGCTGGATAAACAGTCAAAACCCATGGGTGTGCTGTTGAAGATACCCATCTCACATGCAAAGACACACATAGACTGAAAACAAAAGGATGGAGGAAAATATATCAAGCAAATGCAAAACAGAAAAAAGCAGGGTTTGCAATCGTAGTTTCTGAAAAAATAGACTTTTAACCAACAAAGATCAAAAAAGACATATTGGTAAAGGGGACAATTCAACAAGAAGAGCTAACTATGCTAAATATATATGCACCCAATACAGGAGCACTTAGATTCATAAAACAAGTCCTTAGAAACCTACAAAAAGACTTAGACTCCTATACAATAATAGTGGAAGAGTTTAACATTCCACTGTCAATATTAGACAGATCATCGAGACAGAAAATTAACAAAGATATTCAAGAACTGAACTCAGCTCTGGATCAAGTGGACCTGATAGATATCTACAGATATTCCCACCCCAAAGACAACAGAATATACATTCCTCCTCGTGCCACATGGCACTTACTCTAAAACTGATCACATAATTGGAAGTAAATCACTCCTCAGCAAATGCAAAAGAACTGAAATCGTAACAAAAAGCATCTCAGACAACAATGTCGTCAGATTAGAACTCAAGAGTAGGAAACTCACTCAAAACCACACAACTACATGGAAATTGAACAACCTATTCCTGAATGACTCCTGAGTAAATAATAAAATTGAGGCAGAGGGAGCCAAGATGGCCGAATAGGCACAGCTCTGGTCTACAGCTCCCAGCGTGAGTGACGCAGAAGACGGGTGATTTCTGCATTTCCATCTCAGGTACTGGGTTCATCTCACAAGGGAGTGCCAAACAGTGGGCGCAGGACAGTCGGTGCAGCGCACCCTGTGCCAGCCGAAGCAGGGTGAGGCATTGCCTCACTCGGGAAGCGCAAGGGGTCAGGGAGTTCCCTTTCCTAGTCAAAGAAAGGGGTGACAGACAGCACCTGGAAAATTGGGTCACTCCCACCCTAATACTGCACTTTTCCAATGGGCTTGGAAAATGGCAAACCAGGAGATTGTGTCCTACACCTGGCTCGGAGGGTCCTATGCCCACGGAGTCTTGCTGATTGCTAGCACAGCAGTCTGAGATCAAACTGCAAGGTGGCAGGGAGGCTGGGGGAGGGGCGCTTGCCATTGCCCAGGCTTGCTTAGGTAAACAAAGCAGCCAGGAAGCTCCAACTGGGTGGAGCCCACCACAGCTCAAGGAGGCCTGCCTGCCTCTGTAGGCTCCACCTCTGGGGGCAGGGCACAGACAAACAAAAATTCAGCAGGAACGTCTACAGACTTAAATGTCCCTGTCTGACAGCTTTGAAGAGAGTAGCAGTTCTCCCAGCACGCAGCTGGATATCTGAGAACGGACAGACTGCCTCCTAAAGTGGGTCCCTAACCCCAGAGCAGCCTAACTGGCAGGCACCCCCCAGTAGGGACAGACTGACACCTCACTTGGCCAGGTACAAAACTTGAGACAAAACTTACAGAGGAACTATCAGACAGCAGAATTTGTGGTCTCACGAAAATCCACTGTTCTGCAGCCACTGCTGCTGACACTCAGCCAAACAGGGTCTGGAGTGGACCTCTAGCAAACTCCAACAGACCTGCAGCTGAGGGTCCTGTCTGGTAGAAGGAAAACTAACAAACAGAAAGGACACCCACACCAAAAACCCATCTGTACATCACCAGCTTCAAAGACCAAAAGTAGAAAAAACTACAAAGATGGGGAGAAAACAGAGCAGAAAAACTGGAAACTCAAAAAGGAGAGCACCTCTCCTCCTCCAGAGGAACGCAGTTCCTCACCAGCAATGGAACAAAGCTGGATGGAGAATGACTTTGATGAGTTGAGAGAAGAAGGCTTCAGTTGATCAAACTACTCCGAGCTACAGGAGGAAATTCAAACCAATGGCAAAGAAGTTAAAAACTTTGAAAAAAAACCAGATGAACGTATAACTAAGATGACCAATGCAGAGAAGGGCTTAAAGGAGCTGATGGAGCTGAAAGCCAAGTTTTGAGAACTACAGGAAGACTACAGAAGCCTCAGTAGCCGATGTGATCAACTGGAAGAAAGGGTATCAGTGATGGAAGATGAAATGAATGACATGAAGCGAGAAGGGAAGTTTAGAGAAAAAAGAATAAAAAGAAATGAACAAAGCCTCCAAGAAATAAGGGACTATGTGAAAAGACCAAATCTACGTCTGATTGGTGTACCTGAAAGTGACTGGGAGAATGGAACCAAGTTGGAAAACACTCTGCAAGATATTATCCAGGAGAACTTCCCCAATCTAGCAAGGCAAGCCAACATTCAGATTCAGGAAATACAGAGAACGCCACAAAGATACTCCTCGAGAAGAGCAACTCCAAGACACATAATTGTCAGATTCACCAAAGTTGAAATGAAGGAAAAAATGTTAAGGGCAGGCAGAGAGAAAGGTCGGGTTACCCGCAAAGGGAAGCCCATCAGACTAACAACTGTTCTCTCGGCAGAAACTCTACAAGCCAGAAGAGAGTGGGGGCCGATATTCAACATTCTTAAAGAAAAGAATTTTCAACCCAGAATTTCATATACAGCCAAACTAAGCTTCATAAGTGAAGGAGAAATAAAATACTTTACAGACAAGCAAATGCTGAGTGATTTTGTCACCACCAGGCCTGCCCTAAAAGAGCTCCTGAAGGAAGCACTAAACATGGAAAGGAACAACCGGTACCAGCCACTGCAAAAACATGCGAAATTGTAAAGGCCATCGAGGCTAGGAAGAAACTGCATCAACTAATGAGCAAAATAACCAGCTAATATCATAATGACAGGATCAAATTCACACATAAGAATATTAACTTTAAATGTAAATGGGCTAAATGCTCCAATTAAAAGACACAGACTGGAAAATTGGATGAGGAGTCAAGACCCATCAGTGTGCTGTATTCAAGAAACCCATCTCATGTGCAGAGACACACAGAGACTCAAAATAAAGGGATGGAGGAAGACCTATCAAGCAAATGGAAAACAAAAAAAGGCAGGGGTTGCAATCCTAGCCTCTGATAAAATAGACTTTAAACCAACAAAGATCAAAAGAGACAAAGAAGGCCATTACATAATGGTAAAGGGATCAATTCAACAAGAAGAGCTAACTATCCTAAATATATATGCACCCAATACAGGAGCACCCAGATTCAGAAAGCAAGTCCTGAGTGACCTACAAAGAGACTTAGACTCCCACACAATAATAATGGGAGATTTTAACACCCCACTTTCAACATTAGACAGATCAATGAGACAGAAAGTTAAGAAGGATACCCAGGACTTGAACTCAGCTCTGCATCAAGCGGACCTAATAGACATCTACAGAACTCTCTACCCCAAATCAACAGAATATACATTTTTTTTCAGTACCACACCACACCTATTCCAAAATTGACCACATAGTTGGAAGTAAAGCTCTCCTCAGCAAATGTAAAAGAACAGAAATTATAACAAACTGTCTCTCTGACCACAGTGCAATCAAACTAGAACTCAGGATTAAGAAACTCACTCAAAACCTCTCAACTACATGGAAACTGAACAACCTGCTCCTGAATGACTACTGGGTACATAACGAAGTGAAGGCAGAAATAAAGATGTTCTTTGAAACCAACGAGAACAAAGACACAACATACCAGAATCTCTGGGACACATTCAAAGCACTGTGTAGAGGGAAATTTATAGCACTAAATGCCCACAAGAGAAAGCAGGAAAGATCCAAAACTGACACCCTAACAGCCCAATTAAAAGAACTAGGAGGGCAAGAGCAAACACATTCTAAAGCTAGCAGAAGGCTAGAAATAACTAAAATCCGAGCAGAACTGAAGGAAATAGAGACACAACAAACCCTTCAAAAAATTAATGAATCCAGGAGCTGGTTTTTTGAAAACATCAACAAAATTGATAGACCACTAGCAAGACTAATAAAGAAGAACAGAGAGAAGAATCAAATAGATGCAATAAAAAATGATAAAGGGGATATCACCACCGATCCCACAGAAATACAATCTACCATCAGAGAATACTACAAACACCTCTACGCAAATAAACTAGAAAATCTAGAAGAAATGGATACATTCTTCGACAAATACACCCTCCCAAGACTAAACCAGGAAGAAGCTGAATCTCTGAATAGACCAATAACAGGCTCTGAAATTGTGGCAATAATCAATAGCTTACCAACCAAAAAGAGTCCAGGACCTGATGGATTCACAGCCGAATTCTACCAGAGGTACAAGGAGGAACTGGTACCATTCCTTCTGAAACTATTCCAATCAATAGAAAAAGAGGGAATCTTCCCTAACACATTTTATGAGGCCAGCATCATCCTGATACCAAAGCCTGGCAGAGACACAAACAAAAAAGAGAATTTCAGACCAATATCCTTGATGAACATTGATGCAAAAATCCTCAATAAAATGCTGGCAAACTGAATCCAGCAGCATATCAAAAAGCTTATCCACCATGATCAAGTAGGCTTCATCCCTGGGATGCAAGGCTGGTTCAACATACGCAAATCAATAAATGTAATCCAGCATATAAACAGAACCAAAGACAAAAACCACATGATTATCTCAATAGATGCAGAAAAGGCCTTTGACAAAATTCAACAACCCTTCATGCTAAAAACTCTCAATAAATTAGGTATTGATGGGACATATCTCAAAATAATAAGAGCTATCTCTGACAAACCCACAGCCAATATCATACTGAATGGGCAAAAACTGGAAGCATTCCCTTTGAAAACTGGCACAAGACAGGGATGCCCTCTCTCACCACTCCTATTCAACATAGTGTTGGAAGTTCTGGCCAGGGAAATAAGGCAGGAGAAGGAAATAAAGGGTATTCAATTAGGAAAAGAGAAGTGAAATTGTCCCTGTTTGCAGATGACATGATTGTATATCTAGAAAACCCCATTGTCTCAGCCCAAAGTCTCCTCAAGCTGATAAGCAACTTCAGCAAAGTCTCAGGATACAAAATCAATGTACAAAAATCACAAGCATTCTTGTACACCAATCACAGACAAACAGAGAGCCAAATCATGAGTGAACTCCCATTCACAATTGCTTCACAGAAAATAAAATACCTAGGAATCCAACTTACAAGGGATGTGAAGGACCTCTTCAAGGAGAACTACAAACCACTGCTCAATGAAATAAAAGAGGATACAAACAAATGGAAGTACATTCCATGCTCATGGGTTGGAAGAATCAATATCATGAAAATGGCCATACTGCCCAAGGTAATTTATAGATTCAATGCCATCCCCATCAAGCTACCAATGACTTTCTTCACAGAATTGGAAAAAACTACTTTAAAGTTCATATGGAACCAAAAAAGAGCCCGCATCACCAAGTCAATCCTAAGCCAAAAGAACAAAGCTGGAGGCATCACGCTGCATATCTACAACTATCTGATCTTTGACAAACCTGACAAAAACAAACAATGGGGAAAGGATTCCCTATTTAATAAATGGTGTTGAGAAAACTGGCTAGCCATATGTAGAAAGCTGAAACTGGATCCCTTCCTTACACCTTACACAAAAATTAATTCAAGATGGATTAAAGACTTACATGTTAGACCTAAAACCATAAAAACCGTAGAAGAAAACCTAGGCAATACCATTCAGGACATAGGCATGGGCAACGACTTCATGTCTAAAACACCAAAAGCAATGGCAACAAAAGCCAAAATTGACAAATGGGATCTAACTAAACTAAAGAGCTTCTGCACAGCAAAAGAAACTACCATCAGAGTGAACCTACAAAATGGGATAAAATTTTCGCAACCTACTCATCTGACAAAGGGCTAATATCCAGAATCTACAATTAACTCAAACAAATTTACAAGAGAAAAACAAACAACCCCATCAAAAAGTGGGCGAAGGAAATGAACAGACACTTTCCAAAAGAAGACATTTAAGCAGCCAAAAAACACATGAAAAAATGCTCATCATCACTGGCCATCAGGGAAATGCAAATCAAAACCACAATGAGATACCATCTCACACCAGTTAGAATGACGATCATTGAAAAGTCAGGAAACAACAGGTGCTGGAGAGGATGTGGAGAAATAGGAACACTTTTACCCTGTTGGTGGGACTGTAAACTAGTTCAACCATTGTGGAAGTCAGTGTGGCGATTCCTCAGGGATCTAGAACTAGAAATACCATTTGACCCAGCCATCCCATTACTGGGTATTTACCCAAAGGACTATAAATCATGCTGCTATAAAGACACATGCACACGTATGTTTATTGCAGCAGTATTCACAATAGCAAAGACTTGGAACCAACCAAATGTCCAACAACGATAGCCTGGATTAAGAAAATGTGGCACATATACACCATGGAACACTATGCAGCCATAAGAAATGATGAGTTCATGTCCTTTGTAGGGACATGGATGAAACTGGAAACCATCATTCTCAGTAGACTATCGCAAGGACAAAAAACCAAACACCGCATGTTCTCACTGATAGGTGGGAATTGAATAATGAGAACACATGGACACAGGAATGGGAACATCACACTCCGGGGACTGTTGTGGGGTGGGGGGATGGGGGAGGGACAGCATTAGGAGATATACCTAATGCTAAATCATGAGTTAATGGATGCAGCACAGCAACATGGCACATGGATACATATGTAACAAACCTTCACATTGTGTACATGTACCCTAAAACTTAAAGTGTAACAATAATAATAAAAAAAAATTGAGGCAGAAATTAAGAAGTTCTTTGAAACCAATGAAAATAAAGAGACAACATACCAGGATCTCTGGTATGCAGCTAAAGCAGTGTTAAGTGGGAAATTTACAGTACTAAATGCCCACATTAAAAAGCTAGAAAGATCTCAGTTGACACCCTAGTATCACTACTAAAAGAACTAGAGAACCAAGAGCAAATAAATCCCGAAGCCAGCAAAAGACAAGAAATAACCAAGATCGAAGAGGAACTGAAGAAGATAGAAACACGAAAGACTCTTTAAAAAAATCAATGAATCCAGAAGCTGGTATTTGAAAGAAGTTAATAAAATAGATTGACTGCTAACTAGACTAATAAGGAAGAAAAGAGAAGAATCAAGTAGACACAATAAAAAATGATAAAAGGAATATTACCACTGACCCCACAGAAATACAAATAGCCATTAGAAAATACTATAAACAGCTATGCAAAAAACTAGAAAACATAGAAGAAATGGATAAATTCCTCAACACATACACCCTCCCAAAACTAAACCAGGAAGAACTTGAATTCCTGAATAGACCAATAATTCTGAAATTGAGGCAGTGATAAATAGCCTACCAACCAAACAAAGCCCAGGACCAGATAGATTTACAGCTGAATTCTACCAGAAATACAAAGAGGGGCTGATAACACTTCTTCTGAAGCTATTCCAAACAATTGAAAAGGAAGGACTCCTCTCTAACTCACTCTATGATGCCAGCATCATCCTGATACACAAACCTGGCAGAGATACAACAAAAAAAGAAAAGTTCAGGCCAATATCCCTGATGCACATCAATGCGAAAACTCTTAATAAAATATTGGCAAACTGAAACCAGTAGCACATCAAAATGCTTATCCACTACGAGCAAGTTGGCTTAATTCCCGGGATGCAAGGTGGCTCAACACATGCAAATCCATAAATGTAATTCATCACATAAACAGAACCAGTGACAAAAACCACATGATTATCTCTATAGATGCAGGAAAGGCCTTTGAGAAAATTCAACATCTCTTTATGTTAAAAACTCTCAATAGACTAGGTATTGAAGGAAACTATCTCAAAATAATAAGAGCCATTTATGACAAACCTACAGCCAGTATCATACTGAATGGGCAAAAGCTAGAAGCATTCCCATTGAAATCCAGCACAAGACAAGGATACTCTCTCTTGCCACTCCTATTCAACATAGTGTTGGAAGTTCTGGCCAGGGCAAGCTGGCAAGAGAAAGAAATAAAGCATATTCAAATAGGAAGGGAAGAAGTAAAATTGTCTTTTTTTGCAGATGACATGATCCTGTATCTAGAAAACCCCATTGTCTCAGCCCAAAAGCTCCTTAAGTGGATAAGCTACTTCAACAAAGTCTCAGAATACTAAATGAATGTGCACAAGTCACAAGCATTCCTATATCCCAAAACAGACAAGCAGAGAGCCAAATAATGAATGAACTCCCATTGACAATTGCTACAAAGAGAATAAAATCCTAGAATACAGCTAACAAGGAAAGTGAAGGACCTCTTCAAGGAAAACTACAAACCACTGCTCAAGGAAACCAGAGAGGACACAAACGAATGGAAAAAGATTCCATGCTCATGGATAGGAAGAATCAATATCATAAAAATGGCCTTATTGCCCACAGTAATTTATAGATTCAATGTTATTCCCATTAAACTACCATTGATATTCTTCAAGGAATTAAAGAAAAACTATTTTAAAATTTGTATGGAACCAAAAAACAGCCCGTATAGCCAAGACAACCCTAAGCAAAAAGAACAAAGCTGTAGTCATCATGCTGTGGGACTTCAAACTATGCTATAAGGCTTCAGTAACCAAAACAGCATGATACTGGTTGAAAAACAGATATATAGACCAATAGAACAGAATAGAGAACTCAGAAATAAGATTGCCCATCTACAACCATCTAATCTTTAACAAACCAGACAAAAACAAGCAATGGGGAAAAGGATTCCCTATTTAATAAATGGTGCTGGGACAACTGGCTAGCCATATGTAGAAAAGTAAAACTGGAACTCTTCCTCACAACTTATACAAAAATTAACTGAAGATGAATTAAAGACTTGAATGTAAAACCCTAAACTATAAAAACCCTAGAAGAAAATCTAGGTGTACATGCATTCAAGACATTGGCATGGGCAAATATTTCATGATGAAATCGCCAAAAGCAATTGCAACAAAAGCAAAAATTGACAAATGGGATCTAATTAAACTAAAGAGCTTCTGCACAGCAAAAGAAACTACCATCAGAGTGAACAGGGTATCTATAGAATGGGAGAAAATGTTTGCAATCTATGAATCTGACAAAGGGCTAATATCCAGAATCTACAAGGAACTCAAACAAGTTTACAAGTAAAAAACAAACAACCCCATTAAAAAGTGGGCAAAGGGCATTAACACACACTTCTCAAAACAACACTTTCATGCAGCTAACAAACATATTTTAAAAAGCTCAGCATCACTGATCATTAGAGAAATGCAAATCAAATCCACAGTGAGATACCATCTCATGCCAGTCAGAACAACCATTATTAAAAAGTTAAGAAATAACAGTTCCTGGAGAGGTTGTGGAGAAATAGGAACATTTTTAGACTGTTGGTGGGAATTTAAATTAGTTCAACCATCGTGGAAGACACTGTGGCAGTTCCTCATAAATCTAGAAAAAGAAATACCATTTGACCCAGCAATCCCATTTCTGGTTATATACCCAAAGTAATATAAATCATTCTATGACAAAGATACATGCATGCATATATTCATTGCAGCACTATTCACAATAACAAAAACATGGGATCAACCCAAATGCCCATCAACAATCAGCTGGATAAAGAAGATGTGGTACATATACAGCATGGGGTACTATGCATTCATAAAAAGGAATGAGCTCATGTCCTTGGCAGGGATGTGGATGAAGCTGGAAGCCGTTATCCTCAGCAAACTAATGCGGGGACAGAAAACCAAACACCGCATGTTCTCACTTATAAGTGGAAGCTGAACAATGAGAACACATGGACACAGGGTGGGGAGCAACACACATTGGGGCCTGTCGGGGGGGTTGGGGGAGGGAGAGCATTGGGAAAAATGGCTAATTCATGGGGGCTTAATACCTAAGTGATCAGTTGATAGATGCAGCAAACCACCATGGTACATGTTTACCTGTGCAACAAACCTGCACATCCTGCACATGTACCCCAGAACTAAAAATAAAAATAAAAAAAGAAAAACATTCCATGCAAATGGACTAAAAGAACAGCTATCATAGAAATAGGCATACTCCCCAAAGCAATTTACAGATTCAATGTTATTCCTATCAAACTATGTCATTCTTCACAGAATTAGAAAAAACTATTCTAAAATGTATATGGAACCAAAAAGAGCCTGAACAAAAAAGCAATCCTAAAAAAGAACAAAGCCAGAGGCATAAGACTACTCAACTTCAAACTATACTGTAAAGCCACAGTAACCAAAACAGCTTGCTCTCTTTTCTTACGCTATTTTTCTTTACTATTACATTAGTAAATACAAACCACTTACTCATAAAACTTCTCTTAAAGGATGTAGAAAGTCATCTAGTCAAATAATAAATGCCTTTGAGAGGAAATGTGTGAACCTATTCTATGTAATCTCTATGAATGATCATGAACAGGACACAGCAAATATTTCTTACCTATTTCCTCTGCTTCATATTCACAAAGATATTGTAAGAATTCAAGTGCATAGCATACTCTACATTCACTATTTCAATGGCTTTCTTATTGGTGTCTTTGCCATTATTTTCTCTTACCCTAAATTTAGCCTATATGCTGATGACAACATACATTTTCTAAAGGAGTGACATTCAGTTTTCCAACAAGGAAGTCTAAACTCCTCAACTAACATTCAATAATCTACATGAGTTGCCACCACCCTGCTGTTCATATCTTACTTTTTATTATTATACTTTGTATACAGTATTCTCCAGAGGAAGATGAGTTTGGTTAGGCTGACAATATGCTTAATTTTCCAGTCACTGTCCTGTACTTAAGCATTTCTCCTCCACTGGAAATGATTCTTTCTTCAACTTCATGATCTCTCCTTTTTAAAAGCTTTTAAAATAATCACACCTAGCTCGAATGATTAATTCTCCTATAAACATTCCTTGATAGCTTATATCACTATTCTTTTCCTTCACTTGGGGGTTTCCTCAGGATATTTGTTCTTTTTATTGAAAAATTTTATTCTTAAAGCTAATCTTCTCTACTGGATATTAAGCTTCCTGGAGTATATCCGGAATCTTAATTTTTCTCCAAATCCCAGTAACTAGCAAAGTATCTGGAATATAGTAGGCCTTTGATACACATTTATTTTCATTAAAGATTATAATAATATATATTTATGTGTGTGAAATAGTAAATCAAAAGTAAATAATACTTATATTTCTGAGTGTTATTTCATAAGAGCAAGTATCACTTCATATTTAAAATGTAAATTTGTTTCCTCGAGATAAACATGAAAAGTACCATTGTTGGGAAATACAAAAATAGTATAAGACATAGGAAATAAAAGAATTATATTTTAGGCCGGGTGGGGTGGCTCACGCTTGTAATCCCAGCACTTTGGGAGGCCGAGGCGGGCGGATCACGAGGTCAGGAGATCGAGACCACGGTGAAACCCCGTCTCTACTAAAAATACAAAAAAAAATTAGCCGGGCGTGGTGGCGGGCGCCTGTAGTCCCAGCTACTCGGAGAGGCTGAGGCAGGAGAATGGCGTGAACCCAGGAGGCGGAGCTTGCAGTGAGCCGAGATTGTGCCACTGCACTCCAGCCTGGGCGACAGAGCGAGACTCCGTCTCAAAAAAAAAAAAAAAAAAAAAAAAATTATATTTTAAAATTAATAACATGATTAATATGTACTATAAACATATGCTATTACTTGATGATTACATCTTATTTAAACTAAATCCAATTAAAATTAAGTGCTACTCCTTATTTCAAAACAGTAAAGGATTAGAATTAGGTTTTGGAATTACATTTAAAATTATGTTATTATGTTTAATATTTTGAAATGGCAAGAAAAGTTTTGTATTTGGATATTTTTTTCTATTATCTCTATGATGCTTGATGTGGTAATCCCATGCTTATCATTTTTCTCTGTATTAGCATTATTTATGATTATATGATTTTTGTTTGCTTGTATTTAAGCTCCATTATTAAAACATGTTCACTTAAGTTCTTCATTTTGCTTCTATTTTTTGGTGCATGTGTACATCATTTTGCTTCTATTTTGTGAATGCATATGTACATCATTTGCCTCCATTGATTTTTAGGAGGCGAGATAAATTAGTAGTTGGTGAGAAAATTTATATCAGCACAAACATGCACAACTATGAGGGCAAGAACAAGATAAATTTAATGGAAATAAATTTCCATAAAAGAGAGCAGAAGAGAGAAACAGAGTGATATTAAAGACAGGTCAGAGTAAAAATATACTTCAGGGTTACTGGCTCAAGAGAAGATATGAAGGTAACAATATAGATTGCCAAGAGGAAATAATGCAAAGGCTGATTGACAGGTTAAATTCCAGTTCTGGTACGTACTACAGGTAGGATCTTTGGCAGGTTACTTAGTATCTCTGTTCCTTAGTTCCTCTGGCAAAGTATTATGATAGTGGCTACTCAGCAGGGTTGTGTTATTAAATTAGTTGATTTACATTAAGCACTTTGAACTTACCAGTTGTATGTAAATGATACATGTTATTATGTCATAAAAACTTCAAATATCCAGAGATAATAGAATAATAATGATAATAATGGAGTATAATATAATATCTAACCCTTTTTGTAGAACTAACTCTGCTAGGCACTGGACGCATATTACCTCCTTTAATTTCTTCAATTACTCTCTGGGTGCCAACAGGAAAATAATGGCATAATTTAAACAAATGATACAAGGAGAGCTGAATCTACCTCAAGAAGGGCACTGAAGCATGGGGCTAGCATAGTGGAAGTCTTTTACCATCCCTAGACCTGAAGGGGCAAATGAAAGGAGGAATTAATGGAATCTATAGTTATATGAATTGTTGCCAACCAGAAGCTATGGCCCTTGATTGGTGAATGTAGCCAATGTACAGTAACTTGGCAAGAAGAAAGGAGAATAAATACTCTTACTTCACACTCCACCTCCTTCAGCTCTGGTCCAGTTGGAAGCTATCAGGCAAGAGAACTCAATGATTCCATTCACATGAATAGACCTCCCTGGGCACAGAACAGACTGGAACTAGGTTCAGAGGGGAATCTGGTGGGCAAATATAAGATACACAGCACAAAGCCTTATGAAATAGGAACTACTGTTCTACTCAGGTACAGATGAAGAAACTGAGGATCAGGAACTTTAACTGATTTGATCAGTGCCACAACTACTAAACCAGTGGTAGACTCAAGGTTTGCACCCAGACAGTCTGGCTCTGAGACAATGGTCTTAAACACTGTACCATGCTGCACAGTGTATGTTTACTGGAGGTTACACTCAGCAAAAGCAGAAATCAAATGAAGCCACACCCATTTTTATCAGAAGAGTAATTTTAGAAGATAGAGAAAGTCATGAGAAAGGTATTGCTGCTATATTTTATTTAAACTGATCAGGAGTAGTTGATGGAGGAAGTAGAAGTTTTAGGAAATGGGAGTTTTGAAGTTCATAAAAATCTTTAAATAAAATATAGAGCAGAGTGGTTGTAACCTTCAAGTGGTAAAGAATTTTGTCTAGGGATAGAAGGCTTTATATAAATTGTAAATTTACATAAAATTGTCAGAAGGAGGAATAATGGGAATAATATTTATAGAAGTAGACATCAACACTGTAAGTACAAACTCTTGAAAAAGAGTACTCATTTTGAATGATATAGAGTACTTTATATTTGAGTAAAACCTTAAAAGTGCTAAACAGGGAAACAAGGCATGTTCATACTTTGGACTTGGTACAGGAAGAAAAACTTGGGACAGAAAGTTGTATAGCTTGAAGAAATCTATTACATTATTTGAGATTGTTCCCATTTTCTTCTAACTTCTCTGTTAGGAGCTCACAGTCTGAAGCGAATCATAACAGGGGAATGAATCCCAAGACAGTTAAGGAGATTGCTCAACAGAATTGAGCCACATTGAATGGATTTAAATCCCCAGCTCCAGATAAATTAACATTGTAAGGACATTTCTACAGTCTTAAACTTTTTCCAACTCCATGAAGGACATTTTAACACAATAAAGGTGTCTAATTTTTAACATTTAAAAATAAAAATAGTTCATCTTCCATCCCCAAATGTGCTCCTATTTCTCTTTTTTAGAACCTAGTCTCTTAGTTCACATGATTCTCCCAGTCATGTGTTCCTCCTTGTATCAGCTGTCTTTCCCATTTGATGAATCTGTATGGCCAATCAAGTGCCAGATGCTGACAGCAAGCCTTCCACTATTTCCTAAATCTCCTAGATACTGCGCAATTTCACTCAGGTAATTCTAGCTCAGTCTTCAGTTAAATTAATGCAATAACTACTTATTGAGCATGTATTATGTACTAGGAAATATGATTAATAATATACTGCTTATGCTATGAAATATCTCATACTTTAATCTGTTTGGGTCCCAGACTATTGTAGTCACATCTTTTCTTGTCCTCTTTTACCCATTCTGGAAGCAGTCTGACTTATCCTGGAGATAAGAACGCTAGAAGGATGTCACCAAATTTACATAAAAATTGTCAGAAGGAGGGATAATGGGAATAATATTTATAGAGGTAGACATAGACATTATATGTACAAACTGTTGAAAAAGGATGCTGATTTTGAATGATATAAAGTACTGTATATCTGAGTGAAATATAGTCCAAAATAAAGATCGGATCATGTCATATCCTAATCTTCTTTGCAGGTATCTCTCTTAAATCACCAAAGTTCCATTATGGCTGAATAAATAGCATGAAACTTGTCCTAATGTTTCCTATTTTCTCAATGGGAAGTTCTTGGGAGAGGTGGTGAATAGAGAAAAAGAAAAGTACCTTCTCTTGTAGGAAAATCTCTGAACTCTGAATATCCTACACTGCTAGGTGATGAGAAAAGAAAAGCTTTAAGAAACTCTTTATAGGGCTAAAATCTGGTTTATGAATTTGGACAAACATATATTTTTTCTAATTATTTTAAGGTTTATGATTTTAAAAGTTTTACAGAAGAAAGTGGGACTATAACCTTCAAACATTAATTATGCAACATTTAATAGGATTTTTTTATGCTCACTTCTCTTTTAAGAATACATAAAACAGAGAGAAAATAAAATAGCAAATTGCTGTGTTATAGGCTAAACTATAAAAAGAATAAATGCTTAAGTGGTTTCTTTCCTAGAACTGCTAAAACTGCTCTTAAATTCTATAATGAAGTTATGATTTTATAAATTTAACTACTCTAATGATATTAATGATATTAGATCCAGCCACTTCCATCATTTCTATTTAAACTTTCCTAATTTAAAGAAACAAGAGGGAAGAGAAGATATACAGTGATGGACATCAGGGTGTTGATTTAAAGAAATATTATTGTCTCTCAAAAATAAGTATTTCTCTCCCAAGCAGTGCCCAGATAAGGCAATTCTAATTATTACAATCCATTAGATTTAATAATTTTACACACAACAGCATGAGACAGTTAAAATGTTTTTTCACAGATAAGGAAATTGAGGTTTATCTCAATAAATATATCAAAAAAATTATCTCGATAGAACTGAAATAAGTTGCCCAGGGTCATATTGCTATTAAGAGGTCAAGCTGAAAGTTAAACCACAGTTTTTTTTTTTTTTTTGTCGTATTATACATTCCAAGATCTTTTCACTTTGTACCATTCTTCCAATCAATATTTTTACTAGACTATTTATCACTGCAAATATTCCAAATCTAATTACAGAAGCACTCAGGGGTGAGTTAAATTTTGGCCTCTAATTGCTGTTGATTGGGAATGTGGTAATTTTCCCTCAAGAATTGGATGGATTTATCTTCTTTAGTCTTTCCCCTTGGCTTGTTTCAAAGTGCTAAAATGCTGCTTCAACAAATATCTCACTGTCCTATTATCAACGGTATTTCTAAGACTTTCCTACACCAGCAACATATTCTTTCAGACTCATTTTTTTCTTGACTTCCATTTCTTCTGAATAATCTTTTTTCTATGTTTCTTTCATTTTCTCCACACAGCCTATGACTCACTTTCATTTCTTCTTTTCCATTCTACAACCATTTGCTCCTGTTATTACTTTGCTTCCTGTAGTGGTATTTTATTTTCTGTTTCCAGTCGTCATGTAAAGGATCATTTCTTTTGCTTTAAAGACCTCAACGTTTAGAGTGAAACATCTTATTCCTGAGTAAGCCCCATGAGGAAAACAAATACTCTTGAAAACATCACAAATGTCTTCATTGTGATTCTTTTTCTCCTCAAATTTAAACCACCTTCTGCTCACATGAACATTTACATAAGTATCTCAAAGATTGTTAGAAAGAATGCCAACATGATGAATTAGTAAATTTGACTTTTAATCTTCCACTGCTCACCCACATTTACATGTGTTCAACTTACATTAAACTACATGACTCTTCATGATATAAATTATTTGGTTTACCTTGGTAATTAGGTTTAGAAAATAATACAACGCTGTTAAATAATTGTTGTAGTTTGCATGTGTACCCTCCAAAATTTATGTGTTGAAACTTAACCCCTATCATGGTGGTGTTAAGAGGTAGGGACTTTTGGGACGTTATTAAGTCATCAGGGTAGTGTCTTCATGAAATAATTAGTGCCTTATAAAGGGGCTGGAGGGAAGTAATTAGGCCCTTTTTGTTCTTAGACTTTCTTACCATGAGAAGATATAGCATTTGTCCTCTTTTGCCTTTCTCTCCCTTCTGCCATGTGAGAACACGTAGACAGCACCATCTATGAGCAATAGGCCTTTACCAGACATCAAACCTGCTGGTGCCTTGATCTTGGACTTCCCAGCCTCTGTAATTGTGAGGAATACATTGCTGTTATGTATAAGTTACCCAACATTAAATATTTTGTTATAGCAGCACAAATGGACTAAAACAATACTATTTTGTTTTCAATAACTAAAATCCATTTAAGACTTTACTATTGACAAACCCAGAATAATTTTTATTATTTTTAATTTTAGTTTTTTGTAAAGTTTAGATTCAGAGGTTATATGCATGGTTTTGTTACATAGGTATATTGTGTGATGTTGAGGTTTGGGTTTCTATTGATCCTATCACCCAAATAGTGAACATATTATCCAATAGGTGGGTTTTCAGCTTTGTCCTTTCCTTTTCTCTCCCGTTTTAGAGTCCCCACTATCTACTGCCTTGCATCTTTATGGCCATGTGTACTCAGTATTTAGCTCCCACTTATAAGTGAGAACATGCAGTATTTCCTATGTTAATTCACTTAGGATAATGGTCTCCAGCTGCATCCACGTAGCTGTAAATGACATGATTTCATTCTTTTTTATGGCTGTCTAGTATTCCATGATATGTATGTGCCACATTTTCTTTATCCAATCCACCATTGAGGGGCACCTAAGTTGATTCCGTGACTTTGCTATTGTGGATAGTGCTGCAGTAAACATGAATACAGGTGTCTCCTTTGTAGAACAACGTATTTTCCTTTGGGTATATATCCATTACAGGGATTGCTAAAAATAGAATGGTAGTTTTGTTTTTAATTATTTGAGAAATCGCCAACCTACTTTCCACAGTGGCTGAACTAATTTACATGTCCACCAACAGTGAGTGGGCATTCCCTTTTCTCCACAACCTCACCAACATCTGTTATTCTTAAACTTTTTAATAATAACCATTCTGACTGGTGTGAGATAGTATTATATGGTGCTTTAAATTTGTATTTATCTGATGATAAGTGATGTTGAGCATTTTTTCATATATTTGTTGGTCATTTGTATGTCTTCTTTAGATAGGGGTATGTTCATGTCTTTTACCCACTTTTTAATGTTTTTTCTTGTTCATTTGTTTATGTTTCTTATAGATACTGTATATTAGACCTTGTGGGATGCATAATTTTTGAATATTTTCTCCCAAGTACAAATTTTAAATAACTAGATTTCTTAACCTGAGTGTTCATATTATTTGAATTGCTTGCTCTTTTACCTTTTCTCTGGAAAGACGCTAGAATAAGTATTATTCTAGGGATAGAACATAATAAATATTTCCTAATTATTTCCTCTGATACAAATTATGCTTAGAACAAATCATTTCATGTAATTTCTGTGAATTTTGAGAATATATACTAGGCAAAATAAGAATCATTGAAAACTGTAGGAATTCTAAAGAGTTTTCAGAAAGTTTGTTTGAATAAGCAAGTCCTGCTAAGTAACTCATTAAAATAAAAAGCATACTTAGTATACCTTAGAAAATACCCTAACTGATTTAGTCTTTTGCAAGGCCTGGGTGCAATAGGTATAAGTCTTTTGTTTATATTTTATCAACTTGTATCAATTCCAGAAGTCAGGTAGAGATGCCCTGAAAAAATTCTAAATCAGGAAATTAGAGGATAGCTTCTTTGGGTTATGGAAGATTTTAGTTAAATCCTACCAAGATCACAATGTACTGAGATCTTATGGTAGTAATTAGAGTGTCTGGTGGAATTTTATTGCTGTTTAGAGACTATCTTGGTGTCGCTGATCCAATTCTCCTAACATGGGCAAGTAGTAGAGCAGCAAGGTTAGCTCTTTGATTATCACTTTCTAATCCCTTCACTATGGGTCTTGAGCAGCTACAGTGCCAGACAGGTCATCCGGTAGGAAGTGTATTTGATTTAACTGAAGGGAAGCTAGCAGGTAATCCTAGTTATTTTGCCTAGGGGGTAGGTCTACAGGACAAGGAGTAGTGGTCAGGCACTCAGGCATACAGAGATGAGGTGTGACATTCAGCAAACCAAGTGATGCAGAAATCAAATTCCTATGAAAGTGATTAGTGGACCAACATTCTTTGCACAATCAAAGAGTAATGTGGAAGACTTGGCACTCAGATTATAACTAGATATGAAGTGCATTATTGTTACATAGTAAATATAGCTTACAGTTGAGTGTGTGTGTGTGTGTGTGTGTGTGTATTATAAATAATGACTTTTGCTCTAAGGCATCATACACATTCATTATTTCATCTAATACTTAAAACCACCTATGGAATGTTCCTCTTTTATTGAAGAGAGTAACAGGAGGTTACTGAAGTAACAAGAATGGAGTTGACATTTGGCCATATATTCCCAGGCAAAATCTTTATACAGTTTGCCATGGTTACTTATGGATTCCACATCTGTAGATTCAACCAATTGCAGATCAGAAATATTTGGATGAAATCCAATGAAAAAGTACAAATTAAAAATACAGTATGTGTTGGAAACAGGCCCCAAAATCTGGCCATAAACTGGCCCCCAAACTGGCCATAAACAAAATCTCTGCAGCACTGTGACATGCTGGTGATGGCCTTGACGCCCATGATGGAAGGTTGTGGGTTTACCGGAATGAGGGCAAGGAACACCTGGCCTACCCAGGGCGCAAAATTGCTTAAGTCATTCTTAAACCACAAACAATAGCATGAGTGATCTGTGCCTTAAAGACATGCTCTTGCTGCAGGTAACTAGCCCAGCCCATCCCTTTATTTTGGCCCATCCTTTTATTTCCCATAAGGGATACTTTTAGTTAATCTGTAATCTATAGAAACAATGCTTGTCACTGGCTTGCTGTCTATAAATATGTGGGTAAATCTCTGTTTGAGGCTCTCAGCTCTGAAGGCTGTGAGATCCCTGATTTCCCACTTCACACACGATATTTCTGTGTGTGTGTCTCATTCATCTAGTGCTGCTGGGTTAGGGTCTCCATGACTGAGCTGGTCTCGGCCGTGTGAAAATGACTTACTCAGTATTTACATTGTGTTAGGTATTATAAGAAATCTAGAGATGATTGAAAGTATACAGGAGCATATGTGTAGGTTATACTCAAACTATGCCATTTAATATAAGAGACTTAAGCATCCATTGATTTTGGTACATGTGGGAGAAAACATCAAATTCCAATACAAATACTGGAACCAATCCCACATAGATACAGAGGGATGATTGTACTTGTTTTATGTCCATTGCTATAATTAAGTTTATGCCTTAATTTGCACATGAAGTTTAGGAATATTTGTAGAAAGGTAACCACACAATCCTAACCTTGTGATTTGTTCCTAAGCAGAATAGATATGTTCTTGTATTTGGATGCTCTAGGTCTGATGGGGCAGAAAATTACGTGGAAATCATGTTATGCTCATATTGTGGTAAGAGCTTTTGCGCAAAAACGAGGCAAACTGGATTCCATATGACCAGACTGTAAAAGAAAAATGGTGTTATGGCTGGGCACAGTGGCTCATGCCTGTAATCCCAGCACTTTGGGAGGCTGAGGCAGGTGGACTACCTGAGGTCAGGAGTTCAAGACCAGCCTGGCCAACTTGGTGAAACCCTGTCTCTACTAAAAATACAAAAATTAGCCGGGTGTGGTGGAGGGTGCCTGTAATCCCAGCTACTTCGGAGGCTGAGGTGAGAGAATCACTTGAACCTGGAAGGTAGAGGTTGCAGTGAGTCAAGATCGTGCCACTGCACTCCAGCCTGGGTGACAGAGCGAGACTCTACCTCAAGAATAAATAAATAAATAAATAAATAAATAAATAAATAAAATGGTGTTTTTCACAAGTAATTACTAAACACCGATGCTGTGGCGCTGGAACTAGTGATATTTATCTACATATACATTGATTTGATATTTTGTGTGAAATGAGAAAAATAAATATGTTTAGTTTCTCTTAGGCTCAATTTATTACATATAAAGTACTATTCTTCAGCTTAATACATTTTCTGCACTTCCAAGAAAATTGCATTTTACTCCTCTTTTATAAAACAGGAATACAAAATACTAACACGTAATGAAAATAAGCTATTTTTTAAATAGTAGAGACTATGTGCTAGGCACTGTACTTAGTTCTTTGCAAGTATTACTCCTGAGGTAGATACCTTACAATGGCCAGAAATTATTTACTGCTTCTCCCATTAAGATGTGCAGTTTATTTCTTTCCTTTCCAAATCCTTGTGATTTGCTATGACCAATCCAATGAGAAAGAACTAACATTTTGTTACTTATCAGTCTCAGCCTCAAGGGATTTTTACAGATTCCCCTCTCTCCCACTTGGAATGTTGCTTGCCTCAATGTAAGAAATCCCAGCAGCCCTCTCACCAGACCTCCTGGAGGAGATTCAAGGCACCCAGCTAACCCACCAGATAGATATGCGAGCGAGGCCATCTGGAACTAACTACCTAACTCTTGTGAAACTTCTAGATTGTGACAACTACATGAATAACCCCAGAGACAGAAAGCAGTAGAAACAGGCCTGTTGATTCCAGCCCACATTTTAGAATCCTGAGAAAATTAAATGGTTGATATTTTAAGCTGCTTACATGGAGGCTGGTTTGTTATGCCACAAGAAATATCTGATACACTTTATTATCTATTATCTACTGTGCTACTATTAGACCTTTTTATTATGCTATTATTATCTCCATTTTACAGATGAAGGAACTGAGGCTCAAGATATTAATAACTTGACTAAAGTCCTAATAACTTACCCAATGCTCTAAGAAGTCACATTCTTTACATCCAGATATAGGTGACATTTTCGAACCTAGGATTATAAGAAGATGATTATCTTGTTTTAAATGTTCATACTTGCTAAAAAAATAGTTGTCAATGCTACATTAGTCCTTTATTTTTTTAAAAATTTTGCCTGTTGGTGAAATTAAGAAGCCTAGAAATTAGTCTCTTAATATTTATCATGTTATAAAGTAGGAGACAATTATATTCAAAAAAGACTCTCAATGTGTTCATTGTTGTATGTCTTGTTTCCTGTCTTGTCTCAGGTTCCTGAAAGCCAAGACTAAGGGAGGGTTTGGCATGCAGGTAGTTTATTTGGGAAATGATCTCAGGGAGCAGGAGTTAAGTAATAAAACAGGAAAATGAGCAAACAATCAAGTTGGCATTTGTTACTAGCCACCTGAGCTTTATGCAGGTGGACCTCCCAAGGAGTTTTAGTAAATTAGCTCAGGAAACTGTACAGTTGGAAGGGGAAACATTGATCTCCATTAGTTGAGAGCAGTTTCATAGTTGTTAACTCTCCATACTTCTTGGCAACCCATGTATCCCAGGGCAGAAGAGAAAAAATACAGGACATTGGCATGAGCCAAGGCATTGCCACATTTCCAAGTGCATCTTCACAAAACTGGTCAAAGCTTGCAAGGACATGGTGACCAGAACAATGGCTTAGGAAGCGGCGGAGCCAGAAGGATTTGAGGTGATTATAAGAGGCATCTTATTTACATAGGTAAATACATACATTTCTCTGAAAATGCAAGAACATCGCTTTGTAAAGATGCCCAGTAAGGTTAAATAACCTTAGGTTGAATGCTTTAAAACCCAAATTAGAAATATTAGCACAGCGAAGAAGGCAGAAACACTCTATCTGACTTCTAGACACTTGCTTCCTGCCCGATGTCACGAGCAAGTGAAAAGAGGCCTTAAACTGCATGTGGTATTTGACCTTGCTTGAATTTCACTAGTTCGCAGCCCCATATCATTTTTTTCCGTCTGAAAACCAACCATTAGTAATATATCCATGCAGGAGAAATGCTACAATTCTTCTAATGAGCTACCCTTGCATTCAGTTATATAAGGTCAAAGATAAATGCACTTTATATTTGAGCCAAGCCAACTACTCACAGCAATGTCAGTGCAAGAGAACCAATTCGAACTTAAAATTAATTAGCTTTTTAGTGGGTTGTAAAACTTGCTTAAGGTATGAAGTACTTCCTAATTATAGGAGATTATGGTCATATTCTGAAGAACTGAGGCAGAAAGAGCCTAAATAAAGCAAACTGCATTTAGTTCTTAATTACAAGGAGGTTCAATGTGTTTCATATCTTTGAGAATGTTTGGAGATGATTTTAATATTGTGAGTTTTATAAACTTTTAAGAGACAACAAACAATTGCATTAGACATGTAATGGCTAAAGTGTAAGTTTATATTTATAATTTATAATAAGGTACATGAAAAAAGATTTCTTAACACCTGGTACTGGCTAAATTTCTCAAAGAAATCAGTTTACTCACTGCAGTTATAGTTTGGTACTGACCATGTATTATTTAGCAAGGGCATGCTTTTACATTTATGGGCAAGAGTAATTTATGTTCTCATTTTTGAAAGGGGCAGTTGCTTTGCTCTTCACAAGAAACATAACTTTGCTGTAACTAAATATTCACATGACATACATTGAGTATTACTTCCAAGACAAACACCAATTTCCTTCCTTAAAAAGCATTTTGGATTTTTATCTAGTGTCCCTGAGGTGAATTATGATCAGGAAGGTTGATGCGGAGTTGGTGAAATTTAGAGATAAATGTACATGAGAATAGATACAGCTACTGAGTGACGCAAACTTACTTCTATTATATGCACCTAAGCCATTACTGAAAGTGTAAATAACTTTTGTGAAATGCTTTTGAAATTATTCTCGAACTCTAGTGAAGGATGCAAAAGAGATGTTCAAGTAGCATTCACAAGTGTGTTTTACCAATACTAATTTAGTTTACATTTTTAAACTTACACGAGGAAGAATGAAGCCCAGTGTTTACCCTCCTTTGCTTTCTAAGAACTTGTACATGTTGTGATAGAAGTGGACGTAGCTTACAGATAATGTTTTCCCCAAATCACTGAATGACATTGATTTGGAGTGATATAACAAAGGGCTCCTTGCTTTGCAAAGAAATGTTGATAGCTTTAGTGACTGTATTGGTATGTGAGGTATTAATTGAGGACTCAGTCCAGGAATCTTTCAAATCTGAAAAAGATGCTGACTCATTCGTTAGTGATCAAGTACAGTCTGTAATCAGCCTTCACCTTGAGTCTGCAGAGAACAAGAGTAGTGAAATGGGGATGAAGATAGAAAGTTAAATTTCAAGAATTCACTTGTGTTATTTATTTGAATTCTAAATATTACAGCCATGTTACAGAATTTGTAACGGCATGATTGGTTGGTCCTTCGATTTGATCTAGAAATCAAATGTTTTCTTTTGGAATCAAAAGCCAGGCTTCCTTTCGTGACCCCCTCTTAATTACTCCTGTGAGTGCATCTTTAGATAGAATTCAATGTCACATTTAATATCCATATTATCAGCAATTCAGAACCACAGGCTTAATAAAAAAAATGTCAGTGGTCCCAATATCATCTTTAACTTCTAAGCAAGGCCTGACCTTTACTTATTTGCATAGGTTAAAGGGATCTTTCACACACATATATGTATGTAAATACATTAAATTTTGAAAATATAAAGCAATTTCTTCTTAGTGACTGATAAAAAGACACATTTGAATTTACAAATAAACGCAAAAGGAACGTTTATTACAAAAATAAATCACTAAAAATTTAGGTCCATTTCATTTCAAAAACCACAAACAAGCAATAGATTCTGAGGACAAATGTCAATCTTATAAACACTACAGAATCTCAACATTAGAAGACTTCAAAATTTATAGATTCGCAAACTTTTATATAAAACCTTCAATAAATTGTGAAATGGCACCTATAAACTAATTAATGAAGGTATACCACATATCCAGATACATTAGGATGGCCTAAATGTTAGAATATTTTCCAAAAAACATAATCTCTTACCATCTAAAACTAGACTTTGAAATAGTCGTAGAAACCAGGGCAAATGCTCCATATCCGCCTCCCCGTCACCTTCACCTCAGAGAACATGTTGTTAAACATTTGTCAACACACTACCTTGTTTTAGATTTATTATGTTGTGTTGATTAATAGTTCACTAATTTTTATTGTTGAGTAATATACCAGAAAATTAATATACCATGTTACTCTATCTCAGTGGGTCTCAACTGAGGTAGTTTTTGTGCCCTGATGGTACATATGGCAATGTCTGGAGATATTTTTGATTGTCATAACTGTGAGATTGCTAGAGACATTTAGTGGATAGAGGCCATGGATACTGTCAAATCCTATAATCCACAACATAATTCCCACAAAAATAATTATTTGGTCGAAAATGTCAATATTGCCACTCTTAAATAAGCTGGATTATTTTCTCCTCTTGGTGGAAATTTGGCTTGTTTCCTGTTTATGGCAATTATAAATAATGCAGTCCGAGCATTTTTAATATCTTCCTGGAGACATAGGCATTTATATTTCTCGGATAAATAACTAGGTGTACAGATGCTAGTTGTCAGGATATATGTATGTTCAGTTTTAGTAGATACTGACAACAGGTGTCCCAAAGAGGTTATTCCATTTTACACTCCTATCAACAATGTATAAAAAGTATAGCTATTCTGTATCCTCATCAACACTTGAACTTCTTGGACATTTTTCTTTTTGAGGTAAGATTTACATAAAGTGATAAATTCATATCTTGTATACCCTTTGATGAAATTTGACAAGTGTTACAATGTAGAATATTTCTATCAACTCAGAAAATTTCTTTTTCTCTTCAGAGTAGTCCCAGTCTCCATAAACAATCACACTTCTGATAGTATTATACTCACATATGTTACTTTTGCCATATATGACAATGCTTAAGATAATGCTAACATTATATTGAGGTTCATGCCTGTTGCTGCATAAGTCAGCAATTCATTTTTATTTCCTAAGTAATATTCCACTCTGAACATATCAGAATTTTTAAAACCCATTCTCCTGTTGATTGACATTTGGCTTTTTGGCAACTAATAATAAATCTACCAAATATTTTATCTGTAATCATTTAACAGTACATCTGTTTTACTTGAGGGGATAGCCTAACAAGTGAAACTGTGGTGTCATATGGTACACATGTTTAGCTTAATTTTAAAAAACACAATTTTCAAAGAGATTGTACAATTTTACACAGCCCCAGTAATGTAGGAATGTTCCAATTGCTCCATATCCTCTCCAGTGTTGATGCTGACATTTAATTTTAACTATTCTAGTAGATGAGAAGTGGTATGTCATTGTACTTTTAATGCCATTTCATGGATGACTAAAGATATGGAGCACTTTTTCATACATTTATTCCCAATTTATGTCTTTCTTTAAATTTTCTGATGTTTTTTGTCCCAATTTGGTTGAAATTTTTTAAATGCTTTATTCGAGTTATTCATATATGTTTTGAATAAAAGAAGTATTTTATCACATATGTGAGTTTGCAGATATGTTCTTCCAGTCTGCGGCTTCTATGTTTTTATTTCCTTAATGGTGACTTTTGATGAGCAGAAGTTTATGGTATCAATGGAGTTCAGTTTTATCATGTTTTGTGGTTAGTGCTTTTTCTGACATTTCAGTTTTCTAAGAAAACTTTGTTTACTATAAAGTGTATACTAGGTTTTCTTTCAGAAGCTTCATAGTTTTAGCTTTTTATTTGGGCTTATGAATAATTTCAAATTATTTTACTTTCATGATGTGAGATCAGGGTCAATATATCTCCTGAATTTATGCAAGTGCTCCAGCAACACAACCTGAAAAGAGTTTCTTTATTCCACTGAATTGCCTTGGAGATTTTGTCAAAAATCTATTTATATTATATGTGTAGGTTAATTTAAGGACTCTATGTTCTGTTCCATTGACATATTTATCTTTCCTCATGCCACTACCATACTGTCTTGAAGGTTGTTGCTTTATTTAAGTTTTGAAATCACATAGCGAGTGGAAATAATATTTTACATTTTCATTTTGTAAGATTTTTTTTTTTTTTTTTTTTTTTTTTTTGAGATAGAGTCTTGCTCTGTCAGCCAGGCTGGAGTGCAGTGGCAGGATCTCGGCTCACTTTAACCTCCATCTCCCGGGCTCAAGCAATTCTCCTGCCTCAGCCTCCTGAGTAGCTGGGATTACAGGCATGTGCCACCAAGCCCAGCTAATTTTTGTATTTTTATTAGAGACAGGGTTTCACCATGTCACCCAGGCTGGTCTCAAACTCCTGACTTCAGGTAATCTGCCCACCTCAGCCTCCCAAAGTGATGGGATCACAGGCGTGAGCCACCGTGCCCGGCCCAAGACATTTTTATCTATCCAGGTGTTTTTCATAGCCACATAAACTTTAGAATGAGCTTGTCCATAAGCATGACTTGATATTTTAAATGATATTGTGTTGATACTATTGAGCTATTTGCAGAAAATTTACATATTTACAATTTAATTTTCCCACCCATGAACATACTATAACTTCTCATACATTTAAATATTACTTAATTTATCTTTGCAATTGTTCATGTTTTCAGTTTGAGGCTCACAAGCCTTCTGATAAATTCGTTTCAATATTTTTTTTATCTTTTTTATTATACTTTAAGTTCTTGGGTACATGTGCACAACGTGTAGGTTTGTTACATATGTATACATGTGCCATGTTGGTGTGCTGCACCCATTAACTCGTCATTTACATTAGGTATATCTCCTAATGCTATCCCTCCCCGCTCCCCCCATCCCACGACAGGCCCCGGTGTGTGATGTTCCCCTTGGACACAGGAAGGGGAATTCGTTTCAATTTTGATGTTACTGTAAGTCCCACTTTTCCCCTCAATATTGTATTTTAATATTTTTCTGCTAGTATAAAAATATATACTAGATCTTGTACACTGTACCTTTCTAATTTCATGTCCTAGTCACAGAGGATTTTTGGGTAGACTCCTGGGATTTTATAGTCAATCAAGTGATCTGTGAATAAGACAGTTTTTCTATTTCCTTTCCACACTGTATGTCTTTTATTTTTTATGTGCTTTATTGCACTGACTAGCATCTCCAGTACAGTGTAGAATACAAGCAATGTAAGCAGATGTGCATGCCTTATTTATGGAACTGTTTTAAATTATGAATTCAATTTTTTAATTCATATAGAGTTGTGTCCATTTACTGATTTTTTGAACCTTTATGGTTAACTTGTGCCTTTCAAGAAATTTCTCCAAGTCAGCAAAGATGTTGAATTGATTAGCATAAAGTTGCTCATAACGTTAACAATATATTACTTGATGTCTAAAGAAACTATAATAATTTATCCACACTCAATCTTGGTACTGGAAAACATGTCTTTTCTCTACATCTTTTTTTTTTACTACTATTCCTAGTGATTTAACAATGTTATCAGTCTTTTAAAAGAAATAACTTGTTTTCATTGTTTTTCTCATTTTTTTGGTTTGCTATTTATTTAATTTTTACTTTTTAATTTTTTCTTATTTACACTTACTTATTTTACTCTTCTTTTTTAGTTGTTTAAGGCAGAAGCTTGGATACTCAATTTTAGACATTTTAAATTTTTGAATATGAACATTCGAAGCTATAATTTTACTAGCAGAAACTAATAGCCTGAAACTTAAAGCAAGAGGGATACTGTGAGAGGTCAAAAGACTCAGCAGTCCTCAGTTCCAACAAGACCTAGGTTGCAAGATAAGTTAACTAAATTTATTGCTCATGTATGTATTGACAGTGGGTGGGCAGGCATGGTCACCTCTCATACAGTGATTCCTAATAATGTCAGTTTTGCAAATTACAGAAAGAAACTAATGCCTCAAGTAATGTAAGCCTACAGTAAAACAAGTAATAAAACCAACACACAAAGGATATCTTCATTAGAGTCATGAAACTTCCTGCTACAAAAGAAACTTCTAACTGTAGTTAATTCTTATTACCTACATACAACTGTACTTCTTAGCTGGCCCCTCCAAAAAATTATAGTAAATGAGGTCTTTCCCTTTTCTTACTTACTCTGACCTAAATATTTTTAAAAACATAAACCAAACAGATACGTTAATATAAACCCATACACTTGAGCAGAAATGACTTTACTGTCTCTAGATATTATACATACACAGGGAAAACAAATATGAAGTTTATTGGATATGTGAAAAGACAAGGAGGAAGCCACAGTAAGGAATCAGACACAAATTCTTCAAGTGAGCTTTACCTTGATAAAATGTTTCCTTCATATTAAATTGTTTTAAAATGAACTTCTAGATGTGCAGATAGAACTAAGTGAGAATTATTTATTTATTTGTTTATTTTTATTTTTTTAGATGGAGTTTTGCTCTGTCACCCAGGCTGGAGTACAGTGGGTCGATCTCAGCTCACTGCAGCCTCTGTCTCCTGGGTTCAAGCGATTCTCATGCCTCAACCTCTCGAGTAGCTGGGATTACAGGTGTGTACCACCACAACCAGCTAATTTTTTGTGTTTTTAGTAGACATGGGGTTTCACCATCATGGCCAGGCTGGTCCCAACTCTTGGCTTCAAGTGATTCACCCGCCTGAGTCCCCCAAAGTCCTGGGATTACAGGTGTGAACCACAACGCCCGGCCCTATGTTAAATTTTGAGGAAAAATTAAATTTGCCAGTTGTCCAGTGGATACCCTGTTTATTGGGAGTATATTCCCAATAAAGATAAAGATACAAAAGGTTCTTTTACAGATATGCTGCAAAACATATATTGTTGCAAAATCTAGGCTGGAAAAAGATGTCATTGAATTCATGATAACAGCTGACATAATTAAGAAGAAAAGTTAGATGTCACATCATAGCCAAAAAGCCTATGGTATCATTCTCAATCATTTGAAATAACTTTAAGGTACTCGCGTTACTACTGTTCTTTGAAATATGCTTTATATCAATAAGAATAGTAATTATTATTATGGTCTGGTTTTTATCCCCAGATGATATGGATGAGTAAAATTGAAGTGAATATTTATTAAACAACATTATATGTTTCTATATCAATTTTAATCTTTTGCCATTTCCTTTAATCCACTTTCAGGAAATTAAAGTTTTTCAAACATGTTTAAATGCTAACATTTATGTTTTTAAAACATTAATAATTTCAGATCTGCTGTAAGATTCTTCCAGGCTGGGCAAACTCAACAGTGCCTCCAGGATAAAACAAGTAAACTTGCAGGCAGTCATCCCTTGTTTTACAGCAAGAATAATTCATGTTTGTCCTGGAACTAGTGCTCTTTCCTGAACGAAATTAGTGCCACCTAATTTGCTTTTTTGCAAAACACAAAACATTATACAGTTATTAGTAGATACAATTGGAAGTAAGAGAATGATAGCGTTTTTAGGGAGAGCTTTGTGGGGAGGTAGTAGTAAAAACTGGCTAGAAGAGGAATGATTTAATGAAATAGCATGTTGTCCCAAAGAGTTCACTACACAAAAATCATGCTAAGAAAACTGCAGGCTCCCAACTTAGCGTTGACTCTTCCTATGAATCAAGACTTACTCCCCTATCTGTGTAACTAATAAAGTCATCATTATTACTGGGCGTTAACGTTCAAAAGAAAGCAAAGCCATTCCTTAAAGAAAAAGAAACTAAACTACATAGGAAAATTGAGTATAACCTAGATTGAATTTTTATTTCATTCACACTATATAACTTTAAGAGGCATATTAGCTATTAAAATGAGACTTTAAAAATTTGTTTAGTTCAACTGAACAATTTTTTCAAAAAATTGTTCAATACTTCATTCAAAGGTGTATATTATGTCATTATTATCATTCCTAATTAGGGCATTGTGAAGTTTTGATACATGATCAATTCTAGTTTAATTGTCTGAGCTCTTGATCGAAAGGTACATAAAAGAAGGAAATTTACCCTTAGTGAGGGCTGACAGTGGACTGTTTAATAAATTAGTCATCTTTATACCTTATCTTCCTTAATTCTTCAAACCTCAAAGTTATCCAAATTTAATGATACAAAAAAACAACTATTATATTATGCTCATGATTTCCTTGAGTCAGCAATTCAGACAGCATACATGAGGGCTTGTCTCTGTTCCATGTCTGCAAGCCTACTGGCTTCCCACTGGAATAGCAGGAGTTATTTGAATTGCTGTGGGCTAAGATCATCTAAGAACTTACCTCAAATGTCTGATGCCTGGACTGGGATGAATTTAAGGCTAGGCTATGTAAGGTAGTCACTTGGAGACCCCCAGTTGTGACTTCATGAGATTCAGGCTTCACAAAGAATGGTAACTGCATTTCTGGGGAACAAGTGTTCCAATGGACATAGCCAGAACCTGTAAAACTCCTTCTGACCTAGTCTGAAGAGTCGTATGGCATCACTGTTGCCACATTCTGTTGGTTACAAGCAAGTCACCAAGAGCGGCCCAGGTTCAAGGAAAGAGAGACGACACTCTACATCTTGAAGGGGAAGTGGTAAAGTCACATTGAAAAAGCATGTGGAATGTGAGATACTGTGCTGACAGCGTTTGGACAATAAAGTCGGCTAAATAAAATGTTACAATGTTAATTTTAATCAGAAGAGCTACCGAGCAGATAGATTGGAACCATCACCAGAGTGTTTTCATTCCAAAGCCCATGCTCTTTTACTGTTGTGTAAACTGCAGACCAAGTTCCATAAAAAATGCTGTGTTATGACTTTTTGTCACTTTTTTTTGGCTAGGTAGATATTTCTTCACTTAGCAATAATCTGATTGTGTTGTATATGATTAAATTCAAAAATTTTAAAAAGCCTTATTTTATAAATTAGGGTGCATCTAGAATGCTAGTTCAATTGAATAGGTAAAGTGTTCCTTTTGAAAACTTGTGGCATCTGGTATCTTTAATTGTAGCCAGTCTAGTGACTATTAGACTTGTAATTTAAAAGTTATGGGAAAGCAGGAGAGATTTCTATTAAATTCCCTTGCCATCTTTCAGTTCCTGTTTCACAATTTCCCCTAAAAGTGTAATAGCTTATATAATGGAGATATATCTTTAGTTGCCTTCACGTTAATTTGTAAAACAATACTGGAGTTTGTGAACCAACCCTTTAATTCTTTGTGACTTCGTCCCCCTTGCCAGCCTTTATAGCCAATTTTCACTTACCTATTGCCATTTCCTGTTAACCCATTGCTGTGAAGGTAATAAGGAATATGATTGGTCCAGTGAAGGTAATATTTATTATTCCATTGTCATACCAAGTAGGAAGTGAAGTGAGTGCCCTGATTTGATGAAATGCAACTAAGAGTCCGGGCACAGTGACTCACACCTGTAATCCCACCACTTTCAGAGGCCAAGGCGGGTAGATCACTTGAGGTCAGGAGGTTGAGACCAGCCTGGCCAATGTGGCAAAACACTGTCTCTGTTAAAAATACAAAAATTTAGCCGGGCAGATCACTTGAGGTCAGGAGTTCGAGACCAACCTGGCCAACAAGGTGAAATCTCATCTCTACTAAAAATACAAAAATTTAGCCGGGTGTGGTGGTGGGCACCTGTAATCCCAGCTACTCGGGAGGCTGAGACAGGAGAATCACTTGAACCCCCGAGGTGGAGGTTGCTGTGAGCCAAGATTGTGCCATTGCACTCTAGTAAGGGCAGCAGTGTGAGACTCCATCACAAAAAGAAAAAAACAAAAATACAAAAATTAGCCGGGCATGGTGGTCCATATCTGTAATCCCAGCTACTCAGGAGGTTGAGGTGGGAGGATTGCTTAAAAATGGGAGGTGACTGGGTGACAGAGTGAGACTCCATCTCAATAGCATTGGCTTCAGTCACTAGTTTGCAGAGCCAAACCCAAAATATACACAAATCTATTTAAGTTCACCTGGAACAATAGATAAAGGGCCACAATTATCTATTTGCCAGTAATGTTCTTGACCTTGACCGTTGAGAATATGTTCCAGAGTGAACTGCTGATTCCATGTTACTTGATGGAAAACAGGACTAATTTTATTAAACCTTTGAGTTTCAGAAGAGCCAATCATATTTATTGCTTTTACCCTTTATTTAATTGTGTCTTTAAAGTGTTTTTTGTTTTTTTGCTTTTTGGCTAGGCAGCATATTGGTGACTCACTTTTCTATCCAGTCTGGTACTCTCTGCCTTTTCAATGTGCTGGGTAGGCGATTTTTACATTCAACATGACTATCAGTATGGTTACCTTTGAATCTATAATCTTCCTATTGCTTTTTGTTCATTCCATTTATTCTTCATTTGTTTTTCTCTTTCTTTGCCTTTTTTGTGTCTGGATCAAGTAAGTACATTTTATAGTTCCATTTATGTGTTTTGTTGGCCTATTAGCTATAAATCTTGTTTTCTTATTTTAGTGGTTGCATCAAGGTTTAGCATATGTATAATTATCTTATTTAAGTCTACTTTCAAATGATATATTACCTCATACAAATTATTAAACCTTTCAACAATATAATTCCATTCTTTCTCTCCAAGCCATTTGTTCTTATCGTTATACATTTTAAATCTATATGTTTAAATCTCACAACACATCATTTTTGTTAAACAATTATTTCTCTTTTAAAGACTTATAAATAATACAAAAATACATTGACTTACATAGTTACCATTTTCAGTGCTATTCATTCCTTTGCATTGATTTATATTTCCATTGGGTATAACTTTCTTTCTGCATGAAGGAGTTCCTTTAATATTTCTCATAGTTCAGACCCTCTGGTGAATAATTCTTTCAGCTTTTCAATGTCTAAAAGGATTTTAGTTCATCTTTGTTTTTGAAAGAGATTTTTCACTGGATATAGAATTTTAGGTTTATAGGATTTAAAAAAAATCAGTACTTTTAAAAAGCTACTTCATTATCTTTTCACTTGCAATGTTTTCAAAAGAAATATGCCATTCTCCTTATTTTTGGTTTTCTGTATGTAATTTATGCTTTTTCTCTTTTGCTGCCTTAGGATTTTCTCCATATTACCAATTTTGAGTGATTTGATTATAATGTGCTTTGATATATTTTTTCTTCTGTTTTTGTGCTTGAAGTTTGTTAGACTGGGGGGGATTTCTAAGTTTATAATTTTCTTCAAATTAGAAAAATGTGCATATACTTTTTCTCTCCTGTCCCTCCATCCCACTGTTTCTCCATTAGGGACTCCAATTTTAGTTTCTAGGTCATTTGCATTTGTCTCAAAACTCTCTGATGCTACTGTCTTAATTTTCTTTCTGTATTGTTTCAATTTGTGCTTCACTTGGACTACCATGTCTTCAAGTTCACTATTTTTTTCTTTTGCGAGGTCTAATCTACTATTAATTCCATCTAGTATTTTAATAACAGATATTAGAATTTTCATTATTACAAGTTTGCATTTTTTATATCTTTATGTTCTACTAAGCTTTTGAACATATCAAATAGGGTTCTTACAACTGTTTTCTTGTCCTTGTCTGATTTTTTTTTGAGACAGAATCTTACTTTGTCGTCCAGGCTGGAGTGCAGTAGCACGATCTCATCACAACCTCCGCCTCCCGAATTCAAGCGATTCTTATGCCTCAGCCTCTTGAGTAGCTGGGATCACAGGCACGCGTCACCACACCTAGCAAACTTTTTGTACTTTTTAGTAGAGATGGGGTTTCACTATTTTGGCCAGGCTGGTCTCAAACTCCAGACCTCAGGTGATCCACCAGCCTTGGCCTCCCAAAGTGGTGGGATTACAGGCGTGAGCCACCTCATCCAGCCTTTTTCTCTTAATTTTAACATTGATGTCAATTCTTAGTCAGTTTCAAATTTTGATTTGTTTTGGGGGAAGTGGTGTAAGAATCTAAATATAGAACATACACAACCATGAATTAACTTTAATATACTGAAAGAAATCATATTGTCCACACTGCATAGAGATAAAGTTACCTTGCTAACCTTCAGCAGATATATTCAAGGAGGAAATTTTTATCCTAACACAAAGTTTAGCAATCTACATTAAATTCAGTTATGTATCTGTCATCGTCTATATATTATTAACTTCCTTATATAGTAATCGGTGTGTGGCTGTGTTCATGTGCATGCTCATAACCTTACTCCTAGCATAGTCTCTGCCATGTGGTAGGCTCTCAATTAAAATTTGTTGAATAAATAAATGTACACATGAATTAGTGAGTGAATGAATGAGAACTTGGTGGTTTAATACACTTATTCATTACAGAAATGTTTGGAAAAAGATGTTTTTCCTTGTATGCTGATTGAGGAAATGAAGTTGAAAAATCAGATTAAAGAATACACTGAACTTTCTTTGAGATATATATTACACTCTGTAGAAGCACTGATTAAAATTATTGTATCATTTAATAAAAAACATTCTCTCTACTCTAGGAATCCATGTGAACTCTGGTGTTTAGAAGACTGTTTAGTCTTTATAATTTTTAACAAATGATTTATATTTTATATGACATGAACCTCATCTTGAATAAATGGACCTCGAAAGTATATTTCATTTAACATATTTTGAAAATCAATCACACATGAGATTCATGCTCAGATAAAATCCATAAAAATATAATCATATATAATTTGTGATCATCAAAATCCCAGTATTGTGGTGCTGGGATAACTGGCTAGTTACATGGAAAACATTGAAACTGGACCTCTTTCTTACACCATATACAAAAATCAACTCAAGATGGATTAAACACAAAAATATAAAACCTGAAACTATAAAAACCCTGGAAAATAACCTAGGAAATTCCATTCTGGACACAGGCCCTGGCAAAGATTTTATGACAAATACTCCAAAAGCAATTGCAACCAAAACAAAAATTAAGAAATGGGACCTAATTAAACTAAAGAGCTTTTGCACAGAAAAAGAAACTATCAACAGAGTAAACAGATGACCAAATGATGGGAGAAAATATTTGCAAACTATGCATTTCATAAAGTTCTAATATCCAGGAATCTATAAGGAACATAAACAAATTAACAAGCAGAAAACAACCCCATTAAAAAGTGAGCAAAAGACATGAACAGATATTTTTCAAAAGAAGACGTACACATGGTCAACAAGCATATAAAAATGCTCAACGTCACTAATCATTAGAGAAATGCAAATCAAAACCACAATGGGATGCCATCCCACACCAGTCAGAAGGGCTATTATTAAAAAGTCAAAAAATAAAATAACAGTGCTGTCGAGGTTATGGAGCCAACAGAGTGCCTATACACTGCTGGTAGGAATGTAAATTAGTTCAGCCGTTATAGAAATCAATGTGGTGATTTCTCAAAGAAGTTTAAGAAAGGTACCACTCAACCCAGCAATCTCATTATTGGTTATATACCTAAACGAATAGAAATCATTTTATCATAAAGATACATGAATGCATATCTTCAATGTAACACTATTCACAATAGCAAAAACAAAGAATCCAACTAAATGCACATTGATGATACACTGGATAAAGAAAATGTGGTACATATACACCATGGAATACTACATAGCCATAAAAAAGAAAGAGATCACATCCTTTGCAGCAGCATGGAAGAAGCTGGAGGCCATTACCCTAAGTGAAAAAACACAGGAACAGAAAACCAAATACTGCACGTTCTCACAAGTGGGAGCTAAATATGGAGTACACATTAACACAAATAAGGGAACAACAGACTTTGGGGCCTACTTGGGGGTGAAGGGTGACAGAAAGGTGAGGATTGAAAAATTACCTATTAGGTACTATGCTTATCACATGGGTCATGAAATAATCTGTACACCAAACTGCGGTGACACGCAATTTACATATGTCACAAATCTGCACATATTCTCCTGAACATAAATAGTTTTTTAAATAGCAGAAAATAAAAATATAAATGTGTAAACTTTCAGACTAAAAAAGTATATCATCATTCAGATTTCTTAGGTTAATAAAATATTTTACTTCATGCATAACTTCTAAGAAAATATATTAAAAATTTCTGTTTTCTAAAAGATAACTTGACTTCTTCTGGGACACTTGAGTAATACCTAATTTTATAAATACACTTTTACTATAATATTACTATGAATTTATAGATATTACCTTTTTATTCAAGAATTCATGTAATGTGCAGTTTTTTCTCAGTGCCATTTAGCATTTAAATCAAAACAATTAAATTTAGAATTTTAAACAAAAGCATTTATGATGAATTTATTCTAAAGTGTACTAGGCTCTCAAGAAGCTATTATAACACACAGGTATATTATGTCATATATGTATGACATACATATAGTATATTTGATAATGTATGATTATAAAAATTAAAGATATAAAACATTTTCTAAAAAATAATTTATTCAGGATTTTTGTATCTACGCTTATTTGCAAATGGAAAATGATGCTTTTTTTTTTTTGCTTTTTTTTTTTTTTTTTCAGGCTGGGTCTCATTCTGTCACCCAGGTCTCATTCTGTAGTGGTGCAACCCTCACTGCAACCTTCACCGCCCAGGCTCAAGCAATCATCTCACTTCAGCCTCCCGAGTAGCTGGAACTATAGATGCACATCACCATGCCTAGCTGATATTTGTGTTTTTTGTAGAGATAGGTTTTTGCCATGTTGCCCAGGCTGGTCTCAAACTCCTGGGCTGAAGCAATCTGCCGACTTTGGCCTCCCAAAATGTGGGGATTACAGGCATTAGCTACCGTGTCTGATCAAGAATTATTTTGTGTTATTCATTTAATTCTCACCCATTTCCAAATAGAATGAGAAATTGGTCAATGTGTCTATTTTTGCCATTTGTTTTAGACCAGGTGGCTTGTCAATTCAGCTCACCCAAAGGGGGAGAAACAAGCTAAAAACGAATCAAATATTTGGAAATTAAATTATTCCAATTAGTTGTTTATTAAGATGGCTTTCCTGAGTGTTTTCTTCCTTTACTTGCTAAGTAGACTGTCACTGTAATCAGGTTCATGTGTGATTTTTCAGGTGCCTGGGGCTAGATTACAGAGAGGGATTCCTGTATCATATTTATAAATATAGTCATCTATCACTTAACGACAAGGACATGTTCACAAAAATGTGTCAAGCAGTTTTGTGTTCATGAGAACATCATAGAGTACACTTACCCAAGCCTAAATCGAGTGCACTTACCCACACCTAGGCAATATGGGAGAGCCTACTACTCCTAGGCTACAAACCCGGTATACATCTGGCATATCTCAGCCAATAGAGTAGAATCTTCCTTGTGATCACCTCTGTTTCTGTAGAATACTTGCAGGTTTTCAGAGCAAATGTGTGTGTGTGTGAGTGTGTGTGTGTGGTGGGGGAATGGGTGTTTAACCCTTATTTGCTAAGATCTGCATAGGCCATTGATCTGCCTCTGAATGTATATCTCTTGATTGTACATCTCCATGCCAACTTTCCCAATCAACAGAATGATATTCTCACCATATTAGAATTCTCTGGAGGTGACTTAGGGTGTGAAGTGGAAAATCTTGGGGGTCTAGAGACAGATGGAAGAAAGCTTCCAGACCCTTGCACCTGTTTCACATAAAGATATCTGCTTTTATCTGTTACATATCTTGAGATATTCCTATGATTTCGTTTGAGAAAAAGGTGTTTTATTTCAAACATCTGAAAACACCTGGGCAAATGCCATTAATTTAGATTTCAGGAAACTGTTGTTGTATATTTATGAATCAAAGTCATTGTAAGATTTTAGTCATTGCTATCATTCAAATACAGTTAAATCAAGTATAACCAGTGTCTCTCCTTTTGATAAACTAGAAAAATTTACCTAGACAATATAAACAGAAATTAATACAAATCTTATATCTGTAAAACAGGAAATGAAAAGAAATGAAATGAAATAAAAGGAAATGAAAATTCTTTTATAATTAACAAAACAGGTATCTTTGAGGAGACTGACCGTTAAGGGGATATCCGAAAAAATTTATATAAATTTCACAAAACCTAAGGAATATTGATTGAAGGCTGTAGAAAATGCTTAAAGGAAACTGTCAATGTATTCATCATGAAATATATCTCCTATTATAAACTAGATGAGAGACATTGCGCTGCTTCAACTGCTCTTTTTGTGAGTCTCTCTATGGAATGAATGATACCATTTTTACACACGATTAGCAAACTGGCAAATATTTTAGATAATTGAAGAATCATATTGAAGTAGTTGGGGCTGGTTCATAACTGGAACACAAAAATGATACAGATTTTCATTTAAGAACAAGTATAAATAAATAGGAGCAAAGCTTTTACATATAATGGTTTAAATGGCCTGATACAATTTGTAATCACATTTTATTACTATTTTACTATACATGTATTAAAGGAGACAGCACTAAAATACATTATATCAACAATCATAACTGGTACAGTGACTCACGCCTGTAATCCCAGCACCTTTGCTGGCCGAGGCAGGAGAATAACTTGAGCCAAGGAGTTTTGAGACCAGCCTGAGCAACACAGGGACACCCTATTTCTACAAGAAATTTTTAAAAACAGCTGGACATGGTGGCATATGCCTGTGATCCCAGCTACTTGGGAAGCTGAGGCAGGAGGACTGCTTGAGCTGAGGAGGTGGAGGTTATAGTGAACTGTGATGGCACCACTGGACTCCAGCCTGACTGACAGAGTGAGACCCTGCCTCAAAAACCAAACCAAACCAAAACAAAACAAAAACTAGAATTGTGATTAAGCATGTTTGTTCCCCTGTTCAGCATAAATTCCAGTTCCCTTTATCCCTCTTTAGAAGTGTCTGTTTTTGGCTTCTGACCTGAGGCTATGCTTCCCAGCCTATCAGAATGGCCACCTTGCAGGCTGCAACCCTGTATGAGAAGTAAAGCTCTCCTTTCTAAATTAAAAAAAATGAGTTGTGATTATTCTCATCTCATATTAATGATAAATAACTTCATAAATAACTTTCATAAGCAATGGAAGAATTTTGCTTTAGGAGAATCCATCATTGCAAGTCTTTTAAAATTGCTTCATATTTCTCAGACTGTCTTGCTTGAAAAATTAACTCGTCTCTGTGCCATGAGGATTGTCAGCAAGATTGACAACATGCTGAAGGACAGCAAACAAAGAATCATGAAAAATAGTAGACTGTCAAGTTAAAGGGAGCTCATATAGGGATTGATCTTAGCATAAGTTTTATTAATGATCTGGGAAGTGATGCAAATGGAAACTAAATCTTCAAGTAATATATGATTTACTTAATGTTATAAAAACAGAGAAACACATGTAACCCTTAAGAAGTTAAAAAAGTAACAGAGAAGCACCACATAAGACTGGAATATCAATTGTTCTTCATATTAACAACATTGAAATACACTTCTACTTGTTTAAAATAAAATAAAAGTAGGCAGTAGTAAGAGATATGGAGATCAACTATAAATGAGATTAGTCATGGCCAATTTGGTACCGTTTGGTATCATCTAAATACTAGACGTATACTCAGATAAATATTTTCCTGAGTGACGTTTAGGAAGTAATCTTATTTCCTAGAAAGACAGTTCCTTCTTAAAAATGTGACCACTTTTTAAAATAATAGTAAACATTTCCAAATAGAGAACAGTGGGTATCAGTATTAAAGCCATAAAAACCTGGGAATATTAAAAAATTGTGACTAGACTTTATTTTCTAATAAAAACATGTAAGATATGTACTAAATACATGAACATACGAAACTCTTTGTACTAGTTCCTTCTATAATTGACACTTGAAAAACATCATGTCTTGGTGAAAGAGAAAGGAGATAATTTTTTCCAATGGAAGAAAGTGTGGATTTTATCAAAAGTCAGTCTTATACACAGAAACAAGCCTATCATTTCTATATAACTGTTGAATTATACCAATTTTTAATAAGTACTAAATTTTTGCCAATTTGTTATGGAAGTATTTGTTACTATACAATTTATTTAAAATAAATGTTTATTTTACTATCTACCTATTTGTATTAATGAAAACATTTAACCATATAATCTGATTATTAAACAGCACAGAAATAAGACGGATTGTTCTTCATAATATGTGTTTATAGCATAGTAATCTTCAAATCTATTTTGCCATGTTACACACGAATTTTGAGGTTTTCAGGACAATAAGTGGCTCCTGAATTATACTCAAGGATATGTCTGATCTTTAACATTCTTACTAACCAGTATTGTAGCTTGCATCTAGAAAGCATAGCTCATTAAAATGTGTAAAACTTATTTTTATACAGATTGTTTTGATTAAGTGATCCCAAATCACTATGAAAAATAGAAACAATTCAATGAATGATGTTTTGGCAGTTGATGTTCACATATATACAAAATTATATCCTCATTTCTTGCAATAAAAACAGATTTCAAATAAAGAGAAACATAGAAAAGAAACCCTGAAAACTTTCAGGTTATATCATGGTAGAAAATGTTTATGCATTTCTACTAAAAGTCAGTAAAAAAGTGCACTAGAAGAATGATCAAAAGCCTCTTCCTCCTATTCTCTCCTCTCCTGATTCTGCTTCATCATTACCTTTGTTTCTGAAGACCATCTCCCTTTGCTTCTCTTGTGGGAAACATGGGTGTGTCTCTCCGCAGACTTCTCACTTAAAATTCTAGACTCCATTCACTACATCTCAAGTTCAAGAATCCCAGTGAAAAATAATGATTAATTCAGCTGGCGGTTAGAGTCCCTCAAATACTTTCTATTAATTTTATCTTAAAAGGCTCCAAGGAGTAAACATTACTTTTGCCAGAGATACTGTAAGATAATCGCTCTGTGAAATCCAACCTATTGAAAGAAACATATAGGTTCGGCTTTGCTGTCTTAAAAATTCCTTGCGTACGTTAGCTCAAGGTCTTTCCAGTGGGAACACAAAGACTGATTAAATCCTTCTTCTTAGTGGTTTGAAGCAAGGTTTGAAGATAGCTCAAAGGCAAACAGAAAGGACAGAGTTGGTGCATTTTGGGTTTTACTCCTGATTTCAGCACTTATTTGCTGATGAGCTTCACAAAAGTAGTTACTTTGTTTCCCATCTGTAAAATGTATTCTAAATGTCCAGTATTGCTACATGTTCCTCTGAACAAGTAAGATTAGGTGTCTTACTATTATTTCTATGCTGTGGATGTACTCACTGAAATAAGATATCTGCCAAATACCTGCCTTCATGTTACTTAGCTTTCATTTGGGAAAAAAAATATGGACAAAAATAGTAAAATGTATAGATTATCAGATGGTGGTAAGCGCCATAAGGAAAAAAATGGGGGGTGCTGAGTATGGTTAATGTTAAAAATTGTGCAGTCAGGAAAGGCCTGATAAGTAAGGAGATGTCTGAGAAGACAGTTGAAGGAGATTTGAGGGAGATGAAACAGAAAAGCTGCAAATGCCTGGAAGAAGAGCATTCTAGGCAGAGAAAATAGCAATTACAAAGTTTCTTAGTGAGGCACAGGCCTGGAATTTTGAGAAAAAGCAGGGAAAACATTATGGCTGGGGCAGAGCTAGCAAAAGGGAGAGAGAGGTATGAGACGGGGTCAGATAGATAACAGGAGGCATATTTAGGATAGCCTTGTTTACCACTGAAAGAACTTTACTTCTATTCTGAATGCAATAGAATCTACTGGATCATTTTGAACAGTGGCAAGGTCTGATTTAGGTTTTGAAAAGGATGTCTCTAGTTGCTGTCTTGAGAATAACCTGTGTGGAGGGAAGGGAGAAGAAGGGATACCACTCAGGAGGCAACTCGGGTAATCCAAGGGAAAGATGGATCAGAATGTTTGCAGTGGAGATGGTGTTATCTGGTTCTGCCAATAGCGGGAAGACAGAATTTGCTGAAAGTGTATCTATCTAGGAAAAACTATAGGAGTAAAAGTTGACTTAAAGATATTTTACCTGAGTAATTGGAAAACTAAACTGGACATTCATCAAGAAATTGACAACTATGGAAAATGCAGTTGTTTAGGAGGGAAGGCCACAATTTGAATTTTGAACATACTAAATTTGAGATGTATATTAGACTTAAAAAAGGAGATGTTGAAACAAAAGTTTACTATATGGATGCTCATTTCAGATGAGAGGTCAAAGTTGAAGACAATATTTGAAAGTCACCAGGAAGCATACATGTACATGCACATACATACACCATGAATACATGCTTATTGATGTCTTTATAGTCAGTATTCATCTGTGTTTGCACGCATGTTTATCATTCCCTATGTTCCTCTTTTCTTCTTTCATTCTCTTGTTTCCTTCTGGATCACTTTCTTCCTGCCAGCAGAATCCACTTTACTGGGTTTTTGTTTGTTTGTTTTAAATGCAAGTTTTCTGGAAAAAATTCTTTCACTTTTTATTTGTCTCGAAATGTATTTATTTCATATATAGTTAAAATTTTTTTAATAGTTTTTGGGGTACAGGTAGTTTTTGGTTACGTGGATAAATTCTTCAGTGGTTATTTCTGAGATTCTGGTACACCTATCACCTGAGCAGTGTACATTGTAACCAACTTGTAGTCTTTTATCCCTCACCTGCCTCCCACCCTTCCTCCTGAGTCCCCAAAGTCAATTGTATCATTCTTACGCCTTTGCATCCTTATAGCTTAGCTCCCACTTATAAGTGAGAAAATACAATATTTGGTTTTTCATTCCTCAGTTACTTCATTTAGAATAATGGCCTCCAGCACCATCCAAATTGCTGCAAAGAACATTATTTCATTCCTTTTTTATGTCTGAGTAGTATTCCATGGTCTATTTATATTGCATTGTCTTTATTCACTAATTGGTTGACGGGCACTTAGGTTGGTTCCATATTTTTGCAATTGCAAATTGTGTTGCTATAATCATGCAGATTTTACATACAGTTTTGAAGATTGTTTTTGTTATAAACTTTTAGAATGGCAATCATTTTCTTTCTCCACTAAAATATGTCATTCCATTAGCTTTTGTCTGCCATTGTTTCTGTTGAGAAATTTCTCATCCTTGCTTCTTTGAAGATAACATATCCATATTTGTGCTTTAATATATTCTTTTTTCATCACCATCTCTATTTATTTATTTATTTTTAATTTTTATTTTAAGCTCATGGGTCCAAGTGCAGCTTTGTTACATAGGTAAACTTGTGTTATGGGGGTTTATTGTACAGTTTATTTCATCACCCAAGTATTAAGCCTAGTGCTCATCCTGCTTTTATATATTCTTTTAGCTTTGGGTTTTCAGCAGTTTTACTAGGATGCTTATTATAATGGTTTTCTTGGGACTTTTACTGAGCATTTATTCTCAGGACTTTCAGTTTCTTTAATTTACAGATTGATGTTATTCATGACTTTTGGAACATTTTCAGATGTTTTTCCTTTATATAATGCTTCTGATCCACTGTCTTTTACCTCTCTTTCTATGTGCATACATATAAAACTTTTACTATGTTCTACATGTCTTGTATTATTTTTCTGTATTTTCCATTTTTCCCCTTTTTTATTGCTATTTGAATATTTTCTATTGATCTGATTTCAAATGTACTCCTTTGCTGTATCCAATTTGCTGTTAATTCCATTTGCTGACTTCCCAATTCCAACTATATTATTTTTAGTTCTAATATGTTCACTTGGCTTTTTAAATAAATTAGGATTATTTGGTGAAAATGGATGACCAGTGATGTTAGTCCCTAAGACACAAGGCAGAATTTTGGTGTTAAGAAGGAGAAATAAAAGCAAGCATGAAGGTCACTGAAGCACCCAGAGTTCTCAAGAACCCTCCTCACTACTTTCTATAATGGGTTAGAGGTCTAGAGAGAGTTGGTTTTCTGAGTAAGAGTTCTGAGCTTTTCTACATAATCCTGAAAAGAAACACTTAGCATATGATGCACTTATCACATGAGTAGCTAACACATGAATAAATACTTCATAAATATTACTAGTATTAATATTACTGGACTTTGCTGATATTAGCTCCATGCTTTCACTTCTACGTTCTCTGTATCACTGAAATTTGTGTCTTGGCTGAATAAGATTACTCACCTGCGACTTCTGCTTTGGACCAGTATGGAGTAATGGACAGGATTTATATTGCAGACCCTCTTAGTCCACTTGTGCTGCTCTAAGGGAACATCACAGACTTGGTAGCTTAAACAATAGAAGCTCATCTTCTCCCGGTTCTGGAGGTCGGAAGTCCAAGATCAAGGTGCCAGCAGATTGGTTTTCTGGTGAGGGCCATCTTGCTTGCTTGCAAATGGCTGCCTTCTTCCTGCATTCTCAAGTGAGTGGTCTTTCCTGTGTATGGGTAGGGAGACAAAGGGAGAGGAAGGGAGGCAAGACAGAGAGGTAAAGAATGTATATACTCTGATGTCTCTTCTTACAAGCACTCCAATCCTTTCAGATCAGAACCCCATGTTTAGGACTTCATTTAACCTTCATTACTTCTTTAGAGGCCCCATGTCCAAATATAGCCACAGTGGTGGTTAGGGCTTCGACACATGTATTTTGGAGAGACACTGAATTTGTCCGTAACACTGCCTAAGACAATTTTCAAAAACAATACAAATATATGAGTCAATGCTTCTTAACAACGGACATCACAGCAAAGAACCACGATATCTAAAAAAAGGAAAACAGGTAGATGAGCCCTACAGTATCTCCAGTTTACTACTTAGAGAGAGACACCAGACTGTGGCACTGAGTGAAAAAGCAAGATGGAGTCTGCTACTCTACATGAGTACAAAAAACAGAACTGGGGCTCTAAGAAGGCCAAGACAGCCAGAGTTTGCAGGGCAGAGTATCAGTGATGAGAGAGTTACACAGAGAGAGAACTCCAAAGACGCAAATATCTCATGAGTATTCTGTTGAGCACTAATCAGGATGTGGATGAGGAAACTACCACACCTGGAATAGAGTTCAGAAAGGATTAGAAGGAAGAAAATCCCCAGAGCTCACACTTGGCCAGAAATAGTTCATTTTCTCACAAATCATAGTGGAAAACTTCAAAATTGATAGGATATTTAGTAGCATGTTCAATAGTGGAGAAAAATTAAGCCTCAAATAAATGTTACTATGGTCCCACCCAACAAAGTTTAAGACCAAGATCGCAAAAGATTATACTGTTTTCAACTAGTTTAAAACATCTCAGGATAAGAATAAAACATACTTAAAGAAATACAAAAAAAAAAACACCCATCACCTAACAAAGCAACATTTACAATGTCTAGCATTCAATAAAGTTACAGGCAGCCCCCTTCCCCCCAAAAAAGGAAAATTATGACCCCTCACATGGAGAAAATTTAGTCAATTAAAATCAATTAACAATGATAAAATTAGCAGCATAGGTCATTAAAATAGTTCATATAATTGCATTCCATATGTTTAAGAAATTTGGGGAATGATTTGAACCTGTTAAGTGGAGAAAGGGGAGATTTAAAAGCAACCCAAGCCAGGCGCAGTGGCTCACACCTGTAATCCCAGCACTTTGGGAGGCCTAGACAGGAGGATCACTTGAGCCCAGGAGTTCAGGGCCAGCCTGAGCAACATAGTGAGACTCCATCTCTATAAAAAATTTAAAAATGAGCCAGGCCTGGTGGGTGTGCTACTTGGGAGGCTGAGGGGGAAAGACTGCTTGAACCCAGGGGGTTGTGGTTGTAGTGAGCTGTTTGCCACTGCACTACAACCTGGGCCACAGAGCGAGACTCTGTCCCTAAATAAATAAATAAATGCAACCCAAACTGAACTTTTAAAGATAAAAACTATAATGGGAGAAGTAAAATATATGCTGGACATATAAGTGGTAAATTAGACATTGTAGACGAAATTGAAAACGACAACAAAACCAATATAAAATGAAACAGAGAAAGGGGACTTATAAAAAATTAGCTGGGCAAGGTGTGGTGGCATGTCCCTGTAGTCCCAGGTATTCCGGGGCTAAGATGCGAGGATTGCTTCAGACCAGAAGTTCCAGGTTGCAGTGAGCTAGGATTGCACCACTGCACTCTGTCCTCCAGCTTGGGAAATGGAGTCAGACTCTATCTCTTTTAAAAAATGGAAACAGATGCAAAAACAAAAAGAACATAGCAAGAACAGAGCATCAGAGAGTGCTGTGGAACAAACTGAAAACAGTGTTTCATAGTTAAGCTCTGAGAGATGGTGCTTTGAGGAAGGGGGCTGGGATGAAATTTATTAAGTAAAAAAAAAAAAAAAATCGCGAATAGTCCATAGTCTATACAAGGCATAGCACATTTGCTGATGGTGCAGTTGAGTTAGGGACAACAATCACAAGTTCAGTCGCATGTGGTTTTTCTGTTGGTTTCTGTAGTTACTCTATTTGTGTTGTTCTTGCTTCTGGCATGCTGACAATACTTCTAATTTCTCATACCTTTTGAATTTAGGGTTCTGTATATACTCATTTCCATTTTGCTCAGAATTTTTCTTAATACTGTGAAATCCTTAGAATAGTTTTTGGCACATGCTTAAATATTTGATGAATACTATTTTATTTCTTTAGTACAATCCTCCAGGAAATAATCAAGTTGTTAGGTATATTGCATTCCAACACAACAATTTACAACAAGTGACTAGAACTGGTGTTTTATATCTAATTCAAGGCCAAATATGTGTTTGGCAGACTTCTGCTCTGGGACATAGTCATAGCTAATAGAACTGTTTCAATTGGTGCAGAATGCTTCTTCATTTTTGGCAAATCATCTTAATGGGCTTGGGATGTAGTCAGTTGTCAGGAAGCAGTTAACCAGAAGTTAATATGTATACTAGAAGGTAACATATATTGGTTGGTGAAGATGTGCTGGAGTTATATTCCTGAAGAAGTTTGCTTTATTTGCTTGTGGGCTGGAGTGAGGAAGCAGGATAAATATGTTTTTCTGTGTGCTTGAGTAAGAGAGGTTATTTTTGTAATGAGTGGTTTTCATTATTGAGTTTTACTTTTGAGAGTTACCTGCAGAATTTGAGCAGCAGAGGGGAGATGCAGGAAAAATTACTTTCATGAGAAACTTTTTGAAACTTTGGGCCTAAGTACTGTTGATTTGAGGAACGGATGAATAATTTTAGCTCAGAGTTGAGAAAACAGCCATTCTCTCTGCTTACACTCAGAATCCGGCACTGCACCAAGAGTGGGAATATTGGAGTATCAGGGAGAATATCCTGGACAAGCACATCGCTGTCTCTTAAGAAATTCCACTGCCAGGTGGAAATAGCCAATCCCTTTCAAGTGATTAAAGGGACACTGGGCAGGGGTAGCTGGAGTAGCAACAAAGGAAGACCCTGTGTTGCAATTATAGAGGGCACAATACATTGTAAGAACAAGCGACACTCTCTTTTGTGAACTCTCAGTAATAATTTGGGAGCATTCTGTTTTGCTGAGAAGTTTGAGATGCAGCCAATTATGAGGAGGGAATACAAGCTTCTGTAATATGAAAACATGACTTTATATTTATTTAGATTAGTGAGCCCTGAACATGTGGGCTACTCATAATTTGCACAGCACAGTAAAAAAAAAGAAGTAGGTTCAACCAGCACATTCTGATTCTTGATGTGTATGATCAATATATAACCTTTATAAAATATGGATTATCATTGAGAGTACAAACAATTGTAGCCCAATGATCTGCCAATTGCATTTTGCTAAAGGCATTTATGCTTGAAGAAAACTTGATTAATATCAATATTAACAAAACAACTGAATAAAGAACAAAATAATATTGAAAATCTATCTGATAGTGTACGTCATCCTAAATACAGCCTACTGGCATGTTATATACGTGAATGTCCACAGAGGAGAAAATGGCACAACTGGCTGCAGTTGAGATCTCAGCCCTAAAATTACATTGCTCTCATGTACACAAATGCTAAGGATTTTTTTTTTAAAGGTAAAACATTATAGATTTTGAAGAGAGTAAAATTTGTGGAAATGATGACTTTGCAAAATGAGAAATGCTATCCTAACTGTAGATTAATTAAGCAGGGAATGTGAGTGGATATGAGTTTTAAGTTTGAGGCTTTTTAAAAAATCAGACAGCTGGGCATGGTTGCTCACGCCTGTAATCCCAGCACTTTGGGAGGCCAAGGTGGGCGGATCACCTGAGGTCAGGAGATCAAGATCATCCTGGGTAACAGCGTGAAATCCTCTCTCTACTGAAAACACAAAAAGTTAGCCTGGCGTGGTGGTGCGTGCCTGTAATCCCAGCTACTCAGGAGGCTGAGGCAGGAGAATCGCATGAACCTGCGAGGGGGAGGTTGCAGTTAGCAGAGATCGTGCCATTGCACTCCAGCCTGGGCAACAAGAGTGAAACTCCAACACACACACACACACACACACACACACACACACACACACACACACGCAAAATCTTGAGAATTAATGGGCATTTAACTAAATTCCCGCAGCAATAAGAAAATCGAGTTATTCAACAATTTAACATTTCTTACTGATATAAATGTTGCACTGAACATTTCAAACACTTTCTAAATGTTGTAACCTCTGAGGGCAAAGGATATGGATTGTAGTGTCAGTTTTCTTTCATACACAGATTTAGTTAAAATTATAGTTCACCACAGTCTGTGCCTCTCACAGCAGATCTCGCACTTAGCATGCTTCCCAATCTAACAGGCATTTTTCAAGTGAGTTTTAAAAAAACACTGGATAGGAAACACATTTCCTTGACAGGATTTGACCTCTTATTATTTGAGATTAGTCCCTGTTGCTTTCCCAAGTGGCTCATTTAAGTAGTCAATTTGTACTTTCCCCTACCTTTCAGATAAATATACAAGGGCCAGCAGCACATTTAAGAATCCACATTTTTTTGGGTGTGATTTTTTTTAACCCCTTAACATAAAAAGATGGCAGTAACAGAGCAATAAATAGGCCTGGTAATCTAAAAATATATAAGATTTAATGTGACTTTTTAAAGGCAGAATTTCCTGAAGAGAGATAGCTTATAAAATTATTTGCTACATTTCAATTTAAATTGGGGAAATAACACAGTATTAATTGTGGTCCACAGTATTTATAAGCATACAAGGGAGTGTAGATTTTAGATTTTTTGGCCACAAATTAGTAGCAATTGATTAAAAGTATAGCCTCAGAAGTGTTGAATATGCGTGTCTTATCCTGGAAACAAATGTCACTTGAATATATTCAAAACACAAACTATTTAATAATATATTTAGAAGGTAATAATAGTAAATGTGTAAATTTAGTTCATTAACATTTACCCATAAATTTATAGAAAACTAATTTTATGACTAGTATGAATAAACTCTTGCATCTTCTGACAGAAATTCAGTAAAGTTGAGGAACACAAAATCAACGTACAAAAAAAGTTGTATTTATACATGCCAACAGTTTACAATCTGAAAACAAAACTGAGAAAGTAATCCCATTTACAGTAGCTGAAAATAAAATGAAATTCCTAAAAATAAACTTTTCCAAAGAAGGGAAAGATCTCTACAATGAAAACTCTAAAATACTCATGAAAGAAATGGAAGAGATGAAATGATTAAGACATTCTATGTTCATGAACTGAAAGAATTAATATTGTTAAAATATGCACACTATCTGAAAAAAATGTACACACTATTCAAAAAATTCTACAGATTCAATGCAGTCCCAACAAAAAAACAATGAAATTCATCACAGAAATGGAAATAGTAATCATAAAACTTATGTGGAACCACAAAAGAGACAGAATAGCCAAAGTAATCCTGAGCAAAAAAACCAGAGGCATCACATTACCTGACTTCAAATTATACTACAAAGTTATAGTAACACAAACAGTATGGTATAGGCATAAAAGCAGACACATAGACCTATGGAACAGAATAGAGAACTCAGAAATAAATCCATCCATCTCCAGTGAACTCATTTTTGACAAAGGCACCAAGAACATGCCAAAAGACAGTCTTTTCAATAAAGAGTGCTGGGAAAACTGGATTTCCATATGCAGAAGAATGAAACTAGACTCCTATCTCTCACCATATACAAAAATCCAACCAAAATGGATTAAAAACTGAAATCTAAGAGTTTAAACTATGAAATAACTGAAAGAAATAATTGCAGAAACTCTCCAGAACATTGGGTTGGGCAAAGTATTTCTTAAGTAGGACCTCAGAAACAGGGAACCAAAGCAAAAATGGTAAAATGGGATCACATCAAGTTAAAAAGTTTCCGCTTTTTGGCAAACACAACAGTCAACAAAAGAATGAGACAACTTACAGAATGAGAGAAAATATTTGCAAACTACCCATCTGTCAAGAGATTAATGACCACAATATATAAGAAGCTCAAACAACTCAATAAGGAAGAAAAACCCAAATAATCCACTTTATAAATGGACAAAATATCTGAATAGATATTTCTCAAAATAAGACATACAAATGGCTAACAAGTATGTAAGAAATACTCAACATTACTAGTCATCAGAGAAATTCAAATAAAAACTACAATGAGGTATCATCTCACCCCAGTTAAAATGGCTTTTATCCAAAAGATAAGCAAAAACAAATGCTGGTGAGGATGTGGAGAAAAGGGAACTCTCGTACACTGTTGGTGGGAATGTAAATTAGTATAACCACTATGAAGAACAGCATGGCGCTTCCTCAGTGAACTAAAAATAGAACTACCATTTGATCCAGTTATCCCACTGCTGGGTATATAGCCAAAATAAAGAAAATCAGTATATTGAATATATATCTGCACTTTCATGTGTATTGCAGCACTATTTACAATAGTCAAGATATGAAAGCAACCTAAGTGTCCAATAACAGATGAATGAATTAAAAAAAATCTGTTACACACATGATCTCACTTGTAAGTGGGAGTTAAACATTGGGTACTCAGAGACATAAAGACAGCAACAATGGAAACTAGGGACTACCAGATGGGGGAGGAAGGAAAAGGGGCAAGGGTTGAAAAATCAACTATTGAGTACTATGCTCAGTACGTGGGTGACGATACTCATTGATTCTCAAACTTCAGTATCATGCAATATACCCAGGTAACAAACCTGCAAATGTAAACCCTGAATCTAAAATAAAAATTGAAGAAAAATGTGGTACATAGACACAGTGAAATATTACTTGGCCATAAAAGAATGAAATCCTGTCATTTGCAACAACACAGACGGAACTGGAGGGCGTTATTCTAAGTGAAGTAACTCAGGAATGGAAAACCAAATACTGTCATGTTCTCACTTATAAGTGGGAGCTAAGCTATGAGGATGCAAAACCTACAGAATGATATAATGGACTTTGGGGACTCAGTTGAGGGGAAGTTGAGAAGGGGGTGAGGTATAAAAGACAACATATTGGGTACAGTGTACACTACTCAGGTGACAAGGGCACTAAAATAACAGAATTCACTACTAAAAAACTCATCCACGTGACCAAAATCACCTGTGCCACCGAAAATATTAATCATAAAAAAGAAAAATGAAAAAAACAAAATGTGGTACATATACACAATTAATTACTATTCAGCCACGAAAAAGAATGAAATCTTGTAATATGCAACAACATGGATGAAACTGAAGGACATTATGTTAAGTGAAACAAGCCAGGCACAGAAAGGCAAATTTTGCATGTTCTCATTCATACGTGAGAGCTAACAAAAAAAAAAATGGACTCATGGAGATAGACAGTAAAATGATGGTTGCCAAAAGCCTGGAACAGTAATGAGGAGAGGGAGATAAAGAGGAGATGGTTAATGGTTAAAAAAGGAATAAAGTTAGATAGAAGGAATAAGATCTAGTATTTGGTGGCACAATAGGTGACTATAGTTAACAATAATTTATTGTATATTTCAAAATAACTAAAAGAATGGAATTGGAATGTCCCTATCACACAATACAATTGATGAATGCATAAGGTAGTGGATACCCCAAATACTCTGATTTGATTGTTACACATTATATACTTGTGTCAAAATACCACATATACCCCATAAATATGTACAACTATTACGTATTCATAATTAAAATTTAAAAAAAATATATACTTTAAATGAATTCATCAAAAATATATTCATTCTTTGAAGTATTTTTTCTTAAAATGCTATCCATGTTAAGGATACATTTGAGTCTTGCGCAAAAAATTGGCAGACTGGTAAGGGAAATAAAGATAGTGATTAAAAATCTCTGATAGGCCGGGCGCCGTGGCTCATGCCTGTAATCCCAGCACTTTGGGAGGCCGAGGCGGGTGGATCACGAGGTCAGGAGATTGAGACCATCCTGGCTAACACGGTGAAACCTGGTCTCTACTAAAAATACAAAAAATTAGCCAGGCGTGGTGGCGGGCGCCTGTAGTCCCAGCTACTTGAGAGGCTGACGCAGGAGAATGGCGTGAACCCGGGAGGCGGAGCTTGCAGTGAGCTGAGATCGCGCCGCTGCAGTCTAGCCTGGGCCACGGAGTGAAACTCTGTCTCGAAAAAACAAAACAAACAAACAAAGAGAACTCTGATAAACAAGGAGTTCTGGGTCTTCAGACTTTTGAGTTGTTTTTCAACTATTGAATTAGTTATGCAAAAGAATAACAAATAATTGGGGTACATTTTACTTGCTTGGATGTAAACGCAATCTCAATGCTGTGTGTTTTTTCTTTTTTTTTTTGAAAACAGGTATCATTTGGTTGCCTTTTTCTTTTTATTATCATCCAAGAATATTTTTGGAGATCTTCAGACCACTTTATCATTATATCAATCCTTCAGTATGCCTGCAGAATCCCCAGGGGTTCTATTCCCAGCTGGCAAGCAGACATTCTAAGAATTTGCACTGAATTTAAATCTGATTTACCAGACTTACAAAGCTTTGGCAGAAATGCAAAAATAAAACATTATTTTTGTTACATTACTTTTGTTCAAAGAAATTAATAAACATATAAGTATATGAAATTAATCATTATCAGACAATAGGAAAATAATACTGATGATTCTTGAATGTATTTCTTAGGTTATTTGGCATAGTCTTTGAATAATTAATAAAAATGCATTAGATATAGGCTATAATAGAAATTTAAAATGTTATTTTATTCTGTGGATTGAAGAACAATACTGAATGTGATTCAGCTATATGTGATATTATCACTTCTAATACTTTATTCTCAGTAATTGTACATGAGTATTATAGTTTTAAATTTAGAAAATAGAATGTCTGAATAATTTTCAAACAAATGGTCTTGGACTACTGATTTGAAAATTAAGGAATGGCATAGAAAAAATAGCCTGTGGCAGTTCCGTAAAAAAGACCTATAAATGTCTAACAATACTATTATCTGGCTGGTGCTATTTTGTAATAATATAGTCTACCTTTAAACAATAAACACTAGACAGAAATCACATATACATTCAAGTTTCTCTAATAATGTAGTTTACTCTTTATTTGTATAACACAAACAACCTATAGGTTTGGGACTAACATGATGAAAATAAAAATGTTGAAATACATATGTATATAATATTGGGAGCTTAATAAGTGCTCAAATATGGGTATTAGGGAGAGTTATAAGAGTGCCAAGAGGAACCCTTACCCAGAAGAAAAGCAGGAAGGCACCAGTGAAAGTTTCCAGAAAGAAGAGGCATCAAAACTGAGATATAAGCAAAATCAAAGATTAAATTCCATGTATAAAAAACGGCATAAGAGAACGCCCAGATGTGAAAAACAGCACAGAGTTTTAGAAATGAAAACAAAAAACAAACAAACAAGAAAACCCAGTGGGACTGGATTATAGAGTTGTATGTGAGAGGATGAAGGCTTTCAGGAGACTGATCTGAAAAGATAAAGGGTTCAAAAGAAGTCTTTGCATATTTTGACTTCTATGGTATCTTTAGTTATTTATTTCTGTACCTTTTATCTGTTTCATATTTTTCTGGAATTGATATGATGAACTTTAAAAAATAATTGTATGTGTTTTTAATTATTGAATTTTGTATTTTCAAATATTATTTTAACTTTTTGGAGAGTTTTTTGATTTTATCTCTTATCTTTTATTCTGTTAAGGATATTGTCATCTTTTTAATTTCTGAGAGTCTAAACGTTCTTTGTATGTTTATTTTTTATTGCATAGGCAGTAAATTTTTATATCTTTGCTTTACTTTTATCAAGCAATATATGAACAGCAGTTTCTAAATTAATGGAAATAAAATATTTAAAACAAAAAAGTCAAGAATGTTCTAGTGATGTCTTTTCACTATTCCAAAGGCTCACCCCGCATCTGCAGCATAGACTGAGCTTTTTATTTTCATATTTCCATATATCTGAATAACATATACTGTTATCTTTTGATTCATCAATTTTGGAAAAGAATATTGACTTTCTGTGATGGTAAGTAAGTATCTAGATCTTTGATGTCATTCTTTCTGCTTTTATTTTCCCATTATACTGCTACAGTTATATTAAATTTTAGTAAAGTCAATATTGAATGCCTATACTATTATGTTTACTCAAATATTACTCACAGATGAACACTTTAGTGTGCTGCAATTATGTCTCTTTAATACTTTTTGGTTTAGCTAATAATTGTCTTGTTTTATAATTTAGTCAATATCTTTGCACCCACTGAAAATTGATGGATGCATTAATTTTTTAGGTCAGCCATAACAATGTTTCCTCAAACTAGGTGGCTTAAAATAACAGAAATGTATTGTCTCACAGTTCTGGAGGCCAGAAATTCAAAAGCAAGCATTCATTCCTCAGGGCCATACTCCCTCTCAAACCTGTAGAGAGGGCTACAGTAACCAAAACAGCGTGGTACTGGTACAAAAACAGACACATAGATCAATGTAACAGATTAGAGAGCCCAGAAATAAGGCCACACACCTACAACTACCTGATCTTCCAAAAACCTGACAAAAATAAGCAATGGGAAAAAGATTCACCATTCAATAAATGGTGCTGGGAAAACTGGCTAGCCATATGCAGAAAATTGAAATTGGACCCCTTCCTTACACCATATACACAAACTAACTCAAGATGGATTAAAGACTTAAATATAAAATCCCAAACTGTAAAAACCCTGGAAGACAACCTAGCCAATACCACTCAGGACATAGGCATAGGCAAGAATTTTGTGATGAAGATGCCAAAAGAAATTGCAGCAAAAGCAAAAACTGACAAATGGTATCTAATCAAACTACAGAGCTTCTGCACTGCAAAGGAAACTATCAACAGAATGAGCAGACGACCTACAGAATGGGAAGAAAAATTGCAAACTAAGGTCAATACCCAGATCTAATATAAGCAACTTAAACAAATTTAAAAGAAAAAGCAAACAACCCCATTAAAAAGTGGACAAAGGACATGAACAGACACTTCTCAAAAGAAGACATACATATGGCCAACAAGCGTATCGAAAAAGCTCAACATCATTGATTATTAGAGAAATGCAAGTCAAAAACCCAATGAGATACCACCTCATGCCAGTCAGAATGGCTATCATTGAAAAGTCAAAAAATAACAGTTGCTAATGAGGTTGTGGAGAAAAAGGAACGCTTATACACTGTTGGTGAGACTGTGAATTAGTTCAACCATTGGGGAAGACAGTGTGGCGATTCCTAAGACCTAAAGACAGAAATACCATCTGACCCAGCAATCCCATTGGCGGGAAATATAAATAGTTCTATTATAAAAACACACGTACATGTATGTTCATTTCAGCACTATTCACAATAGCAAAGACATGCAGTCAACCCAAATACTCAGCAAAATCATGGAATCAACATAAATACTCATTATAAACTGGACAAAGACAATGTGGCACGTATATACCATGGAATACTGTGCAGCCATAAAAAATGAGATCATATCCTTTGCAGGGACATGGATGGAGCTGGAGGTAATTATCTTTAGCAAACTAACAAAGGAACAGAAAACCAAATATTGCATGTTCTCACTTATAAATGGGAGCTAAATGAGGAAAGCACATGGACATATAGAGGGGAACAACACACAATGGGGCATATTGGAGGGTGAAGGGTGGAAGGAGGGAGAGGATCAGGAAAAATAACTAATGTGTACTAGGCTTAATACCTGAGTGATGAAATAATCTGTACAACAAATCTCCATGACACAAGTTTAACTATGCAAAAACCTGCACATTCTGTACATGTACCCCTGAACTTACAACAAAAGTTTAAAAAAAAAAAAAAACGTCAGGGGAGTATCCTTCCTTGCTTCCTCCTAGCTCCTAGGGGTTTGTGTTCATTCCTTGGCTTGCAGCTGCAGCACTTCAAATTTTACCTCCTTCATCACAAGGCATGCTCCCCCAAACCTGCCACTCCTGTGTCTGTGTCTCTTTTCTTCGTATAATGACACTTGTCATATTGGATTAAGGGCCCACCCTACTTCAGTATGACTTCAATTTAACTACATACTCAACAACTCTATTTCTAAATAAGGTCACATTTTGAGGTGCTGAGGGTTAGGACTTCAGCATATTTTTCTTTGAGAGCAGGGAGGGTACACAATTTAATCCATAACAATAAATCTTCATTTTTTTCCCTCTTGGAAGCATTTCCTGTGGGAATCTCAATTCTTCTATCTGAATTACTTTCTCTTGGGTATGTTGTGCACCTATTATCCTGGGAAATTTTTCTGCTGTTATCCTGGGAAATTCTCCGTGTCCTTCTCCTGAATTGGATTATAGGGGTCTCATAATTTCTTCCAGTGGCATAATCATGTCTGTCTCATGATTCACATTTTCTCTAATTAAACAGCGACAACAGCAGCAGCAGCAGCAGCAGCAGCAGCAGCAGCAGCAAAATAAAGAGCACACTAGCACAGTCGGCACGAGTGAAGAGGAAATTAATTAGCAGTTATGTCAACAGGAAAAATTCTTTCCAAGTGCCAACAATGAGGAAAGTAAATAGAAAACATGGAAGAAAAGTCAAGAGCCCGAGAGATAATTCTAGAAATGACAACACTAGCAAATAGAACTTTCAGAAAGACAAAACAGGAAATGAACATAAAGTAAACTTCAAGGAAACAATCGAGGGAAAGTGTTCAAAACTAAATAATGTCACATCCTCAAACTAGAAGAATCCTCCTAAGTTATAAGTAGCATTAAAAAGATCAGTACAGTCTCTGGAGAAATATCAGAACACGTAAGTTGTGATGAGAATATCTTAAATGCTTCCAAAGAGAAAATATATGTTGTAAGATATTGTCAAAGTTATGAACAAAACTAGGTTTAAAAATAAAATTAGGTACTCACTCTACTATTAAATGTGAGGTCAAAATAAAGACACTTTTAGACATTAAAATTATCAGAAAATTTACCATACTTAATCTGGAAGAATTACAAAATGAAGATAAATGCCAATAAATATTTATTAAAGTATTAAATATTAAAATGAATCAATATTAATATGGTATAAAATAGACAATGATAAAATTATTATCGTTTCCATTTTGAAATTGAATTTGAATTTTGAAATTGAAATTTCAAAATTTTGTGCAGCTTTACTTAGAAAAATATACTACAAAAAATCTTAGATATTAGGTAAATATCTAAGTTGATATTTTTGAAAAAACTAAAGAGTTTATACAAATACATTAATTATAACATTTGCCAGTTTAGAATGGATCATTTCTCCAAAGAAGACATAAGAACAGCCAAGAGTTATATGAAAAGATCTTTAACATCACTAATCCTCAGGGAAAGGTAAATCAAAATCACAATGAAATATCAACTCATACCTGTTAGGAAGGCTATTGCCATAAAAATAAAATATAATAAATTTTGGCAAGCATATGGAGAAAATGGAATACTTGGTAGGAATGTAAGTTAGCACAGCTGCTATAAAAAACATGGAGTTTCTTCAAAAAATGAAAGGGGAAACTACTGTGTGATCTAGTAATTCCATTTCTGGGTACATATAAAAAAAAATGGGATATGTCTGCAACCTCATATTCATCATAGTTTTATTTATAGTAGTCAAGATTTGGAAAAAACGTAAATGTCCATCAACCGATGACAGGATAAAGACAATGTGGAATAAATGCACAATAAATATTATTCAACTATAAAAAGGAAGAAAACCCTGCCGTATGGGTAAATATGGAAGGCATTATGCTAAGTGAAACAAGCCAGTCATAGAAGGAAAATACTTTATGAATCCACTTACACGTTGTGTTTTAGTCTGTTTTGTGGTATAACAAAATACCTGAGCTTGGTAATTCTTAATGAACACAAATTTATTGGCTCACTCTTCTAGAGCCTAGGAAGTCCAAGAGCATGGCACTGGCATCTCGTGAGGACCTTCTTGCTGTGTCATCCCACGGCTGAAGGACAAAGAGAGGGTGAGGTGAGAGAGAGACAAGAGAGGGCCAAATATTCTTTTATAAGAAACCTACTCCCACAATAATAGCATTAATTTATTCATGAGAGTTGAGGCTTCATGACCTAATCACCTCTTAACAGGTTCCACCTTTTGACACTGTTGCATTGGGAATTAGTTTCCAACGCATGAGTTTTGGGGGAAACATTCAACCACAGCATGAGGTAAATAAGCAATAAGCAAATTCATGGAGACAGAGAGTAGAGTGATGGTTGTCAGAGAGTGACTGTAGGGTAAAACAAGTGGTTCCTGTTTAACAAGCGTGATTTCTTAGTTATGTAAGATGAGTAGGTTGTAGAGGTCTGCTCTAGAACATTGTGCCTGTAGTCAACTGTCAAAGAAAAATAAAAAAGAGTATTCCAAACTGAAAATATTCAAAAGTGAGTCCATGATATTTCTTCTAATATTATTCTCTTTCAGTATTCCCTACTTCAGAATATGTTTTTGTCACCCATTCAGTTATTAAAGCCTCAAATACACAAGTCTGTCCTAGCACCTTCCATTACCACAACGTCGCAAAGTTGGGTAAATTTCACCTGATAAATATATCTTGAATTAATCCTTTCTCTCAATTTCTTTTTATCTTTCTATTATTTTCTGTATGGCCTCTTTAAATTACTCTTTAAAGAGTCAATCTGAATTTTATCCATTTTAATCTCTACCCTGTGGTCAGAGTGATTATTTCAAAATTTATCTGATTATCTCACTTTCCTGCACAAAAATGTTCAATAATTCACTGTGACTTGTAGATAAATTTAAGTCCTTAAAATGCTTTTTGAATAAAATGGCTGTACATACTACATTGCCAAGGCAGTTTCAGTTTATATCTGTTATCTTAGTGGCATAATTTTCAGTAGCAGCCCTTTCATTCATAAGGGTACAAAATTTGACAATAAATTTTATGCTCACTCTAACTGTAAGGCCCTTTATTATCTGCCTTCTTCCTTCCTCTTAGGCTTCATTCTGAACCCTGATCTTTCTCACTCTCATAGCTCCAGCTTTTTGCTCATTCCTTGGTGTATGCCACACTCCCTCCCCACTCAATGTATTTGCATAAACTCTTTCATATGCCAGAGGCTACCTCTCCTTATTCTTCAGATGACAAATTGAGTGCTGCATCCCCTAATGAAGAACTATCTGACCATCTAAAATGTTCAAATCTCCCTATTATATCATGCACTTACCCTTTGTTATACTTATTACAAGAGTCATTTTAAATTATTTGTTTGAGTATTTTGTTAAATTTGCTTTGTCTACTAGAAACTTACTAGTTTCTAGCTTACTAGTGCATAAGCACCATGGCATTGCTAAATAAATAAATTGGTTAATTTTAACTCTTGATGTAAAATGATGAGAAAAAATAAAATTTCCCCCTTGTGCACAGCTCAGTTTCCACGGTCCATCATTTTAATCACTTCTTTGCACAATAACAACTTCCTTGCCCTTTTCTTCCTTTTTCATATGCATATGGCAAAATTTCAACCTTGGAAGAAACCGAATACTAATGACCAGGAGGTCTTTAGTGCCATGAGATAATGTTACTATCTTACTTTCCTGTTTTGTAAGAAAACCATTTCATGTCATATGCTCTCTACGTAAGCTGTTAACACATTCTTCCTATTTTATGCTCAGCTGACCATTTTTCTTCCTATTTCACTGAGAAGGGAACCTGTATAGTCTCCCCTAATATATGAACACATACCACCCATGTATCTTCTCTCATATCCTTATACTCTGCCATTTCTTCTGACAATATTTCAACTAGTTCCCTCTTACCTACTGAAAGGGAATTCTTTATTCTAATTTTGACATTATCATTTATTCAGTCTCCACAAAAGCATTTTAATCAGTAATTACATATTGTTCAGTATTTTTAAGGAAAAAATTATCTCCTAATACCCCATATATTCCGCAACTACTGACCTGTTATTCTCCACCACTGTACAGAAAAAACTCCTCCAAAGTCATGCCTGGACATTCTTTCTCACAAACTATTTAAAGTAGACATTTTTTCCCCCACTGCTCTATGAAAAATACTCTTCATTGGCCAGGCGCGCTGGCTCAGGCCAGTAATCTCAGCACTTTGGGAGGCCGAGGTGGGCGGATCACGAGGTCAGGAGATCGAGACCATCCTGGCTAACATGGTGAAACCCCGTCTCTACTAATACAAAAAATTAGCTGGGCGTGGTGGCAGGCGCCTGTAGTCCCAGCTACTCGGGAGGCTGAGGCAGGAGAATGGCGTGAACCCGGGAGGTGGAGCTTGAAGTGAGCCGAGATCGCGCCACTGCACTCCAGCCTGGGCGACAGAGCGAGACTCCGTCTTAAAAAAAAAAAAAAAAAAAAAGAAAGAAAAAGAAAACTACTCTTCATCACTAATCATTTGGTGTATCCAATGGTGATTGGAACTGATACCTTGCTTGACCTATCGGAGGATTTAAAAGAAAGGATTGCTCTTTTCTCTTTGATACATGTTCTTCACTTGTATTCTGAGGCTCCATGTTTGTCTGGTTTCCTCTTATATTGGTTGCTCCTTTGTCGAACTCTTTTGCTGGTTCCTTCTTATTTCCCCAAACTCTTAATATTTTCATGGTTAGAGCCCAGTCTTCAGACCTTTATCATCTTTATCCATATGAAGTCCCGCAGCAATTTCACTTAGTTAGATGGCTTTTAATACCAACTGTACTCTAATGACTCTCTGATTTATATCTCCATGTAGATGCTGTGATGTGAACTGTACACTTTCATATCCGAAAGTACACACAGCATCTCTACTGAAGATTTATAGCTGTCTCAAAATTAACATGTCCAAAACAAAACTCTTTCCTGTTCCTAAAGCTTGTACTTCCCACAATAAATTCAGTGCTAAATTTATTTTTCCAATTTGCTCATACCAAAAACATCTTTCACTCCTTTGTATTTCCTACTTAATATCCGTTCTGGTTGCAAATCTCATCGACCCAGCATTCAAAAGGCATTCATCTGAACACTTCACATCATTTCCACCACTGTAACATAGTATAAGCCACTATCATCTCTCAATGGAAATTTGCAAAACATCTTTACTGTTCTTTTGGTTCCACCCTTATCTTTCTATATTCTCTTCTCTACACTGACTTTAGAGTGACCCTTTTAAAAACATGTCATATTGTGTCACTCTTTGGCTTAGAATCCCCATAACTTATCGCCTCACTGAAAAGAAAGGCTAAAGTCCCCTCAACACCCTGTAAGGCTCTATAAAATCTCTCTTTCCTTATTTCCTTTCTGGTGATGGCTTTCATTACTCTCCTTTTTGCTCAACTCAATCTGCTCCAGACTTACCAACCTCCTTGGTATTCCTGAACACCCTAAAATGTCCACAGCTTGCGTGTGCTCTGCTGACCAGGATGTTTTTCTCTAACAACATAACTTGCCCCCTTTATTCTTCATATCCCTATTCAAATATAAACTTATTAATGAGAAATGTGTTAATCAACCATTTAAGAATACACACTCCTCGCCCCTCTTCTTATTGTCTTTTGTTTCCTCAAAACAATCATTCCAATTCGCATACTCCATGTTGCAGTTATGTTTGTTTATCTGTACCTTTCCTCTATGAAATTAGGGATGTTTTACCTCTTTTCACTTTCATTTTTACTGCTGCATTCCTCAATTTTAGTAAGGATTTTGGTACATAGTAGAACTTGACATACAAATTGTAAGTGAATGAATGAATAATTAATTAAACTAATACAGAGGCTTAGAGCCACTGATTGATATGGCTGGCTTAATTGATCCCAGCCCACTTCCTGTAGCTGCTATTGATTTTCCAAACACCAGGCATGTATTTTAAGTCAGGCGATTGGAGAGGCAAGTGAACTGATTGCTGAAGGCACAGGAAAAGGCTTATGTCATTTGAATATTGCAGCACTTCTCTCCCAGGGATTAGCGGGAACTAGGATAAATTTGGAGACAGAAGGGAGCGAGTGTTTGATGGACCTGCATAGTAGGTCACAAAGAATAAACATTCAAATTCATTCCATAAATGATAAATTACTTACTTGCACTAGACATAGAATGGAATATTATTTTGTGTCATTACTGGGGGAATTTACCTAGAACTGTGTGTGACTTAAAACCAGCCATTTTCTGATAATGATGTGGGAATTCAAGATCAGGCTGACACAGATAAATTTACAGGCCAGGACCCAGGCAGGGATAAGGGGGTGGCTGGACTGAGTACCAGATTCAGTCTGCTTAAAAGCTTGGCCCAATACTGTGCAAAATGCTGTGTGTGTGTGTGTGTGTGTGTGTGGCCGGGGTGGCGGGGGGGCTTTATATCCTTTACATTCACATTTGATATACACTAGCTTACTGTAGAAATGCAGGTTTAAAAGAGCAGACTTGCGAAGGTTAATTCAGGAAGATTTAATTTGGGAAATTTATAGCTTGCAGCAGTATTTCTGCTTTATAAATAAAGCATTCTGCCAGGAATGAGATGTAAGCTATACACAGAACTTACAACTTTGTATACAGGTATGTATCATTAGGTAGGAGTTTAAAAGATCTGATTATCAGTGCATAAATATTTTAGAGATTGCCTAACTATCTAAGCTACATAAACTATATGTATTCCTTTAAAATAGAAGCAAAAAATAAAGAGTCAGAAAGAGAGAGAGCAAATTGAAATGCATGTGGGTCAGCATACCATAAATATGTTAACTACAACCACCTCTCACAGAGAACAGTTAACACTTTTTGCATTTTGAAAAAAGACACTCCTCACCCCTCTTTTTTTAAAATACAAAGAAGATAGAGGAGAAACACAAATGGATGCAGGGAGACCCGTGAAGGGGTTATTGCATTTGTCCTGATGAGAGATAACGAAAATTGAGTTAATTTAGAGATACAATTAGACACGTATGAGATACATTAAAATGTAGAAGTGCTTGGACTTGCTACTGCTTACCTTTGGTGAAGTGTAGAGAAAGGGAGATGCTGTGAATGGCAGACTTCGGATTTTAGCACTTGGATCAATGGTGGCCCCATTCACTAAGGAAAGGAGCTAATGAGGGCAGTTTTGTGTGTGAAAGTGTGTGTGTGTGTCTGTGTGTGAATTTAAATTCAAAATTATCAAATGTGAATCGGGCTTTGAAATATCTGTGAGACATCTCATTAGAACTAGTGAAAGTGCAAGTGGATATATAGATTTAAAACCCTGAATTGTCATCTAGACTTAGTAAATAAATTTGAAAGTCATCTCTTTATAGATACAAATTGAAGGCAGAGGAGTTGATGAAATTTATATCAAAAACTATTAGAAAAATGAGAAACTGGCCTAATATTTAAAACTATAAATGGAGTCAACATTTTTTTTCTATAAATGGCCAGATAGTAAATATTTTAGGCTTTGTAGGTCAAATGGTCTCCATCGCTACTACACATTTGCCATTGTAGTGCAAAATTGGCCATAGACAATATATAAATGAATGAGCATTGTTGTGTTCCAATAAATTTTTATTAGCAGATATTAGGAAGCAAATTGGACTTGACCCATGGGCCATGGTTTGCTGAACCATGAGCTAGGATTCTGAATCTAAATATCACATAAGTGAAAATAAATTGGTAAAGATGTGGGAGAAGGCAGAAAAAGATCAATTGAGAGTTGTGTTAGAGACACAGATAGAAAAGCAAATTCAAAAAAGATAAAAGTTTTATAAATTTAAAAATCCCATTTGAGTTAGCCACATAATAGTCATTGATCACCTCGTTAAAATCTATTTTAAAGATATAGTAAAAAGTGAATGATTGTAATGGATTGAAGAAAGAGTGGAAAGAGGGTAAATGGGCACAATAAATACAAGTAACTCTTTTATGAAAATTAGACACGAAGAGGACAGGGATAAAACGTACTGGGAAAGAGAAGGGTTTTCTCAACGTACTGATTGTAAAGTGGAGCTAAAATAGACAGTCATTTATATCAAGATTGTATGTAGTCAGTATGTAGTAACATGTTTATACATCCTATTTCAAGCTCCTTACTTCATTTTGTTCTCACTAGTTTATGCTAGAGGCTTTGAGACTTGGTGCAGCAACTGCAGATGACAATGTCAATGCTCAACAAAGGTCTCTTTTCCAAGCCCTACTCATCTGTAAGGCAGTTAAGACCATTTTAGGAATAGACTTCTTTAGGACATGGAGTGGGGAAACTATTTCTTTTAGTGATTATGTCTTGTACCAGTGACAGTTCTGGATAAGAAAACAACAAAAGCGAATGACTTTTATTAAATGTAGTGGTTTTATGTTAATTCGTTAGTAAACCAGTTGTAAGCTGGCACCCCTGCAGATTCAGAAACCCAGTTAAACTTGATTTGTGATCTTTGAGAATCAGGAGGGCTCCTTGTAACTGCTGAAGATTAGCTTGTAGTTAACATGCCTATGTTATCCTCTGTCTCCACCCTGTTCTCCATCAATCTGGAACAAATAAGCAGGTGCTTCAACGTTTTCCACAAAGGATTCCTTGCACCTTGATATGGTTTAGCTGTGCCCCCACCCAAATCTCATTTGAATTGCAACTCCCACAGTTCCCGTGTGTCATGGGAGGAACTCAGTGTTGAGTGATTGAATTCTGGGGGCGTTTCTTTCGTTTGCTGTTCTCGTGATTGTGAACGAGTCTCAAGAGATCAGACGGTTTGATAAGGGAAACCCCTTTCACTTGACTCTCATTCTCTCTTTGCCTGCCGCCATTCTTGTAAGACCGGACTTGCTCCTCCTTGCCTTGCACCATGATTGTGAGGCTTCCCCAACCACGTGGAACTGTAAGTCCAATTAAACCTCTTTCTTTTGTAAATTGCCCTGTCTCAGGTATGTCTTTATCAGTAGTGTGAAAACAGATTAATACACACCTATAATTTATTGTATTCGTTTTCTGGAAATAACCACTTTCCATGACTTTTCTTTATTCAGTTTTAATCTGCTTCACTTTCCTCTGCATATGCTCCCTTGTTTTCTGGAGGGAACATACTCACTTTTCCAACTGTCTCAAGACGAATGCTTTTTGAGAACTTTTCCCTTTTTCTCCTTAAGAGAGAAGGTGCACAAACTACTAACAGTATAACAATTTCTTTATCTCATTATATTTGTGTTCACTCTTCTCTGGAAAAAATTGAGCACAGGATTTATGATAAGGGCCTTTCTCTAGCCAGATTTTTGACCTTATTTAAAAGGCAGTCCAAATTCCTACTTAAATTTATCTTTCAATTAAAAATGCACATTAAAGACTTAAGTGCAAACCTGCAGGACTGCCTTAATTTTCTTCTCTCCTCTACAATCTGAATTACATGAAGAATTAATGCAGCATTTTAAAGTAGCTAAAATACTTCCATGTTGTAGCTTTAGGCAAGCGTTGTCCTTCACACTGCTTACATTGCAGCTTAATATTATCTAACGACAATGGGCACCTTTAATGTACTCAGTTATTTACTTTATTAAGTATACCTTCATTCTAGCCTTAGAGATTGATGACTATTTAGAGTTCTAATTTATTGTAAAATGTTAAATCCATATTTTAGACAAATTCATACTGATGAGGCCAAACTCAGAAAACATCTGTTTATATGTGACCTGAAGCCACTTTATGTCCCATTGATAATGCTGTCAAATCTTTAGCTATATAACTACTTTTAGAATTCCAATTTCTTTCAGGAGATGATGCTATATTTTTATCAAGCTTTTATAGAGAATGGATATAAATTACCTATGCCATGCAAGTTAGGACCGACACAGGTATAGATTCGAATCCCAGAATCAGAATTAAGAGAGTAAGATAACTATATGTTACTAGCAGAAGCCATAGATACAGAAAAAAGTATGCTACCTAGCTTTTTAATTTTTCCAACTGTTTTTGAGAAAAAAAGATCAAGGACTCAAGGGTCCCTTGTCCTGCAATACTCTGGAAAATGTCAGGCTTCTACTTATTTAAGATGAAACAACTGAAGGCTTTAAAACCTTGCCCCCCAATACTGAGCCTAGCAGATGTATCATAACCGTGAATATCCTCCAGCCAATTTTACGTGTTTTAGAAATTACATATTCTATCAATAATTAAAGGATAAAAATGATGGTAACTGGAGATGAGGCAAAGCAGGCTCCCGAGAGTATAAGAAAACAGATGAACAACAACCATTGTTCTGGCCAGAAGTCTAAGTGAAAAAGAGTTTGAGTACATTAAACTCACCCGGGGCAGGGGGTTTCAAAAATCCTGATACTTGGAATGTACCCAGATCAATTAAATCAGAATTTCTGGGAGTGAGACCCAAGTATAGGTATATTCTTAAAGTTATCAGGTAATTCTCATATGGGCTAGGCTTATGAATCATACATTTAGAGACTTTGGCAAATAAATGCTATAGACATCAGTGAGAAATAAAGTTAATATTGTATCTAATTCTGCACACTTAAGCAAGTTTTATATTTTTTAGATTAAAAAAATCCATATTTAAAGACTATTGACCTGATACTTGCAAATAGGATCAGTAGAATTTATTGGAATTATTCAATTATGACAAGAAAGATCTGACTTGTCCTAATGACTAACCAACAACAAAATTGGGCCAGAGCAGATAATTCTAAGAATAAGAAGAGTTAGGTAATAAGTTAGAGGTCATTGTATCTACTTGTATCTAGGTATTTATATTTCTTTAAATTTGGTCTAATTTTGGATATCAGTTAGATAACTCCAAAATACTGTTTTTTTGTTTTGCTGTTTACATAAAAATTAAAACATGTAAATTGAAAGGCATGCAAAACACTTTTTTCTTAATTAATATCATTGTTTCAAGACTTATTTTTTCAATCAAAGAGCTTATGACCAGTACCTTGAGTCAGATTTTCCTATTTCAGGGTTTCTTGAAATGTGGTTTATAGTTCACATGAATCACAATAACAGTCTATTAAAACTGAAGGTTCATGATCTCTGCCTCAGATATACAGAATAATCATCTTCTAGTGAGGGGCTTTGTAACTTATTTACAACCTTCCCAGGAGATTTTGATACTCACTAAATTTTCAGAATCATTACTTTACTTCCCTCGAAGTAAAACTCTAGATTTATACTTTCAGCAGTAGGATTAAATGTTTACATGCCACAGAAGGCCAGGAGAGGGCAGCAGAAAGCTGAAATTTATGGGAAAAAAAGGGACGACTTGAGGGACCTTGGAAGGTCCCCTAGAATTTGAGAGAACATACATCTAGAAAAATAGGTAAGAGTTTGTAACTGCAACTAAAAAGTTAATCTATTGGCCCATTTTGGTAGGTAATTTAAAAAGAGAGCTGAAAAAGGTGAGAAGAGTTCATTCAAAACCATTTGTCAAAGTGGAAAGCAACTCAACTGGAAAACATGCCTAAGAAACTGATTTTTCGGCCATGAATATACCCAGAATAAAGAAGACAGGCACTAGAGGAAAGGTACTAGAAGAAACAAGCTGAACAGAAAAGTACGACGAGTTAGTGGAGATGACTGTGAAAACATAATTCCATTGATGTATTAACTCAATTCCTTAAGAAAAAAATAATGGTGTTGATGATGCTGAGGAAATAAAAAACAGAATCTTAAAGCACTGATTTCCAAAATTTTCGTAAATATAAATGTGTTAGAAAACCTTTAACTTTGTTTAATTTTTTTTGAGATTCCTTACACCTTAACAACTACTTTGTTAATCTTTAGGTTACTACTCACTCTGTGTGTGTGTGTGTGTGTGTGTGTGTGTGTTGTCTGAGCAGAACCTTTAGCTAAAAATTTGAACTTCCTTTATATTTCATGCTTAAATTTTTACATTTACCTTTCATTTTACTAATGTACATTTCCCCATTCTATTTACCTTTGTGCATAAATGGCAATTTATTTCTTGTGGACTGAGTACAAATTGTCTGGACAACTATAATAGTAACATCTCTTGCTAGAATGTTTATGAAGTTTGGCAGCACTGAAATGTTCTCCCAGTACTAAACATTCAATTGATGTTATTGGCAAGTTGATTTTTATTAGAAGGAAAAGCAGTTCCTTATCCCATTCAATCCAAACCTTCTACAAGTAATTAATTTTTTTAGATGTTTGCCTTAGACTTTGTCTGTTATTACTTATGCTGTCATCTTTTCATAACCATATTTAACATTACATATATCCTGCAGACATATTATATACATATTGCTTGTTATTCCATTATTTCATGATTAACATCTCAGTGGGAAGTAGTTTACCCTAGTGTATTGCCAAATACAGAAACAAAAGAGCGAATAGTTGTGTGCATTCAGAAATTTTAATAATATAAATAGATAAATTTTAATTATAAATACAACAAAAGGAAAATAGCTAGTCTATGACTAGTGACTAGTATTTGTTATGTAGCGATGGCAGATGGTTAAAAGATTACAGCTATTTTCAGAAATGGTTTAAGAAGAAAAGAGTGTTGTCTTTTGATGAAAGGCTAGACTTTTTAAGAATAGCTGACAACAAACACTTAATTGGAGGAAGTTTCTTACACTGTTGTAAATATTCTGCTGTATGGTAGTGAGGAAGGAAAATACAAACTAATTTTTTTCAGAAATCATTAATAGCCAATTGATCCTCAAGTAGAAAGACAAATTAAATATTTATATATGGTCTCAGAAAAATAATTCACAGGAAAAACAAAGTAACTATAAAGCTATCATAGTATATAATGCAAATATAAGACAGTCTACACATATAAAAACCTATTTGATGAAACAAACCGTTGAGGTACTTCTACTAAAAGCCCCCACCATAATATATATATGGTATCTATATATGTGGTATATATCTATATATAATATATATGGTATCTACATATTTGGCACATATCTATATATATAATATATATGGTGTATATATACAGTATATATATATATTTGTGTGTGTGTATATATCTGTGTGTATGTGTCTGTATATATATATATACACACATATATACACACACACATATATATACACCCCACACACACATATATGCCTCAAAATAAAAATATAAAAATGAATGTATTTGATTGAATAATTTTAAGTGAAGAATTTAGGAGAATGTAGAAGGTGTAACTAAACTGTGTCAAATGAACAATCAAAATATCTGTCAAAAGTATCCTATAATGATAACATAGATATAACAAACCAAGGACACAGGGTAAGAAGAGAAAATTGATGGGTTAAAATCCACCATCTTTTCAGTGCATTTTCATTACACTAAAAACTTAGGGAACCTAACACAAAGGCAGAGAGAGTTAGACAGGATTAGCTGCATTCCGTTCTTTGAAAAGCTCTTAAAAATAATGATTCTCAAAAAATAAGAAAGTAATATATTCTCAAAAGCAATAGTAGTAATACTTTGCTGAAGTTGCTTACCAGCTTAAGAAGCCTTTGGGCTGAGACGATGGGGTTTTCTAAATATAGGATCATGCTGTATGCAAACAGACAGTTTGACTTTCTTTCTTCCTATCTGAATACGCTTTCTTTCTTTCTCTTGCCTGATTGCCCTGGCCAGAACTTCCAAAATTATGTTGAATAGGAGTGGTGAGAGAGGGCATCATTTTCTTGTGCCAGCTTTCAAAGGGAAAGCTTCTAGCTTTTGCCCATTCAGTATGACATAGTGGGTTTGTCATAAATGGCTCTTATTATTTTGAGGTATTTTCCATCAATACTAAGTTTATTGAGAGTTTTTAACATAAAGGAATTTTGAATTTTATCAAAGGCCTTTTCTGCTTTTTGTTTGTTTTTCTTTTAACAGTCAGGCTCTTCTTCTGTAAGACTGCTGTGATTTGCTGGGGTTCCACTCCAGACCCTATTTGCCTGGGTTCTTCCCGCACCTGGAGGTGTCACCGGTGGAGGCTGCAGCAGCAGCAGATGGCTTCCTGCTCCTTCCCTGGGATCTCCATCCCAGAGATGCACCAACCTGATGCCAGCAGGAACGATCCTGTATAAGGTGTCTGGTGACCCCTGTTGGGGGGTCTCACCCAATCAGGAAGCACTGGATCTGGGTCCTGGTTAACGAAGCACTCTGGCTGCCCCTTGGCGGAGAGGGTGCCCCGCACAGGGTGAAATCCCACTCATCAAGATTGCCTGGATTCTTCAGAGCCAGCAGAAGGAAAGACTAAGTCTATTGATTTATGGAGAACATGGCCACCCCTCCCCTTAAGGGCTCAGTCTTAGGAAGATCAGAGTTCTTTCCCTAAACCCCTGGCTATAGTTGCTGAAACTCCTGCAGGGCGGTCCCACCAGTGAGGAGGAATGGGTGCAGGTCTGGCCTAAAGAGGCAGTCTGGCCACAATCTGCCATAGCTGCTGTGCTGTGCTGTGGGAAATTCCTCCTGGGTCCAAACTATCCAGTTTCCTCAACACTGGCAGGGGAAAAACGGCAGACAGGAGCTTCACTGATGGCTGCTGCTCCTCCCCCAGGAAGCTCAGTCAAATTAGGCAGCAGGCAGCCACAGTGATGGCAGCCGCCCCTCTCCCCACTTACTTGGTAGCCTTAGGCAGTTTCCAGCTGAGTGGCTGCTGAGAATCTGCACAGCTCTGTACTTGGTACCCAAGGGCCTGGTGGCACGGGCTCATGAGGGGGATCACCTGATCCATTGGTTTCACAGATCTGTGGAGAAAGTGTGGTTTCTCAGGCAGGGCAGCATGATCACTCACCACCTCCCTTGGCCGGGGGTGGGGGCTCCCCTTGCCACATGTGGATCCAGGTGGGCCGTCGCACCATCCTGCTTTTCCTTGCTCAGTGGGTCATGCCAACTATCTAGTCAGTCCCAGTGAAAGAACTTGGATACCTCAGTTGCCAGTGCAGGATTCACTTGCCGTTTTCATTCTTCTCAGTGAGAGCCTCTGACTGCAGCTGCTTCTAATTAGCCATCTTGGCCCCTATTTTGGTTTTCTATAAACATTTATTTTGTGTATGTAACCCTAGAATGTTGTATAAAGGATAGTTATGCCAGCTTAGACAGAAGCATGATACACTCTTTACCTATATTCAGATAAATTTAAAAAGCTTTGTATGGCTGCTGAGATGACAAATGGATGAATTGTCTGTTGTCTATTAGGCATAACCACCACATGCAAGACTGGAAACACTTCATTATCATATTCTTTCCTATATGGATCCAGGTTAGAGTTTACCAATGAGAGGAACTAATGCAGGATTTGGAAAACAGAAGTGAAGCAAAGGCTGCAATTCTAAAGAGAACATAGCTGTCAGACTGCCAGATACAGTGGCTTCATCTACATATGGTGACTTCACAGGCTGTTCCATCAGTTACATATCACAGGCTTTTCCACCAGTTACATATATAGTAATGAACTATATAAAACTGTCTATAAGCTCCCAATTCATGATGTCAGTTTGGTAGCTAAACATTTTTCCCCAACCCATAGTAGCTTTTCAAGTTACTCCAGTGCATCAGACTAAAGTAGTAATGACCTTTTTTATAATCTTGTTGTAGCCTTCCAGATCTTTATTCCTCAAATCTCTCCCACATCTGTGCAAACTCAGATTCCTATAATAAAGCGCTTCATCTGCAATAATTTTGGTTGGCTCTGTTTTACTGTTCAGGATTAATAATAGTGCCACTCTATACCATATTGGAGCCTTAGTCAAATGGGAAAAATAAGTATTACTCATTCTTATTATTCTTTATTATTTAAAATTTTATTATTTAAGTTGTTTTAATAATTTAAATATTATTTAAATTGTTTTAATAATTAAACAGTATTTACATTGTTTTAATAATTTAAATATTTAAATTGTTTAAATAAATTATTTAAATTGTTATTTTTAGAATTTTAATATTTTTCTCATGAATTTAAAAAATGTAATTTATTTTTTTAAATATTACTTGAAAATATTATTGATCCAGAGTTTTTTTTGGTGCACCTTAGCTCCCAAGGAGAGTCCCTGACTCACCTCACTTTGGTCCTCACCCTGGCCCCAGCATATGTCATAGGAAGGTGTATCATTATTCACTACTTTTTGTTTACCTTGCTCAGTCAGAACAATGATATCAATGAAGCAAACCAGAATGATATCCAAAATTCATTCCTGAAAAGTAAATTATTATTATTATAAGGCTAGACGTGAATTTATATAGCTCTTAGGTAAGATAGTAAACGTATACTGACATATATTGCATGTTATCTTTGTCAGGAGAAGGCAAACTTATCCTGTTTGTTTCTACTAGCAGATTATAATGTGTGTGTGTATGTGTGTGTGTTAGCTTGAATATTAGTTGCATATCAAGTATCAAGACAAACAGACAAGTAAAATGGGACACAGTAGTAAGAATCACTACCCCTTTCTCCTTTAAGTCTGCGATGGTAACACACAACTTCGCCATCTTTCCAGGGATGTAGCATCGGTTTTGAATTATTATTTTAATAGGGAGAAGCAGTTCTAATTTCTTTTCTCTTTCAAGTCTTACCATAATAGTTCTTACTCCACAGGTCAGGAAACTTGTAAGGAAATTCTACTGTTTGTTGAATGTGTCTATTTCGACTGTGCAGTCTGGAACTGAGATAAATAACTACAGAATGTATTTAGAAACCCATTGAACCTAGCATGAGAAAGACCAAAGCCAAAACATCACTAATAAACTAAACCCACTAGTCCCTACTTGCAGTGGCACACCAAAATAGCATTTTGGGTTTCAAGGAATTAATTTCAGTTCAGAGCCAATTTCAGTAATTTCTGAAAATTCTGAGAAGTAACCTTCTTCTAGATTCAAGTACTCAGCTTAGAAAACCAAAACAAAATGAAACAAACACCTCTATAAAGGTTTGTCACTTACAACTGAAATAAAATTTTAGTAGACTGTACATCAATTTCAACCCAAGGGACATCAACAATGGTAAGTACTGCCCCAACCTTACTGCTCATTATAGTTATTCACAATCATCTTGCCTGATTTACCTTCATGTAAGGCCAAACCTAGCAAGACTTTCATCTGAGAGCCTGGTCTGTTTCACCAGGGCCTCCTCACATGGAAGGTCTCAATTGCAATTTCTTTCTTCTTGGGCTGATGAAACAGCTAAATTCTCTGCTTATTTTTGAGAGGCTATTTAGTTATTTACTTCATTGTAAATGCAACTTTACATTTTGGCAAATGTCTTTAGGGGAAAAAGGCTTACTTATAGGCTCAGCTCTCATTCCTCCCTTCTCATTTGGCTAACTTTTTTTTCATTTTTATGTTAGGTATATGTATTTATGGTGTACATGAGATATTTTAAAACAGGCGTATCATATGTAATAATTACATCAGGGTAAATGGGATATCTATCACCTCAAGCATTGATCATTTCTTTGTGTTACAGACATTACAATTATATTGTTTTAGTTATTTTAAAATGTATAGTAAATTATTTTTGACTGTAGCCAGCTTGTTGTGCTCATTTATTCTATCTAACTATGTTTTTATATCCATGAAACATTTCCCTCCCACTCACTATCCGTGCCAGCCTCTGGTAATCATCATTCTATTCTCTATCCCTGTGAGTTTGTTTTAATTTCGTAGCTTCCACAAATGTGTGAAAAATGTATCTCACTTCTGTACCTTGCTTATTTCACTAACATAATATTCTTTCAGTCCATCCGTGTTGTTGCAAAAGACCATATCTCACTATTTTGTATGGCTGAATAGTACTCTATTGTGTATATTCTTTATCTATTCGTCAGTTGACAGACACACTGCTTCCAAATTATGGCTTTTGTGAATAGTTTTGCAATAAATGTGGGAATGGAGATATCTGTTTAATATACTTATTTGCTTTCTTTTGGCTATATACCACACAGTGGGATTTCTGGTTCATATGATAGTTCTATATTTAGTTTTTTGAGGAACATCTTAGTGGCTGTACTAATTTACATTCCCACCAACATTGTAGGAAGCTTCCCTTTGCACCACACGAGAATTCATTATTGCCCGTCTTTTGGATAAAAGCCATTTAACTGAAGTGAAATATTCCATTGTAGTTTCGATTTGAATTTCTCTGATGATCAGTGATATTGAGTATGTTTTTATATACCTGTTTGCCATTTGTATGTCTTCTTTTGAGAAATGCCTATTCTGATCTTTTGCCCTTTTAAAAATCATATTATTAATTTTTTTCTCTTGAATCGTTTGAGCTTCTTACATATTCTGGTTATTAATCTCTTGTCAGATGGATAGTTTGCAAATATTTTCTTCCATTCTGTGGGTTGTCTCTTCCTTCGGTTGTTTGGTTCCTTGGCTGTGCAGAACATTTTTAACTTAAAGTGATCCCATGTGTCCATTTTTGCTCTGGTTACCTGTACTTTTGGAGTATTACTCAAGAATTTTTTGCCCACCCAAAGTCCTGGAGAATTTTCCCAATGTTTTCTCTTAGTAGTTTCATATTTTGAAGGCTTAGATTTAAGTCTTTAATCCATTTTGATTTTATTTTTGTTATGATGACAGATGGGGTCTAATTGTATTCTGCATATGAATATCCAGTTTTTCAAACACAATTATTGAAGACACTATGCTTTTCCCAGTGTATGTTCTTGGTATCTTTGTCAAAAATGAGTTCACTGTAGATGGATGGATTTATTTCTGGGTTCTGTATTCCATTCCATTGGACTATGTTTCTGTTTTTATGACAGTACCATGTTGTTTAGATTATTATAGCTCTGTAGTATAAATTGAAGTTAGCTAGTCTTATTCATTGAGTTTTGTTCTTTTTGCTTGAGATGGTTTTGCCTATTATGGGTTTTTTGTGGTTCCAGATAAATTTTAGAATTGATTTTTTAATTTCCATAATTAATGTCACTGGTATTTTGATAGAGATTACACTAAATTTGTAGATTGCTTTGGGTAGTGTGAATATTTTAACAATATTGATTCTTACAATTTGTGAACATGGAATATCTTTCTATTTTTTGTATGTCCTCTTCAATTGTTTACATTAATATTTCACAGTTTTCATTGTAGAGATCTTTTTTTTATTATTATACTTTAAGTTTTAGGGTACATGTGCACAACGTGCAGGTTTGTTACATATGTATACATGTACCATGTTGGTGTGCTGCACCCGTTAACTTGTCATTTACATTAGGTATATCTCCTAATGCTATCCCTCCCCCCTCTCCTGACCCCACGACAGGCCCCAGTGTGTGATGTTCCACACCTTGTGTCCAAGTGCTCTCATTGTTCAATTCCCACCTATGAGTGAGAACATGTGGTGTTTGGTTTTTTGTCTTGGAGATAGTTTGCTCAGAATGATGGTTTCCAGCTTCATCCATGTCCCTACAAAGGACATGAACTCATCCTTTTTTATGGCTGCATAGTATTCCATGGTGTATATGTGCCACATTTTCTTAATCCAGTCTATCATTGATGGGCATTTGGGTTGGTTCCAAGTCTTTGCTGTTGTGAATAGTGCCCCAATAAGCATACGTGTGCATGTGTCTTTATAGTAGCATGATTTATAAGATTTTGGGTATATACCCTGTAATGGGATGGCTGGGTCAAATGTTATTTCTAGTTCTAGATCCTTGAGGAATCACCACACTGTCTTCCACAATGGTTGAACTAGTTTACAGTCCCACCAACAGTGTAAAAGTGTTCCTATTTCTCCACATCCTCTCTAGCACCTATTGTTTCCTGACTTTTTAATGATCGCCATTCTAACTGGTGTGAGACGGTATCTCATTGTGGTTTTGATTTGCATTTCTCTGACGGCCAGTGATGATGAGCATTTTTTCATGTGTCTTTTGGCTGCATAAATGTCTTCTTTTGAGAAGTGTTCGTATACTTTGCCCTCTTTTTGATGGGGTTGTTTGATTTTTTTTTTTTTTTTTGCAAATTGGTTTGAGTTCTTTGTAGATTCTGGATATTAGTGCTTTGTCAGATGGGTAGATTGTAAACATTTTCTCCCATTCTGTAGGTTGCCTGTTCAGTCTGATGATAGTTTCTTTTGCTGTGCAGAAGCTCTTTAGTTTGATTAGATCCCATTTGTCAATTTTGGCTTTTGTTGCCATTACTTTTGGTGTTTTAGTCATGAAGTCCTTGCCCATGCCTATGTCCTGAATGGTATTGCCTAGGTTTTCTTCTAGGGTTTTTACAGTTTTAGGTCTAACATTTAAGTCTTTAATCCATCTTGAATTAATTTTTGTATAAGGTGTAAGGAAGGGATCCAGTTTCAGCTTCCAACATATGGCTAGCCAGTTTTCCCGGCACCATTTATTAAATAGGGAATCCTTTCCCCATTTCTTGTTTTTGTCAGGTTTGTCAAAGATCACTGATCTTTGAGGCATGCTATTTTCTTGGCGGCATACTTCATTCTTTTTTCCTTTGCCTTCTCTGACTGTGTGTTTTCAAATATCCTGTCTTCAAGCTTACTCATTTTTTCTTCTGCTTGATCAATTCTGCTGTTAGGAGACTCCAAAGCAATATTCAGTATACTAGTTGCATTTTTGAGCTTGACAATTTCTGCTTTTTAAAGATTATTTTAATCTGTTTGTTAAATTTATCTGATAGGTTTCTGAATTCCTTCTCTGTGCTATCTTTAAAATTTGTTGAGCTCCCTCAAAACAACTATTTTGAATTCTCTGTCTGAATAATCACATATATCTGTCACTCTGGGATTGGTCTCTGGTACCTTACTTAGTTTGTTTGGTGAGTTCATATTTTCCTTGATGCTTGGAGGTGTTCTTTGATGTCTAGGTCTTGAAGAGTTAGGTATTTATTGTAGTTTTCTCGGTCTGGGCTTGTTTGTACCCATCCTTCTTGGGAAGGCTTTTGGAGTATTCAAAGGGAATTGAGGCATCTAAGCCTCTAGATAAAGTTCTTCCCACTCTTCCCTCTCCTTTCTCCTTTCCTCATGCAGAGTTAGTCTTTCCCCATGGCCACCACTGCCCCAGGCCCATGGCGAGTACTGTCTGGCTATTACTGATATTCACTCAAGCCTAAAAGGCTCTTCCGTCAGCTTGTGGTAAACGCTGCTAGGCCTGGGTATCCCTCATCAGGGCAGTGAGCTCCCCTCTGGCTCAGAGCAGGTCCAGAAATACCATTCAGGAGCCAAGGCACAGAATCAGGGACCCCAGGATACTGCTAAGTGCTCTACTCCACTGTGGCCAAGCTGGTGCCTAAGCCGCAAGACAAAGTCCCCTTTACTCTTCTTTCTCCTTTCCTTAAGCAGGAGGATACTGTCTTCATGGTCAGCACAGCTGGGGATGAGCTGAGTCGCACTTGAAGTCACCACGGCCCTGGGTCTTACCCAAGGCCCACTGTGAGTGCTGCCTGGGTACTGCTAGTGTATATTCAAGGCCCATGGATTCTTGAGTCAGCATGTAATGAATCCTGCTAGGAGTAGGTCTTTCCCCTCAAGGCAGCAGGTTCCCTTTTGGCCTAGGGTGTGTCTAGAATTGACACGCTAGCTAGGGCATGGAATGTGGGCCACAGAATTCTGCCCGGTGCCCTATTCTACTGTGGCTGAGCTGGTATCCAAGTTGCAAGACAAACCCTGTTTATTCTCCCGTCTCCTCTTCTCAAGCAGAAGAAAGAAACTCTCCCATAGCTGTGAGCTGTGCTTCTTGGGGTTGGGAGAAGGGTGATGCCAGCATTCTCATGACTGTTCTAGCTGGTGTCTCACTAGGTCTTGTGCACTGCAAGTTCACTGGCTCTAAGACCAGCACAGCACCAGGATTTGCCCAGGAATTGCAATCCTGTGGCCTAAACTGCCTTCAAGTGTACGACCCCAGAGTGCTTTATGCTATGGTGGTGGAGCTTACTGGAACCCTTATTGCACCATAAAGTTGCTTCTGGGGGATGGGGAAGGGGTAGTTTCTGCAATCCAAGACTGTCTTTCCTACCATCTTCAGTGCCTCTTTTCTTGATATGATTTTAAAACCAAGTACTGTGATTGCTTATCTAATTTTTAGTTCTTAATGAAGGTGTTTTCTTCTGTGGATAGTTGTTCAATTTGATTTTCCTGAAAGTGGGACATTCACTGGAGGGTTCTCTTTTTATTGCTTTTTGTTTTTGTTTCTCAAGTCTCTTTAGCCTTCTGAATGAATTGAAACCTCTATTTCTTTTCTGCTTCTCAAAAGTAAGCTTTTCTCAGGCAAAACCCAGATTCTTGAACTCGTGCCTAGGGACCAGAATCAGAAAGTGTCCAGAGGGAAGAAGGCAATAGCCTGTCATGTCATCCCTTCACAGTTCTCTTGTCTCCTCTATTTCAGGTTGATTCTTCAGCTCTCCAAAGTCAATAAAAATATATATTTGTGTATTTTCCATCTGAGTTATTCTCAAAAGGGTCATTGGTAAGCTACAAACAACTCCTTCATACCTAGAAATACAAGTCATGTTAATTATGTGAAAGTAAATAAAATAGTTTTCATTGGATAACTGGAGAATTTTTGGGTCAACAACTGGTATGCACCACGTTTCTTCTCATATTGATTTATAAAGTTACAGATAAAAGAAGGTCATCCTGCTTTTTTTCTCATCACTTTTTTTTTCCTAGAGCAATACACAGATTCAGGTCTATGCATTTGGATATTTTAGGAATTTTACTTTTGCTTCTCTACTGTTTTTTTTTTCCTGATCTGTTATTTTTAGATGAAATTGTTTAATTTTAAAGTTCCTTATGTCCCCCATATCTTTTACTTTCTTATCCTTTGCATATTTCCATTACTGTATTTTGAATTTTGAGAAGAATCCCTCAACCTTTTTTCTATGCCAGTAATATACTTCACTAAAAGGTGAGTTCCATAGTTAGGATTTAATTTTGTTAACTCATTTTTTCTTTGGTATATGTGTCATACACATTCATACTTAAATATCAGCTCACCTTTTCTTATGCCCTTTATTATCTTTCATGAATATGAGTATTGCCTCCTTGTCAAGAATGTCAAATAAATCTTGAACAGTTTTCCTGTTTTTAGCTAAGAACCTTTTCCCAGTTAAGACTTTCTTTGAAACAATAGGAAACTATTTTCCATGCCTTTCAATTAGTTTTCAATAACGAATTATTAGGGTTTTATTTTTCTTTAACTATGTTGTAGACAGAAAAGAGTTATCTGACCAGGAGTTTGCCAATAGACAGGGCATTTGCCTTGCTTATTTTCCATTTTGAGGTTAAGTGAAAATCTTTATCACAGCTACAATGAGAGTGTGAGGTGTGTGAGGTGGTAGTTCAGGTTATACCCAATGTCCAGGACTTAGTGAGCATTCAGCTAGTGCAGAGTTGAAGTGGGTTGTTCCTTGACCACCAGACCTGACTCTTTTTATTAGTTCCTGATTTTTGACAAAGGGAATTTGTCAGTGATTGTTGCTAAATCAATACATTTGTAGGGGGACAGATGGGGAAGGAAGGTCCAGGGCTTCCCATTCCACCATGTTGCTTCTGTGATGATTCTTATATTTATTTCTGAAAATAAAGATAATGAAATGATTCAATGAATGTATCATTGTATACACATACACACACATATGTGTATACATATATATGTGTGGGTGTGTGAGAGTTAAATAATGAAGAAAAACATTAGTGATTAAAAAAAGGATCATGAGAAAACCAACATTTCTGAATTTTGTAGCTGATTTAGCAATTTTTTTCAATTTTTCCATGTTATAATACATTCCTAAAAGTTTCTAAAATAAAGACTTCTAGTATACAATTTTTGTGACTATATATCCCCATTCAGTGTTTTCTTTTTTAATTTTGACTCTATGAACTCTATGAACACTTGATATCAATACAGTACTTGATTCTGTAACAAGTAAACATGACCAAGTTTCATCTCTCTCTTCCTTCCTCAAATGAGTGCTTGTGGCATAAATTAGTCCACACATGGTTATGCATCATTGCTCACTGACATCTCTATGTGACATACAATTTTAAAAATCACCTTGAGACAAAACTCAAGCTGTGAGACACCAGATGGGAACTGGATTTTAAAATATATTCTGTGATTTCTTTTCAAACTTGGCTTACAGTTATCACATAAAACTATAGAAAAATGTTCAGATATTTAAATTTTTACAGGTCAGTCAGAGACAGAGACAGTTGACAACTTTAAATAATCCAGTTATCAAATTGTAACAACGATTTCTTATTGAATGATCTGTATTGCACACATTGGTATTATATAAAATTAATATTCTCAGCCAGGCACAGTGGCTCATACCTGTAATCCCAGCACTTTGGGAGGCTGAGGCAGGTGGATCACGAGGTCAGGAGATCGAGACCATACAGGCTAATACGGTGAAACCCTGTCTCTACTAAAAATACAAAAAATTAGCTGGGCGTGGTGCCGGGCGCCTGTAGTCCCAGCTACTCGGGAGGCTGAGGCAGGAGAATGGCATGAACCTGGGAGGCAGAGCTTGCAGTGAGCTGAGATTACACCGCTGCACTCCAGCCTGGGCGACAGAGCAAGACTCCGTCTCAAAAAAAAAAAATAATAATAAAATAAAATAATATTCTGTGATTTTCTGTTAGTTACATTCTTGAATAGTCTACTTTTTATAATTTTAAATATTTGTGATCCTTCTAGACTCTTACCACCAAAATTTAGAATGTATTGTATTAAAACAATATCTTCTATTTTGGAAATAAAATGTGTTCTTCAATTTTGATGCCAGTTTTGATGCTGAAGTTGGTCGTTTCATCACATAAACTCTGAGCTAAAACCCACTCCACTTGCAAATTTAAATCATAGGAATATTTTTAGGAATACAATCTGAAATTAGAACCTTGAATGTAAGTCTTATCAAGAAGTAATGACTACTGACCTCCTTCACCTCTCTTCTTGCTGACAGATACAATACAAGCAAACTGCTGCCAGACAAAGTCAATCATATTTTGGCCATATTAGCATCATTCCACTTTTTAAAAGGAAATAATTACTTTCCCTTTCTTTTCCTTATCCTGGCTTCATATATACCTACATTAAGACAAATCACTTAATTCTAAATGTAGGCATAGTCATAACAACAGTTGAAAGAAATAATGAAATTTTAATAGTCCCTTATCTAACCCAATCAATTTATGAAACATAATCTTCTTATAAATCAGTCATCAGGAATCTGAAAAGCACATGATTAGATGATCTAAAAGTATTTCTTAGCCATCTGGGAGTGTGCAGTTAGGTAGAGCTACCACTGACATAATGATGAAAGAAACTCCTTAAAGATATTTTGATTTGAGAGGGCAGGCCAGTGGGGCATAGTTCTGGATCAATTAGGAGAAAGGAGAAGAGAAGGGAGAATGGGAGAATATGCACGAAGACTAGTCACAAGGACTAGGAACTAGGCTGGGAGTTAAGATTGAAAACATAGTTTTAGATTTGAGCTGCTTATAATTTTAGGAACGGCACGGACCATTGAGGAGTCTATTCTTGGTACAAAGATTTTATAATTTTTAAAATATGGCATTGAGCCTAAATCATAGATTTGCTAGATTTTTCCCCCAGAAAGAGTAGCTAGACAAAGAGACACATTAAAAAAATTAAGATAATAATTCTGATTCAGTTATTTCATTGATTCCTAATAGTCATTAAAACTGACAAAAAGACCGAGGGTAGCTCTAGCTGTTAAATAAGCCATTTGATACACCCCCACACTGTGGAAACTAAGATTGTGAAGAAGTTAGTCAGGATTAATGACTAGGGGTTTAAATAAATCACTTATCTTAAAAATCCAATCAGAAAAAAAATGTTTAAAAGCACGTAGAAAAATATAGTATGGTAATTGTGGCTGAGATCTGGAGTTCCATCCAGCTGGATTCAGACCATACTTTTCTGGCATTATTTACTGTGTGACCCAATTTAAACTACTTACTCTGTGAAACTCAGCTTCCTTATATAAAATGAGCATAATAATATAAACAGTATGTTTATGAGGATTAAATGAGGTAAAGCATGGTGCAGTACTTGGCACAGTGACGGGTACATATCAAATACATAATATATTTTATTTATTGTCATTACTGTTAATGTAATCATTTTGATGTCTGCTTATAGGTGACAGCTTCCCAGTTTAGAAACATAAAGGGATCATGGTTCAGACTTAAGCAAGAACAATACATTGAAACCCAATCAATCAGCTTTGTCAGGAAATCTGCTGTAGCTAGAAAGGAAACAAGGGTGGAGATTAAAATTGGAAACTAAGTGAGGCATGGCAAACCAGTGATCCTCAAAAAGATAGGGGATCAGGGGTTTGCAACCTGACTGAGCCATGTCGAAGTCATAGGGGGAGGTAAACAGAAATCTAGACAGTTTTTTTGAATGCAATATACTTCATGGACCTGAACAAAAGGAGCAAAAAAAAAAAAAAAAAAAAAATAGGTAATGATGAAGTAATAGTAGGACCAGGAATATACTGATGTCATTACCCAAGCGTGACCTAGTACTCTTTAAGTGCCTCTTGGCTATAATAACACTATTGACCAAAACCTTGTTACCAGCCATAAGTAATCACTAACTGTTGAGAAGTTCTGATATTGCAGGAATTTCAGGATAGGGAGCCACGCAAATCATTATATTGTGGGTCAGAATTTTGGAAGGGTTTTATAATAGGTTTACTTATCTTTGCTAAAAATCTCTGATACTGGCTTCAGCTTAGTCCAACAAGTGATCATGTCTTTTGAAATGCCTACCTATGACCTTACTGGCAATTTTCTTTTCTTTCTTTCTTTTTTTTTTTTTTTTCAAGTTTCTGTTAGCACAGGCAAGCTTTATGTAGATTGGTTCATTTTTCTGTCTTCCTTTATAAAAACTTCTAAAGAAATGTCAAGAGAAAATAATTTCCAATATATGACCGAACTTTGCATTTAGTTTCAAATTTCTAAAACTACAAATGACACGTGAGACAAGGAATAAACACTTTTTATAAATAAATCAAATGATGGATTTATGGATTTGGGAGTGGAAACTTAATAGAATAAATGCGGATTGGGAGATTACTAATATAAATGCTACCCATATAAGCAAATGCAATAGTGAAATCATAGAGGGAAATGAGAAAATAGAGGTCAGATACTATGATTGTAAAAAAAAAATTGGGGTACATTAAGTTTTTTCATTTTTTCTCCCGTTCATTTCTTTGCTATTCCTGTTTTTATCTGTTATAATAACTAAAAATATTACTAAAATGCAAAGGATTCACGTTTATTTCTAGTTTTACCAAAGAAATGGTGAGGTAGAAACTCTGTTTTGTATCCAGTCTTTAAAAATTATCTACAAGAGATGGAATAGGGAGTGGTAGCAATGTAGTGAAAAGCAGCCCAAATCATGTGTATGTACAGTAGAAAATAGATAAATATGAACAAAATTCGCTGATTTCAAAAAAATTTCTAGGATTCTATTTCGTTAATCTTTTCTTCTTCAAAAAAACAGATAAAATGAAAATTTATTATATAGTAGGCTATGTAGGTGACTGCTTGGCAAGATGGCATTCCAGGCTGACATGAAATGCTAACACTATAAAATATAAACATAGATCATGGCTTCTGAGTTAAGCAAAGACAATACATAGAGGCTCAATCTATTAGTCAGTTTATGTAAGAAAATATGGCTGCAGTTAGAAAGCAAAAAAAAAAAAAAGTAAATATTTACATGCACAAAAAGGAGAGAATTTGATGTGAGTGCTTTATGTACAGACAAATGCAGTACTGGCTGAGGATCGTGTAGGAAAAGATTAGTATATAAGATCTAATAGTGGGGAACTATGGTTTAAATGCCCAAAAGTAAGCAGATGATATGGCTTTAAGCCTACTCAAAATGCAGCTCAAATTAAGAAGTTTTCATAAATTGAGAACCTTCAAAGACTAATGAGCATATGAAAAGAAGAGAAGTTTTAAATCTTTGCTCACTGGTTCACGTATATCTGAAAGATTTTGCAAAGAGCCCATTAAAAGAGAACATTCATAGGATCCAACTTTGATTTCACAAGTTCAAGTTAGCTCTGTGCTTTAATACCATTTTCCATGAGAAAGAGGGGTTAAAATTATGATGACATCTAATGTGTCAATAATGATGGATATTTTAGACATGGATAGTCTCATAACGACTTTATAGATGCAAAGGACCAGATTAGTAAGGAGCTCATTCACCAAAACAAGCCAAAAAGTGGATGAACATCTTTGAAGAGTTGTTAACTATGTTCTACGAGCCTACAAATCTACTGTTCTTAGTAAGTAAAATCCTAAATACTCCATGCTCAAATACTTTTGTCGAGAGGATATTTATTTTTATGTCATCACATTGAACTGACACCAAGAATCAGTGTAACATGGGCTTGTTGAAAGCAGAGCTGCATGTTAAAGTGAATTTAACATTTGCTGTCTGCAGTTTTACCACTCTGTAAAAGAAGGATGCCCTGCTTCTCGGCCTTTTGGCTAAGATCAAGTGTAGTAAAAGAAGGATGCCCTAAACACTGCAGGCACTAAGAGAATTATTAATGGATTAGGAAACAGAAAATTAAAATACTCTATTGTGCCATGGGACAGAAAGAAATACGTCATTGTTTTTTGCAATAGAAATGTCTGTTCATAAATAGTAATACTGTGTAAGTGGTTTGTAAACAATTTACTGTTACAGTATCTGTTATTTTATAAAAATGAACAATAAATCATCACTTAACCTCATCAGTAAGTTCTTGGAAACTGTGACTTTGAGCAAAACAGTGTATCATGAAACCAATTTTACCATAGGCTTATTGATATAAACAAGAGTAAAAGTTCCTAAAGCAGATGTGTTGCCACAAAAACATAACCAAACTTCTAAATAGACTCAAAACACTTCTAATATTAAACATTGAAATAAATGTAAGCCATACTTACATTTAAGAAAGATTAATAAAAACAAGTAAAGTAATTATTTACCTTATTTTTGGTGATTTAGTGAGAGACAGTGGTGATGTCAGAAATTGTTAGGAGTTCCTCCTGTCACCATGCAATTGTGTCATTTATTGTCATGCATTTATATGATTATTGTAGACTTATTAAAAATTTTTATTTTACAATAATTTTTCATTTATTTTCTAACCCATATATTCCAGTCAAGGGAGGTGGGTGGGCTGGGCACCGTGGCTCACGCCTGTAATCCCAGCACCTTGGGAGGCCAAGGTGGGCTGATCACGAGGTCAGGAGATGGAGACCACCCTGGCTAACACGGTGAAAGCCCATCTCTACTAAAAATACAAACAACAACAACAACAACAACAAAAACAAAATAGCCGGGTGCGGTGGCAGGTGCCTGTAGTCCCAGCTACTCGGGTACTTGGGAAGCTGAGGCAGGAGAATGGCGTGAACCCGGGAGGCAGAGCTTGCAGTGAGCCAGGATCGCGCCACTGCTCTCCAGCCTGGGCAACAGAGCGAGACTCCATCTCAAAAAAAAAAAAAAGAGATGGGTGGCTGGAACCTCTCCCGGCAGTGCAGGGAACAAGATAGGAACCAGCCAGGACACGGCATCATCCCACCACAGGGTAAACACACTCATATGCCTACACTTTCTCAGACGGGGAAATTTAAACACTGGTTCACCAAACTTGCACATCTTTAGGATGCAGGAGGGGTCAACCTAAGATAATCAAAAGGATCAGAATCTAATTTAAAGAGAATTTGTTCAAGCACAAAGTATGAGGCTAGACCACCTGGAAACACCAACGCCAAAAGAATGGAGTCAGCATTCCAAAGTAGGCACGTTAAGATTTTATCTATAGGCAGAGACAGAGGAGCTTTCAGCAGGATTACATTATTTGTATTATACAAGGCTGGCACATAATTATAGCAGTTGATTGGTTATAGGCAGTGTTTCCTTTTGGGAAGGGTACATTTAGCACTTTATAAAGAGGATGTAATAATCATGGGTTTTCTGTCATCTGGTCTAAGCAAAGCAGGAGAGAAAAAGGGGAAGTTCATCGATAATAAGGGTCGCTAATTAAGAAGGCAGGAGGTTTTTGTCCCTGACATTATTTCATTCTCTCCAGTAATTGTAAAAGAAGAAAGCAAGTTAATCTATAATCTGAGAACAGAAGTTGTAATCATATGAGGCTGAGATTACAGCCCTATTTCTCTCAAAGCTTAAAATGTCTTTTGGAGTTCCAACAGCTTTTAAATTTTATTTCTTTTCACAAAGGAAACTGGTGTACCTAAAGAAAACCCAGGCAGACATGGGGAGAGCTACAAATTCCACGCAGTCAGTGGCCCCAGCCAGAAATAGATTTCTTTCTAGGCAGTGTTATGACAAAATGACATTGAATGAAATGACATTACTTGAGGAACTACTGTATATTAAGACAAAAAATACATTTGGAAAAAACGGCAATTAGAATTGTTAGAAAATGTAGATGTTAAAATGAATATGCAGAATAGTAGACATTGTTTAAGGGAAAATTATTTAAAATACCTGAAACTGTGAAATGAGAGAATGAGTATACTCAAAAAAGATGAAAATATATGGAAGACAATTAAAAGGGAAAACATATGTCTGATTAGAAGAGCCTGACCCAGTAAGTCCAAGAGAAGAGTTTCCTCTAACTATAGGTAATATAGAAATTAGATAGAGGCCTGATGCCATGGCTCATGCCTGTAATCCTTGCACTTTAGGAAGCTGAAGAGGGACGATAGCTTGAGCCCAGGAATTCGAGATCCAGCCTGTGCAACATAGCGAAACCCTGTCTCTAAAAGGAACTACAAAAATGAGCAAAGCATGGTGGCACACAGCTCTAGTCCCAACTGTTTGGGAGGCTGAGGTGGGAGGATCACTTGAGCCTGAGAGGTAGAGGCTGTAGTGAGCTGTGATTGTGCCACCGTACTCCAGCCTGGGTGACAGAGCAATATCCTGTCTCAAAAAAAAAAAAAAAAAAAAGAGACAGAAATACCTATAAAGATAGAGAGAGATAAGGAAGGGAGGGAAAGGTAAAGAAAGACAAATTGGGAAAGAGACTGAGAAAGAGAAAAAGGAGAAAATACGAAGAGAATTATGTATTCAAGTTAAAAAAATAGATCAGATAAATACTTTTCTACTAGTGTTTATAAATTATTATAAATGTTTCTAGAAAATGAACCAGGGAATTTATAGATCTATAGTATTGGATGACATTTAATTATTAATGTGACATGAATACCCCAAAACGTTTACAGGTAACGCTTCACAGTATCTTTGGGGAATAAAAAGCTCTTTCACATAAATAATCTTTCAGAGATTAGAAGAAAATAAAAACGACCCCAGGATGGACTATCTAACTCATGACATATGGGAAATTATAGTTCTAAGATGCATATATAAAATATTCTGGGTTAGATATGTTTTACAATTTACCATTTGCTTTATTTTTAGAGTGGTAATGTCTATATATTTACAAATTATGTAATATTCTCAATAATCTACAACAGTCTATTATAGTAATAGCAACCTGTTTATATGAATATTAATATTTCTATAACGAAATATATAACTATTGGCACAAAGTTAGAAAAGGACTATTATGACTATTGTTAAAGCAAACCAAATATGGCCTGAGAAGGACTCCGTACTTCTATATTTGAGTCCTTGTGAATGAACTGTAACCTAGCTTAATAGTCAGACAAAATTGAAAACTTGGCTGGGCGCAGTGCCTCATGCCTGTAATCCCAGCATTTTCGGAGGCTGAGGTGGGTGGATCATCTGAGTTCAGGAGTTCGAGAATAGCCTGTCCAACATGGTGAAACCCCATCTCTACTAAAAGTACAAAAAGCCTGAGAAGTAGAGCCTGGTTGTGGTGGTGGTGGATGCCTGTAATCCCAGCTACTTAGGAGGCTAAGGCAGGAGAATTGCTTGAACCCAGGAGGTGGAGGTTGCAGTGAGCCAAGATTGTGCTATTTGCACTCCAGCCTTGGTGATGAGCAAAACTCTGCCTCAGAATAAAAAAAAAAAAATATTGAAAACTTAATAGTATGCACGGAAGCATGGGTAGCAATAGCTGAGTGTTGTCCATACTTCAGTGGCCACACTTCCAACCACTCATAGACCACTGAGTGTTCAAACTACATTCAAACAAGGCACATGCTTAGCTGTAACCAATCTCTGTTTCTGTACCTCACTTCTGATTCCTGTACATCACTTTATCTTTTTTGTCTGTAAACTTGTTTTGACCATGAGGGATCTGGAGACATTCATTGCTGAATTAAACTCCTTTAAATTAAATTCAGCTGAAGATTTTGTTTTATCAGATGATGTCAGGAGTGGGATCCAAAATGGAGCTTCTAGAAACCCCCAGGATCACTGAGTGAACACACAAAGTACCTGCAGGACCCACTTGTGTCCATTGATCTCTCAGAGCAGCTGGAATAGTGGGTGAGCTCCTTCTTGGATTTCGAAGCTCCACGGATTTGTTTTTTGCGCTCTCTGAGTTTCTTTGAGCCAATTTCTGATCCAAAGTGGGTTTGGAGTCGAGAAAGAAACTAGACTGGGTCCAGGAATGGATTTGATCTGGGAATTAACTGGCTTAGATCCAGCTAGAGGCCTCTTACATCCGACTGGGTCAGAAAGGAACTGGTAGTAAGCAGTAATATTACACGGGTTATAAAATTTGGCTTTTGAAAATTCAGAGGGATTTTTGTGTTCTACCCCTTTGTTTCATTTTTCTTGCATGCTTAGATAAGAAAAATCATTGGACGAGTTAATCAAGAGAACCTAACCAATATTTTAGGCAAATGGGATCCTTGATTTTGGGAAAACTGAATTCCTTCTGGCTTATACTTTAGGCCTGGGAGGCAGCAAAGTCTTATAGAAACTGCAAAATCTACTAAAGGTAACTTAACAGTGGAACTTCCCGAATGAACAACAATGCATTGAAGTACATTTAAAAGTGAGGGCTCTCGGTAAAGTCCCTTCTGGCTAAGAATGGGTTTGGCACAACAGGATGTCAACTGCTGTTCTCTTTGGAATAATCTGCCTTGCACTCTTTGCTGACGGCTGTGGGTGACAAGATTAGGCATGTACAGGATCGCGGGACACGGGGAGCTTTTTCCTCCCTAAAAGGGGAAACTAGAGGTGATGAGACTGCTGGAAAAAATCCCTTTGCTACCGAGAAGCAGCCACCTGAGCTTTTCAGTGTCACTAAATAGGTGGATCTTTCTCTGGCCTCCCTGATCATTTTGCCTGCCCCACCTTGCACAGGCAATGCTTTTCTCTTTCTCCTTTCCCTTTCTTTCTTTTGTATTACTCAGGGTGACTATCTTGCCCAGAGACCGTGTGTTGAAACCCCTAGTTGGAGGTTGGATTAAAGATGTCGGGGCCCATCTGAAGGGAAATTTGAGTCTTACCAGTTTGATATTGGGTGCTAAGCAGAGTGGCTAATGTCTACCTTTTATCACATGTATTTTGCTCTGGATAATTTTCCTTTATGATGTGTCTTGGCCCCCAGTGCAATGGTGCCGCAAGCTGAGTCACTAGGGCAGCTCAGAGAAAGGGAACCCAGAAGCCTGGCATGTGGGCAAAAGGGTAAAAGTTTCTTACCAGTCAGATTTCTGGCTTCTCTCTTTCTGTGCAAATGGTTGAATGAATGGTAAAAATCACTGTTTATCTATTCTGTAAATTTTTTATTAATGAGAAAAAGAATTGTGAGGCTAGTCCTTAAACTGACATGCTATGAATTTGTTTTTCTGTTTCGAGGGGTACCTTAGGATAAAACTTGGGCTTAGGACCCCATAAGCTTGCACTCAAGACGGCCCAGCAAGCTGGTTAGTAACAAACTTTCCTGAGGTCTCTGAAACAAACCAAAAAACTAGATGCGGTCTCTAACTTGTTTTATGTTCTTGGGAGCTTGACCTTGTAACCACATGACAGTATTTTTGGTCTCCACCTTCCAGGGAAAGGGAATTTTAGGTTTTATGTCATAGTTAGCTCTAAAAATCATCTTGAGTAGTTAAAAACCTTCACAAGCTCAAAATTAACTACTCTAGACTCCTTCAGGGAAGTGTGATGGAGACTGTCCTGTGCTACAGCTCAGTAGCTAGGTTCTTTCCACTTCGCACTGGTGGTCTGAGTGGGATTCCCTGCTTAGGAAGTAAGTCCTTTCTGGTTTCATATCCACCAGACCTGTTGTCTTTAACTCCACGGACTATCTTAAATTTTCCTTTCTCTGAGCACCTGGGAGGTTACTTTGGTAAAATTCAAAAGCCAGAAATATTGGCCATTTGGCCTGGCTAAAATTGGGTAATAAGAAATTTTAAAAGGACTTTATTAAAGAGTGCTACGGTTAAAAGCAAGCTTAATTAAAACTGGATATTCAGGCTTGAACAGCCTGGACTCCATGGGAAAAACAGGAGGCACCAGAAACCCCTTTCCTGGCCCTGTTTTTCCAAGGACTCCACCATAAAGCAAATAACCAGGTGAGAATCTTAAAACAGACAAATGAAAAATCTTTCAACTACTGTAGTAATCTTCCATCTGTCTGTGTAATTATATATTGTTGTGCATAGTTTATATAAAAGAGCTCTAATATATTGACAAACAAAAATAAGCACTTACATATTTTGAAAGCAAAATAAAAAGTGTTCTTGCCTTTTAGTTCATGTGACTTAAGTAATCTTGCGGAGAAAGATAGTTTTAAGCAAGAGCAAACACATTCAAAAGCTGGCAGAAGGCAAGAAATAACTAAGATCAGAGCAGAACTGAAGGAGACAGAGACATGAAAAAACCCTTCAAAAAATCAATGAATCCAGGAGCTGGTTTTTTGAAAAGATCAACAAAATTGATAGAGCACTAGCAAGACAAAGAAGAAAAGAGAGAAGAATCAAACAGACTCAATAAAAAATGATAAAGGGGATATCATCACCGATCCCACAAAAATTCAAACTACCATTAAAGAATACTATAAACACCACTGTGGATGTAAACTAGAAAAATCTAGAAGAAATGGGTAAATTCTTGGACACATACACCCTCCCAAGACTAAACCTGGAAGAAGTTGAATCCCTGAATAGACCAATAACAGGCTCTGAAATTGAGGAAATAATTAAAAGCCTACCAACCAAAAAAAGTCCAGGACCAGATGGATTCACAGCTGAATTCTACCAGAGGTACAAGGAGGAGCTGGTACCATTCCTTCTGAAACTATTCCAATCAATAGAAAAAGACAGAATCCTCCCTAACACATTTTATGAGGCCAGCATCATCCTCATACCAAAGCCTGGCAGACACACAACAAAAAAAGAGAATTTTAGACCAATATCCCTGATGAACATCGATGCAAAAATCATCAATAAAATACTGGCAAACCGAATCCAGCAGCACATCAAAAAGCTTATCCACCATGATCAAGTGGGCTTCATCCCTGGGATGCAAGGCTGGTTCAACATACGCAAATCAATAAACGTAATCCAGCATATAAACAGAACCAAAGACAAAAACCACATGATTATCTCAATAGATGCAGAAAAGGCCTTTGACAAAATTCAACAATGCTTCATGCTAAAAACTCTCAATAAATAAGGTATTGATGGGATGTATCTCAAAATAATAAGAGGTATTTATGACAAACCCACAGCCATTATCATACTGAATGAGCAAAAACTGGAAGCATTCCCTCTGAAAACTGGCACAAGACAGGGATGCCCTCTCTCACCACTCCTATTCAACATAGTGTTGGAAGTTCTGGCCAGGGCAATCAGGCAAGAGAAAGAAATAAAGGGTATTCAATTAGGAAAAGAGGAAGTCAAATTGTCCCTGTTTGCAGATGACATGATTGTCTATTTAGAAAACCCCAGCATCTCAGCCCAAAATCTCCTTAAGCTGATAAGCAACTTCAGCAAAGTCTCAGGATACAAAACCAACGTGCAAAAATCACAAGCATTTTTGTACACCAATAACAGACAAACAGAGAGCCAAATCATGAGTGAATTCCTATTCACAGTTGCTTCAAAGAGCATAAAATACCTAGGAATCCAACTTACAAGGTATGTGAAGGACTTCTTCAAGGATAACCGCAAAACACTGCTCAACGAAATAAAAGAGGACACAAACAAATGGAAGAACATTCCATGCTCATGGATAGGAAGAATCAATATCATTAAAATGGCTATAATGCCCAAGGTAATTTACAGATTCAATGGCATCCCCATCAAGCTACCAATGAATTTCTTCACAGAATTGGAAAAAACTACTTTAAAGTTCATATGGAACCAAAAAAGAGTCCACACTGCTAAGACAGGCCTAAGCCAAAAGAACAAAGCTGGAGGCGTCACGCTACCTGACTTCAAACTATACTACAAAGCTATAGTAACCAAAACAGCATGGTACTGGTACCAAAACAGAGATATAGACCAATGGAGCAGAACAGAGCCCTCAGAAATAATACCACACATCTACAACCATCTGATCTTTGACAAACCTGACAAAAATGAGAAATGGGGAAAGGATTCCCTATTTAATAAATGGTGCTGGGAAAACTGGCTAGCCATATGTAGAAAGTTGAAACTGGATCCCTTCCTTACACCTTATACAAAAATTAATTCAAGATGGATTAAAGACTTACATGTTAGACCTAAAACCATAAAAACCCTAGAAGAAAACCTAGGCAATACCATTCAGGACATAGGCATGGGCAAGGACTTCATGACTAAAACACCAAAAGTAATGGCAACAAAAGCCAAAATTGACAAATGGGATCTAATTAAACTAAAGAGCTTCTGCACAGCAAAAGAAACTACCATCAGAGTGAACAGGCAACCTACAAAATGGGAGAAAATTTTTGCAACCTACTCATCTGACAAAGGGCTAATATCCAGAATCTACAATGAACTCAAACAAATTTACAAGGAAAAAACAAACAACCCCACCAAAAAGTGGGCAAAGGACATGAACAGACACTTCTCAAAAGAAGACATTTATGCAGCCAAAAAACACATGAAAAAATGCTCATCATCACTGGCCATCAGAGAAATGCAAATCAAAACCACAATGAGATACCATCTCACACCAGTTAGAATGGCCATCATTAAAAAGTCAGGAAACAATAGGTGCTGGAAAGGATGTGGAGAAATAGGAACACTTTTACACTGTTGGTGGGACTGTAAACTGGTTCATCCATTGTGGAAGTCAGTGTGGAGATTCCTCAGGGATCTAGAACTAGAAATACCAATTGACCCAGCCATCCCATTACCGGGTATATACCCAAAGGACTATAAATCATGCTGCTATAAAGACACATGCACACATATGTTTATTGTGGCACTATTCACAACAGCAAAGACTTGGAATCAACCCAAATGTCCAACAACAATTGACTGGATTAAGAAAATGTGCCGTATATACACCATGGAATACTATGCAGCCATAAAAAAATGATGAGTTCACATCCTTTGTAGGGACATGGATGAAGCTGGAAACCACCATTCTGAGCAAACTATCTCCAGGACAAAAAAACAAACACTGTATGTTCTCACTCATAGGTAGAAATTGAACAATGAGAACACTTGGACACAGGAAGGGGAACATCACACACTGGGGCTTGTGGTGGAATGGGGGGAGAGGGGAGGGATAGCATTAGGAGATATACCTAATGTAAATGACGAGTTAATGTGTGTAGCACACCAACATGGCACATGTATACATATGTAACAAACCTGCACGTTATGCACATGTACCCAAGAACTTAAAGTATAATGAAAAATAATAATAATAAAAATTATTGGTAAAATAGACATTTGGTCTTAATTATGCAGGTAAGATACTAAGTTTACTAAATGCTTTAAGGTTATAAACTGCTTCTTAGGCTGTTGAAAATTGTTCAATTTACCTACCTTGGAGATATTAGATTCTAGATTAGGCCTGGGAGATGTGGACTAGTTGGTCATGCCCCCTAGCTGTGCAGGAGAGGTAGTCCTTATCTGCACTTCTGCCTGGTGTGTCCTAGGGTAGACTCCACACCTAGTACTTAATTAGAATCCCTTACTTACCAAGGTTTTCACCAAAAGTAAAAGTCTCTGAGAGTTCACATTGTCATATGTAATTGAGACTACTGAAAAAAATAAGTTTACATACAAGATGTGTAAGAAGAATAAAATCTGTTTTTGTAAGAGATTATAAGAAGGTACGGGAATGTAAATTTTTGCCTAGGTTAGAGGGTTAAAGGATTGTTTCAAATTAAATAAAGCTAGAGGTTTGAATAAGTTGTAGAAGGTTTATAAAAATTAAGTGTAAGATATTTTATGTGTGAACATATCGACAAAAGTTAAAATGACATTATTCAGTTTTTTTTTCCATAAATTGGACATTGGAATAAAAGCACAACAGAGTTTTCTTGAAAAAATATTGTAAATGGTTATAAAAGGTTTATAAAAATATTACCTTTTGGTCAAACTAATTAAAACTGAATAGATTTATAAAATGTTATTAAAAACTAGCTTTAATATTTATAGTAATGAAAACATAAAATTTGTTTTTCTCTTTTCAAAATGATTTTTATGTAATAGTAAAATATAATGAAAGGTTTTTGTTTACCTTTTAAGTAAACTACAAAAGAAAATGGGAGGAAAGGAAAGAAAGCAGACGATCAGTTGGCCTCACGCTGTCTTCCCTGGCTCTTTTTTGGAAAGATAATTCTCCTCTATCAGCATAATATTTTTTCCTTTAAAAAATTTTGAATTATCATTTTGGCTAAGTAAATGACTTATGTTAACCTAAGATTCTATTTTATAATATCCAAAGTTTTAAACCTTTGGTATTTAAACCTTTAAAAATCAAGCTCTAGATTATCATGCTAAATCAGCCAATACTAAAATTGCTTAAATACACAATTTGAGTGAACTACATGGTCTAAGTCAAATTACTTATGGCAGCCCATTAGTTATCTGTGCTATGCAGCTAAATCTGAGAAACAACTGGTATTCAAGAGGACATAAGTCCGATGTTAAGCAGGGACTCATAAAGACCCAAGAAGGCCTCCTTGTCCTTCCTGAGTCCTGAAAGCTTTTACTATTAAAGGTTCTGCATTCCATGACGTCATGGAAAAGATAAAATAATCCAAATTGAATATATTGATGTGGTGACTTACAAATTGTGTAAATAGTTTAAAACCAATGTTTGGTTCCATATTCCTGGAAAGACAATCAAAGCTTCAGGTACATTTTGCTACCTGATGGGCCATTTAAAAATTTATAAAGGGATTTCATTCAATTGTTATTTTCAATGCATATTTTCTGGCTGTATAAAGCTTTCCCATGCAAGGGGGCTGATGTTGTAACAGTAGATTATTATGCCACAGTGTATTTTCACCAGGTAAAGAAAGCTTTTTATGGTTCACAGAGGACAGTTTCTTCACAATCTAGAACCTAAAGATTGGATCTTCTGAGAACATCAGAGAAAGACTGTCCTCACCATCCACACTACAGCAAAACTTTGGAGCTTTGAACCTTGGGTTCCTAATCTCACAACTGAGAAAGGTCCCGCCACATTCCTGGAACTGTACAGCCATTGGTACCCTTAAAGTAAAACTAACCAGGATAGTTTCTCCCCAGAAGAAGATGGCATCCTTGATGTGAACAGCTTTTCCCAAGATCATGGCTCAAAATGTCTACTATCACGAGACTCATCTTTGAATATTTTTCTTTGTTTATGCCTCTACGAACAATAGAAATGAAAAGGAGATTATAAGCAGTTATAGGGTATACTTTTGTGAAGAATTTTGCAGCCAGCCTTATACATGAATAAACTTATACTTTAACAGATGAAAGATGAAAACCCAATGTAGGTGAGAAACTTTAGTGGTACATATGCTGCCTCATAATCAGTCAAAACTCTTCTTAACCCACATCATAGATTAAAAAGAACATTGCCAGAAGGCCTTCACTCTTCTAGAAAGACATCATTTGTTAGGTCCTTTTCCATGGTTTAGAATAAAAGAGGAAATAACTAGAAATGTCTCCCTCATAATAGGCTCTACAGCAAATTCTACTTTAAAGGCTATTGTTACACAGTACACTTTAAATTCTCTTGTGAAATTATGCTAAATAATAGAATTGGCTAAATAGAAAAGTACCTGTGCAGCTGTTGCGCTTGTGGCCTCTGGAGAAATATATCAAATGTAGATTATAAAAAATCAGTTGTAGGGGATTAATGAAAAGACCACTTACTCAAAAGAGTAGGCTCTTTTTCTAGCTCATTCTTTAATCTAGTTAATTTTATGTGCTTTGGTTTATGAGGACCCTAGGTAAGGAGCATACTCCCACCTCTTGGTATTATCATCCTGACAGTCATAATAATAGTCTCCCTTGTGTGCTGTACTCTCTCAAAAATTTTAAATGTTTGCATGCATCCATTTCCAGAATGTCAAACGGTTTTTCTTCAACTGGAATGACAAAAGCTGAAAGAAACATGCCACCAAGAGGACACCATAACCTATGACTGACGTGCTGAGATTGGAAACCCAAAATGATGGTAACTGAGAGTGGTGCTAAGGCCCTAAGTTTTGGTCACACTCTCACCTAAGTGAGAACCTGGCAAAAAGGGGGATATCTTTTAAAACCAAATTATGGGAGGCCACTATTTTGAACTGAGCTTACGCACTAGGCCCCAACAAATCAAACCAAACTAAAATGGAGTCACTCATGCTAAATGTGACATCATCAAACTAAGGCTTCAAGAAAACACATAGATCCTGGAACAGACCAGGTTTTGTTTTTTCTCCTGTAAACAGGATGTCCCAACTTAAGCAGGTACCCTCTACTTAGTCCTTTTTCCCTCCTTGCAAAACCCACTGTTCTGTTTCCCAGTGAGTTTCAAAACCATGTAAGTACATTTATGATAATGATACTAAAGGATATGGTCATTCTCTCAAAATTGAGAAAATGACCAAAAGGGGAAAATTGTTAAAGCAAACTAAGTATGGCCTGAGAAGGACTCTGTACTCCCATATCTGAGTCCTTGTGGATGAACTGTAACCTAGCTTAATAGTCAGACAAATTGAAAACCTCGCAGGGCACGGTGGCTCATTCCTGTAATCCCAGCACTTTGGGAGGCCAAGGCGGGAGGATCACCTGAGGTCAGGAGGTCGAGACCAGCCTGTCCAACATGGTGAAACCCTGTCTTTACTAAAAATACAAAAATTAGCCAGATGTGGTGGAGGGCACCTGTAATCCCAGCTACTCAGGAGCCTGAGGAAGCAGAATCATTTGAACTTGGGAAGTGGATGTTGCAGTGAGCCGAGATTGTGGTGTTGCACTACAGCCTGGACAACAAAAGCAAAACTCTGTCTCAAAAAAAAAAAAAAAAACACCAAAAACCTAAGTTAATAGCACGAACTTGTAACAATACCTGAGTGTTGGCCAATCCCAGCAGCCATACTTCAACCACTCATAGACTTCTGAGTGTTCAGACTGCATTCAAATAAGGCACATGCCCAGCTGTAACCTATCTTGCTGTTTCTGTACCTCACTTTTGATGTCTGTACATCACTTTACATTTTTTGTCTACAAATGTGTTCTTACCACGAGGCTCTCCTGGAGTCTCTGTGACTCTGCTGTGATTCTGGGGACTGTCCAATTCATGAATCATTCATTGCTCAATTGAACTCCTTTACATTTAATTTGGCTGCAGTTTTTCTTTTATCACTATTTATGCAGATACTGTATTTTGCTAAAGTGGTAAGTGAAATAGTGGGATAAATATAAACCATAAATACTAGAAGTTCTTATTTTTAATGCATATATGTAATAAAACTTCTCACATATGTAGGTTCAAACTACATTGTATCTGTACACATATGTGCAATACACATTGATTACAAATATTTGAGGATATTGGAAACGGAGCTTTATTATTGCTGCTGTATTTAATGTGGAGTTGGACATCTCTTGACAATGATGGAATAGGGTACTTAGGGATAAAGTAACACTACAATAGTTGTTTTAAAAGCCTTTTAAAACACTATGGTATTGTTATCTGGTCCACTAATACGGTTTTCTGTCTAAGTAATCCAACTTTAATTTAATAAATGCCCTTGAATCTCCTGCTCACTGAAAAATGCTGTTCAAGGGGAGCAGTTAATAGAACATCCATTATTACTATATCACTAACAGTGGTTTTATCACCTGCATTTACATTATTTTATATCATTAACATCTTCAGGAATATCTTACGCTCACAATTATTAAACAACGGTAGAGTAATTTCCCCATTATGCAAAGAAAATATAACCAATATACCATCATCAATGTTTAGCATTTTTTGTATGTCAACTTCTAACTCATTTAAACTTTTGTCTGATAAACTTTTGGAGTAGTACAGTTTGATACTCAGTTCTCATTAATAAAGTTCAATTTCAAAGTTCTAGTTTCAATTTCAAACATTATAGGACAAATTTTACACTAAAATTATGTGTTAAAGTTCACTTATTAACATTAACATTTATTTATTATAAATTTATTATACATGAGCATCCTTAAGATAAAATTATTTCAGGAAATAATGATTCCTTGTCTTTATTCACTGCAGGAAGTATGCAGGGCAAAAAAAGTATTTAAATACAATTTCATGGGGATTAAATGTTTTTCATCAAAAAGCTCTACTTAAAATATCACTTTGGAGCTAAAGTAAATGCTGAAATCCTAGATTTTTGTAAAGAAAACTAGAAAAGGGATCAATGCTTTTCCTTTTGTTTTTTATATTAAGGTATAATTTATATTTGGTACAACTCACTCTTTTTAGTGAAGATTTCTGCAAGTTTTGGCAAATGCTTGCAGTCATGTCTATCAAAATCATTCCCCAAACTCCACAATCCTGCTTTGCAGTCAACACTTCCATTCATGCCCAGTCCCAAGCAACTTCTGCTGCACTCCACTTTCTGTCACTGGAGTTTTGTCTCTTTTAGAATGCGGTATAACCGTAATCATAGATAACTCTTTAATTGTGACTTCTTTTACTCAGCATAATCCATCTGAGATTCATTCATGTTATTGCATAGATTAATAATTTATTTTTATTGAGGAGTAGCATTATGATATAGCTATTCCACTATTGTATGGATGCACCACAATTTATTAATTCAATAAATGAAGCATATTTGGGCTGTTTCCAGTTTTTAGCAAATATGAACAAAGTATACATGTTTGCATACAGGCTTAGTATACATGTTTGCATACAGGCTTTCGTAAACAAAATTTTAATTTACTTGAATATATACTTGGCAGTTAGAATGCTGTGTCATATGGTAAGTATATGTTTACGTTTATATAAATGTGCCAAACTCTTGTTGCCAGACTTTCTCCTTAGTTCAGCTAAAAATCAAGTTCTTATTACACGACCAGTAAAGATTAGGCTCTCAGACACTTTGAAGGGTAAAGGGGAAGGGAATTTATTGGAAGCAAAGGAAAAAGGAAGAACAGCACAGTAAAGTGAGAGGGGTTACTGTTAACAGGCCCCCATCTTACCTATTGAATCCCAGGTTACCACAGCAACAGGCCGGGCCAGGCTCCTCCCATTTGCAAATATGTGTGGCTCCACCCTGTTCTCCCAGTGCGCAGCTGATTGGAGATTCTTCCGGGACCGCGTTATACTTGGCTGTCTCCCTCTGTTCCAAAGCAACTGTACTTTTTATACTTCCAGCATCAATGTATGAGAGTGCCTATTGCTCTGCAGCCTCACAAACAACGAAGTGTGTCCGGAATTGGTGGGTTCTTGGTCTCACTGACTTCAAGAATGAAGCCGCGGACTCTCGCGGTGTTACAGTTCTAAAAGCGGCCTGTCCGGAGTTTGTTCCCTCTGAAGTTCGGATGTGTTTGGAGTTTCTTCCTTCTGGTGGGTTCGTGGTCTCGCTGGCTCAGGAGTGAAGCTGCAGACCTTCGCGGTGAGTGTTACAGCTCTTAAGGTGGCGCTTCTGGAGTTGTTCCTTCCTCCCGGTGGGCTCGTGGTCTCGCTGGCTTCAGGAGTGAAGCTGCAGACCTTCGCGGTGAGTGTTACAGCTCATAAAAGCAGTGTGGACCCAAAGAGTGAGCAATAGCAAAATTTATTGCAAAGAGCGAAAGAATAAAGCTTCCCCAGTGTGGAAGGGCACCCCAGCGGGTTGCCACTGCTGGCCCGGGCAGCCTGCTTTTATTCTCTTATCTGTCCCCACCCACGTCCTGCTGATTGGTAGAGCCCAGTGGTCTGTTCTGACAGGGCGCTGATTGGTGTGTTTACAATCCCGGAGCTAGACATAAAGGTTCTCCACGTCTCCACCAGACTCAGGAGCCCAGCTGGCTTCACCCAGTGGATCCTGCACCGGGGCTGCAGGTGGAGCTGCCTGCCAGTCCCGCGCCGTGAGCTCGCACTCCTCAGCCCTTGGGTGGTTGATGGGACTGGGTGCCGTGGAGCAGGGGGTGGCGCTCGTCGGGGAGACTCGGGCCGCACAGGAGCCCATGTAGGGGGTGGGAGGCTCAGGCAGGGTGGCTGCAGGTCCCGAGCCCTGCCCCGGGGGAAGGCAGCTAAGGCCCGGTGAGAAATGGAGCGCAGCGCCGGTGGGGTGGCACTGCCGGGGGACCCAGTACACCCTCCGCAGCCGCTGGCCTGGGTGCTAAGCCCCTCATTGCCCGGGGCCGGCAGGGCCAGCCGGCTGCTCTGAGTCAGGGGCCCGCCAAGCCCACGCCCACCCGGAACTCCAGTCGGCCCGGAAGCGCCGCGCGCAGCCCCGGTTCCCGCTCGCGCCTCTCCCTCCACACCTCCCTGCAAGCTGAGGGAGCCGGCTCCCGCCTTGGCCAGCCCAGAAAGGGGCTCCTCAAGTGCCGCCAAAGTGGGAGCCCAGGCAGAGGAGGCACTGAGAGCAAGGGAGGGCTGTGAGGACTGCCAGCAGGCTGCCACCTCTCAGACGCACTTGGTATTTTCTCTCTCTCTCTCTCTGTGTGTGTGTGTGTGTGTTTTAAGTCATTTAATTAGTTGTCTGGTAGTACATAGTGATGTAATAATTTACACTTAGCTGATGACTAATGATGTTGAGCATCTGTTGATGTGTTTATTACCATTCGTATTTCTTCTTGGGAGAATTATCTGTTCAAACCTTTTGCCTATATTTAATGGGTTGATTACATACTTACTGAGTTTTGCAAAGACTGTATATATTCTGCATCCGAGCCCTTTTATCCAGTAACTTGCAAATATTTTTCTCATAGCATGGGATGTCTTTTGTTCTCTTATCAGTGTCTTTAATTTTGATTAAGTACAATTTATTTATTTTTACATGGGATTTGTTTTTGGAATTGTAGTATGGATTTTGCTCAAATCATAGCTGTAACAATTTTCTCCTGTTTCTTATAGAATTATTTTCAGATTTTATATTTGTGGTCATGAGCCATTTTGAGTTCATTTTTGTATAAGGAAGAAAGTATACATTAAGGTTCTGTTTTTTATGAGGATGCTTAATTTTTCTTGCACCATGTTTTGAAAATATTATCGTTGCTACATAGAATTGCCTTTGCATTTTTTCAGTAATCAGTTGACCATATATATGTGGTTCTCTTCAGTACTTTCAGTTCTGTTCCATTGATCTGTATCTATACTTCTCCAGTACCACATTGTCTTAGCTACTATGTCTTTAGAGTAAGTTTTGAGTCAATTGATGAGCATCATACAATTTTTAAAAATTTATTTTGACATAATTTTACATTTGCATGAGAATTACAAAAGTAGTACACAGAGTTTACTTACATCTTTAGGCAGCATTCCATCATGTTATATCTCATATAACTATTGTGCATTTGTCAAAAAATAAATTACTATTGGAACAATACTCTTAACTAAACTACAGGTTTTCTCTAGCCTTCCAGGATCTATCCAGATTACCTAGCTGCATATGATAGTAATTTACATAGGTTCATTATTCTGCTTCAGTGCATGACAATGTCATCACCATTCTGTTTTTCTGACTTAGACACTCTGAGAGTAGTAATCAGGTATTTTACAAAATGTCTTTCTCTTGTTGTTTTTTTTCCAGGTGTTTCCCCATGATTAGCTTGAAGTTATGGATATTAGGAAAAAAATAAAACAAGGTGGCATGTCCCCTTTATCACATCATATCAAGTGATACATAATGTCCACCTGACATTGCTGGTGACAGTAATGTTGATTACATGGTGTGGTGAAGGTACTATATCTTGGGTTTCTCCACCCTGAGGTTACTATTCTTTCCTTCCAAACTCCATTATTTAGAAGTAAGTCACCATTTCCACCCCAAAATCAAGAAAAGAAATTAAGCTTCTCCCAGAGAAAGCAGTATCACAGATTTTGTAGACATATGGTAAAACCACGAAAGTAATTTAACACGTATTTTGGACAAGATATTTTAAGCTTTACAATTATCCTTTGTACCTAAACTTTAGCCCAATAATTTTAGTATTCTTAAGTTCATCTTGCCTCAGTAATTGTTTCATTACTGTTCTAAAGGTGATTTTTTTCTGATTCCTTCTATATTTGTTATTTGGAATTTCTCTGTGAAAAATTGTTTCTTCTCCCTCATTTATTTATTCAGTCATTTATTTATATCAACATAGGTCAATAATATGTTTATTTTATTTTGTTTAGTTTTTAAATAATTTTAGATCTTATTTTAGATTCATGGGGTACATATGCAGATTTGTTAAATGAATATATTGCATGATGGTGAGGTTTGGGATACAAATGAGCCCATCACCCAGGTAGTGAGTGTAGTATTCTACAGTTAGTTTTTCAACACTTTCCCTCTTTCTAGCCTGTAATCCCAGCTACCTGGGAGGCTGAGACATAAGAATCACTTGAACCCAGGAGGTGGAGGTGAGCTGAGATTGTGCCACTGCATTCCAGCCTGGGCGACAGAGCAAGACTGTCAAAAAAAAAAAAAAAAAAAGGATGAAATGTCTAATTGTGATTAGTCATAAACAGTAGAATTTTTATTTCAGATATTGTAATTTTCAGCTGTAAAGATTTGACTTGAGATTTGTCTATGTCTCTACCTAACTTCTTAAACATATTGAATTTAGCTCTAGTAACTTCTTTAATATCCTTGTCTGCTAAATGTAACATTTGTTTCAATTATTGTCAAAGTCAATCAATTTATTTTCTCCTCGCTTCAGGACACACATTTGACCCTCTATATTCATGAAGAATTGGTTCTGGGATCTCTGCAGATATAAAAATTCATGGATGCTCAAGTTCCTTATTTGAACCTCCATATTCATAAATGTGAAAACCATGTATACAGAGGTCCAATTGTATTTTTTTGTTTCTCTGCATTCTTGGAGATCTTTGATTTGATCCAGACATTGTAGATATTACATCGTTGTGTGCTGGATATTTATATATTCTTACAAATACTCTTGAGCTGTATTCTGGGACACAATTTTGTATTTGGAAACAATGTGATCTTTTTATGCATTCACGGGTAAAAAGTACAATGTTTTAAAAATCTGTTAAACCAAAGGAGCAGTTGATCTAAGGTTAAATCTTCACCACTGCTGAGGCAACAACCTTGTAGATACTCTATTCAATGTCCTGTAAATTTTTAGACTTTATACTTTGATCAGGAGAAATAGATGTACCGTTTCCTCTAATCCATTTGTTTGGTTCTTTCCCTTGCCTTGAAAGATTTGCTCACATTTCTGTTCTGATCACTGCTGAATAGTCAAGTGATACCCTCTGCAGATAACAGATTCTCTGTGAAGTTCTCGTCTCTCTGGTATTCTGCCTGGTAAATACTGCCTACCTTAGTCTATGCGGGAACCTAAGCTCCATCTTCTCAACTCATGGAGTGAGCTGAACTTCACCTTGATTTCCCTTCACTGTGTCAGTGCTTGTAAACATTTTAAGTCAGTAAGTGGAGGAATTCCTAGCCTAACCCTATCTCTTTCTTGCCTCTCAGTGAACTCTATCCTTTATTGCTTGATGTCCAGTATCTTGAAAACCATTGTTTCATATATTTTATTTTTTTGTTTTTGTTTTAGGTTATTACCTGAAATTTCTACCTCATGAATAAGATAATATATATTTTATTTAAAAAGATAATTGAGTTTAATAGTAGCTTACATCAAGAATAAAATATGGAGATTATGAATTGACTTTAAACAATTAGATGATCAGGATTAATCAAACAACTCTAGCAAATCGGTGTTACATGTATGTACTTACACAATAAAATGTGCAATATAAGAAAGTTTGTTAATAATGTAAGATGACCATTTTTATCGTTATAAGTCAGCTTCAGAGACTATTAACATTAGCCCATCAACCTCATCATAATCAAAATTATCCATTTTTTACTTTTAGAGTACATAATGATTTCTTATGTGTTCACTGTGTGTTCATTTTTCATACTGAGCCAAAAATTCCAAAAACAATATTCAGGCACTGAGAACTAGAAATGCTTAAGAATTAGAACAATATAGTAATGTCTTTTCTATTGAAGAGATTAGTTCAAATTAATAATTAGATTGAGAGAGAGAAAAGGAGAGAAGCCATTATTTGTTCTAGAACATTTTCACTCTTCATATTATCTTTAATTTTGGTGACTTTAGATGTTAGATAACAATTTTTAGTGTTAAATTAATAATGTACTTTTTAATAGCAAATATACAAAGTACCTAAGAATGAGTTTAAAGAAAATATGAAAGATAAAAATAACAAAGTATTGAGAGACATTAAAGAATCAAAATAAATGGAGAGATATAGCATGTTTATACAATCATGCATCATATAACATTTCAGTCAATAGCATTCTGTGTATATTACAGTAGTCCCATAAGATTATGATGGAGTTGAAAAATTCTTATCATCTAGTATTTACTATACTACAATTGTCCCTCAGTATAAGCAGAGGAATGACTCCAGGACTTCTCACATATACCAAAATGCACACATACTCAAGTCCTGCAGTTGGCCTTATAGAACTTGTGTATATAAAAAGATGGCCTTCTATGTATATGCATATTTCACATCCTGCAAATATTGTATTTTTAATCCATGTTTGGTTGAAAAAGATCTGCTTATAACTGGACATGTACATATTAAATCTACGTTATTCATTAGATAGCTATATATTTGTTATTGCTATTTTACAGAGTACTTCTGCTTAATAAAAAGAGTTAACTATAAAAAAACAGCCGGCCGGGCACGGTGGCTCACGCCTGTAATCCAAGCACTTTCGGAGGCCGAGGTGGGTGGATCACCTGAGGTCAGGAGTTCAAGACCAGCCTGACCGAACCCTGTCTCTACTAAAAATACAGAAATTAGCCAGGTGTGGTGGCGAGTGCCTGTAGTTCCAGCTACTCTGGAGGCTGAGGCAGGAGAATTGCTTGAACCTGGGAGGCGGAGGTTACAGTGAGCCAAGATCACACCACTGCACTCCAGCCTCGGTGACATAGTAAGACTCCATGTCAAAAAAAAAAAAAAAAAAAAAAAAACCAGCCTCTGTCAGGTCTTTCAGGAGATATTTCAGAAGAAGGATTGATATTACAGGAGATGACAGCTCTCTCTATAAGTCCTATTGTCCCTGAAAACCATTCAGAGGGACAAAGGGACAAATTGTGAAGTCAGAACACAGTGACATTGATGATCCTTACCCTGTGTAAGCCTAGGCTAACGTGTGTGCTTATGTCTTAGTTTTTAACAAAAACGTTTAAAAACTAAAATAAAATTAAAAATAGAAAAATGCCATAGAATTAGGACATAAAGAATGAAAATATCTTTCTATAGTCATACAATGTATTTGTGTTTTAAGGTGTTTGTACAAGTCAAAAATTAAAATAAATAAAATGTTTATAAAGAAGTTACAGTAAGCTAAGGTTAATTCGTTATTTAACAAAAAATTAAAAAAAAATTAATATAATCTAGGTGTCCATTATTTTCAAAGTCTACATAGTGTCTAGTAATGCCCTGGGCCTTTCCATTCACTTGCTACTCATTCACTGACTCACTAAGAGGAACTTCCATGCCGGCATACTCCATCTATGTTAAGTGCCCTATTTTTATCTTTTATATCATATTTTTACTATAACTTTTCTATATTGATATGTTTAGATACACAGACACCATTGAGTTACAGTTGCCTACAGTGTTCAGTAAAGTGGCATGCAGTACAGGTTGGGAGCCTAGGAGCCAAGGGCTGTATCATAGAACCTATGTGTTTATTAGGCTAGGTTATCTAGGGTTGTATCAGTACACTGTACGATGTTCACACAGTGACCAAATCGCCTAAGGAGGCATTTCTTAGAAGGTGTCTCTGTCATTAAGTGATGCATGGCTGTATATTGAAATTTCTAGTTTTCAAAAACTCTGATACTCCAGAATTTAATTTCAGATTTAACAGAACACTATTAAAAATTCCACCACATTTTTGTGAAATTGATAAGCTGGTTCTAAAATTCTTAGAAAAATGCAAAGGACAAAGAATGCCAGTTTAGTATTTAAAAGAAAAAAAAGAGTATTTACATGATCAGATATATGTGCTAAAGATATAGCTACAGTAGTAAAGACAGCATAGATTTTGCTTGAGGATGTACATGGACTGATAGGATACAATAGAAAACTCAGAGCCACACATATATAGACAATTAAAATACAATGAGGTGCTACTGCAGAACAGTGGGACAAAGATATCATTTTAACAAAAAAGCTGATGTAATTGGGTATCTATATGGAAAAAAATTAAATTATACCTCTACCTCACTTTAAAAAAATGGGAATTCTAGTGAGATCAAAGACTTAACTGTGAAATCTAAAACTGATAATATTCTAGAATGTAATATAGAAAATGATATTCAATAACTCATGGCAAAGAATGACGTCTAGAAGAGGAGGTAATTTATTATAGCCAATTTTGTCATCATTTATTTACTAAACTAAAATTCGCTAAGAGGTAATTTGTTATAGCAAATTTTATCATTACATTTAAATAAATTACCTCTTAGCCAATAAATGCTGATAATAAAAATATTAAATCTTAAAAGAAACTTCACATAAAGGAGAAGATTATTGTTACACACACAATAGAGGACGAATAGTACCTGTAATATATAAGGAATCCACACCAGTCAATGAGAAAAAGGGAGGTGACTAGGACTAGCGAAAGTTCTTCACACGTGAAACAATGCAAAAGGCCAATAAACACAGGGAAATATTTTTCATACTATTGGTAATCAAAAAAATAAAAATTAGAAAGACAACATGTTGCTATTATTTAGCCACCAGAATGGCCAAAATTTCCACATGATAGGTAACTACTGGCAAGATTGTAGGCACCTAGTGTCTTCATGTTCTGTTAATTAGAATGTAAATTGCTTCAACCATCTCAGAAAACAGTTTTACATTATTTAACACATTTTAAGACCCACAAGCTGTCTCAAGTAGCAATTTTTCTCTTAAGTACATATGCAAACATTCTGTATATGTTCTTCCAGTTATATGAACAAATTTTTTAGAGTATTCATTCAATGTAAGAGTTTAAGCAAAGAAAATTAATAAGCAATATAGACTAAACCATAGTTGAATTTCAGAAACTTAACATTTTTGAAGAAAAAAAGCACAAAAGAATTCATGATTACATTAATCTAAAAGAATTCATTCTGTATGCTAGAGGAAATTAACTCTACCATACAGAAGATGTGCGTAATCTGATATACTTACTGATTTTTTATTATAATAGTAATCTCATTCTACAACAACCAGGACAGGAATCTAAGTTTACTGATGGCTTAACTGACTATGCTACAGAAAACTAAAAGACATTTAGCTCTCTTAACCTGTTAAAACCATAGCATAGATCAGAGAAGCAGAGTCAGAACTAGCAGAAATAATTTATGCTACTTATCATTCACTGTTAATGGTCAAAATAAATAGACAAGGTATATATTTTAAAATTTTAGTTAAAGAAAAACAAATAAAATTATTTCTTTAAATTCATAGGAAATCATTCTATTTACTGAAAAAAGATGTTAATAGTTATTTGATGGCATCCAAATGATGACAAGATGAATACAACATAAAAAATTATGTTATAACAAAACTTTAAAAATTTTCAGAAAATAGCTCAAAGAATTAATTTCAACAAAATTCCGCTATTGGGCGTTGTACATACTTTAGCAAAACATGTTCCTTTACATTAAAAAATGTAATCCATTCCTAATTATTTTTTCTTATTTATTCTTTGCCTTACTGTTCTTTTCTCAATATATGCATCTCACAATGTTATAATATTTTCCAATCTTGGAGTAAAGCCAACAATAAATAACCTGTCAGAATCAATTTCAATGTTGTATAATATACGGGCTATTTACAAAGACAGTACACCTGGTTTTTGTGCATCTGTAGTTTTATTCCATGGAAACAATAGATGATTATGAGGAAATAGGAAAGGAGTACTTGTTTTTTTTTTTTTTTTTTTTTGAGACGGAGTCTCGCTCTGTCACCCAGGCTGGAGTGCAGTGGTCCAATCTCGGCTCACTGCAAGCTCCGCGTCCCCGGTTCACGCCATTCTCCTGCCTCAGCCTCTCCGAGTAGCTGGGACTACAGGCACCCGCCACTACGCCCGGCTAATTTTTTGTATTTTTAGTAGAGACGGGGTTTCACCGTGGTCTCGATCTCCTGACCTCGTGATCCGCCCGCCTCGGCCTCCCAAAGTGCTGGGATTACAAGCGTGAGCCACCGTGCCCGGCCTAGGAGTACTTGTTTTTAATATTAACTATTGACAATCAGGTTTGATTGAAGAATAGGATCCAAATATTTTCAAATACCAGGTATCTCTATTTATGTATTTATTTATTTTTAAACTTAAAAAATTATTTTAGGCTCAGGGGTACATGTGCAGGTTTGTTATATAGGTAAATTGCATGTCCCTGGGGATTGGTGTACAGATTATTCAGTTACACAGGTAATAAGCATAGTACCCGATAGGCAGTTTTTGATCCTCACCCTCCTCTCTCTCTCCATCCTCAACTAGACCACGGTATCTGTTACTTCCTTCTTTATGTCCACATGTACTTAATGTTAGCTCCCATTTATAATAAAATGTTTTATTTTCTTATTCCTATTTTTCTTTAATATATAGAAAAGGGCTAAAGTAACAAACTGTTTGACAATTAAGGTGTAACAGTGTAACACCTCCTTTAATTGTTCTAGAAGCCAAAACTAAAATGCTTTTCTTTGTCATTCATATGTACTTAATAGATAACTTTCATTTTTTTTCTTTCTTTGCTTTCTTCTTTCCCTCTCTCTCCCAGCCCCACCAAATTGTCTCTCAAATAACATATAGCATTTTATTTTATGGTTATGTAAACTTGGAATGCACTTTCAGTTAATCTAAACATGAGCAGAAATTCACCACTAGATCTTAATTGTTTTATAACTTGAATATAAAAACATTTAAAAATGATGTCTCTTTTCTGTATGAAATAGTCAACTGTAATTTTGGCCCCTACAACTCATGTCTTCCTGTGGGCAAGTGTTGTTTCTTTCTTTAAGAGAGCGTATAGGACTCATATTATTTTGTCAACAGGCTGGAAAACTAAGTCTGTGGCTTTCACGTAATTATTTTTTCAAATAATGGTTAAATTTGTAATGGTGAGTATGAAAATTGGTGTCTATTTTTTGAAATTTTTTATAGCACTTGACCTATACAAATTTCATTTCTATTTTTATTGCAATTATTTTAGCCATTTAAAAAATTCTACTTTTTAGGCTGGGCACAATAGCTCATGCCTGTAATCCCAGCACTTTGGGTGGCTGAGGTAGGTGGATTGCCTGAGGTCAGGAGGCCGAGACCAGCCTGGCCAACATGGTGAAACCCTGTCTCTACTAAAAATACAAAAATTAGCTGGGCATGGTGGCAGGTACCTGTAATCCCAGCTACTCAGGAGGTTGAGGTAGAAGAGTCGCTTGAACCCCAGAAGCAGAGGTTGCAATGAGCCAAGATCATGCCACTGCACTCCAGCCTGGGCGACAAGAGTGAAACTCTAAAAAAAAAAAAAGAATAACTCTGCTTTTTAAAACAAAGAATTTTACTGTTAGCTCGATGATCAGTTTGATAATTTCATGTAAACTTCAGTGTTTTTTCTTATATATGTACACTGGAGAGTTCTCATACTTTTGCTCTTATGCATTTCCTACAGTAGAATGGAAAAATCCTAGATTCCACTTAAATGTGAATTTACTAAGGTAGATAATAGGAAATAAGAAAAAACACACAAAGGCAATTTTTGTAAACTACTACAAGATGATGTGTGTGCATCTATTTGTGTATTTTCATAGATTATTTCATTTCCCAGCATGGTTGACTTTGGCATTAGGCCAAGCTTCATACAGTTGTCTGCAAAATAACTCAAGAAAGGAGAACATTCTCATTACCAAGTAAGTCTCTGTAGGAGCTAAGAAACTTGGCCCCCTAAATGTTTGCCAAAAAATCACTGACATAAGGCAGATTGATTGCTAGAAGAAAAGACACACAAATTTATTTAACGTGTATCCACAGGAGGATTCAGAATGAAGACCCAAAGATACAGGGGAAATTTGCCCATTTTTGTGCTTAGGTTCAACAAAGTGTGGACAGTTATGTAGAAATGTGATTACACAAGAAGGGTATGATCTCATGCTAACAGGCTGAGTGGAAACCCAGCAACGCCTACCTAGACCTGTTGGCCTCTCTGAACATGCATTCTTTCCTTCTGCGTGCGCATAGGACCCTCTCTGGAATGGGGGTCTTATGACCCACAGTCAAACAAGTTAAGTAAGATTTCTTTATGGCCAGTTTTTACATAGAACATTTTTAGGTTTTATGGCCGGCTTTCGGGAAAAGGGGTTCTTATTTCTATGGCCTGTCTTGGCGAAGAGGGGTTCTAGGTTTAATGGCTATCCTCGGGGGAGAATGACTCAGAAAGACAAGAGGGCAGAAGGTCAGAGAAAAAAAAACAAAAACAACTTTTGTTTTTGAGGATGCTGCTGAGGCCTTCATTTTGGGGTGTTGTTTGCTGAGCCCCAACATTCCCATACAGTAGAGTATGACAGATTGTCTCAAACACAGGGGAGCTGCCGACATTCTTCAGTTCCTGTCTCAGGCTATTAGTAGCTCTGAAATATACACTCATTAATTATTGAAAAAAACATTGTAAAAGGAAAATATTAGTTTAATATGTATATAATCCGAACTTATTTTTCTGATATTTCTTTCCTATGGATTTCTTCAAAATTCTAAAAAGAAACAATATGTTACATTTGCATAACGTAATATTCAAAGAATCTAAACTAATTCTGGTACAGTGGTCCAAATCCCAGATTGCAGTTTTTCTTAATGCCCATTACAGGTTTGAATATTAATGACTTCTCAAACTAAGGAACTGCACATTTCCATCTGCCCTGAGCTCCAAGAACTCCGAATGAAATTCTCAGTTTCTGACAAATATGACAAAGAGGTTCCTCTGAGCTGCTCATATGTTCATATCTAATACGTGTTTTTTTTTATGTTAGCCATCAAGATGGCTGTTTTTCTAAAAGGAGTGTCAGTGTAAGCTACTGAAATGAATAAAACTGTCTCTAGTGTAGTGTTGTTATGGTGCTGTTATGTAAAATCTTGAAGTTACATACACGAAATGAACAAACGAACCAGAGGAGGTGCATTTTAAAATGCTATTTTTAGGCAAGAATATACAGATTAGTATGGCTGCAGCATTTGTTATTTTTTATAGGGTCTCTTTTCATACATTGGTGACTACTGTTTGAAGGAATGCTGTGAGGGCTATAAATTGGGCTCATCACTTCCACACCTTATCTAGATTATGTACACAAGTAAAGTGTAGAGGCATCTGTTCTTAAAAGTCTTTTGTTAACAATGCTAATAGCATCGGTCTTTAATGTATTAAAAGAATAGCCTCTTTAACATTACTTGCAGTTAGCATTTTACATCTCCCATCACATCTGGGAATTTCAATTTGCATAGATTTGAGGAATTGTTTAATTTTGAGAAATTAAGCTATCTCTTTTAGCTTTCATCTCACATAAATCACTTTTATGGCTACATGTTGAATAGGACAAATGTAATAAATGCTTGGGGAAAAAACAGAAGTAACTTATTTCTGTTCTTGTAAGTTGCTGTTTAACAAGATACCAGTAATGGAGACAGGTATTTTAAGAACAAAAAAAGACTTTCGGTTATTTCTAAAGTACATATACATATATGTGTATTAAATAAAAAAAGTTTACATTTAAACAGAAAGGCATAAATATAGTTAAGATTGGTATAGGAAATTAGGTGAATTTATAATGTTTTAAAGGGATGATGAAAAGAGTAACAATGTTAGCTATAATTTATTGAACATTTACTATTTAATAGATGCCAAGAGCTGCGTTAGGTGCTTGATGTGAATTATTCCTAATATTAACAGGAATCATGCGAGACGGATGGGTTTAGCTCCATTTTATGATTATGGAAATTTAAATTCAGTAAATGTAAGTAATTTATCTAATGCTCATAGCAAAGCTGATTTCAAACTCAAGTCAACTTTGTCAAAAGCCAGTGTTTTTACCATTGTGTGAGCTCAGAAGATGACTTTTAGATGAAATTTAACGGAATAACTGCTCTTTTATCTACCTTCTTCCCATATCTCCCCATCCACATCAACTCAGGAAAAGGAATACTGAAACCAAGATTAACCAAATCTTTCTAACAAGAGTACTTCGGGGTTTAGTCAGAAACATGCACAGAGTTTTCAGGGCAACATTTCTGGACACTGTTTTTCCAGAAGGGGTTCTAACACCTAAAGCTTACTGGTTTCTGAATTTTATCCTTACTGAGACCTCTTTCTAGGAAAATTAAAAGTGCCAGTTAGTGGGGTAAAGAAAAGAAGGTGATGGTGGTGATAATGTAGCTCCCAGAGGGTTCTATTTGGGTTTACATAATATTATCTCATATGGGAACCTATATATAGGCTGCTATTTTGATTCAACCAAAACCAAGACAAGAAAAGTAGTGCCTTTTTAACTTACCATCTTATATTTGATAGTCTTACGAAGCCAATTATGATTTTAAGAGCTGTCAGATGCCAAGTAGCAAAAGGAAATTACATGTGTGCCTTCAATTGCTTCTTATTTTTCAGAAGAGTAGTCTGCAGCTACCTTTTCCCTCCATGAGTTCTGAGTGCAGTCCTGTTTCAAAACAAAGGTACATATTAGCAACCCCTTTAGCCTTAAGATTCTTATTTTCAAAATTTCCCACTGTTTTTCCTTTTATCTCTTGATGAATAAAACATGCGAAACACAACATGAAATGGTGAGCAGATTTTGTGCATAGTGACAAGAATTTGCAAAAACAGAAGTTCTTCCTTTAATCTAATTTTTTATCAATTTATTTACTTCATTCTTATTTAGTGTCTGGTGAAATTTTAGAGATGTAAAATGTAGTGAATATGTATTTTATATGAATATATTCTGATTAAACCTGAACAAATTATGACCTTGTTTTTTAATCAGCTGAATGACGTGATTAGAGAATATAAACCAGTGTCAAAATGCTCACCAACAAATCAGTCTCTCCCTTGCCGAACCAGTTATAAATGGACCTCGATCACCATTACAAATACCTGTTTCTTGTTTTAGTGCCATGAGTAAGACATTAGCAAGTCAATCTAAGTTCCTAATGGTCACAAACATGGCTCCTTTGATTCACGTGTCTGTGCACTTTGTTTTCTGCCGACACTGTGGCTGCTGACAACACTCCTGTCATTTCTCTCTCACCAATTTCACAACCCAGGCAGCTGACAAGATCAGTGTGGATTCCTGAGAAGTCCCCAGTTGTGTTTCTCAATAAAACTTTGGAGCTAAAAGCTTATGGAACCCCATGAAGGGAAATGGGACCCAAGGCTTCTATACTGTACAAGTGAAAAAAACAATCCCTTTCAAAAAATAATCCCATGCCTTTCATGAATTCTCAGCTCCTCGCTCCTCTCCCATGTTGGTGAGACATAGTCATCTGGTTGCCTCATTATTTATTGAAAGCACCTTGGGGAGCAATGTGTTGTTTCCCATAGTGTTATTCAATAGATAATGAATTAAAGAACAGAGGAGCAAAGAGATTTGTGCCTCAGGAGGGAAGCAAAATAGACTAGGAGAAAAGAATAAAGAGGAAAAGTTCCTAATGAATGTAAAAAGAAGTCATTTTTGTCCCCATACCTTGCTTTTTTCTGTCACGTAACAAAAATATTAAAACAAAATAATATGTAACAATCGTAATATCAAAGAGGACAGGTGGATGAGGATGAATTGTCATCTTTTGTGTCTTTATAGTGATTTAATAAACACATTGAAAAAATACAAAATGCTTTAATTCAATCAATTGAAATTATTTAGTAAAAATAAATAGCTCAAGAACATCTAGTCGTCTATGTGAAAGCCAATATAGTTTCTCTATGGTAAACAGAAGACTAATCCACAGACTTGGTGGCATTAAAAAACTTTTTTTTTAATTTTTAATTCAACAATGGACTCCTTATGAGATATTATTGCTCCTCTAATGTGAAGATGTTTCCCTTGATCCACTGTTTTCTTCCAGAAGCTCAGAAATGTTAACACTGCTGGATATTCTCTTTCATAAATCTTTCTTGTGGCTTCTTTGGGCATGAACAGATCTGCAGAACTTTTGCTAAATGATCATTTTTTATCATGTCTATTGTGGTTTAATAGATAAAACTTATTCATATAGTGTCCAAAACCAATCAACCTCTAGTGAAAAGTGTTTTATCAAATTTCTTATGTAACTGTTATAATTAATATAAGAATATCTGTTTAAAAATCAAATATTCAGTAAAAAATTACTACATAGAATCCCATTCCAAATATTTCTTACTATAAAGCTGAACATAAGAATGATACTCTCTGATGCTACACTTTTCTTCCCCAGAAAAGAAAGAGTTGTTTCTTTCCACCAAATAGTTTGAAAGGGTTTAGCAATAACACAGCAAGTAGAAACAATGCTTGCTTATGTATTTACGTGACAGGTCAGTGTGCATTTGCATAAAACTGAAGATAATGTTACATATACACATACATATACACACACAGGGGAAGGAGTTAGGAAATCTGCTTTTTAGAGCCATCTAAGAGTTAGGGTGGAAGAAGTTCAAGGATAACTTCCAAAGAGTATGAAATGTTAATAAAAGTAAAATTATTTAAACATTTGAAAGTGTGCAATTGAAATGAGGAGGTGTGCAAAGAAGAGATTATGAATCTATGAGACAAATCAAGACCATCATGAAAAAGTAAGGCATGAAGACAGTGTCTGAAGGGTCAATGTCATTGTTCTTGTATATAAAAATTTATAAGTGGTATTAATTAGAGTTGACTTGCATGAAACTTTTTAACAATCAACTTAAGCACATAAAATAAATATAATCACATGATTATACTTTTATTGTTATTCATTATTTTAAAATATTTTTAATCTTTTTAGTTTTATTTTTTTGTGATCTTTTAGTCCATTTTCTTTAATTTTTGATTCTAGTTCTTCAGTGGTGTTAGTATTTTATTTTCATTATTTCCATTAGAAGTCCTTGTTAATTATTTTTCTTTTATACTTTTTTCTTTTTTTGGTACTGTTATTACTTTTAGCTTTTAATTCTTGTTCATTGGTTTTTTGTTTATCTTATTTTACAGTATTTTCAATGTAAATCTTTAAAAAGATAAATATAAAATGTAATAATGTTTCTTATGAAAATTTACACAAATCTCACCTGCAGAGATTTAGAAGCAATTGATTTAAGGATGGTTAACAATAAGCTCACTTTCTTCACCTGATCTCTGACACTCTATGTCCAGGGCTCTTCAATTAATCACTTTTGCAAGCAAACAAATAAATCTTTCCATGGATTTTATAGAAAACTTGCTAGTTACTTCAGGCCCTTTCCAGAAGATTCATAATACACTCAACATATAGTCCACTTGAATGGCCGAAGTGTTGAGGCTTGATATGTACCATCCAAAATCTTTATTCGTAGCTCTGTGCTTTGAAATCTATCTGATATAAAGGCCCCAAATTTTGCACAAACTATGCTCAGAGTCTCCTCTCATTTTAAGGCATTTTTAGAATCCAGACAAAGGTGAGACAGCTGTTCTTTCCAGATGATTCCCATAATTACTGAGCTCATTAGAATTCTACTACTAATGTAGAACGCATTTCCACTTTTCCATGTCTTCAAGCCTAAAAATCGTAACAGAAATCTCAAAATAATGGCTAACAGCAGAATCCAGGCTTCTTCTCTTGCTCCTGGAGGAAACAGGAAGATGTCCTAATGTTTCATAACCATTCCAATGATATTTTCCTGCCAGCCTTTAATTGTGAAATTCCCCATAGCCACACTCTGGCTGGGGATCTGGCTTTTCAGACATTTCCTATCCAATTCCTTTTACCATTTTCACTGTGATCTCGGGCAAGGCGAGTGAGAGCACTGATACATTGTCTTGCTTATACAGTACATGACTTTAATTCAGTTTCCTTTCATGCCGAATGTAAAATTCTGCCTTACTGTTTATGAGATGTCTTTAGTGATATGACAACTTACAGTTTGCACGAGTCATTCTATTTAAAATAAAAATTCCTCTGAAACTTCCAAATGCTTTGTTTTTTGTCTTTTGGTAAGTATTTATTTTCAGAACTTGGAAGGACATGGTATAATTTTAGTCATTTATTTTATCTCTGTTAAAATATATACAATCAGAATAAAAATAGAAAAAGCAACATAAGATTTTAAGATCTTTACAATGAGACTAAAAAATAGAAAATAGAGATAATGAAAAACTTAAAAATGCACACACCAAATACTACATAGAAACAAGTGGCATATACCATTTCAGATTATTTATCATGTCCATAAAAACATTACTTTAAATACATCAGTTCATTATTTAAAATGTTTCATATATGATATGTTTCACATGTGCTATAGAGGGCTGAGAGTCTTATATTGGAGTTTTTATCTTTTTCTTTGTCCTGAGTTTTCTGCAGGTCATGTTGGTGTGGCTGTTTTTAATATAAATGCTTGGATTCTAACTATTGGATACTTAAATTCTCTTAAGAAAATGTATAATATTTCTTCTATTACTAAAATATATTTCATTATTTTTACCATGCATACAATAAATATTTGTTTATAACTCATGTTACACAAATTCTTATAATGAGGGAAATACCTATACATTATTTATTTCAAACATAAACATGATATACAACTAGCCTTGGCTAATGCTTCTATAGATATTTGTGGGTTTTTGGAAGGGAACCACTAATTCTACACTTTTAATGACTACCAAACACTCCTCTGGTATTAAAATCACAAATGTTAGATTTGGCCTATTTTTCTGAAATAGATTGAGTCTACTTCCAACATTAAACATCTGGGGGATTTAACGTTTACATCTGTATTGCTATTTCTCCCCACAAAATTTAGGGTTCTAACAATACTAGACACATTGGATTATAAGCTGTGACTACCACATTGCAGCTGGTTTGCGCACTTCGGTTCACCACAGTACGCTACTCCCTACTGAAGATACAGACTACTACCCCTCCCTATTAAAGGTATCTTACTCAGTGGTTTTTTTTTGTTTGTTTTTCTTTCTTCTTTTCTTTTTTTAGAGACAGAACCATGTCACCCAGGCTGCAGTGCAGTGACACGATCATAGGTCACTGCAGCCTTAAACTCCTGAGCTCAAGTGATCCTCCTGCCTCAGTCTCCCAAGTAACTGAGACTGCAGGCATGCATCACCGTACCAGGCTGATTTTTTAAAATTTTATTTTTGGGTAGAGACAGGGTCTTGCTATGTTGCCCACACTGGTCTCAACTCCCAGCCTTAAGCAATCTTCTCACCTTGTTCAACCAAAGTGCTAGGATTACTGGAATGAGCACCCGTGCCTGGCAAAGACTGTGCTTTATGATAACCACTTGGCCCCTGTGTACATTTCAAGTGGTGATCCCAGCTTTATTGCTTTTTCCTGTCTTTCTTGTGAGACAATCACTTTGATCCCCTGAGGTTACTACATTTTGTCATACCTGGTTAAACAGGCTGCTTAACTGCTTAAATGTAACATGCTCATTATATCAAGGCTGTAAATACATTTATAACAAATATGATTTTCTTTGTAAAGGCACAGGAGTATCCTTTATTTTCCAATTAGAAGCACTAATGACTTCTGATTGTGATTATCGTGGAATGTATCCCTGAAATATAGTAGATCATTGATTGTATTAAATTATACTCTTCTTGTGGTAGTAAGATAATAGTAAAAGCCTAGCTTGGGCTCATGCTCACAAATGTTCCATCAAAGGCAAAATGCAAAGGCAGACCTCAGGGATCACTATTACACTACTTAACCTTGGAGATGGTTTTGTGATAACAAACAGCAGGGGCTAATGAGAAATGGCAGCTTTCCACTTTCATGAGGATCAGCCTGGCCATCAGGGCCCAAAGACTGCTAAAATAAAGCCAGGAAGTGAAAAGGTTTGAAATCATTCCAGGAAAGTCCAGGGGAATTAATAATTCAGGAAAAGCTAGAATTAGAAAAATATAATATGTGGAAAAGAGAATTTGGTGAAATTTTGTAAGAAATAAAATAGGCAAAATGTTGAATGGTGTAATTTGTAGTGACTTTCGAGTAGGAAAATGTGGGTTTAGATCCTTATGCATTTGATATTTAGCTGTTTAGATATGTATTTGTTTAGCTGTTTGATAGTTATTAGACTGGCAAAATTTGTTATCTTCTCTAATTGTTTCCTCATCTCTATGTGGCAACTATACCTGCTTAGCGAAAAAAATTTAAGATACTTTCACATATTTATGTGTGTATGTGTATTTTTATATATGTACACACATATAGTAGGCATATAATTAATTGATATCAGGCAGTGTTGCTACTATGTCTATTATATTGATCCCTCCTACTCCTATTACCGTGTGCTGTGTTCTTCCACCTATCAGTCTCTACAACATTGAGCAAAAGTTGTGAAGTGGGATAAACTTTTCCATGTGCTATATGGAGACAACTTTTCACAATCTAAAATTGATGATCCATATGTTTTATTTCATTAATTATTTAATTGTATTTAATTACAACTTCTAGAAGAGTCTATTTTAAAAAATCAAAAACAAAACAAGATGACCTCTTCTAATTCCTGATGAGATTTTAGGAATTTTGTACCAATATTCATATTAGACTTGCTCCCCCATTCAGCACCCGACTGTGTGAACTCTTTTCCAATATTCCAGTATCAACAAAAATAATCCCAATTACTTATAAATCCAACAAGATATTTGCTAGAAAAAAAGAGGAATGCTATGTATGAAAAACAAACAAACAAACAAAGACCTCTGTTGCTACTGACTTGAAAGGATCTCAGGTACTCTTCTCCCTGCATAGCTTCCCTGAAATTCAGAATTCTGTATCTTCACCCTTGAGCTCAGGGAAGAAAGGGAATCTAGAAGCTGGATTTGGTTCATGAGGTCCCATGCAAATCTGTAGCCCATGCCCAGGGACTTTCTTTTTTTTCTTTTTGATCAGACTTAGAAACGTATCTTTCAAATGGTCCTTGCCATTTATTCATTGGTCATTTCAGTCAGAGAAGGAAAGGAATATTAGTTGGATTCTAAACCTCAGAAAAATTTTAGAAATTTTGTTTTCTTTTTACTAGAGGTGATATCAAATGTAGGAATGAGGACTGAGTTAAACTTGGATTAATGTAAATATTTGGTATTATCAGCTGAATATATTTACTTTACCTTTAAGAAATCATACGTTTTTATTTTCAAGACTGCGCTTAGAGGCTTTTAGCATGCCTCAGCCACTTGAGAATATAAAATAGTACAGAAAGAACAACTCTGCGAGCTTTATTTATTTTATTTTATGTATTTTTATTTCACTTTAAGTTCTGGGATACACGTGCAGAACGTGCAGGTTTGTTATATAGGTTTACATGTGTCATGGTGGTTTGCTGCACCTATCAACCCATCATCTAGGTTTTAAGCCCCAGGTGCATTAGGTATTTCTCTTAATGCTCTCCATGCCCTGGCCCCGCAACCCCCGAAAGGCCCCGGCGTGGGTTGTTCCCCTCCCTGTGTCCATGCGTTCTCATGGTTCAGCTCCCACTTATGAGTGAGAACAAGCAGTGTTTGGATTTCTCTTCTGTGTTAGTTTGCTGAGAATGATGGCTTCCAGTTTCATCCATGTTCTTGTAAAAGATATGATTTCATTCCTTTTTATAGCTGCATAGCATTCCATGGTGTATATGTGCCACATTGTCTTTATCCCGTATATCATTGGTGGGCATTTGGGTTGGTTCCATGTCTTTGCTATTGTAAACAGTACTACAATAAACATACGTGTGCATATGTCTTTATAGTAGAATGAATTATAATCCTTTGAGTATATACCCCGTAATGGGATGCTGGGTTAAATGGTATTTCTGGTTCTAGGTCCTCGAGGAATTGCCACGCTGTCTTTTGCAATGGTTGAACTAATTTACATTCCCACCAATAGTGTAAAAGTGTTTCTGTTTCTCCACAGCCTTGCAAGCATCTGTTGTTTCTTGACTTTTTAATCATCACCATTCTGACTGGCCTGAGATGGTATCTCTTTGTAGTTTTGATTTGCGTTTCTCTAATAATCAGGGATGATGGGCTTTTTTTTGTATGTTTGTTGGCCGCATACATGTCTTCTTTTGAGAAGTGTCTGTTCATATCCGTTGCCTACTTTTGATTGGGTTGTTTATTTTTTCTTGTAAATTTATTTAAGTTCCTTGTTGATTCTGGATATTAGACCTTTGTCAGATGAGTAGATTGCAAAAATATTCTCCCATTCTGTAAGTTGCCTGTTCGCTCTGATGGTAGTTTCTTTTGCTGTGCAGAACCTCTTTAGTTTAATTAGATACCATTTGTCAATTTTGGTTTTTGATGCAGTTGCTTTCGTGTTTTAGTCATAAAGTCTTTGCCCATGCCTATGTCCTGAATGGTATTGCCTAGGTTTTCTTCTAGGGTTTTTATGGTTTTGGGTTTTACATTTAAGTTTTTAACCCATCTTGAATTAATTATTGTATAAGGTGTAAGGATGGGATCCAGTTTCAGTTTTCTACATATGGCTAGCCAGTGTTCCCAGCACCACTTATTAAATAGGGAATCCTTTCCCCATTGCTTGTTTTTGTCAGGTTTGTTAAAGATCAGATGGTTGTAGATGTGTGGTGTTATTTCTGAGGTCTCTGTTGTGTTCCATTGGTCTATATGTCTGTTTTGGAACCAGTACCATGCTGTTTTGGTTACTGTAGCCTTGCAGTATAGTTTGAAGACAGGCAGCGTGATGCCTCCAGCTTTGTTCTTTCTGCTTAGGATTGTCTTTGCTGTATGGGCTCTTTTTTGGTTGCATATGAAATTTAAACTATTTTTTTTAATTCAGTGTAGAATGTCAATGGTAGTTTGATGGGAATAGCATTGAATCTACAAATTACTTTGGGCATTGGGGCCATTCTCACGATATTGATTCTTCCTATCCATGAGCATGGAATGCTTTTTCATTTGTTTATGTCCTGTCTTATTTCCTTGAGCAGTGGTTCGTAGTTCTTCTTGAAGAGGTCCTTCATGTCCCTTGTAAACTGTATTCCTAGGTATTTTATTTCCTTTGCAGCAGTTGTGAATGGAAACTCATTCATGATTTGGCTCTCTGCTTGTCTATTGTTGGTGTATAGGAATGCTTGTGATTTTTGCACAATGATTTTTTATCCTGAGAGTTTGCTGAAGTTGCTTATCTGCTTAAGGAGTTTTGGGCTGAGACGATGGGGTTTTCTAAATATAAAATCATGTCATCTGCAAACAGAGACAATTTGACTTCCTCTCTTCCTATCTGAATACACTTTATTTCTTTGTCTTGCCTGATTGCCCTGGCCAGAACTTCTAGTACTATGTTGAATAGGAGTGGTGAGAGAGGGCATCCTTGTTTTGTGCTGTTTTTCAAATCAAATGCTTCCAGCTTTTGCCCATTCAGTATGATATTGGCTATGGGTTTGTCATAAGTAGCTCTTATTATTTTGATGTATGTTCCACCAATATCAAGTTTATTGAAAGTTTTTAACATAAAGGGATGTTAAATATTTTTCTAAGGCCTTTTCTGCATCTATTGAGATAATCATGTAGTTTTTGTCATTGGTTCTTTTTATGTGATGAATTACATTTACTGATGTGAGTATGTTGAACTAACCTTGCATCCCAGGGATGAAGCCAACTTGATCATGTTGGATATGCTTTTTGATGTGCTTCTGGATTTGGTTTGCAGTATTTTATAGAGAATTTTCACATTGATGTTCATCAGGGGTATTGGCCTGAAGTTTTGTTTTTTTGTTGTGTCTCTGCCAGGTTTTTGTATGAGAATTATGCTATTCTCATAAAATGAGTTAGGAAGGACTCCCGTCTTTTCAATTGTTTGCAATGGTTTCAGAAAAAAAAATGGTACCATCTTGTCCTTGTATTCTGGTAGAATTCAGCTGTGAATCCACCTGGTCCTGGTTTTTTTTTTTTTTTTTTTTTTTGGTTGGTAGTCTATTAATTACTGCCTCTATTTCAGAACTTATTATTGGATTCAACTTCTTCCTGGTTTTGTCTTGGGAGGATGTATGTGTCCAGGAATTTATCCATTTCTTCTAGATTTTCTAGTTTGTTTGCATAAAAGTGTTTATAGTATTCTCTGATTATAGTTTGCATTTCTGTGGGGTCAGTGGTGATATCCCTTTATCATTTTTTATTGGGTATATTTGATTCTTCTCTCTTTTCTTATTTATTAGTCTATCTAGCCTCTATCTATTTTGTTAATTTTTTCAAAAAACAGCTCCTGGATTCATTGATTTTTTGTGTCTCTCCTTCAGTTCTTCTCTGATCTTAGTTATTTTTTTGTCTTCTGCTAGCTTTTGGATTTGTTTGATTTTGCTTCTCTAGTTCTTTTAATTGTGATGTTAGGGTGTCAGTTTGAGATCTTTTCAGCTTTCTAATGTGGGCATTTAGTGCTATAAATTTCCCTCTTAACGCTGTTTTACCTGTGTTCTAGAGATTCTGGTATGTGGTCTCCTTGTTCTCCTTGGTTTCAAAGAACTTCTTGATTTCTGCCCTAACTTCATTATTGTCCCAGGACTCATTCAGGAGCAGGTTGCTCAATGTCCATGGAAATTATGTGGTTTTGACTGAGTTTCTTAATCCTGAGTTCTAATATTTTTGTGCTGTGGTCTGAGAGACTGTTTGTTATGATTTCAGTTCCTTTGCATTTGCTGAGGAGTGTTTTACTTCTAATTACATGGTTGATTTTAGAATAAGTGCCATGTGGCACTGAGAAGAATATATATTCTGTTGATTTGGGGTGGAGAGTTCTGTAGATGTCTCTTATGTCCACTTGATCTAGAGCTGAGTTCAAGGCCTGACATCTTTGTTAATTTTCTATTTCAATGATCTGTCTAATATTGACAGTGGGGTTTTAAAGTATCCCACTATTATTGTGTGGGAGTCTAAGTCTCTGTAGGTCTCTAAGAACCTGTTTTACAACTTCAGATGCTCCTGTATTGGTATATCTATATATATATCTATATCTATATATCCATGTATATAGATATATATATTTAGAATTGTTAGTTCTTCTTGTTATATTGATCCCTTTACCATTAGGTAATGCCCTTCTTTGTCTTTTTTGATCTTTGTTGGTTCAAAATCTGTTTTGTCCAAGACTAGGGTTGCAGCCCCTTATTTATTTATTTATTTATTTTGCTTTCCATTTGTTTGGTAAATATTCCTCCAATCCTTTATTTTGAACCTATTTGTGGCATTGTATGTGAGATGGGTCTCCTGAATACAGCACACTGATGGGTCATGACTCTTTATCCAATTTGCCAGTCTGTGTCCTTTAATTCGGGCATTTAGCATGTTTACATTTAAGGTTAATATTGTTATGTATGAATTTGATCCTGTCATCATGATGCTAGCTGGTTATTTTGCACATTAGCTGATGCATTCTTCATAGTATCATTGTTCTTTATATTTTAGTGTGTCTTCTGCAGTGATTGGTACTGATTTTTCCTTTCCACATTTAGTGCCTCCTTCAGGAGCTCTTGCATGGCAGGCCTTGTGCTGATGAAATCCTTTAGCATTTGCTTTTCTGGAAAGGATTTTATTTCTCCTTTGCTTATGAAGCTTGGTGTGCTGGATATGAAATTATAGGTTGAAAATACTTTTCTATAAGAATATTGAATATTGGCCCCACTCTTCTGGCTTGTAGGGTTTCTGCTGAGAGATCTGCTGTTAGTCTGATGGGCTTCCCTTTGTGGGTGTCCTGGTCTTTTTCTGTGGCTCCCCTTAACATTGTATCCTTCATTTCCACCTTCGAGGGTCTGATGATTTTGTATCTTGGGTTTGATCTTCTGGTGGGGTATCTTAGTGGTGTTCGCTGTATTTCCTGAATTTGAATGTTGGACTGTCTTGCTAGATTGGGCAAGTTCTCCTGGATAACATACTGAATTGTGTTTTCCAACTTGGTTCTATTCCCCCTATCTTTTTCAGGTACTCCAATCAATCATAGGTTCGGTCTTTTCATACAGTCCCATATTTCCTGAAGGTTTTGTTCATTTCTTGTCATTCTTTTTTGTCTAACCTTGGCTGCATGCCTTATTTCGGCAAGGTGGTCTTCAAACTCTGATATACTTTCTTCCGCTTGATCAATTCAGCTATTGATACTTGTGCATGCTTCATGAAGTCCTTGTGCTGCGTTTTTCAGCTCCATCACATCATTTATGTTCCTCTCTAAACTGGCCTATTTAGCAGTTCCTATAATCTTTTATCAAGGTTCTTAGCTTCTTTGCATTGGGTTAGAATATGCTTCTTAAACTGTGATCTTTAAATCAAGAAGGAAAATGAGAATACACCACAATTGTGAAGGACACCTCAGATCCTCCAGATCCTGGCGAGGAGAACATAGACAAACAGCCCCTGTGATGGCATCTGCCTAATAAAATTGAGTAAAGCACCAGTACATGAGAGAGACGGAGAACTTCCCTCTGTGACTCACCTTTCCACTGGGGATCCAAACCACCCATGCCAAGGGAGAGAACTTTGTTTCCTATCTGCTTATATCATTTCTGAGTGCCTGAGCTTGCTCACCTAAGATCAATGGTGCAGCAGGACCCTCCCTACTTCATCCCTTGGCAGAAATCTTAGAATTTGGAGCACACACTTGCCTGGATCAGCAGCTTGAGCCACCTCACCATTCTGTTGAAGAGATTGTGTTTCAGTGGTGCCGTCTCTGCTCCACACCCAGGCAGATCTTCAAGCATTCAGACCATTCAGATGCTATAATCATGCTTACATAACTCAGCAGCCTGAGCCACCCCACCCTTCCTGTGCATAGATTATGGTGCAGTATGGGCCCTCTCTGCCCCATTCCCAGGCAGATCTCTAGGAATTGAGAACACCTGCTCCCCCAGAACAGCATCATGAGTCACCCCACTCCTCCTGTGGCAAGATCCTGGTGCATGATGGCCCTCTCTACTCTATTCCCAGGCTTATCTCAAGGAATTGAAAGCACTTGCTCACCCAGAAAAGCACCCCCACTTAAAGCACAGAGAGGCAAGTTGAAGGAAAAAAAAAAGACCTATCTGTTTGCTATCTTCAAGATACCCATCTCACACATAAGCACACACATAGGCTCAAAGTAATGAATTGGAGAACGATCACTCAAACAGAAAACAAAAAAGAGCAGGGGTTGCTATTTTTATATCAGATAAGACATACTTTAAGCCAACAACAGTAAAAATGGACAAAGAATAACATTACATAATGGTAAAGGGTTTAATTCAACAAGAAGACTTAACTATCCTAAATATATATGCACCTAACATTGGAATATATATGTATATCAACCTAGATTCATAAAGCAAGTACTACTAGACCTATGAAATGACTTAGACAGGCAAACAATAATAGTGGGGGACTTTAATACCCAACTGACAGCATTAGACAGATTATCAAGGCAGTTCATGATGTGGGTAATACAGATAAAACTAACACTGTGGCACACTGGAGATACTTCTAAATTGAAAAGGTAAATTTCTGTGTTATAATCTTTTCCCTATCACTAATCAACAGATTAATCTGACATGTCATGAAGCCATGGAATATCAAGTAGTTTTATTTGCCTAAACGTAAGTGGGATCAGGGTGGAGGAGGTTGGGGGGAAGTGGAAGGAGTAGTAGAGTTATGAGATCCGAGGCTGGGCACCAGATCCTAGCACCAGATCATGTCATACTTTAATGAGAAATGTTTAGAAACTTGCAGTTGATCTAAGAAGTGATGAGGAGAGAAAGAAATATTTTAAATTTGACATTATCAGTAATGTAATTTAAACAATCACTAGCCAGGCTGTTGAAGAGAGTTTTTACATTGTACTTAAAGACAGAATACTAAGCAAGCTGTGATAGAAAGACAAATAAATAGAATAAGTCAGTAGTAGTGGAAACATAGAGATAAATGATGAAGACTTAGGAAATATTAAGAGGTTTAAACTACTGGACTTGATGCTTAAATATAGGAAGACAAAACATGGGAGACATGGGATCCAATTTACAGGTTTTTCTTTTTTTAGGATGAATGATTTTATGATTCATTGAGATGGAAAATACAAGAGGAGTAAGTACAATGACTAAGAGATATAGAACATTTTTCTTCATTACTTAACAAACTAGCAATTCTAGTTTTCTGTTCTGCTTTTTTTTTTTAACTGAACTGATGATCTGATATTTGTTTCAATGGTTGGATAGAGCCAATCAATTTAGATCTGTAAAAGACTTGTGATGTTGTATTCATGCTTTACAGAAATCTCCATGAATAAAGAGACCCTCTTAGGAGAACTGAGCAGTTTAAACTAAATAAACTAATTTCACAGCTGATGACTTGAAAAATCTAACCAGGCTCTGTATGACAGCTTCTTGTTCGATGTTTTAAGGGGATTCTATAATGTAAATAAAATTTCTAGAGGAAAGCTGTCAGTCTTTCAGTTTTGCTTGGCTTTAATCTGTGGAAAGACTCTGATAACCAGAAGCACAGGATTGAAAATGATGCATGAAATAAAATGTACAAAATATATTGAAAAGTGAAAAGAATGATGAGTTTAGATATGTATAGTAGTTATCAATCTGTCTCTCTTCCTAAAGAGCCACATCTAACAGAGACCTAACATTTCTTCCAGTATACTTATGCTGTCCACCTTAATCCATACTCGTACTGGCATACCCAATACAATAGAAATTTTGGTTGTTCTAACTCTTTGTGATTAAAAAAAAAGTTCCTTCTTACCTAATTTCTAACTTGCTCCCCGCATCTTGCTATATAAATACCATGCAAACCAGGAGATAAGGGACATCTAATACAGTGAATGGCTGCAAAGGATGTGTGAGATTAGTAGACAAAGAAAATGCATCTGAATGAAAACAGCATGAAATTTGACAATAGATATATCTGGGTTTATATCTAGGTTGTGAGCCTTTGTGGCTGTGTAATGATGATCATATATCAACGTTACTTTCCTCGCGTAAGCTGGAACTAATACTGAAGACATTTTAGAAGTAGTGGGTTAGTGCAACTAAATAGATATCTGAAATTTAATAGTATTAGAATGACAATATCATTAGAACATTTATAAAATAATTGGTCTAACACAAATACTACTTAAGACAATGTTAATAATGCTTTGAGAAATTTGTTGTTCTCAAAATGTTAATACCATTAAGTATTTTTGCTTAATGCACATTTTTTACATACAGTGTTAAATTTTTTTAGTTTATTACATCTTACTTTAAACACCATGTGTTAGGCTGTTTGTGTTGCTATAAAAAGTATTTGAGGCTGGGTAATTTATAAAGAAAAGAGGTCTAATTGGCTCACATTTCTGCAGGCTGTACAAATGTGGTGCTGGTATCTGCTTCTGGTGAGAATCTCAGGAAGCCTACAATCATGGTGGAAGGCGAATGGGGAGCAGACATCTCACATGGCAAGACCTGGAGCAAGAGAGCAAAGGGGGAGGTGCCACACACTTTTAAACAACCAGGTCTCACATAAACTAGCTGAGCAAGAACTAACTTATCACCAAGGGGATGGTGATAAGCCATTCCTGGGGAATCCACCCCCATGATCTAATTACCTCCTACCAGACCCCACTTCCCACACTGGGAATTATATTTTAACATGAGATTTCCAGAGAACAAATATCCAAACCATATCACACCATATTTGGAATAATTTCAAAGTTAAAAACTTAAGTGGAAATTTTAAAAAATAATATCCATGAAAATTATATACGATCAAAATAACCCTGGGACTGAAATATCCAACATTTAAAATTATTTTAACTTTAAGAACAATTATGTAGGTTTAATATATAAGTGAAGCTTCATATGTACTCTACTAAAAAGAGTTAAATAAGAAGTACAAAATTACTTAAAAACTGTGATGTATTGCATTAAGGATATTCAAGTTTATTTTACTAATCTCTGTTGGTTATACAATCTCTACTATACACCTCCTATAGAAAACTGTCTTGAATTTTTGTATATTTATCTGTGTGTATGTTCCTGTCTGTATGAGAGGAGGGATTGTCTATTTCCCCTGAAATATGTATGCATTTTTCATTTCTATTTGAAGAATTCCAAAACTGAAAAATACACTAGTGACATTCCTTAAATTTGAAGTGTTTCATGCTTCTAGAATAAATTGTGTTTAACATTATTATTTTGATACCATCATGATTTATTTTTCAGTATTGCTGCCCAGTAAATAGGTATTAAAGAAGGAAAAAATAAGAGGAGAAAAGAATTCATTAAAAAGCAATAAAATCCGAAAAACAATGCTGGAAACTTGATGTAAATAAATTTCCAGGACCAGATAGACTTTTCTCAAGAGTTTTGAAAGAAGTCAAGGGTGAGATTGTTAGCCAAAGTACATTACCTGTTGGAGTAAAATCTGCAGTGTCAGGGTACAAAAGCCTGCCAATGTTATCGACACACAGAAGGCACTCTGCAAACACAATTGTTGAGATTTCATTCTTTGGTGCCTATTTTGGTGTAATATATATCTTAAAAATGCATTATGAGAAAGAAATTTCAATTCTAGAAGCACAAATATACCTTACTAAACTTTTCCTTCATAAATTAATGTATCCAGTATTCCAATGGGACTTTTTTACATGATCTTTTTCCAAAGATTATGAAATACTTCTCTTTCTGGGAGGATTATTTTCATCATGTGTACTATATACAGACAAGAATTAAAAAACAGTTCATATGCCTATATGTCAATGTCAATAGTGATGCTTCACTGTAAACCATGTTGTCTTTAGGCTTACCTATATTTTAAAACATTATTAGGAAAATAGAGTACAAATAGTTAAATTCCTATTTTACTAAGTTCCTAAAATTCCTAGTAAAAAAACTCTTAAAAATAATTTTAAGAGTTTATGGAAGGTTAGACAACACATTTTAGGTATGGAAGTCATTGCCAAATGGCGTTACCTAGTCACACATACACATGCACAAATGTACATAATGTAGGACTCAAGTCCTACACTGAAATAAGCACTATTTTTGTCAAATAAAACCAGCAGCTGACAAATTTAATAGTATCATTATCCAAAGTGCCACTGAACGCTGAAAATACAGACTCGAAGACGCTGAACTTAACTCAGAGTTAGCCAGGTTTTAACATGAAATCGGAGATACCCGCCTGAAAGTTCTTAAACCTTGGAAAATTTCTGGGCTAGACAGATTATTGATTAGACACAGGGTATCATTAAGTTATTTACCTGATCATACAGACATGTCTAATATCTAATTTTTGTCACTTTGTTATAAATATATGGAAAGAAAATCAATCTTAAAGGTTTGGGATCACATTGAGTATTTAAATAATAGTGTATTTAAATAAGTTATTTGGTTTGTTAGTGACTGATGATAGAAAACCAATAGGAGACATTTCAGGTCCTTGAAGGTCACAGTTAGGCATTAAATACAGCAACACTTAGGTAAATATTACATCTGTCTCTTTACTTGTGGCTTTAGTCATGACACCAAATGTGAGTGCTCCAAAGATGCATTTTATCTAGTGTTTTCTGGGAGGTAAAGAGCGCTTTGAGATACTAAGGATCTGGATCCACACTAGGCAAAGTCCTGGGCCTAATTCTCTATAGGGGTTATTCAATCCTTTATCCTATAGTTGATTTCTCTTTAATCTAATGAGAAAACAACAACAGAGAAAGGGTTGGGGGGAAGCAATCACCATTTGTTTGATATCGGTGATAAGGGTATGGCATGTAGAGCTAATCTCTCCTATGAACAGAATTTTCTTATAGTCTCAAGTAAGAAAAAAAATCTTTCAAGGAAAAGGGAATTCTCATTCACCAAAAGGGAATGGCACATACACATATATTTGGGGGTAAACCTGAAACAGGTATCAGAAGTGAAACGTACCCAGAATGAAAGTTGGCTTCTCCAGGAGGTAGCATGGAAAATGCAAAAGAAAGAAAAATGGAAAGTAAAGCTGTTTCATTTTGTTGAATTTTCTTGAGAGATGTTAAATTTCAGCAAGTTGTTTTGTTTTCAAAACATCTGCCCAAGTGTGTTCTCCTGTGATTCTTACAATTGTTTTGATAGTTAGCACTGCTTCTGGGTTTGCATATATGGAACTGATTATTTGTCACAGTGGGAGTGGGTACATTTACATTTCTTCTTGGCTGCAGAGAAAAAAAAAATGTGCTGCTTTATGACAGTACAAAGAGGGGTCAGAGAGATCCAGATATTAGAATCATTTCCAAACACATAGTGCTTGCTATTCTTTAAGTTGCAGGGTGACATTTTTTTAATGCTATTTAAATGCATCAGATTCTACCACACTGTTCAGCATGCATGTATTCATGAGAAAGTCTACATTTTGTGCATAATGCATGGAGTTTTAAGCTAATCATGTCCCATTTTTACATAGTTATTAAGTATCAAAAATATGTTTTCATTAATCAGCTAGCATTTAGTTAATATAAAATATCCATATGATTATATCTCAATTAGTTGCCTATTCAAAACAGTGACATTTTGTGTATTATTGGACAACCTTACTGCCCACACATATGGTATGCAATAAAAACATTAGCCAAATATTATATCATGACTGGTTGAACAAACTAAAGCACATTCATCTTAATAAAATACAATATAAATCAGGCCTCTGCAGAAATCCAACAATGAAATCATTATCAAAACAGATTGGTGTTCACTCTAACATATGCTGCCAATTGAACATATTTTGCATTTGTGTGTGTAACAAGCAGATGCAGATGTGTAATATTCTGTCTTTGATCTTGAGCCCATTTTACTTAACATTAAACAACAAACACAAAAGCAGATGGATTATAAAGTTATGAATTTGAGTATATCTTATGACCACTTGGAATACACATCATAAGTATGCTATTAAAATTATTTAAAATAATTATTAACTACCATGTGAATACTCATTAGTAAAATAATATCCTTTTTTATTAGTAGTAAGATATTTGTATGAAAATATTCCTAAAATAGAACACAATTCTTAGTAATAATCATAATAAACATTCATTATTAGTATTAGTCTTACAGTTTTTAACTAGATTATGCCTAGGTTTTTATCTAGGTTTTATCTAGATTATGCAATTAAATACTTATAAAAAACGGAAAAAAGATTAATTACCATCTAGACTTTTCTGATGAAGAAACAAGCATAAAGAGATAAATTAAATTTTCCAAAGTTATACTAAAAATAGCTGGTCATGAGGGTAGGATTCAGATCTAGGTAGACTAACTCCAAAACCCATAGTTTAAAGAAACAGCTATACTTTCTCTTCAAATATATTCACTCAAAGTCATGACATCAGTGTTGAACTTTATTATTACTCTCCATAGAACCACTTTATATAATAAACCTTAAGGTCATCAAGTAAAGAGATAATTCTTATTGATTTCTGTAACCTGGATACCTAGCATATTGCCTAAAATAAGAGTAGACATTCAATATGCTTAAATGATTGAAAGACTAAATGAATGAGCTACTGATGGTTGAGTTGCTGATATACATGGTGGTGTCCTGGGAAACATCGACTTTTTAAGACATACTTGTTGGTTGTATCCTCACAAATATGTGCTGATTTTCTGGATTGAGACTTAAAATTGCAAGAGCCCTCAGAAATGCACATATATAAATGTATACAACTACACACATATTCATAAATACACATTACACATATATGTACACAGAGATGAAAATATATTTTACATATTATTGTAATGAACAAAAATATTGAACTATTTGCCATTTGCAATAGATTCTCTTACTCTTGTCTATTCTCCTCGGTTAAAGGAAAAATTGTTTACAATATAATTTTAGAAACTGAATGCATTTTGGCAAATGAGTGAAGGCAGTAATTGCTGACTTATCACCTTATCTGTGACAAAAATCTCTCTTAGCCATTAGCTGGTATGAAAGCTTTTGTTTCTCAGTTTTCCTCTAATGATGCAGCTCTACTTATTCTTTTTTTTCTGAAGAGCAAGGGTGAGTTGGTTAAGATTCATATAAACAGTGTCTTGACAATGAAGAATTACATGGCCCTGTGGAAACCATATACTAAATAGCACCCAATGCTTATATTTAAATACCCATATACAATTATCACAAACCTTAAGATTTATTTCTGTTTTATTTCCACATGCTTTTAATTAGTGGAGCTATCAGGCACATTTTCAGTATTTTTTAAAGCAGTGATCTCTGTAGTTCACAGAAATCCATTTTTCACCATAGCATTTCTCTAAATTATGATTTGGTAAAGTTATAATCTTTCTAATTCTTTGTTCATCATTCAGTGAATTGTTAAGTCTAAAATTTCCTTCATAAGCAGAAGCATTTCTTTGGTAAGTATTAGTCTATCTGATTCCATTTTTCTCCAACTCTCTCTTCTAATTCATTTTTCACATCACCTCTAGATTGATGTGGTTTATAAAATGTCTCTATATGTAACTATCTATCTTCCAAAACCTATATTATCATCATTGCTACAAGGACAAGCTCCCAGTTCCATCTCACAGCAAGAAATGGACATCAAAGTTTGATTCTTTCTCACCACCCTTCTTCTTAACTAATTATTAACTTTGTTCATTGGCTGCAATATTCTTCTCTATTTAGGATTTGTCTCTGAGACAAAAAAGACCAATTGAATGGGCCTCAGGATCACCTGTGACTTGGAGGTTCACAAGAAATAAAGTCAGATTGAAGTAGCATTCCTAAAAGAAATTACTAGAGTATTTCTGAAACAAAGACACAAGGCTGTATTCAAGAGGAAAGCTGTGTTAATAATCAGAAGAGAGTTATGTACTGAGGTCTGCTGAGAAGGCAAATATCAGAATAAGTAGAGAAGTCAGTGAACTGGAAATCTAAGAAACATAGGAACAAGAGCAAAGTATGAATTCAATTGAGCAGTATGAGTTATTCATCCAACTGTGATATATTATAAGACATCCTTTTATTCAGTGTCCACACACTGGATTTAGGTGTCGGGGGGCGCGGTCAGCACAGCTGCTTAAACACTGAGTTGGAGGGAGCTTAAATCCACTAAGACTCTCATTTACAAACTCTTCTAAATGTGCTCCTTGAAAGGCTGTAGCACATTTAAAAAATCCTTTAAGAGTAAAATGTGAGCTCTCCCTGACCCTAAAATTGAACTGACATCTGTGGTATCATGAAACTTGAACCACTCCTATGGAACACTTCAGTTCTTTTTTTAAAGCCTTTAATCTTGATTGTCAAGGCAGAATTGTCAAAATGGAATCACGAAATCTGGGTTCAGAAGAGAACAGTAAAATATAGGCTGAGTATGCTTGAGGGTAAGTAACTATAAGCTCTAAAGTTGGGATTGATAAGACTTTATATATTTCCTGGAATGGACCAAAGCAGCATGGCTGAGTACTGGAATGGGATCCTCAGGAAAAAGTATTTCACAAAAAGACCTGATAGCAGTGTGGTCCCTAGAAATGGCCTTTTAGAATTTTATAAGCCTAGATCACTTTAGTTGTCAGGAAGTTTCTTCATTCTATGTGACATTTTAGGAAAAACGATCAATGGGTAAGGGATCATAATTGCCATGGTGGTGAGTTGAAATTTACGTTGCAACTTTCATAGGTAGACTTGATTATGAAGAAAGGGTTGACATGATTATCTGATTGGGAGGAGACATATCACATAAGGATGCTCAAAACATTAACAGCATCTTCCATCTAGATTTTGGTCTGAAAGGAGCAAATATTGGAACCAATAATTTCTAGAGGGACATGAAAAGAAACTGACTAACATGTCCAAGAATACTATAAAATTTATATTGCTATTTTAATAACATATTCTTAATTATGTTTAAGCATCTCTATTGGTGTATAGAAATGTGAAATAGAAATATTGATCTTTTATCATTTTGTAAACAGAAAACCTCAATGGAGCTATAGATTTTATTGGAAATTATAGGAATTTTACAAATGATATAATCATTTGTAATGAAAAATGAATAGCAACAGTTTTGTTTCTTTCCAACCCTTATAACTTTCATATAATTTTCTGAAATTGTTACTTGGCTAAGTCCACCAATACATGTTCAATAGGAACTATGTCAGATTTCGATTTTTGTTGATGATTTAAAAATATTATCATATACTTCACTAGTGTTATAATTGTTGTAAAGTTTGATAGGTACTTGTTAGCAGATTTAGCATGCTGCCTTCTGTTAATATTACTAATTTTCTAAGTTATAATTTTTTATTAGTTTCAAGAATGAAAGATGAAATATATTACTTTTTCTGCATCATTTGAAACATTTTTTCCTTTAAGCCCGTTGTATAATCAGTTACATATTTTTAAAAATAGTTTCATTGTCTTTTAAAAGTCATCCTAGATTGGGTGGGTATTTGTTAAAAGCTTTGCATCTGTCTTCATTAGTAAGATTAGTTTATAATTTTGATTGCTTTGACAAACAAGATTATCTTAGAGAGATGAAATGGAGTTTCTCTTATTCTTTCTTATTTAAAAGAGTTTATATAAGACTCACATTATCTCTTCTTTGATACTTTGTCTGAATTCACCTTCATACCAACCTGAGTTGATATTCTTAACTATTTTTTCAAGTCCTTAATGTCTCTGTAATTTTAGGGGCTTTTTAATTCTTTGTAAGATTTCACTAGTTACATTCTTTCTAAGATTTTATCTTTTTCATCTGCTTTTAAAGTTACTGGCACAAAGATTTTAACAATATTATATATCATATTTTTCCATCTTTGAAAACTTTTTATTTCTAACTTGGTTCATTTGTCTTCAATAATTGATTAATATCACCAGATGCAGGGCTTTATTACCAGTCTTTAACAAAACAACCTGTGCAGTGATATCAGCAAGATGGCAGCGTAGGAGGTTCCCTGTTCATATTCCCTCAAAGCAACTACAATTTCACAGCCATCATGGACAAAAGAGCCTTTGTGGGAGCTTTGGGATTTGGGTAGGAAACCTGGTGAAGCCGAAGACCTCAGAGGACTCTTTTAAGAGGACAGACCTCCCCACAGGTGGTAGGCTCACCGACTGTACTCGTGAATCCAGATACAGAAATGGCCTGTCACCCTGTGGACTCAGCTACAGTGTTATTTGGCCTTGGTCCTGCTACCAGAACCATCCACCACTGGATCTGAGAGAAGTCATGCCCACTTGTGCTTGCATGACAGGCCCACTGACATTGGTTCCAGCTGTGGACCCTGAAGCCTCGTAATACAGTCCAGCCCTTCTTGGCTGCGGTCTGAAAGTAGCGCTGCTGACACAGGGAGCTAGCGCCCATTGTGTCCCTAGGACAGGCTTGCAGACTCCAGCCAAAGCAGATTCTGAAATGGTCCTATAGCGTGGCCCCCACCCCTCAAAGCTATGGTCTGAGAGTAGTTCCATCTGCTCACTGACCTAGAAGACATGCCAGTGTGTTCCCTCAGAGACGGCCCTGTGACTCAGTTCCAGACCCTCTTAGCCATGGTCTAGGGCTGAAGACTCACCCAGTGACCCAGGGGGAGCCCTTCCAAGGAATAGAGGAAGTCACACTGGCCACACATCTAATAACAGCCTTGCTGTCTGTGGACCTTGAAGTGCATGCTCATCCCACTGTCAGCCTTACTGATAAAAGTATTAGAGGCATTCCAGTCTACCAAGAGAAAAGACAGGATGAATGCCCACTTGAGCCCCTAGTAACAGGCCTGCCAACTGCAGACCCTAGTGTGAACCCAGTAGCACCACATGATCCAGCTCCAGTTCCACTCAACCGTGATCCCAAAGGCAATCCGATGAGCCTGGAAATGCAGCAGGAGAAGGTCTTTACTTACTGAAACCAGTCTGTAAGGACTGGAAGAGGTGTTTGCTCCTTCAAATGCACAGACACCAACACAAGGCTACACAAATGAAAAAGATATAGGCAAACATACCACCAAAGGAAACTTGTAAATCTTCTGTAACCTAAATTTGTGGGATACAGCAAAAGTAGTTCTAAGAGAAAAGTTTATAGCAATAAATGCCAACATTAAGGAAAGGGTAAAATCTCAAATAAAGAACTTAGCTTCACACCTCATGGTACTGGAAAAGAAAGAATAAATAAAGTCCCAAATCAGCAAAAAGAGGAAAATAATAAAGATTGTAGCAGAAATAAAATAGAGACTAGAAAGACAATTGAGTTTTTTTTTGAAAAGATAAATAAAATGGATATCCTTTTAGCTAGACTAACCAAGAAGAGAGATGACTCAAATAAATAAAATTATAAATGAAATAGGAGGCATTAAAACTGATATCACAAAAATATAAAGAATCATAAGAAACTACAATGAACACTTATATGCAAAAAAATTGTCTAACCTAGAAGAAATTGATACATTCCTAGAGATACACAACCTACCAAGACTGAATTACAAGGAAGTGGAAAATCTGAACACAGCAATAGCAAAAGGAGATTGAATGAGTAATCAAAAAATCTCCCAACAAAGAATATTCTAGAACCAGATGATTTCATGAATAAATTATGTCAAGCATTTAAATAATGATTAATCCAATCTTTCTTTAATTCTTCTAAAAAAATTAAAGAGGGAGACAACTTCAAAACTTTCATAAGGCCAGCATTATCCTCAAAGCAATGCCGTCCAAGAACACTGCAAGACAAGAACACTACAGGCTGAAGAACTTGATAAAGATGGACGCAAATTTCCTCAAATATATTAGCAAACTGATTCAACAGTACATTAAAATGATCATGTACCTTATTCAGGTAAAATTTATCCCTGGGATGCAAGGATAGTTTAACTTACTCAAATCAATACAAGTGATACTCCTCATTAACACAATGAAGGGCTAAACATCACATGATCATCTCAATTTATGCAGAAAAAGCATTTGACAATATTCAACATCCTTTCATGATAAAACTCTCAACAAATATGGTATAGAAGTAATGTGCCTCAACACAGGAAAAGCCATGTAGGCAGCTTACAGTTAAAATTGTACTCAGTAGTGAAAAGCTGAAAGCTCTTTAGGAAAACAAGGGTGCCCACTCTCACCATTTCTTTTCAACATAGTGATGGAAATCCTAGCCGGAACAATTAGACAAGTAAAAGAAAAACATCCACAGTGAAAAGGAAGAAATTATTTTTTTTCTGTTTGTAGATAACATGATCTTATATTTTAAAAAGACTTTACCAATAAACTGTTTGAAATAATAAATTAAGTCAGTAATGTTGCAGGACCCAAAATCACTATTTTTAAAACATGCCATGTACTTTTGAACAAAGTTATATTATCTGGTATTTGGGTGCAGAATTTTATGAATGCCTATTAAATTAAATTGCTTACATGGTTTAAGTCTTCTATATTTTTACTGCTAAGTACTAAGCAGAACAATAATTGAAATAACTGTATCAAAACCACCCAAAATGATGTTTGTCTACTGGTCACTTTACTTCTTCTTTTTTTTTCTTAATTTTTTTATCATACTTTAAGTTTTAGGGTACATGTGCACAACGTGCAGGTTTGTTACATATGTATACATGTGTCATGTTGGTGTGCTGCACCCATTAACTCGTCATTTAGCATTAGGTGTATCTCCTAATGCTATCCCTCCCCCCTCCCCCCACCCCACAACAGTCCCGGGAGTGTGATGTTCCCCTTCCTGTGTCCATGTGTTCTCATTGTTCAATTCCCACCTATCAGTGAGAACATGTGGTGTTTGGTTTTTTGTCCTTGCAATAGTTTACTGAGAATGATGATTTCCAGTTTCATCCATGTCCCTACAAAGGACATGAACTCATCATTTTTTATGGCTGCATAGTATTCCATGGTGTATATGTGCCACATTTTCTTAATCCAGTCTATCGTTGTTGGACATTTGGGTTGGTTCCAACTCTTTGCTATTGTGAATAGTGCCGCAATAAACATATGTGTGCATGTGTCTTTATAGCAGCATGATTTATAGTCCTTTGGGTATACACCCAGTAATGGGATGGCTGGGTCAATTGGTATTTCTAGTTCTAGATCCCTGAGGAATCGCCACACTGACTTCCACAATGGTTGAACTAGTTTACAGTCCCACCAACAGTGTAAAAGTGTTCCTATTTCTCCACATCCTCTCCAGCACCTGTTGTTTCCTGACTTTTTAATGATGGCCATTCTAACTGGTGTGAGATGGTATCTCATTGTGGTGTTGATTTGCATTTCTCTGATAGCCAGTGATGATGAGCATTTTTTCATGTGTTTTTTGGCTGCATAAATGTCTTCTTTTGAGAAGTATCTGTTCATTTCCTTCGCCCACTTTTGATGGGGTTGTTTGTTTTTTTCTTGTAAATTTGTTTGAGTTCATTGTAGATTCTGGATATTAGCCCTTTGTCAGATCAGTAGTTTGCGAAAATTTTCTCCCAATTTTTAGGTTGCCTGTTCACTCTGATGGTAGTTTCTTTTGCTGTGCAGAAGCTCTTTAGTTTAATGAGATCCCATTTGTCAATTTTGGCTTTTGTTGCCATTGCTTTTGGTGTTTTAGACATGAAGTCCTTGCCCATGCCTATGTCATGAATGGTAATGCCTAGGTTTTCTTCTAGGGTTTTTAAGGTTTTGGGTCTAACATGTAAGTCTTTAATCCATCTTGAATTAATTTTTGTATAAGGTGTAAGGAAGGGATCCAGTTTCAGCTTTCTACATATGGCTAGCCAGTTTTCCCAGCACCATTTATTAAATAGGGAATCCTTTCCCCATTGCTTGTTTTTGTCAGGTTTGTCAAAGATCAGATAGTTGTAGATACGTGGCATTATTTCTGAGGGCTCTGTTCTGTTCCATTGATCTATATCTCTGTTTTGGTACCAGTACCATGCTGTTTTGGTTACTGTAGCTTTGTAGTATAGTTTGAAGTCAGGTAGCATGATGCCTCCAGCTTTGTTCTTTTGGCTTAGGATTGACTTGGTGATTCGGGCTCTTTTTTGGTTCCATATGAACTTTAAAGTAGTTTTTTCCAATTCTGTGAAGAAAGTCATTGGTAGCTTGATGGAGATGGCATTGAATTTATAAATTACCTCGGGCAGTATGGCCATTTTCACGATATTGATTCTTCCAGCCCATGAGCACGGAATGTTCTTCCATTTGTTTGTATCCTCTTTCATTTCATCGAGCAGTGGTTTGTAGTTCTCCTTGAAGAGGTCCTTCACATCCCTCGTAAGTTGGATTCCTAGGTATTTTATTCTGTTTCAAGCAATTGTGAATGTTAGTTCACTCATGATTTGGCTCTCTGTTTGTCTGTTATTGGTGTATAAGAATGCTTATCCTTCTATGAATTTTGTAAATGCATTCGAGAATTTATTTCATGAAATTTCATAGTTGTTATTTTGATCTAGTAAATTGTACTTTTTAATCATTTATTTTGTATGTATAATTCAAAATCAATTCGAGAGAAAAAACATAAAACTCAATATTATATATATTTAAAAATACATATTTAAAAGTGTTAGTTAATAGATATGTAAGATATGAATGGGAGATGGAAAACAAGAGGTCTATTTTAACAGTGAAGACAGTTTAACTGAAAAATAAAACAGGAATGGTACCTCATTCAAACTGGTAAATTGCCATAAATTGAAGGATAAGACTCACTCCGTGAACTATGTACCTAAGGCCCAAGAGAAAAAAAGAGGCTGGGCACCGTGGCTCACAGCTGTAATCCCCACACTTTGGGAGGCCAAGGTGGATGGATCACTTGGGGTCAGGAGTTTGAGACCAGTCTGGTCAAATGGTGAAGCTCTGACTCTACTAAAAATACAAAAATTAGCTGGGCGAGGTGGCACGTGCCTGTGATGCCAGTTACTTGGGAGGCTGAGGCACAAGGATCACTTGAACCCAGAAGGTGGAGGTTACAGTGAGCTGAGATGCATCACTGCACTCCAGCCTGGGCAACACAGCAAGATTCTGTCTCAAAAAAAAAAAAAGAAGAAGAAGAAGAAGAAGAGAGAGAGTTAGTGTAGAGGAAGAGAAGAAAAAAGATTACTGTGTATTAATTACTGAAGTTGGTGGCAATGTTTTTTGAAAAAAACTCTCTAAAATTCTGAAAAATTGTTTAAAAATATGAAAATAAAATCTAAGTGCCAAATCATATACAAATGATAATGTAGAATAATCTTTTCATTGAAAATGAGACAGAAAATGCAAAAACTAGGATATTCCTTGTTTAAAATCTTGGAAAGAAAAGCAAATACCATTACTTTCCTCATCCCCATAAGGAAAAGCTAACGTGTAAACTGTCTTTGTGGTAAATGTTTTTCCAGCCTGTTAAATATTTGCCTACACATTAAGTTATCGATTTATTGACAAATATTTTCCTCACCATAAACATGGCAATCAGACTTTATAACAATATACACTCATCTAAGAGAAGGACAGTGGGCTTTACTAACTATTGGAAATCATCTATTGTTTTTGGATTTAAAAACAACTTCTTAATTATAAAAATAATACACGTTTATTTTATCAAAACTTTAAAAATACAGATAAGCAATTAAAAACAGTGAAGAAAGACTTAATTTCTAGGAGAGATAACTATAGTTGGTGTACAAACTTACACACAGTCTTTGTATGTATATGGAGAGACAGGTCATGAAGGTCATTCCATATCAACGAATGTCAATGACCAAACTGAATCTTAATAGGTGAAAGTATCCCATAGCGTGTTGATTTATTTACTTTGGGCATTTGTGTTGTTATTTACCACATGATTTCAGTTACTATCCTATATTGCAGGTTGAGCAGCCCTAATCAGAAAATTTGAAATGCTCTGACATCCAAAATGCTCCAAAATCTGAAACTTTTTGAGTGCTGTGATGGTGCCACAAGTGGAAAATTTTACACCTGCTGTCATGTGACAGGTCACAGTCTAGATGCAGCCAAAACTTTATTTCATGCACAAAATTATTAAGCACAAATTACCTTCAGATTCTGTGTATAAAGTTCCATATGTATGAAGCATAAAAGAATTTCCTATTTAGACTTGGGTGCCATCCCCAAGATATCCTATTATTTATATGTGAATATTCTAAAAAAATTCCAAAAGTCTGGAACACTTCTGGTCTGAAGCATTTTGGATATGGGCTATTCAATCTGTATTTTCTGAGATTTGCCTTCAGAAAAAGTATTACTGGAGTGAACAAAACAAATGCTTTTAAGGATTTTAAAAAAAAATTTGGTAAAGTTGGACAACTTAAGAAAAGTCTGTGTCTCTGTACACCTGTGAACATTGTGAGGGATTTTTCCTTTGAAAGTGAAACTCTGAGAATTATATGTAACTGTGCATGTATGTGTATAAATAGAAAGGTGATAGACTTTATTAATATTGTTGCACAATTATCTGTTTGAATGGAAAATTTCCATATTGAATAAAATAATTTTATATTATAAAGTAATGAATCATTAGTCATAGATGGCAGAAATATACTGATGACTGTTTTTTCTTCTGAAATATATTTTACATATATTTGATTTTTATGTTTGTTTTGCTGTCATGAATCTATAAAATATTTATTTAATTTCTTTCTTTGGTAAATGATTAATTTTGATTTTAACTTTATGTATTTAAGAATTATTGGCTTCCCTACATGAACAAATTAGAGCTTACTGAATGTACTGAAAGATGATAAAAATAAATAAATATATTTTAAAACACGGGAGTTAAAAGTGCTTTCTGTTTTTGAGCATTTGGCTTGAAATAAAATCAAACAACATTTAAATTTAAGAAAAAGTAGGGGGTTGGTTATGAATATTATTGTGAGATATGAATAAACTTTAGAACTATGTCAACATTTTAAAATATTTTATTGGGATTTTATTAGATTTTAAACTGATACAAATAACTAAGACATTTCTTAGAAAATAGCTTTCAGATAGTAAACTTAATTTAATGAATTGTTAGTAATCATATTGTTTGTGATACTGTCACTGTGAATTCATGAGAAACATGCTACTTAATATGGAAATTAATAGCACTGTATTTCCTATCCCTGATTCCAAACTTTTTAATTTTTCTGAGAATAGAAATTAAGGGACTTGTCAAAAATTAAATTGCAGTCTAGTACTTGCTCTATCATTTAATTTTGGTACAGCAGTTTTATCTTCATGATGTTACTAAGTAATTTTATTACTTTTGATACTCCCCCCTGCCCCGGGGCAATCGTTAGTTCGGAAAACTCAAGCTAAATAAAGTCCACTGACACAGAGCCCATAATATTTCATCACAGCATCTGGTTTTCAAAATCTTTCAAAGGAAATATCATTATTGTAACCGTTTCTTTATTTTTTAGCTGGGACTATCTGACTTCTCTACTAAGCTCCATGAACCTAAAAGCACATCATCTTGATCACTGCTATATCTCTTGAGATAAGTGATTGTATGAACAACATACTCTTTTATGTTTAAATTTAGATACCAACAGAATCATGCTTACCTCTATTTAAAATTGTTTCAAATTTCTACAAAGAAGAGAAAAGAGGCAAGTGGCTAATGTGGGGGTGGGAAATGGTGAGATGTTCCTCAAAGTTTCAGTGTACAAAGGGTATAAAGTTTCAGTTAGGAGGAATAAATTCTGAGAGTCTATTGTACAACATAGTGACTATAGTTAATAATAATGTATTGTAAATTGAAAATTGCTAAAAGACTAGATCTTAAATGCTCTCACTACACACACACAAAGATAAATATGTGAGGTGATGGATATGTTGATTAGCTTGATTTAACCATGTCACATATGTCAAAACATCACGTTGTATACCATAAATATATGCAATTTTTATTTGTTAATTATATCTCAATAAAGCTGAAAAATAAATAAATGAGAAAATAATAATACTGAAAATTATACTGTTTCCTTGATAGTTTATGTGGAACAAAGAACCTAGCATTTCTGTTGGTAACAACAACAAATAATTCCTAAAAATGTGTTCTAATTAAATTATGTCATCAACCTATAGGTAGTTGCTTGGAGATGAATCAGCACATGATTCTAGACTGAGCGTTTTTAAAATCATTCTTTTGAAATGTAGAGGTAGATCAGGAGTGGTGGCTCACACCTGTAATCCCAGCACTTTGGGAGGCCGAGACAGGAGGATCACTTGAGGCCAAGAGTTCGAGACCAGCCTGGCCAACTTAGCAAGATTTTATCTCAACAAAAATAAAACATAGAAACAATTAGCCAGGCGTGGTGGTGTGCACCTAGAGCCCAGCTACTTGGGACACCTGAGCCCAGTGTTTCAAGTCTGCAGTGAGCTATCACTACACTCCAGCTTGGGTGACAGAGTAAGGCTCTTTCAAAAAAAGAAAAGAAAGAAAAAGAAAGAAAGAAAGAAAGAAAAATGTGGAGGACTAAAGGGTGGGAAGGTAAATTTTTATCTACCAATGCTGGCTGTGCTAAAGTTGCCAGAGAAGGTATAGTGGACTTTCAAAGAATTAGAATAAGCTACCCACATTAGGAAGTATAAATGTGGTTATAAAATGTATCCTTAATATCTGTATGGCTATTTTCATGCTTATATCTTTTGTTCTTTTTACTTTGCAGTATTTTCTTCTAAATACTTATTTTGGAGTTACTGTTTGAAGAGTTTCTTCTTTGAAATTAATACTCTCATAATACACCTTGCAAAACTTTTCAATATTATCTTGTACATTCGATTTAGATAGTATCTTTCATATACATTAATATCATGAATATGAAATCTGCTGGATTCTCCCATAGAACTGATGTTTATGGTTATTTTGAATCAACATAGAAATTGCCCCTCTCAGTCTTAAAAAATAAGAAAGTTATAGTTGTCTTATCAGCATTCCTTTCTGAGGAGACCAACTCTCAGACCTCCCAGATAGTAACAAGGATCTGAAACTTACCAGAACACCACATCTGAACAATGAGATGCCAGACCCCTCACCTGTCATGATTGCCTAACCAATCACCTGCTCTTGTTGACCAACTCCTCTTTCTCACTCCTCCCTAATTCCTATTTACTTGCATAAATTTACATTCCTTCCCTACTATATAACCCCCCGGTTGTAGTTGGACAGAGAAATGGATTTGAGACTTTATCTCTCATTCTTCTTGGCTACAGCACTTGAATAAAGTCTTTTTCATCATCAATGCTCGTTATTTCAGAGATTGGCTTTCTTTGATGTGAGCAACAGACCTAGACTGGATCCCTGGTGTTGCGTAATGAATAAATATCTATTGAGTTTTATTTTTTTCAGTGATGTGACTTGACTACTATTTTTCTTAGTAAATGTAAGTTACAATTTTTTTTGGAACTAAAAAGTCACAAATAAACTGTAAAACTTCCTTCAGGATTACTATTTCACACAATTCATTTTAATATCTATATATACACATTTTTAATGAAAAATATTAAATATGTTCCATAAAAGTCTATAATGGATGTGTAGTAATTTTATTAAAGCAGTCTTTTTTCCTTTTTCTTTTCTCTCCCTTTTCCTTCTATTTTCCCCCCACCCATATCAAGTAACCCATATTAACAACCTAGTTTGTACCCTTGTATATTTTTCTATTTGCCCTGATAGTTCTAGAAAGATTTTTATAAATATAGTGGGTTTGGAGGTCAACATTTGACAGAAACATGTTCATAGTATGGTTGTTCTGCATCTTGTTTTTCTTACTCAAAACATGTCATGGAAATCCACGTATATAACCTTGTATAACTCAATTATCATTCATGTAGTCTCTTACTGACTTCCGAAGATTGTATCATTAATCTTAAAGTTATTTTTGTGTGTCATGTGAGAGCCAGATACAATGATTTTTCCCAAATGAGTAGCCAATTATGCCAAAACTGTTTACTAAGTCATCTATCACATATTAAATACCTTTATGCATTGGGACCGATTTTGAAATTTTCCTAACCATTGAAATATATTTCGATTACAGTGGCTTTGTAATATGTCCCTCCAACTAGTCTCCTTTACTCAGATATTTGCGGAATAGTCTCAGCAATTATTCTTTCATATTATATGTAATATTGCTCTATCCATATTAAGCATCAATGTTATAATTAATATTAGGGAAACTGAAAATACCGTGATAGCCCTACCACTGAAGAACATGGTACATTTTCCATTTTTTTATGTTGGTATTATGTCTTTAAGTATTTCCTAAGTGTTTACACTTATTTTTTATTTTGAATTTTTCTATTTTATATTTCTGAGTTCCCATTTCTAGTCTAAAGAAAATGCTGTTTTTGAATATATTTACCTCATATCAAATCATATTATCTTGTAAATTATAGTAGATATTTATAGCTATTCTTGACATTTTAGATATGTGTTAATATTAGTAGCAACAAACACATATATATATATTTTTAGTAGCGATGAGGTTTCACCATCTTGGCCAGCCTGGTCTTGAATTCCTGACCTCAGGTGATCTTCCCGCCTTGGCCTCCCAAAGTGCTGGTATTACAGGCATGAGCTACTTTGCCCGTCCTGGAAAAAAAAAAAAATTCTTCTCCTTGATCTTCCTGGCCGTAATTTTATGTCAACAGTGACAGTTAACTCGTTCATATGACTTACAGTTTTAGTTGGGAACTACGCATTTTTGCAATTTGTATTTTTATGAATACTGTTATTCTTATTTATGGTGTTTTTTGCTTCCTCTGTCTTTCCTATTTTAGAGCATACTTTGTTTTCTTCTGTCTTCTCTTTCTTGAGTAGATTGGCTTTGCAAAAACTATTGTTATTTTCCTCTGTCACCTCGTTGGGGCTCAGGTTTAGTTGATGACCTCAGATAAAGAGAATCTATGGGCAGGCTACTATTCCTCCATGAAAGCACCAAAAGGAAGTCATCTCGCTCTGTGGTCTTCTAGGACTTTGCCAGTCCAGGAATAGCAAGGATCTAACCCCATCTCTCAGTCCTTCCTTAGGTTCTTGGTGGCCTGTGAGACTAGACCCATTCATGTTGGGTGGTGCCAAATTTCAACAAAGGATAATGATTGTAAAGGATAGACTGTCTGGAATCCCTGTGTTCTAATCTTTACCAAACATATCCTTAGTAATAGAATGATCTCTAGGCCATTATCTACTGACCCAGAGAGAAGAAAGTGCCATAGTAGCTCTTCCTCCTGGGAATTCTGTACTGTCCCAGACCTTATTATCAACCAGGCTCAGCAGGCTCAGTAGATTCCAGGTTCTGGAGAGACATACAGATTCAGAGGGAGGGTGCTGGGAAGAATTCAGTTTCACCATTGTCACAAAAATTCTCAACCACGATTCCACTGATTAGGTAGAAAAACATGAGCTAGCAAAAATGACAGGTTATAATCAAGTAAATATTTTTAAAATAATAGCATTTTACTCGCATATAGACAATGTGCCTTTTTTCTCTTCAGGGGCTGAATAAACAAGCTCATACTATTTCAAAACATGCACAAAAACATGTATATGCACAGGCATAATTCATATTTATGATCATATATACATACTCCTCATTTTATTTTGTTTTATTGCTTACAATGCCCGTTGTAGCCATCAGCCCTGGTACACTCATAGAAGGGAATAAGAATTCTCTGCTTGTGTTTGGAACTATTGCACTATAAACACAGTTGTATGTTCTCTAGAAATAAACCTCTCTTTATTGATTCTTTAGGTTGTTTTCTACTCTAAGTTATCAGAAACATTTTTACTGGGCATCTGCATCAAAATTCATGTGCAGCTAGCCTGCCTAGTGAAGCATTATATTCTTTACTGTACATTCAAGATAGTTGAGTGATTCCACTTCGTTTGAGTGGCACTCTGCCACACACACATTATCGGACGAGAAGAACTCAGAAGAATCACTGAAGCTAACCATACATTACATGCATGGCGCACTCAGCAGATGTCTCTTCTCACTTTGTTATGGTTTCATAAAGCTACACTGACACTGTCATTACGTTCAGCAATTTGATTCTGCTCACTTTGCCATCTTTCAAATAGATACCTCTGAAGGTTGTTGCTTTAACAAATAGAATTTGCACCTACAGTTCTATCACTAACATTTGTAAATAATTATGTTATTCCACTTATTTATAATAAGTCATAAGAGAGTAAATGCGGGAAGAAGAAACCATACCAGGCAAGAGCATGAAGAAATTCTGTAAATTCTACCACTGAGCTTTCTCTCCTACAGCATTCTAAAAACGACAACAACAGCAACAACAGCAACAAACCGGTTCCTGCCTCTTTTACTCACTTACGGAGGTGTTTGTTTTTTATGCTACATATTAACATATATGACTGAGACTGTAAAATGCCACAAATTGGATCAGAGTGAAGCATTCTCCTCATTAAAGTTTGTGTAGCTCAGTCACATGGCTGAATTTGGCTTTGTGGTATAAAACTAGAAATACTGATCTCAATTTTGCCATTGTGGGCGTTCATTCTTCTGGACCTGATTATCTAAGCCTGCCTAGGTGATGCTGTGACTGTCTGAAGCATGGGGAAATACTCTTGCTTAGAGCATTGCTTTTCCATCAGGCCATATACACTACAGGTATTTCAACTATTGACGTTTTCCACTAATCAAAAAATCATTCAAGATTATATCATATCATTTTTATAAATAACCATTATATATAAGGATTGAGTGTGGAGATAATTAAAGGATTCAATTTTTTTCATTTGTTTGTGTATTTTTGCATAAGGTCAGCTTGGGATTAACTTATTATTAAACAATTTCTGTATTTATTCATTATGCTTTGATAGCTTTCTGCCAATTAAATTGTGAATTTAAAAATATATATTATTTAAATACATTTCACTGTCATTGAATTTACTACTAATATCTCACTTATTTCATTTCATTCTCCAGTTTACATGTTTAGAAATAAGAGTCCTGGAGACTGGTGCTTGATTACTAGCCCTCAGTACTTCTCCTCTTCAATATACATTTATTTGGCATTGCAAGTGTATGTGAATGACAATTCTTCTTAAGTGATTAGATTTCTTTCCATGGAGCATAGATATTTATTTGTGTTTTTTCCTATTAAATATGCTATTGTAAATTGTTAATTCTAATGTTTATGGAGAATAATTTTTTATGGTAGTTTGGACTTAACCTCATCTATTTATTTTCGGCATTATCTTGCTTTAGTTTACTTTTCCTGCTCCTTCCTGCCCTTTAGATGTCACAGATATTTAAACATGTTAAAAGTAGGGTTCAACAATACATATACTACTCATTCCATTTTGATTTTCAATATATTTTGAGAAAGCTAAAGTGGAAAAACCTCTTATTCTCTATTTGGATTGTTGAATATTGTAGTTTTTCACCTTTATTGTTATTGAATAATAGTATTATACAAAGAGATGTATTTAAAAACTTATGACATGATAAGAATTCCAAATTCTCTAGAGATGACTAAATTCGTATTATGTCTATATTATGGGATAAAATTTACTAATCTTTTTCTATTCAATATTTAATGTGATTCATTTTCTCTTGCATTTTAATAATAAAGCTATAGTGGTATATATTAATAAACTGTAACATATTATGAAAGTAACTTTATTTTTGCCTCTGACTTTCCTTTTAGGTTTCAGCAAATTGTCCTTTCATGCCCAAGGTCAATGACTCAATAATCACTCTTAAATAATAAAGGTTGCATTTTATTTCTATTTAAAAAACAAATGTTCAGCTCAATAATTAAAATGTCTACTCACATGTATTAATCAGAAGTTCTTTCTTGATTTAAGGAGACCTCTCTCGACACCCTATATGGGATGCTTATAGGTCCTGAGACCATAGATGGGAGCATGGCATGGCTAATTTTTAAATTTTTCCTTATCTAGTGTTTCCACTTGTGACTTCTTGAAGATGGAAGCATATAGAGGTAAGAGGTATGAGAACAGGATAGTTCCTTCCTTATAGATACGTCAAGGTGATCTGGCATCAGTGCCCTCTGAACTAAACAAATGCTCAAAGATGACGTTTTGTGGGCTGTCTGTTAACTTCTGATTTCCAAGGAATCTTTTGTCAGCTCCTCGTAACCAGTTTTTGGGTGGCTGTGAAAGTTCTGCCAAAAATGTATAAATACTGTATTTCTAGTGGTAGCAAAGCATTTCAAAGTTCTTGTCAATTTTCTTATTCTATCTCATATAATAAGCAAGTATATTTTATATAATAAGCAAGTATCTTATTATATCTGATATATCGGCAATGAATTATCTTTGTGTGTTTGCCTATGTTCTCCTTCAGCGGAAACAAAGCTCTGTAATGATATGAACTGTTTTGTATCTATTAATACCCTTTCAGGTTTTATCACTATTTTAAAATAGCTAGTTCATGGATGTTTGCTGCTTGAAGGGAATAGTTTCCTACTTTTCATTTTTATTTTAATTTATTGTTATTATTTTTAAATGTTTGGGAAATAGTCCAAGCACTGTTGTTTGTTTTTGTCATAATAATATTTCATTAATTTTCCTTTGAAATCTATTCATTCGTAGGCCACGTTTTTTTTCTATGTGATTTCCTGAAACATAGTTTTATAGATAAATATACTTATTTATACTTATTTCTGTGGTAAGGATAGAAATATATATTATTTTTATATGATAAAACTTGCGTTAATGTGCTCTGTGACTTTGAAATGCATTGCTACCACTAGAAATATAGTGACTATACATTTTAAAAATATTTTGAAATTGTGGGAGGGACTCTATCCTGCTCACATAAAAATCTTCCAACAATTTTTTTTTTTTTTTTTTTGGAATTGGAATCCTTTTCTCATTGCCAATGCAAAAACAAAATAGGATTTATTAAATGTCCTTATTTGTTAAACTGACTTGTAATAACATGTTCTTTACTAAAATTGTACTTGTGAAGAAATATCCACTTGGTTTTTGTATCTACTTTAGAAAGTGGTGGTTTACTTGTTTAAAGCTAAGATTTACAGTCATCATTAGGAATGGATTGTAATTACTGACATGTTGGTGCATGTACATCCTAAGAGATAGCATGGCGGAATTAATGAGACACATGCATTGGTACAGAATTTGCAAATCATCATGACTAATTTTATCATAATAAGTTAAATAATATCTCCTGAGTTACCTTCAGTTTAATTCTTAGTATTAATCTAATTTATGTCAGAAATATATGAACTATAAAAATTTTCTTTTCAGAGATGTCTATTTTTAATTTACTTAATAATTACTAAGCATGAGTAGAACATCCCCTATGTACCATGCACCATGTCAAGCACTGGGGATACATAGATGAGTCAAACAGTCTCCATATTAAAGGAGCTCAAAGCCTACTAATGAGAATGAAAATAATGAGATAAAGTAATTTACTAGAGTAATTACAAAGCTCTTATTATGCAGAAAACATTACTGAAGCAGAGAGAAGATTGTGTACAAATTCTGGTGAAGTCAGGAAAGTTTTCCTGATCATGAAAAAACCTAAGTTGAAACATAAATATGTCTATTTTTCTTAATTCTTATTTATATCTTAAACCAAAACTAAGCTGAATCTACATGGCTGTTTTGCAGGTAAGAGCAAAGCAAAATGTGCTGCTGAAATCTGTTTACAATCAGGCTAGAGAGCAGGGAATGGATGAATACATTTTCATTGCATTCAAGAACTCAGGAACAAAAACGATCTCCTCATTCTTAAATTTGTCTATGATATTTAGATAACAAGTCAGTTTGACAAATTGAAAAAATATGTGAATTGTTTGAGTTGGCCAGGAATAGAACAAGAAGGGGTATGATAGCCAGCAAATGTAAGATGAAGAAAAGAAATCAATCATTGCAAAAAATTGTTAGAAAGGTAGGACATTTTCTTTGAAGAGAAAAGAATTCCTAAAATGAAGAAGAAGCTGAGCAAGATGAGAACGATAATTATTTTAAAATTCCATTCATTCAAAAAATCAAAATCCTACAAAGATGCAAAAACGGTTCATATGATACAAGCAGACATGTCAACTTTCTTTCCCTAGTCTCATTAGGTCTATTGAATTCTTAATTCTGAATAATCTGTTCTCTTATTTCTAAATTTTGAAATTCTGAGACTGACCCTGTGGTAGAGTGTTGTTCATCTAAATGCTATTTTACATTTGTTTTCCTCAAAATCTGCTAAACTTTAAAGGTACAAGTTCTGCTAACATCTAAAATATTTCAGAGTGAGATCACAACTTTCATATGCAGTTCTCAGATTCACTGCCAGCTTTTGATCACTGTTACCTTGGATAACTACTGTCTTTTATACTTTGCAGAACACTTTAGCTTATGTGTTCTAATTTTACATCCAAATAACATTTTGAAAGTTATTAAAAATAATTTCAGATAAATGCATTCATTCATTCCCTACATTGCACTGCCGCTTGTATAGACTACACAAGCAGTACTGACTTCCGGAAATTTAATTATGTTACTTATTATTTACATTCATGCTACCAGCTAACTACATCACAGAACTACCATATATTTATTAACTTCTTCAGTTATTCTATTTTATGTAATTCATAAAACTTCACAATGTAACTTACGGCAGAGGCTGGAAAGTCCTGAAAGAATGACATGAATGGAATCAAGATAAATAATATAGCGGTAGGAAGAAAGGAGTAAATATAAAGAACAATGGAAGTTGTATCCTTAATATAAAAAAGAAAATTAATTTTGTTTCTTGTGTATAATTTTATAGCTGTGGTAATAATTCCATTAGAGCATTTCTGAGATGTTTTAAGATTCAGCAATATTATTTGAGTAAGATTTCCACTTTTCTGAGTAATTCTATAAAGGATGATTGTGAAGTAGGGGGTTATATTTTGATATTATTCTGAAAAAAAGAAACTCCAATTCAAACATTAAAATTCACATAACAAGAATGAAAATGGTGTCATAAAAATAAATAGGCTATTTTAATAGAGGATCAACATATGGATCTTAATATATTTTAAAGGTACCTGTGCTTGAGATTGAAAGATCAAATTTAGTTGATTTTCAGACAAAATAGGAATTTCAAATCTGAAATTACTTAGCGAGCATTCAAAACAAATATGAGACATTTTGACCATAAAATAATTTTACATAAGATTAGATGTAAATCTTACAGACCATTAAGGAAAGTAAGAATTTGCTATTGTGTTATAGCAGCAAATGAGCTCTCTGTTCTTTACCATTAGTGTCTCAAGAAGAAAATATATGTTCACTTCTGCACCAGTCATTACAATAACCAATAAATTAAATGCTGTTGGCTGTCAATCATAGGAGAAATTCACAAAATTGAAAAAGAAATCAACAGAAAATTGTAGAACTGTTTCTAAAATTGCCGTTGGATAAACCAACTTGTTTTTTAAAACTTCCTTGAAGAGATCAGTGAAACATTATACAAAAAAATCTTCCATGATTTTGGCAAAGGAGTTTCTTTACTATCTAATTTTGCCATAAAAATAATGTAGGAATTATATAAACAATAACTATTTCTTTAAAATATAGGTTCAGTAATATACTAAATCAAATTGTACATAATTGATTTCTAATATATCATTGTTGGTGCATTTTTAAATTATTTTAATTTTTATAATACAGCTAAGCATATGTAGATCAATAATTTGCCTAGTCAATTTAATTATTCTTTTTATAACAAAATACCAATAAGAAGTCTACTCTCTAGATAGTAAAATCAAATTTGAATTTATCAGTTCAAGTCCCAGCAACTATTAGAGAATAAAATCCTATTTAAACAGGATAACTCTATTCTGTTTGAGATTTCTTCTTTGCATGATTTTTTGATGATAAATATCTTTCTTCCTGTAGGGACATAAACTTGAGATCCTTTTTATAGCATTTTGAAAATAATATGCTGATGATAGCATATCCTTCTCAAATTGTGAAATGTTGAACATATCCAGTCAATAAGAGACACTTGGGTAGTGAATTTTGTTCTAGATTCTAAAATTGTGAAATAACAGAACAAGTGTGCAAGGACCCTGAGGTGGGAGCATCCTGGATAGTGTGAGAAACAGTGTATGATGCTTGAAGGGTGGGGGTGGAGGGAAATCTAGGGGTGAAGGTAGTGGCAAGAGAAGAGAAGGAGAGTAGAATGAGACAAATTTAGAGAAGTAACTGGGTGGGGGTAGTAAACACAAATAATGTAAAGTCCCTTTATTTGTAAATTGACAATAATCATATAGCCTATGGCATGGCATTCTGGTGAATATTAAGTGAAGTAATATTTATATCAAAGACCTTAGCACAATTCCTTGCAATTAGCTAGTACTATTATTCTTCTTTAAATGCCAGCATTAAACAGTAGCATTATATAGAATGCTACTGTTGTTTTTGGTCTATATATTTATAGTCACATTTAAATGGAAAATAATTAAATTTTGTATTCATATTACTGGGTGTGAAACTCTTCAGTTTGTTTAAATCAAAGACTAACCTACTGACATCAGGACACATTTACAGAATCATGGGCTAAGAATTTGGATATAACAAGCATGTTTACAAAGCCAGTCAGGGTCACTATGTACAATAGGATGTTAAACAATGAATGATGATAAGGTAAATTTTATTTCTTTCATAAAAGAATTTATAGATAACAGTGGTTTTAAAATAATAAGGTGATAGTAATCACAAAATAAGTAAATTTGAAATCAAAAGATGAAGATGAAAAATGTTATTAGTATGATAAAAATGCAAATGGTAGAAAGTGCAGTGTTTTTGTATATAAAAAACTGTAAAGGTTAATTGAGAACAAGAACTGAAGAAAACTATTAATGAGAATTTGGCAATTTTCAGAACATTGTGGAGAAACGATTAAATTTCAGTCAAATGCCTACATCTACTAAAATTCATATGTATATTTCTCCCCTAATAAGCTTTGTGAATATTTCGCAAGCATTTATAATCTGCATGTTTTATGAGGAAAGTTAAGAAATTTTAAAAAAAGACACTTGAAAATTTAAAACAGAAAATAGCATTTTGAATGGATTACAGGTTGGTGGGAAGACATTATAGATATCTATCCATGGTAAAATTAGATTACATCCCTCAAGTACTTATCCAAGGGTATATAAATAATTATAATTCTATACTTTTCCTTCTATAGAGATGCTTACAAACATCTCTATAAAATCTGAAAGATTTCCTCTTTGGGATAAAGCATTGCCAGGTCCCAACACTTCTTAAGGAATGTATCTATGTTAGCTTTCCAGCTGTCCAGAAAGCCAATCTTCTGCAAAAGTAAAATAAGACAAAGAGTAGGAATAAAATATGCCTTTTAAATGTAAAAGCTAATTATATGTATTTTCCAGATCAAAATCCACAGTGTTTTATTTCCTGATTTTAAATTAAAATGCATTACTTTGAAATTCTCAAATTCACCTGATTTGATAGCCAAACATTGTATTACTGAAATGATATACTCTGATGAAAAAGTCTATATTTCATTGATTTACCTACCTAAAATGTGCTTTATTTTTCTCTGATATTCCACTATACAGTAATTCCGTCGCAAATAGAATATCCTTATTTCTTCCCTGTGATTTTATAAGCTTTGTGTCTCTAAATAGCAATTGTCAAAAGCAAATTAGCTTTAACAATCTTCTAGTAGGCTTATTTTTATCCCATGGTAAATAATTGATGGGAAATGCTTTTTACAATATAACAACTCATTATTGTTCTTAAGTGTGCTAGTATCCTATGAACTATGATTACAAAAATAAATGAACTAATTTAATATTTAAAATGCTATTTTCCCAAGCAATGTACCTCTTTATGTAGGTTGAAAATTGATTCAAATGAATTGTAACTGGCTCGGTAACAACTGAATATTTAGGTAAATTTCAGCTTTCATTTTATCAGATGTTGTTTTCATTCATATGAATAGTTTATTGATTAAAGAAGAATTGGACCCAATTTTACCACTGAACTTGGGATAAAAATTATGGAGTATTATCTTCGACAGTTGCTAGTTATATAGCTTAGGAAAGTCACTTAGCCTCACTTTCTTAAACCATTATGAAAATTTCAACGCACTGACTCCCTACTATAAATTTCTGGCTCAGTTTTGGAACTATAAAAGGTTTTTTTTCTTTTATTTTCCTTCTAAACACTAAGCTGTGACATGTTTACATAAAGTGAAGACCCACTGATTCCATTCTTCTGTAATATTGTACACTAGGATCTAAGTATAAATGTATTGATATCAGTGCTATTTATAATTGCCCCAAACTGTCCATATGGTAATTAACAGAAGAGATAAAAGTATTAATGCGCAGTTCTTAAATGGAATTATATACAACAATAAGAATAATCAAACGAGGTACATAGAATAACACTTATAAATCTCTATATTTTAATGCTATTTTTCTGTTCTATAAAACAAATAATGTCACCCTAATGCAATATTTCTTGAGGCTATAAAAAATTATAAAGCATTTGATCAGACAAATTCAAAGTGATTTATTTTCTAGTAAAAGGCATATATTTTGATAAAAGCTATATGCCTAAGATGGGTCTAATTAAAAGTCCCATTATAAAGATTTTAGATCTATTAGAAAGACATTAAAATTTCATGATTATATGAAAGCAAATAGAAACCTATTATTGTTGCAGTCAGAAAAATTGGAACTCCTGATTTCACAAACATGTTTTTCTTCCTTCTTGCCTTTGTTCAAGTGTTGCCTGTACCTGGTGTGCTCTAAATCCTATCTGATTCAGTTCAAATTCTTTTTTCATGGACTGTTTAATTTATTGAAAACCTATCATGCACCCAAAATCACGTTTGGTTAGACTAAGGCTTTCTTCTAGTATGTTAGATAAACCCACGCCAAAAGAAGTTAATGTTATATTTTGAAGTTTCTGCCCTGAATCATATCACATTTCCAGTGAAAATATAATTCTCTTAAGATAGAGTTAGAATCGATCATCAGACTAAAAGGAAAAAGAGAGTCTGATGCATATTCCTCTTACTCTGATGTATATTAGTCTGATGTGTATAAAACGCATAATTGTTGCAAATTTTCAGCATGTGAAGGATAGACTAAAAATCCTGATTTTATTTAGTTCAAACATTTTCTAAATAAGCATGAAGATGACTTTCCAAAGAAAGGACTTGTTTTGTAGCAGTTGGCAAAAGGTACACAAATGTGTACCAGGTAGGTTCTCACTCCTGCAAAATAACTTAAGAGTAAGTACACTGTGATCCTGTAGAGCTTCTAAGTGTCCTTAGGTTTAGTAAGTAGCTCCTTCTTATAGGGTGAATGACTGTCAAGTGAAGTCTCAAATCATAGGCTATGAGCTAAAGAAACTCCTGAGATAACCAGGTAATTAGCAGTCTAGGTAGATAGCACAGTGGTTTTCAAAACAAAGAAAGCAGACTAACTTTAATTCTGTTATACAGTACAATCACACAGAGAGCTTATTTCCATTTGAAATTAAAAACTGAAACTGAGTGCAAGCTGATGGATATAACATTTTGTTTGATATGCACAAATTTTAGTTTATATGGAAACTTTTACTAAAGTGGAATATAACCTTCAAAAGTAAAATATCTCTTAAAATTGCTTCTTTTGAAACTAAGGAATGAGTAATCACTATACTGATTATTTCATGGTTATTATTAAAGACAATTTTTCATTGAAAAGGAAGGAGTATAGAAACCCAAATCCATTCAAGTGTCAAAAGTGCTAAGCATGCCACTGATAAAAGAACAAACCATTTTTCCAGCTTGGCTAAATGTTAGGTAGAAACTTAAAGATTGATATGGAGATTTTAATAGAGATGGTTTTGGAACTCTGTCTTGATGTTTTTTATCTCTCTCTTTGTAATCTATTTACATAATTACTTACTTTTAATGTGTGATAAAGCAGATGAACAAATTTATGCCCCAACTGTGGTCATTAAAGACAGAGGGAAGCCTGATCTATCTGACAAGTTAATAGGATCAGCTTATGTAGTTCTATGCGTACAAAGAAATCAGTGACCTTCTGGAAAAGAACTGATTAAAAGAAAAAAAATAATTGAGGGATATAAGTTGGGATCAGGGTTCAGGGAAGAGTAATTTGGATTCAGTGTTATTAGCGCATATTATTCAGATTATTTGCCTGCTTAATTAAATAAGCCCACAACTATGTGCTATAGTTAGGAAAGCACAATAATAACGTGTAGACTAACTAAAGCCCCTAAGGGATGAACTAAAGTACTTATCTACAATTTCACAGGATGTTAAAAACAAAACAATTAGAATCCAGGATTGCCATTTGGTAGAGCTTTCAGTCGCATCAGCTACAATGGCAATGGGAAGTAATGTGGCAGGTGAATAGTATCACCACATCTCAAGGCTTTGGCAGCAAACACTGGTGCTATTGGCCTGTGTCTTTTGCCCTGTGGATTGATCTCCACAGCAGCTGTATTAGACAGATGATTGCCTTAACAATAGCGAAGTCCATAGATTTTGCTTCAATGAGCCCGAGTGGGAAGAAAATGAAAGCCAAATATCATGGTTCAGACTATTAGTTCTCTGTACTTAGGTAAGACTTTTAGTTAACTATTAAGAAGAAGTTAGCAAGGAATGAGAATACCAAGTGAAGATGGAGCTGGAGAAGATGAAATAATATTGTCTTTATTTTTTTCAATGTACTTATGATGATAGAAAATATAAACTCAGCCAAGTTTGTTACTTTAGGCTATTTTAATCCTAGGGAAATTTCCCTTCATATGTAATAACTACTGTGTTCTTTAAGGCAACTAAGATGAGAACTAATGCCTTAGTGATGTCTATTCTGTAATATTTATTATTAAAAGATTTCTATTTTCCCTTGCCACATTTTTTTCCTACTGACTAATGGTTAATTTTGTGATTAATAAATTTGAAAGAGAACTTTAAGTATTGCTTAAATGTTGTTAAAATGTAACTTTTCTAAGCTACTTTTAATCAAAGTGAGCTCACTAAGACTCCGGAATTCCACTCGTTATTTTCCCCTGGAAAAAAATTAAAAACTGACAAGATAAGTATCCTATGCTACTACAGTTTAAGAAAGCAAGTAAAAATAGTGTTTTATCCCTGGTTTTCTAGGACAGCTTGGGCTGGAAGCATTGTAAGTCTTTCTGCAAGAAGAAAATGGTCATAAATTGTCCAGAAGGTTAAAGTAAGTGAGTTCTGGAAGAAGCAATGTTTGATCTTCTTAAATTAAAAAAAAAGTACATTGAAGTTTTAGAAAAACAAAATGAGTTTATTCCAAAATTCATTATAAAATGGACCTTCCTTTTTCATCACACACTACAAAAACATGTTCTGATTATTAATATATTATTATATATTGATATAACATTCCTATTGGCCATATTTTGCTGATAGATTGATTTATGAAATATTCCTGTTCTCACAATTTAGATTTCTTAACCCTCAATTAAATATTTATATTAAAATTATACAGAGTGTAGATAGGAAATAGGCAGAAAGCTTGCATACACATTGCATAAGTTTAACCCTGATCTTATATACAAATTTTGTTAGCTTTATTCTTGTCTTGTTTCCAATGCACACTTCTTGCTAGTCATCTATATGGCACCCTCTGTCCCTTAGGTTTGTGATCTGTATGTGTCAGGATAAATTTATTTATGCTGGTAAGAAAGATATCCAAAATATCAATGACTCAACACTATATAAATTTATTCTCCCACATACTGTAGGTTCCATATAGATCAGGTAGTTCTTCGATAATCAAAGTCACTCATATTCCCAGGGAGTCAGAGGCACTGCCACAGTGTAGTTACGTGATTATGTAATAAGTACCTTCCTCTGTTGCTTAAAGATGGAAAGACAAACCTGGGGAATCACCCGTGGGGTTTTCAGCACCTTAGCTAGGAAGTGTCAAATTCCTTCCACTCAAGTTTCACTGGCCAGAACTAGCCACAAGATCTCAATCTAATTGCCAAGGAGGCTAGGAGAGGTAAGGGAGGAAACGGGGGAATTTGGTGAACGCCACTATCTTTGTCACAGTGTTCTTCTTGTCACAATGTTCTTCTTGCCAATAACTAAATTTATATATCTGAAACCAGCACAGTGTCTTGGAACTAATCTCTCATCTTTCTCATCCTTGTGCGAATTTTCAAACATTGTCTGCTTCTGTATTCTATACCTCAGCTTTTAAAATGCTCTCCTGATAATCATGTATTGGATGTAAGAATTCCTTATTACCTGTTGTAAAAATGACTATACTCATTCAGTGTCTCTGTGCTCTCTGATATGTGCAAAAATCTCAAAACAGACATTAAAATCGATTTTTAAAATGTGTCTCTATTCTAAAATTTGGTAAACTTTTTATTACAGCTAATTCCTCTGATTTCTGTGCCCAGAGTTGTTTGGAAGAGTTTGAAATCCTCCAATGATAGATATACAGAGTCAAATTTTCCTTCTCTTCCTCCTCACGTGGTTTTCTTGTTCACAACCCTTCCTGCCCAGAACATTGTTTCTCTATTTATATGAATTTTGAAAGTACATTGAGGAAAAAGACGAATTAAATTAAGTCAAGAGACGAATGTGGAATTTGATAGAGATTCAGTTGGTAGGTTGGTTTCCCTTTAAGAAAATTTGCTCTTGAGATTTTCATGATACATCAGTGAAGTGAAGATTTAGGTGAAATATAGGAACAGATAAAGCTTACATTGTGAAGGATACAAGTATGGGTATGCTCTGAAGATAAGCTAGCAGGAAAAAGAGATAGGAGAAAACAGGCTTAGTTATGGCACCTAAACTGTTCAATCAAATAAATAATCACTCCTGCCTTGAAGAGAAGACAGAACTGGGGAAAATGGTAACGAGTGCTATTCTAATGAAGGGTCCTTCACATGAAAAGTAGTAAGAAAGTAGAAATAATATTCTCTAGTTTTTAAAATTCTTAAACCTTTACAACTTAGCCATCTATAATTAACTGAGGATATGCTTAATGCCCCATAAGAGCTTCTGTTCCTTTCTTCATGAGGCCAACTTCCTGGAAAGACCATAGTTTCCTGTATTTATCATGCAATAAACCATAGGAGATAGCTTAGCTAGCCCACAATGAATTCCTTCTTTTATTTTTCATCTCAAATTGTGACCAGAAAATTCCTGTTCTGACTGATAATGGGTAATAGAGGCCGAATACACCCTGCCTGAAATAACAGCAACAGTAGCAAAAGAATGCCAAAAAAGTTGTAACATTTTCACAATACTGGACATTAGGCAATGAAGGAGAAGAAATGGGAAATAAATAAGGTGAGCCCTAAGATTGCCCAATCTACTGCTTTTAAGGAGGCTCCAGGCCACAGTGCAGAATCCAGCACATTTCCTAAGTTGAAGGGACAAGGCTAAGAGTCGGGAGAGACCTAGGCAGCTAAAATTCACAGGGCAGAGTAACAGAAAGAGGAGAGCATAACAGAGAAGGAGTCCAGGAGACTTACAGAGGGTCCTCCGAAAATATTCAGAAAAGTTCTAATCAGAACATCCATGTGAAAAAGAACCCAAAGGCAGGGTAAAAACAATCTATTTAAAAAAATAAGATAATAACACTCAAACAAGGCCATGGACAGTGTCTTCTCCCATCAGGTAACCTGAAAAAGTTCATAATTTAGGGAACATTGAACAGTGTCCAGAATGATAGTGATTCAGCAGTGGGGAAATGAGTCCTAGACTAAGCAGCACGCCAGACCCACAGGGCGAGGCACAAGGGCAAGCTCCCGAAGAGCACACCATTTCCAAGTCACTTCGTTGCACTCAGAACACAGCTCAAGAAACAGTTTAAGAAGAAACAATGACTCATCTTGGAACAAGGTAAAATTCACAATGTCGGAACTCCTTCAAAGATTACCAGGCTTACAAAAAGGCAAAAAAGGAACCCATGAAGGGAAGATAAATCAATCAATCAAGACCCAGAATTGGCATTCATGTTTGAATCCCCAGGAAACAAAAATTGTTAAAACAGTTAGCAAAATCGTAATAAAATGTAGAGCTATGGAAGATATTTTTTTTTTTTTTTTTTTTTTTTTTTGAGACGGAGTCTTGCTCTGTCGCCCAGGCTGGAGTGCAGTGGCGCAATCTCGGCTCACTGCAAGCTCCGCCTCCCGGGTTCACGCCATTCTCCTGCCTCAGCCTCTCTGAGTAGCTGGGACTACAGGCGCCCGCCACCACGCCCGGCTTATTTTTTTTTTGTATTTTTAGTAGAGACAGGGTTTCACCTTGGTCTCGATCTCCTGACCTCGTGATCCGCCCGCCTCGGCCTCCCAAAGTGCTGGGATTACAAGCGTGAGCCACCGCGCCCGGCCGGAAGATATTTTTTAAATATAAAAAATTAGTTTTTTAAAGAGGAAAACTGTGATGCTTGAGAAGAAAAAGTACTGAATGAGGTAATGGTGTATTTGACGTTGTAAAATAAAATATTAATGATCATGAGGACACAGCAATAGAAACTATTCAAAATGAAATACAGAGAGGATAATTTTTTTAAGAAATCAAAGGAGCATCAGTAATGTGGGAAAGAAGGTGCCAGATGAGTTGGTCTCCCCTGTGTAAGACACCCGTGGGGAGCCATGGGTGGCCTGTGAGGAGAAAAGTCTCCTTATTGCCTTCATGTCTTTATGCCCTGAGAGCATAACCACTCAGGGGCATTCCACAGGTTGCTCAGGGAAATAACACTCCCTTGAAGCAGTGGAGTAAAATCAAACATCCTGGCTCCTTCTGAAACCTGCTCCCACCCATTTCAGTCCTGATAAGTTAAAGATCGTAAGTAGTTTAGAGAAAAGCTTAAAACAGCTGAAGATAAAGCACATGTTTTATACAGAGAAGCTAAGATGTGGATGAGAGAATTTCTCATCTGAAACATGCATGGAAGAAAAAGGTAATGAAATATCTTTAAAATAGTGAAGAAAGGTTAAGAGTGGAAGATGAGGTTATATATGAAGATATAGCCCTTATCATGGGGACTGTTATCAAAGAGATAACATGATACTCGACTCTGCACATTTGTCAAAATCTGTGAAACTGTACACTACAAAGAGTGATTTTTAGTATCTGTGAACAACAAAAATAACAGTAAAAACAAAACAGATAGGACGTGGACTTACAAGAAATGTGTCTAACCATATTACAAATTATTCACATAGTCACACTGAAGTGAATGGGGAAGAAAGTAGGTGACTTAAGTAAAATTAGAAAACAGTGTTTTGGGCCACATGGAGTGGGTCATGCCTGTAATCCAAACACTTTTGGAGGCTGAGGCAGAAGGATCACTTGAGCCCAGGAGTTGGAGATCAGCCTGGGGAATATAGTGAGACTTCATCTTTACAAAAAATTGAAAAATTAGCCAGGTGTTGTGGCGAGCACCTGTAGTTCCAGCCAGTCAGGACTCTTGAGACGGGAGGATCTCTTCAGTTAGGTAGGAGGTGGTTGTAGTGAGCTGAGATTCTGCCTTTGCACTCCAGCCTGGACCATAGGGTGAGACCCTGTCTCAAAAAAAAAAAAAAAAAAAAAAAGAAATAAAGAAAGAAAACAATGTTTTGACTGCATATTATAAAGCTGAATATAAAACCAAGTAAAAAAATTAAAAATGGTATATAAAAACAGTGTACTCATATTTTTCTGCATTTAACATGCAGAGCTTGATATTAACTACCAAATGAACTGTCACTAATATTCTCCATTTGGGCTCTTTTTATCCTGTATTTCACAAAAATGGCTAGAAAATATCTTCAGATTTGCAAGGTATTTGGTATTTGGGGTTTTGGTGTGACAAACTTATAAACTATAAGATAAGCTGTAATAATCAAAACTAGTTTTCAGGAACCCTAGGAAGCACCTGCATTAAGACTGAAGTGCTGTGGTTATGATATGACCTTACCGTGTATGTCAGTTAAGATGGGGGCAGATACAGGACCATTGGTAGTGAGTAGGTCTAGGAACTGATAAGCAGAGCTATTGGAAGGATGATTTTAATCACATTACTATGGTGTGATTTATGATGACAAAAGTAAAGGTTACCATATGTGTTATTTGCTATTGAGCATTTTGAATTCCTTGTATATTTTGAATATTAATATTTTATCAAATATGTAGTTTGCTAATATTTTCTCCCATTCCATGGATTGCCTTTTCATTCTGCTAATTGTCTCTCTTGCTGTGCAGGTTTTTAGTTTGATGCAATCCACCTTGCCTCTTTTTTGTAACATAACCAGTTGCTTGTGCTTCTGGTGTCATATCTAGCATAATTATAATAAAAAAGACAAAGGCTAACAAATGTTAGAAGGGACGCAGAGAAACTGGAACACTTGAGCACTGTACATGGAAATGTAGATTGGTACAAACATTTTGGAAAACAGTTTGGAGGTTTCTCAAAAAGTTAAAAATGAAACTATCATATGATATAGCAATCCTACTTCTGGGTATATATCCAAAGGAAATTAAATCTGGATCTTAAAGAGACAGGTGCATTTTTATGCTCATTGCAGCATTATTCACAGTAGCCATGATATGGAAACAATCCAAATACCTAAATGTTCATCAACAGATGAATTGGATAAACAAAATGTAGGGTGTGTGTATATGTGTGTGTGTGATTGAATATTACTCAGCCATAAAAAAGGAGATTCTGCCTTTTGCAATGACACGGATGAACCCGGAGGACATTATGATAAGTGAAATAAGCCAGACACAGAAAGACAAATCCTGCTTGATCTCAGGGATACATGTAATATAAACTAGTTCAACGTATAGAAGCAGAGAGTAGAATGGTGGCTGCCAAGGATAGGAAAGAGGAAACGCTGAGATGCTCGTCAAAATCTTCAGTTATGCAAGATGAATATGTCCTGGAAACCTAATGTACATCATGGCTACTACAGTTAAAAATACTGTATTGATCATTTTCAGTTTGCTAAGAAAACAGATCTTAAATGTTCTCACCACAGAGGAGAAAGAAAGAAAGAAGAAAGGAAGGAAGGAAGGAAGGAGAAAGAAGAGAGAAAGAAAGAAGAAAAAGAAAGAACTATGAAAAGTGATGGATATGTTAATTAGCTTGGTTGTAGTGATCATTTCACAATGTATACATATATTAAATGATCAAGTTGTATACTTTAAATATATACAATTTCTATTTGTCAGTTATAGCTCAATGAAGTTGAAAAAAAGAAAGCAAATATGGTTATATTGAACGGAGAGACCTGAGAGTTGTTAAAACCTAAGTAAGGAACAAAAGGAACAGCAATTAGAACATATAGAGGAGAATTGAACTTACCCAAATTGTCTTTGTTCATGTGGGAAAACATTACAAAAGTACAGCTATTTATTTATAGATAATAAAAATATCACTTTGATAGGCCTTATATTATCAGTGTTAAATAATTCTATAGGAAACAATTCTTATAACGAACTTCTTAACCTAGCAAAATATTCAAATCCTGCTGATAAGAAAAAGCAGAAATTATATTTGTTTAAAGACCATAAAATCTGGCTCCAAGGAGCACATTTATCTTTCCTGGAAGTAAGATTTACCTGAACAGATGCTCTGGTACTTTTATTTGAAGTAGTAAGTGAGGCCTCATGTATTTGCAGAATTAGCACATATAAAAGATGAAAATTGGAAGTTGTACCCATTTTCACTGTTATGGGGTTTGTTTTATGAGACACCCCAGATGTTACTCTTTGGCAAACAATTGTTATTTTTTTTTTTGTTTTGGGCTCAGAAGATTATCTTATGATTCTGGATATGTACCAAACTTACTCTCCAAGCATCTGGCCTAATTTAGTCAAGCAGATAATATAAATGGACTTCCTTACTAGCAAGGTTATGTGTAAAATGACGGTTCACATGGTTTGGGAATCGTTCATGAATAATGCTGCCTCTCCCATGCAGGGTGATGTACTTTACTGTTTAATGAATGATGGCTGTTTGTAGAACAGAAGGCTCCATGTTCAACACAGAGACAAATTTCTTAATTTATACTGTGTGTTACAACTTCCTTTGGGCTCTGCTTGCTTTCATTATAGTATGAGATTTTAATAGATGCTGAAAAGTGGGCTGATTTTGATCCAACAGCATTATTTGGTTAGATTTCTTTTCATATACATGTGTAAAATGTCACATTTTTCCATAATTTCAATTTGTATTTTTAATATTATTTATAATATCCTTTAATTTATTTGCTTAGCATTCAACCTATTTATTGAATCTTGGCAATAAACCAGATAGGTGCCACACATATATCTGTGTTCTGTCATTCTCCTATCTCGGTTCAATATCCAAAGTTGGTTTCATCTAGCCAAAATATGTCATGTGGAAACTTTCTTTTTGCCTCACTAATATTCTAAAGAGATGATGCCTCACTTTTCATTCCAAGTACTTAAAACGTTATCTAGGCTGCTGGATGAATGTTTTCTCACGTGGGTCAGATGGCCACAATAAAAGAGCCAGAAGTACTCATCTGTTTCACTTCAGAAATCACAACCAGCATAACATCCAGTACTACAATAATTACCACTTAATTAACATCATACTAGTCCATTTGAATCTATCATGATCCATCTATTTTTGCACAGGTCATGCAGGCAAAATGAATAGAGATATGTTGAGAATCACCACTTTGTATGTAAGATTTTAAATGTGGCTCTAATCTCTGCAATGCCATCCTATGTGTATTGTAGCTTATCTTGGCTAGGAAGAGAAAGCAGTTTCAGGAGTTTCCATTTCACTATTCTTAATGTGTGATTCCTATAGATTAGGGAAATAAAATCAGAATTCTCTTAACTTCAAAGCATAACCATGACAATTTGGTACTCATAATGCAGGCAAATAACCATAGGTTGGGACCAGAATTCATTGGAGAATCTGTGAGACATATTTTGGCAACAGTACATATATCAAATGAACTTCATAGTCTGCCAACTTAACCTGAGGGTCATGGCAGCATTTCATATAATCTAGTAGTAGAAACTATTCGCACATTGTACGCAAGGGCTTTCAGAAGATCTGGGTATTCTCTCTTCCCCCAGAGTATACATTTAGTCTGATAATGACACCAGGTACATTTGGAGAAGGGTTGGGAGAATATTTACTTGTGGTGGAATTATAGAGTTCTTTTTAAGATTTCCGTTTTAATTTGATGGCCTCTGACTAGGAACTGGCCCAATGTTGGAAACTAGATGGAACTTACACTCACTAGGGTTTTTTTATTTATTATTATTATTGTTATACTTTAAAAGTTCTAGGGTACATGTGCACAATGTGCAGTTTTGTTACATATGTATACATGTGCCATGTTGGTGTGCTGCACCCATTAACTCATCATTTACATTAGGTATATCTCCAAGTGCTATCCCTCCCCCCTGCCCCCACCCCACTACAGGCCCCAGTGTGTGATGTTCCCCTTCCTGTGTCCAAGTGTTCTCATTGTTCAATTCCCACCTATGAGTGAGAACATGCAGTGTTTGGTTGTCTGTCCTTGCCATAGTTTACTGAGAATGATGGTTTCCAGCTTCATCCATGTCCCTACAAAGGACATGAACTCATCCTTTTTATGGCTGCATAGTATTCCATGGTGTATATGTGCCACATTTTCTTAATCCAGTCTATCATTGATGGGAATTTGGGTTGGTTCCAAGTCTTTGCTTTGTGAATAGTGCTGCAATAAACATACGTATGCATGTGTCTTTATAGCAGCATGATTTATAATCCTTTAGGTATATACCCAGTAATGGGACAGCTGGGTATATGGTATTTCTAACTCTACATCCTTGAGGAATTGCCACACTGTCTTCCACAATGGTTGAACTAGTTTACAGTCCCACCAACAGTGTAAAAGTGTTCCTGTTTCTCCACATCCTCTCCAGCATCTGTTGTTTCCTGATTTTTTAATGATGGCCATTCTACCTGGTGTAAGATGGTATCTCATTGTGGTTTTGATTTGCATTTCTCTGATGGCCAGTGATGATGAGCATTTTTTCATGAGTCTTTTGGCTGCATAAATGTCTTCTTTTGAGAAGTGTCTGTTCATATACTTCACCCACTTTTTGATGGGGTTCTGTGATTTTTTCTTGTAAATTTGTTTAAGTTCTTTGTAGATTGTGGATATAGCCCTTTGTCAGATGGGTAGATTACAAAAATTTTCTCCCATTCTGTAGGTTGCCTGTTCACTCTGATGGTAGTTTCTTTTGCTGTGCAGAAGCTCTTTAGTTTAATGAGATCCCATTTGTCAATTTTGGCTTTTGTTGCCATTGTTTTTGGTGTTTTAGACATGAAGTCTTTGCCCATGCCTATGTCCTGAATGGTGTTGCCTAGGTTTTCTTCTAGGGTTTTTATGGCTTTAGGTCTAACATGTAAGTCTTTAATCCATCTTGAATTAATTTTTGTATAAGGTGTAAGGAAGGGATCCAGTTTCAGCTTTCTACATATGGCTAGCCAGTTTTCCCAGCAGCATTTATTAAATAGAGAATCTTTTCCTCATATCTTGTTTTTGTCAGATTTGTCAAAGATCAGATGGTTGTAGATGTGTGGTATTATTTCTGAGGGCTCTGTTCCATTCCATTGGTCTATATCTCTGTTTTGGTACCAGTACCATGCTGTTTTGCTTACCAAAGGCTTGTAGTATAGTTTGAAATCAGGTAGCGTGATGCCTCCAGCTTTGTTCTTTTTGCTTAGGATTGTCTTGGTAATGCGGGCCCTTTTTTGATTCCATATGAACTTTAAAGTAGTTTTTTCCAATTCTGTGAATAAAGTCATTGGTAGATTGATGGGAATGGCATTGAATCTATACATTAGATTTGGGCAGTATGACCACTTTCACAATACTGATTCTTCCCATCCATGAGCATGGAATGTTATTCCATTTGTTTGCATCCTCTTTTATTTTGTTGAGCAGTGGTTTGTAGTTCTCCTTGAAGAGGTCCTTCACAACCCTTGTAAGTTGGATTCCTAGGTATTTTGTGCTCTTTGAATCAATTGTGAATGGGAGTTCACTCATGATCTGGCTCTCTGTTTGTCTGTTACTGGTGTATAGTAATACTTGTGATTTTTGTACATTGATTTTGTATCCTGAGACTTTGCTAAAGCTGCTTATCAGCTTAAGGAGATTTGGGGCTGAGACGATGGGGTTTTCTAAATAGACAATCATGTCATCTGCAAACAGGGACAATTTGACTTCCTCTTTTCCTAATTGAATACCCTTTATTTCTTTCTCTTGCTGATTGCCCTGGCCAGAACTTCCAACACTATGTTGAATAGGAGTGGTGAGAGAGGGCATCCCTGTCTTGTGCCAGTTTTTAAAGGGAATGCTTCCAGTTTTTACCTATTCAGTATGATATTCGCTGTGGGTTTGTCATAAATAGCTCTTATTATTTTGAGATACCTCCCATCAATACCTAATTTATTGAGAGTTTTTAGCATGAAGCATTGTTGAATTTTGCAAAAGCCTTTTCTGCATCTATTGAGATAATCATGTGGTTTTTGTCTTTGGTTCTGTTTATATGCTGGATTACATTTATTGATTTGCATATGTTGAAACAGCCTTGCATCCCAGGGATGAAGCCCACTTGATCATGGTGAATAAGCTTTTTGATATGATGCTGGATTTGGACTGCCAGTATTTTATTGAGGATTTTTGCATCAATGTTCATCAGGAATATTGGTCTAAACTTCTCTTTTTTTGTTGTGTCTCTGTCAGGCTTTGGTATCAGGATTGTGCTGGCCTCATAAAATGAGTTAGGGAGGATTCCCTCTTTTTCTATCGATTGAAATAGTTTCAGAAGGAATGGTACCAGCTCCTCCTTTTACCTCTAGTAGAATTTGGCTGTGAATCCGTCTGGTCCTGGACTTTTTTTGGTTGGTAAGCTATTAATTATTGCCTCAATTTCAGAGCCTGTTATTGGTCTATTCAGAGATTCAACTTCTTCCTGGTTTAGTCTTGGGAGGGTGTATGTGTCCAGGAATTTATCCATTTCTTCTAGATTTTCTAGTTTATTTGTGTAGAGGTGTTTATAGTATTCTCTGATGGTAGTTTTTATTTTTGTGGGATTGGTTGTGATAACTCCTTTATCATTTTTTATTGTGTCTATTTGATTCTTCTCTCTTTTCTTCTTTATTAGTCTTGCTAGCAGTCTATCAATTTTGTTGATCTTTTCAAAAAACCAGCTCCTTTATCCATTGATTTTTTGAAGAGTTTTATGTGTCTCTATCTCCTTCAGTTCTGCTCTGATCTTAGTTATTTCTTGCCTTCTGCTAGCTTTTGAATATGTTTGCTCTTGCTTCTGTAGTTCTTTTAACTGTGATGTTAGGGTGTCAGTTTTAGATCCTTCCTGCTTTCTCTTGTAGGCATTTAGTGCTATAAATTTCCCTGTACACACTGCTTTAAATGTGTCCCAGACATTCTGGTATGTTGTATCTTTGTTCTCATTGGTTTCAAAGAACACCTTTATTTCTGCCTTCATTTTATTATGTACCCAGTAATCATTCAGGAGCAGGTTGTTCAGTTTCCATGTAGTTGGGTGGTTTTGAGTGATTTTCTTAATCCTGAGTTCTAGTTTGAGTGCACTGTGGTCTGAGAGACAGTTTGTTATAATTTCTGTTCTTTTACATTTGCTGAGGAGTGCTTTACTTCCAATTGCGTGGTCAATTTTGGAATAAGTGGGATGTGGTGCTAAGAAAAATGTACATTCTGTTGATTTGGGGTGGAGAGTAGATGTCTATTAGGGCCACTTGGTGCAGAGCTGAGTTCAATTCTTGGATATCCTTGTTAACTTTCTGTCTTGTTGATCTGTCTAATGTTGACAGTGGGGTGTTAAAGTCTCTGATTATTATTGTGTGGGAGTCTAAGTCTCTTAGTAGGTCTCTAAGGACTTGCTTTATAAATCTGGGTGCTCCTGTATTGGTCGCATATATATTTAGGATAGTTAGCTCTTCTTGTTGAATTGATCCCTTTACCATTTTGTAATGGCCTTCTTTGTCTCTTTTGATCTTTGTTGGTTTAAAGTCTATTTTATCAGAGACTAGGATTGCAACCCCTGCTTTTTTTTTTGTTTTCCATTTGCTTGGTAGATGTTCCTCCATCCCTTTATTTTGAGCCTATGTGTGTCTCTGCATGTGAGATGGGTCTCCTGAATACAGCACAGTGATGGGTCTTGACTCTTTATCCAATTTGCCAGTCTGTGTCTTTTAATTGGATAATTTAGCCCATTTACATTTAAGGTTAATATTGTTATGTGTGAATTCGATCCTGTCATTATGATGTTAGCTGGTTATTTTGCTCGTTAGTTGATGCAGTTTCTTTCTAGCATCAATGGTCTTTACAATTTGGCATGTTTTTGCAGTGGCTGGTACCGGTTGTTCCTTTCCATGTTTAGTGCTTCCTTCAGGAGCTCTTGTAAGGCAGGCTTGGTGGTGACAAAATCTCTCAGTATTTGCTTGTCTGTAAAGGATTTTATTTCTCCTTCACTTATGAAGCTTAGTTTGGCTGGATATGAAATTCTGGGTTGAAAATTCTTTACTTTAAGAATGTCGAATATCGGCCCCCACTCTCTTCTGGTTTGTAGAGTTTCTGCCAATAGATCCGCTGTTAGCCTGATGGCCTTCCCTTTGTGGGTAACCCGATCTTTCTTTCTGGCTGCCCTTAACATTTTTTCCTTCATTTCAACTTTGGTGAATCTCACAATTATGTGTCTTGGAGTTGCTCTTCTCAAGGAGTATCTTTGTGTCATTCTCTGTATTTCCTGAATTGGAATGTTGGCCTCCCTTGCTAGGTTGGGGAAGTTCTCCTGGATAATATCCTGAAAAGTGTTTTCCAACTTGGTTCCATTCTCCCCATCACTTTCAGGTACACCAGTCAGAAGTAGATTTTGTCTTTTCACATATTCCCATATTTCTTGGAGGCTTTGTTCATTTCTTTTTACTTTTTTCTCTAAACTTCTCTTCTCACTTCATTTCATTCATTTGATCTTCAATCACTGGTACCCTTCTTCCAGTTGACTGAATCGGCTACTGAAGCTTGTGCATGCGTCATGTAGTTCTCGTGTCATGGTTTTCAGCTCCATCAGTTCATTTAAGGCCTTCTCTACACTGGTTTTTCTAGTTATCCATTTGTATTCGTCTAATCTTTTTTTTTTTTTTTAAGATGGAGTCTCGCTGTGTCACCCAGGCTGGAGTGCAGTGGCACACTCTCGGCTCACTGCAAGCTCTGCCTCCTGGGTTCTTGCCATTCTCCTGCCTCGGCCTCCTGAGTAGCTAGGACTACAGGCGCCCGCCACCATGCCGGCTAATTTTTTGTATTTTTAGTAGAGACAGGGTGTCACCGTGTTAGCCAGGATGGTCTTGATCTCCTGACCTCGTGATCCGCCCACCTCGGCCTCCCAAAGTGCTGGGATTACAGGCATGAGCCATGGCGCCCGGCCTCGTCTAATCTTTTTCCAAGGTTTTTTGCTTCTTTGCAATGGGTTCCAAGATAGTCAAATAGGAACAGCTCCAGTCTACAGCTCCCAGCGTGAGCGACGCAGAAGATGGGTGATTTCTGCATTTCCAACTGGGGTACCGGGTTCTTCTCACTGGGGCTTGTCAGACAGTGGGTGCAGGACAGTGGGTGCAGCCCACCGAGTGAGAGCAGAAGCAAGGTGATGCATCACCTCACCAGGGAAGCGCAAGGGGACAGAGAATTCCCTTTCCTAGCCAAGGGAAGCTGTGACAGATGCCACCTGGAAAATCGAGTCACTCCCACCCTAATACTGTGCTTTTCCAATGGTCTTAGCAAATGGCACACCAGGAGATTATATCCCACGCCTAGCTTGGAGGGTCCCACACCCACGGAGCCTTGCTCATTGCTAGCAGAGCAGTCTGAGATCGAACTGCAAGGTGGCAGGGAGGCTGGGGGAGGGGCGCCTTCCATTGCTGAGGCTTGAGTAGGTAAACAAAGCTGCCAGGATGCTCGATATGGGTGGAGCCCACTGCAGCTCAAGGAGGCCTTCTTGCCTCTGTAGACTTCACCTCTTGGGGGAGGGCATAGCTGAGCAAAAGGCAGCAGAAACTTCTGCAGACTTAAATGTCCCTGTCTGACAGCTTTGAAGAGAGTAGTGGTTCTGCCAGCACAGAGTTTGAGATCTGAGAACGGACAGACTGCCTCCTCAAGTGGGTCCCTGACCCCCGAGTAGCCTAACTGGGAGGCACCTTCCGGTAGGGGCCAACTAACACCTCACACGGCCGGGTGCCCCTTTGAGACGAAGCTTCCAGAGGAACTATCAGGCAGCAACATTTGCTGTTCTGCAATATTCGCTGTTCTGCAGCTTCCGCTGGTGCTACCCAGGCAAACAGCATCTGGAGTGGACCTCCAGCAAACTCCAACAGACCTGCAGCTGAGGGTCCTGATTGTAAGAGGCAAAACTAACAAACAGAAAGGACATCCACACCAAAACCCCATCTGTGTGTGACCATCATCAAAGACCAAAGGTAGATAAAACCTCAAAGATGGGGAGAAACCAGAGCAGAAAAGCTGAAAATTCTAAAAATCAGAGTGCTTCTTCTCCTCTAAAGGAACGCAGCTCCTTGCCAGCAAGGGGAAGAAAGCTGGACGGAGAATGACTTTGATGAGTTGAGAGAGGAAGGCTTCAGATGATCAAACTTCTCCAAGCTAAAGGAGGATGTTCAAACTCACTAGGGTTTTTTTTTTTGTTGTTGTTGTTGTTTTTTCCTGGTTCTACAATTAAAGTTATACATTGTTGGCGACCTACTATCCTATACCAAGTTTATTAATGGATTTCTAGTTTCCATTTCACACTTTCTTCTTATGATAGTAATTATATCCACCTTGCCTCTGAAATGTAAGCAGTATAGTGACTGTACTTTTCTAAATCCAGAATTCTATAACTCATATTGGACTAATGAGGTCAGTTCCAAGGCATCATCTCATTCTATCAACCCTGGGGTTTAGGAGACAGCGCCCCAGAGCTCGTCAAGTGTGCTGCCACATTTGTTCACTCCTTATTTTATCTCAAATTAAAAACACAATTTTAACATGCCCATCAGACTGAGCCTTTAGATGCCTTTACAATACACTAGGACTCATCACTTAAAACAAATGAGGTGGCACTTACGTAACTGGTGAGTGATTCATTTCTAGAATGCTATCACAGAAACTGCTTTTAATAATTTATTTCACAAACTCACTTAGTTTGGGTTTTCCTGAAAGCAGAACCTGAGATAAGCACTTAAGTGGAGTTCAAATTTTTTGGGATGTGACTCCAGGAAGTCAGAGTGAAAAAGAGGAAAAATAATTAGGGAAGCAGTAAAGCCAAAGAGTGCATTACTGAGGTACCACCACAAGCAGTGGAGATATAATTTACCATACTTCCTGAAGGGTCTTCAGAATGCCCACCAGAGGTGTCTGCTTGAAGGGAGGGATGCTTAAATATCTATCCACAACTCCCATTGCCATTTGTATGAGCTTTTGCCTTCTGGTCTGTACTTACATGTTGAATGAAGCATCAAGGAAACTTTGGAGGAGAAAATGAAAATGTATGAATGGTCTGCAACCTTTGGAACCAAATTCTTGGTGCAAGGGAAGTCTGAGTTTGCAAGCAACTATGCATTGGATATGTGGCTGAAATAAAAAGTAAGTCAATGTACATGAGGCTAGACTCTTATCCAATGACAAAGAAATAAAAAAAAGTTTAATGTAATAAATCAGAGAATACTGTACTTTTGAGCCCTTTTTGAAGAATATTTTATAGGATGAATTTCACCCAACAAAGAAAGAACTTGGGAAACTTTAACAACAACAAAAAACAGCTAGCGAGAATTAAATATATTTGATTGGAGATTCAAGACTAACATAAAATGGGAACAAAGGTGAAAAATAGTATGTAAATATTATACATCCTGAAGAAAATAAAATAACACAACTAGGTAATAGGTGGAAGCTAAAGTGTATCATTTGAATATGGCAAGCCAAATTGTTGGAGCCAAAGTAAGAAAAAAAAAAGGAATTAACAACAGCAACTAGGAAAAAACTAGAAAACCTTTCAATGCAAACATAAAAATTGAACCACATGAAAAAAGAATGAGCAAATATGAATAATATGGTAAAGTTTTGAGCAAACATTTCAGTCCTCTTTGTTAATGTAAATGGGTATTACTCATCTATCAAGAAAGAGATTCTCAGAATGGCTCAAAAAAAGAAAAGCCAGACTCCATTCTTTGTGTAATAGAAATACCTAAGAAAAGTTTTTAGAAAGTTAAATAATAAATATACGTATATGTGTACTTACACAAACTCAGATGGTATAGCCTACTCCACACCATGGTTATGTGGTATAGCTTACTCCTAGGCTACAACATGCTTCTGTACAGCTTGTTACTATACTGAATACTGTAGGCAATTGTAACACAATGGGATGTATTAGTATATCTACACATACCAAAAATTGAAAAAGGTACAGTAAAAATATTGTATTATAATGTCATGGAACCATATGTGGTCCGTCATTTACTAATGATGGATATTTAGTGGCACATTGTTATGTAGCACATGACTCTCTCTCTGTGTCTCTCTCTCTCTCTCAGTGTGTGTGTGTGTGTGTATGTGTGTAGTGCTAGCCTGTTTCATTAAAGAAACTAAAAATCTAACAGCATAAACACCATTATATCAAAAGCCACAGCTAACATCCATGTTTTCTTTCTAAATTCATCTTTCAACTGAAAAGAACCAGGGATTTGAAGAAATGGCTGATATCAGTCCTAAAACAAAGAAAGAGCAGGGTGAGTCTGAAATAATCTTAGGAGCAAAAGCAAGGGCATATTCCAAAAACTGACAGAGGCATGTCAAAAGTTCAAGTGAGCCTTCCTAAGGGCTCCTACCTGCCAAATTTCTATGAGTAAAGCATTAAAATAAAAAAAGATGGCAATTAATTAATTTAGTACAAGAGAATAATTCATGAGTTCATAACGATATTCAAAATTAAAGTTGAGAGAAATCCTATTTTCAGAAGAATACCAGCAATAAATGTATAGTAATAAGGGAATTAAAAAATCACCATTTCATATCCACCAGTGTAATTAATGATACTGCTAAGACACCAGTAAGGATAATCAATAGATTCTTAAACCATTCAATGAAATGTTTGGGAAAACAAATACATTCACGTGGTCCCAACTATAACCTATGGGTTACTCATGTATTAATTGCAAAACTGAAAATGTGCACCACCTAACCCAAATGATCTAATTTAACATTATCAACATGGGACAAACTGATATTGTGTATCTCCTTGTGGAATATAATGTCAAGTACAAGATGTCACACAAATGGCATTCCTGTCAAAAGATTTAATCTGAAGTTCATTATTAGAAGTCAATCAAATCCAGACTGTGGGACTTTTACAAGATACCTGGACAAGACTTTTTAAAAATGTCAACGTCATCAATGTATTAGATTATACATACATATATATTACATATATGTTACACATATATGATGTATTTAGAGAATATAAAGAATGTCTTCTCAAATATATAAGCTATATTGGCAGAACCTGAAAAATTTTATATATATTTCACATTAGATAATGTTATGCCAATGTTAATTTTTTTGTTTCTGATTTGATTTTATAGAACATATAATCAAGTGGAGTGGTATCCTATTCTTGGGAAATACATGTTGAAGCATCAAGGGAAGAAGCTCCATAGTATTTTTGACTTATTTTAAATAATTCAGCAAAAAGGCACACACACATATGGATGATGTATATGTGTGTATTGGTTGTGTGATTTACGTACAGAGATTGAGAAAGAGAATGAACAAAATGTTAACATTTACTAAGTCTAGATAAGATTTACACAGTTGTCAATTATATTGTTCTTCCAAATTTTCTGTAGGTTTAAAATTGTTTTTAAATAGTTGAAAAAATTTCAATGTTTGGAAACACATCTATAAGTAATTTGCTTTATCATCCCACCATGAAAAGAACACAACATAGCACTGTTGCTATCCTTAAGCGCCCTCAGTCTAAGTCATCTTATATGCTGCAAATACTCTTCTTTTCAGAAACAGAAAAGGAATTGTGAGCAATCAATCATAGGTCTTCATGCATTTAGCAAATGTAGCTTTTAATTGAAGGACAATGAACTACATAATAAATCAATAAAATTTTAATGTTGCAAGCAAAATAAAATAAATATCTTTTTTTTTTTTATTATACTTTAGGGTTTTAGGGTACATGTGCACAATGTGCAGGTTTGTTACATATGTATCCATGTGCCATGTTGATTTCCTGCACCCATTAACTCGTCATTTAGCATTAGGTGTATCTCCTAATGCTGTCCCTCCCCCCTCCCCCCACCCCACAACAGTCCCCGGAGCGTGATGTTCCCCTTCCTGTGTCCATGAGTTCTCATTGTTCAATTCCCACCTATGAGTGAGAACATGCGGTGTTTGGTTTTTTGTCCTTGCGATAGTTTACTGAGAATGATGTTTTCCAGTTTCATCCATGTCTCTACAAAGGACACGAACTCATCATTTTTTATGGCTGCATAGTATTCCATGGTGTATATGTGCCACATTTTCTTAATCCAGTCTATCGTTGTTGGACATTTGGGTTGGTTCCAACTCTTTGCTATTGTGAATAGTGCCTCAATAAACATACATGTGCATGTGTCTTTATAGCAGCATGATTTATAGTCCTTTGGGTATATACCCAGTAATGGGATGGCTGGGTCAAATGGTATTTCTAGTTCGAGATCCCTGAGGAATCGCCACACTGACTTCCACAATGGTTGAACTAGTTTACAGTCCCACCAACAGTGTAAAAGTGTTCCTATTTCTCCACATCCTCTCCAGCACCTGTTGTTTCCTGACTTTTTAATGATGGCCATTCTAACTGGTGTGAGATGGTATCTCACTGTGGTTTTGATTTGCATTTCTCTGATGGCAATACCATTCAGGACATAGGCGTGGGCAAGGACTTCATGTCTAAAACACCAAAAGCAATGGCAACAAAAGCCAAAATCGACAAATGGGATCTCATTAAACTAAAGAGCTTCTGCACAGCAAAAGAAACTATCATCAGAGTGAACAGGCAACCTACACAATGGGAGAAAATTTTTGCAACCTACTCATCTGACAAAGGGCTAATATCCAGAATCTACAATGAACTCAAACAAATTTACAAGAAAAAAACAAACAACCCCATCAAAAAGTGGGCAGAGGACATGAACAGACACTTCTCAAAAGAAGACATTTATGCAGCCAAAAAACACATGAAGAAATGCTCCTCATCACTGGCCATCAGAGAAATATCTTTTAAAATATTTTCTTATTATTCCTCAGCCAAACATTTTCTGACATTATTCACACTTTCAGTGAATAAAGCATGATTTCCCTGTGTGGTTTGTGCAATACATTGAAGTTTTAATATTTCGTAGTTTATTTTTGATTTTATGAAGTATATTACTGTGAGTCTATTAACTTATATAGCCATTAAAATTATGAACTTAATATCGGATATTAGATATCCATCCTTTGAGACAAATCTCTGCCATTTACAACCTTACTGAGTTTCCTCAAAATCTCATTTTTTTCATCTGTAAGACGAGGAAAATAATGTTATCTATATCATATGTGATTAATATTTTAAAATGTCCATCTAAAACACATACACCAGGATTTGGCACATTATACACACTCAATAATCATTAATTACACTTATCGACCGTTATATAGATATGATTTACCATACCTGCAGTTTGAATTTAACCCATTTACATATATCCTTATTTATTGTTTTTTCAAATGTCAAGATAACTCTCACCTATCATCTGTAACAAATGCCCGCTTCTAAATAAATGACATGAACAATGTGCAAGATAATTCCATTTGAAGACTAATTATAAGTTATGAAGCTGTTTCTTACTGGCTTTTCCAGTTATTGACCACTAGGGTCTTAGATTACGCCAAAATCTCTGATTAAATACTGGGAGCTAGAAAGAAGGTTACTGAAATTGCTAGATTGTAATTAGGGCAAAATATACCCTTAGAGTTAAAAGTGCTTCTGTTACTTGGCAAGAAACTGAGTAGTTCACACCCTTAGGAATGCTCTTTCAGTTCCTTCCTTGTCTTCATCTGACAATTTGGGTGCAACTATTGCTGAGAACAATTACAGTCCTGGTTGGGCAACATGAGAAAAACACTTTAGTGAAAAGGTTGCTCTTTATCAGCCTACATTCTGCTGGGGCTGCCCTGGATTTATTACCTGGATCCATATTTCTAATTTTCTCTACCTTTTATCACTCCAGCCTTTTATCCCGGGTAACTGATATATGCCTATTGTCTCAGTTTCGGGTTTTCTTGCTTCCTCTCCAAACAAATCTACCAAGGCTAACCTAGAGTAAACAAATACACGTATACACATATGACATGCTTGCATATGTGTCTCTGTATGTGTATATGTGTGCATATGTTAAAGTTAGCTTCCTAACACTGAATACATTTGTCCAAGCTATAGAATCGTTGGTGGAGGGAAATCTAAAGATCTAAGTCTAGAATCTGGGGCTATTTTTCTGTGGCCTAACCCTGCATTGTTATGTGCAACACACCATGTTGCATGCCTTACTCACATAATTTTTGGTCCATGGAACTTATAATAATAAATTTTGAATTAATGATAGCTTAATCTGCATATATGTTATAATCATAGAATTTGATATGGGGTGGGATTTAAAAGTTATTTGGTCCAATCTTTTCTGTCAAGGCAGGAACTCTGTCTGGCACATCCCTGACAGAAGATAATTTAAACTTTTATTTATAGTATGCAAGAAAGAGGTCCCTCAAAACCTCATAAATGAGCACGTAAGAAGAAAATTCTATTCACATAGAAAAATACTTCCTTAATTTGAATTGCCCTTATTTTTCTCAATATATCTGCTATGGCCCTAACTTTTATTTATAATTGGCTAATTTGCTAATGTATATGAGAGTGAAGCAATCTCAAGTTACTTATTATCTATCTATCTATCTATCCATCATCTATCTATCTATCTATCTATCTATCTATCTATCTATCTATCTATCTATCATCTATCTCTATCCATCCATTCATCCAATTACCTACCTATCCCTATCCATAATCTATGTATTCAAAGTAGGTAAGAAAGACAGAAAATTCTCTAAATCCATATATAATCTAAACGTACACTTTAAACAGACAAGACTCCAAGAACACTAGGAGAAAATGAAGGAATACAAAGCTTTTAACCACATTTAAATGAAAAAAGCCTCATAATCTACTTTTGCCTCACAGAGGAAGTCTTAAATACATAAATAGCAATTTTCCACCTGACAAATGTGACTACGAACAGAGCACATTTTACAATTTTAATTCTTTACATGAGCTTTCAAGTACCCCGAGCTATAATAAATGACATTTTGGTGTCTGTCTTAAAGCATTCGGAGAAGGGCTTTCTACATGATCATGCTATTTTTCTTATTTGCTGAAAAATAATAACCTATGGTGTGTATATATATTTCCCCAAGATTTATAAGACATATGCCTGCCTCTATTATTCCCAAACACAATCTGTTACAGTACTTATGTTTATCATTATTATGCCCGTCAATTCTTTTTGTTATTATTACATATTTACCTCAAAATTTTGATGCATCACAGAGAGAACATTCCTGTTGAGTCAGACTCAGTTTAAAAGTATAAAAAGAGAATAAAAAATATGTATGTTTTGTTAAAGATTTTAAATCAAACAAGAGAATGTGATATGGGCATCTATTCTTAAAAAAATCCAAATATTTCTTATAAAATGTGCTTACCTTTTACTACTGGAATTGTGAAACTTCAGGATTCATTAAATCAGTGCCATAGAGGTTAGGATAACTCCTACATTTAAAAAGCACATAAGTTTTCCCATTAGGATATAGTATATTCATTATAATATACCCTTTCTTCAGCATATCTAAGGCTTTGAACTTCAAATAACTGCAATAAAGAGGTGAGAAGAAAGGGTTTAGGGAAAAAGTTGACATCTTGCCCATACCATGGTAGGAAAGGCAGATAAGAACACAATGGACTCCCTTGTTAACAACTATATCTCCTCTAAACAATGGAAACGAGGATCTGATATATTTTAGTTATAAGCATTTTATTTATCTCCTTATTCAAAAATCTCAGCAGGATCACATTCTTCCAGAATAAAACATTCTCATCAATACTTACAACACTGAATAGAGTGAAGATACAATGTGATACAATAAATAATAAGTTAAAGAAAAGATCCCTGATGTAACTATTTTTTCCTACAAACCAACTTTTTTTTTACAATTGTGCCATTTGCTGAACATATTTTATGTATTTAAATAGAAGCTGTTGACCTCTCTTACCCCAATAATATTCACTCACTACCTAATCAAAACTCTGTATGCAATTTCTCACATTTGTTTCTTACTAGAATTTATAACTTATTTCTTCTATATGGTGGCTCAAAGAAGAGAGTCTTTTAAAAATGTGTGTACTATTAAAATTTTATTTCCAAAACAGTCAAGCAATGTTAATTTTTGAAAACAATTAATAACTTTTATTTATGTGGTTCAATTGATCATGGAGATGGAATACCACAAAAGAAACATTTGAATTTCAAGTTATCTATATCTAATCATTTTAAACTATAACAATATATTATTGTAGTATAAATAAAACACACAATTCAACTAGTGATAAAGGTCTAGTTATCCTTCCATGCCTTCTCTATTGCTCATACAAACATACACAACCTATATACACTTAAGTGGGAGTTTTGCTGTTGATTTATTTCCTAAGTGGAATTATACTATATATAGTATCCTGCCTTTTAATCTTACCCATTTTTAATGGATATCTCTGTAAGTTAGTAGATAGAGACATAACTCAATATTTTCTAGTCCCTTGTGTACATAAATAGGTATACATATTATCACACGTGTTAATGCATTTAGTTTTCTTTTCTCTTTTTTTTTACTTTTTTTAAAAACAGTTCCTCTCTTCTCTCCTCTGCTTGAGCCTTTTTTAAGCCAGTTAACCTTAGTTAACAGTTCAGTGTATATTCTGTAGTACTTTCCAACACGCTCAATCTATACTTACAGAAACATGCACAAAGGGTTTTTTTCTTCACTGTGTAATATCTTATTTAAAACAGTCTAATTTTCTATATGGGTCACATGAGTGTGACACATAATTTGTATTGGTTAGTTCCACCATCATTCTAAGTCCTGTCAAGCATAACTTCTTGTAATGAAGCAGCGGAAAGAGCTGACACCGTGTTTTCCTGACTTCTCTGTAGCTAGTGTTCTGCTGTGGGAAAGAAGCTGAACACAAGGCAGTCATTCTGCTGGCATGTTTCAAGGTGGAGACAGTAAGCTTTTGGAGTAGTAGCTTTGGCAGAACCTTTATGATTCCTAAGGTGCTTGATCATGGCTCTCTGACCTTGCCAGTTGAGCAGTGTGGTTTTGGAAATCACTCAGTGGTGTGCTGACAGCCAGCTCACACCAGCAGATGAGGGCTTATTTTGCATATCTCATCTCTACCTTGTCATATTGGTGGATTAAAATGGGCCATGGTGGGGGTGTTTGCACTGCTACCTACAATGGACAAATTATATGAGGAAATTTCTAGCTTCATGATTTTTTTTTTTGAGACAGAGTCTCGCTCTGTTGCTCAGGCTGGAGTGCTGTGGTGTGATCTCAGCTCACTGCAACCTCCGCCTCCTGGGTTCAAGTGATTCTCCTGCCTCAGCCTCCCAACTAGCTGGGATTACAGGCACATGCCACCACACCCAGCTAATTTTTATTTATTTATTTTTTTTGTATTTTTAGTAGAGATGGGGTCTCTCCATGTTAGCCAAGCTAGTCTTGAATACCTGACAGGTGATTAGCCAGCCTCGGCCTCCCAAAGTGCTGGGATTACAGGTGTGAGCCATAGCACCCAGTCCGGCCTTAGGATTTTACCCTTTTAGCTTAACGTGGTTGTAGAACAATGGAGGGTTTTTTTTTTTCTTTTTAAAATTTCCGGGAATGTAACTCACCACTTCTTTTAGAGATTCTGAAACTATAATTAGGAGAATTTGTGTCTCTCTGCATGGAGTTTAATTTTCAGCGTCTTCTATTTCATTATGTGACAAGTAGAAAATGAATAAGAAACATTGGAACCCACAGAACTACAACCATGATGCTTGGAAGAATTGGAAAACCTCAAGGTAATCCATATTAGCAGACTCCCTTGAGCTCCCATTAGTGACAAAATTGGCCTTTTCTCACCTGTCTGAGGATACCAGTCTTGCCTTCCTGGAAGACCATATAAGAACCATCCAAGTCGATAATCTTTTTTTTTTTTTTTTTTTTTTTTTTTTTAATTATACTTTAGGGTTTTAGGGTACATGTGCACAATGTGCAGGTTTGTTACATATGTATCCATGTGCCATGTTGATTTCCTGCACCCATTAACTCGTCATTTAGCATTAGGTGTATCTCCTAATGCTGTCCCTCCTCCCTCCCCCCACCCCACAACAGTCCCCGGAGCGTGATGTTCCCCTTCCTGTGTCCATGAGTTCTCATTGTTCAATTCCCACCTATGAGTGAGAACATGCGGTGTTTGGTTTTTTGTCCTTGCGATAGTTTACTGAGAATGATGTTTTCCAGTTTCATCCATGTCCCTACAAAGGACATGAACTCATCATTTTTTATGGCTGCATAGTATTCCATGGTGTATATGTGCCACATTTTCTTAATCTTGTAAGACGATACCAACTTCCTTAATGCCCCACCACTACCACCTGTCACTAACTACAGATCTATAACTTGAAGTCAGATCTGTGCATGGTCCAGGTACAAATTATGAAGTATAATTAATTCTGAAGGGGAGACACAGATTTTACTAACTTAAGTCGCTCTCAAGCTGAAGAGTATATACAGAAAATGAATTTAGAGTTTACTAAACAAAAGAAGATGACATCAAGTCATAGTTCAGACTGAATTTATTACTACTGATGTACTTCCCAGGGACTATTAATTAATCTATGTGGTAAGAGTGGTCTCATTATGTGTTTGGCTGATTGGCCAAACCTACACTCATGGTGGCCTATGACGAATAAATTTGAGAGGAAAAACTTATTTGGTTGTTATTTAGTGTAGAACACATTTTCTCCTATTAGAATCCACGTGTGTGGTGATATTGATCCACTCAGACTACAATGTAAAAGTGTGAAGGTGAGACTTAGGGTGGCTGGAAGTCCAGCATGACTGCCAATATTATCATTTTTTATGTGTGCCACCACAGTTTTGGAAGGCTTAGGAAGCCTCAACTGAAAAATGCATTTGCAAACTTTTGAACATGACAGTGTTATACTGAATTTCCTATGAATACTCTGTTATTTGCGATTTAACTGTTTTCTCTGGAAAGCCGAGATAAAATTTTCTTTAACAAACCCTAGAAAATACACTGGAAAAGAGAGTACAAGTGTCCATGACAGAATCTTCCATAACAGGAAAGCAGGTTCATCCTCTATAGTCTGGAAATAAGGGTGGGAGATGTTACCACTGTAACAGGTTTACTGATTTCAACTTGGAAAAAGAATGCCATGAGCTCTTAGGGTATCAAGATCCCTTTGAAGGAAGAGGAGACAAGTTACAATTGAGAAATGGCCTTACTAACATCATACCTGCTATGCCGTAAATGTTTCTTCTTTTTATCTGCAAAGGGAGCTGTGCTCTTTATCAGAGTAACTATGCAATATAAAAGAAATAAGCAAAATTTAGGGGATGCTTAGAGAGACGGTCACGGTGATGTACTCATGAGAGGGGGGCTTATGAAATTTAGATAGTAAGTATAGTTGTGGTACAACCTTGTCTCATGTTGGTTTCAGCGGGATAGAAGAGGCAATGAACCCATCCTATGGTTATTAGTAACCATTATAGTTGGTATAAATTTAAAATAAATGGGGTACTCACCCCGTTTCCATGACTCATTTCCAAGAGTGCTATCAGGATAAAAAGGTTCAAGTGGAAACCTCTAGATCATTCCCTCCTTATAAGGATTACTCTGAAGACAAGGCACGTTTTGTTAGAGTATCAGAGAGACAGATCACCACTAAAGACTTGAAGCTCACAAGTGTAGTGATGGTTATTACATCCATACTTAGCTACCATATTTATACTCAAAGGAAACATGATGGTGGAGAATGGTATTGATAATTGAAAACTGAATCTTATGTGATGAATCCAATTTCTTCTGTGTTTCAGATATGTTATCCTAATTGGAACAAATCAACAGTCTCCATCATCTGATATATAACTACTGAGTTGGAAATGATTTAAATTTACTTTAAAAAAATGTCTCCCCAAATTGATTTCTCTGGCACCACTGTGCCTTTTGTTTGCATCAATTTTCCTTGTCTGTGCCATAATTTAGTTTTTCCAAGTACAACTATTTTCGTGAAATAGGTAATAATCATCTCAGTGCATGTTTTACCCTTTTACTTCATATGGACGTATCCACAAACATTAGGTATTATTTTAAAATTTGTTACATAAACAGTGGTCTTCTGTAACAGGCTATGATTTATTTTCCTTTAAACAATGTTTTTCAGATTTATGTATGCTAATGCATGTAGCTTTAATTTACACTCCATATTTAACTTTTATATTTGTTAATTATATCTATATCTACACATGTATAATTTTAACCATTTTTATTAGGGACATTTATATTTTTTCAAAGGTTTTATAATACGGATTACTACAATGAATATTCGTCTCCCTGGGCACATGGGCAAAATTCCTTCTAGATTACAAAATGAAAATAGGATTATTGAGTCATGGGATATGTAAATGTTCATTTTACTATTACATTCAAAATTACATTTATAAGTGGTTATGCAAATTTATACTTACTAGAGTATTGTATAAAAATTCCCATTGTTCTACAGCTTGCCAAAATTTTGTATTGTAAGACTTAAATAATTGGCAATCTAATGTGTATGAAGTTTCGTACCAATTGTATTTGGTATCAATTCATATCCTTTATATATAGGAAATTTGGGCATTCTCTGTGTATTTTATGTTCATGTCCTTTACTGGGTCAAATGGTAGTTCTGGTTCTAGATCCTTGAGGAACTGCCACACTGTCTTCCACAATGGTTGAACTAATTTACATTTCCTCCAACAGTGTAAAAACGTTCCTATTTCCCCACAGCCTCACGGGCATCTGTTGTTTCTTGACTTTTTAATAATCACCATTCTGAACTTGCGGGAGATGATATCTTATTGCGCTTTTGATTTGCATTTCTCTAACGATCGGTGATGTTGAGGTTTTTTTTTCATATGTGTGTTGGCTGCATAAATGTGTTCTTTTGAGAAGTGTCTGTTCACATCGTTTGCCCACTTTTTGATAGGGTTTTTTTTTCTTGTAAATTTGTTTAAGTTCCTTGCAGATTTTGGATATTAGACCTTTGTCAGATGGGTAAATAGCAAAAATATTCTCTCATTTTGTAGATTGCCTGTTCACTCTGACAGTAGTTTCTTTTGCTTTTTAGTTTAATTAGATTCCATTTGTCAATTTTAGCTTTGTTCTAATTGCTTTTGGTGATTTCATAATAAAATCTTTGCCCGTGCCTTTGTCCTGAACGGTATTGCCTAGGTTTTCTTCTATTGTTTTTATAGTTTTGGGTTTTACATTTAAGTCGTTAATCCATCCTGAGTTTATTTTTGTATAAGGTATAAGGAAGGGGTCCAGTTTTAACATATGGCCTATGACTAGCCAGTTTTCCCAGCACTATTTATTAAATAGGGAATCCTTTCCCCATTGCTTGTTTTTGTCAGTTTTATTGAAGATCAGATTAATGTAGATGTGTGGTGATATTTCTGAGGTCTCCATTCCATTTCATTTGTCTATATATCTGTTTTGGTACCAGTACCATGCTGTTTTCGTTACTGCAGCCTTGTAGTATAGTTTGAAGTCAGGTAGTGTGATTTCTCCAGCTTTGTTCTTTTTGCTTAGGATTGTCTTGGCTATACGGGCTCTTTTTTTTGGTTCCACATGAATTTTAAAGTAGTTTTTTTCTAATTTTGTGAAGAATGTCAATGGTAAGTTGATGGGAATAGCATTGACTCTATAAATTACTTTGGCCAGTATGGCCATTTTCACAATATTGATTCTTCCTATCCATGGGGATGGAATGTTTTTCCATTTGTTTGTGTCCTCTCTTATTTTCTAGAGCAGTGGTTTGTCGTACTCCTTGAAAACGTCCTTCACATCCCTTGTTAGCTGTATTCCTAAGTAGTTTATTCTCTTTGTAGCAACTGCAAGTGGGAGTTCATTCACGACTTGACTCTCTGCTTGTCTATTGTTGGTGTATAGGAATGCTTGTGATTTTTGCACATTGATTTTGTATCCTGAGATTTTGCTGAGTTGCTTATCAGCTTAAAGAGTTTGGGGGCTGAGACAATAGGGTTTTCTAAATATAGGATCATGTCATCTGGAAACAGAAACAATTTGACTTCTCTTCCTACTTGAATACACTTTATTTTTTTTCTTTTGCCTGCTCGCACAGGCCAGAACTTCCAATACAATGTTGAATAGGAGTGGAGAGAGAGGGCATACTTGTCTTGTGCCAGTTTTCAAAGGGAATGCTCCCAGCTTTTGACCATTCAGTATTATATTGGTTGTGGGCTTGTCACAGTAGCTGTTATTATTTGGAGATATGTTTCATCAATACCTAGTTTATTGAGAGTTTTTAACATGAAGTGATGTTGAATTTTATTGAACGTCTTTTCTGCCTCTATTAAGATAGTCATGTGGTTTTTGTCATTGGTTCTTTTTATGTGATGGATTACATTTATTGATTTGCGTATGTTGAACCAGCCTTGCATCCCAGGTATAAAGCTGACTTTTTTTGTGGTGGATACGCTTTTGGATGTGTTGCTGGATTCAGTTTGCCAGTATTTTATTGAGGATTTTCACATCGATGTACATCAGGAATATTGGCCTGAAGTTTTCTTCTTTTGTTGTGTCTCTGCCAGGTTTTGGTATCAGGATGATGCAGGCCTCATAAAGTGAGTTAGGGAGAAGTCCCTTCTTTTCAATTGTTTGCAATATTTTTATAAGGAGTGCTACCAGCTCCTTTTTGTTTCTCTAGTAGAATTCAGCTGTGAATCTGTCTGGTCCTGGGCTTTTTTTTGTTGGTAGCCTATTTATTACTGCCTCAATTTCAGAACCTAGTATTGGTCTATTCAGGGATTCAACTTCTTCCTGGTTTAGTCTTGGGAGGCTGTACATGTCCAGGAATTTATCCATTTCTTCTATATTTCCTAGTTTATTTGCATAGAGGTGTTTATAATATTCTCTGATGGTAGATTGTATTTCTGTGGGGTCAGTGATAATAACCCCTTTATCATTTTTTATTGTGTCCATTTGATTCTTCTCTCTTTTGTACTTTATTAGTCTACCTAGTGGTCTATTTTGTTAATTTTTTCAATAAACCTTCTCCTAGGTTCATTAATTTTTGAGAGGGTTTGTGTGTCTCTATTTCCTTCAGTTCTGCTCTGATCTTAGTTGTTTCTTGTCTTCTTCTAGCTTTTGGATTTGTTTGCTCTTGCTCCTCTAGTTCTTTTAATTGTGATGTTAAGATGTTGATGTGAGATCTTTTTAGCTTTCTGATGTGGGCATTTAGTGCTATAAATTTCCCTCTTAACACTGCCTTTAGCTGCATCCCAGAGATTTTGGTGCATCATCTCTTTGTTCTTCTTGGTTTCAAAGAACATCTTGATTTCTGTCTTAATTTTGTTATTTACCCAGGAGTCATTCAGGAGTAGGTTGTTCAATTCCCATGTAGTTCTGTGGTTTTGAGAGAATTTCTTAATCTTGAGTTGTAATTTGATGCACTGTGATCTGAGAGACTGTTATGATTTCAGTTCTTTTGCATTTGCTGAGGAGTGCTTCACTTCCAATTATGTGGGTAATTTTAGAGTAAGTGTTATTTGGCACTTAGAAGAATGTGTATTTTGTTGATTTGGGTTGTTGAGTTCTGTAGATATCTATTAGATTCACTTGATTCACAGCTGAGTTCAAGTCCTGAATATTTGTGTTAATTTTCTGTCTCATTGATCTGTCTGATATTGACAGTGGGATGTTAAAGTCTCCCACTATTTTTGTGTGGGAGTCTAAGTCTCTAAGAACTTGTTTTATGAATCTGGGTGCTCCTGTATTGGGTGCATATATATTTAGGAAAGTTAACTCTTCTTGATGAATTGAACCCTTTACAATTATGTAATGCCCCTCTTTGTCTTTTTGGATGTTTTTTGGTTTAAAGTCCGTTTTGTCAGAGACTAGGATTGCAACCCCTGCTTTTTTCTGTCATCCATTTGTTTGGTAAATTTACCTCTATCCCTTTATTTTGCACCTATATGTGGCTTCGCATATAAGATGGGTCTGTTGAATATAGCACACTGATGGGTCTTGACACTATCCAATTTTCCTGTCTGTGTCTTTTTATTGTGGCATTGAGCCCATTTACATTTAAGGTTAATATTGTTATGTGTATATTTGATCCTGTCATCATGATGCTAGCTGGTTATTTTGCATACTAGTTGATGTAGTTTCTTCATCGTGTCATTGGTCTTGATATTTTGGTGTGTTTTTGCAGTGGCTGATACCAGTTTTTCCTTTCCACATTTAGTACTTCCTTCAGGAGCTCTTGCAAGGCAGACCTGGTTATGATGAATTCTCTCAGCATTTGCTTGTCTGAAAAAAAATTATTTATCCTTCACTTATGAAGCTTAGTTTGGCCAAATATGAAATTCTCGGTTGAAAATTCTTTTCTTTAAGAATGTTGAATATTGACCCTCACTCTATTCTGGCTCATAGGGTTCCTGCTGAGAGATCTGCTGTTAGTCTTATGGACTTCTCTTTGTAGGTGACCTGGCCCTTCTCTCTGGCTACTCTTAGCATTTCTTCCTTCATCTTGACCTTGGAGAATCTGATGATTATGTGTCTTGTGGTTGATCTTCTTTTGGAGTATCTTAGTGGTATTCTCTGTATTTCCTGAATTTGAATGTTGGAACTGTCTTGCTAGGTTTGGGAAGTTTCCTGGATAACATCATGAATTGTGTTTTCCAACTTGGTCCCACTCTCCCCATCTCTTTCGGGTACTCCAGTCAGTCATAAGTTCTGTCTTTTTACATAGTCCCATAGTTCTCGGATGTTTTGTTCATTTATTTTAATTCTTTTTTCCTCTAATTTGTCTGCCTGCCTTATTTCAGCAAGATAGTCTTCACTCTGATATTCTTTTTTCCACTTGATCTATTTGGCTGTTGATACTTGTGTATGCGAAGTATACACGAAGTTCTTGTACTGTGTTTCTGAGCTCCATCAGGTCATTTATGTTCCTGTCTAAATGAGTTATTCTAGTTATCAGCTCCTGTAACCTTTTATCATGGATCTTAGCTTCTTTTCATTGGGTTAAAACATGCTCCTTTACCTCATTGAAGTTTGTTATTACCCATCTTCTGAAGCCTACTTATGTCAATTTGTCTGTCTCATTCTCCATCCAATTCTGTGCCATTGCTGGAGAGGTGTTGTGATCTTTTGGAGGAGAAGAGACACTCTGTCCTTTTAGGTTTTCAGTTTTGTTGTTGTTGATTCTTTTTCATCTTCATGAGTTCATCTAGTTTTGATCTTTGAGGCTGTTGACCCTTGAATGAGGTTTCTGTGGGAACTTTTTTTGTTGATGCTGTTGTTTCTTTCTGTTTGTTTGTTTTTCTTTCAATCATCAGGTCCCTCTTCTGCAAGGCTGCTGTGGTTTGTTGGGGGTTAGGTTTGCTATTTTGTTGAGGATTTTCCCCTCTATTTTTGCCAGGGATATTGGTCTGTAGAGCGTGTGTGTGTGTGTGTGTGTGTGTGTGTGTGTGTGTGTGTGTTTGTCTGGTTTTGATATCAGGGTAATGCTAATTGTGAAGAATTTGTTAGGGAGAATTCCCTCCTCTTCAATTTTTTTTGGAATTATTTGAGGATAATTGGCGATAGTTCTTCATTGAAAATTTGGTGGAATTCAGCAGTGAAGCTATTCAGTCCTAGACTTTTCTTCACTGGGAGACTTTTGATTCAATCTCTTCAATCTCACTACTCCTTTCAGGTTTTCTATTTCTGCCTAATTCAAATTTGATTGATTGTATGTGTCCAGGAATTTATTCGTTTTTCTCTAGGAGTTTCTGATGATCTTTGTGTTTCTGTACTATTCATTGTAATGTCTCATTTTTTTTTAGTTTGTTTGTTTCTGATTTTGTTTATTTGGTTCTTCTCTCTCTCTTTTTTTGTTAGACTAGTTAGTGATGTATTGATTTTCTTTATATTTTCAACAAACTAACTCTCGGTTTTATTGATCTTTTTATTGTTTTTTTATTCTAAATATATATATTTTTTAGTTCTGCTCTGATTTTTATTATTTGTTTTCTTCTACCAATTTTGGGTTTGGTTTGTTCTGCTTTTCTAGTTCCTTAAAATGAACAACTAGTTTATTTGGAATCTTTCTACTTTTGTGAGGTAGATGTTTATTGCTATAAGTCTCCCTTTTATTACTACCTTTACTGAATCCCATGGGTTTTGGCATGTTGTGTTTTGATATTCATTCGTTTCAGGAATTTGTTTTATTTCTTTCTTGACCCAGTGGTTATTTAGGAGCATGTTGTGTAATTTCCATGTATTTGTACAGTTTCTAAAGTTCCATTTGTTGTTGATTTCTAGTTTTATTCTATTGTGGTCTGAAAATATAATTGATATGAAATCAGTATTTAAAATTTTGATGAGACTTGTTTTGTGGCTTAACATGTGGGCTATTTTGGATAATTTTTACTGTGCCGATGAAAGCGATGTGTATTCTGCAGTTGTTGGATACATTTTGTGAATGTCTGTTTGGTCTGTTCAGTCTAAAGTCCAGCTTAAATCCAGTGTTTCTTTGTTGATTTTTCCATCTAGATAATCACTATAATGCTGAGAGTGGCGTATGAAAGTCCCCAACAATTACTCTAATGAAGAGTATATCTCCTTTTAGATCTAATAATATTTGCTTTATATATTTTGTGGCTATGGTTTTCAGTGCATAGATATTTAGAACTGTTATATCCTTTTGCTAAATCAATCTTTTTATCATTATATAATGACCATCTTTGTGCCTGTTTATTGTTTTCTACTTAAAGACTGTTTATCTAACATAAGTATAGCTATTTCTGCTTTTTCTGTTTCTTTTTGAATAAAATATCTTTTTACATCTCTTTACTTTATGACTATATGTGTTTTTACAAGTGAAAGGAGCCTCTAGTAGGTAGCACAGAGTTAGTTAATATTTTTTTAATCCATCCAGCCAGTCTAATCTTTAAGTGGAAAATTTAATTCATTTACACTCAAGGTTATTATTGATATGTGATGACTTATTTTTGTCTTTTTGTTAATTGTTTTCTGATTGTTTCATGTATCTCATGTTCATATCTTTCTCTCTTACTGTTTGCATTGGAGTTTGGTGGTTTCCCGTAGGGGTAACATTTTAGTCTTTTTTCTTCCTCATTTGTGTGTTTGTTCTACCACTAAGTTTTATGCTTTTGTGTGTTTTCATAATGGTAGATAGTGATAGCCTTCTTTTGCTTCCAGATGTAGGACTGCCTTAAGTATTTCTGGTAGGGCTGATCTATTGGGTGAAATCCTTCAGTTTTTTCCTGGTCTGGGAAAAACTTTTTCTCCTTCGTTTGTGAAGGATAACTTTGTTGGGTATAGTATTTTTGACTGGCAGTTTTTTTTTCTTTCAGCACTTTGGATATATCATTCCATTCTCCCCTAGCCTATAATTTTGCTGCTAAGGAATCTATTTTTAGTTTGATTAAATTATCTTACATGTGACTAGACGTTTTTCTCTTGCTGATTTTAGAATTCTTTTTCTATGACTTGACAGTTTTACTCTAATGTGTTGTGACGGTTAATACTGAGTGTCAACTTGATTGGATTGAAGGATACAAAATATTGATCCTGGGTGTGTCTGTGAGGGTGTTGGCAGAGGAGATTAACATTTGAGTCAGTGGGCTGGGAAAGACAGACCCACCCTTAACATGGTTGGGCACAATCTAATCATAGTTGCCAGTGCTGCTAGAATATAAGCAGGCAGGAAAATGTGAAAAGTGAGACTGACCTCACCTCCCAGCCTATATCTTTCTCCTGTGCTGGATGCTTCCTGCCCTCGAACATTGGAATCCAAGTTCTTCAGTTTTGGAACTCAGACTGGCTCTTTTTTTTCCTCAGCCTGCAGATGGCCTATTGCGGGACCTTGTGATCATGTGAATTAATACTTAATAAGCTCTCCTATATATATTCCATTAATTCTGTTTCTCTAGAAAACCCTGACTAATACATCTGCCTTGGAGAAGAAGTTTTTGGATTATATCTACTCAGGATTCTTGGTGTTCCTGTATCTGAATGTGTAACTCTATTCTAGACTTGGAAAGTTTTTTGCTAATATTTCATTAAATTGGTTTTATATGCCTTTGACCTTCTCCTCACCTTCTAGAACATGAAAATCTTGAATATTTGGTCACTTTATATTGTCCCATATGTCACATAGGTTTTTTTCTTTTTTTGTTTTTTTTTTTTTAGTCTTTTCTATTTATTTATTTATTTATTTATTTATTTATTTATTTTGGTATGGCTGGGTTATTTCAAAAGACATGTTTAAATTCTGATATTTTTCTTCTGCTTGATATAGTTCGTTGTTGAAGCTCTCAACTGTATTTTTAAATCTCATTCATGGAATTATTCAATTACAATTCAATTTGTTTCTTTTTAATAATATCTATCTCTTTGGTGAATTTCTTATGTATATCCTCAACTGTTTTTCTGATTTATTTGTGTTCTTTATCTATGTTCATTTGTGTCTTTCTGAGCTTAACGTTATTATTTTTTTCTTCAGGCATTTTCTACATTTTTATTGAAGTCTGTTATTGAATAATTATTGTGTTCCTTTGGTGGTATCATTTTTTTTTTTGCTTTTTCATGTTTCTTGTGTCCTTACATTGACATCTGCACATTTGGTGTAACAGTCACTTTTTTTCCAATTTTTTGGATTGGGTTTTATAGGGGAAAACTTTTTCCTGTCGATGTATCTATGGTGTTGGCTGGGTAAGTTACTTTAGCTTTGATTTTTGGTGTGTGTAGAACTGTAGTTTCTGCACGATTTCTTTGTCTTTAAACAATGTCAGTAGTGTTTGTAAATATCTCAGTGGCTTAAGCTGCACTTCTTAGTGGAAGCTGCAGTGAGGCTTTGCTGAAGATGGGATGCCAGGTAGGCTAGTCCTTGGGCCCCAGTGGTACCTGCAGTAGACTGTGTTCCTATCCTTGAACCAGTGGACATCAGACGTGATCACTAGTGTTAGCAGGTCTATGTGGCCTAATTCTTGAGCCTCCAGGTGGCTTACTTGGGTACTGGCAGTGGTCTCAGTGTGCCAAGTAGGTTGATCATTCCTTGGAATCTATAGCAGCATGTGTGGCATAGACAATGGCAGTGGTGGCATTACCCTTGGGCTTCCAAGAGGCACACACTTATGTTAATTACAGCTAAAATGGGGAGGGTGAGTGAGTCCCAGGCCCCCAGTTGGTGCATGCAGGTAGATGCTGGCAGTAGTAGTAGTTGCAGGCTGGTTGCCCAATCCTCAGGCACCCAGGAGAAGTTCACAGATGCCAGCAGTGGTGGCTGGGTGTGAAGATCCCCAGGCTTCTTGACAGCATACTCAGCATACTTAGGCACTGGTAGCAGGTGTTCTGGGCCAGTTGTTAGGCCCCTGGTGTTGCACACCCATGCTTGGGGCCAGCAAAATGGCAGGGCAATGCCCAGATCTCCTGGTGGACTGCATAGCCACTGAATGGAGGCAGTGCCAGGCTGAGTGATTCTGTCCTTAGACAGCCCCAGTGTTGTGCATGTGCGTGGGTTGTGGTGAGCAGAGAAACCATATGTAGACAATTCCTGCAGCCAGGATAAAGAATTTTAGTGATTTTCTCTGCATGCCATCATCTATAAAAGTGTGAGAAGCACTGCTGTAGGGGACCTGAAAAATTCAATTACTTTATGAAAGATAGTATAAATGGATACACAATTACTTTATTTGTTTACATTTATCAAATAGTTATTATTTAAAATATATATTTATTAAAATTTATTATTTAACAGTCATTTATTAGATAAGAGTTTTCCACGGCACACATTTAAAATTATATATATATATGTGTTTGTATGTATGATTATGACTCATTAATGTTTAATAAAGGCATACCTAAGCTATATTCCAGGGAAATGGAAACGTTGCCAAGAATATATTTTAAAATAACTTTAAAAGAGCAAACCAGAGGCATAGCTTAAGGGCAATAACAGTCATCTTACAGACAAATTGGTGTTGAATTTTTAACTATTATGTATAAAAAGAAAAAGAAAAACATATTGATGACTGGCTGTTAGTACATAGCTCAGAGAGAAGGAATCTAAAATAGTACTGGGAAAATATTAACCTACTTCACCTTAATTGTTGATGAAAGATTTAGGCATGCCTCAGGACTTGCTTAACATGCAAGTTATAAAAGTAAGGTGTTCTTATGTCTACGAAATACATTAATAAACTCTATATTTTCCCAAGTGTTACAACTTGCTATAATACTATGGTATTTATTATACCTGTAAAAGATAAAAATGATGATTGAAATAGTTATCCACATGATTCTGGAAATGACATGTGTGTCTGTTTTGCCTTAAGTTTTGTGTTGGGTCTTGTTTTGTTTTGAGTAAGTGTATCATATCCTGGATAATAGATAATATCCATTATTAGAAATATGTCTAATATGACTTCTTTATTTTACTTGTAGGTAAACTTATTTATGGAATAATAGAATCTTAGAACCGAAAGGCATCATCTCTCTCTGTCCCTTATATAGCTATGAAAATCAAGCTGAAAATAGGTGAAGTACTTTCTTCACTCTTTAACCTCTCTAATTTTTATGTATCCTCCCTTCATATCATTGAAGATAATGAGAGTAGATCTCAATTTTTTTCAGCATACAAGGACAACGAAACAAGAGTTAATATTCATTGAATATGAACATATGCAAGGCACTGCTCACGGTGCTTTACACATTTTATCATTCAGTCCTCGCAACAATACAAACACTTTGAAAATAACATCAATACTTCACAAAAGAGGAACCTTTATCTATCAGTGAAGTTTTACGTATGATAACCAATTTGTAGCTATTAAGTAGCAGACGTAAAATTTGAAGCAAAGACGTCTGGTTCTCTAGATCTGATTTTCTTACCACAGTAAAAAACCCTTTCCATGAGCACAAGATGGTATTAGTGACAATTCTTCAGTTATATTCCTTTCTATTCCACTTTTACGGAAGCATATATGATAGTTCATGAGCAAAAGTAAAAGTTTAAGATTGTAAGAGTGGTAACTGGTGTGTGTGTGTGTGTGTGTGTGTGTGAGTGTGTGACAGGGAGAGAGAGAGAGGAATAGAGAGAGATTCATAATTGGAGCTACTGAATTTGGGCTTATGTATCAAAATGATACAAGACACAGTTTAAAAGTGAGAAGTGTGTTTAATTAGAGCTCATTGATTATGCTTGAGTACTTAAAGCACCAGATTTTAAGGAGAGTCATCCCTCTCAAGAGGTGATCTGAAACCTGAAGTGTTTATGAAAGCTGGGGCCCAGGGGTTCAAGACTGCAGGGAGCTATGAGCTCGCCCTGCACTCCAGCCTGGGTGACAAAATAAGACAAGACCCCATCCTTAAAACAAACAAATAAATACATAAAATTTGTATTAAAAGCTGAGACTTTCATTTTTACTGATTAAAAACTTTTACCTTTGAGATTTAAAAGGCCGATTCTTCACATTCCTGTTTACTTTTTTATAACCAGAATCCCAAATTTTCCAGATGATTCATTATCACAAAGATGCTTATTACCATACTCCTTTTATATTATTTAATCTGGTCCTAGTAAACTTCACTTTCTGCTAGCCCAATCCTTTCTATTCTGACCTCTGAAGTGCAATGTATTTTTCCAATTTTCTTTTATGCTATGGTGATAGCTCACATCGTAACACAGTAAGGTCAAAACAGTGACAATTAGTGGGGTAAGACCATTCCACTTAAACATACAAACTCAATCGCTTGGTGGACTCTGGAAAAATATGTCACTGTAGGGGAAGAGTATTCTAACAAAAACTAGTATTCTTAACTACAAATCCCAAAAAAACTGAAGTATACATTTTTTTCTTATTTTTAAGTAAAAGAGAGATTTCCAGAGAGTTGTTCTTTTTACATACAATAAACACTGGTAGTTGTGGAAGAGAATATTGCCCTAACTGTAGAAGAGAATTCCAAATGCCCCCAGATAGTTAGGTTGGTCAATCACCAATATTCTTTTAAGGAACTGGCATTTTTTTTTTTATGTTCTAAGTCCATCCCATATGGTATACACACATGCACACCCACATACACTTTAAGTTACACACACGTTGTGTATAGAGATGTGCATGTGTGTGTATGTACAGGCCATTTGGCCAATTAACTTCATTTCCTTCCAGTCTACATATCTGTGATAGAATAATAGACTCTATCATCCTATTATCATCTAGAATTGTTTCATCCCTAAAATTCATCTCTAAAACTATTCTTCTCCCTCCCTGGCCATTTCACTATCTATTGGTCTGATCTTCATTCTAATTATACTTGTATTATTCCCATACCCTACTACTGGACTTTTTTTTTTAATAGTCTGCACAAAGCCCCAATGTACCATCAATCCAATGGCTGTTTTGCTAATACTTGTTCTCCTTAACTCTGGTATTCCATTATTTTACCAGAAAGAATCTCATCCCCAATTGATTCAAGTTTCATCGTATGTGTTTCTTTGCACAAAAATGATACATGCATCAAGAAAAAATTACAAAATATATCAATGTTTTAAGAAATACAATTTTCATCGAAATGATAAAATAATGAGTATAAAGACAATCTTGCTAGCAAAAACAGGAAAGTACATTAGTTTTCTCAGTTGCTCACTTATTTGTATGTGAAATAGAATCCCAATAATCTGTTGCAAAAGTAGAAAGAATATGAGATGTGTGGCACACAGAAAATATTAATGGACATGGGAGAAACAGAAGTTATGTTTTATTTCTATATAAAATATAAATTACCTTTGACTCTTGTTACTTCTATTTTCAATGAGTTATGTTCTCAGATTTTCTGAGAACACAGCAGAACAAGAGAGACAGACAGCACTTACTCTCAAGAAGCTTAGAATCTATGAGGAAACAGAGGTACTTTTAAAGGATAGAAATTATAAAAATAATTATTCATTTATAGTTGTAATAAGTTCCTCAAAGCAAAAGCAAAGTGTACAGTGAGAGCATGAAATATAGGTGACTGAATTGACCTGAGGTAATTTCCTGAAAATTGATGGAAAAAAAGTTGCTAGTTAGAAGAAAAATATTATGGGGAAGGAGAAAAGAATATTGCAGCAATTAAGCTTAGCATGTAAGAAGACAATAAAATAGGAAGGAGTTTGTTTGCAAACGAACAAACTAGGCTCCTGGAAACAGTGATCAAGGGGAAAGGGTGTTTCCCGAGGACTCTGGGTGATTGACAGGAGGCATGTTGTAAAGTTATCTTTGCACATTTTAAAAATTTGGAACACGTAACAGGAAGATATTTACACTACAAGCATTTGAATAAGATTGAAATATCTACATGTGCCAGGCGCGGTGGCTCACGCCTGTAATCCCAGCACTTTGGGAGGCCCAGGCGGACGGATCACGAGTTCAGGAGATCGAGACCATCCTGGCTAATACAGTGAAACCCCGTCTCTACTAAAAATACAAAAAATGAGCCGGGCGTGGTGGCGGGCGCCTGTAGTCCAGGCTACTCGGGAGGCTGAGGCAGGAGATTGGCGTGAACCCGGGAGGCAGAGCTTGCAGTGAGCCGAGATCGTGCCACTGCACTCCAGCCTGGGTGACAGCGAGACTCCGTCTCAAAAAAAAAAAAAAAAAAAAAAAAGGGAAAAGAAAACGAAAAAAAGAGAGAAATATCTACATGTTAGCAATTTAATTCTAGCTATTTAGCTATTCCAGTGACAGTTGTTGGTTTGGAAGAGAAGACAGGATTACACAGGTAGAAACTTGTTAGTAGATTATTGCACTACTTCCATTTAAAAAAATGATAAATTGCTTCTTAGAGTGCAGATAGTGATGGTCTTTCTTTTTCCTATGCGTATCTGGATGTAATGCGTGAAACAGCTGCAGCCATCATGCAATCGGCTGAGGATGAAGCCACACAAACTATGAGCAAGCAAAAAGAAAGAACCTAAGTCCTATATAATGTCATTGAGTCCTAGAATCAATTAAGCCTGACGTTGCACTAGGATTTCTAGCGACCAGAATTGAGGCCTAGTAAAAAGACCTCTGTGGTAGAGTACAGACTTTAGTGAAAGCTGAACAAATGAAATTTCTTCAGAAGTAAAGATCTCTTCTTGTGTTAGAAAATTCCGTAGAGAGTTATAAGCAATGCCTTGAAAGTTTAGAATTTGAACTAATCCTATTTGAATCTAGAGTATCAGATGCTGTTTTGATCAGAGGCTCAGGCTTGACCTTATAAATGAAAGGTCATTTATAGGCAATTATAAGGAACACTGGTTTACAGTTAGAAATTAATAAAATATATTCTTTCTATCTGAAGCTCCAATATAATGAAAGACTGAAAAAATATATTGGATATGTCAAAATCCAAGAGAAGTAGTTGATGATGATAATGACATGATTTAGTTTCCCGGATTTTCTCTTTACAAGTCCAGAATTATCATGAAACAAATGCTTGCACTTAGGAGCTACTCTATATTTGTTCTTCAGGGCAATCTTACCGATTGTGAAGTTGATGAACTCCTCCAGATAATCAGAGTCCAACAGAAGCACTGACCTAAACTTATCAGAGAAGAATTAGCACAGCTAAAAAATCAGATATTGAGTGAATCTTAGTAAGAACTGATGAATCAAGAGCACTCAATGAAGAAGGAAAGATTTGCAGAGAGCTGTGACACTAAGTCACCAAGAAATTGACATGGAAGATGAAGAAACACATCTCCATGAGGGTATTTAGCTCAGTATGCAAGGTAGTTTCAGAATATATTTCAAGATAGTTTCAGAATATGTTTCAAGATACTCCACAGACATCAAGTATAAATATTGCTACAGAAGAGAAGAGAAGCCTACTTAGAAAAGTAAAGTAATTACTTTAAAAAATTAAAATTATATAGATACATAGCTAAATAGCTAGACAGCCAGATACTTAGATACATAGATGTTAGCTTGGGATATAATGGCAGCAGTTGATCTCTGGTCAGAGGAAATTGATTAGAAAGGAGCGTGAAGAAGCTTTTTGGCGTGATGAAATATTGTATGCCTTGATCGGATTGGTCATTACATTGGAGTATAAATTTATCAAACTCAAACAGTACAATTAAACTATGTACATCTTAGTACATATTATTTATTATGCTTCAGTAAACAAACTATGTAAACTTCAGTAAACAAATTATGCTTCAGTAAACAAACATTTTGAAAAAGTTAATTTATTTCATGTAAAAAGTTGACAAAGAAAGTGAGGAAAAATAAGTATGATTCAACTCCTGTTGCCTCAATAACTGTTCTGAAGAGTAATTTCAGTGAAGAAAGATAAAGCTTGGTGATGTGTGGTAGATTAGGGGAGAGGATTTTTTCACTTATTGAACTTTTTGTTCCTGAGATTATACAGACAGACATAAGGAATTGGATCTCAGAGAAAATTGTAGTTCAGTTATAAACCTGGAAAGACTGAAGTATGTGGGAATTGACAACCTAGGGATAATGTTGTGTGTGTTGAGTGTGTCTAGGGTGAGAATATAACAATGAACAGAGAAAAAAAACCTAAATTCAGATCTGGAGGACTTTCAAGATTTTAACATTAGGCCAGAAAGAGAGACTAATTAGGCAACAGCCATAATAATGAGAGAAAAACAATTTAAATCTCAGCTTTCAATAAGGAGAAGATGACCAAATCAATTAGTTCTAATAAAAATACAGAATTAATGAAGACCGAAACACGTCCATTACATTTAGGAAATTGGAAGTTATTAATGATTTCAAGTATAGTAGCTGCAAGGTTATGTCATATACAAGGAAGCCTATAATTCTTAAGTCTGGAGATATCAGAGAATGTTTAAATGCTGATGGAAATTATCCAGTACGAAGTAAGAGGATTGAAGATACAGGATAGGAAGAGATAGATAAAGGTTTAACCTTATTGAAAGAAAACAAGGGGCTAAGATCCAGAAGAACGGTAACATATGAGACTGGTGATTGGCGTTTTTTTTTTCATTTTTATTGGAGGAAATAATAATGATAAGTAGAGATTAAGGTAAGTGCATTGATTTGAAGCCAAAATTGCAGAAGTTTTAATTGGATTACTTTTATTTTCTAAATGAAGTGCATTACAAGGTCACCTTCATAGTGTATGGTTAGAGAGTGAACACAGTACAGTTGGTCTGATAGCTCCAGGGAGATGCGGGAGTGAGCTAAGGACAGATTACCTTGTAGAATTGAGGATATGTTTGAACTCTTCAGTGAATTTCTTTACATTTTTACAACATATAAATACATGGGGATAAATGCAATTGAAGTTCAAGTGTGGCTTTTTCTTAGACAATAACATTTTAGTTACCTAGAATTTCCATATGGAAATAGAAAGATTTGCTTGTCACACTAATATTTTGTACATATTGACTAAATATTTATAATGATGTGTTAAAAGTATATCTGGGGGATTTTAATTGATGGAGGCAACCTAGTGCCAACATAAAGAGGTCAATGCCATTGAAAGAAGATTTTATTACTCACATTTCCCAAGAGAAGGGGACATGCCAGGCCACATAGGACCACAAAGGAAATTCCAGGTTTGGTTAGCCAGAAGCAGGAGCAAGGGAGAAGCCTACACCAAATCCTTTACTGGAGTTTCTGCAGGAAAGGTAAAGCATGGCAAAGTAAAATGTTAAGGATTGGCTGGCTTCAATAGTTTCCAGGGACAGTAGGGGTGATCTCTACTGGAAACTAATCCTCCAGTGATTCAGGGCAGGGAAAATCTTGGGGTGTGAGAGTTAAGGAGGTGGTTGGACTACAAGATTGGGATTGGCTGGTTTGCATATAAAAGACATGCTCCTACCTGGCCAACCTTTTTGCCATCTGGAATTGGCTAGACCTGGGAGTGGCAGTCTATCAACTGATAGCAAGTTCTTTTAGATGTCAAAAACATAAAATATAGAAAATTTAAAAACATAATTAATTTAAATGGTGTTAATTTACATTTTTGTGTTAGTTTTCTCTGAGAAATTCCAATCATTTGTTTTAAGTCAAAAAGAAAATGAATTTTGAATTTTCCAGGAATTCTGAGGACAAAGAGCAAAGGATTTAAAATAATTTTGAGAGAATTGATTACATTGACAAAAAGTGAAATTTAAGGTAGGTAGGAAGAGACAGTTACAGAAGGAGATAAAGGAGAAAATGACAGGTGGGTTTCTGAGTAAGAAAATTGGAAGTGTTAGAGATTTTGTTCAGAAAATGGGATGTTTGACTTACTGATTTTGTGGGTAATAAGTTTGAATATTGACAGGTGGAAAGATTTAAGAAAGGATAACTTCACTGAAAATAAAGTGTCCAAGGATATGAGAGGTTAGAATTGGACACATCATCAGTGTGGAATTTGAAGACATCTAGGATGATGACAGAAAAACTGTGGGAGAGAGAAAAGATTACAACTGAGTGATTGAAGTTTTTAAATAATGAGAGATGGCAAGAAACTATGTATCAGAAATAAGAAGACAAATGTAATTTTATAACCTAGAGTCTCAGTGGAGCAGGGGATGGATAAGTAATATAATTAGAATGACTTTGGGATCAAGACGTTGAAGCAGTACAGGTAAATGGTGTAAGATGGTCATCATTTGAATTTCAGAGATGGAAATAAAATTCAGAGATGGAGAAGAAAGAGAATTTCAAAAAATATTTCCAGTAGGAATTCTGAAAGACATAAAGAAAAATTTAGCCAGGAGATGAGGAAGTGGGAATTGGATACAGAGCAAGAAAGAACAAATCATTTAAAGGATTATACTAGACTAGAATATAAATAACAGGAAGTGGTGTTACTATGGTGGTCATTGATCCATAAGAGATGCATTGGAGTCAGCATAGATATTTTCTTGATGATGCCTTGGCAGGTTTGTTATTTATGACAAATTCTCTGTATTCTGAGAAGGGAGTCCTGCTGTTTGCTATGAAGTAAAGTATGATTTTCTTCTGTAGGAGTTGGCATCTGCATGGGTACAATAAATATGAGAGGATGACATAAATGCTTTTTGGTCACTGGAAGAAACAAAAGTTCTCTAAGAATATAAGCCTTAACTTCAAAAGAAATTCAAATAAGATTATTGTCAGTGCATTACTGTTAAAAGTCCATACGCTGCCTGGGCGACAGAGCGAGACTCCGTCTCAAAAAAAAAAAAAAAAAAAAAAAAAAAAAAGTCCATATGCTAAATATTATTGAAATTATAAATCATTCTATTTCAACGTAGAATTTATTAATCCTGTCTTGATGTCAGCTTCTTGGAGGATTCAAGCTAACAAGGATACCAATTTTCAAAATACTATTAGAGATAAGAACACTATAGATTCTAAAGAATATGATGTCATTGAGTTTTAACATTGGGCATATTTTGTATGTCACAGTAGGCATATACTTTTGATAATATTCTATTTCTAAATAAACCATGTTTATATTACTATATTTAAATATAGCTTTCAAGAAGTAGTAATGAAATTATAGTTTTATCCTAAAAAACGTAACTAAATTTGCCAAAATGATCCTCAGTAGGTGTATACGTGAAATCTGTAATGACAGTCAAAAGATGCCTACAATATCATTTATTGCCAAATAATGTATTAGAATATTAATTTAGGAAACTTGTAATTTTACAAATGTATTTTATGTAAGAATGTCATGGAAACGAAAGCAAATATGTCGAACAGTTGATATATAATACATCCTCACAAAAGTATGTTTTAATGTGTCCTTTTATGTAAAAATTGCTTTTTTGAAGCTAAAAAGAAATCATGGATGTCAAAAATAAGATAGGCATGGAAAAATAAACTTTGTGAAACAAAATATAATTTCCACAGAAAATATTTGCAAAAGATATCTGATAAAAAACTGTTATCAAAAATAGACAAAGAACTCTTAAAACTCAATACTAAGAAAACTAACAACTCAATTAAAAATGGGCAAAAAGATCTGAACAGACACCTCATCAAGGAAGATGTACAGATGACAAATAAGCATATGATATGATGCTCCACATTGTATGTTACTAGGGAAACGCAAATGAAAACAACATGAGATATCATCACACACCTATTACAATGGCGAATATTCAGAACACTGACAACACAAAATGTTGGCAGGGACGTGGAGAACCACGCACTCTCATTCATTGCTAATGGAAATTTAAATAGGCACAGCCACTTCGGAAGAAAGTTTGGCAGTTTCTTACAGAACTATCTTCTTATCATATCATCTAGCAATTGCATTTCTTCCTATTTACCGAAATGAGTTGAAAACTTATGTCCACACACAAAAAAACACACAAAGATTTATAAAGGCTTTATTCATAATTACCAAAACATGTTAGCAACTAAATGCCCTTCAGTAGGTGAATAGATAAATAAATTATGGTACACCCAAACAATGGAAAATTATTCAGCATTAAAAACAAATGAGCTATCAAGCCATGAAAAGATGGATTAAACTTAAATGTATATTATCTAGTGAAAGAAAGTGTATTCGTCCATTCTGCGTGGCTAAAAGGAATACTGATACTGGGTAATTTATGAAGAAGAGTTTATTTGACTAGCATTTCTGCAGACTGTACAAGGAGCATGGCACCAGCATCTGCCTGTGCTCAGGACTTCGGAAGTTTTACTTGTGGTGAGGAGTGAAAGGGAGTAAGTGTGTCGGATGGCAAGAGATGGAGCAAGAAATGAGGACAAGAGAGATGCCAGGCTCTTAAATAACGAGATCTCACACAAACTCATTAGTTTGGGGAGGGCAGCAAGCCATTCATCAGGGATCTGCCCCCATGACCCAAACACCTCCCACCAGGCCCCACCTTTAACATTAGGGATCACATTTTAACATGAGATTTGGAGGGGACAGGTATCTAAACTATATTGGAAGGCAATTTGAAAATGCTACCTACTGTATGATTAAAACTATATGATATTCTGGAAAAGGCAAAACTAGGAAGATGGTAAAAGGATCACTGGGCCAGGCGTGGTGGCTCACGCCTGTAATTCCAGCACTTTGGGAGGCCAAGGCGGGCGGATCATGAGGTCAGGAGATCGAGACCATCCTGGCTAACACGTGAAACCCCGTCTCTACTAAAAATACGAAAAATTAGCCGGGTGTGGTGGCGGGTGCCTGTAGTCCCAGCTACTCGGGAGGCTGAGGCAGGAGAATGGCGTGAACCCGGGAGAGAGAGCTTGCAGTGAGCCTGGGCAACAAAGCGAGACTCCATCTAAAAAAAAAAAAGAGATCATTGCTAGGGGTTGGAGGGAGGAGAGGGATAAAGAGGTGGAACACAGAGGATTTTTAGAGCAGTCAAACTATTCAATTTGGTGCAATTATGTATTCAAATTGGTGTAATGATGATACTATAATGGGGGAAATCTGCTAGAAACATGTTATGCACACTAAGAGTGAACTCTAACATAAAACTTTGGGTGATAATCACATGTCAATGTAGGTTCACCGGTTGTAACAAATGTGCCACTCTGTTGTGGGATATTAGTAATGGAGAAGGCAGTGCATATGTGGGAGGAGATACATGGGAACTCTCTGTACTTTCTGTGCAATTTGCTGTGAACCTAAAAGGGCTGTTAAAAAGAAATAAGGTCTATTAAGAAATCAATCAATCAAGATAATCCTCTGATAAAGTAGGATTCAAATACACAAACCATAATGTAATCTATGCCATTATATATAAAACACCCCTCAAACAAATAGGCTGTTCATGAAAAAGCTTAGAGTGAATTAGCTGGAATGGTAATGTAGCATAGTTTAAAAAAAAAAAAAAGAGGCTGGGCTCGGTGGCTCACACCTGAATCCCAGCACTTCGGGAGGCTGAGGCGGGCAGATCACCTGAGGTCAGGAGTTCGAGACCAGACTGGCCAACAAGGTGAAACCCCATCTTTACTAAAAATACAAAAATTAGCAGAGCATGGTGGTGGGCGCCTGTAATCCCAGCTACTTGGGAGGCTGAGGCAGGAGAATTCCTTGAATCTGGGAGGCAGAGGTTACAGTGACCTGAGATCGCACCACTGTACTCCAACCTGGGTGACAGAGCAAGACTCTGTCTCAAAAAAAAATAATAATAATAATAATAATTGCCTAAAAATTCATTCTTCCACCTATCTACATATCAAATTCAAATGAACAGAATTTAGAACTGTCTCATTCTCTCCACGATGCAAGGAAGGAAGCATTAGCTGTACCTTGAAAACTGTTTTCTTACCTCCAACTATCTGTTTTGCAATTATGTCAATGCACATAATGCTGCGTCCACTATTGAATTAAAAATGCAAAATGCAGGCTTTGTCACAAACATCCCCATTCAGAGTTCAATGAAATAATCCAGTATTTGAGCTGTTTTAGATGTGTATTGTTAACTTAAAAAATAAATTGGGAAAGGAGAGGAGGCTTTATTTTCCATAAAGGGTTACAGCCTGCAAGGCAGCCATCCTTCAGGTTGGGAATCGTAGCCTCCAGCAAAGACCAGAGACAGGCACTTCAAAGGAGGAGCAGTTAGGGTAACAGTTTTATACTGAAAAGGTTTGTTCAACATACATATTCAACAGGTTATAGGAGAGGTTATGAATATTCAGGAAGGTGGTCCTGACACATGCATATTGAACAAACATGCATGTAACGTATGACCCACGTTTACCTTGGGGTGGAGATTTAACATTCAAATGTATTACAAATAGGCTCAAGAAGGTATGTTCAGGACACGAAGGCACATAAGTGTGCAGCCTCTGTAAACTGGCCAGAAGCAGTCCGTGGTTGGAGGTCTTCTTATCAGGAGAAAGCTACTGAACTCAGTCTCTTGTGCAGTCAAAGCTGTAGTTAATGGCTGGTGGAACAGGGGTTCCGTTAACAGCTGTGAGTTGCGTAAGTTGTAATTGTTTTAATATTGCTTATCTAGAGGTCAGTGCTTATTTAGCTACTACAGAAAAGGAAAAGCCTCCTAGCAGTTGAAACAGTTTATGTGTGTCTAGGAGTGTGTGAATGAACCCTTGCCTGGACGTGCTCTCAGGTCCTGTTTATAATTTGGCATCTTCCTGCCACAAAGAGTGTCTTCTGTCATTGTTATGGCCTCTGTTTGAACACGAATCCTGGACAGTTGTTGTGTCTAAACTGGGAAAGGAAGGACTTCCTGTCCTGTCATAGGCAGGAACTCAATTTTAAGGATGTATATGCCCAAGAGGGGGTCCATCCAATCGTTGGGGAGGGGATTAGGATTTTATTTTTAGTTTTAGTTTACAATATGCTCATCTAATTCCTTTACCTTTTTCTTTCTGTTCTATGATGAATGCGCTCTTATAATTTTACACTTGGTCATGTGCTCCGTAACACATTTTGGTCAATGGCAGATTCCACATATGAACTTGTTCCCATAAGATTATAATGGAGCTGAAAAATTCCTATCACCGAGTGATGTGGCCATCCTAACGTCACAGGGCAACATGTTACTTGTGTTTGTGGTGATGCTGGTGTAACTAAACCTACCTCACTGTCAGTCATATAAAAGTATAGCACATATTATGTACAGTACATAATACTTGATGATAATAATACAAGACTAAATTACTGGTTTATGTTTTTACATAAACAAAAAAGAGGCATTACAGAAGAAGGCATTATTATCATGAGATGACAGCTTCATGCATGTTATTGCCTCTGAAGACCTTCCAGTAGGATAAGATGAGGAGGTAAAAGACAGTGATGTTGATAATTTTGACCATGTGTAGGCCTACGCTAATGTGTTAACAAAAAGATTCAAAAATTAGGAAAAGTAAAAAAGGAAAAATAGAAAAATGTTATTAAATAGAATATAAAGAAAGAAAATATTTTGGTACAGCTGGACATTATGTTTTAAGCTAGATGTTATTATTAAAGAGTGAAAAAGTTTAAAAAATTAAAAGTTTATAAAGTAAAATGTCACAGTGAGCTAAAGTTAATTTTTATTTTAAATAAATTGAGTGTAGCCTAAGTGTACAATGTTTATAGTCTCCAGTAGTATAAAGTAATGTCCTAAGCCATCACATTCACTCACCACTCAGACACCAACTTGTAGTCCTGTAAGCTCCATTCATGATAAGTGTCTTACACAGGTGTACCATTTTCATATTTTACACTATATTTTAACTGTATCTTATCTATGTTTTGATACACTTAGATACATTAACACTTACCATTATATTACAATTGCCTAAAATATTCAGCACAGTAACATGCTGTACAGGTCTGTAGCCTAGGGTCACTGGGCTATGCCAGATGGCGTAGGTGTGTAGTAGGCTATAACATCTATGCGTAAGTACCTTTGTGATGTTCACACAACGATGAAATCATCTAATGACACATTTCTCAGAATGTATCCCCATGTTCAAGCAATGCATGAGTGTATTTTCATATTGTGTTAAGGAAGCCATAAAAGCTAACTGCAGAGGTGAATTTCTATCTCCCGTAATATCAGGAATTAATACTTCTGATGTGACTGTTTACTGAATTAAGTCATGGAGGTCTTTTAACTAAACACATATCTCTTTTCATTAAGTTCTAGGTGCCATTTGAAGTTTCAGGTTGCTGACTAAATGGAATATCTTCCTCATTAGTGTCTCTCAGGATATCACTTTCCTTATTAATGCCTTAGACAAATAGAGCATTAAGCCACTGATTACATTTGCTCCAGTTTAAATAAAAGCACATGTAATAGAAAGCAAATTTTCATGGTGTGTAAGATAGAATTATCCTAGAGCTTAATAAGGACAGTTCTGTACTTATCATCAAGAATGCCATGGTAATGAATTTTGTCTAGGATAAGGATAGAATGAGCTATCAAATAATTTATAAAATGCTATTCATAACCTCAAGTTTAAAACCCTAAGACAGTCCCCAGGACCAGCTTGTTTAGAGTTATAACTTGTAAATCGATGACAGAGACCTGATTTAACTGGTTACAAAGTCCCACTTGGCTGCATAATCAATGGGGCAGAAAAGACCCCACTAAAAAATCCTACTCAAGCTCTTGAGAAACCAAAATTTCTCACACTCATCTTAGTGGCTTATACTCCAGAGACAAAGTGTGTCCTGTGTAACTGAGAAAGAATCCTGTGGAGCTGTGGACGTCTCTCAGCTCCTGATGCCTGCTTGTGCTTTCTTTCTCCCGCTATACTGTATTTATTACCTTGATTCAAGCCTATCATTAGTACCCCCTGAGAAGTCTTGCGACTGCTTCCAAATACCTGACCCTGGCGAAATTGTTACAGATGGCTTTCGAAAAAATAGTAATAATTTCTTTAGTATTTATTGAGCTCCAAGTACATTTCTCCCAACACTAAATTTCCATTCGAAATAAAATGTTTTGGGGCTGGGCACAGTGGCTCTCGCCTGTAATCCCAAAACTTTGGGAGGCCCAGGCAGGCGTATCGCTTGAGGTCAGGAGTTGGAGAGCACTCTGGCCAACATAGTGAAACTCCGACCCTTCTAAAGATACAAAAATTAGCTGTGTGTGGTGGCTAGTGCCTGTAATCCCAGCTACTTGGGAGGCTGAGGCAATAGAATCGCTTGAACCTGGGAGGCGGAGGTTGCAGTGGCCCTAGATTGTGACACTGCACTCCAGCCTGGGTGACAGCATGAGACTCTGCCTTAAAGAAAAAAAATTCAAAACATTTGACAAAGGTCAACACTTTCTTTTGATAACAACCACAGCTAACTTTGTAATCAATGGGAAGAAATGGAAAACTTTTCCTCTAAGATCTAGTACAAGGCAAAAATGTTCACTTTCATTACTTCTATTCAACATAGTACTGACATCCAAATGAGAAAGTAAGAAGTAAACTTATTTCTTTATGCAGTTGATGTACTGCATATGGAGAAAGCTCTAAAAACTCCTTCCAAAAACAATTCAGAACTAACAAATGCATCAAGTAAGTTTGCAGGATACAAAATCAACATACAAAAATCAGTTGCTTTTCTTTATACCAATATATCCAAAAAGGAAATAAAAACAACCTCATTTACGATAGGATTGAAGATAAAATATTTAGGAATACATTTAACCAAAGAAGTATAACCTTCATGCTGAAAACTATAAAACATTGGCCTGGCACGGTGGCTCATGCCTGTAATCCCAGCACTTTGCAAGGCCAAGGCAGGCAGATCACCTGAGGTCAGGAGTTCAAGACCAGCCTGGCTAACATGTTGAAACCCCGTTTCTACTAAAAATATAAAAAATTATTCGGTCGTGGTGGTGTGTGCCTGTAAACCCAGCTACTCGGGAGGCTGAGACAGGAGAACTGCTTGAACCTAGGAGACGGAGGTTGCAGTGAGCCAAGATCACGCCATTGCACTCCACCTTGGGCAAGAAGAGCAAAACTCCATCTCAAAAGAAAAAAAAAGAAAAAACCACCTACAAAACATTAATGAAAGACTTCAAAATTTATTTCTCATTTCTAACTGACACTTTATACCCTTTGATTAGCAACATCCCATTCCCTTTCTGCCTCCCAACACCCAATCTCTGGTAACCAACATTCTACTCTCTACTTCTATCAGTTTAATTTTTTTAGATTCCACATATAAGTGAGATCATAAAGTATTTGTCTTTCTTTGCATAGCTTATTTCTCCTAACATAAAATATTCTCTGGGTGTATCCAAGCTGCCACAGAGGGCAGAATAACTTTCCTTTTTAAGGTTGAATAGTAAGTATTCCATTGTGTGTGTGTGTGTATATGTAGATACACACACACATATATGTATACCATATTTTCTTTCAAATAAATAGAAAGATATCTGTGTCCATTGATTTGAAGAATAAATATTGTTAACCTATTTATACTATTCCAAGCAATATACAGATTACATTATATATACAATATGTAGATTACAGAATTGGAATTTTGCTTGCAAAATTCCAATGACATTTTTCAAAGAAGTATGAAAAAAAATTCTAAAATTTGTATGTAACCAGAAAAGACCCTGAATATATAAAACAATATTAAACAAAAACAACAAAGTTAGAAGCATCACACTTCTGATTTCAAGTTATATTACAAAGCAATAGTAATCAAAACAGTATGATACTGGCAAAAAAATAGAAATATAGGTCAATGGAATATAATTGGAAGCCCAGAAAGAAACCCAGACATATACAGATAACAAGTTTTTAACAAGGCAACCAAGAAGTCACACTGAGAAAAAGATATTCTCTTCAATAGAAGGTATTGGGATAACTGGAAACCTCCAAGTAAAAATTTAAGTTAGAACCTTACCTCACACCACAAACAAAAATCAACCCAAAATGGATTAAAGACCTAAATTTAAGACCAGAAACTCTAAAACTCCTAGAAAAAAAAATAGAGGAAAAGTTATTTATCACTGGCCTTGGCAATAAGTATTTTGGATATGACATCAAAAGCAAAGACAAAGAGGTAAAATAAACAAATGGGACTACATCACATTAACAAGCTTTTGCACAACAAAGGAAATACTCTACATAATAAAAAGGCAGCCTACATCTTGGAAGAAAATATTTGTGAATGATATGTCTGATAAGGGATTTGTATTTAAAATATATGGAGAACTCACACAAATCAATAGTAAAAGATAAATAACCGAATTAAAATATGGGCAAATAATCTGATAGACGTATTTCCAAAGAAAACATTAAAATGGCCAACAAGTATATGAAAATGTGCTCAACATCACCAATTATCAGGCAAATACAAATCAAATGTAAATGAGATATCTCCTCACATCTGTTAGGACGGCTATTCTCTAAAAGATAAGAGATAGCAGGTTTTGGCAAGGGTGTGCATATAAGAGATCCCTTGTATACTACTAGTGGGAATGAAGATTGTTGAAGTCATATGAAAAACAGTATCAAGGTTCCTCAAAAAAGTAAAAATAGAACGACCTTGCCACCCAGCAATCCCTCTTCTGGAAATATGCCCGAAGAAAATAAAATCACCATTTCATAGAGGTAACCGTGCTCTCATGTTCATCGCAGTAGTATTTACAATAGCCGAGACATAAAAATAACCTAAGTATCTGCTGATGGAAAAATGGATTTTAAAAATTGTGAAACACACACACACACAGACACACACACACAAGGGATATAATTCAGACTTTATAAGAAAGAAAAACCTGCCTTTTGCAACAACTTAGATGAAATTAGAGGACAGTATGCTTGTAACATAAGCCAGACACAGAAAGAGAAATCCTGAATAATCTCACTTATGTATGGAAATTTTCTTTTACCAGTTAAAAACATAGAACCAGAGAGTGAAACAGTGGTTACAGGGGGGTGGGAGGAATGGGGAAATGAGGTCAAATGAGACAAAGCTATAGTTATTTATGTAGGATGAATTAACCTAGACAGATAATGTACAGGATAAAACTATAGTTAGTAATAACTTAATAACTGGAAACTTGCTGATAATTGATTTTAGAGCTCTTATCACGTTCTGCCTCACACCCCCCCCCACAAACACACACACAGAGTAACCATGTGAGATGATGGCTATGCTAATTTTCTTGAATGCAGTAACAATTTCACTGGATATACCAAAACATCATGTTGTATACTTTAAATACGTAATAAAAGTTTAAAATATAAACACAATAATGTTGTTTTTAATTAAAAAGAAAAAAACATTTTAAAAACACATGAATACACACACAGAAAACTTATTTTTCATTTAAAATATATTGGAGTCAAGAATTAAGGTTCTGGACCCTTTTCTAAAGAAGACATACATGAGGTCAAGAAGCATATGAGAAAAAGCCCAACATCATTGATCATTAGAGAACTGCCAATCAAAACCTCAATGAGATACCATCTCACACCAGTCAGAATAGCTGTTATTAAAAAGCCAAAAAATAACAGACGCTGGCAAGGGTGCAGAGAAAGGTAACAGTTATACACTGTTTGGGGAAGTGTAAATTAGTTCAACCATTGTAGAAAGCAGTACGGCGATTCCCTGAAGAGCTACAATTCGACCCCGGAATCCCAATACTGGGTATATAGCCAGAGGGATATAATTCATTCTACCATAGACATAAACGTGAATGTTCATTGCAGCACTATTCACTATAGCAAACACACGGAATCAACCTAAATGTCCATCAATGACAGACTGTATAAAGAAAATGTAGTACATATACACCATGAAATACTATGCAGCCACAGAAACAAAGTCATGTCTTTTTGCAGGACCATGAATGGAGCTGGAGGCCACTGTCCATAGCAAACTAACACAGGAACAGAAAGCTGAATACCACATGTTCTCACTTATAAGTGGGAGCTAAACGATTAGAACTTATGAACATAAAGAAGAGAACTAGAGACACTGAGGTCTCCTTAAGAGTGGAGGGGGAAGCAGAGAGAGTAGTAGAAAAAATATCTATTGTGTACTAGGCTTATTACCTTGGTGATGAAATAATCTGTATAACAAACCCCCATGACACAAGTTGACCTATATAACAAACCTGCACGTGTACACCCAAACCTAAAATAAAAGTTAAAAAAAAATTAAGGCTCCATATTCTCCATTCAGCATTATGATTAAGAGCCTGAAATTCACATTCTAAGCTAGATTTTTATCTGACAAGGCCTCTTATTAACTCTGTGACCATGGGCAAATAATATAACATCTCTATCCTCAATTCTCTTTTATGTAAGATGTGGATAATACTAGTATCTAACTCATAAGTGTCTTGGAGGAATATATTAAATAACAAATTAGAACTATGTAGATAAGTGTATCATAGCATTTAGATATGTCATTATCATTTTTAATAAACAATAATCTGGTCCTCTTTATAATCCTATAATCTATGTAGACAAAGCCAGAAACACCAGCAGCTAATTATAAGTTTTTTTTATTATTTTCTGGCTACTTCATCTTCTTCTTGAGGCAGAAAAACATAGTTCCTCAGAGCAGTTGTTAAAACATTCAAGCTTGCCATACTGCCATGAACCAAAAAAAGGACAATCCAATTTCTGTATGAATTAACAGCTTGTGGGATTCACTGGATAGAGAAATTCAGTTTCTTTTATCCACATCCAGTTATTTACTTGGAATATCTAAAATAGTTACAATATGTATGTACTTTGTTCTTGACACTACTCAAAGGCTACTAAGGATATAAAGTCTTAAATAAGAAATGTATGTTTCGCATTATTTAAGCACAAATTTGGGCTTTGATAAATATTGACAGATTCTATTGATCATGCAAATAACAGAACCAAACATATATAGCATACTATATTGTTCAAAAAACCCAAACTTTTCATTACATGATGCATATCATTTGACAGGCAGTTTTTATTATATAACAGCACATACCATTTTAGCCCTCTGCATTTTCACTATAGATTTACCATGCACTCTGACAGTAACTCAAAACATCATATGCAAAAGACATTTATTATGGTGCCATTGAAATTATCAAATAAATTGTGAATAAATCATAAGTTCAAAACTAAAAAAAATTTAAGGACACAGTAGTATATCTGCTTATTTTAATGATTTATAAAACCAAAAATGATAGTTTTCAAGAATATGTTACAATTTCCTCCATGATACGCCCATGTATAAAATAAAAAGGAAAAGTTGCGAATATTGAATCCATACTATGATTAGAGCCAGGTTAAAAATAATTGAAAATGTAAAAATGATTAAAATGGCAAATTTTATGGTATGTGTATTTTACTTTAATTTAAAAAATAATAATTGAAAAGACTTTTCACTTCTGCCTAGGATGTAGAATGCCAGAAAAAGTTTCACTATACTTCAATCACAAGTAAAGTGCTAGATAATCTTTAAAATATATCACATTTCTGCAGATAGGTAGGAACAATAAGACTCAATGGGGGGAAAATGGTAACAAAGATAAAGAAAGACTTCAATGAATTCATCAGAAAATTCAATAAGAAAAAAATCATCCATTTTGATGACAGGTCAATAGAAATTACCAAAACTAAAACGCAAACATTTTAAAAAGTGAAAAAAGATTTTTAAAAATGCAACATTCACACTTTGTGGAAAACCATCAAATGGTCTTACATACATATAATTGGAATTTCGGAAGAAGAAAGAAACAAAGGAGAAGAAAAATTCTTGAAGAGAAAATGCATTAAGGTTTCCCCAATATAATGACATTTTCTTAAATCCCAGATAGATAAAGCTCAGAGAACACAAAGGAAAGAAAAATACCAAACAGAAAAACTTCCCAAAAATGAAGCTATATATAACATTTACAAACTTGTAAGGAGAAAAACAGAAATTTCTTGAAGGCAGCTAGAGAAAAAGACAAATTATATATATAGGAACAAAGATAAGAATTATGGTAGACTTCTCATCAGAAGATATGCAACATAACTATCAATGAGGCAACATCTTTAAAATACTAAAATAGAGAAATCGCCAACCCAGATTTCTACATCCAGTAAAAACATCTTTCAAAAATGAAATTACCAGGAAATATGTGGTAAGCACAATGTTTGAAAGTTAGTATCTAGTATCTAGATAGTAACTTGAATATACCAAAAAGAAACTAAGATCACTGAAAATGATTAAAATGAAAGTAAATGTTAAGAAAAAAGTTCTCAAATGTAATCAGTTTAAAAGACAGTTGAGCATCTAAAGCAAAATGTCATCAATGTCCTCTGGGTTTAGAGCTTTTGCAACAGCAGGATCTGTGATTATAATAGTGCAATAGAGGGCCGGGTGCAGTGGCTCACACCTGTAATCCCAGCACTTTGGGAGGCTAAGGCAGGTGGATCACGAGGTCAAGAGATCGAGACCATCCTGGCCAACACAGTGAAACCCCATTTCTACTAAAAATACAAAAAATTAGCTGGATGCGATGGCACACCCCTATAGTCCCAGCTACTCCGGAGGCTGAGGCAGGAGAATCTCTTTAACCTGGGAGGCGGAGGTTGCACTGAGCTGAGATCGCACCACTGCAGTCCAGACTATTGACGGAGTGAGACTCCATCTCAATAAAACAAAAAGTGCAGTAGACAGGAGGGAAAAATTAGGTGGATCCTATGTAAGTTTCTTACATTACATCTGAAGCAGTATAATATTATTTACAGAACTGTTTTGATTAATTAATTAAAAATAGATTTTAGACCCCTGGAAGATCTTCTATGAAGATCTTCTAAAAATTAAGAAAACACTTAAACAATCAGTTAGGAAAATATTAAATATAATCAGTCAATTCAAAAGAGAACAGAAGAAAAGAGAAACAGAAAAGGTAAAAATGAAACAAATGAAAGATGGCAGATTTAAATTCAACCATTTCAATAATCACATTAAAATAAATATTTAAACAAAATTTTAAAAGACAGAGAATATCAGAGTAAGTAAAAGAAGCAAGACAACTATCATTTATATAAAGTAAACCAATTCTGAATATAAAAAGAAAGGGAAAAAAAGATGACCATGGAATAGTAAACAAAAGAGCAACGGAATACCTCTATGAATATACAGCCAGATGAAGTGAACTTAAAAGCAAGGAATATCTCTAGGAATTAAAAGAAAGAGTATGCAATTCTCTAAGAAGAGTCCCTTCTCTAAGAAGGGTCAATTCTCTAAGAAGAAACTCTTAAATTTATATGTGTCTAATAGCAGAGTTTTATAATACAAACAACAAAAACTGATACCACTAAAAGGAGAAGTAGACATATACAAAGTTATAGTTGGAAACTTCAACACTTCTTCCTCAATAATGGATGAAAGAGAAAGTTAGTAAGGTTGTATATGACCTGAACAATACATCAACAACCTTGATCTAATTTACTTTATGGGGCAATCTATACAACACAGCAGGATACACAGTATTTTCAAGTACATATGAAATGTTCAAGAAGATATATAGTATTCTGGGCTATAAAACAAATCTCAACAATTTTTAAAATTTAAAATAATATATAGTATTCCATGGTGTATACATACTATGCAGCCATTAAAAAGAATGAGATCATGTCTTTTGCAAGGACACAGATGAAGCTGGAGACCATTATCCTTAGCAAACTAACACAGGAACAGAAAACCAAATACCACATGTTCTCACTTGTAAGTGGTTGCTAAATGATGAGAACACATAGACACACAGATGGGAACAACACATACTGGGGTTTTTCCAAGGCTGAAGAGCAAAAGGAGGGAGAGAATCAGGAAAAATAACTAATGGGTACTAGGCTTAACACCTGGGTGATGAAATAGTCTGTACAACAATGCCCATGATGCAAGTTTACCTATGTAACAAACCAGCACTTTTACCCCTGAACTTAAAATAAAAGTTAAAAAGTATAAATTATATTCTATAACTGCAATGGAATTAAACTAGAAATTGAAAATAGAAACAGCTGAAAAAAATTTCGAATAGTGTAAATTCAATCAAAATGCTTCTAATCCCTTGGGGAATAAGCAGATTTCAGAGAATATTATAAAATATTTTGACTTTAATGAAATTAAAAATACAACATTTCCGAATTTGCTAGACACAGCTTAATCAGAAATTCAAGGGAAAATTGTAGCATTAAATGCTTACGAAACAACAAGAAATATCTCCAGTCAATGATCTCAGCTTTCATGTCAAGAATCTAAAAAAATAAATGAGCAAATTAAGACCAAACAAGGTATGAGTAAGGATATTTTAAGCAAAAGAGAAAAAAAATCAATAATTTTTTAAAAAGAAAAAGAATAGTGAATTTCAGTGAAACCAAACTCTGATTCTTTGGAAAGATTGTTAAAATTGATAAACCTCTAGTAAGAATAAACAGGAAAAAAGATAAAAATTTCCCATATGAGGAACGAACACAGAAATATAACTATTAATGTTCTAGGCAGTAATATAAGGAAAAATTACTGACAACATCATGTACATATGTTCCACAAATTCCTTGAAAAAAATGCAAACTACTAAAGGTCACTCAAGAACCAATACATTATCTGAATGTTTCTCTCTTTTGATGAAATTAAATTTGTAGCCAAAATCTTTACAACCAAGGAAACTGTTAATCTAAATTACTTCACTGTCAAATTTGCAGACATTTAAGAAGGAAACTATATAAATTTTAAAGAAATTCCCCTGGAAAATATTACTCAAATATCAAAATCAGACAAATAAGGCAAAAGAAACTGCATTGACTTAAACAATCCTCAACCAAATATTACCAGGTCAAATGTTGTAATATATAAAAAGGATAATACATTATAGCTGATTTCATTCAATGCTAAGGTAGACAGGTTTTGTTAAGCTAGATAAAAAGAATCTATCAAAAACGACAAGAAGAGAATGTCAAAGTGAAGGAGGAAAACGAAGAAGAAAATGGAGAAGAACAAGGAGAAGAATAAATAAAGCCCTGACTACAACATACTTATTGGTAAAGGGCAGAATGCTTTATCTAAAATCAGAAACTAAGTAGTGACATCCATTTTCATTACTCCTATACATCATCATACTAGAGATCCTATCCAATTCAATAAAGCAAGAAAAAGAATGGCAATGCATACCATGTTTACAGTTCAAAAGACTCAATATTGTTTAGAGGTCAATCATCCACAAATTTATCTATATATTTAAGGCAATACCAATAAAAAATCCTAGTAGTACTTTAAAAAAAAAATCCAAGTTTATATGGAAAGGTAAATGAAATAAAAGAATCAAAGCAGTTTTGATGTAGAAGAACTAAGTTGGAGGTTTCACAGCACAGCATATGCACTAGTAGAAATCCTAAGAGAACATGGTACAGTTGGAGAACAGAAGTTTTGTTGTATGGCAGAATAATTTGGTGAGGCTGACAGAGTTTTCATTGCAATACCACTTGCATGCAGATGACTTTAAAACCTGTATCTCCAAATTAGATTTTGCTTCTTAGCACCAGAATTGCAGATTTATCACTTCTAAGTCAGCATTTTCCTCTGTAACAGACAAACCTCAGAGATACTGCAAATTTGTTTCCAGACAGCAATAAAGTAAATATCTCAATAAAGTGAGTGAAGTATTTTTTTGTTTTCCAGCGTATATAAAAGTTTTTACAATATACTATAGTCTATTCAGTGTGTAATACCATTATGTCTAAAAAAATACAATGTACATACCTTAATGAAAGTCGGGGCCGGGCGCGGTTGCTTACGCTTGTAATCCCAACACTTTGGGAGGCCGAGGCAGGCAGATCACGAGGTCAGGAGATCGAGACCACGGTGAAACCCCGTCTCTACTAAAAATACAAAAAAAAATTAGCCGGGCGTGGTGGCAGGCGTCTGTAGTCCCAGCTACTCGGGAGGCTGAGGCAGGAGAATGGCGTGAACCCGGGAGGTGGAGCTTGCAGTGAGCCGAGATCGCGCCACTGCACTCCAGCCTGGATGACTGAGCGAGACTCCGTCTCAAAAAAAAAAAAAGAAAGTCGGGGTGGCTGTGTCACTTTATTAAAATAAGAAACAGTGAAGTTTGGCACATAAATTGACTCTTCCTTCCACAAAAGATTTCTCTATAGCATGAGATGCTTTCTGACAGCATTTTATCCACAATAAAAATTTCTTCAAAATTTGAGTCAGTCCTCTCAAAACCTGCTGCTGCTTTATTAGCTAAGTTTACATAATATTCTAAATCCTTGGTTGTCATTTCAACATGTTCACATGATCTTCACCAGGATAGTATCAAGAAATATCTTTCTTTGCTAATCCATAAAAGTCACTCCCCATTCATTTAAGCTTTATCATGAGATTTCAGCAATCCTAGTTATTTTGTGATTTCTACAACATCTGCAGTTACATTCTCCACTGAAATATTGAACCTCTCAAAGTCATCCAGGAGAATTGGGATCAACTTCTTCCAAACTTCCATTAATGTTGATATTTTGACCTCCTCTAATGAATCAAGAATGTTCCTAATGAAATGTAGAATAGTGAATCATTTTCAGAAGATTTTCAATCAACTTTGCTCAGATTCATCAAAGGAATCACTATCTATAGCAGCCATAGCCTTATGAAATGTATTTCTTAATAATAAGATTTGAAAGTGAAATTATTCCTTGATCCATGGGCTGCTGAATCGAAGTTATGTTATCAGGCCTGAAAACAACATTATCCTCCTTGTACATCTTTATCAGAGCTCATGGGTGACCAGGAGCATTGCCAATGAGCAGCAATATTTTGAAATGAATCTTTTATTCTGAACAGTAGGTCTCAACAATGGGCTTAAACTATCCTGTAAACCATGCTGTTAACAGATGTGCTATTATCTAGAATTTGTTGTTCCATTTTTAGAGTGCAGGCAGAGAAGGTTTCACGTAATTCTCAAGGGCTCTAGGATTTTCAGAATGGTAAATAAGCATTGGCTTTAACTTCAAGTCACCAGCTGCAATAGCCCCTAACAAGAGAATCAGCCTATCCTTTGAAGCTTTGAAGTAAGCTATTGACTTCTCTTTTAGCTATGAAAGTCCTAGATGGCATCTTCTTCCAATAGAAGGCTGTTTTGTTTACATAGAGAATTTGTTGTTTAGTGTAGCTACCTTCATCTATGATTTTAGCTAGATCTTCCAGATGACTTGCTGCAGCTTCTACATCAGCACTTGCTGCTGCAACTTGAGCTTTTATGTTATGGAGTTGGCTTCCTTTCTTAAACCTCGTGAACCAGACATAACTTTTGACTTTTCTTCTGTACCTTTTTCACCTCTCAGCTTTCAAAGTGTTAAAGAGAGTTAATGACTTTGCTCCCATAACTTTTCGTTTGCATTCATAACTTAGCTAACTGTTGGGTACCAGAGGCCTAGCTTTGTCCTATCTTGGCTTTCCACATGCCTTTATCACTAAGCTTAATCATTGATAGCAAGCACTTAAGGGCATTGCAGGGTTATGAATTGGTTTAATTTCAAAATTGCTGTGTCTCAGAGAATGGAGAGGCTTGTGGAGATGGAGAAAGACAGGACAATGACTGGTTGGTCGAACAGTCAGAACACACAAAACATTTATCAATTAGGTTCACAGTCTTATGAGGGTGCAGTTCATGGCACCCCAAAACAATTACAATATTCACATAGAAGAACACTAATCATAGATCACAATAACAAATATAATGATGGTGAAAGAGTTTAAATATTGCAAAAATTTCCTAAGTGTGATACAGAGACACAATATGAGCACCTGTTGTTGGAAAACTGATGACGATTAGACTTGTTTGATGCAAGGTTGCCACAAGCCTTTAATTTATATCTTAAAAAGTCATCTGCAAAGTACAATAAAACTGAAGTGCAATAAAACATGATATCCCTGTATCTCAACTCAGTATCTCTAAATCTTTGTCCAATCACCCTGCTCTCAACTTCTTCTTTTTCTAAGTTCTCACTGCTGAAATTAAAGTATATCAAAACAAAAGCAGAGGAATAGTTTTTTACTTCTCCCAATCTCCACATATTCTTCTCCCTAATTTTATTACTTTTATGCAAGCGCTAAGTTTATCTTCTCTCCATGTGTCTCTCTTCCTAGTTTAGACCTTCATTGTTTTACTTATTTATTATAAATATTGATAGAATTTTAACTTGCCTCCAGTCTTGTTTCCTCTAGTAACCATTCTTAGTCATGTAACTCAATCTTCTATTTAGACACCAGAATGTGCTTGTGTTTGTGCATCTGTTTGTATTATTATAAAATACTACCCTACAACTCTGAATTGTGAAATCTCTCATTAGAGTACTTTCTTTTTCAAAATACAATTTGTGTCATGGCATAAAATATACTTTATGATAAAATTCCTGTCCACATTTTGATGGTTCACTTCTTGTGCTTGCTTATATTATATAAATACTGAACTACACCCCATTTTTTGTTGTACCATAAGCTGGGCTTTTACACCTGTATATTGAATTAATCCTCTTCCTACAGCTGTTTCATTTTTTCTTCATTATTTCATTGTCTAACTTGTCCTCATATTTCAAGCTACAGCTCAGTTTGTACTATTTTGAAAGTCTCCTATAATTCCCTAATATGAACTTTGATTTAAATGGTCTGTAACAATTTAGATGGTTTTCTAAGGATATTGATTGATGACTCTGAATTTAAATTTCTTCATCTGCAAATGAAAAGATTCTTCCATGAAGAAATAACTCTGAGAAGTTAAATGAATATGGATTATAAAGTTGTAAAGTTTCTAATGTGGTGCATGATGTTGTTTTCCAGTGGCAAGGATAAAATTGGAAATAAAGCTTTTAACAGAAAAGTTCTAGGAAATTGTGTGTTCAAATAGTTAGCCAGAAAATGTAGCTGTGGTTTGCTATGGCCATATATTGGAGATAACGCTGTCAAAATCTATGTTTAAAAAGTATAATTGAAATCATAACATTGGATAAAACTATTGAAAGAGATTGTGTACATGAAAATGGCAAACCCAAAACAGAATTAATTATAGAACTGGAAGGGCAAGTCAGGAAGTGAATAGAAGTATCATGGATAATAATAGCTCTGAAAAAAATAGACAAAAAAATAGGAATCAGGAGAGTCCAATCTCTTAGAAGATTGGGGAGAACAGAATTTCAATAAAAATAGAAGAGAATATAGTATCAGAAAATGGTGAATGCTCAAGGAAGGAAAAAGCAAAGAAGAACATTTGTTTTTGCAAATAGAATACTGGTGACTTTGGTCATGCTTTGTTAGCTAGGGATGCCCAATATGTGAATGAATCTGCTTAAGAAATGAATAGGGCTTGAAGGGTTGGAGACAGGCTTACAAAATTTTTACTGTGAAAGAGATAGTGGAAATGCAATGCTAGCCAGAGAGACGACAAATGAAAATATTTTGTTTGTTTGTTTTAGAAAGATCTATTCAATTTCACAAATTGGAAAGAGATTATGTTGCACAGAAATTAAATTAAATGAATGTATGGCATTGATACCATTTAACTTAAATCCTAAGATTCTTCACTGACAATTTTAGATTTTTGTTGTTTAGGACTCACTGCATTTTTTTCTTCTTTTTGTTGTTGTTTTTCAAACCTCTTTCATACACCTGGAATGCTACTTCAAGAGTATGCATACAGTTTCATATTTGGAAATTGTTCTTGAACTTTCTGAAGACTTTCAAATTTATAAGATGACTAAACATCAAAAACATATATTGTTTGTAAAAAAAATCTCTTGCATAATTTTCATAGCTGAAGAAGGAAGTGATTGCTAGTATATTCCAGAATCATCTTGTATCACATGGGCCAAATTCTCAAATAGAAAGTTTGAGGAGTTTTCTAAAGTCTAGAATAGCAAATTAAACATTACATAAACTATAATTCCATATGTCATCACAAAAGAGACTAGCCTCTGGAACATGTCCTTGCCCAGGCCTTGGTAACTGTGTAGAAGTGATGAGACCGGACTGTTCATAGTGAGAATCAAACATGTTACCAAAGCTTAGGATCTTTATATTTGTTTGACAGCTTATGTCTCTGTTGTAGGAAGTGCCACTTAAATTCAAAATACTAAATATGATTATATTTAACAAAGAGGTTGAGGTTGTCATTTTCATTTTACCTGAAAATATAATATAGGAAGGCTGAAATTTCTGTAGAGCAGTTTGTCAAATTTTAATGTGAGTATAAATCGTCTCTGGAATCTTTTAAAATACAGATTCTGTCTTGGTAGGTATGAAATAGAGCCTTAAATTAGTTACTTCTAATAATCTCCCAGGTAATGTCAATCATTTTGACCTTTGGGCCATATTTTGTAAAGCAACAGGCTAATACATCTTGATTATCTAAATGTCAGCAATCTGTACAAATGTAATAGAACACATTCAAAGAGGAGAAAACTATAAAGGAACAGTATTTTTAAGTCTCTTCCTACTCTTTTCTACTTCCCAGCCCTTGCTAAAGCACATCTATAATATGCCTAACATGCCACCAGGTGGAGTAGAGCTATGAATTCCAAAAGCCTGTTTAAGAATAAATAAAAGAAATAAAGAAATCATAAATACATCTCAATACACAATCTTGAGAATAATTTTATTCACAATCTTGGTAACAATTGGCACAGAGATGCTCAAGGTGCTATTTTCTCATCTACTACATGTTTTAACTAATGTTTAAATTATAATTTATTGGACAAACTTCATTCCAATTCCATTAATGACAACAACGATATTACCGATTCTGTACTAAGCTATTTCAATAATAATACTGCAAGGAAGACAATAGAATTATTTCTACTTTACAGATGAGGAAATTGGGAAATGGAGATGGTCAATGGCTTACCTAAGATCTTACACCTAGTAAAGAGGAATGATTGATCTCAAGGCTCAGTATGTCATGGTAATGCAATTGTATTTTATTCTGTAGGGTATGGGAAATGAAAGATGAATTCCTGTTTTAAAAAGGTCATTCTGGGTGCTGTTTGGAGGATGGTTTGAGATAGAGAAAGAAAAGAGGCAGGAAAATCAGTGAGGCAGTTATTAAACAATCCAAGTAGAAAACAATAAGGCTGGAACAAACGACTTGACTGAATATGGGAGAAACGCTCATATTCTGGGGATTCTAGGAATTTAGGTAAGACTGGATGACTGATTGGTCCCAAGATGTGAAGATAAAACAGACATCAAAGATGACTGATATCTTCTGTGGGCAACTAACTATATGTTGGCAGCCTGCATTCTGAATTGTTATAAGAAGGCCAGTTATGGGTTGGAAAAGATAGGGAAATGGCAATGATCAGTAAAGCTTTAGACATGCTAGAATTAAATTTGCCTCTGAGACTCAAATATAAATATCCAGCGAAGAGTGTGATAAAAGTGTCTGGGACTCAGGGGAAAAATCCAGTTGACTGGCAGATGTAAGAATCAACAACAGGAATATGGTAGATGTAGACACTGGATGGAAATGAAATCACCCAGAGATAATTTAGAGACTATAAAAAAAAATGTTTGAAGACTGAACTACCAACGTGTCTGATGTGAGGGTCCAATACCCTGTGAAAATTAAATAAACACAAAAAAATTAAGAGCGGAGAACATTTCAAAAGGAGGTTGTCAGCAGTGTTAAATTTTGAGTCAGATGATCATTTTAGGTGAGATTAAGCTATGGTAACTAGAAAATTTTTGTCTGTTATTAATTGCAGGCAGCTGACAGATGCTATATTGAAGTGGAATAAGGAAAAACTGGAATGACAGACTGTTGGGACCATGAATATTAACTACTAATTGCAGCTATAACAATGGAATAGCAAAGAAAAGACTATTTAAGATAGTAAAAACCTGTGTGTGTATGTGTGTGTGTATGCATGTGTGCTGTCAAAGAAAAATTGCATCTAAAGGGTTATATAGGCAAAGAAGACTTTATTCAAGTCTCTTGCAATAAGGGGTCAAGATTATTGCAATAAGGGACAGAGACCGAACAGAAAGACACTGAAAGAAAACACAGGAGTGCTTTTAAATACTTGGGTAAGCTAATGGAAAAACACTGGAGGGCATTAGGAGGAGGTTGGTCAATAAGATGAAGCCATCCACATTTGCTCATTGGCCCTTAAATTAAGCTCCTACTTTCCCCCAGACACTGGGAAATAGAGGCCCTGTTATTATCTTTTTTGATTATTACATTTCAAAGAAATTGTTCCCAGATCCTTGAAAAAGACATTTCTGTGTGGCATAAGATTCACATCTCAAAGGAGAAAGGAAATAATTTGTAATGGCAAGTTTTCTAAGTCAAATGCTCTACAAAAATAGAGGTAGGGATCCAATAGTCAGAAAGAGGTATGTCTCAAGTTTAGTTGGGCTGAGGGAAACCTTAAGGTGGTCTTGGACAGCGTATGTGTGTGTGTACAAACTAAGATGAGACATCTTAATCTAAGGGACTAGTACCTGGGTGGAAAGTTCTTTGGAATGAGTTTTCAGAGGAAACAAGATGGTGTGGGGGTCAAGATTTGGCAGGATAAGAACAATCTATTTCTTTATGTTTGTAAGAAAGCATGAGAGTGGGTGCCAATATAGTGACTTTTATCTAAAAAGGCAGAGGAAGTTCCCAGTGATGAGCCTAAAAATAATTTTACTTCAATAGTAACCTAAACTTAGGTGTGAACCTATTTAAACTATTTCCTAAATTCTCAGATCATGCACAAAGAGACAAAGGTTTTAGACGAGAAAAAAAGAGATAATTTTGCAGTTAGAGAGGCGTCTGATAGATGGAATAACTTTATAAAGCCCCAGGACAAGATGGAAGAGCAGGTAAGTGAGAAAAAGGAAAAACTTACAGGAAAAAATAAGGAATTTACAGGAAAAATAAATTAGTTAATTCAAAATATATGAGGCTGAAATAAATCAGAATACTTTACTGCAAAATATGTTTCTTTGACATATTTTGAAATGGCTGCTGCAGAGTCAGCAAACAGAAGTGGCCTTGCAAATCTGTCTTTGTGGGGAAAATTTGTATCTTTAGAGAATCTCCATTAATATAACCACGCCTCTCCTTTCTGTTTCTTTCTGGGATCCAGGAGAGATTGAGAGTCTGACATGTTTAAAAGTCTGAAAAGAAACATTTACCATCTGTCCTCTCTGAGGGAAGCTTCATCTACATAACAGTGTCACCTTTGATAGTCAAGCTTCTCCCTTACTTTCCGTGATAACCCATTTTGCCAATAAACCTGATTTATCAACATAACCTGTTTGGAGCCATGCTCTGTGTCTGCATTCTTTACTGTGGCCTCAGGATGGTATTGTAAACCAAAAAGTATCTGAGACAAATCTCAATCAATTTGGAAGTTTATTTGGCTAAGGTTAAGAACATGACCATGGCATAGCCCCAGGAGGTGCTGACAACGTGGACAAAGGAGGTCAGGCTACAGCTTGGTTATACACTTTAGGGAAACATAAGACATCAATCAATACATGTAAGATGTACATTGGTTTGGTCTGGAAAGGTGGGACAACTCAAAGTGGAGGCTTCCAGAGTATAGATGAATTCAAAGATTTTCTGATTGGGAACTTGTTGAGTTTGTCTAAAGACCTGGAATCAATAGAAGGGAGTATCTGGTTTTATTCTGAAGCTCCTGTGTATATACATTAAATAAATATGACTGCCTTCTCTCCTTTTAATCTACCTAATGCCAGTAATTTTTCAGTGATCCTTTAGGGGTTCAATAGCCATGGCCCCCACATGACCAACTAAGTGTAACCAGACTATGTGCAGGGAACATAGATGGTTAGGAGAGAGACAGACAAGCAATGAACAACAGATTGTGCAAAACAAAAAAAAACATTTGGTTATATTGGGATGAGGGTTACATAACAGAAGAGGATAAGAGAGCAAGTTTTTTTTCCTAGAACTGAATATTATACCTTTGCTTCCCATCAGAAGAGAAAATAAACCTGTTAAGCTGGAAAAAAGCAATAGCTGCTTAAAAAAAAATTGACCAAGCCCCTGACTTCTCCTGAAGCCTTCCTATACTGATTACCCTATGCCCATCACTGCAAGAACAGCATAGATCTGTGAAAGAAAAAGAACTAGCTTCATTTAATTAAATGATTTCTTTTTCTACTGTTTCCCTCCTTCTTGTCCCTGAGTAATGTAAGAGCAGGACAGAAGTAATTCAGGAAACTAGCGTTTTGATTATGTCACTAAATAATGTGTAACTTTCTACAAATTACCTAGGTTATTTGTACTATAGTTTTGTTATCTGTAAAATCAGGTGTGGGCTAGGATGTTCTCTAAGGGAAACTTTCATGTCTGAAACTTTGTGGTTCTTGCTATCTACATACCTAGGTATTAGTGCCACCCCATGACACCTTCAAAGAAGAATCTGCTTTTCTAAATATAGTACTTGTACCTAAGAACACTACGAAGACTATAATGTAATAAATTAAAATTAGGTTGTAAATCTTTCAGTCCTTTTGTTAACCAGTATTTCAACCAATAATCACTAGAATTTTTTTCCTTCCTTCTTTTTAGTCTCCTTATCTTTGAATAAAATTTGAAATGCACCTGTTTCAGCCTATGCCACCTAAAGATTTTAATTTTCACAGAACAGATGAGACTATATTTTCTGGTGTTACTCTTTTAACCAAACAGTGGATGAATATAAAATCTCTACCAAAACTGTGTACAAAGTAAATATAAATGTTTTAATGTTGGTAATGGTTTAACATAAAATCTGTGAATTCACTATGCAGGTTTAAAAAACAAGAAATAAAAACAAACAAAGAAACAACCACAAAACCCAAATAAAAACAAACCAAAAAAACCTTGAAGAATTAGCATAAACCATCAAACACTGTTTGAGTGTCCTTTGTAACACTAGATTACAAGGTGGTTAGTTAAAAATAGATAAAATAATAAATCTAGAAGAAAATTCTGTTCCTTTAGGAATCAAGAAAATAAGTTTTAACATGGTGGGCACATTCAATCCACTCTATTGCTTTAGGTTGTAGACCCATGAGAGGAGTATGAAGGCGTGACAAGTAAGCTTCAGAGGCTGCAATCACTTACGATCGTGCAGCTAGAAAGATTAAAAACAAGGCGTCCCTGAAGGGCTCAGAGTGGGAGACAGTGAAGGAAATAATTTGTTGAAATTGTTTAAGAACATTTCCTAAGAAAGCAAGCAAGCAAGCAAGCAACAAAGAAAGAAAGAAGAAAGGAGAGAGAGAAAGAAAGAAAGAAAAGAAAGACAGACAGAAAGAAAGGAAGGAAGGAGAGTGAAAAAGGAGAGAAAGAAACACGAGAGAAGAAGGAAAGAGAAAGAAAAGGAGAGCGAGAAAGGAAAGAAAGAAAAAAGAAAAAAAGAAGAAAAAGAAAGAAAAAGAAAGACACAAAGAAAGAAAGGAAGGAAGGAGAGAAAGAGAAAGAAAGAAAAGAAAGAAAGGAAGAAAGGAGAGAGAAAGAATGAAAGAATAAACGAAAGAAAGAAAGAAGAAAGAAGAAAAAAGAAAGAAAAAGAAAGAGAAAGAAAGAAAGAAATTAGCTGGGTAAGGTGGTGTGAGACTGTGGTCCCAGCTGCTCAGGAGGCTGAGGTGGGGGGCAGTTCTGGAGCCCAAGAGGTCAAGGCTGCAGTGAGCCATGTTTGTGCCACTGCCCTCCATCCTGGGCAACAGAGTAAGACCCTGTATCAAAAACAAAACAAAATCCTTTTCTTGCTCAATTTCATTTAGTAACATGGCATAAACTTTCATCCTTGTAAAACTGTTTTTAATTAAAATATCTGAAATTTTTTGAAGTGGTTTTAATTAAGATGAGCACAAATGATTTCAGCTATTATTTTTTATTACATACATCTTCTCTTTTTTTTGTATTTATAACAAAGTCATTTATAGTGGATTTGCCATTCAACTTGTCTTGGATTGTTTTATATAAAGATATCTACTGACCTTTCAGTATTTTCAAGCTTTGTTCATGAACGTTTGTTAGTATAGATACCTATTATGTATCCTGTGTTGTCTTGAATTATAGAGAAGAATATGTGTTTAGACAACAATTAATAAGGGCAAAATACAATGTTTATTTTATAATCTTATTATGGTACTTCTCAAGGATAAAGGCCTGTGAATGGTCCTGGCATTTCCCCAAAGGGTACAGCATTTAGAAACCTCTGGGAAAGCCATGTTCTATCAGTCCTACCTACTCAGTGCCCTTCCTTTCAGTAGCATCTCACTTTAGAACTATTCTGGAATCAGAGCTTCTCAAACGTTTGGAATGTAAATATTTCTGAAATGAATTATTTAGCCAGCTGCCTGCTTTACACACAGGATGAAGCACGCATCTTGACTTCTTTGGTGTAAGCCAGGCTTTTAATTTTGAGCTTCACCATAGTGCAGTAACACCCTGCCAAGCCAAGGAGGCCCTTCATCGAACATCCCCAGGTTCCCTGTTTACATCATTCTGATGGTTGTGCTTACTTGCTTTGATTCTGTAGTGGGATTCTCTCACTAGCACCCTTTGGTTTCTGTAACACTATCACTTTTTATGCCTTTCAGTTACTCTTTGTAATGTGAAAGGCTGCTATTAATGTGACTAGCCCAAGATCAACTAATACATATACGATAGGCTCTTGTATAATGGAAAGCCTTGAATTATTCTACATTTCGTTTGCTGCATGAATAAAAGCTTAAAATAGCTTAAGAACTTGTGATCTGGAACCACACGACCTGGTTCAAATTGTTACTCTGTCAGTAGTTATATGAAATTGGCCAAATTACTTAACCTCTATGTCCCTGGGTATACACATCTGTAAAATTGGGCATGAATAATATCACGCACTTAATAGGTTGTTATAAAAGTTACCTGAGTCAATATTTATCAAGTACTTAAAATGACATTTGTCACATAATAAGTACAAGTAGGTATTTTTATCTACTTAAGTTGTACTGAGATTTTTGCTTTTCTTCTGTTTTCCCAATGGTATTTAAAAATTAGAGCTATCAAAAAATGCTTCTGCTAAATCTTATTATTATGCTAACTAAATGTCTCTGAAAGTTATTTAAACTGCATGCATTAGAATTCAAGGAAAAGAAGTTCTTCTGAACTGTAAGTGATGAGCAGCTATAAGGCAACTTTAGGTAGTCGTCTTCTCTTACAGAATATGCTTGTGTCTTTTCCCTCACTAGATTGTGAACTTACTGATTATGTGGACTTTTCATTTCCTTTTGTGTTGTAAATTTTTATAGGATTTATCAATTTCAATGCCTTACTTGCACATGGCTTTCCTTCATGAAAAATTCTCCTGCCAGTAGCCCTGCTTTTCTGAAGGAACAAGCTAAACAAATGTTTTCTGTAATGTGAGTCCCTGCAGATATGGGTATATTAGTTATAAGATACAGCCAATGACCAAGATCATTGAAAAAGGTAGGATCGAGATATAGGCATATTGGTTAAGGACAGGCCAATTAAAGACTGATGATGTGACCTGGATACAAGAGCTCTCTCCAAATGGGAATGCTGATGATTAGCTCAATTCATTATAATTTTTTTTTAAGTATTTGAATTGGGAGGTGGTCTGCATGTTAGAGTCTCAGTAAGAGTTGAGGGAATAAATATAACCCCACCTTTTCTTCTTACTCTATTTTTAAGTAGCTCCTTAATTTTACTTACTAGTAATAATTTGAATAGATGTTTGTTAAAAATGTCTTTTAATACTTGTACTTTGAAACAAACAATGAGACATGAACAGGCAACTCATGATGCATTAGTCTGTTGGTTTAATTCCTTAATATATAAAAAGCTTTTGAGTGAAAATATTTAACCAAATTCCTGACACAACTATATTCCATGGCTGCCCTTCTACCTTTCCATGTGGGGATAGTAAGATCCTGAAATTTTTTTAAGAATGTATTTTATTAACTAATTCAATTTATTCAATAAAGTTTGTCCTAATCAGAGATTTTATGTCTTTTGGTCAGGTCTGGTAAATTGTACCATTTCAAGAATTTGTTAATTTCATCAAAATTGGCAAATGTATTGGCATATAATTATAAACAATTCCTCTTATTATGTTTTAAATATTTATAATATCTTTAGTTATGCTATCTGTTTTATTCTTTTGGTAACTTGGGTTTTCTCTGTTTTTCATGAAAAATCTTGTAATATAATTTTGAATAAGTATTATCAACTAAAGTCTACATTTTACTCAGATTTCCTTGATATTTACCTATGTGACATTTTCTGTTCAGAATCTCATTCAGGATAGTTTATTACATTTCATTGTTATGTTTCATTATTCTTCTACAGTTTGTGACAGTTTGTTAGACTTTCTTTGATTTTGATCACCTTGACGATTTTAAGAATAATGGGTGGTATTTTGTAGGAGATCCTTTATTTGGGATTTGTTAGATGTTTTTCTCAAGATTACACTGGGATTATGGGTTTTGGGGAGGCAAACCATAGAGATAAAGTACCTTTCTCATTGACTCACTGTTGATGTTAAACTTGATCACCTGGTTGATGTAGTGTTTGTCAGGTTTCCTCTCTATAAAGTTACTCCTTTTTTCTCCTCTTTCCATACTATATGCTTTTATAGGAAGTCACTGTCGTCTACAATATGGAATAGGAAGTTAGGCTTCACCCCCTTAGAGGCTCTCTTAGTATTCCAGTCCTTGTCTTTTAGTTGGTTTGTGCTGCTGTAACAGAACATCACAGACTGGGTAATTTGTAAAGGACAGAAATTTATTTCTCACAGTTCTAGAGGCTGGGAAGTTCAATACCAAGGTACTGGTATCTATGAGGGCCTTCTTGCTCTGCTCTCACATGGCAGAAGGCATCACATGGTGGGAGGGCAAAGAGAGGATGACAGAGACCACACCTAAAAACTCTTTTATTAAAGCATTAAATCCAAACATGAAGGTGGAGCCCTCATGAACTAATCACCTCTTAAAGTTCTCACCTCTTAATATTGTTACAATGGTGATTACATTTCAACATGAGTTTTGGAGGAGACATTCAAACCATAGCACCTTGTGATTAAATTTAATGAAATACTGCAACGCAATTCAGACAGGACTACTGGTGGTCCAAACCCTTTATGAATTTGCCTGGCTTGGGTCACCCCACCAGTTAATAAATGATGATGAATACTGAGGGCAAAGGGAAATATGGAATGGGTAGTGGAAGGAGATAGTTATAAATAAAGGCTAACAATCACATGACTAGTTACAGAAACTAGACCTGTAACTTATATGAATTTTTAAAATTTAATTAAAAGGATGCTATTGCATATGTGTGCAGCAAATCTTTGTTTTCTACCCACCTTTATCCTCTTATTATCTAACATAAAATGTATTGACTACATCATGTATTTGAATATTGTACATACATTTACACTGCATTTAAGTTATAGGCTATATAACTTTACAATGCATTTAAGTTATAGGCTATAAAGGAAAAGATTAAATGTTGTTATGGACTTTGCATCATTTTCCAGGGAAAGACTTAGAGCATTTTTTGTTGTAGGCAGGATAGTTATTATCATGTTAGGTGGAAGTATGAATTTGCTCTTTTTTTATTCGTAGATTAAGTATGATGTAAGGAGATGAGTATGGGTGGCACACTGACAAAGGGCGGACATGCGATGGTTAATTTTATATCAGCTAGCCTGGTCCGTATGGCTCAGATATTTGGTCAAACCTTTTTCTGGATGTTCTGTGAAAGTGCTTTTAGGATAAGATTAACATTTAAGTCAGTAGACTTTGAGTAAAGCAGATTATCCTTCATTATGTGGATAGGCCTCATCCAATCAGCTAAAGGCCTTAACAGAACAAAGACTGACTTCCCCTGAACAAGAAGCAATCTTGACACCAGGTGGCCTTTGGAGTTTGTTCTTGACTCTTCCCTAGATCTCCAGCCTGCTGTCTATTACTGCATATTTTGGTCTTGCACCTCCACAGTTGCATGAGCTGATTTCTTAAAATTTCTCTGTCTCTCCCCATACATACATATATATGTATATCCTATTTGTTCTGTTTCTCTGGCGATCCCTTATGAATACAGAGCCCTTAATATATTAATCATATTTGTTTTAAATTTTCTATCTGATAATTTCAAAATTAGTGTCCTATGAGAGTTGGCTTTGATGATTGCCTTGTCTCTTCAGGCTGTGTTTTTTCTTGCCTGTGGCATACCTTGTAATTTTTAGTTGAAAGTTGGGTATGTTATATGAGGTAATAGGAAACTGAGATATATAGGTCTTCAGTGTGAGGATTTATATTATTTTGATGAGGATTTGGGCTGTATTTAATAGTTATTCCAGCCACAGACACCAGAGGTTTCAAATTCATCTAACATCTTTCTTTCCATCTGCCCTCCTTATCTTGGCCCTCCCGAAGTGCTCCTCTTCAGAGAGTGTCTGCATCTTGCAGCCCTATCATTCTCTGTTCAGCTATTGGTGTGGTTCTTGGTGGTATGGTGATAAGGTGTGAGGGAAGAGGGGTTTCTAGAATCTTCTGATGAAGTCTCAATCTTTGATTGGCTTGTGTCTCAGGGCTGCAACTAAGAGATGAGAGAAAAAGGAACGAGTTAGGCAGAGAGCTACAGCAAGTCCTTGGTCGAATTCCTTTTTCAACAAAGGAACAGCTTGAAAGACCAAGCTGCAAGCAAAGATAAAGGGGCTAGGTCCACCATAAAAATGCCTTTTGTATAACCAACAAGGGTCACAGACAAGGGGAGTTGCACAGAACCAGGCACGTCCATCCATCCACAGTGGAGAACTGCACCCCCTAACACATGCACAATAAGGGAAATTAAGCAACATGGAGTAACTTAGGCTAAGAATCTGCATGCACACGAAGTCCTTGCCCGTGCCTATGGCCTGAATGGTATTGCCTAGGTTTTCTTCTAGGGATTTTGTGATTTTAGGTCTAAAATTCAAGTCTTTAATACACCTTGAATTGATTTATGCAGCCATAAAAAAGGATGAGTTCATGTCCTTTATAGTGACATGGATGAAGCTGGAAACCATCATTCTGAGCAAACTATGGCAAGAACAGGAAACCAAACACCACATGTTCTCACTCATAGGTGGGACTTGAACAATGAGAACACAGGGACACAGGGTGGGGAACCTCACACACTGGGGCCAGCCAGGGGGTGGGGAAAGGGGGTAGGGATAGCACTAGCAGTTATACCTAATGTAAATGACGAGTTAATGGGTGCAGCACACCAACATGGCACATTTATACATATGTAACAAACCTGCATGTTGTGCACATGTACCCTAGAACTTAAAGTAAAATAAAAAAAAAGAACCCACAGAATGAGAGAAAATATCTGCAAATTATGTATCTAATAAGGGATATGTCTCCAGACCATATAAAGAGCTCTTATAAATTATCAATAAAAAGTCAACCTAAAAAAAAAAAAAGAATCTGCACCCACACTAAAAGGACAGGAAGGAGCTGTCAGGAATTCGCACCTTATGCAAATGAAACACTTAACCCTAACCAGTTTTTTATGCCTTATGTAAATGAAACACTCCTCTCTACTAACCTGTTTATAAAAGCCTTTGTATGCAACTGTAGAATGGCAACCCCTTTTTGTCTTCACTGCAGAGAGCTTTCTTCTTTCACCTATTACATTTTCACTCCATCCTCACCCTGTGTTCATGCTCTTTAATTTTCTCTGTGGTGAGACAAAGAACTGGGGTCTCACTTCAAACAATAAAATTGAAACATTCTGGTGCATTGGCAAGACTGCAACGTAACTTTTCACAAATGTTTTTCCAGTGATGTGGCTTGTGCATTCCCTGTCTCTTACTCCCTACTTTGGCCATAGTATTCCAAATACAGTTCCTGGTATCCCTGATTCCTGCTAATTATATTTTTCCTCCTCTCCTTCCTTTTCCTCCCCACATTCATCCCCTCACCTCCATAGGTGAGATAGCAAGGCTGGAAAGAGCTGTGGTATAAAGTAATTTTCTCAGAACTGTTCTCTGGGCAAAGTCCTTTTTACTGGAGATTAGACCTTCATTATGGGGAAGGTTGTGGAGATATTTTACAATGGTTACTGTTTCTCACCTCCTGCCAGAAATAGGAGGGGATCTTTCTTGGATCCTTATCGTGAGAACCAGATAGGGTTCACTGAGGGAAAGCATGGGATCCTGGTGGCTCCCCTAAGACTGAAACCCCCAAAACTTTGTGTCTCTCACTCTAGTCTTACACTCAGCCATCATCAGTAGGAATACATCATAACTGACATTTAAGTTTATGGCTACAAGGGCTTCTCTTCTGGATAAGCGGATCTTGGCTGTGGTGTCTTTGTTTTTACCTGTTCCTCCAGGTTTTGCAGTACCAGTTGGCCTCACAACTGTAGTTCTGTGATAGGTTTGAAAAAATTAGTTTGTCTGAACTTTTCTCATTTTAAACACAGGAATGATGACTACCAAGTTCTTTACATGATGGAAATAAAATAGGAAGGGCTAGGAAATATTTTCCTGTGGTCAAAGAAACAATTCTGAAATAATTTAGTCATTTCATTTTTGTTGATGTGTGGTTTACAAACCAGCTTATCTTCAATTTTGTGCATTTGAAAAGAATGTAAATTCTGTATTCTCCATTTGGGGTGTCGTATAAATGAGATCAAGTTTTTAATCATGTTGTTTAAATTTCCTAAATCTTTACATGAGTGTTATTCATTTATTCTATTATTTATTGTGTTGAATATATTTATGAAGTTGACTATTTCCATTTTACTACATTTCCTGAGGATAAAGCGTTCATGCAACAGCAACACATATCTGCATATATTGCATTATGCATATAATGGCTTAACTATATGCAGATTTGCAATTACTATATGTGTTGCTGTTGCATGAACTCTTTATCCTTAGGAAATGTCCCTATTTACCACTACTTATAATTTTTTACTTCAAATTTTATTTGTCTGATATTTATATAGCAACTGAACCATTCTGCTCAATGCTTGTTGGCATGAATTTTTTCATAATTCTACTTTTGGTCTTTCTTTGTCTTCATACATTTATGGAAAAGGCAATTGCATTTCGTTTCTGTTTACTAGTTTATTTTAATCAATTTCCATCATCTTAGCCTCTTATTTGGAATATTTAGTCTCTTTACATTGCTAATTTTTCTGATTCAAGATTTAAGCCACTTTTGTGTTTATTATTCCTTGAGTTCGTAGACACTTTTAAAACCCATAGGTTCGTATCTTTCTTCCATTGTGGAAAATCCTTGTTCATTATCCCTTTAAATATTACTTCTATCCCATTCTCTCCTCTCTTTCTGGGAGCTCAATCACACATATGTATGAACATTTCAAAACCACATCACAAGTCTTTACACCCTTATCACATTTTTCATTTTTGTCCTTTCTGTGGATCTGTTTATATATGATGTATTGATCTATTTTTTAGCTCACTAATATTGTCTGTACTATTTCTGATTTATTTTTAAATCAAATTTTTAAGTTCCATGAAATGTTATACTTCAAGTTATGAAACATTTTATTCTTTTGTCTACAAGTAATATTCTGAGGAAATTAGTATTTTTCTGCCTCATATTCTACTCTATTTTCTTCTAAATCTTGTCTGATGACTCTAATAGATGGTCAAATTTATTTTGTTTCTACTGTCAGTTTTTCTCTTGTTTATCCACCATATGATCCTGTCTCTTCACATGCCTGGTAATTCTTGATTGAATGCAGGGAAGCATTGTTATATATCATGCTATCTTTCTCCAGCAAGAGTCCACTCTTTCCTTTGTAAGGAGGAAGCTGATTAGGTTAACTCAATCAGGTATGAAGCTGAGGCAAGGCTGGGGATTTGTTTTGGTAAGAGCTAATCTACCACTACATTGTTCCTTTGCTTATACAGAATGTCAAGGCATTCATTTTATGTGTTCACCAGGATGCCTCTCCCTGGAAGAATCTAACCTCTAATCTTTTCTCTTCAGCACTAGAAAACGATGGTCTAATTTCCTGAGATAGTACTGTTAGCCCTTTGACCTCCTGTGCTCTGTAGCATAGGAATTTGATAAATGTCTTGAGGTGTAAAGTGATTGTATGTACCAATTTTGTTACTCCAGCTCTATAAAACCACTAAAAATTCTCCTGGTCCTGCTGGCCCCCAGCTGGAGCCCTCTGTCCAGACAAAGCCTAGACTCTAATCAATTTGCCCTCACCAGAAACAGAAAATATCTCCAGGGAGGAAATGGATGCGGACAATCAGTGTACCAATTTGTAATTCTCACATTTCAGAAATAGTCCCTTTTATTGAATATTGCTTCAAATATTTCTGATGTTTTTAAACATATATCTTTAAAAAGTTTTTTAAAAGTCTTTTCCTGCATGTCTGCTGGACACTTTGCCATTATATTAGGCAATAGAAATCTGTTCATATAACCACCACCATTTGGTACCTCCAAGCAGGGCCTGAAGCCTGCCCTGACCTAGGTCTTTTGGTAACCAGTATCTTTTCTGGTTCTCCTTATTATTTCCCTTTGCATGATCCTCTCCAAAATTAAATATATTCATGCCATTCTTTCATTATACTTATTGAATTTTTTAAAAATCTTTGCTTCAAAGTATTATTCAACCACAACAACTATTTTCTAGGCATTGACTAAAGGAAAAAAACCACGATCTCTGTATTCCAGTAGATAAATCTATGTATACGAAACAGTATATGGCTATTCGACATCTCACTTTAATCAACATTACTTTCACCATGACTACTCCTCATACTGCAACATACTATGTGTGTTAGGCTGTTCTTGCATTGCTGTAAAGAAATAACTGAGACAGGGTAATTTGTAAAGAAAAGAGGTTTAATTGTCTCATGGTTCTGCAGGCTGTACAAGAAACATGGTACCAGCATCTGCTTAGTTTCTGGAGGGGCCTCAGGGAGATTTTACTCAAGGCAGAAGGTGGAGCATGCATCTCACATGGGGAGAATGGAAGCAAGAGGGAGTGGGAGGAGATATTTAATACTTTAAACAACCAGATCTCCTGAGAACTCACTGCTGCGAGGACAGCACCAAGGCTTGCAGCATCTGCCTCCATGAACCAAACACCTCCCATCCAGTCCCACCTCTGACAATGGGGATTGCATTTCTACATGAGATTTGGGCAGGGACAAATATCCAAGCTGTATCACTGATGTCTCAAATTATACTTTTGTTTTCTAAAGGTATAGAGCTTATTTTGGTCTTACTGTCTTTAGTGTATAGATCATATTTCCCCGCTCTCTATATAACTCTTATTCTTCCTTCAAAATTCTGCTCAGTAAATACAGCTTTAAATCTCATCTCTTTCTTCCTCTCATTCTTCCGTATGCTGATTAGGGAAAAATAATCCTTTCAAAATAATACGTATTTCAAAAATTCACAATTGCTTAGGAAAAATAATTATTTCTTCTACATATATAACAGTTCGTAATTTGCATCAAATTCCACATAATAGCTAGAATAGAATAGCTTCTATTAAAAGGTAAATGGAAATCATATTTTTAAAAAGTATTAGTTAATCTCATTATGTCCTTGGTAGTAATTAATCTAAGTCACACTTGGAAAAGTATGAATAATTGCCAAATACATTAAAAATTATATTTCCTTTTCTTAGCAAATTTATATAAAATATCTATTTACAGCAATATACTTAAATAGATTATTCTACTGAGATGCAAGTCATATTGAATACTAACTTCTCGGGCAAAAAAGCAACTATCTTCAATTTAACATATGGAGTAGCATTTTAAAACTTACCCTAAAACTTATTTACAAAATATTTTTACCTATTAATTGGAAGACCAGATCATTGCTACCACACTAGTAACTCCCCCTATTTTAGGTGTCATATTTGTCTATGAAATCAAATGCTTTTTGTAATATGAATATCTTTGTTCTCAATAAAGTGAGTTCTGTGGGTTAAGTTCTGTGGGTTGAACAAAGTTTCTATGTAAAAAAGGCTAAGTTTTTTTTCTTTGCCCTAGCAAAAAATATTGTTGAAAATTTATATTTTTAATATTTTGTTACATCCAATAATTTGGCAGGGAGGTGGGAGATGGTGCATCTAAATCAAGTGTACATTCCATAGCTCTGTTACATATACAAGGGGAACTACTGAAACCAGGTCATGTAAAGTTAAATTATTGCTTATTGGAAGAAATTAAAAAGCAGCAAAACAAAACAAAACCCACAGTGCACGTATTTCCCCATTGTTCCATTGTAACACAGAGAGATATACTTTAACTGGGTATTGCTGAACCAGTTGAACCGTAGAGAAAGCTTCAGAAGAGGAACTGAATCCACATAAAACTGCATTATTTGTAAAGAAAGCAGGGCAGAAAACATCTGGGAGACTGGGAGCTCCTTGGTCTAGAAAAGGGATTTGTTAAAGAAGGGGAACTTCTGAAACTCAGCGCTTCTATCAAATTGTTTTACTTTGAGCTAACTCAGGTTTGCTGTGGCAGCTCCTTGATAATCAAAGAAAGGGAAAGCAGTGAGCCTTCAGGGCATCATTCTGATCTTTATATAATACTGAATTTAATTTAAAAACCTCTAAAATGCAGTTTTGAATAATTTCATAGTGCAAAGATGCAAAGTTATGTTGAGTAAATAAGCACATGTATAAATATATGTTCAACATCTATATCTCTTTGACCAGATTCGTTTAGATTAAGGTGTTTGGCTAATTTATTATTTCTAGTTCATTGAGGATTAATTCATTTATGAAGATAAATAATTTTCATTGTGATTGTATAAAAGAACAAAATGGAAGCAATGTAATTAAAATTCGCTTTGGAGATATTTTCAATAAAGGGAAATTGGTTATTAAAATTTACAGTATAAATAACAAATTAGATCACTTTGAAAAGAGAGGTTTGGAAGGTTTTCTTGAAATTGTATTATGCATGGCAAGTCAGTTTCAATAAGATTGTATATATATTTATATATATAAAATATTTTTTAAAACCGTAACAATTTTGGGTATAATTTTATTTAATAAAGAATTACATTGCTTCATTCACATACTAAATCTAGGAACTCAGATCACTTCTGAGCTCTGCATTTTGTTCCAGGCATCTGGTACAATAAGATCACTAGAGTGTTGCCATTGTTCTTACTTCCTCTTTTTCTCCTACCAGGTTATTTAAATGCTCTCCCATTCTTGAAAAATACAAATTGTATTTTCTTTTGTATAGGCAGACACCCCCATTAGAAAGTTCCCTTAAATTGATATTTGCCTCCCTTCTCAATCCTCAATTCTAGCAAAGCTAATTATCCAATCTTGGCATCTGTGAAGAGAGCTCTAGCTTCTGAACACAGTCTGCAGAAAAGTGATCTGTGCTGTCACAGAGATAGTAACAACTGTGTATTCCAGGAGTTCAAGGTCTGAGAACTTTTAGGACAACCTTGATTAGTCATGAATTGCCAACTCGAGTTCTAGTTTCTTTTCCATGTTGGTGTCTAGGACTTGGAAATCTTTACAGCATTCTGTGGCCACTGAGAGGGCATTGGAGGATGTTCCTACAGATTGTTAAATTACACAAAGTGGTTTTGTTTTAGGCTATTTTTAGAGTTTACAATGTCACCAAATAAATACCATTACAGCTCTAGCTCCAGTAATTTTTCTGATATGCAATGAATGCTTTGATTTTTTTTCCAAAAGTGCATTTTACAGAATGTGTTAACTCCAACTATGGTAGTTCTTTGGTCTCTTTGTATTGCAATCAGTGGAGGGCTTTTTTTTTTCTCCAAACATTTATTTTAATATCTATAAAAGATGTCTTTTCAACGAAGTGGTGGACCCTGTCGTTGAATGTAATGTGTCCTTTATTTTTTCAGTGTGAGAGCTGATAATAGTTTTATCAGAAGAGAGTAATATATTGAATTTATTTTCTTTCTTTTTAACAAATATTTTCAGATTTATTTTTGAAAATTTTCTACCGGATGAATTTAAACTATTTTTTCTTTGCATCCAAAATGCAAGTTTTGGGATAAGTTTTCTTATTTCTTAAACTACCACAGGGATTTTAAGAAAATACCATAAGAGTTTTAAAAGCCAGTATTTTGGAAAGTGTTCTGCCACACCTCATGTGCAGATCATGGATATGAAGCTACCCATGGCAGAAAATTAATAGACCATCTTAATGACCCTCTGATTTTTCCTGTTGCTCAAGCAGCTGACTCAATCCCTAACAACTATAATTAAACAGAGCAATATGTCAAGGAAGATAGCTGTTCTTGTTAATTTGGTAAACCACCATATTCGCTTTTCCTATTATGGTCTGTGGCTGACACAGTCTTTAGAGCTTTTTGCCAAAGCAAACTGCCAGGGATTAAAACTCTAAGCAAACAGCCTGTAGAATACAGTTGAAGATGCTGGAGAATTGTGGCATCACCTCACTATTTTCAGTTTTGAAACTAGATGTTCTTGGGACAAATACAATAAAGAAATATGATTATGTTTTTAAGTTGAAAAAAATACCACAAGTTTCTATGTTGTTGTTTTCTGTAACTGAATCTCACAATGGATCAGTTGGAAGCTACTCTTTCATAATACTGGAGAGAGGTGCTCCAAGCAGTTTGTTCACCTGAAAACTATTATCAGGTAAGTCAAATTATCTTGTTAAATGGACACCTCCTATTCTTTGGTGCCCTCACAGCTTTCCTCCATTGTAGCCCTCACCTATAGTCCACTTTGAGCAGGCAGGTCCTTCCTGTCTGAAAACCAACTTACACGAAACAGAAATAGTTTAATTCGGAAACAGGACTAATGCATATGCATAGGTGTGAACATAGAGCAAAACACTTTGCAGCACAGTTACCAGGTAATGTCTATGTTTCGGTTGTGGTAGGTAAATAGCAGTGACAATCAGAAGAAGGTTAACACTTTCTAGTTAAAATAACCTCTAAGAATTTACACACTGAATATATACAATTGCTGAGCTGATGTTGCAACTAGAGGTTTTATGACATCCTTATCTTCTTGATTGAGATTTTCACAAATAAAATGAGAATTATAGCCAGGCGCCGCAGCTCACGCCTGTAATCCCAGCGCTTTGGAACGTGGAGGCGGGCGGATCACGAGGTCAGGAGATCGAGACAATCCTGGCTAACACAATGAAACCCCGTCTCTACTAAAAATACAAAAATTAGTCGTGCGTGGTGGTGCGCGCCTGTAGTTCCAGCTACTCTGGAGGCGGAGGCAAGAGAATCACTTGAACCTGGGGGGCAGAGGTTGCAGTGAGCAGAGATCGTGCCACTGCACTCCAGCCTGGGCGACAGAGTGAGACTCCAAATCAAAAAAAAAAAAAAAAAAAATTACAAAGCCCACTTCTTTCTGACTACACAGGTATGCAATTATTATGCCAATTAATTTACAAGCGTTGGCCGGGCGCGGTGGCTCACGCTTGTAATCCCAGCACTTTGGGAGGCCGAGGCGGGCGGATCACGAGGTCAGGAGATCGAGACCACGGTGAAACCCCGTCTCTACTAAAAATACAAAAAAAAAATTAGCCGGGCGTGGTGGCGGGCGCCTGTAGTCCCAGCTACTCGGAGAGGCTGAGGCAGGAGAATGGCGTGAACCCGGGAGGCGGAGCTTGCAGTGAGCCGAGATTGCGCCACTGCACTCCAGCCTGGGCGACAGAGCGAGACTCCGTCTCAAAAAAAAAAAAAAATAATAAAAAAAATAAAAAAAAATAAAAAAAAATTTACAAGCGTTAATAGTTAATCTCCTTTGTTTTTACTCCTCTCGTTCTTCCTTATCTGTAAAATTTAAGCTCCCAGGTAATGACAAGTGTAGTATTATTTATTTTCCTTCTTGTCTTCTACTACCACAGTTTGCCGTCCAGCTATTAGTTAATTTCTAACTTTGCTCATCCCAATTTTTAAAACCAGAAAATAAGGCAATTTTTGGGTGTAGAAATATGTTCTACATCTCTTGAAATATTAGAACTCAAAACCAGAAACTCAAAAAATTGCCCTCTCTCTGTGCAAAAGTTTGTGCTTAACTTTATGTTAAAAATCAGAGCTCCTATGCTTTGTCCCATTTTAAAAACATCCTCTTATTAAAAACCACTTTATTAAGGATGTTCCATTACAGGAGAAGAAAACTGGCTCTCTAAACGAAATATATGTGTTTCATACATTTTCATTGGCAACGGCTGGACAGGAAAATCAATTTTAATGAACATTTTCTGGGCATTTCTGGGTCATTGTGACTGTACTTTGGTTGTAAAAGCTAGAAAAATGTGTTGGCAGACACAAAGTGATACATAAATTTATTTTTTATAAATAATTTTAGAAATGCTGCATAAACTTTCATCCCTAGTAAGATAAATCTCCCATAAAGCAATTTTATAATACCTGGTATCCTGATTGCCCAAGCAATAGACTTGTATGAGTAATGAGTGGCTTATTAGTTATGCCACTGTGCACTTTAATGTTTCTTAAGTAACCTGGATGAAAAGACAAATTTTAGAAAATTTCTCCAGAGAAAAAATGTATGTTTGAAAAAACTTGAAAATTGTGTATGTATGGTATCCACTGAAAGCCAGATTTGAACCTTTTACATTACTCGGTGACCTTTTCACCGAAAGAACAAAAGTGAAGACATTCAAAGACAATAATAATCCAAAAACAATAACCGGCGTTCAAAGACAATAGTCAGCCAAATGATTGAGTTGCTTTTCTCTAACTCCAAATATCTTTTGGTCTGTTTCAATCATTTTTGGACACTCTCTGTTTTATTGCTCCAATTTATTGTCATTGCTATGGAATTAAACATATAAAATGCTCTTTTTAAACCTAAGTTATTGGGGTGATATTTCAGAGTATTGCCAAGAAGGCTGTAGGATCAATTGGGGAAGATTTGATGATTAGAAACCCAGTGTCAGACTTGAAATTTTTAGGCAGCTGTTAACTTTCCAACCAATCTTTCCAATTCATCCATTACTTGGATCAATAAAAAGAACCCCAGGAAAGAGAGCATCTGTTTCACCACTTTATGTCACCTGCTCACCCCTGGACTTCAGATGGACAAGACGCTTCAAATATGGAGCCACCCTACTCCCACAAAATGAAATGTAAAAGAGAAACGAGGTGTGATGTAAGGAAGTGTGGTGAAAAGAAAACTGTCTAACCAATTAGCAACAGCAGTATCCAACAACCAATATTCACTATGCTCAGTTTCTGAGGTGCTGAGCTTAACAATATGTTATTTAATATTAAAAATACTCAGCTGCTTTTTATTTTGCAAGGGTGAGATTTCTGAGTTTTAAATTATTTATCTATTTAGAGAATCAAGTAAGAAGAATACAAATGTCCTTTTGTATCACCCTAAACAAGAATCAATAAAATAACCCCCCGCCAAATGCTTTGCTTGTATGCAGAATCTTTTGCTGTTTACAAAGCATTTTAGCACCTATTATCTTATTTGTCTCTATTCAATCACAGGTTTAGTGGTAAAAGCATGGCTTTTTGTATTATTTTACAGATGAAAATGACTCGATAATCAGAAAAATAGCTCTAAATGTAGAAAGGGCAATTCGAGAAATAGAAACAATACTGTCTTGTTTTCACGGAGGTAGGGGAAAGAAACAGAGAGGGCTGAATCAGTAGGCGCTGCATGAGCCTCTAGCGTGCTATGTGTTTTCGCAGTTACTGAAGTGTTCATGCAAAGACAAGTCACAGTCAGAAACGTTTAGGGTGGCTTGGCAAAAAGACAAGACTTTAAATGAAGAAAATGTTATATTCAACCTTTAAATCACTTGGCTAGGCAGGGTGCCATGGCTCACGCCTGTAGTCCCAGCATTTTACGATCGCTTGAGGCCAGGAGTTTGAAACCAGCCCAGAAAAAATGGCCAAACCCTGTCTCTAGAAAAAAAATTAACTGGACGTGGTAGCATTTGCCTGTGGGCCCACCTACTCTGGAGGCTGAGGTGGGAGGGTCATCTGAGCTGGAGGAAGTTGAAAGTGTAGCGGAGCGGAGATTACGCCACTGCCCTCCAGCCTGGGCACAGAGCGAGACTCTGTCTCAATAAATAGATAAATAAATCACTTGGACACTTGGATACACGAAACTTTGGTCTATTTTTTTTTTTTCCATCCAAGAAGTCCGTGTTAACCAGCATTGCTTTTATAACCTTCCTTGCATGCTGAATATATTCTGTACTCTTTCAGCATGTTTGTATTTTGTATACTATATAGTCAAAATTTAATATGGAGAGTATTTTCCAGATGAGAAAATATAAATCTATATCCAATGTATTGTTGAAGATATAATTTCAGATGGTAGCCAAAACCCAGAAATGATTACTTACGCTTGGCTGATTAGTCAGAAAACAAATTTCCAATCTTTCTGGGATGTAAGACTAAAATCCAAACATTTGCTACTTTTAAGAGAAAACTGAATTTCTCCTTGATGTTACATAACATAGAACCAAATACATATTTACTTTCAAGCAGATATATAACTGATTTTGCAGAGAAACTACCTTTCTGATCAAGTTTCAATTTTTAAAGTTTCTAATTTCAGTATGGAGTAGACACAAAGGGCTATTTACAAAATTTACATAATTTAGAAAGAATAATGTTACAATGATCAGCAATGTACTTACCACTGAATTTAAATCGAGACTATTATCATTTTTGAAGATCCTTTATGCCCTGTTCCTCTACTTCCTTTCTTCTTCAGAGGTAACCATTATCCTAAAGTTTACACTTTTCATTTTTTGCTCTTCTTAGTAGTATTATTGTGTCCGAAATTGGTGGGTTCTTGGTCTCACTGACTTCAAGAAGGAAGCCGCGGACCCTCGCGGTATTACAGTTCTAAAGGCTGCGTGTCTGGAGTTTGTTCCTTCTGATATTTGGATGTGTTTGGAGTTTCTTCCTTCTGGTGGGTTCGTGGTCTCGCTGGCTCAGGAGTGAAGCTGCAGACCTTGGCGGTGAGTGTTACAGCTCTTAAGGCGGCGCGTCTGGAGTTGTTCGTTCCTCCTGGTGGGCTCGTGGTCTCGCTGGCTTCAGGAGTGAAGCTGCAGACCTTCGGGGTGAGTGTTACAGCTCATAAAAGCAGTGTGCACCCAAAGAGCGAGCAGTAGCAAGATTTATTGCAAAAAGCGAAAGAACGAAGCTTCCACACCGTGAAAGAGGACCGAGCAGGTTGCCACTGCTGGTTCGGACAGCCTGCTTTTATTGTCTTAACTGACCCCACCCACGTCCTGCTGATTGGTAGAGCCGAGTGGTCTGTTTTGACAGGGCGCTGACACAGGGTGCTGATTGGTGCATTTATCATCCCTGAGCTAGACATAAAGGTTCTCCACGCCCCCATCAGATCCGTTAGATACAGAGTATGGACACAAAGGTTCTCCAAGGCCCCTCCAGAGCAGCTAGACACAGAGTGCCGGTTGGTGTGTTTACCATTCCTGAGCTAGACATAACGGTTCTCCACGTCTCCAGCAGACTCAGGAGCCCAGATGGCTTCACCCAGTGGATCCTGCACCGCGGCTGCAGGTGGAGCTGCCTGACAGTCCTGCGCCGTGAGCTCGCACTCCTCGGCCCTTGGGTGGTCGATGGGACTGGGCGACGTGGAGCAGGGGGTGGCGCTCCTCCGGGAGGCTCCGGCCGCACAGGAGCCCACGGAGGCGGGGGAAGGCTCAGGCATGGCGGCTGCAGGTCCTCAGCCCCGCCCCGCCCCGCGGGAAGGCAGCTAAGGCCCGGCCAGAAATTGAGCGCAGCGCCGGTGGGCTGGCACCGCTGAGGGACCCAGTACACCCTCCGCAGCCGCTGGCCCGGGTGCTAAGTCCCTCATTGCCCGGGGCCAGCAGGGCCGGCCGGCTGCTCCGAGTTCAGGGCCCGCCAAGCCCACGCCCACCCGGAACTCCAGTCGGCCCCGAAGCGCCGGCGCACAACCCTGGTTCCCGCTCGCGCCTCTCCCTCCACACCTCCCTGCAAGCTGAGGGAGCCGGCTCCCGCCTTGGTCAGCCCAGAAAGGGGCTCCTCAAGTGCCGCCAAAGTGGGAGCCCAGGCGGAGGAGGCACTGAGAGCGAGCGAAGCCTGTGAGGACTGCCAGCAGGCTGTCACCTCTCACTATCACATATGTTAGTATTATTACATGTCACATATGCTAGTAGCCCTAAGCACTTTTTTTTCATTTTTTTCATTTCTAACTTTATAAAAAGAGAATCACAATGCATTCATTCTGCATTTTTTTTTGACTGAGCATTCTTTTTCAGATTTTTGCTCTATGGTACTTATAATTCTTTAATTTTTCTAGCTGGGTAGTGTTATGAAAACAATAATTTATTTATCCTTTCTCATTTTTCCATTTATTTGCTAACACAAAATGGAATATTGTGAAATTTTTGGAGGTGTCTCCCAGTGCACATATGAAGTTGATCCTCTAAGGTAAATACCTAGGATTGGAATTGCTGTTTTATTGATATTCGCATCTTCAAATTTAGTATGAAAATGCCTATAATAGTTTGTGTTCCTGAGAAGCAGGCCATGAAACAACGAACCAAGTATGAGTAGTTTATCTGGAAGGTGATCCCAGAAGAAAGAGATATAAAAGGAAACAAATTCAGCTAGTTCAAAACAATTATTCAGCCAGTAATGGGTGAATTTTCAAGGAAGTTACCATTGTGGATAACTGGTACTTAATGCTACTGAGACCCTGTCATAATCAGTGTAGCATGTGGCTGGGCTTCAGAAATATCCAGTCTTAAGTGTGAGGGAGCTGGAGCATTTATATACCAAATTTCCTGTTATTGGTTGAACGCTGCTCCGAGGGCCATTAATTCTCTAGCGCTGCTGGCCTGCCCTGCCTGTGTGCTGTGCTGTGCATTCCTGGAGTGAGTCTATGTAGATAAAACTCTCATGCAAAAATATGCAGATGCTGGCAACTTGAAGCCAAGCTTACTTACACCAAAATGGCGGGGCCAGAGAAGATAGCACAAAAACATCTGTTAAGTATTAATTTTCTCTTTCTCCAAAGCGTTGTAAAAAGTCACATGTTAAAAATATTCGGATTATGCTACATTGTCAACAACATTTGACATTATCAATTTTTTTTACTTTAAATCTGTTGAAATGAAATGATATTAATCCCTGGATTTCCATCATCTCTTAAAGTTTTATTGTACAGTGGCAGTACAGACAGTATTTCCAAGAAGATGTTATGTGAATAGAAGGAAAGCAATGCGGCAGGAGAAAGAGACAGGAGAAATATGCATAAAGAAGTTTTTTTGTTCTTAAAAGTAGGGATAAACAACAGTATATCTGTTTCCTTTTAAGAATTATCCAGTAAAATGGGAGAACTTATGATGCAGGTCAAAGAAAGAGTCGATGGAAAGATTTCCTTGGTACATTAAAAAGATGGAATCTAGTGCACCAACAAAAGTTTTGTTTTTAGCTAGGAGCATGGGTAATTTTCCCTTAGCAACTGGATGAAATTCCCCAGTCAGGCCATCTGAACCATGATTTTTCTTTTTGGGAGGATTTTAAAGTACAAATTCAATCTTCCATAAATTTAGGGATATTCAAGTTATTGATTTCTCTTAAGTGAGTTTTCCTGATTTTTCTCTTTGAAGGAATTTGTCTACTTCATCTCAGGTTTTAAATGTATTAACATAAAGTTGTTTATACTATTATTGTTATTTTTAATCTCTGTAGAATCTGTTGTGGTGCCTAATATGCCTTCCCTAATACAAGTTGAGTTCCTGTTACGTGAAATGTTTGGGACCAGAGATTTTTGGGCTTTAAACTTGTTTTTGGATTTCGGAATATTTGTATAGACAATAGGAGTTATCTTAAGAATAAAACCCAACTCTAAAAATGAAATTCATTTATGTTTCATGTATGCCTTATTACACATTGCCTGAATGTAACTTTATACAACATTTTAAATAATTTTATATATGAAACAAAGTTTGTTTGCATTAAACTATCAGAAACTAAACGTTTCATTATCTCAGCCACCCACAAGGACAATCTGTGGTTGTGTGACATCACCATTGTTCCTGATACTGAATTTATATGTTACTAATAAGCAATCAGTTTCTTGCAATAATTCACACGTAAGTATTGAACGGTAAAAAAATATGTCATACCACTAATACTATGAAAAAATAATAAGTGCAGGGTAAATAAGCAGCACGGTTGCATCTCCAGAATCCCTGTGTCAGCTGTCAAACAACAGCAATAAAGCAATAACAAACAATGGCAGGCTTTCAGTCTCTAGTTACAATTCTGTGTTTTAATTTAAAGGTTATGGTACGATGCTTTTTTTTTTTTTTTTTTTTTGAGAAGAGACATCAGAAATAGTTGAGGGACCAGGAGGTGGTTCCTTTAGGGATAAGGACGCATTCTTTTGGGTGGTTTTTAAAATATTTTCCCCAGAGTTATCTGACTAATTAACAATAGGTTTTGTCTTAAAAGTCTCTCTTTGATTTTATAACCTGGCGTAATTTCTTGTACTTGTCTTCAATAAGCCCATCACACATTTTCACCATGTTATCTGTATTCGTCCATTTTTGCATTGTTATAAAGGTATACCTGGGACTAGGTAATTTAAAATGAGAAGAGGCTTAATTGGCTCATGGTTCTGCAGGCTTTACAGGAAGTATGGTGCTGGCATGTGCCCGATTTCTGATGAAGTCTCAGAGAACTTTCAATGGCAGAAGATGAAGAGGAAAGCCAGTGTCTCACATGGCTAAAGCAGAAGCAAAAGAGAGACAGTGGGAGGGAAGGTGCCACACACATTTAAATCACCAGATCTCGTAAGAACTCATTATCATGAAGACAGCACCAAGCCATGAGTGATCTGCCCCATGATCCAAACACCTCCTGCCCGACCCCACCTCCAGCGTTGGGGGTTACATTCAACATGAGATTTGAGTGGGGACAAATATACAAAATATGTCATTATCTCTAGGCGCTTTTTCTGCAGTGATAACACCATTGTCTTCATCATCTCTGTTATCACTATCACCTTGATTCAGAAACATTTTGGCAATTTCACCATCAGTCAATGAATGAGCAAATGGACACTTGTTATTAATTTTAAAAACTTCTTCAGCATCCAGTTCTTACAGCTTACTGACAAGCTGTGAAGGTATATTTTCACATATGTAAAGATGTCAGATGCCATTTTTTTTCTCACTTGACATGCAAAATTCTTTAAAGTCACTATCTTGTTCATCATCATCACTAAACGTAGTCACAGGCCAGAGGTTGTGCTAGGCATGCACAGCTGTGTCTTTAGTCACTGTGTTTCAAGCATTGACAACAGCATATTTGGCATTCTTCACTAAACTCCTTTTGAAAACCTTCCACACCCACACCTCTGTTCACTGCTGCTAGCATAATGTTTAAGAAAATGTTTTTATATGTACTTTACGTTGATGTAATAATGCCTTGGTCGCATGATTGAATTAATGAAGTTTCATTCGGAGAAAGTATGTGGCATAAATATGATTTTTGATGAGAATTTCAGCTGGATAATGAGCAGAACAGTTGTTAAGGAATAATAAAATCTTGCATTCATTGTCCAGTTCAACTTTCCTGCAGGGAGCATGAGCTGTCTGTACAAAATGTGAAACCAAACAGAAAAGATGTCCCTGGTGATCCATGCCTTTTTGTTAGCATAATAATGCACTGGTAAGAAATTCCCTCCTTGAAAACAATGAGGATGCAAGTTTTACCTATCACAGCAAGTTTACACTTATGTTTGCCCGTTGCATTAGCATATTTATTACTTATTAGCACAGTTATTCTGTCCTTGACATGCTTAATTCCTGTAAGGGCTGTCTCATCAGCTGTAGTCAGTGTCTGGCCAAGGCAATAATGCCCAAATAGTGATGTTTCATCGGCATTATAAGCCTGTTCTAATGTCAAATTTTCATCATCAATGAATTTATCTGCTGCTTTGTGATCACCACAAACAGCAGATGCTTTATTATCACAACTCTTTAAAAATGTAATGCCTTGTCTTTTCTTACATTTCTGCAACCAGCCTGCTGAATATTTATAGTTCCCTTCAATTTTCAGGTCACTGTGATAGATCTTGCTTGTTTCATGTTGAGCACCCCATTAAATGTCAGGCGTTTGCTATGACCCTGATGGATTTATTTTTTCAATACCTAATTGATACCTTTATTTTTACCTTTACATAGTGTTTCTATATTTTTCTATTAACTTCTGTTTACCTCTTTCAGCATGGAACTTCAATAGTTTATCTATCTGTTTCTTCAAGTTGTATATAATAGTCATTTCAACACCATACTCTTCTGTGAGGCATTTCACACTTAACAACACTGTGCAATTTCTTTAACAGCTTGATTTTTCTGTGCTATAGATAAACATCCTTCCTCTTTTTCTTATCATTGTTACTCATAGGGATATTTGCAGACCTTGTTGACATTTGAACAGTGTCTCTACACCACAGAGGAGAAGATAAAAGAAAGAACAGAGTGAGTAATGCATAAGGGTCTTGGCCCCACATGGGGAATGGTTGAGAAACCGGTTGTGAGCATGTTTGGCCTTCACATGTGCCATTATGTACATTCTGTTCCCTTTGTGGAAGTGCTTGCATGGGGAAATCTGGGCACATACAGAAAAGATACATCACAGCTACAGGGGATTGGGATGGTCTTTTGTCCTTTGGGGATTATCAAGGAAACGTGTTTTGACTACGACACATCACATAAGATAAGATGTGAAATTTTCCACTTGTGGTTTTGAATCGATACTGAAAAAATTTTATATTTTGGAGCAGTTCAGATTTAAAATTTTTACATTAGAGATGCTCAATCTTTATTTATAATTTACATCTTCTTATAGTCTGATTAGAGATTTATCAATGGACTGAACTTTGCAAATAATTTTTTCCTATTTTTTTCTACTTATATTTCATCAATTTGCATTTGAATCTTTAAAATTTTCTATTTTGCTTACCTTTTTTAAAATATGCTTTTCTTTTTTTCAGTTACTTCATGTGGAATTTAAGGTCACTAAATTTAGATATTGCTTCTTTTCTAATGTAGTCAATTAGTGCTATGAATTTCCCTCTCGAGATTGTTGCAACTGCATCTTGTGATCTTTTTTCCTTTTCATTTGTTCTCATTTTCATTGAGTAAAATTACTTTTTAATATTAATTTGAACTTCATTTTTGACCCATGACAACTTAGAAAAGTATTGTTTCCAAATATTTGAGTATTTCTAGAGAACTTCCAGTTACTGGTTTTTATATTTAGTCAATTTTGTTAGATAATTACTTCATATAATTTGAATCCTCTGAAATTTATTGAGTCTTTCCTAATGATCTAAAATATGATTACTATTGATAAGTGTTCTATGTGAACTTTAAAGCTATGTGTACACTGCTGTCGTGGAGAGTGCATATAAAGCCTGATTAGGTCAGGTTTATTAAAGATGGTGCTCAAGTATTCTATATTTTTTATTATTTTACAGTTCTCTTTTGTTTGTTTGTTTTGGATTTTTTTTAAATTATACTTTAAGTTCTGGGATACATGCGGAGAATGTGCAGATTTGTTACATAGGTACACACGTGCCATGGTGGTTTGCTGCACCCATCAACCTGTCATCTACATTAGGTATTTCTCCGTCCCCTAGCCCCCTACGCCCTTACAGGCCCCAGTGTGTATTGTTCCCCTCCCTGTGTCCATATGATATCATTGTTCAACTCTCACTTATGAGTGAGAACATGTGGTGTTTGGTTTTCTGTTCTTGCATTAGTTTGCCGAAAATGATGGTTTTCACCTTCATCCATGTCCCTGCAAAGAAAATGAACTCATTCTTTTTTATGGATGCATAGTATTCCATGGTGTATTTGTGCCACATTTTCTTTATCCAGTCTATCATTGATGGGCATTTGAGTTGGTTCCAAGTCTTTGCTACTGTAAATAGGGCTGCAGTAAACATATGTGTGCATGTGCCTTCATAGTAGCACGATTTATAATCCTTTGGGTATATACCCAATAATGGGATCGCTGGGTCAAATGGTATTTCTAGTTCTAGATCCTTGAGGAATCTCCACACTGCCTTCCACAATGGTTGAACTAATTTACACTCCCACCAACAGTGTAAAAGTGTTTCTATTTCTCCACATCCTCTCTAGCATCTGTTGTTTCCTGACTTTTAAGTGATCGCCATTCTAACTGGCATGAGATGGTATCTCATTGTGGTTTTGATTTGCATTTCTCTGATGACCAGTGATGATGAACATTTCTTCATGTGTCTGTTGGCTGTAAAAATGTCTTCTTTTGAGAAGTGTCTGATCATATCGTTTGCCCACTTTTTGATGGGTTGTTTTTTTTTCTTGTAAATTTGTTGAAGTTTTTTGTATTTCTGGATATTAGCCGTTTGTAAGATGGATAGATTGCAAAATTTTTCTCCCATTCTGTAGGTTGCCTGTTAACTCTGATGATGGTTTCTTTTGCTATGCAGAAGCTCTTAAGTTTAGTTAGATCCCATTTGTCAATTTTGACTTGTGTTCCCATTGCTTTTGGTGTTTTAGTCATGAAGTCTTTGCCCATGCCTATGTCCTGAATGGTATTGCCTGTTTTCTTATAGGGTTTTTAGGGTTTAGGTCTAACATGTAAGTCTGTAATCCATCTTGAGTTAATTTTTGTATAACGTGTAAGGAAGGGGTCCAGTTTCAGTTTTCTGCATATGGCTAGCCAGTTTTGCCAACGCCATTTATAAAATAGGGAATCCTTTCCCCGTTGCTTGTATTTGTCAGGTTTGTCAAAGATCAGATGGTTTGCAGATGTGTGGTGTTATTTCTGAGGCTTCTGTTCTGTTCCATTGGTCTATATATCTGTTTTGGTACCAGTAACCTCCTGTTTTCATTACTGTAGCTTTATAGTGTAGTTTGAAGCTAGGTAGCATGATGCCTCCAGCTTTGTTCTTTTTGCTTAAGATTGTCTTGGCTATATGGGCTCATTTTGGTTCCATATGAAATTTAAAGTAGTTTTTTCTAATTCTGTGAAAAAGTCAATGGTAGCTTGATGGGGATCATATTGAATCTATAAATTACTTTGAGCAGTATGTCCATTTTCACAATATTGATTCTTCCTATCCATGAGCATGGAATGTTTTTCCATTTGTTTGTGTCCTCTCTTATTTCCTTTAGCAGTGGTTTGTAGTTTTCCTTGAAGAGGTCCTCCGCATCCCTTGTAAGTTGTATTCCTACATATTTTATTCTCTTTGTAGCAATTGTGAATAGGAATTCACTCATGATTTGGCTCTCTGTCTGTTATTGGTGCATAGGAATGCTTACGATTTTTAGCTGGTTTTTGGAAATATCAACAGCATAGAAAATGGCTAGCCAGAATAATAAAGAAGAAAAGAGAGAAGAATCAATTAGACACAATAAAAAATGATAAGAGGGTTATCTCCACTGATCCCACAGAAATACAAACTACCATCAGAGAATACTCTAAACACCTCTATGCAAGTAAACTGGAAAATCTAGCAGAAATGTATAAATTCCTGGACACAACACTCTCCCAAGACTAAACCAGAAAGAAGTCAAATCCCTGAATAGACCAATAAGAAGATCTGAAATCAAGGCAGTAATTAGTAGCCTACCAACCAAAAAAAGCCCAGGACCAGTCGGATTCACAGCCTGAATTCTACCAGAGGTGCAAAAAGGAGCTGGCACCATTCCTTCTGAAACTATTTCAAACAATAGAAAAAGAGGGACTCCTCCCTAACTCATTTTATGAGGCCAGCATCATCCTGATACTAAAACCTGGCAGAGAAACAACAACAACAAAAAAGAAAATTTCAGGCCAATATCCCTGATGAACATCAATGCAAAAATCATCAATAAAATACTGGCAAACCGAATCCAGCAGCACATCAAAAAGCTTATCCACCACGATCAAGTCGGCTTCATCCCTGGGATACAAGTGTGATTCAACATATGCAAATCAATAAACATAAATCCATCACATAACAGAAACAATGACAAAAACCATATGATTATCTCAATAGATGCAGAAAAGGCCTTCAATAAAATTCAACACCCCTTCCTGATAAAAACTCTCAATAAACTAGGTATTGATGGAACATATCTCAAAATAATAAGAGCTATTTATGACAAACTCACAGCCAATATCATACTGAATGGGCCAAAGCTGGAAGCATTCCCTTTGAAAACCGGCAAGAAACATGGATGCCCTCTCTCACCAATCCTATTAAACATAGTATTGGAAGTTCTGGCGAGGGCAATCATGAAAGAGAAAGAAATAAAGCGTATTCAAATAGGAAGAGAGGAAGACAAATTGTCTCTCTTTGCGGATGAGATGATTGTGTATTTAGAAAACCCCATCATCTCAGCCCAAAATCTCTGTAAGCTGATAAGCAACTTCAGCAAAGTCTCAGGATACAAGCATTCTATATTTGTACTAATTTTCTGAGTTATTTCCTTATGAATTATTGACAGAGGGCATTACAAATCTCTGACTGTAACTGTAGATTTATTTATTTCTCCCTGCACTTCTTTCAGTTTTTGCTTTTTGTATTTGGTAGAACTTTTCTTATATGTTTAAATATTTAAGCTTATTATATCCACTAAAATAAATAATCTCTTTTTCATTATGAAAAGATTATCTACATTCTTTTTCATTCTAAAATTTTTATTATTATTTATTTTTTTGAGACAGTGTTGCTCTGTCACCCAGGCTGTAGTGCAATGGCATGATCTTGGCTTGCTCCAACCTCCGCCTTCTGGATTCAAGCGATTCTCTTGCCTCAGCCTCCTGAGTAGCTGGGATTACAGGTGTGTGGCATCACACCTGGCTAATTTTTGTATTTGTAGTAGAAACGGGGTGTCACCATGTTGGTCAGCCAGGTCTCGAACTCCTGACCTGGTGAGGAATCTCACTCTGTTGCCCAGGCTGGAGTGCAGTGGTGCTATCTCGGCTAATTGCAACCTCTGCTTCCAAGGTTCAAGCGCTTCTCCTGCCTCAGCTTCCTGTGTAGCTGAGACTATAGGTGTGCACCACCAAGCCTGGCTTATTTTTGTATTTTAGGTAGAGACAGGGTTTCACCATGTTGGCCAGGCTAGTCTCAAACTCCTGACCTCAGGTGATCCACCCGCCTCGGCCTCCCAAAGTACTGGAATTTCAGGCGTGAGCCACTATGCCTGGCCAAATTACGTTTTCTAACATTGAAATAATGTTAGCATTGTTTATCTTTTTCCATTTTTTTAGATGTGGAAAGTCAAATTCTCCCTGCGTTTCTGCATTCCTGGAAAGTCTGGCCACCTGAGCCATGGAAATTGATATGCTCTAAAGATATTGCATGTTTTTTTTCCATTTTCCTAGAAACATTTCCTCTTTAAAGACATGAGTTTTGAACCTGCAGCCCCTTGCTTTCTTTATTATGGAAGTATTTGTGTCTAAACACTCAAACAACAAATAAACAAAGATCTCTGTGTTAGCCCATTCTCACACTGCCATAAAGAACTACCTGAGGCGCAGTGCATGCCTGTAATCCCAGCACTTTGGGAGTTCAAGGTGGGTGGATCACCTGAGGTCAGGAGCTTGAGACGAGCCTGGACAACATGGTGAAATTCTATCTCTACTAAAAATACAAAAATTAGCTGGGCGTGATGGCACACATGTAATCCCAGCTACTTGGGAGGCTGGGGCACAAGAATCACTTGAATCTGGCAGGTGGAGTTTGCAATGAGCCAAGATTGTGCCATTGCACTCAAGCCTGTGCGACAGAGTGAGACTCTGAAAAAAAAAATTATCTGAGACTGGGTAATTTATGAAGAAAGGATGTTTAATTGACTCACAGTTCCACAGACTGTATAGGAACCATGGCTGGAAGGTCTCAGGAAACTTACAATCACGGTGGAAGGCGAAGGGGAAGCAAGCACATCTTACCGTGGTGGAACAGAAGACAGAGAAAGTAAGAGGGTAACTGGCACATACTTTTAAACCATGAGATTTCCTGAGAATTCACTCACTATTATGAGAACAGCATGAGGGAAATCTGCCCCCATGATCTCATCACCTCCCATCAGGTCTCTCCCGCAACATTGGGAATTATAATTCAACGTGAGATTTGGGTGGGGACACAGAGCCAAACCATATCCATCTTCCACCCCAAAACAGACACACACGCACACACACACACACACGCAAGCACACACACACACTCACAGAGAGACAGCTTCCCTTGTCTCCCTTGAATGTAGGGATTATCTCCTTATACATTTATATTTCAAAGGAGGTTAAACTTGGAAGATAATAGTCTTGCCTTCCTCTTGGAGATACTTATTAGAATTGCAAAGGGTGATAACCTAGGATACTGTCTATTCTAGAGGAGAATTTGTATTTGGAAGCAAAGGTTTCTTTTCTTTTATCAGGAGTGGAGAGAGAACAATTGCCTCTCTTCTACACTAACTCTCAGATTCATACTTGTGTTTACTGTCATTTGCTCCTACCATGGAGATAGGATTATCCATTTTCCTCTCCTCATGCCACTTGCAGGGTACTAGGCATGGGGGGCCATTGTGATAGTGTTACTTTCCATTCTGTTTTGCTTTAAGTAAATAAACTATGTGCTCTGGTCTCTGACTCAGTACACTATTTCTGCTAGAATATATATATCTACATACCTGTCTATCGATGCACCTACCTATTTAGAGTATAACTGTACAAGTAGGGTGACATCTCAGTACCTCATTCTCTTCCCAGCTTCTGATTTAACACTAATCTCTTTGTTTGTCTCTGTTTAATATACCATTCATAAATACAGTATATAGTTGGGTTTTGGTTCTTCATGGAATCTGATCATCACTGCCTGTGATTGAAGTGTTTATGTCATTTACATATTATTTTTCTCCTGCCTAAAGCTCTTCCATTTTTTAAAAAAATAATTGAATTTTGCTGGTGTTGAATTTCTTCAGCATTTGCATGTGTGAAAAATATTTATTTTACCTTAAATTTTGCAAAGTATATTCTGATGGTACGAAAGTCTACTTTGACAGTGGAATCACTTGATGGGTTCCTCCTGCCCACTTCACAAACAAAACAAGTTTACTTATACCATGGTAAAGAAAGAATTTAGTTAGTGCTAGACTGGCCACAGGAAAGAACTGGAGTCATCACTCCAATCTCAAAGGTTAGGGTTTTTCAAGGACAGTTTGGTTGGCAGGAGACTAGAAAGTGGGTGCTGCTGATTGGCTGGAGATACAATCACAGGGGTGTGGAAAATGGACCTCGTGAGCTGAGTCCACCCCTAGGTTGGGGGCCACAGGACTGGTTGAGTCATGAGCCACAAGTTTGGGTGAGATCAGTCTGAAAAACATCTCAGAAGACCAATCCTAGGTTCTACAGTAGTGATGTTATCTATAAGAGCAATTGGAGAAGTCACAAATCTTGTGACCTCTAGCCACATGAATCCTGGGGCAGTAGGGCATTATGGAAACTACTTAGCAGAATTCAGGCCCGTGCTATAAAACTAATCTTGAGGCCTTTCACTAGTCTTACAAAGGTAGTTTCAGCCCTTGAACAAAGAGGGGACAGTTTTAGAGAGGGGCTATTATCACCCTTGCTCCAAAGTTAAATTATAAACTAAATTCCTCCCATGGTTAACTTGGCCTATGCCCAGGAACGAGCAAAGACAGCCAGCCTGGGACCATAGAAGCAAGATGGAGGCAGCCACATCAGATTTCTCTCACCGTCATCATCTTTGCAAAGGAAGTTTCAACATATTTATTTCAGTTCTTTAATGATGTTGCTCCAGTATCTTCTATCTGGCATTTTTATCCTGACAACTGCTGCCATCCTTTTCTGGGTTATCTATAGTGATGTATCCTTTTCCTTGAACTTCCATTAAGATATCATCTTCATCTTTGGTTTTAAGCATTTTGCTTATTATACAACATAGTTGTAGTTTCCTTCATGTTTCTTGTACTGAGAGTTTGTTGAGTTTCTTTGACTTGGGGCCTTATCGTTTGTTAAAATTCAAACTTGGAAATAAGATCTGCCATAATTTCTTCACATAGTTTTTTCATCATCTCGCCTTTTTTGTTTCCCTCCTCCCTTTGAAGGGACTCCAATTCCATGTACGTTAGACAACCTGGCATTGTTGCACAGCTCACTGATACTCTATTCATGTTTTCTCTCATTCTGTTTCCTCTCTGCTTTCTATTTTGGATAGTGTCTATTTATTGGGGTTCAGGCTCACCAACCTTATTTTTCCTGCAATATCTTTTCTTCTCTCAATACATCTAAAAATATATTTTCTCTCACAAATATTGTAGTTTTTATAATTGGAAGTTAGATTTGGGTTCTGTTTTAGTATCTTCTTTTTCTCTATTAATTCAGTTAATATTTTCTCTAGCTTCTTAAGCATATACTATACTTCTGTAACAACTCTTTGTATGTCCTTGCTTACTAATTCCATCATTGTCTCTTTCTGGGTCTGTTTCAATTGACTGATTTTTCTCCTTATTTTGTGTTGGATTGTCCTACACCTTTGTATTTTTGGTAATTTTTTATTGAATGACAGACAATATGAAACTTGTTAAGTGCTAGACAATTTTTGTTTTAATAAATATTCCTAAGCTTTATTCCAGCATGCAGCTAAGTTACTTAGAAACAATTTGATTTTTTCAGGCTTTATTTTTAAGAATTGTTAGGTAATGTGAACAGCATGTACTCTAGAACTAATTTTTTGATTACTAAGGCATTACCTTTCTGAGTACTGTATCCAAATGAAGCGACATTGTTGTCTAGGTAAATACCCAAAGTTCATCATCTCGTGCCAAGAAAATTAAAAACATGGACACACACAAGGAGTGACTTTAGGAGCGGAGGTTTAATAGGCAAAAGAAAGAGAGAGGAGAACAGCTCTCTCTCTTGAGAGAGATGTATGCCCGAATGGAAATTCCAGCCCAAGGAGGAGTGCACCGGATACTATAAACAGGCTTGAGGAGGTGGTGTCTGATTTACACAGGACCCACAGGTTGGTTGGACCACTTGTGATGTTACATAGCCACAGGGAAGGCTGGCCATCCCACCCTAATCTTCTTATGCAAATGGACTTTCCACTTGGCCTGTGCCATGTTGTCTGCTCCTTACTGTACATGTGGCTGGCAAAGAGAAGGGAACAAGGAACTACCATCTTGAACATGCCTAGTCCCCGGAAGCCTTCTATTGGCACAACTGCTGGCATTCACCAGTGCAATCTTCTAGCTTGCTTGTCTATGTCTGCAGCTCAATTTCACTGGCTGCTGTCTATTAGAAAATAAAATGATTTGGGGACTGCTTTTCATTAAAAGGAAAGCCTTACCAAGGACTGCTATACTTTCACTATCTGTCAAATAATTTCCTTTTAACTCCTATATTACAATGCCTGGTGAATTTTGAGTCTTTCTAATCTGAGTAGCGGTAATTGGTACTATAGCTGGCTATATGTTGAGTTCTGCAATTTTTTTCCCTCTGATTATTTTGAGTGGTTCTTTTCCTTGGTGGTAGTTTCCTCGAATCCTTATGTATACTAGAAGACTGGAGAGAAATGCTCTTCAGATTCCTGGAGTCTCTATATGTGCAGCTCATTCTTCTACACTCTTTAGTATGAACTCCAGCCTTTTTGGCTACTCAGGACTTTCAGCTCCAGCTCCTCAGCTTATAGCTTTGCCTGGGTTCCTCTATCTTTGCTGCAGGTGGAATCTTTCTTAGGTAGTAAGCAAGTGCAATCAAAGGGCTCATCTTGTTTGTGTTCTGCCACTCAGGGATCACCATTTCTAATTTCCTAATGTTCATACAGTAAAAACTGTACTGTTGTTTTAAGTAGTTTGTCTGTTTTATAAGTCGTTTCAAGTAGAAAGATAAAGTCAGTCCCTGCCACTCCAGGTTGGCTGGGAATAAAAATCAATATCCAATTTTTAATAAATATTTTTATGTAAGTTAAGAAAGTTCATGTAATGCATATAATGTGGAAATAGAGAGGTCTGTGTTAAAATAAATTTCCTGTAAAATTAGCAGAACCTGATTTTAGATGATCTGTTCCAATTCCAAGATATAACTTCCTGATCGGTCATTTTGAGCTGTTACCATGTATGAATATGAGACTGGACTATTTAGGCAGAATAAACTGACAATAACTAAAAAGTCAATTTTTCTGGAAACTCCTCTTCACTGTTACTTAAAAAGCAATTGCAATTTTGAAATATTGTGAGATATTTATGTGCACAAAAATGAGAATCTGTTTTTGTATTATGTCCAAAAATTGTGGGGTAATTTTAGCTTCCTTTGGTTGGCATTAAATAGAAATGTGGTATTGCTTATGTTGCTTCATAATACATTAAAATGATTTTTTAAAATGTTGTCTTAATTATGATAAAGTACAACTGACCTTAGTAGAACAGTATAATCTAGTAGAACGGTACAATAAATTAATGTGAAAAATCTTCTATCTGGTAAAAAAAACTTACACATCATTCATTAATATTATACATACAAAAAGGAAAAATTAGTCCAGATATTCAAGAACATGTTTCCTGAAATAAGAAATCAGGAAAAAACAAACTTGTATAAGAGCCATATCCCTAGGAATCATTGCCTATCTCCGAGTCCAAGGTTTCTTATCTCCAGGATCACAGAGCAATGAATTTGTCATCTCTGGAGGCAAATATATTTGATAAATGCTTCTATTAATTGAGTCCACAAATTAACTACTAATCCAGAGCTTTTGATTATGGTACTGCTAATCAATTTATTTGATAGCAAACTTTCAGCAGTTTGTAAGTTAAAAACTGCCTACATTTTTCTTTGTTGGCTTAATTAACAGATTTATCCCAGTTGTGAAAAAGTAAGATCTCTACTTTTAATTTCCTGTCGACCTGCTTTCTCTCTCCACAGGTTCTTCTTCAGAGGTTCTTCAGAAGGAGAAAATTAAAATGCTGTCAACAGATTAAGACACTATTTAGCCCAGAGGAATTATTTTTTCAAAGCCTGCACATTATGTGGAGTCATATTAAGACTGATTTCATGGGAAAAATCTTCCTCCAGATAGCCAGGTTATGCTTCACACTAGCGCACGTGAATGAAAATTGTCTCCTCTGCTGGGTCAAAATGCTGACATCATTATTGTTGACTGCATTCTCTGTTAGAGAACCAAAGATTGTCTGACACGCTGACTCCCTGGTTGCATGCTCCTGTGGTTATATACCTTTATCTGTATGGAAGGCAGACTAGGAAGAAAGTGTAATCAGCGTAAATGTTTATTGCATTGCTCAGAGCCACTCGACTTCAGGAAGAATGAGATTTTAGAGACAGTAATTGTGGATCTGTGTCTATCAATCATTTATATCTATCACAAAATTATTTTTGCCTCATTCATCTGCCATTTGAATAAGCAAAGCCCAGGTATTTCTTACATGTTGAATGCAAATGACATTTAGAATTTACAACTTGTCAACATATATTCATAATTTTAAGTTCAATATAGTAAACACATTTACTTTCATCATAAATATTAAATTTGTACATATTTTTAAAAGGATGATACTTGGGAATCTTGGACCAAACATTAAGTGTTATTGCTAAAATCCGAAACGTAAATATAAGGGCAATTCCCATGAGAAGAACTAAGAAATTTTTAAAAATATATATTTTTCTAGAAATTTGATAGAGTATAGGCAGAATTACAAGATGGCACCAAGATTCCTGCCTCCTAGTATATATAGCCTCTACAGTTATTCAACTAAACAGTACTCGAGGTGTTGCTATGAAAGGCTTTACAGATGTAAGTAAGTTCCCAAAGTAGCTGACTTTAAAGTAGGAAGATTATCTTTGTGGGCCTAAACTAGTCTTTTGAGACATTAATGGGCTCTTCCTAGTGGAGGAGGTTAAGACAGTGAAAGAGGCTCAATGTAGAGAAACCTCTCCATTGCTAGATTTCAAAATGGTGGGGGCCATGTGGCAAGGAAGGTGGGTGAACTCCAAGAACAGAGGTATCCAGCAAAAAGATGATAATTTTAGCCCTTCAGCTGCAAGGAACTGGATTCTAGCAATAAAATGAATGAGCTTGGAAGCAGATTCTTCCTTACACAAACCTCTAAAAGATAACACAGCTCAGGCAACACCTTGTTTTCAGCCTTGTAAATCCTGAGCAAGAACCCAACCACACGTTTTCCCAAATAATGACCTAAAGATATATAACTTAAGAAATGGGTGCAACTTTGCCATACATTTGTGATTATCTGTTATGCAGCAATAAAAATTCAATACAATGTCTAATATCTATTATCCTGGGAAATCACGAATCTTCTTAATGTTGTGCTGCTAAAATGGACCAAAAATTTTGCATGATGAAGTATTGGCAGTGTCTTGTCTGCTTTTGTCATGGCAATAGTTTCCTATTGCTGCTGTAACAAATTGCCAGAAATTTGGAGCCTTAAAACAACAAAACTGTATTAGTTCACACTCTTCTGGGTCAGAAGTTTGATAGGGGTCTTACAAGGTGTCAACAAGGCAGTATTTGTTTCTTTCTCCCAGAGGCTGTTTGGGATTTCTGTTTTAGATTGTTGGCAGAATTAAGTTCTTCGTAGATGTGTGACTAAATTTTATAATTTTTTAGATCAGAAGTCTGACAGGGGTTTCATGGGGCTAAATTCAAGGTTTTGGAAGGGCTGTGTTCTTTTTTGGATGTTCTAAAGGAACAACAGGTCCTAGCCTTTTCCAGCTTCTGGAGGCCACCCGTTTTTTGTTTTGTTTGTTTTTGTTCTTCTTTTTTTTTTTTTGCAGGTGTTTCTTCTTCCTTCATCTTACGGTCAGTATTGAATATAGTTTAGGATGCAGTAACTTCCACTGTGGGTGAACAATCAAGACATCCAGAAAGAGATTGTTAGTTAACGATAAAAAACAAGACTTGGAGGAGAAAATGGAGTCACAGAAAAATCTCAGAAAGAGGCAACAATAATGGCACTTTGTGGCAGGATTCTGTAGGACTTAGTGACGGATTTAACACAGCACGAAGGAGAGGAAGGAGACTGCAATTTAGGAAATTTATGTTGCCATTAACAATATACAAGATCATAAAGGATAACAGATTTGGAATGAGATGAGAGCATTTTTTCATTTTGAGGTGACAGCAAACCGCCCAGCAGGCATTTGAATAAATAGTACATTTTGACATTTGAGAAGGATAGACCACAAAATAAAAATCTCCACATTTGTGAATACCATGATGGCACAAAAGTCATCTATTTGACGATGTTAACTATCACCAGAATGTTAGAAATGTTTTTGAATTATAAACTGCATGGCTGCTTTGTAGGAGCAAGTCACATTTCTTCAGAATGGGTTGGATTATATGTGTTAAATCTTAAAATGCCAAAGAGTTACTGTGGTGGTAAATTTGTAAGTTCACAAATTTACATGTAATGCTGCTCGAAAGTAAATATAATAACCATACTTAAATATCATATTCAAATGAAATAAATATCATAAATACATATTCAGAAAAAGTTTTCAAGTATGCCTCAAAGAATCTATTCTTGAAATAGAGTTTTAAAAAATTAATATTTAGACATATGAAAAACTAACTTATTTTTCTAAATGTTTAATATAAAATTATACATTAAAATAACTCTATTGTTACTTATACCCAAATTTTTAATGTTAAGATTATTGTGTGAATAAATGCATATACCCCAAATCTAGCCTGTTGAATGTCACAGAAAAAGTTAGATTCATGTTTTATAAAATAATAATGAAACACATTGCTTTAAACGCACAGGTCTAATACCATTGTACGATAATATATTAAATTATGAGCCTTTCCCTTTAGCATAAAATTGGGAGGATGGAAAAAATCTTGTGGACAAATTTATTTACGGAGTGAATCTCCTGGAGGGAATCATGAGAAATACAGTGAGCATAATCAAAATAAAAAGTTTGTTTGTTTTGTAAGAATCCTCACACTATTTATTAAGAGCAGGCCATTTTTTCAATATCTTTCTTAAATTTCTTTTATCTGCTCTCATCAAATTTGTCATAGACAATTTTTCATTTACACAGGAATGTTAATCTGAGACTACCAAATAGGAGACAGAGTGTAGACAAACTTTCTATTCTAATTCTTTCATGGTGACAGTGCGGTGGAGAATGAGGGATATGCAAGAGAAACAGTGGCACAAATAGAATGATTCGTTCTGAATTAAAATTTGGTAGACCACTGCATCTCAGTTCTTTTCTTCAAATCATATTTTATACGTGACTATATACTTGCATTTCCTACTTAAAAACAGTTCTTTTCTGAAATTCATTACTGCAATGGGTTTGAATATAAACTGGAAATTAGTATTGAATTATGTATTTTTAGTTTAATAAAAGTATCTTTTTAAAATGCTAACACTCCATTTTGAGCTGAAAATGATTTTATGGAAAAAGTCTTTACTTTTATCTTTAGTTCTTATTAATTAAACATTAATGAAAATTAATTTTAAGAATATTGACTAGCTTCTCTTAATTTTTGCTTACATGGAATAGGTGGGATAAATCTGTTTTTGATGTACCACTTAGTCACTAATCAGCCAAGAACTTGAAGGATGAGTGTATTTGCTTTGAGCTAAGATGTATAACACTGTGAAAAGTTTGTAGCATGTTCCCACATGTATGTGGAATTAGTAGAAAAATGACTGATACACAGATGACTCTTGGTGGAGGTGGAACTCCTTAAGAATGCCAGCAGTCATTTTGGATGAACATTAAGGGCAAAAATGGTGACTGTAAGAATGACAAAAAAGTGAGCGTTAAAACTTTGGAATGAATCTTGCTAAAAGTTTTCCCGAAATATGTTATTCTAGATTGAGAAATCAAAGAATTGTGAAAGTCAAGGTACAGAGGAAATGAGCTAGGAAGATAAGAGTGTGTAATCAGAGAAAAGTTTGCTTGAAGTTGAGATTATGGAGTTGATAACATGACCAAGGGGGTCAGTGGATGAGAAAAATTGAAGTTTAAGATCATTGGAATAGATATTGGAATATATAGAATCAAACAGAGAAATCACTGGAATAGGTAGAAATGTGACATGTTTCAATATAGTGGCCGTACAGTTTACAATTCAAAATGTCCTCAATCTTTTTTCTTGTTAATTTCTACCTTTCAGCAAATGCTTTATCAGGTCCCCCTAATTTATTTCCTAGATTAAGCAATAATATCCATATTTATTTTTCCTAGGTCAGCCACAAAACTTACTCATCATCCCTGTGACTTCCATAGAGATACATATTTCAAGGAATTGTTCCATTTCATCAAAGTTTTGGAATTTATGGGGATAGAGCTGTTCATAGTATTCCTTTAATATCCTTTCAATGCTCATGGGATCACTAATGATGACCTCTCTTTCATTTTTGATATTGGTAATTTGCTGGGGAGGGGAAGCATTCTAAAATCTGATTAAACCCTAGTCTTTCAGAAGGTATGTCCTGCAGGCTGCAACTTGTCAGATGATTTATAGTTCCCTACATGCTATGTGAGACAGGAAGACCAGATGAGGCTGAGGACTGGATATTTCCCTCTCCTCCTGTGGAAGATTCTGCTCTGGGAAAGTTATTTCTCTTTGAGAGCAGGGCTTTATCATCGATACAGCTCTAGCCTATTTCAAAATTCTTTTTTTCCCCTCCTTCCTCCCATTCCAGAGCCAAAAAAACAGTTTTTCTTGGCGCATGTATGTGAAATCCTGGTGGAATTCCTTGAAGTAAAATCCATGTAAGTTTTGGAGGCACTTAAGATTGTGACATCCAGGAGTTTCTTACAATTAACACCAGCACAAGCTCAGTCTCTAGGTCTCAAAATGACCATGTAAGTGTCCAGTTTGTGGATCCAGACGCTTCTGCTCCAGGTAAGCACATTTCAATTGCAAATTGCTGTCTTCTTCTGTCTTTCCAGTTTTTAGGTGACAATTTATCCTGCAAACATTTCTGCTATGTATGAGAACATCACTGATATTCAGCTTGTTCAGCATTTTGTTGTCGTCCTTGTAAGAATGAAGGTAATGACGTCCCAGCTTTTTACATTTTAGAGCTGAAATGAGAATTGGTTGTGTAAATATCTTTAAACACTAATTTCATGATTTTAATACATCCATTTACAATTCTTCAATGACTCCAATTATGCATAGGATGCATATGAAACTGTAATATAGTATAACTCCATAGTATAGTATAGTGTAGTGTAGTATAGTACAGTATAGTACAGTACAGTACAGTATAGTACAGTACAGTACAGTATAGTATAGTATAGTATACAAGCTCCTTAAGATTTGAGCATTGTTTATCTCTCAAGTTAAGATTTTATCATTCCTTGGAGGTCCCTAACCCTAATTTAATATGAAGTTTACAATTCCTTGAATGGTCTAGTCCGTATTTTCTCACTGATTAATTATGCACAGTTCTTTTTTTCTTCAAACAGGTCATCAATCTTTCTGTTTGCCTATTTTTTATGCCTCTTTCAGCTCCAGCATTTTATTTCAGAAATTCTACACATCCTCAACCTTCTCTTCTCTATTATTTGAGCCAATAACAGTTTATGACTTTTAAGTAGAGAATTTATTTTGCTACTGTACATGTTGTTCTTCTGTTCCCCATTTCAGAGAGCAAGAATTTTGAGAAGAGAAACTCTTATCTTTTAATTTTTATCCCAGAGCAGTGGCCAAATGACAGAAAATATAACATGAATATATTTTTGAATGAATCAAATGAAGAAGAGCTAGATTTAATTGGGTTATGGAGTTTAAGGAGATGGGTAAGTAAATAGCACATATTTTGGCTTTTATTTCACAGTCTAAAAGGGTGTAAAGATATAGTTAGTCCTTTATTCGTGTATTAACATATATAAGTATATACTGCGTTGATTCTGGTTGGGGTTAACCTGAAAAATGAGTGAAAATTGATTTTAATCTTGGCTCATAAAAGTTAGTGAAGATATTTAGGTAGGTTTTTAAGATCATGTTTCAGCATGACTTGCAAAAAAGTCTTTTAAATAAAAGTCCTACTCAAATAAACTTTTTTCTTGGTATTTTCCCCTAATTATTCCAGTTTTTCCAGAAGCTTCTCGTTGCTCTAAAATCTTAGTAATTTTCAGTGTACGCATTTGTTCATGGCAACGTTACTCTTTATTTTTATTTTATTAATTAATTAATTAATTTATTTATTTATTTTAGAGATAGAGTCTACCTCTGTTGTCCAGGCTGGAGTGCAGTAGCAGGATCATAGCTTACTGCAACTCTTGACCTCCTGGGCTCAAGTGATACTCTCACCCCATTCTCTTAAGTAGTTAGAACACAGGTGTGCAGCTATTGTGCATGTTTATTTATTTTTTTTTAATTTTGTAGAGACGAGACTATGTTTTCCAGGCTGTTCTGTAACTCTTGGCCTCAAGCAATCCCTTGTCTTAGCCTCCCATCACATTTTGTCTCTCAAAGCAGAACACATGACTGCACATAGATTCCTGTGATCCATGTTTTCATTAAATGGTCTTTGGTCTTAAAGTCCTTCAAGGTGTGTAATGAATGTGCGACCCTTTTCTGAGTTGGAGATTTTGCATTTGAATTACTGAGCCAGCTGGAAGACATATTAAATCAAATTGAACATGATTACTTTCCATTGACTATGTATCAAAATATTCTCTTATGGGTTATTTTAGCAAGGACAGCAGTGAATTATATGTAGAAGAAAAGTTCCTTATACTTTGTTTCAGATCTTTTAGGTTGTAATCACAGAAGAGGTTAGTTGTTGTTTTTAAATGACACCAGCCATGTAATGATGTTATTGCTGCAGAGGATACTCCTTTTAAGGATACTGCTTATATTTCTGTTTCACAAATGGTTTAAATTCATCTACAAATAATAAGTGAGTTAATAAAGTGTATACAGAGAGATGACATATGGAGAGATTTGATATCAAATAATTAGTAGTTATTATTCTTTAAATTTTATAAAATCTCTACCAATTAGGCAGTGTGTCTCACAAGATGAGGGGTCCACTATTGCACCCATAGTTAACCCCAAACCCAATTTGTATTTGACACCGCATACATCCATCTCCTATTTTCACCTTGACGCCTTTGCTGATCTCTATTTTATCATTCTTCTTTCTTTTGCATCTCTTTTCTGTCTGTTCAGAAAATGACAACTGTTGGATTATGCTTCTGTGTTTCTTCCTCAATACTGAGGCACTTAAATAAAGTATTTGCCAACTAGGAACACACACAAAAAGACTTGTGCATTTGATTTTAGTCAGTATACATTATGTACACATCTCCTCCCCCACCCTTAGACAGTTTAAGGCCATATTTCAAAGATTATTTGTGAATTTGCTAAATGGATCCATGTGTTTCATCACTATAGCAGCTTTTTTAGGAACAAAGATAAATGATTGGAAATTCTGTTCACAATTAGAAATTGTGAACTATTGAAAATGTGAAAACAGCTGGGGCAATTCAATAGAGAGAAAAGTGGACTAATGTCTGAAATTGTAACTTATCAAAAATTTTGGAAACCGGTTGAAAATTCATGGTGTGAATTCTTGGCACAACCAGGAAGTTTGACTGGGGTAGGAAGGATATATTGTGTTATTTGACATGTAAGTAGCTGGCACAGAGGTTGACTGAAGGCAGGCCAGACACAAGCTGTGTGGACAGCTGGTTCAGGGTTTAGCAAAGGTCAGGCTGGAGTCGGGGAAGGTGGTTCATATCAGGCCAGAAAGACCAGAGATCAGATTTCAAGGCAGCCAAAGAAGGATTCAAGACTAGCAAATAATCAAGCGGCTAACTACCTGAAAGAAAAGATCCTCTAAATTAGTCAGAAACATTTATTCTATGAGAAGTAGTTATTTTCTTTTTTTAAGAAACTGTTACATAGGACTACTAAGTGGCTACTCAGTGGCCATGTGGTTTTCTAGGACTAAAAAATTATATATGAAAAATATGAAAATTAAGAAGATACAGCCTTTGCATTAAAGATTTTAGAGTCAGTCGATAGTCACAGAATTTGAAATACCTAATAAAATGAAAAAAATTAGAATTACGGAAAAAGTACACAATAAAAAAGAGAGCAGCTAATTGGTGAAATCAGGACAAGGAGCACCATCTTTTAGGATAAATGGACTTCCAATAATACTCATCCTGGAAAAGGTCTTTCTGGGAAAAAGAATGAATAAGAACAACAACAACAAAGTAGGGCATATTTGGCAAAACTTGAGAAGCTTGGGGCAGGTTTTAAGTATGCAAAATAAAATTTATTTTAGAAGTTTATTTCTCTACAGATTTCCTTTAGAATTCCATCTGTCTTCAAATTCACTTCCATCTTAGAATTTATAACTCAGAGCAGGAATATTTATAATGAAAACCTGATGGTCCTAAGAAAGCCACATTAGTAGCCAAGAAAGGTGAAACTGAGTGTCTCAGAGAAGATTCAGAGGAACTGTGTCCTGTACCAATTCTATCTTCAAGAAGCGTAAATAGAAGAGAATAAAGGCTTTGGCAGTGAAAGGATAAAGCTAGATATAACGTATCTATTGCCATAGAATGACTCAGTTTGACTCTAGAAGCTTTCACATTTGACATGCTCATTTGATTTTGTGAGGTATTAAATCAATAAAGTTTCTAAGAGGCAGCAGATGCTTTGAATTTCCTACATAAGTTCCACCTTCAGTGCCTCCAACTTCAGTGTCTTCAGCCCTGCCATAGTTCACTATATTCACTTATCAGACAACACCAATTCTTTTTGATGGTATGGATGAGATCTTGGCTACCTCAGAATGACAGTATCTGCAATGAGAGAGTTCCTTAAGAATCCTTAAAACTATACTATTTCACAGCCCAAAGCAGTCACTTAGAATTGTTGATGGGCAGCGTTTTGAATAAATCTGCTACAAAAGTAATGAAAAGAAACTTGTGATTTGAAAACCACAGGAAGAGATGAGTTGTGCTTCCTCTTTCAAGTGTTCTTTTTTATTTATACCTGTGCATGACTTTAAAATACTTAGTAATTTAGATCTCTGTAAAAAGAAATACCACCTATTTAGTATAGGTAGTTTATTGACTGATTTACATGTTTACTCATGCCGTTTGAAATTATTTCTAAACCAGAATTTTTATCATCCAGAGTAATTCTAGAAGATTTCACAAAACTAATCTCAATATTTGCCGAGAGATAAAAATGCAGTTTATTTGTTATCTCTCCTATGGATGTTAATTTTGAGCTTATACAAATGATTAATGGCATCCCTCAGATAAGAGAGGATATACATTTCTATCTCTGCAGTTATCATCTTACTGCTAAAATGAACAACTGATTTTGTTTCAAATCAAAATTAATGGGAATTAAGGAAATATATATGAATATATGTCCCCTAACTGATAAGGCTTCCCTCTCTTTCACGTGAGGGTTTTTTTCTTGAAAGACTCAGGTGGACTTATAAATAAGTTCCACAGTTTTATTAATTGTGGGCTTGTGTATATCCAGTTGTAGGCAACGTGTAACTTTCTTTTATACAGCTTATTTTTAAAGTGTTTGCTTCATGTACTTTCAGAATCTCATCTTTGTTTTCATGGCTCTTGTTCTTCTTCTTCTTTTTTTTTTTTTTTTTTGCTAGTCCCTTTTCCAAGAGCCAGTTTTCCCAAGGTTGTAGGACAGACAGACCTTGGAGTAACCTCCCAGACTCGGCATACTGCTAGGCCTTTCTGCAGGCCTGCAACCTGCCACTAGCTGCCGTTTCTTTTCTTTTTTTTTCTTTCCTTTTTTTTTTTTTAATTATACTTTAAATTCTGGGGAATATTTGCAGAACATGCAGCTTCATTACATAGGAATACACGTGCCATGGTGGTTTGCTGCACCCGTCAACCCGTCACCTACATTAAGTATTTCTCCTAATGCTATCCCTCCCCTAACCCCCAATCCCTCTACAGGCCGCGGTGTGTGATCTTCCCCTCCCTGTGTCCATGTGTTGTCATTGCTCAACTCCCACTTAAGAGTGAGAACATGCGGTATTTGGTTTTCTATTCTTGTGTTAGTTTGCTGAGAATGATGGTTTCCGCCTTCATCTATGTCCCTGCAAAGGCCCTTGTTCATTTTTTAAGGCCTTTCTCTATTTCCCATGGCCCACAGTGCCAAGTCACTTTGTAATGCAGTTTCTGGTCTTTGACTCAAGCTTCTTAATCTCAGTGCTATCAGTAACCCATCCCATTCTTTCATTACTCACTTTCTCTAAGATAAATGAATCGAAGCTAATTTAATCCAGATATTTCTACTCATCTTTGCATTGCTGGTGGATTTTTTTTTTTATCCAAAGGACTTTACTGAAATGTTTGCTCTGTAAATGGTATAATTTATAGTCAGCATAAAAATTGCCTTTTGTTTTCTTCTCTGTCTTCTATTCTTCTCTTAAAACACAACCTATTTCCAATTTCAACACTTTTGTACACATTCTGTTAAACAGAAGTAGGAAAGTGCACATGCCTCATATTCTTTTCAGATCTCACTCATAATTTCACAGAAAGAACCAAGTTAAAATTTCAAAAGAAAATGTCACTCAAGGATCACAAGAAAGCCATCCCTATCATTTTATTAAATATATGATGACATTCTGATGCTTAGAAATTGTAAAATATGTGCAATTTTACTTGAAAGTCTGCCTCTGTTCTATTTAATATATATTTTAACAAAAATGTGTGTGTATATGATTGCCCAAAGAAATATGAATTTATACTCCCATGACATAGAAAGTGACTTTTACTTGATGGAAAAACCCAATGTTAAGACCTAAAGAAATTAACAGCCTCATGCAGAGAATTGTACACATCCCTTAAAACACATGAATGGGGAAATGCAGATCAACATGAAGAATATGATATAATTTTGGGTGAATAAAAACCGTGTATTTATGTACTTATTTTAAAACATATAGCATATTTTTGAAAAAGTGCATTTTGAATCATTTTAAGTTTTTACTTTAGTATAAACTTAGGATAAACAATGGGGATCCATCATATTTACCTTAGTGTAAATAAAATATAGGCCTATACGTGTCATTTAAATTCATTGCGTAAACATATGTTTCCATTGAAATTTTAAAGTAATAAGAACATAAATATTAGAAAGATATTTTTCGTGTTTATTTATGCATTTCACATTAACTGTATTAGTCATGACAGTCTTGGTTATGCTGTAGTAACAGAGTCCTAAAACCTCAGAGGCCTTCAAAACCAAAAGCATGCCTATCTCCCATGCTATTTTCCTGCTACAAATTGTCCGGGATGATAGAATAGCCTGAGTTGTGAGAATATACAGTTCTTTAAGCAGGGGGAAAGAGAATAATAGCAAACCACCTTTTGGTTCTTAAAACTTCCGATAAGATGTGACACACATCACTTCTGTTCATATTTCATTGGCTAAAAGATGTTATTTTCCCATACCTGAGTGAAACAGAGCAGGGATGAGTAATAGTTCTCTAGGGTAGGGTACTACAGACGTGGATATTGAATAGAGCCCTTTTCAGTTCTCTACAACCTCTTGACCCTCTCAAATTCAGTCACTGGCCTTTGAAGGCAGAAAACAAGTACACTACAGTTTAGCTGTCCCCCACCCTGAACTCAGTACTTGGTTTCTAATAAGTAAAAAACAAGCCTCCATGATTGATTTATTAGTGGGTTCACAGTTTAATTTAGACTTATTGTGTGTATTTATGTCCACAATATGTACTATATTTGCAAACTATGTGTTTACCATTGATACATATAAAATTTTCATTTGACTATAATTCATTTAGCAAATTAAAAAATGTGACTGCTTTAACTTTATTGATACTTTGGAATTGTTTAAAAGGTAGTTATTTAGTCCTCAATTATGACCATTGTTATACAACAAAAAGCATTAAGATATGAGTTTAGCTGAAATCAGAACATGGTGGGGCACATCTATCACTCTTAATCATGTTTTGCATATAGTGCAGTGTGGATAAAGGCAAGAATTATCTGCTTACCATGAGTAAAGCCTATCTCAGTTATGGGTAATTTGTGATATGGTTTCCTCACTTAACATTTCCCATTCATGGATAGTTTTTATTCCTTTAACTGCATTACACAAGGTTGTAGTTTTTAAAATGTGATGATTCAAAGTTTCAAAAGGCCATTTTATAAACTATTCTAATACTTATTAAGTAGTGAAGCTTAAAAATGCCTGAATTTTTCTATAGCTGCTATAATATTGAGGAACCCTACAGGCAAAGTACAAAAACTAAGAAACAGAAATCTAACTTTGTAATCTAGAAATGTTTATATACTATTAGTAAGTTCAGCTAGTGTGTGCAAACGGAGACGTCTATGTATTTATGCCTTAAGAGTTTTATTCCTAGACTTTGTACACGAAAAGCTTTTATTGAAATCAGGGTTAGAATGAGCGATTTCTTATATTTTTCTCCTGCAAAATTAAGTGATTGACATAGCCAAAGAAATTGTTAGACACCTAGAAATACACAAACATTCACGAATACAATCATGTACTACCAACTGTTATTTGGTAGCATGTGATACAATGACACAGTAAAACAGGAAAAAGAAACCATTCATACAAAAGTTTACGAAGCATTATTACTAAAAATTATTATTCCTATTATAAGTAAGAATGAAACAGTTTATCAACACTTTTCTGGAAGGTGATAATAAGAGTGAAAATTAATAAGGGAAAAGCAATGTACTGTTCTATAGGTATTGTCAAATGATGGCAAACAGAACGCTGGTGGCCCCATAGCCAAGTTTATCTCTCACTGCATGAAAGTACGCATTTAACTGAGAAATGCACAGAAAAGGCATGCTACAGGTAAACTAACTGAAATGAACAGGAAACATATGCTGCAGGTAGATACTGAAGAAATATTAACCCATTTATGCCTGAGGTTGAAATTTTTTGAATTTTTGCAATCAGACCTTGGCGATGACCTTGAGCAGTAGGATATAAATAACTCCCAATGTTATCCCTCCCTCAGCCCCCCACCCCCCAACAGGCCCCCAGTGTGGATACCCCCCATCCTGTGTCCATGTGTTCTCATTGTTCAACTCCCACTTATGAGTGAGAATATGTGGTGTTCGGTTTTTCTGTTCTTGTGTTAGTTTGCTGAGAATGATGGTTTCTAGCTTCATCCATGTCCCTGCAAAGGACATGAGCTCATCCCTTTTTATGGATGCCTAGTATTCCATGGTATATATGTGCCACATTTTCTTTATCAAGTCTATCATTGATGGGCATTTGGGTTGGTTCCAAGTCCTTGCTATTGTGAACAGTGCCACAATAAACATACGTGTGCATGTGTCTTTATAGTAGAATGATTTATAAGCTTTTGGGTATATACCCAGTAACGGGATTTCTGGGTCAAATGTTATTTCTAGTTCTAGATCCTTGAGGAATCGCCACACTGTCTTCCACAATGGTTGAACTAATTTACACTCCCAATAGTGTAAAAGCATTTCTATTTCTCCATATCCTCTCCAGCATCTGTTTCCTGACTTTTTAATGATTGCCATTCTAACTGGTGTGAGATGGTATCTCATTATGGTTTTGATTTGCATTTCTCTAATGAGCAGTGATGATGAGCTTTTTTTCATATGTTTGTTGGCTGCATAAATGTCTTCTTTTGAGGAGTGTCTGTTTATATCCTTTGCCCACTTTTTGATTTGTTTTTTTTTTCTTGTAAATGTGATAGCATTAGGAGACATACCTAATGTAGATGACGGGTTGATGGGTGCAGCAAACCATAATGGTACGTGTATACCTATGTAACAAACATGCACATTCTGCACATGTACCCAGAACTTAAATTATAATAAAAATAAATAAATAAATAACTCCCACATGCTTAGCGTTCCAATAATGGAACACTAGGCATAAATGTTGAGAGCTTTAAATAAAATAATTGCTCTCATTTCTGTTCAACAAGTGCTTACTGCACTCCTAATGTGCCAGTCCCTGGAGTAGGTACTGGGAATATAGCAAGGATCAAACAGACCAGTCACCTGTATTCATGGATTGTAAATTCTAGTGAATTAACACTTACATAGGAAAACTGTAGCCTCTAAAATTAGTGTTTGAAGTAAAAAGTAAATGCTTATGTTTCCTAAGTTTAACACCAAATAATGGATAACTTATTTTGTGTTATTCACAAGATTGAAGAGATTGAGAATCATCTGGTTTAAAAAGGAACAATCAAAATCTGGTAAAATGTATTATAATATTAATACATTGATGGTGAGAATGTAAAATGGTGCAAACACTTTGGAAAACAGTTTGGCATTTTCGTAGAAAGTTAAATATCAGTTTCACATGAGATCTGGCAATGCCACACCTGGGTATCTATCCAAGAGGAATGAAATTGTATATCCAAACAGATTTGTACATGGATATTCATAGCAGCATTATTCATAATATCCAAAGTGGAAACAATCCAAATGCCCATCAACTGATGAATGAAAAACAAAATTTGGAATATACATTCAGTGATATGCTATTTAGCAATATAAAGAAATAAACTACTAATACAACATGGATGAACTTAGTGCCTTCTATGAAGCACTCTACAGGAAACACTGAATTGTGAAGACCGAAAACTTTCCCTCTGAGTGATAAAGAAAAATGCCCACATTCCTCTATAGTCAGCCTTGCAATTGGTAGTAAAATAAATGACAGGCATAAAGTTCAGAAAGAGAGAAGTAAAAACAATAATTTTTGCCATGGATATAATTGTTTGTATGGAAAATCACAAGAGGTCTACAAAACAACCGAGAGTACTAAAAAGTGACTTTTGAAAGATGGATGGAAGCAAAAATCCATAGTAATTTTATGTGCTAGTAATTAAAAATAACTAATTGCTGGGCTTAATATCTAGGCGATGGGTTGATAGATGCAGCAAACCACCATGGAACATGTTTACCTATATAACAAACCTGCACATCCTGTACATGTACTCTGGAACTTAAAATAAAAATTAAAAAAATAAAAGCTGAAACTATTCAATGTATAATAGTATCAGAAAAGAAAATATTGAAAAATAAAGTTATGTATATTAAAAACAACAAAATACTACTGATAAAAAATTTTAAACTCAAGTAAGTAGTGAGACAGACAATTTTTATAGATCAAATAACTCAATATTATTATGATGTCAGTTCACCCCAAACTGGATCTATACATTCATTACAATGCTAATCGTAATACCATGGGTTTTTTTTTTATAAAATTGGCAAACTGATTCCAAAATTTATATGAAAATTCAGAGGATTTAGAATATCCAGAATAACCCTAAAAAAAGAAAACTTATATTACCTAACTTCAAGACCTAATATAAACATGTGGAGCAACCAGAACTCTTATACATTGGTAGTGAGTATATAAAGTGGTACAACCACTATGGAAAAATCTTTTCATATAACACTAAATATTTAGCTGCTCTAAAACATAGAAATTCTACACTGGGATATGTGCCCCATCAAAATAAAATCCTGTTTACCAAAATACTTGTCTAAGAATGTTTTTAAGAGTTTAAATAAAAAATAGGCTAAAATTTATCTGGATACAGATATTTTTAGATATCCTATTTGATATATATCCTGGTATCTATAATTGTAGATTTATATATTTTTCAACAGTTCTGGAAAAATTTCAGCCATTTATCTCTTTGAATGTTTTAATTTCATGAATTCTATAATTGACTTTTTCAGACTTACATTTTTTCATTTTATCATAAATATATATTATTTTCTTTTGAATCTATTTTATCTACTTTTCTCTTTATTGCATTTAGGATGACGTATTTAAATGTATCTTGAAGGCTAGGCATAGTGGCTCATGCCTGTTATCCCAACAACTTGGGTGTCTGAGGCAGGAGGATTGCTGAAGCCCGGGAGTTCAAGAACAACCTGAGCAGCAAAGTGAGACCTCCCCTCTACTTAAAAAAGAAAAAAAGAAAGAAAAAGAGAAATAATAGCCAATCATGGTGGTGCCTGTGGTCCCAGCTACTAGAGAGGCTGAGGTGGGAAGATCGCTTGAATCCAGGAGTTTGAGGTTGCAGTGAGCTATGATTCCACAACCACACTGTACACACAACTACAGAGCAAGACTCTTTCTCAAAAACAAACAAACCAAACAAGCACATATATCTTTAAGATCAGTAATATTATGCTTTACTCTAAAAAGAATCTATCAATTAACCCTTTCATTGATGTTTTAAATCTCAGTGTATAGCCCTATTTATAAACCTCTGGTCCTTTTTATGTATTTTCTGCTCATTTCCAGTATTCTATTATACTCTGATTATTTAAAAAATCCTTTCTTTTTAACCATTTGCTATGTAACTACTTATATTCCATATCTAGTATTTCCAATATTTGAAATCTTTGGGTCTTCATTGTATGATGTTGTTTGCTGATTTGATCCCTAAAGTTTTTATTTCTTTTTGTTTTGTGTTTTAATTTTAAAGGAATATTTTATTAAATTTAATCTGTGGGAATCCTGAGGGTCTAAATTAGTGATGTTGTCACTAATGGAGATTACTGGCATTTTTTGTGTGTGTGGTGGGAACTGTAGCATAATTCACTTGGTACTACATTCATTACTTTGGGGCCCTGGTTATATATAGGAAATTCAGATTCAGTTCCTCACCTTATTCTGGACTTGAGGCTGAGTTCCTAGAGCTGTTATTGGAACTTTGACCCCTTTCATTGCTTACTAGCTCATAATTTTCTCCTAAGTGATCTCGGAAATTTTCCAGTTTACTTTTATCCAAGTAATGCTTTAAACATACATGTTTGTTGTACTGCACACAAGATCTGGTTATATTGTAACATGAAATTCCATTAGAGAATTCAATCTATTGCTGGCTACAGATGTCATATTCTACTTCTCTTTTTAGCTACCTTTCTGCTTTTCATAGGACAGAAAAAATGGCTTATAATTGACAGATACAGGAATATTCTCAGGAATTGAGTGGAGTTGTTCTGTAGATAGTATTAAGGATTCCAAACTGACATTATATATTGTAGAAAATATTGTGTATATATGTGTACATTGTAGGTAATGTAGGTGAGAAAAATTTCATAATGAAACACAAATAAACACCACTTTAGGTATCAGCCAGAAACCTTACAGGGAAGTGAAGTTGAACCACAAAGCATAACCCAGAATCAATAGATCAGCATCTCTGCCCTGCAAGTACTGTTGTGGCAATTGCTTTCAATACTCCCTGAGGACATTAAGAGGTAGCTACACACACACATGAGTTACCATAAAGTGTATGAGTCTCTCTAGAAGAATTCAAGGGAGTTCCAGATTGACTCTAATTTTTCCAGGACTTTCACTGGGACTTGGAATGCCTGGCAGCTCCCTAACATTTATTTCCCCAAAGGATTGCAGGCTCAGAAATGAATGTGACCCCAGAGCAAGGGCTACTATTTGTAAAGTTTTGGTTTTGTTTTTTGCTTTTAAACCCAGTTAAAATTTTGCAAACTTCCTCTTCCTTAAATTTTCTCAATATTCCTAAGTAGAATAAAGCATAGTCAAAGGCACCAAAGAAGCACGTACCAAATAGAATATGAATCAGGGCTCTATTCATTCTAATAATTCTATGTTATATTGAGTCAGTCAGGCTTTTGTAGTGAACTGAGACCTGCAAAGTCTTTATTACAATAAACTAAAGTGGTATAGCATATTAATGGTTCAGAAAAAAAATATATGTGATATATGTCTTTAAAAATAAGAATAATGAATGTAGATTTTCTAGTTTAAGAAGAGAGAAGTTACATTATGTAATCCTGGCATTTAACATTAACTCAGCAAATATTCATTGCACATCCATTATTTTCTAGGCACTACCCTAAATACTGAAGATACAGTGCTAAAAAAGGCAGGTGAGGTGCTTATGTTGATATAGAATAAAACTCAATAAAGTCATCTTTGTGATGAGTAATATGAAGAAGATGATCTAAGAGTCTAACACTTGTTTTATCACGAATATTATTATTTTTATTCATTTATTTTATTATTATTATTATTACGTCTTTTTTTATTTTGAGACAGAGTCTCGCTCTGTCTCCCAGGCGGGTGCAATTTTGGCTCACTGCAAGCTCGGCCTCCCAGGTTCACGCCATTCTCCTGCCTCAGCCTCCCAAGTAGCTGGGACTATAGGCGCCCGCCGCCACGCCCAGCTAATTTGTTGCATTTTTAGTAGAGACGGGGTTTCACTGTGTTAGCCAGGATGGTCTCAATCTCCTGAACTTGTGATCCACCTGCCTTGGCCTCCCAAAGTGCTGGGATTAGAGGCGTGAGCCACCACACCCAGCCCACTTAATATTATTATTTTTATAACACATATTATTTTATGATCCTCCAGATTACAGTTGAAAACTGCTGATATATGTTCAATATATTATTATAATTATATATATACTAATTATAATTATTATAAGTATATAATAATTATAATTATATAAATATATAATAATAATAAATATAAGTATATAATAATTATAATATATAAGTATATATAAGCATATAATTATTATAACATAATTATATAATTATAATTATATAATTATATATAATATATATAATTATAAGTATAATATAAAAATAATTATATATATAAATATAAATAAGTATATAAAAGGACTGCTGTTAAAAGTATGAATTACCAGTTAAGAAACATTTTACTTGAAAGTTAACCCATGTAGCCACGTATGATAGCCCATTTCTTTCTTGAACAAAATCAGAATTCAGATACAGTGGTGCATTTTATTTAAAATAATCATAAATTGTAAAATAAATATAATAATTATAAGTATATAATTATAATTATAATAATATACTAATTATAATTATATAATATCATTATAGTATATGATTATATTATTATAATACATTGAACATATCATCAGCGGTTTTCAACTGTAATCTGGAGGATCAGGAAACACTATTCTCATAAGTGACATTAAAGTTGAGAACTAAAGGTTGAACTAGTTGGGACGTGAGACCAGCGAAGTAAGTGGGTATACCACTCTTGCTTTAGGAGGCGCAACTGAGAGATTTACTGTCATGACACTTCAGATGTGGGCCTTGCCTCACAGGTTCCAGGAAAGCAGAAGGAGAGAAAAAAAGATGTAGCAGGGACTTAGGAAGAAGTCGAGAGAAGCAGAAAAGACCTGAGAAGTAAGTAAATAAATGCTGGTAAGCACAGACTAGTATCTGGAAATAGAAACCCATCACGGAATAGTATACTTAGGTCTCTGATGAGAGGGGAGAAATTGATGGATTAAGAGAAAAGAAAACTGGCTCTGAAAGAAAAACAACTCCTGAGAGAGAAGGTCAAATTCCAAGAAAAAAACAACCAAGAGAGGTGGGCAGGAATTTGGAGCTAGTCCCAGATCAGCTGCATTTTATCAGCTTCCAGCTTCTGCCATCCATTAGAGAGTTATGGGAAGGAGGGAACCCAGGGTCCACCGAGGCTCATTGAGTTCATGGATTGATATTAAGATTTCCCACGTTAGAAGTTTGAAAAGTTGGTCTGTCTAACTTGCTTTAACAGTACCACACACAGTTGAAAAGAAAAGATAGAATTCATTATTTTGAAGTTGAGAAAAGGCTGTACATATGGACTAGTATATCATCTACCGAAGTGTCACTGGTCAAACTCTTTATTGCATATATTTCCAGATTTCTTTTTTAAAATAAAATTTTACTGCTTATTTTTACCTAAGTAAGATTTATTTGCAAATAACTGTATGTAGACCAATAAACTATCATTCATCTCATCAAAATATAAATATTTATAAAATACATCAGAAACTGTGGAGAAAAAGTAATGCATATAAGTTTTAAATACAAAAATTAAAAATAATTATACCTTATTCTATATTATCTAAAAAATTACAGGTCCTTTTAATAAATATATAACAAAGGTGTTTTGCAACTAAGAGTGAATGAAAAGGAATAATTCAAGATTAAAGAATTGTAGGACAAATCGAAGAAATTTAATAGGAAAGAGAAAAATAACTTTTTTTAATGCCAAATATTCTGGAACATAGACAATAAAAGGTAGTACTGTAGAGCTGTGATTTCCAGTCTTGTTTTTTAAAGCCAAAACGAATTTGGAAAGTCAAAAAAGACTTCAGTGATTCTATCTACTTAACAACTGCTGAGTTAAGTCAAATAGTCTTTACTTGAGGACTTTATAGAGGCTTTAATAAGCAAGTTAGCAGAATATACAAGCAAGAATAGAGTGTAGAGTATAAGAATTCCTCACACTTACTTGGATGCATAATATTAACCATTAGCTCATTTCGTTAAACAAAAAGATAATTAATATGTTATTTGCTAGCAATATTTCCTAAAATATAATTTGAAAAGGACTGCTGTTAAAAGTATGAATTACCAGTTAAGAAACATTTTACTTAAAAGTTAACCCATGTAGCCATGTATGATAGCCCATTTCTTTCTTGAACAAAATCAGAATTCAAATACAGTGGTGCCTTTTATTTAAAATAATCAGTTTAGTGTTTGTTTTTTAAGTGATATCTAAGTATTGTTTCCTAGGATTCAACTGTTTTATGTAAAGAAAAATTTAAATTATAATTTCTTATATTCAAAGTGCTCAGGCAATGCATAATTTAAAATGTCAGTTCCTAATATGTTAAAAAAAAAAAAAAAAGACTCACAAGATAGCCACAATAAACCTAACAGTCAATACCTGTACTTTTTAAACAAAGGGAGTGCCCCCCAAAAATACACTACAGTAAGCCTGAAAGAAGTGGGAATATAGAAGACTCCATGTGCCATAGAGTGGGGAACACAGAGGTGTGGTGAGATATAGAGTACGCCACACTGCATCCATTCATACTCATGTCCGTGCTGTCTCTTCCTGCCCTGACACTTTCTTATCCAGCTGATAAAGCCTTACTCATCAAATATCAACTTCTCTAAGAGAATTAACTTACCTGCTCAAGAAACATTTGCTCTTAGTCTCTGTGTCTTTGAGATGCCTTTGAGGTGCTTTGTACATTTGTAAATATTCCTTATGTTAAATACAAATATGAGTAAATGTGAAGAAACATGGTGAATCATGTATTTTCTACCCTAGCACATAGCCATGCATGGAGTAAGGTATTCAACTTATGCTTCTTGAGGTTCTCAATAAGAATATTATGGGTGGAAATAAATTTTGTAAAGGGAGGATAACAATACATCTAACTCAAAATCAACTTTCCTAAACCTCTTAGCTACAATTAATCAATATGCTTATGGCATATTTCATATGGAACAGAAGAGAGAGTGGCAAACTTTTTCTGTAAAAGATGAATAATAGTAACTCTTTAGGATTTGCAAGCCGCTAAGGTTGTTACAGCTACTCAACTCTGCCTACTGTTACAATGCAAAAGTAACCAGGCAGAATCTGCAAACAAATGCACCTGGTTCTGTTTCAATCAAAGCATTTTTGAAAATAGGAGGAAAGCTATATTTGGCCTTAAGGCTACGGTTTGCTGACACCTGTTATAGAAGATAGAATTTGAATTAAAATTTTGCAATATCTGCCTTAGTAAAACTTTTTTTGTAGATTATGATTAATTAAAATGTCAACAGTTATGTGAAGATGTTACAAAAGTGTTATTTAACACAAAGGAAATATAAACAATTGGTAGTATAATAAAAACAATAGAGAAAAGTAACAAAGACAAGTTAGTTATTTGAAGAGATTATAAGATTGAGAACTGCCCCCTACCCACACACACAATGAATAAGAAAAAAGAGAGAAAGGAAATTACAGTATCAAGAATTAAATTGAATATATCACTTTAGGTTCTATAGTCATTAAACAGATAATAAGAGAACAGCAAGTAATTTATGGTAACACATTTGACATTTTAGTTAAAACAGAAATATTCTTAGAAAAACAGGTTAACAAAAGCTAACAGAAAAATAAAAAATGCTGAATAACTTTATATCTAACAAAAGATTAAATCATTAAATAAAAAGAAACTTCTATGCAGGAAATTTCAGCCATATATGCTTTTACTGAAACATTTATGGAAGAAATAATGTCAATCTTATATATACTTCCCTAGAAAATACAGAACAAATAATTTTTATTAAAAGTTCATCAATAAATATATATTTTTTCTTTAATAACTGTCCTTCAGTAATGTCTCTGTTGAACTCCAATTTTTCATTACATTCTAGGTCCTTTTGCCACACCATTTTTGCCAGACTACATAAATTTTCAGTTACTATAGTGGTCTAATAGTAACTCTTGGCTACTGAAGCGGCCTAATTTTGGTATTTAGAACTCATTCTTTTTCATTAAAAATCTCTAATCCTGAACTTGATTCAGAGGTTATCTCATATTCTCCACGGCAGCACAGGTATCCCTGCTTGTAGTAAGCAGAGGGCGTGATCTGGCTTGGAGGTACTCCTACCCCCACCTAAGACCTGGGTGCTTCATTGTTGGGGCCCTGAAGCAGGATAGGAGAGACAGAGATCTCCATGGCTCCATGACTGGCCACATGCTAGTGGTGGAGAGGTATCCCTGGACCCCTGAGGTTTTGTCAACTGGTGTGATGGCCTCTGCTGAGGTAATTATTTACACTTAGATACCAGGTGGCCTTTTCTTGAAGACGTGTTCAGTTCAGTTTCAGCTCCACTATTGAGAACTATTTCTTGTTCAGTATGTTTCCACAGCCTCTTTCCTGGGCTGGTTGTCTCCTTGACTTGGAAGTGCCTCTGACTGTTGTTCATTTAATAACTTTTGTCTTCCTTCACGTAGAACGATGAAAACCACTGAACTCCGCTTCCAACTTCTAGAGGCCATAATGAAACACCTTAGGTGCATTTCATGGTAATGATTATGGTTCCTAGAAAGCAGACTGTGACGGATACTTGAATGCAGGAAATATTTGGGGATTGCTCTCAGGATTATTGCCCAAGATCAGAGAGCTGGTTGGTAGTGGATGTAACTATGACTATTAGTAGAATTATCTGATTATAAAATCTGTACTCTTAAATTTCTAATATATCACGTTGTTTCGTCAAGTCTCACAGTGTTCTGCAGCCAAGCTGTGTATCTCCATGTTATTCTTACTAAGTGTGAAATATGTAGCCCTCAAGGTTGTGATGGCAGGTAAGAGGCACTTCCCAATAATTTTCACAAGTCAAAATATATCTGATACTAAAACCTGACTAAAACATTGTAAGACAAAAAATTAAACCAATTTCCCTCAGAAATACAGCCTCAAAAAATAAAATCCTTGGCAAAGTACTGGCAAGTACAATCCAGCAAAACAAATAAATAAAAATATACGATGAGGGGGGTGGAGCCAAGATGGCCGAATAGGAACAGCTCCGGTCTCCAGCTCCCAGCCCCAGCGACACAGAAGACCAGTGATTTCTGCATTTCTGCTTGAGGTACCGGTTTCATCTCACTAGGGAGTGCCTAACAGTGGGTGCAGGACAGTCGGTGAAGCGCACTGTGCGCGAGCCGAAGCAGGGCGAGGCATTGCCTCACTCGGGAAGCACAAGGGGTCAGGGAGTTCCCTTTCCTAGTCAAAGAAAGGGGAAACAGACGGCACCTGGAATATCGGGTCAGTCCCATCTTAATACTGCGCTTTTCCAACGGGCCTGGAAAACGGCACACTAGGAGATTGTGTCCCGCACCTGGCTCTGAGGGTCCTATGCCCACGGAGTCTCGCTGATTGCTAGCACAGATCAAGCTGCAAGGCGGCAGCGAGGCTGGGGGGGGGGGGGCGCCCGCCATTGCCCAGGCTTGCTTAGGTAAACAAAGCAGCCAGGAAGCTCGAACTGGGTGGAGCCCACCACAGCTCAAGGAAGCCTGCCTGCCTCTGTAGGCTCCACCTCTGGGGGCAGGGCACAGACAAACAAAAACCCAGCAAGAACCTCCACAGACTTAAATGTCCCTGTCTGACTGACAGCTTTGAAGAGAGTAGTGGTTCTCCCAGCACGCAGCTGGAGAACTGAGAACGGACAGACTGCCTCCTAAAGTGGGTCCCTCACCCCTGAGCAGCCTAACTGGGAGGCACCCCCCCAGTAGGGACAGACTGACACCTCATTCAGCCAGGTACTCCTCTGAGACAAAACTTTCAGAGGAACTATCAGACAGCTGAATTTGTGGTCTCATGAAAATCCGCTGTTCTGCAGCCACCACTGCTGACACCCAGCCAAACAGGGTCTGGAGTGGACCTCTAGTAAACTCCAACAGACCTGCAGCTGAGGGTCCTGTCTGGTAGAAGGAAAACTAACAAACAGAAAGGACATCCACACCAAAAACCCATCTGTACATCACCATCATCAAAGACAAAAAGTAGATAAAACCACAAAGATGGGGAAAAAACAGAGCAAAAAAACTGGAAACTCTAAAAAACAGAGCACCTCTCCTCCTCCAAAGGAACGCAGTTCCTCACCAGCAACGGAACAAAGCTGGATGGAGGATGACTTTGACGAGTTGAGAGAAGAAGGCTTCAGAGGATCAAACTACTCTGAGCTACGAGAGGAAATTCAAAACAATAGCAAAGAAGTTAAAAACTTTGAAAAAAAATTAGAAGACTGGATAACTAGAATAACCAATGCAGAGAAGGGCTTAAAGGAGCTGATGGAGCTGAAAGCCAAGTTTCGAGAACTATGCGAAGATTGCAGAAGCCTCAGTAGCAGATGCAATCAACTGGAAGAAAGGGTATCGCTGATGGAAGATGAAATGAATGAAATGAAGCGAGAAGGGAAGTCTAGAGAAAAAAGAATAAAAAGAAATGAACAAAGCCTCCAAGAAATTTGGGACTATGTGAAAAGACCAAACCTACGTCTGATTGGTGTACCTGAAAATGATGGGGAGAATGGAACCAAGTTGGAAAACACTCTGCAAGGTATTATCCAGGAGAACTTCCCCAATCTAGCAAGGCAGGCCAGCATTCAGATTCAGGAAATACAGAGAACGCCACAAAGATACTCCTCGAGAAGAGCAACTCCAAGACACATAATTGTCAGATTCACCAAAGTTGAAATGAAGGAAAAAATGTTAAGAGCAGCCAGAGAGAAAGGTCAGGTTACCCACAAAGGGAAGCCCATCAGAATAACAGCTGATCTCTCAGCAGAAACTCTACAAGCCAGAAGAGAGTGGGGGCCGATATTCAACATTCTTAAAGAAAAGAATTTTCAACCCAGAATTTCCTATCCCACCAAACTAAGCTTCATAAGTGAAGGAGAAATAAAATACTTTACAGACAAGCAAACGCTGAGTGATTTTGTCACCACCAGGCCTGCCCTAAAAGAGCTCCTGAAGGAAGGACTAAACATGGAAAGGAACAACCAGTACCAGCCCCTGCAAAAACACGCCAAATTGTAAAGACCATCGAGGCTAGGAAGAAACTATAGCAACTAACGAGCAAAATAACCAACTAACATCATAATGACAGGATCAGATTCACACATAACAATATTAACGTTAAATGTAAATGGGCTAAATGCTCCAATCAAAAGACACAGACTGGCAAACTGGATAAGGAGTCAGGACCCATCAGTGTGCTGTATTCAGGAAACCCATCTCACGTGCAGAGACACACATAGACTCAAAATAAAGGGATGGAGGAAGATCTATCAAGCAACTGGAAAACAAAAAAAGGCAGGGGTTGCAATCCTAGTCTCTGATAAAATAGACTTTAAACCAACAAAGATCAAAAGAGACAAAGAAGGCCATTACATAATGGTAAAGGGATCAATTCAACAAGAAGAGCTAACTATCCTAAATATATATGCACTCAACACAGGAGCATCCAGATTCATAAAGCAAGTCCTCAGTGACATACAAAGGGACTTAAACTCCCACACAATAATAATGGGAGATTTTAACACCCCACTGTCAACATTAGACAGATCAACGAGACAGAAAGTTAACAAGGATATCCAGGAATTGAACTCAGCTCTACATAAAGTGGACCTAATAGACATCTACAGAACTCTCCACCCCAAGTCAACAGAATATACATTTTTTTCAGCACCACACCACACCTATTCCAAAATTGACCACATAGTTGGAAGTAAAGCTCTCCTCAGCAAATGTAAAAGAACAGAAATTATAACAAACTGTCTCTCAGACCACAGTGCAATCAAACTAGAACTCAGGATTAAGAAACTCACACAAAACAGCTCAACTACATGGAAACCGAACAACCTGCTCCTGAATGACTATTGGGTACATAATGAAATGAAGGCAGAAATAAAGATGTTCTTTGAAACCAATGAGAACAAAGACACAACATACCAGAATCTCGGGGACACGTTCAAAGCAGTGTGTAGAGGGAAACTTATAGCACTAAATGCCCACAAGAGAAAGCAGGAAAGATCCAAAATTGACACCCTAACATCACAATTAAAAGAACTAGAAAAGCAAGAGCAAACACATTCAAAAGCTAGCAGAAGGCTAGAAATAACTAAAATCAGAGCAGAACTGTAGGAAATAGAGACACAAAAAACCCTTCAAAAAATTAATGAATCCAGGAGCTGGTTTTTTGAAACGATCAACAAAATTGATAAACCACTAGCAAGACGAATAAAGAAGAAAAGAGAGAAGAATCAAATAGATGCAATAAAAAATGAAAAAGGGGGTATCACCACCGATCCCACAGAAATACAATCTACCATCAGAGAATACTACAAACACCTCTATGCAAATAAACTAGAAAATCTAGAAGAAATGGATAAATTCCTCGACAAATACACTATCCCAAGACTAAACCAGGAAGAAGTTGAATCTCTGAATAGACCAATAACAGGTTCTGAAATTGTGGCAATAATCAATAGCTTACCAACCAAAAAGAGTCCAGGACCTGATGGATTCACAGCCGAATTCTACCAGAGGTACAAGGAGGAACTGGTACCATTCCTTCTGAAACTATTCCAATGGATAGAAAAAGAGGGAATCCTCCCTAACACATTTTACGAAGTCAGCATCGTCCTGATACCAAAGCCTGGCAGAGACATAACCAAAAAAGAGAATTTCAGACCAATATCCTTGATGAACATTGATGCAAAAATCCTCTATAAAATACTGGCAAACCGAATCCAGCAGCACATCAAAAAGCTTATCCACCATGATCAACTGGGCTTCATCCCTGGGATGCAAGGCTGGTTCAACATACGCAAATCAATAAATGTAATCCAGCATATAAACAGAACCAAAGACAAAAACCACATGATTATCTCAATAGATGCAGAAAAGGCCTTTGACAAAATTCAACAACGCTTCATGCTAAAAACTCTCAATAAATAAGGTATTGATGGGATGTATCTCAAAATAATAAGAGCTATCTACGACAAACCCACAGCCAATATCATACTGAATGGGCAAAAACTGGAAGCATTCCCTCTGAAAACTGGCACAAGACAGGGATGCCCTCTCTCACCGCTCCTATTCAACATAGTGCTGGAAGTTCTGGCCAGAGCAATCAGGCAGGAGAAGGAAATAAAAGGTATTCAATTAGGAAAAGAGGAAGTCAAATTGTCCCTGTTTGCAGATGACATGATTGTATATCTAGAAAACCCCATTGTCTCAGCCCAAAATCTCCTTAAGCTGATTAGCAACTTCAGCAAAGTCTCAGGATACAAAATTAATGTACAAAAATCACAAGCATTCTTGTACACCAATCACAGACAAACAGAGAGCCAAATCATGAGTGAACTCCCATTCACAATTGCTTCAAAGAGAATAAAATACCTAGGAATCCAACTTACAAGGGACGTGAAGGACCTCTTCAAGGAGAACTACAAACCACTGCTCAATGAAATAAAAGAGGATACAAACAAATGGAAGAACATTCCATGCTCATGGGTTGGAAGAATCAATATCGTGAAAATGGCCATACTGCCCAAGATAATTTATAGATTCAATGCCATCCCCATCAAGCTACCAATGACTTTCTTCACAGAATTGGAAAAAACTACTTTAAAGTTCATATGGAACCAAAAAAGAGCCCGCATCGCCAAGTCAATCCTAAGCCAAAAGAACAAAGCTGGAGGCATCACGCTACCTGACTTTAAACTATACTACAAGGCTACAGTAACCAAAACAGCATGGTACTGGTACCACAACAGAGACATAGATCAATGGAACAGAATGGAGCCCTCAGAAATGATGCCGCATATCTACAACTATCTGATCTTTGACAAACCTGACCAAAACAAGCAATGGGGAAAGGATTCCCTATTTAATAAATGGTGCTGGGAAAACTGGCTAGCCATATGTAGAAAGCTGAAACTGGATCCCTTCCTTACACCTTATACAAAAATTAATTCAAGATGTATTAAAGACTTATATGTTAGACCTAAAACCATTAAAATCCTACAAGAAAACCTAGGCAATACCATTCAGGACATAGGCATGGGCAAGGACTTCATGTGTAAAACACCAAAAGCAATGCAACAAAAGCCAAAATTGACAAATGGGATCTCATTAAACTAAAGAGCTTCTGCACACCAAAGAAACTACCATCAGAGTGAACAGGCAACCTACAGAATGGGAGAAAATTTTTGCAACCTACTCATCTGACAAAGGGCTAATATCCAGAATCTACAATGAACTCAAACAAGTTTACAAGAAAAAAACAAACAACCCCATCAAAAAGTGGGCAAACGACATGAACAGACACTTCTCAAAAGAAGACATTTATGCAGCCAAAAAACACATGAAGAAATGCTCATCATCACTGGCCATCAGAGAAATGCAAATCAAAACCACAGTGAGATACCATCTCACACCAGTTAGAATGGCCATCATTAAAAAATCAGGAAACAACAGGTGCTGGAGAGGATGTGGAGAAATAGGAACACTTTTACACTGTTGGTGGGACTGTAAACTAGTTCAACCATTGTGGAAGTCAGTATGGCAATTCCTCAGGGGTCTCAAACTAGAAATACCATTTGACCCAGCCATCCCATTACTGGGTATATACCCAAAGGACTATAAATCATGCTGCTATAAAGACACATGCACACGTATGTTTATTGCAGCACTATTCACAATAGCAAAGAGTTGGAACCAACCCAAATGTCCAACAACGATAGACTGGATTAAGAAAATGTGGCACATATACACCATGGAATACTATGCAGCCATAAAAAATGATGAGTTCGTGTCCTTTGTAGGGACATGGATGAAACTGGAAAACATCATTCTCAGTAAACTATCACAAGGACAAAAAACCAAACACTGCATGTTCTCACTCATAGGTGGGAATTGAACAATGAGAACTCATGGACACAGGAAGAGGAACATCACACTCCAGGGACTGTTGTGGGGTGGGGGGTGGGGGGAGGGACAGCATTAGGAGATACACCTAATGCTAAATGACGAGTTAATGGGTGCAGGAAATCAACATGGCACATGGATACAAATGAAACAAACCTGCACATTGTGCACATGTACCCTAAAACCCTAAAGTATAATAATAAAATCAAACAAACAAAACAAACAAACAAAAAACAAACAAACAAACAAAAAATATACGATGACCACTGGAGTTTAACCCAAGAAATCAAGATTGCTTGAACATTAAAAACTCAGTCAATGTAATTTTTTTTCACATTAAAAGATAAAGGAGGAAAAAACAATTGATCATCTCAAAGAAGAAACAAAAATCATCTGGTAAAATTAAACTCAATCCATCATAAACATTTTAGCAAGGCAAAGCAGGAGTTGAGAGAAATTTCAGCAATCTGACAAACTGCATCTTTAAAGATAAACGAATGAACAAACAAACAAACAAGTAATAGAGTATTGAGTGTGTTCCCTTTATGATTAAGAAAGGCAGAGACGCTTAACTTTGTGACTTCTACTGCATATCAATTTCTATTAAATATTGTTGTGAAAGATATCAGTAGTGCAGTAAGGCAAGAATAAAAAGAGAGATTAGAATGGAAGAATTAAAAATCTGTTTAATACAGAAGACAGTTTGCATCAAAAGCTTAAAAATTTTAAAAACTCAGGAACGGAAAATCAAATACTGTATGTTCTCACTTGTAAAGGGTAACTAAGCTATGGGTACACAAAGAGATATAGAGTGGTATAATGGTCACTGTAGACTCAGAAGGGCAGAGGGTGGGAAGGGGGCAGGGATAAAAAATAGACTATTAGGTACACTGTATACACTATTTGGGTAACTGGTACACTAAAAGCCCAACTTTACCCTTTTAGTAGTTATCCATGGAACCAAAAATTGCTTGTATCCATAAAGCTATTGAAATAAAAATTACAAAAAATCCCTCAAAACACCAACCCACTGCTAGAATTATAGTAAAGGATATTAGTAAGAATGTAGGCTGTAAAGTCAATACACAGAAATCAACTGCATTTTTATTTAGTAGTACAAATAACTAGAATAGGTAATAAAATTATGTTTACATGATCAAAAAATATTACATAAATAGGAATAACTAAATACATATAAGACTTCTACAGTGAGGGGCCGGGCACGGTGGCTCAAGCCTGTAATAACAGCACTTTGGGAGGCCGAGGCGGGTGGATCACGAGGTCAGGAGATCGAGACCCTCCTGGCTAACATGGTGAAACCCCGTCTCTACTAAAAATACAAAAAATTAGCTGGGCGCAGTGGCAGGCACCTGCAGTCCCAGCTACTCAGCAGGCTGAGGCAGAAGAATGGCGTGAACCCAGAAGGCGGAGCTTGCAGTGAGCTGTGATTGCGCCCACTGCACTCCAGCCTGGGAGACAGAGCAAGACTTCATCTCAAAAAAAAAAAAAAAAAAGACTTCTACAGTGAAAGTAGTAATAAAACACTATCAAGAGAAATTAAAGAAGATTTATATGAAAAGAGTTGACCATGTTTATGTATTGGAAATTTTAACGTTGTTAAGATGTTAGTTTCCCCAACTAATTAATAAATTTATAGAAATTCTTATTAAAATTCCAACAGCTTTAAACATATATAAATTAAGAAGCTGATTCTAAAATTTATATGGAAATTCAAAGAATCCAGAATAGTAAAAGTTATCTTCTTCAAAAAAGAACAAAGCACATTTACACTATTTTATTTCAAGATAGTGTAACTGTTAGTCAAGATTGTATGGGATTGATGTGAACATAAACAAATAGAACAGCAGAAGAGAGTGACCAAGAACATAGTAAGTTCTCAATTAATGTTTGTTGATCAAATCAGAAATAAATATTTTTCTTCTATTCCTCTTTCCTATCTCCTTCCGGTGAATTTTATTGGCAAAACGTAATAGAGATACACCTAGTAAAAGAGGAATGTATTTTAAGGGGCCAAGTCATAACCCATCCAAAAGCAGATGTTGAGGTGTGCTTTTGGGGTTGAGAGGCAATAATTTGAAAACAGATACAGCATCTTTGTCTTGCATGCAAATGTAGAGAGAAATAGTTCAATAATTTGTAATTTCAATTATGATGCTTATCATAGTTTTGGGGATTTAGTTATCAAGCTAAGCAACCCAACTTTTCTGCTTTTACATTGAATTTTTAAATAAATAAATATTATTTTTAACTGCTTTTTCATATTTAGAGACATAACTTTCCTTCTTTATTCTGCACAAATGTTGAATTACTTTTATTAATTTTCTAATGTTAGGACAAAAATTTCTAGAAGGAAAAAACAAACGTGAATATGATACATGATTATTTTTATGTATCAATGGATTTGGATTACTAACACTTTGTCTATGATTTTTCTATCTACATTCGTTACATCTCAAAGTTTGAAATTGGCCAGTATTTTCCTTTCTCCTGTTGTCTTTGTTGGCTTTTGGTATTGTTTCTATTTGTCTGAGAGTTTTCTCTCCATTTTATACTCTAAAAACTTTCTGCATGTTTATAATTAATTATAATTTGAATATTCTGTTAAACTCATCTCAAAAATCCAATTTGTTTAGGGCTTTCTCTTGGGTAAAAGTTTTCACTACTTAATTCATTTAATAGTTATAAGATTATTATTTCTCTGTTTCTTATTAAGCCATTTTAAAAGTATATTTCTTCTAAATTTAAATGTTTCTCCTAAATTTATAAATTATAGTAAATGTGTTTTCAAATTATATAGGAATATTAAAATATTTCCAGAGTATAAAAACATAACATAAACCTTGTTTAAAAATGTGTAGCACTTCTCCCTTCACTCCTTCTCTCTCTCGCTGTGCCATGTGAAGATTATGCCTGCTTCTCCTTCACCTTCTGCCATGATTGTAAGTTTCCTGAGGCCTGCTCAGCCATGCCTCCTGTATAGTCTGTGGAACTGTGAGTCAATTAAACCTCTTTCCTCCAAATTTACCCAGTCTCAAGTATGTTTTTATAGCAGTGTGAGAATAAACTAATACAGAAAATTGGTACCAGAGAAATGAGGCATTGCTATAAAGGTACCTCAAACATGGAAGCAACTAAGGAACTTGATAATGGGCAGAGGTTAGAACAGGTTGGAAAGCTCAGAAAAAGACAGAAAGAAGAGTGAACATTTGGAACTTCCTAGAGACTTGTTGAAGGGTTGTGACAAAAAATGCTGATAATGATATGGACAGTGAGCTCTAGAATAAGGTGGTCCCAGAGGGAGATGAGGAACTTATTGGGAACTGAAGTAAAGATCGTTCTTGGTATAGTTTAGCAAAGAGACTGGAATGTTGTGCCCCTGCTCTAGAGATCTATGGAAATTTGAACGTGAGAGAGATTATTTAGGGTATCTGGTAGAAAAAATTTCTAAGCAGCAAAGCATTCAAGATGTGGCCCGGCCTAACTCATTTGCATAAACAAAGAAATGACCTGAAACTAGAACTTACATTTAAAAGGGAAGCAGAGCATAAAAGTTTGGAAAGTTTGCAGCCCGACCACGTGGTAGAAAAGAAAAACCCATGTTCTGGGGAGGAATTCAAGGCTGCAGAAATTTGCATAAGTAAAGAAGAGCTGAATGTTAAAAGCCAAGACAATGGGGAAAATGTCTCCAGGGCACTTCATAGCAGCCCCTTCCAGCACATTCCTGAAGGCCTAGGAGGAAAAAAATGATGTTGTGGGCCAGGCCCAGGGTGTTGCTGCTCTGTGCAGCCTCGGGACATGGCACCCTGCATCCCAGCCACTCAAGCTCCAGCCATAGCTAAAAGGGGCCAAAGTACAGCTCAGGCCATGGCTTCAGAGGGTACAAGCCCTAAAACTTGGGGGCTTCCATGTGGTGTTGGGTTTGCAGGTGCACAGAAGGCAAGACTTGAGGTTTTGGAACCTCCACTTAGATTTCAGAGGATGTATGGAAATGCCTGGATGTCTAAACAGGGGCAGTGCCCTCATGGAGAACCTATACTAGGTCAGTGCAGTGGGGAAAGTTAGGGCTGGAACCCCCATGCAGAATCCTCACTGCAGCACTGCCTACTGCAGCTGTGAGAAGAGGGCCACCATCCTCCAGATCCCAGAATGGTAGATCCACACAACACCTTGCACCCTTTGCCTGGAAAACCTACCGACACTCAATGCCAGCCTGTGAAACAGCTGCAGGAGCTGTACCCTGCAGAGCCTCAGCGGTGGAGCTGCCCAAGGCCTTGGGAGCCCCCCAGCCCTTGCATCAGTGTGGGCTAGATGTGAGACATGGAGTCATAGAAGATTATTGTGGAGCTTTAAGATTTAATGGGCTGGGCGTGGTGGCTCATGACTGTAATCCCAGCACTTTGGGAAGCCAAGCGGGCCAATCACCTGAGGTCAAGAGTTCGAGACCAGCCTGGACAACATGGCAAAACCCCATCTTTACTAAAAATATAAAAATTAGCCTGGCATAGTGGTGCATGCCTGTAATCCCAGCTACTCTGGAGGCTGAGGCAGAAGAATCATTTGAATCTGGGATGCAGAGGTTGCAGTGAGCCAAGATTGTGTCATTGCACTGCAGACTGCGTGACAGAGTGAGACTCTGTCTCAAAAACAAAAACAAGATTTAATGACTGCCCTGCTGGATTTCAGACTTTTATGAGGCCTGTAGCCCCTTTGGTTTGGCCAATTTATCCCATTTGGAATGGGAACATTTACCCAATACCTATACCCGCATTGTATCTTGAATGGAACTAATTTGATTTTTTTTATTTTACAGGCTCATCGGACTTGGACTTTTGAGTTAATTCTGGAATGAGTTAAGACTTTGGGAGACTGTTGGGAAGGCATGATTATGTTTTGCGATATGTGAAGGAGGTGAGATTTGGGAGTGGCCAGGGATGGAATGATATGGTTTGCCTTTGTATCTGGATCCAAATCTCATGTTGAATTGTAATTCCCAATGTTGGAGAAGGGACCTGGTCTGAGGTGATTGGATCATGGAGGTGTTCTTGTGATAGTGAATGAGTTCTCATAAGATCTGGTTGTTTAAAAATGTGTGACACTTCCCCCTTTGCTCTCTCACTCTCCTGCTCCACTACAGGAAGCTTTACCTGCTTCCATTTCAGCTTCTGCCGTGATTGTACGTTTCCTGAGACCTCCCCATCTATGCCTCCTGTACAGCTTGCAGAACTGTAAGTCAATTCAACCTCTTTTCTCTATAAATTACCCAGTCTTAGGTATGTCTTTATAGCAGTATGAGAACAGATTAATACAGTAGATGCATATGTGTGTGTGTGTAATAATTTTTATCAAACAAATGGTGGTTTTCCCAGGGAGAGCATTTACTGAGCTCCTCAGACCACCATTTAAGAAGTCCAGGAAAATTTTTATTGATCCTTGGAGATTTCAAAGCTCTCTAATTAGTCATGTTGACATAATATTAGACAATGCATGTAGAAATGGCTGTAACTTGTGCTCACAAGTAAGGGCAGTGTTTCATAACTCTTGTGGCACATTATTCTGAAAGGGGGAGCTTTTAGAATATGTTGGTAAACAGGCCATCTCTCAAAATATTTTTATTCATTTTTTTTCTGAATAGAAACTATGTTTCTGTAATTTTAAATAATTCATGGGATTATCCTAATTGGATCCAGATTTGAGAGCCACAGAACTAAATGTGTTAGAAGGGACTCATGCATCAGATTAGTAGCTGAAACTATGTGACTTTTAAATTATTCTCCAGCATATAACATTCAGAACACAAACTTTCTGGGGGTACTTTTATGGTGGTGCTTATTTCTGCTTTTCATAACTATAAATAAGTAAATAACAATAGTAACAGCATAACATTTTAATAGCTTTTGTTTTATGAAGACACGACTTGCACAAAGTACGCATTTCCTTCCTCAGCCTTTTTGGGTGCAGACATGCTATTATTTATAAACCTACTAAGAGATCAGAGGTATTACAACAGGTGAAATATGTTGGTAGAATTTAGTTAATTTCATGTCTGCACAATATGGCAAACACATATCTTTTGATTGCTTCATGACAAATATTGGCAAAAAGAAATCTGGACTCACATAAAAAGTTTAAGGAGAAGAATATGGGAAAGCCATACCACAATTCAGGTACTGTTATTCTCATAATCTCCTATAGAAACTTGTGTTGTAATCTAGGTGAATAGTAGCAAAGTGAATGTGACTAAGACACTTATAAATATGATGGCTTTAGAGAATCCAAAATGAAAGGAAAATTAAAAGCAATATTTTTAGAAATCTTTTCTGATTATAAGACCTTACCTCCCCAGAGAATGGATATTTCATTTTAGAGTTGCAGTAACTATTATTTTCTCCTTTGTGGTTTTGCCTAATTATATAAGTGGGCTATATTTTGTACAAGATTATTATCATTAATGTGATAAATCTCTTCCCAAGTTTCACTTTGTGCAGAGCTTACTGTTAAAATCTAATGTCTTTTTATTCTTCAATTATTTTAAACATACTAATCAACAGTGACAAGACTCTATATAGAGTATCAAATTTTGTTTGAAAAATTGCCAGAAATAGTTCAAAAGAAACCAACATATTGTGATCTTCATCATAAGAAATTATTAAATGTAATGTCAAAAGCAAATATTACCCATCATTCTTGCTCCTGTCAGTCTGAAAAGAAATTAGGGTACTTAACATGCTGATATCTTGAGGATACATCTTCTCAAAGTATTTTTTCATGTCTCCTAACCGTCCTAGGTCATGGTACGTTGGTAGAATAACCAACTTCATAGTAATTAAAAGTACATAAAATTTAAAATAAAGTAAAATTTAAAAATACATAATCAATTGTTTAATAGAAAAATAAAAGTAAAAATATTAATAAACAAGCCCTTTAAGATTTTTACAACTCATAAATTTCACAGTAATATTAAAGTCATAGAGCCTTGAGTTAAATGTAACTTTAAGATGTCGTCTGTCTCAATTGAATATTTTCAGACTGCTAAAGCCTTATTATGTCTTGATTTCTTGCTTTCTCTCTTTCTCACATCCCAAAATACCAGCAAGTTCTTTTGACTTATTCTCCAGAATCTCTCCTAATCTATCTTCTCTCCATTGCTATAAAAATCCATTCTCTATATAGTGCAGTAACATTTGAAAAATAAGAATTTGGTAATCAATTGCCCTTTTTAATAGGTTCCCAACATTCAACTGATCTTTTACAAAGAAGCAAAGGCAATCCAATGGGGGAAAGGATTGTCTTTTCAAAAAATAGTTCTGGGACAACTGGACATCCACGCGCAAAAAAAATTTAAAAGATCTTGACACAGACTTTACACCTTTCACGAAAAGTCAAATCAAAATGGACCATAGACTTATATGTAAAATGTAAAACTGTAGAATTCCTAGAAGAAAATATAGGAAAATATCTAAATGACCTTGAGTGTGGTGATAAATATTTAGGCATAACACCCAAAACATGATCCATGAAATAAAATTTTGATATGTTGGACCCTATTAAAATAAAATATCTCTTCTGCAAAGACACTTTTAAAAGAAAGAAAAAGACAAACCACTAGCTTGGGTAAAATTCTTGCAAAGCATATATCTGATGAAGAATAGTGTCCAAAATATAGAAAGAACTCTTAAAACTGAGCAATAAGAAAACAAACAACTGAATTATAAAATAAACAGGATATCTGAACAGACATCTTCCCCCCAAACATATATAGTTGGCCTATGATCATATGAAAAGATACTCGACATCATATGTCACCAGAGAACTGCAAACTAAAACCACAATGAGATACCACTACACATCTATTAGAATAGCTGAAATGCAAAACGCTGACAACACCCAGTGAAGGAAAGCATACAGAGCAACAGGACCTCTCATTTGTTGCTGATAGGAATGCAAAATGGTACAGCTACTTTGGAAAACAATTTGGTAGTTTCTTACGAAACTAAACATAGTCTTAACAAACAATCCAGCGACTTTACTCCTTATTCTTCAGTCAAATTAGCTGAGAATTTATGTCCACACATAAACCTGTACACTAATGGATATAGCAGCTTTATTTATAATTGCCAAAGCTTGGAAGCAACCAAAATATCCTTTAACAGGTAAATGGATAAAGAATCCATGGCACATCCAGACAAGGAAATATTATGCAACAAAAAGAAATGAACTACATGCCATGAAAGATATGGAGGAAGCTTCAAAGCGTATTGCTAAGAGAAAGAAGCCAGTTTGAAAAGGCTACATTAACGTATGATTAATCAATGTATGATAAAAGGCTGAATAGGTAGGACAAAGGGAATAAGTATTTTCATGGTGCTGCAGTGGTGGATATGTGGCATTATACATTTGTCAAAACCCACAGAATGCACAAAACAAAGAGTGAACCCTACTGTAAACTATGGAATTTAATTAGTAATTATGTAACAATATTTTCCCGTTAGTTGTAACAAATATGCCACAGATGTTAATAATAGGGCAGACTGTGTGGGTGGCAGGTGAGAAGATGAAGAATTTTATGGGAATGCTCTGTACTTTCTGTTAGATTTTTCTGTAAATTGAATACTGCTCTAAAGTCTATTAATTAATAAAATTCTGATGGCTTTTAACTGCTATAGAATAAAATTGAAACTTTGTTCACTTTTCTTCAATCACCTACATGCTCTGCTTTCTTTGTCCATCTTCTACCATCTTTCACTCCTAAGCATCCATCTTTATGTTATCCAATTATAACTAATTCTTTCCAGTTCAGGACTTTTTTAAAACTGCTGCCTCCTTGGTGATGTTCTTACTATAAGCCCTCTCTCCGTTTGGATGCCCTCAAAGAGTGCTTTAATTAACACTGCATCTGAAGTTTTTTTTTCTTTTCCCATATGACTTATCAGTAGCTGATACTTTCTTAGTATTTTTATTGTCTTTTGACTACCGTAAAATGAACTTCTGTGTGATCAGGCACCTCATCTGTCCTGTTTACAACTCTCACTTTACAATCGTTTCATAGTCCAGAATAATAGCTGGCATGCAGTAATCACAAACTTAATATTTATTTAATAAACTAATAATGATCATTTTATAGGTGAAAATAAGAAGTTGAAAGTTCGGTGAATTGTTAAGTTTATACAGCTGGAATGGCATAGGAAGAGAATCTTATTTCCTGCTGTCTCTTAGTAGTGGACATTCTATAATGGGCTATGGTGCAGTGTAGCATTATAAGATATTTATATCATCATTGCCATCATGTTAGGGAAATCGAAGCAATTTTCATGAACACAGTCAAAGTTTCTGTCAATTGGGACATAATAGAAACTTAATTTGCAGTCAACATAATACTCATTCACACATGACAGGTTAAAATATATGATTTTTTTTTCTAAAAAGGTAACTTTAAATAATACCTTTTACATTGATTTTTCATTTTCACTTACAACCTTTATGAATCAAAATAAAGTTCCAATCATTCTGACTGAAGAGTACTAGGTGACCACATCTATTGTTATTTGCAGTGACAGGCTCTTCCCTACAGGCTCCTATGCTACCGTTAGTTTCTGAAATCATCAATTAAAATGTGTCTGAACAGGAGAAATTAATTGAAATGCGCAGAATTTTGTGACCTGAGGATTGAACAATGTAGTGCCATGTAACAATCAATAAATATTTGAAGCTTCTGTGGATAGAAGTATTACACTAAGGGCTATACACTTGAATGAGCAATTTTTTTTTTCTTTTTCAGGTATAAGCACATTTTAGGTCATGCATTTAATGTTAGAATGAGATCACAAAAGTCAGAAGAAATCACAAAATATTTAGTGGATTATTAGGTTTATGGGGTTTAAAATTTTTTGTGTCACTTTTCCTTTTTTTTAGATTAAATGCCCTTATATGCCCTCCTTTTAATAGGTGTAAAGCTAATAAAAATTTGGGAGGATATTTTGATTTCAAATCAATGTTTTCAATAAAACCAAACTATATATAAACATAAAATATTAACTTAATTGATTTAATCATTTCTAGCAAGGTAATATAGAGGGGTAAAATGATCATGTTACCTATATTATGGTAGAGCTCTATTCCCCCAAATAATTTAAGTTGACTTTATTGAGATAATAAACATTTATTGAAAAAAATGAGTGACCCATCATACATAGTAGCATAAAATTTTAGACACTTTAAAACTTGCTATTGCTTTAAATGACATTTGAGTGTCATTGTCATTTTATTAACATTGCACATCATTCTATACTTCAATTAGGTCACTGCAGATCTTGATGAGATTTTAGTAGTGACAATATGCACTATAATGAAATGTGTAGGCTCTCACTGTGAAATTAAGATCTGATACTGACACTGAGTTGTAAACTTCCTGAGGCAGCCTAAGGAAACGAGGACTGGTGCCCGTGGCTTACTAAAGGCAAAATTTATCTGATGCAGTTTCCTGTGCTCTTTTCAGATTCTCTGGTCCTTTCTGCACAATTCTCACATCAGTACTTGAGCCACAGGGCACTTGATGTCCAGGGATCTCCTTTCAGGTTTAGAAGGAGTGATTGATTCTAAATAATTTAATGCATTCTCCTTACTTTGTGTAAAAAGATACCAAAACCTAGCGAGGTCCTGATAAATGTTACACAGCTATGGTGCTGCAGAAATAGGTTGAAAAACAGACTTTTCTGATTCATGCTGCCTATGTCATTGTGTTGTTGTTTCAAATCGAAAGTTAGTAACCCGTAGCCACAGTCTGGAAGTTCACTAGCCAAAGCTCAAATGAATAAAATTTTAAGATGATAAATAAAATTCCATTTCATAGTAGAGGAAAATAAATGTTTGTGAAGCCAACATCAGTGGCAATTTTATTCCAGAAAAAGAGAAATTAGATTACGTGGGTGGGAGGGTTGGGGGTGGTTTCATGCCTTGTCAAGCTCACAGATAACCTCCATATTACTTTGTTCACATTAAACATTCATTAAATAATTCACATCACATGACCTATCAGTAACAAGTGAGACAATTTATCACTACCACTGTTAACTTCCAGGACTTCACTCACTACTAATTTTCCTCTTACCTTAATGGTTATTTTTCCTCAGGCTTTTTTGTTCTCTCCTTAATCTCCTCAATTCCAGACACTGGTGTGTCCAGACCTTAATGCTTTCACTTCTCTACTCTGTCTAACCTCATCTTCTTGATGAAATTTAGTATAAAGTTACTGATTCCACCTCCCACCATGAATCTCTTCCAACCCCCAACTCAGTAAAATGAAATACTATCTAGCCATTTCAATAAAAATCCTTGACATTTGATTTTTCTTTCCATTATATATTATATCCAATCTATCAACAAATATGTATATCCAGATGCTGACCATTCCATTACTATTTCTGCAGGTACTATCTTGGTCAAGCCACCAGTATCTTTTCCTTCCATTCATAGCTTGTCTCCCTGCTTCTGCAATTATCCCCTTATAGGTTATTCTGCACAATTCGTATCAGTCATTACACCATTCACCTGCTTAAAGCCCTTCATCCATTCATTTATTTTTTCAACAAATATTTATTTCCTCCCCATTTTTTTATTGATTGGTTAATCAAATATTTTCCGGTGGGTGGGCACTCTTTTTAGAGGCTTAGGATATATCACAGGAAAAATCAAGAGTGATGCCTGCCTTCAAAAGCTTGCATTCAAGCAAGAATGAAACATAGTAAACAATAAATAAAATTTAAAGCATACAATTTATACTCTGTAAATTCTGTGAGGACAAGTATAAGTAGATCAGGGTAAGAGGGATGCAGGATGGTACGTGCTAATGGTGGATAAAGGAGAAGGCAGGCTGTGATACTAAATTCGGTGTTTAAAATACGCCTCACTGAGAAGATGAGATTTGAGCATAGATTTGGGAAAGATTAAAACTTTGCCAAATGTACATCTGGAGGAAGTGTGTTCCAGGCAGAGGGAATAGTAGGCACAGAAGACAAAAGGCAGGAGCCTGCCTGGCATGCCATTGTTATTTTTTTCCAGTGATTACTGCCCTCTTCTCTGTTACTTGAGTTCTCCACTCACGATCTTGTCTGAGGTCTTCATTCTTCATTCTGTTCATTCTGCCTTGAATGCACTCCTCAGGATATTTCTATAATTCATATATAAAACCCTGTCATATCTTTGCTCAAATGTAACATCAGTGAGGCCTTTCCTGATCACAGTATTTAAAATTGCAACTTCATCTTCCTTCCCTGCTTTAATTTTGTCAATACTACTCAGCAAAATCCATTATAGTGTCTTATTCATTTTATCTGTTGATTGTCTACCACTCTTAGGGATGATCTCCATGAGTGGAGGGAATTTGTCTATTTTGTTTACTGCACCATCCCCAGCATCAATAACAGTGCCAGGCACTACCTCTTTGGGTTACTTCTTAATTTAATCTACTTAAGGGGAATACCAAATCATTGAATAAATTGACATAGAATGAAAGAATAGATGATTATTCTAAGAGCCCTAAATTCTCCACTAACATGTGCTCATAAAAACAAAATTAGCAGATAGATAAATGACCATGGTTATGTAAGATGCTAGAATTAGAGGAAGTAAGGTGAGGGGTTATACCTGTGCCATTATCTGTGTAAGTCTCCTAAAAATCTAAAATTATTTAAAAAAAAAAAGAAAATACCCCAGCTTTTCATTGGTCCCTCTCCTCAAAGGAGGCTTGATCTTAATGATGTATTAATAATATTTTCAAAGAAATAAGCAAAATCAAATATACAGCTACTATTAAGTAAATTTGTTTTATGAAAATGGACTATTAAATTAATCAGACATTTCTTCTGCTAGGCCCCATTGACGAACACAACTTAACCTTTTGATTCATTGTCTGGAAAATACACTCACTCTCCATTATCTGAAAGTTGGGAAGGCCTTAAGTCAACAGAAGAACCACCTGTGAAAGTACATTTCCACAGGTATGCCAAATACCTCAATAACTTTGTTCTTTTCACATTTCAGGTCCATAGAGTGAGATCATCTTTAAAACAACTTTTACAACTTCCATGACATGCCCTCTAGTTATGCCATGAAGGCCAGTTCTTACCATGTTGGTCCTCAGATATCTCAGTTAAACTAAAATTGTCTAGTAATCTCAAATTCTAGAATCCATTTTTGCCCGGTCTATGAATTCCAAATCTCTATTAAGTGTAACAGCCTTATTTAAGAATAGAATAAAATGTTAATAAGAAAATTATAAGGAAGTCATTGATTTTTTTAAATATTTACACCCATGAATGAACCAAAAGATTATAATTAGTTTGTAGAATGCAAGGAAAACATAAATATTTTGTAAGTTTAACAATAAAGCTAAGCAAGCCGTGTAATCGAAAGAATACTAATAGGATAACACCTGATTAAGCAATTATTTTAGATGTCCCCTGCTATGCTTTCTTGCAGTAGTAGATTTTCACTTTTGTAGATGCATGACCTTAATTCCACTTCTTTGGGATACTAATTTATTAACCTAGACATTGGAATTATCAAAACAACCCGATAAAGTAACTTCTTAGTTGAATTGTTCATTAGTACATGTGGCGTTATTTCAAATTCATATAAAGGGTACTTCTTACAAAATAGCCTCTACCAAAGATACATTTTGAGCATGTATCTTTGGTAGAAGCTATTTTATGAGAAGATGGAGAGGCTAACAGCTGTAGACTAGGTACAAGAAAGGATTTATTTATTTTATGACTTATAAAATAATCATAAGGTTGGTTAAAGTCTTTGTACCTTTAAATATCTAAATATAAATAAATATAAATATGTAAACAGTAATATTACTAGATTCCTCACACACTGCAGATCAGTTGGAAGGGTAAAATGTGACTTCTCAGAAGGGGATTTTAAAGTCATCAAAGTATATTAGTTTTATCAAACATTTTATTTAAAATGTTTCATACTTTACAAAAGTAGCTAATTATGATCACACAACTAAGTCCTGTCTTAGATCCTCTCTTGCTAGATTTGAGACATTTTTTTTTTCTCCCGACATCCTTGAATTCTGTGGAAGTTTTTAGCCTTATTGGAGTACTAGGCTGCCAGGGTAAACTGAAAATTCATGCACTTTGGAGTCCCTTGGCTCTGTGGGTTCTGATCTGCCACTCTGGATCTCACAGTACTGGGACAGCACCTCCCAGAGAGAGTTGATTAACAACTGCTGCGTGATCATGATGTAATAAGAGGGTAAAACTATGGACAGTGATACGTTTCGAGCTGATTTTTGTGTATGGGGTGACGAAGGGGCCAAACTTTCTTCTTTTGCATGGAGGCATCCAGTTGTCCCATCATCCTTTACTGAAAAACTAATCTTTCTCCCATTGGATTACCTTGGCATGCTTGTCAAAAATCAGCTAACCATAAATGTAAGAGTTTCTTGTAGGCATTCTGGAAGCCAAATACACCTTGTGGCCTAAAGAATAAGAACTAATTCATCAGGCGTTTTTTTTTTTTTTTTTTTTTGAGACGGAGTCTCGCCCTGTCCCCCAGGCTGGAGTGCAGTGGCGCAATCTCGGCTCACTGCAAGCTCCGCCTCCCGGGTTCACGCCATTCTCCTGCCTCAGCCTCTCCGAGTAGCTGGGACTACAGGCGCCCGCCACCACGCCCAGCTAATTTTTTGTATTTTTAGTAGAGACGGGGTTTCACCGTGGTCTCGATCTCCTGACCTCGTGATCCGCCCGCCTCGGCCTCCCAAAGTGCTGGGATTACAAGCATGAGCCACCGCGCCCGGCCCTTCTTGGTAATTTTTAAATTACTAATTCAATCTTGCTGCTTGTTACTGGCCTGTTCAGGGCTTCTATTTCCTCATGGTTTAGTCTAGGAGGGTTGTATGATTCCAGGAATCTATCCATTTCCTCTAGATTTTCTTTTGATAGAAGAATAGCTATTCCTTCATGTTTTGGGTTTCCATTTGTGGGTAATATCATTATCTACTTCTTTACCTTGAGTTTATATGAATCCTTATGTGTGAGGTGAATCTCTTGAAGACAGCAGATATTTGGTTTGTGTTTTCTAATCCATTTTGCCATTCTGTATGTTTTAAATAGAGCATTTAGGCCAGTTACATTCAACATTAATATGGACACGTGAATGTGAGGTACTGTTCTATTCACATGCTGTTACTTAGACACTTTGTGTTTTTCATTGTTAAAATTAATTTTTAATTAATTTTAAAGACAAAACATATATATTTATTATGTAGAACATGTTGTTTTAAAATATGTATACATTGTTGAATGGCTAGATTATGGTAATTACCATATATATTGCCTGATATACTTAATTTTGACACCAATACTTAAAATTTAATTTTTTAGCAATTTTTAAGAATACAATATATTGTTATAAACTATAGTTGTCATGTCATACAATAGATCTCTTGAACTCATTCCTTCCATCTAACTTTTATACTATTTGCCCAACATACAAGGACTGTATTATTCACAACATAGCAAGCAATTTGAGCATTATGTGTGTCTAGGATCTCCTTACCCCCGAAATCCCATGGAGGTGATACAGAGGCAGGATCAAGGGAATGTTGTATATACAGTGAGTTTGCATTACAGCTGAGGAAGCTGGAACTTTGGAAATCCCAGTATTTTAGAGAGAGGTGCTAGCAAATCTGCTTGAACTTTGCGTCAGAGGAAGACTTGATCTTTATTATCTTGGACAGCAAACAATTCTGAACTTTTCCTCAGAAGGAGCCACTATCTGTATCTTCCAAGGCTGTTTGCTCTATAGTCATCTTTGAAGAGATAGTTCTCAACATAATCTCTAAATACGTTTGTTCATAGATGCACAGAATCCATGGAAAATTATCTCCCAACACATAGTTCCCAATCATCTTCTGGCAACAATAGGATTATTTTGCCATGCGCAGTGGCCTGTAATCCCAGCACTTTGGGACCTGAGGTCGTGAGTTCAAGACCAGCCTGACCAACATGGAGAAACCCCATCTCTACTAAAAATACAAAATTAGCCTGGCGTGGTGGCGCATGCCTGTAATCCCAGCTACTTGGGAGGCTGAGGCAGGAGAATCACTTGAACCCGGGATGTGGAAGTTGCGGTGAGCCAAGGTCGTGCCATTGCACTCCAGCCTGGGCAACAGGAGCAAAACACCATCTCAAAATAATAATAATAATAATAGGGTTATTTATCTTTGGAAGAAGTTCATACTTGGAATATGATTGCATATAGACTTTCTCAGTATTAGATTTGTCTGAGGTTTATGACGAATAACTCTTGATTATCTGTACACAAAGAACATGATTTGATTTGCTTTTTAGACTGGAGAAAATATTATTTATCTAGAATCTGTTGAACCAATGATACACTAAACAGAATAGTATCAGCCTCCACCCAATAAGGATCCAGTTATTATAATGATTCTAATAAGTTAATTTAGTGATTAGATATCTTTAAATAAATATATAACCTGAGTGAGACTTGTACATCTTTTGTGTCATTTATATTTTGAAGTTAAAATAAACAATCATCTGTCTGTGAAATGTTATTGAAAACTCTCCCAATATTTGTCTTGACAAGGAAAACAGCAAAAAAGGTAAAATCTATTCTTATAGACATGAAATATTTTAAAAATCTCCTTTTCAATTTCTATTAATCTCTGGGTAATTGAAGTATGTGAATATCCAGACCATCAATGCCTATTTTTAAATGTTTGTAATTTTGCCCGTATTACAAATATGAAGTTAGAAGATTTTACAATATGTAAACAAAATAGAGAAATTGCCTAATAAATATTGAATTAAAAAGTATTGGAAAGGGATTGATTTGCCTTACATTTTCCCTTTGGTTTTCTTTCCCAGAAAATCAACATAGTAATATTTGAAGATTAATTGCTAGTGTTTGGCTCTTTAAGAAACATATTTTCCCTTTTTTCTTCTATTCCTCATTTTCTCCCTGTGTTTGCTCAGATTTACATAGATCGGTTGCCAAAATATGCTTTTTTAAGAAATTTAATTTAAGCTTCATACTTTCCCAGGGAAAAATGATAGAACATAACGCTATGGCTTAAAATGTAGTTCACAGCGGGCAAGGTAAAAATAAGGTCTGAAAATGAAGCAATTGCTTTTTGGATAAGGGTAATCAGAAGAAGCCTGGTGGTAAATAAATTAAACTCCAATAGAATATTCTGAAGAATCAGTGAGGGGAGGCACATACTATATTAGTGAGCATCTTCTGGTTAAGATGAATAGACATTCTGTCCTATTTGAAAGTGCAATACATAAGGAAAATACTTAAAATATTGTTTCTCTTTTTATAATTTAGAAAATGGTGCCTATGTTCTTTACTTTTCTGTGAACATTAAGCAGCTTAGTAGTAGCAGTCAAGGTGCACAAAGGAATGAGGCTGTACAAAACTAGATGTGGTCACAGACTGTTCCTGAAATATGCTGTCATGCATATGTGAATGTGTATTTTAATTTTTCTATGACCTTTTTGCTTCTAACCATTATTGTATTCTTCTGCTTTCCTTCTGTTTCTTCAGGTTGGAAATTACATGCTTCTTATCTAGGTTCTCAATTATGCCTGCTTTAATTTCTGGATTTTCATCATTCAAGAAATGACTCAATAAATCCTTGCTTGGATTTCAATAACTACCCCAGAAATGTTTATTTATATCTTTGATATTTTCTTAAAATACACTTAGAAGAGCCTCCATGTTCTACTCTGTGGCTCTGATTGATATCATTAAAGGCCAAGTAACCACATAAGATGATGACCTTAACATTTTAACTCCTATATACAGGTAAGAAGAAGTGGAATGAATGAAGTGAACACAGGTTTGATTTTACATGGGACTGAAAGGCAATTTGGCTATTAAAATAAATGTATTAGGATTATCAGACTGTTTAATAAGTGTTCAAATTTTAAGTTGTCTTTGAAAAGTAATAGAAATAAGCAATAGAAAATAACTAAGAAGGAAAAAGTTTGCTAGTTTTATAGTTAAGAAAACATTTCTGTATTTCCAGTGGTAAAAGTTTAATGTTTATAAGGTTATCAGAGAAATAGGTTGGAAATGTAGTGCATTCTGATAGCAGAGGAAGGCAGAGGCATATAGATTAACTTTCAAGGTGACAGTAGTCATATTTTGAATTTCAACCTTCATATCTGAATGGTAGAGCCATTACTACTCATAGATATCTCAAAAAAAATTTTTCTATTATAGACCTGAGCATAGCACATTTGAAGAGTTTCCTAGAAACACTGCAATCTGATTGTGGGGGGAGCTACAGACAAGCTTTCTGGACTTTAATTTATTGCATCCAAATCCAATCTGTTGAAGGCAATATTCTTGTTTAACTTTCCAAGTTGCTTATTTATCTGACCAGACTTGAGTACTATAAGGTAAGGTTTACAGTTTTTTTCCTGAATACTAATACAGTAAAATAGAAAGAAATATGTTTGAACCATTAAGAAGCCAGAATAACACATGCAAAGAATAATAAGAAAATACATGAGAATCAGGAAGGAGTTATTTGATATATTTTTCCATCCTAATAATTGGAATTTTATTTTTAGCTTTCCATATTTGAAGTTTGTATTATTGAAATGCATTCAGTATATATTTACTAATGATTTGTGGTTTAGTCACTGAACAATACAGAGATCCTAGTCTCGATAACCTTAAGATTCGGTAGGAATAATAAAATATATGTCAGCAGAGGTATGGGGAAAGAGTAAGATAGATGGATAGATAGACAGACAGATGAGATATCAATATATAATATGTATAATAAAAAGCATATCATCTGTTATATTAATTAAACTATAAACACAAAATAAGTTACATGATGTAAATGAGTTCACTAATATAAATGCATCTTCAACTTTCCAATTATAAAGTGAATGTAAATTAATATAATGTCAAGTATATCAAGAGCCATTAACATATTCATGTTTTCCATTCCTAGGAACTTCTCCTAAAACATCAATCCAAACAATAAAAGGTTATTTGGCTAAAATTTATTATACTGTAAGAGTGTCTAAAGAGTCTAAATGTTGAATATCAGCAGAAAAAAACTAACTTTTATGATTCAACTCAATGAGATATAATGCTGTCTTAAGGATAGTTTTAAAAACTGTAGTAACGGAAAACGTATCCTAAAACATCAATCCAAACAATAAAAAGTTATTTGGCTCAAATTTATTATACTGTAAGAGTGTCTAAAGAGCCTAAGTGTTGAATAACAGCAGAAAAAACTAATTTTTGTGATTCAACTCAATGAGATATAATGCTGTCTTAAGGATAGTCTTAAAAGCTGCAGTAACAGAAAGTGTATTAAAATATTAAGTAAATGACACTTCAATTTTACTAAATCAGGATAAAATTGTTTTAGAATTAAGAGGCTTGCAAAAATAATCCTAAAAAGATATAGCAAGCTAATAATAAAAAACACTGAACATCATTACTAAGTTAAAACGTGTAACATGCTACAGTAATTTTCATTATTTACTGAAAATGTTGTGTTTATTATTTCCTTTTAGTAAATAGAAAAAAAATCTTAGTTCTCTCCCAAAATTTGTTATTTTATATGATTTTAAGTTCCTTAATTGCACATTCTTTGGGCAATTTTCTTAAGATTAACAAAAATATTTGTTTAATAGACATTTGTGAGTTCAAGTATTCCTTATTGTTGGATAGAATAAATAAATTCTATGTTTAGTTGTACCCATATCTCAAACAAATTCCGTCTGGGACACATATAAAGCAGTGTGTAGAGGGAAAGTTATAGCACTAATGCCCACAAGAGAAAGCAGGAAAGATCTAAAACTGACACCCTAACATCACAGTTAAAAGAACTAGAGAAGCAAGAGCAAACACATTCAAAAGCTAGCAGAAAGCAAGAAATAAATAAGATCAGAGCAGAACTGAAAGAGATAGAGACACAAAAAACCCTTCAAAAAATCAATGAATCCAAGAGTTAGTTTTTTGAAAAGATCAACAAAATTGATAGACCGCTAGCAAGATTAATAAAGAAGAAAAGAGAGAAGAATCAAATAGACACAATAAAAAATGATAAAGAGGATATCACCACCGATCCCACAGAAATACAAATTACCATCAGAGAATACTACAAACACCTCTACGCAAATAAACAAAGCCAGAGGACTTCCTGAACAGCATTTATAGAAATCCGAATCTTGTCCAGCTAAATCTGAAGTTCAGAGTGAGAACCAATCTCAAGACTTAATCATAAAAACAGAGAGTTTTATCACTTAGAGATCTAGCAGATAAATTACTTAAGGTTGTCTTAGTCTTCTATAAGAAAATATTTAAGGTGCTGTTATGTATACCTACATTGCCAATGTATTTAACCACTGAATTACTTACCATCAATATTGGATTTCTATCCTATCCTTTCAGGGTCTTTTTCCTTCTGATAGAAGTACACCTTGTCTATGGTTTGAATGTATGTGTTCTCCAAAATTCATACGTTAAAACCAAGGTGATGGTATCAGAAGGTGAGGCCTCTGGGAGGTGATTAGGCCAAGAGGGCTCCATGCTCTTGAATTAGATTAACACTCCTGTAATAGATACCTCAGAAAGCTGCCTCCCTCTCTTACTCGTTCCCATGTGAAGACAAAATGATGGAACAAGAAGGCCCTTACCGATACCAAATCTGCTGGCACCTTGATTTCAGATTTCCCAGTCTCAAGAACTGTGAGAATTACCCAGTATAAAATATTTTGTTATAGCGTCAGGAACAGGTGAATACAACCTCTAAGTAGCTTATCTCCTATCTCTCTAAGTGATAAAACTCTCTGTCTTTATGATTAAGTCTTGAGCTTGGTTCTCACGCTGTCTGACCTTCAGATACAGCTAGAAAAGAACAGGATTTCCATAAATGCTGTCCAGGAAGTCCTCTGGTTTTAACATTTGACCTTGCATTAGTGGTTAATAAACATAAGTTTGCAATTATCTTTCTTTAGTGAATCTATAGCCAACTGCAACAGTTGCTAAGTTCCATAACCCTTCGAGTTACCATTTAATTCCTACCTTTCAACTGTCTAAGATATTACACAAAGCAACATATCCCCTCCACTATTATCACATTCCAGTTCACTACTAATGGAAGTTTTAACAATTGCACTGCTACATTTCGCCAGGACCTATTCATACTCTAATTACTGAGAGTGATGGGTACTTCAATCGACAGCAAGCCAGTAAGTGACCGATCTCCAAAACCCCATCTATGAATCTGCTTTTAAGGTCCACTACTGATAACGAAACTCTTAAATTTGGCTTCATGATTATAGACTCTGAATAAATTATTATAGACTCTGAAGAAAAGAGTTTTATGTAGAAGTTTTACTAGTAAATACTCTTGGGTGATAACCTGTAACAAAGAGAAAAAGGCAGGATTAATTAGAGAGAGAAGACAAACTACGGTGCCTAATGAAAGCATCCAAAAATCAAGGCTAAATAGGAGAGTAGTCACCTCGATAAAAAGTCATGGTCTCTGGCTCACTTTCAGGACCCCTGGAGCCTCTTAGGTTTTAAGCGTTCCATTCATCTCAGAGGTGCTGGTTAGCGTAGTTTCAGAGGGATTACAACTTTATGCCTGACTGAGAATTGCTTGATCCATAAAAAATTAGCTCATTCAAGTTTCCACCCCCTTTCAGGCAGTGGCTCACAGTTAATGACTAACTGATGAAGGAATATAACACATGTTCTCTTTGCCTCACTTGAGGGCCACATTGTTATTCCAGCTCCAAAACTTGACAGTGGACTGGCTGAAGCCTCAGTTGCAACTATGTTGCAGATCAGTGTTTTCCTTCGCTCAATCCTATTTCTCCAATTATTATTATTTTTGCATGTGTATCTCAAAGAACACTCCACAATAAACTTTCTGTTTGCAATTCTCCAATTCAGAATCTATACGAGGACAGCTCAATATAAAATAGGTGGTATATTCAAATAGAATGCAGGATGCATTATTCTGGACAATTTAAAGACAAAGGATGAAACAGCACTATCCGCTTTTAGTTCTGAAAAATCTGTAGCATTGAGTTTCTTTGGTACACAGGATACTTTGATCCACCACACAAGTCTGGTTTTCACTCATCTCTCTTCCTACTTTAATATCTATCATTTCCTTCTTGGTTCAGGAGCCATTCTGCATTTCCTTAACACCTCAAGTCTCATTTTAAAATTAGGGTATGGCAGGAAAATTAAGGATAGAAACTTTAGACTTTCTACCATTTTCATTGTAACATTGTATATTTTAAGGTGAATTCACTCTAATGTTTTTGATACTGAATATCAAGCAGGACAACTGTGGCTGTAATTGAGATCTGTGTCTAAGAAATTTACAGAAGAGTAAATCTTCCAGAGAATTAGTTATCAAGTATTGTATATCATAATGCGCTCTGAGAAACCCTAGGGAAAACGATATGAGTAGGTGCAGGGATCCTGTAGGAAAATGCTGAATCTTCCCTCCTTATGCCTTTCTTGATAATTATTTAACTTATTAATTATTTTAAATCTTTTGGTGGCAAGACAGAGGTTAATTAGGAAGGAATTAGAAAATATATTGTAATATTGTTCAGGTAGTAATACCCACACACTTCTGGGAATGTTCATACCTCTAAGCTTGGCTTGGTGTTTTGCAGTATGCACACATACTGCTGGCAGGCATTTTGAGGTCAATAAAGTTTTTAATTTTTATGCCAAATTGATTTTGGTCTTTTGTAAGTTATGTCAGAATTTGTAGGAAGTTACAGGTAGACCACAGTTATAAGGTATGTGAAGGAGGAACAGAGAAGGCAAAGAAAGGTCCTTCTTTCTTCTCTCTCTTCTCTTCTCTTCTCTTCTCTTCTCTTCTCTTCTCTTCTCTTCTCTTCTCTTCTCTCTTTCGAGAGGGAGTCTTGCTCTATTGCCTAGGCTGAAATGCAGTGGCATGATCTCAGCTCACTGCAACCTCCACCTCCTGTGCTCAAGTGATTCTCCTGCCTCAGCCTCCTGAGTAGCTGAGATTACAGGTGCCCACCACCACATTCGGCTACTTTTTGTATTTTTAGTAGAGATGGGGTTTCACCATGTTGGTTAGGCTGGTCTCGAACTCCTGACTTCAGGTGATCCACCTGCCTCGGCTTTCCAAAGTTCTGAGATTACAGGCAGGAGCCACCATGCCTGGCCTAGGTCTTATATTTCTAATACCCTCCTCTTTGTGTGTACTTAACAAGTATAAAATACCCACAAGATGCAATGTTTACATAAATTTAAAATAAGCAAAACAAATAAAAACTATGAATATAATAAGCTATTACTTTAGAGTTTTGCAATAAATATGCAGTTTTCTAGGCCACAGATGGGATTTCGTTGTTCATGATGATGATATTGTATATTGTGTATGTGTGTGTGTGTTTTATAAAGAAAAAAAATCACAGTTTACCTGAAATAGTAAAACAAGGTAAATCAATACCATTTTCTACTTGCTTGGCAGAAATTCTCAGTAATCTTAAAAAAGTTAACTATGTAGAAGGTTAATTTAAGGTCTTGTACTATTTTAGAAGTCAACATAGTACAGTGAAAAAGGTTGATTAGAAATCAGGAACTCTCTATTTTAGCTTCTACTTTGTTACTAACTAGTTGTGTAACCCTGGGCAAATCACTTAACCTCTAAGATCTGTCTTCTCATGTGTAAAATGAGGAGGTTGAACTACGTGATCTCTGACAGTGCTCAACTAAACCTGCAACTAAATCAAAATACAGAGAAGTGGATTGAAATAGCAGCACATACAAACATATAAACTAGTGTCGAAGAACAGAAATAGGGAATTAGAGCAGTTGATGTATATTTATGGGTTTCTTCTAATCCTTAATGTTCACTGCAGTCCACACCTAGTAATTTTTTGCTATGGGATGATTCTGCAAAAATAAATAAAACACTATTTCTTTTGTATATCATTTTGTGAAATTAGACAGCATAACAATATTCTACAAATATTTATTTTACGTACATTTGCCTAACAAAGTGCATTCCTCCCATGACTGTCTTATATTTATTTCTAATATTTCACTAATAAAGTATATGTTTTAGTGTGGAAAAGTGAAAAATACCAATATGTTGCTATCAGTGGCAGCAGGTAACCGAATAGCAATGTTTGTCTTTATTAGAACAAGAGGTAAATTTTCTACATTTAATCCATCCCTGGAGCCACGTGTTAAAAACTTCCATTACCCCAACTGTTATTAATAAGCAGAAAAACTGGGATAAAATAAATGGGTACACTACAAGTTAGATTTTCTACTCAAGTAGGGAGTCACCAAAAGCGGGTAACAACATCCCACATGTTTGATTAAAAACTAGACAGGATTTCTCCCTAGGTGAGACTGAAGTGTCTCCTATGATGCTAAAGGAGCATTACAAAAACATTCTGAGATTTTAGGACTATCTCACTTTTGCCGCTTCATATGATAGCTTAAATCAGGCATGCAGATCCTCTTGGTTGTATAGTTGCTAACAAATTGTTTGCCAGTGGAAATTCCCTTCCACTTAACAGAGATTAATATATCTCATCTCAATCAGTAACATTACAATTTCCTTTATAGCCACAGATTTTTGTTTATCTCACTATATGGAATGCTATTACATACTTAGATACTTCCTCCACTAGAAAGTTGAATTTCTTAAATTATAATAATAATAAAAAGGGAAAGTGGAATTTCTTAAACTAATCTTTCTCTATTATAATGTAGAATGAATTTTACTCAGTTCTATCAGGATTGATTTTTTTTTCCCCTTACCAAGTAACTGGCAAAGCAACTCAATGACAAAATGCTACCCTTGAGCTAACCTGTCAACCTAGTTAGAATAAAGGCACAGAGAAATGTAAAGGAAAAATGACATAAATTATTACTAAAGCTTTAGTGCTGGAACCTTGTAGAAGAACAGAAAAAAATTAAATAAAAATGTTCTTCTCATGGCACACTTTTTATTAACTGTATAAAACATATTTAAAGTAAATAAATGTTAATTAATACAAAGTTTTACAAATTAAAAATAAACTCAGTAAGAAATTTTAAAAGTACATACAGAAGCAATGCATAAAGGAAGAAATCTGAATGGCTAACAAATGTATGAATACATTTTGAAGCTCACTAATAAACCAAAAAATAAAAATAAAAATGTTAGTGAGCCACTACTCTTTAACGATGAAATTATCAAGAATTTTATAAGTCATATCATTCAATGTTGGCAAAAATAGAAGAAAATGGAATATCTTATACATGTTGATTGGAGAATAAAGTAGAATAAGCTTTCTGTAACACAGTTTCACAATAAATAGCAAAAGCTTTAAACTGTCTCCACACATCAATTTTTCTGGAAATTAACCTAATGGATTAACTGCAGATTTGAGCAGAGATTTAGTTTCAAGTATATTTATTAAAAGCTAAAAGCAATGCAGGAAATAAGCTTTATGCACCAAAATGATGGTGACTTTAAAAACTCTTATAAAAAGATACAGATAGATAAATTTGCATATATATATCCATATTCTATGAAACTATTAAAACCATACTTATGTACTTATGAGAAGATATATATATACATATATAATCTATTCAGTGAAACAAGATTAAAGACTAGTATTCATGTCTGATTCTTTTTTTGTGAACTCCTGTGTCTAGCAGAGTGCTTTCCCCAAAGTATAGAACCTGTGTTTGTTGAATGAATGGGTGGATGCAGCTATTGTAACTTTTAAATGAATTCTCCACCATCTATGTGGCATGCCTCTCATATACCAGCGGATGTCATGATATGTAAATTCCTTTCGCCAGTCATATTTTTCTTAACCTTCTTCTGGATAGTGTCTGGAATCTGTCACTGTGGGGAGCATTTAAAACCTGCGTGAGATTGAACATCTTTAGTGTGTAGCTCCAGTATTTCGTGTTCACCAGTATGGATAAGCAATGTTATTTTCATATTTACACTTTCAAACATAGCAATTTTGAGCTTCCATCTGCCCAACGTAACAAGAAATTAGGATTTTATCCCTATGTCAAACCTCTTAAAACCTTATTTTTTTCAAGGAACCCTATAGGGGTTTAGAGTGAGTTCTGGTCTTCCATCCCATGAGCTAACAGAGCAAATTAAATCTATGCCATAGAAGGCAGAAAATCTGAGGCCACTGGCCAAATTGCAGATGTTTGAGAAACCAAGCAATTCTTGCTGTTACTGTCCCTGCTTCTCAAAACCTGTGAAGTATGAATTTGGTACCCTTCAGTTGACAGAACATGAAGGTCACTGCTGGACACCAATAGAGAGGTAGAAATATGACATAGCTCCTTCTATGTCATATTTACTTGACAGGAAGTGAGAAGTTTCCAGCGGTACTGTTGGGGAGTGCAAGGCAAATGAAAGTAGTAAACTGAGTCTCCACATTAATTTTCTTGGAGCAGCTAGCTCTCTGAAGTGTGCCATCCCTGTAGTGAAATTGTTCTTGCTCTCAACACTATTCCTAGCTGGGCCTCAAGCCCTGATACACAGTGGAGATAAAGTTTTGCTAAATTCACGCATCCTGACAGTGTTGTCGCTTCATCTGTTGAAATCAGAGGCTTATCATCCATTTTAGCAGACACCGTAATAATTAATGTAGGTATAACACAACCTCTGCCATTTTTTCAGTGGTCTCTGCTATTATAAGCAAGGGTTTCTTTGAAGTGTGAGGAAGGATGCTCTTTCCTTCTCTATTTCATCACCCTAGATCTTCCAAGCCAAGAATGACTTGCAGTTGCAATATAGGGTCATAACGTTTAGGCTTGCCTACAGAACCATCTCTCTTGGCCACAAGTCTGCATGCAGGATGGCTGGGGCAAGCAGGTATGAAACAGGTATCAATACTCCTTTGAGACCTAATTTCAGAGTCCAGTCCTGGCTCTGTTCCTTACCAACCTCATTGTAAAATATTTCTCGGGGGCCCAAATTGCCTTCCAGTAATCTGCTCTTGACCAGTCCCCTTCTGTGATTATGATTTTTTTTCAAAACAATCTAGCTGTGTGACGTAGCTTTGCTGTTGGACCACACAGTTGCCATTAGAGCTTGCCACAGTGACACTCCATCTCCCCTTTTTAAACAACTGTTTGATTTTCCCTAAGCATCCACTGCATCCTCTAAACCCAAATATAACTTTAGTCAGTCCTCATAAATAGAAAAAAGTGTAAAAAAAGTAAATTTTCCCAGCTTTTGCTTGTAGCTTCTTGGTAAAGAAAATAGGCCAGAAGCTTGTAATACGAACTTTGTATTTATCCCCTTCTACAAGTTTCTATCATTAATATATGTCAACATTTAAAATTCTAACCAAATGGCAGGAGGCAATAACTGACTTCTAAAGCTACTAATCTAATTGTCTACTTCCTTATAAATTCACATAAAAGACAGAATTTTCATTACAAAAGGAATCTTAAGAAATTATTTGGTGGAGTGAACTTCGTTTAAAAATAGAAAAGGAGGTTCATGTCCAGTAATGGGTTACTAAAGGTCCTGTTAACTTATGAAGTTGGAGTTACAATACAGGTCTCTATATTCTTTGTCAAAATATTTCCTCCTTTCTATTAACATAAAAAAGAGTTATGTATATTTTAATAATTGTACTTAATGTGTGTCATATTTTCACGTGGACTACGATACTAGTATTCTAAAAGTTCCATTAAAAGCATCCCCTCATTTGTCATAAAAAACAATAAAAACATAAAAACAGCATGACTGCACAAGGAGTTTGGAAAAAATTTCTATTATTTCAAAATCAGTGACTTCACTGATGATCAGAGGAAAGTGTGTTATATAATTAATATTGGGATCAAAAAAGTTTATGTAATTACAAAAATGACATAAAAATCATGGTTAGTTATTGTTTAGCAATAGTACTGAAATTTATATATATATAAAGTTCATCGCCCACCACCATGCCTGGCTAATTTTTTATATTTTTAGTAGACAAAGGGTTTCACTGTGTTGGCCAGGCTGGTCTTGAACTCCTGACCTCATGACCCGCCCGCTTTGGCCTCCCAAAGTGCTGAGATTACAGGTGTGAGCCACCATGCCCTGCCTGAACTTCTTATTTTTTAACATGCAAATATATTCTTGTGAGACTTAATTTGTTAAACATTATGCAATAGAACTATTTTTTTTCTTATTGATGAGGAAAATTTCTGGTACTCTGTGTTAAGATGCCAGTTTATTTGTAACACAGCAATAAAAGCATTGAAAATGATAGAAGTAAGAAGAGAAGTATGGGATACGGGGGAAAGTGGACCTAGTGCCTTCTTCAGATAAATATTTTGCTTGTCTTATATTTAGCTCAGCTGGGCTCATCTTGGGCTTGTGGTTCTGGAGGAGGATAAGCCCTTGGACACAGCAAGAACACCCTAGAAGCAGGCATACAACCTTGAAGGTCCAGTAACTATTCTCTCTTACTTCTAGCTATTTACCAATCAAAAGCTAAAAATCCCTTTATGCTACACTAATAAACAGTCCCGAAATTAACAACTTACTATTTATTATTTACTTTTCTCTCCCACTTCCCCAAATAAAAGTTTATAAAGACCTTAACTGAGAGTTGGTTCATTTATTATTCTCCCTTAGGAGGACCCTTCCTCATTTGTCAGCACACTCTAAGAAAAGCATCCCAAAATAGCTTTGCTACTTTCTGCAGTAACTTATTTTTATAAACTTTAAATCATTAATTTATTACAATATAGATTTATCTTTCTAAAACTTAAGAGATTTTAATTACAAATTATCTTTTTTTTTCACTGAAGACATCAGCTATTTATTGAGATATTCCAATCTCCCACACTCTCATACTTTCTGCAAAGGATTAACAGAATTGTGCAGAGTGACGCATAGTGGCATTATCAAACCAAATTGATCTAAACCTAGGAAAGAAGAAAGAATTTTATGTAGGATGCAATTTGCAATTTGAAGCATAGAGTGAGATAGCAGTCTCATCAGGATGGTCTTCCTGGAGCCATTGTGCTGATCAGCCACAATGAAAAATCCTATCCTAGCAGTATTCAGAGAATTAGCATATTCCAACACTAGCACACGCTGGCTGACTTTCCTCAGTTCAATACGCAGTTGAAGGGCACAGACACTTTTTCTATTTCCATGTTTTTTTTTTTCTCAACTTTCTCTTCCAATAGGTTTGTACTGAAGTTTCAACTTTTCATTGATAGTTGTAGCCAGAAATATGGCTATGCAAACTTATTTAAAAAATGTCAATGTATGAAACATCAAAAGAGAATTGCACTGCATTAGTCAATTATGTGAATATACTATAAGATTCATAGTTTTATTTTGTGTTTTACTTTAAAGTCTTCTTATAAATGTGTTTTCTTGACAACCATAAATGAACTGAAAAATGGAGCTCAAATTATAAAATTACTATAATCATCAGGTTTATATTACTTATTACTTAATATTGTCATAAATGTTTAAGAACAGAATTTACTTCACTTGAATGCTTTGATTTGAGATATACAAGTATACTTATATTGATTTGAATGAGGGATATCATGTGGCAAATAACTAAGTTAATTCTTCCCAACGTTCAGCAACCACTAAGTCGAAGAGCAGAAGGAAGGAAGAGGGGGAGAGGAGGAAGAAAGAAAAGGAGAGAGGGAAGGACGAAGGAAGGGAGTGAGGGAGGAAGGAAGGAAGGAATGAAAGAAGATGATAAAAGGGAGAGAAGACTAACCAGGCATTAATACTCTAATTGTGGGAGGACATCTAGACCTGAAAAGGAGTTGACTGAACAAGACATTTGACTGAACAAGATATTAAACTGAACAAGAAACTGAAAAGTAAAATCTGTAGGGGCAGGTAGTATTTAAATATTAATTAGCCCTAATGATTTTAAATTTCTAGAGATCAAATCTTCTGTCCACTTCATTTTTAAATCATTAGGATCTGATCCCAGATGCTCAATAAATATGTTAGAATAAAAAGATTACAAAGTAATGAGAAATCCACTTTTGGAGACTTCTAATACTTAGTGCATTTATATGAGGAAGGTCTAAAACCAGTGGCTATGAATTTAGATAAACTGATTTCAGCTCAATTCAAAGAACCTTCATTCCTATACAAAGGTAAAAAAAAAATCTGCTTTTAATCCTACATTGAGCAATAGGCATGAATAATAAAAAGGTGAAGATAATAAATGTCAAGATTTATTCAAACCTTGAGATTAGAATTCTAGGATTAAAAGCTTCACACAAAAATAATAAAATAAATTTTATAAATAATGAAGCAACAAAATTATACCTGAAGTGTTAACATGCAATGTTACAAAACCTGGGTTTAAATAAATATTTCCCTAGAATCAACTGTAGTTAGAGTTTAAAAATTCAAATAATTGTTTAGAATAATTAATGCATTTTCTGGTGTTTTATATCCATTAAACACATTTTGTTTATTAAAAGAATCACAGAAATACATTTTAAGCAAAAATAACAAATATATATCAATGAACAAGTTAGAAATACAAAAGGCATATGATTGAAGCACATGTTGAAAATAATGTTTCTGTATGTTAAGTAACACTAAATTCTTCAAAATAGAAGTTCTTCAGCATATGAATCATGTACCCAATATTAAATATAATATTCTGCACATATTGGTTCCTTGCATCATAAACAGTGAAAATAAGTTTTTATATTATATCTAGTAGAAGAGAAAGTTTCATTTGTCACCCAAGACATCATATTTTAGAAATATAGCTTTATACTATTGGACTTCATAAAGGTCATCCTCAGGGTACGCTGAAATTTGAGGACTTACAGTTTTTTAAAAATTTCTATAAAATGAATTCTCAGAGCATCTTGCAAAACTCCTTAGACCAAATACGTAATTAGTATTTGAAGAAAAATAAGTAACTTGTTAATTTAAACCAAATTAATTTTGTGACTGCAGAAATATGTGAGGTATAAAGATTCATTAGGAGATAATTGATTTTCATTCTTCAATCCAAAAGGTCAGGAAATCTACTCACTTAAAACAACTGCAGAAAACAAGTATAAAAAATGCAAACACATTAAGCTCCACCTCAGAATCTTAGAGAAATACAACTGAGATGTTTTGAAGAAAACAAGGACACATACATAGAGAAACAAGATTGTTAAGGCAGCCCTTCTAATAGCCAGTAAACATGTCTTTCATTCACAATTTCTTTAGTATTATCTTTTGATGTTCAAAAGTACTTTGGACCCATGCTATGCTTTGTCTTCAGGGTTTTGATGTTCAATGTTTCATGCAAGTTCAAAAAAACTTGATTCTGGTAGCAAAATTATAGCAGGAAGAAGAAGCAGGACACCAGAGGCTTTTCTTTTCATGGGTAGGTCAAAATAATTGCTTCAAGTTGTCAAGAAAAAAAACACTGAAATGTAATAAAAGAACATTTCAATGTTCCTTTCCTAAATTCTCCATGCATTCCTACAGCTTCCATTTGAAGTACTTATGATAGAAGCCTTAGCTTTTCAACAAATTTATCCAAGCAGAATTGTGCCCCCAAAGCAAATTAGGAAATATACTTAAAAAGGAGGGGAAAGAAAAAGGCTTATGAATTATATTAGTCCATTCTCTCATTGCTATAAGGACACATCTGAGACTGAGTAATTTATAGAGGAAAGAGGTTTAATTGACTCACAGTTCTGCAGGGTTGGGAAGCTCAGGAAACTTATAATCATGGTAGAAGGGGAAGCGAACACATCCATCTTTACATGGTGGCAGCAAAGAGAAATGGAGAGCAAAAAGGGGAAAAGCCCCTAATAATACCATTAGATCTCATGAGAACTCACTCACTATCACAAGAACAGGATGGGGGAAACCGTCAGCATGACTCAATGACCTCCACTTGTCCCTCTCATGACATATGGGGATTATGAGAACCACAATTCAAGATGAGATTTGGGTGGGGACACAGCCAAACCATATCATGAATACTTAGACTTTTACTTCCCAAAGAAATAATAAAAACAGCTTCATAATATGTTATTAAAATAAGATCATTATTACTTTATAAATCAAATCATTTTTAGCAGTAGGTTATACCACAATTTCCAGATGAAGTCTTTATTTGTACTGTTCTTTAGAAACATTTATCCAGTAGCCTTCAGTGGAAAGAAAGTTAGAAATACTTTGAAGGATGAGGCCGGGCGTGGTAGCTCACGCTTGTAATCCCAGCACTTTGGGAGGCTGAGGCGGGCGGATCACGAGGTCAGGAGATCGAGACCACGGTGAAACCCCGTCTCTACTAAAAATACAAAAAATTAGCCGGGCGTGGTGGCGGGCGCCTGTAGTCCCAGCTACTCGGAGAGGCTGAGGCAGGAGAATGGCGGGAACCCGGGAGGCGGAGCTTGCAGTGAGCCGAGACTGCGCCACTGCACTCCAGCCTGGGGGACAGAGCGAGACTCCGTCTCAAAAAAAAAAAATAATAATAAATAAATAAATACTTTGAAGGATGAATATATTTATATAAAAAATACAAAATTAGCTGGGTGTGGTGGCACATGTCTGTAACCCCAGCTACTTGGGAGGCTGAGGCAGGAGAACCCCTTGACTCTGGGAAGCGGAAGTTGCAGTGAGTGAGCCGAGATCACGCCTTTGCACTTCAGCCTGGGAGTGAAACTCAGACTCAAAAAAAAAAAAAAAAAAGCTCTAATTTAAATTTTCTCGCAAATGCACATATACATGCACACGTGTACACACACACACACACACACAAGTTGTTATACATAGTGAACAGGCAGGCCTCAGCTGCTTGCTTATTAATGGCTTTAAGAGAAATTAATAAGACAATTATGCCTAATTTCTTCTACAAGATCAGTTATTACATTTTTAACGGCTCAATCTCTATCCCTCTTCTGTCCTCTCCCCACCACGCCACTCCCTTCGTCTCCTTTCCTCTTCTCAAATGTTCTTTGTATAAATTTCAGTATTTTCTGTTTCTCTTGTTAATGAACAAGTTAAATACAGTCTTTGAAACATGTCCATTTTACAGGTACTTGTAGTCATGTTTTTGGACCTCTTGACAATTAAAGTTTAAAATTTTGGTAGGCCAAGCACTGGCATATGCTAGTGGACCCACCTGATGGAGCCACATAAACTACCTGGCTGGAGGTGTGTATCCATGTAAAGGGTTATTTAAGCTTGGACACAAGCCGCATGTAACAGAACTGCAGACTTGTGTCTCAAGGCTTTTGCTTTTTGTTTTTTTTGTTCTTCAGCTGATGATTATGTTTTTGTTTCTGCTTGATGCAGGCTAGTTATTTTCCAATGGTGGAAAACGTGAATGGAAATTGAATATTATGGCTGACCATTTGGTGATGATCTGTGTCAGGTGAATAATGGCAATCAAGTCTTTATCACATGAAGGATCTGATCTGCATTTATTTTTCTTTGGGTGTGTGTTTCTTTATCTATTTACGTGTTCAAATGAATTGAGAATTTTGTGCTTCCTCTTAAGGAGACCAGTTCTGTGAATTGTTGACTGGGCTTATCTTTTATCTGTGGCTAATGTTGCAGCTCTGAAGATCTAAGCTTGCTCCATGTCTCTGTATCTGTCATTGAGGAAAGACATTACCTTTCTTTAAATGAGTATAAAGTATTTTGCTATTTCTGGAGTGCATTCATAAATTTGATTGTTACCTCTCTTCAATTAAATGAGTGCTGTTCAGATTGATTTATAGAGAATATTTCCAAAATTCACAGAAGTTAAGAAAATACAGTTTGTAATATAATGAAGTGCTTGGCTAAGATGAAATCCTTCTGACTAAAACTGCTTTCTCAGAAACAGTTAATGAATCCAGATTCACTTAATTGAAATGGATCAGAATGGTTTAATAATTTTGGTTTAAAAAAGTTTTTAAAAATCAGCTTTATGTCTTTCCCTTGCTCTATCACTGTTAAAGATAGCATGAGTCCATTTTATTTTTCTAAGATTTAAGATTATTATAAAGTTTCTTAATTAGACTGAACTTCCTAAATATCTTATATAGGTTTACTAATAAAGTAAGCTGTTATTACTCATCTACATAATATTCAAGACTTGAAAAGTTATACAAAGCATTCAACAAAATTGAATAAAAATTCCGAGAAACATGTTTTATTGCAGAAATTATATTTGTAGTGTATTAGCACAACCATTATTGTTCAGATTTTAGGTAACTCCCCAAATTGAGTAAATATTAAATAAAGTTATAGTCTTTGGATATCTATAAAATTTCCCAGTAACACTGAATATCAAAACAATTTCTAATTTGTACATTTATCTTATTTTTATATGTTTTTACACGACTATAGGTCTGAGGCACATTAGCGAAGATACCCATTTCCCACTTAGAAAAAATAAAAGAAATATATATAGAAGTAAAAAGTGTATTATATGTATTGATGAATTTCGATAGTCTGCTAAGATGGTTGCATATGACAGACCCCTCTCAATGAAACACCAACAATAATTTTCTTACACTGACATTTTTGACATGATTGTTTTGGTTAAATGCTGTAATTAATATGTTATTGAGATAATACTGGGAAAAATGGTGATGGAAGAGCATGAATATGTAGACAAAATAATAAAATCTGTATTTTTGTAAATCAAAATGTAAAGGAAGTAGCCTTACAGTATCTTGTTGTTCAGTAATATGAAAGAGGATAATGAGAAGCCAGATGCAAATGGCTGAGGAAGCTCACCACATATGCAGAATGGGGATTTTTACTTGCCTTGGTTTACAGTGTTTACGAATACTAGATCTGTAAAGACACAAAGGGTTGTGTAAATATTTTCGCCAAAGTTGGCTCAGTTTAATGTGCTTATTTTTAAAATGTTCTGAGGCACTAACTGCCAAATATTAATGCCAACCTGGAATTTGGCTTTCTTACTGTTAATAAACAATAATGTTTTACCTTCTGTGCAATCTGCCCAGATAGCAAAAAAATCCATGATCCACAAAAATAATTTTATCTTTATTGAGATAACTTTATCATGTCCTTCATTATTAAAAATAGAACAAAGTTTTCTCACATATGGAAGAGCTAAGCTTGCTTAAAATTACAGTGCCCAAGCATCCAAGATCCTACCTTAATCTAGTGGCCAAATATCTCAGGATGTATCTTTTGATTGTGCTGTCCCCAGATCAGGCTTTCCATTTAGAACAAATAGAAATTATAGCGAATATTTTTACACTTAAAGGTATGTTTTATGTTTTCCCGAAGGCCTGGAATAGCATACAGATCTGCTCTTTCACTTTATAAAAAGAAACACTAGAGGCCGGGCACAGTGGCTCATGCCTGTAATCCCAGCACTTTGGGAGGCCCAGGTGGGCAGATCAAGAGGTCAGGAATTAGAGACCAGCCTGGCCAATATGGTGAAACCCTGTCTCTACTAAAAATAAGAAAGCCGGGCATGGTGGCGGTCACCTGTAGTCCCAGCTACTCAGGCAGCTGTAACAGAAGAGTCACTTTTATCCGGGAGGTGGAGGTCGCAGTGAGCCGAGATCGTGCCACTGCACTCCAGCCAGGGCGACAGAGTGAGACTCTGTCCCCCACCGCAAAAAAAAAGAAAAAAGAAAAAAAGAAACACTAGAAATAATTAATTTGTTTGGTTTTCTCCCTGTTTTAAAATTTGCCCAACACAATTGTGAGACTTCCTTAGGAATTGTGAAATCTGAAGGGATGCTTACACTACCCTAAGTAAAGTTTGTAGAGCTAAAATATTAATATAAATACATTAGGAATTGTACACTTTATTAGTACCTAAGAGATTCCACACTTCTTACCCCTCATGAGAAACAATGGTCAAATTCTAGGAAATAGCTATATACAGTATCTCATAAAAAATTTTAATCTTTTCCCTTCTGATATTTGGTGACTGTAATAAATTGACCACAGTCATTTAGTATCACTATCAAACAGAGTTTTACTTCCCTCTAATGACTGCCCCAGGCTCTGCTACAAGCTTCAGGCTACAGCTTGTGTATTCACCAATAAAAGGACAATCGCAGTGCATTGTGGATAGGACTATAGCAGGTGCTTTGAACTATTGATAATTAAGAATTAGTCTGTTGAATACAGTCTTCTAAAATAGCATTGCTTAGGCAACTTTCAAACTGGACCAGCTGACAGAGTCATTATAAACAGAATTTTTATTAGTCCAGAAGTGAACGTGCTCCACAAAAGCAGGCTGCTGAAACACGATCCAGCAAAACAAGAATGTATCTAGTGGAGACTTAAAGGCGACTCATAACAGAACTCAAGGGGATAGTGTTTGAAAATATAGACAAATAAGAAGTGAGATATATACATTTAAATTGTGCATAGTGATAAATGTTTTGGCATTTAATATTACTGGGAATTTAATAGGTATCCAAAGACTATTCATATATTAACTTCATTTAATATTTACTTAATTTTTTGAGTTACTAAAATCTTAAATAATGTTCGTGCTAATACACTACAAATATAATTCCTGCATAAAAATGTGTCTCAGAATTTTATTCAATTTCGTTTAACACTATTTATACATTTTCAAATCTTAAATACTATGTAAATGAGTAATAAAAGCTTTTTTTTAACTAAACATATAAGACATTTAGAAAGTTTGTACTAAGTAAAACACTTTATGATAAAATAAGCTCAAACCTTATAAAAATAAAACGTACTCTTATGCTATACTCACTGTTAAATTCAGGACTAAACAATGAGTGGAATTTAATTGTGGTTACTTTTTTGAATATTGTTAATAATGTTTTTAATGCTATATTTTTATGAATACATAAAGAAGTTGCTATTGCTAACCCTGCATTTATTAGACAACTTTTTAAAAGCTGAAATAAAACATTTTTAACGGTATCTGCTTATCATTGACCCCTTCACCCCTTCATCCTCATCCTTATCCTGAATTCAGAGACAAATGTTTTTTCTGAGCCTCCTTACATTTTAGGGCAATAGAGTCATTTGCATCTTTCAATAAATGTCTTCCTATTTACCAGTATATAACTGTACAAATTGATTTGGTAACAAAGTCCAAACTGAAGTGCCACATTTGATAATGATTCTCATTTAATTAGGCATGACAAGTCCACTATTAAAAAACAAATGTTGACTTTATGTGTGGAGCTGGTGCTTTCAGCCTGTATTCACCAAGGATTTTCTGAAATGCTTTGTCATGTGGCAGATGGAAATGTCGCTATGTTGGCACAAACTGCTCTGACTGGACACCTGGTTTGCAGGGTCCTATTTTCACACATGGTAAAAGTGGTTATTTCCTGGCAAGTAAGGGACATTTGCACATTTGGAGGAACTCAAGAAAAGAGGAATTTACCCAATTAATGAGTAGTGCAGGTGAAATCTGGCAGGGAAGGTTTCTTACGATTAGTTTCCTAGCTTCAGGATAGAAGAGTAAATGAAGAGAGGCTTTTCCAAGTCCTGTCTGTCATTCAGTATTAAAGTTTCCAGACATAAATTACTTCTCTGACATTTGAACTTGTTCAATATGGAATGGTTCCAGATTTATAGAGCAAACCCAAGAAACCCTATATGGTTAATTAATGCTCCTGTGACACTTATGTAAATAATCAAGTAAAATCTTTTTGTGGTTAATAATAATTTTCAGAGATTACCTACGATCACAAAGTGAGAAATAGTCCAAAAATTATCTGAAACTTAGATAATGCAAAAAGATCTTTTTCAGCTTTATATATTGAAAGGCAAATCTAGAAATCTGGAAAATTATCTAGAAAAATGACAGTATTATTAATTATTTACTATTAATTTAAAGTCTCATATTTAGTAATGCTACCTGCTAAATTACAGACTTTCTCCAGTAATGACTCCGTATTAATTCCTGTCAGTTGAAACAGATAATCCCAATGTTTATAGTTTTTATGGCTTTATTGGACTTTTACCAATTGTGTATTTAATAAAGCAGTCATATTCTAAGTTTTTATTTATTCATAAAATTGCATATCTCATACTCTCATTATTTAATTAGTTAAATTAAATTGTGACAGAGTCCCACTTGTTTGAGAGACATGTTTTAATATTTTGAAAAATAGTTATATTATAGAACTAGAAAATAAGAAGAAAGATTTATCAAAAAGTTATAAATCATGCCAATTCCTACCACTATCAAGTAGTGGAATGTGATTTTAGATTTATCCAGCTTTATGTCTCGGCTAGATATATATGATGAATCAAGGCAAAAATAAATACTTGTAGAAAATGTCCTGTTTAAACATTTTGGGAAGAATAATTATGGTGAAAATAATTTTTCTAATAGATTCTTTAATTTATATTGTATAAACTGACACGTTTCCAAGTTATTTATATTTAAACTTTTCTCCTTTGTACTTGATGATAATATATTTGTTCTCTAGAGTTGTTATCTTCTTGAAATATTTGGGAAAATATTTGAAACCTGAAAATTGTCATACAAATGTTCGTTATTATTTATTTTATCTTACCAAGTTGATAACTAAAGGTTTTTTCATAATGGTAGGCTCCGTTCAATTTTCTGTCACATGTTGGTATAATAGTGTTATAGACACTCAGAATTCAGCTACTATAAATGCCTGCAACTACTGTCAGCTCTATTTCCAGATACCCTGGAAAGAAGTTTTCAACTAATCCTCAAAGGCTTTTATTTTTAAAATGAAAGGACTTATTCTGTATTTAGTCCTTGAGCTTTTTGACAAATTGCCATAAAAAATCAATCATTTCCTCTTTTACCAATTTCATCTTTTGTCCAAGGCACTTTTTAACTTGCGTCATAAATTTTGACTGTCTACAATGATATTATTTCAATCCCAGATATATGCAAATGAGGAGAGTCACTTTCATTTTAACAATAAAATATGTATATTCATATTGAGATCGGGCAATGGCAAAACATTATTAGTGCAATACACTCAATGTTCACTAACTTCATAATTCCAACATCACTTTCTTTTAATAAACTAAAACTAAAGGATATTTTTTTAAATCACAAAAACAGCCTAATTTTTCATGGTTTATTTAGCATAATCTCCCTTTTGAGTTCATTTTTCTTTTATGGAGATGAGTCCCTTGAATATCATAATTCCAGTATATTTCTTTTCTATGCTTTGTGAGAAAAAAAGACTTTTTATTTATTTCCTCATAGTTGTCAAAATTTCAAACTGAGTTTTCCATCAAATAATAATAGAAAGAAACAGGGCAGAACTTCTTTTTAGTAATGTTGACAATGGCTTGCCCTGTAAAATATCATAAAAGTAAACCTGTAGGGATATTATTACATTAATTTAATCTTATATAAAGTAACGGATTAGAATAAAATATATATTATTGAAAGTCTGGGGATTTTTTTTTTCAAAATTTGTTCTAACAAAGTTGTACTTTTTATTGATTAGATACAAGTTCATGATTACAGGAAGCCAGGAAGCCATTACAGGACAAAAGATGATATTTCCTTTATGTTTTATGAGGGCATTGATTTACTGTCTAAATGAGGGTTACACTCATTTTCTCAGGACAATTAAACAAGTTACTATGAGTGTTATTTTCATAACAACAGAGTATCTCAGCACCATAGAGTATCCCAGCACCACAGAGTGTCTCAGCACCATAGAGTGTCTCAGCACCACAGAGTGTCTCAGCACCACAGAGAGTGTCTCAGCACCATAGAGTATCTCAGCACCATAGAGCGTCTCAGCCCCATAGAGTGTCTCAGCACCATAGAGTGTCTCAGCACCATAGAGCATCCCAGCACCACAGAGTGTCTCAGCACCACAGAGTGTCTCAGCACCACAGAGTGTCTCAGCACCATAGAGTATCTCAGCACCATAGAGCGTCTCAGCACCATAGAGTGTCTCAGCACCATAGAGTGTCTCAGGACCATAGAGCATCCCAGCACCACAGAGTGTCTCAGCACCACAGAGTGTCTCAGCACCATAGAGTGTCTCAGCACCACAGAGTGTGTCAGCACCATAGAGTATCTCAGCACCATAGAGTGTCTCAGCACCATAGAGTATCTCAGCACCGTAGTGTGTCAGCACCATAGAGTGTCTCAGCACCATAGAGTGTCTCAGCACCATAGAGTATCTCAGCACCACAGAGTGTCTCAGCACCATAGAGTGTGTCAGCACCATAGAGTGTGTCAGCACCATAGAGTGTCTCAGCACCATTTTAATAAAATGTAGCATTTGAACTAATCTGTTGGTGATCAGAGAAGACAGGAAAACTGCTGATTCATATGAATGCTCTAACTTAAGGGGTTGGCAACCTTTAACACTTGTGCCAAATGGTGACACACGAGGACATTTGGACTGGCAATCAGCCTCCGGCATGAGCTCAAACTCCTCTGCCTTTACCACTCCTCGGAGTTATTGCTACGACTCCTGACCACTGACATAGTCACGATCAGTATCAATTTTGGATCTCAGAAAGTTATCACGGCTTCTAGGTCACTTTATCCCATCTGTTCTAAACTATGGTAGCAAATAAAACAGTAAAAAATGTTATCCTGAGGAGAGTGGTTTTTAAAAATGTTTTTATTCTACCATAAATTCTCATAATATCTCAGGCATGAAAACGTCAGTGTTTCATTGAGCGATATCCTCATCAAGTGGTCAGCCTGCCAAAGTGTGACAACCACAGTGATGGGAAGTTCCCTACACTCTGGGACAGTACAGTGTATCTCTTCATAGCTGAAGGTGAGAGGGAGTAAAAGTGTCAAAGTGGGCTTTAGAACTCCACAAGGCCTGGCTGTGGTGATGTGGATGAAAACTTTCAGAGGTCTGAAAATGTTTATGAATCTACTCATTGTAAAAATAAAATAGAATAAAAAGAATATTTCTGTATGATTTCAGGATGACTTATGATGTTATTTTTATCCATTAGCCTGCAAAAATGAGCAAAGGAGGTAACGGTAGAATTAAAAACTCGCTATGCGCACATTAGTAGCTGGCATGCAACATTTGTGTCTTTCCATTATCACATTCTCCATGCTAATCCAAACCTTCATAGTATTTGTGTGTGTGTGTGTGTGCAATTACAATAACTTCTCTATTTGTCACCCACTTCCTCTTTCCGTTGTTAAACAAACAAAATTTCTCTTAACCAAGTTCTGAATGATGAGATTGACAAGTCATTAATTTCACACAGGAGAACCATACTTAAAAAAATAAAATAAAAGGAAATCGCCCGAGAAGAGAGAACTAATGAAGCCAATGGTTCTCATACCTCTAGTTACTACAAGGCAGTCAACAGTTATAACAACACAGTTTGGATCACTTCTTCTATTTCGGAGTAAAAGATTCCACATTCAGTTGTAAAATACAGGAACATTGTAATTTTATGCTGGTTTCAAGAAGCAACGCTTTAAGAATGCTTCTTAAAGGCTCATGATTCCTGTTATTTGTGTTTTATGTCTCTTTATATTTTACGGGTGGTTTTTAGAAAACCCTGTTACCCTTAGTTTATATTGAAATTTAGGCATTTTGTAAATACAAAACATTTTTTTAGAAATATAAAAATCTTATAGTTTGAGAAAGTAATGTTATGTTCAACCTAGTGAAGAACTAGACTGAAAGGAAACATCATACTTTTTTCTTTTTTACTTTATGATCCATTTTGTATCCAAAAGCTGGAACAATATTTGTAGAATGTAAGCACAGTTATTACTCTCATTAAAAGACAGCAATGATGTTGTTGTGCATTGGACATATGTTCCTTAACATGCTGTAGGTGGATTATATAAAATCTGGTCCTTACACTTCCAAATCTTGACTCATAGTGCAAATCGAAATCTAGACTAAGGACACACAGCTTGAAAAGGTGAAAAATAAAGGCTGGCTCATAAACGTAAATTTAGCATCAAGGGATTTTTTTCCCAGGAAGACAGATAACTTTATTGTTGTAAAATCTTCCACAACTGAAAAATAGATTATTCAACTTGCTCTTATCAGGGTAAAATATCCTTTTATCAGAATGATAGTTTACTCAACTGTGTTCATTAAACTATTTATTCTTTAATATTCATTTCAAACCCTCAATTCTATTTCTACTAACCCCAGTACTGTACATTATGCAAGAAACTTTGTCAGTGATAATTAATCCTCCCACATGGAAAGTTCTGCCTTAAATTGGAATCCAACAATCTCAAAAATATTTTGCTCTTAACCTCCCCTTTCAGAGGTGCTACTAAAAATCCATCAAGGTAGTTGACTATCTTTTTTAAGTAATTAATTGGCAAGGCTTGGGTTAGTCAACAGGTTATTTTAGCGATCATGTATAAGGTTGCTATTTAAGCTCCAGATGTAGTCTCCTTCTTCATTTCTGGTCTCTCTCTCTGTCTCCCCTATGTCTCTGAATTACTCCCTTTCTTCAGCATTTTAGGGATAGCCATTCAACAAGTCTCTAGGAAGTTCCAAACTTTCCTATGTTTTCCTTTCTTCCTCTGAACCCTCCAAACTGTTCCAACCTCACCTGTTGCCCGGTATCAAAGTCACTTCCAAATTTTTGGGTATCCTTATAGCAGCACCCCACTCTCTCAGAACCGATTTACTGTATTAGTTCATTCTTACACTGCTATAAAGAATTGTCCGAGACTGGGTTATTCATAAAGAAAAGAGAATTAATTGACTCACAGTTCTGCAGGGTTAGGAAGGTCTCAGTAAACTAAAAATCATGGTGGAAGGGGAAGCAAACACATCCTTCTTCATATGGCGGCACAATGAAGAAGTGTCAAGCAAAGCGGGGAAAGTCCCTTATAAACCGTCAAATCTCATGAGAACTCACTCACTATCATGAGAACAGCATGGGGAAACCACCCCCATAATCAATTGCCTTCCACCAGGTCCCTTCCACGACATGTGGGGATTATGGGAACTACAATTCAAGACGAGATTTGGGTGGAGACACAGCGAAACCATATCAGTAACTAAAAGATGAAAAATGACTTCATCTGTTTATCTACTTGTATTTATAATTTGTACTGTGTGAATTCTTTCCCCTTGTGACTTTTAAACAATTTGGTTTTAAATATGCAGGTTAAATATTGATAGAGAAATTTAAAGTATTTGTAAGCTTAAAATCCAGTACAATAATAAATATAACTAAATATTCACCAATTGCCCACAAAAGTGTAGTGACCTATCTTACTAAATGAACTGCCAGATAGTGAAACACATGTTATGTTATAGGCAACAACTCGTAAAGGAAGAAATTAAATTAACTTATACAAACAACTCGCAATAATGACTGATTTGTCTGGATTGCATGATTGTTAATTACAGAGAAAGAAAGAGTAAACTATACACACATTTAAATATGCTATTTAGAATGAGCTATAAAACACAATAATTAATTTTAATTTCCAATTTCTAATTCACTTTATATGATTGGGAGTTAGAATAAAGGTGAAAACTCATGTTTTTAAATACATTTTTAATCTTACTTCTTACCAAAAATAAATTATTCCAAAAAGAAAAAATAATCCTCTCATAGGGGCTTCACATTTATTTAATTTTTGAAGCTTTTACCTGAGATATTTAGTTTAAAATTAAAAGAAATTAAACTTCTGTTTCCTGGCCTGCTATGTAGGAGTTTAGAAATTGCTATTCCATCCCAACAACAAGTAAAAGGTGTAACAAGTTGAAAAGAAACAACTCTTCATAGATCCCACAGAGAATTGTGGTCACAGGGCAAACTGCTGCTCCCAAAGTTGTAAATACATACAGGTGGATTCAGAAAATCAAAACTTTCCAGAACAACCACGCATGAGCAGAAGTATCCATGGGAACTTGTAACCAGGTAGGAAAACCTATACTGTGGTTGACAAATAGCTGGAAACTCAGTGTGAGTAAGTCTGAGGGTTAGAAACTAGGGTGTCCAGTCATAGGTAAGGCCCCCCACACTGTGTGAGTTTTACTTTTAGGAGCCCAGTAAGATTCTCACAGTGAAGATAGAAAAACAAACAAACAAACCTTGAATTCCAGCAGGAGGGAGAAGAAAGGCAGCTTTGAAATATACCAAAGCATTCAGTTCTTGTTAACAAGGTCAATCCTCAAGAGACACTGTTCTACTGGAGTAAACTGCTGGGCTTTTATTAGAACCTAACCAACTTTGGGTAAAGAAAAATAACCAACTTCAGCCTCTCCTAGCCATCCTGTGTACCAAATGGTGGGGGAAACTGAGGGGAACTTGTGCAGGTCACAGCCAAAGGACACAGACTCACGAAAAGAATGATAATCATAAGACCACAGATTACTACTTTCACCCTATGCCTTACCATCATATGACTAAAGTTCTATTCATCTTCAGTACCTTTTACCCAGTATATCATATCTGGCTTTCAACAAAGAATTACAAGACACACTACCAGACAAAAAAACACTGTTCGAAGAGACAGAGCAAGCATCAGAACCAGACTCAAATATGGAAGGGATGACGCAATTATCAAACTGAGAATTTAAAACGACCATGATTAATATGCTAAGAGCTCTAATGGAAAAAGTAGACAGCAAGAAAGAACAGATGTCCAATGTAAGATAGATAAAAATTCTAATAAATAATTTTTAATGATATAAATTAAAGAACTCTAAAAAATGAAAGATACATTTATGAGTTCATTAGTAGTCTAGACACAGCTAAAGAAAATCAGTGAGTTTAATTATATGTTAATAGAAATATTCAGAACTGAAAAATCATGAGGAATAAAAGTGAAAAGTAAAGAAGTAAAAGAACATCCAAGAATAGTGTAAAACTACAAAAGGTGTAACTTACGACGGCTACTTTCCCACGCGTCCCTGTGAAGAGACCACCAAACAGGCTTGGTGTGAGCAATAAAGCTGTTTATTTCACTTCGGTGCAGGTGGGCTGAGTCCGAAAAGAGAGTCAGCGAAGGCAGATAGGGGTGGGGCTGCTTTATAGGATTTGGGTAGGTAAAGGAAAAAGGGGGGTTGTTCTCTGGCAGGCAGGAGTGGGGGGTCACAAGGTGCTCAGTAGGGGAGTTTCTGAGCCAGGATGAGCCAGGAGAAGGAATTTCACAAGATAATGCCATCAGTTAAGGCAGGAACCGGCCATCTGGATGTGTATGTGCAGGTCACAGGGGATATGAGGGCTTAGCTTGGGCTCAGAGGCCTGACATTCCTGTCTTCTTATATTTATAAGAAAAATAAAATGAATTAGTGGTAAAGTGTTGGGACAGTGAAAATTTTTGGGGGTGGTATGGAGAGATAATGGGTGATGTTTCTCAGGGCTGCTTCGAGCGGGATTAGGGGTGGTGTGGGAACCTACAGTGGGGGAGATTAAGCTGAAGGAAGATTTTGTGGCAAGGGGTGATATTGTGGGACTGTTAGAAGAAATATTTGTCATTTAGAATTATTGGTGATGGCTTGGATACGCTTTTGTATGAATTGAAAAACTAAACAGAATAAGAGAAGGAGAAAAACAGGTATTAAAGGTCTAAGAATTGAGAGGACCCAGGACATCTGATTAGAGAGTACCTAAGGAGATTCAGCATAGTCCTGCCAGCAAAGATTATTTATTTACTTCAAGAGTTAAGAATGGCAGTTTGGGGATAGCACCAGGAGATATCAGCTGTGCTGGCTTGGAGGAACAGTGTAAACCGGCAGTGTAAACAAGAGCAGGGCATGTGTGAGCAGTTGAGAACGGTGAATAGGAGTATGACTAGACAGAAGATAGTAGGATGACAAGTTTTTTGGGGCACAGTCTAGGTTGGTCTGGTGTCTGGAATGAGACTGGGGCTTAATAAAAAGCGTCCACACAGGAGCTCAAATGGGCTGTACCCTGTAGCATTCCGAGGATAGGCCTGAATTCTGAGAAAAGAAAGAGGTAAAAGTATTGTCCAGTCCTTTTTAAGTTGGTGGCTGAGCTTGGTGAGGTGTGTTTTTAAAAGACCATTAGTCTGTTCTACCTTTCCTGAAGACTGAGGACTGTAAGGGATATAAAGTTTTCACTGAAAAACTGCTTGGCTGATTTGATTAATAAAGGCCAGTCTACTATTGGACTGCATAGAGGTGGGAAGGCCAAACCGAGTAATTGTGTCTGGCAGAAGGGAAGAGATGACCGTGGTGGCCTTCTTAGACCCTATGGGAAAGGCCTCTACCTATCCAGTGAAAGTGTCTACCTAGACCAAGAGGTATTTTAGTTTCCTGACTCAGGGCATGTTGAGTAAAGCTAATTTGCCAGTCCTGGGTGGGGGCAAATCCCCGAGCCTGATGTGTAGGGAAGGGAGGGGGCCTGAATAATCGCTGAGAAGCAGTAGAATAGCAGATGGAACACTGAGAAGTTATTTCCTTGAGGACAGATTTCCACGATGGAAAGGAAATGAGAGGTTCTAAGAGGCAGGCTAGTGGCTGGTACTATAGCACAGCCTGCCTTTGCTGGTGTGTGGCGATTAGGCCTGGTGGAACTGCCATCAATAAACCAAGTGTGATCAGGGTGACAAACAGGGAAGAAGGAAACGTGGGGAAATGGGGTGAATGTCAGGTAGATCAGAGAGATGCACTCATGAGGGTCAGGTGTGGTATCAGGAATCACGTGGGAGGCTGGAATGAAGTTCGGGCCAGGAACAATGGTAATTGTGGGAGACTCAACAAAGAGTGAGTATAGCTGAAGGAGCCGGGGGAGCAGACAGTATATGCATCAGGTGTGAGGAATAAAATAGATTATGGAAATTATGAGAACTGTAGAGAGTGAGTTGAGCATAGTTTGTGATTTTGTGGGCCTGTAAAACTATTAGGGCAGCAGCAGCCGCTGCACGGAGACATGATGGCCAGCCTAAAACAGTAAGGTCAAGTTGTTTGGACAAAAAGGCTACAGGACGCGATCCCGGTCCTTGTGAAAGAATTCTGACTGCACAGCCCTGCACTTCAGCTGTGTGTAATGAAAAGGGTTAGGAAGAGTCAGGGAGAGCTAGGGTGGGGGCAGACTCCAAAGCTGTCTTCAAGGAAAGGAAAGAGGAGTGGGGAAAGGATTTAGGATCTATGGGGTCAGCTAGGTTTCCTTTTGTGAGTTTATATAACGATTTTGTTAGGATGGCAAAACCAAGTATCCAAAGGTGAAAGTATCCAATCATGCCCAGGAAGGAAAGGAGTTGTTTTGTAGAAGGGATTGGGGTTTGGGAGATTAGCTGGACACAATCAGCAGGGAGAGCACATGTGTTTTTATGAGAATTATGCTGAGATAGGTAACAGATGAGGAAGAAATTTGGGCTTGACTGAAGTAATGGAGGCTGTCTGTGAAGCTTTGCGGCAGTACAGCCTAGGTAATTTGCAGAGCTTGATGGGTGTCAGGGTCAGTCCAGGTGAAAGCAAAGAGAGGCTGGGATGAAGGGTGCAAAGGAATAGTAAAGAAAGCATGTTTGAGATCCAGAACAGAATAATGGGTTGTGGAGGGAGGTATTGAGAATAGGAGAGTATATGGGTTTGGCACCATGGGGTGGATAGGCAAAACAATTTGGTTGATAAGGCATAGATCCTGAACTAACTTGTAAGGCTTGTCTGGTTTTCGGACAGGTAAAATGGGGGAGTTATAAGGAGAGTTTATAGGCTTTAAAAGGCCATGCTGTAGCAGGCAAGTGATAACAGGCTTTAATCCTTTCAAAGCATGCTGTGGCATGGGATATTGGCATTAAGTGGGGTAAGGGTGATTAGGTTTTAATGAGATGGTAAGGGGTGCATGATCAGTCACCAAGGAGGGAGTAAATCAGAGAGATGCAGTCAAGAGGGTCAGGTGTGGTATCAGGAATAACGTGGGAGGTAAATCTTATAATTGTGGGTTAAGGTGGGGGGACACAAGAGGAGGACGCAAAGGAGGCTTTGGATTGGGAAGAAGGGCAGCAGTGAGATGTAGCTGTAGTCCAGGAATAGTCAGGGAAGCAGATAATTTAGTTAAAGTGTCTCGGCCAAATAAGGGAACTGGGCAAGTGGGGATAACTAAAAAGGAGTGCTTAAAAGACTATTGTCTAAGTTGGCACCAGAGTTGGGGAGTTTTAAGAGGTTTAGAAGCCTGGCTGTCAATACCCACAACAGTTATGGAGGCAAGGGAAGCAGGCCCTTGAAAAGAAGGTAATGCGGAGTGGGTAGCCTCCATATTGATTAAGAAGGGGACGGACTTACCCTCCACTATGAGAGTTACCTGAAGTTCGGCGTCCGTGATGGTCTACGGGGCTTCCGAGGTGATCGGGCAGCGTGTCTTCAGCCGCTAAGCCGAGAAGATCTGGGAAGGAGTCAGAGAGCCTTGGGCCAGAGTTCCAGGGGCTCCAGGAGTGGCTGCCAGGTGAGTTGGACAGTCCGATTTCCAGTGGGTCCTGCACAGATGGGATACGGCTTAGGAGGAATCCCAGGCTGCGGGCATTCCTTGGCCTGGTGGCCAGATTTCTGGCACTTGTAGCAAGCTCCTGGGGGAGGCGGTTCTGGAGGAATGCATGGCCACTGCGGTTTAGGTGTTTGGAAGTTCGTGTCTGCTGGAGATGTGGCTGGGGTTTGTCTCAAAGTGCAGGCAAGGAATTGTAACTCAGAAATATGTTGCTACTTGGCTGCCTCTAGTCTATTATTGTACACCTTGAAGGGAAGGTTAATCAAGTCCTGTTGTGGGGTTTCAGGGCAGGAATTTAATTTTTTGGAGTTTTATTTAATGTCGGGAGCAGATTGGGTAATAAAATGTATATTGAGAATAAGATGGCCTTTTGATCTTTTAGGGTCTAGGGCTGTAGAGTGTCTCAGGGTTGCTGCCAAATGAGCCATGAACTGGGCTGGATTTTTATATTTGATGAAAAAGAGCCTAAACGCTATCTAATTTGGGATAAGAAAAAGGAGCATTAACCTTGACTATGCCTTTAGCTCCAGCCACCTTTTTAAGAGTAAATTGATGGGCAGGTGGGGGAGGGCTAGTCACAGAATGGAACTGTAAGCTGGACCAGGTGTGAGGAGGGGAGATAAGAGGTCAGGGTTCCTGCCCCTCCCCCAGAAAAGCAGGACTTGCTGCTAAGGGTGAAGGACCAAGGCAGGCGTCCCTGCGTGGTCTGACACCTGTGAAACCTGGGTGAATAATCAGAGAGGCGTCACTGCAATGATTAAACACCAAGGGAAGGCTGCCTTCCCAGTCCATGACCGGCACCGCAGTTTTGGGTCCACGGATAAAACGTGGCACCAAGATTGAAAGGAGAAAGGTTGAGGGATAGTGAGAGAGGTTGGAGGAGAGAGTAAAAAAAGGCCGCTTACCGGATTTAAAATTGGTGAGATGTTCCTTGGGCTGATTGGTCTGAGGACCAGAGGTCGTAGGTGGATCTTTCTCATGGAGCAAAGAGCAGGAGGACAAGGGACTGATCTCCCAAGGGAAGTCCTCTGATCCAAGTCATGGCACCAAATTTCACTCACGTCCGTGTGAAGAGACCACCAAACAGGCTTTGTGTGAGCAATAAAGCTGTTTATTTCACTTCGGTGCAGGTGGGCTGAGTCCAAAAAGAGAGTCAGTGAAGGGAGAGAGGGGTGGGGCCGTTTTATAGGATTTGAGTAGGTAAAGGAAAAAGGGGGGTTGTTCTCTGGCAGGCAGGAGTGGGGGTCACAAGGTGCTCAGTAGGGGAGCTTTTGAGCCAGGAGAAGGAATTTCACAAGATAATGCCATCAGTTAAGGCAGGAACAGGCCATTTTCATTTCTTTTGTGGTGGAATGTCATCAGTTAAGGCAGGAACCGGCCATCTGGATGTGTACGTGCAGGTCACAGGGGATGTGATGGCTTAGCTTGGGCTCAGAGGCCTGACAGATACCAGAAGGAGAACACAGAGGAAAGGGGACAGAAGAAACATTTGAGCTATTTTGGCTCATGCAGAGAAGAAACATTTGAAGAATAATAATTGAAAAATTTCCCCAAATTAATGTCATTTACCAAACCACAGATACTAAGAAACTCAGAGAATACCAAGCAGGAAAAAAATGCCAACAATCTACACCTGGGCAAATTATGTAAAAACTATAGCAACCGAAAGATAAAGAAAACAAATAAACAGAGGAATAAACACCTTACCTTTACAAAAGCAGGGAGAAAAATTATATCTGACTTTTACTCAAAATCATGCAAATAAGAATAGAGTGGAGTGAAATATTTAAAGTGGAGAAGGTGGGGGAGAGGAATAACATATAATTCTGTATTCTGTAAGTTATCATTCTAGAGTGAAGGAGAAATTGACTTTCTAAAATAAGCAACAATTGAGAACATTTATTGCCAGTAGATTTTCCTTGCAAGAAATGTAAGAAAATACTGTTTAAAGGCAAGGAAAAAGGATATAGGTCAGAAACTTAGACCTACATAAATAAAGGAAAAGCGCTAAGGAAAGAATAAGTAAAAGTAAAATAAAACTTTTATTCTTTATATTCTGGTTCGATCTAAGAGATAACAGTTTTTAAAAAGTAACAATAGAAACAATGTCTTCAATTATCATAGCATATGCAGAAGTGAAGTGAGTGAGAGCAATGATGCAATGGAGTGGAGGGAGCAATTCCGAATATTCTGCTATTATCATGTACTGGCACTGCCCGTGAGGCCATATAGTTTTGGAAATGGACTTATTTTATTCAGAAAAGTATATTGCAAGCTTTAGGGCAACCACTAGAATAAAAAATGTTGTTTAATATACATAATAGTTGTACATATTTATGGGGTACATATGTTATTTCGTTACAAGTATACAGTGTGCAATGATCAAATCAGGGTAACTGCGATATCTATTACCTTACAATTTACCATCTCTTTTGTGTTAGGAAAATTCCAATTACTTTCTTTTAGTTATTTTGAAATATAAACTAAATATTTAGCTATATTAACCCTATTGTGCTATCAAATGCTACATGTTATTTCTTCCATCTAATTGTATTTTTGCACTCATTAACCATTCCCACTTTATTTACCTCTCCCCACTACCCTTCCCAGCTTTTGGTAACGATCATTCTACTCTCTATGAGTTCAATTTTTTTTTTTCTCTCACATATCAATGAGAAGATGTGTCTTTCTGTTTCTGGATAATTTCACTTAACATAATGACCTGTAATTCCAACCATGTTGTTGCAAATAACGGAATTTCATGATTTTTTATTGCTGAGTAATATTCCATGGTGTATATGTACCATATTTTCTTGATGCATTCAGCTGTCAGTGAACACTCAGGTTTTTCCATGTCTTGCTATTTTGAGTAGTGCTGCAGTAAACACAGGAGTGCAAATACTCTTTTGATATATTGTTGTCCTTTCTTTTGGATATATATCCAGCAGTGGGATTGTCGTATTACATGATAGAGGTATTGTAAGTTTTTTGAGGAACTATCAAACTGTTTTCCATAGTGGCTGCACTGATTTACATTTTTGCTAACAGTCTATGAGGGTTCCCCTTTCCCCATATTCTTGCTGCATCTGTTATTATCTGACTTTTTGATAAAAGCCATTTTAACTGGGGTGAGATAATATATCATTGTGGTTTTAATTTGCACTTCTTTGATGAATAGTGATGTTGGGCATTTGTATGTACATATTTGCTATTTGTATGTCTTTTCAGAATTGTCTATTCAGATATTTTGCCTATTTTTAAAATTGGATTTTTTTCTGTTGATTTGTTTGAGCTCCTTATATATTCTAGTTATTAATCCCTTGTCAAATGGGTAGTTCACAAAGATTTCTTGAGTGAAACCTCAAAAGCACAAGCAACTAAAGCAAAAATTGATAAATGGGATCATATCAAGCCAAAAGCTTTTACACAGCATAAGAATCAGAAAAGTGCAGAGACAACCCACAGGATGAAAGAAAATATTTGTAAAAGAAAAAAAGTTTTAAAAAGGAAATATAATATATCAAGAAAAGGAAACAGAATGTAATCATAAAATGTTCAATTAAAACCACAAAAGGTAGAAAAATGGTGAATGGAAGACAAAAATAAAAATGAATTATAAGGATGATGAATAGAAAGCATACATAAATATGGTAGATATTAAACTACATCAATTATCCCTTTAAATGTGAATGGTGTTAATATTCCACTTAAAAGACAGATATTTTCAGAGTGGAACAAAAACTGTGACCCAACTATATGTTGTCTACAATAAACATCCTTTAACTATCAAGACACATAAAGATTAAAAGTAAAGGGATGGAGAAAGATATCGCACTATAACACTAGTCAAAAGAAAGTGGGAGGAGCTATGTTAATTTCAGATAGAGCAAACTTCAGAGCAAGAAAAATTATCAGTGGTCAATTCTTCAGGAAGAAAAAAAAACCTTAATGTGTATGTGAATAATAACAGAGCATCAAAATACATGAGGCAAAAACTAATAGCACTTCGGCCGGGCACGGTGGCTCACACCTGTAATCCCAGCACTTTGGGAGGCCGAGGCAGGCGGATCACGAGGTCAGGAGATCGAGACCACGGTGAAACCCCGTCTCTACTAAAAAATACAAAAAAAATAGCTGGGTGAGGTGGCGGGCACCTGTAGTCCCAGCTACGCGGGAGGCTGAGGCAGGAGAATGGCGTGAACCCCGGGGGACGGAACCTGCAGTGAGCAGAGATCGCACCACTGCACTCCAGCCTGGGTGAAAGAGAGAGACTCCTTCTCAAAAAAAAAAAAAAAAACTAATAGCACTTCAAGGAGAAATAGATGAATCAGATATTATAGTTGGAGACTTCAACACCCCTTTATTAGATCTAACAGGCAGAAAAGGCAGCAGAGATATGGTTGAACTCAACAGCACCATTAATTCACTGGATATAATTTGCCTCTATAGACTACTTTATCCAACTAAGTAGAGTACATATGCTGTTCAAGCCCACATTGAACTTTTTCTAAGAGAGATCACATTTCTCTTAGAATGTGAAAACTCACCTTAACAAGTTTTTAAAAATAGATATATAATGAATATTCTAAGAAAACAATGGCATTAAACTAGAAATAAGTAACCAAAAAGATAGCTGAAAGTACTTGGAAATTGAACAAAATACCTGGAAATTAAACACCACATTTCTAAATAATATATAGGTCTAATAATAAGTCACAAAGAGTTTCTAAAAATTATTTTGAAAATAAAAATACAATTTATCAAACTTTGTAGTATGCAGGGAAAGTAGTGCTCATAGAAAAATATATAGCATTGAATTCATATGTTAGAAAATAAAAAAGATGTAAAATTAGTCAGCTAAATTGCCACCTTAGGAAATTAAAAAAGGAAGAGCAAATGAGTTCCAAACTTACTAGAAGAAAAGGTATAATAAAAATTAGAGGCAAAATTGAAAAAAAAAAAGTGCTAATAGAGAAAATCAACAACAATAGAAGTTGGTTCTTTCAAAAGATTCATAAAAATCAATAAGCCTCTAGACAGTCTACCTAAGAGAAAAAGAGTGAAGGGGGACAAATTAATATTATCAGAAATGAAAGAGAGGACATCACTGCAGCTCACAAGCACATTTAAGGAATAATAAAAATGATGAACAACTCTATGTACACACATTTGGTAACTTAAGTGCAGTGATTGAATTCCTTTAAAGTTACAATCTTGCAAAATTCACACAAAAGGAAATAACCTGAACTGCCCTATGTCTATTAGGTAAATTCAGTCAGTAAATGATAATGTTGTACAACAGAAAGCACCAGCCCCAGATGTGTTTTTTGGTGAATTTTACCAGACACTTAAAGAAGAAATTACACCAATTCTCTACAATGTCTTCCAATAAATAGAACTAGAGGGATAGTTCGTAACTCTTTCTATAAGTTCAGAATTAACCTAACACCAAAAACCAAGGGAGCAAAGGCAATATAATAGAGAAAAGTACTGGAAAAACTGGACATTCATATGCAAAAAAACCAATAAAAATTCACAGACAGAACTTACATCCCTCAAAATATTAATTTTAATAATATTTTAATATATTAATCAGCCATAAATACACAGTGCAAAAATATAAAACTCACAGAGGGTAATATAGACAAAATCTAGATGGCTTTAGGTGTGGTGATGACTTTTTATATACAACAAAGCACAATCCATGAAAGAATAATTGATAAATTGGACTTTATTAAAATTAAAAACTTTTTCTCTGTGAAAGGCACTATTAAGAAAATGAGAATGTAAGTCACAGACTTGGAGAAAACCTTTGCAAGACATACCTTATAAAGAATAGTTGGGCAAAATATACAGAGAACTCTTAAGACTCAAACATAAGAAAAAAAACTGATGAAAAATTGGGCAAAAGATCTGAACACTTATTCAAAGATGATATACGCATAGCAAATAAGCACATGAAAAGATGCTTAACATCATATGTCATCAAAAAATTGTAAATTAAAATGAGATACTGCTACATATCAGTTAAGATAGCAAAAGTCCAAAACACTGACACCACCAAATGCTGAAGGAGCGGAGCTGCGGAAACTCTCATTCACTGCTGGTGGGAATGCTAGGAAAGCCACTCCTGAAGACAGCTTGAGTTTCTTTCAATACTAAATATACTCTTACCATATAATCTCCTTGATATGTAATTAAGTGAGTTGAAAACTAAGTTCCATGCAAATACCATCCCATGGATGTTTATGGCAGCGTTATTCATAATCGACTAAACTGGGTAGCAGCCAAGATATCCTTTAGCAGGTGACTGACAAAATAAACTGTGGCATATCCAGGCAATGAAATATTTATTCATTGCTAAAAAGAAATGAGTTATCAAACCATGTGCCCTAATGTAAACTATGGACTTTAGTATATAACGATGTGTCAATGTAGGTTCATCAGTTGTTATAAATGTACCACTTGGGTGGGGGATGTTGACAGTGGGGAAAGCTGTGCCTAAGCAAGGGAAGGGGATTCATGAGAAATATCTGTACTTTTAATTTCACTATGAGCCTAAAACAGCCCTAAAATAATCTATTTTAAAAATATAAATCTTAAAAGGAACCTTAAAATATATCTATTATTCCTTTGAATAATTAGAAATTTCTCAGACTCACTTTTTTGGTGTTAGGTGGGAAAGTAGGCCTAGTTCTAGCCAATGGGCTTTGGGTATACATTTTTTCCAGAGTATGGAAGAGTCATAGATCCTCTCCCTGACATGGCCATAGCCTCCCTTGGCCTGAATTGCTTAATTACAGCATGGGTAACAGATGTTTTGGATCTGCAGTGGATTTTACTGCAATTGAGCAAGGAAGAGACCTTTGTTGTATTAAGCCACTGAGATTCACGAGTTTGTAGCTATCCCAACATAATATAGACCATCTTGATTAATACCATGGTTCGAACTTTTTCAAAATCTAGATGCACACATTTGTGTATGTGTGGGTGTTGCATATATTAATGAATATCCTAGTAGAGTAAATAAGACATAAACACTGAACTAGAATGTTACGAAGTTGGCTTATTTAAAGGTCATGCTTTATATGAGAAAATGCATTGGTCCTGAACTGAAAAACTCTCGTCATATAAGTAAAAAAGAAAAAAAAGAAATAGGAGACGGACTTTAGTCGTAGCTTAAATCAAACTTTTGCATTGAAATTTTACAGCTCCTTTATTTGAGAAGTATAAAAAATACTGATAAATATTACAATAAAATGATTTATGGGTTGTATGTACACAATGTGATAACACACAAGTTATATGTGCTAATATAAGGGAGGAAATATATTAAAAAGATATTTTTATGCAAGAACAGAAAACTAGCCTTTGTGTGTAACTATAAGCTTTTTTTTCCCCCTACCATTACTATTTCATTACCTCTCATAAATTCTTTAGGGATTTTTGAGAGAAAGTTTTTTACTTAAATAAATTAAAAACATGTAATGTTCTTTCTTTCAATAAATGCCACCTGTAAATTTCTAGCCTTAAAACAATAAGAGTTGGGTAATGTATTAGCCATCCATCATCACCACCTGGCATTTCTACTTTCAAAGTAGCTCTTCCATCACAAAAGACCCAATTTTACTCCCATGTTTAAAATTATATTATGTTTTAAAACTCCAGTCATCATACTTCAAAGAAATTCTAAACTTTTTACTGTCTTAAAAATCTGAACTCACTCCAATATTATCTAGTCATTCTTATTCTTTTCTAACAGCTTCCTTTGAGTTCCTTGAATTTCATACTCTTTCAGTTTCAAGGCCTCTGTACAAGCTTTTCTGGAATATTCCTCTTTATCTCCATCATTTCTAACTTTTCCATTAAATTATTTTTTATAAGTTATGTTCTTTTCAAATATTGGCATTCTAAACTAATATAAATACATAAAATTGTGTCAACCAGGGCTTGTTGTGGAAAACACACTAGTTGATTAAAATAGGAAGTAGTTTAACACAGAGAGCAGCTTCTACGATGAGTTTCTCAAAATGATCCCCAAAATGAGTAAGTGCTGATCTTCTAAGGAAGCTCTGTTCCCTGAGGCTGCTGTTGCAGCTATTCCTGAAGAAAAATGTACTACTGTTGTAATTTCCTTTAATGCCCAGGAATTTGGCAAATGGGCATGCAAAGCTATAACCCAAGAATTACTGAGTCAAATCAGGCAATTGCCACTGATATATACAGAAAACAGAAATGGAAATATTGCTGCTAAAAAGTATCCTGTTTCCAATACCCTGTTTTGCCCCAAGCAGAAAATAAATAAATAAAATCAACAAGAAAATTATACCTGTCTCGTTTTTACCCTGCACATAAAGGGAAATGATAATTTGTATTCAGAGCCCTTGCTTCAAAGAATTCAGAAAAATACTGTTATGTAGCTTTTAATTTTTTTCAACTAGTACTTGTGTAGAACAGAAGTAGAGCAAGGCAATCAATAATAAATACCCGGTAAAGTCTATCCTGTATTATCCTATTCCAACTGACGCTTGCATACTGCAATAATAGCGACAAAACTAATTTTTATATGTGTGGTCTCCAAAATTAAGGCAGTTTACCAAACCTTGTGCTTCTTTCTCAGGGACAGAACATAACAGAGTAATTGTTTTTCATACTGGAGGGTATTTTTAAAGATATTCTCTCAAAAATTTCACTGAAGTAGCTGTATCCTACATTTTCATTTATTTGTTACTCTCTGCTGTGAACATATATTTCCTAACATCTTGTGACCTGCTAATTTCTGTATGTGATTTTGCCTAAGTCAGAGAGTTGGCCTGGCTCCAAAGTAAGATCATGAGACGTACTCCCATTCCCTTCAAGCGAAAGAAAGTTCTGGTTTGAAAGAAAAACACATTACCTGTATTGGCAATTTGAATACTTGACTACAATTATTTGTGGCGATAAAGTCATACCTGGAACAACAGCTGTAATTAAAGTTATCATCTGATTATGTTATAACATCTGATTATAATATTCTATAAAACCAATCCAGCTACTGAAAAGCCAAGTATACATATTAGAAATGTGAGAGGATTTGCATCACTTTAAGACTTTGATAATTCCTTCAGAAATATAACATTGCTTTTAGATAATGCATATATTTGGAAAGGTGTCCCTAACTGATTCATCTTCCAAAATATCTCTTATATCATGGTTAAGAAAATATAGAAATTTTGCCAGATTTTGAGTATGTCTATGCCAACCAGGCATTAAGGAACCAGGAAAATAACTAGAGTGATTCTGCAGGACCCTGATCTCACTACGAAGTGGGTTTTTATGCTTATCAGTCCATTTCCAGAATGTCAGTGTGAGATACTTTCCAGTGAAACAGTCATAACAAGTAAAAATTATTTAGAAAACCACTATTTAGATCTCTGAAAATTGACCTAAGTTCATCAAACAAATGAAGAAACATTTATTTAAGAGAATTACTGTAAGTCGGCCGGTTGTGCTGGCTCACGCCTGTAAACCCAGCACTTTGGGAGTCCGAGGCAGGTGAATTGCCTGAGGTCAGGCATTCAAGACCAGCCTGGCCAACTTGGTGAAACCTTGTATCTACTGAAAATACAAAAATTAGCCAGGCATGGTGTCAGGTGCCTGTAATCTCAGGGTACTCTGGAGGCTGAGGCAGGAGAATTGCTTGAATCAGGGAGGTGGATGTTGCAGTGAGCCCAGATCGTGCCATTGCATTCCAGCCTGGGTGACAAGAGCAAGATTTTGTCAAAATAAATAAATAAATAAAGATAAAAACATTAAAAAAAGAAAAAAATCACTGTGAGTCTTGCTGTTCAGTTAGAACAATGAGAATCTTTGACACTTGGCCATGACCTAATCCCTTTCCCCATGCTTAGCATGATGGAAGCTTCATTCTTGCCAAGGGTGGCTGAGAAGATGCCAGCTTCATTTTCCTCTATCTCCTAGTCAAGGGCTATAATATTTCTTCAGCAAAATCAGGGTTTCAGCATTTTTCATCTACTTCAGCTACGTATTGCAAAGGTTAAATTCCAGGCAAGGTAGCCATGAGATAGAGGCTACTTTCCCCCACTCAGTCCCTGCTCATAGAACAGAGATCTATGACAGGTATAATAGGCCAATAATTCTGGAGTCCCAACCACCTTTGCCAAATTCCATTTATAAAAAATTATTCCATGCTAAGAAAGTTGAACCATGAAGACCAATGGCTAATGCCTCCAACAGCTCGGAAAGCTATGGTGTCACTCTGACAGAGGTGGACTATTGTCTTTACCCTCAGCTCTGGAACAGTGACTCAGAGATTTTTCCCAAGGAGGTAGGGAAGAACTCTGAGAATAAAGCTCCAAAGATCTCCCTGAACCAAACCAGCTTTATTTAGACCAGAAACTGGAGAAGTTCCAGCCTAAGAGCACTTTCAAAAACAATGGACCTTTTTTGATAAGTAATTAACAGGAGGCCAGTAGTTCCCTGACAACAAGAAACTAAATGATAGGCCAACTGTTTTGCTCAGAGAGCTATGGTAAGAAATAGCTAAGAAAAGTACACTCCTTGGTCAGAGCAAACAGTAAAGAACGGCATTAGAATGGATCCCTACAAAGGGACTCAAATTTAAATGGATCATATTGTAGAGCAGTTTATGCCCTAGAGCGTTGCCAAAAACCAATCAATTAGTGAAGCCTAACACTTAAGTGTAGTACCAACAGAGGCAGACATATTAAAAGAGAGGCGAAAGACTAAAGTGAAACAGATGCCGGCTAGAATCACTGTTATTGCAGGGTACATTATATTAATTTTTTACTGCTGCTATAAAATTTGCAACCAACTAGTATTTTCAAAAATAATAATTGATTATCTTACAGTTTTGGAGGTCTTAATTACAAAATAGGCCTCGCCAAGATAAAGTCAAGGTATTGAGAGAGCTACGTTCCTTCCTGGAAGCTCTAGGGACTGTACATTTTCTTGCCTTTCATAGCTGCTTCTTCTTATTCTTTATTTTTTTTTTAATTGCAACTTTTATTTTAGACATAGTGGGTTCATGTGTGGGTTTGTTATATGGGTGTGTTGCACCTGGGTAGTGAGCATAGTACCCAATGGGTAGTTTTTCATTCTGTGCCCCCCTTCTTCCTTACCTCCTCTCTTCAGTTATCCCAATGTCTATTGTTTCCTTATGTATGTCCATGTGTGCTTAATGTTTAGCTCCCACTCATAAAGGAAAGCGTATGGTATTTGTTTTTCTGTTCCTGTGTTAGTTTGCTTAGAATGATGACCACCAGCTTCATCTGTGTGGCTGCAAAGAATATGATTTCATTCATTTTTATGGCTATGTAGTATTTCATGGTGTATAAGTACCACATTTTCTTTATCCAATTCACCATTAATTGGCACCTAGGTTGATTCCATGTCTTTTTAGTATAATGATCTATTTTCCTTTGGGTATATACCAAATAATTGGATTACTGGATTGAATGGCAGCTCTGTTTTAAGTTCTTTGAGAAATCTCCAAACTGCTTTTCACAATGGTTGCAATAATTTACATTTCCACTGAAGTATATAAGTGTTCCCTTTTCTCTGCAGCCTCGCCAGCATCTGTTGTTTTTTGACTTTTAATAATAGCCATTCTACTGATGTGACATTATATCTCACAGTGGTTTTGATTTGCGTTTCTCTGATGATCAGTGATGAGCATTTTTTCATGTTTCTTGGCTACATGTTTTCTTTTGAGAAGTGTCTATTCATTTCCTTTGCCTATGTTTTCAGTGGGGTTGTTTTTTGCTTGTTGATTTGTTTATTTTTTTAAAATAAATTCTGGATATTAGGCCTTTGCCAGATGCATAGTGTGTGAATATTTTCTCCCACTCTGTAGGTTATCTATTTGCTCACTTGATTGTTTCTTTTGCTGTGCAGAAGCCCTTGAGTTTAATTAGATCTCACTTGTCAGTTTTTGTTTTTGCTGCAATTGGTTTTGGGGACTTAGCCAAAAATCCTATGCCAAGCTTCTAAAGGCTTCTCACATTCTTATCTCACAGCCTTTTCTTCCTCCTTCAAAACAAGCAATACAGGTGACGTCCTTCTCACATTGTATCTTTTGACTTACCTTTTGCCTCAGCATTCTGAAAATGAGAACCACTGTAATTACACTTGGCCCACCTGGATAATTCAAAATCATCTCCCTATCTTAAAGTCAGCTGATTAGTAACCTTAATTCCATCTGCAACCTAAACTCCTTATTGCCATATAAGGTAACAAATTCACAGATTCCAGGGATGAGGATGGGAACATTTTTGGAAGACAGTTATTCTGCTTCCCACATACAGGTCAAACCACCTAAAGAATGATACCAGAGGCTTCACAATGTGAGGGAAATAGACTTTACTAAAATATTCTAGTATAGTCACTGAAAAAAAAAAACCTGAAAACCATATAATAACAAGCCTTTAAGATGAGAAAGAGGTATTCATATCCAGAGTTGTGATAATGTTTAATCTAAACTGTGTAGTTTTCAATAACAACAAAGCGATGAATTATGCGGAGAAACAGGAAAGTGTGGCAGAAAACAAAACAAAAGAGAAAAAGAGAAAGTCAACAAAAACTGTCTTTGAGAAGATCCAGATGTCAAATTTAAACAGATAAAGGGTTCAAAGTAGAATTTGTAAGTATATTCAAAGAGGAAGAACACTGTACTCAAAGAGGTAAAGGAAGATATGATGACAGTACATCACACATAGAATGTGAATAAAGAAGAGTCTCAGAGAAACTTGGATCACCATTATGCACACCAACACACAAGCAATAGGAGTACCAGAATATAGGAGAAAAAGAAAGTAGCAGAAAACACTCAAAGAAATAATAGCTGAAAACATCTAAAATTTAATGGGCAATAATCTGTATATTACAGAAGCTCTAGATTTTTTAAAGTAGGATACATGCAAAAACATTCACATTCAGAAACATCATAGTAAATACGTTGAAAACCAAACAGAGAGAAAATCTTGAAAGAAGCAAAAGAATAATCAACCATTATGTACAAGGGAAAGCACTTATTTAAAATGGAATTGAATAAAACATTGTGTATTGAATTTTATTATGGGACCTATAACAAATAGAAATATATTTGGTGACAATAACTGCATAAGGAGTGGGTAGAAGTAAAGCTATATTGAACACAAGCAGATGATACAACATGGTGACTTGAATCCACAAAAAGAAGTGAAGAGAGCCAGAAATGATATATAGTAAGGTCAAGAAAACAAACTCTAAGAATATATACATGCCATCCTTTCTTCTCTCAGCTTTTTCAAAAAAAACCATAAAACTATATAAAATAGTTTCACTCACGTCCATGTGAAGAGACCACCAAACAGGCTTTATGTGAGCAAGAAGGCTGTTTATTTCACCTGGGTACAGGTGGGCTGAGCCTCAAAAGAGAGTCAGTGAAGGGAGATGGGGTTGGGCCGTTTTATAGGATTTGGGTAGGTAAAGGAAAATTAGTCAAAGGGGGTTGTTCTTTGGTGGGCAAGGGTGGGGGTCACAAGGCGCTCAGTGGGGGAGCTTTTGAGCCAGATTGAGCCAGGAGAAGAAATTTCACAACGTAATGTCATCAGTTAAGGCAGGAACAGGCCATTTTCACTTCTTTTGTGATTCTTCAGTTACTTCAGGCCATCTGGATGTGTACCTGCAGGTCACAGGGGATATGATGGCTTAGCTTGGGCTCAGAGGCCTGACAAATGGTAAATACAACAATGTATTATTGGGTTTGTGACATTTATAAGTGTAATATATATAGTAATAATAACACACAAAGAGGAAACAGGGTATAGAGCTATACAGAATTAACATTTTTAAGTATATCTTGCTAGAATTAAATTAATATAATCTAATGTAGATTCTGATAAATGAAAATGTCCATGATAAGTCTAGAGTAATCATTAGGAAAATAAATTAAAAAAAAAGTAATAAAAACATCATCAAAGGAATTACAATGCTACACTAGAAAATATTCACTTAATGAAAACGAAGAATAAAGGAAGAAAAAAGACATGGCACATATATAGAACAAAAAGTAGGGTAGTAGCAGATATAAGTCCAACTACGTCAATTATAACATTAAATGTAAATGTATTAAAAATCCAATTAAAAGCAGGCATATTCACAAAGCTTTAAAAAACAAGATCCCACTATATGTTGTTTGCAGGAGATGCATTCAAATCTTTACATTCAAATATACAAATAGATGGAGAGCAAAGGGTGGAAAATAATATATTTTGCAAATGGCAATCATAACAAAGCTAGAATGCATACACTACTAACAGAAAAAAGTATCATTTAAAAACAGAAAAAGTGACTAAATATAAAAGGAGACATTTTAAAACAATAAAAATGTTAACCCATTAGAAAAACATAACAATTATAAACATACAGCACCTAATGACAGAGCTTCTAAATGCATAAAGATAGTTGGAGACTTCAACACTAGATAATCTTTTCTCAGGTCAGATCCCTGATACCCTAGGGGAGATTGAAATTGTCCTGATTCTGGTTTCTGTCTGGATACAGAAATGTTTGATAAAAATAGGCCAGAATATAATGTGTGTTATTTTCTTTTCTTTTTTTTTTTTAATTTTATTATACTTTAAGCTTTAGGGTACATGTGCACAATGTGCAGGTTTGTTACATATGTATACATGTGCCATGTTGGTGTGCTGCACCCATTAACTCGTCATTTAGCATTAGATACATCTCCTAATGCTGTCCCTCCCCCCTCCCCCCAACCCACAACAGTCCCCGGTGTGTGATGTTTCCCTTCCTGGGTCCATATTGCTCAATTCCCTCCTATGAGTGAGAACATGTTGTGTTTGGTTTTTTGTCCTTGCGATAGTTTGCTGAGAATGATGGTTTCCAGTTTCATCCATGTCCCTACAAAGGACATGAACTCATCATTTTTTATGGCTGCATAGTATTCCATGGTGTATATGGGCCACATTTTTTTAATCCAGTCTATCATTGTTGGACATGTGGGTTGGTTCCAAGTCTTTGCTGTTGTGAATAGTGCCGTAATAAACATACATGTGCATGTGTCTTTATAGCAGCATGATTTATAGTCCTTTGGGTATATACCCAGTAATGGGATGGCTGGATCAAATGGTATTTCTAGTTCTAGACCCCTGAGGAATCCCCACACTGATTTCCACAATGGTTGAACTAGTTTACAGTTCCATCAACAGTGTAAAAGTGTTCCTATTTCTCCACATCCTCTCCAGCACCTGTTGTTTCCTGACTTTTTAATGATCGCCATTCTAAGTGGTGTGAGATGGTATCTCATTGTGGTTTTGATTTGCATTTCTCTGATGGCCAGTGATGATGAGCATTTTTTCATGTGTCTTTTGGCTGCATAAATGTCTTCTTTTGAGAAGTGTCTGTTCATATCCTTCACCCACTTTTTGATAGGGTTGCTTCTTTTTTTCTTGTAAATTTGTTTGAGTTTATTGTAGATTCTGGATATTAGCCCTTTGTCAGATGAGTAGGTTGCAAAAATTTTCTCCCATTTTGTAGGTTGCATGTTCACTCTGTTGGTAGTTTCTTTTGCTGTGCAGAAGCTCTTTAGTTTAATTAGATCCCATTTGTCAATTTTGGCTTTTGTTGCCATTGCTTTTTTAGATATGAAGTCCTTGCCCATGCCTCTGTCCTGAATGGTAATGCCTAGGTTTTCTTCTAGGGTTTTTATGGTTTTAGGTGTAACATGTAAGTCTTTAATCCATTTTGAATTAATTTTTGTATAAGGTGTAAGGAAGGGATCCAGTGTCAGCTTTCTACATATGACTAGCCAGTTTTCCCAGCACCATTTATTAAATAGGGAATCCTTTCCTCATTTCTTGTTTTTGTCAGGTTTGTCAAAGATCAGATAGTTGTAGATATGTGGCATTATTTCTGAGGGCTCTGTTCAGTTCCATTGGTCTATATCTCTGTTTTGGTACCAGTACCATGCTGTTTTGGTTACTGTAGCCTTGTAGTATAGTTTGAAGTCAGGTAGCGTGATGTCTCCAGCTTTGTTCTTTTGACTTAGGATTGACTTGGCGATGCAGGCTCTTTTTTGGTTCCATATGAACTTTAAAGTAGTTTTTTCCATCTCTGTGAAGAAAGTCATTGGTAGCTTGATGGGGATGGCATTGAATCTATAAATTACCTTGGGCAGTATGGCCATTTTCACGATATTGATTCTTCCAACCCATGAGCATGGAATGTTCTTCCATTTGTTTGTGTCCTCTTTTATTTCATTGAGCAGTGGTTTGTAGTTCTCCTTGAAGAGGTCCTTCACATCCCTTGTAAGTTGGATTCCTAGGTATTTTATTCTCTTTGAAGCAATTGTGAATGGGAGTTCACTCATGATTTGGCTCTCTGTTTGTCTGTGATTGGTGTACAAGAATGCTTGTGATTTTTGCACATTGATTTTGTATTGTGAGCCTTTGCTGAAGTTGCTAATCAGCTTAAGGAGACTTTGGGCTGAGACTTTGGGGTTTTCTAGATATACAATCATGTCATCTGCAAACAGGGACAATTTGACTTCCTCTTTTCCTAATTGAATACCCTTTATTTCTTTCTTCTATCTGATTGCCCTGGCCAGAACTTCTAACACTATGTTGTATAGGAGTGGTGAGAGGGGGCATCCCTGTCTTGTGCCAGTTTTCAGAGGGAATGCTTCCAGTTTTTGCCCATTCAGTATGATATTGGCTGTGGGTTTGTCATAGATAGCTCTTATTATTTTGAGATACGTCCCATCAATACCTAATTTATTGAGTGTTTTTAGCATGAGGGGTTGTTGAATTTTGTCAAAGGCCTTTTCTGCATCTATTGAGATAATGATGTGGTTTTTGTCTTTGGTTCTGTTTGTATGCTGGATTACATTTATTGATTTGCGTATGTTGAACCAGCCTTGCATCCCAGGGATGAAGCCCAGTTGATCATGGTGGATAAGCTTTTTGATGTGCTGCTGGATTTCGTTTGCCAGTATTTTATTGAGCATTTTTGCATCAATGTTCATCAAGGATATTGGTCTAAAATTATCTTTTTTGGTTGTGTCTCTGCCAGGCTTTGGTATCAGGATGAGGCTGGCCTCATAAAATGTGTTAGGGAGGATTCCCTCTTTTTCTATCGATTGGAATAGTTTCAGAAGGAATGGTTCCAGCTCCTCTTTGTACCTCTGGTAGATTTCAGCTGTGAATCCATGTGGTCCTGGAATTTTTTTGGTTGGTAAGCTATTGATTGTTTCCTCAATTTCAGAGCCTGTTATTTGTCTATTCAGAGATTCAACTTCTTCCTGGTTTAGTCTTGGGAGAGTGTATGTGTCAAAAATTTATCCATTTCTTCTAGATTTTCTAGTTTGCTTACGTAGAGGTGTTTATAGTATACTCTGATGGTAGTTTTTATTTCTGTGAGATCGGTGGTGATATCCCCTTTATCATTTTTTGTTGTGCCTATTTGATTATTCTTTCTTTTCTTCTTTATTAGTCTTGATAGCAATCTATCAATTTTGTTGATCTTTTCAAAAAATCATCTCCTGGATTCATTTCTTTTTTTGAATGGTTTTTTGTGTCTCTGTTTCCTTCAGTTCTGTTCTGATCTTAGTTATTTCTTGCCTTCTGCTAGTTTTTGAATGTGTTTGCTCTTGCTTCTCTAGTTCTTTTAATTGTGATGTTAGGGTGTCAATTTTAGATCTTTCCTGCTTTCTCTTGTGGGCATTTAGTGCTGTAAATTTCCCTGTACACACTGCTTTGAATGTGTCCCAGAAATTCCAGTATGCTGTGTGTTTGTTCTTGTTGGTTTCGAAGAACATCTTTATTTCTGCCTTCATTTGTTAGGTACCCAGTAGTCATTCAGGAGCAGGTTGTTCAGTTTCCATGTAGTTGAGCGGTTTTGAGTGAGTTTCTTAATCCTGAGATCTAGTTTGATTGCACTGTGATCTGAGAGACAGTTTGTTATAATTTCTGTTCTTTTACATTTGCTGAGGAGTGCTTTACTTCCAACTATGTGGTCAATTTTGGAATAGGTGTGATGTGGTGCCAAGAAGAATGTATATTCTGTTGATTTGGGGTGGAGAGTTCTGTAGATGTCTATTAGGTCTGCTTAGTGCAGAGCTGAGTTCAATTCCTGGATATCTTTGTTAACTTTGTGTCTCATTGATCTGTCTAATGTTGACAGTGGGGTTTTAATGTCTCCCATTATTATTGTGTGGGAGTCTAAGTCTCTTTGTAGGTCACTAAGTACTTACTTTATGAATCTGGGTGCTCCTGTATTGGGTGCATATATATTTAGGATAGTTAGTTCTTCTTGTTGAATTGATCCCTTTACCATTATGTAATGGCCTTCTGTGTCTCTTTTGATCTTTGTTGGTTTAAAGTCTGTTTTATCAGAGACTTGGATTGCAACCCCTGCCTTTCTTTGTTTTCCATTTGCTTAGTAGATCTTCCTCTATCCCTTTATTTTGAGCCTATGTTGTGGGTCTCTGCCCGTGAGATGGGTTTCCTAAATATAGCACAATGATGGGTCTTGAATCTTTATCCAATTTGCCAGTCTGTGTCTTTTAATTGGATCATTTAGCCCATTTACATTTAAGGTTAATATTGTTATGTATGAATTTGATCCTGTCATTATGATGTTAGCTGGTTTATTTTGCTTGTTAGTTGATGCAGTTTCTTCCTAGCCTTGATGGTCTTTAAAATTTGGCTTGTTTTTGCAGTGGCTGGTACTGGTTGTTCCCTTCCATGTTTAGTGCTTCCTTCAGGAGCTCTTTTAGGGCAGGACTGGTGGTGACAAAATCTCTCAGCATTTGCTTGTCTGTAAAGGATTTTATTTCTCCTTCACTTATGAAGCTTAGTTTGGCTGGATATGAAATTCTGGGTTGAAAATTCTTTTCTTTAAGAATGTTGAATATCGGCCCCCACTCTCTTCTGGCTTGTAGAGTTTCTGCCAAGGGATCAGCTATTAGCCTGATGGGCTTCCCTTTGTGGGTAACCTGACCTTTCTCTCTGGCTGCCCTTAACATTTTTTCCTTCATTTCAACTTTGATGAATCTGACAATTATGTGTCTTGGAGTTGCTCTTCTCGAGAGTATCTTTGTGGTGTTCTCTGTATTTCCTGAATTTGAATGTTGGCCTGCCTTGCTAGCTTGGGGAAGTTCTCCTGGATAATATCCTGCAGAGTGTTTTCCAACTTGGTTCCGTTCTCCTCATCACCAATCAGATGTAGGTACACCAATCGGCTGTAGATTTGGTCTTTTCATAGTCCCATATGTCTTGGAGGCTTTGTTCATTTCTTTTTATTCTGTTTCTTCTAAACTTCTCTTCATGCTTCATTTTATTCATTTCATCTTCCATCGCTGATATCCTTTCTTCCAATTGATCACATCATCTACTGAGGCTTGTGCGTTCGTCATGTAGTTCTTGTGCAGTGGTTTTCAGCTCCATCAGGTCCTTTAAGGACTTCTCTGCATTGGTTATTCTAGTTAGCCATTCATCTAATTTTTTTTCAAGGTTTTTAACTTCTTTGCCACGGGTTCGAACTTCCTCCTTTAGCTCGGAGTAGTTTGATCTTCTGAAGCCTTCTTCTCTCAACTCGTCAAAGTCATTCTCCATCCAGCTTTGTTCCATTGCTGGTGAGGAGCTGTGTTCCTTCGAAGGAGGAGAGAAAATCTGATTTTTAGAGTTTCCAGTTTTTCTGCTCTGTTTTTTCCCCATCTTTGTGGTTTTATCTACCTTTGGTCTTTGATGATGGTGATGTACAGATGTGTTTTTGGTGTGGATGTGCTTTCTGTTTGTTAGTTTTCCTTCTAACAGGCAGGACCCTCAGCTGCAGGTCTGTTGGAGTTTGCTAGAGGTCCACTCCAGACCCTATTTGCCTGGGTGTCAGCAGGCTGCAGAACAGTGGATTTTCATGAACCGCGAATGCTGCTGCCTGATCATTCCTCTGGAAGTTTTGTCTCAGAGCAGTACCCAGCCCTGTGAGGTATCAGTCTGCCCCTACTGGGGGGTGACTCCCAGTTAGGCTACTCGGGGGTCAGGGACCCACTTGAGGAGGCAGTCTGTCCGTTCTCAGATCTCAAGCTGTGTGCTGGGAGAACCACTACTCTCTTCAAAGCTGTCAGACAGGGACATGTAAGTCTGCAGATGTTACTGCTGCCTTTTGTTTGTCTGTGCCCTTTCCCCAGATGTGGAGCCTACAGAAGCAGGCAGGCCTCCTTGAGCTGTGGTGGGCTCCACCCAGTTTGAGCTTTGTTTACCTAATCAAGCCTGGGCAATGGCAGGTGCCACTCCCCCAGCCTCGCTGCCACCTTGCAGTTTGATCTCAGACTGCTGTGCTAGCAAGGAGTGAGGATCCGTGGGCATAGGACCCTCTGAGCCAGGTGCGGGATATAACCTCCTGGTGTGCCATTTGTTACGCCCATTGGAAAAGCACAGTATTAGGGTGGGAGTGACCTGATTTTCCAGGAGCCATCTGTCACCCCTTTCTTTGACTAGGAAAGGGAATTCTCTGACCCCTTGTGCTTCCCGGGTGAGGTGATGCCTCACCCTTGCGCGGTCCACTGCACCCACTCTCCGGCACTCCCCAGTGAGATGAACCCGGTATCTCAGTTGGAAATGCAAAAATCACCCATCTTCTGTGTCACTCACGCTGGGAGCTGTAGACTGGAGCTGTTCCTATTCGGCCATCTTGGCTCCACACCTCTCAATGTGTGTTATTTTCAAGGAAAATATTTAAAGTAAAATAATTATTAGTCCTCATGTAGGGTAGGATTACTCTTAACAGACAAGGAAAGAGGAGGCGTTTGTTTTTAAAGTATGTCAGCACAGTTCACCTGGATGTCTTCACTACAATTATCTAAGTTTCAGTCCTACTTAATAAATACTAAAAATTTTACTTGTACAATTAGATTTACATTTAATTTACAGAAAGTTTTTACATTCAATTTATAGTATAATTCAGTATCTGCCATACCAGACCTTATTGTCCTTTTTTGTTTTTCTTTTCCAGTAAAATTTTCAAGGGATGTAATACCTGGTAGGGTGTGTATGTGTGTGTGTGTGTGTGTGTGTGTGTGTGTATATATAATACATATATATAAATTTGGTCCTCAGCATTTGCCATGAGCATCTTGTAACTTGCTATTTTCTTCCTTTAGTTAATCAAGTTCTATCAGAAGTAGCTATTCCATCTTAATTCTAGTATAAAATGCATTATTCTGAGATCAGTGTCAGAAGCAAAAGAGACTCCTGGTATCTTAAGTAGGAATGAAATTATAACTGGCAATTTGGTGTCTACAAAATTAGTGGGAATCTTGAAAAAGAAAGATCCAAACTGGTTCTTCTAAGAATGACACAAAATAACACAGAATTGTTTAACTGGGCTTCCACAGAAGTAAGCTTAATGCAAGAACACGCAGTCATCCCTGATACAACTGCGTCTCTCACCTGTGAAGGTAGAGAATAGAAACTGAAATGCATGTTGTTACAGGATGTCTTTAAGTTGCCCCAGTATTACTTACTTGTCAGACGTAGCTCCCAGGAGCTGCAGGAACCTGTCCTGGGACTCAATTCCAAACCTCATAGGAGTGCATCTAATTGTCAGAAAATTATTAATAAATTCAAGGAGACTTAAAAATGTAGTTTATTTTTCTTCTTCTTTTTTTTTTACTTCAACTTTTAATTTAAGTTCCATGGTATATATGCAGGATGTGCAGGTTTGTTACTTAGGCAAACATGTGCCATGGTGGTTTGCTGCACAGATCAACCCATCAACTAGGTATTAAGCCCAGCATCCATTAGCTATTTTTCCTAGTGCTCTCCCTTCTCCCATCCCACCTTCTGACAAACCCCAGTGTATGCTGTTCCCCTCCCTGCATCCATGTGTTCTCATTGCTCAGCTCCCACTTATGAGAACATGTGGTGTTTGGTTTTGTGAATAGTGCTGCAATGAATATACACATGCATGTCTCTTTATAATAGAATGATTTATGTTCCTTTGGGTATATACCCGGTAATGGGATTGCTGGGTCAAATGGTATTTATACTTCTAGGTCTTTGAATAATTGCCACACTGTCTTCCACAGTGGTTGAACTAATTTACAATCCCACCAATGGTGTAAAAGCATTCCTTCTACTCCAGAACCTCACCAGCATTTTTTTTCTTGACTTTATAATAATCAACATTTTGACTAGTGTGAGATGGTATCTCATTGTGGTTTTGATTTGCATTTCTCTAATGATCAGTGATGTTGAGTTTTTTTTACATGTTTGTTGCCACATAAATGTCTTCTTTTGAAAAGTGGCTGTTCATGTCTTTTGCTCACTTTTAAATGGGTTTGTAGGTGAAGACATCACACTACCCAACATCAAACTATACTACAAGGCTACAGTAACCAAAACAACATGGTACTGGTACAGAAACAGACTCTTAGAACATGGAACAGAATAGAGAACTCAGAAATGAGATGGCAGATCTATAACCACCTGATCTTTGACAAACCTCACAAAAACAAGCAATGGGGAAAGGATTCCTTATTTAATAAATGGTGCCGGGAGAACTGGCTAGCCATATGCAGAATATAGAAACTGGGCACCTTCCTTATACCTTATACAAAAATTAACTCAAGATGGATTGAAGACTTAATGTAAATCCCAAAACTATAAAAACCCTAGAAGAAAATCTGGACAATACCATTCAGGCCATAGGCATGAGCAAAGACTTTGTCATGAAAATGCCAAAGGCAGAAGCAACAAAATCAAAAATTGACAAATGGGATCTAATTAAACTAAAGAGCTTCTGCACAGCCAAAGAAACTATCATCAGGGTGAACAGATAACCTACAGAATGGGAGAAAATTTTTGCCATGTATCCATCTGACAAAGGTTTAATATTCAGAGCCTACAGGGAGTTTATTTTCAATCTCTCCAAATAGATAAAAGCTAGAATCAAGAGTAACTTCAAGCTGAATCTAGAATACTTGAAAATATATGGAATTCATGTATCATAGCAAGGTTATTTCCACAGAATTTATTTAAAATATAGTTGAATCATAATTTCTTTAGTCGTCATTTATTTTGTTTCCAGGACTCATATTTCCAAGCAATACTCTCCACAGAATTTGTTCATATATCATATATTTATAATTCAAATCTTTATGTTAATCATGCATTTTTATTTCTCTGTAACAAATATATGTATACAGAATACACTTTAAAATATATGCATTTACCATTACTTAGACTGTCATTTAACAGTTATTCTCAATTATGTTTGTGATTTTTATTGGTTCATATTTAAAGCAACAAAATGTATTTTAAATTTTGAAACATAATTACGTTATCAATTAAAATTATATTAGGAAACTATATAATGGGGTATGTAGATTTTTTTAAAAACTATGTTATGCATTCATGATTAAAGATTTTTTAATGTTATAACAAAATAGGGTTTAGTGATCCTTAATAACAAAATAAATAAAAGGTATGGGCACTACTATGCAAGGTGTATTTAGTGATTGTTGTTAAGTGCATTATTTCAGTAAAATCCATAATATATTTCTACTAAATTAATCCAAATGCAAGAAAATTCATAGTGGGAATGAACAAATGTGAAGATAAATGGTCCAGGAAGGATAATGATAAATAGTCTTCCAAGAAGGGAAAAAAGATGCATTCCAATAAACTTGCGGAAAAAGTTATGAAAATGTGCCTCCTATGATTCAGAAAAAAAGTTAGAGAAAATATAATCTCCTATTTGAAAAATCAATTTCTAATATTTTAGATGTAAATTTGAATTTTTAACTACCTTGTCCATGAAATATGTAACAAAGATACAGATAAATCAAAGTGTTCACCGAGTATTTTCTCATTACTCAGAATAGTGAAAATGAAAAAAAAAATGTCATAGAAGTTTGTTATTATGTTTCCCAGTATTCTTTTTATAAATTTCAAATATTCAGATACTAAGAGAAATGTTGCATTGATCAGTGGCATGCATTTGTTTTCTGATTGACATAATTTGCTGACGAACAATATTATTGGATACTTTCATTGCTTTGTCTCATAGGAGCAATGCATAGTTTCATAACATTCAGAAGTCAGAAGATAGAACAGAGAGTTCATTAACATAATATCTTTCTTGGTCATGGCTGATGGAAGAGTGTTTATAAAGTAGTAAATAGATTTATACTGATTTTTACATGAAGCCTTTTTCATTTTATGGCTTACTGTCATATTGTACCTAGGAAAGCATTTGTAGAAAACAAAGTAGATTGAATTCATGTCAAGAACAGTAGGTAATATGTACTTCTCAAAGTTAATGACTTTAAGGAAAGAAAAATCTCATTAAATACATTTTAAATCAGAGATTAATGGGCATCTTGGTTTTTCAATGTAATTCTTAATCCCAAGAAAATTACTAGAAAAACTTTATCTTAGTTCTAGCTGTGATTTCCTAGGTATAATTAGAAAATTCTTATCTCTTGAATATAACAGTTTTAATAATATGGTTATTCTGTATAAATGAGAACACAATTTAATACAGAAATTATAAAAAGAATGCTTTGAGAACACAATTTAATACAGAAATTATAAAAACAATGCTTTCTGTTCTGGATATATCTGTATTCCCTTCTGTTTATAAGTTCCCTGCTGTTTTTGGCACATGAACAAATGTATTTCACTTTATAGCCTTTTAATCTTGAAAATGGAGATTCAAAACATGTAGCAGCTGAAAGCTTCATTGTGTAGCCTCATACATAATCACATAATCCATTGGCAGAGACACAGAAGTGCAATTGAAATAGAATTTTGTAGGGTTAAGCTGGTTTCTTGAAAATGCTGGAAATTATAGCTAAGTTTTTTCAAAACTATTTTGAGACTACAGTTGCATGTGGTTGAAAGAATTTTTTTATCCCTGTACAATGCAGATACCTTAGTAACCCAATGAAAGAGATGGTTATGTCCTCTTTATTTAGAATGAGGAATTTGTTTGTTTTCTCCAGATCCATAATGGAATTCGATGTTATCTGTATAAATCACAGAGTGTCAATGAACTCAGGTGTATGTCCAAGAGTAGGAGAGAAGCTACTTCCATCAAACATTCTTTTTTCGTTATTTCATTTCCTTATTCTTTTCCCTCTTTCTCTCTCAACTTCATTTTTTTCCATGTAAGATTGATGGCAAAGTATATTTACACAAAGTTTTAAATTGAATTAATGAAAATACATGATTATGACATATAAAAATTCAAAAAAAATACCAGAATTATATGTGTTAGGAAATGTTTCCTTATCTCAGACTCTACACTTGAGCCTTGATTGACCCTTTTACTTAACCACGCCAGGAAGTAACTACAGTTAACCATCTCTCATGCAACATTCCAAAAGTAGTTTTATCTGAAAATACCAGTCTATGTATATGTATGTGTATATTAATTTTTTAGTTATATATAACTGGTTTATTTCACCTCTAATATATCTTTAAAATGTTTAATATTAGTATGTATCTGTGTGTATATAGATATATACACACACATAAGTATATATCTTAATCTATGTGATTTTACATAGAATTCTATACTATGATATATTGTTATGACTACTGTTATATTGATGAAGACTTAGAACATTTTGTAATGTCATGCTATTACAGAAAATGCTGAAATTACATTTATTTGTGTATGAGTGTATGTGTGTAAGTGTACCTTGGCACACATACAAGAGTATATATTAACAGTTTGAATGTAACCCCAAATTTCTGAATGAGTGTTTTCCTTTCTATAAATTCATATTCCCTGAAAAACATCCAAATATTTTAAATATTTTAGTCTTAAACTTCACATTTTCCATGTTCAAATGTAATAAATTGTTTTACAAACTTTTGAAAATGCAGAAAATAGTAAGAAAAATGCCTATTCTTCTACTACATATTAATGATGCCTATTGACATTTGCATAACTACCTGCCCAGAACTTTTGCATAGAACATGTTTACTGACATCTAATAGAAACTCAATGAAGTTAACATAAGCTGAAATGAGTAATTAAGTAGATGGATAGAAGGTTTGTATTGAGTTAAGCTCAAGACTGCAGCCAGGTTCAGACATGGGCTAGAGTCACAGACTGAAATGTTCCAAGTTCTTTTATTCGACCTCTGATATTTACTCCTCTCTGGGTGAGTGTTAGCTTTGTTGATCTCTTTCCCTACGGAACATTTTTCTCTATTTTCCAGATCACATACCAGATATTATTCTTGACATCTCACAAGTTTACAAGTTGCTGATATAATTATGGAACAAATTTTTCTCTTTGAGAAGGTATTTTTTAAAAAGATGTATATTGGTTCAGGCAAGGTGAGGTGCTCATGGCTGCCTGCATCAGTCAGTTGTGGTTGGATGGAAAGGAGGGTTCTATGATCATTGAACAGCATTCAGGAAATGAATACTGAAGATTTGGGTACAGTGATATCTAATTACAAATGGAGTTCTTTTTATTTTTGCCATGAAATAATTCAATGTATGCCTTCTGTGATTACTTAGTTTTCATCTGTTAACAATATTCTAAAGAAAATATGTTCTTAACATATTTTCATATTGCTGAATATATGTTATACATCACACAGTATTTTACTACATGAACATACGACATTATTTAACCAGTTTTGCATTTAGCATTTAAGGTGCTTAAACTTTATATCCTTGTAGGTGATGTTTTATATGTAACCATTCTTATATTCTAAGACAAATGAACAGAAAGCAGAATTGATAGATCAATGTGTATGCATATTTTTATACATTTATATATTATCAAACATCTGTTTTCCACCAGAAATGCTGTGACAATTTGTTCTCTCATCAACATTTAAGAGTATTCCCTATCCATACACTAACATCATTATGATAGAAATATCTTGATCTTAAAGTAACGTATCTTTGGCAATACATATTTGAAGCAAACATTTTTCTTATTATTTGGCCTTGATAAACCTCTACTATTTTTCTCTAATCTAGAGAGGCAGTATTTTTCTTTGGCTCCCCGTTTTATTCTTGTAGCCCAATAGTATGTAACTATTTGGACAAAATGTGTGCACAATCAAATAATTGGACTTTATTCCTGCAAAATTTCCCAAGGTGGTGAAAATACAGAAATGAACTTTGCCCCTGCTTTACTATCTGTCTGTTAGGAATCAAATGAATATTACAAGCTTCTTGAATTGTTAAACATCTTTGTTTAAAAATACACAAAAGCAATTAGTTATTCATGTATTCCTTACTGGTCTCAGAGATAACTTTTTTAACAAGGACATAATTAGATTTATTTACTCTCATCATCATTTGTACTTGTTTTATCTAGAGATCTGCTCTTTCAGGCTATTGATTTAACAACTTGGTACATTTTACTCTGGGATTTGTCTAAGAAAGACAGTAAGAAACAAAAGGAATATAATAGTTCTAACTTAATAGAAACATCAGTAGATTGATTTAGTTCTATTTTTATATTTTCTCTACTTTTTGAAACTTTGTTATGCAAAATTCACCAGAAGACTTAATATAGTAATTCAGAGTAATTCATTTACCCTTGCAACATGTATGCAAAAAATATCTGATATAAATAAAAATTGATATGTGAGACAATTCATTTCATCTGAAAATAGATCATTATTGACAAATAACAATGTTCTATATGTAAAGTATACAGTATGATGTTTTGATACACATAGACATTGTGAAATGATTATCATAACCAAGCTAATGAACATATGTCTCACCTCATATTATTAGTTTCTTTAAAGTGAGAAGAGTTAAGATCTACTCTCTTAGCAATTTTCAAGTATATAATACGTTATAATTAATTATAGTAAACATGCTATATATTAAGTCTCCTGAACATATTCCCTTATAGCTGAAACTTTGTACCCTTTGACCAACAACTCTTGCATCCCGAAGCCCTCCCAGCCTCTACCAGTGACTATTCTACCGTCTGCTTCTATGAGTTTGTCTTTTTTAGATTCCACATATAAGTGAGATCATGTAGGATTTGTCTGTGTGTACTTGACTTTTTCACTTAGCATAGTGCTTTCCAGGTTCATCCGTGTTGCAAATGACAGGATTTCCTTCCTTTTTAAGGCTGAATAATATCCTATTGTGGGTATTTCTATTCATTTATCTATCTATCTTCTATGTATCTGTCTATCTATCTATCTAGCTGACATTTTCTTTCTTCATTCATCTGTTGATTAACATTTAGGCTGTTTCCATATCTTGGCTGTTGTGAATAATACTGCAATGAACATGGGAGTACAAATATTTCTATGAAATACTAATTTCATTCCCTTTGAATATATATGCAGAAATGAGATTGCTAGACAATATGGTAGTCCTATTTTTAATTGTTTGAGGAAGCTCTACAGTATTTTCTGTAACAGTGTATAAGGGTTCACTTTCCTCCATATCTTTGCCAGCACTTGGTATCTTTAGACTTTTTGATAATAGCCATTCTAACACTGTGAGCTGATATCTCATTGTAGTTGTAATGTGCATTTTCCTGATGATTAGTGATGCCGAGCACCCTTTTACATACCTATTGGTCATGCATCTTCTTCAGAAATACATCTATTCAGATCTTTTGCTCATTTTTAAATAGGTTATTTTATTTTGCTATTAAGTTGTATGTATTCCTTATATGTTGCGTATACTAATCTATCATTAATATGTCATTTATAAATATTTTCTCTCATTCTATTAGTTGCCTTTGTATTTTTATTTTCCTTTGTTCTGCAGATACATTTTAGTCTGATGTAGTACCACTTGTTTATTGCTGCTTTTGTTGCCTCTGCTTTTGGTGTCATATTCAAAAAATAATTGCCAAGACCAATGTCATGGAGCTCGACCTCTATGTTTTTTTCCAGGAGTTTTACAGTTCCAGATCTTATGTTTAAGTCTTTAACTCATTTTATATTGTTTCTGTGTTTGGTGTGGGATAAGAATCCACTTTCATTTTTTATTTTTTTGCATGTAGATATCCAATTTTCTCAACACCATTTTTTGAAAATACTATCCTTTCCCCATCATGTAATTTTGTCATCTTTGTTGAAGATGAGTTGATCACATATGTTGTGGGTTTATTTCTGGGATTTCTATTCCAGTCCATTTTCTATATATCTGGTTTCATGCCACTATCATACTGTTTTGATTAACATAACTTTGTAATGTAATTTGAAAACAGGACGTGTGATGCCTCCAGCTTTATTCTTTTTTCTCAAGATTGTTTAAGCTATTTAGGGTCTTAGAAATCATTGGAACTTTAAAAAATTAATATTATAATATGATATGATTACTAACTTAATTGCTCATATATTTATAATATGAATACTAATACATAATTACTAATTTACTTCATTGCACTTAATAACTAATATCTTAGTAACAAGCTCAGTCATTATTCATTCTATTAAAATGGCTATTTTAAAATTTAAAACTGAAAAAGCCATAGATTTTGAGTATAGAATTCACAGTAAAAATCCATAGGTATGTACATTCCCATTACCATATTTTCAAATACTTTAAGTCCCATGTTAATTTTCTATATGAATTTGAACACCCTAACTCTTATAATTTCAGCATGTTAAAATGCTTTATTTAAAGAAAATTTTTTTCTAAAGCCCCATGAACTTAAACCTTTCTTCAAAATTTCAAAAATAATTTCAGATTTCTCTGTAGGTTTCATAAAACCAACATGCATTCGTTAACATGGTGCCATTATGGGAGTTTCCGAGAAGATTCCTATTACCATGCAGTGCTCTAAAGTGCATTTTTAGACGAGTTTCATTTGTGAATAAGTCAGTATTATTACTACGTGTAACATCAGAAAAAATTAAAGCAAATTTTCAACTTTTTAGAGGGTTACACATAGAATTATTACTCAGTGAATTATTTAGAGAGCATTTTGTGTGTGGCAGCATTTTACTAAAAAGTGTAACCTATTAAACCCATTCAGAAGAAATACTAGGATTTGTTTGAATTTGCCAGAACCGTGGATGACCTCACATTTCTTTTTCTCCACCTCCCTCCTGCTCATTTAAAAAATATCTAATATGTATTTGTGATCTTTCTTGGTATGTATCTATGTGTAACGTGTATGTATATGAGGGGGCACTTGTGGTGAAGCCAGCTGTGCCACTGAAGGAAGTTCAGGTTTTAGCCCCATACTTCTCTGGAAAATCAGAAAGTTAGTACTCACTTGAGTCTTTTTGTTGCTTTTCCAGGATACAAAATTGATTGGGAATATGTGGCCAATTTACATGATGTTTGTGCAGCATGCCATTCATCCCTATGGAGGTCATATGAACCCATTATGAACCGGATTGGGCTTACTGCCAGTTATACCCTTTTGCCGACTTTTATCCCTTGTACCTCTAGCAAGTAAAGGAAACGATAGTGAGAAGGAAGTCAAAAGTTGTTTTACCAATGCAATTTACTCTTGTGCAGACAAAAATCAGGAAATGATCAGAGAGCTAGGTTAAGGGGATTATGATATTTTGTAAGTTCAGTTAGCAATCATACATTTGTGATACTTGGGTCTTAGTGCTTCCCTGAATGACCTGGAAAATAATTTTAAAATGGCAAAATAATGAATACTTCATTGCACTATCAGGCAAGAATCTAAAACGTAGACCTGTTCCATCACTCAGATATTTGAAAATCACCTGGAAAGAAATTAATGTTTACTTGATTATCTACTCTCTGAAAATTGAAATTCTAAGGAATAGGAAAGCAGCCCCCATTTGTTTAAAGAAATTAAATCTTCACTACATGAGTGCCTGATTCTTTTTACAAGTACAACTTTTTAACTGGAGAGACATGATTTTTTCATTTGATATATATCTGGTTTCAATGTGCCATGGAAACAAATGAGAAAGAACATTTTAAGGTCCCTTTGAATAACAGCCATAGAAGTGAATTAAAAGCATTCCTACTTCTGAAATAGATAAAATTTTTGTTAAAGTAAAATCTTAATAATATCATATTCAAGACTTCAATGCTTACATCTATGCATGATTTAATCATTTTACTATGTACATATTGCGGCCAAATATTTGTGTTAATCATATTCTTTTCTTTGGATGTTATGTTTAGTGGCCCATTTTTATCAAAGAAGCATCTATGGTAAGCTCTTTCCTTTGGGTTTTGAACTTCAAAGCTCTGCACTACTAAAAATTTACGGCATTTTTTTTTAAAGCAGACAACTTTTTTTGTTTTTTTATTTGCATGTGTGTGTATGTGTTTTACCTGCTAATTTCTTTTTAAGATTCTTCATATTATATTGAAATTAATAATGTGGGGCCAGGGAAAAACTACTAACTTGTTTTCTGTACTATAGTTTGCTTTTTATGGAATTTTAAAAAATACAATTTTATGGTTTGTACTCTATATTTCCTGGTTTCTCTTACTTAGAGTAATTATTTTGAGATTCGACTATATTGAAACATGCATTGTGAGTTCATGTCTTTGCTGAATACTATACCATAATGGGGTTTGTTTCTCCATTTGCTTGTTGATAGACTATTGGGACGTTTCTAATTTTGCAGTATCGGAAGGAAGGTGCTGTGAACATTCATGTACACATCTCTGCATGAACCTATACTGTATTTTCTCTTAGGTAAAGGCTTAGCAATGTCATGGCTGGAACATAAACAATTTCCATTTTCAGTGGTCTTTCTGCAGATCCGTGTTTCCTGCTGGCATTATTTTTCTTCTGCCAGACAGAGTTTTTAAAAATACTTTCTCTATCAAGGATATGCTTTTGAGGATTTTTTAAAATTTTATATATCTTAAAATGTCTATATTTCACCTCAGTATCTAAAAGATATTTGCAAAAAAGATATTTGCATTGTTTCTGGAAAAAAGAAATCTGCTTTTCATCCTTGGCTTTGTCTTATCTGTGCAGATCTTTTTACCCTGTCAGCTTTAAAGATTTTGTCTTTATAAATGGTTTCGAAGAATTTGAATTGGATGAGCCTTAGTGTGGTTTTCATATTTTGTGCTTGAGGTACATTGAGCAGGATTGTGTCTCAATCCATCAACATTTAATTCCTGCTCCTCTCTAGTTCACTAAAATTCTTACCAACATCACCAATTTTTTTTATATTTCCATATCCACTAAACAGTTTATTGTGTTTCATATATGTCTTGCTCTCTAAGCAGTGCTTGAAAAATGTGGAACTTTGTCCTCCTTAACATCCTGTGCTCCTGATTTTTTTCTGCTTCTGTGTCTAAGCCTACTCAATCTCCTCTGTGGCTGTCTCTTCTTCTTTTCCTCCTTTACATATTGGTATTCCTTCTGCAGAGTTACTTTTTCTTTCTCTATTTTTTCTGATACCCATTGTCTTCTCTTTTTCAACTGCCAGTTACATACTGATGACCATCTGAACTATCTATTCTAAATTCCAGATGTGCATATCCACTTGTCTATTCTACATTTCTACATGGATGTTTCTCATCCTCCTCCTCAAATTCAGCCATCTCCTCCTCAAACTCAGAAAATATTACACTTAGCACACTATCATCCTATTAATTAGACTACTTCCAGAGTGCTCTCTGCTTCTGGGTGCTAAGTAAATGTGTATAATTACAGGCTGCCCTTAATTATCCTTTCTGGGAGTGCCCATTGAACTACTTAATTTAATATACCTGCAAAACACTTTTATATCTAACCTAAGTCCCAGCTCTAACCTCTCTTGGCTAGTACTGCATGCTGCCATTTTTAGTCGGGAAATGACCATGAATAAACTTCTACATTGCTATGTAAATCTAGTATTAATATTGCATAAAATAAGAAATCATTATATATACATATATTTTTGAAATATATTACATTTATTAGAGTAAGGGTTTTATAAAAATTGTAATCAGGATTGTCAAGCATGCTAAGAATTCAATAGTTATTTCTAGATAATATGGTTAATAGACACGCACTTAGATATGTCTTAAAGTTTTCAGGTTGTGTATACTGAAACATGCTAGCACAATATAGTATAGTTTTTTAATATTTCTGGCATTTATGTTATTAAGCACTTGTTTGTCTTTTAGCTGGATTTTGCTGATTTGTTTTTAAGTAAACAGTTGTTGATTCAACTTAATGTAACTAACCGTATATTGACATAAATGTCATTGTTTGCTTTTCAAACTTTATGACATTTAAAAGTATCAAAATTTTGAATAAATTATCTTTGCATGATTTTATTTATATAGAAGTTATATTATTCAAATGTAATACAAATAGATTTTGCATTAAATGTAATAGATTATATTAATTATAATTATATTTATAACAATAAATTATATTATTTCAAATTTACAAATGGATTTCAACACTTTAATATTGCCATTTAAGAACCTATGTCATATCTTTGATGGCCCACAAAAATTTTCTATTCCTTATCAGAGCTACACAATTATAACAAGAATAAACTAAACAAGAATAAACTAATGCCTTTTACTTACTCTTTTAAAAATAAATAAAATTCTCATATAATAAGTAATAGATATAAGTAATGGTAAAATATATTTCTTCAGTATATTTCTATCACTTAAATTCCTAGTTATCCTTGAATAAATATAATGAGAAATATTTTGGCATACTATTAGTAGCCTATGTTAACGATTGGAAACATATTATAATGGCACATTTTCACTACAAAACTTTGAAGATTAAAGTCTCATTTATTGTACATTCATTTCACTAGTTTGTGTAAAACTTGGAAAATACATCAAAGTAAAAACAGATTGAGTCAAAACTCACATAAATGCCCTGACTTCAAATATTTTACAATCTAGGGGTCAGGTGGTTGAAAGAGGAGACAAACAGTGATACTTACAGTACATTTTAATTAGCTTGGGAGGCTTATGTGGGTTTGAGATAACGTAAGTAAATTAAAATTAAATAACATACAACAGCCTTCTAAGAGCCAGCATTATAATGTGGCATAAACCGCATACTTTGTGATAAGGGAGATATGAACAGTTAAAGATATAGGTAAAACAGAAAAAAAAGGATCTCATCCTATTTGTAGTCATCACAATAGAAATACTACGGAATAATATTTAAGATAAATTTTTGGGCCAGGCGTGGTGGCTCACGCTTGTAATCCCAGCACTTTGGGAGGCCGAGGCGGGCGGATCATGAGGTCAGGAGATCGAGACCACGGTGAAACCCCGTCTCTACTAAAAATACAAAAAATTAGCCGGGCGTGGTGGCGGGCGCCTGTAGTCCCAGCTACGCAGGAGGCTGAGGCAGGAAAATGGCGTGAACCCGGGAGGCGGAGCTTGCAGTGAGCTGAGATTACGCCACTGCACTCCAGCCTGGGCGACAGAGCGAGACTCCCTCTCAAAAAAAAAAAAAATTTTTTTTTGGTAAAATTTTTTACATAAAGGTTTGTAGTGAACAGAAAATATATTTATATAAACAGATAGAAACAAGGGAAGGTAAAATTTAGGAGAGACAGATACTTTATATTTTAAAGAGGTAAGATTTTGAATTGTTGAATAAATAGAAATAAAGCAAGAAGAACAATTTTGAAGGATATTGGGATTAATTCAAATGATATTTAGACTTTGTTGGCAAGTAGAGAATCAAACAATGTTTTTGAGTGTGGAGTAAACACAAAGTGTTACTTTTGAAGATACTAATTGGATAATATTGTGCAAAGTTCAGTGAAGCATGTGAGAGTGGAAAATGAAGACAATCTGGATGAAATGATCATAATAGTCTACATATTAATTAGTCATGACCTTCAGGATGAATGGCCACCAACAAAAGGGATGAGTGGCACTGAATTTGAATAAACTTCCTTTTGAATATCTAAGCTAATTCCAAATATTTTTCTTCTTAGTATATATGAATACATATTTTTCTATTTGTTGAAAGACTACATTACATTTTATAGCACCATACAATGAATTAATAACATATTTAGTTAAAATATGTCTTACACTATAGAAAAGAAATGTTTTGCTCTTTTTTCTCAATGGAACATTAGAAAGACTTTTTGACAATAAAAAGATAAAAAGACAATGAAGTAAGCTGAGATGCATATGGTGATTAAAATGGAAGCTAGGACATAAAATAGAACAAGGAAACAAAAAATACACTAATGGATTTAAATCCTGTGTCAGAGACAGTAAATAGCCCAGTTATGAAAATTGTATTTCTACACACTAACAATAAACGACATGAAAATGAAATGAAGAAAGCAATTTCATTTATAATAGCATCAAGGAGAAGAAAATACTTGAATAAATTTCACAAAAGCAGTACAAAACTGACACTGTAAAGAATAAAATATTGTTAAAAAAATTAAAGAAGTCCAGAATAAATGGAAAGACATACCATGTTCATAAATCAGGAAAGTTACTATTGTTAAGATGGCCATACTCTACAGATTCAACAAAATAACTATCAAAAATCCCAGCTGATACTTTTTAGTAATTGACAAGCTAATCCTAAAATTCACATCTAAAGCAAAACACCCAGAATAGTCAAAAACAGTCTTGAAAATAAAAATCATAGGAGTACGCACACTTCTCAATTTCAAAACTTACTACAAAGCTACAGTAATGAAGATACTGAGTTACTGGTATGGGAATAGACACATAGATCAATCAAATAGAATCAAGAGTTCAGTAGTAAAGAACAATATTTAAAGTCAATTGATTTTTGGCAAAGTACTAGGAATATCTAATGGAGAAATAGTCTTTCAACACATACAAAAGTACTAGGAGAACTGTATGTCTACATTCAAAAGAACAAATTTGGACTTCTCCCTCACTACATATGCAGAAATTAACTTAAAATGTACCACAGACATAATTATAAGAGCTAACACTGTAAAAGTCCTAGAAAAAATTATTGAAGTGATCTTTGGGACCTTGTGTTGTGCAAAACATTTATAGATATGATGATAAAAGCAAAAGTACCAAAAACATATAAACTAGACTTTATCAAAGTTAAATCTTTTTTACTTGTTTATTTATACCATCAATTATTTATACCATCAATAAAGTAAAACTATGAGTCACAGAATAGGGGAAAATATTCATACAAATCATATATTTAATAAAGGATTTGCAGTTAAACCATATTAAAAACTTTTACATCTGGCTGCGCGTGGAGGCTCACGCCTGTAATCCCAGCACTTTGGGAGGCCGAGGTGGGCGGATCATGAGGTCAGGAGATTGAGACCATCCTGGCTAAGGTGGTGAAACCCCGTCTCTACTAAAAATATAAAAAAAATTAGCTGGGCGTGGTGGCGGGCACCTGTAGTCCCAGCTACTCGGGAGGCTGAGGCAGGAGAATGGCGTGACCCCAGGAGGCAGAGCTTCCAGCCTGGGCGACTCTGTATCAAAAAAAAAAAAAAAAAAAAAACTTTTACAAATTAGCAATAATTCAATTAAAAATGTGCTTTTTGAGTCAAAAAATAAAAAGCATAAACTTATCAATAGAATTATCCAACAAGTTAATGGAGGTTAGACTGAACAATTATCGCTATGCCTAAAGGCAAAAATAACTGTTATGAAGAAGTTCCTGGCTGTCACTTCCCTTCTTCCTCAAGAAAAGTTATAATGATATTCCATATCAATCTGTTTATAAAACATATAACAGAAGAGAGTACTAGCAAATGAGAAAATGGAAAGAACTAAGACTTACTGACTTTCCAGTTATGCTGTCTAAGATAAAACTCTTTAATGCTTTAGATTTCTTAAGTAAGAATAGCAGTCATAGAGTAATACTTTTCTGCGGTAATCAATGCTGGAAAAGTGAAATAATTTAGAAGTTCCCTAAATTCTACATGAAGGAAAAAAATAGATAGATAGATAGATAGATAGATAGATAGATAGATGATAGGTAGATAGAGATACCTAGATAGATAGATATATATATAGAGAGAGGAGAAAACAGGAAGGGGTTAAAAAATCAGAAAAATTTTTAAAAATAAAGGAAGAGGAGAGAATGAAAAGGGAAGGACTAGAAAGTACATTATGAGATTAAAGCAGGAAGACAAAAATGAAAGGAAGAAGGTTCAATTTTAAGTGTGAAAAGAAAATCCAAAATGAAGAAGGTTACGCCAGCAATGTCTAAAACAGAGCTGGGAAAGCTTAAGGAGCTGGACTCCAGTTGAGTATACACCCGGATGAAATTTGACCTGTTAAACTGGGCCAAATTGTAAAACCAGCTGCATGAGATTGCAACTGTTTATACGGCCTGATCACCAACGTACTGGGGAGACAGCTGTGATGAACTAGATGTATCATTAGCTAAAGAAAACTTAAGGTATTAAACAGCCATCATTGATCATGGGCTGCTAAAACATTTCAGATATATAAACGTACGGTAAACCTTTGTAAGCGCCTGCCCAACCTATACTGATGGAAAATGATTTAGCTGCTTGCTATACCTGTGTCTCCTCAATTGCAATTCCTAAGACCCCAATTAAAATGTGTTTCTTTTGTTTGCTGCCCTGCAGTATTGGTTTCCTTTCTTAATAGTTGACATAAATATTATTTTCTTCCCTACAAAGCTCAACATGTTGTAAGTAGAAATGTTTATCATTTCTTTTTCTTTTTCCTCTTTGTGTTTGTTTTTAATTGACTAATAACATTTGTGTATATTGCGAACACCATGTTTTGAAATACGTACACATTGTGGAATGGCTAAATCAGGCTAAGTAACATGTGCATTACATCACCCATTTATCATTTTTTATAATGAGCACACTTAAAATATACTCTCTTAGCAATTTTCAAGAATACAATATATTGATTATTAACTATAGTCATGATGTTGTACAATAGATTTCTCAAATTCATTTCTCCTATCTATCTGAAGTTTTGTATCTTTTGATAAACATCTCCCAACTCCACCTCCCCACTCTCAGACCCTGGTAACCACTGTTCTACTCTCTTCTTCTATGAGTTTCACTTTTTTAGATTCCACATATAAGTGAGATCATGTGATTTGTCCTTCTGTGCCTGGTTTATTACACTTAATGTCCTCCGGGTTCATACATGTTGTTGCCAATGAGAGGATTTACTTCTTTTTTAACCTACATGTTATTTGAGAGTAAACCTCCATTTTCATTGAGGTTATACCAAATGGCAAAATATGGGATCTCTATTCTACTTTTAGACAGAATAAGAAAGAAAAGCTTTTTTTAAATTATGTTAAAGTTAAACAATAAAATTACTGCCCAATAAAGACATAACACAAACAGTTCAGGACTAGTTTTGAGTATTATTTTTGGCCACTGATTTTCTCAGGATTTAACAGTAATAATCAAAATGGTTATGAAAAACTATGCTATTGCTAGGTCTATATAGTTATAATAGTCACAGGTTGCTTAATATAATAAAGTATTTTATTTTATGCATACCGACAAATGTACATACTAAGTAACTGTCTTCTAATGTTCACTATTTGGCTTTTTTATTAGTTATTTTATTTGACATGCAAAACGTCTTCCTATATTAGAGGGCAACACCTGAAGCAATGCTGTGCAAATCACGTTGTTTTATAGCCTGTGACATACTAAACAATTAACAGAATACAAATACAAAACTACAATGAGACAATTGCTTTAAAAACTGAAGTCTTTGGTGCTCCATTTATTAACTCTTTTGATTAAATAGTTCAAATTAATTTGAGCCAAAATACCAAACAAAATTTGATGACTTGCTTATAAAAATTTCAATGCCATAATAAGACAGTTATATATATATATATTTTATGATTCACAGAATTTCCTTTTTAATTATCATTATACTTTAAGTTTTAGGGTACATTTGCGCAATGTGCAGATTTGTTACATATGTATCCATGTGCCATGTTGGTGTGCTGCACCCATTAACTCGTCATTTAGCATTAGGTATATCTCCTAATGCTGTCCCTCCCCCCACCGCACAACAGTCCCCAGAGTGTGATGTTCCCCTTCCTGTGTCCATGTGTTCTCATTGTTCATTTCCCACCTATGAGTGAGAACATGCGGTGTTTGGTTTTTTGTCCTTGCGATAGTTTACTGAGAATGATGGTTTCCAGTTTCATCCATGTCCCTACAAAGGATATGAACTCATCATTTTTTATGGCTGCATAGTATTCCATGGTGTATATGTGCCACATTTTCTTAATCCAGTCTATCCTTGTTGGACATTTGGGTTGGTTCCAAGTCTTTGTTATTGTGAATAGTGCTGCAATAAACATACGTGTGCATGTGTCTTTATAGCAGCATGATTTATAATCTTTGGGTATGTACCCAGTAATGGGTATATTTATTTCCTTCTCCTGCCTGATTGCCCTGGCCAGAACTTCCAACACTATGTTGAATAGGAGTGGTGAGAGGGCATCCCTGTCTTGTGCCAGTTTTGAAAGGGAATGCTTCCAGTTTTTGCACATTCAGTATGATATTGGCTGTGGGTTTGTCATAGCTCTTATTATTTTGAGATACGTCCCAGCAATACCCAATTTATTGAGAGTTTTTAGCATGAAGGGTTGTGGAATTTTGTCAAAGGACTTTTCTGCATCTATTGAGATAATCATGTGGTTTTTGCCCTTGGTTCTGTTTATATGCTGGATTACATTTATTGATTTGTGTATGTTGAACCATCCTTGCATCCCAGGGATGAAGCCCACTTGATCAAGGTGGATAAGCTTTTTGATGTGCTGCACCAAGTGGACCTAATAGACATCTACAGAACTCTCCACCCCAAATCAACAGAATATACATTTTTTTCAGCACCACACCACACCTATTCCAAAATTGACCACATAGTTGGAAGTAAAGGTCTCCTCAGCAAATGTAAAAGAACAGAAATTATAACAAACTGTCTCTCAGACCACAGTGCAATCAAACTAGAACTCAGGATTAAGAAACTCACTCAAAACCACTCAACTACGTGGAATCTGAACAATCTGCTCCTGAATGACTACTGGGTACATAACGAAATGAAGGCAGAAATAAAGATGTTCTTTGAAACCAACGAGAACAAAGATACAACATACCAGAATCTCTGGGACACATTCAAAGCAGTGTGTAGAGGGAAATTTATAGCACTCAGTGCCCGCAAGAGAAAGCAGGAAAGATCCAAAACTGACACCCTAACATCACAATTAAAAGAACTAGAAAAGCAAGAGCAAACACATTCAAAAGCTAGCAGAAGGCAAGAAATAACTAGAATCAGAGCAGAACTGAAGGAAATAGAGACACAAAAAACCCTTCAAAAAATTAGTGAATCCAGGAGCTGGTTTTTTTTTGAAAAGATCAACAAAATTGATAGCTAGCAAGACTAATAAAGAAGAAAAGAGAGAAGAATCAAATAGACGCAATAAAAAATGATAAAGGGGATATCACCACTGATCTCACAGAAATACAATCTACCATCAGAGAATACTACAAACACCTCTACGCAAATAAACTAGAAAATCTAGAAGAAATGGATCAATTCTTCGACAGATACACCCTCCCAAGACTCAACCAGGAAGAAGTTGAATCTCTGAATAGACCAATAACAGGCTCTGAAATTGTGGCAATAATTAATAGCTTACCAACCAAAAAAAGTCCAGGACCAGATGATTTCACAGCCGAATTCTACCAGAGGTACAAGGAGGAACTGGTACCATTCCTTCGAAACTATTCCAATCAATAGAAAAAGAGGGAATCCTCCCTAACTCATTTTATGAGGCCAGCATCATCCTGATACCAAAGCCTGGCAGAGACACAACCAAAAAAGAGAATTTCAGAACAATATCCTTGATGAACATTGATGCAAAAATCCTCAATAAAGTACTGGCAAACCGATTCTAGCAAGACAGTTATATTGTTTTATAAAATGCCCATGAAAGGCTCAATTTTTAAAAAAATATTTTAAAAATATGATTGATAATGTGCAATCAAGAAAATGAACACTTTTTTGTTGATATTTGTGTTTGTGTGGGTGGGGGAGGTATCAACATCAACTTCTCACAAATGAAAAAGTGAAGACCTGCTATGCTAAAAGCATATATAAAATGGTAAATTTTCACAACCTAAACCTTCTATTGATTAGCATAACTGTGCATTTTATAAGATGCAAATATGAATTATGTGTGATCACTGTTAACTTTAGGTACATTTCTTCTCCAAAGCTCCTAATTTTTATACCTTTTAAATCAATATACTATGCTTCAACAAGATTATTAATTATAATTATTTAATTACCTATAAAACAATGTTACCCTTTTATACTATTTACCAAAATATCCAGTGCACTCGCAATACTTCAGAAATTTCTCTTCCCATAGAATCAACATATATTACCTTTTTACTATTCTATGAAATGAATTTACGTGATTGGAATTGACTCCGTCACTTTTTGAAAGATCCGATGAAACTGATAAATGACCGTTATTACGTACCTCTCTGGAGGACTGAGTCTCTTAATGGAGACAATGCATTAACTGTTACTTCTTTATCTTTCATACATGTGTTAACAAAAAACCATAAGATCCATGGAGGAAGGAAAAGGAGAAAATTCTGGGGGAAGCGGCGGGGTGGGGAAGGGGGAAATGCAATCTGCAGATCTGAGAATACAACCTCAGGGAAAAACTAAATATAGGCACTCCAAGGAGGGAGGGGGAGCTGATATTTACGACTAACAGGGCCTGTCTTATGTATGTATTCAGCAGGTTTGGGGAAGATCTATGAATGTTTATGAAGGAAGTTGGGTATAGAAGTAAAACATTCTGTGTTCAGGGTGGGGTTTTAGCATTCAAACGAGGCAGAATTTGGTTCTTTATGTCAAAAGGTGAACTATAGGACACGAAGATGGCTTGTGTGTTGTCTCTACAAACTGGCTGAAATTGGCTTGAAGTCTGTGGTTGTTTATCTGGAAAGGATTTTTGCAAGGCTGGTCCTCTGTCCAATGAGAGCCCTGATGGGACCACTAAGTGGGGGTGCTCCATTGGATGGCATCAGGGCATCTGTTGGGGTTAGCAAAGAAACCTTTCTACTGTAGTTGTTCTGATAATGCTTTTCAGGAACTGGTCTCTGCTTAATTACAGCAAAGAAAACCTTGTGGCAGTTAGTAGTACAGAGGCACATAACCAACACCTCACCCTGTTGGCCATTCAGTTATGTTTTTGGTGCATCTCATTTTAGCCATAGGGAGTCCATTTTGTCCTCCTGTTGACTTACATTTTAACACATGAGTGAGAAAACTTGTAATGAAGAATAAAAACAATTTAGAAAAGTCGTCATTTAGTCTAAATGAACATCATTCTTCAGAAATGCTAAGAGTTCATGTTATATAATCCTTTTTCTACAAAAGAGAAAAATCTTACATTGTTGGAAAGCACAGTAGTGATTTCTGATGGAAAGAAGGGAGTCATGACTAAGTGAGATAAAAGGGGGAGATTTGATATTTTCTTGAATTGAGTAATCTTTATGTGGTTATGTTCAGTTTGTGAGAATTCATTATAGACATGATTTTTGCACTTTTGAACAGGTGATCCTAAAATAACAGTTGATTTTAAAAGTCATGTATCATAAAATGATAAACACAACTTCTAGAGCTGCACATGTTGAAAGGTCATCTACAGGCACAATCTGCTTAAACTGAATATTAACTTTTGAAATTAATTCTGATGCAGATATTTTCTCAAAAAATAGTGGGTAATAATATTCATGAAATCAACTTATCAGTACGCCATCCTTAAATGTCATCAAAAGTTTGCACAGTTACAAATTAATCAACTTAATAAATGCAATTGTGTACTTAACTATTCAAAATATATGAACTTTTAGTGGAGTTGAATGCTGTTTTAAAAGTTTATTGCAACATAAAATATTGTAACTAAACAAACCAAACACAAAGTAAATAAATAGTTATAGATTTACCTCATACAATAAATGACAAGCAACTCTGGCGAGAACATTCCGAATACTCTCCATGGAAGTATTCTTCAGTTTCTGTTTCCCCACATACTACATATGCACCTAACCTAAAATTTTCTACGTTTCCGAAAGCCAGAATTATGGCCCAGATGGTTTGTATACCAGGTGCTCAGAAAGAAAAGTGAGGAGAATATTTTTCCTACTTCCACTCAAGACCCAAAGGAGTTGGCTGCCCTGACTTGCTCATGCCTGAGAACTCTTTGTTTTATGCATGGTGTCTGTCCTTGAAAAGTGAGGATAATTTCACTCTGCATCTGGGAAGATTGGCCAAAGAAGGAGAGTTATTACCAGCAATCTTTCAGGTTTAATCATGTGTAAAACTAAAATCTCTGTTCACTCCATATGCATTTATACATTTATAGAAGAGTCCATGGCAGAAGCTGGAAGCACAAATTAGAGGTCTACAAAAATACTTTTTAAAAATCGAATTAAAATATGTAAAATAACAGGAAAAATGCTGAATTGTATGAGATGCCTATAAAGTAGACATAAATCATTACTTTTTCAAAAAAAACCAAAATACATGCTTCTTTACCTATGACCCACAAAATCCACTGGTATGTTCATTTCCTATATGCTTTGCCCATGTTTACCAGAAATTATGTATTAGAGTGTTTACAGAAAAAAAATTGTAATATAAAACATAATTGTAAAAAACTCATATGTTCAACAAAAGTAAAACGCATAAATTAATGACAACTTCATCAGTACAATATTTTATAATGCTGGAAAGGAATTATTACTACTTGCAAAAATGTGAATAAATATTTATAATACTAAATTACAGGACAAAAGACCAGATCTGCTTAAACTCCACATTAAGCACCCTATTAATGTCCACCTATTTAATGAGTCCACTCTATTAATGAGTCATTAAAAGGTACCAAGTTTGCAATGACTATAAAAACCATAACTTCGTAGTTTCTAGCTATGGCTCAGATTTCTGTAACTTATCTTGAATTTGTAATCTATATCCATCTTGAATTTGTAGTCTATGTTATACTTTCCCTTTGCCATGAGTCTTTCTAAATTTCACTCATGTTTAGGGAGCCCTTCAGGTGATCTCAATTGCTGCCTGACGTCAACACATGCCTTCACCCTTGGAGAGGCAGAGCTTTGATTTCCTTGGCCTTGTTCAGCTGTGGTTGCTACATTTTGTCTTTCACTGCTATTATAGCTACAGAAACACCAAAAGACCCCTCCGTGAATCCTCCATGTTTCAGATGTCCTTTTCCGCAGTAACCCTATCTCCTCTTAATCATGAGAATCCTGTACTTTCTCCAATAGAGTAACTCCTTTCTGTCCTGTTGATCTAAAAGAGATATTTAGAACATACAAAGCCTCAGGTTTTGATTTATTGTGCTCTCCGATGACAGTGTCGCTCTGCTGGGAACTGGGACCTCTAACCAGCAAAGCTTCAGCTTGTAGAGAAGCAGAGCAAAATTTCTAACAGTGGGTCACTAAGAGTTAAAGAAACCAATCTCAATTCTATTATTTGGTTCCCAGACCATTCCTTCTACATATAAAGGACGCAGCAGCATATATTGGCTGTTGTTTTCATAAATATATAGATGTGTCTCAACTTACGATGGGGTGTGTTTTAAGATATTTTCCATTTACGATTGTTTATCTAGATATAATCCCAGCATAAATTGAGAATCGTACTGAATGCATATTACTTTCACACCATCATAAAGTTGAAAAATCATTAAGTTGAAACATCCTAAGTTGGTGATTCTGGCTAGCCAGTCATGTAATAAAAACCTGGAGGACAGCGTCCACAGTGTCGCCCACAAAGTTGATGCCTTGCTTAAGTGGCAGTCCTTGGCTAGATATTTCCAGGTAATTTGGCATTTGGTAGAAACAGTGGCTTATTTAGACATGTGTCCATTATTGCACATAATTTACTATAAAATGATTCTTTTTGTCTGAGGCAATAATATGTGAAATTTCATGTCAATGAAATTCTCTAATTTTCATGTCAATGAATATTCTCTAAGCCCTTGGATAGTGATAACTGCAGAAACATTTGGGGCTGGGAAAGAAATTCGTATCTGGAGTAAGGCATCAATTCCAACAAGGAACACTGTTGCCCAGGTCAGGGTGAAAGCGGTCCAATATAATCAATTTGTCCCTAATGGTAACTTACTCTCCTTCAGGGCCCAGTGCTAATGAAACATTACACGTAGCAGTCGCTAGGTCAGCCTCAGTGAGGGGAAGCACATACGCTTGGCTTCATCTTTACCAACATTGCCACTTCCTTCATGAGTCCATTGTCATGCTATAGCTAGGCACAGAGGCTGGTTAGCATACACTAGAAAAGCCGTTTGTTCACCAGATTGTGGAATTGTCCTTCTGCTGGATTCTCTCTGCTGGTCCATCTACATGCCTCTACATCTACTCCAAAACCCATTTCCTATGATCTTTTAGTTTTGTTCTGTATCCTCTAGATTCTGACTAGCCAGTCATTTGCCACTACATAGTAGCTCACATATATCCTTATATCAAGCTATGTCTACTTTCTGTAAAATAGGTTTCAGTTTTTCCCTGAAGGCTATAAGTTTGAGTTATGAAAGGAGAGATCATTGCAACATAGGTAACGGGGCTCTGAACCACTTGTCAATGAAATTTTCTGGACATGCTCTAAGACTGGGCATCTAATTTTTAAAGTATCATTTTTGTCATACAATGGATTGTTGATACTTCTGCCCAAAATTATGATTTGGTGGATCTGGCAATGCCCATTTGGTGATGAGTACTTCTGTTCACGTGGTCATTTAATGTTTAATGGCCAAACTTTCAGTCTCAATTTGTAATCAGTAATATGTCAGGAAGTGATTTTCAAATAGCACACAGTTTCCCCTTGAATAATTCTTCACCTTTTTCTAGAACTTAAGAGGTCTGAGATGTGACTCTACAATTAAGTTTGCCAGAGACTGAACATGAAATTCTTATCAAACATGGGCATTTTTTTTTTGTAGAATGAAATGTGATCTTGCACCACAACTTAGACCTATTGGAGAAACCTCAATTTATTTGGGTCTCACTCAAAATTCTCAAATTCCTAATTTACCTGATGTATTCATGTGAATAACATTCCCAATTGTAGTACATGCTCTTCAAAATCTACAGAAATCTGCCAACTTCTCTGCCTGTTAGTTGTCAGTGGTACAAAACGCAATAATTTGATCTTAACCTTAGTAGGGGTGGTTCTGAAGACTGTCTCGTACTTTTCATATGATAGCCACTATTGTAGACAGTGTCAACTGGAAGTCCCCAAACTACTCTGTTCAGACAAGATAGAAAATAAAATGCCAGATACATATTGCAAAAAATATTTTCAAAGAGCTAATATTGTATCAAAGTTTTAAAGTGCCATACCAATAATACTGGCATCAGGCCTGGGTTTCTTGCTGGGACATTAAATTCTTAAACCTTAAGTAAAGTATCAGTTTAATATTAATCATAATTCTCCTTCTGGTCCTGTATTAAAACATACACAAACTAAACTGCAAACCAGAAAAAAACTGACAAAAAGGGACATAAACAAATATTTATTCTGCAAATACATTCATTTATTTATCTCAATATTTTATATAACATAAGGTTTTCAAATTGGGATTAAAGTTTAAGTTTAAAAATGGCATAGTTTATACAAAATATTGTACAGGGAAATTTAAAAAGCAGAATGCATAGTTGAATATATGGTCTACTATAAAATACTGAAAATTCATAAACAGAGACTAATGTCTGGAAGGACAAGTGTCAAATGGGAATGGGGCTATTTTCCAGTAGTTTACATTATGATGCATTCTGTCTTCTTCTTTAAGGTATTCACTCTTTTTTCTATCCTAGTCATAAAATCTTTCTAGAAAAAAATTAAGATATGTTAATAAAATGTAACTCTTGCAGTAATGTAATACAATACATTTTAAGGAGCCAAGTCTAGAATATTTTTGTTACAATATATCGAAATATTTAATTTGTGTGTCTTTAATTAAATTTCATTAAGCATATGTTAAGTCTTAAGTGTATATTAAGAAACAAAGTACAAGATAATATATAGAAATATACATATATATTAATATAGGCAAATGTTATATACTTTATATATACATTAAGTATATATTAATTCAAGTATATTTTAAGACATGAGGGAAAAGAACAGATCTAAAACCATTTTAAATATACCAAAAAAATTATTTCCTTCTGCTGATTAACAAAAGAATCTAACATTTGATTTTATTAAAACCTAATTTATATCCGGTGACTATCTATTAATTTTGTTGTTCTTACACTCCTTAATCTAGGGAACATGTTCTTTTTTTTATACTATTTGATGGAAAAGTTCAGCAATTATTTGATAACCTCTGGTAGTTAGCCTGCAGGGATATAAGTCTATCAGAAGAATGTATAGATAATGTAGTGCTATTTACTTATTTATTTAAAAAAGCTTTCAATGAAAATTCAATAGAGCATCAAGTTTATCAGTGATTGAATTAAATGCTAAGAACTTTCAGATAGTGCATTCATTATCTTTAGAAAAGTCCAGTGTGAAATAACATTAGATTATCCAGCATATAAAGCTGAAAACCCAATACTCAGCCTTCCCCTAGTATTGTAGAGAAGCAATTATTCCCAAGCGCTAATGAGGGTTAGAATTTAGTGCTTTTAATGTGCTTATACAAGGAGTTTACTCTCTTGACTGTCCTCTCAGTAGTATTAGGTACGTGACTGTAATTTTAAAAGATAAAGTGAATATCTTATTAAAGTTCACATAGTGTTGTAACTGTTAAATCAACTTTAAAAAGTGGCCAGATGGCAGGATTTTCTTAAAGTGACAAATAACTGGAGTATATGCACCATTATAAAAATGAGTGGGAGCGAAGTCATGTATGACAAGATAAATCAAGTAGGTTATGAAGATTCAAGGTCATGTGTGCTTGTATTTGACAAAGTTGTGGCTACTTTCAATGGAGGCAGTAGCCAGATGCATAAAAGTTCAAGTAAAACAACTTTAAAGACAGTAGGTTTCAGCAGGCTCAGACCAAGGTGTAGCAATGGTTCCCAGCAAGGTTGCTGGAGAATTGGAGATTTTCTCAGGTCATGGTTAATACTAAAGGAACGATAAAAGTAATAGAAAGGAGGTAGAGTCCTAGATAAGGGGGGTTATCTCCGTTTATCTGGAAAAACTCCCCTATTAGGATTTGTCAAAAATTGTTCACTTCCATAAAATGCTAAAGGCTGTTTGAAGATGGTGTGAGACTCAGATGATTTTCTCTCCTGAGCTGTGGAGAAGGCCAAGGCAAAACTTAGTATTGTGATAGCAATAAAGAAGTAGGAAAGAGATCAAAATATATAAATTAAACTAACCAAAGTCAATAATGTAATTACTCTTGCTGTCTTTCCTTATTTTTATTTTTTATTTTTTGAGACGGAGTCTCGCTCTGTCGCCCAGGCTGGAGTGCAGTGGCGTGATCTCGGCTCACTGCAAGCTCCACCTCCCGGGTTCACGCCATTCTCCTGCCTCAGCCTCTCCGAGTAGCTGGGACTACAGGCGCCCGCCACCACGCCCGGCTAATTTTTTTTTGTATTTTTAGTAGAGACGGGGTTTCGCCATGGTCTCGATCTCCTGACCTCGTGATCCGCCTGTCTCGGCCTCCCAAAGTGCTGGGATTACAAGCGTGAGCCACCGCGCCAGGCCTGCTCTCTTTCCTTACTTTACTGCAGGAAACCCTTTGAAAATAGATAGATCACGATGCAGGGAAACTGTCTTATTTTTATTATTTTTCCTATCAACTTACATCATTTAGAGTTTCGACCAGGGGTCAGCAATTGTTTTCTACAAGTGTCAGATAAATATTTTAGATTTAGTAGGCCAAATAATCTCTGTTAAATCTGTACTCAAGTCTGCACATGCATCACAAAAGTACTGTAACATATATAAAGGAATGAGCATGGCTGTGTTCTAATAAAGCTTTCTGTACAAAAACAGGTGACAGGCTAGATTTAACCTTGGGGCCATAATTTGCAAATGCTTCGCTTAGACTACGGAGACTGTATCAGATAAGCGTAGACTGTACAACAAAAATACTCCAAAATACATTAACTTAAGTAAGATACAAATCCATTTATCTTCAACATAACTGTCCAGAATTAAGCAGTTCAGGGCTGGTGAGGAGGCCTTGACATCTTCAAATCTGAGTCATTCCTAGCCCCCCTCTTCATCAGGTCAGGATTTGGTTCCTCTTGTTACAGGGATGGATAAACTAATAGATTCGGTGACATTGTACCTGATATGTAATGGTGGAGAATAGGGTAACTATAGAAACAAATGGAGAAGCAAAACAGAAACATAAATGAAACACAGTTTAAAAAACTCTCCCTTTTAGAAAAAAGATCATTGGTTGATAACATGCAAAGCAGAACCATGAGGTGCTTCAGCCATGGACATTAAGTTAAATTCCTTGTTGAGACCTTGGTTCTGCTCTCTGGGGGGGAACTCTCTTGTTCATTGTCTTCTGTAATCCTGGACTTTTTATTAGTCTCTTCTCATGCTATTATAAAGAATTGCCCTAGATTGGGTAATTTATAATGGAAAGAGGTTTAGTTGACTCACAGTTTCAAAGGGCTGGGGAGGCCTCAGAAAACTTACAATCATGGCAGAAGGGGAAGCAAACACGTCCTTCTTCAGATGGTGGCAGGAAGGAGAAGTGCTGGGCAAGCCCCATATAAAACCGCCAGATCTCCAGAGAACTCACTCACCATCACAAGAACAGCATGGGATAACTGCCCTCATGATTAAATCACCTCCTACTGGGTCCCTCCCAGGACATGTGGGGATTATAGGAACTACAATTCAAGATGAGATTTGAGTGGGGACACAGCAAAACCATATCAATTTTCAATCCTTCTAAATAAATCTTCTTTTTCCATTAGTTTAAATAGTCCCATGTGAGTTGTACCTGATACAGTATGATCTCTTTGGCTGCATTGCACACATGTCACAATTTATTTGTGTAGGTTTTGGGTCTGAGATTACTTTAGGGGTGGGACCATGTGTTGTTGTTGTTGCTGCTGTGTTTGAATATACAAAGCTACTGGTATCATCAGGAATGCAGTTCTTTTGAAAACTCAGAAACTTTTTAGTCTATTTGATTTCAATCACTTCCATGGGAATGTAACTACAGCTCAAGATTTATATCGGACATAAGTTTAAGTCCGTTTTGTAAAAATCACTAAATTTCTAGGTCTATTTTTACAACCCATAGCCTCTACCTTAAAAACAGTGCCATGATGTTGTTAGAGATTGCTATTGCTGTTCTATGATCTCTCAAGCAACCAGCTGGTTTATACTACATTCTCTTAATATAAATATAACTGAAAACTGTGTTAGTAGTAATCCAGGGATATAGGTACTATAGATAATGTTGGAAATACAGAGAAAAGAACTAGTTTTCTCTATATTTGCTTGTGATGTTTGCAGCATTAACAGTAATGTTACTCTGTTCCAATGGAATCTTTATGTAACATTCTAAATTTTCAACAAAATCATCTGAAAGCACTTTAATGAGTTAGGAGTTGGTGCGAAATTTAAATAATTCAACCTTTTCTTTAAACTCAGAGATGGACCTGTATTTACCTACCTATAATATACCCCCAAAATTTATTGAAATCATAAACCACATACATAAATGTAGCATGAAATAAACCTATGCTCAGGTTGTGTACATGTGAATATTGATATCTATCAAAATCATGTTACTGATGATAATCATACCAATATTTATAACTAATTTTGTTGAGCACTTTCTACATGCCAAATTCTACAGTAAGTAATTAGAAGGCAATTTGGAAGCTCAAACTCACACATCTAAAAAGAGACAGAGCTGACTTAAATTTTTAACATTTGAGATAAAAAAAATTCAGTTAACTAAGTCAAGGTACAAACAATCTCAATGCATGGAAGGCTTTTATTCTTAAAATAGTTTATCAAGTTTAGTTATTTATTCAGATCTGATGATTACAGATTTAGTAATACAGATGATATAGTTGGAATGATTTTTATTAACACCATTGATGTAGTTTGAAGGTCTGATATTTCAAGGTAGGCTCCAGACTAAGTACATTCATCTAGTTGCCAGGAAAATTGAAAATGAGAGTAAGTATCTGAAAGACTGAGAGAAAGAATACTCTACCCCTGGATTTAAGATTTTTTTTAATGCTTTTTTACCATGCTTCAATAAATAATCTGTTTCTCTTTCAAACTCTTTTTTTCTCTGAATCTTTTAACTTAGAGGATCTTGGTATAGCTGTGAAAAACTGGGATATTGAAAAAATATTCTGTGGCTTAAAGGTAAAATAGTAAGATCCATTTCAAATGTACCCTCAGCTGTGTAAAGGGAAAAGCTGGATTTTTTCTCGAATTTTGGAGGAGTCTTGATAATATAAATTTTATTTTTTTTCACATAAAACAACTATATTCTAATGAATACTTCCTTCATACTGAGAAGGCTTGTCTCCATTCCAGAATTTGTCACTTTGTGTTACTAGAATAACCTCATTTCAGTTATTCAGATTTGGTTGTTTTCACATTTAAAACTTTTTTCTCAATTCAATTCAAAGTTTGATTCCCACCCCCCCCCACCCCCCATCTTGAGGCAGGCTACCTCCCTGTCCACAGCTCTCTGAAATGGGGATGAATCTGGCTTGACACTAGGACACTTTCCCCTGTCTCCTTTTTCTGCATGGGATCCAAGGTAGGGTAAAAGTTTCAGGGAGACAGGCTAGGGAAGGCCAAGTTCTCCTGGTGTGCTGGGAAAGGCTTCCCTCTGGTTTAGTCTCTTCTGATTGATCTTTACCCCTTTTCTTAGGTGGTGGTCTTCAGATTGGTATACGCTTGGTGTATACCACCAAGTTGGGCATGCCTCTGTTTATCTCAGTAGCTTCACAAAGCCCCTTCCCCCCTACCCACTGCTCTTAGATGTGGAGCCATGGTAAGAGCTGAATTTTTGTTCACTCCTACTTTGGGCCCCATATACAAGGAGAATTGTTCACCGTTTCCTTCCCTGGAACACCAAACCACTTCCCTTTCTAGTACTATTACACAGACTGCTTCAGCAATCTTTTCTTGTGCAGAGCTCCCTACATCAGAGGTGCATATATCACTCTTAAGTTCAAATAGATAATATCCTTTTCCACACAGCATGGGGGAAGAATTAATCAGCTATAAAATCCCATAATATCAAGCACCCTGAAAAGTCACAGAACAATTTTATCACCCTCTGCTCTTACCCGTACATCAGGTGAATAAGCAGTTTCCCAGGCTCAGCAAGCATCAAGCTGGAGAACAAGATATCAGTCACTTTTTACAAGCACCCTTAGTCTTTGCAAGTGATATTTGGAGTTGTGGACAAGGGTGGGGGGACTTGGTTTTAGGCCCCTTGTCCGTGGACCCTACACTCTCTAAGAAAGTATAACGTTCTCAGCCATCTTCTTATGTTAGCTTGAGTAGGGAGGCAGGAGCAAAGATGACTGGGTTGTTAAGCCTCTCAATTAACCCCGAGGAAAACTGGCTGGTCTGACCTGCTGTGCAGTTTTCACCTCATACTCTTGGGTACTTGGTAATTTTGTGCTCAGCTTTGGACCATGGTATCAATTGTAGGACAACAGGAAAAAATCCCACTTGATATTCTAGAAGACCTTGTTAGTCACTTTGACAGAAAATCCTGATATGATTCACTCATTCTACTAGCTATCACAGATGACCAGTGGAAATAGATATTTATTCTCTCATACTAATACCAAGAAAGCAGAATCCTCTTGTCCCCATCACAGAACATGCAGAACTCCTTTTGATTAGGAGGGAGTACAGACCTTTGCTCTTATCTGCTCTTCAAATGCAACTAGTGGAAGAAGAAGGTGGCAGTACAAGTCACTTTAATGAGGACAAAAGGAAAGTGCAATTCCATGGACAGCTGAGAGAGACTGAATTCTTAAAATCAAGTCATTAAATGTGAAAACTGGAAGGACCTTTAGAAACGATGTAAATCAAGTATTATTTTACACTGGAGAAAAACAAGATCCAGGGTGGAAGAAGGAAATGTTTAAGGCCTCTCAGTTCTTTGGGAAAGATGGGAGCAAGAAACCAGACTGCCTGACAACAAGTGATTTACACAGCAGTTCTAAAGTTTTATTCAAGCTGTTCTTTGTAACCATTGTCACCTGTGATCTTGGGGCTACTCCTGTACCATTTGAAAAATGAGATCCTGTTTTGAAATTATTTCCACACAGAAAACAATAGTAGTCAGACAAACATAAAAGTACAAAAGAGGTAGGAACATGCACATTTCACTGGAATAACATACTCATGGTTATGATAGGAAAAAAATTGGGGGGGCATTAATATCAGATACCACTCAGTTATGATAATTGCATTCAGTATCTCTACCAGGATGAAAGAAGTGTCTGGGTCCATCAGCTGCCTTTAATGGTTTCCTGAGGGGTCATCATAGAATCATTCATGCATATGCCAGATGGAAAACAGTGTGAGACTTTTTTTTCTTGGGTTCAAGTCCCCAGTACTACTCATTCTCATTAGCATCCATAGTAAAGATATTAAAAGGATTGTAGTGGAAGAAAACAGATGCCTAACTGAAATACTACCCAACTCCAGAAAAGCTTCAAATTGTATGAGTAAAGGGGAACTTATGATCTTTGTAAAATGAAGTCATATAGTAATTTTCTTAAATTATAAATTTGAAATTATCCTATTAAACATTAGATTTACTTTTCCTTCCTATCCTTCACATTGTTCCCGTAAGCAATAAACCTTACCCAGAATTAGTATCAACATATATTTAAGGACTCGGAAATAATAATTTAGTCATATGTCCTGTCATGACAAATGCCTAGCTTTAAGATGGCCCCTTTTATATTGGTCGTAGTCTGCTTAAAATAAGAAAAAACTGTGTTCTAATGAGCTGACATTTCTATCGCCCTGAAGAGGTTCTGTAATTAGGCATCTAAAAACAGTGGTGCAGTTATGCAGTTGTAGTTATTTTTAATTGCTCTTTCCCTAATGAGGAAGCATTATGGATTAACTTGCTGTATTTGTAGCACGAGAGAGAAATATCTTGATAAAAATAATGCCTTGAATATTTGCCTCTCTCTCCAAATAAGTAAATTTTTCCCCTTTTCATTTTGTTAAGCAAAGGTAGTCTGCAGCCTTCACTTGGCTACTAAATAAAATTTAAGTTTCCACTCAAGATAAAAACTGCTTATCTTTCACAAGGTGAGTAAACTCACTGGAAGCATTTGGGATGATTGCATTTTTGACAGAAAAAGGTAAAGAGGCAACAAAGGTTTCAGATAAAATGAGATAAGCAGTCAGTCACCCATGTTCATGTATAATTGTTACATTTGAAGGTGATACACTTAAGTTCCATTTATATTTATAGCCAAAGTAAGAAAATATTACCAAAACTGCGCAGACTCCGGTACTCTTTTAGTGACTTCCATTTATTATTGAGAATCCCCAAAGTTGTATTTCAACTTCTAAAATTTTTTTAACCAGGTTTCCTCTTCAAGCTATCAGGTCTCTGATGCTCTCTCCAATGTCTTGAGAATGCGTAACTGAATTCCAAGAAAGAAGGCTCTCAATTCCCCTAAGGCCACTGCAAGCATAAATGCCATGGTGCTGGTAGATTTTGTGCAAATATAGGAGAATGGGTCTTTTGCGAATTTTGTCACGTGAGGTCTAGAAGTAGTACACCTGTGCAGACGTTCATTTTCAGGATACATTTCATCTCCCTCCATGTAGATGCTGATGCCCATGGGACGCATGTGAGCCGGACAGGTTCTGTGCACACCTCTTTGTATTGATAGACATGTATATACTCTATCTCTGTATCATTCTTGGTCTGTCTATATGCATATAAGTATTTGATATATATGTATACACAGACATAGACATATATCTATATGATGGCTGAGATACCCTCTCAGATACATGTACGTGGGTTTGTGTGTGTATATGTATATACACATACACACATATATATACAACTATAAACATGTACCTCTATACATATATATCTCAAATACATATATATATATATATACTAATTTTTTAATACAGATTAGCCTTTATTGGCCTCTAGGGCCCTGGTCCAGCCCTATTGTGGCCACAGGGAATCCCAGGCTCGGGAGCAGCCTCTACTCTCGCAAAAGTCCATGTTCTCTGGGAAAATAAAAGTCCTCAGTGGTGGGGGTGGGCGATGCCCACCTGCACTAGAAATTCTTGTTCTTGCTTAGCCGATGGTGGTGCCCCATGCTTTGTTTCCACAGCAGCTGCCAGTAATACCGGCCCTTATGGTTCAGCTCCTCCACCATCTTGGGGTATTCAACATCCGATTTCAGAGGCATGTCCTGCCCCTCCTTGTAGATGCAGATGCCCATGGCCAGACAGGGTCTGCGCACACGTCAGGCTCCTTGAGGACCTAGATGGCCGCACCAGCTTTTTCCACTTTGGCCTCCTTCACCTCTGGATTCTTGGCATAATCCCAGACCAAGAGTCTTCCAGGAGTGGGGAAATATAGGAGCTCCCGCCCTCCCATATACACACACACACACACACACACTTATATATGTGTGTGTGTATATATATCTACACAAATATACATAATGTAGATATCTCTCCGAAATACTTATATATGCATATGTATATATGTATATGTGTATATACAAGTACATACATACATATATATGTGTGTGCATGTATATATATATATATATATATATATATATATACACATATATACATACTTATTCTGCAGATCTTGGGACTTCTCAGCCTCCATAATCACATGATCCGATTATTTATTTTTAAAAATGCTCTCTCTCTCTCTCATATATATACACATATATATACATGCATATAAGTATTTGAGAGAGATATATACATATGTGTGTATATATATAATATATGTATCTATATACTTATATACTTAGAGACAGAGAGAAAGGTAGACTGATAGAGTGCATTTTTAAAAATAAATAATTGTCTCATGTGAATATGGAGGCTCAGAATTCCCAAGATCTATAGTCCAAAGGCCTGAGAACAAGGAGAACTGACGGTATAAGCTCCAGTCTGAGTCTGAAGACAAGAAAATGTCCCAGCTTGAGATCATCAGGCAGAGAAAGGGCATTCTCTCTTGCTCGTTTATTTGTTCTATTCAGGCCTTCAATACATTGGATAAGGCCCACCCACACTGGGGAGGGCAACCTGCTTTACTTGGTCCACCAATTAAAATGTGAATCTTATCAAGAAAAACTCTTACAGACATACACAGAATAATGTGTAACCAAATATCTAGGCACCCTGTAGTCCAATCAAGTTGACATAAAATTAACCATCACATTTTCCTTGAATGTAGGGTGCTTTGCTTCTTATATAATGGTAGCAGCTTTTTGGACCTCAACCTTTTACAACTCTATAAGAATAAGAAATGTGTTTATTTTATTCTAGGCACAGAGAAATTTTCATGATTTTCTTGGGGGAAATAATTTTCTTTTCTTAAAATGTACACACTAGAAGGATACAGTTCTGCTTATAAATTATAACTGTTTAATCATGTCCCACAGAAGTACATTGCCTCTAGAATACCAGACTTTCCAAGCTTAAATATTCTTCTCCAAAAGACCAAAACATGGTTTTTCCAAAAGAAAAGGAACACATACATAAAGATCTAATCATGCCCCACCTATCTGGAGTAGATTTGAAATGTCAGGCTTTACCCATTGGAGACTTCATATTATTGGACCCAGAATTCAGGCACCCACTATAAGAGTTTCACTTTACCTGTAGTTCCTTCAAGAAGAAAGATCCCTCGTGGTATGTTCTACGTGTGAAAACAGCCATGAGACATAAACAGGGAAAAATTTATTTCACTCATAAGACATTAATGCAGAGGTTCCTGGTATTATCCTCCTAAAATATCTTCAAATTATGATTAACATGTAAATTACATTTTAAGTTTGAAATCCATGGTGTCCTGAAATACATACATAGTTATTAAAAATTGAATGAAATACAGTAGAACTTGCTTTCCATTGGTCATATTGGCATCCTTTCCTAATAAATTCCAGAGACATAACTAGAGAGCACTCTTTATTTCTATGCAGTCCATCTCTTAGGTTATTCATTAACGTTTTATTGTTTCCTCCCTATATTTTAATTTTAAATTAAAGAATGTTTTCTTAGCTAGCTTTTCTTGCAAAATTTTTCTTACATGAACACAGGTAGTCAGAAAACCAGGTTAATGCTGATTAAACCATAAAAACTTGTTTAAAATTCTATACAAAATATATTACACTTAGCAAATTACTTTCCTAAACTTTGGAAAAATGTACACCAGAAAGTGATCCAACAAATCAATTACTTTAGGTTCTTTATTTTTACAAACTAGAAAATTGTAGTATGGAGAGGCTAAAGAATATGCCCACTTCACACAGAGATTGAAAACGTGTAATTAAACCCCAAAAGTTCTGATTTCCAGTATCATTTCTTTCTCACGAAATACCCAATTTGAGTATCTGGATATAAATTTTCGTAACGTAAAAGTAGTATACTCTAATAAATGTGATTCAGACAGTATTGCAAAAGACAAAATCATCCTTTTGTTGATTTAGAGACAATTTAAATTCAAATATGTCTTAAGTATAACTAAAGTATTTTTAAAATATAATTTCTATCAATATAGCAGTCATAATTAGAGAGTAAACTTTAATAATTACTTATGTCATTATAAATTCATTCTTATAAAATAATTAAAAATTTGAAAAAGTAAAATGGATTATTCAATGATAGATGTCCTTTATATAATTTTATAATTCAATTAAAAACTTTAATGCTTCAAATTGATATCAGTTTCATTTGCTACAATGAACTGTAAATTCAGACACAGAGAAGGATGTGCTTTAGGGCATAAGAAATGAAGCCTTAGCTTGTTCATAATAGCTGCACGTTTACAAATGGGATTGCTCCCCATCTATCTCAGGATTCCTGTGGAACAAAGTGAAGAAACTGAAGACAAATCTGTTGAAAGAAAAAAAAGGAAAGGATGTTGCACTAATAGAATACATTTTTCAAAAAACTTGTGGAAAACAAAGTTGATGGCAGCCACTTTATAAAGTGAAAGAAGAGGTATCCTAGTCTAGATTATGGTAGAAAGAAGCTGCAGGGGAAGTCGAGACGTTTGCCAAAAAGAAAGCCATGTATAAGGCACATACACATGCTCACACCCATAACCTCATACAACCACACATCCCCACACACCACACTTTAAAGAACACCTGCATTGTAACTCTATTTATTCTTATTTCTGAGCGTGAAACCCTATCCATTCTTATTTCTATATTTAAAAACTTTTCATTATTTGTGTCTAGTCTTTCGTCGCCATTACTTCCCAATTTTGAGTTTCCTATTTTGACTCATCTTTCAGAATTCTAATAACATATATGAAACATACATGAAACTTGCCTATCTGAAAATCTTTTTATTTATTGCCTTTGCACATGAACTATATCATGGCTTCCACACCAATCGAAGCCTTTTAAGTATTAGAGTTTACTCCATTTTCTGGGTGCATTTAAGTCATAAAGCAGTCTTCAACCATCTTCACTTTTTTTTTTTTTTTTTTTTTTGAGATGGAGTCTCGCACTGTCGCCCAGGCTGGAGTGCAGTGGCGCAATCTCGGCTCACTGCAAGCTCCGCCTCCCGGGTTCACGCCATTCTCCTGCCTCAGCCTCTCCGAGTAGCTGGGACTACAGGCGCCCGCCACCACGCCCGGCTAATTTTTTGTATTTTTAGTAGAGACGCGGTTTCACCGTGGTCTCGATCTCCTGACCTCGTGATCCTCCCGCCTCGGCCTCCCAAAGTGCTGGGATTACAAGCGTGAGCCACCGCGCCCGGCCCCATCTTCACTTTTATTCTTTCACAGGAAACCTATTTTTTTGCTGTCTTTGCTTATTTGTTCACTTTTATTTGTGTGCTTGATAGATTATTAGATTATTGTATCTAAAAATAATATCTATTATATAATAAATAATATTTCTATATCTCTATATATTCTATTATTGGAACTGTTTGGACAAAATTTACTAATAACATTTTATACTGGTTTTGGACATGTCTCTTGGTTTTCTTAGAAAAGGAAATATTTGCTCTATCATATCTTTACTTACTTCATTTGTTTTATTATCTGTTCCAGAGACATCAAATGTTTTAAATTTTAAAACACAACGTATGCCCTGATATAAAATTTAATTTCTTCATAAATCCCACCTTTCTAAACTTTTTTTTTACTTTTCTGGGTATGTTTATCAAATCTATCCTTTCCTCAACTATTTTATTTTCTGCTATATAAAGTATATTTGTTTTACCATAATGTAAGATACATTAATCTTGATATTTCATATATTCATATTATGTTTTCCTTTCGGTAAACATATCTTATATCTTATTCAGATCTAGAGGTTATATTTTTTACTACCATTGTTTCTTAGACTTTCCTGATATCAGTAGACCAGGAAAGACCAAGGAAAGTTTGTTCTTGAAAAGAATCATTGAAAGTTATCTAATAAAAAGAAAAATTCTTTTCTAAATAGAGACATCATTTAACGGCCCTAATAGAGAGCCAACAAGTTGGGTGTAAGAGGGGAAAGAGTGTACAGTAGGGTAAGAAAAAGTGATCAATGGAAAGTTCTAGCAATTTGTTTAGTGTAGCAATCGTCATGAGAGTCAACTTCCATATGCAAAAATAGAAGAATATATGTGATGAGATTTTTGATGGGTTCAAAGTCTTCCTTCTCCATTCCCTCCCGATAACACACTTAGCTTGTAGTTCAGAGAACTTTATCATACCTGATGTAGAAGGCTGAAGCGATAGCTTAAGCTTCCTTTAAACTCCTTCATTTTTCCTATAGTTTTCTTTCCCAGCCTGGGGAATTCACGAAAGTCAGAGTAGGAAACTGAGAAAAGAAATCATAAGTACTTTTCTCATGTTATAATTTTATCTAGAATGTACTTCTTTTAAGATACATAATAAGTTAGCATATTTGTGGGGGAAGCGAACACACAAAATCTGTGCTAACTATTCAAGTAAAGGTATCTCAAAATATTGTAGTGCAATTTACATGACTATAGCAAAGTTTGTGTTAACCTTTCTTTATATACGGACTATTTATTATCATCACTGTGTGAGCCCAGTGAGCAATCAGATTGTGTGATGGCAGGGTGCCTATGAGATGACTCGTTTGTAAATACCGCAAACAATTGTTAGAACGCTGTCAAAGTCACGTAGGCCCTTCTTGCCAGTCAAGTTTATAAATATCCCTGACATTCTGGAGAATGAGTCTCGTGAACATATTATCATGGAATGTTGACAGAAAATCCAGATTGCTACCCAGACTGTGTGGAATACAAATGAAAGCTTTGATATCTAGTTGTGCTGGAAAGGAAAAGAGCATGTTGTCTAATGCATATCAATGAATCAAGACCAAAAACATAAAACAATTTGAACTGGTTTAATGCAGAATCAGATTGTAGCAACACAAAATGCATGAGACAAGCATGTTTATTTAGAAAATTAATGTCATGAATTTGAGGCTAGAGGCAATAAGCATTTTACTTGAGAATTCTTGGATCCCATTGCTGACATGTGGGTGGCCTGGCAATTCATATTCATATGGGCATATGAATTTATATTCTCAATATTTACTACTGTCACTGATTATTTTCTATTTCTATTAAAATATACGTTTGGCTAAACTTAGTAGTATTCCATTTGTAAAGATGTACTGCAAATATACTAATTCTAATACATAAGGCATTTATATATCAAAATACAGTGGTGTGCTTGTGACTTTGTGAAGGCATTACTCACTCAGAGAATTTAAGAAAGTGCATCATTTGATCATTAATCATCCCCATTGTTTCTTCTTTATCCTTATCGTTTTAAAGTTTCTAACTCTTTCTCATCTAGCAGTGCAGGTAGAAGGAGGAGGAAGAAGAAAAGTGACAGTAAAAGTAGCATTGATGATATCTTATTTCAATTGGTCATTTAAGTGCCAGACCATAGGCCGAAAGCTATATACTGACCTCCATCTTTAATCTTCCAAAAATTCTACAAATACTGAAAACAAGTTAACTTTAGAAAAAGATCAAGTAATTAGCCCCAAATGCAGACTTCACACTTTTAGCCACTTTGCTAACCTAATGGATAGACTTTCCACGTTGAGGGAGTTACTTGAACTGTATAATCACAACTGTGTATTGCCTAAGGTTAAATCAGTTTGTCCATTTATTTAACATGTATTTATTCAACTCTATCCATATGCCATACCTCTGCTAGATCCAATAGATACAGTGAACCAGATACAACAGTAGCTACCTTCTTGGAGCTTAAAGGCCAATATTGAATTCAAAATTACTCATTTTTTAAATCTTTTTGCCAATTTATTCAAAAATATATTAATGAGAAATCTATCATGTCTCAAGTACTATACTAGGGAAGTAACATATAAGTAAAAAATCTCTTTTAGGTCAGGCACAGTGGCTCATGCCTGTAATCCCAGCACTTTGGGAGCCAAGGTGGGCAGATCACCTGGGGTCAAGAGTTTGTGACCAGTCTGGTTAACATGGTGAAACCCCGTCGCTACTAAAAATACAAAAATTAGACGAGCGTGATGGCATGAACCTGTAATCCCAACTACTCAGGAGTCTGAGGCAGGAGAACTGCTTGAACCCGGGAGGCAGGAGTTGCTGTGAGCTGAGATCGTGACACTGCACTCCAGAGTCTGGATGACAGAGCCAGAATCCATCTAAAAAAAAAAAGAAAAGAAAAGAGAAGAGAGGAAGGAAAGGAAAGAAGGAAGGAAGGGAGGGAGGGAGAGAGAGAGAGAGAGAAAGAAAAAGAAAGGAAAGAAAGAAAAAGTCTCTTTTGCTCAAGAGTTTCAAAATCCAGTGATGCAGATAGGAGAGCAAACTGACAAATATTAAACAATGCAATGGAGCTTTGTTAGAAAGATGTAAAGGCTATTAGAGAGAGTCCTTACAGGGCTCAGAGAAGGATGCACACACACACACACACACACACACACACACACACACACTCACTCAAGATAACAGAGCTAAGGCTTGAATGCTGACTAGGAATTAGTCACACAAATCTGGGAGAGATGAGAATTGGTAGAACATGCTAGGACAGAATAAATACTATTTCCAGATACATAGAGACTAGGGCATGAAGGGTGGTCAGAATGTTACAGTTTGAAATAGGACATGTGAGGGAGAGAGGTTCAAGCCTTGAATAGATTTTGCGCTACAATAAGGAATTTGTCATAAAAATGAAAAGGAGAATTAATTTATATTATTAAGGGGACAGATATGATCAGCTCCACATTATTGAAATCATTGAGGAGAGTGGATTTCTCCTCAAAGGATGAGGTGTGTTTTGCAGGCAGACTGGAGTTCTAAAGACAGGAATGGGATCTATTACAATTAGATCAAGTTAAAGAGAACTAAGGTTTAAAGACACTGGCATTAATTTGTCTTTTATCCTGTTTAGACCTAGAACAGACACAGATAAACACAGTCTGACATGGAAGTAAATCAAGCAAATGTTAAAATTGCATCTGGCAATGCTGATTACATTTATCCAGTTGAATATATGTTGCCCTATTGTTTTTTGTTTAAAAAAAGAAAACTATGAGATCAATTATTTATTTTATTACATGGCTTGAATGTAATAAATAGTATTTACCAATTTCTTCTGGAACAGAAAAAAAGTATTTTGAATCCTGCTACAAGATGTGTATGTACCTTTATAATCCTTAAAGCTTTGCGTTGAGTTAAAATAGGAGGGGATGATTTGTAGGTTACTTTGAAATATCACATCTTATTTGAATGAAAATCACATAATTACCACAGTTTTAAGAAATCATTGTTATTTTTATGACTCCTTTATTAAAAAATAAGAACTGATTAGAAACTAATTCTTCTAGCAAATATCAGATATGTATGTGATCAAATCTCTGATTCATCATTATTTGAGGGTTCACCCTATGAGAGCCGTGGAGTAAAAAAGATAGGCAAAGTCTTTCCCTCATGGAGCTCAAATGTGAAGTTGAACGTGCAGGAAATCGGACAATAAAATGAGTAAATAAGAAGCTCTCAGAGGGCAAGTGCCATCTAGAAGAGAAAATTTATGTTAGAGAGTGGCTAGGTTTGGGGAAATTTTAGATAGGTCATGCAGGAAGCGTCCCTGGAGTCAGTGCTGTCGAAGGTGAGAAGTGACTGACAGGCAGCTGGCTATACCAGGATCTGAAGAACATTCCAGGCAGAGGAGAGAATGGCCTTGGCCCTTTCGATGGGCAAAATGTCAATGTGACTGGATCAGAGAAAGCAAGAGAACATAGATGGGAAATGGAGGAAGGAAAGAGGTGCTGTGGGAGAAGGGAGACAGAAAAAGTTCACAACTGACATTCTGGGCTGGTTTCGTTCTAATTAAAATGGGAAACCATTAGTAAGGGAAAAGATTATTGAATATCTTTATATTTATTTTGCTAGATGTACACATTAGTCTTAAAATTACAGACTTCAGATTTAACTAGTATGAAATAGTGGACAAGCCCCAAAAGAGCTAAATCACTGTGATGACCAAAGTGTATTTACTGTCATCTGCAGTTTGGGCAGCTCACAGATTAGATACATAGGAAGCAAAATCTGCCAAACTTGTTTTTACCCCCAAACAATTTCAATTAAATGTATTGAGTGTGAGTGTGCACACATTCGTATGTGTGTACACATATGTATATATTATCAAGTCATTTTAAACATGGCAGTATTTTTATTCTTAATTACCCCTAAAACAAATGAAAATCTATTACTCATCTCCATCTTAACTCAGTTCATAAGTTCAAGACACTACAAAAGATCTCCGTCTGTGGAAGAGGAAAGAAAATTATTTTTACTTCCGGTTCATTTTCTTGCCTGCAGCTAGGCTTGTCACCTGTCAAAGGACAATATCCTGTTACTTTTTTTTTTTTATTCTTTAAGTTTTAGGGTACATGTGCACAATGTGCGGGTTTGTTACATATGTATCCATGTGCCATGTTGGTGTGCTGCACCCATTAACTCGTCATATAGCATTAGGTGTATCTCCTAATGCTATCCCTCCCCCCTCCCCCCACCCCACAACAGTCCCTGGTGTGTGATGTTCCCCTTCCTGGGTCCATGTGTTCTCATTGTTCAATTCCCACCTATGAGTGAGAACATGTGGTGTTTGGTTTTTTGTCCTTGCGATAGTTTGCTGAGAATGGTGGTTTCCAGCTTCATCCATGTCCCTACAAAAGACATGAACTCATCATTTTTTATGGCTGCATAGTATTCCATGGTGTATATGTGCCACATTTTCTTAATCCAGTCTGTCATTGTTGGGCATTTGAGTTGGTGTTACTCTTAAAAGCCAGAAGAACTCGAATGAGAAGCAGGCTTCACAAATTCCAGTCAGGTCATTTCCATGTTGAGGGTGGCTCTTGTTCCTTCTTCCAGGACACCCTCTTACACATAAGACTTTAGGTCTGACACATATCATACAACTGCCACTCTGCTTTAGGCAGCAAACCCTCAGAAAGAGTGGAAGGACACCAAAAACATTCTTTTTTCCACCATGAAGGGTGCAGCTGCCAATTATGTTGCTTTTTATAACATCTACTATGGATAGGAGAAGACAGAACTCTCAGGGCTCAGTAAGAATAGCTCTCCTTCTGTATTCTTACCTGCAGCTGTGCCTGAGAGTTGCTCTTTCTCTCAGTTTTTTCGTGGACAAAAGAGCAGAGAGTATGCTTGCCTGAATATATGTGGGTCTTCTTGTTAAAAAAGATTAAAGGGTGTTGATACATTTCTGACTGAGAAATGTTGTTGATATCCTTCCACTGTATGCTCAATCAGGAAATGACAATAATCATCAAATTAAACATGTCCTAATTATCTCTGCAATTATAAGGTGCTGATTTAACATTTATCCTTGTGACTCTAAGCTGCGTAGTAATTGATCCGTTTTCTGCAGTCCTAATTCAGCAACTCTAAAATTGCTAAGCATACTATCATAAAAAATGAGCTGTGCAAACATATTTTACCTATTATTTTCCTCCATATTTGCAAACAATACAAAATGCTGGTAGTTTACTGTGATTATTACTATTGTTGATATTATTAATGCATTAATTTGTATTTTAAATAAAAATTGAAGTATAAAACATTTTTATTTATCTAGCAAGTCCTACTAGTCAATTTCAATATGATAAACCAAATGGAAAATGTATGAAAAGAACTGCCGATTTGACATTATACTTTTTCAATACACAGAATTATTTCCAGAATAATTCTTATAACTATATGTACTGAGATTTTCTTATTTATATTATTGGTAAGTTTGGTAAATATAATTGTGTTTTTTCTTATAAATTACTAGACAGTGCAAATTCACCAATATGAATCTCTTAAGCAGAGCTAGGGCAAAGAACCCATAGCAGTTACTTTGAAGACTCCACTTAGAATCCTAAATTTCTAAGAGCAAGTCTTAGCACAATGAGTTTGAGGATGTGCCTAGTATTTATATTACTCTACATCAAATAAATAATAATTTATTATTTCCCTGGATACTAAGTAATGGGATCTATGGAATAGCAAAGGGATTTTTCTTTTTGTATTGTATTTCATTGTTTAAGAATAATACTTTTGGGAAAATGAATCTATAATTTTGATATATAAGAATTAGAATAATTTTTGCATTTGGTCAAAGTTCTTTTTAAGTTTAATGAGATTGAGATTACTTTTACTTTTCTATTGAAATCATGAGAATAAAATTTACTAGTCTGGGAAGTTTGGGTCAATATGGCCTGGTGAAAAAGTAAGCCATGGTTGTCAGGTCTACTCAGTAAATTTGCCTTGGTCAAGGAGATGTTCCTAGACAAAGACACACAAAATAGCTGCTAAAATGCTTCTGAACATGCACAGGGATAAGTGGGATGAGCCAAGAACATAAGGTCTCACTAATGGAAGCACTGGTGTTTGGGCAATCACTATGCTTGACTTAGTCACCCCTGATTGTCTGGATAGTGTGACTCCCTTCATGTCAATAATATTATAATGCAAAACTCCTTATATAAGTGAAATAAAGAATAACCAGAGGTGACACAGTAACAATTATTTTGGCAGTTTCATCCAAGACAAAGATCTCGATTTTGTAGGACTTTGTGCAGCAAACAGAAGTTGAAATTATAAAAAGGTGTTAGGTTATAGACAAAACTGGTAATTGATAGAAACTTTTAAAAAAATTGTTACTGGTTTAGTTGTTCTTCATGCCAATTAATCAATTTTTCCAAATCTGTATTTCTTCACCTCCTTTAGTGTCAGGATGTCTGTTGGAGGGATCTTCAATTGGCGGAAGAGAGGACTAGTAGCATGTAAGTGGCTGGGATTTCTAGTAATTATAGCGGCTTGGATCTTAGATTAATTCTCTGCTTTTTTCTATGGTCAGAGAAGGCAAAGCCCATCTCTTTGCAGTAGATCCAGGAATCACTAAGTTGAACCTCAGAGTTTTTATGACAAGAAACCTAAGAATATATTCACATATTTTATTTAAAAGTTGTTGAACACGGTGGCTCACGCCTGTAATCCCAGCACTTTGGGAGGCTGAGGCAGGTGGATCACGAGGTCAGGAGATCATAGACCATCCTGGCTAACACAGTGGAACCCCGTCTCTACTAAAAAATACAAAAAATTAGCCAGGCATGGTGGCGGGCACCTGTAGTCCCAGCTACTCGGGAGGCTGAGGCAGAAGAAGGGCATGAACCCGGGAGGCAGAGCTTGCAGTGAGCCGAGATTGCGCCACTGCACTCCAGCCTGGGCGACAGAGCGAGACTCCATCTCAAAATAAATAAATAAATAAATTTAAAAAAAGTTGTTGAACAATGAAGAATACTTACAAAAAAAATGAGAATTTGCAAGCTATTTCATGTATTACTACATTTTTATGTTCATGGAATATTTGAAAATATCTGTTTTTCGTTTAAGAATACAATGATGTTTCACCACAGGTCTTAGAAAGAAAATGCATCATTAAGCCTTGACATCAAGGTAAGATATTTTAGTGAGGATTACACACATTATTTTAAATCATCATGACTTACCTTGCTTCTGACAGGACAGTCAAGAAATAGCCAAGAAAATTATTTGCCTGAGGTCACACACGTCAATAGAAATTATGGAGAAAATCCCATGTTTTCATACTCAAAAGTCAATCAGAACCATGGAATCATGTTATTTCCCAAATCATTTCTTTTTACTGTGAAATAATAAATGTATTCCTTACTTCATACACAAGCTAAATTCTTGATGAGGTCGATTTTCTTACTGCATTAAATTCTCTGTAAATGATCCAAAGTCACTGCTCTCTGACAACACTTTAGTAGTTTATATCAGTGATCACAGTCCAGTTCCTAGTATTAATGTGTCCACATTATAAAAGCTGTCAGGAAAATTGATATTAATAAGAGCCTTTGCTGGACAACTCAGGACAAAAGCCAAGTGTAAAATTCTGTGGACAATGAACTCTGTCCCAACTTCCAAGGGCCATGCCTTCCTATGAGAATTAAAATGTACTGGCAGAAAGGTTTCACCATGACCACATATCGTACCTTTGGAAAACCAGAAAGTTTAAATCTATAGTGTCAGGACTTTTCATCTCATGATACATGCTTCATTCAGTACAAGTATTCTTTAGCATACATTTGGTGAAGTTATTTGAACTTAATCAGCTGCAGGAAAAAAGAACAATTAAGACTACTTTGAAACACAGGTAGTTTGTTACGCAAACATATGCAAATATGACCTCTACATCCACCTCATAGGCATGTGCAGTATAAAACCCCAAGAAGTGAATCGAAGCTTGCTTCTCCTTACACAAATATTAAGGAAACAAATTTCTAGTCACAGAAATGTATATAAATCCTGCTGTTTACACAGCTACCAAAATAGATTATTAGTCATTCTCCTGCAGGGGCTGAAGTGTATTTCCAGACTCCCAAATGGAATTTGAGAAATAAATTGTCCTGGAGGTATACAAGAGAAATTGCCTCTGTGACAACCTAACCACTGTTGTTTCCACGAGAAGATGATTTTCAAGTTCTAGAGCAGTTTTAAAATATACTTTAAGAGAATAATTTCCTCATAACCTATGGGCTACCTAGGTTCGTTCTGCCTCCCAATATTTTAACATGTAGTTATTTATTTTTCATTGGTTTATAACCGCACTGTATATTCATATACGTTATTTCTATTTGGATGTTGAGCTATAAACATGTGGGTGGACAAGTGGATATTTGGGGCCGGAATGTTAAGGGACCTTGACCATTATAAAGATGTTAAAGCTCTCAAATTTTTATTTGCATCGGACTTTGTCATTGAAAAACATAAAAACAGTTCACACGAAATTTTCTTACTATTTTTCCAGTATAACTTGGGTTAATTCAATACAAACTCATAAAAATATCGACGTGTTCAGTAATGCTTTAACTGTAACTGGGTTGTCCATTAATGAAATTATTTTGGCCGGGCGCGGTGGCTCATGTCTGTAATCTCAGCACTTTGGGAGGTCGAGGTGGGCGGATCACAAGGTCAGAAGATCGAGACCATACTGGCTAACATGGTGAAACCCGGTCTCTACTAAAAATACAAAAAATTAGCCTGGCGTGGTGGCGGTCGCCTGTAGTCCCAGCTACTCGGGAGGCCGAGGCAGGAGAATGGCGTGAACCCGGGAGGCGGAGGTTGCAGTGAGCCGAGATCGCGCCACTGCACTCCAGCCTGGGCGACAGAGCAAGACTCTGTCTCAAAAAAAAAAAAAAAAAAAAGAAATTATTTTCAGGTGAGATCTGCAAAACTTTTTGACGTTATCCATGTTTTAACACATTTTGTGAACTCCTGATCTGTGAGATTCCAAACTTTGCCTTTTAAATCCTTTTAAATGATACTATAGTTTCTCTAATCTGGTATTCTGGGTGAAATAAACAATCTATATTATGATTAATTTCATTATATAAACATTCCTTCAAAATTATTATCTAGTTTTGTGTTTACTCTTATATAGCCTGGTGTTCCTTTAATCTAATTTGAAGAGTTATATTAATTTAGGTTAAGAATTCATTGTTTCATCTCCTCTTTTAAAAATTGTTTACCCTCAGGAATAGTCATATAAGAATTTCCATCAGCGTGTTCAACAGATTTCTTTCTTCCTAGACCTAATAGGTAGAATATAAAGGCAAGACAGACCCTAAATGAAGGGAAACTATGAAGAAAGTAGAGATAGGATTTCTGAAGTACTGATAATACAATCTACATCTATCTATCTGTCTGTCTATCTATCTGTCTGTCTGTCTGTCTGTCTGTCTGTCTGTCTGTCTATCTAATCTATATTTTAACCTCTACAAATAAAGTTTAGAGAAACTCAGTGAATCTTCACTCTTTAAAATTACAGAAGAAATTGGTTTCATTACAACTTTCTTAGAGCCTTTTAAAGATGACTAAAATGTCTGTCTCTGATTCTCCCAAGCTTTCCCTAATTCTTTGACCTTGAGATTGAATATGTACCTTCCCTAATCTTACTGTCTAATCTAAACATAACAACAAGTAAACATCGCATTTAAAAATATCCCAGCCATTCAGTATGAATAAGTTTGGTTGTTATAAACATTGTGGGATGATGAATACAGAGACACATTCCTGGAGTGATGAATTGCCTCCTGTAAGGACAAGTACAAATGCTGAGTGTCTTTAAATTTGGAAGTAAGTCAGCTTTCTTTATTTTATTTGCTAGACTCAATCTGTGTCAAAGTGACTCAAGTTTAGTTTCCACTTAAATAACATTTCAGGAAACAAATCACATTAACTCAGTGAGATTTCTTGTTACTTCATACTACTGTTTTTCAAAATTACAAATTGTCTGTCTTGACACGAAGGTATTCACAATGATTAACTTGGCTGTTTACTCAATTATTTCCTTCTAAAATTAGAAACTTCAAAGTGTTTTTATATTTAAATGACTAGCATTCCAGTAATACTGCTGATCAATCATTTCATGTTAATGATTAAAAGCAGTAAATATTCCTCTTTTCACCTTAGCTACTCCAAATAGTGTGTCAAACACAGCAAGCTCTATTTATTGTCATAGCATTTTAACATGGGCCACCAAGTGTGAGACAGCATAGATTAAACAGTGGTCAAGGAGTTTATATTCTTCATTCAATAACTGATTTCTGTGGTTTTGGGAAAGGACTACTCCATAATTAAAATGTGTTATTTAATAAGCCATGCTATTTGGGCATTTGTTTTCTTCTAGAAATAAGTTTTGTATTTTGAAAAGCTACGTTTTCAGGATTCTGTACAGCAGTGAGAAGATGATAATTTCCTAAATGGTTCCAACAGGCACTTAATTATTCACTGATAATAATGTTGTGGAGAGTTAGTATATCTTATTGTAGGAGCCATAATTTAGATATTATACAAATTAGTTTAATTAAGTTTTGAAATCATTAATTCGACACAGAAATGATCATGGTTGTTTGTTTAAATGATACAAACTAACAATAAGCTATTATGCTTGAAGAATAAATTTATCAATAAGTTACTTTGTTATAATAACAGCTTCTCACGTCTTCATTTTATAGAATTCACTTCTGAGCCATTTCCTGGTGTTAAGATGGGAAAAAAAAATCATAAGATGTACGTAAATTTTTCATCAAATGGCTGTTCTTTCTCAATTATATTTCTTTCACTTCTACCATATTTATGCTTGAATACACAGACCTCAGTCATCTTAGGTCTTCTATGTGCATATTATCTCTCTAGGTGACTTATTTTCATTTCGTAGCTTTATATTTAAGCCTTGCTTGCTTTAAAATACCTATATTCAACTGAAAACTCAATATGAGATTTTTTACTTTGTCCTTCAATTTTTTTCAACTTTTATTTTAAGTTCAGGGGTGCATGTGCAGGTTTGTTTTGTAGGTAAACTTGTGTCGTGGGGGTTGATTGTACAGATTATTTCATCACCCAGACGTTAAGTCTAGTACCCATTAGTTATTTTTCTGATCCTCTTTCTCTTCCCACCCTGCACTTTTGATAGGCCCCAGTGTGTGTTGTTCCCCTCTATGTGTCCATGTGTTCTCATCATTTAGCTCCCACTTATGAGGGAAAACATATAGTATTGGTTTTCTGTTTCTGTATTATTTTGCTAAGGATAATGGCCTCCATCTTCATGCATGTCTCTGCAAAGGACATGATCTCGTTCATTTTTATGGCTGCATAGTATTTCATTGTGTATATGTGTGACAGTAGATGGCTAGTCACGCATGAGCAGGGGAGGAGAGGGTTCCCCACATCCCCACCAGGAATGTCATGCACCTATCAGTTGATGGTCAGGTGGTTGTTAACTGTCTCTCTAAAATAATAATTGTTCACAGCCAGCACCAGGGAAAGGCTGTCTCCCAATAGATAGAAAAAACCTAAAACTGGTGATGAGCATCTTCTCAACAAGGTCTTGGGAGTTGGGCAAGAGGACTCAAGCATGCTCAAGCATGCACACTCAAAGGCAAAATGGCAGAGTTTAACTGGCATTTGACCTTCCTCTAGGAATGCTGGACTGGTAAGGGAAGAACACCTTAAGTGAGCATGTATGCAACTCCAATAAACACACTGTGCATGCGGCCCCTCCCGAGTGCTAACAGGCCACTGTACATGTGGACAGCCCAACCCAGGGGAATAATCAGGGGACAAGGGATTTAAGACCCTGGAAGTATGCCAATGTATAAAACCCCAAGTCAAAGGTCAAACACAGTACAGTTGATCTCTCAGAGTGCCTACTTGGCTCTCTTCCAAGTGTACTGTATTTCCTTTCATTCTTGCTCTAAATCTTTTTAATAAACTTTCACTCCTGCTCTAAAACTTGCCTCGGTCTCTCCTTTATCCTTCTGCCCCTCTGTCAAATTTTTCTTCTGAGGAGGCAAGAATTAAGGTTGCTGCAGACCCATATGCATTAGCTGCCAGTAATGTACTTTGGTGCCCCATGGCTTGGATGCATTCCACTGCTGACAAACTTACCGCATTTTCTTTATACAGTCTGTCATTGATGGGCATTTAGGTTGACTCCATGTCTTTGCAATTGTGAATAGTGCTGCAATGAACATACAAATGCATGTGTCTTTATAATAGAACAATTTACATTTTGGGGCATATATACCCAGTAATAGGATTACTAGGTCAAATGGTATTTCTGACTTTAGGTTACTGAGGAATCACCACTTTATCTTTTACAGTCATTGAATTAATTTACACTCTTACTAACGTTGCATAAGCATTCCTCTTTCTCCACAATCTTGCCAGCACCTATTATTTTTTGACCTTTTTATAGTAGCCATTCTAACTGATGTGAGATGGTATCTCACTGTGGTTTTGATTTGCATTTCTCTAATGATCAGTGATGTTGAGCTTTTTTGCATATAATTGTTGGCTGCAATATGTCTTGTTTTGAAAAGTGTCTGTTCATGTCCTTTGCCCACTTTTTAATGGGGTTGATTTTTTCTTGTAAACTTGGTTAAGTTCCTTATAGATGCTGGATATAAGACCTTTGTTAGATACACAGTTTGCAAAAAATCTCTCCCATTCTGTAGGTTGTCTGTTTATTCTGTTAGTTTATTTTGCTGTGTCAAAGCTCTTTAGTTTAATTATATCTCGTTTGTCAATTTTTGCTCTTGTTGCAATTGCTTTCAGCATCTTTGTCATGAAACTTTTGACTGTGCCTATGTCAAAGTATGAATGGTATTACTTAGGCTGTCTTACAGGGTTTTTATAGTTTTGGGTTTTACATTTAAGTCTTTAATCCATCTTGAGTTAATTTTTGTATATGGTGTAAGGAAGGGGTCCAGTTTCAATATTCTTCATATGGCTAGCCAGTTCTCCCAGCACCATTTATTAAACAGGGAATCCTTCCCCCGTTACTTGTTTTTATCAGGTCTGTTGAAGATCAAATAGTTGTAGGTGTGTGGTCTTTTTTTTGGGTTCTCTATTCTGTTCCATCAATATATGTGTCTGTTTTTGTACTAGTACCATGCTGTTTTGGTTACCGTAGTCCCATCATATAGTTTGAAGTCAGGTAGCATGATGCCTTCAGCTTTGTTATTTTTGCTTAGGATTGCCTTTGTTATTCTGGCTCTTTTTGTTTCCATATGAATTTTTAAATAGTTTTTCTAGTTCTGTGAAGAATCTCAATGTTAGTTTAATAGGAATAATATTGAATCTTTACATTGGTGTGGGCAGTATAGCCATTTTAATGATACTGATTCTTACCATCCATAAGCATGGAATGCTTTTCCATTTGTTTGTGTCATCTCTGATTTCTTTGAGCAGTGGTTCATAGTTATCCCTGTGGAGCTCCTTCATCTCCCTGGTTAGCTGTATTCCTGTATTTTATTCTTTCTGTGGCAGTTGCAAATGGGAGTTCATTTCTGATTTGGCTCTCAGTTTGACTGTTGTTGATGTAAAGGAATGCTAGTAATTTTTTCATATTAATTTTGTATCCTACAAATTTGCTGAAGCCTAAGGATATTTTGGAATGAGACTATCAAGTTTTCTAAATATAGGGTCATGTCATTTGCAAATAGGGATAATTTGTCTTCCTCTCTTCCTATTTGGATGCCTTTCTTTCTTTCTCTTTCCTGATTGCCCTGGCCATGACTTCCATTACTCTGATGTATAGGGGTGGTGAGAGAGGGAATTCTTGTCTTGTGCCAGTTTTCAAGGGCAATGCTTCCAGCTTTCATCCATTCAGTATGATGTTGGCTGAGTTTGTCATACATAGCTCTTATTATTTTTAGATATGTTCCTTCAATATCTAATTTATTGAAAGTTTTTAACATGAATGGATATTGAATTTTATTGAAATCCTTTTCTTTATCTGTGAAAATAATCATATAGGTTTTATCTTTAGTTCTGTTTATGTGGTGAATCACGTTTATTGATTTCTGTATGTTGAACCAACCTTGCATCACAGAGATAAAGCCTACTTGATTGTTGTGAATAAGCTTTTTGATTTGCTGCTGTATTTGTTTTGCTAGTATTTTGTTGAGAATTTTTGCATTGATGTTCATCAAGGATATTGGCCTGAAGTATTTTTTGTTCTATCTCTGCCAGTTTTTGGCATCAGGATATTGCTGGCCTCATAGAATGAGCTAGGGAGGAGTTCCTTCCCTCAATTTTTTGGAATAGTTTCAGTAGGGATGGGACCAGCTCTTCTTTGTACTTCCGATAAAATTCAGCCGTGAATTCATCTGGCCCTGGGCCTTTTTTTGGTAGGCTATTTATTCTGCCTCAATTTCAGAGCTCATTATTGGTCTGTTCAGGGATTCATTTTCTTCCTGTTTTAGCCTTGGGAGGGTGTACGTGTCCAGGAATTTACCCATTCTTGTAGATTTTCTTATGTATGTGCATAGAGGTGTTCGTAATATTCTCTGATGATTGTTTATATTTTTGTGGGGTCAGTGTTAATATCCCTCTTATTGTTTCTGATTGTGGTTATTTGAATCTTCTTTCCTTCTGTATTATTCTAGCCAGGAGTCTATCAATTTTATTAATTTTTTCAAAAACAAGCTCCTGGATTTACTGATCTTTTGACTGGGTTTTTCGTGTTTCAATCTCCTTCAGTTCAACTCTGATTTTTGTTATTTTCTGTCTTCTGCTAGATTTAGGATTTGTTTGTTCTTGTTTCTCTAGTTTTATTAGTTGTAATATTAGGTTATTTACTTGACATCTTTTTAACTTTTTGATGTGGGCATTTAGTGCTATAAAATTTCCTCTTAACATTGCCTTAACTGTGTCTCAAAGATTCTGGTATGTTGTAACTTCCTCATTGGTTTAAAAAAAACTTCTTGATTTATGCCTTAATTTTATTATTTACCTAAATAATAGGTATTTAGAAGCAGAGTATTCAATTTCCATTCAATTGTATAGTTTTGGGTGAATTTCTTAGTCTTAATCAGTAATTTGATTGTACTGTAGTCTGAAGGACTGTTACGATTTCAGTTCTTTTGCATTTTCTGAGGAGTGTTTTACTCCCCATTATGGATTGATGTTATGTAGCAATGAGAAGATATGTTTTGTTGTTTTTGGGTGGAGAGTTCTTTTAATATTTATCAGGTCCTTTTGATCCAGTGTTAAATTCAGGTCCTGAATATCTTTATTAATTTTCTACCTCAAAGTATGTCTAATATTGTCAGTGAGGTGTTAAAGTCTCCTACCATTATTGTGTGGGAATCTAAGTCTCTTTGAAGGTCTCTAAGAACTTGCTTTATGAATCTGAATGCTCCTGTGTTGGATGCATATATATTTAGGATAGTTAGATCTTCTTGTTGAATTGAACCCTTTACCATTATGTAATGGCCTTCTTTGTCTTTTTGACATTTGTTGGTTTAAAGTCTGTTTTGTCAGAAACAAGGATTGCAACCCCGATGTTTTCTGTTTTCCATTTTCCTGGTAGATTTTTCTCTAATTCTTTATCTTGAGCTTATGTATGTCATTGCGTGTGAGATGGGTCTTTTGAAGACAGCCTACCAAAGGGTCTTAGTACTTTATCCCACTTGCCAGTCTGTGTCTTTTAACTGGGACATTTAGCTCATTTATATTTAAGGTTAGTATTGTGTGAAGATTTGATCCTGTCATCACAATGCTAGCTGGTTATTTTGCAGACTTACGTGTTTACTTTATAATGTCACTGGTCTGTGTACTTCAATGTGTTTTGTAGTGACAAGTAACAGTGTCAGTGTTTCCTTTTCATATTTAGTGCTTCCTTCAGGAGCTCTTGTAAGGCAGGTCTGTGGTAACAAATTTCTCAGCACTTGTTTGTCTAAAAAGGATCCTATTTCTCCTCAGCTTTTGATCTTCTGGGTTGGAATTTCTTTTCTTAAAAATGTTGAATGTTGACCCCCAATCTCTTCTGGCTTGTAGGGTGTCAGCTGAGAGGTCCACTCTTAGTCTGAGAGCTTCCCTTTGTGTGTGACCTTATGTCTCTCTCTCTGGCTGCCTTTAACATTTTTTTCCTTTCATTTTGACCTTGGGGAATCTGAGAATTACATGTCTTGTGGATGATCTTCTTGGGAAGTATCTTACAGGGATTCTCTGCATTTCCTGAATTGAATGTTGGCCTCTGCAGCAAGGTTGGGGAAATTCTCTTGGATGACATCCTGAAATATGTTTTCTGAGTTGGTTGCATTCTCCCTATCTCTTTCAGGTGCAGCAATCAGTTGTAGATTCAGTTTCTTTGCATAATCCCATGTTTCTAAGAGGTTTTGCTCATTCATTCTCATTTGTTTTTCTCTATTGTTGTCTGCCTGTCTTATGTGAGGAAGTCATTCCTCAAGCTCTGACATTCTTTCCTCTGTTTGGGCTATTCTGCTATTAATATTTGTAATTTCATTATGAAATTCTTGTGTTTTTCAGCTCTGTCAGTTCAGTTACATCCTTCTCTACACTGGTTATTTTGTCTGTCAGCTCATTCAATTCTTATCTTGATTTTTAGGTTCCTTGCATTGGGTTAGAATGTATTTCTGTAGTTCAATTAACTTTGTACCTATCCATTCTGAATTCTACTTCTGTCATTTCAGCCATAAAAATATGGAATACTTCACAAATTTCATGTCATCATTGCATAGGTGCCAAGATAATCTTTTCTGTGTCATTCTAATTTTAGTATATGTCCTGCCAAAATAAGCACTGTCTTTCTATTTTTAAGAGTTCTTTAAACAGTAAGGATATTAACCCTGTGTCCGTGGTATAGCCTGTGAATATTATCTCCTAGTTGTCAACAGTATTTTGCCTTGTTTATGATTGACTTTGCAATGCATTTGTTCAGGGAATCAGATTTATAGCTCTTTCTTTCATTTCCTTTGGATTTGAGTCAGAGTTCTATACCATTGTTAAAGAGTAATTTGCCTAAGTGTCTTCTGGTATTTGTATGGTTTTCTTTTTACTTTTAGGTACCTAAGTTACTTGGAGTTTACTCTTTTATATGGTATGAGATATGGGCCAAATTTTATTTATATGGCTACAGGTTTTTCAGCATCATTTATTTAAAAATCCATCTTGCCCCAGTGGCTTAAGATGCCATTTTATAATATACTAAATTTCTCTATGTGCTGGGGTTAATTTCTGTACTTTCTCTTGTACTCCATTGCCATGTTTGCCTGTACCTCAGTACTTTAATTTTACAGGTAGTGTATCACATGTTTTAGTGTTAGAGCAGAGCTACTTTCCTCTCATAAATATATTTTTCAAAATTTCCTGGCTATTCTTGCATGTTTACTTTTTCATATTAACTTTGGTGTCACAATTTGATTCACTCCCTAAAATAGCTTTGTTGGCATTTGTATTCTTATTGCGTTCACTTTATATATTAATATATGTAGAATTGTTATCTTTTAAATATTGTGTTGTTTTAATTCCATTTCTGTACCCTTTAGTGTTGTCCTAACATTTTTCTATATAAGATTTGCACATTTCTTGTTAATTTTTTCTAAATATTTAATATTTATTATTGCTATCATAACTAAAGTTTTCCTACCAATATGTCATCTGTTTATTATTTCTGAGTAAAAAAAAATTGATTTTTCATAATTAATTTTATATTCTGCTACTTGACTAAATTATTTTATGATTTGACTTAGTTTTAACATAGATTGTTGCTATCATTGTTTTATGGTGCCTCTCCTATCATCTCAAAATAGAGACTAGCTGACTTTTTCTTTACCCCTTTTTGGACCACTAATTCTTTTATCCTGCCTATTTGCATTGGCTAATAGTACCAATACAATAATAGTTGGTATAGTGGCATCTTTTTCTTGTCTCTGATCTAAGTTATAATACCTGTAGTGTTTATCAAAGAGAATACTGGAGGTACTAAGTAAGATAAAGTAATTAATTTCACCCCATCTTTCCCCTTGAAAGAAACTATAAAACCTGGACAGAATGAAAAAAGAAGCTATTTGATGATAACTGTATGCAAACAAACAAGCAAACACATAACCAAACCTAAATCTAAACCCTATACCTTGTATACAAATTAACTCAAATGTATCACAAGTCTAAATGTAAACACAGAAAATTATCTGTGGTCTAGGATTAATCAAAATGTTATTCTTGACACCAAAATCGTGATCCATAAGCACCTCCTCCCCTCAGTCATTATTGCAAAATACAGGAGTTTTTGTTTGTTTGTTTTGTTGTTTGGGGAAGGATTATGAGTCCTCTCTTGTCCAGTAGAATCCAAATAAGGTCTTCTTTTTCTTCTTTTCTCCTTCATCATCCTATTGCCAAAAGGTGCTTCTGCCTTCTTGTTTGCCCCATTTTCTCCCCTAGAAGCTATGCCTTTTTAAATTTTCCTTTGAGTCTATTGTATCCCTTTATGTGGCATGGGCCATTGTAAGTTATAATTGCCCCTTTAAATACTGCCTCCCCTTTAAATCATATATGTATATTTTAAGCTCCTTCCCTTGTAGTTAATGTCACAATCTGCTCAGATGACATTTATGCAGTATTTTAGATTTAGAATGGATTGAATATTTTTAGTGTCCATTGCCAGTCATCTTTCGGCTCCTTTGGCTAATCTCTCTGTTATATCTTTCCCACAGTTTTTCTCATTGTCTTTGCTTGCCACAAAGCCTTGTGTCTGTGCAAGAGCAGTGTGGCAGCCTGAGAGATCTGCACTGGGATTTGGTGGGATGTTTTTCTCTTTTTACTGGCAGATATTTACAATTTCAGCATTGTATTCAAATTATGTTTCAGGCATACATTTGCATAATTTAACTTTCATTTTTGATTTTTTAAGAATAAAAAGATAACTTTCCTTTTTTTGATTTGGAAAGGAAAATTTTGGACATTATATGGCAACTATTATCCTTAGTTTTCCAGAAGGACTGCTGAATTCAATTTCCTCATATTGGGTTAAGTATTTGCATTTATATTCCTAGCAGATATTATCCTCTAGTCTTATTTTTTAATAATGAGTTCATTAGATTATGATGTCAAATTTTTCCTGGTTTTATACAATGTTTCCATTATAAAGTTAGGGTAAGATAGGCACATCATCATCTTGAAAACTTTGCTACTACAGAAAGTAAGAAAATGCTGCTAAAATAATAATAATCAGAAAACACATGGGGGCATATTACGAGGACATAGGCAGGTGTAAGAGACACTTAACAGGCAAATCCAGGAAAACTTCAACATCAAAGTAGGAATCCAAGTGTATGTAACAATCACAAACAAATAAGCAGGTAAACGAATGGGGGAAGAGCGCTTCTTAAAGTACAATATCCATTGCCAGCTGGTAAATGTTAAGCGATTGCAGAAGATGGAAAAATACAATTTTGTAACAATTATAGTGAAGATTGGTTTAGGCAAGAGTGATAAATGGTTGCTATAGCTAGGAAGAGTTTTTAAATGAGATATAGGCTATTTGCATGGTGTCTGAGTGCCTTCCTACAGATTCCTTATTAGTTGCAATGAAAAATAGTAATACTAAGAGAAGTAACACAACAACTTGATCGAGTGTAAAAATTAACATCAGCAGTGAGGGGCAGATTGACATAATATGCCTTTCAATGTGATACCCTTTGAAGGACAGTATCATTTAGGTCATTTTTAAAACTTGCAGTGAAATACTTGAATCTAATCCTGGCAAACATCAGACAAACTCAAAGTGAAGGTAGAGCCATTTACAAAACAAAAAGCATTATGCTGCCCGGAGCAGCATATTTATAATATGTTTCTAAAACATCTTGTCATAAAAAAGAGCAAGGAAACTACACAAGACCACTTGGCTCTTTTCAAAAGTTTTCAGGAGTCAACATATCTCATTCTAGCAAAGAGGGAACAATTTCATCATCATTAAGGAAAATAATTGTAACAGGTTGAAGCAGACCAAATATGATTAAATCTATATGTGCTCTTAACAATTTGAAAGTAATTGCCCATCGCTGGTGAATACTAATAAAGCAATATGTTATTTTAAAAGTAGGCAATTTAAAAGAAAAAAAATCAAGAATTATTTTGTTTTCCTATAAAGACTACCATTGTAAAACCCAAAAGTTAAAGGAAAATACTTATTCCTACAGGTATATTCTACCAATAAATCAAGAAAGAATGTAAGCATTTGCATGTTTCATAAGTTCGGCAAAATTAATGGATACAGGAATTGGGCATGAAAGGCTGCTAATAAAAACACACCCATCACCTATAAGGTAGTTTTGCCAAACATTTTAATCTGCCTATCGTGCTTATAAATCTGACAGATAAATGTTTAAAAATGCACCATGGGACTCACCACCAAAATCCAGAGAGTGGGGAACTCTATGGGACACATAACCTATTTTTTTTTCAACAAATAAACTGAAAGAAGGGAGAAAACAGGATGAGAGCAGACCCTATAGATCTAAAGAGACTTAAGAGCCACATCAAACAGTAGCAATGTGTGGATCATACTTGGGTTCTGTTCAAAGAAACAATGTGTACAGAATATTCTTTTAAGTTTGATTTTATGACATTTCAAAGAAAATTGAGCCGGGCATGGTGAAGTGTGCCTTGTCCCAGCTACTGGGGAGGCTGAGGATGGAGGTTCACTTGAGTGCAGGAGTTCTAGCCCAGACTGGGCAACATAGTGAGACTCCATCTTTTCTAAACAAGAATACTATTTATGATAATTGTATGAACGTTGAGGATATTAAGCTAAGTGAAAGAAGCCAGCTACAGAAGTACAAACGCTACATGATTTTTATATGAGGTATATAAAATAGTCAAACTCATAGAAACAAAGAGTACATTGGTGGTTGCCTAGGGTTGGGCAGAGTGGAAATGAGGGGTTTCTATTCAACTAGTATAATGTGTCAGTTATGCAAAATGATGAAGTTTTGGAGATTTGCTATACAATATTGTAGTTGACAATAATGTGTTCTACACATAACACATTTGTAAAGAAGGTAAAAACAAGTTACCTGTAGAAACTTCAGTACTGTTTGTGTGCGTGCATGTGTGTGCATATACACTTAACAGAAATATAGAAATATGTTTACATCAGCACTATTTTAATTTCCAAAAACTGTATGCAGCTGACATGTCCATTTATAGTAGACTGAGTTGGGATTAGAGTGAATTAAGTGAAACACTTGTTTCAGGAGAAAAAATTAAGTGGCTATAAAAAGACTAATAATCAAGGTACATAATATTTAATACAGCATTTTAAAATCAATATTAATGCAAAAAAAGCAGGATCCATATTATTGTTTCCTTTAGCCTCAGATTCCAATATAGCTCCACATGGAACTGATAATAGAATTGACTAATGATGATAGAAAATGAAATGCTACACAGCAATGAGAATGAATGAACTATAACTACACACAATAATATTGAGAATCCCACAGACAAAATGTTCAGTAAAACAAACCAAATGCAAAAGTGTATGCACTGTTGGTTTCATTTACGTCAAATTCAAAAACAGGCAAAGCTAATCTAGGCAGAAGTCAGAATAATGGTTTCCCTTGAAAGGGGGTACGAGAAAATTTCTGTGACTCTGGGAATATTCTATTTCTTGATCTGTATGTTACATAAGTTTTGTACTTTAGGAGAATTCACCAAACTGTTCATTTATTATTTGTGTACTTTTTATATGTGCTACAATTTAATTTTTTAAATAAAAAATGATAATTGGAAATTTTAACACTAGCTATGTAATTGATGGTATTAAGAGACAGTCAAATTTTAGGTGTTATATGGTAAAGTGGTTTTGTAAAAATGTAACTATAAAAGAAACCATATATTTTACAGACAATTACTAAAGTACATATAGGTAAAATGGTATTAAACATGGAATTTGCCTCAAAATAACAAGGAAACTGGAAAAGTAGGAGAGGGACTAAAGGAAGTAAGATTGACCACGGGTTCCTATTTGTTGAAGCTTACTTTTGTGTGCATGGATTCTTTTTTATACATTTCCATATGCTTTGGTACATGCCTACAGTTTGTATAATAAAACGTTAAGACAAAAATCTCCTATGATCGTGACCAATACATTGTTTCGTTAGACGGTGGAAACAAGAAGTATGTTAGGACCTAGGTGTGCACTTTGCTCACAGAAAGTGATCAATGAATATATGTGGAATGAAATAATACATTGACATTAAACTAGAGAAAATTAGAATTAAAAATGATATGTAAACTATCTTCCTAAATCTCATTCCCTAGCCAAGTCTAGCCATTAAAAATCAGACTTTATAAGATGCCATTATAGTCTTAGTTTTGGTTAAATCTGATACACCAATGAATTAAACATAAAATTTGTTTCATGGAAAGGCAGCTTACTCTTGGGTAGTCCCATATTTTTTAACACAATTTTTAATCATTCTTATAATTTTAACACAATTTACTGTCACCTTTTAACACAATCATAATCCTTAGAGAAAGTCACATGACTTATACTTTCTAGTCTTCCCTTCCACAAATATTATTTTCACCATCAAAGAATTTGATAAGAGGACTATTTACCATTTCCTTTATAATGTCATGTTAAAAATAGTATTTCGAAGGTAAACACTGCACTTATCTCTCTACAAAATGTTTTAACAAAGGTCCATATGTTATGTCAACTGTTTTCTGTCTCTCGAAAAATATTTAATGTCATTAATAGCAATCATGTTACAATAGGGGAACATTCAGTTAGATGTGGAATTTATCAAGAAATCTTAAAGAAAATCTTAAAGAAATATTAAAGAAAATCTTAATAAAGTGAAATGTGATTTCCTAAAAGTGAGTGAGGCTTATGTTCCTAAATCTGAGAGCTGTGCTTTACCACAAAAAAATGGCAGCTAGGATTTTACAGATTTGATTTGGAAAGATATTATGCCTAATTGCGATGGGTCAGCGTAGACATTGCTGGTTTGACTGATGGTTCTATTTCATGCAAAACTCATATGATGACCATGATCACCCCCTACAGATAGCATTATTTTGCAGGGCTCATTTAGATATTTTTCTTATTTTATCAAAAAGTGTCACTTTGGAAATCTGCCTTTTTTGTTTCTTGACAAGAATAGAAAGATTATAGCCTCATCAGCACCTAATTTCTTTCAAGTTCAATTTTAATTCCTCTGTATTACCATTATTCGTAGTGATAGATATAGTCATTTCATTCATTGCCTCTGGAAGCATCAAACAGAGGCATTTGAATCAGACTTTGTTTTCCAGCATCAGGTTCATAGAAACTGCTTTAAGGTTTCTGAAATTCTTGGCTTTTGTATTAACAAGATTAATAGATCAGCCAACCATGATGGTACTATCCAAAAACTGTGCATATATAGTTTGAAAAAGAGAATATACTTTAAGCCTCCTGATCATGACAGTTAATTATTTTATTTCTTGGTATTTAGATAAGATTATCTACTTTTTAGATAAGATTCTATAGAATATATATACTAGCTGCTGGTCCACCTACCTAGGGAACATCTCTTAGAAGGTTAGTAAGACTTAGCTGTCAGGTACCAAAAAGAAAGCAAGAAAGCAAGAAGCAAGCAAGGAAACAAGAAAGAAAGAACAGCTTCATGTGTCATATGGAATCTCTCCTTAAGACATGTGAGAGTAAAAAATTGGAGCTCTTAAAACAGGTTCTACCATGACCTACCAGTACACTTTTGCCTGGAATACTTCTGGATCTTTAGGTTCTCCCATTGTGATTCTTATCAGTCCAAGATGTTCCTGATTTTCCACCAAATCTCCAATCTCTGTTTCATGTGCATAACTCACTATCAGACTTGTGGATTCTCCTTTTAACTGAGTTATCTGTTTTTGTTCAAGGACTTCATTTTAGCTTTGAGTATGCCCTACGTAAGCTTTGCTACCTGACTTCACGCCCCCTGTTGTATGGCCTCTATTCCACTGGTACGCTCTCTCCTGTAGGTCTCTCACCAAACCCACATTGTGCATTGTGTGTGATACATATGCGTCCAGTGCACTCCTAGGCATTGTATATGATTTTAATCCATATACAACTCCAGTGTTCTTTGTCTTGGTTAGTACTGACATTTCAGAGTGATGGATGTACAGGAGGGGCAGCATAGATTATAAAAAGTATTTACCTAAATCTTCTAGCTAAATTTCAAATGTTTGGTAGAGTGATATATTTGTCTCTTGATGTACATGTAGACAATGTTGTTTATTAAAATATTTTTCACCTTATAATTGGTAACGTTAGTAATTTATAGAATCTTTGCTTACCTCTCCTTGTATTACTTAAGCTGCACCTTTTATGGCATGACACAAAATTACTCCAAAGCACCTCTACATAGAATTAGGATATTTTGAGAAAAGAGACTGTGTTCTTTTTACGCCAAGCTTCGTTCATTAATTTAACAAATAGGTAACGTGTCCTTATGTTGAGCCAGACACTGTGCTAGATACTAGAAATCTCTCTACCTAAAAATGCAGCCTTCAGGAATTCTGTATTCAACAAACACAACAATTTTTGAGTTCCTTGTTAACATCTCACTATGATATCACACTCATTAACCATAAAGGGCTCTCTATGAAAGCTTGGGATTGAAAATAATGTCAATAATAAAATTTGAATTGATAAAAATTATCTATGCCTACTTGAATGTGGACTCCTGAAAATTTTCTTTACAAACAGTGCTGAAACATTATATTCACAATTTAAAAATTTAAAAAACTCTTTGTACCCTTCTTTTACTCTTTTACTCTTTCAACATTCTTAAATCATTTGTAAATATTAAAAAGGAAAATACAATTATTTAGACTGCTGACTGTATAGACACAGTAGACTATGTTGTCCTCTGAGCCTCCTAGCCTACAAAATACAAGAACAGATTGAAAGCACAAATGCTGCAACAACAACTATATATAAGAAAGTCACAACTTTCTGTTTTTTCCTTCATAAAAGAAATACACACTAAGTGTGTAAAACTTTTAAAATGCAGAAAAGCGTGGAGAATTAAATTGCGTTTCATTTATTCCTATAATAACTTTTAACCTTGTGCCTACCATATGCTATTATTTTTGCTCAAGTTGTTGGACTTGAAGAAGTGAGTAAGTCAGATAAGGTCCCTGTTTTCATCAAAATTATTTTGCATGTGGCTGGGAGATGAGTAAGAAACACGTAAAGTATTAAATCAGATTTGATGACTACTATGAATAAAATTTTAGACGGATAAATAGTAGCGATACTATTGCTAAGTTGCATGGCTTTAAACATCTGAGACTGGTTTCAGAGGTGCTGTGGTTTCTATCTGACTCTTTGGTCCACTCCTCTATATGGGAACTGTTAGCACAAGTGATAAACCCTCTTGTTCTGAATACACAACCATTGTTTGGTTGTGGTCTCTCTAACAAGGTTCACACATCACAGCAAAACTCATTTCAAAGCCTTTTTGAATTAAATTAAATATTTGACGCACTACAAAAAAAAGCACTCTAAAAATAATCTATGCTTACTGACTTCCTTTCATCAAATGCCATGTTCTGACAAAAAGGTAATCAAGGTTATTCTTGCATGACTTCTCCTTTTAATATTCATGCCATCTTACTGGTTATGGCTCTGCCAGACTCTGGCTGCTTCTCTTCTATCATTTTGCATTCTATTAGTGAAACAGAATTTTATACAGGTAAACATTAACACTGATATATAAGATAAGCCAGGCTGTAGAATAAGAATACCATTAAATAATTTAATGAGTGTATATTTTACACAAGACATTGCGTTAGGTTACAAAGCAAAGAATGACAGAAAATAATCATAAGTTCATTTTAATATGGTTGCAAACAGATGTTAAGCTATGTTCTAATAAATAATACTGTTTTGTTTGCATAATCAAAACCTAAGGCCTTTGTTTCAGCCGTTGAATAATTTCCCCTACCTCAGTGTCATTTTGTTAATGACCAGGGACTATCACATAAACTGCAACACTCTGTAAAGGCTTACTATGAGTCAGAATCAAAGAACATTTCAGATGATAGTTCCAGTTCCTGATGGAAAACAACACAAATGGAAAAGATGTGTCTCCTACTGACAGGATATTAATTACCTTCATATGTAATATGCATTTTGTATAAACCATTGTTTTTCATTATATTTATGCATTTTAGGAATTCAAAAGGGCCATCACTATGAATATGGTAGACCTCACTTATCTGTGGGAAGTATTTTCCAGAACCCCTGGTGGATGCCTGAAACCATGGATGGTGATGAACCCCATATATACCATGTTTTTTTCCCACACCTGCCTATGATAAAGTTTAATTTATAAATTAGGCACGGCAACTTATATTTTGCAAATGTTTGGCTTCTCTTTGGTGTATCTGAATGGGCAGCATCACTATTCTTGTGCTTTGAGGCCATCAGTAAGTAAAATAAGGATGGCTTGAACACAAGCACTGCTATACCATGACAGTCAGTCTGACAACCTAGATAGCTATTAAGTGACTCACACATGAGGGATATCTACAGCATGCATGCACCAGACAGAGAGATGATTCATGCCACAGGTGGGGCAAAGTAGGATGGTGCAAGATTATATCACACTACTCAGAATGGCTTGGAATTCAAAACTTATGACTTGTTTATTTCTGGAATTTTCCATTGAATATTTCAGATTGCAGTTGATCATGGGTAACTGCAACTACTGAAAGGGAAACTACAGATATGGAGGGAACTAGTGCACTATTGTAAAAAAGCATCCTTGATACTATTAAAAAACTGTACATCAGAGATGGGGACACAATTCAGGGCTACGAAGTACAGGAGTTAAAAGCCAGAAAATATTTGTCATTCTGAATAGTAGGTGTATCATACTAAATCCACACATATAAATATTCATTTTATATATTAATGTGTATAAAATATAAAATATTTGTAGATATATACGTGTGTGTATTTACATATATAAAGTTGTTCATTTCTGCCTCATTTTTATTATGTTCATTATTTTACTGGAAAATTTGTATCACATTTTTAAGTGAACAAATCTAAAAATCCGGTCAAGATCATGGTCATAGTTAGTTCCAAGCCAGCCATACAATGCTAACCTTGTAAAACTTCTACTCTGTTTAGTGTATTTTTATCATAAAGAAACTTAATCTTAATTCCAGAAGATAGCTATGTCTTTAAAATTTGTAACTATAGACAAATAGCAAGTACTACAATAGTTCAATTATATTTGTATTAAACTGTGTCTCCAATTTGCCATTCATTGTTTAGACAGTTTGAGAAATTCAGTAATATCTAGTCGAATTTTCTTCTTTTGAAATGAAGTAAAAATATATCAGGAATGTCAACATAGCCTATCGGGAATGTCAACACAGTAATACCCTGAAAATTTTGAGTTGTACATGATTCTGGGTTAAATATTTGCATGTTGGCCCTCAAAATTATTGCCAAAAACTGCTTAAAGATATTTAGATTAAACCTGTGATAGGCTGGAAATTAAAAGGTATAACATGTTCTTGGTCTGAGGCAAATATTTAATGGCTTTACCTTTACAAATGTGTCAGCATGGAACTTGCCATAGCTGTAAATTAAAGGTGACATGCGATATGGACTTTGCGTGCAAAATACCCTTCTGCCAATTAATACCTTACCTGTTAAGTGTTAGTAAATGCTAATTTTAAATGAATTTAGGGTCTTGTACATTTGTATCGATAAATGTGTCAAAGTGATGCAAGTTCTTGATAAGCGTACCAACTTCACTGCACTAGAAACAAAAGCTAGTAAAGAAAGCTTATAAAGCAGTGAGATAAAATATCAGCTTTGCCTCAGTAACCCATCAGGAATGGGTCTCTTGTTTGAATATGAGTTATCTAAAGGTTTGTGATACATGTCACAGCCTTTACTCTTATTTACTTAATTCGATATGTTTGCTGTGTTGCCAATTTTTGAAATTAAAAAAAGGATCAATATGTGGGAAGAAAACAAATATTTCTCCCTGGTTGCTGCTTTGTTGTTGCATCTGTTCTTTTTCTTTATTATTTTGCTTATTGAATAAAGGGAAATTATTAATTTTTTGTGCACTTCTCTGACATTTCTGGGAAGTTATCTGTAGATGATGGTGGATAAAAATATTTATCATAACATAATAGGTAGCATTATTTTAAATATGTACCCAAAACTAGTGGAAAGTTTATCTTAATAATCAGAGCTTTTTTGTTATGACTGTATCAATTATTAATTATGTAAAACTATTTATAATTTGATTTTTACCTATAGACATTTTATGACATTCTATTAAATATGATGTATTTGGTTTAAATTAAAAAACCCAAATAATGAATTTAATTGCTGAATATTTAAAATGTATAACTAAATTAGAATTGGGCCATCAGGACGTATATTGCTTTTCTACGTCACTACCTGAAACGCTACACATATTTTACCATATTTTTAGCACAAAAATCTTTACTTGAATATGATCCATTCTCGATTTGCTTCCCTTTCCAAATTAAAGCCAAAGCAATGATTTATAAACTCACAAATGATCATGCCACTCCCCTATTTAAAATCACTTAATGTCTTTGAAAGTTGTTAGCATACAGGTCAAAAGTTTTGCCCTATAGGTGAAGGTCCTCCAGTATCTCGCTACTTTCGTGTTGTTTTACTCCACCCCTTTGTATTCCAGCTACACTGGCCTTTCACTTGTATTTGCCACAGTCTTTCCTCACTCAGGAAACCACTGGCACTGTTCCGTCTGTCTAGACCCTCCCATCCACTAGTCCCAATGGCATCCTCTAGCGAATCATATCTCACTCCTTCTTCTGATTTTAGATGTTAGTTCCTAAAGAAGCTCTCACAGATTCTGCTATCTACACATACCCTCTTCTATCTCAATTAAATCCCTCTGACATATGCTCTTGTAATTTTCTCTTGGCCCATAATACAGTTATTTAAATTAAATATTTATTTGTATTTTTACTTCCACTTCCACCTCCAGTATCTATTATAGTGTTATACACAGTCAGTATTAAATAAATGTGTTGGCAAATGTGTTGATTATTTAAATAAGTGGATTGAAATTGTTCAAAGTAATATCCTATAATCTCTGTTAAAGTTGAAAAAGTTTTTATAAATAGTTGTCTTTTTCTAAACTATTTTATTTTTACTCATCTAACTTGCTTTTTTGAAGATTCTTTTTTCCATTGAAAATTGCATTTGATATTTTTAATGAAGATTAGCTAAAGTGCTTTGATTCAGAGGAGAAGCAGTCATAGATTTTTATGTAAAAGATACAAAAAGAAATGACTAGCCCTCCATACTATGCCGCCTTGATTTCTACATGTTGTCAATTAAATTTCTTCAGTTAATGCATGTATGGGTAGAAGTATTTGTGCTCTAGACTGATAATTCTCAAGTTGAAATACGTGTTGCCTTAGGAATCCCTCTTCCCCACTCAGCCTAAGGTTAACTTTGCTTATTGATGAAAATCATTATTACTATGGTAGTAATACCACTTTCACCCTTGCTGCCACAGCTGCTGCCTGTTCTATTGCCTTAAAGCTTTCAAAGCATAACATAATGGTAGCTACCCAGAAAATAGGCTGAACTATTTAGGGGAGTAAGCATTTAATTGAGGTTTTCTTCTTCACTGAAATATATCAATTAAAGCAACATTTTAAAAAAGATAATTTCTAAAAAAAAAAAAAAATCAGACAGCTGTCAAGGAAATTTTATGCCAAAATATTTTCTCAGTGATTTTTCCATTTGCAGGTATCACCATTCTACTTTCTTCCAAAACAAAGGAGACTTGAATCTATTTTGATTCGGTAAAAATGGTCATTTTCTCTATGATACAATGACAATTATTTCTTACCATTGATAAACATAATTTAGATGACAATGCTTTAATAAGGTTTCTATCCCTTGATACCATCCATTTTTGCTAATGTCCTTAGCCCACGAGATTTTTAGAGTTTTCACCAAGCTCTCATCTGTCAGAGATACATGATGAGATTTATATGTAAAAATTCCATTAATATTAATGGGATTAGCTCTCATAAATCTGATGTTAGTGCTGATAGAGTAGATTCTGGAAACAGTAAAATTCTTTATATTAATTAGAGAGCAAATTGGGTTACTTTGTCAAGTTTATAAATACGTAAAATAGTTAAGTAGTGAAGTAATTTAATATGACTAGTCAAAGTCACAAAAAATTCTAATAATTATGATAATAAAGAATTTCAAACAATTACCATTTTTGTTCTGACAACTCTCTTTTTCTTCCAAGCAAACTGCCGCATAGCGCACTTTGCAATAGAGAGTCAGTATGGCCCGCCTGGATGTTGTGCAGAGGACTGGTTATTGCTGAAGAGTCTATGTGCAGGTTACTGCAAATAGATACAGACGCTATTGCAACTACCATCTCCTGCTCAATCCTACTCAACTTTGGAGATCATTTTTCTGAGACAATCCCTTGAATTGTAGGCACACTTTCCTGAGAAAATTTGCTCTTGCTGCTTCCAGGTGTCATGGGGCTACTATAAGCCTAACAGTCATAGGTACAACAATTTCCTTGCTGTTTCTTCTTCATGTGAAATCTTCCTTGGCTACTTGAAATCATCAATTCTGAGTTTCACATCTGTACGTATTCTTGTTTGATGCTGATTTTTTCTTTCTGCACAATTCAGATGATTTTCTCCGGGAAGATAATGAATATGTATCTGAACAACAACTGTAATGGTGGTCATTTATTTATCATTGCTTATTTATTATTTTTCAACAAGCATTTGTTGAGCATCTATTATTTATCAGCAAATGTCAGAGATGTAAAACTAAATTTCTCTCTGCCCTAAAGGAATTACAAACTAGAAAGGAAAATAGACTGTCTATATACATAGTCTAGATATGATTATGTACATATGTACAACATATTGTAGATTATTAAGTACAACACATTGTAGAAACACAGAAAAGAATAATTACCTGAACTTTTGATGCAGAGAACATAAACAATCTGGAGAAAGTGGCAATAGTCAAAAAATGAATCCTTATGTATTCCTGTGTTCTTATCAACTGGTTCTTAGCAAAGAACCAGTAAATAAAGATTTTAAAATCTGTTCCATTGGTCTATATCTCTGTTTTGGTACCTGTACCATGCTGTTTTGGTTACTGCAGCCTTGTAGTATAGTTTGAAGTCAAGTAGCGTGATCCCTCCAGCTTTGTTCTTTTGGCTTAGGATTGACTTGGCAATGTGGGCTCTTTTTTGGTTCCATATGAACTTTAAAGTAGTTTTTTCCAATTCTGTGAAGAAAGTCATTGGTAGCTTGATGGGGATGGCATTGAATCTATAAATTACCTTGGGCAGTATGGCCATTTTCATGATATTGATTCTTCCAACCCATGAGCATGGAATGTTCTTCCATTTGTTTGTATCCTCTTTTATTTCATTGAGCAGTGATTTGTAGTTCTCCTTGAAGAGGTCCTTCACATCCATTGCAAGCTGGATTCCTAGCTGTTTTATGCTCTTTGAAGCAATTGTGAATGGGAGTTCACTTGTGATTTGGCTCTCTGTTTGTCTGTTCTTGGTGTATAAGAATGCTTGTGATTTTTTCACATTGATTTTGTATCCTGAGACTTTGCTGAAGTTGCCTATCAGCTTAACGAGGTTTTGGGCTACACGATGGGGTTTTCTAGATATACAATCATGTCATCTGCAAACAGGGACAATTTGACTTCCTCTTTTCCTAATTGAATACCCTTTCTTTCTCCTGCCTGATTGCCCTGGCCAGAATTTCCAACACTATGTTGAATAAGAGTGGTGAGGGAAGGCATCCCTGTCTTGTGCCAGTCTTCAAAGGGAATGCATCCAGTTTTTGCCCATTCAGTATGATATTGGCTGTGGGTTTGTCATAAATAGCTCTTATTATTTTAAGATACATCCATCAATACCTAATTTATTGAGAGTTTTTAGCATGAAGGGTTGTTGAATTTTGTCAAAGGCCTTTTCTGCATCTATCGAAATAATCATGTAGTTTTTGTCATTGATTCCGTTTATATGCTGGATTATATTTATTGATTTGCATATGTTGAACCAGCCTTGCATCCCAGGGATGAAGCCCACTTGATCATGGTGGATAAGCTTTTTGATGTGCTGCTGGATTTGGTTTGCCAGTATTTTATTGAGGATTTTTGCATCGATCTTCATCAGGGATATTGGTCTAAAATTCTCTGTTTTTGTTTGTGTCTCTGCCACGCTTTGGTATCAGGACGATGCTGGCTTCGTAAAATGTGTTAGGGAGGATTCCCTCTTTTTCTATCGATTGGAATAGTTTCAGAAGGAATGGTACCAGCTCCTCCTTGTACCTCTGGTAGAATTCGGCTGTGAATCCATCAGGTCCTGGACTTTTTTTGGTTGGTAAGCTATTAATTATTGCCGCAATTTCAGAGCCTGTTATTGGTCTATTCAGAGATTCAACTTCTTCCTGGTTTAGTCTTGGGAGAGTGTATGTGTCCAGGAATTTATCCATTTTTTCTAGATTTTCTAGTTTATTCACATAGAGGTGTTTATAGTATTCTCTGATGGTAGTTTGTATTTCTGTGGGATTGCTGGTGATATCCCCTTTATCATTTTTTATTGTATCTATTTGATTCTTCTCTCTTCTTCTTTATTAGTCTTGATAGCGGTCTATCAATTTTGCTTATCTTTTGAAAAAACCAGCTCCTGGATTCATTGATTTTTTGAAGGGTTTTTCGTGTCTCTGTCTCCTTCAGTTCTACTCTGATGTTAGTTATTTCTTGTCTTCTTCTAGCTTTTGAATGTGTTTGCTCTTGCTTTTCTAGTTCTTTTAATTGTGATGTTAGGGTGTCAATTTTAGATCTTTCCCGCTTTCTCTTTTGGGCATTTAGTGCTATAAATTTCCCTCTACACACTGCTTTGAATGTGTGCCAGAGATTCTGGTATGTTGTGTCTTTGTTCTCATTGGTTTCGAAGAACATCTTTATTTCTGCCTTCATTTCGTTATGTACCCAGTAGTCATTCAGGAGCAGGTTGTTCAGTTTCCATGTAGTTGAGTGGTTTTGAGTGAGTTTCTTAATCCTGAGTTCTAGTTTGATTGCACTGTATTCTGGGAGACAGTTTGTTTCAATTTCTATTCTTTTCCATTTGCTGAGGAGTGCTTTACTTCCAACTATGTGGTCAATTTTGCAATACGTGTGGTGTGGTGCTGAAAAGAATGTATATTCTGTTGATTTGGGGTGGAGAGTTCTGTAGATGTCTATTAGGTCAGCTCGGTGCAGAGCTGAGTTCAAATCCTGGATATCCTTTTTAACTTTCTGTCTCATTGATCTGTCTAATGTTGATAGTGGGGTGTTAAAGTGTCCCATTATTATTGGGTGCGGGTGTAAATCTCTTTTTAGGTCTCTAAGGACTTGCTTTATGAATCTGGGTGCTCCTGTATTGGGTGCATATATATTTAGGATAGTTAGCTCTTCTTGTTGAATTGATCCCTTTACCATTATGTAATGGCCTTCTTTGTCTCTTTTGATCTTTGTTAGTTTAAAGTCTGTTTTATCAGAGACTAGGATTGCAACCTGTGCCTTTTTTGTTTTCTATTTGCTTGGTAGATCTTCCTCCATCCCTTCATTTTGAGCCTATGTGTGTCTCTGCATGTGAGGTGGGTTTCCTGGATATAGCACACTGATGGTTCTTGACTCTTTGTCCAATTTGCCAGTCTGTGTCTTTTAATTGGAGCATTTAGCCTATTTTCATTTAAGGTTAATATTGTTATGTGTGAATTTGATCCTGTCATTATGATGTTAGCTGGTTATTTTGCTCGTTAGTTGATGCAGTGTCTTTCTAGCCTCGATGGTCTTTACAATTTGGCATGTTTTTGCAGTGGCTGGTACCAGTTGTTCCTTTCCATGTTTAGTGCTTCCTTCAGGAGCTCTTTTAGGGCAGTCCTGGTTTTGACAAAATCTCTCAGCATTTGCTTGTCTGTAAAGTATTATTTCTCCTTCACTTATGAAGCTTAGTTTGGCTGGATATGAAATTCTGGGTTTCAAATTCTTTTCTTTAAGAATGTTGAATATTGGCCTCCACCCTCTTCTGGCTTGTAGAGTTTCTGCCAAGAGATCAGCTGTTAGTCTGATGGGCTTCCCTTTGTGGGTAACCCGACCTTTCTCTCTGGCTGTCCTTAACATTTTTCCTCCATTTAAACTTTGGTGAATCTGACAATTATGTGTCTTGGAGTTGCTCTTCTCGAGGAGTATCTTTGTGGCATTCTGTGTATGTCCTGAATTTGAATGTTGGCCTGCCTTGCTAGCTTGGTGAAGTTCTCCTGGATAATGTCCTGGAGTGTTTTCCAACTTGGTACCATTCTCCCCGTCACTTTCAGGTACACCAATGAGACGTAGATTTGGTCTTTTCACATAGTCCCATATTTCTTGGAGGCATTGTTCATTTCTTTTTATTCTTTTTTCTCTAAATTTCTCCTCTTGCTTCATTTCATTCATTTGATTTTCCATCACTGATACCCTTTCTTCCAGTTGATCGAATCAGCTACTGAGGCTTGTGCATTCATCACGTAGTTCTTGGGCCTTGGTTTTCAGCTCCATCCAGTCCTTTAAGGACTTCTCTGCATGGCTTATTCTAGTTAGCCATTCGTCTAATTTTTTTAAAGGTTTTTAACTTCTTTGCTATGGCTTCGAACTTCCTCCTTTAGCTCAGGGTAGTTTGATCATCTGAAGCCTTCTTCTCTCAATTCGTCAAAGTCATTCTCCGTCCAGCTTTGTTCCGTTGGTGGTGAGGACCTGTGTTCCTTTGGAGGAGGAGATGTGCTCTGATTTTTAGAATTTCCAGTTTTTCTGCTCTGTTTTTTCCCCATCTTTGTGGTTTTATCTACATTTGGTCTTTGATGATGGTGACGTACAGATGGGGTTTTGGTGTAGATGTCCTTTATGTTTGTTAGTTTTCTTGCTAACAGTCAGGACCCTCAGCTGCAGGTCTGTTGGAGTTTGCTGGAGGTCCACTCCAGACCCTGTTTGCCTGGGTGTGAGCAGCAGAGGCTGCAGAACAGCAGATATTGGTGAACAGGAAATATTGCTGCCTGATCATTCCTATGGAAGTTTTGTCTCAGAGGAGTACCCGGCTGTGTGAAGTGTCAGTCTGCCCTACTGGGGAGTGCCTCCCGGTTAGGCAACTCAGGGGTCAGGGACCCACCTGGGGAGGCAGTCTGTCCGTTCTCAGCTGTGTGCTGGGAGAACCACTACTCTCTTCAAAGCTTTCAGACAGGGACATTTAAGTCTGCAGAGTTTTCTACTGCCTTTTGTTTGGCTATGCCATGCCCCCAGAGGTGGAGTCTACAGAGGCAGGCAGGCCTCCTTGAGCTGCAGTGGGCTCCACCCAGTTCGAGCTTCCCAGCTGCTTTGTTTACCTACTCAAGCCTTGGCAATGGTTGGCGCCCTTCCCCCAGCCTCGCTGCCACCTTAGTGTTTGATCTCAGACTGCTGTGCTAGCAATGAGTGAGGCTCTGTGGGTGTAGGACCCTCTGAGCCAGGCACAGGATATAATCTCCTGGTGTGCCCTTTGCTAAGACCATTGGAAAAGTGCAGTATTAGGGTGGGAGTGACCCGATTTTCCAGGTGCCATCTGTCACCCCTTTCTTTGACTAGGAAAGGGAATTCCCTGACCCCTTGCGCTTTCTGGGTGCCTGCTTCAGCTCATGCTTGGTGCACTGCACCCACTGTCCTGCACCCGCTTTCTGACACTCCCCAGTGAGATGAACCTAGTACCTCAGTTGGAAATGCAGAAATCACCCGTCTTCTGCATCGCTCACACTGGGAGCTGTAGACTGGAGCTGTCCTTATTTGGCCATCTTGGCTCCTCCCCCTCTCTGAATAGGTTTCAAATTTTTAGATAAACAGTAACTGAAAAGCCTCAAGAATAATAATAACCAGGCAGCATGAAACACGAATATTTCAATCAAGGGATTTGGAGGGCTTTCTGGCTATGGTTAAGAATGAGAAGAAGTAGAAAAAGGGATCAAAGAACTCAGCAAAACATAAATGACAAACGTGAAGGTATAATGTGACATAGTTTCTTTTTAACTGTGCACAAAACCTCTCTCCCTTGTATCTCGGGGATACCTTTCACTCTTATAACTAGTGTGGTCTGGTGCTCAGATCTCTTTCCCAGCACCACCTTGAGATCAGAGATGGCATAAATATACCTTGAAGTAGTAAATATAGGCTATAAACAGGAACACGATCGGTACCTGAAACTTTCTCTATTAACCTGAAGTCGTCGGAATGAGAAAATAAGCAGATAGAAATTCCCATTTCTGCTCTGTCTCAATCACGCAATCACAGACAATGCACAAGATATGCAAGAGAAGACTCACATTACACACCACTGTTATCCAAGAGTATAGAGCTGGAAACGAGTACAAAAATGCCAACAATGACAGATGCTGCCAAATGCAAAGTGAACAGTTAGAGCCAATTGGGAAAACTATTTTATTTTATTTTGCTACATGCTCAAGGTTTGATTTCCGTTTTCCCTCTTTCAGATTGTCATTTTGCCTATGAAGTTTTTCATTAAACTTTCAGCTGACAGGCAAGTGATAGTCTTCAAACCTCGAATTAGTTCAGCAATAAGAATCCTTGCTTGAGGCTCTATCTGCACTTGGGAGGCAGAATAGTGTCAAGGAAGAGGGCTGCCAGAGGGAAGTTTTAGAGGTGGGAGCAGATTATAGATCCAGAACTCTCTCCTAGTACTTTCCCTCCACCCTAGCCCTTCCATTCAGTCTTAGTGCACTTATTTAAGCAGTCTTGCCCTCTTGGAATTCAGGCTGAAGTAAAACAGGCAAGCATTGAAACTGACACAAAGAACAGCATCACCGGCCATGAGTTTGTTGAAATAACAAATCAGTTTTGAGACCCAATACCTGCATTTTTTAAAAGTTTACCAAATCTATTTATTGCACCAAATTTATAGGTTACTTACGATAACCCTCAGTGGACTGACCACATTGTTTTTCTTCCTTTGATTTTGTTTTTCCTAAGTGTGCTAATGGTCTCATTTCATTTATATACATTATGTACTAAAAACATTCCCTTTAAAAATGTTTTTGGAAACTTAAAAGCAGATAAAATGAAAATTTGCTTGGGTTATTTTTCTTCACCAAATAATGCAGTTAAGAAATTTCCATTTCTTAAATATTAAATAAATAACATATTTAAGAAATGGAAATTTTGCTTTAAAAGAGTAGAGTAAGAAAAATCCATGCAAGGTGTGAACTTGTTACTTAGGGAAAACTAGATTAAGGCTTTAAAACTAAGGAACAGACACAATAAATGTAATCATTTAGAAGACATTCTATTTGTTTTCTCTGTATTATGTTAATTAATGTTATGAAGACAGTGCCTCTAGGCAGAAGGTGCCACTGAAACAATCCAGTCTGCTCAAGGATTTAAAATCATTGTCAAATTTCTGCATTCCTGGGATGTAGCTAAATTTCTCAGAGAATCCATGAATATTCTCAGATGAGTTTCAATATATGAAGTGACTCTAAATTAATGAAAATTGAATGGGGGCTGGAGTTTCTCCTCAAAGCCTAATGTTTAGAATTTTAATCTACCATACTCAGTCAGCCCTAATTAGAGGACTTCAACATTATGCAGACATCTATCACCATGATATGACTCTGGGGAGGCATGTGTGTGTAATTAATCACCATGAATACCTGCTGTCCTCTTTTCCCTTGTGGAGATTAGAGGGGAGAGAGAGGGCTAGAGTCACCACGTTTGTGTAAACAACTCTGAATCCTATTCAATTATTTTACTTTCTTAGAAGAGCCTTGTTTTAAAAAGTCACTAATGTTCATTTGTTCATTCTTTTTTTATATATATATTTTCATGGGCAATTTTATCTCCTCACCTGAAAGCAACAGAGCTGCTTCGTTGGGAGGAGGGGAAGAACTTTACTGTCTTATGAAGACTGTGTTTTTCCCTCTCAAAGGACAAAGTTCCTCCATGTGAATCCCCAGTGCCCATCCATGAAACATCTGGCTTGTCTTTGGAGATTTCCACCCAAAGAACTGAGAGAGTCTGACCTTTCTTAACTCACAGATAATGACAAGGCTGCCAAACATGTGTTGTCTCATAATTGCTTTTACAGATCTATGCCATGAGGTATGATTAAAGACAAGCAGAAGGGTTATTAGAAGATAAAAGAAAGATAATGCCTTATTTATGGAAATCATTTAGAATTGTGTAGCAACTATGGTGTAAACCACAAATACAGTCAGAAAGTAAGCATTAATGAACTTTAAATATTGAAGAATATTTTTCTGCTGGTCTATCAACAATTTGAATGCAAGAGGCACCTTTTGCGTATTAAATGCTGAGATTTTTACTCTCTTGGACAGCAGTGAGGAAAGGAATAGGAATTGTCCTAAAATAGCAAAGACTAATAGAATAAAGGGGGCTGTTGTCTTCAGTTCCCCAAGGGAATTGTGTGCTCTGAGTTATCCCAAATGTGTGTCTCATTTACAATTGCAACTTCAAAAATTTCTTCATCAAGCACATCAGAGTAGGCAGAAAGAACATAAGTCACTGGGCCCAAGTCTCAAAAACCACTGGAAGTGTTAGTGAACCATAAAAATGATCAGACTGAAGCAAATACTGGCCTTGGGACAAAATTAGCTTTCATGGTAATACTGTTTATTGATAAAGCAATGTACCTTAAAGACATAATATTGAAGTTTTTTATGCCTTTAGATCAAAGACAAGCCAAGGGGTTCTGATAGCTCTGAGGAGCAGCTGGAGAAAGTGTGTATGTGAGAACAGAAACAAAAAGCCCTCGAATTAAACAGCCCCACAGTGAATGTAGCCAGAGGAAATGTAAATCAGAAATGGTTTAAAGTTGAAAGCAATGGTAGCAGAAACAGAAAACTGGGAACATGAGCTGCGCATTAGAATTTTGACTTAAATAAACAAAGAGAGAATTGAATGAGTCTTCCCATGCAAAGAAAGGCAAACACAAAATTTTAGAAAAGAATTTAAAATTCAGACAGAGGTTAGGGCTGGTGTTATGCTCCCACCTATTTGAAACAAGGTGAATTCCTGAATTTCTCACTTAGGGTGTAGATATTACCAAGACTCTAGACATTGTAATTTTGGCAATTTAGGATCCAAGAGACAAATCTGAGAAGAAAAAACGTAGCCCGGCTCATACAATCTTGAAAAATTTTATTTAATTCCTGGTTCTGACAATTATTAGGGAAGCAGATGGTGAGTCATTCAAAGTTTGCCTCAGACAGGGCAATATTTGAGAAGATTGTATCAATTTTTATAGATTTTAAATATTCTAGTTTCTCTAATCAACTGCTCTTATTTCAGTCTTTCCGCAACTCATATTACATAATGATCAGGAACAAATATGGCAAGAAAATTTCTATTTCGGGGAGACTTTATCTTCTTTCTTTTTGGCTTATAATATTCCTGAAATTGCTCCAGATACTCAAGGGTGTTGATTCTTTTCCTACCATATTGCCTATCAAAGATCTCATTATAGACTTTTTTTCCTAATAACCAATGATACAAGATCCCAGCTCCTAACCAAGTGAAAGAAGAAAATGCAATTTGATTTATGAAACATAGCAAAAGACCAAAAGAGAACTACTATGTTAAGAAGAAAAGAAACAGACAAAACAAAAACCCCAAAATTGTTTATTAAACTCAGTTAAATGTATTAAATTAGTCATCATGGCTTTTTGTCAAAGCTCCAAATGAAGGAGACCCATCTTTGCATAGTTAAAACCCTTAACCCAGATGAAAGTGACATTTAACTTGATGGTAAAGCTATTTGTTAATATAGTCACCATTTGGACAAGATTGTCTCTGATTCGCATATTTCCAAATGACTTATTTTACAATAGGTTGCCTTTTTCCTTATCTGCTTTGCACTAGAGAACAGGCAAAAAGTAACATTTGCCTCACGTTAGTGCTCTAAATGAGGATGTGCTCCTTCAGAGCGGGTCAGTAAGTTACGTCAAGCAATGAGCACATGAGTTCTCATACCCTGGGTTTATAGCTCTTATAATAATTTGAATAGAATACTTTCATTTTACAGTAGCAAAAAAAGTTGCAGATTTTACTAGAAGTTTGCTTCTTAAAACATGATTAATCTGAATTCAGGTGTACGCCAAGTATCTAGCAGAAGTGGGGATGATCAAATTTGTGCAAAACCATTAAAATGAAGACATGTGCCAAATTTTGTGATCTGTCTTTTAAAGCAATTTCTCATTTGAATTTCCAGAAAGGATTTAGCAAGACTTAATTCCAAAAGGTGTGCTTTGTGGAAAAAAAAATGTAACAAAGAAACAAAGGAATTAAGTGATGATGAGAAATAATATGTCCTTAGAGTGGAAAAAACGTAAGATGAAAATTGTGTTATAAAGTACCTGATAAAATATTATAGAATTATTAATTTTTGCTTTGAAACAACAAAAGGCTAGAATCGACTCTCTTCTTTGTAGAAAATTAGTCCATTTATTATTTCTAACTAAAGGCAGCAAAAGAAAAAGAAAAAGAAAATGGGGATAGCAAGAATGATATCAGCAGTGCTAAGGTAGCATTTTGTGAAGTGAGGCAGAGGAAAGACAGTACCTCACTGCCGGCCCCTTAAAGACAAAAGCATTAAAAAAGAGAATGAATTAGCATGGCTGAAAGCAATGTATTTATTTATTTTTTGTGGAGTACTGCTGTTTTAGGTTACCCTTTCTTTTTTTGTTTTTTGTTTTTTTGTTTTGAGATGGAGTCTTGCTCTGTCACCCAGGCTGGAGTGCAGTGGCACAATCTTGGCTTACTGCAAGCGCTGCCTCCCAGGTTCAAGTGATTCTCCTGCATCAGCCTCCTGAGTAGCTGGGATTACAGGTGCACACCACCATGCCCGGCTAATTTTTGTATTTTTAGTAGAGACAGGGTTTCACCATGTTGATCAGGCTGGTTGCGAACTCCTGACCTCGTGATCTGCCTGCCTCGGCCTCCCAAAATGCTGGGATTACAGGCGTGAGCCACCACACCCAGCCTTAGGTTACGCTTTCATTGAACAGTGCTGACTCATCAGCTTGAAGAAATCATTAAATTCAATGCCAGGTATAATGTCATGCTGTTTGTGGGAGCTCAGTAAACATTAATCAAGGGAGCTTATGAGAATTCACAAAGCAGAAAAATAGTATTACCTAAACACTTGTAAAACACGATAGAAATTGTAGTAGCTCTGGCATTTAAAATGTGGGCTAAAATATTTAATAAAATATTTGGCTGTCTTTCTTACTTTGGCGACCTTGTTTCTAGGGCAGGTTGACTCCTTTGACAAGTGGATAATTCCATCTTGAATTTCTAATAATTTTAACTTGTAAAGTTTTCTTAAGAAAAAAATCAGAAGAAACTAAAGTATCAATAGTTGTCTATCTTATTTATTGTTAAATATGTTTAACACGTTTCTTAATAATAAAAATGATATTAGTAACCCTCAGCACAAAAATTGCAATTATTGGATATAAAACTTTAACATTTCCACAGTTATACATTTCATTAATTTAGTAAATAAATAGTGGTGCTTACTATGAGCCAGGTTATCAAAAAAAACAATGAACACCACTCCTGTTAATTATTAAAGTTATTGTTACTTACCTGGTGACAAAGTTTGCACACAAATGTACACAATTAATATGGTAGTGAGGTAGGGAAGAGGGTGGGGGAGGAACAGCTCCCGTAGGAGAATGGAAAGAAAGGAAGGTAACATTCAGACACGTTTTGGGTATTTTTCTACACTTCATTTACTCTTCAACCTTCCCATCGCCCCTCCAAGGTTTTTTTCCTAACTGAAAAACCTTTGGCTTGAAATTACATAATTCTCTTAGCTGTTACGGTATGTAGCTAGTATTTGAAGTTACGTCTATTTTACTTCTGATTTTATATTTTTAACCGTATTGCCTTGGGATCTAGGGGAAATACTCCTGCTATCATATTCCAGTGGTATATGATTCCTAGCTATAAGACAGACTAACGATTCCAAGAACCCGTAACACCATTTTGAACTAATGGCTCACTTTGTTCTGTGATGCAATCGTTACAAATCCTATTATTTGCCATTGTTCATGCTGGGAAATATTTATCATTTCTAGAACCAAGTTCCTGAGTTTATGAATAATTGCCTGCCCTCTAACTTGCTTACTATCTTGGACATGCCCTAATCTGATTTTATCTGTCATCTTTCATCCCCTTAGTGAGCGCCCAGACTACAGTGCAGTGCCCTTGGTAGTAACACTGAATCAGATGATATATGGAATTAAAAATGCATGTATCATCCATCTTTTTCTTCTGTGCTCCTCCTGATGTTAACTAAAATTTCACTTTCTGTAAAGGTTAATGCTTTGCCTGCATCCCACAAATCTAGGTAGTGGCAAGATATACACCACTTTCAAAAGCTTTATTTTAAACACTTCACTTTCCTACCACCATTTCTTATTGGTTCAGTTGATGTGTTCTACTGTATCTATTTTCTTTATTCATCAGAACACTCTTGAGTGCACTTCCATCTTCATTCAATTTGGATTTATTTACCTATCATTAATTTTATTGACTCCATTGAAAACATTCACAATTCTTTTGCCCACTTAGCCTCTGTCATCCTTGAACACAGGGTATTCCATCTCTGCCTATGCCATCAAGCTGTTGGTTGTAGCTGGGAGAAAATATCACAAGCATAATAATCAATTTCAGTATTAATTCACAATTACAAATACAAATAAAGCACACTGCCAAGGAAATCTACAATTTTTTTTCTCTTTTTCTTTTTCTTCTTTTTTTTTTTGAGACAGAGTCTCACTCTGTCACCCAGGCTGGAGTGCAGTGGTGCGATCTCGGCTCACTGCAACCTCTCCCTCCCGTGTTCAAGCAAGTCTCGTGACTCAGCCATCTGAGTAGCTGGGACTACAGGCAAGAGCCACCACGCCCTGCTAATTTTTTGTATTTTTAGTAGAGACGGGGTGTCACTATGTTGGTCAGAGTGGTCTCGAACTCCTGACCTCAAATAATGCACCCTCTTCTACTATATTTCCATTAGTATATTTTCGTTTATCTTCCAAGTTCTTTCCACCTCCTTTCTCCAGCACCCTTGGCTCTCAGATAATGATTTCACTTCATATTTCATTGAGAAAATATAATCTAACACAGAACAAAAACTGTTTTATCAACCAATACGTCAATAATCCAATAAAAATTTTTATTCCTCATGTGTCTATTATCTTATCCTCTTAATCTTATCAAAGTCCTCTCTTGTCTTCTATTCTGAATGTTCATTTGACTTTACTCAAAATTTTACTCATTATTCATCACCTTCTTCTTCATCAAATTATCTGGATCCACTGGATTATAAGTATTAGCTGATCTAGTGCCTCCTACCAAAATAATTTTAACTCTATTTTCTAAAACCCAAAACAAAACAAAAATAAGTTCTTCCTACTTGATGCTACAACTGCTCCTGTGAGGGACATTCTCTATTCTTCTTCATAGAAAAATCCTCAAAGCATCTTTTACAATTTAATTTGTATCTCCGTTGTCTCACCTTCTATTTACTTGTCTACCATAATTATATTTTAGCTTTGTTATGACTACAGTTGCTCTGAATAATCAACTATCCTTTGTGTATAACAAGGAGTCTGTGTCTTCTACCAACATTCATAAAATGATGGCAGTCTGAATTTTTTTTTGTAAGTAGGTTAAAATCTCAGACCCTTCACAGCTCTTGACAGTTATTGGTATTTATCTGGTAGTCTATGGACTAAATAATGCTTTTTGTTTTCCATATCTATCTCCAGTTAACTCTTGTCATATCATTATGACATTTTTTGCATTCTACAGACCAAATCATATTAAAAGGAAATTCCGTAGTACTGTGTAAATATCTACCGCTCTTTATGTTTGTTTATCTATTCATTCATTCATTATGAAGAAGTCTGTAATTGAATGAGACACACGGTGGATTCTTATTTTAGGCCTTCAGATCAGCAAATAGAGTCTTATTTGCCCATAAATACATACATATTCCTTTAGGTATAACTTCTTATATAGATGAACTACATGCTGTGGCATACATAATTAATTGAATAAAAATATATATTGGAACAACTAATTGAATTTAAACAATAAACTGCTGGAAGTATATGCATTCAAATAAATATTTTCTGTTATGGAATGTAGGTGCTACAGAGGAAGGTACATTGTAATGACAGAAGTGACCACCCTAGATATTCAAAGTATATGATTGTCCTGAGAGTTAACTGGGAAGTTTACGTACAATAAATTTAACCATATGTGGGAGTGAACAATTAGATCCTGCATGTGTAGGAGGACCCAGAACTCAAATCACAACAATCTTAAAAGAGTTAAATTAGGGAAGCCGGATTTACACTTAAATCAAAATTTGATCAAGCATATGTCATGCCAAGCTTAGAGACTGAGGCTCACTTATCATTTGCAGCACACACAAAATGTTTACCCAATGCTTACTGTGTCAAGCATTGTGTATAAAATAATGAGCAAAACGGGTAAGATCCTTGACTTTCTGGAGCTCACATTTCAACAGACACTAAGTCATCACTTAAATTGATTTACAATCACGATTTTGACAAGTTCTATGAAGACAATACTCCAGTGTTATAAAAGAGACATAATTTAGTATCACATTAAGGAAGACCTCCATAGGACCTATTAGGTACATGAGGGTTGGACATAAGTGGAAAGCATGCACAGCAGTGAGGATGGTTTTGGAGAAGGGACTTTGGGCTACCTAGAACCCAGCATTTGGGTTCCTTTATTAAGGTTTCCCACAGTGAAGGATAATACTTGTGGCTAGGTAGCGAAAAGATACTTCTTAATATCCAGTAATTCCCTTTTTGATGATTGAGGTACTTGCCTTCAGTAACGAAACACAAATTCATATTTCCCGTTTGTTTAGTTTATAAAATGTTATTTGGATTATAATTTGACTTTATAAGTTACTAAGCTTTAGGAAAAAGGCACTAATCCACATTCTTACTGCGTTGCATTTTTATTATAAATTAGCATATTAACATTTAGGTTTTTTTGAGTGGTCTGGATGAGATTAGTTAATGTGTGTTTCACTCTGAGGTATACAGATTTTTAAAAAATGCCCTCCTGATGAGTCTATTATATTTGTCTTTACTAGATTCTTAACAGAGGTGAATTCATTAAGGTAAATTCTATCTTGTAGGGTGCAGGGACCAAGTTGAGTGGACAGAAAGATGTTTTCAGTTTGCACTCTCTTTTCTTAGATATGAAAAATTTATTTAAGGACTGATCTATAAGCGGTAATAGAACATTGAGCTATTCATGCCTGCTCAGTGGTCAGAAGTAAGTAAAAAGGTAACTGAATCAGTTATATTAGATAATATAAGTCCCTGTTTGATATCCAATATTACTTGTTTACTCTCCCTAATGGACATATTATGTATCTAGTTACAGCGTTATGAAATGAATATAAATTAGAAAATAGGTAGAAAAATAGATCCTATAGTTATTTTTAATATTTACAAATGACAATTATCAAATATAATAGATTAATGGCATATTAAGTGATATGAAAATAAAATTATTTCAGAAAATTATTAATAATGATAGTAAATATAAGGACAAACCAAACATTATTATAAATAAGTACAAAAGTGAATGTATAGATAAGAATCCCCTTCAGCAAATGTTCTAGTACCTTTGCCTTCTGACTGCTTGAAGAAATTTATACTGAACTTTTCTTTGGTGCTGTTACATTAGTGTATGTGTGTGTATGTGTGTTTGTGTTTTTTTAAGCTAGTATAACCTTTAACACATAGACTACATATTTTATATTACAAGTAAGTTAGCTACATATTAATATGTCCAGTCTTGCACTATTCATAGCACTGTATTCTCAAACTGGTGTCTCCTAATGACAAAAGAAATCATTAAAAATGGGAATTAGCTGGCTGGGCGTGGTGGCTCACGCTTGTAATCCCAGCACTTTGTGAGCCTGAAGTGGGCGGATCATGAGGTCAAGAGATCGAGACCATCCTGGCCAACATGGTGAAACACTGTCTCTACAAAAATACAAAAATTAGCTGGGCATAGTGGTGCGTGCCTGCAGTCCCAGATACCTGGGAGACTGAGGCAGGAGAATCACTTTAACTCGGGAGGTGGAAGTTGCAGTGAGCTGAGATCACACCATTGCACTCTAGCCTGAGCGACAGTGTGAGACTCTGTCTCAAAAAAAAAAAAAAAAAAAAAAAAGGAAATTAGCTAAGCCACAAATTGGCAACCAATGAATTTATCTCAAATAAAATCCTTAAAATCCATAAAGCTCTTTAGATGATGGATGTTGGAGGGCTTTTCTGACAAAGCCAAATGTGGTCGTGATGCAAGATATTTCCTTGACCCCTTCACAGGACTTGCAACAGGGGTGCCTCATTTATTCAACCCACCCCATGCAAACCCTTGCTGGAGGGAGCACACAGGTGAGCGAGTGCGGGAACCAGAGTGAGCAAGTGCGGGATCCGGCCAGCTGCTTTTGGGCACCAACAGGAGCAGACTCCCTGTGGGCCTTGTGGCAGCATCCAGGTGGGGGGGCCTGCAACTCGCAAAGCGTCAGAGGGCGTGTTACAGTGCTCTTTTAGCTCTGCCGTCTGTGGACGGGTTAAGTGCTAATAGCTCAGGGGCCCTTTGCCTTGCTGCATGGGATGGCTGCCTTCTGCCAGCGAGGGCAAAGAGCCAGTGTGACAGCTTTGTTTGGGTACCCGCACCCAGTATATCCAGAATTCCTGTCTGGTGCCCAACAGAAATGAGGTCATGTGCACAAAGTGAAGGCTGGTGAATGTAGAGAATTTTATTGAGTGATGAAAGCGGCTCTCAGTGGACAGGAAAGCTGGAAAGGGAACGGGAAGGGAAGGTCACTCTCCCGTGAAGTCAAGATGCCTCTGCCTCTTTTCTGAAGTCAAGTTGCCTCTCTCTAGCTGCCATCTCGGAAGTCAGTCACCTCTCTCCAATGCCCAGCTGTTTCTTCTTTCTGTCAGCTGAATCTGGGGTCTTTATAGGCACAGGATGGGGGGCAGGGTGGGCCATGGGTAGTTCAGGAAAAGGCAACATTCAAGCAGGAAAACAAGAATAGTTTTCACTTTGGGTCATGGGTTTCAGGCTTTTCGGCTTGAAGGTGGGGTTTTGCCAGACCCACCTCTAGAATTTCTCTGTCTCCTGCGTCTATCATTGTATCGGTAGTTATCTTTGCTTACTAGAATACATATTGTTAATACGGTTATCAACTGGGAAATTAAATCAAAGTTATTTAGCATTCATATAAATGCCCCCATAATAAGGAATGATTACTTAAGTTTAAATATTATTTTGCTGTTAAAGATACAAAAACTTTGGCCAGGCGCAGTGGCTCACGCCTGTGATCCTAGTACTTTGGGAGGCCAAGGCTGGCAGATCACCTGAGGCCGGGAATTTGAGACCAGCCTGACCAACATGGAGAAACCCCATCTCTACTAAAAATACAAAATTAGCCGGGCGTAGAGGTGCATGGCTGTAATTCCAGCTACTTGGGAGGCTGAGGCAGGAGAATCGCTGGAACCTGGGAGGCAGAGGGTGCGGTGAGCTGAGATCATGCTATTGCACTCCAGCATGGGCAATAAGAGCAAAAAAACCCTCCATCTCAAAAAGGAAAAAAAAAAAAGATACAAACTCTTTATCCATAATATTCTAAAATGATGTTAAACATTACATACAATTGTACACAATTCAATGTGAACTTATAGAAGTTAGTCAGATATAAAAATATCCTATAAGAAATAGCTTAAATATACAAATAAAAATTCCTATAAACTATGTGAAAAAATGCTTCTCTTTATGTTTACACGTTTAATACACAGGATTAAAATGTTAAAAATTGATTATTTCTATCATACAATGTTTTTAGATAGTATGGCTATACAGGAAGATTATTGATTATCCTGGTGAATCAAAACCAACATCATTTCCTCAAATTTATAAGGATGGCTTTGTGCTTATTTTCCCCCAGGTTTATGATATCCAAGTTCACACATTCAGTCCTTTTATGATGTCATTTCTCGGATGCATCTCCTATATTATAATTTGGATAGAGATTTTCCTTGTAATTACATCAAAGTTTACACTGTACTCAAAACCATGTAAAAATTATCTCTGACATGAAACATGAAGCTGTTGAAATATTGGGATGACTAAGACTTTCACCCAGAGAAAACAAAGTAATAGAATATTTTCACTGAATTTTGAATCCTACCCCTGATAAAGGCAATCACTTACTCCCTCTTATTAGTCACAGCTGTTTTTGTTACAAATGACAACACAGCTCAGTCTAGCCTCAGCACAAAAATAACTTATTGACTCAAAGAATGGCACTATCTTCAGGCATGGCTGGCTCCAGGAATTCAAAGAGCTGTAAGAACTCTTTATCTTTTATCCGTATTTCAATTCGGATTCACTCTCAGATAGACGTGGTCCAATACAGCAGCAAGTTTCCCAGGCAACTGTCAACTTACATGTTCCTTGGAGACTGACATGCAAGAAAAATGAAAGTATGTGTTTTGCCAAATAGCTTCAGTGCAAGACCCAGCCCAGATTCTTACTAACCCAGTTTGGATCATACACTGATTTATGGACTAATTACTTGTCTGTGAATGGAGAATTCTGACTGGTCAGATATGTATGTGCACACTATTGCCAGTGGGCCTTGGAAAATGTGTTGAGTCACACCAGAACCAGTCAATGATCAAAGTAATGGTAAATAGATCTGTGAAGAATAGGATACTGAGCAGACCAGAAATCAATACACCTGATCCTCCTGAGCCTGAATCTTCACATTAATTATTTTAAGAATATTTAGGTTACAGGATTTTATAAATTTATAATAAAACATATATTTAAATAAAACTTCAGAAGTTTCTTCTGCATTTAGTCATACCAGGTAAGGTAAATCATATTTCTCAAAATATTTAATTCATTTTAATTAATATTTTATATGCATGGGATGCCATGCATATAAAATATTACTGAAAGGCACTGAAAAGTGAGCTTCTGCAAATGTCTAAATTGAATAAAGGTAAACAATATTTGCTAAGAATCCACTATGATAAATATGTTAAGGGAATTTCAATAGGCATCCCAAGTAATAGCAATAATTATACTTATGAATTGAGGAGTAATTCTAAATCAGTGTTAAAATAATCCACTCAAGATTAGGGGACATAATTGAGTTTGTGGCTATTCAAATCTCCTGTTTTTTTCTTTTTTAGTCTCCTGCTATCCAGTGCTAGATTCTATATTCCTACTAATTTTGCTATATACTGATAGATACATTATCAAGTAGCTGAGAAAATGAGCTTGGAGATCACTGTGAATGGAGGCAAAATTAGCCATTTCTATTAACTGTTCCCTTAAATTTCTCAACTTCTCTCAGTAGCAGTTTAGATCAAATACATCTAGAACCCATCATCAATCCATTTAGCTACCTTCTTGCCAATGATACCACTTCCTTTGCCTTTGTGTCCAAACTCTAAATCAACCCAACCCTCAGACTTTTCTGAATCTGACCTTAAGAGCAATTACAAAGAAAACCACACAACCATGCAGACAGATGTCACTCTATGTGTAGACTTCTATCTGTACAAGGCCTTCAGAACTTACTGGATTTATTAGTTTACAGTTCCAGGGGTTAGAAGTCTGAAATGGGTTCACTGGGCTAAAATCAAGATGTCAGCAGAGCTGGGTTCCTTCTGGAGGCTTTAAAGGAGAAGATGTTTCCTTGCCTTTTCCAAATTCTGGAGGCTTCCTGGATTTCTGCACATATGATTCCCATTAGCAATCATATGACTCCAATCTCTACTTCTCTGCTTCTGTCTTCACATCTCCTCTGATTCTGAACACTTCTCTTATAAAAACCATTGTGATCACATTGAGCCCACACAGATAATCCAAGATAACCTTCCTATCTCAAGACACTGAATTTTATCACATCTGCAAAGTCAAATCTTCTATGCAAGGTAACATATTGACAGGTTTGGGGGTTAGAACCTAGACATCTTTGGGAGACCATTATTCAGTCTATTACACCTTTCTATCAGCATGTTGAAATGTTCATTGCTTTCCTATTCTCACTCCCTTAACTCACTTGAAATCAACTCATTTTTTAAACTCCTCAGAACCAATCTTCTTGAGCTGTCTAGAGAAATGTAGTTTTCCTCATCACCCTACATACACAGACACAGTACAGAAACCACTTCCACCAAGGCCACTGTGACTATTTTTAAATTACAAAAACCTCTTCAGTTCTTACACTTGACTCTTTAGTTGCATTTGCACTGTCGGTAACTCATTGCTTCTTAACACACATACATAGGCATCTATGACTTCTACTTTTCTGGTTTTCCACTTGTGTCTCTTGTTCTTTTACAGTTTACTTTCAGGATTTTTCTTCCTCTGCCTATTATTTTTATGTTAGTTTTTCTCTGGTTCTGTTCTTGGTCTTATTCTCTGCTGGCTGCACAAATCTCTCTAGGTTGGCTCAAAAACACTGTCATTGCAAATTCTTTTAAAAATACCAAACATTTTGTAGTTTCCGCATTTGGAATAAATCTCTTTTTAACTGCAGACTGTATGTACAACTGATCACTATAATTTTAATTAGATAGAGATAGCATTCTGATCCTATTCTACCCTCTCTGTTTCTTATGCTCAAACAAAAATCTGCAATCTCATTCTTGAATTTTCCTCTATATCCCCACCATCCAATTTGTCATAACTCTTCTGTGTTCTTTATTTTAAATACATCCTGTAGTGTTTTACTTTACTTCATTTTTACGGTCATGACCATGGTTCATGAAAAGGTTTTCTATCATCTGAATTATTTTCATCGCCTTCAGGCAAGTTTCCCTGCTTCAAATATGGCTTCCTTTCTAAGCTATGTTCTGTGATAAAGCCAGAGGGATTTTTCTAAAATGCCAATTACCTCTTCCCATTCTCATGCTTAAAATCTTTCATAGTTTTCCATTGCTGCTGGATAGGACCGGCTTCATGGGCATGGGACATGTGCAGTTGCACAGGATCCTGCTCTGAGAATGCTCTGCTCTACCATCTTAAAATTCTTAATACTTTTTCAACATGAAGCCCCATATTTTCATTTTGCACAGGGCCTCACAAATTATAGAGCCAGCCCTTTTTTAAATATTTGCCTATCTTAATTATAGAGCTGGCCCTGTTCTAACATTTAATTACTTGGCCTCTGTCCTTTGTCCCTTTATCCACTCAAGTTGCTCTTTCTGTCCAAATGCACACATACACACACACACAATCATGTACAACTCGACCATTTACACTCCATCTCCAATGCTTTATTGAGCTAATATTCAATCTGTAGATCTCTGTTTCAATATTAATTTCTGGAGGAAGCCTTTACACACACTATTTCATACCCAGTCCGAAGCACAGGGCATCTCTGCTTCTGTCTTGTGGCTCTCATTTAACTCTATGGTAACTGGTAATATGCTTTTCTGTATCTGCCAGTGTACGCTAAGTTACACGCAACTGTTAACTATTTTACCCATAGCGCATTATATATTTATTGTTATTAAGGATATTTATAAATACTTAGTTTCTGAAGGGTTAACAAGTAGTAATTTTCTTTCCCTTATTCAATAGAAGAAAACATGTAGATGTTAAGACCATCTACTTAATATGGATCTGTGGCAGCAAACATGATATAATTATTATATTTCTATTGATAAGTTTGTACACCTGCCAAAATTCAGAGACGCACTAGCATCTTGGGTTTTACTTGTGCAAATACTGCAAGAAAGGGAGTATTTTCACAGCTCAAATATTTTAAATTATATCATTTATTATTGACTGCTCTCTTGGTTGACTTTTACAGGGATGGTGTTTTTTAGTCATGCAAATGTTATTATTATTCTGATAAAGTAAGCCTATTGTTAGCTAAAATCCATGATGAAGACCAAAATAAGTGAAAAATGAAAGGTCAGTTTTCCTGTCTTACTATGATTGTCAAAGCAACCTCTTATTGGTACCATGTAAATAAAAGACTAGAGAAAATGATATTAGCATGAAAGCATACAGGCAGAGATATACTAAGGCCTTTGTGTAAACTAAATAACAGCATGGTACACAATGCTATAAAGGCACTAAAAAGTGAGCTTCTGCAAATGTCTAAATTGAATAAAGGTGGGAAACTCTTCCGCATCACAAAATTTTGTCAGAATGCCTAGTCTCAGTATGTCCTTCAAGGTATTGTACAATGGGATAGAACTGATTTGGCTACAGATATGCCCAGTTCTGTGGACTTTATTATCCATATTCACCGAGTGACAGCCTCATCATGATCATCATCACCATCATTCTCATGAAACGATATTGACTAAGAATCCACTAGGATAAAGATGTTAAGGGAATTGCAATAGGATAAAAATTAATAGTCTTCAAATTTTATTAATTTACAACTTTTAAAAATTATGCTAAGTGAAATGAGCCAGACACAGAAAAATACTGCATGATCTCACTTACACACAGGATCTTTTAAAAAGTCAAGTAGATTAAAACAGAGAGTAGACCAGCGGTTACCAGAGGCAGGGAGAGGGAGGAAATGAAAAGTCGGTCAAAGAATACAAATTTGTAGTTAGGTAGGATGACTAAATCTAGAGATCTAAGGCACAGCATGAGAACTATAGTTAGTAATATTCTATTGTATACTGAACAGTTGTTAAGATAATAGATTTCAGGTGCTCTTACTACACGAAGGGAAAGATAACTATACATTTGACTGTAGTATTAGTTATCATTTCATTATATATATGTATAATCTGAACATCATGTTATCCATTCTAAATATATACTATAAAAATAATTTTTTTAAAAAAATGAGCTATCAAGCCACAAAAAGACGTGGAGGATGCTTAAATACATACAACTAAGTGAAAGAAGCCAGTATGATGAGACTGTGCACTGTCTTAGTTCAACTACATGGCATCCTGGAAAAAATTAAAACTAGAAAGACAGAGTAAAAGAGCAGTGCTTTCCAGGGATTTGTAGGGAGCAGAGGAGATGCATAGGTGAAACATGGGGGATTTTTAGCCAGTGAATCTCTTCTGTATAATATAATGGTGGATACATAATATGTAGTATTTGTCAAAACCCACAGATCTGTACAACACAAAGTGCAGACCCTAATGTAAACTGAGAGCTTTAGTCAATAATAATAAATCAATATTTGTTCATCAATTATAGTAAATGTACCTGGTGCAAGGTATTAGTTACACGGAGATCTATGAGGCAGAAGGAGAAAGGAGTATATAAGAACTCTGTACTATTTGCTTGAGTTTCTGTAAACTTAATACTGCTATAAAAATAAAATCTATTAATTTAAAAAATATCCTAAATTGTATTCAAGGAGAGCTAAGGACCCTATTTAATACAGCATACAAATACATACTTTGCTTTCTTAAGACTTTTCTCATTTATATTTCCGCACAGTGAATTTGCCATATGTTCATCTAGCTGGATTAATGTAAGAACATTTCTCATAAAATGAGCAGAAATATTGGTAGATAAAAGCTTACAGATACTACGAGCCATAGTGAAACTATGAAAAATAATAAAACATAAAACCGATTGCAAAATAATGCAGCTAGAAGGCCAATAAAATTATGCTATCAAAAGACTGGTACCAAGGAAGAAAGACTTTGTGTGCTGGGAACAGATATAGCACCAGCACACAAGACAGATGCTCTTCATAGCACTTTTATATAAACTCATTTGGGTACAGCTGGGAGGGGCATCGTGAGTCACATCCAGATAGTGCTCATTAGAGAAGCTGTGGCAAGTGATAACAGAAACTCAAATTTCCCTCCCAAGAACTATCTGCTGAAGAGGAGTCGTCATTCAGCCTTTGGGAATGTTTTCCCACGTGCAGATGTTTCTATCCTCTGGGTGCATAATCAGATCTGTCATTAGCACTTCCAGTCTTTTCTATTTGGGCAGAGAAGAGAGTGTTTCCCGCTTATGAGAGAATGTAAGTGTTTGCTATGCCATAGTCCAAAATAAAATGGGATTTACTTTCAGGATCTCATTTAGGCTTTATACTATCTATTGTGAAAAGGTAGGTTCCTCCTCAGTGTTATGACACATTTTTCAATTTGTCTGAATATATACATGCATTAAAAAATAGAAGCCTAATTCGCCAGGAAATAGCCCTTTTCTCAGCCTGTAGTCATTTTTACCATGAATTTTCAATGCTGTTTTACGCTTGACTATAAGGCTCACTATCTTGCTGAATGGTTTTCTCCAATTTTTTTTTAAAGAAAAGGAAAAATCATTTCAAAGGCCAGTTGATTATTTTTCAAGCATGTTGTGGTTTTCAAGTTAGAGATGGATTGGTTAATTAAAATTTGAGGGGTGGATTTCCTCCTCTCAAGTGCAGGGATAACATGTTACACTTATTAGGAATAAGTAGCATGAAAATGGTTAGATATGGGAAAGGTACTCAGGATATACAGAATCTAAAATCTACATAACCAGGGAATATCCTCATAAACTTGACACAGTTTTCACTCGTTTGAGGACAATTGGGATGGTCATGAATGCCTGGTCCTTTTCCCACTGTACCACACTGTAAAATGGCACTTCTGTACTCCCTTTTATGTATGTCCAGGTGACTATCTTTGGTTGAAGAAATGTGGTCAAAGGTGATGTGTCACCTTTTGAGAGGAGTCTGTAGAACCAGGGTGTGGTTTCTTATACCTACTTCCTTATCAACTGTTGTGGTAATAATGAAAGAATGAGAAGCGGCTTCTGCCAATCCTAAGGGTCTAAAATTAGTGACCTCCTGCCAAATGACCTCAAACATATGGTGTGGGTGAAAAAAACTCTTTCAGCCACTGAGATTTGGGAAATATTCATTACTGCATTGTAACATACCTATTCTGACTCACGTGAAGTAAGATCAAAACTGAGTGTAAAAGGACAAACAGGAGTTAATTAGAGGAATGAAAGGCGAGGAGTATTCTAGAAAAAGGGGATATCACAAGCAAAAATACAGGAAGATTTCAAAGCCTGTCACTGGGATAGAAAGCATGCACAATTAATGACTCGGATTTGGTAAAATCAGCATAGAAATCTGCTCAAGGAGTACATTTTTAGCCATGTACTAGTCTGTTTTTACACTGCTGTAAAGAACTACCCAAGACTGGGTAATTTATAAAGAAAAGAGGTTTAATTGACTCACAGTTCCACATGGCCGGGGAAGCCTCAGGAAACTTAGTCATGGCGGAAGGCAACTCTTCACAGGGTGGGAGGAGAGAGGAAACCAGCAAGAGAGGAACTACCAAACACGAATAAAACCACAGATCTCATAAAAACTCATTCACTGTCACAAAGCCAGCATGGGGGGAACTGCCCTGACAATCTAATCATCTCCCACCAGGTCTCTCCCTCGATGCTTGGGGATTATAATTCAAGATGAGATTTGGGTGGGGACACAAATCCTAACCATGTTGACACATATTAAATACAAGAAACTGGATTGCTGGAGATTTTGAGGGAATAAACGATGAGGGAATGTTAAGTACATATTTTAAGAAATCAACTTCTTTTCCTAGAGGATACATCCCTTGGAAGCCTTCTCTCTGCTGTCTTCCCTATTTCTTCCCATAGTCTGTGGCCACTGCAATCTGGGAGGACTTCTCAAAGCAAGCTTTTGACCTCTTAGAAAACCTGCAGATTTTGGTTTTGGTGTCTTTATAGCTCACGTGTATTTTACAAAGTGGACAGGAAGATTAAACCAGATATGAACTTACAGATGCTACAAGCTTTAGTAACATGAATGGTCTTTCCCCAATTGCAAAATAATACAAATAAGGTTAAAATGCTTTTTGCATATTATGTGTGAATAGTATATATTCTATAGGTAAGTTTTCACAAATTTGAATGTATGGACACATATTTCATCTAATGAAATTTCAGAGTTGTCACCAAAACATTATCTGACAGATCCTTGATGATTGATTTTTATCTATAGCCTATATATTTTCCCCAATAATTCTATAGTATCTCAGTAGTGATTAACTTATGCCTTTAATTGCTGAATCCTGGTCATTAAAAAAGTGCTGGTTACTTTAAAATTCACTAAAGTTCTTTGATATTAATCATCTTTCTGTACAACTTTTACTGATTTATTAGCATTACTCCTATCAATTATCTTTCATTAGATTTTAAAAAATAATAATTTTCTTGGAATAAAAACTGAATTCAAATAAAATGTGCAAATTAGTTTCCTTACTAATCTTTAAAATAACAGTCAAATTCCACTGACTCGGGTTTTTCTACAGTGTAGGAATAGACTATAAATAATCAGGCTTGCTGAGTATAAATCTAAACTTGTCAGACTTAGCTAGTTAGAAACTGATTTTTTGTATCTCCGTTAGCCATGAAAGATATGCAGAATTGCTTCTATGTCACTTTTAAGTAGCTGAACATTTCTATGTATGCGTATTCCCTGGGGATATTGAAGATAGAAATTTCAAAAAAATTAAGTACCAGATTGTCTAGGAGCATAAACACAACAGGTAAAATTTTACCTTCAGCTATGTTAATGCAAATGTGGTCACAGTCATGAATATATTATTTTTATTCTTCTGAATCTGAGATTGCCTATATCAGAAATGGAATTTTAGCTCATTTATCCTGTAGATATAACACATTACATATGTACTAGTGAGCACATCTTTTTTTGATTCATTTTTTTTTCAGGTATTACAAAATGTAACTGGTAGCTCATTCTCTTATAAAGTCTGAGAACTCCCTCCTACTATAAAATGGTCATATCAACAAAAGACTATCACTGCAGTGTAAACCGTAGCAGTGCTTGAAGCTACTGGCCCTGGCAGGCTCCTTCTCCAGGGTTATCAGATCAAACAAATTGAATCAGTCAGCGAGCTCTGTGAACCACTGGCCACTTCCATGAGACAAACCTATTCCCCAGGAAATGGTTGTTTTTCAATCTTGATCAAATTGAAGAGTTATGTTAGTATTGTATAGAAAACATTCAAACTTACCAGACCTTAATCAGGACCCTTTTCCGATGGCCATATTTTCCGTAGATGTGTATGTATAAATGTATGTGTGTGTAAAAGTCAGGTGCGAGTTTGCAGTACTTAAATATCATGTACTATATAGCATTATTATATTTCCTTACTCTTATCCACTCAAAAGGCAGAAACAATAGACAACTAACCATGATATCAGGCAAGAAAATGTAATGTCTTTAGGTTTCCCTTTAAAATGGAGGCACACCGAGAGAATTTGAAACTGCCTTTATTAATGCTTTAGCTCATAGTCACATTGCTGATGTGCATATCAAAAGTATTATTTTTCCTGTCATTCATTTTACTTGTTTGCATTCACTCCGTAGCATAATTGCAGATGGGCCTGCTGGAATGGTGAGATGGCCAGTATATAAACACTGGACCATATATAAATGAAAATGATACTTAAGTGTTTTAAAATTTGTCTCTTGAAGTTAAAATTTGTATCTTTTAATCTAAAAGCAATTATAGGAATCATGATTATCAAAGCTCTAGGTTCAAATACATAAAGATAGCAAACATTTACTGAGGAGTTACACAGGCCAGCCACAATCCACGTGCCTGACTTGAACTATCTCATTTAGTCTTCTCAACAGTCCTGTGAGGTATTCACTGCTACTATCTGTCATTTGCACATGAGAAAAGTAAGTCTTGGAGAAGTTAAGTCATTACTTTTAACTTTGTAACTTGTATTTCTAAACAGATGCTAAAACAGTGGAACACTTTCGTCAATGTGAGAGTTTCTTGAATTGCAGGGACAGGTTTATGTAATTACCAGTTTTAAATTCAAATGAAGGCTTTCTTCTCCTTTAACACTCACCACACATAAAATTAAACATGGGACATCACAGTGTTGTTACCAGTGCATCTCTGGCTGGACCACTCATGAGATGAATATATTGCCATGACCAAAAGGAGAAAGGGTGATGCTGTGGACAGATACTGAAAGAGGACTAACTGCATTTTGAAGGTTTATCCCGTGACTGTACTTGCAACATTGGATAACTGAGTGTTTAAGAATTTGAGCTAATAGGTCACTCGATTTATTTACATAACATACTCTTATTCTTTTCAGATATAAATTAGTCCAATCATATTCAATATCATGTGCTGAGTGTAGAGTTGGTAATGATCTCCATCAAATAATGACTGCAGAGGGTACACTTCACTCCAAGTGCCTTCTGTTCCAGCTGTTTCTACTCATCTTAATTTTCTTAATTGGGTTACAATTAGACTCTGAATGAGACGTTAACAGGGAATTGGAGCTTTTCAACAAAAGGTTTAATTCTTTTATTGTTTTGTGGCTCTTAAATTTCAGAGGCCTGTTTCTTGCTACCTGTTAATTAAAAAAATACAAAGTGTTTAAGACAAGACAAGCTTATGGCATACAAAGAATAACCTACTTGCATCTCTACAGATCTAACACTTTGGCTGCAAGAAAAGCACCATGTGGGAAAAATTCTTCAATTTTTTTTAAGGCTTGATAAAATGTTTATTCAAAATCCATTGTAATATCTCACATTTGTTTCTGGCCTTTTCTCCAGTTCTGACTTCACTGAGAAATTTGAAAGCTGTCAACTGTCTGAGGCTTGAATTAGAATGAGTAAAAGTGAGGTCTCTGTCCTGGAACTAAGTCCTTGCTATTCAAAGCATAACCCTTGGATCAGCAACATCTCATCACCTGGGAGCTTGTTAGAAATGCAGACTCTCAGGCTCTGTTTCAACCCTATTCAATCAGAATCTGTACTTTAATAACATCCCCCAGGTAATTTTTACACATATTAAAGTTTGAGATGTCCAGAAAAATCTAATCGTAGCAACAAAGGCAATTCCAAATTCAAAACAATCATTTTTAAATTCTGTGTCTCATCATGCATTCTGATTATGTATTAGTAAAAATATGAAATCCCACCTGGGCTTAATGCTAACTAAAATTTTAAATACTATCACTACTTCACATTTTTTTAAAAAGAATAAAACATTTTAAAAAGCATTATGTAAGAAAAGCATGGAGTCAGATTTGAGTTGGGAAGTGTTATTATGCTGGTTCTTTAGGCTATTGTTTTCTAAGGAAACTAGACAACTCAATTTTCTTATCCTCTTTGGGTAAGTGGTGCTGTAAGTTTGAAGACTAATAGAAGGCTCTAGAGTCAGTAGAAAATATTTTATCCCATACCTAATTTTTCCACTATGTTTTGTTATTCATTTTAATAATTATACCCCTCTTATGTACTATGTAAGTTTATTTTACCCAATAAGGTATACTTTACTATTAAAAATTTTTTAATCAATAACATATGATATGGTTCAGGTCTGTGTACAAGACCAAATCAAGTCAAATGGTAATTCTTAATGTTGGAGGGCAAGCCTGGTGGAAGACGATTGGGTTATGGGGGCAGCCTCCTCCCTTGCAGTTCTCATGACAGTGAATGAGTTCTTACAAGATCTGGTTGTTCGAAAGTGTGTAGCACTTCCCCCTTCACGCTCTCTCTCTCTCCTGCCAGCTATGTAAAGATGTACTTGCTTGCCCTTCACCTTCCACCATGATTATGTTTCCTGAGGCCTTCCCAGAAGAGAAACCTGTATAGCTTTCAGAACTGTGAGCCGATTAAACCTCTTTTCTTTATAAATTACCCAGTCTCAGGTATGTCTTTATAATAGTGTGAGAATGAACTGATGATACATAAAATTGGTACCAAAAAACAGGACATTGCTATAAAGATACCTGAAAATGTGGAAGTAGCTTCAGAAATGTGGAACAGGCAGAAGTCAAAACAGCTTGGAGGGATCAAAAGAAGGCAGGTTAAGGTATCTGGTGGAAGAAATTTCTAAGCAGCAAAAGATTCAAGATATGATCTGGCTGCTTCTAAAGGCATATGCTTATATTTGTAAGCAAAGAGATGAACTAAAACTGGAAATTATATTTAAAAGGGAAGCAGAGAATAACAGTTTGGAAAATTTGTAACCTAGCCATGTGGTAGAAAAGAAAAACCAATTTTCTGGATAGGAATTCAAGCCAGCTGCAGAAATTTGAATAAGAGGAGCCAAATATTAATAGCCAAAACAATGGAGAAAATGCCTGGAAGGCATTTCAGAGACCTTCATAGCAGTCATTCCCATCACAGGCTCAGAGGACCAGGAGGGAGGAAGAATGGTTTCATGGGCCAGGCCCAGGGACCTACTGCCTTGTGCAACCTCAGGTCACTGCTCCCTGTGTCCCAGCTGCTCCAGCTCTAGCTCCAGCTGTGGCTAAAAGGGCCCTGAATACATCTCAGGCCACTGCTTCAGAAGGTACAAGTCACAAACTTGGGAAGCTTTCACGGGATAAGCCTGCAGGTACACAGAGGGCAAGAGGTGAGGCTTGGGAACCTCTGCCTATATTTCAGAGGACGTATGGAAACACCTGGCTGTCCAGGCAGACGTCTGCTGGGGGCAATGCAGACGAGAAATGTGGGGTTGGAGCCCCCACACAGAGTCCCCACTGTAGCACTGAGTAGAGTGGAGCTGTGAGAAGAGGGCCACCATCTTCCAGACCCCAGAATGGTAGATCCACCAACAGCATGCATCATCCACTTGGAAAAGCCACAGGCACTCAATCCCAGCTTGGGAAAGCAACCAAGGGGGCTGGATGTTGCAGAGTCACAGGGGTGGAGATGTCCAAGTCCTTGGGAGGCCATCCCTTGCATCAGTGTGGCCTGGATGTGAAACATGGAGTCAAAGAAGATTTTTATTTTGGAGCTTTAAGATTTATGAATGCCCTGCTGGGTTTTGGACTTGCATGGGGTCTGTGTCCCCTTTGTTTTGCTGATTTTTCCCTCTTGGAACAGGTATTATTACCCAATGCCTGTACCTCAGTTGTATCTTGGAAATAACTAACTTGCTTTTGATTTTACAAGCTCAGAGGCAGAAGGCACTTGCCTTGTCTCAGATGAGATTTGGACTATGAAATTTTGAGTAAATTCTGGAATGAGTTAAGACTTTGGGGGACTATTGGAAGGCGTGACTGTGTTTTGAAATGTGAGAAGGACATGCGATTTGGAAGAAGTCAGGGGCAGAATGATACGGTTTGGATCTGTGTCTCCACCCAAATATCTTGTTCAATTGTAATTCTCAACGTTGGAGGAGGGTCCTGGTGGGAGGTGATTGGATTATGGGGGCTGAACTCCCCCTTGCTGTTCTTATGCTAGTGAGTGAGTTCTCATGAGTTCTGGTTGTTTGAAAGTGTGTAGCACTTCCCCCCTTCACTCTCTCTCCTGTGGGCCATGTGAAGATGTGCTACCTTCCCCTTCACCTTCCACTGTGATTGTAAGTTTCCTGAGGCCTTCCCAGAAGCAGAAGCCTGTACAGCCCAAGGAATAGTGAGCCAATTAAACCTCTTTTCTTTATAAATTACCCAGTCTCAGGTATGTTTTTATAGCAGTGTGAGAACAGAATAATACAACATATTTTCAAAAATCTTGTTCCAAAGTAACAGACTCTTGAGGAACAGTGTGTAGATAATCACATATCATCTGTTGCCAACCACTGTTGTCAAAATTACTTAGCTGGGATTTTTGCTGCTGTCTTATGAGAAATAGGACACACTTGCTAAGCATCTGCACCTGTTAATAGCCACTTTGTTATCTCTCTTCACCTGTCTCTTTGCAGTCATGGGATTTGAAAATGTTATCTATAAATTGTATCTGTACTCCAATTATTAGACTAACAAGTTCCTGGCTGAGGAGGGGTTTTATAAGTACTGTACCTGGTTTGATAGCCAGGAATGATACTATTTGGAGCAAGTCATTGTACAATTAGCCCAGGTTTAATGATCACATCTGCTGTAAATTACCATGAACTTCATTTTATCCACATTGTAATCAACATTCAGAAAGTCTGTCCCCGTCCTTTCTTTTCTCCTACTTCATAGTCATCACTGAGTACCACCTCTTTAAAGGGCTCATGGATGCAGGATCTGGGCTTTTTTCTGCTTCCATAATTGCAATGGTACCTTCCTGTTCATCCTGACCTGTGGCTCTATCCTGTGATAACAAAGGGATTGCCATCTTTTTTATTTGGCTCACCCATAATACATGTGGAATAAGGCATTGAATACTGGCTCCATCTAGTGGTGGCCAACTGCATTCTTTCTTGTTTTTACACAGGCTCTTTGGGATTTTCTGTTCCTGATCAAACCAATCTCTTTCTGTGAACTCATGAGACATTTTCCCACTGGATCTCTGGTGCTTACTGTGCTGTTTACTTCCTGAGCACCATTTATGGGGGAGTGGGGATCTCCCTTGTGTTTGCAGCTCATTCTATCAGAGAATATGGCAGCCTTCCTGCTCTTTGCTCCTTTGCTAGGTCTATTCTTTTATAGATTACAGGAAATTGGACACCTAGCATTTGAGGTCTTTTTCTAGAATGCCCTCTCCCTGATAGTCTTTCTACTTCTCACTGTGGGCCCTGTTTGTATGCCGACAGGAAAACTGCCTTCCTAGATGGAGTATTTCTATTCACTGATGGATGGATCTTTTGTATACTAAGAACTATATTGCCATAGTTGCTTTTTGGTCCTAGCGTTAGTCCACAGTACGGTCTTTATATCATTTTTTGTTAACGGAGAGTAATAAATCCTAAATAACACAGGTACACAAACATCTTCATTGCTACTATGATGTGTTACTACTACCTTAAAATAATTTTGGAAAACATGGCAAAAAACGTAAGATTTATTATATCTGGGTGGTAAGTATATAGATGTTTGTCATACTCTCTTTACTCTTCTGAAGGTTTAATTTCACAATAATAGTTTTTAAATATAACTGTTTTGTTCTAATAATTTTATGAATTAAAGAAGGGAAATATGCAAAACCTTTGATATGATTTGGCTCTGTGTCCCCATCCAAATTTCACCCTGAATTGTAATAATCTCCGTACGTCATGGGAGGTGATTGAATCATGGGTTTGGGTTTTTCCTGTGCTGTTCTCATGATAGTGAGTAAGTATCATGAGATCTGATGGTTTTATAAAGGGGAGTTCCTCTGCACATGACCTCTTGCCTGCTGCCGTGTAAGACGTGACTTTGCTCCTAATCTGCCTTCCGTCATGATTGCGAGGCCTCCCCAGCCATGCTGAATTGTGAGTCAATTAAACTTCTTTATAAATTACCCAGTCTCAAGTATGTCTTTATTAGCAGTGTGAAAACAGACTAATACACCTCTGTGGACAACTTTGTCAAGCTTTTATAACTTGTTATTGCTGACATAGGCTGAGCAAAAATGCCAGGAAAATTGGAGATTTGTGCTAAGCAAAGCTGTCCTTGTGGTTTTGTCTGTTTCAATGCATTTCTCTCCCAAACTCCACAAATCTTGGTTACTTAAAGTGGGAAAGTGAATTACAACTTTTCACATTATCAGCTACATTTTCCCCAGTCTTAGAGTAAAAACATATTTTTTCTTTTCAATTTCTGTGCAAGGAACACTGTGGATTGATAAAACCTGCCAAAGTAAGTGCATTGGACTTTAGAGGTCAAATATAACCTTCTCAGTGATGCCTTTCCTGCCCAATAACTAACAATCATCCCCTCTCCAGTTATCTCTACTTTATTCTGAATTTCACCTTTTGCACAAAAATTATCACCATTTTCATCTATGTATTCATTTTTAAATTGAATGTCTCCAACCACTAGAGTATAAGTTCCATGAAAACACTGTATATCTGGTACCTAGGATAGTGTCTAACACATAGTTAGCACTAAATACATTAAGTTAATATCAGATAATATGCCATTTCTCCCTTAGGATGTCCTGGTGTATGAGAGTTGGGAATCATATTTATTGGCAATCCCATTAGTACCTTGAATATTCCATTTCTTGGTATCTTTCTCCTCTGATACTCTGCCACTTCTTGATCTCTATATTCAGACAGATGAACCTGTGGATGGGACAAATTACACAGAATGTCTATTAAGACTTACTACAAACAGGAATAGAAATTGTGAATTACCATAGTGAGCCAGAATAATCTAACCCTAGATAGAATATACATAATGTCAATAGAGGGGATTTTATTCTTAGAGTTCTTGAAATCCTATAGCTACTCTATTGTGAGTTAGCTGAAATACATTAGGATTCTTTCTTCAAGTTCTACTCAACACTCAGGAAAAGGATAAAAAAAAGTGATCTTCTTTACTTTCCTTAACGATAAGGATTAATAACAGAAACTGGAAAGGAAAAGAACTTGGAAGCACTCAAAACAGTTTCAAAGGAGGTATGAAACTGAACTTCAGATTCCAGCTTGAGAGGGCATAAACCAGGGAAGAGGAAAAGCAGTGTGATAAGTATCTCGTTTACAATTCCGCATTTCTGATTCCTTTTGTTTTTTTACTTGAATACATCTTCTCAGCAGGGATTTTAGGAAGATTTCATCTGCATGAGTGCCCAGGAAGCCCTCTCTGCCCTCCTCCACTGAGGTGCCTTCAATTAAAAGCAATGCTTCACATCAGTTATTCCAACTTCTGCTAAAATGTCAAAATGAGAAGGATGTTGGATTGTACCATGACCCAGAGCAAATGTAAATAACCACACCACTGCAATACCATCATGTAGTCATATACATTTCTTAAAATAAGGAGGATGTTTTAGTTCAACCAACAAGCAAAAGTGGGAAAGTGCATTACAACTTTTCACATTATCAGCTACATTTTCCCCAGGCTTAGGGTAAAAATATATTTTTTCTTTTCAGTTTCTGTGCAAGGAACACTGTGGGTTCATAAAACCTGCCGAAGTAAGTGCATTGCTTTTCCTCTGAAGCAGAGATCAAGAACAAATAAGGCCTCCAGTTCTCAAAGGCAAGGAACAAATAGCTTTATGCTGGTTGTACATGGTGTTATTTGGAACAGGCAATGGAAAATGAAGTGAGACCAGGGACACTGTCTGGAAAGGTATTTTCTCTTCTTGCTTAAATAATTGCTATAGAGACTGTTTACTAATGGTAAATACATTTTTTCTTTGATACTGTTTTTGTCTGTAGCTTGTCTTTTTTTCTTTTCAATAAGATTAAGAATCTAAGTAAGCCAAGAGCTGTAATATGTACAGATCCCCCATGGGAGTTATTTATTTATTAAGTATCTATATAGACACTATACTCTCTTAGACTGTAAACTCCACACAGCCAAAGTTGAATGCACTTGTAAACTGAGATTGCCACAATTGTTTTAACCCCTATAAAAAATCCTCACATTTTTACAGTAACTCATAATCTGTGATTACTAAATCACTCCTGGATTTATGATATCACCCCATTTTGACATGAATACACTTAGGGGAGTTCCAAAAGGCAAAACTTTTATTGGGTATTTACAAATTTATCGTAAATTGAATGATTATTCTTCTCCTCTTCCTCCCACTCCTCCTCTTCTGTGACTGCCTGACATTGCTTCACTAAAACTTTAATAATTTAACTTTAAAATAAATACAGCTTACTTAAAAGCAGGCAAATAGTTTATACATATTTTATAATCATGGCTATTAAAATATTTTAAAATAATTCTTTACTTTACTGTTTATTTTCTATGGTGTCCAAAGGACTTATTTTTATCAATCCCTACCATTTTTCCATAAAAGCATAATTAACCTTCAAGGATGCATGTTAGCACCTGAAGGCCTCAATACTATTTGTAAAAATGAATGCAAATTTTCTATTTAGGATTGTATTAAACAAAAAAGAAAATTCTGACTTCCCTGCCAATTATCAAAAATCACTTCAGTAAAAAAATGCATATATATGATTTATTGTACTATAAATACAACATGCACATGTACAGACACATACATTAGGTTTTTAATGTTATACTTTCAAACTGGGACAGCCAAGGAACAAAAGGAAGGACACCAATGAAGACTATTTGCTTTTTTGAACTCTTCTGTGTTTTTAAAATTACAAGTGTGAATCTCCTTTTAAAAATCTATATTATATATATTGACACTAAAGCTGATTTGTCATTTTATTTAGTAGACAGACATCCCTAGCTTCCAGGCTTCAGGACACAGAAGAGGTTTCAACATGTTTTCTCCAGTTGCCACTTTTGTCTTGTCCCATCTCAATTTTCTGATCCCTTGTTGAGATTGCTTGAATAGAAATACTCGTGTTTTTTTCTTGTGAAACGACATTGTCGTATCCTATTTTCTGAGATAATACTGCTATATTTTCAAAGTTATATTGAACCTATAATTCCCTTATGTCTCCAACTTCACTATGTTTGAGGAGAGTTAAATCTTCTTTTGCCTTTAAAATTAACCTCCAAGAAAATTCAGGCACAGGAAATTCATCAGTGACAACTCAGTTTCTGTTAATAAATAACTAGTTTTTACTCCTTCTATAAATGAACATCTTAGTTTTAGTTTAGTTAGATTTAACGGTCTAAATAAAAGAACGGGATTTCTATTTCTTACCTTCATTAGATCATACTTTTTATTAGGCCTGGATGCTGAGTACTAAATCCATTCAATAAGGACAAGATTGATTTATCATAGTCATTTGAAGGTGGTGATATCTAGTGAGTATATAAGCAGATGTTTTGCCCTTAAAATAAATTGAGGAAATTTCATTCTACTCAATATGATCTTTAGGTACTCAAAGCAAACTTGCTGGCGCTGGTGGAAAAGATCAGATGTTAGAAACCATAACTTGAGGACCAAAAGACAACAGTATCCTTGTTACCTAATCAGAAGATAAGAAAGGCAATCTTTCAAGTAAGTGTCAAGCCCATGAGATTTTATCATGAAAAACAAACAAAGCAAAGCAACGATCTAGTATTTTTCATTTATAACCATACATAAACTAAAAGGGTATATGTCATAGCACAAATATCTAAGGTCTCTAATACTCTGACAAAAGAAGAATGGTATAAATTTTAATGGATTATTCAATATTTTGTTGAATTTTGGCTCTATGTGGATTTGATGACTTTCAAACTCTTTATAGCTCCTCAAATGGCTGAGTCTATCAACGTATAACCTTTCATTGTTTGACATACTTGTGACAACAAAACATCCCCCCATCATGCACAATATAAACAGCTTTCAAGAAACTTGATGAAGCTAGGAATGTTTTATCTAGTTTCATTTTAGAAATAGAAGGAAAAATATCTGAGATTTTGCAGATACTTCTCTTTTTTTCTGTGTTTAAAAGTAATTTCATTTTTAAAATAAAAACTGTCATTAGCTACCTTTTTACATCTCAAAGATTTTGTGTGGCTTTGAGCAGCATACAGTATGTTCTCTTTCCTTGAGGTTGTCTGATATCAGTGACTTTGTTGTGGTATAAATATTTAAAGGGAACAAATGTTTCTCTCTTTAAAAATTGCTAACATCAACACTTTCCCACAAGGAGAGAACAAATAAAAGAGAAAGTTGATCTTTATGGTACATGTAAATTATTCTCTTTACACGAATAAATGCACACCGAGAGAGTGAGGGCAGTGGTGCTACATACTTTGAAATGATGAGATCTCATGAGAACTCACTACCATGAGGACAGTACCAAGAGGGATGGTGCCAAATCATTCATGAGGGATCCATCCCCGTGATCCAACCACCTCCCACCAGGTCCCACCTCCAGCAACTGGGTGTATTTGTCTGTTCTCAGGCTACTAATAAAGACATACTCAAGACTGGGAAATTACTACTACTTGTCATAGTAGCCTTATGTAACAAAAAAATGTAATTCAAAAACAGTTGATAACAATAATTGGTAAATCTGAAGTGACTGATGCATGTGTATATATGTATATATATGTGTATATATATATGTATATATATATGTATATATATATATGTAGAAATAGAAAAACTCAGCATATATTTGAAAGGAAAGAAAATGCCTTCGAGATGAACTAATTTATCACTATTCTCAATTTTTAAATTGATACATCATAATTGTATATATTTATGGGATATATGTGTTATTTTGATATACAAATACAGTGTGCTATGATTAACTCAGGGTAATTGGGATATCCATCAATTAAAGCATTATTCCTGTGTGGTGAGAACATTTCAATTCTTCTCTTTCAGCTATCTTGAAATATACAATAAATTATTGGTAACTATAGACACTATACTGTGCTGTCAAACACTAGAGTGTATTTCTTCTAACTGTATTTTTTTTAACCCATTAACTAACCTCTCTTCATCTCCCCTCCCCCTACCTTTCCCAGCCTCTGGTAACCACCTTTCTACTCTATCTCCTTGAGGTCAACTTTTTTAGCTCCTACATATGAAAGAGTACATGGGACATTTTTGTTTCTGTGCCTGGCTTATCTCATTTCACATAATGTTCTCTAGGTTCTTCCGTGTTGCTGAAAATGATAGGATTTCATTCTTTTTTATGGCTGGATAATATTGTCTGTATATTTACTAATTTTTCTTTATCAGTGGATCCATTGATGGACACTTAGGTTTAAACTATATTGTGGTGTAAATAGTGCTGCAATAAACATGAGAGTGTAGATATCTTTTCAATATACTGATTTTCTTTCTTTAGATATATACCCAGCAGTTGGATTGCTGGATCATATGATAGTTCTACTTTTAGTTTTTTGAGTAACATCCATACTATTCTCCATAGTGGCTGCACTAATTTGCATGCAATGTAGAACAGTTCTCCTTTTCCCATATCCCCTCCAACATATATTATTGCTCGTCTTTTCGATAAAAGCCATCGTAACTACAGTGAGATGATATCTCATATGGTCATGTTTTAATTTCCGTTGCTCAAATGATGGATGAGGTTTAGCTTTTTTTTTCTCCAAATACCCATTGGCCATTTGTGTATCTTGTTTTAGTAATGTCTAATCAGATCTTTTGTCCAGTTTTTAGTCAATTTTTCCCTGTTGAGTTGTTTGTGCTCTTTACATATTGTGGTTATTAATCCCTTGCCAGATGAGTAGTTTGCAAATATTTTCTCCCATTTTGTGAGTTGTCTCTTCACTTTGTTGATTGTTTCCTTTGCTGTGCAGTAGCTTTTTAGCTTAATGTGATTCTATTTGTCAACTTTTATTTTGGTTGCCTGTGCTTTTGAGGTCTTACTCAAAATATCTTTGTCCAGACCAATGTCCTGAAGCATTTCCCTAATAATGTTTTCTTCTAATAGCTACAGAGTTTCAGGTCTTACATGTAAGTCTTTTCATTTTTATTTGCTTTTTCCAATATGGTGATATAAGGATCTAGTTTCTTTCTTATACATGTGATATCTGGTTTTTCCAGCACCATTTACTGCAGAGACTGTATTTTCCCAAATATATATTCTTGAAACCTTTGTTGAAATGAGTAGGCTGTAAATATGTGGATTTATTTCTGGGTCCTCTATTGTATTCATTCGTTCTTACGCAAGTAGAAAGAACTGCATGAGACTGAGCAATTTATAAAAGAAAGAGGTTTAATTAACTCGCAGTTCTGCATGGCTGGGGAGGCCTGAGGAAACATAGAATCATAGTGTAAGGGGACTCAAACATGTCCTTCCTCACATGGTGGCAGGAAGGGGAAGTGCTGAACGAAGGGGAACAGATTGTTATAGAACCATCAGATCTTGTGAGAACTCACCATCATAAGAACAGCATAAAGGTAACCACCCCATAATTCAATTACCTCCCACCCGATCCCTCCCACAACCCGTGGAGATTATAGAAACTACAATTTAAGATGAAATTTGGGTGGGGATACAGCTAAACCATATCATTTTGCCCCTGGCCCCTCTCATATCTCAACTCATTCCAGCATTAACTCAAAAGTCTAATTCCAAAGTCTCATCTGAGATAAGGCAAGTCCCTTTCACCTTTAAGCCTGTAAAATCAAAATAAAGTTAGTTACTTCCTAGAAACAATATAGTTACAGGCACTGGGTAAATACACTCATTCCAAATGGGAGTAATTGGCTAAATTAAAGGGTCTATGGGCCTCAATGCAAGTCCGAAATCCAGTAGGGCATTGATCAACCTTAAAGTTCCAAAATGATCTCCGTTGACTCCATGTCTCACATCCAGGACACGCTGATGCAAGAGGTGGGTTCTCATGGCCTTGGGCAGTTCTTCCCATGTGGCTTTGCAGGGTACAGCCCCACTCCTGGCTGCTTTCATGGGCCAGTGTTGAGTGTCTGAAGCTTTGCCAAGCAACGGTGCAAGCTGTCGGTGGATCTATTATTTGAGAGTCTGCAGGATGGTGTCCCTCTTCTCACAGCTTCAGCAGGGAGTGCCCCAGTAGGGACTCAGGTGTGAGGGCTCTGACCCCACATTTCCTTTCCACACTGCCCAAGCAAGAGGTTCTCCATGAGGGCTCTTCCCCTGCAGCAAACTTTTGCCTGGACAATCAGGTGTTCCTACACATCCTCTGAAATCTAGGTGGAGGTTCCCAAACCTCAATTCTTGACTTCTGTGCACCCACAGGCCCAACATCATGTTTAAGCCACCAAGGCTTGGGGCTTGCAGTCTCTGAAGCAATGGCCTGAGCTGTGTGTTGGCTTCTCTTAGCTGTGGCTGGAGCTGAAGCAGCTGGGATGCAGGGTACCGCATCCCAAGACTCCACAGAGAAGGGGGACCCTGGGCCTGGCTCACAAAACCACATTTCCCTCCTAGGCCATCAGGCCTGTGATGAGAGAAGCTGCCGCAAGGTTCTCTGACATGCCCTGGAGACATTTTCCTCTTTGGCTTAGTGATCAGTTCAGCTCCTTGTTACTTATGCAAGTTTATACAGCCAGCTTGAATTTCTCCCCAGAAAATGGATTTTTCTTTTCTACTGCATGCCAAGGCTGCAAATTTTCCAAACTTTTATGCTCTTCTTCCTCTTGTGTGCTTTGCTGCTCAGGAATTTCTTCTGCCAGATACCCTAAATTATCTCTCTCAAGTTCAAAGTTCCACAGATCTCTAGGGAAGAGGTGAAATGCCACCAGTTTCTTTGTATAGCAAGAGTGACCTTACTCCATTTTCCAACAAGTTCCTTATCTCCATCTGATAGCACTTCAGCCTGGACCTCATTGTCCATATCACTATCAGCATTTTGGTCAAAACAATTCAACAAGTCTCTAAGAAGTTCCAAACTTTCCCACGTCTTCCTCTTTTCTGAGACCTCTGAGTCTCTAGAAAGTTCCAAATGTGTCCACATTTTCCTGTCTTTTTCTGAGCCCTCTAAACAGTTCTCTGCCTGTTATGCAGTTGCAAAGTCGCTTCCACATTTTTGGGTATCTTTACAGCAGAGCCCCACTCCTAGTACCAATTTACTGTATTATTCTGTTCTCATGCTGTTACAAAGAACTGCCTAAGACTGGGTAATTTATAAAGAAAGGAAGTTTAATTAACTCACAGTTCTATATGGCTGGGGAGGCCTCAGGAAACTTACAATCGTGGAATAAGGTGAAGGAGACACATTCTTCTTCACATGACACCAGGAGAGAGAAGTGCCAAGAAAGGGGGAAAAGCCATTTATAAAACCATAAGATTGGCCAGGCATGGTGGCTCATGCTTGTAATCCCAGTACTTTGGGAGGCTGAGAAGGGTGGATCACCTGAACTCAGGAGTTCGAGACCAGCCTGGCCAACATGGTGAAACCCTGCCTCTACTAAAAATACAAAAATTAGCTGTTCGTGTTGGTGGGCACCTCCAATCCCAGCTACTCAGGAGGCTGAGGCAGAAGAATCTCTTGAACCCGGGATGCAGATGTTGCAGTGAGCCAACGTCATGCCACTGCACTCCAGCCTGGGCAACAAGAGTGAAAATTAGTCTCCAAAAATAAAAATAAAACATGAGGTCTTGTGAGGACTCACTTACTATCATGAGAACAGCATGAGGGTAACCACTCCCATGATTCTATTACCTCCCACCAGGTCCCTCCCACAAAGTGTGTGAAATATGGGAACTACAATTCAAGATGAGATTTGGGTGGGACACAGTCAAACCATATCATCTATTTTGTTTCACTGGTCTGTGTATCTGTGTTTATGCCAGTACCATGCTTTTTTGGTTGGGATAACTTTATAGTACACTTTGAAGTCAGGTAGTTATTTCAACTTTGTTCTTCTCACTGAGGATTGGGGTCTTTTGTGGTTCTATACCAATTTTAGGATTGTGTTTTCCATTTCTGTGAAAAATGTAACTGATATTTTATAAAGATTGCATTAAATCTGTAGATTGCTTTATGTAGCATAGATATTTTAACAATATTGATTCTTCCAAACAATAAACATGGATTACCATTTGATTTTTTGGTTTCCTCTTTAATTTCTTTTTATCAGTGTTTTATAATTTTCATTGAAGAGAAATCTGCTGTTAGTCTGTGGAGATTCTCTTATATGTGACATGTTGCTTTTCTCTTGATCTTTTTAGAATTCTTTCTCTTAGATTTTTACCATTTGACAAAAATTGTGCCTCAGAGAGAAAGTTTTTGAGAAAAATCTACTGAGGAATCTTTGAACTTCTTATATTGAACATCTATATCTCTTCTAAGATTTGGGAAGTTTTTAGTTATTTTATTAAATAGGTTTTCTGTGCCTTTTTCCTTCTCTTCTCCTTCTGGAAATCCAATTAGGTGCTGGCTTGATGGTGTCACATGTATCCTGTAGGCTTTCTTCATTCTTTTTTTTTGGTCTAAGTTATTTCAGAATACTTGTCTAAGTTCAGAAATTCTTTCTTCTGATTGATCTAATTTATTGTTGAAGCTCTTGATTATGTTTATTGTATTTTATTCAATGAATTCTTCAGTTTCAAGATTATTTGAATCTTGAATATCAACTCTTTGTTATCTATCTCTGTTAAATTTTTGTTCAGATCATTGTTTTTTTCTGATTTCTTCCATTGCTTAATGGTGTTCTCTTGTATCTCACTGAGTTTCCTTAGGATCATTATTTTACATTTCAGGCATTTCATAGATTTCCTTTTCTTTGGCATCTGTTACTGCAGGGTTATTGTGTTCCTTTGGGGCTGTCATGTTTCTTTTTCATATTTATTTTGTCCTTATATTGATGTGTACACATCAGCTGTAACTTGCACTTCTTCCAATTTTATCAAGTGGCTTCCATGTGAAAGATGTTTTTCCTGTAGATGCATGTATAATGTTCATTGGATAGGGTGCTTTTGCTTTGGCTCTAAATGGGTACCTGATACAATTTGGATATGTGTTCTCTCCAAATCTCATGTTCAAATGTGTACCTCAGTGTTGGAGGTGGGGCCTGGTGGGAGGTATTGAATCATGGGGGCAGTTCCCTCATTAATGTCTTGGTGCCATCTCCTTGGTAATGAGTGAGTTTTTGCTCTGATTTCACAAAAAATCTGTGTTTTAAAGTGTGTAGCACCTCCCCCTTCTCTCTCTTGATCCCACTCTTGCCATGTGACATCCTGGCTCCCTGTTGCTTTCCCTCATGATTGTAAACTTCCTGAGGACCTCACCAGAAGCAGATGCCAGATGCTGGCACCACACTTCCTGTACAGGCTACAGAATTGTGAGCCACAGTAAATCGCTTTTCTTTACAGATTACCCAGCCTCAGGCATTTCTTTATAGCAACGCAAAAACAAGCTAATACAGCAGCACTATAGTGTAGTCTCTGTATGATAACTTTGGCTATACTCAACATCAGCATGGTGTACAAATTCCTTAGTGGCATAGGCTGTTTGTAGACCCTCTGATGAGGCTTTGCTGGGGATGGGAGTGCGAGATGGGCAAGTCCTCAGGCTCCTGGATGGCATGTGCATGCACTGGCAGAGGCAGTGATGTAGCCCAAGTGGGCTAGTCTTTGGGCCCCAGTCAGGATGCACAGGTGCCGGCGGTGTCCACAGCAGGATGGGTGGGCTGGTCCTTGGCTCCTGGTGGGGCACATGGGTCATAGCGTCTCACTGCTTGACATGGGCAGTGGCCTCAGGCAGCCTGTTCTCAGGCTCTGGGGAGCTAACACTTCTGCTCCCTGTGTTCTTGGGGCAACCTCCTTGATGTGCTGGACTACCTATTTCTGGGGTGTAGAGAGCAGCATGAGCATGGATGCCAGTGACATCCACACCACTAGGTCTAGCCACCATCATGATGCTGCAGCTCTTTGTGCAGATGTCAGGGTGTATTGGTGGAAGCCTAGTGATGTGGAGATGCAGCAGCTATTGGACCCCAGGGCAGATTGTGGTTCAGTCGTGGCTCCATTGTCAAAATGGTGGATTGATGCAGTGGCTTGCAGACCAGGGGTGGGGCCTGGGGAAGATTCCCTTCCTGGAAAAATGTAAATGTGGCCGCATAAATTCCAGGCAGCTCCCTATAATAGGTTCTGTGCCTGTGAAGGCCAAGGGGCTTTCCTTTAGTTAAAATTGCAGGCATCTGTGGTGGAAATGTGGACTGCTAGGGCTCTCTCACTTAACTTTTACTCATAATGAGAAATCTCTCTTAGCTTCAAACTGATCTGGCTAGCTGCTTCATTTCCCTCTGAATACTGTCATCTTAAGTTTCTATGCCTCAGACGGTTTTCCTATATGTACCTTTGTATTCCTGTAGTTTTCCTGCTGGATTCCATTAGTCTTCTTAGATGTGCTCTTCTATGTGTGGTTATCTACTTGCTGTTTTGGTCCACCCTAGTGAAGGTGGAAGGAGCTGGGTGGCTCTCATCCGCCATCTTGAGCTAATTTACCATTGAAATACCCACAAGTGGTTTAAAAAATTATCAAGTTTCTTATATTTATTTCTGATGTACAAAATGCATGTTGAAGATACTATTAGTGAGTCAAAGCACATACATGCCCAGCTATAGAAGAGGGATACCTAAGATAGTTCATACTTCACCTATGGAAAGATAATTACAAGATACCTCTTAATAAATCTTCTTATATCAATCCATTTAAATAATCAAGGGCAAAAAACACTTCATTCCAGCTCTTTGAGGTATAATACTGAAGACAAAAGAAATATGTTGGCTATATATCATACAAAAACTGAGATAGATGCTATAATGCTATCTCTTGAAATAATAATAATAATTGTACAAATTACAAATAAAAATATGTAAAAAGTAATAGGAAAGATATGCATTAGATTTACTCTGTGCCATGTACTGTGGATTATAGTATTATCTATATTTATTTACTCTAACTTTTGAGGTACAATTATTACTTCATCCATTATTAAGATGGGAAAATGGAGCCACAGATATTAAGCAACTTGCTAGGATTACCCTTCTAGAATGTGGTGGAGCTGGGGCTTAAAACCATGCAGTCTACTTCTGGAAACATTTGAATGACTTTACTGTAATATCTCTTCATAGAAGTAATGTTTTTAAATACATAAGCATGATTTCTGATACTTTCACAATTCATGTCCTTAGTAGTACACTGATCGTTAATTAATATTTATTTCATTGTATTAGTTTCCTATTGATGCTTGACAAATTACCACAAACTCAGTGGCTTAACACGAAACAAAGTTATTATTACCTTATTTATTTCTGCAGCTCAGAAATTTGAAATTGTCTCTCTGGGCTAAAATCAATGTATTGGTAGGGACGCTTTCCTTTAAGCAGGTGATATAGTTTGGAGGTGTGTCCCCAACCAAATCTCATATTGAAATGTAATCCCCAGTGATATATGGTTTGGCTGTGTCCCCACCCAAATCTCATCTTGAACTGTAGTTCTTCTAATTCCCATGTGTCATGGGAGGGAACCGGTGGGAGGTGATTAAATCATGGGGGCAGGGCTTTGTCATGCTGTTCTTGTGATACTGAATAAGCCTCCAGACGTCTGATGGTTTTATAAAGGGAGACCCCTGCATATGCTCTGTTTTACCTGCTGCCATGCAAGATGTAACTAACTTTGCTCCTCCCTTGCCTTCTGCCATGATTCTGAGGCCTCCCCACCCATGTTGAACTGTGAGTCAATTAAACCTCTTATCTTTATAAATTTCCCAGTCTTGGGTATGTCTTTATTAGCAGTGTGAGAACAGACAAATACACCCAGTGTTGGAGGTGGGACCTGGTGGGAGGTGACTGGATCATGGGAACGGATCCCTGGTGAATGACTTGGCACCATCCCTCTTGGTACTGTCCTCATGGTAGTGAGTTCTCATGAGATCTCATCATTTCGAAGTATGTAGCACCACTGCCCTCACCCTCTCTTGCCCCTGTTTTGGCCATGTAACATGCCTCTTCCCCCTTTGCCTTCTGCCATGATTATGAGTTTCCTGAGGCCTTCCCAGAAGCCTAGCAGATGCCAGCATCATGCTTCCTGTAGAGGCTGCAGAGCCATGAGCCAATTAAACCTTTGTTTATTTTATAAATTACACTGTCTCAGGTATTTCTTTATTGTACTGTGGGAGTGAAATAACATAGCAGACTCTAGGGTAGAATCAACCAGTTTTCTTACCTTTTCTAGTTCCTGGCAGGTGCCCTTAGCCCTTGGTTTGTGGTGCCTTTTTTATCTTCAAAGTCAGCAATGGCCAAGTGACTCTTTCTCATGATGCTATCTCTTAATTTCTGAATTTTCTGTCTCCCTCTTTCTTTCTTATATATGGACACTTGTGTTTCCTGTGGGCCCCCTGGCTAATCCAGGATAATCTATCGTAAGATCAGTTAATTAGCAACCTCAATTTCATCTGAAATCTTTATTGCCCTTTGCCATGTAATATAACATATTCACAAAAGTTCAGAAAATTAGGACATATACATCGTCGAGCTATTATTCTGTCTATTAAGCTCATTATGTATTTGTATTGTGGTTTTTGTACCTATAATGAGAGTGTATGTGTGCATAATATAATCACAATCACAATGTAATGGGAACTCAAATTAATTATTTAATTAACTGTACCTTAAACATTTTATTAGTCTGTGGTTTAAAACAGGTTACCTATATTAAACACTGATGAATTGGTTCATGTTGGAAATCGCCTTTTGGTCAGTAAACTGCAACAAGGCCCTGTGAGTGCTGTAATTAGGGCTTCCGGCAGAGTTGGAAAAGTAATAGTTGGTATGAGAATCTGAAAGTTGTTACAGTTTGCAGCCAGTAATGGCTTGTCCACTCTATTCTAGGCTCTTGGGATAATAACTTTGTTATTTGAGTATTTAACCTGATTCTATGGTTTAAAGTATAAAATCTTCAAGAGCAGACTGTCTTTAAGTCTTTGTAAAAACTGGCTACATTTTGATGACAGGTCTGTTATTATTCTGAGTCACTTGCTATATGTGCTTTGCTTTCTATTTTCTTTATCTTGCCTAACAAACAGAAAAGGGACATTAGACAATGTTCTGTGATAAAATAGTTTAAACAAAAAACATCTGCTTAATTTTTTTCAAAATGCTGGATTCAAAGATGACAAGAAACAGCATTCACTGTATTTATATAATTTGTGTCCGATATTTAAAGGTGGAAGAAATCGACTTTCGATAGTTATTGAGGTGTAGTCCTCAAATCATGCTCAATTTTTTGTTCTATCTTTAAATCGTACCTCATAAATCAGATAATATGACTGCAAGACAAAAGCAATGTCTACATGCAAGCAAACATTGGATGGAAAGTAATCACCCTGCCTGTATATGTGACCCACATAATGATTATATGACATCAGTGGAAAAAGGGTTGTAATATTGTATATTTGTTTATGCATGGCGACCCTTTGGAGGGCCACAAACTATTGTAATATCTAAGATGCCACATCCTAAGGAAAGAATTTTCACACTTTTGGGGGCAATATATATATCACCCCCACTGAGATCCATAACACAGAGTGACAGTAGTGGAAGGAAGTTTAATAGGCTGTTATTGAAAACTCTTCATTCTACTAACAAGGAACCTGGGACACAGAGAAGAAAACTGATTTGCTGATTTGCCTAAAGGGATACATACGTAATAGGCATTATGGAGAAAATAAAAGAAATGTAAGGCGTAGAATATGGTGAATTTGTTTTTACATACAACTAATACTGAACAAGTTACCTTTCCCACAGAAAAATGTTCCATTCCCACCGAAGAACTGTGGGTAAGGAAGAAACCTCATGATACCTGCATGATGACTAAGTGATAATGAAACTGTCAGGACATTCAAGGTATTACAATTTAGTCTGATATTTTCATACAGACAGAATGTAATATTACTTGATAATTTATAAAATAAGTATTATATTTATGATACTATATAGTAGAAAAATAATCCTTTGGTGAATTCAGCCACAGAGATTTTAAAATTCCAATAGAAGGAAAGACTTGTTTAAAGGTCAATCACTCGAATACTCTTGGTATCTTCCCAGAGTTACAGATTATTCGACAAAGTAAAGAGTTCACAGCTGTCAGGTGCTGGCATTTCGAAGGGTAAAAGACATCTTTATGAAATAGTCAGAACAAATATCTTTTCAGGTAAAACAATGTGTTAAATACCATCTAGAAAAGAGTATTAAATTTGTTCTTTCAAGTTATTTATGAAAAGTATGTCCTACATTCGAGTAATAATAAAAAAGAATAGTCACAACCAAAAAGTAAAACTGCCATTTGAAATTAATGTCTTCATTTTCCTGATGTTTTTCCTGATGTAAATGACTGCAAAATATTTAGCAGAAGATTGTTGTAAGATCAGAGCGGTAAATAATGTTCTATGATTAGATTCCAGTGTATATGAAGAGAGCAGATAGCCTTGTTTCCTAGTCATAGGGAGAGGTGGTTTCTGACAGACAGTTGCATACATTCCTAGTTGGAACACTGGACCACTAATTAAATTTAGTGAGACTCTTTTAGTCCAGTAAAGTATTCTAAATTGTTTCACTCTACATACCTTACTTGTAATACAGATAATGTGGAAAAAATAATGTGGATATTATAGAAAAAAACAAAATAAAGTGATGTAAAGTTGTGATAACTGAAAGCAGGTATATAAAATATGAACAAATATGAATAGTTATATCCTTACTTATGGCCATGAATTTGATGGTGTTAACATTTATACTTTCCATTCTATGCATCCACCTATCCTGGGTGTGTCTCAAGGCCAGTAAACTCAAGCAAACCTCCTTCAATTTTGTTCATAGAGATTTCCTAAGATGCTGTCAGTTTTTTTAATGTTAGCCTTGCTCCTAAATAAATTTTGAGTTTTACCTGGTCTCTTATTCTAGAATATAACATCCTCATTCCAGGACCAAGCACCATATTTCTTAAACTGACCTCATTGGCTGGTGAGGTTGCTATAGTTGAGACTGCCTATAGAGATCAGATACTAATTTATTCCTTCATTTGTTATTTATTTTATTCATTTCAAAAGCGTTTATTGATCACTTAAATGGGCAAGGAACTTTGTTAGACTTAGAGACACGATGGCGAATAGGAGTGACCAGTTCTTTACGTATCTTACATTCTAGTTGAGGTGAGCGACATAAAATAAATATTTGCATAATTTAAGTAATTGATTATTCCATTATAATGTTGATAAATACCTCAAATGAGTTTAGAGAGCATTCATATTATATAACAAGAAACTTGTCCTAGGCTGGTGAGTCAAGAAAGACTTCCGTGATTAAATGACATTTAATCTGAGCCTTAAAAACAATACAAGTTTATTTTCAAAGAAAAAGGAGAAAAGCAATACAGAATGAACAAAGCAGGCAAGGGACCTAAGACAGAGAGGAATCTGGTTGATGAAAGGAAGTACGTGAAAACAAATGTTGTGTGAAGTGAGAGGTGGGGCGGATGTGTAAAGGTATTGGTGAGGTAGGTAGATACCAGATTATCTAGCACAATTTTAAGTATTTTAAATATTATCCTTAGAGCCTTCGGAAGGCATAAATGAATATTAAGTTGTGAAATTACAGGATCATATTAGCCTTCATAATTATTTTTCAATAAAGAGTATGGAGAATGAACTGGGTGTACAAAAGAAAAGAAGCTAATAAAAATGAGTTAGGTAAAAGGACACAATCAGCAGAGCGAAAGGCAACCTACAGAATGGAAAAATATTTGTAAACTATGTTTGTGATAAGGGGCTAATATCTAGAGCATATTAAGAACTCCCGTAACTAAACAACAACGATGATAAAGTCAAATTACCTAATTAAAAAATGAGCAATGGACTTGAATAGACATTTCTCCAAAGATATGCAAGTGACCAATGAACATATGACAAGATGCTCAGAGTCACCAGTCACCAAGAAATACAAATGAAAACCACAATGTCATATTAACTGACACTGGTTAGGGTGTATTTCATCCAAAAACAAAATGTAACAAATGCTGGAAAGCATGTGGAGAAATGGGAACCCTTGTGCACTTTAGCTGTGCTTGTGAAATAGTGTAATGGCTATGGAAAATAGTATGGAGGTTCCTCAGAAAATTAAAAATACAACTACCATATTATCTGACCATTCTACTTCTGAGCATATATCCGAAAGAACGGAAGCAGGGTCTCAAGAACATATTTGTGTTCACACATTAAATGCCAGCCCTATTCACAGTAGTCAAGAAGTGCAAGCAACCCAAATATTCATCCACAGATACATGGATAAATAAAATGTGATACACTCATGTAACAGATTATTCAGCCTTAAAAAGAAATGTTTCACATGCTATAACATGGATGAACCATGGAGCACATTATGCTAAGTGAAATCAGCCAGACAGAAAAAGACAAATACTGTATGATTCACCTTACATAAGGTATCTAAAGTAGTCAAATTCATAAAAACATAAAGTAGAGTGGTAGTTACCAGGAACGGTGAGGAGAGAGAAAAAAGGAGTTGTTTAATGAATATAGTGTCAGATTTACAAGATGCAAAGGCTCTGGAGATTTGCTTCACAATGTAAATGTAGGTAACATTGCTGAACTTGCACTTAAAAATAGTTAAGAAGGTGAATCGTATGTAAGTGTTCTTACCACAATAAAAAATATCCAGGAGCTAGTTCCTCAGTTCAAAGAAAAGATGAATGGTTGTTTGGATTAGAACTGTAGTAGTGGAGCTCAAGGAAAAGAAATGAATATAAGAGATTTAGAAAATAAACTTAACATTAGAAACATATGTAGGGGCAAGGGAGAGGAAGTAGTCAAAGAAGTCTTGAATTATAAAAGTATATATGTGGCAGTATTATAGCTGAGATACATATGCAGGATTCATTAGTATATGGGCATGGATGAGATCGTGAAGGAAGTGAAAGGTTGATGGTGAAGAAAGAAAGAAAGTGAGATGCAAAGAAAATCTAAAGCTTAACCTGAACTTCTTAGGGTTTAGAGGTTACGTTCAGCAAAAGGGGTTGACATAAATGTCTCAAGAAGATATACTAGTAGGTATACTCGATTTAATCAAAAAAAGTCACATTTACCATTAATTGCCCATTAATACAAACAGAAGAGATGATCATAAGGAAATAATCCCCGTATAATCCAATCTTACACTTTGTGATGATCAAAGGAAGAAACTGCATAGTTTCCATTGGTCTTTCCTTACTCTGAGTTACTCTGTTTGTATAAAGATGTGTGGTTGTATAGATTAGATTGAAGTTACTACATAAGCAAATGAATTACTTAAATCAACTAATTGTACAGATTTGCCATAAGTCAACTTACCGTGTGGATTCAATAGAATTCAGATTTTTTATTAACACTATAACAAACATAACATCTGTTCAGGAATACTAAACATTATGTGCATAACTCATGAGGAGCTTTCAAAATAGGGTGTTCCTCATAGGTGGGAATTGAACAATGAGAACTCATGGACACAGGAAGGGGAACATCACACTCCGGGGACCGTTGTGGGGTGGGGGGAGGGGGGAGGGACAGCATTAGGCGATATACCTAATGCTAAATGATGAGTTAATGGGTGCAGGAAATCAACATGGCACATGGATACATATGTAACAAACCTGCACATTGTGCACATGTACCCTAAAACCTAAAGCATAATAAAAAAAAAAAGAAAAAAAAAATAGGGTGTTCATTTCTTACTGCCTGTACCAATTAATACCACTGAGCACACAAATTCAAAAAAGTCTGTAAGTCTTAAAACTAAATATTATATTACAGAATACATTGATGAATTCATGTCCAATGCACTATTTCTTGTAAAGACATTACAATGTGATTTGGTTAAATATATTTCCACTGCATTGCTAATCACATTATACATGATACAAACTATGGAAAAGATAGTTATTATTTATAAATAAATTTTAGGTCTGTCCTTGATTTTCTTCCTTTGAAAATGAGTGTTTTAGGCATTGTAAATCACTTACATTATTATTATTTGTTGCTCTTCCATTAAAATGACCTAATATTGATTAGTTTCTAATCATTCCAATTTACAAGCACTAATTAGTATAAACCACACATTTTAAATCTGTCTGATAAAACATTTTGGATACAAGGCAAATATCTACTTGAGTATAATTTCTCTTAAGATTTGTTTCTGTCTACATTTCAGACTGGGTTCTTTTTAGAAATAAAAAACAAACAATAGTAAAGATCTGTTTAAAATAATTAGACACTAAAAAAAGTAAACTTTTTCACCTTATCATCTTGTTATTTTGAAATGTAATTTTCAATGTGTTGGTCATCAGTGTTGATGTTTACTTCGGTATAAACCATATTTTTGCAATTCTGATTATACCCTAAGGTAATTTACAAGATTCTACCAGTTATTTTGATATAATTACTAACATATTAAAAGACAATAATGATACACTATTTCTATAATAAAAAATTTTCCATTGGGAAGAATTGTAAATACATAAATAGCTTAGTACCTTTATAGACTATAAATATAGCACTGTAGAATAGTAAATGTAATCTGAAAATAAACTTAATGTAAGAATAATATAAAAGGTCATGTAAGTATTTTAAAATGATCTACCTTTTTTTTAAAAAAAATCTATCCAACATGCCCTGTAACTCATAGCAGATAATTATTACATAGTTTTAAATAAATAATTTTGAGGGAAATATTACTACGATAAAGTAAATTTGCATGAAAAAGTCCCAAAACCAAGGAAATAAAATATATCGATGAAATCATAAATTCATACACATACACCCTCGTGCATACATATCAAATATACATACCTTTATGTATATGTCAATAATTTCAAATTATAAGAAATATAATTTGTAATAGTTTAATTCTCTGTATGAAGACACAATAATTACACTGAAAGATTTACAGAATAAAAGAATACTCACTACATATAATGAATAGGCTAGAATGTTTAAAATACAATTTAAAATTTCTCTTACAACTCAAGTGTTATAGAGGACCATAGATATAGATACATATCTTTAATATGTATATTTTAAATCCAAACTGAACATCCTAGTACTTTGAACTATGATGCAGACTGTTATATATAAAACTCTTAGATAAGAATTTAAAAGTTGGATATTGGTGTGAACTATTTCTTATTACTTTTAAACTGGGGCACATTTCCTTTCTTGGAATAAGTCAATAATATTTAATTTAATTCAGCACTTTAGTAAATGTACTTTTGCCCTTGAAGAGATAAATCACTGACTCAGGAGAGAAAAACAGTATACAAAGTTGACCTTCTATTTAGAGAAATGCCAGAGTGAGCAGATTGTGACATACATCTCTTATCAGCTGACCCTTTGAAGGCAATTGTGGGTGAATTTTAACAAAGAAAAAAATAAAAGCGAATTGTTGTAAGTACTGAATAAATAAAACAAATAGAAGCAAAAATAAGGCATTACGAGTTAACACAGATATGACAAAAATTAATAAAACTTTAAATTATTACTATGCTATTCCAAAGCTTGTTTAAATGAATACATATCTCCTATACAATTTTGCCCATATCACTGAAGAGGTAAGTCACTGTAATTACAGTACATCATAAAACTCCATTAGACCATTTAAGGTAGTTTTTTTCCCTCTGGTTCCATATTACAATCATATTTCAATAAAGTTAATGCATTTTTCCCAATGATAGGAAATTCTTGTCTCAATATACCAAATCCATGATGAAATCTGTGCTAATGCATGAAACTAGAAACCTAATAAAATAAAAAAGCTTGTAAGAAGAGTCAGAACTTCTAATATCTTGTTAAATATAGATAATCTAGTGTACACTATATGCCACTTAATGCTGAGTACTTAGTAATGCTGAGTAGTTAGGTAAGGATTAATAACCCACATCACTTTCTTATAGTAAGGAATTGCATATTAAACCATGTGACTGTCATGTCATGTCTAGTAGCACATACAAGGACCTATTTTTACCTCCAGCCCTTGCAACTATTATATTAGGAATCCTTTAAAAATATTTCGTAATTTCTGCTGAAGGTACTTGCCTCTATCCCTGGCCCCAAATGGCTTTCAGTGTCTATAGATGTTCTCCATTTAATGGCTCAAAAGGGAAAGGAAAAGTTATGGTGTCCTTTAAATTCCTTCCAACTATCATTCCATTTCCTTAAGCTTTCTGAAATGATTATCAAATCTTTATAACCTATTTAGTTATAAACAACGATCAATTAACCATTTATTAAAAAAAGGGAAATTAACATGAAAGGAAAATACAGAGCAAATTTTTTTCACTGATATTTCTCTTGGCACACAGGACTTCAATTGTATTCTAAACAAATGGGCTTCCCATTTCTGTCTGGCATGTAAGGAGATTGGAAAATAACATTCTATCCGAACAATAAGTAAAAACTTGAACAAGCTGAAAAATTGACTACCCTTCTTAGATTCATCAGAAAACTCAGGTCATAGGGAAAATTGGTGCCCCCAAAATTGGAGAAATGAACAGATGGACACAGAATCGTAAGATGGGCATAAAGAATCAGCAGAAATTCATTAGCAAAAATCTCCAGGAGAACCAGTACCGACATAGGAAAACAAAACTGTAACTGACAATTCCTAGAGGCTCAGTGCAGACAAATCTGATGGTTAAAAACTGCAGGGGAGCCAGTTGTAGTGGGACCTGCACATACTTTTAAAAGTTTTACCGGCTGGGTGCAGTGGCTCACACCTGTAATCCCAGCACTTCGGGAGGCCAACGTGGGTGGATCACAAGGTCAAGAGATCGAGACCATCCTGGCCAAAATGGTGAAACCCTATCTTTACTAAAAATACAAAATATTACCTGGGCATGGTGGTGCACACCTGTAATCCCAGCTACTGGGGAGGCTGAGGCAGGACAATCACTTGAACCCAGGAGGCAGAGGTTGCAGTGAGCAGAGATTGTGCCACTGTACCCAGCCCGGTGACCCAGGGAGACTCTACCTAAAAAACGAAAAAGAAAGTTTTACCTTCAGGAGCTCTACCAATTCTCAAAGTCAAGATTGGAGAACAATCCCCTATGGCTTCTGCAGGAGGAGGAGAGAAAAAGTAACCACATTTAAAGAAAGCATTCTTTTTCAAAGGGCCTTTCTTCAACAAAAACCATTTTAGCATACTCTAACCTATTGATGCGCTACCAGAGTTGAACTAACCTCGAAGAAGGGAAGCATGCAACTCTACCCCCCTCAAACCAACCAGTCCCAAATAAAGAGATTAAAAAAATGAAGAAGGCTTTGGGAAATTCACAGCTGGGAGCACAGGCTCACTTAAAAACTCAGAATTAGTCACAGGACTATTAAATGCTTCCCTTCCCCTTACACTGTACCACCATACCACTAAAGGCTTATTTACCAGAGTTCTTTTTACCTAACATATCATGTGTAGATTTAATAACAAAAAAAAGTATACTAAAAGGTAAAACAAAACAACAAAAAACAAAACACAGCTAGAATAGACAGAGAAAGCATGAGAACCAGACTGATATGATAGGCATGTTGGAATATCAGATTGAGAATATAAAACTATGATTAATATACTATGGGCTTTAATGGAATAAGTAGACAACAGACAAGAACAGATAAGCAAGGTAAGCAGAGAGATAAAAATAATAAACAGATGCTGAGATTTTTAAAAAATTGTAATAAAAATGAAGAGTGCCTTTGATGAGCTTATTAGTAGACTGGGCACGGCTGAGGAATCACTGAGCTTGAGAATATGTCAGTAGATACCCCCAAAGCTTAAGAAGACTCCTCCCTACCCCTAGAGTTCCAAAAAGTATATATATATATTATACATATAATATATATATAAAATATACACATATATATATAAAATATATATTTATATATATATATAAAATATATTTTTTAAGACAGGGTCTCATTCTGTCACCCAGGCAGGATTGCAGTGGTATGATCTCATCTCACTGCAACATCCACCTCTCAAGCTCAAGGAATTCTCCCACCTCAGCCTCCCAAGTAGCTGTGACTGCAGATGCACACCACCACACCCCAGCTAATTTTCTGCAGAGACAGGGTTTTGCCATGTTTCCCAGGCTGGTCTCCAACTCCTGAGCTCAAGTGATCTGCCCACCTCGGTCCTCCAACGGAAGCAATGACTGAGAATTTCCCCACATTACTTTTTGCAATAAACCTTGCTTTTTACTTTTCTCAGGCACCAAACCACAGATCCAAGAAGCTCAGAGAACGTTAAGCAATATAGACGCAAAACCAACCAACAAACCCCCAAACTGCAGCCAGGCATTGATGCAGGATTTTTTTTTTTTTTTTTTTAAGATGGAGTCTCCCTCTATTGCCCAGGCTGAAGTGCAGTGGTGCAATCTCTGCTCACTGCAACCTCTGCTTTCTGGGTTCAAGCGATTCTCCTAAGTCAGCCTCCTGAGTAGATGATGGGATTACAGGCATGCACCACCACACCCAGCTAGTTTGTATTTTCAGTAGAGACGGGGTTTCACCATATTTGCCAGGCTGGTCTCGAACTCCTGACCTCAAGATCTGCCCGCCTCGGCCTCCCAAAGTGCTGGGATTACAGGTGTGAGCTACTGTGCCCAGCCAGGATATTTTCTTGATCCCTTCACGGGGCTTGCAACAGAGGTGTCCTTCGTGGGAAGGGGCATGGGAGCAAACAAGTGTGAGAACTGGAGCAAATGAGCTCGGGGAACTAGCTGACTGCTTAGCTGCTGGCAGGAGGAAACTCCGCTCACCTGGGTACGCTAGGCTCCACCCCTCACGGGAGAGAGCACACAGGTGAGCCAGTGCAGGAACCTGGCCGCTTTAGCACTGAGAGGAGAGCACTTTGTGCAGGCCCTGCAGCAGCATCCAGGTGGGGGTGCCTGTGACCCCAAGACCCCAGAGAGTATGTTGCAATGCTTTCTTAGCTCTGCTCTCTGCAAAAAGCAGTGTGTATTAGCTCAGTGGGCCTTTTGCCTTGTTGAGTGGGGTGGCTGCTGTCCTCCAGCAAGGGCAAAGGGCCAGTGTGACAGCTTTTTTGGGTACTGCACTTAGTGCATCCCAAATTCTTGTCCAGTGTCCAAGAGGAATGAGAGTACACGGACAAACTGAAGGATGGTGAATATGGAGAATTTTATTAAGTGATGGGAGTGGCTCTCAGTGGAGAGGGGGGCTGGAAGGGGGTGGGAAGGGCAGATCACTCTCCCCTGAAGTTAAGTGAGCTCTCTACCTCTCTCTTCTGAAGCCAAGTTGCCTCTTTCTGACATCCAGCCACATTCTTTGAGGTCAAGTTTCTTCTCCCTGACATCCAGCTGCTTCTCCTTTCTGCCAGCTGAGTCTGGGGTCTTTATAGGCACAGGATGGGGTGGGGTGGGCTGTAGGTAGTTTTGGAAAAGGCAACGTTTGATTGGTAGAAAGACATTATTCAGAAGAATCAATTGGAAGAGAGTGGGCACACAGGGATGGAAGTTCTCACTTTGGGCCACGGGTTTCAGGTTTTTCGGCTCAAAGGTGGGGTTTTGCCAGACACCCACCCCCGTCTGCCTAGAATTCCTCTGCCTCCTGCCTGTCATTGTATCAGCATGTCATTATCTGAACTGCAGGAAAGGAAAAAAAAAAAAAAAAAACCTTGAAATGAGCCAGTGAGACAGAAACACTTTACTTCTGCAGGAGCAAAGGTGAAATTACACCCACCTTCTCGGAAATATTGCAGCAAGAAGAGAGTGGAGTGAATCTGGATTCAAGATGGTGGTCTAGAGGAGGAACATCTGCTACTCATAGTCAGGGACATTGGGAAGTCTGGCCTACTCCCAGCAGATCTTGGAGGGAAGGTTGAGCGTAGACTGAGGGAGGACACAGAGGAAACACTGAGCCCAAACAGGAGGAAGCTGGGAACCCTGCACACTGGAAATCATTCCTGGCTTCCAACGACTCCTGGGAAAGGGATGAGTTGAACAGGCAAGGAGAAACCTATTCCTGCCATAGACCTCTGGAATTCTGGTAGCAGGAGACCCCATGACCCCCACAGACACTTCAGCTCTATATAGAGATTTTTGTCATTAGCTTGTAAATTTGTAAAAGTGTTTTTATTATAAATACAAGGTATTTGTTATGTGTATTGCAAACAATATTTCTAATTTTGTGGATTGTACTTTCAATCTCTTAAAGTATGCACGTGAATGCACACACACGCAAACACACACACATTTTTTTATTTTTATTTTTTTAAGAGACAGGGTCTCCTTAAGTTGCCCAGGCTGGAGAGTGCAGTAGTAGCTATTCACAGGTGCAGTCACTAAACACTGCAGCCTTGAATTCCTGGGCTCAAATGATCTGCCTCAGCCTCTTGAGTTCCGGGAATACAGACGTGTTACTGCACCCAGTCATAAAGTATATTTTGATGAAGGAAAATTCTTATTTTCTCTGAGTTCAATTTTTCAATATTTTCTTTTATGGCAAATGATGCTTTTTGTGCCCAGCTTACAAAATGATTTATTTTGTTTGGCTAATTTTTTTTTCTACTGTGTAATCACTTAGGGCATTCTTCATTCAATCCACAATCTATTTGGATTTTTTTTTCTTTTTGGTATGTTGTGCAGCATATCAAAAGATTTAGCCAACATTGCCTGTCTGTTGTTGCCTGCTGTCTGCTTGTACCATGACAGCCCATACTATATTAATGATAGTTGCTTTGTATTCTCAGTCTGATAATCCCAACATATTTGCCATATCAGAGTCCGGTTAAGATTCATTACAAAACTCTCTCTTTTGCTGACTCAAAAGCCCTACATCAGTATTAGAAAATTAAAAAGTTATATGTATAAGAAGAGGGGGAAAGAAAATGGGGAGTAGAGAGAGGAATCATATAGAAAAATACTAAAAGCTAAATTAATAATTTAGCTGTTCGTATGGGTTTCAGTTGGCCCAGTGTCATTTATTCAAAGCAATGCAAAACAAAACTTATGTCCTTCATGCCATAATTCCGGTCTCTTTCTAAATCAAGCATCCCTATATGCAAGGATTTTTTTATTCTACTCTCTTTCACTGATGATTTGTCTATCCTTTTTCCATTAATATAATTTCTTAATTTCTATACATTTTTGATGAGTCTTGATATTTGTATATATTCTCTAAATTAGATTTTACATATTTTAGCATCATGATGACTATGCTTGCTCTTCCCATTTCTATATCAATTCTAGAATCATCTTCTCGATTTCCACAAAATAATATCACATGCATTATATCAGAGAATCACCCCAAATTTTCACACATTATTGAATATTGCAACCCATAAACATATCTATATATTAATATTTAGACTTCAAAATGCATTAGTAATGCTTCATAGTTTTGCTTACAGAAAACCTCCACATCATTCATAGATTTATTTAAAAGTGTTAACTTTTTAATGATGTGACTATAATTTACATCAGTTTCAAAAGGTCTTTTATTAGTTCTTTCAGGAACTGACTTTTGCATATTGATTTTGTACCAAGTTATGTAGACAAATTCACATACATTTGAATAGTTATCAGCTGAAGGAAGGTCTATTTTGTTTTACTAAAGGTTTTTAAATTAATTTAGCTATTAGTATTTTTCTATATAATTCCTCTCTCCCCATTTTCTTTCTCCCTTTTCTTATACAGATAACTATATTTAATTTTCTAATACTGCTGTAGGGCTTTTGAGTCAGCAAACAAGATAGTTGTATAATTTTCTTTACTTCTGAAGTCTGTAAAGGCCTTAAATCAAAAATAAGTTGAAATTATAAGGTGAGTTGGGCCTGGCAGAGCTTTTGTGAGATTGGTATTAATCTGACCTTAAATTTGAAGAAAAAAAATCAGCAATAAATTAGAGCAAATACATCAACTACAAGATGTTTATATATCAAATTGAATTGGTTAATATTCCTAAAACTTCAAATTCATTATCATGAAGTAAGTGAAAATATGTTACTATTATCTTTTCTGACATCGTTCCTTTTTTCCCGATTCAGTTTTTTCGTTGGTAAATTCTGCCTAGACTGTTTTCAATCTGCTCAAATATCAACTCTTTATTTTGTTGATTTTTTCTATTATAGTCTTACCATATACACGATTGTTTCTGTGGGTTTTTCTTTATTATTTCCTTTCTATTTCCTTTAGGCTTAACTTAAAATTCCTTTTCAAAATTGGACTTATTATTGATTTTCAGCTTTTCATATTTTTAATACATGTAGGTAAGAGTATATTAGTATTTCTCTAGTTATGACTTCCTGTTTATCCTGTTTTAAAATGTTATATTTTTATTATCATGCATTTTAATTTTTTTATATTTTTAATCATAGGCTATTTAGTAGTGTTTTCTAACATCCCCCAAAATGCAGACGTTTGCTATTGTTCCCACCTTAATTATTTCTAATGTAATTGCATTTGAGTCAATTCATACTGTGTGATTCAAGTACTTGGAAATCTATCAAGACAACAATTACAAATTTAGAAACGTTGTATCTCCCGGATGAACTGATCAAATTGTTATTAAATGCCTCTGTTTTTTCTGGTGGTGATTCTTAATTTACTATTTTATCTGACACAAATATAACTATACAATTTTCCTTTTCTTAGAATATGATTGGCATATATTTTTCTAACTTCTTACTTTTAACCTCTCTGAGTGCTAATATTGAATGTGTTTCTTTTCTAAGCAGTCTACTTACTGACATATTTACTTAATCTGAAAATATGCTTCTTTAATTTGTGTTTAGGTTTAAATACAATTTTACTATTAGATTTCCATTCATACCACATGACTTTTCTTCATTTTCTTTCTGGTATTTTCAAAAAATCAATTCAATTTTTCTCAGTGCTCCTTAATGTGGTTTAGATGTTTATCTTTTCCAAATCTCAGATTGAAATGTGATCCCTTAATGTTGGATGTGGGGCCTGGTGGGAGGTGTTTGGGTCGCAGGGGCAAATCTCCCTCAGAAATGGCTTGGTGCGCTGGCTGTGGTAACTGATTACCACAAGATCTGATTGTTCCAAGGAGCCTGGGACTTCCTCCTTCTCTCTCTCTCTTGCTCCCCGTCTCACCTTGTGACATGCCTCCATTCCCTTCCTGTTCAGCTGTGAGTGAAAGTTTCCTCTCTCTCTCTTGCTCCCCATTTCACCTTGTGACATGCCTCCATTCCCTTCCTGTTCAGCTGTGAGTGAAAGTTTCCTGGGCCTCACCAGATGCTGAGAAGATGCTGGTGCCAAGTTTGTATAGCCTGCAGAACCATTAGCCAAATACATTTCTTTTCGTTATAAACAACCTAGTCTCAGTTACTGCTTTACAGAAACACAAAATGAACTAACACACTCCTCCACTTCATTATTGTATAGACTACACATTTTTTCTTCTTTCATATGTTACTCTAGTGGTTACAACATACATTCTTGACTTGTTAAAGTCTGATATAAATTAGTATCTAAATTACTATATACTACTCAGACAATTCAAAAACCGTAACAACACTTGAATACCATTCGCATTTTGCTATTATTTTCATATGTTTATTCTGCATGTTTCAATCCCAAAAGTTATTACATTTTAAGTTGCTAATATTTGCTTGAATTTACTCTTGCATTTGTTGTTATTTATTCTTCATTTCTTTCTACAACTCTGTATGCCCACTTGGTTTATTTATTTAGTTTTTCTGAAGCACCTCCTATAGCATTTGTTTCAATATGATTTACTGGTGATGAGTTCTCTTGGTTTTGCTTATTTAAGACATCTTTATTTCATTTTTCTGTTTAAAATGCTTTCCACTGCATTAGAGCTATTGGTTAGTAGTTGTTTTATTAATATTTAAGCACTAAATATATCATCCCATTTTATTCTGTTCTCTATATTTTCTTACAAATGCGAGATGTGAAATTTGTAGTTGCTCTCCTGGTGGGGAGGGGTGAGTGTGCGTGTGTGCGTGTGTATGTGTTCCTCTGCTTAAATCCACAAAGCTTTTGGAATCTGAGGCTTGAAGTCATCCATCATTTTTAGAAAATTCTGAAAGTATCTCTTCAAATATTACTTCTTGCCCCACTCTTTTGTGTTTTTCTGCTAGTCTCCAAAGTAACTTATTTTAGATTTCTAACCATGTCTCATATGTCTACTGTGTTGTTTCTCTGAAGTGTTTCTCCTTTTCTTCTTAAGGTCTCAAAAATTCTGTATTTCTCACATTCCAATTCACCAGTCCTGTATTCAGCTATGCCTAATCCACTGTTCAATGTACCTATTTATTTTATTCTCAAGTTTATTTTCTGTATTTTTACATTCTAGAGTTTCCATTTTACTGTCCTTTAATGGACTGTAATATCTGGAGAAAGTACCCACTAGAATCGTGAATGATTATGATGGTGCTTAAAGTCTGTATCTGATTAACTCCAACTTTTATATCACTTATAGATCTACTTCTATTGTTTTTAGAAATAGATTGTTTCTATTTTTTTTCACTTAGGTTTTGATTATTTGTTCTTAATTTTATGACATTTCTACTATGTTTCTATTTAATTTCTGACTTTTTGTATCAAAATTTAACAAGACTAGTTTGGAGCTCTTTCTGATGTTATCACTTAACAGACAAGATTTCCTTTTCTTTCTGACAGGGAGTTAGAATAAGTGCATATATATTTAATATAATGTAAGGTTTAGATACTTTGGAACTGAGCTATTTTGTCAGAGCTGGGCAGTCTCTGGCTTTATCATTATTTCCTTGCTATAGCGGGTCTGGGGTCCTCAGAAATATGAATAATTTCAGGGCCCCTCCTTGCCGATCTTTAAACTCCAAATCTTGTCACGTAGTTTTGTAAAATTATTGAAAGCAATACTTATCTTCGTGCTTCTTTGTTTACCTGACTCTAACTTTCTGGACATAGCACTAGTAACTGCAAATATTTTAAAGTAAAAAATATTGACTAAATTTCAAGCTCACCTAGAGGCATTTACTTTTCACTGGGATTTGGGACATCTCATATCTAGATGGCTTGGTAGCTCACTGATGACTTAAAACAGGTATTTTTGCTTGTTTGTTTAATTTTGTTCAGTTTTTCTAGCTTTCCGAGTTGCTTCCACAACAATTTATTCCACTTACTATAGGTAGTAATGTGTATATGAATATTACTGTAAGTAGAAAATAGCTATATTTTCATGTTAGTTATCAAAAGGAGATGTATTTTTCTGAATTAAAAATTCTTGAAGGAAGTTTTGTTGTTAATCTAACATAAGGTATGAAATTGACTAATATTTTATAAACAAATATGTGACTCACCCTCAAAAAAACATAGTTTTCAATTTTCAGACTGCCAATTAGAAGACATATTTTCTAATTCCTGATCAAGACTCTTTTTTTTTTTTTTTGAGACGGAGTCTCGCTCTGTCGCCCAGGCTGGAGTGCAGTGGCACGATCTCGGCTCACTGCAACCTCCGCCTCCCGGGTTCACGCCATTCTCCTGCCTCACTCAGCCTCCCGAGTAGCTGGGACTACAGGCGCCCGCCACCACGCCCGGCTAATTTTTTGTATTTTTAGTAGAGACGGGGTTTCACCGTGGTCTCGATCTCCTGACCTCGTGATCTGCCCGCCTCAGCCTGCCAAAGTGCTGGGATTACAGGCATGAGCCACCGCGCGCGGCCTGATCGAGACTCTTTACCATTCAAAGCTGTTAGATTAAACAAGCTTACAATTATTTTCTGGGTACTTCACAATCACTTGTGCATGTTTTCTACTCAAGAAACCATGACAATATTTGCTGGCTAATAGAATAAAAGTAATATTTCAAATAAATATTATATCATTACATATAGGTATATGACAGTATACCATTTTAGTAGTGTACTTACTGAAAAGCAACTAAAGAAAAATGAACTGTCTTGCAATAATAGTCACATCTTCTCACATTTACTGTGTCTTCTTTTCTGAAAGCACATAGCTATATGTCCTGTAGCCAAATTGTTAAATCCCCATCTTTGCCTATGAAAATATATAGGACTGATTTAAAGCCAGATTCATACACACACACACACACACACACACACAAACACACACACACCCTAAAACACATTGTTATCATTATCCAGCCTTAAAGCTTGTACCTGAGTCTCCCACCAACCCTATCTATCCTCCCCAGCAACACTTCAGGAAAGTGTGCTTGTAGTGAGTTATATCATGAATCCGTGACATAGAAAAATACACAACGCATAAATTTCCCTTTTCATTACTTTGTTCCAGAATCCATTATCAATTACCTTTGTCTTATAAAAACAGGTATCAACATCCAAATAACTTAAGACATTTAATAAGAAAAGTCAAACAATGTGTGGGAATAATTTCTTTTAAGAAAAGCTTTCATAAAAATAAATCCTTTACTATACCAGGGATAGCATTAATTTTTATGTGTGAAAGATTCTGAAAGCTAAAGCATAAGAAAAAAGAAAAACTTCCACTTGTTTGTATCCTCTTTTATTTCATTGAGCAGTGGTTTGTAGTTCTCCTTGAAGAGGTCCTTCACGTCCCTTGTAAGTTGGATTCCTAGGTATTTTATTCTCTTTGAAGCAATTGTGAACAGGAGTTTATTCATGATTTGGCTCTCTGTTTGTTATTGGTATATGAGAATGCTTGTGATTTTTGCACATTGATTTTGTATCCTGAGACTTTGCTGAAGTTGCCTATCAGGTTAAAGAAATTTTGGGCTGAGACGATGGGGTTTTCTAGATGTACAATCATGTCATCTGCAAACAGGGACAATTTGACTTCCTCTTTTCCTAATTGAATACCCTTTATTTCCATCTCCTGCCTGATTGCCCTGACCAGAACTCCCAACACTATGTTGAATGGGAGTGGTGAGAGAGGGCATCCTTGTCTTGTGCAATGCTCATGGATAGGAAGAATCAATATCGTGAAAATGGCCATACTGCCCAAGGTAATTTATAGATTCATTGCCATCCCCATCAAGCTACCAATGACTTTCTTCACAGAATTGGAAAACACTACCTTAAAGTTCATATGGAACCAAAAAAGAGCCCACATTGCCAAGTCAATCCTAAGCCAAAAGAACAAAGCTGGAGGCATAACACTACCTGACGTCAAACTATACAACAAGGCTACAGTAACCAAAACAGCATGGTACTGGTACCAAAACACAGATATAGACCAATGGAACAGAACACAGCCCTCAGATATAATGCCACATACAGAGATATAGACCAATGGAACACAAAAGAGCCCATGGAAATAATGCCACATATCTACAACTATCTGATCTTTGAGAAACCTGACAAAAACAGGAAATGGGGAAAGGATTCCCTATTTAATGAATGGTGCTGCAAAAACTGGCTAGCCGTATGTAGAAAGGTGAAACTGGATCCCTTCCTTACACCTTATACAAAAATTAATTCAAGATGGATTAAACACTTACCTGTTAGACCTAAAACTATAAAAACCCTAGAAGGAAACCTAGGCAATACCATTCAGGACACAGGCATGGGCAAGGACTTCATGTCTAAAACACCAAAAGCAATGGCAACAAAAGCCAAAATTGACAAGTAGGATCTAGTTAAACTTAAGAGCTTCTGCACAGCAAAAGAAACTACCATCAGAGTGAACAGGCAACCTACAAAATGGGAGAAATTTTTTGCAATTTACTCATTTGACAAAGGGCTAATATCCAGAACCTACAATGAACTCCAACAAATGTTACAACAAAAAAACAACCCCATCAAAAAGTGGGCGAAGGATATGAACAGACACTTCTCAAAAGAAGACATTTATGCAGCCAAAAGACACATGAAAAAAATGCTCATCTTCACTGGCCATCAGAGAAATGCAAATCAAAACCACAGTGAGATACCATCTCACACTAGTTAGAATGGTAATCATTAAAAAGTCAGGAAACAACAGGAGCTGGAGAGGATGTGGAGAAATAGGAACACTTTTACACTGTTGGTGGGACTGTAAACTAGTTCAACCATTGTGGAAGTCAGTGTGGTGATTCCTCAGGGATCTAGAACTAGAAATACCATTTGACCCAGAAGTCCCATTACTGGGTATATACCCAAAGGATTATAAATCATGCTGCTATAAAGACACATGCACATGTATGTTTATTGCAGCACTATTCACAATAGTAAAGACTTGGAACGAACCCAAATGTCCAACAATGATAGACTGGATTAAGAAAATGTGGCACATACACACCATGGAATACTATGCAGCCATAAAAAATGATGAGTTCATGTCCTTTGTAGGGAACTGGATGAAGCTGGAAACCATCATTCTCAGTAAACTATCGCAAGGACGAAAAACCAAACACCGCATGTTCTCATTGTTCAACTCCCACCTATGAGTGAGAACACATGGACACAGGAAGGGGAACATCACATACGGGGGCCTTTTGTGGGGTGGGGAGAGGGGGGAGGGATAGCATTAGGAGATAAACCTAATGTTAAATGACAAGTTAATGGGTGTAGCACCCCAACATGGCACATGTATACATATGTAACAAACCTGCACATTGTGCACATGTACCCTATAACTTAAAGTATAATAAAAAAAAGAAAAAAAAAGAAAAACTGATTAAACAATGTATCTTTTGTTCTTTATATTTTATTGAACATTTTTTAGCTTTCTTAAAATTGCTTAAGAGAATGTTTTTCTATCTTTCCTTTGCATAACATGGAATGCTAATTACACATTTCTCTTTCTTTATAAAATTTGGAGATAACAAAATATTTTCTTTCAAATAGTCTCCAAAAGTGTATGGGGTGACTCTAGCAAAGCAGCAGCTTGGACTTTATGAGCAGGATATATTTATTGCCTGTGTATAAATGATATAAAAATTGTCAATTAGAAAAAGAAAAAAATGAAAAACAACAATAATAAAACTTTCTTTGATGGCAGTCTTGTTTCACTCAGAATCATTTGGACAATTTTCTTTCATTTCCTCTTCAATTTATGCAGACTTCAATCTTTTGCATATTTATTGAGATTCAATTATTTTAATTCATCTTTGCTATGCAGAGAAAGTATCTCCTATCAATTGTGTTTTATGTCAAAAGGAATCAAACTGGACTATCTTGAGAAATGTAATAATTAAAAGCCTTCAAAAACAATGTTTTTTTAAAAGCTGAAAATGACAAATTAAAAGCATTTTAACAGAAATGAAGTTCTAAATATGTATCATTGCATGAAATAATTATTAAATGCAGAAGCCCTTATAAATGTGTGTGTGTGTATATGTGTTTGTATGTGTGTGTTTTAGCAAATGTAGTTTGTAATAAAAACACAGTATCATTCAGCCATGCCATAACTGGGTGTTAAAACCAGGGCACTGCTAACATCCTAATGAACAACATTGCTAAATAATTATTTACTTTTTTTTCTGATTCTTTCTGCAATTGATTTTCATACTAACTGCACATTATTCGTCTTAAATATATCTGTTCTTTAAGTATCTTTTCTGTGGAAGTGATTCCATGTTTTTTGTTTGTTTGAAGTTCTCACACTATCACCCAAGTTGCAGTGCAGTGATGAGATCATGGCTCATCGTATCCTCGAACTCCTGGGTTCAAGCAATCCTCCCTCGTCAGCCTTTTGAGTAGCTGGGACCACAGGCATGAGCCACCATCAGCTAATTTTTTAATTTTCTTGTAGAGACAGGATTCCCCTTTGTTGCCCAGACTGGTCTTAAACAGCTGGACTCAAGTGATCTTCCTGACTTGGAAGTCAAAATGCTGGGATTACAGTTGTAGGCCACTGAGCTCAGCGTTGATTGCCACTTTAAGGAAAAAAATAAATAATTATTTATGCTCCAATTGGGTTAGCTCCAGTCATGTGCCCACATTGAAACCCATTTTCTCTTTTCTTAAATATTTTTATATTTCTATGTTAGGAAATGTGTCTGTGTATTTTTATCACTATACATAAGCTACATTGTGTTTAAAATTACTAATAAAGTAGTTTAATATTTACTAGGATTTGGAGGATGCAGAACAAAACCTTATCTTAAATATTTGAAAAGGAAAGATAGATATAATCAGTTTTCATTGAAATTATAAATTTTCACAGTACTATTAAAGCATTTTAAACTATTTTGATTACATTTTATCTACTTGCTTATTAAATGATTTGTAATTCAAATGACATGGGAAAGTTGGTTGTCATATTTTCCCTTTCAAGGCCTTGTTTGACTAAATTCTCTCATTATTTAAGGATTATCATTATTATTAGCACAGTTTTAATTTTAAAAGATACTTGGCATTTAATGGTCATTTTAAAATTTATATATATATATTTGAATGAAGTAATTTTGTCATTAGAAATTACTATTAATGCAAACTTAATTGTGTTTGCAATTTAGTTTGGCATTTACTTCAAGGTCTACAAAAAGCTATAGCTACCAATAACACTTTCATATCTTAAACAAGAGAGGCAACTACACATTTTAATCAAACTGTTTCCTACCGAGAGTGGAAAATATAAAAGGAAATTTAACAGGTGTCTAGCTCTCTGAGCAAATTGAGCTAATGAGTCAAGTTTTCATCTTGCAAAGAATGAAAGAAGAGAATGAGACACAGAGCATCAATTTAGGAATATATGATGAGCCATCTGGCTTGATGACATAAATAGATGATAAGTTCCATATGCAGTTCTCAAAGTTGGCCCAAATGCAGAAGTAGTAGACGAGCACTTTACCTATTTAACCCTCTGCCATGACTTTCATGCAGCTAAAGCACACTTACTTACCTACTTTCCTTTTGATTAATCTTATTGACCAGTCTACTCTCCATACACAAGGTAAATGTCAGAGGGATCCGACAAAGAGGTGGACCATACTCTGACCAAGAAAAGATTAGGCCAGTGTAACTGATGGGATGGGTTGCTAGGAGTAAGAAACCATGACATCAAAAACAAACCAACAAACAACTATGTAGAAAGAAATGCACCCAGGTTGAAGAAAAGTGTTTTGCATAATTTACAGTAACAATGCAAAATATCTAAAAGGGAAAAATATAATTGAAGACCCTAGAAGCCCACAAATATATAATTCTGATTTTGAATCACATCTCATACAGATCCACTAATTTACTTAACAATTGCTCTTTTTTTTTTTTTTTTTTCAGTTTTTAGGCACCGTGTTCCCTGAGGGAAAAGAAAATAAACCATGTATTCTTACAGAAAACTCTTCTATCAGTTCAATTGTTTTCTTTAATATGTACAAAGAGCAGACCAAAAGTTAAGCAACGCTGAGAAAATGTAATTACAAGAAAAAATGTTGAGTGCTTCATTGTCTACTTTTTACATTCAAAGTGAAAAACATCGGAAAGGACAATGATAATGGCTATTTAACCTTATAAAAAGCAATGACAACCAAAGCAAAAATTGACCAATGGGATCTCATTAAACTAAAGAGCTTCTGCACAGCAAAAGAAATTATGATCAGAGAGGACACGCAACCTACAGAATGGGAGAACATTTTTGCAATCTATCCATCTCACAAAGGGCTAAGATCCAGCATCTACATGGAATTTAAACAAATTTACAAGAAAAAAAACAACCCCATCAAAAAGTGGGTGAAGGATATGAACAGATACTTCTCAAAAAAAGACATATATGCAGCCAACGAACATATGAATAAAAAGGTCATCATCACTGGTCATTAGAGAAATGCAAATCAAAACCACAATGAGATGCCATCTCATACCAGTTAGAATGGTGATCATTAAAAAGTCATGAAACAACAGATACTGGACAGGAAAGTGGAGAAATAGGAATGCTTTTACATTGTTTGCAGGTATGTGAGTTACTTCAACCATTCTGGAAGACAGTGTGGAAATTCCTTAAGGATCTAGAACTAGAAATACCATTTGACCCAGCAATCCTATTACTGGGTATATACCTAAAGGATTATAAATCATTCTACTATGAAGACACATGCACACATATGTTTACTGCAGCACTGTTCACAATAGCAAAATCTTGGAACCAACCCAAATGCCCATCAATGATAGACTGGTTGAAGAAAATGTGGCACATATAAACCATGGAATACTATACACCCATAAAAAGGGATGAGTTCATGTCCTTTGCAGGGACGTGGATGAAGGTAGAAACCATCATTCTCAGCAAACTAACACAGGAACAGAAAACCAAACACCACCTGTTCTCACTCAAAAGTGGGAGCTGAACAATGAGAACACATGGACACAGGGAGGGGCACATCACACACCAGGGCCTGTTGGGGAGTTGGGGGCTAGGGGAGGGATAGCATTAAGAGAAATACCTAATGTAGATGATGGGTTGATGGGTGCAGCAAACCACCATGGCACATGTATACCTATGTAACAAACTTGCACGTTCTGCACATGTATCCCAGAACTTAAAGTATAATTTAAAAAACAGATAAATAAATAAATAGCGAGCCTAGTGAATGTTGTGGTGAATTGTATAATTATAGCAGCAGCTTCCCAGTATGACGGAATCATCAGTGTACAGTTAAGATTTTTTTCATTAAGAGATAAGAAAATATTTTAATTTGTAACTGTATTAATTTGTTATTTGATGATATTGCCAGCATTTTCTTAACAGCCAAGTAAATGGTGGTTAATATGATTACAGTCAACTGTACTATTTTTGTTACATATTTTAGGCAAAATAAATTATTGCATCATTAGCATTGCTATTGATTTTTCACACACTTGCTTATTAGGTACATGAACTGATTGTTAGCCAGGAATAACATCTTTATTTTCATCTGTATATTCACTCATTCAACAAACATTATTAAGTACCTACTGGCTTGTACCAGACTGGAACCATACTTGGAAAATAACAAACAGTTGTTGGCTGCTGAACATATGATGAAAGTAGAGACCCCCCAGAATTCTCTGACACAACCTCAACAACCTGCTCCTGAATGACACAAAGAACATAGGTTGTGAGACAACAAAAACAGTCAAAAATGCCTGCAAAATGATTTTTTCTGAGAAAAATTACCCTATAAACTCCTAAGAACAAACTTAAGAAAAATTGATTTGAGTAGAAAAGAAATACTATAATCCCAATTTAATAAGAAACATAAAGCAGAATTATCCTCCATAGGACACAAGAATTAGGACTTTAAAACAACTCATACAAATACAAAAAATTAAAATATCTTGGCAGAAACCCAACAAGCCAGAAGAGAGTGGGGGCCAATATTCAACATTCTTAAAGAAAAGAAATTTCAAACCAGAATTTCATATCCAACCAAACTAAGCTTCATAAGTGAAGGAGAAGTAAAATCCTTTACAGACAAGCAAATGTTGAGAGATTTTGTCACCATGAAGCCTGCCTTACAAGAGCTCCTGAAGGAAGCACTAAACATGGAAAGAAACAACCGGTACCAACTACTGCAAAAACATACCAAATTGTAAAGACCATCGATGCTATGAAGAAACTGCATCAATAAGCAGGTGAAATAATCAGCTAGCATCATAATGACAGGATCAAATTCACACATAACAATAGCAACCTTAAATGTAAATGTTCTAAATGCCCCAATTAAAAGACACAGACTGGCAAACTGGACAAATAGTCAAGACCCATCAGCGTGCTGTATTCAGGAGAAGCATCTCACATGCAAAGACACACACAGGCTCAAAATAAAGGCATGGAGGAAGATTTACCAAGCAAATGGAAAGGAAAAATTTTAAAAAGCAGGGGTTGCAATCCTAGTCTCTGATAAAACAGACTTTAAACCAATAAAGGTCAAAAGAAACAAAGAAGGGCATTACATAAGGGTAAAGGGATCAATTCAACGAGAAGAGCTAACTATCCTAAATATATACACAACCAATACAGGAGCACCTAGATTCATAAAGCAAGTTCTTAGAGACCTACAAAGAGACTTAGACTCCCACACAATAATAGTCAGAGAGTTTAACACCCCACTGTCAATATTAGACAGATCAATGAGACAGAAAATTATCAAGGATATCCAGGACTTGAACTCAGTTTTGGACCAAGCAGATCTAATAGACATCTACAGAACTCTACACCCCAAATCAACAGAATATACATTCTTCTCAGAACCACACTGCACATATTCTAAAATTGACCACATAATTGGAAGTAAAACACTCCTCAGCAAATGTAAAAGAACAGAAATCACAGCAAACTGTTTCTCAGAACACAGTGCAATTAAATTATAACTCAGCATTAACAAACTCACTCAAAACTACACAAAAACATGGAAACTGAACAACCTGCTCCTGAATGACTACTAGGTAAATAATGAAATGAAGACAGAAATAAAGATGTTCTTTGAAACCAATGACAGCAAAGACACAACATACCAGAATCTCTGGGGCACATTTAAAGCAGTGTGTAGAGGGAAAATTACAGCACTGAATGCCCACAAAAGAAAGATCTAAAATGGACACCCTAACATCACAATGAAAAGAACTACAGAAGCAAGAGCAAACCAATTCAAAAGCTAGCAGAAGACAAGAAATAACTAAGATGAGAGCAGAACTGAAGGAGATAGAGACACAAAAAAAACCTTCAAAAAATCAATGGATACAGGAGCTGGTTTTTTGAAAAGATCAACAAAATAGATAGACCACTAGCCAGAATAATAAAGAATAAAAGAGAGAAGAATCAAATAGACACAATAAAAAATGATAAAGGGGATATCACCACCGATCCCACAGAAATACAGACTACCATCAGAGAATACTATAAACACCTCTACGCAAATAAACTAGAAAATCTAGAAGAAATGGATAAATTCCTGGACACATACACCCTCCTAAGACTAAACCAGGAAGAAGTCGAATCTCTGAATAGACCAATAACAGGTTCTAAAATTGAGTCAATAACTAATAGCCTACCAACCAAAAAAAGGTCCAGGGCCAGATGGATTCACAGCCAAATTCTACCAGAGGTACAAAGAAGAGCTGGTATCATTCCTTCTGAAACTATTCCAATCAATAGAAAAAGAGGGAATCCTCCCTAACTCATTTTATGAGGCCAGCATCATCCTGATACCAAAAGCTGGCAGACATTCAAAAAAAAAAAAAAAAAAAGAAAAAAAAGAAAATTTTAGGCCAATATCCCTGATGAACATCGATGCGAAAATCCTCAATAAAATAATGGCACATCCGAAAGCTTATCCACCAATGATCAAGTGGGCTTCATCCCTGGGATCCAAGGCTGATTCAACTTATGCAAATCAATGAACACAATCCATCACATAAACAGAACCAATAACAGAAACCACATGATTATCTAATAGATGCAGGAAAGGCCTTTGACAAAATTAAACAGCACTTCATGCTAAAAACTCAATAAACTAGATATTGGTGGAACCTATCTCAAAATAATAAGAGCTATTTGTGAAAAACCCACAGCCAATATCATACTGAATGGTCACAAACTGGAGGCACTCTCTTGGAAAACCAGCACAACACAAGGATGCCCTCTCTCACGACTCCTATTCCACATCGTATTGGAAGTTCTGGCCAGGGCAATCAAGCAGGAGAAAGAAATAAAGGGTGTTCAGTTAGAAAAAGAGGAATCAAATTGTCTCTGTTTGCAGATGACATGATTGTATATTTAGAAAACCCTATCGTGTCAGCCCCAAATTTCCTTTAGTGGATAAGCAACTTCAGCAAAGTCTCAGAATACAAAATCAACGTGCAAAAATCACAAGCATTCCTATACACCAATAACAGACAAATCATGAGTGAACTCCCATTCACAGTTGCTACTAAGAGCATAAAATACCTAGGATTCCAGCTTACAAGGGATGTGAAGGACCTCTTCAAGGAGAACTACAAACCACTGCTCAAGGAAATAAAAGAAGACATAAACAAATGGAAGAACATTCTATGCTCATGGATAGGAAGAATCAATAACGTCAAAATGGCCATACTGCCTCAAGTAACTTATAGATTCAAGGCTATCCCCATCAAGCTACCACTGACTTTCTTCACAGAACTGGAAAAAGCTACTTTAAATTTCATATGGTAGCAAAAAAGAGCCCGCATAGCCAAGACAATTCTAAGTAAAAGGAACAAAGCTGGAGGCATCACGCTACCTGACTTGAAACTGCACTACAAGGCTACAGTAACCATGGTACTAGTACCAAAACAGATATATAGACCAATGGAACAGAACAGAGGCCTCAGACATAACACCACACAACTACAACCATCTGATCTTTGACAAATCTGACAAAAACAAGAAATGGGGAAAGGATTCCCTATTTAATAAATGGTGCTGGGAAAACTGGCTAGCCATATATAGAAAGCTGAAACTGGATCCCTTCCTTATACCTTATACAAAAATTAACTCAAGATAGATTCATGGCTTAAACATAAGACTTAAAACCATAAAAACCCTAGAAGAAAACCTAGACAATACCATTCAGGACATAGGCATGGGCAAGCACTTCATGACTAAAACACCAAAAGCAATGGCAACAAAAGCCAAAATTGACAAATGGGATCTAATTAAAGAGCTTCTGCACAGCAAAAGAAACTATTATCAGAGTTAACAGGCAATCTACAGAATGGGAGAAAATCTTTGCAATCTATCCATCTGACATAGGACTAATATCCAGAATCCACAAAGAACATAAACAACTTTACAAGAAAAAAACAAACAACCCCATCAAAAAGTGGGCAAAGGACATGAACAGACACTTCTCAAAAGAAGACATTTATGCAGCCAATAAACTTATGAAAAAATGCTCATCATCACTGGTCATTAGAGAAATGCAAATCAAAACCACAGTGAGATACCATCTCATGCCAGTTAGAATGGTGATCATTAAAAAGTCAGGAAAGAACAGGTGCTGGAGAGGATGTGGAGAAATAGAAACACTTTTACACTGTTGGTGGGACTGTAAACTAGTTCAACCAAGTTGGATGACAGTGTGGAGATTCCTCAAGGATCTAGAACTAGAAATACCATTTGACCCAGCAATCCCATTACTGGGTATATACCTAAAGGATTATAAATCATGCTACTATAAAGACACATGCACACGTATGTTTATTGCAGCACTGTTCACAACAGCAAAGTCTTGGAACCAACCCAAATGCCCATCAACGATAGACTGGATAAATAAAATGTGGCACATATACACCATGAAATACTATGCAGCCATAAAATAATGAGTTCATGTCCTTTGCAGAGACATGAATGAAACTGGAAACCATCATTCTCAGCAAAGTAACACAAGAAGAGAAAACCAAACACCACATGTTCTCATTCATAAGTGGGAGTTGAACAATGATAACACATGGACACAGGGAGGGGAATATCACACACTGGGGCCTGTCGGGGGGTGGGGGCCTGGGGGTGGGATAGTATTAGGAGAAATACCTAATGTAAATGATGAATTGTTGGGTGTAGCAAACCAACATGACACATGTATACCTATGTAACAAACCTGCACGTTGTGCACATGTATCCCAGAACTTAAAGTATAATAAAAAAATAAGTAAAATGAAAAACAGTCAAGATGAGGAATAAAAATTATACTTAAAAATTACTATAAAAAGCAAGAGGAAATTGATAGCAACATTAGGCAGATAACTAAGCTAAGAGAAAACTTCACATGCCGGGAAAGAAGTGGTAAGATAAAACAACTACATTCAATGGAAGGAAGGAGTTGCAGTATGGTCTTGTGTAATAGACAGCCCATGTGCATTAGTAATGTCAAAATCTGTTCCTTCAGCTCTATTCACAGCCAGAAGAGTAGAAAGAGTGAAAATAATAGAAGAGCCCCACTTAGAATCTGAACCTTGGGAATGAAAAGTCACTAAAATGGAAGAAAGAAGCACAAAAAAAAAGAGATGGATTTTGTAATCTCACAATAGGCATGAGCTACTACTGCACAATAATATCCTGAGGTTATACGGTGTGTGTGTTGTAGGAGAAATGTATCAGTGAGGGAATCGTGGACTTCCTGCTTCCTTCCGAATGTAATTTAAATACCCTTTGTCTTTCCCACTGACACGAAAGAATGGACCTATAAGAACACATTCATGTGATAGAATGTTTTTGAAATATTAATTGATGTTTTATTACTAAACTTGCCTTGTATGTTCTTCCCCCTTTTCATCACTTTATTTAATGAAACAGGTCTGGAATTATTACCTCATCATGATAAGGAATGTGAATTGGATGGAAAACAGGAAATACTCTGCAAGTCTCTAGTAACTTTTATTTCCAAAATACTAAAGCCCTTAAAAAGTTCAGACGACCTCGGGAATAACTTAATGTTTTGGCAAGTAATGTTTGAGGTTGGCAGAATTTTTCTCTGGAACAGTGTCTCTTAACTGGTTACAGTTTTTCCTCCCAGGGAATATTTGGCAGAATCTGAAGGCATTTCAAATGTTACCACAAAGCTGGGGTAGGGTAGCGTTATTGGCATCTTGTGGGTGGTACCAGGGATGCTGGTAAGCATCTACAATACACAAGACAGCCTCCCCCACCCCCGCCATCAAATAATTATCCAGTCCAAAAGGTCAAGAATAACAAGGCTGAGAAACTTTGATCTAAAGAGACTGAAGAATAGTTTCTTAGTTGTCTGGGATGACAGAGGCTGTGGGGATAATAATGAGCAAGGGCAGTGGCAGATTGTGAGGGAAAAACTCTTTCTCTGGGAGAGCCCTGGATGCTGGGAGGTCACCTGTCTCACAGATTGACACCTAGAGGCAGGGGACCATCACAGTAAAGGAAGAAGTGTGCCCTGTGTTCAGGCCACTGGGATCGGAGCCAGGCAGAAGTGGTGGTGCTCCAGTATGTCAGGCAAGCCACAGAATGAGCTAAAGTCTAAGGACACAGGAGAGGAAGAGGGTACTGGAGCTGACCGTGCTAGGAAAACAGGGAGGGGCATTTTAGTGAAGAGCCTGAATGAAGAGAGGATTCAAACAGAGGCCAGGGTTGCACTTTAATCCACCAGTTCTTCTACAGAGCTGTGGTTTGAGGTATAGAAAGCTGATCCCTAGAAGAGAACAAACTCTCTTGTAAGGGAAAAGAGGGTCACGTTCAGCAACAGGGCAACTTGTGTCCCTGGAAACCAATAAAGTTTATCGAAACATTTTGTATTAAGAAAAATTTTCTTAGAAATAAGTTTAAAACATTCCAATTTTAGATAATGACATTTAGGCAAGGGCTGTTGCTGTCCATGACAAATGTTAAAATTTCTAAAGTGAAATTTAAAAACAATGGATTAGGAAACAGAAAGTTACTTCACTTTTCCCAAGTACAAGGTGTTCAAAATCAGGCTATTGATGGCTTAAAAGTCTGAATATGGTTTGTTACTGTTGTTGTTTTGCTTTGGTCTTCTTGAGCTTAGTTTTTGTTTTAAATTAGACATTTTAATTCAAATAGCTGGGGTTGAAAATACTGAAAGAATGCCATTATGCAGATTTGCAGCTATCCATTTTCCTTCTGCCCTGAAGACGTCCGGCAGACCTTGGAGGAAGGATGGTAGCAGAATAGAAGTTATCTGAATCACTCAACCTCCTAATAATTTATATGATTTTTTGGTACAGATATTAATGTCATAAAACTCTTTGAAAGCCTGCACTATTTAAATTTTTAAAATATCAAATTCACCAAAAGTGAGAAGGAAAAGCTTTATAGCACAGTAACTAAACTTACTAAGCACTAAGTGTGTGCCAACCATTGTATTAGGACTTTGCATGTGATATCTTAATACTTGTGGTGACGCTATGAGGAAGCTCATGTAAATATTCCTATTTCAGACACGAAGAAACTGACATGCAGAGATATTTAGTGACTTAAGATCACAAAACTAAGAGCAGATATCAGTAATCAAACCTAAGTAGTCTGATTTCGGAGCATTTTGCTTTGGCTTAGAGCCACCCTTCACTCAAGGATGGAAGGTTTTCAGAATTTGCCAAATAACATTTCTATATATACCCCCATTGACTAGGACTACTTATTAGCTGCAAGGAGACCTAGAATATTGGAAATATTAGAGTAAATATTTCTTGTATCCCTGTATATAACATTATCTCCCTCTTTCCCTCACAGTAGAGGAATCAATATCGATGAACTTATCTAGATCACCAATCCTGTGCCAGATTTTCTACATGATACTTGGTTAATATTTAAATAACTCATGTCTTAAAATGGTTTAGATATAAAATAAAATTTTATTGTCAAAAAGTGTCCTTTACTCTTAACAAGTTCTTCTATAGAAATGATTGACCCATATTTCCGAGATAAAGATAGCTAAGGATATAAATCATACCAACTCTTAGGTAAAATTTCAGCACTCATGAAATTAATGACTAAAAATACTCTGTACAATCTGTGCAAATATTGTCTTTGTCATGTAAAACCTAATATATTTTGTGATTTTTGTAGAATGCATGCTCTTTTTCTTGGTGTGTTAATTGGTTTGAACGAAGTACTGCTTAATGGCAGAGTTCAAGGTCTTCACCACCATTTTTCCTTATTGCTGCTATATAGGAGAGCTTGTAGGTATCTTATAATATCTTATAATATGCCACTTTTATGAACTTTCAAGTCTTTTTAAATAATTTTTCAGAAACAATTCTGTCCCCTTCCCCTCTCCTCCCTTCTCCTTCTCCTTCTTTCTTCTTTCTCCTTCTTCTCCTCTTTTTTAGATAGGCAACCAAGATACAATTCTGAAGACTTGGACCTCTTTTTTCAATATATTTAAATCTAATTCCTTTTCTTTTCTCATTGCGTTGTAAATTTTTTATTCATGTTAAATCAGAGAGGTACTAGCTGATATTATTGCCTAGCGCTAATTTTACTGATACCAAGTGAAGAGTTTAGCTCTTAAATTTAAAACTTACCATCAACAATATGTCTCTGAAATTATGTTTGAAATCTGAAGATTTACAGACAGAGCCTAGGAGGTCTCTGGAATTAGTATATGGTATGAACAGCCGGAAGCAGCTGTCCAGGATCAAAAAGCAAAAAATGTTGGTCAGAGACAAGTGCAAGACTCACTAAATGAGTGTGAAGGAAAAGAGACTAAACACTAGAGAAGGACCAGACCAACCATATTTTCAGGAGAAAAATGTGATGTGACTGGTTGCTATTGAATAATGATCAGTAACACTAAAACCATCGACCAGTTAGAAGAGATTATTGCTTGTCATTTTTTCTCAATGTGTTTATATTCAAGATGTTAATACATAATTAATAAAAATTCTTTGCCCGATCCTCTATTGTTGTATTGTACGTAATCCAAATTTAATAATAAAAAATGCATTCTTTAAGAGAGAAGTTCAGAAACCAATAAGACACTGTAGTGACCATTCTGGTGAATTTATTTAGAAAGTGAAATAATACATTTACACAATTATTTGTCAGGAAAAGTATTGCTGTGATTACTGCAATAAATAGACCTACAAGTACATCAGATAGAAAAAGTGTATTTTCTTGTATACTGTTCTAAAAAAAAGTATATTTTCTTATTACTATGTTTTCAAAATGTTTATACTGTCATATTCATGAGAACATTGAATATTTTGTACCTTAAAAATAACGTGATTTGCAAGCAGTGCCAGAGTTGTTCATCATTCACCCACTCGCATAATTTCCATATTTGACAATTCACTATATGCAATTCTGTATTTTATTTTTGCAGATAATCACGGATAGTTAAGAGTAAACAGATTTTCTTCCTTCCAAATGACTGTGGTGCTAACATACTTGAAAATGTAACTACCAATATAATATTTTCTCTTCAACATAGAATTCGGCAAATCTGTCAACCTGAAATGCCTGTTTCAATTCTGAGTGCTATTTTAATTCTTCCGTAATTGGATCAAAAATTACACTTTTATTTCTGTGTAACCTAGTAAATGTCTATCTTAGGTAACAAACTGAATTATGGTAATGTGCTTTTTATAGCTGTTCCTAGTGATCTGCTCACAATTTTCTGGGAAGCTTGTATCACTGCTCCACATACATGTTATAAGGAAGGTGATGTCTCTATAACTTTTATGAGTTCTCTCATTTGTTGATCTGTCTCTTGGGAAAGCACTCGGGCATCTTTTGTTTCTTAACATCTGTCTTTATTTATTCAAATTATTTAGGATTTAATTTCCACTTCTATGTGTTTTTTTAATCTATTCTAATGTTACCCAACTTTTATGACTGCATATACATACGGTTTTGAGTGTGTTATTTTTAAATGTTGAGGAATGGAAAGCATACTAAAGAGGTTATTTATTCAAACAGAATGAAATGGGCAAGAGAAATTCGACTCTCTCCCAGCATGATTTTCTGATGTCCACAATAGCCCTGAGAAGCCAGACAGTTCCACAGGGGCTTTCAGGCTGTTCGTTTTGATGCTTTGTTGCTATAACTGATTATTTTGGAAAAACCGTTTTTTCCCTACAAGGCTTTGATAGGATGTAGCCTCACTAAATTACTAATATGAAAATGAAAATATTAGTAATTTTAATGCAAATTCCGAACACATTTGTGGAGATGAAATTTAGAAAATAGCATAGATGTGAAAGGTTCTAGATAGCATTTGATTGGAAATGGTTTTACTTACCTTTTTAAATATACATCACCACCTTAATCACCATGGCTGAGTGATGGGAAGGAATATACATTTATTATAATATGTCAGCATATGAGTGCCTGTCAAATTTTCCTTTTTTCCAGCTGAGACTTCTGATACGTTAAGCATGTGTTTTCTTAGATTCTGTCTTGAGATGAATGAAAAGTGACCTCTCCATCCTAGGTTCATAAAACAGGTAGATATCTTTATATAAGTTGTACTTGCTCTATCACGACACAATTTCCAAACATCTGTTAAACTTGCTCTCCATTTATTAACAATGCTTAGATTAAGCTAATTCTGTAAGTTCTTACTTCAAAGCATAGCTTTTAAGAAAATATGCATTGGACAAATAAGTACATGAAAAGAGAATTGACATATGTCATCAGGGAATTGCAAATTAAAAAAAGATATTTATTAGAACGGCCAAAATCCAAAATGCTGACAACACCAAATCCTAGCAAGAATGTGGAGCAAAAGGAACTCTCATTCATTTTTTTGTGGGAATGTGAAATGGTACAAACACTTTGAAAGATAGCTTGACAGTTTCACACAAAAATAAACATACTTTTACCATATTATCCAGCGATCGTGCTCCTAGGTATTGATACAAGTGAGTTGAAAGTGTATGTCCACGTAAAAACTAGCACATGAACATTTATAACAACTTTATACATAACTGCCAAAATGTGGATGCAGCCAACATATCCCTCCATAGCTGAATAGATAAATAAACTGTGGTACTTCCAGACAATAGAATATTCTTAGAGCTGAAAACAAATGAGCTATCAAGATTTGAAAAGTCAAGGAGGAAAGAGAAATGCATATTGTTAAATGAAAGAGGCCAATCTGCAAAGGCTATGCACTATATGATTCCAATTTTATGGTATCTTGGATAAAGCAAAACTATAGAAACAAAAGATTTGTGGTTGCCAAAGATTTCTGGGCAGATAGGGAAGAATAAACGGAGCACAGAGGATTTTTAGAGCAGTGTAACTATTCTATATAATACTACAATGGTGGCTACGTGACATTATACATCTGGCAAAATCCATAGAACGTACAACACAAAGAGTGAATTCTATATGCATCCTATAGACAATGTGTCAATATGGCTCATCAATTGTATAATAACAGCTGTACCACACTAATCCAACAGGGTACTAATTGGGGGAAACTGTGTGTGGGGGTGGGGGTGGGGTGGGTATAAAGGGCTATTGGTAGGGAGAGTTATATCAGAACTTTTTTTTTTTTTTTTTTGAGATGGAGTCTTGCTCTGTTGCCCAGGCTGGAGTGCAGTGGTGCAGTCTCCGCTCACTGCAAGCTCCGCCTCCCGGGTTCACACCATTTTCCTGCCTCAGCCTCCCGAGTAGCTGGGACCACAGGCACCCGCCACTACTCTCTTCACTGTCTATGCAACTTATCTGTACATTTAAAAGTTTTCAAAAAATTGCCTATTATAATAATTAAAAAATTGTTCGATAAAGGTGTTCTGCAGAATCTGATTATATCTTCAATCATTACAAGGCATTTAAAAATTATTTTCCCCCACAGAGAGTTGTAATTAAATTTATTACTTAATGCTTTCGCTTACAACTTCCAGTAGGAAAACCCCATTGATTGAGAGTGTCCGATTTCGTTTAATTGAAGAATAAACTTCTTCTAAGCTGCTGAATATATGGTCTGAGATCCTTTCACCCAAGCATTCACTGTTTCCTGGGGTTCAGAAGGAATATGATAAATTTTATTATATGTATGCAAAGAGAACGCAATGAATAGTGAGGTGCAGCCCTGCTTGTAGCCAAACTTTTGCCTTTCTCCCTGATTCAGTGATATCAATTGGTTGCTTGAAATTGGTCATGGTGGAACATTGCACCACGAACATTAGTAAATGTACAAATCAGCTGTTTTATTCCATTTTAGAAAGGGAGCTTATCAGAACAGGACCGGTTAATACAATATCTCAAATTTATAAGAAATTTTCCCCCATGTTTAAATATATTATAGAAAAAGTTTTTCCTCAGGAAACAGAAGAGGAGCTTTGATATCAATTTTTTTCCCAAGAAAAACACCATTTTTTTCGACATCATCGTATCCTCTCCATATTCTAGAACCATAATAATAGTTTGCTTTGGAAGTTTATAAATTGTATTATTATTACAGAAATAAATCTGAAAAGCCATAAAAGCCTACAGATAATACTAACTTGGGATTAGCAGAGATGTCCAGAAATGATGAATTGGAATAATGGAAGGAAATGAAAGACAAATGCCAGAGGAACTCAAGCATTTCTGCCTTAATGTAACTGTCAAAAACTACCTATGAAAGGGTTATGAGAGAGAGTACTATAAATGGTTTGTTTGTTGGATGTCTCATTTACTGCATGGTTTCTAAAGCCTATATGAAGCTTATACAACTTCAAATTGCATATTGAAAGAAATAGAGCACTGGGTTGTGGAATTCCAAGTAACAAGATGAATGAAAATGGTGGCAAATAGAAAGAAAAGGTATCTAGGGACTTACTGCAACAGATATGTAACTTTGATTATTGATAGCAATTAATACATTCTTTTAAAACAAACAAGAAAACAACTGCACCAGGTATCAAAAGCACAAAAGTGTTTTCTGGCAAAATTAATTCCTAGCTAATAAGAATTCTTAACTAGTTCAATGTAATGATGAGACTACAAAGTCCAGTGAAAAGGGCAACAATGCCTGAGAAAGTTGAGACAGGCTGCACATTGAAAAGAATCTTTGAGCTGCGTCTTGGAAGATGAAGAGGAAGTTGATACCTAGAAAAGGAAGTGATACCTAGACAAGGAGACTTTTCCAGATAAAGGGGAAATATATGTTGGGATATAAAACTACGTGAAAGGACGTAGTATACTTAGCCAGAATATGAAAGAAGTTTAAGAGAAGATGTCAGGAGATAAAATGAAAGCCATATATATTCATGGGCCACAGAACACCAAGATTAAGTAGCGCCAAAGTATGCTGTGGCCTTTTGCATGTTGTTGAAGCTTTATTAAGAAATGATCCTTATGTTCATCCTTCATGAGATACCAAAGTTATGAAAAAAAAAATCTTAAAGGGTTAATTCAATCAGATACTCATTCAAAATACGAATTCCCTTTCCAATACACTTACACAAAATATTTCCATTTGTTCCACATCTTCTCCAACACTTGATATTGTCATATTGCTAGTTTTTGTTGTTTTAATGTTGTATATATCACCGTATCTCAATTTTGATTTTATTTTGTAATTGCCTGATGGCAATGATAATATTTTTCATACGCTTATTGACTTTAAATATTCCCATTTTAAAAGTTAGAGACATTTACATATATATATATATTTTAATTAACTGGCAGAAGGTCTTTATATACTTTGGATAAAGATCTTATTTGTTTTTGAACTACGGATTAAAAATTTCTACTCCCAACATGTAGCTTGCTTTTTCATTCAATTTATTCTATTAATGGTATTGTTTGATGAATTAAAGTTACAATTTATAAATTATTTTCTCTACGACTAATGCTTTTTCTAACTTGCATAATAAATTTTGCTGACTTGAAGATCATAAAGCTATTATCCTACACTTATATTGCATTTTTGCTTTACTTTATATTTATGACATTTATTATCTATGATCTGTCTGGAATTAATTTCTTGCATGCCATGTGGTAAGGGTCAAAGTTATTTTTTCCACATGAAATCACTTTATGAGAACACACTCTCCCAGTAGTTCGCAATGTAAATTTGTCACAAATGCATATTTATGGTCTGTTGTGGACTCTACATTCTATTCCATTTATCTAGTATTCTATCATGATATGATTATATTGTTAATAATGTCTATACATGTAATAATTTTGATCATCTGTAGTTTAAATCTCCAAAATTTATAAGTAATTTTCCAAATTATCCTGGCAATTTCTATCCCTTTTGCTATACCACCAACATTGCTATAGTGGCTTGTCAATTAATACAAAGCATCATACTAATACTTGTTTGAAATAACCGGTACTATTTAAGTCAATTGTGAAAGAAAGTAATATATTTTCAATATTGATTCTTTCAATCTATAAATCTGATATACTTAAGGCTTTTTAAATTTATCACAATGAAGTTTTATGGACTATAAAGGGCTTAAACTTCTATACTTATTTTTAGATACGTGATAATTTATGATGTTATTACAAATGATGTCTTAAAATCACATATGCTAATTGTTTGCTGATGCTATATGGACTTTTTTTGTAAATTAATCTTATATACAAACAAAAATTCTGGCAAAAAAACTTAATAATATTGTATCCCTTTGTACATTTTACATGTAAAATTATTTAGACTAGTGACTTAATGTTTTTTGTCTATTTAGCTAGCTAAGTAATATAGTATCAAGTGGAGTAAAAGTTATGGTAAAGATCATTCATACAATGTTCCTGATAATAAGATAGTATTTGCAGTGTTTTATCGTTGAATATAATACATGCTGAGTTTTTTTCTCAACTATAATTTATTGTATCGAAGATTTCCCTATCCATAGTTTGCTGAGGTTCTATCATGAATGAGTGCTTTTTTAGCTTCTACTGGAGTGATCCAATTATTTTTCATTTATTCTGTTGATGTGGTGAATTACATAGATTGATTTTTAATGTTAAAAAATCATTCCTAGAATTAACACAACTTGGTTGTGGTGTATTAGCCATATGATACATTGCTAGATAAAACACACTTATATTTTATACAAACTGTATCTACATTCTTGAGAGAACATGCCCTTTAATTTTCATTTATGTGTATGTTCTTATTAAAAGAGGATACTCTAGGCTAATAAAGATATCTGAGAATTGCTCTCTTTTCCAGTATTATCTGAAAGAGTACATGTAAAATTATTTTTTCTTTAAATTTTTGAAAACAAAAAAAATTGAAGCAATTTTGGATTTTTAGGAATGCTTTTAAAATTTTTAATATACATTTTATTTTGGAGTAATTATAAAAGTGGCAAAGATAATACGGAGTTTCCTCATATATTTATTCATCTTCTCCTCATGTTAACATACTCATAGCACATTTTTCCAAACTAAAAATGTAATATCAGTGCAACATTATTAAATGAAACAGAGACTTTATTCAGATTTCAACAGCTTTTCCACTAATACCCTTTTCTCTTCCAGGATCCAATATGGGATGTGACATAGCATTTAGTTATCAGGTTTCCTCAATTTGTTGGTCTGTGACAGTTTCTCACTCTTTGCTTGTTTTTGAAGACAGTGATGCTTTTAAAAAATATTTTTCAGGTATTTTTTAGAATGTCCCTTTATTTGAGTTTGTGTCATGTTTTCTCATGGTTGTATTGGGGTTGTGGATTTTGAGGATGAATACCACAGAGGGCAAGGTACTCTTCTCACTGCATCACATGATAGCAACAGTACTTATTACTGGTGATGATAACCTCAGTTGCTTTGTTGAGGTGAAGGTACCAGACCTCTCCACTGTAAAGTTACTCTTCTTGCCTTTCCATACATTTTTTTTCCTTTTTTTTTTGTTTTTTTTTTGTTTGTTTGTTTGAGTAACTAGTAAGTCCAGCTCACAGCTACACTCACAGGGAGAAGAATTAAGTTTTACCTCCTGGTAGGAAATACCTACAAAATATCTACATAAATTACTTGGATTTTTTTCTAGAAGGAAGGTGTGTTCCTTCTCCTTATTTATTTACTCAGTGAATTTTGTGTATCAATATGGATTGATATTTATTTACTACCATAGGTTATAATCCAATACTATGTTATATATTTAATTGCTCAAATTAGTCCAGCTTTGGCCATTAGAATCTCTGATAGGCTTCTATATCATTTTGAAATGTTCCTAAAAGTTATTTTTTTGTTTCAACACTTGTTAACTTTTAGTAATATAAAGTGACCCAGGGTCATCATGTATTTTTCCTTGCCCCAGGTGTAGCATCGGTAATTACTTCCAGAATCTCCGGTTCCTTCAACTGGAGAATGGATATATAGAAACTAAATCCTCAGTGCTGGGTGTGCTTATTTTTACAAATGTGTCACTATTTCTAGATCCTCTCTAATATATACCACATTTGTAACAGGCTATTTTCCCTTCTGTGGTTCCTCAACAGTCTGGTTGGTTTTTACATTTTCTTACATTAAATTTTGCTCTTGGTGATTGATATAAAGTTCAACAATGTTGACAAATGTATAAAGTCATGTAGCACCAATCAAGTATCATACAGAGGAGTTAAAGAACCCTAAACATTTCCCTGTGAATTGTTTTTGTAGCAAACACTTTGTCTTCTCCAAAAAAGAAAAACAAGCAAACAAACAATTTTTCATGCCAATAGTTTGGCCTTTTCCAGAATGCTATATGTATGGAATAATGTGACATGTAGTCTTTCAAATCTAGCTTTCTTTTTTCAAAATGTGCTTGAGATTCAGCTATATTTTTACTGCATCAAAAGCTAATTTCCCTTTATCACTGAATAGTATAAAGTATTATTTCGCACATCACTCATCTGTTGAACAAAATCTTAGTTATTTACAGTGTTTTAGAGATTGTAAATAAAACTTCTATAATCCTCCATGGACAAATTTTTGTCTGAACATAAGTTTTAAATTCATATATGTAAATACATATATGAATTTAAACATGTTTTAAATTAATGTATGTAAATTCATATATGTAAATACCTTGCAGTGTGATTGCTAAGATTGCAGTATAAGTCTACTACTAGTATCAACATATTACAATTCCAAGCAGCATACAGATACCTTATCATCATTTACATTTCTTTATCCATTTCTTTTTATAATTGTCTGAAATATTACCTATACATACATTAAGAACTAAAGTCATATTATAATTTTAGCTTTTGACTGTCAAACACAATCTTAAAATCTCCAGAGGAGAACACTCTGTTATACTTATTTACATGTTTATCCTTTCCATTATTCTTTCTTCATTCTTGATGTTTTATAAAACTAGACTTTTATAAAACTAGACTTAGACTGGCAGGCCCCTTCCCCTGGAGCTGGAGCAGCAGTGAAAAGTTTGCATACCCAGAACTAGTTCAATTTGTATGAAGAACTGAGGAATCCATGGAACAGAACAGAGTTAAGTCATTAGAAAAAAATTGACCAACATGTTCATAGTCACAAGGAAGACAGAAGAACTGGAACAAAAACAGTTCAAGGAGAAAAGACAACACCAGATTGGCCCGCTAAATAGAAGACTGATGTGGCACATAATGACAAAAAGCAGTTGCCCATAGACTTCCCTGTGGGTGAAATATCGAATCGGTACATTCCTGGAAAAACAAACTATAATGAATTTCTTTAAAATATCACCTTCCTTAATTACAATCAGAGGTAGTAACCAGTAATGACACTTTTTTGAAAGGTTAAATTTCAAGTAATGGTAACAGTGAGGAATCAGTTATCTTTTTTTTTTTTTTTTTTAAGATGGGAAAGACAGAATGCCAAGAGAGCAAGACATATCAATGATATCAATGGGAGAAACAAATACTTATGTGATGGGTTTTTGATGTTTCGATTATAAAATAAAATTTTAAATTCAATTCATTCATGAAATAGCTATTTCTTGAATGTTTATTTTGTGGATTATATGCTGGCTGGCACAGTGCAAGACCAATTAAATGGCAGTTATAACAAATGACCTCTAAACATCAAAAATGCATATTAGAATAACACATCACAATTCCATTGCCAGAAATATATCATAAAAGCAAAAAATTTGGGAATATCATGTTGGGAGTAGATTCAATCCTTTTCTGCCACAGTGGCAGAATACTTTTTTCATAAACAAGCAAAAAAAAGATGATAATTAGATTAAAATTAATATTTGTATTTATTTCACTTCTAGTGCCAAAAGTTAAACTCTGCTAAAAATGCTTTAAGCAATTAAAAACCTTGCTTTTTTTTAGCTTCCAACTTTAAATAAATATGTCTCTTTTCACTAAAATCAATAACACCAAAGTACAAAAGCTCAATAGGCTATGATTAGCCTATTTTATACCACAGTTTTACAAGAGAAGTGAGATTGGCTTTATGAAGAATGTGACAGTGTATACTGCTCACTAAGTGACAGGTGATGGACTTTAAAATACTCTAAAAGATTTTAAATGTACAAAGTTTCATTTTGTTGAGAACAGCACCCACATAAAGTAATTCAACAGAAAACAAGTCAATATAAAATGACAAAACAGTTTAAAGGAAAAATGCTTTGGGAGAAATTTTTAATACACTGAGTTTTTCTGATGACAATAAAGTAAAAATCACAAAGCAGAATAATAAAAACAATACTGAATAATAAAGAAATTAGATGTACACTACTTTCAAATATTGGTATATGTGTAATACTTCTATCATATATTCAACATAATATGAAACTGAAACTATACCAGAAATTCCTAAAACATCAGTAAAAAAATATTTGGTGTCGTATATAAAATTTGGTAGGTAGCTGGCATTCTCTCCTTCACATATAAAAATAACCACTAGTTCCTTATGCGTGGTATATGACCTCTTATTCTTTGTTTTCAAGATAACAGTCTGAGTGATTCCTCCTCAGAGCGTTACAACCAATTCAATTGGGACTTGGTATTTTACTTTGATGAGAGCTGTGTTCTGTGAAGGATAAAATAATGTAAAAAGCTAATATAATAATTGGCAAATTAAAATAATTAGGTACATTTTCAATGTATCTTTTCATATTTATCATGTATTTGAATTTATACAACAGTGAAAGTGAACCTAAAATTGTACAACTCAGATTTACCATATTAATTACACCCAAAGTCAGCACCCAAGTTTATTCTTAATATCAATTATATATTTCATTAATTCTGAAACTAGAATTAATTCCCAGATACTCCATGATTACACACTAAAATATTCACAAGGACATGGCAGATAACAAATATTTGAATTGGGGTGAGTGTAAGAAATGAGAAGAGTGATCCCAGCTCTTTTCAAAATCTTGGCACATGCAAAATTCTAGTATGTATAAGCCACTTTCCCAAAGTGGGAAAAGCAGTGGGTTGGTTATCCAAAATGGGAAAATGGGATGCAAGAGTCCACCCTAAGCTTCCCCCTTCCATCGCTGTGCAACTACTTCCTGGCTGAGTGGGTCAGTATGTCCGCCAATAGCTTCAATCTATGTGCAGCACTTATCAGGATTACATAAAACTTATTACTTATCCCTTATTACTACAGGGATTGAGGCCAACTAGAGAGTACGAGCTCAAACTAAGGTTATTACAGTTCACTGTTTATAAGAATTTTAATAATTTTAATGTTCCATCATTTCCATTTTGATAGGGTTTTTCAACCAGTTTTTAGCTAACAACGTTAGGTTGGATTTATAAATTGAGTTGTGAAACTTCTATTGTATGTGTTCTTTGAAACACCTAATATAAATGGGGGAAAGGCTTGAAAGTTTGTTTAATGTGAAACTACCTATTCTGGTGCCTTTTTAAGGGATATTTGGAAACCTAATTTACTATTTTATGGCTTCACTTTAATTCAGGTATTTTCTTTAACGCTTTGCTAGTTTATATATTTTTAGGATATTTTGTTTTGATTTATTTCAAAATATTTGGTATAAAATGTCTCACAGTGTCTCACAATTTTTTCTTGTGCTATTGCATGTGGAAATTGGTCCCTTCTTAAAATCTTCATATTGTTTATTTACATCTCACTTCCTTTGTCCCGGAACAATATTTACAGAGATTTATCTATTTTACTAGTCTTTTCATGTCTATTTTTCTATTTTTAACTTCTTAAATTGAATAACAGCCACTAGTCTATATTATGTCTATCAATCCCCAAATCTTGGTGAAATAAACATAAAAAAATATTTTTGTTAATATTGCACAATGTTGATTGACAGAGTTTCTGCTTATGTTTATTATTATATTGTGATATAATAAGAAATATACATTTAATCTTCATTTCTGGTTTCTGGCACAGGGCTCTTAAAACTCTTGTAACTTCCTGAGCGACACGAGTGATAGAAAATCTTTTGTAATAATACTTAGTCCTAGTACCCACTTTCTTTTTTTTTTATATGAGATGGAGTCTTGCACTGTTGGCTCACTGCAAGGTCCCCCTCCTGCTTTCACGCCATTCTCCTGCCTCAGCCTCCCAAGTAGCTGGGCCTAGTACCCACTTTCTAAAGAGCTTCTAAGACCGTTGGAATCTCTGGAGTGATAAATGTGTCTTTTTGTATGCTAATGTGATAACGAGTGGCTGAGGACCCTTGGATAAATTTAGGATAGCAGCTCTTCAACAGAAAGACCAAAACATTAGAGAGTTAGAACTTTCAGTCCAGCCCTCTGACCTCTGGGGAGGGAAGAGGGACTGGAGATTGGGTTAATTATCAATGTTAATGATTTAATCAATCATGCATGGAGCCACCATAAAAACCCTGGACAAGGTGGTTCAGAGAGCATCTTGGTTGGTGAACATATCAAGGTATTGGAAGGGCGGCACGCAGGCGAGTGTGTGGAAGAGCCATATGCACCCTTCCTCTCCCATACCTTGCCCTATACACAGCTTCCATTTGGCTGTTCCTGAGTTGTATCGTTTATAATAAACCAGCAATAGTAAATAAAGGGGCCTCCTGAGTTCTGTGAGACATTCTAGTAAATTACTGAACCCAAGGAGGGAATAATGGAAACCTGAAATTTATAGCCAATCTGTCAGAAGTACAGGAACCCCAGGACTTGTAGTTGCCGTCTGAAGTGGAGAAAGTCTTGTGAGACCGAGCCCTTTAACTTGGAGGATATGATGCCAACTTCAGGTAGTGTCAAAACTGAATTGAATTGTGGGACATCTAGCTGGTGTTAAAGAATTGGTTGGTGTGGGAAAAAGGCCTACATGTTTGGTGTCAACAGTGTTGTTCAGAGTTACTTAAAAGCCAAGCTGAGAAATGCCTTGTCTTGGCACACATTTCCACAATCACTGCAGCAGTACAAAAACAAATATTATAGTATCTCAGAAACTGGCACTTGGAATTTCTCCCCAAACATTACACACTGAATTTTGACTCTCAAAATTCATCAGCCTAAAAAGTTACATACTGATATCTAATTTCAAGAAGCACGGAAATAAAATCCTATCGTGTGCAGAAAAGGGCAAATGCCAGAAATATTTGGTAAGCAGCACAAATGATCACTCAGTTTAATTAAACCTTCTTATTTGTTTTTTTAAAACATGGATTAGAAGTTATTTTACAGATATCACTTTAGACATGTCCCATTAGTTTTTACTTATAATAGCATTGTTGCCATTCAGTTAAAAACATTGACATAATCATTTCCTCTTTCACCTTTTAAGAGGTTGGCTCATTCTGCTTGATTAATTATTTTGTCTTGTTTTAATTTTCAAAAATATAAAAATTCTGTACTTTTTGTAATTGGTTTCTAATTTTATCACATTTTGGCCATAGGCTATATATTTCATGCACTCTTGATTTTTTATACTTGTGTATATTTTCTTTGTGGTCTAGTAAAAGATCTGATTTTGTATAAACCCTTTGTGATCTAGAAAAAAGTTTTTACTATTGCAATGCAGAGTTTTAAATAAATATATTAATTGCATTGTTAATCTTATCCTTATTAATATTTGATTGTATTACCCAATTTTTTCATAAAAGAAATTAAATTTTACTAAATAATTTTTAATACAGCCATTTCTATTAATTTTTACTTTATATTTTTATTCCATATTAATATAAAAATAATTATTCTTATAGTTTAAATTTTAATTTTGTCATTGAGTAATTGGTGATTAATTTTGATTTTTGTCTTAAAATACAGATACACTTCTCAGATATAACTGTGCTAACTTTTATTTCATGAACATTTTCTTAGCATGTTATTTCCTATCTCTTTCAACTTTCTAAGTTATTAAATCAAATTTTTTAACCACATTGAAGGAAAATGTAGTAAAAGATAAATTAGCAAAAAAAGATAAAGAATATTTTTAATCCAACATGAAAGCATCTGTTTGTCTTCAGGAAAGTGTAATCTGTTTAACATTTTGTGAGTGTTTATAAACATGGATATATATTTAGTAATTTATCTGGTGTTATCCCAATGACCATGCAATTTCTTCACATCTTCTTTTAAAAACATTAATTATATTTATTGATTTTTCTTCCCTTTTTTATTTTTACTTTTTACTTCTTCAGAAGTTATACATTCTAGTTTGATCATTTTAGAGATAACTATAGCTAAAATAAATTAGACAGATTTATTAAAACTGAGAATTTATCAAAATTTTATTTACATCTTGCTTCTAAACCTCTCTATGTAATCAGCTATTTTACTTATTATAATATTTACATATTTCTTAGGTCATTTTTCTCGCTCCTTACATCTCCATCTTTCTTACAGAAGTTTGTTCTTTGGTTGTTCTTTCAGTGAGTGTATAGGAGTAGGAAATTGTCTTGGTCTGCAGGTTTGTTTCTTAATGTTTGTATTTTTGCACGATGTTTAAATGATAGCTTAGCAGGGTATAGAATTATTTAAGGTTGGATGGGCACGGTGGCTCACACCTGTAATCCCAGCACACTGGGGGGCTGAGGCGGGCAGATCACGAGCTCAAGAGTTCAAGACCAGCCTGGCCAACATAGTGAAACCCCATCTCTACTAAAAATACAAAAATTAGCCGTGGATGGTCGTGGGCCCCTGTAGTCCCAGCTACTCAGGAGGCTGAGGCAGGAAAATTGCTTGAACTTGGGAGGCAGAAGTTGCAGTGAGCCGAGATCACGTCACTGCACTCCAACCTGGGCAACAGAGCAAGCCTCCATATCAAAAAAAAAAAAAAGCATTATTTAATGTTGAACAGATATATCCTCCCTCGTGCTTCAGTGTTATTAATCTATTGTCTGTGAACATTCATTATTTTTGATGAGATATTGTAAGAAACATTTGTTCACTTTATGCAGTCTTTTTCTTATGCAGCTTTTAAGATTTCTCTCCACATTTCATAATCTATAGTTTCAGAATTGTGTATCTGGACCCAGATTTGTATTTCTGTTGTCCAAGACTTTTCTTCTTTATATTTGAGAAGTCAGAATTATTTTTTAGTCTGGATATTTTTTCAGAAAATACTATTTTAAATATAGCTTCTCTTCCTTTTCTCCATTGTATACTGCCAAACATACAAGGAGAGCTTCTGTCCTTCTCATGTTACCCCCAATCTTTCTTAATGGCTATTTATTGTTTTATATTTCTTCATCCCTCCAGTAATCTTGGTTATTTGCTCATATTTGTCAATTACAGTACCAATTTTCTCTTTAAATAAACCTTTTTTTGTTTAAAATGTTTATCAAATTTTACATTTAATAACTATACTCCAAAAATATGTATTGCTATTTTTAAATCTATTACTATTTTTACATATTTATTTGTCAATCTTTTATAATTTTCTTTCCTTTACATATTTTCCTTGCTGATTCCACAGAATAGAGGGTGAACTGTTATTAGCTCTCTGTTTCAGTGGTAGGAACTTCCCTTCATAAGACTCTAATTTGTATAAGGAGCATTATGCTATCTTCGTGGTTACGATATGGATGCTAAACTCCAGCGATTAACCTCTGTGGCCTGATTTCCTTAGGGACACTTGCTATTTTTAGTTGGTCATTTAAAAAATACTTCAAATTTCTTTGTTTGATGGTAGAAGCATCTGCTATCACTATCCATATAGATTCACCTTATTACTTAATGTTGAGCATATACAATACAAATATACATTTTTGTATTTTTTATAATCTTTTTATGCATAGAGTACCTATGTTATACGTATTGTCTTTAAAATCCTCTCTGCACATGTAGAAAAGTGTGTAGAGTTGAAGATTATAAGCCAGAGTTCAAAATAAGGCATTTTTGCTTGGAAAGGATAAGGGCATCCAATTCTAAGATGGAACAGCTTGACAGAATACAGAATGAAATAAACATCTACCTATAATCCTATAGCCAACAAACATATCTTTCAAAAAAGAAGGTGAAGACCCTTAAACACACATGAAATTGAAAAAAGTATATATTTCCAGAAGATACATACTACAAAATTAAAGGAAATCCTTCAGGTAGAAAGAAAATGATTTCAGATGGAAATATGGATCTTCACAAAGGAATAAGGAGAACTGGCAGTGGTAACTAAGAGGATAAGTTTATTATTTTTATTACTTAAATAGGTAAATTTATAAACAGATAATTCAAATTTAAACAAAGTGGTATCAATGTAATGTTGGTTTGATTATATATGTAGAAGTAAAATGCATGACAATAGTACCAAGGCCATGAGAGGAAAACAGAAGTATACTATTGTATGATTCTCATAGTTCAAGTGATATTATTCGATGGTAGAACTGATAAGTTAAATATATGTACTATAATCCATAAAGCAATCACTAAAATAACAAACATACACAAAAACTTTATAACTAATACATCAATAATGGGGATAAAATAAAAGCATTTTTTAAAATTCAAAAGAAAGAAGAAGTGAAAAATAGGACAAAGAATAGATAAGACAAATAAACAACAAAGAGAAAGATAATAGATTAAAACACAAACATAATAGTAATCACATTAAACTTAAATTGCCTAAACACCTCAATTAAAGGAAAATATTTTACTATCCACAAGCAAAGAGCAAATCAATAAGCCAAAATTCAAGATATAAGAACAGAAATAAGTTAAAAGTAAAAGAATGAAAAAAAGATATATCATGCAAACAATAATCAAATAATCTTGTTTTCTTTCCCAAGACTGAGATATATTGTTCACATCCCTCTACCCAAGACTAGTTATGAGTCTGTAGTATTAATGCTTATTGCATGTTATAAAGTTTTTACTAATGCTTATCACAAAATCAATTAATTGTTTAATATCTTTCTTTCCTCCTAGGTTATGAACTCCTTGACAATGTAGACCCTAGCTCTGTTGTTCATTATTGCAATTCCATTACTTAATGCAGAGTCGTATTAGGTGAAAGAATGAGAAAAAAAAACATAAAATGGTAAACTCCAAATTAACTCATCCTACTATCTACATATACATCTTTTGGTTAGGGCATATTACACATGGCTGAATAAACAGAACTATGAAATGAATTGCTGAATTTACTCTGATAATGTAGTTAATTATGAAAGAGTAGGCTCTTTCTGAGCTCTCATAGGGGAAACTTCTCTTGGCTGTCAATCTTAGTTATAGATGTTCTCCTTCTGAATTACTGAGCTTTTACCATAAAGACTTTAAAGCTTATCATATTTATTATCACATAAATTTTACTGTGTTTTCCTCTTTGTTTTGGTTAATTTAAAGCTTAAAAATAAAACAGTGAGCTAAAATGAAAAAAAGTACTTTTTTTCTGGTGTGTATTTTGGGTACTAACCTTATTCCCAGCTTCATCTTATCTATTCTTGTTAATTTATCATGCTTTCTAGATTTATGTACCCACTTATTTTAGTTTTTGTTATGTGTGTAGACTTATAAGCCATTTCTGAATTAGTGTTATAGAATTAGTCTTTCTACATAAGAATAAATAAAATAGAAAATCAATGACGAAATGATCATACAGAGGTCTCTTTTGTAATGCCTTAAAATTGTGTTGTAACGATGTTGTGATGAAACATTAACAAGAAAAATAGTTCCAAGAAGAACAGATGATGAGAACAATCATTAACCCTACCCAGATGAGCTCAGTATCGCTTCCCCATTCTTTTTAAACTGCTATTAAAGACTAAACCTAGATAACCAGTGAAGAGGAAATTCAGGGGGATCTAATTTAATTCAGTTTACAGAGCTGACACAGAGACACAGAGCTCTGATTTATAGGGAAAAAAATTTAAATGAATGGGCACGGGGTAATGTTATTTTTTTTAGTTCACATATTTTAAGATGTAGGCCAAAGATGTTGAAGCAAGTCTACTATTTTTTTCAATAAGTAATCTTTCCCAATAACAAGATTTTCAGATAAAACATTAGTCTGAAAAAAAGTACTGAGATGATGAAAAAATTTTTAAGAATTTTGCATAAATCAAGGAAGCTTCAGGCTCTGCCCATCCTTATAAAAACTAGTGCAAATTATCAAGGTGTCATTGCTAAAAGCTGAAATACAAATTGGCTTCATGACGCTTCTTTTCTACAGCAGAAACTATTCCATGATATTATTAATTTTTAATGGGTGAATTATCTTATGTAATTCATCACCTTTCTAACATTGCTACTATTTAACATCCTTCAAAATGTTGAAATTAAAGATTAGAATGGAATGCTCATTATTAACACTTAAGATAAAAAATAATAGCGTTAGACTGAAATTGCTTTTCCAAGCATGTTCTGATTTCTTCAGATTCGTATTTTCTTCATTAAAAAGTCTCGGGCCAGGCACGGTGGCTCACGCCTATAATCCCAGCACTTTGGGAGGCCGAGATGGGTGGATTGCCTGAGGTCAGGAGTTTGGGACCAGCCTGGCCAACATAGTGAAACCTCGTCTTTACTAAAAAAATACAAAAAATTAGCTGGGCTTGGTGGCAGGTGCCTGTAATCCCAGCTACTCAGGAGGCTGAGGCAGAAGAATCTCTTGAACCCGGGAGGCAGAGTTTACAGTGAGCCGAGATCGCACCATTGCACTCCAGCCTGGGCGACAAGAGTGAAATTCCGTCTCGAAAAAAAAAAAGTCTCACATACAAAATAATATAAAAGTTCTTCACAAAGCTCATAAAAATTCTTATCATTTCTTATCATTAATTATCTCATACTCAAATATTGTTGATAACCTAATAGTAGAAAGGAGCTGCTCTAAGTCTTGGGTATAAGGAAGTGAACAAATCAGACCAAAATTTTCTTGTATTCACAAATTTATCTTTTACTGAATCTACCTTTTATAGACAGTAAAAGAGTACATATATATAGGTGAATAATGTTATTTAATTTATTGATAATTGCCAGAGAGAAAAGTAGGGAAGTAGCATAAGACACCTATCCTTGAAGGGCATGTGGCGAATTGGAGATGAAAGGCTTCCCTGTGAAGTGGACATCTGAGCAGAAACTCGAGTGAGAGAATCCTATGGGTATCTGGGAGAACAGCATTTCAGAAAAGCTAATAGTAACTGCAAAGACCCCCAGACAGGACTAGGCCCGCTTTCTTTGACTAACAGCTAAAGGCAAATATGGTTTGGAGTAGTGAGCTAAGGGGAAAGTCATTTAGATATGATGAGATTGGTTAGAATTATTCCTTTCACATTCCAGCACATGATTATGTTGTAATTGGAGGTTTTATTTGAACAAATTGGGATACTAGACACGTTGAGTTCTTCATATTTTCCTATACCAGGCTTATAAGAAACATACAATTATTTAAGGCATAATTTTCTGGTACTGAATACTGATATCAGAATTAATCGCAGTATTTCTTTAAAAGTTAACGCTTTGAATAGAAGATACCAACATTGCTCACTCTAGTTGATTATATGAATTCTCTAGATAAGGCTGACTGTTAGCCAATGAGGGTTTGGAAAACATGGGGATTGGGAGAGCAGAATGTTGAAAAAATACTCCAGACCCTAGGTAGGGTAACCTGTGGTTGAGTCTATGAGTTCAGTGTAACGAATTGAGTAATAAATAACGTTTACTTCATTGGAACGTTAGTCCTAAGAGCTAAATCACAATTCTATAGGTTTAGAATAGCTTGTCTGCATTCACTATAACCTTTGTAGAGACTATTGCCTAACAAAAAAGATAACAATGAAGAGTCTATATGTGCGATTTATCAAAAATATACTTAATACCAATTCTGTATTTACTTATTCAATGATGCTTTTCTAACACACATTTTATTATCTATATATTTGAAGTGATGATTAAATGAATAAGAATTATGCAACAACTGCAACATAACATCTCCCTTTTCTGAAATCATGCTAATAAACCTTACAAAGAAAACACCAGTTAAATAGTTGCTTTAACTATTGGTAGTGGAGATATGTTTTTCTATTTATTTATTGGCCTGTAGAAGATATATTATCACAAAGAAAAAAACATGAACTAGTATTTGAAAAATGTATATATATTTTATCCTCTAGAATTGTGCTAATATGGAGGTGGAAACAGAAAGGAACAAAAAGATAAGATCATTTATTATTAGTGAAATATTATCCGAAGTATTTAATAAAGGCAGAATATATATCCTGTTACAATCCCCAGGAACCTTTGCTACAGCAGGTTGATTTCGAACCTGGTTTGAGATATGAAAGTATTTGAAAATAATACTTGAGAAGGTAAAGAGCTTTGATCATTCAATGATAAATGAAATTAAGAACTAGACCAAAGGACCATACACACATTTTTGGGCTGAGTATGTTCTGCAGAATTAGAAGGTCACCAAGATGGAGAAGCGATTTATAGAGCTACATTCAAGGTGAATTATTCCCAGAATAAATTCAAATATGAATGTGAATTATTCTATTAACTTACTATCTCTAGTTAGGTGATCATATTTTTAGTAACCCAACTACTACTGAGGCATGTGAGTAGTGATTGGTTGTTAAAATGTTAAATTTAATTTCAGTTGATCCCAAGTCTATCTTTCCAGTTTTTCTTTTATTTTTTTCTTCCTTTTTTTGATTTTTTTTTCTGAGACAAGTTCTCACTAACACCCAGGCGGGAGCGCAGTGGTGCCATCATGGCTCACTACAGCCTCAACCTCCCTGGCTCAAGTGATTCTTCCATCTCAGCCTCTCAAGTAGCTGGGACTATAGGCATGAGCCACCACATCTGGCTAATTTTTAAATTTTATGTCGAGACAGGTTCTCACTATGTTGCCCAGGCTAGTCTCAAACTCCTGGGCTCAAGCAAACCTCCCATCTTGGCATCCCAAAGTGCTGGGATTACACACATGAGCCACCTGCCTGGCCCTCCTAAATTTTTTAGCATATTTCTTTTCAAACATAAAGCATACGCATGTAAGACTAGCACATGACCATTTGTCTGTGTTCTTTTGAAATATCTGGTGCTGGACAGGTTATTTCTAAATTGTTATATTTGTTCTGCCACTGATGTGCACTTTGTGTTAGTTCTTCCATCGGTTTGGCCATTTTGTTTCTCATCCACAGCTAAAATCTGCCAGTTTAAAACACACTTTACTGTGTGTACAAAAAAAGTTGTATAATTCCTTTAACTTGTTTACAGCAAAACAGGAAAATATTGCCTGAAATTAGCAAATGCAGAATAATCCTAACTTTAATGAAAACAAGGAAGCTGATAGCTGCTATCCAAGAAATGTCCTGCTTTTAAAGGTAAGTGAGCCCTATGGAATAAATGCTGCCAACTGTGAAATCTTCAAAATTAAGCTGCAGATTTGGCCTGTGAATTCAAAGTTGGTATTTATTAAGCCAATAGAGCTGAGGCAAGAAAACCAAGATCTGAGAAGCAATCATTTCTTATGATAAAAATGTACAGGAGTTATGAGTTAGAAGATTATCATAAGAATCTTACTTTCTAAACTAGGAACAGATGACCTTTTGGTTACATTCAACATCTCTAATTGCTAAAGTAAGCTGTTAATGGTCCATATGTTTTTTACTGGAATCTCAAAATCCGTTAAATCGAGTTTTTATAAGATTCATTTCAGCCTAATAAAGCATGCAAAGAATATCTAATCACTTCAGTCTCTCTCCTAATTAAGGATCAATAGTCTACATAACCTGACTGTCTTCCTCTCTTTGGGGATGTAAGTGACACCTCTTGCTGAACTTCAGAAGCAACAGTTATGGGAAGCTTGCTTTTCTTTTTAACAGTGGATCCATTCATTTTCCAAAGCCCTTAGTGAGCACATAATAGAGGATGCGTATGCAGCAAAGATGAGAGAAACTCAAATTTTTAAGCATATGCTCTGGGCTACTCTCCATTTCAGATCCCTTACATCATCTACAACTCCTACAACAAGGCTTTATGGATATATTCTCACTCTCAGTGTATAGATGGGAAAAGAAGTGAGTCTCTGCCTACATACTCAGTAAATAAAAGAGCTTGGATGCAAATAAGTGCTCTTTTTCTTTACAATAGTGCCCCTTCTCTCCACAATCAGTATGATGGTCAGTTGACTTCATGGGGCTAAGGAATATCCATATAGCTGGTAAAACATTATTTATAAAATAAAACAGAAGGAAATCACTCAAAATTCCAATACACTCCTGTGAGATTATTGGTACCACAATAAAATACCACCAGTATCTACTGAAGCTGAGTGTATGTATATGCTCTGATCCTGCAATACGTATTTGGTTATATATCCTAAAGAAATGAGTGCATAGTCACCAAAGACATGTGAAAGTGTGCCCATAGAAACTTTATTCATAATAACTATAACTAGAAAAATAAAAAAGAAATTTACCTTAATAAAAGAATGGATAAATAACAGTGCCATATTAACATAGAATTCTACGCATCACTGGGAATGAGCTATCTACAACTACATACAGAAAATAGATGACTCTCAGAAACGTACTTTTGAACCTAAAAAGTCAGACACAGAAAAGTATATGCTCATTAGCATATTAATATAGAAAACAAAAACAGGCAAAACTAACTGTTAGAAATCAGAAAAGATGCAGAGAGTTGCAGTTACTGGATGGGAGCCTGAGATGTGTTTTTTTTTGGGAGCTGGTATTGCTTGGCTTCGTGATGAGAACATGTTACATGAATGGATTGTGAAAATTTATAAATCACTTACGATATACAAACTCTCCTGCATGTATATTGTTGTTTAGTAAAATGTTTAAAAATATCAACTATGAGCTAAAATCTGCATAATACTAGCATGGCAGATTCAGAGAGTGAAAAGATTAGGTGAGAACAAATACAGATGCTTATCCTGTTTGAGAGGAATCCATAGATATTAATAAAGTCAAGATCCTGATAGGAATAAGTAAACATAAATGCGTATTTTTAAATTAAGGGTAAACAATACAAGAATGCAAATAGAATGTTTATCTTTTAAATATAGCACAAGAAAATTGTATTTATCTAATAGAAATTGTAGGTAAAGAATGAAAAAGAGGCTGGGCGCAGTGGCTCACGCTTGTAATCCCAGCACTTTGGGAGGCCGAGGCGGGCGGATCACGAGGTCAGGAGATCGAGACCATGGTGAAACCCCGTCTCTACTAAAAATACAAAAAATCAGCCGGGCATGGTGGCGGGCGCCTGTAGTCCCAGCTACTTGGGAGGCTGAGGCAGGAGAATGGCGTGAACTCGGGAGGCGGAGCTTGCAGTGAGCTGAGATCGCGCCACTGCACTCCAGCCTGGGCGACAGAGCCAGACTCCGTCTGAAAAAAAAAAAAAAAGAATGTAAAAGAAAAAAGAAATTATATTTTTGTATTAACTTTGCATCCTCCAATATTATTATATTTAAATGTTAAATCTTATAGTTTAAAAAATATTTTTGGTTGATCATTAAAATTTTTTACAGACATTATTGAGCCTTCAAGTATACACAACTGGACATTCTTCTAGTATATTTATAATTTTTGTTTGTTTTGTTTTACTTCATGAGCTGGGATCTTTAGTACAATGTTGATAGAGGTAGTTAAAGTACACATACCTGTCTTGTCCCCAATCTTAGAGATAAATTAGTCAGTCCTTTACCATGAGGTACATAGTTTTATATAGTTATCTGGTTTTCGATCATCAGTTGAGGAAGTTTTCTTCTATTCTTACTTTGTTGAATGTTTTTATTATGAAAGGGTATTGTGTTCCTCTTTTATTCTACTATGGTGATTATTAATAGATTTATTTTCAAATGTTAAACTAATCCTGCATTCATAGGATAAACTCCACCTGGTTGTGATTCATTAATGTTTTTATATGTCATTAGTTGCTGTTATTTTGTTGAAGATATTTCCATCTATGTCATGACAAATATATGTTCACATTTTTTCTTCAATAAAGGTTGTGAGATATGTGGTATGATGGTCATGCGTGTCTCATAAAATTTAATTAGAAGCATGCATTTCACCTTTTTTAAAAAATCAATAAATGTTTGACTGGTAAAGTTTCTGTCTTAAAGATTTACAGAATTTGTTGTTAAAACTGTCTAAAACCAGAGTTTTCTTCATTAAATATATTCTTTTTAATTTCTTGAGTTAGTTTGGTCAATTATTTTTATAAGGGATGTATTCATTTAATCTCAGTTATATTTCATGTAGTAAAGTTATTCAAGATACTCCATTTGTAGCCTTCAAAATTTGTATTTCCTCCTTTTCATAATATCCCCACTCTGTTTCCTGACACTTTGTTTTTATTTTTCTTTCATTAATTTTGTTTGGAGTTCTAGACATACTGTTAATATTTTAAAAGAATAAACCTCTGGCCTTTTTACTGTTGTCTATGTTTATTACACTGATTTATAGTTTAATCTTCACTGTTTTCATGCTCACACTTATTTTGAAATTAATTTGTTCTTTTCTAGCTTCTTAATGTGATAATTTAAATGATTTATTTTAACAATTTCTTCTTTATAATGTAGGCTTTTAAACATGAATTTTTCTTTAAACACTGTCAGCAGTATCCCACAAATGTTGATAAGCTGTGTTTCCATTATCTTTCAGTTTATTTTATTTTCTTTGTGGTTTTGTTTTTGATTGAGTTATTTAATAGTGTAGCTGATTTCTAATTATTTAAGAATTTTCTGAATATCTACACTTTTTGATTTGCAATTTACTTTTGGTACACACACACACACAGAAAACATACTCTAAGATTTTAGTCTTAAGATACACAAGTTGAGAGAAGAAGGCTTCAGATTATCAAACTACTCTGAGCTAAAGAAGGAAGTTCAAACCCATGGCAAAGAAGTTAAAAACTTTGAAAAAAAAATTAGATGAATAGCTAACTAGAATAACCAATTCAGAGGTCCTTAAAGGACCTGATGGACCTGAAAACCAAGGCACGAGAACTACGTAATGAATGCACAAGTCTCAGTAGCTGATTCGATCAAATGGAAGAAAGGGTATCAGTGATGGAAGATCAAATGAATGAAATGAAGTGAGGAGTTTAGAGAAAAAAGAATAAAAAGAAACAAACAAAGCCTCCAAGAAATATGGGACTATGTGAAAAGACTAAATCTACGTCTGATTGGTGTAACTGAAAGTGACGGGAGAATGGAACCAAGTTGGAAAACACTCTGGAGGATATCATCCAGGAGAACTTCCCAATCTAGCAAGGCAGGCCAACATTCAAATTCAGGAAATAAGAAGAACGTCACAAAAGATACTCCTCGAGAAGAGCAACTCCAAGACACATAATTGTCAGATTCACCAAAGTTGAAATGAAGGAAAAAATGTTAAGGGCAGCCAGAGAGAAAGGGTGGGTTACCCACAAGCCTATCAGACTAACAGCTGATCTCTTGGCAGAAACTCTGCAAGCCAGAGGAAAGTGGTGCCCAATATTCAACGTTCTTAAAGAAAAGAATTTTCAACCCAGAATTTCATATCCAGCCAAACTAAGCTTCATAAGTGAAGGAGAAATAAAATCCTTTACAGAGAAGCAAATGCTGAGAGAATTTGTCATAACCAGGCCTGCTCTAAAAGAGCTCCTGAAGGAAGCACTAAATATGGAAAGGAACAACTGGTACCAGCCACTGCAAAAACATGCCAAATTGTAAAGATCATCAAGGCTAGGAAGAAACTGCATCAACTAACAAGCAAAATAACCAGCTAACATCACAATGGCAGGATCAAATTCACACATAACAATATTAACCTTAAATGTAAATGGGCTAAATGCTTCAATTTAAAGACACAGACTGGCAAATTGTATAAAGACTCAAGACCCATCACTGTGCTATATTCAGGAAGCCCATATTGCGTGTAGAGACACACATAGGCTCAAAATAAGGGATGGAGGAAGATCTACCAAGCAAATCGGAAACAAAAAAAGGCAGGTGTTGCAATCCTAGTCTCTGATAAAACAGACTTTAAACCAACAAAGATCAAAAGAGAAAAAGAAGGCCATTACATAATGGTAAAGGGATCAATTCAACAAGAAGAGCTAACTATCCTATATATGCACCCAATACAGGAACACCAGATTCATAAAGCAAGTCCTTAGAGACCTAGAAAGAGACTTAGACTCCCACACAATAATAATGGGAGATTTTAACACCCCACTATCAACATTTGACAGATCAATGAGACAGAAAGTTAACAAGGATATCCAGGACTTGAACTCAGCTCTGCACCAAGCAGACCTAATAGACATCTACAGAACTCTCTACCCCAAATCAACAGAATATACATTCTTCTCAGCACCACACCACACTTATTCCAAAATTGACCACATAGGTGGAAGTAAACTCTCCTCAGCAAATGTAAAAGGACAGAAATCATGACAAACTGTCTCTCAGACCACAGTGCAATCAAACTAGAAGTCAGGATTAAACTCACTCAAAACCGCTCAACTACATGGAAACTGAACAATGTGCCCCTGAATGACTACTGGGTACATAATGAAATGAAGGCAGAAATAAAGATGTTCTTTGAAACCAACGAGAACAAAGACACAACATACTAGAATCTCTGGGGCATATTCAAAGCAGTGTGTAGAGGAAAATTTATAGCACTAAATGCCCACAAGAGAAAGCAGGAAAGATCTAAAATTGACACCCTAACATCACAATTAAAAGAACTAAAGAAGCAAGAGCAAACACATTCAAAAGCTAGCAGAAGACAAGAAATAACTAAGATCAGAGCAGAACTGAAGGAGATAGAGAAACAAAAAACCCTTCAAAAAATCAATGAATCCAGGAGCTAGTTTTTTGAAAAGATCAACAAAATTGATAGACCGCTAGCAAGACAAAGAAGAAAAGAGAACAATCAAATAGGCACAATAAAAAATGATAAAGGGGATATCACCACCGATCCCACAGAAATACAAACTACCATCAGAGAATACTATAAACACCTCTACACAAATAAACTAGAAAATCTAGAAGAAATGGATAAATTCCTCGACACATACACCTTCCCAAGAGTACACCAGGAAGAAGTTGAATCTCTGAATAGACCAATAACAGGCTCTGAAATTGAGGCAATAATTAATAGCTTACCAACCAAAAAAAGTCCAGGACCAAATGGATTCACAGCCAAATTCTATCAGAGGTACAAGGAGGAGCTGGTACCCTTCCTTCTGAAACTATTCCAATCAACAGAAAAAGAGGGAATCCTCCCTAACTCATTCTATGAGGCCAACATCCTCCTGATACCAAAGCCTGGCAGAGACACAACAGAAAAAGAGAATTGTAGACCAATATCCCTGATGAACATCAATGCAAAAATCTTCAATAAAATACTGGCAAACTGAATCCATCAGCACATCAAAAAGCTTACTCACCATGATCAAGTGGGCTTCATCCCTGGATGCAAGGCTGGTTCAACATAATCAAATCAAAAAACATAATCCAGTATATAAACAGAACCAGCAACAAAAACCATATGATTATCTCAATAGATGCATAAAAGACCTTTGACAAAATTCAACAACCTTCATGCTAAAAACTCTCAATAAATTAGGTATTGATGGGACATATCTCAAAATAATAAGAGCTTCTATGACAAACCCACAGCTAATATCATACTGAATGGGCAAAAACTGAAAGCATTCCCTTTGAAAACTGGCACAAGATAGGGATGCCCTCTCTTACCACTGCTATTCAACATAGTGTTGGAATTTCTGGCCAGGGCAATCAGGCAGGAGAAATAAAGGGTATTCAATTAGGAAAAGAGGAAGTCAAATCGTCCCTGTTTGCAGATGACATGATTGTATATCTAGAAAACCCCATTGTCTCAGCCCCAAATCTCCTTAAGCGGATAAGCAACTTCAGCAAACTCTCAGGATACAAAATCAATGTGCAAAAATCATAGGCATTCTTATACACCAATAACAGACAGAGAGCCAGATCATGAGTGAACTCCCATTCACAATTGTTTCAAAGAGAATAAAATACCTAGGAATCCAACTTACAAAGGACGTGAAGGACCTCTTCAAGGAGAACTACAAACCACTGCTCAATGAAATAAAAGAGGATATAAACAAGTGGCAGAACATTCCATGCTCATGGGTAGGAAGAAGCAATATCGTGAAAATGGCCATACTGCCCAAGGTAATTTATAGATTCAATGCCATCCCCATCAAGCTACCAATGATTTTCTTCACAGAATTGGAAAAAACTACTTTAAAGTTCATATGGAACCAAAAAAGAGCCCACATTGCCAAGTCTGTACTAAGCCAAAAGAACAAACTGGAGGTATCATGCTACCTGATTTCAAACTATACTACAAGACTACAGTAACCAAAACAGCATGGTACTGGTACCACAACAGAGACATAGATCAATGGAACAGAACAGAGCCCTCAGAAATAATGCTGCATGTCTACAACCATCTGATCTTTGAGACACCTGACAAAAACAAGCAACGGGGAAAGGATTCCCTATTTAATAAATGCTGCTGGGAAAACTGGCTAGCCATATGTAGAAAGCTGAAACTGGATCCCTTCCTTACACCTTATACAAAAATTAATTCAAGATGGATTAAACACTTAAATGTTAGACCTAAAACCATAAAAACTCTAGAAGAAAACCTAGGCAATACCATTCAGGACATAGGCATGGGCAAGGACTTCATGTCTAAAACACCAAAAGCAATGACAACAAAAGCCAAAATTGACAAATGGGATCTAACTAAACTAAAGAGCTTCTGCACAGCAAAAGAAAATACCATCAGAGTGAACAGGCAACCTACAAAATGGGAGAAAATTTTTGCAACCTACTCATCTGACAAAGGGCTAATATCCAGAATCTACAATGAACTCAAAAAAATTTACAAGAAAAAAACAAACAACCCCATCAAAAAGTGGGTGAAGGACATGAACAGACACTTCTCAGAAGAAGACATTTGTGCAGCCAAAAAACACATGAAGAAATGCTCATCATCACTGGCCATTAGAGAAATGCAAATCAAAACCACAATGAGATACCATCTCACACCAGTTAGAATGGTGATCATTAAAAAGTCAAGAAACAACAGGTGCTGGAGAGGATGTGGAGAAATAGGAACACTTTTACACTGTTGGTGGGACTGTAAACTAGTTCAATCATTGTGGAAGTCAGTGTGGCGATTCCTCAGGGATCTAGAACTAGAAATACCATTTGACCCAGCCATCCCATTACTGGGTATATACCCAAAGGATTATAAATCATGCTGCTATAGAGACACATGCACATGTATGTTTATTGCGGCACTATTTACAATAGCACAGACTTGAAACCAACCCAAATGTCCATGAATGGTAGACTGGATTAAGAAAATGTGGCACATATACACAATGGAATACTATGCAGCCATAAAAAATGATGAGTTCATGTCCTTTGTAGGGACATGGATGAGGCTGGAAACCATCATTCTTAGCAAACTATTCCAAGGACAAAAAACCAAACACCGCATGTTCTCACTCATAGGTGGGAATTGAACAATGAGAACACATGGACACAGGAAGGGGAACATCACACACCCATGTGTGTTGTGGGGTGGGGGGAGGGGGAGGGATAGCATTTGGAGATATACCTAATGTTAAATGACGAGTTACTGGGTTCAGCACACCAACATTGCACATGTATACATATGTAACCTGCACATTGTGCACATGTACCCTAAAACTTAAAGTATAATAAGAAAAGATACACTAAAATATATTTTATATATTTTGATGAATGTTTCATATGCATTTGAAGGAATGTGAATTTTCAGTCATTGGGTCGGGTGTAATACTTTTAAAATATCATTGAGGTTCAATGGTAGATCTATATTATACTTGTTTTGTCCATTGTTTTATCTGAGAGAAGGTAGTTAAAATGATAGAGGATCCCCAATTGTTCTCAGATTGTCTGTTTCTTCTTTCAATTCTAAATTTGTGCTTTATGAATTTTGAAATTCTTATTAGAGGTATGCATAATATTGAAATACCTTTATGATGAATTACTCCAACTAGCACTACTTTTACATTTTTGGTCTTGAAATCTATTTTCTCTGATACTAATATTGTCACACCAGTTGTGAGCCACCATGCCCAGCCTACTTATCATATTTTCTTGAAGATTCGGGCTTCTATCTGATACTATTTTCTTTTAGTCTGAAGAAACTCCTTTAGCATTATTGTAGAGTAGGCCCACTGGTGAATAATTCCTACAGCTTTTAAATAAAAAGAAAATATGTTTACCTGAGCCACATTTTTGAGTGATACTTTTGCTAAATACAATGTTTCAACTTTCAGCAAATTGAATATATCTTTTTATCACCTTCTACTTTGTTTCTGGTAAGAAATTAATACTTCTTATTTATATTTTTATTCCTTTATATTTATTTTCTGGCCTCTTTTGAGTTTTTCTGTGTTTTTATTCTTTCGCTTTTACGGTGTGACTTTATATATTCTGCTTTGAGTGTGCTGCACTTCTAGTATATATACGTTAATGATTTTCATTAAATTTGAGAAATGTTTAGCCATTTTTTTGCCTCATTCTCACTCTTACCCTTCTTAACCTTCAATTTCATGTATGCTGGACTATTTGATATTATTCTACAGCTATCTGAGATTCTTTGACTTCAATCTTTGTTCTTTCGGTTCTTCAGATTGGAAAATTTCTGTTGATCTGTCCTCCAGTTCACTGACTTTCTATCCCTATCTTCAACTGGATGTTAAGGTCATCTTGGAATTTATACATATTTTATTTGTTTGTTTGTTTAGAGACAGAGTCTCACTCTCTTGCCCAGGCTGGAGTGCAGTGGCACGATCTCAGTTCACTACAACCTCCACCTCCTGGAGGTTCAAGCGATTCTCCTGCCTCAGCCTCCCAAGTAGCTGGGACTACAGGCACTTGCCACCATGCCTGGCTAATTTTTATATTTTTAGTAGAGACAAGGTTTCACCATGTTGGCCCTGCTGGTCTCGAACTCCTGGCCTCAAGTGATAGACCCACGTCAGCCTCCCAAAGGGTGGAATTACAGGTGTGAGCCACTGCACCTGGCCAGGTATTTATTTTTCATTGTTGTAGTTTTCAATTTTAGAAACTCTATTTTTTGTAGTTTTTATTTATCTTGTGAAAAGTCTATATCTGTTCACTAATTAAGCTCATGTTTTTCTTTAATCCTCGAAAATTCTTTTAGTTCTTTACTATAACACCTGTTCAATGTCTGTGGCTGCAAAATCCGTAAGTGTATGGTTTCTATTGATTGCCTTTTCCCTGGACTATTCACATTTTCTTGTTTCTTTGAATGTCTAGAAAATTGTTATTATATGCTGATCATTGTGATGACATTTCTGAGATGCTAGATATTGCTAGTATTCTGAAATATTTAGTTTTGTTATTGTGGGCAATTCGATTATTGGATAGCATTGAACTTGTGTAAAACTAACTTTACACCTGTTGTGGTAGAGCTGAGAAAAGTCCAAATCGTTTCCTGAGTTCCTCTAAGTTACTAGAACTCATACAAGCTCTCAATTCTGTCCCTTCTGAGGATCTCATTAGGATTTAACTTAGGCTTTGTTAGAGTGGGTCAATCGTTGGCCTTAATTTAGAGTGAGACAATTTCTTCTAAGGTTCAGGCTATGTAATATAAGCTGGATGCCAGGGTTGTTATTGAGGTGTTACCAAAGCCTCTCTATTCTGGCTGGTCCAGAGCTCCCATTACTGCTAGCAATGCTTGACTTCTAATGTATCTACCCTTCTCTCATATCCATGATGGCCAATCTCTGTTGGCTGACCAACCCACAACCAACAACTCATGGGGATCCCTGACACTAACTTCTGTCCCATTCAGTACACAATTCTCTGATTTCTAGTGTCCTACACTACTAATTCCAGTGACTTCAGATAATTTGGAGAGTGAAAACAAGTCTGCACACTCAAGTAGCCCAGAAGTCCCATTCACTAATATTTATCCTAGAGATAGTTTTGCACATGCCATACTGGGATAGGGTCCAGAATATTCATTGCAACAGTATTTGTTAGGGTGAGATGATAGAGACTACCTAGATGCCCCGTCACTGAGGGATTCTGAGTAAGTGAAAGGTGAAGGGGGCATAATATGAAATATTATAAATGAATCAGAATGTATTAAACAATTTTACATGCAGAAATTTACATAGATCACTCAAAAATAAGGCAAAACATCACAGTAGTTTTTATGGTCTAATAATACGCCATGGACAGAGGAAAATAACGCTAGTCCCTGGCATTGGTAAAATCCGTTGAGACAAAGCAAAAGAGTACTATAGGGCCCCTTAATTTAATTACAACAATTTTCCAAAAGTTACTTTGCACTTTTTGCTTTGTCACCAACCTTCACCAGGCTATGAGTGTGAGGGGAGATTCCAGATGACAACTAGTTGGTTTATATGTATTTATGAATGGGATATTTACATGAAAGGTCAGCTAGGTTATGCCATGCTAACAAAAAATCCTCAAACTGCAGTTCCTTTAGAAATCGAAGGCTTATTTCACTTGTGGCATTCATGATACATAATTCAAATGGGTTGACAAGAGGAATGCAGGTGGTCTAAAAGGGGAAATATTGGACAAATAGCACTACAGATTACCACGTTATTTTCTGTTCTGGATGTACGTTTAAGTGGCATACTTAATATAACTATGTTAAATCTACAAAAAGGTTCTTCACAGACCACGCCTAGGAAAGATATGTAAAAGTACTACTAGAACAGTATTTTCTAAGTTGGACTATGCTCCAGAATTACTTAGCTTCACAGAAATGGAGTTACGGGTCTACATACGGATCCTCTGAAACACAATCGCTTCAGTGTGGGCCTGGGAGCTTGTTTTCTAATTAACATGTTCTATTATTAAATACTAGGGATGCTCACTACAGAGCTCTACACTTGGGTACCTGGAGCTTGGCTTCTTGATTAAAGCCTTAGTCATAAAGTGTTGTCTTTCTTAAAAAGTACCGAAACAAAGAAACAAACAAATAGATTTTAGATAATAGCAGAACTTACAAGAAACTTTCTCTACGCCAGAATTTTGCATAGAAAATAACCAGTTTAGTATCTTTCTGAACCTGGCTGAACAGAAGGTGCCATCTTGTAAGTCAACATCTACCACAAGGATAGAAAGGTTCCACGCAAGGAGCCCAAGAGCCAGGACATCTAGCTAAGGCTGTTTGTCAGGCTGTACAGGTTTATGGCCAGAGAAACCAACTCCACAATTAATAAAGTTGTGCTGAAGAGGCTGTTTATGGGTTGCACCAAATGGCTACCTCTATTGCTTTCCTGGATGATCCAGCAGATGAAACTTTCTGACTGGGAAAACAAAACTACCGTGGTTGTGGGGACCATAACGGATGATGTGTGGGTTCAGGAGGTGCCCAAATTGCAGGTGTGTGTGCTCTGTGGTTGAGTAGCTGGCCCACAACTACATCCTAAAGGCTGGGGGCAAGACACTCACCGTGGTCCAGCTGAGCCTGGATTTTCAAGGGCCATCACACCGTTCTGCTCTCTGGCTGTTGCAAGGACCATGCACACCTGCATTTCCACAAGGCCTGGATAACCCTTCACAGCCACACCAAACCTACCCTGCTCCAAGGGCCAGAAGTTCTAACACTCCAGAGGCCCAGGGGCTAGCCTCAGCCACAAAAACTAATCCGAGATCCTACTCTCTATCAAAAAGATTGTGCATCGTGGAAAAAAAATATTAAAATATTTTAAAACTCAGTCTTACATCAGGAACAGTGAGTGGTGTCAAAATAACATTACTCATTTGGTTTGGATAACCTCAAAATGAGAAACTATTAACAAAATGTAGGAGGACAAAAGCATGAGACTAATTCTGAATTGAAAAAATGCACGAGAAATTATCAGTGACAAATATAATACCGCCCTATAGAGATGATTCCATAGCATAGGGCCAAAGTGAGTCTCAGTGAAAATTAGCCCACTGAAGATAAGCTCATAGTCAAAGATTACAAACAGGTGAGAGGAAAAAATATCCTGAGGGTATACACCAAATAGAATGACTTTCACCCCGGGAACTATAAATAATACAACAATGTAGGCCGGGCGCGGTGGCTCAAGCCTGTAATCCCAGCACTTTGGGAGGCCGAGGCGGGCGGATCACGAGGTCAGGAGATCGAGACCATCCTGGCTAACACGGTGAAACCCCGTCTCTACTAAAAATACAAAAAAAAATTAGCCGGGCGTGTTGGCGGGCGCCTGTAGTCCCAGCTACTCGGAGAGGCTGAGGCAGGAGAATGGCGTGAACCCCGGGAGGCGGAGCTTGCAGTGAGCCGAGATCGCGCCACTGCACTCCAGCCTGGGGGACAGAGCAAGACTCCGTCTCAAAAAAAAAAAAACAAAAAAAAAAAACAAAAAAACAATGTGAAAGAGAATTTTAAAATAGCTACTTAAGCAGACCAAGTTTTACACGTTAAAGGATGGAATAGAGATAATATCAATGAAGTATCTGTAACAATGGCTATAATCAGAAAATCTGGCAATACCAAATGTGTGATAAAATACAGAACAACAGGATTCTCCTTCATTGTTCAGACATAGGACCTGGTCCTTATCACACTGCCTAACAACTGCATGGAATGTTTGCTATCTACATTACACATAGGAAAAAAAAAACACCAACAATCCTTCATATAATAGGCAAACGCCATAAGCCCGGCAATCTGTCCAAGCTCATAAACACTGAGGAAGCATTGCTAGAATTTTAATTTATTCCTCGGCTTTATCAAGTTCAGATTTTGTATTAGTCCGTTCTCGTGCTACTGTGAAGAAATACCTGAGACGGCGAAATTTATAAAGAAAAGAAGTTTAACTGACTCACAGTTCTGCATGGCTGGGGAGGCCTCAGGAAACTTAGAATCATGGCGGAACTGACCTCTTCTCAGGCTGGCAGGCGAATGAATGACAGCTGAGCAAAGCGGGAAGCCCCTTACGAAACCATCAGATCTTTTGAGAACTCACTCACTGTCAATGATCTCCACCTGGTCCTGCCCTTCACACGTGGGGATTGTTACAATTAAATGTGAGATGTGGATAGAGACACAGCCAAACCATATCGGCTTTTATAAGCAAAAGCAACTAAAATTCACTTTCCAAGTTTTGTTGTTCTTATTAATCTTTCAGGGAAAACTAAAATTTAACACAGATAAACACCCTGTGGTCTTACTGGTTTGGAAGACCAGGACAGATACTTGAGATAACACAATGGCTAGAAAGTAAGAGAAAAAATTCTAGAAAAGAGAGGGGGAGGGGGACCCCAAATTCTGTTGGTGAACTGCCATATCTCTGCCTGGCCCCTGGGGCAAGCAGCCCATCGAAAGTAAAAATAGTTTCTGAATTAGCGGTAGTCCTCCTTAGGTAAAACACGACTAAAATAAACAAAACAGAGATCACTAAACTAAATACTCTCCACAGAAATATTTTTCAAACAATAGCAAAATTACTACAAATACAAAGAAACAGGAAAATGCAACCCATTGCCAACAGAAAATGTCAATGGAGGAGGTGGACCTGAGAAAAAGCAACTGTTGCAATGGCACAGAAGAGTTTTAAAATATCTATTTTGACTGTGCTCAAGAAAATAAAGGTAAAAATATTTATTGAATGAACAAATAGAAAATATCAGCTGCATAAGGGAAAACATACAAAAAATGGAAATTCTATAATTTAAAAATATATGACGTAAATTAAAAACTGCACTAGGTAGACATACAAAATGATGGAAACTAATAATTATGCTGGTAAAATACTGAAGTTGGCTGGGTAGTCTGTGTGTATGATTTGAGTAGGATAGAGGTGAAAGAACTTTGTGAGGAAGCCAGTAGAGAGATGAGTTGGAGGGATTCGTATGTTGTGGGAAGGAGAGACAATGTGTCTTACTCAAGGAAATAGTATTTTGTCTACTAATAAAAGGAGAGTCAGGTGTAACTAATTAGAAAAGCAGGGGACGTGATGGTTATGATTAATAGGATAAAAAGAAAAACATAAAATAATATCTAAATGAATAAAAGAAAAAACATGAAATAAATGACAGCTGTATCAAACCCACAAAGTAAAAGAAAAAAACACTGAAATAAGTAATAAACGTAGAAAAAGATAGTGGGAATAAAAATATTTATCAGTTTAAATGGACTTAACTTATTAGAAGCCAGAGTCTGTTAGATTTGGTAAAAGATTAAAAAGAATTTTGTAAACTATGAACTATCATAAGCTTGTATGATGAAGATGCCACAGCAATTGCAACAGGAACAGAAATTGACAATGGGATCTAATTAATTTAAAGAGCTTCTGCACAGCAAAAGAAACTATCAACAGAGTAAACAGACAATCTACAGAATGGGAGAAAAATTTTGCAAACTATTCATTTGACAAAGTTCTAATATCTAGCATCTATAAGAAACTTGAACAAATTTAAAGAAACAATCCCATTAAAAAGTGTGTAAAGTACATGAAAAGACACTTTTCAAAACAAACATGCAGCCAACAAGCATATGAAAAACAGCTCAACATCATGATCATTAGAGAAATGCAAACCAAAACTGCAATGGGATACCATTTCACATCAGTCAGAATGGTAAAAAGTGACAGATACTGGTGAGGTTGTGGAGGAAAAGGAATGGTGATACACTGTTGGTTGGATTTTAAACTAGTCCAACCATTGTGGAAGAGAATGTGGCTATTTCTCAGAGACCTAGAGACAGAAGTACCATTTGACCCAGCAATCCCATTACTGGGTATATACCCAATGAAATATAAATCATTCCATTATAAAGAAACATGCATGTGTATGTTCACTGCAGCACTATTCACAATAGCAAAGACCGGGAATCGACCTAAATGCCCATCAATAATAGACTGGATGAAGAAAATGTGGTACACACAATACCATGGAATACCATGTAGGCAAACAAAAGAATGAGGTTATGTTTTTGCAGGGACATGCATGGAGCTGGAGGCCATTATCCTTAGCAAGCTAACACAGAAACAGAAAACTAAATAGCTCACGTTGTCACTTATAAATGGGAGCTAAAAGATGAGAACACATGGACACACAGAGTGAACAACACACACTGGGGCCTACTGAAGGGTGAAGGGTGGGAGGAAGGAGAGGATCAGGAAAAATAACTAATGAGTACTAGGTTTAATATCTTGGTGACAAAATAATTTGTACAACAAACCACCATGATACAAGCTTACCTATGTAACAAGCCTGCACATGTAACCATGAACTTAAGAGATTTAAAAAAGAACTATTATAAAAAAAATGAAGAAAAGAAAGATTGACATAACAGATGAACTGTAATTCTTTTTAATTTTCCTGGCAGGGGGCATTTAGGTTGCCCCAATGGATGACATCCACAAAGAATGCTGCAATAAATATCTTTTTACAATTCCTTATAACCTGGTGATGGTTTCTCTGGAGTTACATTTGTCAGATGAAATACATGATACCCAATTAAATTTAAATTTTAGATTTTAAAAAACAGGTTTTTAGTATAAGTATGTCCCAAATATTGCATGGGGCATTCTTATACTAAAACATCATTTTTTGCTTATCTGAAATTCAAATTTCAATAGGTGTTCTGTATTTTTATTTGCTATATCTGGAAGCCTTTTCTAGAGTATATACCTAGGAGTGGGTATGCAGTTTCACAGAGTTTGTTTAATCTTAATTTTATGAGGCACTGACAGTAGCAATAACATCATGTCTAAAATCCCACCACGAATGCATTAAGATTGATATTTTCCTCACAGTTTGGCAAGCACATGATATTCACTGACTTTTTAAGTTTTGCAAAGCAATATAAAGTATTAAACTGCTTCTTTAATTTGTATTTCATTCCTTACTAGTAAGGTTGAGATTTTCTTCATGCATGACTTTAAGCCAATGATATTTTTCCTAGTGTGAACCACCTGTTTGTATATTTAAAGAAAATGCTGTCTATATTTTACATAGATCATAGAAATCCACTTTACAGTGAGAAGTAGGAGAAATGTTTTCGATAACCAACTTTTGGGGAGTCATATTCTTTATTGCATCCTTGGGAAATGGCAACTCCAGCGGGTTTCTGACCCTGTCTAAGTTTCTGAGACGTGTCATATCAACAGCTCCTAGAAAAGTATCTGATGCATAGCGAGCCCTCAAACATGTTTGTTGAAATAAACAAATGTATAATTAAGCATATACTTTTAAAGACATGCATTTGCAGACTTTTTTCACACCGGTATGCAATCTAGTTCCTGATTAGAACCATAATTAGGAATCTAGTTCCTGATTAGAACCATTTCTCAGAAGCGAAAGACCTGTAGAAATCCAGGTCTCATAATCAGTTAGAGAAACAAGAGGGATAACTCCACAGTATATGCAGATGCCTGACCATTCCATCTGATATGGTTTGTCTGTGCCCCACCCAAATCCCATCTTGAATTGTAGTTCCCATAATCCCCATGTGTTGTGGGAGAGACCCTGTGGGAGGTAATTGAATCAGGGGGGTGGTTACCTTCATGCTGTTGTCATGATCGTTGAGTCCTCATGCGATCTGATGGTTTTATAAGGGTCTTTTCCCCTTTTTGTTTGGCACTTCTCCCTCCTGCTGCCATGTGAAAAAGGACGTGTTTGCTTCCCTTTCCGCCAAATTGTAAGTTTCCTGAGGCCTCCCCAGCCATGCTGAACTATGAGTCAATTAAACGTCTTTCCTTTATAAATTACCCAGTCTCAGGTAGTCTGTATTAGCAGCATGAGAATGGACTAATACACCATCTATTTTGTTTGTGGTTCTCACAAATTCCTATCAACAATTCAGGAAAAGTCCTAGCACTTTGGGAGGCCGAGGAGTGTGGATTGCCTGAGCTCAAGAGTTGGAGGTCTCCCTGGGCAACATGGTGAAACCTCATCTCTACTGAACTACAAAAAATTAGCCAGGTGTAGTTGTGGGTGCCTGTAGTGTCCCAGGTTCTCAGGGGGCTGAGGCATGAGAATTGCTTGAACCCAGCAGGCAGAGGTTGTAGTGAGCCAAGATCACACCTCTGCACTCCAGCCTGGGTGACAGAGTGAGATTCTGTCTTGGGAAAAAAAAAAATTGAGGAACAATCCTCCTGCATTCATCTTTACCTGAAGAAAGCACTAGATTGTTTTTCATGTTTAGTTTGTGTGTGTGTGTGTGTGTGTGTGTGTGTTTGCATGTAATATACTAACAATGCTAAATAGAGCCAATAATTTTTATTTAATTTTAAGTGTAAAAGCTTTATTGAATCATGTCTCACTCTGACAGCCAAACAGATGGCCAAGGCGCTCTCTATTCCAGCTTGTTCTTTGTGTTTCTGCACTCAGTGTTTCAGAACATTGTTTATTCTCCTAAGAGCACCAGGAAGCTACTTCTTCCTTGTTCATTCTGTATCAGCAAACTCGTATCTCATTTTATCTCACCTTCTGCTGTTAGAACAGAAGCAACTATTGGCATTTTGGCTTTTTGATACCTTTCTATGTAGTCCTACCACATGTTTGAGGGAAATCATAAAGCAAAAGTAAGCCTCTTTTTGTTCAGAAGAAATGATACATAATATATGTTTAATATCTATTAAGCTATATTTAATATCTATAACTTGAACATCTATTAATCGAAAGCAACCCACAATTCTATATGTATGCTTATATTTATATAAATATAGTGAGCATTTCATACATGTTTTATTATATATCTTATCATTAATTGTCATCATGTCAATTAGTTACCATATTCAAATTGTGCCAAAGGAAATATCCAATATGCATAAGAATTATTTACTGTTACTGTCTTTGTTGCCAATTTAAAGGGTAATTATTTATATTAAAAGTACAAATTTCTTCCTTAGTTTTAGAGAAAGGAAAATACCAGAATCTATAGCCAACTGGAATTGCATCAACTGTTTTACGTAATACTTTCTATTTAGTTTTCAGTTTACTCACAATTTTTCTATAATTTTATCTTTTGTAGTATTCCTTCGAGGTAAAGCCCACATTAAGAATATGCTTTCATGCTGGGCATGATGGCTCATACCTGTAGTCTCAGCACTTTGTGGGGCCAAGGCTGGCAGATCGCTTGAGACAAGGAGTTCGAGACCAGCCTGGGCAAAACAGTGAAACCCTGTGTTTACCCTCCCTCACAAAAAAAAAAAAATACAAAAATTAGCCAGGCGTGGTGGTGCACGCCCTTAGCCCCGGGTACTCTGGAGGCTAATGTGGGAGGATTGCGTGAGCCTGGGAGGTGGAGGTTGCAGCGAGCCGTGACCACAGTACTCCTGCACTCCAGCCTGGGCTGCCGAGAGAGAACTTGTCTCAAAAAAAAGAAAAGAAAAGAAAAGAAAGAAAGAAACAAAGAGTGCTTGTATTTATGAAAGTGACATGACAGGTGCATTTGTAGTCAAAAATGATTGTAAATTTTATGTTCAATGGTGGTGTTTATGAGTCACCAACAATGTGTTATGAATACAACTTTTCAAAGACTAAATTAAAGGCATGGTTAATAAAATTGGCAATGTAGTATGCAAATTGGTCTATACAGGGATGAAAACTATGGTTGTGACTCCTTTAGCAACCTGTCCTAACCTATCACCCAGAATATCTGGCTAAACATCTGTTAAATAGAAAACTTGTTTAACTGTCAAGCAGGAGAATCTTTGTCTATGAGTTTTGCTAGTTAAATCGTGTTTTAATGCAGGAACCACTGATGCTGCATGCTAGCAGATAAATGCCCTTATGATTCTCAAGGTATATAATAAATAAATTCTAAGCATAAGAGATAGTAATTAAAATTAACGATCTAAAAATTGCTGACTTAGATATGTATAGATTTTATTTTTGAAAATAAATACACTGTCTTGAATGATCATCAGCAAAGTGCATCTCTGTGACTTATTGTTGCTGTGATTGAATGTACATTCAGTATGGCTGACCCAGTCCTAACTCCATAAATCATGCCATAAAATAGCCCTATAAGGGAGCCATCTAAGTCTCCTCAGTTTTTCATTTTTCTGTCATACTCAACTATTTCTAGCCTTAGGTGGTTTCTTTGTCAAGAAAACCAGGATGGTGTTTTATTAGTCTGTTCTGGTGCCTACAAGTGTTATTTTATCTTTTATGCTCTGTGCATTTCCTTTAGGATGAATGATGCAATTGAGTAGAGGAAATACTGGGAAATAATTTATTTGTAAACTACTTTTGAAGGGTGGGAGAAAAATCAGTTGTGTTCCCCTTTGGAGTTTTGTATCCGATAATACTGCAGTCTCTTTATTTACTTAGTCTTCCAATTTTAGAAACCTCTTGTTTGACTTGATATTTTTTCTTTCTTATAAATATATGAGAGGAACTATCGAGAATTTAGAAATTCCATAACCTATATTTGGAATTTAGACTCACAAGCATCAGTGTGACTTTCTGGAAACAATTCATATCTTCAAGGACATAGGCAGAACTAGAGTTTACACCTTATTATTCTCTACCCAGTGTTTCTTATAATATATTTCTTTGATGCTCTTGTATCAAGCTACTGTAGTCTGAATGTTTCTGTCGCCACAAAATTCATATGTTAGAAACTCGTATCTAATGGGATATAATTAAAAGCTGGAACCTTTAGGGGATGATTCAGTCATGAGTGTTCTGCTCCCAAGAATGAAATTTATGTACTTATAAAAGAGGTTTAAGGGAGCCTCTTAATCCCTTCTGCCATATGTGGAAACAGATAAAATGCTACCTAGGAGGAACTGGTCCTTACCAGATACCAAATCTGCTGGTACCTTGATCTTGGACTTCCCGGCCTCTGGAACTGTGAGAAATACATTTCTATTGTTTATAAATTTCCCAGTCTATAGTATTTTGTTATAACAGGAATAACAGACTAAGACACAAGTGGACTCAATACTCCTTTGGCTGTCTCTAAAGTTATTAATAATGTAATAATACGACAAGGCTTTTGAAATGGCATAGTAGGTATACTATTGGATCCCCTCCAAAAATGCCCATACCTTAATCCCCCAAACCTGTAAATATGTTATGTTACGTCACAATGGGGAATTAAGGTTTTAAATGGAATTAGTATAAGTAATCAGAGGACTTTAAAATAAGATTATCCTGAATTATACAGGTGAACCCAGTATTATCACAAGGGTCTTTAAATTGTGGAAGAGAGAGGCAGGAGGTTAATGTCAAAGAGATTTAAAGATATTATGTTGCTGGCTTTGAAGAGGAGGAAAGGACCACAAGACAAAGAAAATGGGAGGCCTTTGGGAGCTGGAAAAGACAAGGAAACAGACTATCCCCTAAAGCCTCAGAGAAAGAACATAACCCTGCTGACACCTGTGTTTTAGCCCAGAGATACCCATTTCAGACATCTGACCTCTGGAACTGCAAGGTGAAATGGTAACATGTTACATCAGCAATGGGAAACTAATACACTTAGGAGAAGAAAAGGTGGATAGTTCATTTCCAAACCCTTCAGGCCCATATCCATCATTTGCTCTGAAGAACTGTAGCCATCTTATCTTCTTATAGGCATAACAAGCAAACTGTAAGTTCTAAAAGGTACCACACACTGCCCAGATATTATATCACTATCACGGGTCATGAGGTTCCAAGGGCTTGACAATGACAAAAGCCCTTACACAGCATATTAGAGTTCTCCAGAGAATCAGAACCAATATTGTGTGTGTGTGTACATAAGTGTGTGTATACATATATTCTCACAAAAAATATTTATATGAATATTTATATGGGAGAGAGAAAGAGAGAGATTTATTATGGGAATTGGCTCACATGGTCATAGAGTTGAGAAGCCTTAGTATCTGTGGTCAGCAAGCTGACCACAGGAAGGCCACCAACTGGTGGTATAATTCAGTCTGAGTTCAAAGGCCTGAGGTGGAGAGAGGTGGGGTATGATGGTGTCAGTCCTGGATCAAGTCCGAAGGCAGGAAAAAATGGATTTCTCATCTCAAACATATACAGAAAGGAAAAATTAACCCCTCCTCTCTGCTCTTTTGTTCTATTCAGGCCATCAATGGATTGGATGATGCCCCCACACATTTTCTGAGGGTGGACCTTCTTTAATAGGTCTATTGATCTAAAAACTAATCTCTTTTGGAAACATGCTCACAGAAACACATAAAAATAAATGTTTTTCCAACCACCCAAGCATCCCTTAGCCAAGTAAGGTTATGTTTAAAATTAACCATCACATTTAAAGTAAGAGAAGATGAATATATATGGTTATAATCTTCACACACACACACCTTTGTTGTGTATTTTTCCTGATGATACATATAGTTCAAAACACATTCCCAATTTGGAAAAAGAAAAAGTTTCTCTGTAATCAAATCCAATGAAATAGCTATCATTAAGGGTTTTTCTTCTCTTCTTTCATCTATTTTTTTCCTGTGAGCCAGATTTATTTTTCTACCTGTCAAGTGATAATTTGTTCAGATCCGTTGCTTATATTTTTAACTTTCCATCATCATAGATATGTGTATTTGCAAAGTCTTTAGAACAACTATTTTAATACTAAGAACTATTTTAATACTAAGATTATTGCTTTAATACTGAAAACACCAAGGGGCTGTTCACTATATCCATTTACCCTATAAGTTCCAAGAATAGAGTAAAAGAACATATTTCCACTCTCAAGATAAATAAAAGTAACGTATGTCATCGTGACATAGCTCACAGAATTTTCCATATGAATGTTAATAAAATGCTTACTCAGAGAACTGGACTCTGAACTTCCAGTAAGCCATTAAATTAGGCTTTCTGACACAAATTAAATTTAGAGAAAGCCTACAATGAAAAAACATGAAAGTCATAAGCATAAATAAAAAATACATTGAAAAATGTGTATCACAGAACAATTTTCTTAGAAATGGTCTTGTAATTTCCCATGTTCTTCAAAATAAATCTTAAAATTAACCACATAACCATATGTAAAATGAAGTTCTGCAAGTCATGCAAATATAAACATTTTCTATGACAGGATAATAAATCCTTCTGTGATAGATTCATAAAAATGAATGTTTTGTTCTCATCATAACTTTCTTACATTATTTGTTATAAATTATAGAATGAATTATTTTTATTAGCTCACAAATGGATTTAAATAGCAAAACATGCAGATTTGCTTTTGTTCTGTAAAATATTTTCTTCAATAAAGACTAGATAGATTCCTGTGTTGGCATAATTTTCTTTAAAGCTAAAATTTTCCAGGCATTTGCATAGCCATACAAATTAGAGCATATATCCTTTTAATCATGATGAGCAGGCAAGACAATGAAAATATTGAGTAAAGAATTCAGAAAACTTAATTATGTGAAAATACTCTAGTGTGATATTATGGATCTAATTTTATACTGCTTTTGGGAAAAAAAATTATCAACTGCCATAAATTATTTTAGGCAAATCTGTGACATTATTGATAACACATTGGATAATTAAGTACTTTCACTTTCACCAAAGAATAAATATATATTCTGTTCACATACATTTGTTAACTTTTCTAATAAAATATTCCAAAAATCAAAATCAATTGAGTTAGTTATGACCATTTTTCTGTATTTTGCCATGCTATTTTAGTTGAATATATTAAATGAACTATGAGTCAAGGTTTAAAATATTGTTTTCCAGATTTTCCCATAAAATGTAACAGATGTTTTCTCAGTCAGATTTCTATATTTTCAGAAGCAAGATTATTAATAAGAATTCTCTCCCATTATAAAATACCTTCTCACATTAAATTGAAAATTATTTAATTTGAAATAACATATGAAGTTAGGAATGTATTCTATAGTCCTACAATGAAATGATTTTCAAAACTTACCTAATTATATATGTGAGGAAATAAACTTACAAAAATTGAGAGACTTGCTTCATAACAGCAAAGTCAATAAATGGAGCCACCCACCTACTCTTATGGTGTTATTCCCACAAAATGGGAATTTAGCTTAATTGAATTGAACAAGTGAATTTTGGAAAAAATGGGAATTTGGAATTCAGTTTTGACACAAACTAACTATACATTTTTGACTATAGTTTTTTGGGTGTTTTTTGTTTTTTGTTTTGCAATGGAGTCTCGCTCTATCGCCCAGGCTGGAGTACAGTGGTGCAATCTCTGCTCACTGCAACCTCTGCCTCCTGGGTTCAAGAAATTCTCCTGCCTCAGCCTCCTGAGTAGCTGGGACTACAGACGCCTGCCACCACCACGCCCCGCTAATTTTTGTATTTTTAGTAGAGACAGGGTTTCACCATGTTGGCCAGGATGGTCTTGATCTCCTGACCTCATGATCCACCAGCCTCGGCCTCCCAAAGTGCTGGGATTACAGGCGTGAGCCGCCATGCCTCGCCTGACTATATATAGATTTTTAACAAAAATATTATCTGAACTCAATTTTATCCCCTGATAAAATGCTAACATGAGACTCATAGGAATATTTTTGTGGTATATAGTTACTGTAAAAACATTCTTTACAGTACAGTAAAAAAGTACATATAAGACATAATCAAAAGCGACTCAATTTGAATAGACTGTTAAGGAAACATTTAAAAATATTTAAGAATTAAACTAAAAATACCAGGGCTAGACTCTGACTACTGAGAGCTACAAATCTTCTAAAGCAAACACTATCTATATTTTGTAAACTGTCCAGCATTGAAAATGTTGGATAATTTCCTAAATCATTTATGAGGCTGAGATAACTCTCATAGCAAAACCAAGCAATGATGAAATTAAAAAAATGTAAATATAGAAAATTTCTACTCACAGATACATGAGAATTTGCAATTCTTAAATATTTAAATATGTATTGCCACTACAACTTTTCCCAGAAATATAAGGATGGTGTAAGCTTACAAAAATATTAATTTATCCCATCATTTCAGCAGATTAAAAAGTTGAGTAAAAATGGTATTCTTGCTAAAAAATCATCTGATGAAATTTATCTCCCAAATTGATAAAACTATTTGCAAAGCAGAAACAGAAGAAAACTGTATTTATAAATAAACCACATTTTCTGGTGAAATACTAGAAATAGTACCATTTAAGACAGAAATAAAATAACTTTCCTGCAATCAAATAAGAGGGAATATAGTACTGACAGTTCTATTGCAATACAATGATAAGGGAACAAAAAAGACCTGTAAATGTCAATGAAGAGAAGAGGGAGACAAAACTTGTATCCAGACAACCTTCAGATTGTTCAGAACATCAGGAAAATAAATTGTAAAATTATAAGAATTAAAATGGTTTAGAATGGTGGCCATATATGCTTTCAAAATTCAGTAGTTTTCTTAATTATCATTAATAAGCAATTTTAAAATAATGAAAAAGTAATACTATTTACTAGAACAACTTAAATGTAAAATATCTGGGAATACAGAAGAAAAAGAGAAAAGAGAAGAGGGAGAAGGTGGGAGAGGTAAAGAGAAATTTGTAAAATATACATAAAGAAAATCACAAAGCTTTAACCGTGAAACCTTTAAACCACAAAACCTATATATTCACTGAAAGCCTAATTAAATTCTCTCGAATTTTTTGAGAAATTTTACATTCACCTCAAAAAGAAAATATTTAAGAATATCAAGAAATTTTGCAAACAGTTTAGCAGATTTCAAAATATACTATGAAACCGTAGATATTAAATCATTTTTATTATTAATTGAAAACAGTTCCCCTCAAAGGCAAAATAGATGGCTGTCGAACAAAGATTTGCTCCCTCTATGAATTTCTAAAGGCATTAAGGAGGCTGAGGGAAACCATCCTAATGTGAGGTCGCAATTCCTTGTCTAACACCTAACTCTAGGTTTATTTTCAGACCTGCAAGCCAGTGGACGAAGGAACAGGCTGTTTCAAAGGAGGAAGAGCTCTGAAAGTACACTGCAAGATCAGATAGAGTTATTGCCCTCAGGGATCTTTGTCAACTTACTCAGATATTAGCATACTGGGGAAAGAATTATACTCAGAGAGTTCAAGGATGGTTAGACTCAGGGTGAATTGACACAGATACACCTAACAACCCAAAGCACCAGCGTGCTTCTTCCTCCTCAGTTTTTTAATATGAGGTGATATGGGGGCCACTAATAAAGGGAGTCCTGATCCAGATCTGGCCTACAGTGGGTCCTCTGAGCCCATAGAACACCCCCAAGTGTTCATTTCCCTAGTCTTCAAAATGGACTTACTTGGTATTTGGTGGAACCCTCTCATGTCGTATTCTGCGGGGTAAGTTATCATAGTAGAGAAAGCCAGGTAGGAGCCCTGAAATTTCCCCTTTCTTCCCATGTCATGATAGTGTACCAAAAATAATTCCTCATGGGAATACAGAGATGAGTGTCCCTCTCAAGCTGCAAAGGGTGAGGGTGTGGGTGTGATGGTCTCCATCATTTTAAATTTTATTAAGTAATCTGGCTTCTACCAAAAAAAAACAACTAGATAAATCCTTGAGTATATGTTATTTGTGGACTGTCACAAATTCAACCAAGTAGTAACTTTAGCTGCAGTTGTTATACTAGCTGTTATCTCTGCCAAGCAGGTAACATAGTTTAGATACATGGTATCAATGTGCTCATTCATCTGGAAAATGCCTTCTCTATCCATAACAGGAGAGAGGAAAAGACCAAACGCAGCATGGACTCACATAGGAAGGACAATAGTCTGCCTCAAGGATGCTGTAACTCTATATTATCCAAATGCATGTCAACCATAATAGCTGCAACACATCACTTTGGTCTACTATGTCAATGACATCCTGTTAATCACATCAGACGAGCCAGAGTTGACAAGTACATCAGGGTCCTTGGTAAGATACAAATGCTCCATTAGATACAAGATAACCATATCTCCTTGCGGCATCACAGAAGCTTTTAGAAGTCTACTGGTCTGGATCATGCTAGAACATCTCTTTTTAACTAAAAGAAAACTTATTACACCTTGTACCTCCTGTCACTAAGAAGAAAAGACAATACCTGAAAGGCCCCTTTGAGTTCTGGAAGGAGCATGTTCTGTATATGAGAATACAGCTCTAATGTTTTCAGTGAATGAGACAGAAGACTACTGAAGTCAACTGGGGCTCGGGATGGCAAATCAGTTTCGGGAAGAACTGTTTGGGAGCTCTAGGCTGTGGACAATTAATCCTGTGGGGCTTGAGCTATACAACTTAAGAACCTATGGTTATCGAGGTATCCATAATGGGAAAAGACCCAGTGTGGATGTTATGACAAATACCAATAGGTCAAACGCAACGTAGACCCTTGCTTTCTCAAGTTAAGTCCATGTGATTTGCCTCAGAGAATTATATATCATTTGAGAAACAGCTGCAGCATGTGCCCCGAATGGTAGGCACCATGAACTGATCATATATGTAAGCAAGACTTTTCATCATAAGATGAGCTCTCTCAGACACACCATAAGTTAAGGGTGAACCAGCAGCAACCCATGGGAAGATGGACATGGTATTCATGCTGTCATGAGCAGGGTGCAAGGGTACAAGTAAACCACAGAAACAGGCAACTCAGACTCCTATGCCACCTCTCGTTTTTAACCAGCACCATTCCCTCAACTCATACCTGTAAAAGAGGGAGTGAGCTATCCCCACATTATCCAGCTGACAATAAAGAAACGAGCCGCAACTCTTTCACAGATGGAGCAACTCAGCCTGTGGGTGTAAGCTGAAATGACTGCTGCTACACTATAATGCCACTTAGTGGTGGCTCTGAATAAACTTAAGTGGAGGCTGCAGTGAGCCGAGATCACGCCATTGCACTCCAGCATGGACAAGAGTGAAACTCTATCTCAAAAAAGAATAATAATAAATAAAAATAAAAGTAAATAAATAATACAATTGTGTTGATAATTTAATACATATAATTTAAAAGTATACTTTTAAAAGTAGTTTTTACAGAAACAAGAATGGGTTTCAAGTCACAAAATACCGTATTTTAAGGCAATAATAGTGACCTACTCTTGCAGTTGAAACTTCATGGTTATAGCTTATCAGGCAGGACTAATAAACAAATATGAATTATTTTAAAATAGCCCAAAACCAACTTTCTAGTGCGGCAGCTTATTAAATAATTTTGATAGTTAAACTAGACTGAACTAACACTGCCCGGATTATTTCTTCTGTCTGGTTTAAGTGGTGTTTGACAAGTCTTACATTGACAAGTTATTTGCAAGTGGATGATGTCAGTTATTAAAATTATACTCATAGTGCATACCAGATATATGATACTATTATGGATAGATACACAGATAAGTAGATATAATTTTTTATTCTGTTATATGCGTCATTGAGTATTATTTATAAATTCACATTGCTGTTTAAATTATTTTTATCTCCCAGAAAAATGTATGCTGTTTGTTTCTTAAAAACTTTGTTTGCTGCTTTACTATTTTCAAAAATCATAGTTACTATTGAGGTCATCATAAGCAACAGATTAAAATATTTTAAGGCCACTATTTTGAAATTTTATTCCTAGGCTATACTAAGGCTTGATTATTTAAATTAATCTAATTTTAGTTATATCTAATGGAGGACATCTAATTACATCTTATTAAAATTTAACAATAACAGTAATGAAAAATAATAAAATCAACATTAGAAAATTACATGACAAATAAAGACATGTCAAATATTCACCATAGTGCAATGATTTAATCTAACAATGACAATATAAATTGCCACGGGAAGATTTGGTTAGGAGTTTAAATAGAAAAATAGGTGAGAGTAGCAGAAAATATGTTTATCTGTGAGTGTGATTAATTTCCCTGCAGCCTTTGTTTAATTAAAAATATGGGTACATTTAATTTTTAAGAAACTTTTTATCAAACGTAGCCAAATGAATATTCTGCTCTATCCTTTTCACACATAAACCAATGTGTGATGAAATTTATATAAAATAACAAACACAAAAGACAATTTCTTAGCAATGCTCAACAACTTTCTCTTAAATTAATATTTGGCCAGGCATGGTGGCTCATATTCGTAATCCCAGCAATTTGGGAGGCGAAGGTGGGCATATCACCTGAGGTCAGGAGTTCAAGACCAGCCTGGTGAATATGGTGAAACCTCGTCTCTACTAAAAATACAAAAATTAGCCAGGTGTGGTGGTGCATGCCTGTAATCACAACTCGGGAGGATGAGGCAGGAGAATCGCTTGAACATAGGAAGCAGAGGTTGCAGTAAGCCAAGATCGTGCCATTGCACTCCAGCGTGTGCAACAAGCATGAGACTTAATTAATTAATTAATATTTGCAGTGCCCAACAGCAATTGCATTGTAGGAAGTTCAACACAAATAGCTGATTTCCCCATCGTATTTTCAAAAGATGCAATCAGTTATTTGAAAGCAATAACTCATGAATCAAAATATAAGGCAAAAAGATCAAGTGAGAAATGAAAAAATTTAAGAACAAAGTTTAAAATATTTAATTAATTGACATACATGTATAGAAGAGGCACCTGATACTGACAGAGAATTCATATTCTTTTAAGAACACATGTAATCTATACGAAAGACCACAGATAAGGCCATAAAGCAATAGATTTCAAAAATTGCATCAGATAAAAATACTCTCTATGTCTAAATGAAAAATAAATTTGGAAATCAATAACTGAAAGATAACTTTAAAACTTCATTTAAACATACACTTCTAAATAACCGATAGAAATATCAATAAAAATTAGAAAACAGAATTTTAAAAACTAAAACAAAAAAATCTTTTTTCTTTAATGAGGTATGTTTTTTATATTCCTGTTATGTTTATTCTGTTTTATATTATTTAATTACTTAAAATTATTTTCATTTAGCTTATGGATTTTATTCATTTACCACTTTATGATTCTACCCTAAAAATCTGGAACTGTATTGGGTTTGAGATTGAAATATATTGTTACATATTTACCGCTAGGCTGCCAAGTAAAAAGTGGTAACACCAAAACTCATACACCAGTAGGCATCTGTTGTTTTTATTTAGTATTTGTTGGTAACAGAAATCATATTTTGTTTGGGGAACTACATATTCTTAAAATTTATGGTTTGGAAGAAATTGGCACTACTCATTCTCTAAAACATGGGCTGTTTTAACCCATTTACTGGTTTAATAAATTTTAACCAATTTATGTCCTTATCAATAATAAGTGAATAAGGATAAGCATGTGTCCAAATCTTTGCAAATAACTACTAAACTTGGGACATTTAGTGGAAGTGCTGTAAATGAGAGGCCATTTTTCTCCAGGGGTTGATGATCTCTTTCTGTGTGTCCCAAGATGCCACTAACCACCTTGTCATCATAAATGGACAGCCTCTGAGATGGCAGCCAAGATCCACATTTGAAGTTTCAATATCATGAGCCAGTTCATTTTCTATTATCCCTAAATCATTTAGAAGGATTTTTAAAATATATTTACAACTCATGATTTTAAATGATTATAAAATCACATGCTACTGAAATAAAATGGAATACCCACAGGTTCCTAATCTCAGAAGTTTTTTATTATGCCATGAAACTCCATAGGGTTGCGTATCCTAAGGAAGTTCTACAATCATTTTATAGCTTCTTTTGTGAAAAGTAAAATTCAATATTTTTGATACTTTCAATAACTAAAGTTTTATTGAGAAGTTTGAATTCATACTACAGCATTTACGTCCTTCAGAAACATCTCTAAGAGAATTAATATTACACGGTGCTTTTTTAAGGAATGTTATCTTAATCCAGAAGGATATATATGAAGTGCTTTAAATGAACACATGTCAATCATTCACTCTGAGCAATCTGAAATGACACCAAAGTACTTGAAATGAAAGAGTTTCATTACAAATTCTGGTAATGAAATGCAGAACTCTTTTGGTTTATTGACAGAGATTTAGTATATTAAACCATAGCTACTAAATAAAAAATATAGCGTCATGTGATAGTTATTAAGTTAATGTAATCAACTCTAGGATTAAATTTTGGAAAAAAATTATTGGCTATGCCCTGCATACGTGAACATTTAAAAGCTCCTAGACCGGCAAAGGTAGCTTAATGAGTCTTGCCCTCTTCCTGGTTTTCTACCTTCAAATTATTTAAGAAGAGAATTTGAAAGTAGAGTGAGTCATCAAAGTAAGGAGTTATAGGCCTAGGACCAGAGAGCTTTCACTTTTCCCTTCTCCTTGCCATGGGAGAGAGGAACAGGCACTCTCTGATGCATTCAGCTGAATTAAAGGGTTTTAAGAGAACCCTTCAGAAAGAGACCAATGTTGCTACAAGGAGAGATTGGCATCTATATGCCTGGATGGATGCCTGATTCATTCCTGGATAACTTTGTATCTTCCCAAGATGATGAGGCAGAGAACTGACCTCTTTAAGCACAAACCAAGCATAGACAGTTGTGCAAGTAACCAGACATGTGTTTCCTGGGGACTAGATGAATGAACGCTGAAGCAGATTACCAGGCTTGAAGCATTTTGTGGGAGTCTGCCTAAGAAGGCTTCTTGAGAGGCTGAAAAGTAAAATATGGTGGGATAGACACCTGTTGAAAGGAGTTGGTAGCTTGAAGTATTAGATAGAATATACTTCTTATGTCTGCAACCTATGCCATGGGGAGTTCCCACAGGGACACTGAAGAACACACATATGCACCCCATAATGGAACAAGAACTTGTGAGCCAGCCATCATGGAAGAGATGCTGAAAGTTTAGCGTTATCCAAGAAAGAACTACACTGTACCAGCTAGAGAAGAGAGATTTTTCTATTTTACCGTAATCCTGTATTCCCATTACACAAGCACTAGGGCTTTGTGGTGTAGGTGGGGCAGAGGAATTAAAAAGTGAAATAAAAAGAAAACCTTAAATAATTCATCATGCTCTCTTCCTAATTATGAGTCTCAGGGTCACATATTAGCCTTGAGAAACGGGAGAAAGGAGGGAGGGAGTCAGGTTATAATCAGTGAAAGAAAGGGAGAATTAAATTGATCCGAGTTTAAAATTTTGCATTGAAATTCACCTGAAAATGAGACTGTATTTATAGATAAAAGTGACTTGAAGGGTAAGGGTAGGAGAGAGAAGTCTCAAAAAGCATTTGTATAAGCAGTATAGTAGTTGAAATTATGCATTTTGGCCCTAGTTTAAAAAAATCATTTATGGTATTAATAAAAATCACTATATAACAACCTGAAGATTTTGATTCATCAATTATGAAGTGAGCTCAAAAATATGTATTTTTTAAAGCTTATATGATAGAATATATGTATCTTAAATATGAAGTCAGTATCTTGATTAATGGGAAAGCACTAGAAAGTTCTCCACTGAAGTCATGAAAAGAACAAGTCAACAATTTCTAACATTGTCATAGATGAGAGATAGAGATAAGTTACAAAAATTGGAATGTAGAACTACCAATATTTGCACATGATAATACTGTATTTCTGAACAATCTGAGAGAATCAACCAAAAAAACTTACAAATAATAAGAGAATTCAGTCAGATTAATGAGCACAAACTGGTTTACAGAAATGATTACTTATTTAAATTCGGGGAAAAAACACATTAGAAGATGCTACATATAAAAGCACCCAAATGGCACTAGCAGGAACATGAAAGACCTCAATAGTTGGTAACAAACTTAGGAAGAAATGTGAAAAAGTAAATATGAAGAAAAGACTACTGATAGATACAAAAGAAGTCTTCAGTGGGAAAGCTCAACATCAGGTAATTTTACCTAATAATCTATAAATTTGAGGTAATCCCAATAATAGTGCCAAGAATGTTATCTTACATTTTCTCTTTTTTTTTTTTTTTTTTTTTTTTTTTTTTTTTTTTTGAGATGGAGTCTTGCTCTGTCGCCAGACTGGAGTGCAATGGCGTGATCTCGGCCCACTGCAACCTCTGCCTCCTGAGTTCAAGCGATTATCCTACCTCAGCCTCCCTAGTAGCTGGGATTATGGGCACCCACCACCACATCCAGCTAATTTTTTGTATTTTTGGTAGAGATGGGGTTTTGCCATGTTGGCTAGATTGGTCTCAAACTCCTGACCTCAAGTGATCCACCTGCCTTGGCCTCCCAAAGTGTTGGGATTACAGGTGTGAGGCACCATGCCCAGCCTAATTATATTTTTTAAAAATGTGTAAAACAATTCATACTAATAGTAATAACAGTATTGTGAACATACCTTGTGAATATAATTGTACAATATTGAGAACAACCTCATTCTCCATTATTTAAGCTTTCAAAAATTTGGAATCCATGCAACAGAAGAGTTTTTAATTAAAATGATAAGGTAGATCCCTATGTTTGGCATTTAAAAATGAACATAATGCTTTTGAGTTATATCTAACATAAAAAGTATATTCTCTTTATGTAAAATTGTAGAAACCTATCTGGCACAATATTCACAATGTTGCAAAAATTATTTCTCTTTTCAAAGTTTTTTGTTTTATTAGTCTTATATTTTTCAGCATTATTTCAATTTCTGCAATAAGCTTATACTATATTTACAATAAAAATAAAACTATTTTTAAGTTTTTTATGTATAAAAAGGAATATGGTGGTAAAAGATAAATTAGAGAAATGCACCAAAAGAAAAAAAAAAACAGAAAAGCAATTTAAATAGATAAAATAAGACTAAAGTTTCTAAAGCATTAAAGAGGGTATTAAAAAACATTGCATGTTAAAATAAAACGTAACATTTACGAGGAAGATGGAAAGAGCACATTAACTCTTCACTTTATGTGCCACCACACTGAAGTTAACATGTCAAAAGAAAAATGAGTTGGAACTATGATGACAAAGGGAAGACTGAAACAACCCAGGAAAAATATTAATAAGGCTAGAGAATGTCCAAACAATATTTGATGCCACATAAAACATTATATAAGACATACCCCAGTTTTACAAAATTTTGATATATAGTATGTGGTGCTGTATTTTCTTTAATATTAGTAACAACATCTTTGTGCTAAAATAGGTCTTTTGTATCTATCGTGTTTAATATGACTTAAATTTGATGAAAGTACACTCCTGCTTCAAAATACCTAGAAACCTCAAAACAAATTGGAAAGCAAAATGAAACAAAACAACCAGTTGTGGTATCTAAACCCAACTGGACTCTCAAGCCAAGAAATTGATGTTTATTTTAGCTGGCACTCTTTAACACCTGCCTCAAATATCCTTTCACGTTTCACAAAAGACCAGTAAAATGAATATGTCTCATTTCATAGAAGCATTTGGCTCTATTGAACAATAAAGGCTTCATTTCTGTGAACACCTCTTGTGTATGCCTGTCTATATCCCCATCCATCTTTTCTTCCTTCTCCACTGTCACAACGAAAAAGATGTATTTCCTTGTCTTTTCATGATCCAAAATCCTACTACTATCTCTTTAACATATTGCTCCAAAAATTATAATCTATCATATGATATTTTTTCTCTCCTAAATATTCCAATTATATTTAAACATGCTCCCACATTTAAAAAGAAGCTCCTTTAGTACCCTTGCTCCTTGGCTTGATTTTTCTCTCACAGTCAAATGAAAGACTGTCTGCATTTGTTTATGTCCCAGTTATTTCTCATTTACTCATCTGTGCACTGAAGAATAAGATCTTCCGTATCATGCTCAAGAAAGCAACAGTATCCTTCTTATTAACTCTAACAGATTCTGTCCAATCATCTTACTTGATCTCTCTGCAGCATTTGACTCTATTACCATTCCCTTCTTGAAACATTTACTAAAATACTTACCTACACTCTACCAAATTTCATTCTGTTAGTGTTCATTTTTTAATATTTTACAGAAATTTCATTTCCTCCTCTCTATTAAATGTAGATGTCTCCTGTGGCTTTTACCATTTCCGTCTACTTTTAGCATTCTTCCTTGATCCAAAGAACTATCATCTAAAAAAGTTTAAGAGAAAAATTTTACCGTTCCAACAGATTCACACTTACCCAGGAGAAAAATATCCAAAAGATATTCTAAAAGCACAAGGGTGCAAAAATATATTACTCAAGTATACATTCCTTAAAAATGCAAGTCTCAGATGTACTTCAGAAAGAACAATTTTAAAAGATAGAGGAAGTTCCAGCAGAAGACTTTAGTTTTATGTTAGACAGCTGTGGTTGATTACATTATTTATTCAAAGTTATTATTCCCCTCTGCCCATACTTCCCTGAAGGACAAATATGTTTTCCCATTGAACTTTGGCTTGGCCATGTGACTTCATTTTCCAATTTAAAGATGACGTGACTGACATACAGACAATCCAAGCAGAAAGTTTTCATGCATTTGCCTGGTTTCACTCTGCCCTGTTACTCTTCATCATGTGAAAAGCATGCACCTAAGAGTGGCGACTCCTTTTGCCTGGGTTCTAGATTGAGAAGTTACAAGGAGGTGAGCCTTGCTAAGTGCAATTGAGCCAAGACAACTCAGCATAGCTACAGCCCAACAGCTATTACACAACACAAGCAAGAAGTAAATGTTTGCTGTTGCAAGACACTGAAATATTGGAAATGTTTTCTATCACGGCAGAGACTAATCAAATAATAAAATAGTTAAATATGTAGTTACAGCTGAATAAGTGTGTTGCTTAAATACAATGCACATTTTTCAAAACGTTATGTGTGAAAAGGAATATATGTATAATTCAGTTGTTGAGTATATAAAGCATAATAGATTTAAAGTTCTCATATACTATCAAATACAAGGAAGTGAGTTAATAATAAAGCATGTTGATGTACAGTTTCACCTAAGGTATAGTGAAAATATAAATTATTATTATTAATTTTAAAATTTAGACAAATACTGCTTAAGATATAGGTAATGATATATAGACAAGAAAAATAAATTATAAATCACTAGAAGATGTTTTTTAAATAATAAAATGTATAGAGTATGTTGCCAGTCACACAAACCAAAGTACTAGCAAGAATAAAGTATGTTGATAATGATCATAATAATATTTAATGAATTATATAATGGCTACTTGAATGCCTAATGTGCACTGAGTTTACAATTATGAATTTAATATACATTTTCCAATCCTTATAAACTTGTGAATTAGGTACTATTTTAAGTGAGTGTACAATGTTTATGTAAACCTAAAACAAAATGACTGTTTAAACAAGAAAATGCTGCTTTCATGTATAATGTTTAAAAAAGAAAAACATAAATACTATATAATATTGAGAGTGGCAAAATTAACTTTACACTTATAAAGAAATGCAAAAATCTCAAAATGAGAAAAATACTATAGCTCTTTATTAGTAAATTCGATGGGTACATAGTGAAGATTAGTAATCATGAATATGTATTGGTTGGTAATGTAACATTAGAATACACAAAACTGAAATAACTGAAAATAGGAGAAGAAAATGATACAAGTGCAATACTGGTAGAAGACTATAAAGTGATCTTGGTATATAACAGATATCAAAAATATATCAAAGACCAAAATAAGAAATAGTATATTTAGTATGATTATCACATATGTCATAATTCATACTTTACTGAGTATAAGCTCGTTTTAAATAGCCCTGAAAAATCACAAGTATTGAACAAAAAATCGATTATAAAAATAAACTCTGGAAACTTAGACTGTTTTCATATCTTGGCTATTGTGAATAATGCTGCAGTGACAATGGGGGGTGCCAATATGTCTCTGAAATATCGATTTCATTTCCTTGGGATATATGTCCAGAAGCTGGATAATATGATGTTACCATTTTTTTGGAGAAACCTCAATGCTGTTTTTCATAATGAGTATATCAATTTATATTCCCACCTACAGTGTAGAAGCATTCCCTTTATGTGATACCTTCATCAACACATCTCTTTTTTCATAATGGCCGTACAAAAAGGTATGAGGTGATATCTCATTGTGGGTTTGAATTTCTCTGATAATTAGTGACACGAGCACCCTTTCATATACTTGTCCATTTGTATGTCTCTTCATTTTTATCCATTTTAAAAATCAGGTTGTTTTCTTGCTATTGTGTGAGATATATCTTGCATGTTAATTTCTATCAAATATATGGTTTGCAAATATTTTATGCTATTCCAAAGGTTGCCTTTGAATCTTTTGATCATTTCCTTTGCTGTGCAGAAGCATTTGGGTTTGATATAGTCCCGTTTATTTATTTATTTATTATTTTTTGAGACGAAGTTTTGCTGTTGTCACCCAGGCTGGAGTGCAATGGCACGATCTTGGCTCACTGCAACCTCTGCCTCCTGGGTTTAAGCAATTCTCTTCCCTCAGCCTCCTGAGTAGCTAGGATTACAGGTGTCCGCCACCACACCCAGCTAATTTTTGTATTTTTAGCCTGTGCTTTTGCTGTCATGTTAAACAAAATCACTGCCAAGATCAGTGTTAAACATGGAGGCTTTCTCTATGCTTTCTTCTATGAGTTTTACAGTTTCAGACCTTACATTTAAGTCTTTCATTCATTTTAATTTTTGTATATACTACTGGGGTCCAATTTTATTCTTTTGCATGTGGATATTCAGTTTTCCAAACACCATTTATCGAACAGATTTTTCTGTACCCATTGTGTATTTTGGTATCTTTGTCAAAGATTAGTTAACCGTGTATGTGTGGCTTTATTTCCGGGCTCTCTATTCTGTTCCATTTGTCTGTGTGTCTGTTTTCATGTCAGTAGTATGCCATTTTGATTACTATAGCCTTGTTGTGTAGTTTGAAATCAAGGTGTATGATGCCTCCAGCTTTGTTCTTTTTTCTCAAAATTGCTTTGACTATCTGAGGTCTTTATACAAATTTTTGTATTTGTTTCTATTTCTGTGAAAAAAAAGTCATTGAAATTTTGATAACGATTGCATTGAATCTCTAGATTGCTTTGTGTGTGGGCATTTTAACAATATTAATTCTTCCAATCCATGGGAGGTCTTTTTATTTATTCTTAAATTTCTTTTATCAATGCTTTATAGTTTTCAGTATACAGATCTTTCAACTCCCAGGTTAAATATATCCCTAAATATTTTATGAATGTGTAAAGAAATTGTGGTATATACTACTACAATTGGTAAATAATATGAATTATTTAGCCATAGCAGGGAAGTCCTGCCATTGGTGACAACATGGATGAACCTGGAGGATATTATGCTAAGAAAAATAAGCCAGATACAAAAAAAGATAAACACTGTATCATCTAAATTAAGAGGCAGAATTCATAGGAACAGTGAATAGAATGGTAGTAGCCAGTGGCTAGATGTTAAGGGAGTAGGGATGAGAATGTGTTGGTCAAAGGATACAAACTTTCAGTTTCAAGATGAATAAGTTCTGGAGATCTAATGGACAGCATGGACGGTGATGGATGTGTTAATTTGATTGTGGTCATTATACAATGTATACACACATCAAATCATCATGTTGTACACTGTGAGTATATTAAATCCTTATTTGTAAGTGAAAATATTTTGAAAAAAAAAATAAATATAGACCTTAAAATACAAACTCTGAAATGTAGCTATCATATAAACAACATTCACTACAATCTTATGATACCCCAAAAAGAATAATCAGGTGTCAATATTTAAACCTCAACTCAACTCCTTACGATCTGTAAATATAGTGAGTTAAAGAACATATACAAAGTTCAATTATAGGCAATTTAAAAAACAGCAACACAGAGAATATGACTTATTTCCATATGTGTGTGTATAATATTAATATTAATACACTAAAAGTATGTGTACAAATGATTATGAGCATATATGGGTATATAGAGGTAGTATATATGTATGTAAATGTGTATTTATAGAGTGTGAGTGTATACTCCTACACACAAAAAAAACTCATACACACATACTTATGTTTATACATGTGTGCATATATAGCATGTATATGTGTATAATTGTTTATGTATATATATAATGCACACATTATATATATACATATATATATACAAACACACATATACATATATAATTGCTCCATTTATTTTTGGTCAGTCTAGATATTATCTCACTTGGGTGAAATGGTTACTCCTCAGAGAATTAGCTATGGACAGCAGAGAATATGATTACTTAGAAGTCAGATGAACTTCCCTTTGAAGATAGGTACACAAACACTATAGCAAATATCTCCTTCTGAATCTTAGACATTGAATATTATAGGTTATACATAAAATTATCCAAAAATTTAAAACTTAACTTTAAATGTCTTCTTCTTAAGTTAGAAAAAAAATACATTGATGTAAGCATTCAGTTTCTAAAGCTAGAAAAAATAAAGTAAAACAAAACCAACATAAGGAAAAAGATAAAAGCAAATACCAGTGAATCCAAACCAGGAAAGGTTAAGAACTGATAAAAATAGAAGTGTAAATATGTTTTTTGAAGAAATATAATAAGTAAATGTTATCTAGCCTGGACATTTTAATTGAAAAACCAAAAACAGTAAATGGACATAACTGGAATATTTTTAAAGTGACAAGTAGGTTAAAAATACAAGAAACGTAGCTACAGTAAACCATACAATAAAGGTGACAATCCAGTTGAAGCCTAAGATGGTTAGAATTATATGAACATAATTTTCTCATTAAATACCAATATCCTGGGTGGCTTCTTGTAAATGAATAAGTAATTACCTCCAAAAACATTTTGAAACCAAATAATTTTATAGGAGAGTTATTTTCAGCTTTTATAAAATAGCTAATATTCATTTTATGTAAATTTCCCTGAAGTATAGAAGACTTGATCAACCCAACTCATTTTGTGAAAGTGGCATATTTTTTATACGTAAACGTTAGAACACAAAAGGGTTCAAGACAAACTACAATCAAGAACATGGAAGAAGAACATAAATTAAATAGAAACATAAACTAGGCCATCTAATAGTGATTTCAATTAAGTTGATTCTATATCTACAGTACAGAACAGTGAATTAAATCTACTAAATTGGATATGTCATTAAGTCCTATTACAAAGGTATATTTTGTAACTAAAAATAATCAGTACAATTGAGCAAACATTACTGCTAAGAATTCTTACACAAAATAAGAATTCTTAGAAAAAAATAAAAATAAATATTTTTCAAATGCACTAATAAAGGCACTTATCAAACAAAAGCAGAATGCATATTCTTCTCAAATGCACATAGAACACTCAGCAATATGGATGGCATTCTAAAAAATGTATCATCTGACAAGTTTACTCAGGATAATAAGCATACAAACTATTACCTTCTATTAACAAAATTCAACTGTACATTTTAAATTATCCTGTGAGATATTTCAAATGAGAATTAGTTGATCTTAATTGCATTACTAAGACAAGTTTGGCCTGGCGAATACAAGAGTGGAATATAAAACAAAATGGAATTCTGGCTATTAAAACAATGAAATCGCTTCAGGTTTTCAGGGACACTTTTCCTCCTGCATCTAAGGTGTTTGAGAAACAAGCCAAGAATTGGAAAAGTTGAAAAACATATAGCTGAGACTTGGGGCACAATAGGCATGTTTTTATGGCTTATGTATGTTTCTACCAAAATTTTTTAGAATAAGAAAGATTCTAAAAAATATTTTAAATATTTTCTGGTGGTGAAATTGGAAGAAATACCAAAAGGAAGGAGAGAGAGGCAAGAAGAAATGGACAGCCCATTGACTGAACTGCCTGCCACGTATGCACAGTACTAACAGACCAAGTTAGGAAGTTACCTGAACAGGTAATTCATACGAATGCCACTGTCATCAGCATTCATAAACAGTCCCTTTACTCCCTAGCAGTGCTTCATCTTCTCTTTAGACATTTTTCCTATTTTCTCTTTTCTTGTATTGTTTTGCTCTTGACATTTTTAAAGTCACAATTAACAGGAGAAGAAAATATGAAAATACTCGAGTGACAAGGAAACTAACAATGATTTTTAGCCTTAATTAGTATACATAGTATCAATAATTTCACTTTTTGAGTTCTCAAAGTGTGCCACCCACTAATCTGGATGTTTCACATATGTTTCATATTCAATCTCCATGAAAGTTCTTTAAAGTTGTATTAGAATTCCCATTTGATCAAGGAAATCGTCATCAAAGGTCCACAAGTAGTCACTGCAGGAGTCAAAATCCTACTATATTGTTCCTTCCATTTCACTCTAATTGTCTCAAAATATCAACTGTCTGCTGACTTGCAGGATCCACCTTTATGTACCTCTGAGAGATAACTAAGGAATTCCAGATAACGATCATTAATTTGTAATCTATTATTAAGATATTAGCAATGAAAATTTCTAGTTAATTGCGCAGGTATGGAGGTGGAAGAATTCCCTGGGTTTCTGTGGTGGGTCACATTCCCTCCAGCATACGGGTCAGGCTTTTGAAAAGAACTCAGTTAATTAACTCCCTAGGCACTTCACACCATCTTGATTGCTCTATGGACCCAATATTGCATTTGGGAAGAAGCAAGGAGACATGCATTCTTGGTTTGGCTCAATGTCAGATACTTTGATCAATGTTTAACATCTAAATGTACAAATAATGTATCTCTGGGTTTATTTACTCAAACTTTGGTTGACTCTCATTGTTACATTTTTAAAGCATATTTTATACCAGGTAATGGGTCATTTTACCGACAGTGACATAGAATTTGTCGTCTATGACTGTATCTCATAGAACCAGGGACGTTACTCAACACATCTAACAGTCATTACAGAGAAAAAGCGACAACCAATAAGAACAGATACAAGAAAAGGGTGCTGCATGGCTTTTGCTGTGCCAGAAATTCCCCTTAGATTGTAGAGAGGTTCTCAGAATCTTCAGGAAAGAGTCACAGTGGCAGGTAGCACAAAGGACCTTGAGGGGTTGGGACAGGAATTTTGCACCAACCAATAGGAAATTATTTCAATAGTTAACAGCTGACAAAGGAGACAGTCAGCCCTGCCTTAGCGCTACCGATTCTCCTGACTGACGTGATTGAGTTCCTGTATAGGTCTTATTGAGAATTATACTGCCCAATCTTAGAAAAAGAAAAAGGCACTGAAAGCTTATTTAAATAATACAGTGTGTTGCTTAACAAGCTGGTACCAATTTATCTTTTTGTGACTGCTTATGGAAAATGTGTTTTTTCTGCTCCATCAGCTCAGCATGCTAGTAAACACAAGTATCTCAAAAAAACAGTTGACATAAAATTAAGAGAAATACAGGTGGAAAAATTTCAGTTGTGGGCTGCATGGGAAGATTACACTAATTTGAGGACAATTGCAAGTAATCCTTCCTTTGAATTTAGAAGCCTCAATTGACGCCTCATTTTATAGTTTTTCAAAGTAAATTCTTTTTAATCTGCTTTAATGAAGTTATTCAGATATTTACATATAAAGTCAGTAGAGAACTAAGATACATTTTAGTATTAAGTCGTATTACAAATATTCTGCTTGAGAACAACTAAACTGCCTATAATTAGATTTACATCTAGGATATACAAAAAGATTTAATTCTTATTACTCCATTCATCTTACATGGCTTCACTCTCTGCATTGTGAATTAAACAATTGAATAATATTCTCTTAAGGAGAATTAAATATAACAGTATTGTATGTCTCATAAAGTGTAAAATGTGGGGACATTTTCAAAAAGGATGAAAGAGTGCATAAAAAGTCAAAAAAAACCCAAAATCACACTTAATTACTTAAACATAAACAAATATGTCAAGTGTTCAAGGGAGGGATAAAGTTCCATATAATCTTTAGTTATGTCTCAATAATGATATGCCCAGAAAAGCTCTGGTTTCACTCTGAAATAGTAAAAGACAAATGTCAGTAGGTTAAAAAAAAAAATTATGATTTACAACCAAAACTAAGTTCACTTGCATTTCTGAAAGTATTCAAATTGGTATGGTTAGAATGCTACAATGAAACAGTTATGACACTGCCCATGCAATTTTTCCAATAATTTACTATATCTTAAAAATATTGAAAAGAAATTTCCTATTATCATTTGTTAAATTTATACCCTTGGAATCTATGAAATTATTTATGAGGTGGCTGAAATAGAATAAAACTATCAAACTGAACCACTTAACTGATTGAAGTTGATCCTATAAAGTAATAGGATATAATTCATAATGAAATTGATAGTGTTGGTTTTGTGTGTTTCAGTCCCCAAATTATAAAAACTTTTGAAGAAATAACGTAAGTTAAAACCTTATACATCAACATTTCTAGGGCAAAAAAAAAAAAAGAAAATCTAAGTCTAGCATTTGTAAGGTATCATTTCATTAGAGCTGACTATTTTCAGCCTCCTACTGATGAATTCCAAACTGATTTTATATGTGCAATATTGGTCAGATCAATGATATCAAATTAGCTTTTACACAATCAAATATCGACGTATTTACAAGTTTAGGAAAGCATATTCTAAATGTGCTTTATGTTGAAAAAATGCATAGGAGAGTGCATTCTAAGTTACAGTCTATGAATTACTAGTTAATTAAATTTTCAAAATGGCAGTTTTAATAAATGGGTGATTAAATTTTTCTTAAGCATTTAAATGCTTATTGAACGTTAATGGAAACTGCATAGAGACCTTATTTTAAAACATTTTCCTTATCAACTGAATAAAAAATAATTGATAACATGTTGGACAGTATGTGACAAAAGGTGAACCTTTGCTCACTATTAGTGGGAATGCAAGTTGGTACAGCCCCTATGACAAATAGTATGGAAGTTCCTCAAAAAATTACAAATAGGACTACCATGTGATCCAGCAATCCTGATTTGGGGCATATATCCACAGGAAATAAAATCTGCACTCCTGTGTTCACGGCAGCATTATTCACAGTGGTTAAAACTTGGAATCAACCTAAATGTCCCATCAATAGATGCATGAATAAAGAAAATGTGGCAAATACAAAGAATAAAATGCTATTCAGCATTTAAAAAGAAGAAAATTCTGACATTAGTGACAACATGGAGGAACCTGGAGAACACTGTCACTGAAGACAAGCACAGAAGACAATTATCACTTATGTATGGAATCTAAAATAATTGAACTCACACAAGTAGAGAATACAACGGTGGTTACCAGGCACTGGAGGAGAGGAGGTGTATTGGGGTGATGTGGATACAAAATTTCAGTGAATACAAAAATACAAAATTTTCAGTGGATATAAAATTTCAGTTAGATAGGAGGAATAAGTTAAAGAGATCTATTGCAAAACATTGTGACTATGGTGAATAACAATGTATTTTTTTAATTACTAAGAGAAAAATTTTTAAGTGTTCTCACCACAAAATCATAAATATGTAATGCATATATTAATTGGCTAGATTTAGCCTTTTCACAATGTATACATATTTCAAAGTAACATGTACGCAATAATGTATATAATTTTTGTCATTGTAAAAATAAATAAATCGATATTTTTAAAATAAAAATTAATATATTTTATTTTAGTTATCTTTGATTTCCTATAAAAAGTATCATTTGGAAGTTTTTGGGCTGGGCATGGTGACTCACACCTGTAATCTCAGCACTTTTCTCAGAATGAAAATAAGCATACAAAAATTTAATAAAATTAAATTTTTATTCACGATGTTATCAACAAGTTGTATAACTTTAGTTCTCACCATTACACACCCAAAACTTAGAACATTTCCTTAGACATGAATGCCCAAAAAAATTAATAAAAAGACAGTAAAAAATTACATATATTCTAAATTCAGAAGCATTTGAAAAAACGTGACACATGCAACATTTGTATTTACCTTCTTTTTTTATACATTGCATATTGTTAATTCCTCATAACCCAACAGTGAAGCAAAAAATCCAAAGATTGTCTTGCAAATTATGTAAACTGCAGGACAAAGTTAATATTTCATAAGTATTCACATAAATATGCACATATCCATGCTCTATGAGCACTCTGAGTTGGAATATTCAACTTCTGTTTCTATCAGAATCTGACACTTCTTCTTATATGCAAAACAAACATTAAGGTTTTGCTAAAATGTACCTATTTCGTTAAAGTAGAGAGTGGGATGTAAGTGAAAGGCTTTAATATTCATTTCTAATATTATTGTGAAATAAATGTCCTGAAAACGAATTCAAACCTGGAAAAATTTTCTAAATAATAAACACGCCTTATCTAAATGACTAGCGATTAAAAAAAAAAAAAGAGGCTATAAGAAAAATAAGGGTAGGTAGGTCCTGAAACCCTGATTTCTTGATGGTTCTTGCCAGTTTTAAGAATCTAGAGCCTTGGGTTTTAGAAGAAACTCAAGAAACAGAAGTAAGGTGGGGAGTTGAAACTGAGACTGCTATGTCAACCCAGGACATTGTAAAAGATTACATTTTCAGTGAAAGGTTCACGTGTGCCTAATATCTACAAGATAATGAGGAAAATTGTTTGACAGCTGGGTGGAAAAATTTAATCTTGTCTACAGCCAAAGGTTAGCCCTCCTGTGGCTGTTTGGTTTGAACTCCCATTACCTGCAGATCCCAGGAAGTACCAAGTTTGAAAATTAACTTAGCATGTATTCTGGGTTAATATGACCAAACATGCAAATGGCAAACAAACAAAAACCTGGGCCGGGGAGGAAGAGGAGGGAGGAAAAGAAGCAAATGCAAACATTCTAAAGAGCCAAATGTAAAATCATTTTATTATTCACCCTTTTATTAATAGCTTCATCACTCAAATAAAGAGTTGGCTCCATTTTTTAGGTTTGACTGGTACAGCTTTTAAGTCTCACTCCTTCTCTTTTCTCTCCACCCTACCTCTGGGCAAGCTAAGAAAGCCTTTGGCACTCACACGACATTCAAGCCACATGCTAGATCCCTCACCCAAGCTCCACCTCTTAAACACCATCAGTACCCCAAGCCTGTCAGGGTTTCTTTCTCTCTCAAGACATTTTCAGACCTAGTTGGGAGTCATACTGTTCCCTCCAGAAACACTTATGTGAGTGATGAAACTTTCACAACTTTTGGTGTGTGTGTCGCATTATTAGTCTCAACATCAAATGCAAAGTTTGAAGGGAGTTTCTTCATGAAATCACAAGCACTGAAGAAATGAAATATAGCATGTTTTTCATTAATCCATCCTTAGAATTGAATCATATGCATAAATAGTTTAGGCAATCACATACTGTCTGGTGTGCAGGGATTAGAAAGTGTAAATTGTGGGAAACTGATCTTCTCTTAGATTCTGTTTCTGAGGACCTTCAATAACATGGCATTGTGTCATGTGGAATGCACGTCTAGTGTCTAAAGATACTGTTTTTTATTTATACATCACTTAATCACAAATGCTTCATAGAAGGCAGATCAAAAGAGACAGTCATTTGTATCACTGAACAACCTACTTGGACTTCTTAGAGGGAAATGAAATACTGGCCTTTCTAAGGCATTATACCTTTCTAAGACATTTCAAAACATAATTTCGGTTACAGAGATTTTTCTCTCAAAAGCTGACTCTGCAAAAAAACTCTAGACAATATACATTATTAAATATTTTATTATGAATAAAAGTCTAGTGTCCTAGGAAATACCATAAGAGAAGATAATCTAATCAAGTTCGCTGGTAAGTTAGACAAAACATGAGAACTTCCTAAACAAATGACACTTAAGTGGAAACTTGCTTGTTATGTAGGACTAAGTCAGGCACGGTGATTAGATGTAGAGAAAAAATTAGGAAATTGGGAGGAGAGAACAACACACATGAAGTCTCTGAGAGTGGAAAGTAAGAAACATGTCATGTTAAGAGAAGCAGGAAAAAATGCAAATCAGTGTGGCAAAAATATAGGACAAAATTAGAGTGACTGTTAACAGAAGTTATACTATCCATTATGCAGAGCTTTGTATGTATATTGTTGTTGTTTGTTTGTTTGTTTCTGAGACGGAATCTCACTCTGTTGCCCAGGCTGGAGTGCAGTGGAGTGACCTGGGCTCACTGCAATCTCCACCTCCTAGGTTGAAGCAATTCTCCTGTCTCAGCCTCCCGAGTAGCTGGGACTACAGGCGCACATCACCACACCCAGCTAATTTTTGTATTTTTAAGAAGAGACAGCGTTTCACCATATTGGTCAGGCTGGTCTCTAACTGCTCACCTTAGGTGATCCACCCGCCTAGGCCTCCCAAAGTGCTGGGATTACAGGTGTGAGCCACCATGCCCGGCCTGTATATTTTATTAATCATTTTCAATTTCATCTTAGGAGCAATTGGAAGCATTAAGTTTTCTCAAGGCATTTCTGTGGTCAGATTTATATTTGCAATAAGTCATAGGAGAAGATGATAGTGACTTACACAAAAGTGGCATAAGAAAACATCAGGAGAAAGCTTTGGTAGGATGTGAGTTGTTTAGCTGTGAAAAATGGGAAGAAGGGAGGTATCTGGATAATTTTCATGTTTCTGACATGGACAGCCAGGAAAATGAAAAATGTCAAAAATCTGTTATTACAAAAGGAAATAAGAGTTCAGTTTTGCAACATTAAAAATGTGACATGCCAATGGAGCATTCAAGTGGAAACGTCAAAAAGCAAGTATCTATACAGATAAGGAGTTCAGAAGAGATGGCTGGCCTGGTGATCATTCAAGAATTGTCAAATTATAACAAGTTTTTAAAGCTATGGGAAATGGATTTAATCATCAATGAAAAGACAATGTGAGAAGAGAGTGTGGCCCCTGATAGCCCTGAGAAACTCCAATGCCAGTGGTGAAGTGATCTGAACAAGTCTGCACAAGTTTGTGTAAGTTCAAGACCCATATTCTCTACTAAAGCCATACCTAGAATTCACATCTTGACAATGCTAGACAATGTGTTGCCCATTTATGAATCAAAGCAAAGCAGACCCAAGAGCTAGATGTGCTGGGCAGGGGTATCAGGAGACTGCATTTTGAAAAGAAGATTCAGCGGGGAGGGTATTAATAATGTGAAATTTGACACCTGAAGTAGAGGCCACATATCTGTACGGCATGCAGACAGTCTAAATTGAGAGTACAATGCAGTGTGTATATTAATTATGAGAGTGTCACATTCCCATTGTTACTTAATTTCTGAAAGTAGGAAAATTAAGGCACTTTAATTTGTCCATATTGCTACATATCTGAACATTTAAACTGTTAATTTTTTATATTCATCAATATTTCTATATGCATACCAGTGTTTCCACTAATGTCCACTCTGCTCCAGGAATCTCTGGGAAATGCATAAATTATTTTAAAACTCTGTGAATTCAGCAAAGGCTTCAGAGTGCCCAGTAAAATGACAAAATATAGTGGGTAAACATATTTCTGCGAAAGAGTGTGGGTTTGATTTATACTGAAAGCATACGCAAATATGCAGAATACACAGAGAGGAATATCTGAAGCTAAACCATTTCTGAATGATAATCAACTTAATTATTCCAAGATGTATTGTGCAATTTGTGGATTATCCAAACCATTTCTTTTTTATTTCTGATCATTGGATTTTGCCATTTTTTTTTCTGCTTTTTATAATTATTCCAGAGGTGATCCACGGAATAGTAAAAGAAAGAAGTTTGAATGAAAAAAAAACACTTGAATGGAAAAATCTACTTTGATGGAGTAACAGTATGACTTAAATCAAGTCTTGGTACCTTTCTCAAATTTCTCATTACCTATGGAAGCAAAATATATTGAAGCAGATTTGTCAAGTACTGACTTACAAATGGCTAACAATAAACGACTGATAAATTTTCTATATCCATCAGGATACTTTGGTTGCAAATAAGAAAATACCCAAATGACAGTGAGCCGAGATTGCGCCACTGCACTCCAGCCTGGGCGACAGAGCGAGACTCCATCTCAAAAAAAAAAAAAAAAAGAAAATACCCAAATGAAAGTAACTTTGTTTTTGCTTTCCAACTTTTATTTGAGGCTCATGGGGTACATGTGCAAGTTTGTCACAGAGGTGAATTGCATGTCATGGGGGTTTGGAGTACATTAGTACCAAGGTCATGAGTGTAGTACCCACTAGGTAGTTATTCAAGCTTCACGCTCCTCCAATCCTCCACTCCCGGGTAGGCTGCAGTATTTATCGTTCCCTTCTCTGTGTCCATGTGTACTCAATGACTCAATGTTTAGCTCTCACTTATGACACAGAACACACAGTATTTGGTTTCCTGTTACTCTGTTAATTCACTTAGAATAATGGCCTCCAGCTGCATCTATGATGCTGCAAAGAACAAGATTTCATTCTTTTTATGGCTGCATAGTATTCCACAATGTATATATATCACATTTTCTTTATCTAGTCCGCCATTGATTGACATCTTGGTTGATTCTATGTCCTTGCTATTGTTAATAATGCTTCAGTGAATATATGCATGCATGTATCCTTATGGTAGAGCCATTTATATTCCTTTGAGTACATACCCAGTAATGGGTTGCTGGGTCAGATGGTAGTTCTGAGTTCTTTGAGAAATCTCAAAACTGCTTTCTACAATGACTGAACTCATTTAAATTTGCACCAGCAGTGAATAAGCATTCCCTTTTTCCCACAACCTTGTCACCCTATCATATATTTTTCACTTTTTAATAATAGCCATTCTGACTGGTGTGAGATGGTATTTCACTGTGGTTTTGACATGTATTTTTCTAATAATTAGTGACGTTGAGCATTTTTTCATATGCTTGTTGGCTGCATTAATGTCTTCTTTTGAGAAGTGTCTGTTTATGTCGTCTATTTTTTAATGGAGTTGTTTTTTGCTTGTTGATATGTTTAAGTTCCTTGTAGATTCTGGATATTAGAGCCTCGTTGGATGAATAGCTTGCAAATATTTTCTCCCATCCTGTAGGCTGTCTGTTTACTCTGTTGGTAATTTCCTTTGCTGTGCAGAAGCTCTTTAATTAGGTCACAATTGCCAATTTCTGTTTTTGTTGCAATTGCTTTTGAGGTCTTCATCATGACATCTTTGCCAGGGCTGATGTCCATAATGGTATTTCATAGGTTTTCTTTTAGAGTTTTTATAGTTTTGGGTTTTAGATTTAAATCTTTACTCCATCTTGAGTTGATTTTTGTATATGGTGAAAAAAAGGGGTCGGGTTTTTATCTTCTGCATATGGATAGCCAGTTATCCCAGAACCATCTATTGAACAGGGAGTTCTTTCCCCATTGCCTGTTTTTGTCTGCCTTGTTGAAGAAGATGTTTATTTCTGAGTTTCCCATTCTGTTACATTGGTCTTTGTGTCTGTTTTTGTACAGTACCACGCAGATTTGTTTACTGTAGCCTTGTAGCATAACCTTGAAGTCTGGTAATGTGATATCTCTGGCTTTGTTCTTTTAGCTTAGGATTGCTTTGGTTATTTTGGCTCTTTTTTTGGTTCCAAATGGGTTTAGAATTGTTTTTTCTTTTTTTTCTAATTCTGTGAAAAATGTAGTTAGTAGTTTGATAGGAATAGCATTGAATCTGTCAATTGTTTTGCCAGGCAAGGCCTACTAGCCTGGGACCCCAGCTCAGCCACCCCACCCACACCTGAGCATGCTGGCTGGTGTCAGCTCTCCATTTCTCTGAGAGAAAGCTCCCAGAGGTAACCAACAGGCCTGCTACACTCCTGCCCCTAAGGCTGTGGAGGGAGCAAAGAGTCCAAGAACTATTGCGAGCCTCCAGCAGACCTGCAGCTGCCTTGTTTTCAGCATGGGTCCCTGTCCCTGCTACTCCTCACCTGGGCCTCCAATGCAGCTGCCTTCTCCAACTCCTAATCCCTTCAATTGACAGTGGCTCTGCATTTCTCTGAGGGAGAATTCCCAGAGACAAGTGATATTTCTCTGCCACTGTCACTGCAGTGGTAATTGCCCTTGCTGCCCTCAGGCTGTGGAGCAAACAAAAACCCTGATTTCTTTGCTTGCATATTCAGCAAAAGAATAGGAATATAATAAGAAATCCAGAGTGTGATAGTTTTATTGTTTGTTATGGAGATAACTATATGACGATATTCTTTTAAATTGCGATTTACCTGCCCCTTCAGCCCTGATTGTTGTCTCAAATCCATTTATATGGTTTCACATCTCCAGAAAATAATCATTTTGAGAGAAGGAATGTATGGTTGTCTAACACCTACATGTACATTGGACTGTAACATTATTCAAACCATCTTTCTCTTGTGACCACTGTAATATACTTCAAGAAGTGGGCATTATAGCCTTCCTGGATATAAGGTTCCAGAATAGCCTGATTTATGTTGTCTCCACCCGCCCAACACAGTTACCAGAGCTTGCTTAATGTGTAGCTGGTATGTGGTTTGCTAAGCCATTATAAATGTTTTCATCCTCTCTATAATTTCTAGTATCTTATCATCTCTTCTCTTCCCTGATCTCTTATTAGCCTAAGACTTTTTTTTTCCTTCTTGTTATTAATGCACTTTATTTTTTAGAGTACTTTTGGGTTCACATCAAAATGAAAGCAAGGTACAAAGATCTCTCAAAATCCAGTGTCCCCACATGTGCACAGCCTCACCGATTTTCAACATCCCCCACAAAAGGGGTATAAACGTTACCATTGATGAACCTGCACTGACAAGCATTATTACCATGCAGAGTTCATAGTTTATACTAGAGTCTGCTTTTGGTGTGTATTTTATGGGTTTGGAACAAGTGTATACTGACACGCATCCACCACAATAGTATCATACAGAATAGCTTCATTGTTTTGAAAATCATCTATGCTCCAACTATTCATCCTTCCCTTCCTGCTAACCTCTGGCAGCCAACCAATGATTTTTTCACTGCCTCCAAAATGTTGCCTTTTCCCAAATGTCACATAATTGAAATCATACAGTATTTAGCCTTTTCAGGTTGGCTTCTTTCATTAACAAATATGCATTTAAATTTCTTCCATGTGTTTTCATAACTTCACAGCACATTTCTTTTTAGCAATGAATAATATTCTACTGCCTGGATGAACCACAGTTTATTTATTTATTCACCTACCAAAGAACATCTTGGTTGCTTCCAACTTTTGTCAATTACATATAAAGCTGCTATAAACATCCATATGTGGGTTTTCAAATGGGCGTATGTTTTCTACTTCTTTGGGTAAATACTGAGGAGCATGACTGCAGGAACTTATGGTCAAAGGATATTAAGTTTTGTAAGAAACCGCCAAATTGTCTTCCAAACTGGCTGTACCATTTTGCATTCCCACCAGCAACGAATGAGAGTTCCTGTTGCTCCTCATCCTCGCCAGCATTAGGTGTTGTCAGTGTCCTGGATTTTGGCCATTCTAATAGGTGTGTAGTGATGTTTCATCATTGAAATCAGCATCGTCCTGATGACATTTAATGTGGAACATCTTTTCATATGCCTATTTGCCATCTGTGTATCTTCTTTGGTGAGATTTCTGTTAAGGATTTTCTAAAAAATCAGGTTGTGTTCTTATTAATTTCTAAGAGGTCTTTGTATATTTTGGATGATAGTCCTTCAGCTGCTTTTGCAAATAGTTTCCCTAGTCCATGGTCTCTTTTTTCATCCTTTTAACAATGCCTTCTGCAGAGCAGGAAATAATAATTTTAATGAAGTCCAACATATAAATTTTTTCATGAAGTATGTCTTTAGTGTTGTTATCCAAAAAGGTCATCTAGAATTTTTTCCTATATTACCTTGTAGAAGTTTTATGGTTTTGCATTTTACACTTAGGTCTATAATCAACTTTTAATTTTTGTGAAGGATATAAGTTCTGTGTTTGTATTATTTTTTGCATATCGATGTCCAGTCATTCGAGTACCATTTGTTAAAAAGACTTTTTCCATTGTACTACATTTGCTTCCTTGTCAAATATCTGTTGACTGTATTTATGTGGTCTATTCCCGGACCATCTCTTCTGTTCCTCTGATTTATTTTTGTATACTTTTGCCATTTTTTCACTGCCTCAATTATAGTAGTTTTATAATATGTCTTGAAGTTGAGTAGTATTAAGTCTTCCCATGTTTTTATTCCCTTTCAATATTATGTTGGCTGTTCTGGGTCATTTCACTCTTTATGTATAAACTTTAGAAATGGTTTATCAATAGCCATGTAATCATTTGCTGGAATTTGAACGAAGATTGCATTGAATATATAGAACAAGTTAAAAAGAAATGACATCATGACAATATTGCGTCTTCTGATTTATGAACATGAAATAGCTCCATTTATTTAGTTCTTTTTTATTTCATTCATCACAATTTTGTAGTTTTCCTTGCACACATTTTGTTAGATTTTTATCCAAGCATTTCATTTTGGGGACTTGTAATATAAAGTGTCTTTCATTTTTAATTTCAAATTATACTTGTTCATTGTTGATATATAGTAAAGCTACTGGCTTTTTTTTTTATCAACTTTTTCCTGCAACCTTTAATGCTGTGATGTTGTATTAGTACCAGTTGTTTTTTTTTTTTTAATTTTGTAAATTCTTTTTCATTTTCGGTGTAATCATGTCATCTGTGAAGAAAAACAGAGTTATTGCTTCCTTCCTAACCTGTATACCTTATATTTCGTTTTCTTGCCTTATTGGATTAGCTAGGACTTCCAGTACAATGTTGAAAACAAGTGGTGAGAGGGGATATCATGCTTTGCTCCTGATCTTACTGGGAAAACTTCAAGTTTCTCACCATTAAGTGTGATGCTAGTTGTGCATTTTTTGAAGATATTCTTCATGGAGTAAGGGAGTTCTCCTCTATTTCTTCTCTCTACTGAGAGTTTTTATCATTAATGTGTGTTTGATGTTGTCAAATGCTTTTCCTGTATGTATCAATATTATCCGTGTGATGTTTCTTCTTAGTCTGTTGATATGATGGTTTACATTAATTTGAATGTTGAACCTGTCATCATACCTGGAATAAATTCCACTTGGTCATGTGGTATATTTATATACTATTGGATTTAATTTGCTAACATTTTGTTGGAGGTTCTTGAATTTATGTTCATGAGAGGTATCAGATGGTGGTTTTCTTTTCTTATTTTGTCTCTGTATGGTTTTGATATTAAGGTAATGCTAGCCTCAGGGAATGGGTTAGGAAGTATTATTTCTTCCTTCTTCTTCTTCTTCTTCTTCTTCTTCTTCTTCTTCTTCTTCTTCTTCTTCTTCTTCTTCTTCTTCTTCTTCTTCTTCTTCTTCTTTCTTCTTCTTCTTCTTCTTTCTTCTTCTTTTCTTTTTTCTTCTTTCTTCTTCTTCTTCTTTCTTCTCTTCTTCTTCATTTATTTTTTAATTTAGAGACAAGGTCTCACTCTTGCTCAGGTTGCAGTGCACTGCAGCCTTTACCCCCTGTGCTCAAGGGATCCTCCTGCTCCAGCCTCCTGAGTAACTGGAACTACAGGCACATGCCACCCTTCATGACCAGCTAATATTTTAATTATTAGTAGACATGAGGTTTCTCATGAGAAACATGAGAAACATGAGACACTATGTTTCCTGGACTGCTCTTGACCTCCTGGGCTAAAGCAATTCTTCTGTCTCAGCCTCCTAAAGTTATAGGATTACAGACATAAGCCACCATGACTGGCATGCTTCTATCTTCTGAAAGAGATGGCTGAAAATTGGTATAATATCCTAAATGTTTGACAGAATTCACAGGTAAATCCATCTGGGCCCTGTGCTTTCTGTTTTGAAAAGTTATTATTAATTTAATTTACTTAATAGATACAGGCCTATTCAGAGCATCTGTTCCTTCTTGTGTGAGTTTTGGCAGATCGTGTCTTTCAAAGAATTGGTCCATTTACCGAGGTTATTAAATTTGTAGGCATAGAGTTGCTCATAGTATTTCTTTTTTATCCTTTTAATGCTCATGGGATCTATACTGATGTCATTCTTTTACTTCTGATATTAGTAATTTGTGTCCTCTCTGTTTTTCTTACTTAGCCTGGCTATGGCTTATTGATTTTATCAAAGAAACAGCTTTTGGTTTTATTGATTTTCTCTACTGATTTCTTGTTTTAAATTTTATTGATTTCTGTTCTAAATTTGTATTATTTCTTTTTTTCTGCTTACTTTGGACTTAATTTGGTCTTCCCTTTCTAGTTTCCTAAGGTGAAAATTTAGGTTATTTAGATATTTCTTCTCTTTTTTACCATATATATCCAATGCCATAAATTCTCCTTTAAGCACTGGTTTCACTGTGTTACACAAATTTTAATTTTTAGTTTTATTTTCATTTAGTTCAAACTATATTTTAATTTCTCTTGAGGTTATTTTTTACCTATATATTATTTACAAGTTTATTATTTAATATCTAAGTACTTTGGGATTCTCCAACTATCTTTCTACTATTCATTTCTAGTAGAATTTGATTGTAGTCTTAAAGCAGGCATTGCGTGATTATTAATATTTCACACTGCTTAAGGTTGTGTTTTATGAGTTGGAATGGGGTCTGTCCTGGTGAATATCCTATGTGAGCTTGAGAAAAATGTGTATTGTGCTGTTGTTGGATAAAGTAGTCTATAGAAGTCTATTACATCCTGGCCAGGTGTCGTGGCTCACACCTGTACTCCCAGCACTTTGAGAGGCTGAGGCAGGCAGATCACTTGAGGTCAGGAGTTCAATACTGGCCTGTCCAACATGGTGAAACCCCATCTCTACTAAAAATACAAAAATTAGCTAGTTGTGGTGGTGCATGCCTGTAAACCCAGCTACTGGGGAGGATGAGGCAGGAGAATCACTTGAACCTGAGAGGCAGAGGTTGCAGTGAGTCGAGATTGTGCCAGCCTGGGTGACAGAGTGAGACTCTGTCTCATAAATAAATACATACCTAGAAGTTTATTAAATCCTATTGACTGACGGTAGTGTTAACTATGTCCTTACTGATGTTCTGCATTTTGGATCTGTCCTTTCTGATTCAAGGGTGTTTAAGTTCCTAACTATGACAGTGGAGTCATCTATTTCTCCTTGAAGTTCAAGCAGTTTTTATCTCAGTTATATATACTGCTATAGACAATACTTTTGTTCCCTTCAAATTCATATGTTGAACCCTAATCCTCAATGTGCCTGTGATGGTTAATTTTAGGTGTCAACTTGACTGAATTAACAGATACCCAAATAGCTTGTAAAGCATTATTTGTGGGTATGTCTGTGAGGGTGTTTCTGAAAAGAGACTGAAATTTGAATCAGTGGACTGAGTAGAGAACATCTGCTCTCACACAATGTGGATAGGCACCATCCAATAGGCTGAGGGCCTGGATAGAATAAAAGGGCAACTGAAAGGCAAATTCTCTCTTTCTCTCTTCTAGAGCCAAGATACTTTTTTCCCCACCCTTGAACATCAGAAATCCAGGTTCTCTGGCTTTTTGACATTGGGAGATGCACCAGTGGTCCTCCAGGTTCTCAGGTCTTTACACTTGGACTAAGAGTTATACCATTGGCTTTCCTGGTTCTGAGGTCTTTGGACTTGGACCGAGCCACACTACCAGAATTCCTGATTCTCTAGCTTATAGAGAGCGTATCATGGGACCTCGTAGCCTTCACAGTAGTGTGAGCCAATTCCCCTATAATTACCCTGTTATCTATCCATTTATCTATCTATCATCTATTCATCAATCAATTGATTGATTATCTCCTGTGGGTTCTATCTCTCTGAAGAACCCTGACTAAAACAGTGATGGCAGAAGGAGTTGGGCTTTGTAATGTGATTAGATCTTGAGGGTGGAAGCCTCATGCGTGAAATTAGTATTCCATTAAAAAACCTCCAGAGATCCTTCGCCCCTCCTACCATGTGAGAGTATGGAGAGAAGACAGCTGTCTATGAGCCAGGAAACAGGCCTTCCCCAAATACCAAATCTGCTGGTGCCATGATCTTGAACATCCTAGTCTCCAGAACTGTAAGAAATAAATTTTTGTTGTTTATAAGCTTCTTATTCAGTGGTATTTTTGTTATAGCAACCCAAATGTACTAATAACACTCCATTGTTAGACATACACATGTTAAGGACTGTTACGACTTCATGGAGAATTGACCCCTTTCTCATTATGTTATGTACCGCTTTATCCCTGATAACTGCCCTTTGTCTGAAGTCTGATGTCTGAAATTAATATAGCTACTCTTGCTTTCTTTTAATTTATGTTAGCTTGGCATATTTCTCCATCCAATACTTTGAATCTATATGTCTTTCTTGTAGGCAACACATAATTGGGTGTTATTTCTTGATCTATTCTGACAGTATGTCTCTCTTTTAATTCGTGTATTTAGACTACTGAAATTTAAAGTAATTATTGTAGTTGAATCAGTATCACTTAAATTTGTTAGTGTTTTCTATTTGTTACTCTTATCCTTGTTTACTATTTTTTCCTACTCTTTTCTTACCTCTTGTGGCTTCAATTGAACATTTTATATAATTTCATTTTCTTTCTTTTTGTAGCACATTAATCAAGCTTCCATTTTTTTAACTTTTAAAAATAGTAGCCCTACAGTTTGCAATATGCATTGATAATTTAGTCCACTTTCAAATAAAACTATACCACTTCAAAAATAACACAAGTACCTTATAATAAAAAAAACCTTTCTTCCTATTTCTTTTATAATTGCTGTTATACATTTCACTTATATATAATAAACAGCTATTTATATATACATATATACGTAAACTAATTTCATACATTATTTCTATTATTTTGAAAAAAGTTGTCTGTTAGATCAATTAAGAATAATAAAAATGTTTTGATTTTACCTTTACTTACTCCTTCTCTTATGCTCTCCCTTTCTTTATGTAGATCTGAGTTTGTGGTATTTATCATTTTTAGAACTTCTTTTACCATTTCTTGCAAGGCAGGTCTACTGGCAATAAATTCCTTAAATTTTTGTTTGTCAGAGAAAGTTTATATTTCCTTCAAAGGATAATTTTCCAGAGTACAGAATTCTAGATTGACAAATTTTTCTTTCAATGCCTTACATTTTTAATTCCACTATCTTCTTGCTAGCTTGCAGAGTTTCTCGTAAGAAGACAGAAGTATTTCTTATCTTTGCTCCACTATAGTTAAGGTGATTTGTTCTTCCTTGGTTTCTTTCAGGGTTTTATAAATGTATTTTTAATTTTCTGTACTGTGGAAATGATATGCCTAGGTGTATAGTATTTTTGGTATTTATCCTGCTCAGTGTTCTCTAATCTGTGGTTTGATGTCTGACATTAATTGAAATATTTCTTCTGTTCTTCTCGTCTTCTTTTAGCGTTTCCATTACATGTGTGTTACACCTTTTGTAATTGCCCCATAGTTCTTGGATATTCTGGTCTGACTTTTCTTCAACCTTTTTTTCCTCTTTTCAGTATTGGCAGTTTCTGTTGCAATATTTTTAAGCTTAAGGTTTCTCTCCTCAGCCGCATCCAGTCTACCAATAAACCTAGAAAAGGCATTCATTTCTGTTACAGTATTTTTTAAATCTCTAGCAGTTTTTGTGGTTCTTTTTTAGAATTTGCAGATTTCTGCTTACATTGTGCATCGGATCTTGCAGGCTGTTTATTTTACCCAGTACAGCCCTTAGCATTTTAGTCATAGTTATTTTAAATTCCTGGTCTGATAATTTCAACATCCCTGCCATATCTGAGTCTGGTTCAGATGAGTGTTCTGTCTCTTTAAACTGTGGGGTTTGGGTTTTTTTCGTTTTGTTTTGTTTTTGGTTTTGCGGGGTTTTGGGGGGCTTTTCTTCTTGCCTATTTTGTATGTCTTCTATTTTTTACTTGATAGCCAGGCATGTCCTCGGCAAATGGAACAGCTCTAAATGAGCCTTTATTAATGTATTGCTAAAGTGTGGAGAGAGGGGAAGCATTCTATCGTTCTATGAATAGGCCTCATTCTTTCACTGAGCCTGTATTCCTGGACTGTGAACGTCACACATGCTTTCAGTGCCTCCCCATCCTTTAGTTAGGATGGATGGCTAGAGGGCTGGAGTTGGGTATTTCCCTTCCCCATGCAAGTAAGGCTCTGATAGGCCCCAGCTGGTTAGGCTCTGGTCAAATAGCTTCTCTTGAGGGGAGACCTGTTAAAAACAACAGAATACTCTGGCTTATTTCAAATGGTTCCTTTTCTTCTCCCTCTGCCAAAAGCATAAGAGGATTTTTCTTCCTTATTTATTATGACAACTTAGTCAAGCTTCTGGAGATAAAACTTAAAAAAGTGTGGGACCCTGATGACTAGGTCACCCTGAATTTTTATGTCTCAGACTTGCCCACCCTGAGCGTCCAGCAATTCACCAGTTATAGTTCAGGTTTCCCTGTCTCAGTGCTGGTTCCTGCAGATGTTTGTGTTCATGGGTTTCTGCTCCAGCAAGCTGTGGCTATTTGTTCATAGGTCTCTCTAATTTGGCAGGGAGCAGTGTTTTGCCCTGTGACCACATGTCTCTGAAAAATCTAAGAAAAGTTGTTGAGTTTTCAGTTTATTCTTTTGGTTAGGATGCAATGGTAACTTTCAGGTTCTCTCTTTCATGTTGGATTGGAAACCAGAAGTTGCTTTAAAAAAAAAAAAAACATAGTTTTAGTGAAGTTTGGGGAAGGAGAAGAGAAAAAAATTCATAGGATCAATATGCCAGATTAAATTGCATGTAAAAGAGTATTTTATATTATATAGACCAAAATGGCACAGAACTTAATGGGCGTAATGCCTATACTATTTTAAAAAATAAATGCTAATATTATTCTACTTTACTTAGACTTTCCTGTTTAGACTATATGCTATCAACTTTGATGATACCGCTACTGACATTGGTTGAGAACAACCAGTGATTTATGGTAGGTTACTGAGGTAAAATAAGTGATTGTTCATTAGCTGGCAAAACTATGGGATAAGACAGGCTGACAAAACAATTCTGTGCTGATAAATTGCTGTGTACTTATTTGCAAGGCTGGCATAAATAATCTTATTTCTTCAAGGTGCAAACAATAGATAGCAAGAGACCATTAGGTGTCACGCCACAGAAGGGCCAAGAGAGCAATACGGCATCCTCAGGGCTTTTCACAGGAGAATCATTAATTGATGTTTTCTAGTGTGTGGGCTTATCCCTGAGGAAAGTCCAGTTCTGATCAGTTTCAAACCTAAAACAGTCATTGTTGAAAAGAGGAACTCCAGTTGTTTTGTGCTATTACTTAGAAAAAGAAAAGATACTATTTATAATATTAACGTATCTTCCAATGAATTCTAACATGAAGCAAGAGTGGCAATCATTTTGAGAATATATGTTGTTCAGTCATCATTTTCTTTTATTTCTCCCTAATGTTGAGATGAATTATTTTAAATGGCAACTTTATTATTTATCAAGTTCAATATTTTTAAATGTACAGTGAAATAACTTTTTGCCATATTGAGAAAGGAGTGCTTGTATGTAGTAAAAATACCATAATATTTAAATACAAGATAATTCCAATTGTGGATGAAAATGCTGATAAAAATTATAAGAATTAAAGTAATTTCTAATCATGGTATCTATGACAGAGTAATATGGGAGTTTGTACTTTATCATTAATTAGAAAGTGAATATAGTATCTATTGCAGATTAGATTTAAAGGAAACTTTACTTAAAATTAATTGTTCTTAATGTAATTTCATCCTATAAAATACTTCCATCATAATTTCAAACATGATATTGATAAAAACATTTCAGATAAAAATACAAATTTCCATTTTATTTCTCATCCTTTCGATGCAAAAAAGATGAAAAATCTAGGTGGATATGGAATACAAAACATTGGATGTTGTACCCACTGAGATTCATATTGAGATTTATAGGCTGTGTCCTGATTCTGTCGGAAGACTGACCTCTATCCGGTATTCCATTCTATGATTAATTCCTCATATGGGCTCCACAACCTACTTTTTCTCCAAAAATCCCAATCCTCCCCGATAGGTCTCATTCTTGTCATGTAAGCCATACTTTGTTCTTTCAGCAGTCAGTGTCTGCTTCTGTTCAAAACACAGAAAGTTCACCAATCTATTCAAAGTTTCACCAGTAATATGTACCAAAATAATGTTTGAAGATGTCCAACAGTGAATGCCTAATTTAGACATTACTTTCTATGTAAAGTGAACTTGCTTTTTTCATAAGGCAATATTACTCAAAGTCTTGATGCTTTCAAAATCTCAACTGTAGACTAATACAAATGGAGACAATATAATATTGGAATCAAATTATTATGTAATTTAAATAATTTTGATAGACTTAGAAATATGTGTCTACTTCTGGCTCTATTAACGATCCATTTTGTGACCCTAAAAATTATTTCATGAATCCATATCTTAAATTAGCCCTCTGTGAAATTCATCAAAAAATAAAGAAATTATATGACACTTTCTCAGTTGTGTCTGATAAAATAACTGAGGGAAAAAATTGAGATTTTTTTCCTATTTATCAGATGTGTAATCAGGTTTCATTTACTTCACCAGTTCTAGGTAAATATAATCTTATATTATAAAGTTACATCAATTGTAAGGGATGTGCACAATTTGTTGTTAATTAAAAGGAATACATAAGAAAAATAAGAAGAACATTCTTGGAACACTTAACAAAAAATGCACTTTTGCAATTTAACAAATCATTAGACAAAATAGCTCAGACTTCCCATATTTATAAAATGTGAGTGATCTGCTCTCCTATTCATTTGAAGTACTTTCTTTGGATATAAAACCGATTCTACTCTTTAATGTATATTCATGATTACATGTTTTCTTCAGTTAAATATGCATGTGAATATAACAGAAGATTTAGTGCTAAAAAATCATTTTGGGGCAGATAAGATGAAATCTGTTCATTACTTACCATTTACCAAAATTTTGTTGGTCTATCTTTAATCTTCCAAAAACAGATCAACATTTCAGGCTTATATAAATCAGTAGTAAAAATTATGGCGCTTTAATTTGCCTACTAATTTTCAAAGGAAAAATAACCCTTAGAAATCAAATGGCTAGGATATAAAAATTTTGGTACAGCAGAGTGTTTTTTAAAATCTTGATTTGCTACATAAACTTCTAAAATAGCTCTCTCTCAAGCTCTGATTACTACATTTCATGCACTCCTTTTCTAAAATATATTCTTCTATCCCCCGATGGAGAGACTGAAGAGACTAATATGCTATAAACAATTATGCCTTGACCTATTATTAGATTCAAAGCACTATAACTGACTAAAAAGTGAAGGCAGTGAGGAAACAAAACTCAATACAACATTGTCATTGCCATCTATTTCAAATAGTGAAAGAAAATAGACTTTTTAAAATTTACAATTCTATTCACATTGCTATGGAAATCTATAAATGCTCCTTTTGGTATAAAATATGCCTTTGATATTTAAAAATTCAATTGTGCACTTCTAAATGTATCCATATACATATATTTCTGGGAAAATACAACCCAAACTGTTCATAATGTTTGCCTCTAGGCTAGAGAAAGATCTACTTCTTATTAGCTTTCCCTTTTGTTCCATTTGAATGCATTTTGTTCATGACATGTATTACATTCAGAACCTACTTGGTTCCAGTATAATTTATTTACAATAAAACATAATCAAGTAAAATGTGTGGGTAGATATCAATTATGACAAATACATAACTTCTTATAAACACAACCTTATTCCTTGATTAATCTACTGCCAATCTTTCTTTCCATCATTATACATTACTTTTACCTATTCTGGAACTTTATGTAAATAGAATCATAGGGTATGCTCTTTATTGTTTTTGCCTTATTTCATCACACATAATGATTTCTGAGATTCATTCTTTTTTATGTTATATATAAAATACAATATATAACCTATATTATATATTAATATGTAACATATTAATATATTATATATGTATAAGATTATTCCTTTTTAATGCTGTGCTGTATTCCTTTGAATGAATTACCACAGTTGGTTTATTCATTCACCTGTTGATAGGCATGTGTACTGTTCTAGTTTGTGGGTCTTATGAACAAATTGCTGTAATTACATAGAAGTTACCATGCAGTCACCTCCTTTTATATCTCTTGGTAGGACTGTGTGATAAATGTATTGGTACCCTCATAATACATTGGGAAACTAGTTCCCAAAGTAGACATACCATTTAGCATTTCCATCGGAAATGTATGAGGATTTCATTTGCTCTCCATTTGCATCAACAATTGGTATCATCATCATTTCAGTGTTATCTTTCAAATGGATATAATATGTTTTATTTTCATTGAGCTGATGACTAAAAATATTGAACATCTTTTGTCCATTTTTGTTTGGCTGTTACCTAATTCATGAGTTATAAGAGGTTTTGTATATTTTGATAGGCACTTTGTCAGAAATAGGAAGTTTAAATATATTCTGTCATTATTTAGATTACTCTTTCATTTCGTAATGTGCTCTTTGAAGAAGACTTTTTGATGAAGTCCAATTTGTTGATTTTGTTATCAGTTTGTGGGTGAGCTTTTTTTGTCCTAGGAAATTGCTGTGGACTCCGAGTTCACAAAGAATTTCTTCCATGTTTTCGTCTAGATTTTTATAGTTTTAGATTTTCATTTAGGTTTATGATTCATTTTTGGTTAATTTTTCATATGATATGAAGTAGATACTGAAATGCATTTCTTTTTCCATATGAATACTCAGGTGTTCTAGCACAATTTATGGAAAACATGATCTTCTCACATTGAATTACCTTGTTATCCATGTTAAAATCAGTTTATCACACTTGTGTGTGTTTCTGAATTCTATTCTGTTACATTGATCTATATGTCTTATGCCAACATGCCAAGGTGACACTTTATTTAATTCTGTATCATTACAGTATGTCTTGAAATCAAGTACTGTAAAACCTCTAACTTTGTTCTTCTATTTTAAAATTATTTTGGTTATTCTAGGCTCTGTACATTTTCATATAAATGTTAGAATCAGCTGTGTAGACAAACATGTCATTGCAAATAAAAAGAGTTTTACTTCTTCATTTCCAAACTATGTGCCTTTTATTACATGCCTTCTTGCACTGACTAGGCATTTCAGTACAATATTGAATAAAATAAATGGGAGCAAATATTATTACATTTTTCTGATTTTAGAAGTTAGCACTTCAGTCCTTTACCATTAAATATGTTATTATGTGTGTCTTACAAGAAATATTTACATTTCATCTAAGTTGTTTTATTTTTTTGAGACTGAGTCTCACTCTGTTGCCCAGGCTGGAGTGCAGTGGCGAGATCTCAGCTCACTGCAAGCTCCGCCTCCTGGGTTCGCACCATTCTGCTGCCTCAAACTCCCAAGTAGCTGGGACTACAGGCGCCCGCCACCGTGCCCAGCTAATTTTTTTTTTTTTTTTGGTATTTTTAGTAGAGATGAGGTTTCACCGTGTTAGCCAGGATGGTCTCAATCTCCTGACCTCGTGATCTGCCTGCCTCGGCCTCCCAAAGTGCTGGGATTACAGGCTGAGCCACTGCACCTGGCCTCTTCTGAGTTTTAACATTTAATTTTCATAAATAGTAAAACTGACATTCTCTTATTATCTTGTCAATGTCTCCAGGATTATAGTATCTACAGTGGTGCAAGCTTACCTTGGTTGATTATTTCATTTCATGATCACAGTCATCTATTGGCTGATGGAACATGTGTGAAAATAGCTATTATATTTTTGAAATTATCTAGTTGTTCATTACAGAAAAGCAAAACTGGTGCAAATTACTCCATGAGTTTAGGTTAAAATCTGTGCAAAGGTTTTCAATTTTGAACTTACTTCCTTTAATAAATACAGAGTAATTCAAATTTTCTATATTATATTCAGTTTTGATAAATTGTTTTTATCAAATTTATTAACATATTGTCAAAAATGTCCAGTTTTCAATACAACTTATAAGACATGCAAAGAAACAGGGAAATGTGACAGAAAAAATATGTAGACAGTACAAACTGTTTTCAAGGGGGCCCTCATGATTAACTTATAAATGAAAACTTATAAGAAGATATTACAAATATATTCAGATAATTTAAAAAAAACTAAAGAAAATAAAGGAAGATATGATGAAAATTTTCCATCAAATATAGAATATAAACATTGAGAAAGAAATTATTAAATAAGTGCCAAGTGGAAATTAGAAATTCTGGAGTTGAAAACTCCATATTCAAAATGAAAACAAAATGCTAAAATGATCAACAGTACATTTGAGATGGCAGAAGAAAAGAATCAGGAGCTTGAAGATATATTAAAAGATATTATTCAATCTAAGAAAAGAGAAAAAATAATTTAAACAATGAGTAAAGCCTAAGAAAAATGTGGAACACCATTAAGCACAATATATACATCAGAGAAGAAGAGAGCCAAAAGAAAGAAGAGAGAGACAAGAACAGGGAGAAAAAATTTCAACATTAAATAACTAAAAAGGACTATAAAGAAATAATACACATTCTATTCAACAGCGTATGGAACTTTCTTCAAGATAGGCCACAAAACGAGCCTCAATAAACTTAAGAAAATTAAAATTATATCAAGCACTTCTATACACCAACAGCGACCAAGTGGGAAATCAAATCAAGAACTCAACTTCTTTTACAATAGCTGCAAAAATAAAATAAAGTACTTAGGAAGATACCTAACCAAGGAAGTGAAAGACCTCTACAAGGAAAACTACAAAATACTGCTAAAAGAAATCAGACGACACGAACAAATGGAAACACATCCCATTTTCTCAATGATATGTGGGAGCTAAGCTCTGAGGACACAAAGGCATAAGAATGATACAATGAACTTTGGGGACTTAAGAGGAAGGGTGGGAGGGGGACGAGGGATAAAAGACTACAAATAGGGTGCAATGCATACTGCTCAGGTGATGGGTGTACCAAAATCTCAAAATCACCACTAAAGAACTTAATAATATACTCAAATACTACCTGTATCCCAATAACCTATGAAAAATAAAAAAATTAAAAAAATATTATCAACATTTGTATGCCAAATTAGCAAAAAACTTAGATAAAATAGATAAACTCCTGGAAATATAAATTAACTGAAAATGACTGGAGAAGAAATAAAGATTCTATATAGACTTATAACAAATGAAGAGACTGATTGATGTTTTTAAATGACTTGTCACGAAGCAAAGAATAAGCTAAGATACCTTCACTAGTAAATTCTGCAGAACATTTAAAGAATTAAATCTAATTATTCACAAACTCTTTAAAAAGTAGAATATTTATAAGCACTTTCATTTTTAAAAAATAACTTTTACTTTAGGCTCAGGGGTACATGTGCAGGATTGTTATACAGGTAAATTGCATGTTATGGTGGTTTGGCGTACAGATTATTTCATCACCAAGGTAGTAAGCATAGTACCCAATAGATAGTTTTTCTTCTTTTTTTAAATGATACTTTAAGTTCTAGGGTACATGTGCACAACGTGCAGGTTTGTTACATATGTATGCATGTGTCATTTTGGTGTGCTGCACCCGTTAACTCATCATTCACATTAGGTATATCTCCTAATGCTATCTCAACCCCCTACCCCTACCCCATGATAGGCCCTGGTGTATGATGTTCCCTACCCTGTGTCCAAGTGTTCTCATTGTTCAATTCCCACCTATAAGTGAGAATGTGCGGTGTTTGGTTTTCCGTCCTTGTGATAGTTTGCTCAGAATGATGGTTTCCAACTTCATCCATGTCCCTACAAAGGACATGTACTCATCATTTTTTATGGCTGCATAGTATTCCATGGTGTATTTGTGCCACATTTTCTTACTCCAGTCTATCATTGATGGACATTTGGTTCCAAGTCTTTGCTATTATAAATAGTGCTGCAATAAACATATGTGTGCGTGCATGTATCTTTATAGCAGCATGATTCCTAATCCTTTGGGTATATACCCAGTAATGGGATGGCTGGATCAAATGGTATTTCTAGTTCTAGATCCTTGAGGAATTGCCACATTGTCTTCCACAATGGTTGAACTAGTTTACAGTCCCACCAACAGTGTAAAAGTGTTTCTATTTCTCCACATCCTCTCCAGCATCTGTTGTTTCCTGACTTTTTAATGATGGCCATTCTAACTGGTGTGAGATGGTATCTCATTGTGGTTTTGATTTGCGTTTCTCTGATGGCCAGTGATGATGAGCATTTTTTCATGTGTCTGTTGGCTGCACGAATGTCTTCTTTTGAGAAATGTCTGTTCATATCCTTTGCCCACTTTTTGATGGGCTTGTTTGACTTTTTTCTTGTAAATTTGTTTAAGTTCCTTGTAGATTTTGGATATTAGCCCTTTGTCAGATGGGTAGATTGTAAAAATTTTCTCCCATTGCATAGGTTGCCTGTTCACTCTGATGGTAGTTTCTTTTGCTGTGCAGAAGCTCTTTAGTTTAATTATATCCCATCTGTCTCTTTTAGCTTTATTTGCCATTGCTTTTGGTGTTTTAGTCATAGGTAGTTTTTCATCCTTCTCTCACCCTCCAAACTCAAGTAGGCCCCAGTCTCTATTGTTCCTTTTTTTTGTGTCCGTGTGTACTCATTGTTTAGCTCCAACTTATAAGTGACAATATTTGGTATTTGGTTTTCTGTTCCTATATTAGATTGCTTAGGACAATGACCTCCAGCTCCATTTATATTACTGCAAAGGATATTATGTTGTTTTTTTTATGGTTGTGTGTTATTTTATGGTATATATGTACCTCATTTTCTTTATCCAGTCTAACTTTGATGGGAATCTTCGTTGATTCCATATCTTTGATATTGTGAATAGTGCTGTGTTTAACATACACATGCGTGTGTCTTTGGTATTGGGATTTATATTCCTTTGAGTATATATCCAATAATGGTATTGCTGGGTCAAGTGGTAGTTCTATTTTAAGTTCTTTTATAAATTTCTAAAGTGTTTTCCACAGTGACTGAGTTAATTTGCATTTCCACCAGCAGTGCATAAGTGTCCCATTTTGTCTACAACCTCACTAGCATCTGCTATTTTTTGACTTTTTAATGATAGCCATTCAAAAGCTAAGGAATATCCAATTATGTAAAGTAACCTAATATGTGGCTAATTGGCATTCCTGACAGAGAAGAGAAAGTAGGCAATTTTGAAAACATATTTGAGGATATAATCCAGGAAACTTTCCCCATTCACTCTATGGAGGTGACATGTAGATACATGAAATCCAGAGAACTCCTACGATATACTATACTAGACGACTATTCCCAAGGCGCATAGTCACCAGACTTTCTAAGGTCGATGCAAAAGAAAAAAATCTGAAATGTAACTAGACAAATGTGCCATGTAATCTATAAAGGGAATCCCGTCAGACTAACAGTGGACTTTTCAGTAGAAACCATACCTGCTGGAAGAAACTGGGTGCCTATTGTTTGGATTCTTAAAGAAAAGTAATTTCAGCCAATAATTTCATAGCCCACCAAACTAAGCTTTATAAACAATGGAGAAATAGCCTTTCCCAGAGAAGCAATCTATAAGAGAATTTGTCACCACCATGCTAGCTGTACAAGAGATGCTTAAGGGAGTTTTAAACATGGACTCAAGAGAATGATACATGCCACCACAAAAACACACCTAAGTATGTAGCCTGCAGAACCTATAAAGCAACTATACAATTGAGACTACACAGCAACTAATGAAGAACACCACAACAGGAACAAAAACTCAAATATCAATATTAACATTGAAGATACGTATCCTAAACATTCCACTCAAAAGACATAGAGTAGCAAATTGGATTAAAATAAGAAGACCTAGCTTCTTCTGTCTTCAGAAGTTCTATCTCACACATAATGACACCCATAGGCTCAAAGTAAAGGAATGGAGAAGGATCTATTTCACAAAAGGAAAACAAGAATAGAGATTGCTGTTTTGTTAATCAGATAAAAGACTTCAAAGAAACAACAGTTTAAAAAAAGGACAAAGAAGAGCATTACCTAATGATAAAGGGATCAATTCAAAAAGGACTTACCTGTCTTAAATATATATACACCTGATATTGGAGCACTTAGACTTATAAAACAATTACTACTGGACCAGGCGCAGTGGCTCACACCTGTAATCCTAGCACTTTGGGAGGCCAAGGTGGGTGGATCACACGGTCAAAGGATCAAGACCATCCTGGCCAACATGGTAAAACCCTGTCTCTACTAAAAATACAAAAATTAGCTGGGTGTGATGGTGCACGCCTGTAGTCTCAGCTACTCGGGAGGCTGAGGCAGGAGAATCACTTGAACCTGGGAGGCGGAGGTTGCAGTGAGCTGAGATCACGCCACTGCACTACAGCCTGGCAAGAAAGCGAGACTATGTCTCAAAAAAAAAAAAAAAAAAAAATTACTACTGGACCTAAGGAAACGCTTAGACAGTGACATAATAATAGTGGGGGATTTCAACACCCCACTGACAGTGTTAGATTACCAAGGCAGAAAACTAGCAAAGAAATTCTGGACTAAAATTTGACACTTGAACAATTGGATGTAATAGAAATCTACAGAATACTTCACCCAAGAACCACAGAATATACATTCTCATCTGCACACAGATACTCTAAGTAACCATATGCTGAGTCATAACAAATCTCAACAATTTCAAAAGGTACCAAATTATACCTAGCATCTCCTTGAACACAGTGGACTACAATTGGAAATCAATACTAAGAGGAACTTTCAAAATCACACAAACACATGGAAACTAAACAATGATATTAAGGCAGAAATAAAAAAATTCTTCAAAGAAACAAATGAAAATAGAGACACAATACACCAAAACCTATGAGATATGGCAAAAGCAGCATTAAGACAAAAGTTTATAGCACTAAACACCTACATTAAGAAGAAAGAAAAATCTCAAATTAACAACTTAATATTATAACTACAGGAACTAGAAAAACCAGAACAAACTAAACTCAATGCTAGTAGAAGAAAAGAAATAATAAAAATCAGAACATAATTAAATGCAATTGAGAAAAAAAATTATATAAAGGATCAATGAAATGAAAAGTTGCGCCTTTGAAGGGATAAACAAGATTGATAGATCACTAGCCAGAATAACAAAGAAAAAAGGAAAATATTCAAATAAGCACAATCAGAAATGACAAAGGTGTCATTACAACTGATCACATAGAAGTTCAAAAGATCCTCTGAAACTATGAACATCTCTACATGTGCAAACCAGAAAATCTATAGGAAATAAACTGCTTGCAACACACAGCTTCCCAAGATTGAACCAGGAAGATACACACACCATAAAGAGACAAAAAACAAATTCCAAAATTGAGTCAGTAATAATTATAATATTTATAATAAATTATGATATTTATAATATATAATTTACAAATTAAATATTCATAATAATTATAATAAAAAACCCTATGAACCAAACAAGTTCCAGAGCAGATGGATTCACAGCCAAATTCTACCAGGTGTACACAAATTTCAGTAGCAATTTTACTGAAACTATTCCAAAAATCAGAGGAGGAAGGATTCCTCTCTCTTTCTATGAAACCAGTATTATCTTAATACTAAAAGCTGGCAAAGGCACTATGAAAAAAACAAAACTACAGGCCAGTGTTCCTGATAAACATACATGCAAAAATCCTCAACATGATTCTAGCAAACTGAATGTACCAGCAATATCAGAAGGATAAATAACCAGAATCAAGTGGGCCTTATTTCTGAAATGCAAGGTTGGTTCAAAATTGTTAAATATGATTAACCACATAAACAGAATTAAAAACGAAAACCATATGATCATCTCAATAGATGCAGAAAAAAATTCAATAAAATGCAACATTCCTTCAAGATAAAAACCCTTAACAAGGCAGGCATTGAAGAAACATACCTTAAAATAATAAGAGCCATCTTTACAAACCCACAAATATCATACTGAATGGGCAAAAGTTGGAATCACTCCCCTTAGAAACTGGAACAATATAACGATGTCTATTCTCATCATTCTTATTTGTTACAGTACTGGAAGTCCTTACCAGAGCAATCAGTCAAGAGAAAGAAAGAAAAGGCACCCAAATAGAAAAAGAGAAAGTCAACTTCTCTTTCTTAGCCAATGATATGATTCTATACCTAGAAAACCCTAAACATTCTGCCAAAAGAATCCTAGACCTGATAAACAACTTCAGCAAAGTCTCAGGATACAAAATCAATGTGCAAAAATCAGTAGCATTTCTATACACGAATAACATTTAAACTGAGATTCAAATCAATAATGCAATCTCATTTACAATAGCCACAAAAAAATAAAATACCTAGGATACAGCTTACCAAGGAGGTTAAAAAAAAAGAAATCTCTACAACAAGAACTGCAAACACTGCTGAAAGAAATCATTAAACACAATCAAATGGAAAAACATTACATTCTCATGGATTGGAAGAATTAGTATTGTTAAAATGTCCATATTGCCTGAAGAAATCTGTAGATTCAACACAATTCTGATCAAATTACCAATGTTATTCTTCACAGAATTAGAAAAAAAATCTATTCTAAAATTTATATTGAACCAAAAAAAAAGAGCCCAAATAGCCAAAGCAATCCTAAGCAAAAAGGATAAAACTAAAGGTATCACAACCTGACCTCAAACTACACTATAAGACTATGTACCTAAAAAAGCATTACACTGTTACAAAAATAGGTGCATAGATCAATGAAACAGAATGGAGATCCCAGAAATAAAGCCACATGCTGACAACCAACTAATCTTCAACAAAGTCAACAAAGAAAATGGGAAAGGATACCTTATTCAATAAATGGTGCTGGGAAAACTAGCAAAGCATAGGCAGAAAAATGAAATTCATCCTCCATCTCTCACCATATATAAAAGTTAACTCAATATGAAATAAAGACTTAAATATATGACTTCAAACTATAAAAATCCTAGAATAAAACCTCGGAAGTATTCTTCTGGGCATTGGCCTAGGCAAAGAATTTCTAAGTCCCCAAAAGCAAATGTGACCAAAACAGAAATGGATCTAATTAAAATAATGAACTTTTGCAAAGCAAAAGAAACTATGAAAAGTAAATAGACAACTTACAGAATGGGAGAAAACATTTGCAAACTAAGCCCCTGACAAAGAACTAATATCCAGAATCTACAAGGTACTTAAATCAACAACAACAACAAAAACCACAAACAAGGCCATTAAAAAGTGAGCCAAGAACATGAACAGACACTTCTCAAAAGAAGGCATACAAGCAGTCAAAACAGAAAAAAAAAATGCTTTACATCACTAATCATCAGAGAAATGCAAATCAAAACCTCAAGGAGGAATCACCTTACACAAGTTAGAATGGCCGTTATAAAAAGTGAAAAATAACAGGTTGGCAAGGTTGCAGAACAAAAAGGAATGCTTATACACTGTTGGTGGGAATTGTAAATCAGTTCAGCCCCTGGGAAAAGCTGTTTGGAGATTTCTCAAAAAACTAAAAATGGAATTACTATTCAACCCAGCAATCCCATTACTGGATATATACCCAAAGGGAAATCAGCCATTTTACCAAAAAGACACCTGCACTCACATGTTCAGTGCAGCACTATTCACAACAGCAAAGACATGGAATGAACCTAGGTGCCCATCAATGGTGGACTAGATAAAGAAACAAAATGTGACACATATACACCATGGAATACTACAGAGCAATGAAAAAGAATGAAATCATGTCCTTTGCTGCAACATGGCTGCAGCTGGAGGCTATTATACTAAGTGATTTAATGCAGAAACGGAAAACCAAATATTCCACGTTCTCACTTATAATTGGGAGCTAAACATTGAGTACACATGAACATACAGATGGACACAGTAGACACTGGTGACTCCAAAAGCAAGGAAGAGGGAAAAGCTTGCAAAACTACCTATTGGGTACTATGTTCTTTAAAACTAGAAAAGATACAATCTATATGCGTCTTTAGACTGCTTATTTGAAGTTTTCTTCTGTTTATTTGATGTAGGCACTTACAGGTATACACTCTCCTGTTAGTACTGCTTTTGCTGTATCCCACAGGTTTTGGTATGTTGTTTTTCCATTATTACTTATTTCAAGAAACTTTTCAATTTCTTTTTTAATTTCTTCAATGACCCAGTAGTGATTCAGGAGGATATTGTTTAATTTCCATGTATTTGCATAGTTTCCAAAATTCCTCTTATTAATTTCTAGATTTATTCCATTGTGGTCAGATAAGATACTTGATGTTATTTCATTTTTTCAATGTTTTAAGACTTGTTTTGTGACCTAACATATATCATTGAGAATAACCCATGTACTGAGGTAAAGAATGTGTGTTCTGAAGCTCTTGCATGAAATGTTCTGTAAATATCTATTAGAGCTATTTTGTCTATAGTGCAGGTTAAGTCTGATGTTTTTTTATTGATTTTCTGTCTGGAAGATCTGTCCAATGCCGAAAGTGGGGTGTTGAAGTCTCCAGCTATTATTGTATTGGGACTCATCTCTCTTTTTAGCTCTAAGTATTTCCTTTACATATTTAACTGCTCCAGTGCTGGGTGCATATATATTTAAAATTGTTATATCCTTTTGCTGATTGACCCCTTTATCATTATATAGTGACTTTCTTTGTCTCTTCTTACAGTTTTTGCATTGAAATCTATTTTGTGGGATATAAGTCTAGTGACTCCTGCTCCTTTTGGTCTCCACTGGCATGGAATACATTTTTTCCATCCACTTATTTTCAGTCAATGTGTATCTTTTTATGTGGAGTGTGTGTTTCTTGTAGGCAACAGATCAATGAGTCTTGTTTTTTCATCCAGTCAGCCAGTCTATGTCTTTTGATTGGAGAGTTTATTCTATTTATATTCAATGTTACTATTATTGAGTAAGAACTTACTTCCTGCCACTTTTTTACTCATTTTCTGGTTGTTTTGGGTCTTCTCTTTCTTCTTTCATTCATTCTTTTCTTTCTCTAGTAAAGATAATTTATTCTGGTGATGTAATTTAGTTTCTTGCTTTTGATGTTTTGTGTATCCATTTTATGTTTTTTTGGTTTGAGATTACCATGAGGCATGCAATTACTATGTTATAACTCATTATTTTAACCTGAAAGCAACTTAACACTATTTGCATAAACAAACACACAAACAAGAAAAAAGAAAACAACAACTCACTTTAACTTTGTCCCTGAGCTTTTTAACATTTTGTTGTTTTTTTTACATCTTATTTTATTGAGTATGTCTTGAAAAGTTGTTTTAGTTACAATTTTTCATTACTTTATCATTTAGTCTTTCTACTTAGGATAAAAGTAGTTTACACAGCACAGTTATAGTGTTATTCTGTTCTGTATTTTTCTGTGTACTTACTGTTACCAGTAAGTTTTGTACCTTCAACTAATTATTCATTGCTCATTAATGTTCTTGTATTTCTGATTGAAGTACTCCCTTTAGCATTCCTTATAGGGCAGGTCTGGTATTAATGAAATCCCTTAGCTTTTGTTTGTCTGTGAAGTCTTTACTTCTCCTTCATGTTTGAAGGATATTTTCACCAGAAATACTATTTGAGTTTAAAAGCTTTGTTTTGTTTTTCCTTTAGCACTTTCAATATGTCATGCCACTCTCTCCTGCCTGCAAAGTTTCCACTGAAAAGTTTGCTGGCAGATGTATTGGAGCTCCATTGTATATTTATTTGTTTCTTTTCTGCTGCTATTTTTAGGATCATTTCTCTATCCTTGACTTTGGGAGTTTGATCATTAAATGCCTTGAGGTAGTCTTCTTTGGATTAAATCTGCTTGGTGTTCTACAGCCTTCTTGTACTTGATACTGATATCTTTCTCTAGGTTTGGGACATTCTCTGTTATTTTTCCTTTGAATAAACTTTCTACCCCTATCTCCTTCTCTACCTTCTCTTTTAGCCCAATAACTCTTAGATTTGCCCAATCTAAGATTAGCCAAGCAAGGCTATCTTCTAAATCCTGTAAGTATGTTTCATTGTTTTTTATTCCTTTTTTCTTTTGTCTCCTCTGACTATGTATTTCCAAGTAGCCTGTCTTCACGCTCATTAAATCTTTCTTCTGCTTGATCCATTTTGATGCATTCTTCACCATACCAATTGCATTTTTTACCTCTGGAATTTCTACTTGATTCTTTTTAATTGTTTTAAACTCTTTGTTAAATTTACCTGATAGAATTCTAAATTCATTCTATTTTTTATCTTGAATTTCTTTGAGTTTCCTCAACACAGCTATTTTGAATTCTCTGTCTGAAAGGTCACATATCTCTGTTTCTTTAGGTTTGGTCCCTGGTGCCTTGTTTAGTTAACTTGGACAAGTCATGTTCTTTTGGATGGTGTTAATGCTAGTAGATATTCTTTGGTGTCTGGGAATTGTAGGGTTATATATTTATTTTAGTCCTCACTCTCTGGGCTTATTTGTAGCCATCCTTCTTGGGAAGTCTTTCCAGATATTTGAAAGAACTTCAGTTATGTGATATAAGCTGATTTTGCTTTAGGGGCACCCCTACCCCGGTAATGCTGTGGTTTTTGCAGAGTCATAGAGGTACTACCTTGATGGTCTTGGACGAGATCTGGGAGAACTCTCTGGATTACGAGGGAGAGACTCTCTCTTTCCTTACTTTCTCCAAAACATACAGAGTCTCTCTCTGTTCCGAGCCATCTAAAGCTGGGGATAGAGTAAGACAAGCACTCCTGTGGCCACCACCACTGTGATTGTGCTGGGTCATACCTGAAGCCAGCACAGCACTGGATCTTCCCCAAGGCCTGCTGTATCCACTCCTTGGCTACTGCATATGTTCCTTTAAGCCCTTGTGCTCCACAGTCAGAGGTGGCAAAGCTAGCCAGGCCTGAGTCTTTCCCTTCATGACGGTGAGATCTCCCAGGCCTGTGGTGAGTCTAGAAGTGTCATCCAGGATTCAGGGACTAGAGTCAAAAACCTTAGAAAACTACCTGGTATTCTATGTATTACAGCTGAGCTGGCACTCAAACCACAAGATGCAGTACTGTCCATTGATCCATCTCTTTTTCAAAGGCAAAGGAGCCTGATGTCATAGCCACTGCCACCCTTGGCCATGGGGAGTACTGTCAGACTACCACCAATGTTTCTTTAAGGAACAAGGTCTCTTAACACAGTTTGTGGTGACTTAAGGCAGCATTGTGGTGAATGCTGCCTACCCTGGTACTTACGTTTCAGGGCAGTGAACTCCCCTCTGGCCTAGGGCAGGTCTAAAAATGCCAGACAAAAGTCAAGTCCTAGAATCAGGGACCCCAAGATCCTGCTTTGTGCTCCATCCTGATGTGGTAGTGTTGGTACGTAAGGTGTAAGACAAAGAAAGTCCCCTTTACTTTTACCTCTTCTTTTCTCAAGCAGAGTGTTATCCTATAGCCACCATAGCTGGCAATGTGCTGAGTTTCATTTGAAGCCAGTAAGTTTCAGAGGCTCACTAAGGCCCTTGATGTAGTACCTTGGTATGGTTGCTGGTTATTCAGGGCCCACAGGCTCCTTAGTTAGCAGGTGATGAATGCTAGCAGGATTGGCTACTTTCCTTCATGCAGCAGGTTCCCTTCTGGCCAAGGATGTGTCTACAGATGTCATCTGGGAGCTAGGGATTGAAACAGTGGCCTCATGACTCTGACTGGTACTCTATCCTGCTGTGGCTGAGCGGGTGTCCAAGATGGAAGACAAAGTCCTCCCCACTCTTCCCTCTTCTCCTCAAGCAGATGGAAGGGGTCCCTTTTGGAGCCATGAGCTGTACAGCCTGGGGCTTGGGTAGGGGTGATGCCAGCACTCCCTTGATTTCCCCAGATGGTGTCTCTGTATGTTGCATGCCCTCCCAGTCCACTGTCTCTGAGACTAGTTCAATACTAGGACTAGCCTAAAAGTTGCCGTCCTTGTGGCCTAGACTGCCTTTCAAGTTTACTTAGAGAATGAGAGCATTTTCGCCCTCAGTGGCAAGGTTTGGGGGCACTCAAGTTTGGACCACTGGGATCCATTATTCTCCTATGGCTAGGGCTGGTTTAAATGATCCCTCTGTGAGTAAGCATCAGCTAAGTTTGGTCTGTTTTTCTTTTTGCTCTAACAGAAAAGCACTGAGTTCAATGCCTCACAGTTGCTGTGTTTTCCACCTCCCAGCACATATAGACTCTCTCTGCACCACTCTGCTGCTGCTGCGGCGGGTGTGGGAGGGGTGGCATCAGCAATTCAGAACTCTTTTTTTCTATCTCTTCAGTGCCTCTTTCAGCCATATTAAGTTTAAAACAGGTACTATGAGTGCTCACCTGATTTTGTTTCTTATGAAGGTGTTAACTAGGTATCCTTGCAGGGGAGACCATCAGTGAAGCTTCTGATTCCACTATCTCATCCCTGAGAATGCAGCTGTATTTATAAATGCCAAAACTTGGAAGCAACCAAGATGTCCTCCTATGGATGAATAGATGAAGAGTGGCACATCCACACAATGGAATATTGTTCAGAAATAAAAACATGAAATATCAAGCCACCAAAAGAGACATGGAAGACCTTTAAATGCACATTGCTAAGTGAAAAAGCCATTCTGAAAAGGCTATATATTGTATGACTCCAATGACATAAGAGTCTGGAAAAGGTAAAACTCTAGAAATAATAAAAAGATTAGTGGTTGCCAGGGTTTTGAGGAGGAGTGGTGAAGAATTAATATGTAGACTACAGGGAATTTTTAAGGCACTGAAATTATACTGTATGATAGTTTTATGGTGCCTACATAACATTACATATTTGTTAGAACATATAGAACATAAGCCTTAATGTAAACTATGGACTTTGATTAATAGTGATGCATCAATTTTAACAAATGTACCACACCAGTGAAAGATGTTCATAACAGGGAAACTGTGGATTAGTGTGACTGTGACAGGGAATACCTGGTAAGTTTCTGTCCTTTCTGTTTGATTTTCCATTAAACTTAATAATGTTCTGAGAATCAAATTTAATTGCAAAAATAGCAACTTTTTTAAAATGGGCAAGAATTTGGATAGATATTTTTCCAAATGAAACTTACAAATTACAATATGCATATGAACATATGCACAACATCATCATTAGGGAAATACTAATCAGAACTACAATGAGCTACCTCCTCACACAAACTAGGATGGCTATAATAAAAAAGATACACAGTAATAAGTGCCATCAAGGATACAAATTGGCTTGCTAATTTGTCGCTACTAGAAATATAAAATGGTGCACCCATTTTGGAAAATGGTTTGGCAGTTCCTTAAAATGCTAAACATAGAGTCTCCATATGGCCCAGCAATTCCACACAATTCCACACCTAGGTACACAGCCAAGGGAAATCAAAACATGTGTTCACACAAAAACTTGTAATCACTGCTTAAAGTAGCATTATCCATAATAGGCAAAAGAGTAGACATAAACTAATGTCTATTTCATTAGTCCATTTTCATACTGCTATAAAGTTACTGCCTGAGACTGGGCAATTTATAAACAAAAGAAGTTTAATTGACTCACAGTTAAACATGGCTGAGGAGGTTTCAGGAAACTGAAATCATGGTGGTAGGCGAAGGGAAGCAAGACATGTCTTACACTGTAGCAAGAGACAGAGAGCACAGGGAAAAAACTGCCACCTTTAAAACCATCAGATCTTGTGAAAACTACATCACTAACACAAGAATAGCATGGGGGAAACCACCCTCCTGATCTAGTCACCTCCCACTAGGTCCTTCCTTCCACATGAGGGGATTAAAATTCAAAATGAGATTTGGGTGGGGAAAGAGCCAAACCATGTCATCTATCAACGGATGAACAGATTTAAAAACTGTGGAATATCTGTATAATGCAATATTATTCAGTCATAGAAAGAAGTTAAGTACTAACATATGCTATTACATTATGCTAAGTGAAAGAAGCCAATCATTTAAGACTGCAGACTTTATAATTCCATTTACATAAAATGTTCAGAAAAAAATAAGTCTATGGCAATAGAAATTAGGGGTTGTCAGGGACTAATGGTAGGGGGGGAATAATACATGATTGTTTCTGGGTATAGAATTCCTCCTTGGAGTGTTACAATGGTCTAAATTTAATTATAGGGATGGACCCATTTAATGGTTGAAATATAGGATATGTTAAAATCAGGAGGGCAGCCTTCCCTACTACTATTGTTGGTTAGTAAGAAAGCTGAATCAGAGAACAAAGGGTTGACTCAGGCTTCCACTTGACCATTGTTCTCTGAGGCTAGGAATTGGTTGGCTTTACATCATTATAAATACTAGCTGGTAAATAAATATTTGTTACTTTTTTACTTTCTGACTGGCTGAATGACAATAAATCAGTAATCACACTGGGAAATAGAGATAGCTAGTGCTCCCTCCAATTTTTTTTGAAGGAACGAAGGGATTTATTGAAAATGAAAGTACACTCCCCCATGTGGGAGTGGGCCAAAGCATAGGGGCTCAAGAGCCCCATTATAGAAATTTTGGGAGTTTAAATGCCCTCTAGAGGATTCCATTGGTTGCCTGGGGTATGCCGTATGTAAATGAAAATGATAAAGTCACAAAGTTATTTACTTGGCCTATGCCCTATGAAGAGGATATTTCCTGTCATAGCCAAAGCATAAATTGGCCTTATGTTCTCTGCGTCCAGACCCTATTTTCCTGCCTCATCTACCCACTAAGAGATGTGATCCCCAACAATCTTTATGGGAGGCAGAGAAACCGATGGTCTTTTTTCTGTAACTGCTTCATGCTGGCTTGGGGCATAGTCCCTACCTGTTGGGGATCATGGAACTCTCGTCCTGCTCTGTCTAGAGAAGGCAGGGTAGCTCCTTGATGGCCAGGGGTGCTGTCTTCACCTGGAACTGGCTGGAGCCTTTGTTCCTGATCATCTGAAGCTTGATGGTCTCTAGATGAGAGGAAATGAATTTGGTTAAAAGATTTAATGAGAACTTCAGGGGGACTTCATATATACCTATGCTGTCAAGAATGTTTGTTATAGAGATTTGCAGGAGACAAAGCAAAACCTAGTCTGCTCTAGAATCTATGTGTTTCCTTAAAGTCTTAGCCCAAATGACTTCATTTTGGTTTGGTTTGGTCTGTTAGGGCCTAGTCCATGAGCTTAGTCCCAGAAAATGGCCTCCCAGAATTTTGTTTAAAAAACTCCCCCTTTTTGGTGAAGTTCTCACTTAGGTGAGAGTGTGACCAAAACTTAGGGTCTTAGTGCCACTCTCAGTCACCATCATTTAGGGTTTCTGGTCCCAGCACATCATTTATAGGCTATAGCTGCCTCATGGGTGCACATTTCTTTAGCTTCCGTCATTCCAGGTGAAGAGAAAACATATGACATTCTAGAGATGGCTGCATGGAAGCATTTCAAACATTTGAGAGAATACGACACACCAGAAGACTATTCTTATGACTATTGGGAAATTAATAACAAGAGTTTGGCGTATGCTTCTTATTCAAGGTCCCCACAAGCCAAAGCTCCTAAAATCAAATAGAGCAAAGCATGAGCTAGATAAAGAGTTTACTCATTTAACTAAGCAGTCTCTCTGCTAATCTCCTACCACTAAATTTCCATAATCTTCACTTGATGTATTTCTCCATAGGCCACAATGGCTAGCAGTTGCACAGATACTTCTTTGTTTAGCCAATTCTATCATAACTTTCACAAAAGAATTTAAAGTCGGTTGTATAACTGAGGTCTTTATAGTAGAATTTGGTATAGAGCCTATCATGGGGAATGCATTTCTAATCATTGCCTCTTTTACATTAAACCATGGAAAAAGTACCTAACAAATGATGCCCTTCTAGAAGAGTGAAGGCCTCGTGGTAATGGTCTCTTTAACCCAAGATGTGGGTTAAATGTTTTGGTTTTAACTGATTATTAGGCAACGTATGTACCATTAAAGTTTCTTACCTATATTGGGCCTTCCTCTGCCGGAGACTAAACAATAACTTAGAAAATTTTAGGATTAGTTGGATACTGTCGTCTATGGAGAGACTCTTATGCCCTAAAAACAAAACCTTATGCAAAAAGCTCACGCGAGACGAGCCAAACTCCCTCAGTTGGCAATTACCAGAAATCCAACAGGTGGAAAGGTTAAAACATCTATTAGTAACGGCTCCTGTCCTAGCTCTACTCTCTTTAAGCAGCCATTCCATCTTTTTGTCAGTGTAAACAAGGGCATAGCATTAGAAATACTTGCCCAAAAGCATAGAGGCCACTGACAACCCATAGCCTTCCAACCAAAAATCCTTAACCCAGTAACCTGTGGATGGCCCAAATGCATTCAATCTGTAGCAGCAAATGCTTTGCTAACAGAAAAAAGTAGAAAAATAACTTTTAGAGGAAACCTCATTGTGAGCACACCTCACCAGGTCAGAACTATCCTAAGTCAAGAAGGAAAAAGGTAGCTTACTGTCTCAAGAATCTTAACGCATGAGGCTATTCTGTTAGAAAAAGATGATTTAACATTAACCACTGATAATTCGCTTAACCCAGCAGGTTTCCTAACGGGGGATCTAAATCTAAAGAGAAAATACACGTTTCGATTTAATTAACTACCACACAAAGGTCCAACCAGACCTAGGAGAAACTCCCTTTAGAACGGGATGACACTTATTTATAGATGGTTCCTCCCAGGTGATCTAGGGAAAAAGACACAGTGGGTATTCAGTAACTGATAGAGAAACTCTTCTAGAAATAGAGTTAGGAAAATTGCCTAATAATTGGTCTGCTTAAATATGTGAGCTGTTTGCACTCAACCAAGCCTTAAAGTACTTAACAGAACCAGGAAGGAATCATCTATACTGATTCTAAGTATGCCTTTGGAGTGGTTTATACATTTGGAAAAAATTTGCACTGAACGAGGTCTTATTAATAGCAAAGGATAATTAAAATCTCAAACTTACAAGGTTTTAAACAAAAGTAAAGTTTGCTAAAAGTTAACAATGTAACATGTATTATCCTAACTTCTAATCTTGTGGCCTTAGGCAATCTAGTCCACATACATGAAGGAAGTTTGCTTTGGAAAAGAATGGTTATTATCTTTGACATTAAAAAAAAGGAGAATTTATGTAAAAAGAATCTTATATGGCAAATTCTTGTCCTAAAGTAAATTAACTGGTTGTTTAAAGAAAGGGATGTTTACATCAGAAAGTTAAGGCATGTCAAAGATTGTCTGTGAAAGTCATGAAAAATGTTATAAAAGAGAATTTATGCAAGAAATGTTGTATAAGTTGAAAGTAATTAGGCCTCCTGAATGGAAAACTATTGAAGAGAGAGTTTATGTGCAAAGTGCGTAAGGAAAGTAAAATATACCTTTGGTAAAAGGATTATAAGGAGGCATAAGAATGTGGATTTTTACCTACATTAAAAGATTTTTAAAAAGTTTTGAAGGTTTAAGCAAGTTTTGAAATGTTAACTGTAAAGGAAATTCTGTGTGTAAACATATTGGCTAAAGTTAAAGGGGTATCACCCCACCCACTTTTTTCTGTGAACTGGACATTAAAATAAAAGCACAATGGGTTTTTCTTAAAGCACTAATCTGCTCTTTAATAAAAATTATAAAGGGTTAAAAAGAGTCTATAAAAATCTTACCTTATGGTCAGACATTAAAATTGGATAAATATGTCTACAAGGTTTTATTAAAATTGAGTTTAACGTTAATAATACACTAATATAGAGGTAAAATTTAGTTCATCTGGTATAAAAATCATACAGGAAGCACTGTCAAATGTAAAATGGTGTTTGGCTTTCTTTGGTCTAAAAACTAATAAAAATAGGTGCTAAAGAGAATTCAGAAGGAAAATGGGTATGCTAGACCAGAGAGAAATGTTATCCAAACCCCTTATGAGGGAAATCTTGTTCCAATTGCATCAAGGGACCCATCGAGGGCCCCAAGCGTGCATGTGTGATGCGGTCCTCAGGGTTTATGGGTGCACAGGAATTTATACCCCTGTGAAACAGGTTAAGGACGGTTGCTGACTATGTAAGAAAACCAATAAACAAACTATAAAAAGATTACCCCTTGTGGGACACAGTCTAGGCTTAAGGCCATTCCAAAGTATCCAGATTGATTACACAGAGATGCCTCCAATTGGTCGTCTAAAGTATTTATTAGTAATAGAACACATTACTTATTGGATAGAAGCTATTTCCATTTCAAGTACAACTGCTAATAATGTAGTCAAGGCATTAGCTGAAAATATTATACCCAAGTTTAGATTAATAGAAAATGTTGATTCAGATAATAGGACTCATTTAACTGCACATGTCATTAAGAAATTAGCCCAGGTACTGGATGTAACATGTGAATATCATACTCCCTGGCACCTGCCTTCATCAGGAAGAGTGGAAAGAATGAATCAAACTATAAAAAAATCCACCTAACCAAATTAGTCTTAGAGATGATGTTGCAGGATGTCAGGGACCCTGAACAGAGGGACCAGCTGAAGACGCGGCAGAAGAACATAAATTGTGGAGATTTCATGGACACTTATCACTTCCCCTGTCAATACTCTTATAATTCTCTATGCCTGTCTTTAATCTCTTAATCCCGTCATCTTTGTAAGCTGAGGATGTATGTCACCTCAGCACCCTGTGATGATTGCTTTAAATGTACAAATTGTTTGTAAAACATGTGTGTTTGAACAATATGAAATCAGGGCACCCTGAAAAAGAACAGAATAACAGTGATTTTCAGGGAACAAGGAAGGACAACCATAAGATCTGACAGCCTGTGGGGTCTGGCAGAATACAGCCATATTTTTCTTCTTGCAGGGAGCCTAAAAACAGACATGGGAGTAGGAGAAATATCACTGAAGTCTTTTCCCAGCAAGGAATATTAATAATTGATAACCCTGGGGAAGGAATGCATTCCCAGTAGTAGACCTATAGACAACCACTCTGAGAGTGTCTGTCTTATGCAGTTGAGATAAGGGATGAAATACACCCTGGTCTCCTGCAGTGCCCTCAGGCTTAGTAGGTTTGGGAAATTCCAGCCTGGTGAATTCTAGTCAGACTCGTTGTCTGCTCTCGAACCCTGTTTCCTGTTAAGATGTTTATCAAGACAATGCATGCCCAGCGGGACATGCACCCTCATCAGTAAATCTAATTTCACCCTTGCCTTGTGATCCTGCTCTGCCCTTTTGCCTCGTGATCTTTTATTGCCCTTTGAAGCATGTGCTATCTATGACCCACTCCCTATTCGTACACCCCTCCCATTTTGAAATCCCTAATAAAAACTTGCTGGTTTTGCGCTTGCGGTCACCATCATGGTCCTACCAATATGTGATGACACCCCCAGAGGCCTAGCTGTAAAATTTCCCTCTTTGTACTCTTTCTCTTTCTTACTCAGACTGGCTGACACTTAGGGAAAATAGAAAGAACCAACACTGAAATACTGGGGGCTGGTTCCCCTGATAGACTTGGTTACCATGAACAAGATGCCCTCCCATTGCCCTGCTGAAAATCTGAACTGCTCCTCGGGGGAGATGTTGGCTTATCCTCTTAAGAAATGTTGCACAGATTGCCCTGCTTGCACTCCACTGGTGACATTCCCACGTTCAAAACAAAAGATCAGTTTCTCAGAAATTACATACTTGGTTTAGATTCCACTTTCTGTTCCCTCAGAACTAAAAGCCTTTTGGCACAGGTACCCCCCGCTCCCCAGTGTTTCCAGTACACCACCGTCAGCCTGAGGACCATGTCCTCCTCAAAAGTTGGAGGGAAGGAAACCTCGAACTGGCTTGGGAAGGACCCTACCTGGTGCTTCTAACCACCGAGATAGCAGTCCAAACGGCAGAAAGAGAATGGACTCATCTCACCTGGGTCAAAAGAGCACCACCCCCTCCAGAATCATGGATTGGTATTCTAGGGCCAACTGCAACCAAGCTAATGCTAAAAGGGGTTTGATCCTCTTATATTGCATCTCTTTCTTTTCCCCTTCTGTTGCTAGTCCTCTCGTTATTAATGTAACTAGGTCAATTTCACCCCAAACTATTACTTTTGATGCTTGCCTTGTGATGCCCTGTGGAGATTTACCAAATCTAGCATTCCATCAACATGATAAAAAATAAAATCATAAAAGAAGTGCCTTACATGAGTCCTTTGACCCCCATGTTGATATAAATGCTATTGGAGTTCCGTGAGGAATACCAGATAAATTTAAAGCCCAAGATCAAATAGCTGCAGGATTTAAGTCAATATTTAAATTAATAACATAGATTGGATAAATTATATCTATTACAATCAGCAGTGGTTTATTAATTACACCAGGGATGCTGTCAAAGGTATAGCAGAACAATTGGGGCCCACTAGCCAGATGGCCTGGGAAAACAGAATGGCCCTAGATAGGATATTAGCCACAAAAGGCAGTGTTTGTGTTATGATTGAAACTCAGTGTTGTACCTTTATCCCAAATAACACTGACCTCACTGGGAGCATATCAAGGGCCTTACAAAGACTTATTGCTTTATCCAATGAACTAGCTAAAATTCTGGAGTTGATAACCCTTTCTCAGGGTGGCTAGAAAGGCAATTCAGTAAACGGAAAGAATTCATAGCCTCAATTCTGAGTTCTCTTGCAGGAATAATAGGTGCATGCATTCTTGTTAGGTGTTGTGTCATACCATGCATCTGTGGACAGGTACAAAGACTTATAAAAGCAGCACTTACTAAAACCTTCCTTAACTCTCCACCACCTTATTCAGATAAGCTTTTTCTTTCAGAGGATTAAGTAGAGCAGCAAAGCCAAGACATATTTAAAAAGTTTGAAGAGGAAGTACTATGAGAATTGAAAGGGAAATTGTAGGATATAATAAATTCCTCTTTAAAGGTTTTAGCCTGTAAATTGTTAAGTACAATGAGTTCTGAGATCCTCTCCAAAGAACCCGTGTATCAGTATGTTCAGCTCCCCTGTACTTTGTTCTTCATTTTAAAGTTTAAGATCCTCATTCTCTTGTCTCCTGGCCGCTAGTTTCAGTAAACAACTCCCTCCCAGTCTCTATCACCTGCTCCATCCTGAGTCACCCCTGGTCACCTGCTCTGACCTGAGTCATCCTGAGTCACCTGTTTGGTAACCGTCCTTCCTACCGAACTATTCATCCTACCACTCTGACTCATACCCCTGCTCTCTTTAAAATAGTGAATCAGAATTAGCTTAGACTGTGCGGTCCAACCCTAGCCAATAGGGGAATGACACAGCAGTAGGGGCTACCTGCATCAGGAATAAAAACTCCTTCCCCTCCCTTGTTTAGCTGTGCTCTCTCCATTGTTCCATCTGCAAGTCAGACCCTTCTATAGAAGTAAAATTGCCTTGCTGAGAAAATGGAATATATGTTCAAGTGCTATTTCTTTTGTGGCAACAAAAATTTATTTTTGACATATTTAACCAGTTTGCACAGAGAAAAAGAGGCAAGACACTGACTGGTAAGAAATCCTTGCCTTTTGCCAGCATGCCAGGTTTCTGGGTTCTCTCTCCCTGAGTGGCCCTAGCAACCCTGCTATATTGTATGCAAACAAACCCACTGCCATGAATTAAGAATATTCACAAATAGTTTATGAATTATGAAGAAATTGGGCAGAAACAGAAATATAACTCAAATTATATTTACAAAACTATACTTAACATGCTTGAACTATTCAGGAAGCCTAAAATCCAAAGTTAGGTTAAAAGGCTGGTGTGCTGTATCAACTCTTGCAGGCCAGACAAAGGCAGCCAAGGAATTCAAGATAAATGGAGAGTAAGCAGCAAACAAATTAAAACTAGAAGCAAAAACAAATAAACCAGAAACCAACTCTAAGTTTTCCTACTTAATTTACCCTGGAGGCTACAGTGTTACCTAGGTTCTCAGAAAACCCGCATAACAAATATTTCATTCTTGATATAGAATTCAATATCCTTAAGTTCACCAATATTATTATACCTCCTGTGCAATCAAGAAATTCACTTTAAGCACGTGACCAATAGTTACTCTAGCACTATCCATGCAAAACGGTAGACACAGTGTGAAGCAATGCAAGCACCTGTGTGAAATTTGGCTCTACATGAAATCCAGCTTCATGCTTAACTATTTTAAAAAAAGAATTGCCAAACTGCAGATGCATTTCTTGACAAAACTTCTTAATTTAATAAAGACTAAGAGCTTTAACTATGAAAATGTTAATTAGCCAAATGTCTCCAATTGTCTATCAGGTTTTAAAGAATATTTTATTATTTAAACTTTTTCCACATCTTTCTCCCCTATTTAATGGTTCTTTACTACATTGTTTCATAACCTTTTCAAATCTATAACTTGAAAGAACTTTTAGATAACTTCTGAATTAGACAAAACTATTCTTTTTCACTAATAACATAACCTTTTCTGTCACATTTTGTGTACAGAATTACGTGTTAACTAGAATTTTTATCTTAATAACCTTAAACATTAGCAAAACCCCAAAAAGCAAGAAATCCTGAACTATCAAATATGGAAATTTATAGATAAGAACAATTCTACAATTTTAGAAACATATTTCCCCATATCACAATCCCTTCTTAATTGGAAATGTCCCAGATATTAAATGAGCATCAAAAATAACTTTAAGATTTTAATTTATGCAAAAAGTTTACCTGAAACATTTATCCCATTCTCTGTACTTAATTTCTACTTTTAACGAGGAAGACATGAGACATCAATCAATATATGTAAAATCAACATTGTTTCAGTCCAGAAAGACAGGACAACTCGAGGCAAGGAGGGGGCTTGGGGGCTTTCAAATCACAGGTAGGTGGGAGACAAGCGTGGCATTCTTTAGAGTTTCTGATTAGCCTTTCCAAAGGAAGCAATCAGATATGCATTTATCTCAGTGAGACTTTGAATTGAAAGTGAGGCAGGCTTGCCCCAAGCAGCTCCCAGCTTGAATTACCACTGACATTTAAAAGTATCAAGCAAATACAAACATAAAATTCAGACAAAACTCTGGAGGCATTTCTATTTTTATGCCACCTAGCTTGTTTAGTAAAGTTATACTTTAAGTCATGTGAACTTGAAAATTGCTTAGATATATTTATGAGCGCTCTTATACGACAGTTTGGTAAACACAACATACAACAATAAGTGCACATACAAATAAACACATCTAGACATGTATACACAGGCATAAATGAAGATCCAATAGCTTGGAACCCTAGCCATGGAACAGCAATGCCAAGCTTGCCAGTTTTACCTTGTCCCAACAGATAATCCAAGGAAGGGTGTGAACCAAAATTTTGGCCAAAACATTCCCATGGCAGTTTGATTTTTAAAGGCCAAACCTCCCCAGTCTCCAAAGAGCACTGGGGCTAAACAATACCAAAGGAGGATGTCACACATTAACCAGGCCCCCTGCTTAGTACAGCAGCACAAAAGCTTGCATACATGCAATACCATTTCACTTTCCCATTAGACAGTAAACTCCAGATTCTAAAGAATTTGGGGGCCACGCAGCATTGCAACTATAACAGAAAATTCTAAGGAAGGCTTATTACCAGACCTCAGAACCTCTACCGAGAGGTCCACAGGATCCCCCAGAGCATCCTCCTTTGGGGTCCAAACTTAAGAGTGTCAGACATCTCTGACATTAGGTGGGTACCAGTGCCACAAGCAGGTTTCCCTCCAGAGCCTACTAGGAGCTTCATAGGCATAGCCATGAACTGTAATGAGAGGAACTGGATGCTGGGTGGGCTTTTTTGTCCTTAGCCAGTTCAGTACGATAAGGAAAGAATTTAGCTTAAGAAAAGGAGGCTTAAGTCACCTGAAAAGTGCGAGTTTGCTCTGAGCTGTGCCACAGGTAGGGATCAGTGACCACACACAGAAAAAAATGAAAAAAAACAGAGTCCTTCCCTCTTCTGGGCAGTGAAATTATTCCCATTCATTCGTAGGCCTTTAGGCAGTACCAAGGAGTGACCCCAACCAATTGCCCCCAATTTCCAAGGAGCTACTAGGAAACAGTCACTGAAAGACTGAAAAAGAAAGAGAGGGACAAAAAATGAAAGACACAGGTACCTTAAGTGACCTCGGTGGTGGTGGTTTGACTTATCCACATGGAAACCCTAGTTTCCCTGGCCACGGCCAGAAACCTGCAGTTGCTTCTGTGTTTACACGCTGCCCACCAAGAGTCCTGAGTTTGAAATTAAAAGAGAGAGAGAGAGAGAGAGAGAGAGATTCCCCTATATGGAGAAGAAAGGAAAAGGAGAAAAGAGAAAAATAAATCTCAAACTTTGGGCTTACCTCTTCCTCCTGGCTGGCTCACCAAAATAGGACACTGGTGGAGGGTGTCCAGGCTTTTGGTGTCTGAACTAAGAATTGGACAAAACACACACCCAAAGCAAGGAAAGAATGAACAGTTTTATTGAAAATGAAAGTACACTCCACAGTGTGGAAGCGGGTTCGAAGATAGGGACTCAAGTGCCCCAAAAGGATTTTGTAAAGGGAGTAATCACCTGCATCTACAACAGAATAAATGAGTGCTTTAAACCTCAGCTAAGTCAGCTTCAAAATAAAATAGAAAATATACAAAATTAACACCTACCAAAAAAGTATTTACGATACTAAATATAAAAAGCAATAGGTTTTACTTGTAAAGTTTATCTATTATGTTAAGATTTTAAATGGAGATAAACTTGTATTTAAAATGTCTAGCTACTTCATTCAACAGTGTATTTTTAATTTTAGATTGATTCTTCATGTAAGGTAGCAATTTGCAAACATCACATAACTTGTACCAACATAAATAAAATTACATTTAACAGCATTAGAATAAAATGTAAATTTACTCAATGGAACTGTCATTCTCTGAAGTGTTTTAATTTAAATGTTTACATGTTTTTCTTCCACAAAACATTTTGCAACCATAATTATTTAATGTATTTAAGGGAGATTTCAGGAAGATAGGAATTTTGTTTTATTTTGTGTTTTAGACATACTTCATGTTCCTGGCACTCATTAGGCACTAAATAAACATTCTTTTACCATTTGATCAATTGTATTTTTTCATATTTCTTGGTGACCTCCAGTTAATTTTCTCTTACGCTCCTTATAGATCACCCTTTTAACAACTACTCATCTTTTTGAGATTTCCGTTCTGTTTGTCTCTTTCTGGCTTTGGATAGTCTGCTAAAATAAAATCCTTCCTGAGCTTTTATCTGCTTAATGTATTCCCCCACTGACATTGCCTTGAGTTGTAATTTGCATCCTGTGGTTCCTGCTGACAGAAATTCCCATTTTGCTTTACTTAAAAAATTATTAACAAATTAAACCACACATTTTCAATACTAAGCAATTGGTTGTTGCTGTTATATATTGTAGGAGATACAAAAGTATTTTTTTAAAATGGTTTCTTTCAATAAGCTGAAAATGTAGTGAGACAGACAAAATTACAGAAAAAAATATAGAAATATTTGTCTCAAAATGGCAGTTCTGTGACTATATGGGACAAAGCTGAGGAGACGAAGCTCTGTGTGGGCTGATTTTATTTCTCTTTACCTTTAGCATGAAGCCCATACTTTTACTTCCTTACTTATCCTTCTCTTTTTATGTAAGATAATTTTTATTTTGTTTAAAATTACTGTCATGGAAAAGTAAAACATACACAGAAAAAAGAATACTGTAATAAACGTGATGAACACATCACACAGCTTTAGTGATTATTGCCTTAATGCCAATTCTATTTTATTTATACCTCACCCACTCTCTCCCTCCTCTTACTAGATCAACCTGTAGCTAATTCCAGATATTACCTCATTTGTAAATGTATTAGTTTGAATCTCTGAAAAAACGGATTATTTTAAAAGCAGTAATAATGTCATTATTTTACTTATAGAAAGGAAACAATGATTCCTTAATATCAAAATCTATTCAGTATTCAAATTACCCCAGTTGTCTTATTTTTATAGTACTTTTATTTGAATCTGATTCCAAACAAGTTCTTATATTTGAAATTGATTGATATCTCCCTAAGAGTATTGATACAGGTTGAATTTCTAAAGCTAGAAATGTATTCCTTTTACATAAGAAATCTTTTGTTAAAGCCTGTGTTTGAAAACATATTTAGCATTGGCTATAACTCCGTTAAGAAAATTGAGATATCAGAGTGTGATTTCTGGAAGGAATCATTCCTGCTTCACTGGTTTCTAGATGAGAGATCGAACTAAGAAGCCTAGAATTTCTTGCTAATCAATCACTCAGACACAGTTGTCATCCTGATTGTGCTCCCCAAGAGAGTGCATTGCTAAAGTAGTTGTGAGTAACTCTCATGCCATAGGCATTCTTGGTCCATTTTTGTATGAGTGTGGGCTGTTACAGGAAATTCTTCTATTTAGATAATAATATTTATTCAATTTATGCTGTCACAGCCTCATGTAATTTTTTTGGGCAAGGAAAAGAAGTGTAGCACAATCTAGCAGCAATGATTGGAAATAACTCTTGAAATGTCAAGGACTTTCTCTTTAAATGATAATTAACAGATTAAATGCCAGCAAGTACATTTAATAACCATGATATTTTGTGTTTGGACCATAGCCAAAATCATCAGTAAATGTAGTCACTTAAGGATCTCAGATATCTGATCTTGATTTGAAATGTTACTTATTCATGTATATTTTAATTACTCAGCAGTAACCTCCACTATATAAGGTACGTGTAGTGAGTATTAAAAAGTTTACACTGCATTTAATTTTCTAAATAACAGAAAACTATCTGAAAGTAAATTGTATGTCATAGTAGCTTTTGCCTTAGAAAACATTTATTGGAATCATTGTATTGTATGACCATAAAAATTCAAGTTTTCTGAATTCATATCCAATGCTTTAGAAAGTACAAACATTATATTAGTTAATCAATCCTTATCTCTTCCAATGACTGTTTATTTAATGCTTGCTTTATGCCAGGCACTATCCTAAAAAGTTAAGCATAAAGTATAGACAAAAATGAAATTCCTGCCTTCACGGAGCCTCTGCTAAATAACCCTGCTAAACAAAGAAGGAAAAATAAAAAGTTATCATCAACATTTCTGGAAAAAAAATGTGTGTATTTACTAAAGATCTAACATGTTCCAGGCACTGTGCTAAGCCACAAACACAGACAAGTTTGAAACATTCCTTTCCTTCAGAATGGTATGGGAAACTAATAGAACAGTCATAAATAAGTAGCAAAAAGTGAAGAATCATGACGTGAACACTCAGGGTATTGGTAAGAATACTTGGCAGAAGATGATGAAAGAAAAGGAACTACAGAGAACCTGGAAGGATATGGGGAGATGACTTTTTCACCTTATTTTGATGATAAATTCTTGGACAAATAGATTAGATAAAATTTAGTTAGCTTTTAGTTTGCTATAGATTGAAGTATACGACAAGCTATTAAGAGCGACAACTTCAGATTGCTAAGTGTGGGAGTTGAAATGCACTTTAACAGCTAGTAAAGTCAAAGCAATAAGGTATGCTGAAATGAAAAAAGTTTGCTAAGTCAATTCAAGTTGAGGCAGCATTTGAACTAAACCAAAATTTACAAGGCTCTTATAAATGGATATCTAATACTACAATTGAAAACATGAAAATTAAGAAGTTCTTTCCTAAGTTTTTCTCTTTTTTTTTTACTATACTTTAAATTCTAGGGTACATGTGCACAACGTGCAGGTTTGTTTCATATGTACACATGTGCCACAATGATATGCTGCACCCATTAAATCATCATTGACATTAAGTATTTCTCCTAATGCTATCCTTCCACCCACCCCTGACTCCATGACAGGCCCTGGTGTGTGATGTTCCCGACCCTGTGTCCAAGTGTTCTCATTGTTCAATTCCCAATGTGTGAGAACATGTGGTATTTGGTTTTCTGTCCTTGTGATAGTTTGCTGAGAATGATGGTTTCCAACTTCATCCATGTCCTTGCAAAGGACATGAACTCATCCTTTTTCATGGCTGCATACTATTCTAAGTAAGTATATTTGCCACATTTTCTAAATCCAGTCTATCATTGTTGGACATTTGGGTTGGTTCCAAGTCTTTGCTATTGTGAATAGTGCTGCAATAAACACACATGTGCATGTGTTTTTATAGCAGCATGATTTATAATCCTTTGGGTATATACCCAGTAATGGGATGGCTGGGTCAAATGGTATTTCTAGTTCTAGATCCCTGAGGAATTGCCACACTGACTTCCACAATGGTTGAACTGGTTTACAGTGCCACCAACAGTGTAAAAGTGTTCCTATTTCTCCACATCCTCTCCAGTACCTGCTGTTTCTTGACTTTTTAATGATTGCCATTCTAATTGGTGTGAGATGGTATCTCATAGTGGTTTTGATTTGCATTTCTCTGATGGCCAGTGATGATGAGCATTTTTTCATGTGTCTGTCGCCTGCATAAATGTCTTCTTTTGAGAAGTGTCTGTTCATATCCTTCGCCTACTTTTTGATGGGGTTGCTTTTTTCTTGTAAATTTGTTTGAGTTCATTGTAGATTCTGGATATTAGCTATTTGTCAGATGAGTAGGTTGCAAAAATTTTCTCCCATTCTGCAGGTTGCCTGTTCACTCTGATGGTAGTTTCTTTTGCTGTGCAGAAGCTCTTTAGTTTAATTAGATCCCATTTGTCAATTTTGGCTTTTGTTGCCACTGCTTTTGGTGTTTTAGACATGACGTCCTTGCCCATGCCTATGTCCTGAATGGTATTGCCAACAAACTATTTAAATAAAAAGGATTCGATGAAACTACAGGAAGAGGTAGCTTTCACTGCTAGAGAGGTCTGATCCTTATAGGCCTGAATGGAGACAAATTTCTTTGGCTTTCCTTGTTGTCCAGTATATCCTGAAATTGAGTTAGAAAAGATGGAAGTTTTGAAATAGAACTCAGGAAGATCATCAGCTCCAGTTGTTAATACTGTAAAAGAATAGAAATAGGATCTCTGGAAACACACCAAGAATGTGCTTGCTTCAAAATGTAATTTACAAAGTTGTATGTTCTAATCTTCACTTCTTAGAATATTACTAGTGACATAATAGTACATTTAACAACCCATTTCTCCAGGGGTGGTAAAACTCTGATTTGAAGCAGTTGCTGATTTCTGTAGTGTAAATATTCCCACCATGGCCAGTGTCAAGCTATAAATGTAAGGTCACTGATTGTGAAATGGGAGAGAAATGTACATAATGGGCTCTTGCAAATCTATATGAACCTGCTCCACTACAACACTGGATATTACCAAGTAAGTTAGGCATAACTGTTTCTAAGGTTTCAATGTTTAATTATCTGTTATAGACTATATATTTCCTATAGCAAATGTATCCTCAACCATCATTACTGTTCATAATTGTATTTTTTGGCTTTTAATCTCAGTTGCACAATAAAATTTGCTTTAGCTCAATATATTACAATTGATATTCCTGTAAACTTTAACATTTTCTTCATGTGTGTTATATTTTTAACAGACAGGTAGATTAAAAGATTTTTAACGAGATCCAAGTTTAAATTTGACCTTTGGGATTTGGGTTATCTAGGAGTGGTCAATATCATCATGTCTAAAAGTACTTAGAATAAATGTCTCATGTATTATTAAGTTTGCTGCCAAAGAAATAAAAGGATGGGAGCAACAGAAGTGCAACAGTAGAGCGGTATATTCAGAAAACATTTTACATTATCAAATTACTTAGGTAAATGGAGGTAGTCATTGAGAAAATTCTTGTATCTAGCATAGAAATTTAACTGCCTAGAAAAGAATAAAACCCAGACAACCATAAAAACGAAGAGCAATTTGGGACCAAGGCCAGGACTCAGATTCTCTTTCTATTTTCTGATATCCCTAATTAGTTTTTCAATTCCTTAATAGGGTAGGATTGGTGGGTAAACAACGGCTTCAAATAATTGCAAACATTATAATCAGTTAGGCATGCACCAAGCAGGTCAATACATTAATAACTACTATAAATTTTATACTATTATTTTTGTTCCTCCTTCATTTGTTCCAATTTTCTAGTAAAATAATTCCATGCACGTGTTGTTAATTTAAAATTACCTAAACTGAAAATAGCAAGTGTTGCTTGGGTGCCAATAAATAGACTCTCGAATTCACTATTGGTACTTAATGCTTGAAAGCTATTAACATATCTGCAGTTAAGAAGATAGTGGCTAAATGAGACTGAAATTAATAATTTCTATTACATGTAATTAATTTAAATTTCATTCATGTTATGCTTATTAAAATATTCTGAAATCATTCTGTGTTGTTTTAAAGTCCAAATAAAGAGTGACAAACCACAAATGCACAGATCATGGTGGATCTTCCTAAGATTAATTACTCTAGGACAGCAACTGCCCCGATCAGAGACAGACTCCTCATACCCCACCTGCTATAAAGAGGGGAAAAAGGGAACTTCATTTTAATTTTTCTAATAAAACACCTTAGAAATACAAATATAAATCATTATTGATATCTATCTATTCCATTCAATGAAACTTCTTTCATAATTATGAAGAAAAAAATTAAGCAATAACATATAGTACATCTATAGTTTATAGTTTTTCCACACACAAGAAGAGAGCTATGCTATCACTCTATTTTGTGTGATTGCTATACAAAGCCACCACGTCAATTATTTCCTGATAAAAAACTTTTCTAAGCAGTAGGTAATAAAGTTCATAGAATAGTACTTCTGCTCGTTTTTTGTTTTCTCCTAAAAGTATTATCCAGATATTAGACTCTATCACAATCCATATTTATCATTTCTATTTCAATGTGTAAAATAAAATAGAAAGCATTTACATGTCAAATAAATATTACTTCCTAAAAACAAGAATTTAATAAACCTTGTCAATACCGGTTTTAATTCTTAAACTAAGAAACCAGAGTAGGTCATGTGATACACTGTAATTTTAATATACCCTATATATTGAGATCATTAATACTAAATTACTTGCTTGAATAAAGAATAATCTAATTCTGATAACAAATAAAGTAGTCCAGCACTAAGAAAATATATGACATGGTGTGCATGTATCCTCCAAAGTTCATGTGTTGAAAACTTAATTCTTAATGCAACAGGGCACAGAGCTGCGTTTTTTTAAAAAGTGGTGATGAGGTCACAGGGGCTCTGTCTCATGAATGGATTAATGCTGTTATTGCAGTGGGTTAATTATTGTGGAAGTAGATTTCTGATAAAAGGATATGTTTGATCTCTCATTCTCTATCTTGCACACGTTCTCTTGCCCATGTCACACCTTTGCCACGTTATGATGAAGGCAAGTAGGCCCTCAAAAGATGTGGTCTTTCAGTCTTGGACTTCCCAGACTCCAGAACTGTGAGCCAAATAAATACATTTCTGTTTATTATACATTACCTAATCTATAGTATTTGGTTATAGCACCATAAGATGAACTAAGACAGTATATAATTTATTCTAATGGAAACATGTTTCCATTATATAGAAGTATTTCCTCAATCAAAATTGAATTAGAGCACTTGAGTTAGGTATTTACAGTGCAAAATAGTTCTGATGGGAAAAGTACATGTCACTCAAACCTTTAAATCTTACCTTCATTTGAAAAAGGTGAATAATATTCCTCTATACCATATATTTGTATTTAAACAACTATATTAATAAAAATATAAAAAAACAAGTAATAATTAACTTTAAGTGAATGAAGTTCAATGTATCTCACATTTTCCTTAAGGAATATTATGGCTGGAATCATCTTGAAAATAGTAGTTGCTTCAAAGCCAATACAATATTTTACCAACTGCAAAACTTGAATAAAGTGACATTCTCCATAATCTCCTTATTTCACACATAACGGAAACGATGGTAGGTACTCTTAGGGAAGATTTTCTATATTCTGGGAAATATGTATTAAACAACTATATCAGCTATCCTTCTCCGATTAGATAGTGGACTCCATAAGAACAGGTATTTGACACTCTCTTTTTTGCTGCAATATCTCTAACACCTAGAAAACTGTCTTGTGGGCCAGGCACGGTGGCTCACTCCTGCAATCCCAGCAGGATTAGGTAAGATATAATAAACAGAAATGTATTTATTTGGCTCACAGTTCTGGAGTCTGGGAAGTCCAAGACTGAAAGGCCACATCTTTTGAGGGCCTTCTTGCCTTCATCATAATGTGGCAAAGGTGTGACATGGGCAAGAGAACATGTGCAAGATAGACAACAAGAGATCAAACATATCCTTTTATCAGGTGGATCACGAAGTCGGGAGTTCAAGACCAGCCTGGCCAAGATGGCGAAACCCTGTCTCTACTAAAAATACAAAAATTAGCCAGGCTCGGTGGCAGGTGCCTGTAATCCCAGCTACTCAGGAGGCTGAGGCAAGAAAATCACTTGAACTCGAGGGGCAGAGGTTGCAGTGAGCTGAGATCACGCCACTGCACTCCAGCCTGGGCGACAGATTGAGACTCTGTCTCAAGAAAAAAGATAAAAGAAAAGTGTCTTGTATTCAGAAGCAGCTCAATAAATATTCCAGATAAGCAAATGAACAAATCCATACAACAGAATTACCAAAGAGGGTACTACCAGTGTTATTCTTACTTTACAGATAAGGAAACAGAAGTAAAGCAACTTGTCTCTAATCACACTACTAGTGAATGTGAAAGCTGGAATTCATGGCCAGGCACCATGGCTCACAACTGCAATCTCAGCACTTTGGGAAGCCAAGACAGGAGGATTGCTTGAGGCCAGGTGTTCAAGACCAGCCTGGGCAATGAAGCAAGACCCCATATCATCTACAAAAAAAAAAAAAAAAAAAAAAAAAAAGAAAAGAAGGAAGGAAGAAAGAAAGAAGAAAAGAGATAGAAGGAAGGAGAAAAGAAAAGAAAAGAAAAGAAAAGAAAATTGGAATTCATAATTAGGGCCCTTGGTCAGATGCGGTGGCTCACGCCTGTAATCCCAGCATTTTGGGAGGCCAACGCAGGCAGATCACCTGAGGTCAGGAGTTCAAAATCAGCCTGGCAAATATGGTGAAACCCCTTCTCTATCAAAAATACAAAAATTAGCCAGGCATGGTAGTGGGCACCTGTAATCCCAGCTACTCGGGAGGCTGAGGCAGAAGAATCACTTGAACCCAGGAGGCAGAGGGTGCAGTGAGCCGAGATCATGCCACTGCACTCCAGCCTGGGTGACAGGAGGAGACAAATTTTGATACAAGAAAAGTTACATCTACTTTAATAATCCAACTTATCTCACTCTGGCTCTTGCCTGTCAAATAGGGAAAGAGTATCTCCTCCCATAATCTTTCCTCCTTGGTGTGCACCTTCTCCAGGCACTTGCCTGAGATTCTGACCTGCTTGTACCATCTGTTTTCAAGTGAAGCAGGATGAGACCTGTTCCTCACAAGAATCCTTAAATGAATCCATAAGTGCAGTTTTCAGCTTGGTCACACTGGAATAGGGCTGCTGTGCATTGCCTTCTCTAATGTATTAATAGTTTAAATAGCTGGGTGCGGTGGCTCACGCCTGTAATCCCAGCACTTTGGGAGCTCGAGGTGGGTGAATCATAAGATCAAGAGATCAAGACCATCCTGGCCAAAATGGTGAAACCCCATCTCTACTAAAAATACAAAAATTAGCTCGGCATGGTGGTGCACACCTGTAGTCCCAGCTACTCAGGAAGCTGAGGCAGGAGAATCGCTTGAACCCAGGAGGTAGAAGTTGCAGTGAGCTGAGATCATGCCACTGCACTCTAGCCTGGCAGCAGAGTGAGACTCTATTAAAAAAAAAAAAAACTGAAGATGATCTTGACTACCTTTCCCTCATACAGTGACCTACTGATTGCTTCCTGGATGCCAGAGGCTCTGTAATGCTGCTTGTTGAAGCCCAAGTAACCTGTTGAGAGGTGGCCTTTATATAGCATTTTCTCTATTTTTTCCCAGGCTTCTCCTTTTTATATTACCACTGGGTCAGGCCTTGATTGACTATCCGAGGCAAATATGGTTTCTCAGGCACTGATAGAAAATGCTCGTTCTTCAGTATTTCCTTCAGTGTATGATACTGTATGACTCATGTCCTAAGTGCTATATCATTTTGATTTCCTCAGGTAAACAGACCCCTAGACAGGATTCACACATAGAGCCACTCTCCTAAAGCCACTCTATATCCATTCTGTTCTCCTTTTATAACAGACAGCTACCTCTTAATCACTTCATACATTGCCACCAGCTAAACGACTACACCTCTTTGACTTCTTGCAGCTAGGTGTGACCATATGACTATATTTTGATCAATGATGTATGTGTAGATGTGTTGCAAGAAATTGGTGATATCTCCTTAAAAGGGAACAAACATATACTTTCCTTCCAATTTCTCCTTCATGCTAAGTAGAATAAAGATATGAAATACGGAGTTTAAGCAACCATCTTAAGCTGCTAAATGAAAACTGCATGTTAAGAAGAGAGGCACCAAGAAAGAAGATGCCTGGATCCCTGAGGAGAGTGGACCTTTAGTGTTATATGGACCCGGAACCAGAGCTAAATGATTTTGCCCTTTGATGTTATTTGTTATGCGTTACTTTTACAATCCAAATAATAGCAATAATAGTAACCCAATTATATATCTTATTTTCTTGCTATTAAAACTGTGGAATATGTACAGCCCCCTTTAATAATCTAAACTCAATTTGTGGAACCTGGGGGAATAATCATGCATAAAGTCATGCATGCGTATCTATATACATGCATATGTACCTTCATGTAAATAACCAATTGTGACTGGATTTGCAATCCCCACTAGATTATGGTTTTATTCAGGGCAGAGATTAAGTCATGGTGTCTCTAGTACAATGTATTTCTAGGGACACAATAAATTCAACTGGGAAGTCAGGAGCAACACAAAATAAAAATAACAAAATGTCCCTGAAAGAAGAAAGATGGGCACTGAGAGCCATGTGATTCTGTGAGCAAACGTTACTCAGTGAACAGGGCAGAGAGAGAGCTTTCCCAGCAGCAGCTTTTGTCTACAAATGTTCTCCTATCTTATCCAGTTTCTGAAAGCTGACCTTTTTCTTTCACTCAGGTATTTTTATAAAACAAGTCATCCTGTTCCTTTCTTAAAAATAAATACAGATAACAGAAGTAGAGTGAGGTCAAGGACAATTGGCCATGCCAAGCATTTAGAAGACACCTAATAAATATGGTTGTATGTAGAAATTGATTTCACTTTTCAAGAAAGAAACTGTCACTGAAGAGATAAGTTAAGCCCAGTAGTATGCTGGTAAATGCTTAGCAGCTAGATCTCCAGAAACAAAGAACACACACAGAAAAAACTACCACCACCTTCTCATCTCCCAAAAACAGGGAGAAAACAAGGTCCTGATTGGTAACACTGGCCAGTTTCTGTGGTGTAAATACTGCTTCCGTGGCAAATTTCAACCTACAAACTACCTAACCACTGACTCATAAAATTCCTGAAAATGTAACAATCTTCTCTTCTCAGCCAGAACAGATAGTTATAGTATATCTTTCTTCCCACATGGAGGAGTGCGGCTTGGACTTCCTACAAATGTCTATAATAAAAAACAAGCCTATGCATTTATTGGTTTTAATTTTCAAATATTTCTTGACATTGTACTTACTTTACAGAGTTATTTAACATCTGAAAACAGTCCCCATACATAAGTTCATAATTGTCAACGTTTAGATAACTGTTCTTGGTTGAAGACACATACAAACTCAGATTTGATCAGGAGGCATCCATAAATCAGCAGCAAGTCCAGGAGACAAACCTAGGTTTGTATGTGCTATCCTCTCAGAGAGCTTCTGTTGCTATTTTAGAAATAGAAGATTTTAGTGTTTCTAAACCAGCAAAAGTTCTATTTAAGCAAGTAAGAGTCCCTATTGATTTAAGTCACAGAACAGGTGTTCTGAAGAGATTTCACAAGCATTTACAGTGTGCATTTACAGTGGCATCATTTATGCCACTCAGCCTCGCATGTCAATTTTACACTGAAATCAACCACAGGTGTGGCTCTGTTTCATACACTGGCAACTCTTCTCACGGTTGAGGTAACTCATGTCAATCAAAACTTGGGGTCAAACCATGGCAACTCTATTTTCACACTCTAATGCAAGTGATTCATATGCTAGTTTCCAAGGAAACTAATAAAGGAAGACAACCAGCCCTAAAGAAAGTGTTAAGTGTCACAAACAAACAAAACATAGTTAATGAGTCTTCATTTGTTTTTAATACCTATTTGAAGAGTATCTTATAATCATAAATACAAACTATGCTGTAAAAAATAATCCCAAGAAAAGATAATTGCACCAGATAGGAGTACAATACTTTAGAATTTGCAAGGACCTAATATTTAAATATTATTATATACATATTTTCTTATATTGATTTTCACAATAATCCTGTAAAATGGATAGGGCAGAAGTGACATCTGCAAAGTATACTATATATTCTTAAGTATGATATAAAAATACTATAGTAGCAATTATATGAGGGATACACACTGAAATGTTTCAGGAAAAAACATTCTGAAAGTGATGGATTTCAAGTCATTTACAAGGATGGAAAGACAATGCATTACAATTCAAATTCAAAATTATTTTTATTTTATGCAGAAAATCAATTAAGTGTCTACTCATTAAAAAGAAAGAAAGGATGAAAAGAAGAAAGTAAAGAAGGAAGAAATTGAGGTTCCAAGATGGCTGAATAGGAACAGCTCCAGACTGCAGCTCCCAGCATGAGTGATGCAGGAGACGGGTGATTTCTGCATTTCCATCTGAGGTACCAGGTTCATCTCACTGGGGTTTGTCAGACAGTATGTGCAGCCCACGGAGCAGGGCAGGGCATCGCCTCACCTGGGAAGTGCAAGGGGTCGGGGAATTCCCTTTCATAGCAAATGGAAACCTTGACAGACGATACCTGGAAAATTGGGACATTCTCACCCTAACACTGCACTTTTCCAAAGGCCTTAGAAAACGGCACACCAGGAGATTATATCCCATGGCTGGCTTGGAGTGTCCCACACCCACGGAGCCTCGCTCATGGCTGGCCCAGAAGTCTGAGATCGAACTGCAAGGCCGCAGTGAGGCTGGAGGAGGGGCATCTGTCATTGCTGAGGCTTGAGTAGGTAAACAAAGTGGCCGGGATGCTCGAACTCCGTGGAGCCCACCACAGCTCAAGAAGGCCTGCCTGCATCTGTAGACTCTAACTTGGGACAGGGCATAGCTGAACAAAAGGCAGCAGAAACTTCTGCACACATAATTGTCAGATTCCCCAAAGTCGAAATGAAGGAAAAAATGTTAAGGGCAGCCAGAGAAAAAGGTCAGGTTACCCACAAAGGGAAGCCCATCAGATTAACAGCTGATCTCTAGGCAGAAACTCTACAAGCCAGAAGTGAGTGGGGGACAATATTCAACATTTTTAAAGAAAAGAATTTTCAATCCAGAATTTCATATCCAGCCAAACTAAGCTTCGTAAGTGAAGGAGAAATAAAATCCTTTACAGACCAGCAAATGCTGAGAGATTTTGTCACCACCAGGCCTGCCTTACAAGAGCTCCTGAAGGAAGCACTAAACATGGAAAGGAACAACCGGTACTAGCCACTGCAAAAACATGCCAAATAAAACCATTGATACTAGGAAGAAATTGCATCAACTAATAAGCAAAATAACCAGCTCACATCACAATGACAGGATCAAATTCACACATAACAATATTAACCTTAAATGTAAATGAGCTAAATGATCCAATTAAAAGACACAGACTGGCTAATTGGATAAAGAGCCAAGACACATCACTGTGCTGTATTCAAGAGACACATCACATGTGCAGAGACACACATAGACTCAAAATAAAGGGATGGAGGAAGATCTACCAAGCAAATGGAAAACAAAAAAAAGCAGGGGTTGCAATCCTGGTCTCTCGTAAAAGAGACTTTAAACCAACAAAGATCAAAAGAGACAAAGAAGGCCATTACATAATCGTAAAGGGATCAATTCAACAAGAAGAGCTAACTATCCTAAATACATATGCACCCAATAATACAGGAGCACCCAGATTCCTAAAGCAAGTACTTAGAGACCTACAAAGAGACTTAGACTCCCACACAATAATAATTGGAGTCCTTAACACCCTACTATCAGTATTAGACAGATCAATGAGACAGAAAGTTAACAAGGATATACAGGAATTGAACTCAGCTCTGCACCAAGGCAGACCTAATAGACATCTACAGAACTCTCCCAGCCCAAATAAACACACTATACCATCTTCTGAGCACTGCATCACACTTATTCCAAAATTGACCACATAGTTGGAAGTAAAACACTCCTCAGCAAACGTAAAATAACAGAAATTATAACAAACTGTCTCTAAGACCACAGTGCAATCAAACTAGAATTCAGGATTAAGAAACTCAAAACCACTCAATTACATGGAAACTGAACAACCTGCTCCTGAATGACTTCTGGGTACATAACGAAATGAAGGCAGAAATAACGATGTTCTCTGAAACCAATGAGAACAAAGACACAACATACCAGAATCTCTGGGACACATTTAAAGCAGTGTGTAGAGGGAAATTTATAGCACTAAATGCCCACAAAAGAAAGCAAGAATGATTTAAAATTGACACACTAACATCATAATTAAAAGAAATAGAGAAGCAAGAGCAAATACACTCAAAAGCTAGCAGAGGACAAGATGTAACTAAGATCAGAGCAGAACTGAAGGAGATAGAGACACAAAAAACCCTTCAAAAAATAAATGAATCCAGGAGCTGTTTTTTTGAAAGATCAACAAAATTGATAGACTGCTAGCAAGACTAATAAAGAAGAAAAGAGAGAAGTATCAAATAGGTGCAAGAAAAAATGATAAAGGGGATATCACCACTGATCCCACAGAAATAAAAACTACCATCAGAGAACACTATAAACACCTCTACACAAATAAACTAGAAAATCTAGAAGAAATGGATAAATTCCTGGACATATACACCCTTCCGAGTCTAAACCAGGAAGAAGTTGAATCCCTGAATAGACCAATAACAGGCTCTGAAATTGTGGCAATAATCAATAGCTTACCAACTAAAAAGAGTCCAGGACCTGATGGATTCACAGCCGAATTCTACCAGAGGTACAAGGAGGAACTGGTACCATTCCTTCTGAAACTATTCCAATCAATAGAAAAAGAGGGAAAACTCTCTAACTCATTTTATGAGGCCAACATCATCCTGATACCAAAGCCTGGCAGAGACACAACAAAAAAAGAGAATTTTAGACCAATATCCCTGATGAACATCGATGCAAAAATCCTCAATAACATACTGGCAAACCAAATCCAGTAGCACATTAAAAAGCTTATCTACCACGATCAAGTTTGCTTCATCCCTGGGATGCAAGGCTGGTTCAACATATAAATAAATGTAATCCAGCGTATAAACAGAACCAAAGACAAAAACCACATGATTATCTCAATAGATGCAGAAAAGGCCTTTGACAAAATTCAACAACACTTCATGCTAAAAACTCTCAATAAATTAGGTATTGATGGGATGTATCTCAAAATAATAAGAGCTGTTTATGACAAATCCACAGCCAATATTATACTGAATGGGCAAAAACTGGAAGCATTCCCTTTGAAAACTGGCACAAGACACAGATGCCCTCTCTCACCACTCCTATTCAACACAGTGTTGGAAGTTCTGGCCATGGCAATCAGGCAGGAGAAAGAAATAAAGGGTATTCAATTAGGAAAAATAGAAGTCAAATTATCCGTGTTTGCAGATGACATGATTGTATATCTAGAAAACCCCATCGTCTCAGCCCAAAATCTCCTTAAGCTGATAAGCAACTTCAGCAAAGTCTCAGGATAGAAAATCAATGTGCAAAAATCACCAGCATTCCTATACACCAATAACTGACAAATAGAGATCCAAATCATGAGTGAACTCCTATTCACAGTTGCTCCAAAGAGAATAAAATACCTAGGAATCCAACTTACAAGGGATGTGAAGGACCTCTTCAAGGAGAACTACAAACCACCGCTCAACGAAATAAAAGGGGATACAAGCAAATGGGAGAACATTCCATGCTCATGGATAGGAAGAATCAATATCATTAAAATGGCCATAGTTCCCAAGGTAATTTATAGATTCAATGCCATCCCCATCAAGCTACAGTGACTTTCTTCACAGAATTGGACAAAACTACTTTAAAGTTCATATGGAACCAAAAAAGAGCCCACATTGCCAAGACAATCCTAAGCCAAAAGAACAAAGCTGGAGGCATCATGCTACCTGACTTCAAACTGTATACAAGGCTACAGTAACCAAAACAGCATGGTACTGGTACCAAAACAGAGATATAGACCAATGGAACAGAATAGGGCCCTCGGCAATAATACCACACATCTACAACCATCTGGTCCTTGACAAAGCTGACAAAAACAAGAAATGGGGAAAAGATTCCCTATTTAATAAATGGTGCTGGGAAAATTGGCTAGCCACATGTAGAAAGCTGAAACTGGATCTCTTCCTTATACCTTATACAAAAATTAATTGGAGATGGATTAAACACTTAAATTTTAGACCTAAAACCATAAAAACTCTAGAAGAAAACCTAGGCAATACAATTCAGGACATAGGCATGGGCAAGGACTTCATGTCTAAAACTCCAAAAGCAATGGCAACAAAAGCCAAAATTGACAAATAGACCTAATTAAACTAACGAGCTTCTGCACATCAAAAGAAACTACCATCAGATTGAACAGGCAACCTACAGAATGGGAGAAAATTTTTACAATCTACCCATCTGAAAAAGTGTTAATATCCAGAATCTACAAAGAACTCAAACAAATTTACAAGAAAAAGAAAAAAACAACCCTATCAAAAAGTGGGCAAAGGATATGAACAGACACTTCTCAAAAGAAGTCATTTACGCAACCAACAGACACATGAAAAAATGCTCATCATCACTGGCCATCAGAGAAATGAAAATCAAAACCACAATGAGATACAGTCTCACACCAGTTCGAATGGCCATCATTAAAGAGTCTGGAAACAACAGATGCTGGAGAGGATGTGGAGAATTAGGAACACTTTTACACTGTTGGTGGGACTGTAAACTAGTTCAACCATTGTGAAAGACAGTGTGGAGATTCCTCAAGGATCTAGAACTAGAAATACCATTTGACCCAGCCATCTGATTACTGGGTATATACCCAAAGGATTATAAATCATGCTGCTATAAAGACACATGCACACGTATGTTTACTGTGGCACTATTCACAATAGCAAAGATTTGGAACCAACCCAAATGTCCATCAATGATAGACTGGATTAAGAAAATGTGGCACATATACACCATGGAATACTATACAGCCATAAAAAACGATGAGTTCATGTCCTTTGTAGGGACATGGATGAAGCCAGAAACCATCATTCTGAGCAAACTACCACAAGGACAGAAAACCAAACACCGCATGTTCTCACTCATAGGTGGGAACTGAACAATGAAAACACATGGACACAGGGTAGGGAACATCACACACCAGGGCCTGTCATGGGGTGAGGGGAGGGCGGAAGGATACCATTAGGAGATATACCTAAACTAAATGACGAGTTAAGGGGTGCAGCACCCCAACATAGCACATGTATACATATGTAACAAACCTGCACATTGTGTACATGTACCCTACAACTGAAAGTATAATAATTAAAAAAAAAAGAAGGAAGAAATTGAAGAATAAAAGAAGGGAGAGAGAAGAAAATTACACATAAAAAATTAAAAAATGTTTATATACAAGGAGAAGGATGTAGCCAACATTTTTATTATTGCTCTATTTCCCTCGAAATATCTACTCCCAGGCCTTTTGTGGTGGCTCACACCTGTAATCCCAGAACTTTGGGAGGCTGAGGTGGGCAGATCACCTGAGGTCAGGAGTTAGAGACCAGCCTGGCCAACATAGTATAATTCCATCTCTACTAAAATAGAAAAATTAGCCGGGCATGGTGGTGTGTGCCTGTAATCTCAGCTACTTGAGAGGCTGAGGCAGGAGAATCACTTGAACCCTTGAGGCAGAAGTTGCAGCGAGCCCAGATTATAAAATTGCACTCCAGCCTGGGCAACAAGAGTAAAATTCCATCTGGAAAAAAAGGAAATGTCTACTCCCGAATCTCGTTACTAGTAAAAGTATTTTGTAAGCCTTATTTGGAAAGGAAGATAAAAGATGCTGGTCTACAAACAAATATATATTGAGCCCCAGATTGGGCACTGCTTTAGGTCTGAACACAGTTTGTTCTCACTCGTGGACATGGTATTCCACCTGGTGTTTGCCAGAACAAGCTGCTAAGTGAATTAGGAAAGACAGTGAATATCAGTTGCAATATTTAACAGGTGAGATTCATTTAGGACAGTTCAAGCCTGAGGAATTTTAGAGAATAGAGCCTGAGTTTCAGCATAAAAAACAGACGACAGCTTCTCAAACAATGTGTAAATTAGTCTACCCGTCACCAGAAAAGTAGGCAACATATTTTTTCATTTCCAGATCATATATGTTTGCATACAATTCAGAGACATTTCCACAAGCTTCCACATAGTAAATAAAACTCGAATTTTTTTAAGGTTTTAATTTTATTTTGTTCTTTTTCTGAACCTTCCAATCTAAATATAGAGTAAGCAGTTCCTAGAATTTGCTGAACAAAAAATTGAAATTAATTGGCACACAAAATTTAGCTGATTTCATTACATCATATGCCTTGATTTTTAAATTCATGCTATCTAGACATGGGAGTAAATTTCCCAGGCTATCTATGATTAACTAAATTTCTATTTGATTCATGACCTGCCAAATGTAGATATTTAAGTCAGCTAACTAGTGGATACACGTTACAAAGCTAGTTTTCCTTTCTTAAAAGCTTGGTTGAAATTTTAGCATTTTAATACAGAATAAGGCTTACAGGAGCCCTGGTCACAAAAAGTAATCAGAATATTCTAGATGAATTATAGATTTTGAGATGTTTTGTTTGGAAAGTTCACAAGCCACACGTTCCATCTCTCTCTATGAAAGAATTTATTGAGCAGCATTATTTGTACAATTGAATCACTCACTCTTCAGAAGCTTTCTTTGAAATCCACTCATATAATAACTGTCAGAAATTGTCTTCCATAACATTTGAAAAATTTAGTACAGATGCATGAATTTTTCACAATTTACAGAGAGGACAGGAAGTTTTACATAAAACATTTTAATTAGAAAGCACTATACATAATTAACAGTAATAAAATTATAAGTTCAATATATTTTCTATAGTGAGATGGACTTTGATACTCTGATAGCTTTCATTTGTCTTTTTTTTCTGTACCATGTTTCTTTATCAACTATTCTATATTTACTCGCACCTCAAAATTTTTTCAAGGATCAGAGCAAATTTCAAGGGATGAATTGGCTGCTCAATAGCTACTAATAAAAGATCAACTGGTCACAATTGAACCCTGTCACTTACTTCACAGTTTCCATTAATTTTAAATATTTTAATAGATATGTTTTTTAAAAAATATTTAAATGTTTTAATAAATATTAAACGTACATATTTCTCTTTATGAAATAATAACTTTGGGTACAAACCTAATCCCAATTTCTGACAATTTCAAATGTCTTTAAAATTTTCTGAAGAAATATGCAGTTCCAACTGGAAATAAGTAACAAGATTTTTCCAGAAAAAAATACAACTATGTATACACTTTATGAAATAGTATGCATATGAGTGAGTTTTCAAAGTATTCACTCCTTTCTCTGGAAGACACAGAAAAAAGTCAAATCCATACTGATAGGTGAAGTCACCTGGGCTTCTGGGTCAGGTGGGGACTTGGGGAACTTTTCTGTCTAGCTAAAGGATTGTAAATGCACCAGTCAGTGCTCTGTGTCTAGCTAAAGGTTTGTAAACGTACCAATCGGCACGCTGTAAAAATGGACCAATCAGCACTCTGTAAAATGAACCAATCAGCACTCTGTAAAATGGACCACTCAGCTCTCTGTAAAATGGAAAAATCAGCAGGATGTGGGTGGGCCAAATAACAGAACAAAAGCCAGCCACCCCAGCAAGCAGTGGCAACCACTCGGGTCCCCTTCCACCTGTGGAAGCTTGTTCTTTTCTCTTTGCAATAAATCTTGCTGCTGCTCACTCTTTGGGTCCGCACTACCTTTATGAGCTGTAACACTCACTGTGAAGGTCTGCAGCTTCACTCCTGAAGCCAGCGAGACCACAAGCCCACCAGGAAGAACAAACAACTCTGGACGTGCCACCTTTAAGAGCTGTATCACTCACTGCAAAGGTCTGCGGCTTCACTCCTGAAGTCAGCAAGACCATGAACCCACCAGAAGGAATAAACTCTGGACACCTCTGAACATCTGAAGGAACAAACTCTGGACACACCATCTTTAAGAACTGTAACACTCACCATGAGAGTTCGCAGCTTCATTCTTTAAGTCAGTGAGACCAAGAACCCACTGGAAGGAACCAATTCCGGACACAGTACCAAATATTTTTAATTTTCAGTTTTTAGGAATGTGCCAAGAAAATTAAAAATATTTATTTTGTTTTCATGAAATATATATGCATTTTTTACTGGCAGTACAACCTATGATTAATGGTACAATTGTAGAAGGATATGAAGTTTTGCACAATAACATAATGAGTAGTTTGATATAGATGATTAATGAGAGATTTCTCCTCTCATGCTCTAAAGATAAATTTCATTAAAAGGAAATATTTGATGCATTATATATTTAGTTGTCTCATTTTCAGAAGTATGTGGCTATGTGCAAATCAGTCACATATTTCAGTGTCTGGCATTTTGTTGTAATCAACCTCTTAGTTTTTATTATCTCCTAGGTCTTAAAATGTCACATTGAATGGCAACAATGTCAAAAGCGTCTCTGTAACACCTATATTACAAAGCACAAAAAAGTAAAATTTCAGAACTAAAAGGCCAGTCTCTGCTTTCAACACATCACAGATGAATCCATGATTAGGAAATAAAGAATAAAGAGACTCCTGTAATTTGTCCAGTGTATTTTCTTCATCGGTGTAACCCATTCCTTCCGAAGTCATACATCAGATGCATGAGGAAAAAATTGTTACTAAATTGTCAGCAATCAGTGTTAGTCTAACTTTCAATATTTTATGGATAGATTCACTTTTATTCTTGCAGCTGGTGGTAGATGCCCCGTAAACCAAGGAGTCGAGGAAGAGAATGATGCATCCTGCTTACTAAAGCTATTAGTCTGAATATGCTTTTCTCTAATTCTCCAAAAAAAATCTAAAATTTAAGATAAAGATGGATAAGAAATTTCAGATATTAGTCTTTCATTCTATCTAAGAGGTTGCAAGACTTGAATTAAAAGGATCTTATCTGCAAGCTAAATACCACGTCAGAATATCAAATGGCTCAAATCTAATTTTTATCTTTTTATGAATGTGTGAAATATCTTACTGGGATTCCCACTAGTTAATTCAAGAAGACACTTCACCATACAGCTAAAGATTTAAATATTTTACTTTCATTATAGCACATACATAGGCCTGACAGGAAACTCTGTAAGCCTTGTAGTGTTCAGCAAACACTAGACATGCAAGACAAGTAATATTTTGCACAAGCTTGGGATTAGGGTTTAGCTAAGATGAACATGTGACTTCTGGTCTTATCTCAGACATGATTTGGTTCATTTACAAGAAAGAGAATGGAATAATGAAAGCTGAAGACCTGTAATCCCTCAAAGTGGAAAATATATATTGTATACACACACACACAAACACTTGCACACACATACAAATTAGCATTTGGGATTTTAGACTTTAATTTTATTTTTAATTTTGGAATGTTATTTATTGGTCGTTGTCAGCAATCACAATTAAAAAGGATGTTTAAATCATCTCATAAGCTGTTTCTACTCATTGAATTTGTGCAATTTAGAAAAACAGGCTCTCTTTCCCCCTAGGAAAATTGCTTGTCAGGAAGAATGCAGGCTGGGTTTCATTCTCCAGCTGCTTTTTTGAGCAAGTTTCTTTGTGCAGTGCACAGACTGAAAAACGGTATATGGCAACCTGGCCGTCACTAAGGTGGAAGCAAAGAGTAGACAAAGATCAAGAGAGAAAGGCTTTTGATATAAGAATTAGAGAATGAGACAAAAAAGTAATTTCACTCAATCACGAAGGGCTTATCTAATTAAACAGAGGCTGATTGAGTTCTAGATGAAAGGAAGAACAGTAATAACTAGATATTACACCAGTTAAAGTGCATTTACAGAATTGGAGTAGGCCTAGTAATCACTTCTTCTTTGTGGTTACTTTAAAAGCTGATGAAAGATTCTTGGGCAGTGTGATAGGAGGGCTTCATAAAATGCTATCTCAAGATGCTCTAGATCAAGCACTTAATTACCGTCTACTTGGATTTAGAAATTCAATGGAATATTTAAAAATATGTAGCTTCTGGTATTTCTTGTCACTCCCTAAAAACTTTCAAATCTGTTTCCCATAGTGGTTATTTTTTGCTTATTACCAACCAATTCTTTCATATAGTAACATTATTCTCTCTCTCCCAGGTGCATATTTATTTAACCCAAATTCCAGTCTAACATGTGCCCCTGGACAGCGCAAGTGGCACTGGAGATCCGAGAATCAACATAAGCACAGATATCACGAGGGACAAAAGGGCCTGTTAACATCCGACCACATGGAAGCAAACCCCAAAGCCAGTGCAAGTCTCTGGGTGTCTATACACCTACATATATACACACATCAATATTTTTCTGTAAGATTGCTTTCAAGGAAAGGAGTATGTCAAATATAACAGAAAACATTATAGAAATCTCATTGAAATGATAGTATAGTATATTTTGGAAATGTAAAACATGTTTTGTTTCTCAAGAAAATCCTATAATGTTTATTTGATTTATAAAATGGAGACTTCACTTGCCAGTTTAAGTGATGAGAATCCTCTTTGTATGTCAAAAACCCAGTAATCCATAGGAAGTTCCAACTTCCTTGGAAAGCAATAAATATAAATGACAGAGTTCTTCACAAAGTGTTGCCAGCATGGAGCCGCTTAGTTTCAACTCAGGCTAGAAAACAAATGAAGCACTTGCTGTTTTACACTTCTTCCTTGTTACTCAAAAAATACACTTGTGAATTACCGAGTATCTAACAAGGCTTAGGGAAAGAGATCTGTTAGCAGTGAATTACCTGTTACTGGTTTTTACCTATAGATAGTAGAAAATATTCTTGTTTTCTTTATGCATGAGTACTAATATCTCTTTAATTACTGTGTGATATAACTCAACAATGTCATTCCTACTGTTTTCACTATCACCAACAAATAAACTGATGAACTATATTAATCCAATCACCAGACATTTCTGTATAGATGAAGAATGTCATGATCATTGCACTTAGTGGTTCAATTATATGAGATAACTATGGAAGACTAAAATCAAAATAATATATTGACATACTCAAAATTATTATTTAATTAACATTTTAGAATTCCCAATCTAATTCTAATTTTCCTGACAACCTATAATCGACGTAAAATTAAGGCAAGAAGAGAAAAGCCCACAAGCTTTGAAAGAACAGACACTCTGGTCATAACTTGGTGACTCCTTTCATTGCATAAAGTAAAACAAATTAACTGCAAGAAGATAAATTATTGTTCCGATAATTTTATTATCAAAATCAGAAAAGCTTTTTGCATTTTAAATTTATCTTTGCCTTATTTCTTCTCTCATCCTATACCCTAAGCCTTTAGTAACATCTAGTAGCCTGCATTATGTTATTAGCTAAATGTAGCTGATGATTATTTCAGGAGCTCTGCACTTGAAGACTGAAAACTTCTGTTTTTCTCCCTTAGTAAATACCGGATCCACATTTTTTAAAAACCCACTCCAATTATATATTCCAAATTAACATGCCAATTATTTTTTATGAAATAGCTTAATAAGTCTGAAATTAAATGTATTTGCCAGTTGCTGATTATAATTTTATATGCCAAATGGCTAGGTATAGACTCTAGGCTTAAGGGAGATAGTTATTATGACTTCATGAATTAATAAAGTGAATTAAAGCAAATATCCATGCTATTATGGCACAAATAAAATTCTAAGATATGAGATAATATCTAGTACAAAGAGCAAAAGACTAAGAATTTAAAAACTTAGATCTAGACATTACGAAACAATTGAGTGACCTTGGGCAAGCTATTCGAGTACTCATAGGTCCCACATTCTTCAGGTAATTCCTAGGTGTAAGAGTTAGGCTAAAATCTATAATATGTCTACAAATTCCAAATTTTACTGATTTATGTATTATATGACAAGTATTTCCAAATCTGTTTCATTTAGGTAGAAGATTTAGTTCATAGCTTAATTGCATACTTTAAAAAAAACTATTTCATTATATGATGACTGAGTGGTGGTTATATAAAAGAAAAACGTTGGACCATATTAGATGTATAAGAGACATCTACCTCTTTTAATTCATTCACCTACTAAAGCTAGATAGACAATATCCAATGATCAATATACCTACGGTTAGTATGATGCGCATACTTATACAAGCAGGAATTCACATTCATTCTCCTAACCTGAGCTGACTTGAAATTAAAGAATTACATTGTTATATGCTATTTAGCATAATAATTTAATAATTTAGAAATTCATAATGTGAGTATATTTTGAACTCATGGAATCAGTATCCCAGCAAACTTAATTACTTGAAATATTTTTAGGAGTTCATAAAAAATAAAAAGTGTGGAGGAAAAACTCTTATAATAACGATCCATCATTTTTCTTGGGATAATGGCAGCATCAAGAAAAGTCCAGAAACCACTGACTCAACAATATGTATTATTCATGATTTTTTCCTGCATTCAATATTTTTATTAACTGCCTAATAACTTCAGTAGTTTATTGAGTTGCATGAACTTAACCTTTGTGGAAATTATATTATAGAGGAAAAGAAGAAAACATTATCAGGCAAATACTTAGATAAAACTGATAATTGCCATGAAAGAAAACATAAAAGTATTTGATTTACAGTAGAGATTTGTCCTAGTTCATCTGTGTTGTTATAGCTGAATACTTGAGACTGGCTAATTTATAAAGAATCTACATTTATTTCTCACACTTCTGAAGGCTTGGAGTTTGAGATCAAGGAACCAGCAGATTCAGTGTCTGGTGGGGGCCCGTCTCCACTTCTAAGATGGTGCCTTGTTGCTGCATCCTGGGGAGGACCAGAACTCTGTGCTCTCACACTGCAGAAGAGCAGGCCAAAACAGACCACACTCCCTCTTCAAGCCCTTTTATAATCATTAATCCATTAATGAGGGCAGTCTTGACCTAAACACCTCCTGCAAAGCTTCACCTCCCAACACTGTTGCATTGGGGATTATGTTTACAACACAAGAGTTTTATGGAAAACATTCACATGTTATCAGGATTTTAAAACAATGATGAGAAAATGATATTGAGGTGAGATATGAAGGATAAGCACAAGTTAACTTAAACCAGTAGTTACAGGGCAGGGAAAAAGAGGCTTAGGAAACAGCCTGTTCAAACCTACTTCCTGAAGCTGCAGGAAATATGGTAAACTTGAAGAAGGAAAGTACACCAATATTGCTGAAGAAATTAAAACGAGATTGTGACCAGAACAAAATAAGGCTTGAGGAGTAACTTGGAGCCTTATAAGCTGTGTGAGCAGTTTTGTCTTTAATTTCAAGAACAATAGAAAACCTTTGAAAAATGCTTGAAAAGGAGAATATTTCTGGAGAAAGTGATGCATTTACCTTTGGAATATGTTGTGTCTAATCTACATTTAGACTTCCAAGTAAAGATGTCAAACAGACAATTAGAAACTGTTCATTTAAATGTATTTTCTGTTTTCTTAAGACAAAACAGTTTTAGAAATGGAAAAGGTAAACTTCCAGAAAGTAGAATACAAATAAACTCATGTTACATGAAATAATAAAATACTGTATGGGTAAGAACTAATACTCATACTTTTTATTAAAACAATCCATAAATAAAGCAATCAGTGTTAATCCTAAGATAATATGTAAACTTATATTATCTTCAGGTGATCCTAAAAGGTTTGCCCTAAGGCTGAACTTTTTTCTTAAGGACATATTACCTACGTCTTAACAAATATTACCGTGCTTTAATGTAAACTAGAAATATTTCAGCCCTGTTTTATACTTAAGTATAAGTACTTTTTAAAGTGTAAGTACTTGATTTTTAATTTTCTTTTACATTTTAAAAATAAGAGCTATTCAACATAAGATGCATGGTACGCATAAAGAGTTAAATGACAATTTGACTTTCATCCTTTTTTTTTTCCAATAAAATGAAAAACTCCAACATCAAAGGATTGGAGCAAATATAACTAAAATGATAATTAGCAAATAAGTTAAAGAGAATTAATAATCCATGAGTAATTTGGGTCAGGAATTCTTAGCGTCATCTTTTTAAGAATTATACTGCTTATAACAGGTCCAAGAGTTTGCATGTTTGGAGAGATAACAAGATAGCAATTCACAGAAAAATAAAATAAATCTAGCTGATATTACAAATACAGCACCCATTTTAAAAAGTGACCTTTTCCCCATCACAGATTTTCAAGTAAAACCTCAAGAACTGAGGCTTCTCCAAGTATTTTACATCAAAGTGACCATGTAACTATAGACTACTATGAGTTGCCCATAGTTTAATGGATCATAGTTGTTGGTTTCCTTTTGGAAGAATTTCCTTACCTACAAGTGGCAAATGTGGTTACAGATGGTGTGAGACTAGGTTTCCAAATGTAATCAGGAGCCAACTGAAACATAAATAATACTTATAAAATGATATTGGGGTTCTCTTTTTTTTTTTTTTTGAGACAGAGTCTCACTCTGTTGCCCAGGCTGGAGTGCAGTGGCACGATCTCTGCTCACTGCACACTCCACCTCCTGGGTTCATGCCATTCTCCCGCCTCAGCCTCCTGAGTAGCTGAGACTACAGGCCCCTGCCACCATGCCTGGCTAATTTTGTTTTTGTATTTTTAGTAGAGACAGGGTTTCACCATGTTAGCCAGGATGGTCTCAATCTCCTGACCTACTGATCCGCCCACCTCGGCCTTCCAAAGTGCTGGGATTACAAGCATGAGTCACCGTACCTGGCCTGTGGTTCTTTTCTTTATGGGTCTTTCTATCAAGGATTCCCTAAATAATTATACATTGAGATTTGTCTTCCTTTGGTGAAGACAACGTCTATGTTCCAACACATACACAAATACACTCAACAGTTTCTCAGTGTTCTGTAGATAAATCTAAGAAAGGACATTCTGATGAGGGGAGAATACAGAACAGGCTTGAGAGAAGCATGGGCTGTCAAAGGCCCTTAGACTACTTTGCTATTAAGCTCATGAGAGACAGAGAATCTATGAACACAGTTTGCTGCTCAGGATCCCACAAGAATAAACAAGTCACCTTTGTTCCTGTTCTACTGCTACACAGAATCCATCACTAACTTTAACTTCCTAACTTCCTCCCATTCCCAAAAAGGGTTAGAAATTTTAGAAACATCTGGAGACATAGTACCCTTGGCATTGACATCAGCACTTTCATTCTATGTGGTAGCAACATTAAAACTACTTCGAGTGAAATTTCATGAAACAGTGGCTTGGACAAGTAGGGTCACACAGCAGAAACGAAGCTGACAGTTTTCACACATAAGGAATCTTCAGGCACTCCCCAAAATAAACGAGGATAGTTTTATGTTTGGAGGGCAGAGGTACTGAGGCTCTTTCTATATGGAGGTAGAGGTCATTCACCCAGTAAACATTTGGATTACAAGTAATTATTCTCAGAAAAGTATCAAATAGCCATAACACCTCAGGCTTTACCAGCCCTCTCAGATAAATGTGACCACCATCACAAAATAGCAACCCCAGTACGTTAGCTACATTCAGTCCTTTCCAGGATATTTTTGTTTTGTTTTGTTTTCCCATATTACTCATATGAGCCACACAGGGAGGATTCTTTCTCTTTCTGTTGTCTTGGCTTGGGTTAGCCAGGGTTCTCCAGAGAAACAGAACCATTAGGATGGAGATATAGCTATCTATCTTTATCTATCTATCTATCTATCTATCTATCTATCATCTATCTATCATGTATCTCTTTATCTATCTATCTATCATCTATCTATCATGTATCTATCATCTATCTATCTGGAATTGGCTCACATGATTGTGGAGGCTGAGAAGTGCTGAGGTCTGCTGTTTGTAAGGCAGAGACTCAGGAAAACCAGTGGTGTGGTTCTAATTCATGGCTGAAGGCCTACACACTAGGAAGACTGATGATGTGAGTTCTAGTCCAAGAGAACCAGAATTAGATGTGAGAACCGGAAGGCCAATGGTATAATTCCAGCCTAAAGGCATGAGAAGACTGACGTCCCAGCTTAAACAATCAGACAGAGAGTAAGAATTATCTGTTTCTCCACCTTCTCATTCTATTCAGGCCTTCAACAGATTACATGATGTCTACTCACATTGGGGAGAGCGATCTGCTTTACCTAGTCTACCAATTCAAATGCTAATCTCTTTTAGAAATACCCAGAGAAATAATGTTTAATCAGTTATCAGGGCACACCTGGAGCCAGTCAGGTTGACACCTAAGATAAACCATCACATGGCTATTTTCCATTTAACCACTTCCTCCCATTTTTCTGTCCCAATTGTGCATTGGGAGAGTGACAACGCAAATTGTATTCTCTCGGCTCTTTTGCCAATTGGCTTCCTGATGGACTTAGCAAACAGAGAGTCATCTGTAGGAGATTTGAATGCAAAAGGAAAGAAGACCCTGGGCAGTTCTTCTCTGCTCCAGCCCTGAATTTTTGACAGTAGCTTCCATCCTTCAGGACAACAGCTCCCACCAGGCAGCCTGTCCTTCTTGACTCACTTTCTGAGCTCTGGAAATCCTATTTCCTCTACTTGTTCTCTCAATTCTAGGAATGTTAATATTTTAACATCCTTGTTTACTCTTGCCCATGCTTCTGTAAATAGTTCCTTCCATAAAGTCTCCTCACTTGAACCTTCTGAAGTTAATCCCATTTGTTCCAAAAACAAGGATATTGTCAAACCAATTTTTTTCCTCACAATCATTGACGACTAAGGTGCCACCATAGACTTTCCCCACCTCTGCTTCTCAATGATGCTACACAAAAGTTAGAACTCTATTCAGGCTCTTGCGTTTTGGCCACTACAGCAGCTGCCATTACCTAAGATGGCAGCTGGGGTGAATGTTGCGGAAACAGGAACATACCTGCTATCCCTGATTCTGGATATTTTTAATAGTTTGCTGCTCTTTTGAAGAGACTCTGGGCATTTTCTTTTGGTGGTATGCTTAATTGAACAACAGAGAAAGGAATGAGCTGGGGAGAAGAAATGATTTCAATAGTGTTGCTTGGGTAGAGAAGTATTACAGCTTTTCTATTCCTACTGATGTTGCATTATTCCTGATGTTGGGCCATCAAGAAGAGTTTGGCAGCAAGTTAAACATAAAATAGTGTGTTTTAAAAAATACAATTAATTCTGGAGGAGGAAAATATAATACTATGACTTTTAGTAATCCTCTTAAGGAGAGAAGGCAAAAAGCAATGTCTCTCTTTTTACACAAAATTTTGAACAAACAACCATGCTGTACAAGGGACAGAAAATTGGTTGCAAGATGTAGCCTACTCAGATGATAATGCGCTTTATTAAGATACTGTTCTCTAAAAGGTACTAAAATAAATCAGTTTTATGAACATAAACAGTAGAGGCTGGGCGCGGTGGCTCACGCCTGTAATCCTAGCACTTTGGGAAGCGAAGCAGTCAGGCTGCCTGAGCTCAGGAGTTCGAGACCAGCCTGGGCAACACAGTGAAACCCTGTTTCTACTAAAAATACAAAAAATTAGCTGGGCGTGGTGGCACGCGTGCCTGTAGTCCCAGCTACTCAGGAGGCTGAGGCAGGAGAATTGCTTGAACCCAGGAGGCAGAGGTTGCAGGCAGCCGAGATTGTGCCACTGCACTCCAGCCTGGGTGACAGAATGAGACTCCGTCTCCAAAAAAAAAAAAAAAACTTAACTGAAAACGCTATCTATGCATATATTTATTTATCCATAGCAGGTCTCGAGGACTTTCTTTTATTTGAGGCATGAAAACAATTTTAACAGGGATAGGTGGTGTTGAGAGTGATTAAACGAACACTATGTGATAAAAACTCTGCATATTTACACAAGAAAAAACAAGTAATGCCAATTCTGAGGTGTCAAAATGCATAAAATCTTTTTGAAAAGCCTTCCCAAGCCCCACAAGACCAACTTAAATATCCCTCCTGTGTGTTATCATTACACCATGGCAGTACTTGACACTTCCGCTCATTACCTGATCACCTGCAAACTTTCTCCACCGTTACAGCATTCTACACCAAGCACCTATTGCATGATCTAAAGGACATGAAGAACAAATTAAATATTTTTTTAAGTAATAAAGAGATGATACAAGTATGATTTTTTTTCAATCTTTTCTTGCTAGGGAATTGAAGAAACTGCCTAGCTAACAAAAATGCCTCAATTCTGGACTCAGTAATTTCTTCCTCAACAGTGTTTGCATGTTAACTATTGCTTACAGGATAAAAGCTAAAGCCTTGACATATAACATCCTTCCCAATTGGATGCCACCTCATCGGTACTTTGTAGCATACACGCAATACTTCAGCCATACTTAATTTTAATAGGGTTTCTTTATACTTCCTTGCATTGCAAAATGTAATTCCTCTATATAAGATTTGCTACCCCTTCATTTTTATCAAATTTCTACTGACCTATCTAGGTCCTGCTCTAATATTCTTTTTGGTGAATTTCACACCCAAGAGAGATATAGCTTATTTCCCCTTAGAGCTTTATGTTTCAATTGGCAAGATGGCTCTCAGAGAACTTGGGCCTAGCCAACTCTCTAAAAGGAAATCTGTTTTGTAGTCACTGTTCCTCAAACTTCTGCTATTCCCAAGATGCTGATTAGCTAGATATCTCATTTCTATTCCTTGGGATGCTGCCATTTCATTCTGACTGTATTTAGAGTACACATTACCCCCACAGTATAAGGAAGGGAAGGGGAGGGAAGGGGAGGGGAGAGAAGGGAGGTGGGGAGAGCAGAAGCGGGAGAAGAGAGGAGAAGGGAAAGAGAAAGTGATCACCTATTATTCTTATCTCTATTTGTAGACACATGCAAACTTTTAAGTGTTTTACTTTCCAAAATTATCTTATTAATTTTTCACATAAGCTAGTAGTGATTAAAGGCACACTCAGAAATCTGGAGATAGCCAAAATAAACGATCAAGTGCACAGCTTTTCATTCTGAGAATGATTTATTTAGCTAAAACTAGATCTGGAAAATGGGAAGATTTTTTGCACTGTCTATGAGCACATCTTTGCAGGAAAATTGCTCATGGCTTCAGCCAATGAACTTCTTAAAAGATAAAACATCCATTGTAGAGAACAAATTAAAGCTCACTCTGTTTTCTATAAAAAGTATATTTATTTCTCTTTATTAGGTCATATAAGATGCTAACATGTAACAACGACATTATTTGTTACTTGATATCTAATTGTAGTCTTTGCCAAAATGTTTTCCATTTCATTATGGGGGGCTTTTCACATTTTTCAGGAATCTATGTACTCACTAGAATATTATTAGAAACACATTTCTTTTTCTGACACATTCATGCATGAGGTTACCAAGAATAGAGAACAAGAGCGGATAAAAATTTGCAATAAGACCGGTCATTGAATCCACTGAACTGAAAGCCGAGAAAAAAATTAATAAAAGAAAAAAGATAGACTAATTGGAAACAAATTCAAACATGGAAAATATTTTCCTAATTTAAAACTAAAAAAACCTCTTCCTTCACTAACCTATTTTTCAGTGCAGTCCATTATGTCTTAAACTGTATAGAAATTAGTACTGATTGACTTATTGAGTCTATCAAAAGAACCTGTTTGCGTTTACTATCAAAGTTACATCCAAAGACCAAATAATCTGATACTTCTCTACTCCATATTGGAGCCATGTGAAAGGTACTGAAAGAGCATCTTCCTTCCCAGAGGGTCATGCTTTTTATTGGATAACATTATTAACAGATTTCCTTTATAAAATGCCATCAGATCTCAAGTATTATATAAATAATACAATCTAAAATATTATATAAACACATAAGGGGATTCTAAATTATATGCCACTTCAGGAATACAAACATGGATAACTTAAAGGAGGTAAAAATTCCTTACCAAATTATTCACTGAGTAGTATACTTAAAGAAACTCAAATATTTGAGGAGGAGGATGGGGTTAATTTTATGGATATTTCATATTTATACAGAGTCAGTTAGAACATATTTTTCAAAATACTGAAATCACTTCATTAACTTATGCAACTTCCTTTTCAGGTGTTACTGAAAGAGATGATGGAGAGAGAGAGAGATGATAGATAGGTGATAGACAGATGAGAATGTAGACAGCTAAGGAGGGTCACAGAGTAGTCAACTGATTTACACAGCTGCTGAGAGGGGCGAGTCCACAAACTGGAAAACATCATTGATCCATAGAATCTATGGCTTGGTAAAGTACCTAAAATGCTCTCCTCTATTTTCAGCATCTCCCTAGAGTTCATACTGCTTTATGAGCAATAAAAATAACCAAATATAACATATTCATATCTGTATATTTCTAATTTAAAGTGACATCTTTTGATAGAAACTCCATAGAAAAGTAATAGTCACATAAGTCACTCTCGTATATGTCTATTTTGTTCCCTTGTTAAGAGCCAACTTTATCATTACTTGTTTGGAAAGCAGATTTTTCTTTAAAGGAAAATCTTAGTATTTTCTCCTCTATATTTCTTTGTTTTAAACCAAGGAAGTTGGATTAAGTAATCTTATGGTATCTTTTGTTTCTAAGATTCTCTGAATCCTACACTCACTTGGACCAGGGAAGGTAAGGAAGTGAGGAAATGGATCTGAGATGAGTAAAGAAGGAAATAGCTATTGATCTGGGCCTTGAATCATGGGCAGATTTTTGACAGCTGAAGTTAAAAATCACTCCCATTATAAGTGCAAAGGACAGCAGACGTAAATGGCATGGAAGTGGAATAGTAAGTAGACTTATAAAGAAGAATCATCCCAGTTAGGGCGGAGCCTTGGAAGGTCTCTCAATCTCTCAATCTCTCTCTCTCTCCCCCCTCTCCCCCTCTCCCTCTCCTCTCTCTCTGTCTCTGTGTGTGTGTGTGTGTGTGTGTGTTTGTGTGTATGTGTGTGTGTGATCTCTCTCTGTTTCAACAAGCACTCTAAATGAGTCTGGTATAGATGATCTATACAAATGACACAGAGTGATAATGAGAAGGATACAGAGGTGGTGGGAAGCTGAATAGTTTAATAAACAATTCAACGCATTAGAGGAGCTCAGTAACTTATGACAGCATTAAGCTCAACTCCTCTGAGAATCTCCTTTTCCCCCCTATTTCTTTTTCATGATTTAAGCATTGGCTTATTATTTTAGCCTTGTTATTCTAAGTGGTTTATTATTCTTGATGAATAGAGAATTATTCTAATGGTGCTTATTATTCTATTCATTACAACTTCAGGCTGATTAGGAGTGAATAGCTGCTAAGGAGCCCTTCCAATAGCAAAATTAGATTTCTATAATTTTATGGTGCTTATTTTTCAGTATCAGTAATTGTTCTGGAATTTTCCATCACTTAACAATCCCTTTCTCTGCTTCAGACTACAGAGATATAGTCCAGTCATTACAAAATAAAGACATCTCTTTGTGGAGTAAAAAGAATCTTATTTTCAAATGACTCTATATTTAACATGATGTTTCACTTTCTAAAAGTATCTCACAACCCTGTTTCATTTATAATAAATAGAGTATGGCAAAGATGATGCAATGATACTCCCATGGTTACTTTATGATATGGCTATACAAGTCTTTGCCTTGCTAGGATGAACTAGAGAGACTCCATATTTTAGCTCATACTCACAAGATTCCAGACACTTTATGTCTTCCCTTCTTGCTTGCCTGCCTGCCCTATGGACTTCAGACTTGCTTAGCCAGTCCTTTAATACACTGTAATTTGTACATAAAGTATGCATATACATACACGTGCACATGTGTGTGTGAGAAAGAGCGTGAACTACTGCTTCTCTGGCAGAGCCTTAATGCCATCTTCATCCCCAATGTTATTATTATTCTGTTATAGTATTTGCATTCTGTTCTATAACAATAACTGTCTTCCTAGTTTCTCCATATGTTAACTCAAAGATTGAAAGCACTGCTCTTACATGTTATCTTTTGTGGAATTCAGTACTGGGATTGAACATATGAGATAGAGGATAATATTTTATGTTGTTAGAGTAACTCACTGCAATGCCATTAGAATGGAGCAGCTCTAACATCCTGAGTTTCTAGATAAGCTAAGCAAAACTCAACTCACTGTGGATGGTCATAGCCTAGGAAAATAAAACTCAAGCTTAAGTAATCAGAAACTGCCAAGTAAATTCTAACTGGAGATTTTACCAATTAAAATCCATGAATTAACCTCTTATCTCACTAGGGACTTTCCACTTTAACCAATCAAATATATTTTTGTCTTGCTTCCTCACACACTTTTAAGAGTTTTTCCCTTGTACCCTTTCGGTGGAGCTCAAACCATTTGTGATTTGGAGCTGCCTGATTCAGGAATCATTGTCTGTTCAATTACACCCTAAAATTTTAATGCACCTAGGTTTATTTTTTAACAATGGTCATTAAGTATTTGCTGTTCAAAGGTACCATTACTAAAAATCGGAACAGATAGGAAGGGCAACATATGGGAACTGCTATTTAAATTATCCTTTTAATTTATCTATTATTATCAAGGAAAAGTGTTCCACATCACTGATCACGGTCATAACTGATTTTCTGATTTTCAGATCTCAAGTTTGTTCATTTACTTTTAATCATACTACAAAAAAAGTACTTGCTTTATTCCACCCCTCATTGTATTCAGCCTTCTTACTAATAACAAACAGGTTTTACTATTTTTTTAATCACACTATTCGTTTTTTCTTAGGACATTCTCATGGGGTCTTCATTACATAATTTGGACTAATTTTATTGTAGCCTGTTGCATGCCTGTCATCTCATTGCCAATCTGAATTATTCTTTATTTTAAAAAAATGTAGTTTAAGTTCTTGGATACATGTGCAGAACGCGCAGGTTTGTTATATAGGTATACAACTGCCATGGTGGTTTGCTGCACTTACTGACCCATCCTCAGAGTTCCCTCCCCTCATTCCCCACCCCCCAACAGGCCTGGTGTGTGTTGTTCCTCTCCCTGTGTCCATGTGTTCTCATTGTTCAACACCCACTGATGAGTGAGAACGTGGGGTGTTGGGTTTTCTGTTCCTGTGTTAGTTTGCTGAGGATGACAGCTTCCAGCTTCATCCATGTCCTTGAAAAGGACATGATCTCATTCCTTTTTATGGCTGCATAGTGTTCCATGTGTATATGTACCACATTTTCTTTATCCAGTCTATCATTGATGGGCATTTGGGTTGGTTCCATTACTTTGCTATTGTAAATAGTGCTGCAACAAACATACGTGTGCATGTGTCTTTATAGTAGAATGATTTATATTCCTTTGGGTATGTACCCAGAAATGGGATTGCTGGGTCAAATGGTATATCTGGTTTTAGATCCTTGAGGAGTCACCACACTGTCTTCCACAATGGTTAAACCAATTTACACTCCCATCAACAGTGTAAAAGCATTCCTACTCTGCTTATTGGCATTTTAATAATAGCCATTCTGACTGGCCTGAGATGGTATCTCATCGTGGTTTTGATTTGCATGTCTCTAATGATCAGTGATGTTGACCTTTATTTCATGTTTGTTGGCTGCATAATTGCCTTCTTTTTAGACGTGTCTGTTCATATCCTTTGCCCACTTTTTGATGGGGTTTTTTCTTGTAAATTAGTGTAAGTTCCTTGTAAATTCTAGATATTAGACCTTTGTCAGATAGGTAGATTACAAAAATATTCTCCCATTCTGTAGGTTGCCTGTTCACTCTGATGCTAGTTTCTTTTGCTGTGCAGAAGCTCTTTAGTTTGATTAGATCCCATTTGTCAATTTTACCTTTTGTTGCAATTGCTTTTGGCATTTTCCTCATGAAGACTTTGCCTATGCCTATGTCCTAAATGGTATTGCCTAGGTTTTCTTCTAGGGTTTTTATGATTTTGGATTTTACATTTAAGTCTTTAATCCATCTTGAGTTACTTTTTGTATAAAGTGCAAGGAAGGGGTCCAGTTTCAGTTTTCTGCATATGGCTAGCCAGTTTTCCCAGCACCACTTATTGAATAGGAGATCATTTTTCCATTGCTTGTTTTTATTAGGTTTGTTGAAGATCAGATGGTTGTAGATGTGTGGTGTTACTTCAGAGGTCTCCTTTCTGTTCTATTGGTCTATATGTCTGTTTTGGTACCAGTACCACGCTGTTTTGGTTACTGCTGAATTATTCTTAAACTGCTACCTTACTCTTTGCTGGAGTCCTTTTTGTTGTTTTGTTGAACTACAAACAGTAATTTTCTTTTTTTTTGGAAAAAGACTGTGTATACTAGACTTTTTTGAATTAGTGTGTGTGTAAACAAATCTGTCTTTATATTTGAAATTTGGAACATCTATTAGCCACTTGACCAAGTATAATAAAATTTTATGTTTAAATAATTTTGACTCATAATATTAAATAGCTTATTTCAAATTCTTCTAGCATTCTTCACCATTCAATTTTAGGATGTCATTCTCACCTTTGTTCCTTTGAAGACAATTGAGTCTTTCTTTTTAGAAGTTTGCATACACACTAAAAATAACTGAGGGTCCCAGTTGCTCCACATCCTCACCTCAGCTTAGCATTGTCATTCTAAGAAGAATGTGTAGTCTTTGTGGTGGGTGGCTATTAATGTTTCATTTTGGTTTATATTTACATTTACCTAAGGACTTTGAGCATCTTTTTCTGTGTGTCCTTGGTGTCTTTGCCATGCATATGTATTCTTCAGTGAAATATCTATTCAGATATTTTATCCTTTTCAAAATCAGGTTCGTTTTTGGGTTCTTGTTAATAAGTTGTAAGTATGGAAACTGCATCCTGGACACTGTATGGAATATACTCTACAGTTGCATAAGCTTGGATACCTCTCAAACTCAACAGGTCCACAATTGAACTCAGTTATCTTTTTTTCTCCATCATACCTGTTCATCTTTCAGTTATTCCCATCTTAGTAAATTACCCAATCAACTACAGCTGCTGAAAGAGGCTTGGTTTCTAGCATTTTCTCTTACCCAACATCCAATTCACCCTTCAATCTTTTCAGAAAAAATTCAATTTTTATCATCAATGAATCCAATCTAGTTCATGCCAAAATCATTTGTTGGTTACAATACTGTAATTGCCTTCAACCCGGTATCTCTTGTTTCAATAGTGCCTTCCTACAGAAACCAGAGTATTTTTAAAGACACATAAATTCCTTGCTGTAACCTCTTTTCAAAGATATCTCTCTTAAATTACACTAAATTCCAAAATCAACCATCATCTAAGTAATCACTCCCAAAATTGTACATATACCCATGCTAATTCACACTTTAGGATGCATGAAAATCTGGAAAGTTTGGTAAAGCACGGATTTCCAGAACCACCCCTACGGATTCTAATTTCGTAGTTCTGGAGGGGGGAATACAACAAGCTCTCCTTAATGCTGGTACTGATATCCATGGATCATACGTCCAAATCTACATGATCTTTCTCTTTCCACAATCTCCAGCCCCGTATTCATCTGTCACATGAGCCTTTTTTTCTATCTTTTGGATGTGGCAACCTTGCAATCTGAGGAAACTTTTCTCTCCTTTCATTCTCTCCCTAGATTCTCTCCACACGTCCCAGGCTGCCTCTTTATCATTATTCAAGTTATATTCATAGGTCATCTCCTTGAAAATCTCACATCCTTAGAATCCATTCCTTAATCGAGTAACTGATTACTTAATAATTCTATAATTATTTTCTTACTAGCATTTATCACCATTTGAAATTATCTTATTTGGTCATTTATGTTTTCATTTGCTTCTTGACCACCTCACCCCTAGAAAATAAATGCCATTAAGAAAAGGACAGTGCCTTAATCAACCTGTATTCTGCATACATACTTTTGAATACTCTCAAACATTTTTTGGAGAATGGAATTTTAGGATGTCTGAAGAATAGTGGCAGGAGAGAATTTTAATGAGGTAGGCAGAGATTAGTTCATTTAGGGCTTTGGGTAAAATGCTCACACTCATCTAATAAAGCATAACAAAAAGATATGCCACGTAAGGACCTATTTCTAGTTTTCCCCCTGGATTTTTGCTGTCTCTCTCATTTGGTGATTTTGCTCATCTGTACATTTAGCAAACTGTACAAGCTTGATAAGCATTAACTATTTGGAAAGGATCCAGAAGCACTAATGAAGACAAAATGGTGAAGAAATATATTCTAGTATTTCTATAATGAGTGCACGTGACAAATTTCTTTGTGATAGCTCCTGTCATAAACACAGGACAGTTATGTAGATTATAACCATAGGCTAGTCACCTATGCTTCTCTATAACTGAGCACTTCTTTATCCTAGAATTGCAGGCTTAAAATATTTTCCTTGATCTTGTGAAAGTTCAATCATTTTGGATTAGGATAACACTATGAAGCAAATTGGAATATCAAATGGTCATCAAATCCCTACTAGTGGAATGGTCAAAGAAATTTCAAACATCAGATATCACTGAATTTAATACTATATACGGTCATAGATTTTCCCTCTATTAACATCACTACACCTCTCCTATTTAAAGTAACAGCTAACAAAATTATACTTATAAAATTTTGAGACCTAATATTGAAACTTCAAAGATGAGTGAGTTGTTTCTTGTTTTTTTCAATTTTTTAAAAACCAAACATATGAGTCATAATTATTTTAAATCAACTTAAAATTGGTTGCAAGTGTGAACAGAAAACTTAACTAGATATTAACTTTTAAATTTTGAATTAATTTGACTGCATTATTTTCGACGTGATTTTCATAGTTCCAAATGTTAATGAAAAATGTTTTATACATTCATGACTTAATGACTGCTATCATTTCCAAATATAACAAATGTAGACTATCAGTAAATATCATACAGCAATGATCAAAATCAATAATTGGGTTACTGTTTTTTAGAGAAAAAAAGGTGTGCATTAGCTCAAAACAAACCTAACACTGCCATGGAAATGTGTTTTTCTCTGTTAAAACTTCAAGAAAGCATTCCACCAGTAACCGCCCCCCTCCCAGTCATGTAAAATGAAAAAAAGAAGAAACATGAATAAATTTACAACTTTATATCTCAGATAAATAAAGTATGGTATATAGTCAAAGACACAGGACATGAGATTATTCTCTCCATTGTTCTTATATTCATGCTAGTTATCTGAAAATTTGATACTTATATTTTATTTGCCCCATTCTGCAATACTCAATAGGCTATTAAAAATGTTTGATCTGATCCACTAATAACAAACTTCAATAAGGTTGTATTTCAAAATACGAGTATATATGAAAGTGAGGGCAATGTCAAGTTTCCTGAACTAAACTTTATGTCAATACAAATAAAATGCAATTGCATTCTCGGATTTCACCCTATCAAATCAGCAAACAAATAGGACTATATATATTCAATATCTGACTTCAATCTTGAAGAGATGAAAACGTTTCTACTCATTTTAAAATGCCAGCTTTCTGTGATTTCTCAAGAGACCAAATTATAAATTGCAGACTAAGTATATTAAAGCTTTCAAAACGTAATAAACAGAAAGCTTTGATGATGTTTCTGGCCTCTTAGGATGCATTATGGCTATCTTAAGTCATTGTTAGTAGAATAATATGCCCATACTCCTCTAATCAAAATTTATGAAAGTTTTACTTTCCCCCATAGACTTTCAGATCACAATGGAAAGCTCATCCCATGGAATTATTCAGCCTCTTTGGTCTGGAAACCTGAACACACATCTACACAATTTTTTCACTATTGAGAGGACATGCTGGTTTTAAAGTCTGTCTCCTATTTTCAACAATCCAAACTTCATTTCTATGGAAACAGGACGCTATAGCCTGCAGGTAATGTTAACCCAGCCTCTAATGCTAGTGCTGGTAGCTGACTTCCATTTCTTTTCCTAGTGAAAATAGATGTCAAAATGGTTAGGACCAAGGAAAGGTCTTGCAATGCTTCTTATAAAAAACTTATTTCAGTTGATCCAATTTCTTAGAAACAAGATGCTAAAGGCAACCGGATATTGAGAATGAAACTACCAGCCCATTTTAACTCCAAAGTGTCAGGCAAGTCTACGAATAAACTGTTACATAAAGCAAAAGAACACTGAATTTTGGGATTCTTGAAATATTGAGGCATTACACATAGAAAAAAACTACTATTTAAAACATTAAATTTTTTATTTCATTTTTAAAAATTTATTTTAAAACCACATTTTAGGTACTTACAACAGAAAGAGACTTACATATTATCTTCTAATACTTTAATCATAAAATTATACAAATAGCCTGGTACATGTAACGCAATGTGGTTTCACAGAGTACATCAAAGATAATCTAATCATTGTTCCTATACATTAGCACTAGAGGGGATCCTTTCTCTTATGTGTTAACATCTGTTTTTCAAAATAGTGCCTTGTGGCATTAGTTATTGGTACTAAGAGATCAAATTAAATAACCTGGGTTGGAACACATCAAAATATGAGTACCCTATAGCTATAAAATGTCTAATACTTAAGTTTAAAACAAATAACATTAACATCATTGAAGTATCTGCTAAAGTGCAATCCCTTTAGAAAGGAGACCCATGTTCATCATATCTAAACTAGGAGCTCACTAGTCACTTTCCCCTGCTCCTATTGGTATACTAATTATATATATATGGTGTGGTGGTGTGTGTGGGTGTATAATTAGTATGTATATGTTAAATGTACATATAAACATATATGTATTTTTAACAAAAAGGGGACCACTCTAGATTAGAAGAGACTTGAGTGGCTAATTAGATATGGGCTTAGACAAAGCATCTATTAAAATGCTAAGATAAAAATTTATTTTCAAGGAAAGTTGGAAATCATTAGTTGAAAAAGGCAGGTTACAAAACAAAGAATATGATCTCCTTTTGGTAAAAAGAATTTGTATATAGATATATGTGTGCATATTTATATATACATAATATATAAACAGAAGGGAATATGTACAATAAGATATTCAGAATGGAAATCATCTTGGGTAATGTAATCTTAATGCTTTACTATTTGGTGAAAACATTATTATTTTCAAATAATAATGTAACAATGTAACATTATTACAATGTAATAATCTAATATTGTAAAATAATAGTCTAACAATTTTGGTCCGGTTCAGGCCAAAAATTGTATCTATGATCTTTCAGGACTGACCATCAGCAATTATAAGGTTTTGCCTGGCAAGTTTCAGTAGGGAAAGTGAACCTCACCACACCAAAATTGGTGTGCAAAGCCGGTGCCTTACAGTTTTCTGGAGGGAGTTACAGTTCAGGACTCAGCAATCCACTCCCAGTCCAACCATGCTCTTACATATCTGCATTCCTAGCCCGACCACTTCCATTCAAAGTCCTTTGTATTAAAGACTCAACTGAGATACTTCCCAGGTGTCCTCACCAAGGGCTCCCTGGTGAGAATCTCAGCTGAGGCACTTTTCTCTACTTTAACTCAGTTCCTTTCCACTCTCAGCCCTTTCCTTTCTTCTCTGGTTCCAAGAGTCCTTAAAGAGGCAGAAGTCTTTGGTTTCATTTCATTATTCAAGATAGCTTAAAGAAAAAACAATCAAACTTTCAAGAAACATTGGACACACTTATAGACATGCAAAATGCTCTGGAAAGTCTCAGCAATATAACAGAACAAGTAGAAGAAAGAAATTCAGAGCTCGAAGACTAGGTCTTCAAATTAACCCAATCCAACAAAGACAAAGAAAAAAGAATAAGAAAATATGAACAAAGCCTGCAAGAAGTCTGGGATTATGTTAAATGACCAAACCTAAGAATAATCAGTGTTCCTGAGGAATAAGACAATTCTAAAAGCTTGGAAAACATATCTGGGGGAATAATTGAAGAAAATTTCCTTGGCCTTGCTAGAGACCTAGACATCCAAGTACAAGAAGGACAAAGAACACCTAGAAATTTCAGCATAAAAAGATCATCACTTAGGCACATTGTCATCAGGTTATCCAAAGTTAAGTTGAAGGAAAGAATCTTAAGAACTATGAGACAGAAGCACCAGGTAACCTATAAAGGAAAACCTATCAGATTAACAGCAGATTTCTTAGCAGAAACCCTACAAGCTAGAAGGAATTGGAGCCCTATCTTCAGCCTCCTCAAACAAAACAATAATCAGTGAAGAATTTTGTATCAAGCAAAACTAAGCATCATAAATGAAGGGAAGATACTGTCTTTTTCAGACAAACAAATGCTGAGAGAATTCACCACTACCAAGCCACGAATACAAGAACTGCTAAAAGGAGCTTTAAATCTTGAAACCAATCCTTGAAACACATCGAAATAGAACCTCTTTAAAGCATAAATCACACAGGACCTATAAAACAAAAACGCAAGTTAAAAAGCAAAAACAAAAAAACAAAAATCCCAAGTACACAGGCAACAAATAGCACGATTAATGCAACAGTACCTCCTATCTCAATACTAACATTGAATGTAAACGGCCTAAATGCTCTACTTAAAGGATAAGAACCACAGAATGGATAAGAACTCACCAACCAACTATCTGTTGCCTTCAGGAGACTCACCTAACACATAAGGACTCACATAAACTTAAAGTAAAAGGGAGGAAAAAGGCATTTCATGCAAATGGACACCAAAAGCGAGCAAGGGTAGCTATTCTTATACCAGACAAAACAAACTTTAAGCAACAGCAGTTAAAAGAGACAGAGAGGGACATTATACAATATGGTAAAAGGCCTTGTGCAACAGGAAAATATCACAATCTTAAACATATATGCACCTAACACAGGAGCTCCCAAATTTACTAAAATATTACTAATAGACCTAAGAAATGAGATAGACAGCAACACAGTAATAGTGGGGGACTTCAATACTCCACTGGCAGCACCAGACAGGTCATCAAGACAGAAAGTCAGCAAAGAAACAATGGATTTAAGATATACTTTGGAACAAATGGACTTAACAGATATACACAGAACATTTCACCCAACAACTGCAGAACACACATTCTATTCAACAGTACATAGAATGTTCTCCAAGATATACCATATGATAGGCCCTAAAACAAGCCTCAATAAATTTAAGAAGATTGAAATTATATCAAGCACTCTCTCAGATTACAGGGGAATAAAACAAAATCAACTCCAAAAGAGACCTTCAAAACCATGCAAAAACATGGAAATTAAATAACCTGTTCCTAAATGAGAACTGGGTCAAAAACGAAATCAAGTTGGAAATTTAAATATTCTTCAAACTGAATGATAATAATGGCACAACCTATCAAAACCTCTGGGATACAGCAAAGCTGGTGCTAAGAGGAAAGTTCATAGCTCTAAAGACCTACATCAAAAAGACTAAAAGAGCACAAACTGACATTCTAAGATCACATCTCATGGCACTAGAGAAACGAGAACAAACCAAACCCAAACCCAGCAGAAGAAATGAAATAACCAAGATCAGAGCAGAACTAAATGAAATTAAAACAAAACAACAACAACAAAAAAAACCACAAAAGATAAGTGAAACAAAAATCTGTTTCTTTGAAAAGATAAATAAAATTGATAGACCATTAGCAAGATTAACCAAGAAGAAAGAAAATCCAAATAACCTCATTAGAAACAAAACAGATATTACAATTGACACTACTGAAATACAAAATATCATTCAAGGCTACTATGAACACCTTTACACCTGTAAACTACAAGACCTAGAAGAGACGGATAAATTCCAATGAAAATACAACCCTCCTAGCTTAAGTCAGGAAGAATTAGATATCCTGAAAGACCAATAACAAGCAGCGAGATTGAAATGGTAATTAAAAAAATTATCAACCAAAAACAGTTCAAGACCAGACAGATTCACAGTAGACTTCTACCAGACATTCAAAGAAGAATTGGTACCAATCCTTTTGACACTATTCCACACGATAAAGAAGGAACCCTCCCTAATTCATTCTATGAAGCCAGTATCACACTAATACCAAAACCAGGAAAAGACAACCAAACAAGAAAACTACAAACTGATATCCTTGATGAACATAGATGCTAAAATTCTCAACAAAATATTAGCTAACCAAATCCAACAATATATAAAAAGATAATCTACCATGATCAAGTGGGTTTCATACCAGGGATAGAGGGATGGTTTAACATGTACAAGTCAATAAATGTGATACACCACATAAACAGAATTAAAAACAAAAATATGATCACCTCAATAGATGCAGAAAAAGCATTCCACAAAATCCAGCATTACTCTGTGATTAAAACTCTCAGCAAAATCAGCATACAAGGGACATACTTCAATGTAATAAAAGCCATCTATGACAAACCCACAGCCAACATTATACTGAATTGGGAAAAGATGAAAACATTCCCTCTGAGAACCAGAACAAGACAAGGATGCCAACTCTCACCACTCCTCTTCAACACAGTACTGGAAGTCCTACCCAGAGCAACCAGACAAGAGAAGAAATAAAGGGCATCCAAATCAGTAAAGAGGAAGTTAAACTGTCACTGTTTGATGACGATATGATCGTTTACCTTGAAAACCCTAAAGACTCCTCCAGAAAGTTCCTAGAACTGATAAAAAGAATTCAGCAAAGTTTCCAGATACAAGATTAATATACACAAATCAGTAGCTCTTTTATACACCAATAACAACCAAGTGGAGAATCAAATCAAGAACTCAACCCCTTTTACAATAGCTGCAAATAAATAAATAAATAAATAAATAAAATATTCAGGAATACACCTGACCACAGAACTGAAAGACCTCTGCAAGTGAAACTACAAAACACTGCTGAAAGAAATCATAGATAATACAAACAAATGGAAACACATCCCATGCTCATGGAAGGGAAGAATCAATATTGTGAAAATGACCATAATGCTAAAAGCAATCTATAATTTCAATGTAATCCCCATTAAAATACCACGATCATTCTCCACAGAATTAGAAAAAACAATTGTAAAATTCATGTGGAATGAAAAAAGAGCCTTCATAGGCAAAGCAAGACTAAGCTAAGAGAAAAAATCTGGAGGCATCACACTACCTGATTTCAAACTATACTATAAAACCATAATCTCCAAAACAGCATGTACTGGTATAAAAATAGGCACATAGACCAATAGAACAGAATAGAGAACCCAGAAATAAACCCAAATACTTACAGTCAACTGAACTTTGACACAGCAAACAAAAACATAAAGTAGGGAAAGGACACCCTTTTCAACAAATGGTGCTGGGATAATTGGCTAACCACATGTAGGAGAATGAAATTGGACTCTCAACTCTCACCTTATTAAAAAATCAACTCATGATGGATTAAGGACTTAAATATAAGACCTGAAACTACAAAAATTATAGAAGATACAACTGGAAAGACCCTTCCACACATTGGCTTAGGCAAGGATTTCATAACCCAGAACCCAAAAGCAAATACGATAAAAACAAAGATAAATAGTTAGGACTTAATTAAACCAAAGAGTTTTTACAAAGCAAAAGGAACAGTCAGCAGAGTATTCAGACAACCCAAAGAGTGGGAGAAAATCTTCACAATCTTTACAACTGACAAAGGACTAATATCCAGAATCTACCACAAACTCAAACAAATCAGTAAGTAAAAAACAATCCCATCAAAAAGTGGGCTAAGGATATGAATAGAAAATTCTCAAAAGAAATATACAAATGACGAACAAACATATGAAAAAATGCCCAACATCACTAATGATCAGGGAAATGCAAATCACAACCACAGTACAATACCCCCTTACTCTGACAAGAATGGCCATAATCAAAAAATAGTAGATGTTGGCAAGGGTGCAATGATTGGGGAACACATCTACACTGCTGGTGGGAATATAAACTAGTACAGCCACTGTGAAAAACAGTCTGGAGACTCCTTACCATTTGATCCACCAATCCCACCACTGGGTATCTACCCAGAGGAAAAGAAGTCATTACACGAAAAAGATACTTGCACACGCATGTTTATAGCAGCACAATTCACAATTGCAAAATCATGGAACCAAAAAACTGTCATATATATATATATATATACACACACACACACACACACACACACATACACGCACACAATGGAATACTACAAAGCCATAAAAAAAGGAATTAATTAACAGCATTTGCACTAACCTGGATGAGTTTGGAGACTATTATTCTAAGCGAAGTAACTCAGGAATGGAAAACCAAACATCGTATGCTCTCACTGATATGAGGGAGCTAAGCTATGAGGACACAAAGGCATAAGAATGACACAATGGACTGTGGGGACTGGGAGAAAGAGTGGGAGGTGGGCAAGGGATAAAAGACCACAAATATGGGGCAATGTATACTGCCTGGGTGATGGGTGCACCAAAATCTCACAAATCACCACTAAAGAACTTACTCATCTAACCAAATACCACCTGTACTGCAATAACTTATGGAAAAAAAGAAACAGTATTAATTCAAAAAAAAGAAAAAATTATTTAGTACTTTATCTTTCATATAATATATAATAAATATATTGATTTAAAATGTGTGTGTATCATAAATATAATATGTAAAACAAACACCAATCTCCTCTGGGGAAGGAGAGGAATTATTAGGTAGAAACTTCAAACGTATCTGTAACATACCGTTTCTATTGTATCTGAAGCACAGATGGTAAAATATTCTGATTTGATAAATCTAGCTATTAGGAACAAAGGTGTTTATTATGTTATTATACTTTACTGTATTATGTAAGAATTTTCAAATTATTGAAATTAAAGCAATATATGCACATAAAAATGGTTGTACGTCTTGCACATATCAATCTCTTATACTATTTGCAATTTATGAAGAACGCTTACATGTATCAGCTCATATCCATCTGTAACACGATTCATCAACTAGTAGAAAAACAAATTCACTGCAGTATTTGATAAACAAATAAATCATATGTTACCAGAAATTACAGTTCAAACAAGTTGCTTTATAAATCGGTTTTGAATAGAAAATTTAAATTCTGTCATGTAACAAATCACAAATTAAATGAATACAAGCTAAATGAAAAAGCATTGATTGAAAAGATTTTTAAATTCAACAAAGCAGTTAAGTAGCATGCCACCTAATAAAAAGGGTTGTAACATAATATGACGAAATCAGCAGGCAGGTAAATGAGGAGCATGGCAAATAATAAAAATTCAACATTAATGCTACCATGTACATACATGCATATTTATTTATTAGACTATATGGGTATTTTATTAAAGTTGGTAAGTCTCCTGGTGTGGAGAGCTAAAACCTATTTATTTTTCTCAGACTTACATATAAAGCATACAGTTTAGGACTCCTGTATTTTACTTGAACCCATCACAATAAAATTTTAACCTTCAGGAAAATAATGAAAGAATAGAGAAGAAAAATTAAATTGAATATGGAATTTTCCAAATAACTTTGCTCTGGAGACTGTTGGTTTTTTAAAGCTTCCATTTTCATTACTATTTGTAGTTAAACCAAATCCACAAATCATTTCACAACAGAAGACTTTTCAGCGAACTAGCATTGACTTACTATGAGACATATCTAAAGAAGCTTATTTTGGGAGAATCTCAGAATTGGAAAGGACCTCAGAAACTAACTAATCCAATGAATCCCTCAATATCTGTAGTAGTGATCATTCAGCATCCACTTGAATGTTTCTAATAATAAAAAAACTTGAATCTATAAATTACCTTGGGCAGTATGGCCATTTTCACGATATTGATTCTTCCTACCCATGAGCATGGAATGTTCTTCCATTTGTTTGTATCCTTTTATTTCATTGAGCAGTGGTTTGTAGTTCTCCTGGAAGAGGTCCTTCATGTCCCTTGTAAGTTGTATTCCTAGGTATTTTATTCTCTTTGAAGCAACTGTGAATGGGAGTTCACCCATAATTTGGCTCTCTGTTTGTCTGTTACTGGTGTATAAGAATGCTTGTGATTTTTGCACATTGATTTTGTATCCTGAGACTTTGCTGAAGTTGCCTATCACCTTAAGGAGATTTTGGGCTGAGACGATGGGGTTTTCTAGATATACAATTGTGTTGTCTGCAAACAGGGACAATTTGTCTTCCTCTCTTCATATTTGAATACCCTTTATTTCTTTCTCTTTCATGATTGCCCTGGCCAGAACTTCCAACACTATGTTGAATAGGAGTGGTGAGAGAGGGCATCCCTGTCTTGTGCCAGTTTTCAAAGGGAATGCTTCCAGTTTTTGCCCATTCAGTATGATATTGGCTGTGGGTTTGTCATAGATAGCTCTTATTATTTTGAGATATGTCCCATCAATACCTAATTTTTTGAGAGTTTTTAGCATGAAGCGTTGTTGAAATTTGTCAAAGGCCTTTTCTGCATCTATTGACATAATCATATGGTTTTTGTCTTTGGTTCTGTTTATATGCTGGATTACATTTATTGATTTGTGTATGATGAACCAGCCTTGCATCCCAGGGATGAAGCCTACTTGATCATGGTGGATAAGCTTTTTTGGATTTGGTTTGCCAGTATTTTATTGAGGATTTTTGCATTGATGTTCATCAGGAATATTGGTCTACAATTCTCTTTTTTTGTTGTGTCTCTGCCAGGCTTTGGCATCAGGATGATGCTGGTCTCATAAAATGAGTTAGGGAGGATTCCCTCTTTTTCTATTGATTAGAATAGTTTCAGAAGGAATGGTACCAGCTCCTCCTTGTACCTCTGGTAGAATTCGGCTGTGAATCCATCTGGTCCTGGACTTTTTTGGTTGGTAAGCTATTAATTATTGCCTAAATTTCAGAGCCTGTTATTGGTCCATTCAGAGATTCAACGATTCAACTTCTTCCTGGTTTAGTCTTGGGAGGGTGTATGTATTGAGGAATTTATCCAGTTCTTCTAGATTTTCTAGTTTGTTTGCATAGAGGTGTTTACAGTATTCTCTGATGGTAGTTTTTATTTCTGTGGGATCGGTGGTGATATCCCCTTTGTCATTTTTTATTGCGTCTATTTGATTCTTTTCTCTTTTCTTCTTTATTAGTCTTGCTAGCAGTCTATCAATTTTGTTGATCTTTTCAAAAAACCAGCTCCTGGATTCATTGATTTTTTGAAGGGTTTTTTCTGTCTCTATGTCCTTCAGCTCTGCTCTGATCTTAGTTATTGCTTGCCTTCTGCTAGCTTTTGAATGTGTTTGCTCTTGCTTCTCTAGTTCTTTTAATTGTGATGTTAGGGTGTCAATTTTAGATCTTTCCTGCTTTCTCATGTGGTCATTTACTGATATAAATTTCCCTCTACACACTGCTTTGAATGTGTCCCAGAGATTCTGGTATGTTGTGTCTTTGTTCTCACTGGTTTCAAAGAACATCTTTATTTGTGCCTTCTGCCTTCTGCCATCCCCATCAAGCTAACAATGACTTTCTTCACAGAATTGGAAAAAAACTACTTGAAAGTTCACATGGAACCAAAAAAGAGCCCACATTGCCAAGTCAATCCTCAGCCAAAAGAACAAAGCTGGAGGAATCATGCTACCTTACTTCAAACTATACTACAAGGCTACAGTAACTAAAACAGCATGGTACTGGTACCAAAACAGAGATACAGACCAATGGAACAGAACAGAGCCCTCAGAAATAATGCCACATATCTACAACCATCTGCTCTTTGACAAACCTGACAAAAATAAGAAATGGGGAAATGATTCTCACTTTAATAAATGGTGCTGGGAAAACTGGCTAGCCATATGTAGAAAGCTGAAACTGGATCCCTTCCTTACACCTTATACAAAAATTAATTCAAGATGGATTAAACACTTAAATGTTAGACCAAAAACCGTAACAACTGTAGAAGAAAACCTAGGCAATACCATTCAGGACATAGGCATGGGCAAGGACTTCATGACTAAAACACCAAAAGCAATGGCAACAAAAGCCAAAATTGACAAATGGGATCTAATTAAACTAAAGAGCTTCTGCACAGCAAAAGAAATGACCATCACAGTGAACAGGCAACCTACAGAATCAGAGAAAATTTTTGCAACCTACTCATCTGACAAAGGGCTACTATCCAGAATCTACAATGAACTCCAACATATTTACAAGAAAAAAGCAAACAACCCCATCAAAAAGTGGGTGAAGGATATGAACAGACACTTCTCAGAAGAAGACATTTATGCAACCAAAAGACACATGAAAAAATGCTCATCATCACTGGCCATCAGAGAAATGCAAATCAAAACCACAATGAGATACCATCTCACACCAGTTAGAATGGCCATCATTAAAAAGTCAGGAAACAACAGGTGCTGGAGAGAATGTGGAGAAATAGGAACAGTTTTACACTATTGATGGGACTGTAAACTAGTTCAACCATTGTGGAAGTCAGTGTGAAGATTCCTCAGGGATCTAGAACTAGAAATACCATTTGACCCAGCCATCCCATTACTGGGTATATACCCAAAGGACTATAAATCATGCTGCTGTAAAGACACATGCACACGTATGTGTATTGTGGCACTATTCACAATAGCAAAGACTTGGAACCAAGCCAAATGTCCAACAATGATAGACTGGATTAAGAAAATGTGGCACATATACACCATGGAATACTATGCAGCCATAAAAAATGATGAGTTCATGTCCTTTGTAGGGACATGGATGAAACTGGAAAACATCATTCTCAGTAAGCTATCGCAAGGACAAAAACCCAAACATCGCATGTTCTCACTCATAGGTGGGAATTGAACAATGAGAACTCATGGACACAGGAAGGGGAACATCACACACTGGGGACTGTTGTGGGGTGGGGGGAGGGAGGAGGGAGAGCATTAGGAGATATACCTAATGTTAAATGACGAGTTAATGGGTGCAACACACCAACATGGCACATGTATACATATGTAACAAACACGCATGTGGTGCACGTGTACCCTAAAACTTAAAGTATAATAAAAAAAAAAGAATTTAAAAGCAGAAAACCAGAAAAAGAAAGCTTAAGCACTTACTATAAGGTATTGCATCATTAAATGCATACAAATTTGGAGGGGCTGAAAATATAGATCATGAAGATTCATGAAGTTTTTCCAGAGCTATACGGCAGTCCCATATCAGGAAGCTACAGGCTCCAGACATCCAAAATAAGGCTGACAATACCAGGAAATGACAAGAGTTGAAAATATCCTAACCAGGGGATGCCTACTATGATCTATAACCACTAGATGGATGCTGGAAGCCCCGTTTCTTCCCATCCCCCACCTCACTTCCGTCTTCTAAATCACATGCAAGGGCATGTGACTGCTAAACCTTGGTTACATTCAGAACCCCAGTAGCCACATATCCCAGAAAATACTATTGTTTGCTTCTAGTCTCTGCACAATAGAGGAATGCTGGTACAGTGATAAAATGGAGCTGAGTTGCAGTTTCACACATTCATCGGAGACAGAAACCTAAGCTTCTCTTTTATCTCCATGAAGTATTTCCTCCGGTAGTGTTCTAAGCCACAATCCAAGCAATAGTTATTTTAAAGTGTTTACAGATCTACCATATTACACAGCATATCCCTCCTTTTTGGTATTCCATTTTAAGCAGAGGCTGAGGGTGTATCATCTTACTTTAAGCTCCTTGTGCCTTATGTTTACAAAATCTAAATAACTCTAACATATTACACAGGTAACGTCGTTTAGCAGTATAAATTAACATTTTCAACATTTAATCACTGTGTCCCCTTCAAAGTAAAGAGATAATACAATCCATAAGGTAAACATGGGTAAACAGATCACTTTTTATATGTTAATAGTAACTTTATGTACCTTTTATTCCTCTATAAATTAGTTGTTTCTCTCTATGTAAACGTAAAGTATATTTTGACTTCTAGGTTGTAAGAGCTATATACATTTATCACATATCAAATGTAAAATATAAATATTTAACTAAAAAGACTAACAGAGAGTTTCAGCAGATACAATTAAATTACTCTGTTCCTCACTGAAATTTGTATATTCAAGCCTGGCCAAGTGGCAAAACCCCTTTCTCTACTAAAAAAAATATGAAAATTAGCCAGGAGTAGTGGTGAGCACCTATAATCCCAGCTACTTGGGAGGCTGAGACAGGAGAATCTCTCGAAGCTGGGAGGTGGAGGTTATAGTGAGCCCAGATCGAGTCACTGCACTCCAGCCTGGGAAACATACTGAGACTCGGCCTTAACAAAAAAAAAAAAAAAAAGAAAAAAAAAAAGAAAGTTGTATATTCATTGGGGCTTTGCTTTTAATGGAATATCAAGTTCATGATGCTATATAAAATCTTTTTAAAGGACCAAATATTTTGAGTTGGAGAAAGCTTTTATCGAGATGTCCAACGACTAACAATGAGAAGAAATACCGTCACCTGGCATAGCTAATAGAATCACCCAGTCTTTATTATGTATTTAGTTGAAAGGATTGGATTTATTCAACATTGAAAAAGAAGTGTAAAAGCCAACATTTTACCCAACCAGCCTGCTAATTGAGCAAGCAACTAGAAGCTCAAGATCTTGATAGCTCCCTAACCATACTGTGTTGAACTCCATGTATTCCAGTAAACAATAAAAATTTCTCTCCCCTTTAAACCATTATAAAGTTACCATCTTTGCTTTCAGGGATAAATAGAAATGTACTTTATAAATAGATTGATAGCAATATAGCAATTCATAGAAATGTCATGGTAAGGAGAAGGAGGGTGATGGGTTGTAGGAAAATAGCGGAGTATAATATCAAAATAGATAAAAGGTTTATAGAATAGACCCTGGCTGCCATATCCATCATGCCCCCAGCTAAATGCTGCAATGCAGTTACAAATAAAGGTATTTCCACCTTAGAAACATTCCCAGTTTTGCTTTAGCCTCAGTGTTCCACTGAGATCCTTGTAGACTAGGACCTGTAGGCCATGGGTCAGCTGTTAAACATTGAATTCATAGGCCAAGCCCACCCCACCCCACCTTTGTGAATTCAAGCAAATAGTTTTTTACAGATTCAGTCGCATTCTTCTTCCACCTTTTCTCTTATATGCCTTAATTTTAGAGGAAAAAAATATTTTCATTACTACCCTTGATTGTGGTCTTTGGCTTTTCATGCACATGTAACGTTTCCCTGAAAGAGTCCCAGGGGTCACCCTGCTCACTGGTTTCTGACTGCAGCTTGGAATTAGTTCCTTTATGGAAGTGGCTGTGGTGGTACCTATACTTACGGAGAGCTTAGTATGTGACAAGCACTATTCTAAATCCTTTTCACTTATTAGCCAATTTAATTCTTTGAATACCTCCATTTTATGGATGAAAAAACTGAGTCACAAAACGTTTAAGCAACTAGTCAGAGATGACACTACTTGTAAATGGCAGAGTTGCAATTTCAATCTAAACAGTTGGTCATGGATTTTGCCATACACCATTTGAGTAGAAAAGTAGAAGAGAGAGCAGCTTCCTTCATAGTTTCTCATGCTATCATCATGCCTTATGCCCTTGATGTTAGACTGAGCTAGTTTTTGTCAGTTCCGTTGCATTACACTGTATGCACCACATTCCTTCTTTGACGTTATCTGAATATTAACCCCTCAATAAGATTTGATTTATGGCGGATCACAAGGTCAGGAGATCGAGACCACGGTGAAACCCCGTCTCTACTAAAAATACAAAAAAAAAAAAAAAAATTAGCCGGGCGTGGTGGCGGGCGCCTGTAGTCCCAGCTACTCGGAGAGGCTGAGACAGGAGAATGGCGTGAACCCGGGAGGCGGAGCTTGCAGTGAGCCGAGACTGCGCCACTGCACTCCAGCCTGGGTGACAGAGCGAGACTCCGTCTCCAAAAAAAAAAAAAAAAAAAAAAAAAAAAAAAAAAAAAAAAAAGATTTGATTTATGGAGCATTAATTTTTTTGGTGACAAAATATTTTCTTGGGCTTTTATCTTTGTTTTTACAATTTGGTTTAGAGAATAAAACATTGTTATAATAATTAGTTTTGCCACAATTCTTTTGGAGTGACTCCATGCATTGCAAACTGATGCTTTCATAGGTAGAAAATTTTTCATTATAATGTTCTTCATGTTGTGCAGTGTACTAACCAATTATCTGGTTTAAAAGAGTTATGAAAGTCAAGGCACAAAAAGAGATTTTGAATGTAAGGACGGTTATTTAATTACTTTATCTTATTGATTGCTATAATTAACCAAAGTCTTCTCATTTTAGGAATAGTGTTTAGGTTTCAATAAAGTCAAATCATGCCACCATTCCACTTAAAACTTCTTACATTTTAATTGTTCTTTCTCTTACATTTATGAAATACAGGAAACAGTACATTTGAAGTGGATAAAGTTTATCAAATAATTAACTGATCTCAGGTTATGTTTAAAAATTGTACATAAGAAACCTTGTTACGAACCACTTAGTTTTCAAAATAGTAGCATTTAAAGAAATAGTTAAAAACCCTAGCAAACAGCCAATACCTAGAACTTCTCATCAACACACTTACCATTTCTAGCCAACTACCTACCCTAGGAGTCGAGCTTTATTGTATGCCTAGCTATACAACTTCTTAGAAGAAAGTCATCCAGTTAACATTTTCAGTTTCTAGCACAACTTGAAAATTCCTGAAACTGGGAATGAGATGCTCTAGGTGGCTTCTCAGTGATCCTTTAATCTTTTGTTCTTATTTATATCTGCTTAGTACAAAAAAAAAAAAAAAAGGTAACATAAGAAATGAGTCAAGGATGTAGAGTCCAGGTGTGGTGGCTCACGCCTGTAATTCCAGCACTTTGGGAGGCCGAGGTGGGTGGCTTACAAAGTCAGGAGTTCGAGACCAGCCTGCCAAACATAGTGGAACAGTGTCTCTACTAAAAACACAAAAAATTAGCCTGGCATGGTAGCGGGCACCTTTGATCCCAGCTACTCAGGAGACTAAGGCAGAAGAACCGCTTGAACCTGGGAGGCAGAGGTTGCAGTGAGCCAAGATCGTGCCATTGTACTCCAGCCTGGGCAACAGAGCAAGACTCTGCCTCAAAAAAAAAAAAAAAAAAAGAAATGGATCAAGGATTTAGAAACTGGAATAAAATAAAAACAAGTTAGACTCCTACTAGACAGAATTGATATACTCTTTTCCACAGGCTGACTTTTCAAAGGATTCTTTTTCCAGCCAGCAGGGGTCTACAGGTGTAGGCTGGCAGGTATCATCAGTTGGCAATCCGTGAAGAGTCATCAATACCAGAGTAATTGCTGTGGAAGGATAAATTAGCCTAAGTACTGCTTGCCAGCAGACGTGTGTTGGAAAGCTCTCTTCCTCTCATTCTGGATCTGATGCGCCAATTCAGTTTAGCTCTTCCTCTGAAGACAAGGTCTAAAGTAACAGCATATCTCAATTTGCAAGTGAGGAGAGAGTAAAAAACCAACATTCTCTCTGAAGAGTTCTTCCTCTTCTAATCCCTATTGCCATTTGAGCATATGTTTCTAGAGTCATTTAATTTCCCTACTAACAAAAACTATAAAGTATTTTAAGAAAAAAAAATAAGTTTTCATGCACAGAACAAAAATGTTGATAAATTGGATAATCAAGCTGGAAGTTATATAAGTAACTTCTATAGCTTATATTTCAATAATATAATAAGTAAATTTTATAAAGCTGTCAGTGAGGTACTACTCACACACATATTACCTAATTTGCCATAAGTAGAAAACTTAAAGCATTTTTTACAGTAAAAAATAAATACAATACTTAATATTTCCTCCAAAATGCAAATCAATAATGTTACTAGACCACTGCATACTATATGATTTGAATCAGTTTCTGTTCGGCTGGAAAATGATGGACCAGAATGTGAATACACCCTGTATTTCTAAAAATTTACTTCTGTTTATCACCAGCTGTAGGTTTATTCAACGGTTCTGATTTCAAGTAACTTTATTACTTTAATAATAGCACTTTACTGAATACAGACATAAGTGTTTAAATTATGACATTAAAAAATTCATGGAAAATAAAGTATCATAAAAAGTCCATTATTAGAATACATGCCTTGATGTTAATTGAGAGTAAGGCATGTTTATTTATACCACCCTGAATTTGTAAATAAAGAAGTAATATTTGATGGGTGAAAATTATTTAACAAATACTACATGCATATTCCCTCATTTACTCCTCAAAGTATCTCTGGGGGATAGAAAATATCAACCCCAAGTTAAGATAAGAATTGTAGGGATTTTCGGAGTTAAATAATCACTCAACCACCATGTGGTAAGTAGTAGAGCTTGGAACTGAACCTGAGGGTACGAGCTCCATTGGTTTTTTTTCTTTATTTTGCTACTCAAAATGGAACGTTCCTTTTACCTTACATTTTATGGCAAACATTATTTTGCCCAACATATTTACAATGAACGTAGAGTTCTTATGCATTTTTAATCAGTATTTTGTTATTCCTTAGCTCTATATTTGATGCTTTATTAATCATTGTATGACTATATATATTTATTAGTACAAAATCTCTCCATTTCCATATTGGGCTATCAAAAGTAATTTACTGAAGCAAATGATGATAAAAATAAAGATATAAATCATTAGTAAAGATGATATGAATTGCTAAATCACAAGGAGAGCAGAGTGTTTCTGGTCTTAAAAATTTAAATTGATATTTTCTGTTAAAAATGGTTTGCACTTCACATAGATAAATGTTTTTACTCCCAGATCTGTTTAATTAAGAATGGTTACAAATTAGAGTTTCCTTTATTTGAATATTCTGACCATTTTCCACAAAAATCATTTTAACTGTATCAAAATTTTCTTTCAGTACACCAAATAATTGTGTGCTTGAAAGTATGAGGATTCTAAGATAAAACAAGACATTGAACAACATGAACAAAATTATGAGCCATTTATCCTTTCTCTTTCAAGAAAGCATTGAATTGACTTTTCGATAGCATCAGAAAGAGTTAAACCATCATTCTTTTATTAATACATCTTAGATCATGTGGCAGAAACAGCCTGCACCTGTGTTCAAGAACTAGCTGTTCCTGATAAAAAAAAATGTCTGCAGAATCCTCACTGGCAGTGGATGATGGAGCCATTAATCAAAAGTGGACAAGTTTACCAGGGTTTCAAAGTTTGGCACCATTATAATTTGTTCAAGAGTTTCCATAGAAATATAGGTGAAAGAAAAGAATTACATAAAATTCATGAGGAAATAAAGCCAACCTTTTCTAATACTGGTTCAGATCATTTGGATTCTTCTTTGTTATTAAGATTCTTATTTTTTATTATGTATGCAATTTCTCCCACCTCTTTACTATATACTGGTAATCACCAGAAACAAATAAGAAATGAAAGAAATACCAAGGAATATAAAATTAAATAAAAATAATCTGAAGCAAGCAGATAGATACCTCTTCCTAACCTATGATTCTAAAATATATTCCTCACTTGATGTAAGTTTAAATAAATCTATTACGCACTTGAATAAACACAGCGTAAAATACTATGTTTTGTTCTGCTTCTAGCCAGGATGAGAAAACAGAGACCAGATTTAAATTATTTTCTGAGACTTTTTTTTAAACTGGAAAATAATATATAAAGCCTCAGTTTTCAGGATTTTGGACATTAGACATTTTTGAGAGATGTCAGACAAAGAAGGTGAGCATCATAACTGCTCCACCATACTGTCTAGAGACTGCTTCCAGGTTACAGCACAGGGAGTAAGAACCGAAGTAGACCTTAGCAGTCTCTCTTTGGAAGGAATAAGCTGGCAACGTGGCAAGCAAAGGAGAGGGTTATTAGGACAAGGTCTCTGAAGGAGGAAAGCTGCATAGAGTGGAAACTCAAGAGATACCACCATCAAGTTGTAGCTGTGCACTAATGAGCACAGCCATGTGAGGAAACCAGCTGCAGTCAGGAAAAGAAACAACATTATAGGGTACGGTCCCTGAAACTCACACGAGATTGAGAAGAGTTACTGTTTTCACTATGTAGAAGAGAATACTACATAATTTGCAGGCCATTGGGCAGAGTATTGAAGAAGAGCTTTTCCTCACAAGTTGAGTAATTTTAACACTGAAGTAATTGTTCTGGAATTGTAAACCAAAGCTTAAAAGTAGGAATAAAGCTGTTTCTGCGTAACTTACAGAATTACCTACAGCTAACATCACACTTGACAGTGAATGACTAAATGCTTCATCTCAAAAAAGAAAAACAGGAGTAAGGCAATGACATCTATTTTCACCCATTTCTGTTATTGCACAGGAGGTACTAGTCAAAATAGTAAGGCAAGAAAACAAAGTAGAAGGTATTCAGGTTGGAAGAGAAGTAAAACTGTCTTTATTCACAGAGGCCATATTCACCAATCTAGAAAATCTGATGAGAATTGCAATAAAAGTTATTGGAACTAATAAGCAAAATTACCAAGGTTGCAGGATATAAGATTGATATACAAAAATCAAGCATATTTCTCTATGCTGATAACGAGCAATCAGAAATTGAAATTTAAAAAAAATCAGTTGAAATAGCATACAAATATACAGTACTTAGGGATAAATCTGACAAAATATGTGCCAACCCCATAGTCTGAAAACTATAAAACATTGCACGAATATAAATCAAAGAAGACATAAATAAGTAGAGATACATACAGTATTCAGGTGTTGGAAGATTTACTATTTATTAACATATCAATTCTCCCTATCGTGATAATACATTCAACTAAATAGCAATCAAAATTCCAGCAAGCTTGTATGCAGAAATTGATAAGCTAATTATAATTTAAATAGAAATGCAAAGAACCCAGAATAGCAAATTATTGAGATAGAAAACTTGGAGGATTTATGCTACTTGGCTTTAAGATATGTTATAAATCCACAGTAATCAAGACCACCTGTCACTGATGTACAGATAGACAAATAGATGGGAAGAATACAGAGTCCAGAAAAGACCCACAAAAACCTGGTCAATTAATTTTGAAAAAGATGCCAGAATAATTCAATGGATAAAGAATAGTTTTTTCAACAATGCCAGAACAATTGGCTAACAATATGCAAGAAGTAAACCTTGGTCAGTATATGCATAGAATTCATAATTGATTGTAAATCTAAATTTAAAATAAAAAACTATAAAACTTCTAGAAGTCTTCATAATCTTGGGTTAGACAATGATTTTTTATATATGGCACCAATGGCACAACCAATAACAGAAAAAAAACAACAAAATCAAAAGCAAGAACTCTGGCTCTTCAAGAGACACTGTTTACAGAATGAAAAGACAAGGCACAGAGTAGGAGAAAGTATGAAATTATTTTCAAATTGTTTCTTCAGTAGAAAACTACTCTTCAGCATATAGTAGAAATTCTCAGAACTCAACATAAAACCAAACAGCCCATTTATTAAAATGGGCCAAATATCTAAATAAAAATAAGAATATATATAAATGGAAAATAAACGTAAGAAGATATGCTCAACAAATACACTATGTTCTTAAAAGTGGGAGCCACAGGATGAGAACACGTGGACACACAGAGGGGAAGAAGACATACTGGGGCCTATCGGCAGGGAGGGTCGGGGGAGGGAGAGGATCAGGAAAAAGAATTAATGGATACTAGGCCTAATACCTGGGTAATGAAATAATTTGTACGACAAAACCCCATGACACAAGTTTACCTGTGTAAGAAACCTGAACACGTACTCCTAAACCTAACATAAAAGTTAAAACATTTTTTAAAAGAAAGAAAGAAAACGAAAATATGCTTAACATTATTTTAAATTAGGTAAATGCAAATTAATACTATGATGAGATATTGCTACATACCTATTAGAACGGCTACAATTAAAAAGACTGCACCTAACAGAGGTATTGGCAGGTATGTGGAGCAAATGGACCTTGTATTCACTGCTGGTGGGAATTTAAAATGATATTAACACTTTGGAAAGCAATTTGACATTTTTGTAAAACCTTAAACATATACCTACCATATGACCCATGCCTTCCACTCCTAGGTACTTTCCTAAAAAGGAAATCATATATCTCTGCAAAACTTCTTTATAAGCGTGCATATTTTTAATAGCCAAAATCTTGAAACAATCTAGAATTTCATCATCAATAGGCAAATGGATAAACAAATTGTGGTATATCCATGAACTAATTAATTCTGCAAAAATAAAACAAAATAATACATGGAACATCACAGGCAAATCTTAAATAATTACTCTGAGTGAAAAAAACCATACCAAAATTAGTACATAAAGTATGTTTCCAGTTATATAAAATTCTAGGAAATGAAAACTAACCTACAGTGACAGAAAGCACATCAGTGATTGCTTGGGTGGGAAGAGACAGGAGAGAGAATTTCTAAGGGGCACTTAGCAACTTTTAGAGGAATGGATTCATTGTCTTCATTGTGGTGATGATTTCCAGGATATATACATATTTAAAACTTATCAAATCATACATTTTAAATATGTGTGCTTTACTGTACATAAATTATATATGAATAATACTAGTTTTTTTTTTAATGGACTTTATATTTTTCCAAGATAAGAAATTTTAAAAAGAGCCTTTAAAAATTCTGGCCTAAATTTTGATTTGGAAAAGATTTTCAAAGTTTTGGAAATTGAATAGTTACGAAAGCGATGGTTTTTGATTGAAAAACCCATGTCAAGCTTTTCTCTTGATGCTTTGTAATTTTTCTATTATGTGTATTGAAATCCAAGCCATATAATGGAACACAATATTTCTGTTAAATCTTTTATTAAATTACAGTGTGTTTACACTGAGTAATTATGCCCGCTGGATTATGAGTAATTTTTTACAGCCAGTGCAATTCCTAGTAAATTGTGCATATTTCATACCAAGAGGTGTTGAGTGAGTGAGTGAATGCAGGAAAAAGGTTTCAATATGGTACTACTATGACTCATTCAAATCTTCTCTTGGTTGCCTAGAAAAATTAATATTTTGGAACAACAAAAATATGAGAACGCAATAATTACTACATTTTACTTGGGATGCACAGATGTAAGCATTTCATATCCAATTCCTCAGATGGCCATATTGATACTTCTATACTTCTATTTTATTGTCTTGGCAGAGAAATTTTGCTACTCATGGACAATATCTGATATCAGGCTCATATTCACATATAAGACTTTCTATGCGGTACTGATTCCAGAAAAAACATCATTTTAATAAAGCTACGTTTTTATTGGTATTAATTTGGCTTGAAATTTGCCTGTACACATCTCTTACTATAAATGCAAGCCCTACCCCGGATTCTTCTCATTTTTACATCTTCGCAGCTATATGGGACAAAACTAAAGTCATTACCTAAAAAATAAAGCAGAAGTCCTTTTAATGTAATAAAAAAGAGAAAAGTACAAAGCATATTTTCTTTATGATTTTGTTGATTCTTTAAGTTTTAAATATATTGGTCACTAGCAGACATATTTGCAAAATGATAATAGTAACAACAGTAGTAGGAGTAACAGCAGATAGTTGTAATGGGTCTATTATGCACAAAATAAAAAAGTATTTAGGATAATCATTAATTAACAGGCAAAAAAAAATCTCAATTTTTAAAGTACGTCTTTTTAAAACTACTTGCTAATTTCAATGACCTTGGAAAAGAAAAAACATCTGCCTTTTGGGAAGCCAAAAGTGGTTCATATGGATTTAGTTTTGCTAACTATACAAAATAAACTTAATTAATTTTGATTTTTCCAATAAAGCAAGCTTCAGCAAGATAAGTAATAACTAAACTGCACAAAATCCTATGAAAGCACCTATAATTGCAGTCGTGAAAATAGCAAGTTACTTTTTAAAATGTTTTTTACTGTATTTTATTCTGTCACAGCTAATTAGTTTTGTATTGTGAAATGGTTTTTCAAAAGCAACTGATGTTGGCTTGCTGATTTTTATAGCCAAAGCATATGTCTCTAATTTAAGGTATGGTGTTTTTCTTGCACATATTTTTAAGCAATATAAAAAGGATGTTAAGTATACTGGAATCCACTAAACTAATTTTAACATAACCAAATAATGCCCAGCAAAATTTAATGTCTAGGCTCATAAATTGTAAAACAGTAATATTAATAAAAATTTTGACCTACATATTTCTTAAGCAAAAGCTTCAAGTAATCATTTAGTGTAATGACCTTGAATGAAATATATTTTTATTATTCAAGCATTTCAAAATTATATTAAAATAGTCATAGAAAGCTTCATCTCTCAGGTATGTTACAATGAAGTTAACTAAATAGTGACAGTAAAAAAGAAGTTACTTCAAAGTTGCAGCATAAATACATATACACGTAACTAATATGGTCTACATTTCTTGAATTCAAAAAGTGGGAATTATTTAAACCTTTAAACTGTGGTATTCTCAAAATCAGAGTAAGTGGACCTCATTGTCCTAGAACTAAGCTACGCTCAAATATACCTTCTGTTAAAATGATTCTGTTTTACTTAATTTGGGGTTACCATTTGTTACCAGTTAAAATCAATAGATGCTTAAAGTATCTGTTCTGAGTCTTTTCAAATTAAGTATTTTGAAATTCTATTATTCTTATTTTTGTGTATTGTTTTTTCTTTTCTGCTTCTCAACCAGTGAATAATCTGGCCACTGATGATGAGCCTGAATATAATGGCTCACTTTTTCTTCTCCCCAGAGTAGTAATTTCATCCTGCAATTGCCTTTTTCTCTTCTGCCAAGTCATCTGCAACATAATCCATCAAGCCCTTTCCTCAGTGGTCTCTACTTATTTCTCTTCAAGTGCAGTGAATCTCCTCTTCTTTGAGATCATATTTAAATATAAAAGATACACTCACACAGGCATATGTACACACACACAGGCATACACGTATTGGTTCACGTTACTCTTTTCCATTTTAATATAATCCATGTGCTTACAAAGAAATACGTATGAATCATGATTTTACTAATTAGCTGTGATAGCAACATACACAGAGGAAAGAATATTTTCTCAGAAATCTAAAATAATTGGATGGTAGCCCTGGATCTCCATTAACAATGTGACATTTAGAAACTATTTGCTCGTTTAATGTTTGTTTCCACATCACTGAGCTGCTAAAAGAAGAATGTTGGCCATTTCTCAGTTACATAATTCATTGTGCTTATGTAGCTTTCTTCCAGTTACTCTGCTACCACTTCCACCAAAAAATAAGGAAAAAACCTTAAGTGCATTGAGAAACAAATGCCAGGGCAGATTCCTGTTTGCAAAGCATCAGTGACCAACAGGTGAAACTAATGCCTGAATTGAAAAATTAATTTGGATTTCATTTATCTGTATTTCCCCAGAGAGTCCTTATAATCAAAAGTTGACTGTGCCTGTTTCCTGTTTACTTCGGTGACCTTGGGAAATTAAGTAAATTCTTCCACGGAATTCCTCGTAAACAAGTTGCAAATCTTACCTATTTCTTCCTCTCTCCAGCATCAGGTATGCTATATAATTTTAGGCCTTTAGCTACTAATAGGTTTTCTTCATACAGATCAGAAATAAAAATCTGGCCGGGCGCAGTGGCTCACGCTTGTAATCCCAGCACTTTGGGAGGCCGAGGCGGGCGGATCACGAGGTCAGGAGATCAAGACCATGGTGAAACCCCGTCTCTACTAAAAATAAAAAAAATTAGCCGGGCGTGGTGGCGGGCGCCTGTAGTCCCAGCTACTCGGGAGGCTGAGGCAGGAGAATGGCGTGAACCCGGGAAGCGGAGCTTACAGTGAGCCGAGATTGCACCACTGCACTCCAGCCTGGGCGACAGAGCAAGACTCCGTCTCAAAAAAAAAAAAGAAAGAAAAATCTAAGGCCGAGCATGGTGGCTCACGCCTGTAATCCCAACACTTTGGGAGGCCCAGGCAGGCGAATCACTTGAGGTCAGGAGGTCGAGAGCAGCCTGGGCAACATGGTGAAACCCTATTTCTACTAAAAATACAAAAAATTAGTGGGGTGTGGTGGTGGGTGCCTGTAATCCCTGCTACTCAGGAGGCTGAGGCAGGAGCATTGCTTGACCTCGGGAGGCAGAATTTGCAGTGACCCGAGATTGCGCCACTGTACTCTAGCCTGGGCTACAGAAGGACTCTGTCTGCAGAAAATAAAGAAAAGAAATAGAAATAAGATCTAAATAGCTACTCACACAGTGCACTTGTTCCTCCAAAATATTTTTCTACTTACCAGTACATGTCCCAGTATTAAATTTGATTTAATATCTATTTTAAACAATCATAATTCAGGGTATGTATGGATTTGGGATAAAAACTAGAATAAATTTCATGCTGCAATTTTATTTCCAGACTGCTATGCCCTTATACCTAGAAGAATCGCTGGGAACTTCCTTCATTTGATAAGTTACAACCACTTGATAACTATTGTCTAAAGTTACTGAAATTTTATTCTTCTGTAGAAAATATCTAATGGGTTCGAAGTGATTTGTTTAAGTTAGGGAGTGGTCATTTAATCTGAATTATGGAGTCATCAAAACTTATTAAATTAAAATTTAGAGATTCTCTGAGGCAGCATAAAATCATTTTAAAAATTATTTTTAACTACCATCATTTCATTTATTGAATTACTCTTAATAAATATATTTTTCTAAAAAATCATTACAATGACATTTTAAAACTAACCTCCTACACCAAACAGAAACATTGGTTCACAGATTAGGCCAAAATTCTAGAAAGTACTCAAATTTAAAGGACTATAAATAGTAAGTATTGGTGAGGATTTGGGGCAAGTAGAAACCTTATACAATTCTCATGAAAATGAATTGTTATAATTCATTTGAAAAACTATTTGTCGTTATGTACAACAGATAAATATACATATCTACTATGACCCACCAACTCTTACACATGCAGTTCAAAATTATCTGCAAAGAATATTCATAGCAGCTGTAGTCAAAATAGCAAAAAAACTGGAAGCAACCAAAATGTCCATTAAATTGTACATTTATAAAATGGAATACTATAAGGAAATAAGAAATTAATTAGATACTTCTAATGCAAAGCACCAACAAATTTTGCAAACAATGCTATGTGACAGATACCAGACACAGAAAAAGTACACATAAATTTCAAAATGAAAACATGGAGGTTCTTTTTTCAGTAATGACAAAGTTGCTTATTTTAGAAGAATTATCCTACAAATAACAACTGTAAACTAGTATAAATATTTTTACAAAACTATCAGTTCTGATATAATGTTTATTTTGAAACTGCAAATTTGTTCCAAAGTAACTGATATACTAGGAAATAATTAGAACATAATTTAAATTTCACATTTGCTTGTTCAATTTCATATATAAAAACCTTAGATGAATACAGAAAACTCATCTGAACCTAGTTCTATAGGAACACACAAAATCTATATGCACACATACAGACACACTTCATATCTACAAGTTACCTCAGTTCCCATGTATTATTGCCCAAACCCACCTATATCTGATATTATGACTTTCAGATTTCAGATAGCAATCCCTCTACCACTTCACAATAATTCACAAACTGCAACCTTTCCAACACCCACTTCCATAAATAAATTCCAAATATTTTGCAAGAAAAGATACATTTAATCTTTTAACACATGCAAAACTGGGTTACAATTTTTACAAATGTTGTTTTTTATGTATCACTGGTAAACTTTTTGAGTGCTGTGATCTTAACCCAGTTTCTTTCTATAAACCCTATTGTTTTAATTGCATTCCTTTGCATATTATAATGATTTTTAGGAACACAGATGTTCTCTTACAGAATAACTAATTGCATTTAAAAGTACTGTATAATGATGAAAGACAGGCAGAGGCTGCAGGGGAATCAAATTTTAAAAGAGGCAAACTGCACTTGGTGGTATTTCCCTTTATGTGGAGTTTTTGTTGTTGTCGTTTTGTTTTATTATTTTTAATTTTTCCCTTGAAATATGCCCTAATCTTTACTAAAAGGGTATGATGCAAACTAGAACTCAAGCAGAAAGCCCCATTCTCACTATACTGATAAATTAGGAGTTAGAAATTATGTAGTGTAGTGTATATATATACACACACACACACACATATATATACAGAGAGAGAGAGAGAGGGTGTGTGTGTGTTCCAGTATGAGTAATAAAAAAGATTGGGCAGAAACGAAAGTATTTAATATTGTAATAGCAGGAAACAATCCTAAATACATTTTTAAGTATATACTTGCAGAATCAAAAATGTCATTGAAACTCAAGCAAAATAAATAGGAAAAAAAGCAACTTCTAAACGCATCATAATTAAGTTGCTGAAAACTTTATAAATGTGAAGAAAAAATCATGAATGTAGCTAGAGACAGCAGCAAGAGGCAAGTAATAATATGCAAAAACACGGAATTTTCTTCAGGAACAATGATGAGCAATAGCTAATGAAACAAGTGTTGAAGGAAAAAGTATCTATCTAGAATTCTGTATCTTAAAAACAGGTCCTTCAAAATGAAACGTGTAATAAAACTTGGGTCTGTAGGAAGGAATGAAAAGAGCCATCAATGTTATACAGGTAGCTAAACATAAAACATTTTTTCCTGTCTTAATTTCTTAAACTAACATAAAAACTTTAAATCAAAAATTAGTATTATTTATTAGAGGTTTCATAAATTATGTAGATGACTTGTACTTATAACAACAATAGCACAAAAGATGAGGGAAGACATATGAAACTATCCCATTCCAGCTTTTTAAGTCTTACATTAATGATACCATATTAATTGTAAGTAGACTGATAAATTGAGCATGTATACCATAATAACTACAGAAACCACTAACAATAATGTAAAGTCATAGTTTGAAAACTAATAGAGGAATTAAAACATATAATGAAATTGTTTTATTAAGTCAAAAATCAGGATAAACAATTTTATAACAATTAGACCAATAAACAGTTTGTGAACAGACAGAAGCAAATCTAAACATATTAATAATTGCATTAAAGGTAATTTGACTAAAATATTACAACATATGAAAAAAATATTTAAAGATAATCACAGACCTAAACTTAAACACAAAGGTATAAGGTGCAAGGAAAAAGTTGAAGTATATCCCTGGGACCTAAGAAAAATATTTCTTAGACAGTATATAGAAAGTATTAGCCATAAAATTATTTTTAAGTATACTTTTTCAAAGTTAAACATAACTTCTATTTATCAAAAGACATCATTAAGAAAATAAGCAAGCTCAAGATGAGAAGAAAACATTTAGGATACATACATATAGATAAAACAGGATTTATCTCTTACATGCAAGGATGGTTCAACATATGCAAATCAATAAATGTGATACACCACACTGACAGAATGAAGTACAAAAATCGTATGGCCTTCAAAGCAGACATAGAAAAAGCATTTGACAAAATTCACCATCATTTCATGATAAAATTTCTTACAAATTATGTATAGAAGGAATCTACCTCATCATATGCAATAAACCACATAAAGACCATATGAAGAGCACAAGCCCATTGCTAACATCATACTCAATGGTGAACAATTGCAAGCTTTTCCTCTGAGATTGAGAATAAGACAAAGATGCCCATTCTCACTGTTTCTATTAAACATAGCATTGGAAGTTGTGCTCGGAGCCATTAGACAAGAGAAAAAAACAAAAGGAATCAAATTGGAAACAAGAAAATTGTCCCTCTTTGCAGATGACATAATTTTATATCTAGAAACCGTAAAGATTCCACCAAAAAACTTTTAGAACTAATAAATAATTCAGCAAAGTGCTATGACTAAAAAACATGCAATTATCAGTTGTATTTCTATACAGTGAGTTATTTGAAAAAGAAATTAAGAAAACAATCCTATGTACAACAACAGCATCAAAAAGAATACTTAGAAGTAAATTTAACCAAAATGAAGGATCTGTACACTAGAAATTATAAAACATTGAAAAAAGAAATTGAAGAAAACACAAATAAATGACAAGATATCTCAAGTTCATGGACCAGAAGAATCAATATTATCAAAAGGTCCGCACTGCCTAAAGCAATCTACAGATTCAATGCAACCCTTCTAAGAAATCTAATGGCATTTTTCTTAAAAATAAAATAAGAAAAATATATATGGAGCCACAAAAGGCCCTGAATAACCAAAGTAATCTTTAGCAACAAAAACAAAGTGAAAGTGTCACATATCCTGATTGCAAAATATACTACAAAGCTCCAGTAATCAAAATAGCATGGCACTAGCATAAAAACAGACACATTGAACAATGAAACTGAATAGAGAGCCTAGAAAAAAGTTCACCTATTTATGCTCAGTTGATTTGCAACAAAGTTGCCAAAAACGTACAATGAAGAAAGTACAATCTCTTCAATAAATGGTGTTGGGACAACTGCATATCCATATGCAGAAGAATGAAATTGGACCCTCATCTCATATCATATACAAACATCAACTCAAAAGTAATTAAAGACTTAAATGCAAGACGTAACGTTGTAAAACTACTAGAAGAAAACCTATGGAAAATGTTCCACAACACTTATCTTGGCAATGATTTCTTGGATATGACACCAAAAGGACAGGCAAGAAAAGCAAAGATAAACAAGTGCAAATACATAAAACTAAATAAAAAGTTTCTGCACAGTGAAAAAGAAACAATAAACAAAATAAAAAGGCAACACTTAAGTTAGAGAAAAATATTTGCAAATCATATATCTGTTAAGTTAATATCCAAAATAAACATGGAAATTCTATTATTCAATAGCAAGCAAACAATAAACTTGGTTTAAAAATGGGCAAAGGACCTGGACATTTTGGACATTTGTCCAAAGAGGACATACAAACAGCCAACAGATATATGAAAAGATACTCAAATGATTACTCATCAGGGAAATACAAATTGAGTTATTACCTTTTAGTATAGCTAGTACCAAAAACACAAAAGATACCCAGTGTTGGTAAGGACGTGGAGGAAAGGAAAAGTTTGCACACTATTAGTGCAAATGTAAATTAGTATAGCCATAATAGAAAACAGCATGTAATTTCCTTGAAAAAAAATGAAAATTGAACTACCATATGATCCAGCAGTCCCACAACTGAGTACATATCTGAAGGAAATGAGATCAGTATGTTGAAGAGATATCTGCACTCCTATGTTGACTGCAGTATCATTCACGATAACCAAGATATGAAATCAATCCATTAATGGATAAATGGATAAAGAAAATGTGATATATATACATAAATATGTATACACAAAAACTATTATTCAGCCTTAAAAATAAGAAGTAAAACCTGCGATTTGTGAGAATACGGATGAAGCTAGATGATTAGATGCTAAGTAAAATAAGCCCACATAGAAAGACAAATACCACATGATCTCACTTATATATGGAATCTAAAAAAGTCAAACTCACAGCAATAGAGGACAGAAGGGTGGTTACCAGGAGTGGGGTAGGGAGGGGGAAATATTGGTCAGAGGGTACAAACTTTCAGTTATGAGTAGAAGAATTTCTAGAGATCGAATGTATATAGCATGGTGACTATAGTTAATAATAATGTACTGTCTATTTGAAATTTGCCAAGAGAGAAGATCTTAAGGATTCTTACCATTCATTAAAAAGTAACTATATGAGGTGATGGATATGTTAATTAGCTTGTTTGTGGTAATCATTTCTCAAGGTATATTGATTATGGTAATCATTTCTCAATGTATATTGATATCAAAACATGTTGTACACATTGACTATTTTAATTTGTCAATTTTACCTCAATAAAAGTGAAAATGGTGATGTTATAAATAAATGGACAAAGCTAGAATTTTTAAATTTTGGATTTTAGCCATTCTATCTATATAATTTCTATACTGGTCTTGTTTTATGATTATTACATAATATATAAAATATATAAATCTCTCTGTGTGCAGTAAAATTTTCCTCATTCTCCCAAAATATTTTTAGTAAAATTATGTTTTGTTTGAAAAAAACACATAAAAAATAGCAGAATAAAATAAAGAAATGCAACTTGTGCCTGCACTCTGAAAATAAACAATTCAGGAGGTACCATACATTCATATATTTAAATACATTTTATTCATCTTTAATGAGTATATTTTTATTAAATTGTTGACTAATCCAAAGTGTTAGGATAACACACTCCAGTGTGTCATTTTGTTTTAAAACAAAAATTTTCAAGGAAGTAGAAAAGGAAAGTTAGAAGGGTATCACAAGCTATCCATCTGTCTGACTTTAAAACAATAATATATAGTTGTGTTCAACTTTTTTGAAATTAGAAGCCCTGAAGATGCAATAAAAATAAATTTGATTGTAATGGAATAGTCACCACATCACAGTGTAACCTATTAATTTAAAATATGAGTCTGTTGGGTCATGTGTAAATTCCCGAGCTAGGCATTCATGATCTCCCACGGTATGTAATAGGCCCCTTACTACCTAGTCAAACTTAGCTCCATACACACAAACTCCTATTCTTCAATCAAATAATACTTCCCCCTGCCCCTGTTACACACTATATCAGTTCCTACCACTCTATACCTGTACTTATGCCAACTACTAAAAAATTATCTTTAACTTTTCTTCTAGGTCACACCCTTCCTTTAATTATCCTACGTTATTGTTTTCTCAAGAAGGTGATACTGTACTTTTCATTTCTAGAGTAGAATGAGGGGAAAAAGTTCAAAACAAAGGGAAGACTAGAAAATTCTAAAAGTATTTCTGTAGCCTGAGTCATATCATCACTGTATAGATGTACTAATAACTGAGGTATTCATATTACAAAATAGTCATTGTATGTATTTTTATAAAACTGTGTTAACACATTCAGTCATTTTGTAAAATCTATCAGTTTTATCCCATCTCCTGACAATATATGGTAATTTATAATCTCCTTAGAGCAGAAAGTATTTTGTATTTAATACACTACTTAGCTTGAGCTAAACACACCATCTCGATTTGACCTTCCCCTTCCTCCATGCTACTCCCGTGCCATCACCTCTTGCCCAGACAATATCGGCAGCTTCCCAGCTCATCTCTCTGCTTCCTGGCTTTCTACACTAATTCATTCTTCACATGCCTAGGGAATGGCATTTTTCTAAAAACACATACCAACTGCCTACTTAAAACACTGTGGCATTTGCTCATCTCCCAAAACCTAAAGTCCCAAGTCAATGACACGGACTCTAAAACCCTCTACTCTAGAACCCTTTGCCCCTGTTTTCTTTTCCCCCTCACCTTAAATGTGAACTCTGCACTACTGTTCTTCCCAAAGGCTTTCAGATCTCTGAACCCATTTCGTTTTTTTCAAGCTTCCATAGGCCCTTCTATTCCTTCCTTTCCTCCATCCCACCCTCTATACACATCTGAAATGGTTCTGATTTCCTTCTCTCCCTGGTAGGTGCCCACCTTCTTTCAAATGTCTTCTCCAACATTTCCTCCTCTATGCGGACTGCCCAGACCTTCCCAGGTCCATCCTTCTGTGGCATCAACTGTTTATGTGTCTGCACTGCAAGACTAAAACCTACAAAGTTAGGGTATTTATGTGTCTGTTATCCTATGATCTGGCTCATGGTAGATGATCTAGAAAAGTTGACTAGATAAACAGAATTGTGTCCAATAAACAGCTTTCTGCTTGATTAGTAACAGGTATATTTTGGTTCCAGTGTCAGTAACTGAAGCTAATGTGAGCATTAAAAAAACACTGATAATTTTTTTCTAACCATTGGCAGCAAAGAGATTCTGGCTGAGCTTAAAAACAAATATATATACATATATATATATGACACATATATATATGAAACAAATATATATATGAAACAAATATATATATATACACACACTAACATGTAATTACATGCACCAAAGTTTTGAAAACATCTTATAAAAATAAATGGATATAGAACTCTCAAGAAAGACATTAAACATATACAGCAGTCCTCAGTCAATGTGTTTCTCAATTCATCAAATCACTTAGAAGTGATTATAATTTCAATGTTAAACTTCAACATTTCTACATTTTAGAAACCACCCCAGCCCTCTGGAATACGGCAGTCTCAACCATTTTCTTCAAGCAGGAACCACAGACAATCTTCCTGCTTGATTCTCCTAGGGGAACACAGGAATAATGCATCTAATACCAAGGATAAGGAACAAGCTAAATTCAGTAGAACATTACATACATAATTGAGGAGAAGACAATCATGTCTTTCTTCCAAGAAACTTTATGTTCACCCTAACATTTTCATACTTCTGAAAAAAATCTTCTCACATTAAGATAGGTAATAGAATTGCTGGCTTTAGTCAACTCTTAACTATTTTTAAGCTATTAATAAGATATTTTTAAACATACTTTGAGGAAAGTTCTCTTTAGCATTTTGGATGTCAACAAAATCTAAGATCATTCTGTTTGTTAGAAAATGAAACCTAAGAATGTATCAAGATACAGTTGCCAACCTCTTTTTGGAGTTACACTTTGGAGTACTGGTTGGATGTTGGAGGATGCAATCAAGTCCTTTGCATAGGTACAAAATGCTGTGCTTAACCATCCCCCCCTTCCCCTCCCCCAATTTCCCTGGATTCACTGCAAGCAGCATTCATTGTAATTGACTAAGACACTCAGATAAAATAATCCTCAAAACTGTCATAGCCCTCACCAGGCAATATGATAAAGAAACCATTCTCATCAACTCTTGATATAACAGTACTTTTTACTGAAAATCACTACGAAGATAAAAGAAAAAGAGGACCTTCAATAAATGCATACTTATTTAGAATAGCTCCACCACAGTAGGAAGAACTAGTAATAGGAAGAATATACTAAAGCAGCTACTTCCCTTGGAAGACAGAACCTGCTGAATTATGAGCAAGTTGTAACTTTACTATACTACAGCAGAAATGTCTTCAAATAAATAATTACAAAAATGTAACCTTGAAAAAAAAACTAATCAGCAATCTAACTCTAACTTATTAAAAATGGCTCTTGCAATTATCCCTGAGATTTCTTACCAAAAAGGAAGCCTACAGGGATCTTATGCTTTCCAGAGTTAATTATATCAGCAATTTCTCCAAGGGGAAAGTATTTTGCAGAGTGGAATCTTAAGAGTCCTTATATACATTGAGTGCCTGAGTCATTCTTAGGAATATGTCTGCTGAACAATATCTTTGAATATCCTGTCTCTGAATAGTAATATTTGGTTTAAAAAAATCATCCTGATTTCCACTGAATGTTTGCCATATTAAAATCTATATTAATAATATTAATTTTCCAATCTAAATTATTTCTTTATTCTAATTACCCTAGGCCACTTGTTAATTCATTTATTCTTTTCTCCCCAGTAATGCATAATTAAACATTCTAATAATCCAAATTTCCAAATGATTTACATTGGAAAAGATGACAAAATTATGAATAAAGTATATAGTTTTTTCAGCTTATCCTATCCACATTAAGCTTAATTGCAACACAGTATTATAGACGCTTTGCCCACTTATTAGTTCATTCAGCTCATCTTTTCTGAGTATAGTTTGTGTTAGGTAATGTGCTAGGTGCTATAGACTGATTAACGCAAAACAGGCTTATTGTACACCAGAATGCCAGTGTGTTTATTTCCAAACGCGAATACTCATGTCCATTATCCACAGGAGTTCTTACTAGTACAGGACTTCTAAGCAAATAACCGCAAGGTCTCTTGATGAGCATTGAATCAGAGCAAAGAGAATTAGATTGTCTTGAGTGATATTTCATCCTGTCTACAGAGAAACCTGAACTATCTCTTCTTCACAACAAAATAGATTTCCCTTGTGCTTTAAACATCTGTGTCTGCCAGACATATCTTCTCTTTTATTTTGGGCTATGTTGCCTAAATACTTACAAGTTCTATCTACTTTTCCATTATCTGTTAATGTTAACCACATCATTACTTCTGAAAACAAGATCACAACACAATTGAGTGAGCTTCATCTTCCTTCAGTCTAGGGATACACTCTGGTCCTTTTGATTCGACTTAGTATCGCCCATGTGTCCAATGACAGCACTTACGAGGACATCTTCTCTTAAGGTATTTCTTAAGATTACTAAGTTGCCCATTTTTTGTGGGATTGTGTTTGCTTCTTTACCATTTTAAGTGTGGAACCTTATCCAAATCCTGAGGCTACTTTGAAGATTTCTACATACTGAGGTTTCTGAAGTTTTTTCACACATGCGTATTTTATCAAAAAGAGTACATTAAAAATGAATAAAACATGAAATACAGATACATGCTACACTGTCCATTCACTTAAAAAGTATTACGTAAGTGAAGGAAGCAATTTCATATTTTTATGAAATATCTAGAACATACAAACCCATAGAGACAAAAGACAGATTAGTGGTTGCCTGGGATTGGGAGGAGGAGGGAATAGAAAGTAACTGTTTAATCGAAATGAAGTTTTCTTTTGGGGTTGATACAATATTTTAAACTAAATAGAGGTGGTCCTTACACAACATTATTAATGTACTAAATGCTACTGAACTGTTAAAGAGGTAATGTTATATGAAATTCACCTAAAGGAAATGTTGTTTTAAAAATAAAAGCATGCTAGAGAATTAAAGCAGGATGATAAATATAACATTATAAAGTAAAATAGCGGTAAGATAAAATCATATATTTTATATGCTATATTATATATATACACACACACATATATACATATGCAAATCAGATAGATCAATTTTAATGTGAAAAAATGATGACCGTGCTATGCTGATGTATTGCAACTGGATAATTTACCCAGAAGAACTTTGTACTAGAAAAGATAGCTTTAGCATAAAGGAGTAGGGATCTATCCTACTGATAGGACTGAATTTGTTATCTATGTATGTATGTATGTTTGTATGTATGTATGTATTTGAGTGCAATGGCATGATCAGAGCTCACTTCAGCCTCCACCTCCTGTATTCAAACAATTCCCCTGCCTCAGCCTCCTAAGTGGCTTTTTATTTCTTTTTCTTTTGTAGAGATGGGGGTCTTGCTATATCAACCAGGCTGGTTTTAAACTCCTGGCTTCAAGCAATCCTCCTGCCTTGGCCTCCCTAAGTGCTGGGATTATAGCTGTGAGCCATCATTCCCACCCTTAATTTTGGGGGGGGCATATGTTAGTTTTGAAGAGTTATTGGTATTCCCAGGCAGCAAAGTGAAGCAGCTAATTAGAAATTAAAGTTTGAAGATCTTGACACTTACAATAGCGTCCAAAACTAATGATATGTATTTGAGGGTCAAATGAACAGGTACCCAGAAAGAAAGTATAGCAAGGAATAAGAATTAGTACCATAAAGAGTACAAGCTTTTGAAGGGGAAAGTAGAAAATTGTGAAAGAGAAATCAGAAAAATCAGCTGAGAATGTGTAGTCAGAGAATAAAACTATTTATAAAACCAAATCAATAATCATGAGATACCTATTTGTCCCAGGCCTGAGACACAGCAAGGAACACTTTTCTATATTCAGTGACAGGAGGTATCTTATCTGGATTAATACTGTATTCCAAGAGTAGGACAAAGTATCTCGCACATATTCATCTATCTGGTGTTATATGCTCTTCAAGTACATGTGGAAAATACAGCCTTACTCAGAGGAGTAGTTTAATAATCTTTTCAGATACTGGTGGAGGGTCTTCTTTAATACATCATTAAAATTCATCAGTGATAATTTCTGAAAGGTTACTTGGAGGGTGAAAACATTATCAGTGAACTTTTCATAGTCTTTCATATTAAGTGTATCAGTTTTTGTGTACCCCAAATGAAACATTTTACTTATTTGTGATTTGGTAACATAACGTATTTGAAAAATATTGACTCATCATACAACATAAAAATAAATATGGAAGGTGATAAGATGGCCAACAAAATTACTGAGTAAACCACCATAATTTGGGCAGATATTCCAAGAGAAGATCTTGCTGAGAGGAAAAAAAGGGGCAACACTGAAGTCAAGGGTGAAGAGGCAGGAAGGTGGGAACCCTGTGCTGGGCACCTGAACACCAAGGCTAAGTCCTGGCCCTAAATGGCTCCTGGGAGAGTGGTGAGTGAGGGAACTAAGGGACGGCTCAATCTCCCTGCATATTTCTAGGATCCTAGCTACAGGGGACCCCATGTTCCCCATCCCAACAAACATGTATGCTGGCAGGGGGATCTTTCCACGGAGTTTTGGATAGCACAGAGCCCAGGAGCTTTTGTGTGCTGGACAGCTTCAGCTAAGAGCAGCCATAGACGTGCATCCTCCAGGGTTTCCCACCCACCTCCAGAAAGCAGAGGCTCCAGGTTACCTCCAAGCCAGGGGAGATCAGGGCCACCTTCCCTACAGGACTGGGGCACATCTGCTCTGCAAGTTCCCATGCCTGCTGACCCCTCCCAGGGTTCATGCCTAGCCGCCCTGCAGGAGGGCGTGCATGGCCCAGCCCCCACAGCTCAGCCTGAGTATATTGCGGGCACTTTTACAGTCACCCAGGAGCACATGGATCCACCAGCACAACTGGAACCGAAACCTGAGCCAGGACATTTCAGTGTCCTCAGGGCTTCAGCACGTAGCTCAGCAGTAGATCGCCAAAATCTATGGCCTGCACTCAAGCAGAGGAGGAGCCCCCATCCTCAGAGAGCTGAGAAGAATGAAACACATGGGTTCCTGGGCAGGGGTGGGAGTGGGGCATGCCTCCCTCCACAGCGCTGGTCCAGAGAGAGTGTGGCATATCTCCCTGCTGCAGTCTTTGCCTGAGAGGCCTCTGTGGGCTAGAACACCTAAGAAAAGAAATGTAAGTGCATTCCCAGTGATCAGAGGGGCTCCGCAGAAGTCCAAGAGCAGACCTGGCATGGGGTGAGGAGTATCTCCCTTCCTCCACCACTTCAGAGCTGCAGAAGTCTGCAAATGCAAGGAAGTACAAAGGAGCCATGTGACTGGGTATTAACCTAGCTTGTGGCCATAAATCTTAAGCACCACCAACTGAATTGCAACCTAAAGTATAACACCAAAAATGTATCCCTGTAATATGCACACCTTTGAAAACAAGCGCAAAAATTCACCCACACATAAAGATCCTATACAGAGCCTTGGCCCTCTGAAAGCATCCAGAAAGCAAGCCAACTGACTACATCACTTACACCACAGTTAAAGGAACACCAATCTTCCCAAATAAGAAAGAACCAGCAAAAGAACTCTGCCAGTCAAAAAAGCCAGTGTTGCCTTACTTCCAAATGAGTCCACCAGCTCCCCAGCAATGGTCTGAACCTGTCTGAAATGACAGACACAGAATTCAGAATCTGGATGGCAAGGAAACTCAGTCATATTCAGGAGAAAGTTGAAACCCAATCCAAGGAATACAAGAAATGCAGTAAAACCATCCAAGAGCTGAAAGATAAAAGCCATCTTAAGAATCAAACTTCACTTATAGAGCTGAAAAACTCACTACAAGAATTTCATAATATAATCAGAAGTATTAGCAGTAGAATAGACCAATATGAGGAATGAATCTCAGAGTTTTGAGGTCAGTTCTTCAAATCAATTCAGTCAGACAAAAACAAAGAAAAATGAATTAGGAAAAATGAAAAAAACCTCCAAGAAATATAGGATTATGTAAAGAAACAAAATCTATGATTCATTGGCATTTCTGAAGTAGAAGGAGAGAAAATAAACAACTTGGAAAATATACTTGAGTATATAATCTATGAACATTTCTCTAATCTCACCAGAGAGGTTGACATGCAAATTCAAGAAATACAGAGAACTTTGACTAGATACTAGGCAAGGTGACTATCACCAAGGCACATAGTAATCAGATTCATCAAGGTCAATGCAAAAGAAAAAATCTTAAAGACAGCTAGACAGATAGGTCAAGTTACATACAAAGGGAACCCCATCAGGACAGCTGCAGACCTCTCAGCACGAATCTTACAAGCCAGAAGAGATTAGAGGACAATTTTCAGCATTCATGAAGAAAAGAATTTCCAACCACAAATTTCATATCCTGCCAAAGAAGCTTCATAAATGAAAGAGAAAATGAAATCCTCACCTGACAAGCAAATGCTGCTGGAATATGTTTCAATTAGACAGCCTTAAAAGAGTTCAACACAATGATACCTGCTATCACAGAAACACACTTAAACACATAGTCCACTGTCAACAGGCGCTATAAAGCAACTCACAATAAAACCTACAGAAAAACCAACTAACCGAAAGATGACAAGATCAAAATCGCACACATGGATATTGACTTCGAATGAAAATGGGCAAAATGCCTCCACTCAAAAAAACAGAGTGGCAGTCTGGATAAAAATACAAGACAGAGCCCTCTGTTGTCTTCAAGAGACCCATCTCACCTGTAATGACACCCATAGGCCCAAAGTAAAGGGATGAAGAAAGATCAACCATGTAAATGGAAAACAAACAGGAATTGCTCTTCTTATGTTAGATGAAACAGTCTTGAAACCAAAAAACTTAAGAAGGACAATGAATGGTATTACATAATAATAAAAGGTACAATCCAACAAGAAGCCTTAACTATCCTAAGTATATATGCACCTAACATTAGAGCATCAAGATTCACTTAAAATTTCAACTTAGCCTATGAAAAGACTTAAAGAACCACGCAATAATGGTGGGAGACTTCAACACCCCACTGACAGCATTAGACAGATTATCAAGGCAGAAAACTAACAAAGATCTCTGGACTTAAAACTCAACAGTTGACTGATTGGACCTAATAGACATCTACAGACTACCACAACCAATAACTACAGAATATACATTCTTTGAATCTGCATATGGAACATATTCTAAGATTGAACACATGATTGGTCATAAAGCAAGTCTTAATAAATTTTAAAAATTGAAATCATATCAAGTACATTAATGGACCACAGTACAATAGAAATAGAAATCAAGAAGATTGATAGAAATAGAAATCAATATCAAGGAGATCTCTCAAAAGTACACAAATACATGGAAGTTAAACAACTTGCTCCTGAACAACTTCTGGGTAAACATAGAAATTAAGGCAGAAATGAAAAAATTATTTGCAATTAATAAAAATTGGGAAATAACATCTCCAGAATGTAACAAAAGCAGTATAAACAGGAAAGTTTACAGCCCTAAACACTTTCATCAAGACGTTAGAAAGATTTCAGATTAATATGTAACTTTAAAAAGAACAAACCCCAAAACAAGCAGAAGAAAATATATAATTAAAATTACATAACTTAATAAAATTGAGATGCAAAATCCAGACAAAAGGTAAATGAAACCATAATTTGTTCCTTGAAAAAATAAGACAGACTGCTAAACAAATTAAAAAAGAGAAGATTCAAATAAGTATAATCAGAAATGACAAAGATGTCATTATAACTGATCCCACAGAAATACAAAAGACCCTCAGATAATAAGATAAACAGCTCTATGCAGACAAATGAGAAAATCTAGAGGAAATGGATAAATTCCTAGATACACACACACACTCTCCCAAGATTGAATCAGGAGGAGATTGAAAAACTGAATAGACCAATATCAAGCTCTGAAATTGAATCAATAATAAAAAAACCCTAACAACCAAAAAAAGTCCTCAATCATATGTATTCATAGCTGAAATCTATCAGAAATAAAAAGAACTGGTATCAATCCTACTGAAACTATTCCAAAAAATCGAGGAGGAGGGACTTCTCTCTAATTCAGTCTATGAGGTCAGAATAAGCCTAATACCAAAATCTGGCAACAAGACAAAGAGTGAAAACCTCAGGCCACTATCCCTGATCAACATAGACTCAAAAATCCTCAATAAAATACTAACAAACTGAATCCCGCAGCACATCCAACAGTTAATTCACCATGATCAAGCAGACTTTTCCTGGAGTAAATACATAAATAAATAAATCTGATGCACCACATAAACAGAATTAAAAGCAGAAACCATATGATAATCTCAATGGATGCATAAAAAGCTTTCAGTAAAATCTAACACCATTTGATGATAAGAAATCCTGAACAGGCTAGGCATTGAAGGAACATACCTCAAAATAACAATAAGGAACATACTATCAATGACCAACCCACAGTCAACATCATACTGAATGGACAAAAGCTGGAACCTTTCTTCTTGAGAACTAGAACAAGGCAAGTTTGCCCACTCTCACCACTCCTATTCAACATACAGTACTATGGGCAATCAGCAAGAAAAGAAAGAAAAAGCATCTAAATAGAAAAAGAAGTCAAAGTCTCTCTCTTTGCTGATGATATGATTCTATACTTAGAAACCCCTAAAGACACTGCCAAAAGGCTACTAGAACTGATAAATGATTTTAGCAAGGTTTCAGGATACAAAATCAATACATAAAAATCAGTAGCATTTCTGTACACCAATAACATCCAAGTTGAGAGGCAAATTAAGAACAACCCCATTTTCAGTAGCCACAAAGAAAATGAAATACCTAGGAATACAGTTGACCAAGGGGGTGAAATACCGCTATAAGGAGAACTACAAAACACTGATGAAATAAATAAGAGATGACACAAATGAATGAGGAAACATCCATGCTCATAGACAGGAAGAATCAATATTATTAAATTGGCTATATGGCCAAAACAATTTACAGATTCAACATTATCCCTAGTAAACGACCAATGTCATTCTTCACAGAACTAGAAAAAACTATTCTAAAATTCATATGGAACCAGAAAAGAGCCGAACAGCCAAACAATTCTAAGCTGAAAGAACAAAGCCAGAGTCATCACAGTACCTGACATCAAACCGTACTACAAGGACGTAGTAACCAAAACAGCATGGTATGGGTACAAACACAGACATATAGACCAACTGAACAGAATACAAAACTAAGAAATGAAGCCAAACATCTACAACCATCTGTTCTTTGACAAGGTAGACAAAAACAAGTAATCAGGAAAGGACTCTCTATTCAATAAATGGTGTTGGAAAAGCTATCTAGCCATATGCAGAAGATTGAAACTAGACCCCTTCATTTCACTACATGTAAAAATTAATTCATGATGGATTAAAGATTTAAATGTAAGACCATAAATTCCTAAAAGAAAAAAAATTAGGAAATACCCTTTGCGACATTGGCCTTGGCATAAAATTTATGGCCACGTCTGAAAAAGCAATTGCAACGAAAACAATAGTTACCGTGAGACCTAATTAAACTATGGAGCTTCTGCGCACAGTAAATGAAACCATCAACAGGGTAAACAGACAATCTATAGAATGAGAAAAACATTCACAAACCATACATTCAATATTCTGGGTATTAGACAATATCCGTAATCTATAAGCAACTTAAACAAATCAACCAAGCAAAAAACAAATAACCCCGTTAAAAAGGGGCAAAAGGCATGAACAGACACTTCTCAGAAGACATACAAGCAGCCAACAAACATATGAAAAATGTTTATCACCACTAATCCTCAGAAAAATGCAAATTGAAACCACAATGATACCATCTCACACCAGTCAGAATGGCTATTATTAGAAAGTCAAAAGACAACAGATGCTACTGAGGCTGTGGAGAAGAGGGGATGTTTATGCTCTTGGTGGGGAGGTAAATTAGTCCAGGCAGTGTGGAAAGCAGTTTGGAGATTTCTCAAAGAACTTAAAACAGAGCTAACCTTTGACCAAACAATCCCTTTATCAGGTATATACTCAAAGGAATATACATCATTATACCATAAAGATACACGCACTCATATGTTCATTACCATGATGTTCCCAATAGCCAATACCTGAAATCAACCTAGGTGTCCATCAGTGAAGAACTGGATAAATAAAATGTGGTATATAGACACCATGGAATACTACATGGCCATAAAAAAATCAAATCATGTTCTTTGTAGCAACGTGGATGGAGCTGAAAGCCATTATCCTAAGCAAATTGACACAGGAATAGAAAAGCAAATACTGCATGTTTTTGCTTAAAAGTAGAAGCTAAACACTGAATACACATGTATATAAACAGGGGAACAACAGACACTACAGACTACTACGCAGAGGAGAGAGGATGGGGGTGATGGATTGAAAAACTACCTATTGGGTACTATGCTCACTACCTAGGGTCAATATAACCATGAAATAATCCTATACATGTACCCCCTGTATCTAAAATAAAAGCTGAAAAAAATTTTAAAAGAATGGATACACCTAATTTGCAAAAGAATAACTATTAATAATACCAACATAATTGAGATGAATTTGGTAAACTTTGACATTGCTAGTTACAAAGTAATTTGGAATAAATTTGCTATGAAAACGTAAACTAAAAAATATAAATGAATAAATAAATAAATGCATTTATTTACAAAAACAATTTATCAGAAAAGTAAGTATAGAGGAACTGTCAATCTTACATTGGAGAATATACATGATCTAAACTCCGAATATTCACTTGAAAGCTCACATTTTTTCATTGGAAACAAATATTGCCAGGAGTTACCTGGAAGTGAAAGGCCCACTTCGTTTATTTTTGTGAAAATGTCTGCCAAATAGTTATCTAAATAACCTTCCTTTTCTATCAGTTGTTCTTTCCAGTGAAAATGGTACTCCATTTTTAAAAAGTAGCTAGTTCAACTCCCAACTCAAACAATCATAAAAGTAATTTTCCCCAAGAAAAATACCTTATTTTATAGGCAGCACAAATGCTCTATGCATATTCGCCATTATCATCTCAGAATATTTTATAAGATCGAAGTTTTTGTGTCTTTATCAAATACTTCAGTGGTCTGAATTTGTCCCCTAAATTCACACGTTGAAACTTAATCTCCATCATAAGGAGCTGGGCCCTTAGGGGGTGATCAAATCATGAAGGCAGAGTTCTCATGAATGGGATAATTGACTTTATGAAAGAGGTTGGAGTGCCCTGGTCTCCTTAAGTCATTTCTCCCATGTGAGGACACAGGTGTGCCCTTTTTGCCCACTTCCTCCACGTGAGGCTACAGTAAGAAGGTGCCATCTTGGCAATCTTGGAATCAGAAAGCAATCCTCACAAGATACTGAATTCGCTGGTGTTTTTGTCTGGAACTTCCTACCTCCAGAACTGTGAGAAATAAATTTCTATCATTTGTAAATAACCCAGTCAGTAATATTTTGTTATACAACAGGAATGGACTAGGACAAAGACGTTCTTAAATTAAACTGGCATTTTATTTTCTTTTACTGGAAGTACAGAGCAATGAGGGTTCAATGACAAGTATTACAGTTTGGTGCCACCACCATGATTTGTACTATGGCACCATCGGTTTTACCCACCATTGCTTTTCCACCATCACTGCAAATAGCCACAGTAAAAAGGACGAGGATACCTCAATATTATGAAAATAATTCTGACTTCACAGACTCCTGAAAACATTTCAGTGACCCCCCAGTTATCCAGTGACTACACTTTCAACTATAGACAAAAATGGGAAGAGAAATTAAGGACTAGTGAATTATTTTTCTCAGTTAAAGATCTTCTGCCTGCTGAAAGTAAATGGGGTGGGGTTAGAGTATTGAGAACAGTGGCAGACATTCTGAAATAACTGTGTGTACAGTAAAGAAAGGGAGTTGAATAGGGCTTTAAAATATAAATCAACTGCATATACCAAAGCACTGGTTGAGGTTGGAAATCATAAATTGATAGTACCATGAATCAGCATTTTAGCATTTTGTATAAAAAAATATTTAGGTATGTGGTTTATCAAAGGTAAAGCAGGGGCACAGCACGAGAAAGAGGACATTGAAGGTAAGATTTTTGAAGTGGCCAGTAGCAATTTTATAGTTTCATTTTTGATGAAAACTTATTCTTCATTTAAATTCATATACCTAGACCAAACATGGGACACTGACTCATTGACCTATATACTATGTTTGTACCACAGTACTCTGATATACAGAATTATACAGATAACATACTTGAGATGCTTATGAAATATGGTCAGATATTTAATACTTCATGATAAAAAAATTAGAGTATTTTGAAAAGCTACTAGTTTGTGTTTTCCTTGTTAAGCATATGTTATACAAAAACAGAATAATTCTAGGATATGTTTGTTGATAGTGAGAATTACTGCTATAATGATAAAATTATAATTTTCATCTTCTAAGCGTAAGAATGTGATTAAATTTTATACCATTATTTCCTATTTCATCATTATTATTCTACCATTTGAAGTCAGAAAACTGCCACATTTGTCTGAGAGGCTGTGGAATTTTACATGAATATTCAATCACAGGAAAACCCCCACCTGAGGTGTGAAAAGTTTAATTTTCAAGGCCATTCAAAAGAAGACAAAAATCCCAACATCAAAAATGCACCTCTTTTTTCTTTTATTCTATAAAACTTATCATTTAAACTTCTGATGTGTTTATATGGATAACATAATCCCTAAGGTTAATATCAAGTATTAGCCAATTCCTCACAACTGTAAGAATGTGATTATATTTTATACCGTTTTGATGACCGAGTAGGGATGTTTATATTAGCATTCATTTTTAGTAAAAAGAATCACTCTGACTTTCTAATGATTGCCTGAAGTACACTTTATGCACAAAAAATATAGACTACATTAAGAAATTGTTGTTACTTGCATTTATATAACGGTAGGTCAAAGATGCTAAAAATTCTTATTTCACTTCTTATTTAGAGGTGAAATCTAATTCCCCTTCCCTGGAATCTGAGCTGGCCTCGGTGACTGGTTTGATCAATAGAATGTGGTGGAAGTGACACAATGAATTCTCAGGCTATGTTAAAAAAAAAAAAAATTGCAGCTGCTTCTTCGTTCTATTGGAAGACACTACAGAAAACCAGCCACCATGCTGTGAAGAAACAATTATCTTCATCAAAAAGCCCTGACGGAGAGGAATTGAGCCTTCCCAAATCACAGCCCCAGATGAGCTCCCAGATAACAGCCAACAACTTTGCTAGGCATTTGAAGAAGCCATCTTAGAAGAGTGTCTTCTAGCCCAGTTCACCCCAGCTGATGGGAAGCTACATGGATCAGAGAAAACCCATTCCTTTCAAACTCTGCCCAAACTCTGTTTTGTCACAATATACATGATTGTTACCTAAAGCTACTAAGTATTGTGGTGGTTTGTTGCACAGAATTAGATAACGGAAACATATGTCATTTTGTTCTGTTTAACATATATTTAATATTAGAAATATACTAAATATCACTAAGTAATTAGCATTAGCACAAGCAAGAATCCATATTCAAGTGCTCTTTCCAATAAATAATTTTTTTCATATTTAAATACTAGGCACTTATCTTAGACTCTGAGGTCAAAATTTACATAAAATAATATGGAGATTTTCTTAATATTTGAGCCAATTATGTTTCTCATATATTTTATACATTATTTTTATAACTGAAGGAACGTCTATTAAAAACTCTCAGTGAGTTACAGATAATCATATTCCAATACACATGAATATTAATATATTTTCATTTATTTGTGTTAAGGCAGGAGAACATGATAAATCAAATACCATCTATAAAAATGTTGTCTTAAAATAAGATCTTTAAATGTATACTCAATGTTCCATTACATAACATCAGTTCTCTATGTAACATTATTATATTTTTATCTTTTGTTTTCTTTATTTTTTGACTCTGGGAACCAAACAGCATGTTTTAAATTGTATGACAATTTTATCTATTTTTCCTAGCATTTCAATTATCTTCTTTTGTCCTTTCCATGATCAAATAAGCCTGTATGTAAACAAGCCTGTATGTAACAGTAGACTTTATATGAATGTATTTTACAGAACATCTTGGAAATAACTAGTGACATTGCCGAAATTTTGAATTGTCATTTTTTTATTAAAAGTTTTGGTTGATACACACAGACTATACATATCTATGTTTATATATATACGTGTATATAAGTGTATATATATGTATATATGTGTATATGTGTATATATGTATATATGTGTATATACGTATATATATGTGTATATGTATATATGTATATATGTGTATATATGTATATATATGTATACACACACACAAATAATATATATGCAATATAATGTAATATATATGAAAACAATGCTTATTCTTTTTTTCATTTTAGAATTCTCATGAAAATTTAATAATAGTATTTCAGTTAATTATGGCATTTGAGGAAAAGATACTAATGGGGAAAGATCACATACACGCTTTGGGTGATACGTCAAAAAAAACCTACGATAATTAGTAGTATTGCCTTAACATTTCTAAAATCACATAAAAATGATCATCTTTGATTGCCATTTCAGTAATTTTGAATACAGGGTATGTTATTTTCTGCTCACTAGTAATCAAAACACATAAACTTGTAACAAATATTCAGAGTCGATTATTTTCATAAGCTAAACATTTCCGAGACTTTAAGATTTGTGTTTGAGCATACAATACTGCAATGTTGGCTACATAAAATAAAAAAATCTTTTTAAGAGGAAGCTCAATAATCAGAGGCTGTACTGCATTTAAGGATTTAACACTGGCTATATACAAAAGGGAAAGCATTTCAATGAGAAATACTTCACGTTACCAAGTTCTCTCCTTTAATATGGCAACATTCAGCAGCTTATGCTACTCTTTTATCCTTTGGTTCCCAGTGACAAACAATGCAGTAATAATGCCTCTGGTTTTAGTTCCTCTTGGATGACATTTATTAGCAGAGAGAGAGACCTGATGCTTTAGCTGAAATTTGGCAGCCCAAGAAGTGCACCAACTGCTCCAAAGTATCCCTCATGTTCTAGAAACAAGGCTTTTAGTTGACCTTTTGACCAGTAATTCAGTGCATATGCCAAAAGTTTCATTGAGAGGGTATTGACACGTAAAAAGTTTCCAACAAAGACAACTCTGTTTATTTTCTCATTAACAGCACACATTCGTGCCACAGAACCAATGTTATTGGTGATAGTAACTAAAGTAGCTCTTGCCAGATCCTCTTTATAACAGATTCTCGCTTCTCCTTAGAAATCATATTCCCAAAACTAGATGTTACAGCCTAACCTGGCAAACCAAATCTTTCATGATCTCCTCCATAAATATCACGGATCAGCTTGTCAGCTTGCGTGCTGTCACCTTTGGATGCCATTTCAAGAGCCTCTTCGAAGCTTTCACAGCCAGTCAATAAACTGCATAAACCCAGAAAAGAACCCCCTCCAAGGCTTGTCCCAGGCACTCGTTTGTAGCTGTCTTTGGAATGGACTGCTAAAATACTGGCTCCTGAGCCAATGTCCACTACGAGCAGTGGGTAGGGATCATCCAGGTTAAAAGGCATCTTTTGGCATCGCTCAGGTTCTGCGGCGTTAGCAAAATAATAGCACTCGGCTTGTCCATTGAAACCAACAGTCTATATACAGCAAGCCCTTTACGAGGCGGTCAAGTTCATCCAGTTTGTGCAGGTGGAGGTTTCCGATTGTGCGAAAATCTTTTTCAAGCTTGTAAGCACCACCTCCTGTAGCACACAGCACCGTTTGCAATGTTGAGAAGTTTTCATCTCTTCCCATCTGGATAAAAGTAGGCAGGTCCTGGGTTGGAAACCTGATAAAGTGCAAGCTCCCTCTTCGGCCAAAAAGTGTGAAATCTTTCAGTTCAAGGTGTCCATCCCGAAAGCCGGTGGATCCATATGCCACGTTAGAAGTCAAGTATTTCCGAATACTTTTTAAACTCTCAACTGCTTGTTCTTCCTCTGCTGTGATATCAATAGGTTCAAAGTACGAGAGCTTTGCTAGAGTTCCCCCAGCATCCGTGCCAAACCACGGGAAAGGGGGTCTCTTGGCGTCTTTGATCTTCATGGCGTCGGCCCGAGGGGCGAGGGGCGGCCTCCGATCCCGAGCACTGAGAGCAGTGGCAGCGACTCCGGAGGTGGCTGGGCCAGGCGGGGCGGGCCCAGGGCGGGGCGGCGGCGCCTGAGGAGATGCCGGGCCAGGGGGAGGCCTCCCACCCCCACGAGCAAGGGACCCAGCAAGCTGGGGAAGGCCTCCAGCGTCCAACAATGCTTATTCTTTTTCTCGAACGTTCTAACTTTAGTTTTCTTCTTGTATAATTGTATTGGCTAGAACTTCTATATTTGTTCTAAATAATAATGGTGATAGTGGACATCTTTATCTTATTCATAAATTGAATGCAGTTTTTCCCAGCATTTCTTCCATTGTGCACCATGCAGTCTATATTTATTCTGTATTAATGTTAATGAAATATCCATATATTGTATATTTATATTTTTATTAAGAATGGATGTTTAATTTCCTTCAGTACCTTTTCATTATTTCTGGAATTGCTCATGATTTTTCTTTTTTGATTTATTAACACAGTGAACTATATTAATAACTTTACTTATGTTGAACCATTTTAACACTGCTTGAACAAGCTTCACTAGGGTTATTTGAATATGTCCCTTGCCTGGATTAGCTGATTGTTTATTTAACATTAGGAATGAAAATGCAAATCCTGTTCATAAGCGAGATTGGTGTAAAATTTTTGTGTTTTGTTCCCTTTCTGTTAAATTGTGTTATCAGTTTTATGCTTACTTGATAAGATAAAATTGAAATCTGTCCCCCTTTTAATTTTTTTATTTTTTGCCCTGGAACCATGTAAGTAGCAATGGAATTTTTCTCTTTAAGAATTTTGTAGTGCTGTCCAAGCATGGTGGCTCACACCTGTAATCCCAGCACTTTGGGAGGCCGAGGCAGGTAGATCACCTGAGGTCAAGAGTTCAAGACCAGCCTGCCCAGCATGGCAAAATCCCATCTCTACTAAAAATACAAAAAATTAGCCGGGCGTGGTGGCAGGTGCCTGTAATCTCAGCTACTTGGGAGACTGAGTTAGGAGTATCCCTTAAAGACGAGAGATGGAGGCTGCAGTGAGCCCAGATGGCACCATTGCACTCCAGCCTGGGCAACAAGAGTGAAACTCCATCACACACACACACACACACACACACACACACACACACACACACACACACACAAAAGAATTGGGTAGAGTTGATCTCAAAGACCTATACAATCAAGGTCTATTATTTTCTTATTTTTTCCTTAATCTTTTAACTATCTTTATATCTCCACTGTTTTCCTTATCAAATTAAAAAATATTCTATCACTGGTAATAAAAGATGAGAAAAATCAGTGTTCTTTACCATCTCTCAACTTCTCTAGCATTTCTTCTTTCAACTTTTATACTTATAGCATTCCTACATTATCAAGATTTGAAATATGTATATGTTTCTTTGAAATCTCAATCCCTACATTTATTTATATTTCAGTTCTACAGTTGTAAATATCATGCTCATTGTCAGTACCTTGAATATAGGTTCTCTGCTAATGCTTTATGACATTTGTACTATAGTTGTTTAATTTAATAAGTGATCAGAGCAACTAAAGTCTGGGAGTTTTTGCATGTTCAGGGCAAACCATATATATTGTATGCCTTTACCCATGAACAACTTTTCAGTTGAATATAAGATTTTCCCTCAAGACCTTATAAGCACTGCTTAAATTATTCTATGGACAAACATTGTGATACAGAACTATGAGGACAAACTGATGTGTTTGTGCTCATATGTAACAATTTTTCTGCTTGACTAACAAAGATTCATGCTACATATTTGAAATCTGGTAACTTTAGTAATAGATATTTCATTGTTAAATATTCAGTGTCAATTTTGCCTGCAACTTATTGTGCCTATTCATTATATAAAGTCTCTTATTTCTGCAATTTAAAAAAAATAAATTTTTTTCATTCTTTTTTTTTATCTCTTCTTCAAAAACACCAGGCTCATGCCTGTAATCCCAGCATCTTGGGAGGCAGAGGCAGGGGGATTTGCTTGAGCTCAGGAGTTCAAGACCAGCCTGGGCAACATGGCAAAACTCCATCTCTACAAGAAATACAAAAATTACCCAGGCGTGATGGTGGGCCCCTGTAGTCCCAGCGACTTGGGAGGCCAAGGTGGGAGGATTGCTTGAGCCCAGGAGGTGGAGGTTGCAGTGAGCTGAAATTCTACTACCGCACTCCAGCCTGGGCAACAGAGCGAGATCCTGTCTCAAACAAACAATAAACAAACACCCACCAATTACATATATCAATTCTATTTTGTCTTAAATGCTCATAATTTTCTTTTTAGCTCATTTTATTTCATTTCCATTTCATTTGCTTGTTTTTCTCAAACCTGATATCCTTGTCACTACTATTTTCCATGATTTTATTTTATTCTGTGAGGCTGATTCCAATTTTATTTCTATTTTGTGTTGTCGTTAACAGTATTTTCTTAATTTTTAAAATTTTAATTTTTGAGAGTACATGGCAGGTGTATTTGATTTCTGTTAATATAAGTTAGCAACTCTCTCCTGTTTCTCCTCTGAATTCTGCTCATGTGTTGCTTCATTTCTGTTATCCTTTTGTAATTGCCTTAAGCTCTTGTATTTCTGCTCTGAAGTCTTGGATGGTTATATTTGGGGATTTAATAAAGATATAAGTAGTTAGTCAAAATTGTCAATTATTTTAGAAACATTTTATTAATGACTTATTTATATGCATTTTTTATTTTCTCATTTATTTTGCACTATCTTTATTGTGCCTACTCATTTGTGAATGAGGAAATCCTTTCTGGATCAAAGATTTTTGTTTGCTTTTTGTCTGTGTTCTGGTGGGAGAAATAGCCAAGGATATGTTGAAAGCTAACAGAAGTGGCTTTAAGGAACAAGATTATATGTATGAGTTCTATCCAGCTGATCAAAATAAACACCATTGCTCATAATACTCATGTTCACATTACCAGCAGGCAGCTTACTGTACACGAGGCATCTCTTATTCATCTTTGCTTCTATTGCTTCTCATTGAAATCAAACTGGGGCCAGGAAAGTTCCTGATACAAGTCTACATACCCTTTTCCAAATATAGCAAAACAAGTCATCATTGATTGTGCACTTCAGTGTGTGCCATTAACTTTGAGTTATGTTTTGAAAATTCACAATGAGGCATATAAACAGGTCTATTAAATATATTTAAATAAAATAGTAAGTTGCATAGTTCTAGATGACAACACTGGTGTTGATTTCCTGAGCAATCCTAGGCACGTCTGAAAGTCTAGGTCTCCTGTTTCTATTTGTTCCACACCCTTGTTTGATATTTACTGGATTTGATTGGTGGGGATAGCAGTTATTTTCGAGTTTTGTCAAAGATGGATTTTACAGTTTAATTTCTAATTTTTCATGTTGCTACTGGGTGATTTGTGAAACAAAAAAGGAAAATATAGCAATAGCCCGGAGATTTTAGGATTATTCTTAATTGCTTCCATTCACTTATCCTCCAAGAGTAGATTAATAGATTATCTATCATATCTAGTCTTTCTACCAAACTGGCCCTAGCCTGTCATCAGTAAATGATATTATCAGCCATCTCAGTTACTTAAAGTAAAATATTAGGATGCTTTCTATGAGTTCTCCTTGATGTACATCTTTCCCTGAGTCCCCACAAATCTTCCCATTTCACCTCAACCTCTGCTGCCATTCTCTTTTTCTTTCCAGTCATCTTTTGCCAAGAAAATGCTAAATATCCCATAACATGTTTCTCTGAACTCATGTTCACTTTTGCCCAAACTTTCTATATCTGCACTTCCAAATACAATAAATAATAGCCACAGATGGCTAATAAATATTTTCAACTTGAGTTATCTTCATAAAATCACACAGAATTTTGAAGATTTAATATAAAGGTAATATATAAAATATTTAATTGAAAATTTTACACATTGGAATATTTTGAATATGTTGTATTTTAAAAGTACATTATTAAAATTAATTTCACCTGATTAGTTTTACTTTTTTAATAAGACTTCTTGAAAATTTTAAAGTATATACGGTTTCCATTATGGTTACATTGGTGGCTTATGATACATTTTTATTGGGCAACACTATGCCATATCATAAAAAGTATACCTTTGTTGAAATACAGAAAGGATAATATACTAACCCAGCCGAAAACTCTCAAATAGCTTTATTTTATATTTAAAATCTAATCCAAATTCCTGTGATTAATAAGGTACCTCTTTTTTGATTTCTACCGTTCTGTCCAACTTCACCTCGAGTTACATATCCTACCACTCAGAATAACTTTTGTCATGCTAGTCTTCATTTTGTTTCTTTGAACATACAATACTCTTCGTTGCCTCAGAACTTATACATGGCTTTTTTTTTTTTTTTAACCAAAATACATTTCCTCTCATGCTCAAACAGCAGCTCTTATCCTTCCTCATAGTCTTAGCTCAATTCCCACTTTCCAGAAGGGTATTATTTGGTTGCCCAACATAAAATAAGTAACCTTTTGTAATTCCTTCTATCATCTCCTTAACTCATAACGACCTACATATATATTCTATACAATATAATAATCAGGGATAATCTGTGATGGTTCCAGAACATTTTCAAGCCATGTAGATCTTTTTGTCCTGTAGCTTCCCACTCATCAAATCAGTTGATAGGAATTAGGGAGAAGACGGATGGTACCCAGAATGTAGGTTTCATATTTTAACTTTCAGTATCAAAGATGATTTATTCTTAAATTCATAAAATAAAATCGCCATTAAAATAATCCAAAGAAAAGTTTCTAAATTCCTTCTTTCCTGTCAACATATCAAGAACCAGCCCCCAGGGACATTGACAATAGGTTTTGCTATAAGCCAAAAGAAGATCTTTATCTTACCCAGTGTGGGAAGAAGAAAGAGAATAGAGCAAGGGAGATGTGAGAAATGTTAGAATTCCCTTCTCTAAGAGAAATCAGCCTGGGGAAGGAAAAACTGTTCACTAGGCTGAGAAAGAGAGACAAAAGCTAAAGGAATTTTTGTCTCATTTTCTCAGCAGAACTTTGACTACTAAGCTAGATAGTCCTATGTCAACCCCAGAAGATTAATGATGGCATCACTGGGTTAGATGAAAGGAGAGGTGAAATAAAAGGTGAAAGAGCATGAGAGACAGAGAGGCTCTCTCAACTCTTTTTGTTTTGACAAAAACAAAAATAGATTTTTATTGAAACTGCATAAAACTAAAACACTTCTGCACAGCAAGGGAAACAGGCAACAGAGTAATGACACAACCTACATAATGAGAGAAAATCTTTGCGAACTATGCATTTGATAAGGGGTTAATATCCTAAATATATAAGGAAATCAAACAACTCAATAGTAAGAAAACAACTGGATTTAAAAAGGGAAAAGGCACAAAAATCAAAATACCTAGGAATAACCTTTTTTGTTTATTTTTTATTATACTTTAAGTTCTGGGGTATGTGTGAAGAACATGCAGGTTTGTTTCATAGGTATACACGTGTCATGGTGGTCTGCTGCACCCATCAACCCATCACCTACGTTAGGTATTTCCCCTAATGCTGTCCCTCCCCTACTCCACCACCCCCAACAGGCCCCAACGTGTGATATTCCCCTCCCTACGTCCATGTGTTCTCATTGTTCAACTCCCACTTGTGAGTGAGAACATGTGGTGTTTGGTTTTCTGTTCTTGTGATAGTTTGCTGAGAATGGTGGTTAAATGTCTTAAAGGAATCCATAATTTATCCCATACCCCAGAGATAATTCAAAATATCACCTTGCCTTTTGGAGAAACTCCAGACAGAAGTGCTAAACCCCAGTGTAAGTAGCTGAAAGGTAACAGATTAGCTGGTATCAGGTATAGGCTGTTTGAGGCACCACATGAGTCTGCAGGCTATGTCACATCTAAAAGTTCCAAAAATTTGTTGGTTTAACCATCAAAGAAAGCCATTAAGCTTTGAAAGTTTCCTAGAAAACCAAAGATACATTCATCAGCCACACCTGATAAGAAATCAATGCAATGGATCTAGGAACTAGACCTGATTGGCTCAGTAGAGATTAGCAAGAAGGCAGTGGATATCAATTGGTTTCAAAGCTGTCTCTTCTACTTCTGGGAAGAGATGAAGCCCCATTCTCTACTCTAGTAACCTTCTTAGAAATAAATAGAAGGGAAGAAATTAGACATAATGCAAACTTACTGAAGGGCAAATAAGTCACTCAAAAGAAACTTTTTAAACAAAATATCTTCCTTACAATTCATGAAGATGGATTTATGAAGTTTCGATAAGTCATAGAAAAGAACTTCTAAGTGCAGTGGATAAATGTGCTCACTCTACACTTTCTATTCTGGCTCTCCAACGAAAATTAACCTCCATTGGCATGAACCAAGTCCCCCTTATCATTACATATCCAGCATTTAGCTTGAGATCTGGTATGCGGTAGATGATTCGAGGGCGAAGACAGGAGGGTCTGAGTTAGACAGGACAGGTGAAAACAGAAGCAGAATTGTAGTGATATGCTTTGAAATTAGAGGAAGGGGTCATGAGAGAAGGAATGCAAATAGGTTCTAAGCTAAATAAAGCAAGGAAACTGATTCTCCTCTAGAGCCTTCAGAAAGAACACAGCTCTGCTGATACCTGGATTTTAGCCCATAAGATCTATTTCAGACTGTTGAACAACAGATCTGTAAGATAACAAATATGTATTCTTTAAGCCACTAAATTTGTGGCAATTTGTTACAGCAACAATAGGAAATTAATGTATATTTTGAGTAAATGGGTAAGCCAATAAATGTCTATTTTGGTGGCTTCTAATAACCTAAAGTAATATAGATGTTAACATTTGCTGCTGAGTGAAGGTTTTTAATTACACCATATGGTTAATACAAATTATTAATATATGGTTAGTACAAGCCCCAGAGTACATTTCCACATTTCACTAGTTTAAATCATAGTAGCACACTGAATATATATAGCACATTGAATTTAATGCCAGAAGGCAAAATTACAGCTAATCATAGTCTTTAGTATTTGAGTTAGTGTCAAGAGTACACCCGTGTTAATAATATAGCTTTTACATACTCTCATAAATCGCTTTACAACTTCCTAATAGCTGCCAATCTTTTGTATTTACCTAGCTAAAGTTTCCTTGTATTTTTCAGGAAATAATTTGCTAGTCATAAGGAAGAATTTTTATTAAGTTTCTATGCTCAGTTACAGGTACATCATATTCCAAAAGAGAACTCAATTTACATAATTCCAAAATAACAAGATTAATTTAGAAATTTAATAGTCACTTGATGCTTTACAAAAAAAGAAATTCTTTATATAAGAAGCCCTGAAAGGAGGTATTTGCTTGAATATCACTGGGTACTTACCAGAAAGTTGGGAGAAATAAAATTTTCAGAATCAAAAATTAAGGAAACTAATTCAATTAGGGCTGTCAACTGAGTAATAGCTGGGAGTTAGGTGTTCATTAGATTTTAACATCTGCCAATGGCAAAGTATTAGACCATTTACAAACATTCAATTTCAACGTATTCATTAAGGAACACAGACACTACAGAAAGAAGATAAATAATTTTTTGAAAAAAAAAAATTCTGGCTATGTGACCATAATTCTCAGTACATTGATTTTATTGTAAATAACTGCAAGTTTAACCACCCCATGTGATAGTGCTGAAATAACAAATAAAATGTTTTTTAATCTAAATAATATTCACAGTACATACTAATTACAATCACCATCTTCAGCTGCCTGACTTATCCCGCATTTTTCCCCTGGGGATCTAATAGTGCTCTTGCTTTCTCACTCTGCTTTTGTCCTACCTTAAAGTTAGTTGAGCCTAAGAAGAATTAGAGATGGCACAGATATCATACAAAATGTTTCTGGTAATTTTAACTGACAGTCTAATGTAAAGTCTAGTCCTTCCTTATAAGACTGTGATGAGACAAATGGATTAGTGCAGAGTTCAGAGTCAATTTCCTTATTAAAGTTCCTCATAGGGCCAATAATTCCATAGTGTTCACATGGCAATTAACCCCAAATGTTAACCTGCGACAACTTGTTTAGCAGCTACCCTTTCTGGATATGTGACAGGTTTTATTCCTGGTAATAGTACAGAAAGGAAGAACAGCTCAAAGGTGGATATGTGATGAAAAAGGGAAGGGAAAATCAAGTTATTTTACTTTTTTTTCTAAAATGTCCTTTAGTATGGCTTACTTTTGAGTAGGATGTTTACTATTCCAATATCCATATATTTAGGGATGTATGGATGACAAATACTGAAAAAATAATTTGACATCTGCAAACATTTCTGTGATTATTAAAGATTGGCAAGGTCACTATTTAACTCCATTAAATATAACCAAGTCCAGACTTTTGCAGTAAAAGAATGACTTTTACTGTGTGTGTATTGTTGTTGTTTTAAAAATAGACTTATGCGGGCCGGGCGCAGTGGCTCATGCCTGTAATCCCAGCACTTTGGGAGGCCAAGGTAGGTGGATCACGAGGTCAGGAGATCGAGACCATCCTGGCTAACAGAGTGAAACCCCGCCTCTACTAAAAATACAAAAACCACAACAACAACAACAACAACAAAAACTAGCCGTGCATCGTAGCACGCACCTGTAGTCCCAGCTACTCAGGAGGCTGAGGCAGGATAATCACTTGAACCCAGGAGCTGGAGGTTGCAGTGAGCCGAGATCATGCCACTGCACTCCAGCCTGGGTGACAGAGATAGACTCCCTCTCAAAAAAGAAATAAACAAAAACAAACAAACAAAAAAAGACAGACCTATCCATTCCTATCCATTCATTAATCTAATTTATTCATTTAACAAATATTTAAGTTTTTATTGAGAGACTCTCAGTTTAACTTATGTAATAGGCCATCATGTAATCACTGAAAACGATTCTCAAGGAAATATTATTTTAGGTCTGCATTTACTAACATTTTGCTTTCTGTATCCATGGTGATATATTTTGGAATTTTTTATCTCTAGCGTTGCAAAAAATAAGTTGGAAACAACTTTATTCAATTCTAAATTATTAAATATTTATTTCAAACTATTCATAATCTAAGTCAATGCATATGTTTATGTTGCCTATATTTTTAAATAAACTCTAAAAAGGGTTATAAACTTGCTTCCTTTTGAAAATGAAAATATGATAGGAAAAGAAAGCACAGCAATATCAGTATAAATGTAAAAAAAACCTTACTAAATTCTAAGTAAAAAATATAGCCATAAAATGTTAGTACTGTTTTATGCTATTAACAATGTATATGTAGTATATGTATATGTATATATGTACCTGAATTTAGAAGGGCATAGGAAAATAAAGTGCAGTGGTAACTGTTAACTTTGATCTAATTTTTGATTTATTTCTGTAATAATATTTTAATCTAATATGGTACATGAATTCTATTCTTGCTGGATGAGTATGCATTTGATTTGATAACAGAGTGGGCAGCCCAAGTAAATCTAGGTTTAAAATGCAACTACAAAAGAATTTGACTGCTTATTTAGTAAATATAAAAATAATCTATTTCAAAATTTTATTTTTCATTGCTATTAGGAAGTTCCTCTTAAATTGCCACTTTCCTTTGCTCCTTTAAGTTTAGGAAATATAAAACAAATATATGCAGCATTTTGTGGATTTCTTAGCAATGAGGTGAGAGGAGTAATTTTCAATACATAGGACATTTTGTGGTCTAATTTTCCTTCTTGAAAATCCTTAACGTTTCAAAAATTTGCATGATGCATTTGAGTATTGTTTGGATGGTTTGTTTCCTTTAGAAATATTTCAGGAGCAATTCTCATTTCATCGGAAGATTTTTCTCTTATTATTAGCTTTTCAACAACCCAAAATGAAATATGGGAATGCCCTCTTTGATTTCAGCTGCAATGCAGGGCTATTAATTCTTTTTAAATTGCTCCATGGCACCTCCTGATGGAACATGTATGTCTGCATTTGACATTTTTGTCTTTTCTCTTAATGTTACTTAGGCAAGCAAAAAATCCTCCCTGCAGCTGCCCTTTTTATCCAGACTCTGTTTCTGGGTTTATTGGAAAGGTGATATGGATTATTTTAGTCACCATCCTTCTTCTACCAAGAAAAATCAGCACAGATAAATTTCTTTTTCTCTTCTACCACTACGTTTTATTGATTTTTAGATTCCTGTTTCCTCAAGGTATTATAGTCTGTAAGTGAAATATTTTATATTTTTTCTACTTTTTTATTAGCTTAATTAAATTAGGCAGCAGCTTCTAAAGCTGCTGCTGTCAGTTGGAACAGGCACTGCAGAAAATATCAACTACAAAACAATCATCCATGGTCAGCTCATTTTCTAGAAGGCTGATTCAGATCCCTGTCTTTGAACCCCTTGACATCTGTGCATTTATCCCAACTCATATCCTAAATACATCTTGGCCACTTGTACCTCCTTTGCTACCACATAATGATCCTTTCTTCTACCACTGCTCAGCAGTGCTGCAGTAGTCGCTGATCTTCCAGGTTCAGTAATAGACGTCTCAGTCATTTGCATTCTAATTGGCCACTAGTCCAGCCCCTGGAGATTGTCCTCACGTCTCAAATACTTCCCAGCTCCAACAGCCCTTACAGTGAAAGATAAGCAATAAGAAACCTTGGCAAGTAGAGGGCTTGGTTCCTATTAATCGCCAGGAGCATTGTGGAATGTCGTGACTCAGGTTTTGTCAAGCCTATTAGCCAATAGTAAGCATTCAAAATAATGAAAACTAGAGCTGCAACACTCAGGCCAAACAGAAAACTACAATTTACAATCTGTAGTATTAAAATATATCTTAAAATATTAAAATAACTCAATTTTTTTTTTTTTTTTTGGAGATGGAGTCTCACTCTGTCACCCAGGCTGGAATGCAGTGGCATGACCTTGACTCACTGCAACCTCTGCCTCCCGGGTTCAATCAATTCTTCTGCCTCAGCCTCCCAAGTAGCTGGGACTACAGGCACACACTGCCACGCCCAGCTAATTTTTTGTATTTTTAGGAGACAGAGTTTCACCGTGTTGCTCAGGCTGTTCTCGAACTCCTGAGCTCAGGAAATCCACCCGCCTCAGTCTCCCAAAGTGCTGTGATTACAAGCGTGAGCCACCGCACCAGGCCATAACTCAAATATTAAAACACAGCCACACATAAAAGATACTTGAAATTAGTTTACTCCACTTTAATGAGTATTATGTATTTATTTTTGCCAATACTTTTCTTATTGCTACACTGAATATGAAGCAGGTGTGGAACATAGTCCCTGTATTAAAAGTTATATTCCAGGCAGGGACATATGACTAACCTGTAGGAATGTATGACTAACATAAAGGCAATCTATTTTCCTAACACCTAATCCAGTAAAGACAGATAAATGTTAATTATTAGAAATTGGATAAGTTACTTGTAATTAGGACTAAGGGATATAAGAACCAGCAGAAATCTTAGGGATAACGCAGTCAACGTCCTTGATTTTGCAGAGGAAGAAAAGTAGGCAAAGTTAAATGACTTGTCCAATGACACAGAACAATTGAGCCCTAAACTAAATCAAAATATGCTAATATTTTGCTAATATATGCTAATATCATAACTCCTACATGAGGGCTTCTGTACTACAGCCTGCATCCTTGTTAACAACAACAAACAAATGATTTTCTATTCTTCCATATTAGAACGGCAATCTAAATATTTAATGCTGATCGTTATCTTATGTAAGCATAAAGCCTTAGTAACAGCACTGGTTAACTATTCGAGAACATATGACTAGTAACACTCGCTTTCCTGAGATTTATAAGCTAGGATGGCTGGTGGCAAATGCGGCTCACGTACCCAGTTGTTCCTAGAAGGCTCTGAGAACTGACTCGTACTTAGGAATATATCTGTCAGCCACCAACATGGCTTCATCAGTCTTCTGCTCTTCCGTTCAAACACCCTTTGGTTTTGCTGTAGCCAAGGCTCTTGCAGTCAAAGCCTGAAGCTGAGGAGGGACTGTCAGCACCCCTCCACTACTTTGGACTTGGAAAAGAAAAATACGCTTTATCAACTTTGTAATATATTTTTGAAAAGCCATGCAAATTAAATGGGAAGCTGAATAAGACCTTGCCTATTTCAAAACTAGAGTACACACTTAATATCCTATATACTAAAAAGTTTATTGGATATTGCAGTAGTGACAAATGACAAATTAAGATGATTATGTGTTAAGGGAAAAAATTAATTTTTTTTAATTATCATTTAAAAAAAACCTTTATTTTCTCTTTCAATAACAACTGCCCCATGACAATTTAGCTAGTAAAATGTTATTTCTATGTGATGTCTGAATTAACATGGTTTACTTAACAACCATAATGTATTCTAAGATTTAGTATAAAGAATAAATAGTTACATAATTTTTTATACAGAGTCAATGTGAACAGGTAAAAAATGATCTTAATATGCAGCATCAATAAATATGTTATGTTACAAGGTTTAGGAGAATTAAGATTGCAGAGTGAATTATGATTGCTAATCACATGACCTTAAAATAAAAAGATTATCCTGGATTATAAAGAAAAGGTAAATGGGTAAACTCTATATTAGTTTTCTATCAGTGCTGTAACAAATGACCACAGACTTGGTGGATTAAAATAACAGAAATTTATTATTGTGTTAAGAGACATGGAACCAATAGCGCACGCGCGCGCGCGTGTGTGTGTGTGTGTGTGTGTGTGTGAATATATATATGGAGAGAGATGGATATTAAGGAATTATTTTACAGGAGTATAAAGGTTTTTTTTTTTATTAGTTCCTTCATTTAATTGGATGAAACCCAACCACACTATGTGGGATAAACTCCTAGACTCATATTCTGCTGATTTACATATTAATCTCATCTAAAAAAATTACTTTCACAGGGACAACTAGACTGGTATGCTTTCAAACATCTAAGTACTAAGACCTAGCCAAGGTGACACATGAAATTAACCACCCAGATTATCTTCTGTTTCTGGATTTCAAAATTTTTAAATGAGTTTCTCTTTGCTAAATTCACAATTCTGGAAGGCTGTATTCCTTCTAGGGGACCTAGGATAGAATCTTTATCCTTTTCAAGTCTCTGTAGCTGACCACATTTCATGGCTTGTGGTCCCCCCTTGTACCTTCAAAGCCAAAACTGGTTGCTTGTCATTCTCATGCTGCATCAATTTGACACTGACTTTCTTCTGTGTCCTGCTCCCACTTTTACGGACCACTGGGTCCACAGAAATAATCCAGGTTAAACTCTCTATTTCAATTCCCTCTGCAATCTTCATTGTCCTTTGCCGTGTAATATCACATACTCACACGTTCCAGAGATTAGAATGTAGGCATATTTGAGGGCATGCGATTGTGCGTATCACATTCCTCTAGAGCTTCCAAAAGAAATTCAGCTGTCAGCCTGCTGAGACACAGAACTGAAAGCATACAAGTCACTGTTTTTTAAGCCATTACATTTGTGGTAATTTGTATCAGCAACCCTAAGAAATTAATACAGTTGTCATCATGAAGGAATGAAAAGTTTATAGGCAACAGAATTTGTATCTGAACATAATATAAACCTCCTTGTGAACTGGGAGCAAGTTAGAGGGATTTAAACATTTCATATACTTTAAGCACGTCTCTACAGATTCTTAAAGCCAAGAAATAGGAAACAGGAAAAAAGGCATAAAAGAAGAATAAGTAATTGACAGTTTCCATGAGACAGATATTGCCCTATGCCAAGCTTTTCAAATTGTGATCCTTCCAGCATTAGCGTTCTGTGAGATATTGATAGGGTTTCAAGCAAAAGCAGAAGTTTTACAAAATCAAATACTTCTGAAAATCTCAGGATTCTTTACCACAGGGCCGGGTTGTGTTTACAATCACTGGAAATGTCCCAATGATTGTACAATGTTTCAAATACTTTTTGATGATGTAATTTAATTTTTTCCCTTAACACATAATTCTATTAAACATGGCTTGGGAAATAGTGCAACAAGTTTGGCGCATTGGACACTCTACCAAGGCTACCATTAAAAGTATAAATATCCCTGCTCAACTGATTTTATATATATTAATGAGAAATGAATGACCCAACTTACCTAATTTTTAAATTTGAAAAAACTTATTAATTCAACTAAAAACGTATATTGAACAGTTTCCACAGGCACAGCTTTCTTTAGTAAGTGTTACAAATAAATAAAATGGCTCATGAAGTATGTGTAATGCAGAACATCCCAGATAAAAATGAAGAACTCTTTTGTTTGGGATAATTCCACCATGAAATCCATAAATATCAGTGTAAAACATATTCTATTGATTTCAATCAACCCAGTCTTTCCTGTTAAGTCACCTGTTAAGTATCAGTACTCAGGGTTATCTCTGCTTTTTAGGCCCACTCAGCCAAAACTCTGCATCTTAGGTACATTCGCAGAGTAAAGAAGAAAGAGGAAATTTGACGTATCATGAGACAAAAGTTATAAACAGGTTTGAAGTAAATAAACAGAATTAACTTTGGAAGGCATGTTAATTTTTGCCAACAACAACAAAAAACCATAAAGCAATTCTAAACAAGATATATATGAATCAGTTGAGAGTACACATAAAGAGCAGGCATGTGGTCACTGCAATACTATTCACATAGCAAAGACATGGACTCAACCGAGGTGCCCATTAACAGTAAGTAGATAAAGAAAATGTGCTACATACACACCATGGAACATTACACAGCCATAAAAAGGAATGAGATTATGTCTTTTGCAGCAACCTGCATGGCACTGGAGGCCATTATCCTAAGCAAACTATTCAAATTCCTCATGTTTTCACTTATAAGTAGCAGCTAATCACTGAGTACACATGGACACAAAGAAGAAAACAACAGCCACTGGGGCCTATTTGAGGGTGGACAGCGGGAGGAGGATGAGGATCAAAAACAAAACTACCTATAGGCACTATGTTTATTAACCGGGTAAAAAAACAATCTGTGCACCAAACTCGTATGACATGCAATTTACCTATAGAACACATCTGCACATGTACCCCGAATACAAAATCAAGAAGTTAATAACGGTTCCAACAAAAACAAACAAATACATAATTGAACTGTGTTTTCATTACTAAATTACAGGAGTTCTTTACATATTCTGGGTAGAAGCCCTTTGTCAGATTTATATGTTGTAAATACTTTCTCCTGGACTTTGCCTTGTTTATTAATCTTAGTAGTGTCTTTTAATGAATAAGAGTTTTAAATTTTGATAAAGTCACATTTATTATTTCCCTTTATTGTTGATACTCATGTCCCCTCTAAGAAAACCATTGCCTACTTGAAAAATAAATAAATAAGGAGATATGTGATTAGAGACATACTAAGTGCTAACAGAAACATGGGGAAAGAGGAACAATATAAGCAAAGTGACTAAGTACTAACATATTAGCTTAATCTTATTGATTTGGGTAGAAGAGAGGGAAAAAGGCAATCTTAGATGAGGGAACATGAAAAAATGCAGATGCAGGAAAGAATAACATATTTGGGGTTCAGATAATCATGCAAGAAACTACTGTGTAAAAATTAGTAAAAATTAAAGGTTCTTCTATATTTATTTGGGGCAGACATGACTTACTAGTTTCTTAAGATGTTATGTCATTACTAATGTGAGGGGAGGAGAGTCAGGGGTGTTGGAGAGATGCAAGGTAGCAAGGATTTAAAGGCCAAAATCCAGAAAGAAAAAAAACCCATAGAAGAAAATCATATATTCTCCCCTCAAGATATTCGCTAATTTTAAAGCAGCAGCTGAAAAGACTAAGAATGTGAGAAAGTAGCAGCTGAGTGGCTGAGAAGGTGAGCAAAGCTTATGACAATACCATGGGTTTAAGGAGACAAAAACTGAACATCTGGGCCCAAAAAGGAAGAAAGACCCTAATAAACACTTCAGATTTTAAGTTAGACGTTCATAGGACTTCCCCTAACAATAAGGGCAACCCAGAAATAGATCAGCCTATAAAAAGTGTGAAGCCTAAATTTAAATAAATTTTATAACTGGTTTGAAGTTATCTTTCCCTACTGAAAGTCCCACCGACACAAAAGTAAATCTTTTCAGCAGGAAGATAATATTGTTTAGACCGTCCAAACATCTCTATTCTTTATATACAATATCCAACATTCAATCAAAAATTGCCAATATAAAAGGAGTGAAGATCACATAACTGCAAACCAAGAGAATAGAAACAAACTCACAAAAGACTCAAATATTGGAGTTAGCAGACATGGATTTAAAATTTCTGTCATTAACATGTTTAAAAATTATATAACAGAAAACTAACAACATAAAGTAATGCATTGAAATATAGAACTTAAAATAACACTTAAAATTAAAACTCAGTAGATGCTCTTCTTACCAATAGTAGTAAACCAAGTTGAGATAAGAACAGATGAAAGACTGGTTAGAAATAAAACATGACTATACATGTCTCAGGGCAGGGGTATATGGGAACTCTATACTTTCCTCTCAATTTTGCTGTGAATCCAAAACTGCTCCAAAAAATTGTCCTTAGAGGGGTAGCGCCAAGAAGGCCAAATAGGAAGAGCTCCAGTCAGCAGCTCCAAGCGTGAACAACGCAGAAGAACGATGACTTCTGCATTTCCAACTTAGGTACCGGGTTCATCTCACTGGGGCTTGCCAGACAAATAGGTGCAGCCAACAGAGCAGGGCGGGGCATCGCCTCACCCAGGAAGTGCAAGGGGTTGAGGAATTCCATTTCCTAGCAAAGGAAAGCCCTGACAGAAGGCACCTGGAAAATCGGAACACTCCCACCCTGATACTGTGCTTTTCCAATGGTCTTAATAAATGGCATACCAGGAGATTACATCCCACGCCTGAATCGGAGGGTCCCACACCCACGGAGCCTCGCTCACTGCTAGCAGAGCAGTCTGAGATCCAACTGCAAGGCAGCAGCGAGGCTGGGGGTGGGGCGTCCGCCATTGCTGAGGCTTGAGTAGGTAAACAAAGTGGCCTGGAGGCTCGAAATGGGTGAAGCCCACTACAGCTCAAGGAGGCCTGCCTGCCTCTGTAGACTCCACCTCTAGGGGCAGGGCATACCTGAACAAAAGGTAGCAGAAACTTCTGCAGACTTAAACATCGCTGTTTGACAGCTTTGAAGAGAGCAGTGGTTCTACTAGCACAGAGTTTGAGATCTGAAAACGAACAGACTGCCTCCTCAAGTGGGACCCTGACCCCTGAGTAGCCTAACTGGGAGGCACCTCCCAGCAGGAGGGTGACTGACACCTTATAAGGCCAGGAGCCCCTCTGAGACGATGCTTCCAGAGGAAGGATTAGTCAGCAACATTTGCTGTTGTGCAGCCTCTGCTGGTCATACCCAGGCAAACAGGGTCTGGAGTGGACCACCAGCAAACTCCAACAGACCTGCAGCTGAGGGTCCTGACTGTTAGAAGGAAAACTAACAAACAGAAAAGACATCGAGAACAAAACCCCATCTGTTCGTCACCATCATCAAAGACCAAAGGTAGATAAAACCACAAAGATGGGGCGAAACCAGAGAAGAAACGCTGGAAATTCTAAAAATCAGAGTGCCTCTTCTCCTCCAAAGGAATGCAGCTCCTCGCCAGCAATGGAACAAAGCTGGACAGAGAATGACTTTGATGAGTTGAGAGAAGAAGTCTTCAGATGATCTGTAATAACAAACTTCTCCGAACTAAAGGAGGATGCTTGAACCCTTCACAAAGAAGCTAAAAACCTGGAAAACAGAGTAGATGAATGGCTAACTAGAATAAACAGTGTAGAGAAGTCCTTAAATGACCTGATGGAGCTGAAAACAATGGTATGAGAACTACATGATGCATACACAAGCTTCAGTAGCAGATATGATCAAATAGAAGAAAGAGTATCAGTGATGGAAGATCAAATGAATGAAATGAAGTGAGAAGAGAAGTTTAGTTTAGAGAAAAAAGAGTAAAAAGAAACAAACGAAGCCTCCAAGAAATATAGGACTATGTGAAAAGACCAAATCAACGTCTGATTGGTGTACCTGAAAATGATGGGGAGAATGGAACCAAGTTGGAAAACACTCTTCAGGATATCATCCAGGAGAACTTTGCCAACCTAGCAAGGCAGGCCAACATTCAAATTCAGGAAATACAGAGAATGCCACAAAAATACTCCTCAAGAAGAGCAACTGCAAGACACATAATTGTCAGATTCACCAAAGTTGAAACAAAGCAAAAAATGTTAAGGGCAGCCAGAGAGAAAGGTCGGGTTACCTACAAAGGGAAGCCCATCAGACTCACAGCTGATCTCTCGGAAGAAACTCTACAAGCCAGAAGAGAGTGGGGGCCGATATTCAACATTCTTAAAGAAAAGAATTTTCAACCCAGAATTTCATATCCAGCCAAACTAAGCTTCATAAGTGAAGGAGAAATAAAATCCTTTACACACAAGCAAATGCTGAGAGATTTTGTCACCACCAGGCCTGTCTTACAAGAGCTCCTGAAGGAAGCACTAAACATGGAAAGGAACAACCAGTACCAGCCACTGCAAAAACATGCCAAATAAGACCATCAATACTAGAAAGAAATTGCATCAACTAATGAGCAAAATAACCAGCTCACATCACAATGACAGGATCAAATTCACACATAACAATATTAACCTTAAATGTAAATGGGCTACATGCTCCAATTAAAAGACACAGACTGGCAAATTGGATAAAAAGTCAAGACCCATCAGTGTGCTGTATTGAGGAGACCCATCTCACGTGCAGAGACACACATAGGCTCAAAATAAAAGGACGTAGGAAGATCTAGCAAGAAAATGGGAAACAAAAAAAAGCAGGGGTTGCAATCCTAGTCTCTGATAAAAGAGACTTTAAACCAACAAAGATCAAAAGAGACAAAGAAGGCCATTACATAATGGTAAAGGGATCAATTCAACAAAAAGAGCTAACTATCCTAAATATATCTGCACCCAATACAGGAGCACCCAGATTCATAAAGCAAGTCCTTAGAGACCTATAAAGTGACTTAGACTCCCACACAATAATAATGGGAGACATCAACACCTCACTGTCAACATTAGACAGATTAACGAGACACAAAGTTAACAAGGATATCCAGGAATTGAACTCAGCTCTGCATCAAGAGGACCTAATAGACATCTACAGAACTCTCCACCCCAAATCAACAGTATATATATTCTTCTCAGCACCACACCACACCTATTCCAAAACTGACCACATAGTTGGAAGTAAAGCTCTCCTCAGCAAATATAAAAGAACAGAAATTATAACGAACTCTCTCTCAGACCACAGGGCAATCAAACGATAACTCAGGATTAAGAAACTCACTCAAAACAACTCAACTACATGGAAACTGAACAACCTGCTCCTGAATGACTACTGGGTACATAATGAAATGAAGGCAGAAATAAAGATGTTCTTTGAAACCAACGAGAACAAAGTCACAACATACCAGAATCTCTGAGACACATTTAAAGCAGTGTGTAGAGGGAAATTTATCACACTAAATGCCCACAAGAGAAAGCAGGAGAGATCTAAAATTGACACCCTAAGATCACAATTAAAAGAACTAGAGAAACAAGAGCAAACACATTCAAAAGCTAGCAGAAGGCAAGCAATAACTAAGATCAGAGCAGAACTGAGGGAGATATATACACCAAAAAAACCCTTCAAAAAATCAATGAATCCAGGAGCTGGTTTTTTGAAAAGATCAACAAAATTGATAGACTGCTAGCAAGACTAATAAAGAAGAAAAGAGAGAAGAATCAAATAGATGCAATAAAAAATGAAGAAGGGGATATCACCACTGATCCCACAGACATACAAACTACCATCAGAGAATAATATAAACACCTCTATGCAAATAAACTAGAAAAACAAGAAGAAATGGGTAAATTCCTCCACACATACACCCTCCCAAGACTAAAGCAGGAAGAACTTGAATCCCTGAATAGACTGATAACAGGCTCTGAAATTGAAGCAATAATTAGTAGCCTACCAACCAAAAAAAGTCCAAGATCAGATGGATTCACAGCCAAATTCTACAAGAGGAACAAAGAGGAGCTGGTTCCATTCCTTCTGAAACTATTCCAATCAATAGAAAAAGAGGGAATCCTCCCTAACTCATTTTATGAGGCCAACATCATCCTGATGCCAAAGCCTGGCAGAGACACAACAAAAAAAGAGAATTTTAGACCAATAGCCCTGATGGACATCAATGCAAAAATCCTCAATAAAATACTGGCAAACCGAATCCAGCAGCGTATCAAAAAGCTTATCCACTACAATCAAGTTGGCTTCATGCCTGGGATGCAAGGCTGGTTCAACATACGCAAATCAATAAACGTAATCCAGCATATAAACAGAACCAAAGACAAAAACCACATGATTATCTCAATAGATGCAGAAAAGGCCTGTGATAAAATTCAACAGCGCTTCATGCTAGAAACTCTCAATAAATTAGGTATTCATGGGATGTATCTCAAAATAATAAGAGCTATTTATGAAACACCCAAAGCCAATATCATACTGAATGGGAAAAAATTGGAAGCATTCCCTTTGAAGACTGGCACAAGACAGAGTTGCCCTCTCTCACCACTCCTATTCAACATAGTGTTGGAAGTTCTGGCCAGGGCAATCTGGCAAGAGAACGAAATAAATGGTATTCAATTAGGAAAAGAAGAAGTCAAATTGTCCCTGTTTGCAGATGACATGATTGTATGTTTAGAAAACCCCATCATCTCAGCCCCAAATCTCCTTAAGTTGATAAGCAATGTCAGCAAAGTCTCAGGATACAAAATCCTGTGCAAAAATCACAAGCATTCCTATACACCAATAACAAACAGCAAAATCATGAGTGAACTCCCATTCACAATTGCTTCAAACAGAATAAAATACCTAGGAATCCAACTTACAAGGGATGTGAAGGACCTCTTCAAGGAGAACTACAAACCACTGCTCAGCAAAATAAAAGAGGATACAAACAAATGGAAGAACATTCCATGCTCATGGATAGGAAGAATCAATATCATGAAAATGGCCATACTCCCCAAGGTAATTTATAGATTCAATGCCATTCCCATCAAGCTACCGATGACTTTCTTCACAAAATTGGAAAAAACTAAAGTTCATATGGGACCAAAAAAGAACCCACATTGCCAAGACAATCCTAAGCCAAAAGAACAAAGCTGGAGGCATCATGCTACCTGACCTCAAACTATACTACAAGGCTACAGTAACCAAAACAGCATGGTACTTGTACCAAAACACAGATATAAATCAATGGAACAGAATAGAGCCCTCAGAAATAGTACCACATGTCTACAACCACCTGATCTTTGATAAACCTGACAAAAACTAGAAAAGGGGAAAGGATTCCATTTAATAAATGGTGCTGGGAAAACTGGCTAGCCATATGTAGAAAGCTGAAACTGGATCCCTTCCTTACATCTTATACAAAAATCAATTCAAGATGGATTAAACACTTAAATGTTAGACCTAAAACCATAAAAACCCTAGAAGAAAACCTAGGCAATACCATTCAGGACATAGGCACGGGCAAGGACTTCATGACTAAAACACCAAAAGCAATGGCAACAAAAGCCAAAATTGACAAATGGGATCTCATTAAACTAACGAGCTTCTGCACTGCAAAAGAAACTACCATCAGATTGAACAGGCAACCTACAGAATGTGAGAAAATTTTTGCAATCTACCCATCTGACAAAGGGTTAATATCCAGAATCTACAAAGATCTTAAACAAATTTACAAGAAAAAATCAAACAACCCCACCAAAAAGTGGGTGAAGGATATGAACAGACACTTCTCAAAAGAAGACATTTATGCAGCCAACAGACATATGAAAAAATGCTCATCATCACTGGCCATCAGAGAAATGCAAATCAAAACCACAATGAGATATCACCTCACACCAGTTAGAATGGCAATCATTAAAAAGTCAGGAAACAACAGGAGCTGGAGAGGATGTGGAGAAAAAGGAATGCTTTTACACTACTGGTGGGACTGTAAACTAGTTCAACCATTGTGGAAGACAGTGTGGCACTTCCTCAAGGATCTAGAACTAGAAATACCATTTGACTCAGCCATCCCATTACTGGGCATATATCCAAAGGATTATAAATCATGCTGCTTTAAAGACACATGCACACGTATGTTTAATGCGGCACAATAGCAAAGACTTCGAACCAACCCAAATGTCCATCAATGACGGACTGGATTAAGAAAATGTGGCACATAAACACCATGGAATACTATGCAGCCATAAAAAGTTGAGTTCATGTCCTTTATAGGGACGTGGATGAAGCTGGAAACCATCATTCTGAGCAAACTAGCACAAGGACAGAAAACCAAACGCCACATGTTCTCATTCATAGATGAGAATTGAACAATAAGAACACATGGACACAGGGTGGGGAACATCACACACCGGGGCCTGCTGGGGGGTTGCAGGAGGGGGTAGGGATAGCATTAGGAGATATACCTAATGTAAATGATGAGTTAACGGGTGCAGCACACCAACATGGCACATGTACACATATGTAACAAACCTGCACGTTGTGCTCATGTACCCTAGAACTTAAAGTGAAATTACAAACACTGTCCTTAAAAATCAATTTGTTATTCAATTCAAAAATAAACTAATTTGGTGGATGAATTACCAGCTGACTAAACATAATAGAAGGAAAAGAAAAGATTAGTAAATAGAAAGTCACATAAACATAAAATAAATAACAAAACACATGTAAGAAACTATTTTAATTCAGTCAACTGACTTTACACACATATCATTAGAGTATCAGGAGAAATGGAGTACAATAAATATTTTAAGTGATAATGGTCAATAATTTTTAAATTTTTATTTTTAAAGACAATATATTCCAGAAACACAGTAAAACCAGGAGTGTTAAAAGAAAGCACATCACAATAAAAGTGTAAATATCAAAGAAGAGAAAATATATATATAGCTAAAGTACACATTACACACAGTGAAAACTATTTCCAACTTAGAATTATATATCCAGGAAGAATAAGAACAAAGGAGGAATATTAGTGTGAAGGGCAGATGGGGAAATACACACACTGTAGACTTTAATCCAAACATATCAATAATTACATTAAATGTAAGTTGACTAAGGACTACAATTTAAGGAAAATATTATTGTACTGTTTGAAATAAAACAATTATGTCTTTTTAAGAACTACGTGTTAATAAAAATGCATATAATGAAGAAAACTAAAATAATGGAAAAATATATCAATCATTAACAAAAATGAAGCTATTCTTAATATCGAAGTATATTTAAGACAAGATGTGTTGCTAGAAATAAAGACAAACATTTCTAGTAAGAAAAAGGATAAAAGTCACTTCATCAAGAAGACAATAATTCCAAATTCACACGTATCAATAACACAGCTTCAAGCAATCAAAAGAGAAATGCCTCAAGTCACCACCATGGTTAGATATTTTAATACTCCTCTGTCAGTAACTGACATAAAATAAGTAGAAATAAAATCAGTAAGCAGGCATAAAATCAATAAGGATATAGAATATTTGATCAACACTACCCAAACTGACCTAATTGGTACTTATATGATTTATATGCAATAACTATAGAATTTATATTTCTCTCAAATACATGTGGATGATTTAACAAAATAATACATGTGCCAGAATACATGTAAGTCTCAATAAATCTCAAAGACTTGGAATATACAGGGAATAGTCTCTGACAACAACAAAATTAAACTGGAAATCAATAGTAGAGATTAAAAAATCAAAATATTGGAATTTAGCAACATATCTAACTTATGTGTGAGACAAGAAATAAAAATGGAAAGAAAAATATTTTGAACAACATGAAAATGAAATTAAACATTCAATAATTGTGAGATGTTACTATGCCAGATCTTAAAGTGACATATAGCTTTAAATGTATATATTAGAAAAGAAGAAGGTAAGGAATGCAATACAAGTTTCTATTTCAAGAAGCAAATTTTAGCTACTAGACTTGAGCTTCTAGGAAAGAACAGAAAATTTAATCCTAAGACAGTAGAAGAAAGGAAATAATATAGACAAGGGTAGAAATCAATTAATTAGAAGAATAAGAAACAAAATAATGAAAGGCCTACAAAGCCAAAATGGCTCTTTGAAAAAAAATAGACAAATTGATAAACCATAATATCACAGGTTACGAAAAAAGATATAAAAAATTAAAAAAAACATAAATTACCAACATCAATAAAGAAAAAGAGGTGACATTTTTATAGACATAATAAATTTAAAAAGAACCTATTACAAAATTTTATGTTGATATAATTGAAAAGTTAGATAAAATAGAAAAAATTCCTTGAAACACAACATAGCTAAACCATCACACACAAAAAAACAAACAAACAGAAAATGTCAGTAGTACTCTATTTGTCAAAAAAATTGAGTTCAAAATTAAAATATTTTCTACATAGGAAACTCCAGACCCAGATAGGTTTAATGTTGTTGGATTTTTTCTCATACACATTTAAAGTAGAAAAAAAGCAATGTATATATACTTTTTCACAGAATAGGCAGGTGAGAAAACACACTTCCTAAGTGATATTATAAAGCCAGTATAATTCCTATACCCAAACCTGGCAAGAACATTGCCAGAAAAAAAACAAGAATCATAGATGAAAATCTCTCATGAATCTAAACACACAGTGAAAAGAAAAATAAATAGGAATTTGAATCTAGTAACATATAAAAAAGGATAAAAACATAAACAAGTTAATTCCAGTAACACAAAGTGAGCTTGGCATTAAAAATCAACCAATAGAATTCACCACATTAATAAATAAAGAACAAAAAATATTTTATCATCTCTACAAACAGAAAAAGCATTGGTAAAATTTAACAGCTCTTTATTATTAAGAAAAATCCTCAGCAAACTGGAAATAGAAGTTGGCACAGCAAATTAGTGGGGAACAAATAATCTTTTCAATAAATTGCTTGTCTATACAATACAAAGAATGTTGATCCATCATCTTAAACCATTTACCAGTGTCAACTTTAGGGGGATTATTTATATACCTAAATGTGAAAGGTAAAACAACAATGCTTCAATAAAATATCTTCGAGACCTCTGTGTAGGCCAAGATTTCTTATCAGGACACAAGAAACTCTAACTATAAAGGAAAATGTTGATCATTGAACTTCATAAATATTTTTAAAAGCCTCTTTGTTTTTATTTTTTTTTGTGTGTTTTGTTTTGATTGTTTTATTATTATAGAAAACATTTAAAAACTTACAAAGCAGGCCACGGAGTGGGAACAATTGTTTTGTTTTCTTTTTTCTTTAGGATCACTATTTTACTGTTGCCCTTTCTGTTACATGGAATGTACACATCATGTGTTAAAAGGTACAATATATTCTACAACTGAGTACCACTTTGTGTAACTGGACAGGCAAAGAAATTACATCGAATATAAGCATCTGGCAGTATTTTTTGGAAAGAAAAATGACTAAAATTGGTTTAAATTGATTAGCACTATTAAATCACATGAAATATTTGATACTACATGATTCAATATAGCTATATCATACAATTATACAAAATGCATTGACATCAAAGAATACAACCACAGTTAAGATAGCAAATGAAACGCCTATTTTTTACAGAAAAATACTTTAGATGTAACCGCTCATTCTTTTAAAGAAAATCTACTCGAAGCAAAGTTATCAACCTCCAGAAAAATCATATATAGTATTACTAAGCATATCCCCAAAAAGTGTACAATATGCACACTTGGAAAATACAAAATGAAAAAAAAACTCATAAGCAACAAGAGAGCTTCATATTTATAAGAACATGAAAAGAAGTCCCATTCTTGGCACTGTTGCATGAAGAGTTGTGTTTTTATGAGAAGTTCATGAATTGTCCACCTGTTGGGACCACACTTTACAAAAACACTATGTTTTTGAAATGAGATTACAGAGCAAGATAGACCATCTTAGCAATGTCATCTTATGAAAACTTTTTTCACACGGTCTCCCAGGCTGGAGTGCAGTGGCATGATCTCAGCTTACTATAACCTCAGCCTCCTGGGTTCAAGCGATTCTCCTGCATCGGCCTCCCGAGTAGCTGAAACCACAGGTGCATGCCACCATGCCCAAATAATTTTTTGTATTTTTAGTAGAGACGGGTTTCTACTAGCCGGGATGGTCTCCATCTCTCGACCTCGTGATCCGCCCATCTTGGCCTCCCAAAGTGCTGGGATTACAGGCATGAGCCACCGTACCCAGCCTTTTTTTTTCTTTTTACTACTCTACCAAAACAACCCCCATAGGAGAATTTTTAATACATATAATCAACAAAGTAACTGAATGTAAGCCACACTAACATTGCTGATAATCAAAAGGGTAAAATAGATAATTCAGTTTTAAACAAAGAAATGGTTAAAGACATTTACAAGAACTTCACAGAAGAGGAAATCAAAATGGTCAATACCTAACTACTCTATTTCATTAATTTTTAATGAAAGGCAATTAAAATTAATTATAACATGCAACTACCTACTCGCCACCAGAATGGCAAAAAGAAAAAAAAACCACTAACAATAACAAGTAGAAACTAGGCACTGAAACTCTCCTACACTGGGAGAAGTGCAAATTGTACAACTTCTTTTTTTTTTTTTTTTTTTGAGACGGAGTCTGGCTCTGTTGCCCAGGCTGGAGTGCAGTGGCGCAATCTCGGCTCACTGCAAGCTCCGCCTCCCGGGTTCACGTCATTCTCCTGCCTCAGCCTCTCCGAGTAGCTGGGACTACAGGCGCCCGCCTCCACGCCCGGCTAATTTTTGTTTTTTGTATTTTTAGTAGAGACAGGGTTTCACCGTGGTCTCGATCTCCTGACCTCGTGATCCGCCCGCCTCGGCCTCCCAAAGTGCTGGGATTACAAGCATGAGCCACCGCGCCCGGCCAAATTGTACAACTTCTTTGGAAAGTAGCAGCAGTATCTATCAAGGACTCACAGGGACATATCCCATGACCCTTCAATTGCATGTCATACATCCAACAGAAACATACTAAGTATACTAAATATGTCAAAAGGCAACATTTTCAAAATAATAAAAAACTAGAAAACTGTCCATCTAAAACAGAATGAACGAACTGAACTATATTCATAAATTGAGAATACAGTATAATAATAAAAGCAATGCAGTGTTGCTACACAAGAACATTTTTTAATCTTATAAACATAACCTGTAGTGAATAGACCCAGGCACAGAGGAATATCTACTTTAAGTTTCAATTTATATAAAAGTACTTTATAAAAAAGAAAAAAATTACCTGTGATGTTAAAGCTAGGAAAGCAAGTTACCTTTGGAGAAAAGTGTAGAATTAGTGGCTTGGAGGGCTTTTGATGTGCTGGGAATATTCTATTTCATAATCTGGATGATGGATATATGAATCTACCCATATAATAATTGTAGTTTTGTTTTTGTGCACCTTTCTGTATATATTTCATACTGTGGTTAAACATTATTTAAGAGGTGATTTTAGTTTATATTTTATAAAAAAAAAACTTTGAGAAGTAATCGGTGGCAATCATATGTTAAGATGGCACGAACCTGGAAGTAGCAAAAATGCGGGATGGTAAAATTACCTCCAAAACAGTCCTGACAACCTGGAATCCAATATTTTGGGTTAATTTTTTTTCTTTTTTTTTTTTGAGACAGATTTTCACTCTGTCACCCAGGCTGGAGTGCAGTGGTGCAATCTCAGCTCACTGCAACCTCTGCCACCCAGGTTCAAGCGATTCTCCTGCCTCAGCCTCCTGAGTTGCTGGGACTACAGGTACGCACCACCACACCCAGCTAATTTTTGTATTTTTTTTTAGTAGAGATGGCATTTCACCATGTGGGCCAGGGTGGTCTTGATCTCCTGACCTCGTGATCCACCTGCCTCGGCCTCCCAAAGTGCTGGGATTACAGGCGTGAGCCACCTCATCCAGCCGGGTTCAATATTTTTAAAATAACTTTTAATATAAATGAGTCAAAAGTCTGACCTTGGTTCAAAACATTCTGAACTAATCTGGGCAAAGAGAAATATAGGCAGAAATAAATACCGTCTTAGAACAGGTTCTCTGGAGGCAGACAATAAGACCAAATATGAACTACAAGATATTTATTAAGGAGCAACATATATGGAGAGAGAGCAAACAGTATTAGGCAGAAGAAAAAAGTCAAAGGATGTGGGCTGCCCTGGGAAGTGTGTAACTTCAGTTAAGGTGGTGCTCTGCGGGTAAGGCTGACCCCAAAGTAACTAACTCGAGGCTGTCTTACCTCACTGACCTCACCTGGGCAGCAAATTGAAGACGGACCTGAGTATCACATTTCTGTGTCTACGATACATCTGGAAAAATTGGCCTATATTTAGAAGAGAGTAACTAGTATAGTATTATGTCAAATACTCATGAAACCATATCATATATAGAAATTGCCATGTCCATCCTCGAGAATGGAAAAAAAAATAGAGAATGGGGAGAATGATAGTTGTTTTCAAATATCTGAAATCTTGTAAGATGGATGCGGTTTTAAACTTTATCTATCATCGAAGACAATTGGGACCAGCTGACAGAAAGTATTTTTTCAACGAATATGTATGTACAATGAATGACATTAATCCATATAACTTAGACTACATTGTTGGGGTAATAAGCCACCCATCTTTAAGGTATACTGGCAAACCTGAATAACCACTTGTCTGGAATATTGCAGAAAGTTTCAAGCATCAAACAAAGGACATCATGGCTCATATCAGGTCCATAACTCCAAGAATTTTAGTAGCCACAAGTCAAGATAGTTTTCAAAACAAAAACATAAACACATTAGCTATCATGTAAATTGTAAATGACAAATGTAAGAAAAAAAGTTAAACAATTTGATAAACATATTGTTAACTGAAGTTTTAAAACGTGCTTCTACATTATAATAAAATGTATTAATTTCAAAAGAAGTAAAAGGAAAGAATGGCAGAATATGACCAAGATTTATGAAGAATAAAGTTCCATCAGGACTATGGAATATGAAGTAGAAAGGTTGAGCTTGACCTTGGATGAAAAATCTGAACTATGCATGTGATATGTTATAGGATGTCAGAGAGCAGAGAAAAGAGAATTAGGAAAAATATGTGACAGAATCAGGTGAAAACGTCAATGTATTTTGTTTAACTCAATTCTCTTGAAGATTTTATTAGCTGTGTTAGAGTTGCTCTTTGAATTACACTTTGTCACCCTTAATTAAGGCTGCATATGCATAAGTACAAATAACTGTTCTAATCTAGAAAACTCATTGATTAAAAAAATGGTCAGACTGTAGGGAGACTTGAGAGATTAGTCCCATCAAAAATAGTAGATGTGGTAGTTTTCGCTTCTATTTTTACTTAAGATGCTGACTATATACCAAATCTATGTGTTCCAGGCTTCAGAGAATAGACTGGGCCCAAAGGAGCTCCTCTTTATTTAAAAATGCACCTCCATAATTTGTCTGCTCCTCTAAAGTGCTGATTCTAATACACCAAATTGTTTGGCTGTATTTTGACCTCATGATTCAAACATTATCTGCCTAGCCTGGTATGTTTTAGAACTGAAAGGCTTGGAAACGTCTAGTCCTGGCTTCCATGATTATCTCTCTGTCCCACCTTCCAAAAATGAAAGGAAGAAATATATTTTTCTGCTCTATTAATATGCAAATTCAGCTTCCCTGCATTGAGAACTCTGAAGTGCATATTGTTGTAACTGATGGGGAAGTTGAAGCTGGTATAAATGCTGCTCTTGGCCTTGACATAAGAAGAGATGATTAAAATAAAATTGCACTTCTCTGGCAGTGTTAAGCATTGGCCAACTGCCCAAATTCAGCAGTGCACATTCTGGTAGGCTTAGCTTCTCTCTTGACACATTGCACGGCTGAGCTCAGACTTCCCCTGCCTGTTACTTCAGATGTGCTAGATTGATATATTTATCCTGCCTCATTGCCTGTGAGTACCTAAGGCATTAAAGAAAAGATTAACCTGCAAGTATGATAAACTCTGGGGACTCTTACATTAGATGTCACTTCTTAAAGCATTGTCTTTAAGGATCACACACACACAGCCAGATCAAAATGAAGGCTGTGATATGTTAGTAGTTTTGAACCATTTGCTAGAAGATTGAAAATTATATTACATCGTATCATAGACTGAGAAAGGTTTTGTAGATTTTCTATTTAATTCATAGCTCCAGGCATTATAGTTAACACACAAAACAGTATCAAAGTATTCCATGAATTGTTCAGGGAAAAAATAAACTATAGAAATTCTTGCTTTGTATAGCATGCCAAAACCTGAAAACTTCTTTTTAAACTAATTTAAGAACATTTTCCTTTCACTCACCTACACCCTCCACTGCATTGATATCTTCATTGCATTTTTACAGATTTAATTATATATTACCACATAGAACATAAATCACTACAGTGTAGTGACTCAAATTGATGATGCAGCATTTCCAGAATTTTAATATGAGAGCCACCCTTTAGTAACTGTGTGACCTAGGGCAGGTTTCTAAACATGTCTTACCATACCTGTGCCTCAGTTTCCTCATCTTCAAAAAAATGAGCTACTCTCAGTAAGATTGCTGTGAGGACTAAATTACGTAGTAAATAATAAGGACCTAGAACAGTGCTTGACACACAGTGAATGCTCAGTTAATATCAGCTACTATAATTAAGCAGAGTAGAAATGAGCACACTGAATGGTCAGGAAACCATGTCATGCATGTAATTGCTCATGTGTATCCTACAGAAAAGAAAAATTGGAAGTTAGTTGATAGCTGTCTTCAAATGACTGAAAAGTTAAGTTATTGAGGCATTAAACTTAATCTATGTACCAGAGAAGAAAACTAGTAAACACTAGTACATAGACACTATATATATATATATATACACATATATATACATGCCAATCATCTCTCTGTTTCCAACCCTATGGATCCTGATGTAAATTTATAGAGAAATTTCATCTGCACTTTCATAGACTACGTATTCAAAAAATAATCAGATAACCTGCAGATCCTGGCCTCTTAAGAGACTTATGTGTTCACACAGACGTCATCACCTCCAAAAGTACAGTAAATTTTCAAGTGCCCTCCTCCAAATTCTATTGGCTCTCAATAAAAATATATATCGTTTCTTACAATGATGAAATAGAGGGAGTAAGAGAACAGCCTTTTTTTTAAGCTTTATTACTCTATTCTTTAGTGTTACAAGTAAACTAGTCTGACTACTTAGTTGAAATTCAAAAATCTTTAATTCTAAAATTATATATATATTTATATTTAATAAGAAAAGAGAAGCCTTCTGTACTGTTGAGGCCTGCTGGCTTTTTACTAGGATGTTCCAACAGAATTCAAACAGCAGCAATTCTGTTCTGAATGCAAGTTAGAATCACCTGGAAACGAGACAATGCTGATATCCAGGTTCCTTCCCCAAGGAGTCAGATTTTATTAATCTGGGCTGGCAATGTGGAATTGGTGTATATGAAAGCTCTCCAGCTGGTTTTAATATTCAGCCAAAGTTAACAACCACTGGTGGAGTCTTAATTATTCCACAGAGGATTCTAACACAATTAACTGGGAAAAAATATTACATAACAAAAAATTATCACATGAACAATGAAACATCATTATATAAGTTTATAAACATTGAAAGCCATGGTACGGTAGAGATCAGTAGAAGGACAGCAAGTTTGGACCCTAAGATTTCAATGTTATTATCGATATCAGGTTTCTGTGTAAATATCAATACAATAACTACAACACATATATGAAAACAAATTTCAGATGTTTAATTACAGTGTAGCCATTGGGAAAAAGCACACTTACTAGGTTCAGAAATAGGATTACAAAGATGGATAAAGCAATGCCTCTGCTCACAAGCAGCTCAAAATTGAGATTTGAAATAAAATAGCAGCATAGCTGGAGCATGAGACTAAAGTTTATTTATTGAGTTCTTATTGTGTGCTGGGCACTGCTCTAAGCATGGCACATGAAATGTCTTCGCCCCATTTCACAGGTAAAGAAATGGAGGAACTTAAAGGTTAAGGAAATTATCCAAAGTCATATTGCTGGTAATGGTGGAGTAAGGAATTTAACCACAACACCACACCTGGAGAAGCTGCACCTGTAACCACCATATACCATACAACTTTTCAATCTCGAAATCTCTCAGATTCTGTTACTCAATGACCCACTGTGTCTTCTGTGAAAATTTGTATGCACTTATTGAGAAAGAAGTGATCTTTTGAAAACCGAAATTTGGTGCCTTATTAAAAGCAAGATTTGAGATACTTTGTTTTCTTTTTTAAGGTTTTGAAAAATGTTTAACAAAAATAAAATTAGTGATGTTTGACTTAAACAGTGGAAAACAATTCTTGGCAACTTACAACCTAGATAATTTTATAGAAGTGGTTGGATAAAATAACTTACAAAATTGAAAGAAAACCTGGAAAAACACACCTTGGCAAGTTCAGGGACTGAAGAGGTGGAAGCAAGAACAATGAACATTTTCAGGTCTCTCAGATTTAAATAAATCATATCCAACCACGTCCTCTGCTTGTATCACTTTACTAAATATTCAGATTTCAGGAAAAGTGGGATTGGCTGAGCTTTGGGTCACATGCCCACCTGCTAACCAGGAGAGACTTGGCATCTTGATAATTAATTCTACCATAACCACTTGAAAAGTGGAGAAATAAGTCTCCAAAGAGATTTGTTAAAAGAATGATGGAATCAAGCAATAACATCTGGCTAGTAAGTCCCTACTGCTATTGAAACGGGGCAATGAGATAATTTTTACAGGCCTTATAAAATAAGCCTGTCTGTTAGTTAAAAACTGCCCCGAAGAGGAAGTGGGAGGGTGCAAAGTGTAATTCATTTGCAAGATAGCTTCAAAGACAATTACCATGCATCAATAAGCTTATTCATCCTCCCCTGAAACCTACCTTCCTAACCTCTTACATTATGCTTTCAGAACAAGATTTCAGAACAAGATTTGTCCTGTTTTAGATCATTAAGGCTGGAGCTGCTGATTAACACCAAAGCTTCTATCATTGAAATGGATTTAACATGAGACCAGGAAAAGCTCTTTGCTAAGCTAAAATTTGAAATGACAACTTGTCTTCTCTTGACTAATTCCCTTCTGAAGGCTACATCTCATTCTCCAAGTAGAACAAGAGAGGTATCTCTCCACATATTTCTGGCTAGGCCTAAGCATTTTCTCACAATATCATTTCTACATTTATGACAGTCTTTTCATCATTTGATTTCAATGGTAATGATCCTTCTGTTGTCTATGAGATCAAGTTTAAGTTCCTCATCACAAGTTTTCCAGCTGCACATCGCCCTACTGCTTCAGAAACACACTGCATTCCAGCCACACCAAAATATTAACTGCGCCTCCACAAAGTGGGGTGCCTTTCCAAGTCTGCGTCCCTATACATTCTCTGCTTTTCTTCACTTTTCTATTTCATAAAGTGTCATTCTTGTATTTAATAAGTTCAAGGATCAAGCAACCTACTCAAGAACTGTAGACCACTCTAGGTCTCTATTAGTAGCTTGTACCTTACAGCAAGCTTGATGAAGAATCTTGAGCCATATCCTATCCAGCAGCTGCTAGGGTCACCCACACCTAGGATTCCACACTCAGCCTAGCCTGCCATGTTTTGTTCATATTTCTATTAAAATAGTCTAACAGGATTATATTTATTTGTTTACCAATATGTCTCTCCTTTCACACTGTGAAATGCTTAGGGATAGGGCCCTTTTGTAACCATCTATCACCATGAATTCAATAAACATTTATTGAGTATCTCCTATGCTGAAGATCTAAGTACTAGGGATTCAATTATAAAAATATAAATAAATCCTGCTTCCACTGCACCTAGAGCACAGGGTCTTGACAAAAACACAGACAATGAAGCGGGCCATTATAACATTCTGTGATGAGTACAACGATAGGAAAATACTGGATTGTATAGGAACACACTGAATCCTTATAACCATCCCATAAGACAGTTCCTTCATTATACTGATGAAGAAACTGGAAAGCTAAGATGTTATAATTAATTGGCTTCAAGTCAGGCAGGAGACAATAGACCTATACGCTATCCCAAACCCTGAACACCCAAAACTCAAGGCTCATCTATTGTGTTATGTTGCTTCTTATCTCAGAAAATGAGAACAGATGCAATCACCTGTGGAAGCTGGGTGAGAAAAAGAGAGGGCCTAAGACGTACTCCCAGGAAAAATCAACACACGAAGACAGAGATGAAAGGCAAAGTGAAATAGGATAAAACAAAAAGTAGGCTGAAAACCAGGACAGTTTGTATCCATAGAAGCAAAGAGAATAGAATAACTGACACAATGACTAACGTGAAATAGCCACTTAATACTTTTTTTTTTTTTGAGATGGAGTTTCCCTCTGTCACCAGGCTGGACTACAGTGGCACAATCTCAGCTCACTGCAACCTTTGCCTCCTGGGTTCAAGTGATTCTCCTGCCTCAGCCTCCCGAGTAACTGGGACTACAGGCACGTGCCACCACGCCCAGCTAATTTTTTGTATTTTTAGTAGAGACAGGGTTTCACCATGTTGGCCAAGATGGTCTCGATCTCCTGACCTCGTGATCCGCCTGCCTCGGCCTCCCAAAGTGCTGGGATTACAAGTGTGAGCCACTGCGCCCAGCCCACTTAATACATATTAAATGACAAACTAGCTTAATAAATATAATCATGAAACAAGTCTTCTTGTATTTCTTTCTTAAAGAAAGCTTGAGAATTATTTCTAACTCTTTGTAGGAGAATTTAAACATAGTCTATGTTAAATGGTAAATATAAACATGAAAGTCACTTAGATGGCATTTTTCAATTATGTTAAAACAGTCACAAACTGAGACCTGCACTTTAAATTGTGTGGCTTTATTATAATTAAACTTACTGCTGTAAATACAAGATAACTGGATGATTAGATACTTACTTAAGGTCTTGTGAATACTTTCATCTTTTCTAGAAGACAGCTTACAAGTAGAAATTGCCAATTCATTGAAAGCTCTGACAACACAATCTATCAAAGATGAAACTGCTGACTAGATTCTGCATCTAATACTGGGATAGATTCTGACTTAAGTACTTTATAAATGAATCACTATTTTTACTTGATGGATAATATAACATACATTCCTGGACATATATGCAAATGTTCAAACATAGAAATGACCACAAATAATAAGTGAAAAAAGAAGCTTTAAATTCGGTTAGCACTCTGCAGAGAAAGAATAAGGATGGAATTCATTCAAGACAAATCACTGTGGTAATCTTTCCAGATAATATTTTCAGATGTGAGAATCATGAGGTTAACTTTGCATTCGTCTGGCTTATTACTAGATTCTGCACAATCAGATTCTATTGTGCAGTGCTATCAGATGTGCTATTTTGTAGATCACAGTATATGCCATTCATCAATCTGGTCAGTCAGGGGATAAAGAAGGAAGAACAAAGGTAAATAAATTATAGGCTACTGTTTAATTGAAGTTACTGTAATAGTTATAATTGACTCATTGATTTCACAACAAGGTCAACTCACCTAATATATTCTATTACGTTCCATTTTAAAAGACCTTCATTGAACAAGACATTATCCAACAAGTATTGTTTTCAGTTGGTGAAATCACCTCAGTAAAAAAAATAAGAAAACATAATAATACTTCCGTAGTCAACATGCATTTTTTTCAAATCAAATTTTCAATCACCCATAAATTCACAAATAGTTGTACTGGAATTTGTTCTCAGCATAAGGTATAATTTATCTTATTTCTAGTATGCTAACTCACCCTATCATGTTACTGATACATTTTTTCCTATGAAACTGAATGAAGGGGCATATGAATTGCGTGTCCAATAACCAGTCATCTACAAAGCACCTTGATTAATGATGCTTTCACATCTGTTCTCTTCCATTCGTAGTCCACACTTCGATAATCTAGTCCAAGGCCAGAGTCTATTGTGCAGTGCTATCAGATATACTGTCTGATGGCTCAAACAGTAAGTATCCTTAGTCACCTTTTGGTAGAATATGAATTTAAAAATCCAAACAGACTAAAGCTTCTAAAGAAGTGCTATAGTGGTGAAAGTTTCTAGTTGTTTAATTCCTTGTGTGATATTATTTTCCCAAAAGTTCTATGTCAGGTTATTCTTACAGCTATATTTTATCAAATAATAGTTTGATAAACTAATATTTTATCAAATAATAGTTTGATAAACTAATATTTTATCAAATAATAGTTTGATAAACTAATATTTTATCAAATAATAGTTTGATAAACTAATATTTTATCAAATAATAGTTTGATAAACTAATATTTTATCAAATAATAGTTTGATAAACTAATATTTTATCAAATAATAGTTTGATAAACTAATATTTTATCAAATAATACTGTTGTCAAATAACAGTAAATGCAGTATCTTCTAGCTGATTTTTGCATGTCCTACCTTTTTGAAGATTGATTAAAAACCTACCATTTCAAGCACAAAAACTTAAGGACAAACAAATACTGTCCCTCGTATAAAATATGTACTGTGACATGCACGAATATTTAAGAACAAGGAAAGCTTTTAATTACTATAAAATATGAACAAAGCTACTTATAATCATATCCAATACTTTTTCCTTTTAGGAAGTCATTTTCCTACTACTCATTGACTACTCAATTTACTCCAGTCTGAATTGTGACATCATTCCACCAATAATTTCTTGTTAAGAGCACCACTTTAGGGGCTGAGAGTGGTGGCTCACACCTGTAATCCCAGCACTTCGGGATGCTGAGGCAGGCAGATCACTTGAGGCCAGGAGTTCAAGACCAGCCTAGCCAACAGGGTGAAATCCTGTCTCTACTAAATATACAAAAATTAGCTGGGTGTGGTGGCATGCCCCTGTAATCCTAGCTACTGGGGAAGCTAAGGCAGGAGAATCGCTTGAATCTGGGAGATGGAGGTCGCAGTGAGCCAAGATCATGCCACTGCACTCCAGGCTGGGCAAAAGAGTGAGACTCTGTCTCAAAAAGAAAGCACCACTTGATATCATTAAATTTACAACATGGATGGACCTGAAGTACATTATCCCAAGTGAAATAGGCGAGAGACAGAAAGAAAATACTGCATGATCCCACTCATATGTAGAATTAAATAAATAGAGGAGAAAGAGAGAGAGCGAGAGAGAGAATAGATTGATCGATTAAATACACAGAGATAAGAGAATAAAACAGAGGTTTACCCGAGTTGGGATGTTAGGAAGTGGGTAGAAAATGGACAGATGGGAGTAAACGATACAAAGTAGTAAATATATACGATGAAAACATTGGAAGATCTAATCTACAGCATGAAGGCTATAGTTAATGATAGTGTATTATGTTTAGGATTTTTGCTAAATGAGTAGATTGTAGCTTCTCTTGCCGCAGAGGGAGAAATAGGTAGCCATGTAAGATGATAGATATGCTAATTTGTTCCACTATAATAACCATTCTAATATATACATATATATACACACCAACATATATATCTTAAAATATCATGTTGTATACTTTAAGATAGACAATAAAATTTTAAAAAATGCAATGGTCAATCTTCTTTGTCCTTCTGGAATTATCAGAGGTATATTATTCAAGTATCTGCTCAATCTTTGTGGAAAAACTTCTCTTTACTTTCATGACTTCCATCCTTCTTATACTGAACGATGTTTTTGTATGAAAAGATAAGATGAGGCCAAAACAAAACAAAACACAAAAAAGAACTTTCCTTCTTCACAGGTAGGCTAAGAATAAAATTTTAAATGCAGCCTTCTTCCTTGAGATAAATGGACGCAGATAGCCACGCTGTTTTCAAAGTCCTACCTTTTGCAAACACTATCAAGAGATCAATTTAGAAGGGATTTTTAGAATTATTTTTACGTTAAAAGTACTACATTTTCACTGGAAATATAATGTCACGTGTTCTGATAATCAAAATAAAAAAGATCTAAACACAAAGCTTAGATTATAAAACTTCTAGAAGAAAACATAGGAAATAATATTTACAACCTTTGGGTAGGCAAAGATTTCTTAGACCACAAAAGCACTAACATTGGAAGAAAATGAACAACTGGAGTTCATAAAAAATAAAATATTCAACTTTTCAAGTTATTGTTAAGAAAATGAAAAGGCAAACCACAGGGAAGGAGACAATGCTTGCAACACACACATAACTTAAAAAGCAAGAGCTCTTATAACTCGATAATGAAAAGACAACATGCCATTTTTTATTGGGAAAATGACCTGAATGGACAATTCACAAAATAATCTGTTAATAACATGTGAATAAGACGGCCAGCACCTTTTGTCACAAGAGGAATAAAATTTAAGCTATACAGAAATTCCAGTAGGTATTCATAGGAATAGCTAAAATTTAAAAAGCTGACAATATCAACTGCTGATAGGTATATGAAGCCATTGAAACTCTCACTCATTTCTGGTTGTGGTGCAAAATGCTACAGCAACTTTGTGAAACTCTTCAGCAATTTATTGTAAAGTTAAACATACTTCTACTCTTACTCAGCAATTCTAGTCATAGGTATATAACCCAGAGAAATAAATCACTTCCTTATTAAAAAAAGACATATATGAATGTTTCTAGCAGCTTTATTTAGAATAATAAAAAGGTAGACATAATGGAAATATTCATCAGGAGGTGAATGGAAAAGCAAATTATGAAATATTCCCACAATGTAGCATTTGATTAAATGGAACAAACTACTGATTCACACTACAAGACAGATGAATCTAATACTCAATATAATGACCAAAAGAAGATAGAAACAAAGAGGCTACTGTATGGTTCCATTTGTGTTAAAATTTCAAAAAAGCAAAATTAATTGAGAAATAAGATCAGTGGTTGTCTAGGACCAAAGGGAGGGTGGGAAGATTAACCACAAAGGCCTCTAGAACACTGTTCAGGTTGATGGTGGCACAGAGGCATATATTTCTCAAAACGCATAAAAATTTACACTCAAAATTATACTTCAAAAAATTGACCATATGATTATATTCTCACTAAAATATTTTAATGTTCCATAGTCATTTCTGATTATAAAAGTAATATACGCTGACAATAAACCTTCAAATATTACAAACGTAGAAAACATAAAAATGGATATCTTCTATATTATTACGTCCTCCTGAGGAAGACATTTTAAAATAATGTGGCATATCTTACTTCAGAATGTTGTATATATAATATATATACACATACATACACACATGTATCTATATATATATACATATGTTACAAAAATGGGACAAGCTTCATATAACCTATTTTCTACTTGTTTTCTTTTAAACTAATGACTCTTTGTGATGTTCTGTGTCAGTTCATACAACATTCTAATGAATTCAATACAATTTTCTGATGGATGCCATACTAATGGTATGGTAATTTATTTTATAGCTGTACTATAATTTATTTTAGCAACATCTATCAGTGGAAAAAAATTCAAAATACACTTTCAGATATTTAAGTTAACAAATAAAATAAATGTGTCACTCTTTTAATGAAAAGATATCTTTACTGACTACTTTAGTAAAATAATGCTTTGTGTAATTTACCCAGAGTTGGAATATATTTATATCAGCCATGCATCTCCAAAACTGATGAAAAATACTAAGAGTAGAAACACTGCACGATTAAGTGTGAAGTTTTAAGAAACCTTTTGAATCAAATGGAGAAAATGAAGCTCCAGTTGATCAAGAGAAGTATCCAAGGTCATATAGATTGCGGTTGGCAGAGCTAGCATCAGTGTCAAGTGCCCGAATCTTAGTGTAGTGTTTTTCACATATTTTCCTTTGTGCAGAATTCGCTAACCTGGAAGGGGCTTCAATCCACAATCTTGGCATCATTAACATTGTATCAGAACACCTGAGGTGACCAATCTTACCTGCAGTTGAATTATTCAGTAGAAAGAAACACTATGCAATGAAGGTACGGAGGTAGCATGCCACTTGTCTTTCAGGAATGATTCTTTATGCTTCACAGTTTAACATACCGCAACAGCAGGATGCAGCTAATGATTTTTTAAAACAGCTTTCTGCTGACAGCATAAACAGAAACAAGTTTATTTTGAGTGAGCAGCTGCTGTTTTTTCATCGAGGAACGTTGCTAGCTGAAATAATGCAGCAGGCTGGCACTGCCGTGAGTGGATAAACATCTACGGGGTTTCTGGACTGGCAAACATAAGACCATTCTGCTTCTGTTGCAATTACCAATAAACCAAACAGCCCATCTTTAATTTTATGAGACTGAGAAGTTAAGCCAGTCTGCAAAAGAATTACAGAAATGGGCTGCACAGAATGCCTTATTTTAAGGAATGGACCAACTGCAGATGTCAGGTTTTTTTTTTTTTTTTTTTTTTTTTTTTTTTTTTTGGTCCATCTATGTGGTACTTGTAAGTTTCTTCATTTTTCAGGTTTTGTTGAATTAATTATTTTTTAATGTACTCATATTCCTTTAAACATATTTCTTACATGAAAGTTATGTTTATAGAAAAAGTTAAGTTCATTTCAGCAAAATTCCATTTTTTTGATATGTGACAATCTATTCATTAATATTTACATTTTCTCAACAAAGATTTTAATGCCCTAACTTTGGTCTCGAAGAAAAAAAAAATCTGAGAAAGAACATTTGGTCAGTAAACGACCTCAAAAAGTTGTGGATTGACAATTTTGAAACAAGTGATTTCTCTTTTTTGGAGTGTTTTATGTTTTCATCATTCTACCTTCGTTTAAGTGCTTCAGGGAAGGCCAGGAAAGTATATTGTTTGTCCCCTCCTTCACAGCTCTAATTGTGTAACACCATCTTTTTGGCTGACCTCAAAAATTCCATTTAAATTAAGTATAATAACTAATTACATGTTCTATTAAGAAGGTTTTTTTTTTAAAGTTTTAACTCACTGAAGACTTGAAAAAATAGTACAGAAAGTCCTCATATACCCCTCACCTGGCTTCCTTTACAGTAACATGTTGCACAACCAAATAATATTTATCAAAATTAAGGAATGTTTTGTATTAGACTTTATAATTTTTAAAAATGTGATTAATATAAGAATGCTATGAAATGATAAACATACTGTACAAGCACAAGAAACTAAAAGAAGAAAAATCAAATATCAAGAGATTTCTCAGAGGGGAGAGATTACTTCCAACCAAGGAGTTCACTGAAGGGTTCATGGTTTAGAGGAATTTCCACTGGGAACTGGATGGTGACGGGGATCTAGAGAGATAGCAATGAAGCTGGAGGGAGAGCTTTTAAGTTTAAAAATAAGGAATGAGATAGAAAGAAAAAATTCAAGTGTACAGGGAGTTGTGAAAATCACCCTAGGAAAATTTGGAAACAAACAAAAGACTAATTTATCTTGTTTGTTTCCCTTTCATTGACTTTTCAATGTAACAATTTTATTGTTAAATCATTAAGGAACTATAAATTGTGAGAATCAGATGAAAATTAGTAATTAAAAGAAAGTCTGCAAACCTTGATCCCATGATAAGCTATTGACTGTGCCGTTAAATTAGATAGTGAACTCTTTCTTGGCCTAATCCGAGATAATTATAATTCTGCTCTCACACACTCTCACCTTTGCATAGTTAGGATCTCAGCAGTTGAAGAGGTCATGTCCTTAGGGTGTCAATTAATCAAATTGCAGAAACTTCACCATTTTCTTTAACACTTTAAGCACATTTAATACTGGTATCCTTGAGGATCATGGACATTTGCTAAATGTTAAGTATAAAAAGCCATCAATTATTCATGTGCTGTGTTATTAATATCATTTGGATTTATATAACACAGATGTTTTAAAAATAGGACTAGTCTGGATTAATGAAGGTATAGGCCAGTTACAAAGGCAACAAGTTGCCAAGATAATTCCCAGCACCCCTTGGGTTAAGGAGCAATAGCACGTTGTTGCTAAGAGCAGTTGTTGATATTGGCTGCCCTACAAAGATTACTTAATGCCTACTGAATGGTTTGTAGAAAGGATAGAGGTGTTACATACATTCTCATTCTAAAAATTTAATTTTATTTCAAAAGGAGTGAACATCTCTCCTTATATGGAACTTTCAGATCATTGAAAGCAGATTGAGCAGAAGAATGCAAACAAATTTGTTCTGATCTTTATTCAAATTCAGCAGCATAAGCGATCCTTATTTTGGGAATAGAACCTGGAACTTTATGAAGAGTGAACCCAGATTACCACATATGATGCTGTTTTTTTCCTTTTTATTTTCATTGAAGTCATCACTAACAAAAAACTCAATTCTAAAGATAATTCCCACCTCTTCTCGATCTACTCAAATTGTATCTATTATGCATGACCCTCAACTTTCAACTTTAATGTAAAGACTTAACTGGTCACCTTTCCTCAGGAGTGTTCCCTCCTCTCATATTTCTGTAAAACATGTTCCGTGCCATTTATTGCACTGTTCTATATTGTATACTTAATTGTTCATATTCATATTTGTTCATGTTCATACTTGTTACTTCGTCTTCCCAACTAGATTGAGATCTCCTTGAGAACAGATTTGGTACTTATTAATAATCCTTCCTATGATAAATGTTCCTGAAATATTTGAAGCCTGACTTTTCTCTTTCTTTAACTTTTGTTTTAGTTTTAGAGCCACAGTTGCAGGTTGGTTGTACAGATAAATTGTGTATTGTGGGAATTTGGTGTACAGATTATTTCATCACCCAGGTAATAAGCATAGTACTCATCAGGTAGATTTTAATCCTCACCCTTCTCCTACCCTCCACCCTCAAGTAGGCCCTGGTGTCTACTGTTCGCATCTTTGGTTCCTTGTATACTCAATGTTTAGCTCCCATTTATACGTGAAAACATGCGGTGTTTAGTATTCTATTCTGTGTTAGTTTGCTTAGGATAATGAATCCCAGCTCCATCCATGTTGATGCAAAGACATTATTTCATTGTTTTTTTATGACTGTATAGTATTCCATGGTATATATGTTTCCTCATTTTATTTATCCAGTCTACCACTGATGGATATTTAGGTTGATTCTATGTCTTTGCTATTGCGAATAATGTTGCAATGAACATATGCATGCATGTGTCTTTATGGTAAAATGATTCATATTCCTTTAAGTATATACCCAAAATTGGGATTGTTGGATCAAATGGTTGTTCTGCCTTAAGTTCTTTGAGAAATTGCCAAACTGCTTTCCACAGTGGCTGAACTAATTTACATTCCCACCAGCAGTGTATAAGCATTCCCTTTTCTCAGCTTTACCAGCATCTGTTATTTTTTGACTTTTTAATAGTAGCCATTCTGACTGGTGTAACATGTTATCCTACTGTGGTTTTGATTTCCATTTCTCTGATGATTAGTGATGTTGAACCTTTTATTAATATGCTTTTTGGCCATGTATATGTCTTCTTTTGAGAAATGTCTGTGTCCTTTGACTACTTTTTAAAGGGGTTTTTTTGCTTAATCTGATTAAGTTCCTTAAAGATTCTAATGTTAATATCTAATATTCATATCTAACATCTAATAAAACTAAATCTAATGTCTGATTTTAACATCTAAAGACATTCTTCGTTTGTTGGATGCACAGTTTGCAAGTATCTTTTCCCATTCTGTGGGTTGTCTATTTACTCTGTTAATAATTTCCTTTGCTGTGTACCTCTTTAATTAGGTCCCATTTATCAATTTTTGTTTTTGTTGCAATTTTTAGGGTCTTCATCATGAAATGTTTTCCAGGGCTGATGTCCAGAATACTACTTCGTAGGTTTCCTTCAAGGGTTTTTACAGTTTTAGATTTTACATTTAAGTCTTTAATCCATCTTGGGTTTTCGTATATGGTGTAAGGAAGAGGCCCAGTTTCAATTTTCTGCACATGGCTAGCCAGTTATCTCAGCTTCATTTACCAAATAGGGAGTCCTTTCCCTACTGCTTATTTTTGTCAACTTTATCTAAGATCAGACGGTTGTAGATGTGTGGCTTTTTTTCCGGGCCCTCTATTCTGTTTTACTGGTCTATTTGTTTCGGATCTATAATGGCCACCCCAGGTATGGACCACTGCAGAACACTATGCATCACCTAAGTCACCAGGTCATTTTTATTCATCAAGTATTTATTAAGGACTCTTTAACAGCAAAGCACCATACTACAGATACAAAAAAATGAAGTATATCTGACATGTGCAGATTCTGTTTCAAAGGGGATTGCTGCTTAAGAGAAAAATAATTCATGGGCATAAATAACTATAATAAAGTGGGGAAGCTCTGTGTGCTTAAGAGAATCACTGTTAAAAAAAAAAAAAAAACAAAAACTCTCCATGTGCTAACAATGCACTTGGGTTAAGCCTTGAGGACAAGAGGATTTTAGAGTCAGAAGGTAACCAATGCAGGAAAGTACAAAAAAAAATCACAGGGAATAGCACATAGTTAAAATTAATAGAATAAAATAATTCTAATTAATTTTGAAAATTGAGATCAGGTCTACATGATGAACATATTAAATGTGTCATTTTCGTTGTGATTTTATTGGTGTTGGATAAGAAACTCTTATGTCTTTGTAAGTATGAATCGAAGAAGTGGTCTTTAGATAATCTTTAGACCATGAGTAGAACATGTTGTATATTTCATCCTTCAACAAGCATTCCATCATCTCTAAGGACCCACATTTGAGGTGAAAAATATACTAAAAGTAAATGAAGAATAGTAGATATGCAGAGTTCCCAGGGGAAAAATTTGAATAATTCTTTTAACAATATTTTCCCTACAAGTTTAACAAAAAGATTTGCTGAAGAGGAGCAAAAGGGGGGTTTTAAAATAAATATTTTAGAATAAAAGAGATAAGAATTTCAGTGTGCCCCCAAAATTTAAAAGGACCAGAAAAATTAGATTATAGCAAACATTACAGCTTAAAAGAAATCCACAATGTCAAGATAAAGTTAACGGCCCAGCAACTTGGTTGTCAACTTTTTATTTAATTACACTCTGGACATATTTGAGAGGTCTTCATGTGGGTAAGAAAACTATGCTGCTAAACATCCACCAAAGATAAACACAGGTCTATGTACCAAGAGTATATACAATCAACCTTCCCATGAGCCAAATATTTATTATACCAAGATTCAAATGATCTCTTATGCTATTCCTGTTTATTTCTTGTCTTTTTGTTTAGTACCTGTATTAGTCCATTCTCATGCTGCTAATAAAGACATACCGAAGACTGGGTAATTCATAAAGAAAAGGAGGTTTAATGGACTCACAGTTTCACATGGCTAGGGAGGTCTCATCATCATGGTGGAAGGCAAAAGAGGAGCAAAGTCATGTCTTACATGGTGGCAGGCAAGAGAAGTGCTAAGCAAGAGAAGTGCTGAGCAAAAGGGGGAAAGCCCCTTATAAAACCTCAGATCTTATGAGAACTCCGTGTCATGAGAACAGCAACATGAGAGTAATCACCCCATGATTCAATTACATCCACGTGGCCCTGCCCTTGACACCTGGGGAGTATTAAAATTCAAGGTGAGATTTGGGTGGGGACATAGCCAAACCATATCAGCACCCAATATAATCATAATTCTAAAGAAGCTCTGTGAACTTAATCTTAATGTAGATTACTCTGGTATCATAATATACTATTAGTGAAATTGGAGGGATTAATATTTTGTAATAGGGTAAAATTAAGGAAAGGGAGTGTGAATCTAAGACCAAGATGTCTACTTGCAAGGCAAAAGAATATGCTCTGAGGAGAAAAAGTCAAAGTAGGAACCTACAGCAAAAATAAATAAATAAATAAATAAAACTTTGTTTATAAATTAAATATAAGGTTTACTTAGTAGGCTAGGACACCGATTAACTTGTATTGATCAAAGTAGTAACATTACTATACACAGCCAAGTTTGTTTTCTATGTATCATCTCCTTCCCTCATGGAACATTCTTACAGAATTGAGCAGGTCTATGAGAAGCTGCTTCTTAAGCAAAGATGCCGCTTATGATGCAGTTGGTGCTGTAGTTATAGGTATGACTGGAGAAGCCTGGTATGTTGGCAAGGGAGACATATATATTCAGCCATTCAGCCTCCTATTCCCCTCTGACACCATACGTTAAGTAAATATATATCTATATCCCTAAAGATCACAGTGCCAATGATGCCATCCAGAGTCAATCAGCCTATTGCTCAGCCATGAGACCATACAAGTCGTCTCTGATAATTTTTTTAATCTCTTGATCTTAGTGTTAATCTAGAGATTCTAAGAAATTAAAAGTTTTATACTGTAAATTAACTATGTTTGAAACAGACATAAGCAGATTTGGCATGTGGTGTTAATAAACTTGTACCATGTCCTCTAAGTTCTGTAGACCAAAAGCATTATTAATTTTCTTCACCTCTCATTGGTTTGTGTCTCTGCCTCCTATAAATCCAGCAAAACTAAAAAAAAAAAACCCTAGGAAATACTATTCTAGACATAGGCCTTGGCAAAAATTTCGTGACAGAGACTCCGAAAGCAGTTGCAAACAAAAAACAAAAAATTGACAAGTAAGACCTAAATAAAGAGTTTAGATAAAATTACACCAAAGACCTAATTAAACTATCAACAGAGTAAATAGGCAGTCTACAGAATGGGAGAAAATATTTGCAAACTACGTACCTGACAAAGTCTAATATCCAGAATTTATAAGGAACCTGAACAAATTAACAAGCAAAAAAACAAACAATCGCATTTAAAAATGGGCAAAAGACATAAACAGGCACTTTTCAAAAGAAGACATATCGATAGCCAACATCATATAAAGTCTTATTAGGCTCAACATCACTAATCATCAGAGAAATTCAAATCAAAACCACAATGAGATACCATCTCACCAGTCAGAATGGCTGCCATTAAAAAGTCAAAAAAATAACACATGCTGGTGAGGCTGCAGAGAAGAGAGAATACTTATACACTGCTGGTAGGAACGCAAATTAGTTCAACCACTGTGGAAAGCAGTTTGGCAATTTCTCAAAGAATTTAGAACTACCATTCAACCCAGTAATCTCATTATTGGGTATATACCCAAAGGAATATAAATCATTCTACCATAAAGATGCACGCACACTATGTTCATCACAGCACTATTCACAATAGCAAAGACATGGAACAAACTTAGATCCATCAACAGTGGACTGGATAAAGCAAATGAGGTACATATACATTATGGAATCCTATGCAGCCATAAAAAATATGAGATTGTGTTCTTTGCAGGAACATAGATGTAGCTGGAGGCCATTATCCTAGTGAATTAATGCAGGAACAGAAAACTAAATACTACATGTTCTCATTTATAAGTGAGACCTAGCCATTTAGTACACATGGGCACAAAGATGGGAACAATAGACACCAGGGCCTACTTGAAGCTACGAGGTAGGAGGGAGGGTAAGGATCGAAATTACCTATTGAGTACTGTGCTTATTACCTGGGTGAAGAAGTAATATGTACACCAAACTCCCTTGACATTCAATTTACCCATATAACAAACCTGCACATGTAACCCCTGAACCTAAAATAAAAGTTGGAAGGAAAAATAAAAATTGTAAAAAAATCAAAACAGAACGAGGGAAAGATTTGGCAGAAGTCGGTCCAGGAACTACTTTAAGAAAAAACAATCATTTCCTCCCAGGAGTCCTTAACACAAAAATAGGCATACCTTTCTTGTATTTATTTAATAAGATGATGCCGCAGTTGTATTGGGGAAAATATGAAACAGTCATAATAAATAACTCATTTTATTCCAAAATCAACTATTAATATATGGATTCAAGTTGCTTATTAACTATACCCACTGTTAAACAGTTCTCTGGTAATGAGATGGTCCCTCAATCATACTATAAAATAGAATATTTTACTATGCCTTAAGTGCTTATGGGCAGAAACAAACATATCTCAGCATGAAATTATCTATGCCTTGTCACTAAGTATGAAAACATAGTGAGGACAGTGAGTTATTTCCCCGAATTATTTACTTTTAATTATTTATGATAGCAGGATAAAATTACACAATCACCTTCAGAATCCATGCTTAATGAACTTATTTCATCTGCTCTGAAAAGTCATTTTTTATTTCTCCATCCTTCATAAAGCTGTGCACTTCTCAGGGTTCCCTTTTATGGAGTGTGGTACAGAGGCAAATAAAATGAAAGAAATAGTACACAAAAGTCTTCCCAGAACAAGACATAAGAAAAAATCAGACTGTGGAATGCAGCAAGGAAATCACAGGAAATATTTTAAATGTTTCTTCTTTTAAAAATCAGAAAATACAAATTGGCCATTAAATTCCAAAAGTATGGGTTCCTAAAAATTTTTTAAATGTCCTGAAATGCAAGGATATGTGAATTTATGACTGATGAAAGGAGACAGCAAATGCCTTACACCTGGATATTTGCAAGCATCTGGAAAAGCTTTATCTGTGGAGCAGTTCCTGAGATCCTTCACCCACCCAAGACTATTTATTTGCTAAATGCACAGTCATTGTAAGAAACAGATGGAAGACGTGCTTACTTTTGTACAACAACATAATTACATTAAAATAAAGCATAGGGATCTTGTCAAAAGAGGAAAATGCTTAATGCACTTGCTGAAACTGGCTAATTGACTTCACAGAGCCAAGGAGACACAGTGGTATGAGTGGATGTGTGCGTACACATAGAATCTTTCTTCACATCTGGAGCATTAAAGAAATGCTAACTTCAACTATGCCATTACCATCCTTAGCACCACCGTGAACACCGAATTTCTCTTAGAAGATTTTTTCAGGTACAATTGCTATATGAAAAATTATACATATTTAGTGTATACATTTTGATTAGTTTGGACATATATATATATATACACCTGTGATGCCATCACTACAATCAAGGTATTATACTAAACATATTCATCGCCTCCAACAGATTCCTTGTGTTCTTTTCTGTTTTGTTTTTGGTAAGAACACATAAGATGAGATCTATCTTCTTAACGTATTTTAAAGTGTGTTAACAATACAATTAGTGCATTAACAATACATACAGTGAATTGTGTTGTTAACTACAGGTAATGTATTGTACAGCAGATCTCTAGAACTGATTCATCTTCTATAACTGAAAGCAATTTTTCAAAACAATGGATAAGGATCATTATGGTAACAATCTTATGGTCCCTTAACCTTCTTGCTCTCTGATTTCATGATAATAATGGCAGCATCCAATGCTGACACTATTTTGGGTATTGTATGTACATATATACATATAGGTTTTTGTCTAAATGAAGAAACAAGGTAAGGGTGGGCTTGTTTTCTCCCAGTGATTCAGGGCAGAAATGTGATATTCCAACCACTGGAATAATGGAAAATGTATTGCCCATACAAATACAGGATACTGCTGTTAATTTTCTCTACAGTGTCTACTAAAAAAAATTTAAAACCTTCTGTAGCCAATTACCTAGACACCAATAAGTCGCAAAGAAAGAACGCTGTGCATGAGCTTGAATGCAAGCATGCCAAAAGAGGCAAGAAAGTGCCTGCTGAACTAGGATCACCAAATGTAAAACTGCTGAGCAGGAAAGAAGTATGTAAATTGATTAAATTTTTCAAGAGAGAGTCATTTTCCTTTCTTTTCTCCTCATGCTGAGAACATTTCTTTTTTAAATATCATGGTCACTAGAGGTTGAATATTCACTAGAAAGCGCATTTCAGCACAATTATATGTCAAATCTTGCCAGACAAAATGTGCGCAGGTCTTTGGGAGTACTGATACCTTTGAAATAAATTGTGTGTTAACAAACAGTCCATTCTGGTGATACAAGTTAATTGCATAATTATGTTGGGATAAGACAATACAATTACCACATCTCACTCTACACAGATCTCAGGATAGGTATCCAATTAACTCAGGTCAACAGACTCCTTGCTTACGATGTGGTTTTAGGTCTGCTCCCAGGATGACATCACACAGTTGCCTATCTCCTGAAGTGTAAGAAAGCTTTTTAAGGAAATAAGGCAATTTTGAAGAGGTTAAGAGAAACTGCTGTGATCTACTTGATTCAGAAAGTAGTATTCTCATAGATCTCTTTCAGTGTGTCATGAAAATATTGTTTAAAATTGATCAGAGTGGCTTAAATATACAAAAGTTCATTATGTTGTTTTTCATAAATATTTCATTCAAGGATTATATCAAAGCTGAGGACATGAGAGTTTAATGTAGTCTCAAAAACATCAGAAAGCATGGAAATCCTATTTGATAAAGATATATTTAAAACTCAGAAGATTACCAGACTATCACAAGCAAAGAGATAACCTAGCACGTAATTTTAGAAAATATGAAGTGCCTTTGACAACTTGCCAAATAAACAGGTTTTGATATATAAAGAAATGTGCAATATCATGGAAGGATTCGTTTTTAATTCATTTGTTATCCTGAATACAAAAGCAGCATTGAGCAGAAATATCCAAATAGGGAACATCTGTTGGTGCCATCCCCTCCATCAGAAACTGGTAACCCCTTTTACAACTGCATAGCATTTACTTACCACTTTTCTAAACACTTGTCATATTGCAACGCAATTATTTTTAAGACTCTTCCACAATAAGATAAATTGCTAAGAAACAGGGAATGTGTCCAAATTCACCTTTTCATCCCCATCTATCATTCACTTAGTTCCCAATAAATTTGTGTTAAATAAGAGAAAAATGTATAAACAGCAATGTAATAAATTTCATTATCATGCCACACAGATATGGGTCTTTTGTAGTTATTTCAACATTAGCCATCCTTAGGTTTATATAAAGGGGAAATGAATAGAATTGCAACGCAATGTTATATCCTACAAAAATGGAATGCTCTGGCTCACGGTAATGGAATGTAGCCAGTTGGAAAAGCCATGAAGTGGATCTAAACAGTGAAGTCAGTGAAGTTGGTACAGATGCTGGGAGAAACTCCAGGCTGATAGACCTCACACAACATCCAAATATAAACCAAGATAATGCACTGGCATTGATCTTTCTCATATGGGATATATGAAGCCAAATGCTGTCTTGTAAATCTGTATCAGAACACTGCCTGGATGTTTAAGCTCTGTCCACAATTTCCTGGCTACCACACTGGCATTTAGAGACAGGCCTCTTTGTCTCACATCTACGCATTAATGAGAGCCAGCAAGGCTCAATGGTCTTAAAGAGGCTAAGATGTTGGGCAAAAACAAAGACACGATTTGAGCAAAAACAAAGACAGATATGCTTTTTCACTGGAAAAAGTTAGTTATCCAGAAGGCGGAGACGACATGGAATTAGACTTGCCAAATAAATCACAAGTCCAATACAGAGCTTTAAATATAATAAAGGTTGAAATTGGAGCTTGGATGACTTGATTCAAACCCTTAAGTCCCTTAATTTTCTTTTATTTTCTGTATAAAGTCAGGATTGGATCTGGATACAAAGCTGGTTTGAACATGTTAATGGGAGCTGAGCATCTCTTGTTTACAATTTAAAAACCTATGCTGTGGTAAGGAATTAGGCAGAACCTGACACAGCTTTTGTTCCCCACCAGCATATTCAATTTGCTATGGGCAGCCCCCACTCATGACTTTATGAAGTAAATATAAATAGAAGGCAACTAGAGATTTTTAGCCCCAGAATGGCTCTAGTGCATTGTTCATTGAGATTCTGCTACCTGAGATAACCCCAGATCTATTATCCACTCCTGTTTGAATTTCACTTACTATGGACTACCCTTTTTTGGGGTTTTTTGAACCTAAATTCTTAACTACTCAAGTCTTGGACTCGGTATGTTTCATCTTTGTTTTGGAAACCTAAACACTTAGCTCAGGGGTTAGACATGTGTGTTTGGACTCTAAGTTCTGAATAATCCTCTTGGCTTGATAAAAACCCACATTCCTGTAGCAGTTGGCAAGACTCTTCCTGCTCCTCACTGTTCATTCCACTCTTGAGAATGTGGGATGGTTTGGCTCCCTCATTCTTCCAGCTAAGGATTCCTTGCTGTTCAACTGCAGCATGAATGACTAGACCCTGGTTAGACTATATTTTAGCTCATATCCTAAGCTCATGGGCCTTGGTAAAACAGCACACAGAGTCCTAGTGCTGCCTATTTGTAGTTCTACCACCACACGCACCTTATTGCCTAAATCTTTAAAAAATATTTGCTTAGGGTGCCCAAGCAAGGAAGACAGATTGTAGCAACTGCATGCTTCTGTTTCTGCTATTTAGAAAGATATACTCTGTACATCCAGATGGTAGCACTACCAAGTCCCTGGACATTTCTCCCCAGGAGCACAGAGTCAGACACTGTTAACTGTGATATTTCTTTGTGATACTTGCAAAGAAGTGGCAAATTAATATTAATATAGATCACACAGCCAGGAAGGAAGCCCTATCCTTGAAGTGAAAATGTGCATACTCCAGGAAGGGGGCCTGCAGCAATGGGAACACTGGAGAGGCCCTTCTTCCTATTGAGTTCTAGCAAAACATGTTTCCCAAACAATAGTAGAGAATCAAGACAAATATGTGCTAAATATTAAACTTTAAAGCCAACTCTACCAAAATGATTCAAACCTACAACTTTATTTCAAGTGTTTTCATCACTGGCCTGCTTTTATAAACTAAATTCAAATAAAGCTTATGAAAATATTTTGCTTATCCTCATGATACGGATGTTAGAGGCATGCTTAACAGCTTTCTCAGTTTCTTTCTTTACAATGAGTTGTCTAGTCAACCACAGAGATTTAGTGAATATTTCCAGGTCTATTTTTACATGTCCTTCAGAAATTAATAACTGACCTGGAAAATCATGTTACACATATCATATAAAAGAAATGAGCATGATTTTTGTTCTCATTAATCTCTCTATGTAAGTTCTCAGAAGTTAGAATACCCAAGGTTGAACTGACATTTAACATTATAAAATGATAAGTAGTCAAGAACTATGTGCTAAGTTTTAAATTTTCTGTTTTTTAAAAATTGAAACTGGTTTTTAAATATTACATCTTCTTCAAAATATTTTAGGCCGGGCATGGTGGCTCAGGCCAGGTGCAGTGGCTCACGCCTGTAATCCCAGCATTTTGGGAGGCTGAGATGAGGGGATCACCTGAGGTCAGGAGTTTGAGACCAGCCTGGCCAACATGATGAAACCCAATCTCTACTAAAAATACAAAAATTTAGCCAGGTGTGGTGGCCCATGTCTGTAACACTAGCTCCTCAGCATGCTGAGGCAGAAGCATCGCTTGAACCTGGGAGGCAGAGCTTGCAGTGAGCCCAGATCGTGCCATTGCACTCCATCCTGGGTGACAAGCGCGAAACTCCATTTTAAAAAAAAATGCAGAGTTAAAATAATTAGGTTACATTAAAAAAACAGAAAATAAAATATACCTTTTCCATCAGTTTAATTAGTCAATAAATTTTATAAGTACGGAAACTCTATGGAACAAGGGGATTTGATTAACCCACATTTAGCATGATTTTGCAATCTGAACACCGCTTCTGGTATGTTGTAAGGATTCTGGAAACATTGGAGGAATTCCATACCTTAAGATTCTAAATAGGATGGGAACATATGAATAGTACTCTAGTTTACTTAAATGTTTACCCAAAAGGTAGCCACTTGATTGATCCTGTCCTGAAACTTTTATAACATCGTAAACCCCTCCACAGAATGCTAGGATAGTACACACACAGTGATGTCTAATATTTAAATGAACACTTGAACAAATGAATGAATGAATGAATGAACCGGAAACCTCATATTTTTTCTCATAAATGTTTCCTTCTTTCCCTCTTAAGCTGTGATAGAAAAAAAAAATCTCCCTCAACTATGTTCTATTTCCAATGGCCGTAATATTCTTAAGAATTAAACATTACATACATATGCACTTAATATTCTAAAATCCTTTCAAAATTGTGTCATATGCAACTAGTGAATTGTGTAAATTGAGCTTCTAGGAACTATAAAGTTCTCTATATGGATTCTATTTCAAATAAAAGAAAGTATTAATCTTCATAACCATGTCTTAGGTTTAAAATTCTTGACATATTAGAAAAAAAGAAACTTTCTCATCAATATTAAATAATTAAAAGTGGTCATAGTTGAACAGTAACCTACCAAGTTTTACCTTTTCCAAGTTCGGACCCACATTTTCAGTGATTTGTTTCCAGCCCAGGGGCAGATGACATTCATTCCAATGAATCTCCATTTACAGAACCCATGAGCTATGGGAAATCAAATCATAGTTTTTGTTTTTGCTCTATTTATTTAAAACTATCGCAGTCGGGTGCTGTGGCTCATGCCTGTAATCCCAGCACTTTGGGAGGCCGAGGACATGAGGTCAGGAGTTCAAGAACAGCGTGGCCAACATAGAGAAACCCTGTCTCTACTAAAAATACAAAAAATTAGCTGGGTGTGGTGGCGGGTGCCTGTAATCCCAGCTACTTGGGAGGCTGAGGCAGGGTAATCTCTTGAACCCAGGAGGCGGAGATTGCAGTGAGTCAAGATAGCACCATTGCACTCCAGCCTGGGCAGCAGAGTGACACTCCCTCTCAAAAAAAAAACCACACACACACACATATCTCATGTTTCCTAGGAGGTGATTTTAGCTAGCATTTATCAATAATAATTCTAGGACAATTGCAAACTGTTTAAAACCTACATATCCATAATAATGCCTTTCCCAAACTGTTTCCAGAATAGTTACTTTTGATAATAAAAATGTATTTATTTAATGAAATGTATGGTAAAGCATTATAGACTTTCATATACATAAACTCACAATTAGTCTAATCTGCCTTGAATTTAGAATTGATCCTAAAGTTCAAAATAGATTTTTCTCCTTGTTCTAAAAGTTTTGCTTAGGCTTTTGGCCAAAACCAATATAATCCTAACCTAAGACCTAAGAAAAGCTTTAGTATGCTTACGCAGAGTGTATGTAATGCATGATTTCCCATATAAGAGGCAAAAAGGTGAACTTTAATAGCACAGACCTTAAGCAGTATTTTCTTTCACTTGCTACTTTATAAGTATGAATTATAAGAAAACTAGACACTAACATTCTTTCATTGGGTATTTTTTTCCAGGATCCATTTAAGATGAAAATAACTATGGTGACTAACATCATCACTCTACTAGCTAGCACTCATATTGGCTATTGTTCAACCATCACTTGCAGCATTTGAGAATTTGGGTATAGGAGGCGAATCCCAATTGAAGACTAACAGGGGCTTCCAGTAATCCAAAGAAAGGAGAAAAGAATCCTATCAAGGATCTCACAAATCACCACTAAATAACTTACTTATGTAACCAAATACCACCTGTACCCCAATAACTTATGGAAAAATAAAGTAAAATCAAATAAAATAAAGAATCCTACAAATATAGTAAGATTCACTCACGTGCCTCTTGAAAATCCCCAGACTTCATAATTGGCCTCTTCCAAATACAAATGAAAGCCCTATTTACCCTCATTGGGTTTCCTCAGGCTCAAATCCTTTCATTCTCTTGACTATGAATTGGAATGGAAGTAGGCACAGCTGGTAGTTTCAGAACTTTATTTCCAGCAAGTTCCCCTTTCATGTCTTCCACAACTCACCACCAAACAATGTATTTAGGTACATGTATTTCACATCTCATGAATGCATTTATTTATTAAAATGGTGCCACTTCTTGTTTCAAGCTGACTGGAATGTTTTTCCATTACAACTTACCGTTGGTTTCCAACACCTGATAAATGCTCATAACAACATATATATGATTATATCAAAGGTATTCAATAATCTGAAAATGGAATATAGTTATTATGGAATATGTTATATTATCCATACTTCAGAAATAAAAAAGACTTAAAGCAAAACCCATCCATGTTCAGGACATATAATCTCATGTTAAGGCCATACAAAGGTTTGTTTTGTTTTGTTTAATCTTAAATAAACTACTGGAAGCATGAAATCCCTTGACCAAATCCTCCACAAAAACTGTACTGGAGCTGGACTGAGGGGCCTAACAAAACATCTGAGCCAATTTTTCCATTTGAAAGAAAGGAAATTGAGATCCAGCTGGTGCTACATACAGGGTACTAGTGACAAGCTTGGGTCTGAGACTTCACCCTCCCAGCTTTGGGGTAAGGCTCTTTCCAGACAAGGATAGATAGGAGCTGAACTGTTTCTAACTGGTTTATGTTTTTTTAAGGAAGTGCATCAAATTTTTATGTGATAAAGATAATCATGTATACAAATCTATTATATCAATTATCACATGAAAATGGTGGAGGAATTTTAACCAAATGTGGGAATTATGTCTGGGGCAATGTGACTTATATACATTGTGGGTTATGTGTATATTTGCAATTCACTTTGCAGAGCCATAACAGCTAAAGAGATCAGTAGTCATCTTTCCAAGCAGCCGACACTGAAGTCTAAGAACTGCATATGGGCCTTTCAGGAAAGATATAGGAACCATGGGCAGAGGGGGCGGGGTGGCACCAAATATGAGGACAGACTCTTAAATGGTAGGTTTCAAATTGAAACATGCTGTATCTAATCTGGAAATGTTTGTATAGTTTATTCCAGGGAACAGCAGCAAGATTTAATTGCACAGGAAGAGGAAAATGGTCCTGCTTTTTCTCTGTGTTTTGTAGAAGACCTCAAAGCAGATGGAAGATCCTTTCTCTCTGGCTTCACACACTCCAGATATTTCTGCAAGTCTGGTTTGGTCCCTAACCCACTAACTCCCTTAACACTGATCCCCTGAATTCAGAATGGATAAGGAAAAGAAATACACATAAGTATTTTTCCATATAGTCTTTTATATCCATTGCAAAAACTTTTAAAAGTAATATTTTCTGGCATCATTACATTTTTAACACTTTTATATCTGAAATAATGCCATAAAACCCCAAACCTGAAACAAATAATATTGAACATGGATAGCAATGAAGCTGCCTCTAAGAAAGCAGCAGGGTAGGAAGTACCTATGTGCTTCAAGCTAGCAAATGAGTCGCATTTGTCTGGCAAATAAACAAAGATATGAATCACCTCCTTGCCTAAAGCTGCTAATTCTTTGGAGCGAAATTATTGCCACAAAGAAAGACAGTCACTGTGTTTGCTCCTGTTACAACTAAGAGTGACAGACAGCTAACAGAAAACATTCCCAAAACATTTGTTAATGATACACTGACATTGATAAATCTGTGAAATCCCATACACAACATGTTAATAGTATATAAACCTAGATCAAGTTTTGATCAATAGCAGCAAGTGGGTATCTTGAAAAAAATCTATTTTGCTTTTTCGATTTTGGATTCTGTTGTTAAGGTTATTTAATGATTGAATTTTTGATCTTATGCACAAAGACTGAAGATTATTAGCATTCTTTGAATATAAATGAATGCTGTTATGGGATTCAATTTCTCACACTGAATTTTAATTTAGAAGATGTTCTTTTTTGTTAGATCATATTAATAATCAGAATTTTAATCATTTTCATGTGCCCGTGGAAGTACTGCAAGAAAAAGAAGCAAACGTAGTTAGAAATACAAACTATACAAACTATAAAGTTTCAGTTCTATGATCACATTATGATAGTATTATACCAGAGAAAGATCTCCAAAGTAATCTCATTGCTATTTTAATCCATAAAAAGAGAGATTATGATGAAAAGATGTTCACTAACTATATCACTTTTCTGTTTCCAGTGATGATTTTTCTCAATGAACTATGTAACAACTCGTCTAAGCACATTAAATCATTTTTAGTTTGTACCCACATGTGGCCACTGAGCTTTTTGCTCAGACACATGAACATAAACACCAGACATGCCAGTTTTTCCTCAAATTAAAAGGACATATAAAATATCAGGAAGAATTCACAGGGAGAATGGGACTAGGCTGCTATCTAGGGGAAATTTTTATAGAAAAATCTATTTTTTCAGACAAAAGTTATTATACAATAGCTCATCTTTTCCCCCATCTCTCTCTGCCCTTCACATATATATGTGATATAGCTATAGATATAGAGATATTTCATATGGAGTCTCGCTCTGTTGCCCAGGCTGGAGTATAGTGGTGCAATCTTGGCTCACTGCAACCTCCACCTCCCGGGTTCAAGAGATTCTCCTTCCTCAGCCTCTTGACTAGCTCAGATTACAGGCGCCCGCCACCATGCCCAGTTAATTTTTGTATTTTTAGTAGAGACAATGTTGCACTGTGTTGGTCAGGCTGGTCTCGAACTCCTAACCTCAGGTAATCCACCCACCTTGGCCTCCCAAGGTGCTGGGATTACAGGCATGAGCTACAGTGCCCAGCCCCATAACATATTTTCATAGAACATTTTATAAATGCACTAATATAAAGTATGAAATACAAGGTCCTTCCAGTTAAGGTTAATTTAACAGACTGCATGTGACATCATAAGGCCTAAATACTAAAATTAGAAAACAGAATAAGTAGTTTCATTCCTGTGACTACCGGCTTCTGGATGTACATTTGTTTACCCTCATTCTAGGGGTATTTAACTACTAATATAAGGTATTTAACAATGTACAAATAACTGTTTTGCTTTTGGTGAAAAAATCATTCTATTGTAAATTAACTTTTAGCTGTGCTATATATGGCAAGTTTAAACTTTTATTTGCTTTAAATAGGAATCAATATTAGTTCTGGTAGACTTCACTAATAATCCTTTAAGAAAAGGATGAATTGTAGGGATGTGTAACAGTAGTTGGAGATAAAAATATTGGAGCAAGAAAAGATTTGCAGTACAACAGGTCCTCAAATAACATTGTTTTGTTCAACGTCATTTCCTTATACCATTGGTGACAAAAAAAAAAAAAAAAAACCTCATTCTCATAAAAAACTGTCTGTGTGGAGTTTTCACATTCTTGCCATGTCTGCATGGGTTTTCTCTGGTTTCCTCACACATCTCAAACCTGTGCATGTTAGGCAAATGGGCATGTTTAAATGATCCCAGTATGTGTGAGTATGTATGCATTATTCTGTTCTTGCACTGCTATAAAAATATTACCTGAGACTGGGTAATTTATAAGGAAAAGAAGTTTAATTGGCTCATGGTTCCCCAGGCTGTACTAGATGCACTGCTAGAGAGGCTTCAGGAAACTTATAATCATAGCAGAAGGCAAAGAGGAAGCAGTCACATCTTTCATAGCCAGAGCAGAAGAAAGAGAGTGAGGAGAGTGGGGGGTGCTACACACTCTTAAACAAGCAGAACTCATGAGAACTCACTATCACAAAAACAGCACCAAAGGAGAAATCCATCCCCATGATCTAATCCCCTCCCACTAGGCTCCACCTCCAACACTGGGGACTGCAATTTGACATGAGATTTGGGAAGGGACATAGACCAAAACCATATCAATTTCCTCTGGCCCCTCCAAAATTTCATGTCCTTCTCATATTTCAAAATACAATCATGCCTTCCCAAAAGTCCCCTGAAGTCTTAACTCATTCCAACATTAACTCAAAAGTCCAACTCATCTGAGACAAGCCTAGTCACTTCCACCTATGAGCTTGTAAAATCAAAAGCAACTTAGTTACTTCCCTGATACAATGGGGTATAGGCATTGGGTAAATACTCCCTCTCCAAAAGGGAGAAATTGGCCAAAACCAGAGGGCTGTAGGACATGTGTAAATATGAAACCCATCAGGGCAGTTATTAAATATTAAAGCTCCAAAATAATGTCCTTGACTCTATGTCTCACATCCAGGGCAGACTGGCCCAAGGGGTGGCTCCCAAGGACTTGGGCAGCTCTGCTCCCTGAGGCTTTGCAGGGTACAACCCCAGTGGCTGATTTCACAGGCTGGTGTTGACTACCTGCAACTTTTCCAGGTGCACAGCACAAACTGTTGTTGGATCTACCATTCTGGTGTCTGGAGGACAGTGGCTTTCTTCTCACAGCTCCACTAGGAAATGCCCCATTGGGGACTCTGTGTGGGAACTCCAAACCCACATTTCCCCTCTGCATTGCCTTAGTAGAGGTTCCCCCTGAGAGCTTCACCCCTGCAGGAGGCTTCTGCCTGGACATCCAGGCTTTTCCATACATCTTCTAAAATCTAGATGGAGGCTCCCAAACCTCAACTTTTGCACACTGTGCACCCATAGGCTTAACACTGCCTGGAAGCTGCCAACACTTATGGTTTGCAATCTTTGAAGCAATGGCCAGAGCTGTGCTTGGACCCAATTTAGCCATGGCTGGAGCTGCAACAGCTGTGATGCAGGGTACCATGTCCTGAGATTTCATACTACAGCAGGGCCCAGGGTCAGGCCCTGGGTCTGGCCCATAAAACAATTCTGTCCTCCTATGCCTCTAGGCCTGTTATGGGAGGGGCTGCTGTGGAGGTTTCTGAAATGACTCTGAGGCCTTTTTCCTATTGTCTTGGTTATTAGTACTTGTGTTTCTTTTAGTTATGCAAATTTCTGCCACCTGCTTCACTTCCTCCTTTGAAAATGGGTTTTCTGTTCTACCACATCACCTGGCTGTAAATTTTCCAAACTTTTATATTCTGTTTCCCTTTAAAGTATAAGCTCAAGTTTCAGATCATTTCTCTGTGTATGCATATGAGAAGCATTTTTTAGAAGCAGCCAGGCCAGATCTTGAATGCTTTTATGCTTAGAAATTTCTTCCACCAGGTACCTTAAATCATCAATCTCAATTTCAAAGTTCCATATATCATTAGAACAGGGACACAATGCCACCAGTCTCTTTACTAAAGCATAGCAAGCAAGAGTGAACTTTATTCCAATTCCCAATAAGTTCCTCATTTCCATCTGAGACCTCCTCAGCCTGGCCTTCACTTTCCATATCACTATCAGCATTTTCGTCACAACCATTTAACAAGTCTTGAGGGAGTTCCAAGCTTTCTCTCCTCTTTCTTTCTTCTTCTGAGCCCTCCAAACTGTTCCAACCTCTTCCCATTACCCAGTTCCAAAGCTGCTTCCACATTTTCCTGTACTGCTGTGGTAATTAGAGGACCGGAGAGACCAAATGGGTGTTACAGGAAGATTTTTATTAAAATGTACAATGGCTCAGTGGATTCATATCCAAAAAGCTGAGCCTAGAACAAAGAAAGGGCTTGATTTTCATAAGCAAGCTTACAGAAGCAGAAAAAAGACAGTTAATTAAATAGTGATAGGTCTCGTAATATCCAGCATAGTTTGTGACCTTGCAGCTGCATTGAAGGAGAAACCAGACTTACAAAACTTGCAAAATATTTATGGGGAGGGGGTAAAGGGCTAAAAGAGGAATTTTGTTTTTCTTATGTTGGGGAGTGCTGGGAGAGTCTCCAGAGAACATTCGTTTTGGGTCCTGACTTTTTAGATAGTGTTATCAGGACCTTGCCTGTGCCTGGGCTGTGTCTGTTACTGCTTTTTGGGATGAGACAGCCTAATACAGGAAAACTTGTTTTCTCTTTTAGTTTTTATTTTTTCTTTCTCTAAGTACCTCTCAGTGCCTCTATAGCAATGCCCAACTTCCCTGGTACCAATTTTTTGTATTAATACATTCTTGCACTATTATAAAGAACTACTTGAGAATGGTAATTTATAAAGAAAAGCAGTTTAATTGGCTCATGGATCTACAGGCTGCACAAGAAGCATGGATGGGGAGGCCTCAGGAAACTTACAGCCATGGCAGAAGTTGAAGGGGAAGCAGGCACATCTTACATGGCCAGAGCAGGAGGAGGAGAGCAAGGTGGGAGGTGCTACACACTTTTAAACAACCAGAACTCATGAGACCTCACTCTCAGGAGAAGAGCACCCAAGAGGAAATCAACCCACATGATCCAATTACTTCCAACCAGGTCCAACCTTCAACACTGGGGTTATAATTTGACATGAAATATGGGCAGGGACACGGACCCCAAACTATATCAGTGGATGTGTGTGAGTGAGCTCTGCAATGACATGACATCTTATCCAGGGTTGGTTCCTGCCTTCTGCCCTGAGCTACTGGGATGGGCTCCAGCCATCTACAACAGTGAACTGGAAAAAGTGGACTGGAAAAAAAATGAATGAATGAGTACAAATTACTATAAAATAAAAATCCATGAAATATATGATGATCATACAAATACAAGACAATAAATAATGCAGTACATTAGGGATCAGGGAACCCACCACATTTGTTGTTGTTTTTGAATTACGTTATTGTAAGAAGTATGCCTCGCAATTTTCACTTTGTAAACGTTTACCCCTTGATTTAACCTACTACTGCTACAACCACCATTACTCACTGATTCACAAGCAACTGGGTAAAGGATTATCGTGTTTTTATTAGTCTTTCTTAAAGGCATGTATAGCTCACATTTATTTCAATGTTTGATATTAGAAGTGTTTTGGTTTTGTTTAGAAGTTTGGTGATCTTTTTTTTTTTTTTTTTTGACCAGAAATGTGCTTTAGAAACTTAACTCTTGTTATATCAATTAACCTCTGGTAAGCTTGGTTTTCTTATATGTCATTTTTGCTTAAAGTCACAGTTTCCAAGAACTGATTGAAAACATTAAGCAAAGACTTACTGTTTTTTTAATGTATCATCCTAATTGCCATTAAATAATTCTGGGAGGTGGGGAATTAATGCTAGATATTCCATTTACACACCAAAAAATTTTTTAAAAAGCATCAGCTTCTTTAAATCTAGTACATAAAAAGTAGATTCCAACCACATGGTACATCATGTAAAACATCAAAACTCTTATAAAATTCAAATTGAAGCCACATTTAGAGCATATAGTTGCCAACACAATGACATTTTGTTTATGTGAATGATGTAAGTGGAGATATATATGTTCTATTTTTTAATGTTTCATTTTACATTTTTTCCTTATCTAAAAGTTACACAACTTTAAATATTAAAATTTGGACGTTTATATTAGAATAAACTAGCAGTTGTTTCTCATTTTGTTTTTCCCCTAAGGGATGATATTTCAATTTTGTGATGATTAACAGTGAGGAGGTGATAATCTAAGGATATTATACTTATTTTATAACTGTCCCTTGCCTGTAACACACTACAATGTCCTCTTAGAATCTGAGGAGAGGTAGCCTTGTGAGTTGGTACACTGAGATGAACAAGATTTGTCTTGGAAAATGAGCATTTATTCACATTAGACAGATCCTCTATTCTACTAGGGTCATTTAGGCCTCAGAAATTCATAAGAGATTTCTAAGAAAAAAATTTGAAAGTGCTTTCGTTCTTCTGAAATTTGCAATAAAGACTTCTTAATTTCAGAATAACTGAGAGTTGAACCAATCTGAAGTCCTAAGATTCAGACATATAAATTACTGCTGTTTTATATAATTAGGTAAACTATGATTGTATTTCTTCTTAAATGTTTACCACTATCTCCCGAACTTTTTCCAGAGATTTATCTATTCAGTAGTCACCCCAATACTTTGGCAAATGTCAGAGCTCCAGAAACATTTGATTTGAATTAACTATGTTGTTTTCCATTTTGACAAACCTTAATTCCTTGCTCCAGCCTTCACTCTACCCTGTTTGCCCCACCCTAATCACTTTTAAATGCATCCCATCCATTGCCCTTTTATTCTAACACTGTGCTAAATATTAAATACATGCTAACCCAACCTGATACTATGAAATGTAAGATAAATCATATTAAAGGATTAGGGGAATTTGTGTGTTTTTAAGAAGTTATTTGAAATAAAACCTTCTAGATTTTTAAGTTATTTTGCACTGTAATCTGTTGGTTTCCGTGTTTTCTCTATTCAGCTTCTTAAGCCTGTGGAGAAACCTTGCCTGCCACCAAACACACCCTCTATACAAACAAGTGAGAAATCCTAGAGCTCTGCCATAGCATTTGCCTTTTATGCAGCTCATTTTATGGCAGCACCTGTTCATGTAGCTAAATGATGCCAGAATTGGATGTCGGCCCGAAAGATAGTGACTTCAGCGCAGGAAGCCAAGCAGGAGTTGGACCCGCACACAGTAGGCAACTCCATCCAGCCTCTGTAGCCAGGCCCTGAGGGTCCAAGTTTTCAGCAGCTGGTTAGACCTCCTACATGTCTGCATATCCTGCTTACTGTGGAAGAAATGTACACTTATAAACACAAACACTGAGTTAAAATCCATCTATGGCCATAAATTAAAATGGGTCCTCCATTCCATATTCATTGCTTGGCAATTAAAGAGTCCATTTGAATAAACATGGTCCTATGCAAATACTTTGAAGTGTGGCAGTTATCACAAGTGTACACATCCAACAGCCTTTGTCTGTCTTTGACTGTTGCCAACTCCAGCATAACGGGGATATTTCTGAGTCTAAAAACAGTTAGCATAGAGAAAACTTGTCAAAACTAAACAAGGCATTCCCTGTTAAAATATTCATAGAAAGAAAAATCCATTTTAGAACAAGTTTAGCTCTCAAATAAATACTACTGATTGTATGAAAACTAATATCATAAACATTAAGGTAACAGTTACTTTTTGATATACGGAGGCTCAAAACACAGATCTGTATCTATATAACTCCAGTGTTCATGTTCTGAAACTTGAAGACTTACATTATTTCATCCAATTCTCAAAACAAGTCAGTAAAATATTGTATTAGTTTTTCATTGCTGAAGTAACAAATTTCCAGAAATTTGGTGGTTTAAACCAACAAAAATTATCTTACAGTTCCAGGGGTCACAAGTCCAAAATGAGTCCCAATGGGCTAAAATGAAAGTTTCAGCAAGGCCGTTTTCCATTTAGAGGCTGTGGGAGAGAATGCATTTCCTTGTGGCCTGCATTTCTTAGCTTATGGCCCCTTCCTCCATCCTCAAAGCCAGGAAAGGTAAGTCAAGTCTTTCTCGTGTTGCATAACTTTGACACTGACTCTTCTGCCTCCCTTGCCCACATTTAAGTACCTTGTGATTGCACTGGGCCCACCTGGATAATCCAGGATAATCCGTTTACTTAACGTCAGTTGATTGGCATCCTTAATCGCAACTTCAATCTTAATTCACCCTTGCCATGGAATATAACAATTCACAGATTTGGGGTATTAGAGGTAGACATCTTTGATGGTCAATGATTCTGTCTGCCAAAAATAGGAATGATTGGCCTCATTAACATATGAGACAGGTGAGGCTTAAAGAAGCTGAATAATTTGCCTAAGTGTACATAGCTAGTAAGCTGAAACACTGGGAGTGCTTCCACTCATCTGTCCAACAGCTGCTGTATCCTTCAGGGTCTTGGCAAGGAAGAGATGGCATATCCAAATGGTAATTTAAGGAGAGTTTAATAAAAGCATTACTTAAAAAATGTGGCCATACGTAAGAAAATTATCACGGCATTCCCTGGGGACTAGTAACAACAGTCTGTTACTACACTGAAGAGGTAAAGGGAAGAAGAGTATGATCAGAACTTGAAGACAGAGAAACAGAGCCAAAAAAGAGAGATCTTAATGTACAGGCTGCCAAGAGCTACCCTGTCTTATGGAAAACAGTCAGCCAGTGGTAACCCTGAAGAGAGGGTACTAGGAAATTAAGGACACTGACTTTACTCCCATTTCCCAAACTCTTCTGAGTGCTCCATATTCAAAAACCTGGTGCTAAGGCAGAGGCCAAGCAGGTCATTTGCTGAGTCTAAACTGCTCAGCCTCTGCAGAGAGCAGAGTAGAGGAAGGCAGAGAGGGGATCAGAGGCACAACAGAGGACACTGGGGACTTTCTCCAAATTTATTACTGATTAATTTATTGATTTACATTAATAATCATTGCTGATATCTGGGTTTTACTAAAAATGACTTCAACATTTTTATTTTATAAGCAGTTAGTATAGAGGTGGTCAAAGACTTATCTTTTCCTTCACACATTACCCTTTCCACAAAAAGGTATTTAGTTGGTGCAGAAGTAATTGCGGTTATGGCCATTAACAATAATGGCAAAAATCACAATTACTTTTGCACCATCCTAACACCTATTTACCTTTTTTTACTTTATTGGCTTTAGGCTTCAGAATCCAAAAATTTTTAAGTGCTTTCACTCTTCTGAAATTTTCCATACAGAAAGACTTAACTTCAGAATAACTGAGAGTTGAACCAATCTGAAATCCTAAGATTCAGACATATAAATTACTGCTGTTCTGTATTATTAGATAAACTATGATTTTGTTTGACCCCACTGGGAATAATTTATGATGGAACTTCCACTGGCTTCATTTTGAGTAAATCTTTCCAGATACAGATAGACCAAGACATAATAGGTTAAATGATTAGAAAGGTGTCATAGGATAGAATGACTCAAGTTGAATCTGATACTTGGATATAAATGTTAAAAATATTTTTAAAAACTTTAAGATAGTACAGTACACTTTTTTCATCTGATAGACATTTTCAGAGACAACCTCTGAAAGATATAAGAGCAACTTGATGGCTTTTTGAGAAACCAGTTCAAGGTTTTCCCTCAGCTACCTGTTCTCCTTACTACAACTTATCTTTAGCCTTTATTTTCAGTTGTTCCATTAATAGCATTCAATATGAAAGTCAAATTTCCCGGAATTATCTCCTTATCCATACCAGAAGTTTCACCTTTCAGTCTTGCACTTTGTATGTGTCCAAGACATTCATACCTTCAAAATGCATAAATTCACACTATTTGTACCAGATTTTTTATCCTTTGACCTCTTTCCAATTTGTTATTCAATATCAAGACTACAGAGTTTTGACTTCAATTGTCAACTTCAAAGGCACTTCTAAATACAAGAAAGAGAGCCTTTGCATGGCCAAATACCCGTCTTCCCATTATTTGAACTCTGTCATCACGAATATATAGAAGAATGAGATAGTGGAATTAGAATTGATCTAAGCCAAGAAAGAAAATAGAAGTGAAGGAGGGTGAAAAGGTCATTTGTTTTATCACATGTCCATGACAAGGAAACGTAAAGGAAGGAATTATACCAAGTTGGGCTGGGGGCTGAGGAAGGTGAAATGTAAATCTAAAGGTAATCTAAAAGCCAGAGACAACCTTAGAAAGAAATCACCGAAAAAGCTAATTTATTCTGAACTTCATAAGATACACTCCCAGGGCTGTGGAGAAAAAATACAAATAACTTAGAAACCAGAGATATCTGTTCTTTGGTATTATAACTTGAAACAAGACTTAAAGTAAGCATAAGAATCCATGTTCACTTCAAAGTTAAACACTGTGGCTGAACAAACGCAAAAATATTCCCAGTGATGCTGCCATGGAACCATTATGCTATAACCTCTTAATCAAGGAATCAGTCTTCTAAAAGCATTGATTCTATCCAGCAACCCTGTGTCAGTTTGGGCAGATCCGTACCATCAAGGTGCAACCTGAAATTTGACAAGTAATGAACACAAAATCTTTCATTTAGCTATGAATTTAGGTTTGTCTTTTTGAGTAATGGCCTAACTGAAGACGAACTACTTTGGTGATTTCAAACTAAACTGAACTTGAACTTTTCCCTAATAAGGTATATTTTTCTAAGTGTGGCATCTCTATTAACCAAAAAGAATTTGGAAAACAGAACATGGAAGTCCCTGCCTTCCAACTTATGTTCAGACCATGAAAACCTAGAGATCTAAATAAATTGGGTCAAATAATAGAATCCTGATCTAACTGGGGTGAGGGTTGGGGGGAAGGGTGCTAATTTTTAAGTTATTCCTTAGGTATAACAATGTATATGGTCAATGGAGGGAAATTTTTAGATTCTATCAAATCAGAGAAACGCTACTAGTGTACAAAAACTTAGGCATTAATCTCTTTTCCCACAAAGCTATGCAGCTGGGGGAGACACACAGATATTTGTAATGCACATATAAAGATTTATGTTTTATACTCGCATATTGAATACATTTTTCAGAGGCTATACAAGGAGATAAAATAATCCTGAAAAAAATACAATCAAAAGGAAAGATACTAGCAGCTCAAAAATACATGGAAGCTGTTCTTCCGTGTACCTCGCAGGACTCTCAGCACTCACCAGCACCCGTAGCAGAGAAGAGGACACGTGAAGGAAGAAAGAGAGCAATGAAGCTGACTGAAGCAAAACAGAGACAAGGAAAACAGGCGTAGCGATAGACAGGATAGCTAATGTTCACCTTTGATCAATTACGGACAGTAATTACCAATAGTTCTCTGCAATTTTTTAGAAAACTTAGATTAAGAATGGCATGAATATTCTAACAAGGATGGCACAGAATGTGTGAGGGACAGAAAAAGAATTAGTGAATAGCCAAGAATCAGGCAAAAGAAAGCAGGAGTTGACAGTCAAACTAGACCAAAAAGGAGATGAATATTTACCACAAATTACCTAAGGCTTCCACCAATTCCATGGTAAAGACAGATTGTAGGTTAGCATCGGAATCAACTTGCATATTCATTATAATGTATTGTTTATTCATGTTTAAGCTGTTATATGAACTATGAATAATTCATTTTATAGTCTAATTTTCAAGTAATCCTTTTATTATCTTTTTTAAGTCCTAAGCTAAAGATTTCTCTTCCAGTGATTAAAAAAATTAGAATGCCTTCTGAGCTGAAGAGAGTCAAAAGCATGCTGCAGCCAGTACTTTTATGGTGTTCAGAATGGATAGACCAACTTTGTAACAACTGCCTTAGAATGCTCGCCTCCCAAGACTTGTAGTGTCTGTGAGTGCTACAGATAAAAGCCACTCACTGGACCTCAGGTCTGCCCTGAATGTTTTCTTGCTCATAATGGATTTGAAATGCACTGCTAACGTCTTCTCTCTCATTAAAAATGCAATGCATGTTTGCAACTGGCAGTAATTTTTTAAGTCTATTTCTTTTCTATATGTCATTTTCAATGAAACAAAATACATAAAAATGTTCATATCATTTTATGCCATTTTCTTCCCAAATGCCATTTCATAGAATTCATTCTTGCTGGAGCAGGAAGACTTGTACGGAGCTTCCCAAAGGTGATAAAGTATTAAAATATACAATTCTGTTAACAGCAGATGACCATACTACTGCCCAGGACTGATTCTTCCTACAATGTAATCCCATTTCCTGCTGCCAAGACTAATTATCTAATGACTAGCCTTCTAATTTGTCACACATTTTTGGTATATTTTGATTTATTTTTCACACTACAAATCTTTGATCGCCAGTCTCATCTTTGCAATGGGTTTTCTTGTTCCAGTTTGCATACCTAGTTTTTCACCCATATATATAAACCCATCTGTTCAATGTTTTTCATAACCTAGTTGCAATCTCCCTCAATCTACTTTGTAACTCTGCAACTCATAAAGTACCAATTGAAACTCAACTCCAGCTTCCATAATACTCACCTTTCTCTACTATAACATGACTCCTCTCTCAAGCCAGAGTCCCTAACCATCATAATTCAACTTCCGCAACTCAATTCTTCATGTCTGCTCTCTGTAGAGAGCATTTATGGCCCACATCTTTTTACATCCCTGGTCAAAGGATACAATTCCCTGCATAGTATCTTTCTACTTGGTAGAAAAATAACTGGCAAATAATATTTGGTTTCTGAATTGCAATAAAATTTTAATTTTTTAAATAAATCACCGAGTGTGACCTAGACAAGCTAAATGTTCTTTTGCAGCAGTAAGAATCAGAACTTAGTTTTAACTATAGTCATATAAGCCATTTAAGTGTTTAATTCCTCTGAACTCAATTTTTTCATCTGTAACACAAAAATGATTCCATCGGCCTTACATATGTCCAGAGGTTATATGACAATCAAATAAAATGAAAATAAGTGAAAAATTTATCAAAAATAGTAAGAGATCAACAATGTAGAGGAAGGTGTAGAGGAACATAAAATTCAAAGCTAACGAACTTCCCATATATGTCTTAAAATAGTTTTCTAGCTGTGGTGACAGGTTTGTAAAAACATAAGCAGCATTTTTCCCCTGTCAGCATATCCTTGGAATCCTCCGTATAGTAGATGACATTGCTACCCTGCCCTAGACCCTTCTGCCCTAGACCCTTCTGCCCTACCACTGCAGTGATATCCACCTGCCAGGACTCACATTTAGTTTTTGCAGGGTTTATTCCAGACATCTCAGCCCACTTTGTCATCTGCTCAGGAAGCCAGAAGTCTGCATCCTCTGGGGAGAACTCTTAAACATTAATTTTGCACTGACTCTCAGAATTCCCCAGTGGAATTTGTCTGCATGTACTCAAAGGAGTAACTAGCATGATCACAAACTCAGCTGCCTTGTTTCGCTGTTTCCCTGGCCTGGGATCTATAAGTGGTATTCTGGGATCACCTAAAATATAAAAAACAATTAATGACATAATATTTTTTAAATAAAAGTCTCCTTTTACTGCCTTTTACTCAAATTTCTGCTTTAGGATCAGCTTCTGAGTTAATCCAAAACAAAACAAAATTCCTCAGAAACAGAACATAAAAAGCATTCTTGCACATAATTTTTGACCCAACTAACATTAAAAGCAATCTAATTCTGTTTTTTTCGGAATTTCAAATTCAGCATGGGCTCTTCTCAACCTATCACGTAGAGTTCATATTCCAGAAACATGTCCTACATATTTTCTATGCTTCAGTCATAGTGAGTCACAAATATGCCATCCACTGGAAGTTTTTATGCTTCCATGTCTCTGCCTATGCTAGTTTTCTAGAACCTGAAATATCCCTCCCCTATTCAGTACTTAGGAAGTTCCCACTGATCATTGGAGATGAAGGTTAACTACCTTCCCTTCTGTAAAGCTTGCCCAGGCTTCCCTGACACAGCTGATTTTTCTGTCATTCGTTCAAGTGAGATACCTAATACAGGCTCCTTAAAAAGAGCCCCCACCAACCTGAATTTTCAAAGATTACAATTCCAAAGAGTTCTTGTGTACATAGAGACTCATGATCATACCCTAATAAGCAAAGCTTTGATGAGATGAAGACATCAAATGGAGCCAGTTACACTTAAGACCTGATGAGCCTATCCATGCCAGGATCACAACACTAATGATCAAATCAAGACCTCAAAAGTAGTGATTGTTTTCACGACATGAGCTTAGGAAACACTTTCAAATAGCCAAAACAATCAATGATAAACTCAGTAATGCCAAAAGCCTTATGTTATTAGTTTTATTGCAATTACTATATTTCTTTACATTAAACATCTGCTTAGATCATGCAGTGCTTGTGGGCATAATTTTTCTTTATCCCAAGACCCTAGGAAAGTATACACACATAACATAAACTCAATAAACATATGTCAAATGTGGGAAAAAATGACAATATTTTGGCTATTTGATTGAGAATAAATACCTTCATATGTAATATTGGAGGTGCAAGCAGTCACTGGACTTGATACTGGCCTATAAGGAAGTCTCATCTGAGCCTTAAGAGGTTAAGACATAGGAAGTGAAGCAGGGACTGCCTGTATGTTCATAAATATGCTTCTGGTTCCCTTAGGGTTTAATGTGCATTTATTTCATAATTCCTTTAGTCAGTACATATTTACAGAGTGTTTGGTATTTGCTACACATTATGAATCTGCAGAGCAACTAACAAGAACAAGAAAACTTGCAACAATGTAAAGGAGGAGTTTGTTGTTATCATTGCTGTTTTCTAAAGGCTTTGCTGCCAGGTTTCCAGAAAATTTATTCTTAACCTCTGGTTCATAATTACCTGCTCAAATTAGATGATCCAAGAAATTATGTGTGAGTTTCTCATTTCTCTGAATGTAGAAACATGGAAATTAGTTCTTATTAAAGGCCTAAGAACTTATTCTTTGAGGCCGGGCGCGGTGGCTCATGCCTGTAATCCCAGCACTTTGGGAGGCTGAGGCGGGCGGATCACGAGGTCAGGAAATCGAGACCATCCTGGCTAACACGGTGAAACCCCGTCTCTACTAAAAAAAATACAAAAAGTTAGCCAGGCATGGTGGCGGGCACCTGTAGTCCCAGCTACTCAGGAGGCTGAGGCAGGAAAATGGCGTGAACCTGGAAGGCAGAGCTTGCAGTGAGCCAAGATAGCACCACTGCACTCCGGCCTGGGCAAAAGAGCGAGATTCTGTCTCAAAAAAAAAAAAAAAGAATTTATTCCTTGAATATCTTCAAAAATAGGAGAAACTCTCATCTTGCAGACGTTTTAGATTATCATAATTTATCTGGAGGTAAGGAGATGAAAGATGCACAATCATTTTGAGACAGGACTAGCTGGATTTCCTAGGCCGAATAAGAATTCCTAAGCCTAGCTGGGAAGGTGACTGCATCCACCTTTAAACACGGGGTTTGCAACTTAGCTCACACCTGACCAATCAGGGAGTAAAGAGAGCTCACTAAAATGCTAATTAGGCAAAAACAGGAGGTAAAGAAATAGCCAATCATCTATTGCCTGAGAGCACAGCAGGAGGGACAACGATGGGGATTTAAACCCAGGCATTCAAGCCAGCAATGGCTACCCTCTTTGTGTCCCCTCCTTTTGTATGGGAGCTCTGTTTTCACTCTATTTCCCTCTATTAAATCTTGCAACTGCACTCTCTTCTGGTCCGTGTTTGTTACAGCTCAAGCTGAGCTTTCGCTCACCATCCACCACTGTTGTTTGTAGCCATCGCAGACCCACCGCTGACTTCCATCCCTCCAGATCCGGCAAGGTGTCCGCTGTGCTTCTGATCCAGCAAGGCACCCATTGCCACTACCGTTCAGGCTAAAGGCTTGCCATTCTTCCTGCACAGCTAAGTGCCTGGGTTCATCCTAATCAAGCTGAACACTAGTCACTGGATTCCACGGTTCTCTTCTGTGACCCATGGCTTCTAATAGAGTGGTAACACTCACCGCATGGCCCAAGATTCCGCTCCTTGGAATCCGTGAGGCCAAGAAACCCAGGTCAGAGAACGCAAGGCTTGCCACCATCTTGGAAGTGGCCCACTGCCATTTTGGAAGTGGCAGCCACCATCTTGGGAGCTCTGGGAGCAAGGACCCTCCAGGAACAATTTCTTACATATAAGTCTTGAAAAGAAAGTTGAGATAATAAAGAATACCATTGGTGTAGACATTTTCAGAGTCCAGCTGGCATATAGCAGCACATCCAGCACACTTCCTGTCTTTTACACTTTTGTTGGCGTGTAACATACCAATGCCTTCAGGTTTTCAATTCGGAGTCACAGTGCTTCCCAGCCTCTCTCCTTCTAGGGGGGCTGTGAAAGCCCACGCAAGGGAGGTAAAGTCTATCAAAAACTGCCGTCATCCTTTTACAGGTTTAAATGTTGAGGAATATTTCTTCAAAAATCCTGTGTAGACAAATTGCTTCCTTCTAAACTTTTTACAAAGAGACCTCACCTGACTTAAATTACCAGGTTGCATGAACCAATCTAACCAGAAATTATTATTTGCATTGGAAGTCCTGAGAAATTAAGTATGGAATTTATAGAATTCACTGTGAGGAATTCATGACAAAGAGGAGAAAGAGGGATATTCGAAAAGTAACAAATGACTGACTTAGTATCTCCACCATTTGTAACATATCTCAGGCTTTGCCTTTTTCTTTCTATGCATCTACTTTAGTAAGGCTTCCATGCATAAAGAAATGTGTACAGTAGTTAGCTCTACCCTGACTGAAGAGCCCACGGTTTAATCTCAGCTGTGCATTGATGGAGCATAATTTAGAGATTCAGAAAGACGTATGAAATGCATCTAAATTTAGAATCTGACACAATGGTGGTTGCTAGGAGCTCAAAAAAGAAATCAAGGAACAAAGGGAGTGGCTTTTGAAGTGGTTGAACTCATTTATAGAAGCAGAAAGACTGTGCCTTGTGATGTGGCCTCTGTACTGCCATAGACTATTTGGATGAATGAATAAATGACTGGAGGGGTAGCTCAGCAAAAATGTCATAAAAGCTAGAATTCCAGGAGAAGCGGAGAGGTAACTTTCGTTACCATGAGCTGAGACTCAAGTATGAAAGTCACATTAACAATATCTGAATCCCATGTCTAATTTCCTGCCTGTTGAGTCCACATTTGTCTCCTAGTTTCATATAATGATAAATGTAAGGTATTTCATTTGACCTTCTCCTTTTTTTAAAGCCATATACACAATTTCTTTAGTCACTATCCATTTTCCTGTAATTCCGTTCTTCCTATATTGTTGCCAAACTCATTTTCTGCAATTTGCTTTGTTAAGCTGCTCTGTGCAAATATACAGATGGGGTGTAAAGAGGAGTTAGAAAGGAATAACAACAACAATAAAAAGCTTGGTTCAAATGGAAATCATCTTGACTGTGTAAAGTTATTTAATTACTTAGCTCTTTCTGTGGTACTCCCCCTAATTCCTTTAGTCACTGAATTAGGCAGATAAAGAAGGAATTCCAAGAATGTTGACAAATTGCAGCTGGAACCAGCAGCTGAGTCTTCACAGTGTTTTTGGCTATTATAATTTGGCTGTTGGCACAGTACTTGTATATGAGATACTCAGAAACCTTTTATAATGATAGAGAGTTCCCATGTAATAATCCTAGTGATGAAGTTGGAAAGAATACCCTGCATATTCCGAATAGGAGTGACTGCATGGTTTCTGTTTTCACTGATAATAATCTTCTATTTGACTAAGATCAACTGAAACTATACAACAGATTCTCGGTTCACAGGTTTCTAAGAATGTCTTTATTCAAAATAAGCAGATAAACCACCAGAGACTCTCTCTCTCCTCCTCCCTCACAATCTGCTTCAAATTTATTTTAAAACTACATTTGTTTTCATACAGTCAGGGAAGTTTCCTAATAAAATAATCTTACTGGTTTTCAGAAATCCAGCTTTCCACACTGGTTTACCTATTCTTGCCTACTCCAGGTCATGTGGCTTGCTTTGAGAAAACAAAACATCAAATAGTTCCTTTCTGAGTGTATGCACTATAGGTACATGCCTGTGTTCTCACACCTAGTGACAGGTAAAGAATGTCAGCTGTAAGACTCAGTGTTTACAGGTACCTGACGAACTTTGGCTCTGAATGAAGGCATCTCAGGCACCTTTAAAGGTGTGGTTTGATAACCTTTCTACTGGTCTTGGAATAGAGAAAACTTTAGAGTTAAAAGTATAGTCTCTGGGCCACATTAAATTTTCACAACGTCAAACGTGAGACAGAAAGAATTTGCCTAGTGAAACCTAGGGGAAGAATAAGGGAAGGCGGGGCCCAAGGATACCCAGAGACCAGGCCAGATAACATCCCCGAGGAAGGTGTGTGCTTGAGAACAGGGCGCCCATCAGGAAAACGTCGTGATGCCTCAGGAAGAGCTCCTGAGTCCTAATGTTTATAGGAAGAGCTAAAAGCCTGGATTATCAAGCTATTTGAAAGGATTGAAATAACTTATCCCATGACTTCCATCCTATCAAGCACACCTGTTGTGTTTGCTTGGTGGTTTTTTCTCAGCTCTTCTATCAGTCTTCCCCCACGTGCATCCAGAATAGAGGGGTTCCCTGGGGTTCCTTACCCAGCACTGTCTCTGTTCACCAAGCAAGCTCCTTCCAGGTGAAGGCACCTATTTCCATAGTTACAACTACTACTGTCAATTAACTCTACCTTGAATTCACACCAGTCTTCTGAGGCCCCAGTATACAAAGCCCTCTCTATGGCTACACCAGCGCCCACAAATATGTCTAAAAATGAAACACTCATCTGTCTTCACCAGCAGAATTGCTCCTCCTCTCATAGTCATCATGCTTCATCATCTCTCCCTTATCATTAGTCCATTTTCTCCACATGTGGCCACTCTACTGATCTATACATCTTGTTTTGTTTATAGATATTTATTTATTGAATTCTGCTGCACACTGGAAAATGGTTTGTGGTGATGCTGGTGTAAACAAACCTACTGCACTGCCAGTCATAGAAAAGTAGAGCACATAGAATCATGTACAGTGCACATTGCTTGAAAATGACAATAAACGACCATCTTACTGGTTTACGTATTTACTATACTATACTTTATATTGTTATTTTAGAGTGTGTTCTGTCTACCTATATTTTTAAAAAAGTTAACTATAAAACAGCCTCGGCCTGGTCCTTCGGGAGGTATTCCTGAAGAAGGTATTGTTATCATAGGAGATGACAGCTCTAGGCATGTTTTTACCCCGAAGGCCTCTAGTGAGACAAGATGTGGAGGTGGAAGACAATGATATTGAAGGTCCTGACCCTTTATAGGCCTAGGCTAATGTGTGTATTTGGTCTTAGTTTTTAACAAAAAGTTTAAAAGGTTAAAAAAATTTAAAAATTAAAAAATAGGAAATAGCGGACTGAGAGGGGTGGCTCACTGCTGTAATCCCAGCACTTTGGGAGGCGGGTGGATCATGAGGTCAGGAGTTCGAGACCAACCTGACCAACAAGGTGAAACTCCGTCTCTACTAAAAATACAAAAATTAGCCAGGCGTGGTGGTGCGTACCTGTAATACCAGCTACTCAGGAGGCTGAGGCAGGAGAATCACTTTAACCTGGGAGGCGGAGGTTGCAGTGAGCTGAGATTGCACCACTGCACTCTAGCCTGGGTGACAGAGCAAGACTCCATCTCAAAAAGAAAAAAAGAAAGACAATGGCTTATAGAATAAGGATATACAGAACAAAAATATTTTTGTACAGTTGTACAATGTATTTTTCTTTCCAGCTCAGTGTTATCATAAAAGAGTCAAAAAGTTAAAAAAAATTATAAGTTTATAAAGTAAAAAAGTTTTGGTAAGTTAATTTCTTATTGAAGAAAGAACTTTTGAAAAATAAGTTTTGTGTAGCCTAAGTGTATGGTGTTTATAAAGTCTATAATAGTGTATTGTAGTGTCCTAGGCCTTCGCATTCACTCACCACTCACTCACTGACTCAGCCAGGTCAACTTTCAGTTCTGCAAGCTCCATTCATAGTAAGTGTCCTATACAGGTGTGCTGTTTTTAAAAAAATCTCCTATGCCATATTTTTACTGTAACTTTTCTATATTTAGATATGCTTAGATACACAAATACCATTGTACTATAATTTCCTGCAGTGTTCATCATAGCAACATGTTACACAGGTGTGTAGCCTAGGAGCCGGAGGCTATCCCAGAGGGCCTAGGCTGTAGTAGGCTATCCTATCTAGATTTGTGTGAGTGTACTCTATGATGTTCACACCATGACAAAATCACCTAAGGATTCATCTCTCAGAACACATCCCCATCGTCAAGCTACATGGTTGTACTCATTAAATTCACACCCAATTAAGTTGCAGCCCAAACTCAATCAAGTTGAAGCCCAAAATTCTTCAATAGCTATCCATAGCCTTCAGGCAAAACAGTCCAGACTCCTCAGCATGGCATATATGACTATGATCTGTCCTCTGCCTCTCTTCCCAGTCTTGCCAAGCCATGTTGGTATTTTTATCCTGTGTTCCTACTACAGTGAATCTTTTTGAGTTCCTAAAAGTGCTCTTCCCTCTCCCCACATATACAGGGAAGAGAATCTTACAGGTGATCATTACAGTAATTTTGATAAAATAGACTACTTTTCTTACCATTTCTACTGTTAGACATGCACCTCTCTCTGGCAAGCACATGCTCTTTGCTGTCTTGACAGCACCTCCTTACCACTATAAGTTCCTACCAGTCACTTAGCTAACTTCACCTGCTACTCACTTTTTAAAACTCCACTCTGGAGTCACCTCCCCAGGTGGTGAGGTGTAAGAAGCAGTCATCTTCTTGCAGTGTCTTCTGCATACATGTAGTCTAGTACTTATCATACTGCATTTCAGTTGCTGTTTTTATGGGTTTTCTTCCCAATAAATTATGACTGCTTTGAGTTTAGGGATTTTCTTATTCACATAAGCCAATGCCTGAGACATGAGATGAGCTTTAATACAAAGTTGTGTGGATGATAAAGAGGATCTATAAATTAACTGCAGTAATTCAGAACTTAGGCCAAAAAGTAATCAATGAGGATCAGGAGCACAATTTACTGTGTTCAGAGACCATATACCATTTCAAATGACGACATCTACAAACTTATTTTACTACTTAACACTCCCCAAAACAAACAAACAAACTGGTGCTTGTTATTTGAATCAGACAGTGAATAATGTTTAAATATCTTTGGTAAAAGAAAACATGATTCTTAGGTGATACTATTTATTTATAATTTGGGAATTTGAAGGTAAAAATATGATTAAAAATGTTTTCTAGTATACACAGCTTCTTAATGCAAATGTTAAAAAATATTCATGGCAATTCTGTGATATGAAACACATGTATTATTTGTAATGCCCATTTTAGAAATTAGATGAAGTTCTTAGAGATTACAAAGTCAATCAGAAGTTCAGCAGCCAACAAATGGCAAAGCCCAACTGGAATGCAGGTTTTTCAAATCTATGTTGCAACTTAATGTTAAACTGATATTAGGGAAGATTTTATAATATGCACCTTCTAAAATTACGTACTTGGGAAAAAAAGAGCCCCAACCGTCTAATATGACTTAGGAGGAATATAGCCTATAGTAAGGCATTAATTTTTATTTTCAAGTTTGCCGCAAGCTTCAAAGTTCAGACTTCTGAAACCACTTGAATTTTTAACGTAACAGCCTTGCTTCAAAGGCTTAAAGTCTCTGAGTTTTTTTGTGAGTCTGAAGCAAATGTAGGTTTGTCTTGAGAATATTCATGTACTCTAGGCATTTTGTTATTCCCTGGCCTAGAAAATGCAAATATTATTACCTGTATCCTTTCGGCATAAAGTGAATTTTAGTTAATTAATTTCTAGGCCAGAGTTAAGAGTTTTACGTTTATTTGTGATGTTGTTTTGTGCTGTGACCATGAAAAATTATGGTACTCTGGTTTGTGATTAACTTTAAACTTCATGTTCTGGAAAGAGAGAGAGAGTGAGATTGATTTCAGAGAAGAACACTTACAGCCACTCGGCAAGTTTATAGGAAAGAAATCCCTGAAAAACAGGATAGGTTTAGTTATTTGATTTAAAGAAGAAATGTAAATTGAAAAACACCAAAGGAAACAGAGTAATTAAATGACCTTCAATGATTCCCACTTGTTATAGAATTGTACATTTTGCCCAAACATTTTTTAAAATTTCCAATAAAATCAGTATGTCTAATGTCTATCAGCTCGAGGAAGTCATATGAGCAACAATAAAAATGGTAAAGTAAGGTCTCTGGCTTTGAATCATTTCCAGCAAACATTGCTTCAGCGGCTGTCTTAATGAGGCTGGAAATGCAGACACAGCATTCCCAACTGGGGTGGGAGGGGGTCAAGATGGCCTCAACTCTGAGACTGGATTTGCCACACCCCAACACTGCTGTGGAGCAGTGGCACTGAGCTACTCATTACTATCAACAATTTCTTCTAAAGATCCAGAGGATAATCATCTCTTCAGGAACATTTACTAAACAGCTATCACTTAATAATTACTATTTCAACACAAAGGCAACATCCCCGGCTTCAAGGGGCTGACAATTTAGTGTTAGAGTCACATAAACAAACTACCAAAATACAATTTACTAAATGTTCAAACTGATGTTTCTACAAGGTGACAGAGGAGCACAGGAAGAGTGACTCAAACTCAGCCTGGGGAAGATAGAGAATCTAGTAACAAAGTTGAAATCAATCCAAAAAGATGAATAGAGGTTAGCGGGACAACAATATCTTTTTTAAAATATGGACTGAGACAGAGCTTGGAGAGTTCTGGAAAATGAGATGCTTCAGTACACATACAGTATAGGATGAACAGAAGAGTATGTAGAAGATAATGCTGAAAAATTGGGAGGTGGCTAAAAATGCAGGGCATTGTATACCATGCTACAAAAACATATTTTATCCTTAGTGCAGCTGATAGTCATTATTGTATTAAAACCAAGAGAGTGATGACATGGTCAGATTCACACTTCTTATTGTACACTATTGAGGCAGTATTAGGATAAATTTTAGAGGGGCAGAAAAGTGGGCCAACATAACTCTCCTAGTGAAAAAAGGATGAGGATCTACTTACCAGTGATAAAGAGGAAAAGGTCTGGAACTACCTCTATTGCGTTCTAACATAAGCATTGACTAACTGGGAGTAAAATCATCAACATGGGGAATAAAGAATAAAAAACGGAAAATGAAGATGGGAATTTTGGCTTTGCACAAATTGTGCTTAGGACCACTATGGCATATCTAAGTGGAAATATGCAGGGACGCTAAGAAACAATGACTTCTAACTCAAGAATAAAGTCTGGATTAAGGATATAAGTTTTGTAGTTCAATCATAAAAGTGAGAGTTAAAATAATGAGTGTGAATAGTATTGTTTAAGAAAAATATGTAAAATGAAAATAGATATTTTAATGAAATTTTTATTTTATCCAGCTTATCACATTTTTACATCGATCATGCTTTTAGCTGATTCAGCTGAGAAATCTGCTAAAAGCCATATTAGGGGTCTGCTGAATATGATGTTTCTTTTCTTTGGCTGCTTTGAGTATTCTTTCTTTGTCTCTAATTTTTGGGAGTTTACAATGTGTCTTGGGGAATTCTATACTGGGTTAAATCTGATTGGTGATCTTTGAGCTTCTTATTCCTGAATGGTGCTATTTTTTTTTCCAGATTTGGAAATTTTTCTGCCACTATTTTTAAAAATATTATTTTGAGGTATTTTTCTCACTTGTCTTCGGGAATTTCTATTATGCAGAAGTTAGTTTACTTAATGGTGTCATATAATTGTCATAAGCCAGCTTCAATCTTTCTTATTCTTTTTTCTTTTTGCTCCTCTGATTGGCAAAATTCATATGTTCTGTCTTCAAGGTTGTTAATTCTTTCCTCTGTTTGATCATGTCTTCTGTTGAAGTTTTCTAACTGGGTTTTCAATTCAGTCATTGTATTCCTTATTTCTTGAATATCTATGGTTTAAATTGCTTCTATTTCTTTGTTAAATTTCTCATTTTGTTGCTGGTTGGTTTCCCAAATTTCACTTATTTCTCTATCTGTATTTTCTTGTGATTTCCTGAACTTGTTTGAAATAATTATTCAAAAATCTCTGTCTGACATAGCTTAGATCTTCAATTCTTTGGGGTCCACTGCTGGAGCTTTGTTGGTAAATTTTGGTGTTGTCATATTTCCGTGAGTTTTCATAGTCCTTGTGTCCTTACATTAATGCCTGGGCATTTGAGGAAACAGCCACTTTTCCTAGTTCTTACAAGCATGTTTTGGTAGTGTTAGACCTTTACTACTTATTTTCAGAACTTAAATGCTGGCCCAGTGAACACTGGAAGTAAGATACTGTACTGGAACTAACACCCTACCATTGTTTTTCGGTCTGGGGAAAACTTAGAGTGAGCCCCAGAAGTTAAACATGCCTCAGAGCTGTATCGTTGCCCTGCCATTGTTTCCCAGTCTAAGGAAAACTAAAGCAGGCCATGGAACTTAATTCCAAGCTTTTAGTCATTGCTGGGCCAGGGGAAGACTCCAGGCAAGCACCTAAACTTTGTGGAAAATCTAGCCAGGGATTCAGGCCTTCCTATTAAATTGTGACACTGTGGTACTAGTCATTTTCTTCAATGCGGCATCCCCTCTGATTGGAGCACAGAGTAGTCACCAAGATCTACTCATCAGTCACTGCCATTAGTATTTGCTTTTTGTCCCCAATTCACCCAAGGTGGCTCAGCCCTCCTGGCACTCCCAACAATTTCTGTGGAATAGGACCAGAGTAGGCTTCCCAGGAAGATCCCAGACCAGTGGAGAGATTCAATATTCACTTCTAATTTCCTCCTCTCACCTAAGAAACTGTGGAATCTAGGCAAATTCTCTGTGAGTGGTGTTATGCTGGCATGCGAGAGGAGTAACAGTCTGAGATGAGCATTTCTCTTCCAAGTCACAATATCTCTCGATTCTCGGGGCTCATGGAATTTCTCCACTTCTCCCTCAAGTTCTGGCGAATTCACGGTGATATTCTTGTCTTTCGATAGTCCGTAGGTATGTTTTTTGTGAGGGAAGTGAGGCCAAGGAATCTTCTATTTTGCCACCTTGCTTTAGTCACCTAATCCTATATTGACATACATTACTGTAATCAATGGTGTAGCTTGTTTCAAATGTTAAATACAAAACATCGATCATGAACACATGTTCATGAGAATGAGCATTCTCAGCCTCAAATGGTCTTTCCATACAAGAATTGGCATTATTCCTTTTACATGCCATGAGCGTATATTCAGAGTAAAAATACAATTGACGAAAAACTATTTATTAAAGTTATCTTTGTTGTTCCAGTTTCTGACAAATCATCTTTAATTTATAACCTGATCTATTTAAAAATATTTTACCTCATATCTTTTATTGCCCCTAATATTCTGCCTTGTAATTCAACTGCATATTCATACCTTTTGCCATTTTTTTCTATTATTGCACTTGCTTTATCTTATTAGATTTTAAGAATTGAACCTGTACATTTTTAACCTTTATAATATTAAAAAGTTAAAACATTGTGTAGAGAACAGTATAATATACCCCATATTCTCACCAATTATTCTAAATATGGTCCATTTTTTATTACCTATATTTCCCTAGACACATTTATATCAAAACTAATCTCCCATCACCTGTGGATTATTTTAAAGCAAATACAAGGAATCATATTAATTTATTTATAAACATTTTAGCACATATCTCTAAAAGACAAAGGCTTCTTTTAATTTAAGCAAAACATTACTATCTCTAAAAATGAGATTAATTTGCTCTTCTTTTTCTAACTTCTTGAGGTATGCACTGTGTCAAATTCTATCAGTTTTTTTCTAACATTTATATTTAACACTGAAAATTTTACAATAAGAATGTTTTAGCTGTATCCTGCAAGTTGGGATGTGTCATATTTTCATCGTGCTCAGTTCAAAACATGACTAAAAGAGTCATGTCTTATACAATCCATTCTTTGGGCCAAGGATTATTTAGAAGTGTATGCTTAATATCTTAATATATGGGGATTTTTTTATAATTGATTTTAATATCTAGCTAATTCCACTGTAGTCAGAAAACATAGTCCGTATAATTGAAGTCTTTTGAAATTTTTAGAAACTTGCATTTCAGTGCTTTGAAATTTGTAAAAATGTGCCTCATTGCCTAGCATTTAAACAATATGGTTAAATCAATATGAGTACATGCTCTAAAAGCACTTGGAAAAAATGTTTGTTCTGCAGTTGTTTGGTGCAGTGCTTTCTTGATATCAATTAGATTGATAGTGTTATCGTGTCATTCCAAACGTCTATATTCTTATTGATTTTATCTTTTGCTTGTTGTATCAATTTCTCCAGTTGTGGTATATGCTATGAGATGCCACTCAATTTTTTTTTCAGAAATGACTTAGTACCACACGTGCTGAGAAGGCAATAAGTAGACAGTTCATAAATGTCAGCAGCCACACAGATCTTTGTGAAATGACCTACATACAATAACTGATCCACATGGGGATGTAAAGACCTGGCTTCCTTGTCCCATCTTGGTAAAAGTTCAAAGGATCACCTCATTTTCAGAATTCTCTTCAGAGTAAACGATGAATTCTGTAGACAACGCATTATATTGCAACTTTTTCTTCTAACCAATTTTGCCTCTTTCCCTGTTCACTACAGCTGCTGATGCCAGTGGCAATCCTCAAGGAACCTACTACATTGTCATCTCCAGTCAATATATACTTCCAGAGAACCCATGTGGTGACTGTTAGTGCCACGGGGTTGGGATTTTAGAATTAGATCATCTGTCACCAGCTAAAAGGAGGACTGCGATCTTTGGTGTAGACAGCAGGTGAAGGACGGGTAGTATCTACTAGGTAGCAGTCCAATTGTTAAACTTTCACAGGTATTGAACTGTAATGGTATCCTGGTAGAAGTGAATGCTTTTGCTGACAACATAACAGATCCATCCTTAGAGAAATAGGAAAGAAAATGTATAAAGATAATATAATTGGAATGTTACTATTAAACTCAATTGGAAAAAATATTTTACTAAGACACTGAGAATAATTAATCAGCAATTTAAAAGCTAAGTTGTGAAAGAAAAAGGCTCATTGTTTGCATAGAGAGAGCTCTCATCTTCTGCAGTTTGGAGGGCAGAGAAAGCTGAGGCCTATCCCAGAACATAATTGTGAAGGTAGCCAAAATCCTAAGAAGATTAAATTCACAGCCAACATAAGTCTTCTATGTTAAGGTTGGAACCAAATAGGAAAATAATAGAATAGAATAGACCACAAAACAAGTCTCAACAAATTTAAGAAAATCAAAATTATATCAAGTTCTCTCTCAGAGCGCAGTGGAATAAAATTGAAAATCAACTCCAAAAGGAACTCTCAAAACCATGCAAATACATGGAAATTAAATAACCTGCTCCTGAATGATTGTTGGCTCAACAATGAAATCAAGATGGAAATTTTAAAAATTTCTTGAACTGAGTGGTAACAGTGACACAACCTATCACAACCTCTGGGATGCAGCAAAAGTGGTGCAAAGAGAAAAGTTCATAGCATTAAATGCCTATATCAAAAAGTCTGAAAGCACAAATAGGCAATCTAAGGTCACACATCAAGGAACTACAGAAACAAGAACAAACCAAACCCAAATCCAACAGAAGAAAAGAAATAACAAAAATCAGAGCAGAACTAAATAAATGAGAAAAAAACATAAATAATGAATGAACCAAGTCTCTTTGAAAAGATAAACAAAATTGATAGAGCATTAGTGAGATTAACCAAGAAAAGAGAGAAGATCCAAATTAGCTGAATTAGAAACAAAACAGGAGACATTACAACCGATACCACAGAAAAACAAAAGCTCATTCAGGGCTACTATGAACACCTTTACCCACACAAATTAGAAAACATTGAGGAGGTGGATAAATTCCTAGAAATGTACAACCCTCCAAGATTAAACCAGAAAGAAATAGAAACTCTGAACAGACCAATAACAAGCGGCAAGATTGAAATGGTAACAAAAAATGCCAACCAAAAAATGTCCAGGATCAGATGGATTCACAGCTGAATTCTATCAGACATTCAAAGAAGAATTGGTACCATTCCTGTTGCCACTACTGCAAAAGACAGAGAAAGAGGGATCCCTCCTTAAATCATTCTATGAAGCCAGTATCACACTAATACCAAACAAGGAAAGAATACAACAAAAAAAGACCAATATCCTCAATGAACATGGATGCAAAAGTCCTCAACAAAATACTAGCTAACTGAACCCAACAGCATACCAAAAAGATAATTCACCATGATCAAGTGGGTTTCATACCAGGGATGCAGGGATGGCATAACATACACAAGTCAATAAATGCGATACACCACATAAACAAAATTAAAAACAAAAGTTACACGATCATCTCAATAGATGCAGAAAAAGCATTTGCCAAAATTCAGTATCCCTTTATAATTCAAATCCTGACCAAAATCACCGTAGAAGAGACATACCTTAAGGTAATAAAATCCATCTATGACACACCTACAGCCAACATTATATTGAACAAGGAAAAGTTGAAAGCATTCTCCCTGAGAACTGGAACAAGACAAGGATGTCCACTTTCAACACTTCTATTCAACATAGTACTGGATGTCCTAGCCAGAGCAATCAGACAAGAGAAGGAAATAAAGGGCATCCATACCAGCAAAGAGGAAATCAAACTGTCACTGTCTGCAGATGATATAATCATATACCTAGAAAATCTGAAGACTTGTCCAAAAATCTCCTAGAACTGATAAATGAATTCGGTAAAGTTTCAGGATACAAAATCAATGTAAACAAATCAGTAGCACTGCCACATACCAACAGTTGGAAAACCAAACATAATATGGTCTCACGTATAAATGGTAGCTCAGCTATGAGGATGCAAAGGCATAAGAATGACACAGTAGACTTTGGGGACTTTGGGGGAAGGGTGGCAGAGGGGCGAGGATTAAAAGACTACACATTGGGTACAGTGTACACTGTTCAGATGATGGGTGCACCAAAAATCTCAGAAACCACCACTAAAGAACTTATCCATGTATCCAAACGCCACCTGTTCTGCCAAAACTTATTGAAATAAAAAATGGAAAGAAAGAAAATTTATATTTTCTAATAAAAATAAAATATACAATAAATTGTTAACTATGGTAACCCTATTGTGTTATAAAATACTAGATTTATTTCATTAACCTAACTGTATTTTTGTAGTCATTATTCATTTGTACTTTATCACCTGCTCCTCCCTATACTTACCAGTCTCTGACAATATCATTCCTCTGTGTCCATGAATTGAATTTTATTTTTAGCTTCCAGATATCAGTGAGAATATACAATATTTGTCTTTCTCTGCCTAGATTATTTCATTTAGCATAATGTCCTTCAGTGCCATCCATGTTGCTGTGAATGACAGGATTGCATTTTTCTTTATTACTGAATCATATCCCATTGTCTATATGCTATGCAGCACATATGCATCCTTTGATGGACACCTAAGTTGACTCTATCTCTTGGCTACTGCAAATAGTACTTTAATAAACATGGGAGTGCACATGATATGATATCTCTTCAATACATTGATTTTCTTTCTTTTGTATATTTACCCAGCAGTGGCATTGTTGGGTCATATGGTCCTTTTATTTTTAGCTTTTGGGGACTTTCCATATTGTTTTCCATAGCGGATACACTAATTTACATTTCCATCAACAGTGTATGAGGGCTCCCCTTTCTCCACATCCTCACCAGCATTCATGACTACCTGTCTTGGGGGTGGGGAAAGCCATTTTAACTGGGGTGAGATAATATCTCACTGTAATCTATTGATTTGCATTCTCTAATGATTAGTGATGTTGAGCATTATTTTCATATGCCTATTGGCCATTTGTACATCTTCTTTTGAGAAATATGTATCCAGATCATTTGCCCATCTGGTTTGTTTTTGTTTTGTTTTCACTCTGTAGCCCAGGTTGGGGTGCAGTGGTGCCATCTCGGCTCACTGCAACGTCCGCCTCCCAGGCTCAAGCCATTCTCTGCCTCCGCCTCCTGAGTAGGTGGGACTACAAATGCGCCCCACCTACCCAGCTAATTTTCTGCATTTTAGCAGAGACGGGGTTTCATCATGATGCCCAGGGTGGTCTCCAGCTCCTGAGCTCAGGCGATCCACCCACCTCGGGCTCCCAAAATCTTGGGATTACAGGCATGAGCCACAGTGCCTGGCCCATTTGCCCATCTTTCAATCATTTTATTTGTATTTTTCCTATTGAGTTTTCTGAGCTCCTTACACATCTAAGTTATTAACGCCTTGTTAGGGGATGATTTGCAAATATTTTCTCCTATTCTATGGGTTGCTTGTGCTGCCTCAGTGGTGGGAGAGGAAGAAAATTCATGTATAAATGGACCTAGGCAGTTTAAACCCATGTGTTTCTGGGGTCAACTATATACTATTACAAGATTTCTACCTTGTTTGTTAAGTAACAAAATGATAATTTAAGTTAGACTGCAATAAATTAAGGATAAATGATGAAATAACTAGGATAACCAGTTTAAAATTATTTTAAAGTATACTTTAAAAGCCAAAAGAATAGATAAACTGGAATAATGAATAGCACTTGAAGGCAGAATAAAGGAAGAATAAGTAAAAAGGAACAGATGGCACAAATAGAAAACAAATAGCAAAATGCTGAACTTAAACTTAACTGTATTAATAAATATTTATAGAAGTAATGAATTGGCAGCCATCTCTTGATTTTAAAAAGTTATAGAATCGTTTAACTTAATTAATGGTTTTTCATCATTTTTACAATGTGTTTAGCCACTGTAAAAATGATATATTTCAATGTATAAAAGGAAAATACTGAAGTGAATACATGACATGGCTTTTACTCTTAGCCCTTTCTTAAAGTAGAATAAAAGATTTGAAATATCATTTGAATTTATTGACCTCAGTGTTCCTTTTTGTAAAATATAAAGGTAGACTAAAATACTTCTACTTTTAAAAGTCTAAACATTCTGAGGCCATAGATAAGTTCGCACTGTAAATAAAGGCTATGTAATATTGTAAATAAATATTACTGTGACTAACATGTTAAAAATTTAATGGAAGACAAAAATCTAAAATTCTGTACATTATGTTACAAAAATATATTTAGTGAAATTATATTGTGTGGATAATTTTTGCACATTCAGGCTTTGTTAACAAGTAAAAATAATTAAATTTATACATGCAAATCCAAGACTAAATAAATTCTTAAGGAAAAATTGCCTATTAAGACAAAACTACTTCTGCCTTTGAATTTTCAAACAATATTTTCGTTACTCTGTATTAACAGAAAAAGATGAGAGAATAAGCTATTCCTAGTATATAAAACAAAGGGATTCTGAAAGTGAAGGCAACAGATGATGAGCTTGCTCTGTAATATAAACAAGCCTACCTGAGGTTTTCACACTGGGTGGAAAATTGTAACCCAGAAATATTTTTCTCTAAGACATTCATTTCCATGAATGATCAGAAATCCGATTTGAGTGATTACAGCCAGATTGAACAGAGTTAAGTCCAGAATGGCAAGGAGGCAAAATGTCATGAGAGGCAAAGTCTCCGAAGGGACAGAGAGTAAGGCTGGACCTCCATAGTATAGAATGCAGGGAAGGCAGCACCACATCCGTATAGCACCATTTTTACCGAATGGATAAACCTAACATTTATTTTAAGAAGATTTACAGCCCAGCCCAGTGGCTCACGCCTGTAATCCCAGCACTTTGGGAGGTCAAGGCAGGCGGATCACCTGAGGTCAGAAGTTCGAGGCCAGCCTAACATGGAGAAACCCCATCTCTACTAAAAGTACAAAATTAGAGAGGCATGGTGGCACATGCCTGTAAGTCCCAACTACTTGGGAGGTTGAGACAGTAGAATTGCTTGAATGAGGGAGGCAGAGGTTGGGGTGAGCCGAGATTGCACCATTGCACTCCAGCCTGAGCAATAAGACTGAAACTCCGTCACAAAAAAAAAAAAAAAGAAGATTTAGTGAACTGCTGTAGTTGGAAGGGATTACATTATTAATAACCCTTAGGATTTCCCCCTTTGCTGCTGAATTCAGGTGGCTTAAACTGATTACTGTATAGGAAAATAAACACTGTTTCCAAGCCTAACATTGTCTCTATATTGAGAATATACAAGCTGATAGAGTCGGGGGGCCATCTTTAAAAAAATAACTTACATTAGTGGTGCTGAGCTTAATAAAACAGCTGGAGAATTACAAAAAATTCTCAAATGTATTGTTAACAAGACCAACTAGTCTATAGTAAAGTGAAATAAACTTTAAACCTTCGAAATCCTACAACTATTAAGATCTGCCACAGCCATTTTTATGGGACATTTTTCCTAAATATTTGTGTTTCCTTGATATCTTATGTAATTTTCCAATTACATAAGATATCAGGGAATATAATAAAATATTCTGGAAACCAATAATGAGTTCTAAGATTATGACGATTCTCACAAAAATATTTGCTTACAATAGTGGTGTTTACTACTAATCTTTCCATAATTTTTCAGATGCTTTGACTTTATTATGAAATACTGCTTTTTAAATCTATTTATATTTATTTTCTATTGTTTTGGATACATAATAGTTGTACATATTTATGGGGTGTATATGATATTTTAATGCAAGCATATAATTGTAATGATCAAATCACAGTAACTGGTATATCCATTGCCTGGAATATCTATCATTTGTGTTAGGAGCACTCTAATCCCACTCTTCTTGTTATTCTGAAATATAAAATGAATTATTTTTAACTATAGTTACCCTTTTGCCATCAAACACTAGATCTTATTGCTTTTATCTAACTATATTTTTGGGCCTATTAACCATCCCTTCCTGATCTGCCATTCCTCACTATCCTTCCCAGCTTCTGGCAAGCCTGCATAAAAACAACACAGCTGAAAGCATTATATTAACTGACTTTAAATTATAAAGCTATAGTAAGTAAAAGAGCATGCTACTGGCATAAAAACAGGCACATAGACCAGCAGAACAGAATAGAGAACTCAATAAAAACACCCACATATTTACAGTGAACTTATTTTTTACAAAAGTTCAAGGAACATACATTGGAGAAAGGACATTCTCTTCAATAGATGGTGCTGGGTAAACTAGATATACATATACAGAAGGATACAATTAGACCACTATCTCTTTCCATATACAACATCAAATCAAAATACATTAAAGACTTAAATCTAAGACCTGAAACTATGAAACTACTAGAAGTAAACATTGGAGAAACATTTTAGAATATTATCTAGGCAAAGATTTCTTGACAAAGACCTCAAAAGCACAGGCAACCAAGGCAAAAATGGGCAAATGGGATCACAACAATCTAAAAAGCTTCTGCACAGCAAACAAAACAATCAACAAAATGAAGAGAAAACTCACTGTACGGGAGAAAATATTTGCAAATTACTAATCTGCCAGGAGATTAATAACCAAAATATGTAAGGAGCTCAGATAATAAGAAAAAAATCCAATTTAAAAAATGGACAAAAGATATGAATAGACATTTCTCAAAGGAAGACATACAAATGGCCAATAAGTCTATAAAAAATGCTCAACATCACTAATCGTCAGAGAAATGCAAATCAAAACCACAATCAGATATCATCTCACTCTAGTTAAAATAGCTTTTATCCAAAAGATGGGTAATAATGAATGCTGACAAGGATGTGGAGAAATGGGAACCCTCATACACTGTTTGTGGGAATGTAAAGTAGTATATCTACTGTGGAAAATAGGATGGAAATTTCTCAAAAAACTGAAAGTAGAACTACCATTTGGTACAGAAATGCCACTGTTGGGCATATATGCAAAAGAAAGGAAATCAGTATACTGAAGATATATCTGCACTCCCATATTTATTAAATTACTATTCACAATAGCCAAGACATGGAATGAGCCTCAGTGTCCATCAATGAATGTATAAAGAAAATGTGATGCATATAGGCAGTGGAATATTACTTAGCAATAAAGAAGAATGAAATCCTGTCATTTGCAACAACACGGATGGCACTCGAAGACATTATGTTAAGTGAAATAATCTAAGCACAGAATGACAAATATTGCATGTTCTCACTCATAGATGGAGGCTTAAAAATTAAACTCATAAAATATGTTTTCTAAAAATATTAAAAGTTGATATACTCTAAACTAATTTTATGAAGTATTAACTCATTTTAATATTACTCTGATACCAAAACCAGACAAAGACACATCAAAAAAGAAACCACAGGCCAATATCTCTGATGAATATTGATGCAGAAAAATCTTCAACAAAATACTGGCAAACTAAATTCAACAATACATTAAGAAGATCATTCATCATGACCAAAGTAGAATTTGTCCCTGGAATGCAAGGTTGGTTCAAGATTTGCAAATCAAACAAGGTGATACATCATATCAACAGAATGAGGGATAAAAACCATATAATTTTAATTGATGTTGAAAATGCAGTTGATAAAATTCAACATTACTTTGTAATGAAAACCCTAAAAAACTGGGGATAGAAGAAACATACCTAAATATAATTAAAGCTATAGATGACAGACTCACTGCTAGTATCATACTGAATGGGGAAAAACTGAAAGCCTTTCCTTCAAGGTGTAGAACACAACAAGGATGCCCACTACCACCACTGTTATTCAACATAGTACTGGAAGTCCTAGCTAGAGCAACAGACAAAAGAAAGATATAAATGGCATCCAGATTGGAAAGAAAGAAGTCAAATTATCATTGTTTGCAGATAATATGATTTTATATTTGGAAAAACATAATTCCACAAAACAAGTATTTGATTTCACAAAGCAAGTATTAGAACTGGGAAAACTGGATATACATATGAAGAAGAATGAAATTCAAACCTTATCTCCCACCATATACAAATATTAAATGAATATGAATTAATGACTGAAATCTAAGACTTCAAACTATTAAACAACTACAAGAAAACATTGAATAAAATCTCCAGACACTGCTCTGGGCAAATATTTCTTGAGTAATACCACATAAGCACAGGAAACCAAGGCAAAAATGGACAAACAGGATTACAACAAGCTAACAAGCTTTGGTACAGCAAAGGAAACAATCAACAATGTAAAGAGACAACACACAGAATGGGAGAAAATATTTGCAAACTATCCATCTGACAAGAGATTAATAACCAAAATATATAAAGAGCTCAAACAACTCCTAGGAAAAAAATCAAATAATTCAATCAATAAATGGGTAAAATATTTGAATAGACATTTCTCAAAAGAAGACATACAAATGGCAAAAAGGTATATGAAAAGGTGTTCAACATCATTGATGATCAGATAAGTGCAATCAAAACTACAATGAAATATCATCCCCCCGCCCGCCCCAGTTAAAATGGCTTTTATCCAAAAGATGGGCAATAACAAATATTGGAGAGGATGTGGGGATAAGGGAACCCTCGTACGGCACTAGTAGGAATGTAAATTAGTTCAACTGCTATAGAGAACAATGTGGAGGTTCCTCAGAAAATTAAAAATAGAGCTATCATATGATCCAGCAATCACACCTCTGGTTATATACCCAAACTAAAAAAAATCAGTGTATCATATCTGCACTCCCATGTTTGTTGCAGCATTATGTTTTTAAACGGAGTCTCGCTCTGTTGCCCAGGCTGGAGTGCAGTGGCATGATCTCCGCTCACTGCAAACTGCACACCCCGGGTTCATGCCATTCTCCCACCTCAGCCTCCTGAGTAGCTGGGACTACAGGTGCCTGCCACCATGCCCGGTTAATTTTTTTGTATTTTTACTAGAGACAGGGTTTCACCGTCTTCGCCAGGATGGTCTCGATCTCCTGATCTCGTGATCTGCCCTCCTTGGCCTCCCAAAGTGCTGGGATTACAGGCATGAGCCACCACACCTGGCCTGTTGCAGCACTATTTACAATAGGACCAAAATTTGAAACCAACCTATGTGTACAATAGATGAATGGATAATGAAAATGTGGTACTCATACATAATGGAGTACTATTCAGTCATAAAAAAGAATGTGGCCCTGTCATCTGCAACAACATGGATGGAACCGGAGGTCATATGTTAAGTAAAATAAGCCAAGTAGAGAAAGACAAACATCACATGTTCTCAATTATTTGTGGAATGTAAAAATCAAAACAGTTGAACATGGAGATAGAGAGTAAAGGATAGTTTATTGAAGGCTGGGAAGGGTAGTGGAGGGGGTGGAACAGAGGTGGGGATTGCTAATGGGTACAAACAAACAGGAAAAATGAATAGCTAGTATTTCATATTACAACCTGGTGATTACAGTCAAAATAATTTGTGCATTTTAAAATAATTAAGAGTATCATTGGATTACTTATAGTACAAAGGATAAATACTTGAGGGGATGGATACCCCATTTTCTTTGATGTGATTATTACACATTGCATGACTGTATCGAAACGTCCCGTGTAGCCCAGAAATATATACCTCTACTATGTACCCACAAAAGATAAAAATGAAATAAAAGTAGATCTACTTGCTTTGTTTGGTGTTTCTCTTTAAAATGCTATTTTTTTTTGGTAATGACTTCAACTGAGAGTTTTAACAGTTAGTGAAATAACATATTTTATTATGGCATTTACATATTAAACAAAAAAGACGAAAACTAATTTTGCACAATACTTGTGACATGTTTAGACTATAAACAGTTATATTCTGAAAGTTTGGTGAGTTAGTTCAAGAGTGTTAAAGAACATTATTGTCACTTTCAAGTAACGGATGAATAATTTAAAACCTGGGATGGAATGTTGTACAATAACATATATTGATGGCTTGGCTATTTTTAGCCCAGCTGTAGAAATCAGCCTGAAAGATTTAGAGACAGATGACTAGGAAATTCAGAATAGTAGCTTAATGGTAAAAGGAAATGGTTTGGATGCCTTAAGGTGCATATACAATTATTAGTATACTTAATGTGGAGTGCAATACATACTTTTCTGAGAAGTTGTTGAGGTCATTAAAATGAAGGAATGAGTACTCAAAAATAATTTCTGTAGCTAATTACTGAAATATGTGTACGTCTGTGCTATTGCTAAACTTCTTCTCTTATTGGTTTACTGAGTAAGAAGTTAGACAAAATAATTTGGACATAAAGATGCATGGCAGGAGTCTCTTGGATCAATAACAGATTGTCTGAAACTAGATTTCTGAATACCCGAATTATAATGAAACACGTTGTAAACTGAAAACTCAGAAAAGGATTTAGAAGACAGGTGAAAAGAAAAAAAATTTACATTTTATCAGTCAGAAACTGATTCATGGAGAAGACTGACAGAGCAGAGAGGAAAAGAATGCTATTATGATTTCAATTTGTGTGACTTTCTAGAGAATACGTCTGCTAACCAGGATCTAGCTTTCTCCTGGAGGTAATAAACACTTCTTCTCACTTATTCATGCTTCTGTGGTAGTGAGAATACTTAGTTGAAAACAACCAACTTTAATCTACAAATGGATATACATAAAAATGATATAACAAAAGAATGATATAAAAGAAAAGAAAATATGACCAAAAAGAAAAATTAAGATAATAATAGAAAATCACAGATACAATTAGCACGCAAAATGTACCTTACCAATTTCTAGAGCCCAGAGTTGCTAGAAGCAAGTAACAGATTAGTACTGCACTTCTTAGTGGTAAAGACAAGGAAGGGAAGGCTAACTACTGTATCCAGTGAATAAAAGCCACATAATCAATGAGAATAGGAATAGCTACTGCTGGATTTGAAAACTGAGAGAAAGTAATCAATGAAGATGTCATCAACATCCCTATGATAAATATTTCAAGTTTCAATTGAGTAATTATTGTGTTGACCCTAAATGCAAGCCAAATACAAAGCAAATCAATAAGTAAAATTCTACACATCAGAAAACAATGTTACCTCTCTAAGCAGCTTTCTGATCTGGTTTGATCTAAGGATAAAATCTAATAAAATTCCTATGCGTTAGAGCTCAGGTTTTCTATACTTCAGTCACATAAGGTGCTTGTTAACTTGCAGATCTCAGGACTTTATTTAAAGGTGTTCTATGGTCCACAGATCACTTTAAACACGGCTTTAGGAAGTCTTTCATGAATATTGTATGAGGTAGAAAGATATTCAGATGAAAAAAATTGGAAACTTAACATCATGGGCTTAAGTAAGGACTGTTACTTTAACAAAAAGTGTGAAGGAGAGAAAAAAGACAGTTCTTCGGTGTCATAGAGACATTCTATCTTTTTGCTTTGCCATCTTTAGAATGTAGCTTTAATCTATTTGATCACAAAATATTTCCTGTTCCTTCAATGCACCACATACAAGCATGAGTGAAAGAAATGCAAAAAACTAAGGTGGATACAGCCTTACTCTGTTGTTTTAAAATTTGTTTTCCCAAGAAGTCCCACCTAGCTATATCTTCTTGCAATTCTTCTATTTCATTGAATTGAATTAAATCACATGACTACTGCTAGAAGCAAAAAGTCTGAGAATATGGGTATTTTAAACAGATAGATAATCTCAAGTTTTAATTCTCTGCTATGACATTACAAAAATCCAAAAGTATTTTAAGACATTAAATGACTAAAACTAAATATGAATATAATTTGATGTAATCAATAAAATATTTAAAATCAATGTTAGCAAAGTTATGTATTATTTTCTACTTTAAAAAAGTCAAACCACATGTCTGTGATTTTGTTCTACTACTCTCTATTTGGATAGTGTCTCATTTCCTATATGTAATGTCATTTTTGAGTTTACTAATGACTTTTTGTGTGTGTTCCCTATAGTTAAGTTTTGCTCTCCCCAGCAACTACGCTTTGTAAACCAAACCCCTATTTCCAGCACCCAAGCCAATCTTGGAAGTAAAAGTAACAGCTCCAAAAATCTGAAAGATTAACATTTCTACTAAAGAAAGCCTACTAAGATTCTTATTTTGGATTATAATGTTGTCCCTTCTGTCCTCAATCCCATCCTAAAAGTTGAGAACTCAGAAAGTAGTTCAGAAGCAATAGAGAATCAGAAAATTATATTTTTGTTTCCTATTTGAGTTGCATTTTGGGAAAATTTGCAACCTCTATAAAGCATTTGCAAAAGTCGCTATAAAATAATTAATTAAAAATTAATATAAGGTCATATGTAAACATATATTTATATTATATGAATTTACATATTAGAGCTATATTCCTATTACATTACATACGTAGTATTTATAAAATGTTGGTAAATACATGATCCAGAAAACTAACATCAAACATTTTTAAATGTCTCAGATATCCATTTAAAGTTTCATTTACTTCATTGAATAAATTAAATAAAATTACTTTCTAAAAGGAACTTCAGGTGGATTTCACAATGCCTAATATTTCCCAACTTTTATACTAATTATGGGGCTTGAGAGTGGGGTGTTGGCAACAATCGTGTCTTTTTCTCTGTATCAACAGTTGATATTATATTAATGGGGCAAAATGACTTATGGAAGAAACTGCACTGATAATTATTAAACCCTAAAGGACTACCGCATACAACTATAGGAATTCAAAAGGAACAAATGACTGAAAGTAGTAGAGAAATAAGTTGATAAAGTGTCTAATAACATCCCATTTGTATTCCAAGACCAAAATAACTACCTCTATTTAAATTTTCAGTCAGGCACAGTGGCTAACACCTGTAATCCCAGCACTTTGGGAGGCTGAGGAGGACAGATCATGAGGTCAAGAGATCGAGACCATCATACAAAAATTAGCTGGGCATGGTGGCACGTGCCTATAGTCCCAGCTACTTGGGAGGCTAAGGCAGGAGAATCCCTTGAACCCGGGAGGCCAAGGTTGCAGTAAGCCAAGATTGTGCCACTGCACTCCAGCCTGGGCAGCAGAGTAAGACTCCGTCTAAAAAATTAAAAAATAAAAAAATCCAAATTTTCATCTGACTTATGACCTCCCACAGCAATTACTCACTAACAAAGCTGTAATAATATAGAAAATTGCCTGCTAACTTTCCAAAATTATGCTTATATAAAATGAATTGGTAGAAATTAAATATTAATATGCTACATTGTACTAAATAGCTTATCAATAAATATTTGTTGATATTAAGAGAATACAAATTCAAAATTACTTGAATCTCAGCCATATAAACTTTTGGTGTTAAAAATTTGGTATTAGGTGACACAGAATTCCTACTATACTTGAAAATGAAGAGTTGCTACATTTTCTAACATTAACCTTGTTTGCAAGTTTATTCTATTCTACATGAAGAGACTTAAAAACAACAATGAAAAGTTAAATTAACTGCTTTAAAGATGTGGCTTGTGGTGACCTACGTGGGTGCAAAATCCACTATTAAATTATTATCTATTTAATTGTATTCTGTAGAAGTGATATTGCATTTTTCATCTACCTGTCATGTTTCATGAGGAATTTGTAGTGTTTAAGGACAAAAAGAGATTAGGGGATCTTTTGTGTGGGGAGACTCAAGGCGCATACCTTATCTTAATGAAAGCATTTAGCAAGGACTGTAAGTTTATTCCACTTAAAATATTTTAAACACAGCCTTTTGCATTTTCATGCTTGAAACCAGCTTACATAGAGAGATGAGTCAGTGCAATGGATACTCCTAATGCGTCAAGGTTCCAGAGACAACAGCTTCAAGGAAAAGAAAGATAGAAAGAAAAAGCATTCATTCATATTTTGTGACAGACACATCTCTGTTAGCTTATAAAGCCTAAAATGAACAGCTACTGCAAAAGATATTTGAAGTGATGAATCCAGCGTTTGAGAGCACTTCACATGCCTGGAAAGGCAGCCATGTGAAAGATTAAAATAGCCCACTCTGATTTTGGCTCCATTGAAGAGTAGCAGAATCAGTCACGGAGGATGATTCAGAGAGCATTTATTTCACTGTGATATTATTTTCACACAGGTCCCATTTATTTGCTACTAAAATTATTCTTGAGGTTTATAATTTGACTTGTAATACTTGTAGTTTCATTTTTTTATAACTTGTCCATAAATAGCCTTTTTCAGATGATGTGTTTGATTATTATGAGTATAGCATGAAGAGAAGAAACAAGGTCTATGCCTTGGGTTTCACCCAGTGCTATGTCGAAAAGCACTGCTGGAATTCTTTTGAGACTTTCTTGTTTGGTTTTTATTCCCTGTAAGTCTGGTTTTCCTCCATCATTCACACAACAAGACTGAAGTTCACTGCCTTTTCATCCCTTAATAACTTGTTATAATTGGCGATGTGATTTTTAAGTACCAGCTAAGTTAGTACTATTTGCTCTTTGAAATTAAACATGTTACCGATTCTGAGTAAACAACTGTGAGTTTATAAGACTACTCAGTGGTATGGTCACTGGTTAAGAAATTTTACTTCCAGTTGACAGTTCTGCTTTGAAGCCCAGTTCTAATGACTGTGTGATTCTAGATGTGAATTTTAACTTTTCTGATCATCAGAAAATAAACACACTCCTTTTATAGAATGAGGGTTAAAATGAAATTCTCAACATAGAGTTTATCAAAATATATAATAAAGACACAGCAAAGATTAGCTATTATTATTTTTAAGTGTGTGTGTGTTTTTTTTAATCTGGACAAAAGTATAGGTGGCAAAAAGGAAAAAGTGCTGGCACGAGAACATAATCTCAGCAAATGCATTTGGGAACTGAGTGTAGAACTTTGATATGTTGGAACCAATGTTGCAGTTTGAAAGCAAAGCTTGACCTTGGAAATGACCTATAGGCTAACACGATCACGACCTGGATACAAATGGTGGTCTTTGCATATTATTTTAGCCTTCAGCAGAAACTGCTACCCTGGAACCTGAAATCTATAGATGTACTTGTACTTGGATCAACTCTCTGATCTATGAAAGAGCTGGGAAAATTTGATATTTAAGATTTAAACAACACAACAAAAACATGAGTGATGACTTTCCTTAAGGTACTTTTAACAATCTTCTATGGAACTAACAGTGGATTTCCACATAAAATTTAAATATAGAGAACAAATAGTCACACACACAAAAAGTCATTAGTAAACTCAAAAAAGACGTCAGACACAGGAAACGAGACACTATCCAAGTAGAGAGAAGTAGAACAAAACCACAGGCATGTGGTTTGACTTTTTTTAAATCAGAAAACAGTACATAATCTTGCTAAAACTGATCTGAAATATTTCATTCATCACTTACCAAACTATACTCATATGGTCGGGCGTGGTGGCTCTCGACTGTAATCCCAGCACTTTGGAGGCTAAGGCAAGCAGATCACGAGGTCAAGAGATCGAGACCATTCTAGCCAACATGATGAAACCCCATCTCTACTAAAAATACAAAAATTAGCTGGGTGTGGTGGTACATGCCTGTAGTCCCAGCTACTCAGGAGGCTGAGGCAGGCGAATTGCTTGAACCCAGGAGGGAGAGGTTGTGGTGAGCCAAGATCGTGCCACTGCACTTCAGCCTGGTGACAGAGTGAGACTCCATCTCAAAAAAAAAAAAAAAAAAAATTACATTCATATTTAGTTTTAGCCATTTAATGTCTAAAAATATTTTAATATCTGTAATTTCATTCTAGAGAAATAAAACTTCAGATTATTTTTCCAACAAAAGTTTCTATGTTTTTATGTAAATTTTTATTGTTTAGTTGGTAAAAATTTATTATATTTCTGCAATTTACCACAATACAATTCAGTATAAAAAGATATAAATTAAATATAAATTTTACTACATGAAAATGTATTTAAAACTCTAAGGCCAAAAAAAAAAAAAACCATAAATAGAGTCTGAAGACAACCGAAAAGTAGAGATAAAAGTATTTACAAAATATATTTTAGATAAAGGGTTAATATCCCTAACTCATTTTTAAATACCTAAAAATAAGGAGAGGAGGAAAAGCAAAATCACAACAGAAAATGGGCAAAAGACATGAATAATTTTTACAAAAATATAGAAACATGGCTCATAAATATATCAAATGATAGATTCTCTTCAAAATAAGATAATTACAAATTAAACTACACTGCTATATCGTCTCTCACTAATCAGTTTGTGCATATTTTAAAAGTGTAAATGTTGGTAAGGCTGTAGAAAATGGGCACTAGTGAGAATTCAAACTGGTACACGTGACAGAGCAAGTCTCCATCTCAAAAGAAAAAAAACAAAACAAAACAAACTGGTATAATATCTATAGAGGGGAATTTAGCGATATCTATTTTAACAACATATGTGTTCAGCTTTCTACCCAGCAATCTCATTTCTAGGAACTTACCCCAAAGATACACCCAACAATACAAAAATATATATTCATAGTTATTCACTGCAGCATTGTTTGCAGTTGTTTGTAATCTCCTATATGACCTTACATTGGTAAGTGGTTGAAAAAATAAATGTAGTAAAGCCACACAAAGGAGTACTATGTATCAGTTAAAAAAAAAAAAAGAGAGAGTGAGAGAAAGGAATGAGACTCAATGAACCCATATATAGAGATGTCAAGGATACACTAAGCATTAAGTGAAAAAGCAAAGTCAAAAACCAAATATTGCATGTTTTCCCACTTATAAGTGAAAGCTAAATGACGAAAACACATGGACACATAGAGGGGAAAAACACACACTGGGGTCTAGCAGAGGGTGGAGGTTGGGAGGAGAGAGAGGATCAGGAAAAATTACTAATGAATACTGGCTTACTACCTGGGTGATGAAATAATCCATACAACAAACCCCCATGACACAATTACCTATGTAACAAAGCAGCACGTGTACCCCGGAAATTAAAAGTCAAAATGGATAAATATTTCTTAAAGAGTAACTTTATAATACTTTTTTGTAAGTAAAAAGGAAATAGGAAAATATGCAGATATCTGCTCATTATAAAAAGAAACACAAGTAAAAACTAGAGACTAGTGAGGTTGGTTATCTGTAGGGGATGGGTGAGAACAAGGGGAAAACATAGAAGAAATGTCAGGAAGGAGTGAATGGCACTTCTCTAAAAGAATTTTTCACACAATTCTGGCTTTCAAAACCACGTTGATAGGATTTGGCTATGTGTTCCCACCCACATCTCATGCTGAATTGTAATCTCTGACATTGGGGGAGAGACCTCATGGGAGATGGTTAGATCATGGGACGTATTTCCTCCTTGCAATTCTTGTTATAGTGAGTAAGTTCTCAAAAGATTTGATGGCTTAAAAGTGTGTGGCACTTCCCCCTTTACACACTCTCTCTCTCTTCTGCCACCAGGGGAAGATGTGCTTGCTTCCCCTTTGCCTTCTGTCACGACTAAGTTTCCTGAGCCTTCCCAGCCATGCTTCCTGTACAGCCTGCTGAACTGTGAGCCAATTAAACCTCCTTTCTTTATAAATTACCTGGTCTCAGGTATTTCTTTATAGCAATGTGAGAATGGACTAATACAGAAAATTGGTACTGGAGAAGTGGAGTACTGCTATAAAGATATCAGAAAATATGGAAGCAGCTTAGGAACTGGGTAAAGGGCAGAGATTAGAGCAGTTTCTAGGGCTCAGAAGAAGACAGGAAGATGAGGGAAAGTTTGGAACTTCCTAGAAACTTGTTGAATGGTTGTGACCAAAACCCTAATAGTGATATGGACAATGAAGTCAAGACTGAGGAGGTCTCAGATGAAGATGAGGAACTTACTAGGAATAGAGTAAAGGTAACTCTTGCCATGCTTTAGCAAAGAGACTGGCAGCATTGTGCCCATCTTCTAGGGAGCTATGGAACTTTGAACTCAAGAGAGATGATTTAGGGTATCTTAAGGAAGAAATTTCTAAGCAGCAAAGCATTAAAGATGTGGCCTGGTTGCTTCTAAAAGCCTATACTTATTTGCATAAACAAAGAAATGACCTGAAACTACTTATATTTAAAAGAGGAGCAGAGTATAAAAGTTTGAAAAATTTGTAGCCTGACCACATGGTATAAAAGAAAAACCCATTTTCTTGGGAGAAATTCAAGCTGCAAAAATTTGCATAAATAAAAAGGAGCTGAATTTTAATAGCCAAGACAATGGGGAAAGTGCCTCCAGGACATTTCAGAGACCTTCACAGCAGCCCCTCCCATCACAAACCTGGAGGCCTAGGAGGAAAGAATGGTTTCATGGGCCAGGGCCAGGGCCAGGGCCCCAGTGCTCTGTGCAGCCTCAGGACATGGCATCTTGCATAGCGGCCATGCCAGCTATGGCTGTGGCTAAAAGGGGCCAAGATATAGCTCAGGCCATTGCTTCAGAGGGTGCAAGCCCCAGCTTTGGCAGCTTCCACATGGGGTAGGGCCTGTGGGTGCACAGAATACAAGAGTTGAGCTTTAGGAGATTCCACCTAGATTTCAGAGGATGTATGGAAACACCTAGATAACCGGGCAGAAGTCTGCTAGGAGCCCCCATGGAGAACCTCTACAAGGGCAGTGCAGAGGGGAAATGTGAGATTGGATCCCACACACAGAGTCCCTACTTAGACATTGTCTAGTGGAGCTGTGAGAAGAGGGCCACCATTCTCCAGACCCCAGAATGGTAGATCCACCAACAGCTTGCACCACATGCCTGGAAAAGCCACAAGCACTCAACACCAGCCCATGAAATCAGCTGTGGTGGATATACCCAGCAGAGCCACAGGGGCAGATCTGCCCAAGTTCTTGGGAGCCCACCCCTTGCATCTGCATGCCCTGGATGTGAGACATGGAGTCCAAGGAGATCATTTGGGAGCTTTAAGGTTTAATGAGGCCCTGCTGGGTTTTGGACTTGTGTGGGTCCCATAGCTCCTTTGTTTTGGCCAATATCTCCCATTTGAAACAGGATCATTTACCTAATGTCTGTACCCACATTGTATCATGTAAGTAACTAACTTGTTTTTGAATTTACAGGCTCATAGTTGGAAGAGAATTGCCTTGTCTCAGATGAGACTTTTGACATGGACTTTTGAGTTCATGCTGGAATGAGTTAAGATTTGGGGGGACTGTTGGGAAGGTATGACTGTATTTTGAAATGTGAGAAGGACATGAGATTTCAGAGTGGTCAGGTGTGGAATGATATGGTTTGGCTCCATGTCCCCAGCCAAATCTCAGGTTGAGTTATAATCCCTAATGTTGGGGGATGGACCTTGTGGGAGGAGGCTGAATACTGGGGGCGATTTTCCTCCTTGCTGTTTTCATGATAGTGAGAGAGTTCTCATGAGATCTGACGGTTTGAAAGTGTGTGTCACTTCCTACTTCTGTCTCTCTCCTGCTGCCATGTGAAGATATGCTTGTTTCCCCTTCACTTTCTGCCATAATTGTAAGTTTCCTGAGGCCTCTCAGTCATGCTTTATATATAGCCTTTGGAACTGTGAGTCAACTAAACCTCTTTTCTTTATAAATTACTCAGTCTCAGGTAGTTCTTTATAGCAGTGTGAGAACAGATTAATACACATGTTAATGTTTGATACACTCAAGGAATTTTTAAAAATTAATTGGGCTAGGAAAAACTCTACAAACACAAAAACAAATTAAACCATATTTCACATGAATAATACAACCTACCTAAAGGGGAAAGAGAAAGAAACTAACTTTTAAACATAATATTTATAAAACCAGAAACAAATATTGAACTGTAGTTTTTTTACAGTGATATAAGTTAATAATTCTCACACAAATTTCTGTATATTCTAGGATTAAGCAAAGTAGTAAATATATCATAGATGCCTCAACTTTCAAATGACTCAGAATAAAAGTTATAATAATGTGTGCGTATGTGTGCGTGTGTGTATGCACACTCATGGGAAGGGCAAATACAAATTAAAAATAAGAGGCTTAATTCTCCCTGTTAAAAATAAGAGTGGAGAACACTCTTCTATTTTCTTATAGCATGTGCTTTGGAACAATTGTGATTATAAACATTCTCTGACTCTGAAATGCACGTAAAACCTTTTAGAAGCTATATAAGGCTCCTACCAGCTTGAAGACCCAGGAATGTTTTTCTCAAATAACTAGGAATTAACTCTTTGGAATGTAGTCATCTAGGAAGATAACTCCCCTATCTCCTGGTATCTGTGAAAGAGTAAGAAGGTAACTTGGACAGACCTCAGCTCCAGGTTACAAATAGATTGTATCTGCTGGGCTATAGTAAATTAGAGAGATTTCTTTCAGTCTAGGCACTCTCTTAGCAGATTGCCTGTAATATGCATCACATTCCAGATAAATGCTTATTCAATAATAAAATTTTATTTCTCTTCTATCTTTGTGGGGAGATTTTTCTGGACTGAAAAGAGATTTTGTTGTAATTATATTTCCTCAACTGTGTGTGTGTGTGTGTATGTGTAGAAAGAGAGATAGAGAAGAGGAAGAAAGAAGAAGTAAGACGGAAAAGTAAACATAGTGTTAACATTTGGGGAATCTGGATAAAGGTTTTAAAGGAATGTTTTATATTATTTTTTAACTTCTCAGTAAGTCTGAAATTATTTCAAAATAAAGCGATAAAATAAAAAATAGAATAAAAAGAAGTAAAAAGCACAGGGCACAGGAAAATTCTGAAATGAAACTCAACATTCTTGGATTAGTTTTATTTGAGAAATCCAAGACCTTTACACAATTTTCAGAGTTTTTTCTACTGTTTACCACTAATGAGATATCAAGCCTGGTCTACAAAAAATGTACCTATCTCATCACTTAAGGACAATTAATCAAACTTTTTAGAATTATATAACTCTTAGCTCTCAACACTCTAACAGGGATCGTTTTATTCAATCTTTTGACAAATCAAGATGAGATTAAATTTTCAAAAATGACTAATAAGTTATTATCATCTTTGATTTGCAGAGTCTGAAATAATGCATGATGCAATGAATATTTATCAAATTCAGAAAATCTTCCGTGTACAAAGGTAAAAATATTTGTAAGTTACTCTATGTAATAAACAATAAAAAATATAATATAAGCTGGGTGCGGTGGCTCACGCCTGTAATCCCAGCACTTTAGGAGGCCGAGGCAGGCAGATCACGAGGTCAGGAGATCGAGACCACCCTGGCCAACATGGTGAAAGTCTGTCTCTACTAAAATACAAAAAATTAGCTGGGCATGGTGGCGCGTGCCTGTAGTCCCAGCTATTTGGGAGGCTGGGGCAGGGGAATCACTTCAACCCCGGAGACAGAGGTTGCAGTGAGTCAAGATCGCACCACTGCACTCCAGCCTGGTGATAGAGCAAGACTCCATTTCAAAAAAAGAAAAAAAAGAAAGAAAAAAACTATAATATATACAAAAATTCAACTGTGACTTGAAATTAGAAAAGGTTTTAGTAATCTGTAATCAACCTTTTGATGTTAGAAACAACTACACTGGGCTGGGCATGGTGGCTCATGCCTGTAATCCCAGTACTTTGGGAGGCAGAGGCGGGTGGATCAGGAGGTCAAGAGATCGAGACCATCCTGGACAACATGGCGAAACCCCATCTCTACTAAAAATACAAAAATTAGCTGGGCGTGGTGGCATGTGCCTGTAGTCCCAGCTACTCGGGAGGCTGAGGCAGGAGAATCGCTTGAACCTGAGAGGAGGAGGTTGCAGTGAGTTGAGATCGCGCCACTATCCTCCAGCCTGGTGACAGAGCAAGACTCCTCAAAAATCAAACAAATAAACATATGAAAAAAAAAAAACTACACGGAGCTTTGAAAGTGAAAAAGATTTAGTCTCATGAACTATTTGCATTAGTCTGTTTTCACACTTCTATAACAAACTACCTGAGACCTGGTCATTTAAGAGGAAAAGAGATTTAATTGACTCACAGTTCCATAGGCTTAACGGGAAGCAAGACTGGGAGGCCTCAGGAAACTTACAATCATGGTGGAAGGGGAAGGGGAAGGGGAAGGACCCTCTTCACATGGTGGCAGGAAATCAAAAGAGTGAAGGGGGAAGTGCCACAAGCAAACAGATCCCATGAGAACTCACTCACTATCACAAGAGCAACAAGGGGGAAATCCCGCCCCCATGATCCAATAACCTCCCTCCAGACCCCTCCCCCGACACGTGGGGATTAAAATGTGAGATCAGACTTGGGTGGAGACACAGAGCCAAACCATAACACTATTTGCAAAGGGAGTGTCTCAATAAACTAAAAAATAACTTCATAACTCTATGTACTAAAAACACTTATTTTGATATACATGTCGTTGTACCAGTTCAGTTTTCTAAGTTCATGCACTTACTTTTGGGGTAAACAGTCTTTTAAATGTGTATTATTCACCAAGTATATATAATAGCATTACATATTTCTTTTTGTCTAACCAATTAATATCACAATTCAAACCATCTTTACTCATCAAAGTTACATAAAATGCAATAGGCTGAAAACAAAAGGCACATCTTGTAATTTTTTCATACTCCTATTATCCTTTTGGCAAATCTTCTTTTAGTACTTAACATCAGCTTTATTAGTTGCATTTGCAAAATATTCTAAAAGTATACAAATAATCATTATAAAAATCATAAAATCATTTTGCATTTGCAAAATATTCTAAAAGTGTACAAATAATCATTATAAAAATAGCTAACATGTCATGAGAACTTGGTCTATGTAAAGTACTATGATAACCAAGTCTACATTTATGTTATTTATTACAGCAATCCTGAGAATATTATCTCCAGTTTATAGATGCACTGAGGCTTAGAAAGATTAAGTAACTTTCCCTATGTCACACAGCTAGTACATAGGCTGCTGAAGTATAAATCTAGTGTGCCTGGTTTTGAAGCCTATAAAAATTATCCTCAACAGTATTTCTCTACCTGTATTCATCATGTGAAAAGAGAACACAGAAAATGATATGACAGATCATTTTCTCAATTTTTCCAAGAATGGTATATAATTAGAACTAGTCTAGGTGAATAGAAAAGAAGTTAATTCATTAGTTTCTATTCAGTAGTGATTTGTTTGTGCCAGACACTGGGGAAAGTGCTACGTGTACATTAACTTATTTAATTACCAAATCCATCCTGAGGGAAACATGGTATCAGCTCAAGCTTCTAGGCTGGGAAACTGTTGCTCTGAATGAAAAGATGAATCGACCAAGTTCATACAGAATTTATCCCTCCTCACCACTGGAATTCCTAGCCTAATCTAATTTATGATCACTCTCTTGACAATTGTTTACATAGAACTTTAAAAATGAAAAGTCAAAATTGGAAAATGCTTAAAACGGACATAAAATGGCTAAAGAAATGTTCAGCCTAAAAAGTAGAAAGTCTTCCTAAAATTTGCAGACTGTATTTCTACCTCTGAATCTTATAGGATTATCAGAGCTCTATAACAATAATGTAGCCAGCATTTCTTCTCACTCAAAAGTCATCATGAAAGGACATTTTGTGTGCATGTTTCTCATTTATGTATTTAAATTACCATACCAGTAAGAAGCCTACTCTTAGAGATGGAATTTTCATCTTTAACTGGATCATATCCTGTTATTATAAAATCCTCAAACTCAATCCTACAGTTAGTTTCAGGCAAAATGTCGTCTGTGAAAAAATTTTAAGTGCTTACAACTCCAAGTTTACGCGTGCAGGCCTCTAGTGTTATAATGTCTATAATTCACGTCAAATGTCAGAATCATTGTAATGAGAAACAGTGAGATGAGTGGCATCGTTACATGTCATCTGCAGAGTATCAAAAATATCTTCAATGCCAACATGAAGGCTACATTTAGAAGGGCAATTCGTGACAGGTTAGAGTCAATACTTTAATCTGAAGAGGCCACTACCATTTCTCTGCTGTAATCACTGACTAACAAAATGGTTCCATTTTGCAGCTAAAATCAAAACGGGTTTACAGTCTTTGTGCAATTTCTAAGCCTTTCTTTTCAAAGTTACTGAGTAAGTCTGATTTTCACGAGGTCAGCATGAAAGCTGAAGCAAGAGACATTTCATCCACTTGGTGACATTTTCTTTACATTTAAATAGAAATTATTGCTCTTCTTTTCTCCTTACTTTTATATTAAAATTTGTTAAGTTCAAATATTAGTATTTACTTCAACTGTTTTTGAGCTTTCTAATATAATAAAGTCTAATGGCTTAATGTAATTAAGCAAACAACATTTAGCATATATTCTGTGTTTTCTCCAAAGAAACCACTTATTTTTTTAAAATTATTAAAGGGAAAGATAGTTTTACATTCAGATCTTTTACCATATAACATCTTTCACTATACAATTAAACATATGCATTTGTTAACAGGCAAACTACGTGATTGAGGCCAACCTTCTTGACTGTGGTAGTAAAAATGTAGATAAATAAATCATTAAAAAACTAGTGAAAATTTGAAATAGCCGCTATGGAGAACTGAAAAGGGGTAAACTAAGAATGAAAAATAATCTCCAATTAGAAACAAAGTTGCAAAGGTTAGAACTCCTTCATTTGTAGCAAAGACAATGAGTATGGAAAACTTCCCCAAAGCAATTTTAATGATACAATAACATAATAAAAACAAGAGGGTACACACTAGGGATATTGATGAATGAATGAAAGGTACCTGGTGATTCTTAGAGTGAGACTCAGGGCAGACTAGGATAACTCCCAGGTTTCTGGCTTAGTAGCTTGGGATATTAGGTGGATAGAAATGCTCTGTCACAAGAGAAAACTCAGATAAAGATAAAAATGTGGTAAGATGGAGAAAATAATTACTTCAATTCAGTCTAGAAGTCAAGGTAACTGAGAAATCTCCAAGTAGGAAATTTATATATACTTGAATATATGAGTTCAGAGTTCAGGAAAGTAATCTCCATTAGATGCTGGAGTTATCAGTGCCTCAATATTTGGAGTTCTGTGGTGTCCTTACTTTGGAAGTAAATATCAAGAAAATAATATGGCCAATTAAGGACCTGAGCAACACCAACTTTTCAGGCTACATTATGGGATCATGTGAAGAAAATTCCATGAAGGAGACTGAGAAGCATTTCTATGAAAAGTAGAGGGGAGCCGGGCGCGGCGGCTCACGCTTGTAATCCCAGCACTTTGGGAGGCCGAGGCGGGCGGATCACGAGGTCAGGAGATCGAGACCACGGTGAAACCCCGTCTGTACTAAAAATACAAAAAAATTAGCCGGGCGTGGTGGTGGGTGCCTGTAGTCCCAGCTACTCGGAGAGGCTGAGGCAGGAGAATGGCGTGAACCCGGGAGGTGGAGCTTGCAGTGAGCCGAGATTGCGCCACTGCACTCCAGCCTGGGTGACAGAGCGAGACTCCGTCTCAAAAAAAAAAAAAAAAAAAAGTAGAGGGGAAATTGGGAGTGACAGTGACTTAGTGTATCAAGATCAAACAAGAGTAAGCTCTAATACAGAAGAAATTGTCAAGTGTCAAGATCAATCTTGTCTTTTCCAGGCAGGCATGAAAACATATTCAGGAGAATGAACACAACGAATTTAGACACTGGGATGTCACTGGTGACCTTGGAAGATCAGGTTCCTTGGTTACTGTAGGAAGTAGCCAGATTCTAGAGAACCTAAACGTCAGGTGGAAGAGTATAGACTATTTTTTTAAAGCTTAGCCATGAAGTGGTGGAGACAAGTACTAACCAGAAAGTGTAAAAGAACTGAAGGAATATTATTTTGTATTGTAAGAGAATGAGAATTATTTTATATTCCAAAAAAAGGCCATTGGAAAAGTACAAAGAATGTCTGGAAGAATTGATGTAGCAAGATCTTTAGGGAGTTGAGTGAGATGGAGATCCAGAGGAGACCTAGAACTTAGTCTCGGGGAGCAGAAGAAACCCCCTTTCAGTGGAGATATATTTATTATGCGAGGGCACAAAATCAGGAAGGTTTTCTTGCATCTCAGATTTATCTCTGGTGTCCTCATTCCCCATTGCTATTTGAAGGCCATGTTATCTCCTTTCTCCAACAATTTTAAAATTTAAAATTTAAATTTAATAATTTACCTTTACATTTCTGTTTTGTTAGCATGGGCTTACATCTCCCGACTGTCCCCTGTCATTCGCTGACAACTCAGGCACTTGGATAACAGTTTTCCTTTCCTCTTGAAATTCTGAAAGCATTTCAGGCTATGTTGGTGATACATGTAATTCTCTAACAATCTGTACAGTGATCTTTTAACCTGAAACGATTGTTATCCCTATGTCATGACCCTGATCTGAATGTCACCTGGAAAATCTGAAACTCTAAAATGTAATTAATGATTAATTAATTTAATGTTATTAGATCTATTATTAATTATGGTTACAATCTTCTACAAGTGTAACTCTCACTTCATCCAGTCATCCTATCCTCTCACTTGCATTAATTTCCATTTTTATTTAGACGTAAATTCACGGCAAAACACTTCAACACATACCAGTTATTTATCTGCCATATTTTTCCCTGTAGTTGTTGCACTTATCCTTAGACCAAGAAGAATTCAAACATCTCCTTTCTGTTTTCTTGCTCTCATGCTGATGAGTACAGTCAAGCAGGGGTAGAGGGAACATGAAAATTGGATCCGCTACAAATGCATTTATTCTAGTTCAACTGCATCCTTAGTACTGATTAGGAACTATTTTATACTGCTTAATGGACACCCATTTCAATCCTCACAATAATCCTCCCAAACCTTTACCAACCTATTTGTCATTTCTTAAGTCTTGTCCTCATTATAACTCCATTATAATGCCATATTCACTTCAGGCCTTCATAGTTTTGCTGGACTATTGCAACTGTGTCCTAACTAGGCTGTTGGCAAATAGTCCATTCTTGTACCAATTCTCCATCTCATTGCTACCAAAATAATGTTTAATACAGAGGCCTAATTATGGCAGTTTTCCATATTTAAAATTCTAACTAGACTATATGCTTTCAGGATAAAGTTCAAAAACTTCAGAGGTAAAAAATGAATATTTAGAAGTCTTTAACAAGTTGGTTTCAAACTAAATTTTGTAACCCATCATTAATCTGCCAATCTTTCCTCTTTTTCTAAATTTTCAAAACTTTGATATATAATATATTCTATCCTCCATTTAAAATAACTTTTTTTTTTATTTTTGTGAGGTAAAATACCATACATTCTTTTCAACAACAAAAATATCACAGCCTCTGTAAATTCTTCTCACTTTAGAACCCCTATGGCTCTATTTACATAACCATCTTCTGGAAAATATCAGGTTATATTATTATGTTTTCTGAGGGAAGACATTCTGTCTTATTCATCTTCCATATTGGGATGCTTATAAAATAAATACGTTTACAATTAGAACCACATTGGCTTCAGAACACCCATTCTTCTAAGAAAGACTGTGATTTTCACGACTTGCCAAGGACTCTATCGAACAAGAAGGAACACTTAATCAACCCTGTTCTATCCCATGCCCAAAGTTCTAAAGGTTGGCTGGTCTCCAAGGACTCTCCAAGAAGTGAGGAAGCAGAAGAAGGAAACTTTATCTGTAAAATCATATAGATAGATCTTAAGATTATAACTGTAAAAAGGAAAGTTGCAGGCAATAAATAAAAACTGATATAATCTATAAATTAAAAAGACCAAATAATATTAGCTACCAGTCACCTCTGTATCTGTGAGTGTGTGTGTGTGTGTGTGTGTGTGTATAATTCAAACAAGTTAGCTATATATTCATCTTTGGAAAATATGTATAATACAGATTATATGTGTTATCTCACATATTTTCTCGTTAGAAAATTTGTAGAACACATTTTAGGTGTTCTATGGAAAAGATACATAAGATATCTCAATAGGAGAAATTATGTAAATAGAATAGGATTATGTGGGAGGATCTAGAAAGTCAAAAAGGATTCAATTTTATATTTAACATTTTATCAGAAAAAAATAGAATAAACTAAATATATTATCTTGACTATTTTAAGTTGTATATAATATGCATCTCTGTATTTCTGAGTTTTTAATTTTTTTGAAACTATTATTTTTAAATGATAAAATATACAGTAAACCTATTGCTTTTCTCAGGTTTTGGTGAGTGTAAATGCTTATATTCCGGCTATGAAGAGGAAACACAAATATTTAAGATAAAAATAAAATAAACTTTATTCAGTTTTAGCTTTGAGTTGTTGAGTAAAGTGGGCCTTCAGAAAAGCCCACAGTTTCCTTAGAAATCAAGTATTTCATCCTAGATACAGAGGAATAAAAGGAAATTGTTCTACAGAATAGTTATGGCACATTCTTAAGAGAATGGTGTTGACAGTTCTATAATTACACAGTCTGAAGTATTTCCCAAAAGACTATTAAATATACAGAGTCTGACAGAGAATCCATAATACTATGTTTCCTGTCTACTCCCAAAAATGTTCATCTAAAGAGCTATCTCATTGAAGTGTGTTCAGCTATGGAGATTGTTAGCTCTTATTTTACAATAAGATTTTGCAATAAAAACACACTGATAAAATCTATAAATTAAAAAGACCAAATAATATCAGGTACCGGTCACCTCTGTATCTGTACGTGTGTGTGTGTGTGTGTGTGTGTGTGTGTGTGTGTGTAATTCAAACAAGTTAGCTATTCATCTTTGGAAAGTATGTATAATACAGATTTTATGTGTTTTTTTCTAACAGGAATGACAAACACACAATAAAGAATTATGTTGTCTTTCTATTGGCCATCTCAAATTTCTCATTGGTTTTTAACATTTGACATCTATCTGCATAGGCTGCTATCTATGTAATCAGGTAGAAAAAAGGTTTATAACATTAGCAAAGCTTACACTAATACTTTTTATAATTTTAATACACCAAATATATTTAAATGTTATATATTTTAGGCTTTATAGTCCATGATGTATTTGTATTTTATTTGAACATTTCAGAAAATAGCAAAAAGTCATATATAAAGCCACTCTTGTTTTGGAAGAGTATAAAGTAAAAAATTAATACCTAGCTCTCCAATTCTTTTGAAGTGGCGACGACTAACAGTTCTTGTAAAGGAATGCACAATAGTGTGAGAAATCTATCTCAGGTAGAAGAATGGAAGCACAGGACATAAAAAGCAAATGCACAAAGGATAAATATGAAAAGATTGCTAACTGCTTAAAGTGACAGTGTGAACAAATCACTCTGGTGTTTACAACGTATCTGGAAGTAAAATATATAACAATAGTGAATAAAAGAACAAGAGGAATTAAGTAAATTTAAAAACTGTTTCGAAGTTTTCACATTGTGCTGGACTTGGTGAGAGGTCTAATTTAAGGTACATGGTAATAAGGTACAGACGTCTTTTGTAACATCTGAAGTACCTAGTAAAAGAATGATAGTTAAAGTCATAGCAAGTCAGATAATAGAAAAAGTACATTGAAATGACTATTAAAAGTATGCAATTAATGCAAACAAAAACAAGAAAGAAAAAAGTGAGTAAATAAATGATGTCACAAATAAAACAGCAAGACCGTACACTCCAACATTGTGTGTATATGTGTGTGTGTTTATACACAGGCAAGCAAAAATAAAGCTGGTTTGGCTATATTTACATCTTATATATTATTATATTTTAAATTATTGTTAACGTGTAATATTAACATAGCACAAAAGTAGACCTTAAGGTAAGAGTAATAGGGATAAAGAAGGACATTTGATAACGATAGTTAATTTAACAGAAATATGTAACATTAATGATATACCATTAAATATATATGTATAATTGATAACATTAAAATGTATAAATCAAAAATTGACGAACTAAAATGAGATAACAAATCTACAACGTAAATAGAAGACTTTAAAGTACTTATTTCAGTAACTTATAGAAAAAGAAGAGAGTTATAGAATACTCAAGCAACATTTTTAACCAATTTAACCTAATCAACATTTACAGAACACTGCTCCCACAAATACAGAATATGTATATTTTTCAAGTGCATATAGAACATTTACCAAAATATTATGAACCATGAATTGTGTTTCAACACATTTCAAAGGCTGAAAACAAGACAGAATAGATTGTATGAATACAGTAGAATTAAATTAGAAGTCAGTAAGGAAAAAATAACTAGAACATCTCCACATTTGTGAAAATAAGTGAAAACACTTTAATCTTTGAGTAAAATTTTAAAATTTAATGACAGGGGAAATTAGAAAATATTTTGAACTCAATGATAATGAAAACATAGCAGATCAAAATTTTAAGGATGAAGCCAAAGCAATCAGAACAGTTCAGTCCTTACTTAACATCATTAATCTGTTCTTGGAAACTGCAACTTTAAGCAAAACAACATAAAATGAAACTAGTTTTCCCATTGGCTAACTGATATAAACAAAAGTTAACTTCCTGTGGCATATTTCCAGTCACAAAAGTATCATCGAACTTCTAAATAGAGACCAAACACCTCTAACATTAAACGCTGAAATAAATGAGCTACACATACACTTAAGAAAGATTAATAAATACAAGTATAATGATTATTTACCAACTTATTCTAGTTCAGAGGTGCAGGAAGCTGGAGCTTATCCTGGTGGCTCAGTGCTCAATGCAGCAACCGACCCTGGACAGGAGCACATCCCAGCACAGGGCACACTCCCACACACCCACACTCATTCAGACTGGGACCACATAGACATGCCCATTCTTCTAACACACACAGCTTTGGGCAGGGGTAGCACTGGCTGGGAAATGATTTTTCGTCCCTCATCAATGCTATAAAGAAACATTATTTGAGGACTTACTGTACAGGAAATTTTTAATATAACCATATAAAGCTATAAAGAAAAAATAAAGATTTTAAATCAATGATTCAAGTTTCAACCTTAAGAAGGTAGAAGGTGATGAGAATTTTAATGTAAAAGAAAATAGATGGAAAGAAACAATACATGTGAGCTGAGAAATTAATGAAATGGACAACAAACAATAGAGCAAATTTAAAAAGCAAAAGATCTTTGAGAAGATTAATAAAACTGACGCACCTCTAGCAATAGAGCTCAATTACCAACGCCAGAAAAGAAAAGATGCTAATCACTATACATGTTAGGGACATCGAAAGGAAAAATAACAAAATATTATAAACAAGGTTATCATAAGAGATTAAAAATTTGGATAATATAAACAAATTTCTTGAAAAACACAATTTGCTAAACGAATGAAAGAGTAAATATAAACTTTGACTATATATAATCTATATAATCTATATCTACATATATAGATAAATATATGCTTACATCCATGTTTAAAAATCAATGTTATTCAAATCCCTTAAAATAAAAGGTGCAAAGAGCTACATTGGTGAGTTCTTCCTAGTATTTTAAGGAAAAAAATAATATATTCTACAAATGTTTCAGAGGTTAGAATCACAAATTATTTTACGAAGCCAGAATAATCTCAGTACCAAAACCTGACAAAGAGAATAATAGAAAGACCAATTATGAGTGAGTATTTATCATGACCATAGAAGCCAAAATCCTAAACAAACATCAAATGGATATACAGATATATAAAAGATTCATACATCAAGACCACATGGAACCTATTATAGAAATATATATTAATTCGGTTTTTGAAAAAAAAAATCAATGAAATTCAAAACATTAACACAAAAAGAAAAATAAACCTATGAACTTCTCCACCAAAACAGAAAATCACCCATTCACAATACCAAAAAATCTCTCCAAAAATTATGAAAAGTAGAAAACTACCTTTTTCTGAAAGAGGATGCTTAGAAAAATCTATGGCAGACATGATATTCTATCATGAAATACTGTACACTTTTACTTCTAAAGTTTATACTATTTGTTCAACAAATGTTGAATTTACTCAACATTAATGCACAAAAAGGAAATAAAAGGCATAAAATCAAAAAGGAAGGAGTTAAACTATCTTTATAGAAGGTTTCATTTGGAATTTACAAAATCCAATTGAATCTACAAAATAAACTTAAAATTAATAGGTAAATTTAGGAACGTCACTGTTTACAACATGAATCTATTTTTCATAGAAAATATATTTGTCTTTATATATATACTAAGGAAACACAATTAAAATAAACATTAAAATATTAAAATAAAATTTATAAGATCATAAAAATATTGCTGAGAAAAAATTTTAATGAAAGAACAACAAAAACAGCGGAGAGGGAAGGAGGGAATGATGAAACAAAGGAAGAAGGAAGGAAGAAAAGAAGGAAAGAAAGGAGTTAAAGTTCATGGATTAGAAAACTCAACATTTGTCAATTTTTCATATGTCAATTCTCCTCACACTTATCTTTGCAATAAAATGCTGATCAAAACTTACTAATGCATTTTGAAATCTGACAGGCTAATTGTAAATTTACATTGAAATAGTACTTATGTGAAATATCTAAGCAAATATTGAAAGAGAAGAAATATTTGAAGAATTTACACTACCAAATTTGAAGACTTAATATAAAGTTACAATAATGAAGACATAAAGTGAGAGTTAAAAGATAGCTAAATATGAAATGGAACAGATTAACAGCCCAGGGACACATCCATGCATATATACTTTCTTTATTTTCAGTGCAAGTATCATTGCAATCTAATGGGAAAATATTTTTTTTCAATAAATGGAGCAACTGAATATCCTTATGTAGGAAAAAATGAGTCTTGACCCCTACCTCACATCTTACAAAAAAATTAATTTAAAGTGGATCCTTAATTAAATGTGAAAGTGAAATATTTAAGCTTATACTAAAGAACAGCAACAAAAATGAATCACAGAGAATAACTTTACAAACGGGAGGTTGGCAAAGATTCCTTAAATAAACAAAAAGCACTAAATTTTCTAATGACTCTATTGGGCATCATTAAAGTTGACTTAATTTAGTCAGAACACATCATGAAGAATGCAAGTAAGTATGCAGCACTGGTCGCAGACATTTTCAATGTATATATTTAAGAAAGCATTCATTTCCATGACATATAAATACTTCCTATATCTCAGTAACAAAGAGACAATCCAATTAGAAAATGAAAAAAAAAAAAAGAAAATAATCGAAACCAGTATTTCACAAAAGGGAATTTCCAAACACCCAGTATTCATATTAGAAAAAAATATTTTATTACCTTACGGGAGTGAAAATTAAAATAACAGTAACATATCAACATACAAACCAAAAAGTTCAAACGAAAAAGACAAATTCTAACATAAGCAAAGATGTGAAGCAACTGGATATGCATACATTACCAGTGTTGATGCAAACAGTATAATCATTTTGAAAATATAGCTTGGCATTTTCACACAGAGTAATACATACACTCACTACGTAATGGTAATTCAAGTCTAGGTATTTTCACAAGATAACATAAAACAAATGTCTACAAAAACACACATATAAGAATATTCAGAATTACTTTATTTATAACAGCCACAAACTGGAAACAATCCAAAAGTCTACAAAGGAGAGTAAGTAACCAAATTATGGTATATTTAATCAATGGACTACAAAAATAACAATAATAAAAGAACACACTTCTGATACTTATAAAACCTAGCTATATCAAAAATATTATGTTGAGTCAAACACAAAAGAGTGTTGGAATTTGATTCCACCTTATAGGAAGCTCAAAAGGAGACAAATCTAACCCATGGTACTAAAAGTCCCACTAACAGTAAGTAATCTCTTGGGCATGAGAGATATTCTATATCTTTATCTCAGTGCTGGTTACAAGGGTATAATATGCACCTATATAAAACTCCATTGAGCTGCACACTGAATATTGTGTCCTTTACTACATTCAAATAATATCTTTTTTAAAAAATCCCTTGCTGGCAAGATGGCTGAATAGGAACAGCTCCAACCTGCAGCTCCCAGCAAGATCGATGCAGAAGGTGGGTGATTTCTGCATTTCCAACTGAGGTGCCCGGTTCATCTCACTGGGAATGGTTCGACAGTAGGTACAGCACAAGGAGGGCAAGCCGAAGCAGTGTGGGGCGTCACCTCACTCAGGAAGCCCAAAGGGATCAGGGAACTCACTCTCCTAGCCAAGGAAACCAGTAGAGACTGTACCATGCACTCCGTCCCAGATACTGCACTTTTCCAAAGGTCTTCGAAACCCGCAGACCAGGAGATGTGCTCCAGTCTCCAGTACAAAACTGGGCAGCTGTTTGGGCAGACACCGAGCTAGCCCCAGGAGTTTTTTTTTCATACACCAGTGGCACCCAGAAAGCCAGCGAGACAGAACCATTCACTCCCCTGGAAAGGGGGCTGAAGCCAGAGAGCCAAGTTGTCTGGCCTGGCAGGTTCCACCCTCACGGAGCCCAGCAAGCTAAGATCCACTGGCTTGAAATTCTCGCTGCTAGCACAGCAGTCTGAGCTTGACCGGGGACTCTCTAGAGCTTGGTCGGGGGAGGAGTGTCCTCCATTGCTGAGGCTTGAGTTGGCGGTTTTACCCTCACAGTGTAAACAAAGACACCAGGAAGTTCAAACTGGGCTGAGATCACTGCAGCTCACCAGGGCCACTGCAGCCAGACTGTCTATACAGAGTCCCTCCTCTCTGGGCAGGGCATCTCTGAAAAAAAGGCAGCAGCCCCAGTCAGGGACCTGTAGATAAAACCCCCACCTCCCTGGGACAGAGCACCTAGGGGAAAGGGGCGGTTGGGGGCACAGCTTCAGTAGACTTAAACGTCCCTGCCTGGCAGCTCTGAAGAGAACAGCAGATCTCCCAGCACAGCATTCAAACTCTGATAAGGGACAGACTGCCTCCTCAAATGGGTCCCTGAACCTCATGTATCCTGACTGGGAGACACCTCTCAGTAGGGGCTGACAGACACCACATACAGGAGAGCTCTGGCTGGCATCTGGCATGTGCCCCTCCAGGACAAAGCTTCCAGAGGAAGGAACAGGCAGCAATCTTTGCTCTTCTGCAGCCTCTGCTGGTGATACCCAGGAAAACAGGGTCTGGAGTGGACCTCCCACAAACTCCAGGAGACCTGCAGCAGAGGCCTGACTGTTAGGAGGAAAACTAACAAACAGAAAGGAATAGTATCAACAGCAACGAGGACATCCACGCAGAGACCTCAGCCAAAGATCACTGACTTCAAAGACCAAAGATAGACAAATCTACGAAGATGGGGAGAAGCCAGTGCAAAAAGGCGGAAAATTCCAAAATCCATAACGCCTCTTCTCTTCCAAAGGATCACAACTCCTTGCCAACAAGGGAACAAAACTGGACAGAGAATGAGTTTGACGAATTGACATAATGAAATAGAGTTAAGAAGGTGGGTAATAACAAACTCCTCCAAGCTAAAGGAGCATGTTCTAACCCAATGCAAGGAAGCTAAGAACCTTGATAAAAGGTTAGACGAATTGCTAACTACAATAACCAGCTTACAGAAGAACACAAATTACCTGATAGAGCTGAAAAACACAGCACAAGAACTTCATGAAGCACACACAAGTATCAATATCCAAATTGATCAAGTGAAAGGATATCCGAGATTGAAGATCAACTCAATGAAATGAAGGGAGAAGACAAGATTAGAGAAAAAAGAGTGAAAAGAAACAAAGCCTCCAAGAAATATGGGACTATGAGAAAAGACCAAATCTACATTTGATTGGTGTACCTGAAAGTGACGGGGAGAATGGAACAAAGCTGGAAAACACCCTTCAGGATATTATCCAGGAGAACTTCCCCAACCTAGCGAGGCAGGCCAACATTCAAATTCCGGTAATACAGAGAACAACACAAAGATATTCCGAAGAAGAGCAACCCCAAGACATATAATGATCAGATTCACCAAAGTTGAAATGAAGGAAAAAATATTAACGGCAGCCAGAAAGAAAGGTTGGGCTACCCACAAAGGGAAGCCCATCAGACTAACAGTGGATGTCTCTGCAGAAACTCTACAAGCCAGAAGAGAGTGGGAACCAATATTCAACATTCTTAAAGAAAATAATTTTCAACCCAGAATTTCATATCCAGCCAAAATAAGCTTTATAAGCAAAAGAGAAATAAAATCCTTTACAAACAAGCAAATGCTGAGAGATTTTGTCACCACAAGCCCTGCCTTACAAGAGCTCCTGAAGGAAGCACTAAACATGGAAAGAATCAACTGGTAACAGCTACTGTAAAAACATACCAAATTGTAAAGACCATCGACACTATAAAGACGCTGCATCAACTAAAGGGTAAAATAACCAGCTAGTATCATAATGGCATGATCAAATTAACATATAACAATATTAACCTTAAATGTAAGTGGGCTAAATGCCGCAGTTAAAAGACACAGACTGGCAAATTGGATAAAGAGTCAAGACCCATCAGTGTGCTATATTCAGGAGACCCATCTCACATACAAAGACACACACAGGCTCAAAATAAATGGATGAAGGAATATTTACCAAGCAAATGGAAAGCAAAATAAAGCAGGGTTTGCTATCCTAGTCTCTGATAAAACAGACTTTAAGCCAACAAAGATCAAAAGAGACAAAGAAGTACATCACATAATGGTAAAGAGATCAATGCAACAAGAAGATCTAAGTATCCTAAATATATATGCACCCAATACAGGAGCACCCAGATTCATAAAGAAAGTTCACAGGACCTACAAAGAAACTTAGACTCCCACATGATAATAGTGGGAGACTTTAACACCCCACAGTCAATATTAGATAAATCAACAAGACAGAAAGTTTAAAAAGATATCCAGGGCTTGAACTCAGCTCTGGACCAGGCAGACCTAATAGACATCTACAGAACTCTCCACCCCATACCAACAGAATATACATTCTTCTCAGCACCACATTGCACTTATTCTAAAATTGACTATATAATTGGAAGTAAAACACTCCTCAGCAAATGCAAAAGACCAGAAATCACAACAAACCATCTCTCAGACCACAGTGCAATCAAATTAGAACTCAGAATTAAGAAACTCTCTCAAAACTGAAAAACTACATGGAACTGAACAACCTGCTTCCTTAATGACTACTGGCAAACAAAGAAATGAAGGCAGAGATACAGATGTTCTTTGAAACCAATGGGAAGGAAGACACAACATACCAGAATCTCTGGGATACATTTAAAGCAGTATGTAGAGGGAAATTTATAGCACTAAATGCCCACAAGAGAAAGCAGGAAAGATATAAAATTGACACCCTAACATCACATTTGAAAGAACTAGAGAGCGGAAGGAAAAAATTTCAAAAGTTAGAAGAAGGCAAGAAAAACTAAAATCAGAGCAGAAATGAAGGAGATAAAGACATGATAAATGCTTCAAAAAAATCAGTGAATCCAGGAGCTGGTTTTCTTAAAAGATCAGCAAAATAGACCACTAGCCAGACTAATAAAGAAGAAAAAGAGAAGAATCAAATAGACACAATAAAAAAAGATAAAGAGGATATCACCACCGATCCCACAGAAATACAAACTACGATCAGAGAATATTATAAACACCTCTACACAAATAAACTAGAAAAGTAGAAGAAATGGATAAATTCCTGGAGAGATGCACCCTCCAAAGACTAAACCAGGAAGAAGTTGAATCCCTGAATAGGCCAAAAACAAGTTCTGAAATTGAGGCAGGAATTAATAGCCTACCAACCAAAAAAGTCCACTACCAGAAAGATTCACAGCTGAATTCTATCAGAGGTACAAGGAGGAGCTGGTACCATTCCTTCTGAAACTATTCCAATCAACAGAAAAAGAGGGAATCCTCCCTAACTCATTTTACGAAGCCAGCATCATCCTAATACCAAAACCTGGCAGAGACACAACAAAAACATAAAATGTCAGATCAGTATCCATGATGAAAATCAATGCCAAAATCCTCAATAAAGTACTAGCAAACCAAATCCATCAGCACATCAAAAAGCTTATCTACCATGATCAAGTTGGCTTCATCCTGGGGATGTGAGGCTGGTTCAACATATGCAAATCTATCATAATCCATCACATAAACAGAACCGATGACAAAAGCCACGTGATTATCTCAATAGATGCAGAAAAGGCCTTCGATAAAATTCAACACCCCTTCATGCTAAAAACTCTTAATAAACTAGGTATTGATGTAAGGTAACTCAAAATTAAAAAAGCTATTTATGACAAACCTACAGACAATATCATACCGAATGGGCAAAAACTGGAACCATTCCTTTTGAAAACCAGCACAAGACAAGGATGCCCTCTCTCGCCACTCCTATTCAACATAGTATTGGAAATTCTGGCCAAAGCAATCAGGCAAGAGAAAGAAATAAAGGGTACTCAGTTAGGAAAAGAGGAAGTCAAATTGTCTCTGTTTGCAGATGACATGATTGTATATTGAAAAAACCCCATCGCCTCAGCCCAAAATCTCTTTAAGCTGATAAGCAACTTCAGCAAAGTCTCAGGATACAAAATCAGTGTGCAAAATCACAAGCATTCCTATATACAGTAACAGACAGAGAGCCAAATCATGAGTGAACTCCCATTCACAATTGCTACAAGGAGAAATAAATATCTGGGAATCCAACTTACAAAGGATATGAAAGACCTCTTCAAGGAGAACTACAAACCACTGCTAAAGGAAATAAGAGAGGACACAAACAAATGGAAAAAAATACTCCATGCTCATGGATAGGAAGAATCAACATCATGAGAATGGCATCGCATGTTCTCACTCATAGGTGGGAATTGAACGAGAACACTTGGACATAGGAAGGGGGACATCACACACTGGGGCCTGTTGTGGGGTGGGGGGAAGGGGGAGGGATAGCGTTAGGAGATATACCTAATGTAAATGACGAGTTAATGGGTGCAGCACACCAACATGGCACATGTATACATATGTAACAAACCTGCACGTTGTGCACATGTACCCTAGAACTTAAAGTATAATAATAAAAAAAGAAAAAAAAAGAAAATTGTCATACTGCCAAAAGTAATTTATAGATTCAATGTTATCCCCATTAAGCTACCACTGACTTTCTTCACAGAATTGGAAAAAAGCTACTTCAAATTTCATATGGAAGCAAAAAATTGCCCACAAAGCCAAGACAATCCTAAGCAAAAAGAACAAAGCTGGAGGCATCACGCTACCTGACTTCAAACTATACTACAAGGCTACAGTAACAAAAACAGCATTGTACTGGCATGAAAACAGACACATAGACCAATGGAACGGAACAGAGGCCTCAGAAATAATGCTACACATCTACAAACCAACTGATCTTTGACAAACCTGACAAAAACAAGCAATGGGGATAGTATTCCCTATTTAATAAATGGTGTTGGGAAAACTGGCTAGCCATATGCAGAAAACTGAAACTGGATCCCTTCCTTACACCTTAAACAAAAATTAACTGAAGATGCATAAAAGACTGAAATGTAAGACCTAAAACCATAAAAACCCTAGAAGAAAACTTAGGCAATATCATTCAGGATTTAGGCATGGGCAAACACTTCATGACTAAAACACCAAAAGCAATGGCAACCACAGCCAAAATAGACAAATGGGATCTAATTAAACTAAAGAGCTTCTGCACAGCAAAATAAATTATCATCAGAGTGAACAGGCAACCTACAGAATGGCAGAAAATTTTTGCAATCTATCCATCTGACAAAGGGCTGATATTAGAATCAATAAGAACTTAAATTTCCAAGAAAAAAACTATCAAAAAGTGGGCAAAGTACAGGAACATACACTTAAAGAAAATATTTATGCAGCCAACAAACGTAAGGAAAGAAAAGCTCATCATCACTGGTCATTAGAGAAATGCAAATCAAAGCCACAATGAGATACCATCTCACACCAGTTAGAATGGCCATCATTTAAAAAGTCAGGAAACAACAGATGCAGGAGAGGACGTGGAGAAATAGGAATGCTTTCACACTGTTGGGAGTGTAAATTAGTTCAACCATTGTGGAACACAGTGTGGCGATTCCTCAAGGATCTAGAACTAGAAGTACCATTTGACCCAGCAATCCCATTACTGGGTATATACCCAAAGGATTATAAATCATTCTACTATAAGGATACATGCACACGTATGTTTATTGTGGCACTATTCACAATAGCAAAGCCTAGGAGCCAACTCAAATGTCCATCAATGATAGACTAGATAAAGAAAATGTGGCACATATACACCATGGAATACTATGCAGCCACAAGAAAGGATGAGTTAATGTCCTTTGCAGGGACATGAATGAAGCTGGAATCCATCATTCTTAGCAAACTATCACAAGAACAGAAAACCAAACACCACATGCTCTCACTTATAAGTGGGAGTTGAACAATGAGAACACATGGACACAGGGAGGAGAACATCACACACTGGGGCCTGTAGTGGGGTGGGGGCCTAAGGGAGGGATAACATTAGGAGAAATACCTAATGTAGGTGATGGGTTGATGGGTGCAGCAAACCACCATGGCAAGTGTATACCTATGTAACAAACCTGCACATTCTGTACATGTACCCCAGAACTTAAAGTATAATAAAAACAAAACAAAACAAAAATCCCTTAAGGAATTATTTATAAGACGCAAAAAGTAGACAATGAAAGGCACTCATTCTAGGTGGTTCCTCTGAAACCAAAGTAGCCATAGTGTGTTGAATTATCAATGTTGCCCTGAAAACTAAAGAGACACTGCACTGTTTCGGAGCAGCAGTCAGGGATGTTAGGAAATGTCCATTACAGAATCTTTCTTTACCAATTAGCTGTACCAGAAAAGTTCCAAATGGCAGTTCTCAAGTAATAAAAACCTCTTTTACAAAATGTAAATATGTGGGTTGACAAAGCTGGTTCTATTCACCAGGATGATATTGCAGCATTTACGATTGGCTTTTATTGTCCCATCAGCTAAATACTGGATGATAGTGCAGAATTTACAATTGGCTTTTATTGTCACATCAGCTAAATACTGGATGATATTGCAGAATTTACGATTTGCTTTTATTGTCACACCAGCATTATTAGCTATTACCTATTTAGAAAATACTGTTTTATTTGCTTTGAGAACTGAATGCAAGATTAAAAAAAAAATCTTAAAGAATGATAGAAAAACTGAAGAAACAAAAGGAAAAACAGTAGAGCCTGTTCTGACAGTATCGACATCATGATTTCTGCCTTGGTTCAGTTCTTGCATTCCCTCAAAACACATGCACCACAGAAAAGCCTGAGCAGACATTGCCAGAATCCCGACTTTTCATGTAAGAAAACTAAAGATAAACTCACAAAGTAAAACTGGCTCACATAGTTTAAGGAATTGTCTGATGACCAAAGAATTAATTCCTTGTTATAAAAATGCATTTTTTAGCGAGAGTCTCAAATTTCACAATAGATCATGCTACCAACACAGCTACTACACAGCTATTTAATCTCAAAAACGTTATACCAGCAATCTGGGTTTTTTTTTTTTTTCATTTTTAAAATAGAGGTTAATTTTTTAGTTTTGATACATGTATAGAGGTTAAATTTTTAGTTTTGATACATTGAGTACATTGCGGAATGATAAATCAGGCTAAGTAACATATCCATCACCTCAAATATTTATCATTTTGGGAGTGAGAACATTTTAAATTGTTAGCTATTTTTAAATACATTATTATTAACTCTATATTGTGCAATAGATCACCAGAACTTATTTCTACTGTCTGACTGAAATTTAGTTCCCTTTCACTAGTGTCTTTCCTTTCCCCATCAATCTTCCCTTACCCCCAACCTCTGGAAGCCACCGTTTTTTTTTTTATTTTTTTTTTATTATACTTTAGGGTTTTAGGGTACATGTGCACAATGTGCAGGTTTGTTACACATGTATCCATGTGCCATGTTGATTTCCTGCACCCATTAACTCGTCATTTAGCATTAGGTGTATCTCCTAATGCTGTCCCTCCCCCCTCCCCCCACCCCACAACAGTCCCCGGAGTGTGATGTTCCCCTTCCTGTGTCCATGAGTTCTCAATGTTCAATTCCCACCTATGAGTGAGAACATGCGGTGTTTGGTTTTTTGTCCTTGCGATAGTTTACTGAGAATGATGTTTTCCAGTTTCATCCATGTCCCTACAAAGGACACGAACTCATTTTTTATGGCTGCATAGTATTCCATGGTGTATATGTGCCACATTTTCTTAATCCAGTCTATCGTTGTTGGACATTTGGGTTGGTTCCAACTCTTTGCTATTGTGAATAGTGCCGCAATAAACATACGTGTGCGTGTGTCTTTATAGCAGCATGATTTATAGTCCTTTGGGTATATACCCAGTAATGGGATGGCTGGGTCAAATGGTATTTCTAGTTCTAGATCCCTGAGGAATCGCCACACTGACTTCCACAATGGTTGAAATAGTTTACAGTCCCAGCAACGGTGTAAAAGTGTTCCTATTTCTCCACATCCTCTCCAGCACCTGTTGTTTCCTGCTTTTTTAATGATGGCCATTCTAACTGGTGTGAGATGGTATCTCACTGTGGTTTTGATTAGCATTTCTCTGATGGCCAGTGATGATGAGCATTTCTTCATGTGTTTTTTGGCTGCATAAATGTCTTCTTTTGAGAAGTGTCTGTTCATGTCCTCTGCCCACTTTTTGATGGCGTTGTTTGTTTTTTTCTTGTAAATTTGTCTGAGTTCATTGTAGATTCTGGATATTAGCCCTTTGTCAGATGAGTAGGTTGCAAAAATTTTCTCCCATTCTGTAGGTTGCCTGTTCACTCTGATGGTAGTTTCTTTCGCTGTGCAGAAGCTCTTTAGTTTAATGAGATCCCATTTGTCGATTTTGGCTTTTGTTGCCATGGAAGCCACCATTCTAATCTATACTTCTACAAGTTTGACTTTCTTAGATTCCTCGTACAAGTGAGATTATACTTGTCTTTCTGCGTCTGATTTATTTTACTTAGCATAAAGCTGATTCTATCCTCTAGGTTCACCCATGTTATCAAAAATGAGAGAATTTTCTGGTTTTTTGAGGCTGAATTGTATTCTACTGTATATATATTGTATATATTGTATTTATATACAATATTGTACATATAGGTTTTTTAAAAAACCTATATACAGGTTTTTAAAAAATCTATTCCTTCACTGTTGGACAAGTTGATTGTTTTCATTTCTTAGCTATTGTAAGTAATGTTGCAGTGAACATGGGAGGGCAGACATCTCTTTGACATATTGATATTAGTCCCTTAGACTATAAACCAGAAGTGCAATTACTAGATCTTATGGTGATTCTGTTTTCAGTTTTTTTGAAGAACCTCCATATTGTTTTCCAAAATATGTGTACTAATTTACAATACCACCAACAGTGTACAAGGCTTCCCTTTTCTTCATATTTTTGACAATCTTATTTATCATCTTTTTTATAACAACTAATCCAACAGATGTGAAGTGATATCTCATTGTGGTCTAATTTGGATCTCTGATAAGAGATGTTGAGCATTTTTTCATGTCTGTTGGCCTTTTGTATGTTTTCTTTTGAGAACTGTCTATTCAGATTCCTTTGCCAATTTTTAATAGAGTTATTTCTTGTCCTAATATGGAGTAATTTGAGTTCCTTGTATATTTTGAATATTGGCCATTTATCCAATGTATAATTTGAAAATATTTTTATCAGTATGTAGGTTGTCCCTTCACTCTGTTGTTTCCTTTTTCTGTGCAGAAGCTTTTTAGCTTGATGCAATCCCAATTGTCTATTTTTGCTTTCATTCACTATGCTTTTGGGATCTTTTCCAAAAAATCACTGACCAGATCAATGGCATAGAGCTTTTACCTTATGTTTTCTTCTAGTAGTTTTACAGTTTCGGGCCTTATATTTAAGTCTTTAATTCATTTTGAGTTGATTTTTGTAGAAAGAGTGAGATAAGAGTCTAGTTTCATTCTCCTGTATGGAGATATCCCATTTTCCCAAAACTTACTGAAGAGATTCTCTTTGTCCCGTTGTGTGTTCTTGGAACCTTTGTCACAAATCAACTGACCATAAATGTGTGGGTTTATTTCTGGGATCTACATCCTATTCTATTGTTTCATGTGTTTGTTTTTATGCCAGTACCATATTGTTTTTATAATTATAGCTTTGTAGTATATTTTGAAATCTGTAGTGTGTTGCCTCCAGCTTAGTTCATTTTTGCTCAAGATGGCCTTGGCTATTTTGGGTCTTTTGTGGTTTAATATTAATTTTAAGATAGTTTTTTCTATGTTCGTGAATAATGACACTGGAATTTTGAAAGGTATTACATCTGTAGATTTACTTAGGTAGTATAGACTTTTTTTTTTTTGAGACAGAGTCTCGCTCTGTCGCCCAGGCTGCAGTGCAGTGGCGCAATCTCGGCTCACTGCAAGCTCCGCCTCCCGGGTTCACCCCATTCTCCTGCCTCAGCCTCTCCGAGTAGCTGGGACTACAGGCGCCCGCCTCCACGCCCGGCTAATTTTTTTGTATTTTTAGTACAGACGGGGTTTCACCGTGGTCTCCATCTCCTGACCTCGTGATCCGCCCGCCTCGGCCTCCCAAAGTGCTGGGATTACAAGCGTGAGCCACCGCGCCCGGCTTAGTATAGACATTTTAACAATATTAATTATTCCAATCCAAGAATATGAGTTTTTTATTTATTTGAATCATCAATTTATTTCACTGATGTTTTACAATTTTCAGTGTACAGATCAGAGTACAGGTTAAATTTACTTTTAAGCATTTTTCTGATGCTGCTACAAATGGAATTGTTTACTTCTTTTTTAGATAGTTCTTTATTAATGTATAGAAATATTACTAACTTTTGTAAGTTGATTTTGTAACCTTCAACTTTATTGAATTTTTTATTTCAGATAGTTTTGTGGTAGAGGCTTTAAGATTTTCCACATTACAAGATCATGTCATCAGCAAACAGAGACAATTACATAATCATTTTCTATTTACATGCAATTTCTTTCTTTCTCTTGCCTAATTGCACTGGCTAGGATGTCCAGTACTATGTTGAACAGAAGTGGTGAGAGTGGGCATCCTTGCCTTATTACTGGTCTTAGAAGAAAAGCCTTCAACTATTCATTTGTTCAGTAAGTTGTTAGCTGTGGGCTTGTCATTACTGTTTTGAGATGCAGTCTTTCTATATTTTATTTGTTGAGAGTTTTAATCTTGAAAGACTGTTGAATTTTGTCAAATGCTTTTTCTGTGTCTATTGAGAGGATATGGTTTTTGTCCCTCATTCTGTTAATATGGCAAATCATATTTATTGATTTGTGTGCATTGAGCCATCCTTGCACCCCATGGATAAATCTTACTTGATCTTGATTAATGATCCTTTTAATATACTGTTGAATATATTTTCCTAGTATTTTATTCAGGACTTTTGCTTCTATGTTCATTAGTGATATTAGCCTGTAGTTTCCTTTTCTTGCAGTGTCTTTGCCTGGCTTTGATATCAAAGTGATGCTGACCTTGTAAACTGAGTTTGGAAGTATTCCTTCTGGTTCAAATTTTCGGAAGTGTTTGAGAAAGATTGGCATTAATTCTTCATATATTTGGTAGAATTGAGCCAAATAGCCTCCTGGTCCTGGGCTTTTCTTTGATAGAAGACCTTTAATTACTAATTCAATCTCCTTACTCTGTATTGGTCTGTCCAGATTTCCTATTTCCTTGTGATTCAGTCTTTGTAGTTTATATGTTTCTAGGAATTTGTGAATTCCTTCTACATTGTCCAGTTGGTTGTAATATATTTGGCCATAGTAGTCTCTTATGATTCTTTGTATTTCTGTGTTATCTGTTGTAATATCTTCTCTTTCATTTCTGATTTTGAGTCTTCTTTTTTTTCTCTATTAAGCGTTTGTCCATTTTATTAAGCTTTTCCAAAAAAAGCCCCTCAATTTTATGGATCTTTTGTACTGTTTTTGTAGTGTCTATTTTCTAGTGTCTCTGATCTTCATGTTTTAGATTAACTAGAAAAACAGAACTACTATCCAGATAATGTTAATTAAACATCCTCTTGAGCTATGCAAAAACAAAAATTTCTATTCTATAGTACTGGGAACCACAGATGCACTTCGGAATAAGAATCTGAGAGATGGAAAGCCTTCAGATACATTCCTAAGAACAGATAGGAAGTCAAGCATCTTGACATAAAAATTGAATTATAAAATTTAGAACCTTCATATTAGTTGTTCATGACATAAAGCAAGCATGTCAACAGAGTAGAATTCAACACTGAATTTCAGTTGCTACAAATTGAAGACTGAAAGTGATATGATTTCAAACCTACACAAAAATATATAAAGCTGATGTCTAATCAGAGTGCTTTGATAACTCTGAGATTTCCAGTTCTAACTTATGGTCAAATGCAGAGTTCCCTGGGGAATGAATCAGAAAAGAACGAAATGTGTGGGTCATTTTTGCTGGGCTGACTCATAGACTGTTCTAACAGTTCAACAAAAGATGTAGTTTGCATGATTAACAAAATCACTCTGCTCCATTTCTGTAAATTTAGCCAGAAAGACTCACTGGTTTTTAAAGAAGAGGATTAAGATATTTCAAGACAAGTGAGAAACATGAAGAAAAATTTCCTGTGTCCAACCAGGCATAATAAACATCATAATTAGTAGCAGCATATTAAATTATCCTTAATCATGAAAATTAACTTATATTATGCATTCTTCCCATTTTGTATCTTTCAAATTACTTTAATTAGCACCAGTAGTACTTTTCTCTTAATCGCTTTCATGAAAATGAAGATTATCTTTTTAAAAAGTCTATTACATTGGAGTTATCTTAAATCCCCAATCGTATTTTATGTTAGGCAAATATTAACTTGATTTGTAAATATCAAATAATCCTTATTTTCCTATTTTAAAGGATTTTATAGAGTTTCCTGACAACTAGTATTATTTTCTTCTGGGTCTGACTTTACATTTCAGTATTTTGGAAATTAAAAGGTTTATTTCTATTACTCCCATGGATTTGATATCCCCACATATTCATGCTAGATAAATTGCGTATTTTTAGGTATTGCCATATTTTCTAGATAGGAAATATCTGGTCATCTTTTCACAAACAAAAGAGAAATCATGTGTGAACTAATGTTTTTCAAAACACGATACACTGGCATCAGAGTAATTGTTGCAAATACAAACTGCAGGCTCCACTGCAGATCTACTGAAAAGAAGTTAGCAGGAGAGCCAGCGCCTGTATTTTTAATAAGCTCCTCAGGATAATTCTTATGTACACTCAAGTGCATAAAAATGCTGGAGACAGATATCTGGAATTTGCAGATTTAATTTTAATTTTTTTTTTTACAACAATCTGCATTGAAATGACAAATTTAAAGTGTAGAGCAGGAATTTTTTTTTAAGAGAAATCTACTTTATAAGGAGTTTGGAGTACCATCCCAGTTCTCTTACAGAACCAGAATGAGTAAAATTAGTAAATCAGCCAAAAACAGTGCAGGTCAGTTGAATCTTGGAGAGGAAAAGAAAAATAAAACAGCGAGTGAGCAGAATTGCAGAATAGTTAGAATTCCCTTCACATTAAGAGAAATAGTTTCTAGGGCATTACGGGGATTAAAGATCAATGCTGTTCTGCCCATATACCACTCCTGGTTGCTCTATGTATAGGACCTTCACATTATCAAAATAATGTCATGATGAAATACACAAGCAAATAAAATGGCAATTAGAGGAGAAGCCCCACTTATTTTAGGTAGGATGTTTGATAAACATTTGCTGAGGCTGAGCCAAAATAAGGATATCAGGGAAAAAAATATGAGTGATGTAGAAAATGGTTAACTTTTCTACCTAAAAGAGCCTGTCTACCTAAAAAAGAGAGACAGCTTTATTCCAGGAACTGCTGAGTTGATTATTCCAGTGGGTTTCAGTATTAAACAATTAATGATGCCCCCTATATGTGCATGTTGTCTCACCTGGTTAACTCATTGGCTTCAAGTTTCCCACTCCCTCTGCTCCACAGAAGCCCAGGCAGCTTGCTGTTTGATGGCTCTCCTCCCTGCCCTTAAGTCTCAGGAGTAAGAAGCTAGCCACAGTATTATAAACATTGGTCCATTTATTTAGGCAGGTGGACTTTATTACCATGTTTTATTTTCTGTGAATTTTTTTTTTATCAAATACATGTTCACTTTTAAAGTCTAACTATAATGAAAAACAATTGACCTCTTCCTCACCTCTCCCTATTCCTGAATCCCTCTCCTCTAATATTTTTAGCTGTTTTTTTTTCCTGACACTAACCCACCTGGTTATAATCTTACACTCACATTTCTTATCGACTTAAGATACTAACAATTTTCTAGTATTATGTATGAAGAAGATTTAAACTTTCACTTACTAGCTCTATTTTAGTGCCAGCCTCTCTTGCTCTCCTGCTATGCTTTGGGTGTCCTTCAGTATGGAGCCTCTAGTTCAATTTCCCCACCAAATAAACCTCTCTTCTCTTGCAGGGGTGAACGAGGCAGCTGCTTCACTGTACATTGTGGGGATCCATCCTGCAGACCCTGACCCAGCGATGGATAACGTACACTGACACAGATATTCTGCTTGTCAGTCTGGCTGAAAATCCGGGCCGCTTACACACTCCAAGGAGAGTGCTGTAAAGAGTCAGCAGCCGCGTACTGGACTCCCTGGCTCTCTGGGTATTTATTTAGCACACATTAAATGACAAAAGTCTTAAGAAAGCACCACTAGAAGGTAATTACCATTGCTGACCCCTGAGTAGAGAGCAATCATGCACCTGCAGATAGTCAAAGATTAGTCTTAGGACTACATGAGTAAACAAGCTATTTAGATAGACTCCTGTACATTCCTATGTTAATTACCCGCGCTATAGCTCACAGAGGATTAGGCTGCCTTCAGCCATAACTTTATCCTGAGGCTTTTGCAAAAACCTTTTGGCCTTCCAAGAAGGTTTTTATTTTACAATTTTTCCCACCATCCTGACTGAACCCCTACAGTACAGGCTAAACCCTCCCTAAAGGAGGGGCTTGGGGGTGAAAAGGTCTTGCAAACACTTGCAATTCATCCTTCTCATTTGAGTCCACGTCCCATCCCATGCCAGCCAAACCTGGTACTCCAATGTGAGAGCCCTCCCAGCAAGACCTGCCTCGCTTTGCTTTGGTGTTCTCTTCCTAGCTCACGCCACTTTCTGACTTGTGAAACATATGTCGTCATTTCCTATCTAATATTTTGTTGCCTTATGCCATATTTATTTTCATACTCCCACTTTACCCAGATTTAAGAAAGGGGCTGAGATAAATGCATATGTGCAGTACACCACGGTTAAACTCAAATCTCCTGAATAGTATAATCCCTCAATTGTGTCAACATGTCACTTATGTATAAACTAAGAGTCACTAGTTTCTGTTTTGGTTTGGTTTAATCTCATAAAACATATTCTTATTGTTTGAATTTTGATAATGTGATGAGGCTACAGTAAAAACAGGCACTCTCATATATTCATCATGGTCGTGTAAATTGGTACAAGTTTTTTAGAAAACTATTTAGCAGTACGTATTTATAAGCCTTTAAAATGCTAATTCTCCTGGACCAAGTAAAATTCCACTTCCAAAAATCTGTTCTAAGGAAAGAATCTTAAATATAAGAAAACTATGCACAAAGATATTTATTATGTACATATTTTGAAAGGATAAAATAGGGGATAATCTCATACTAACAGTAAGAAAATGGCCAAGGAAAGGCATAAACACCCAATAGAATAGACAGATATTTTAAAATGTTGTTTACAAAGACTGAAAACAATGAACTTGGCAACTAGGCTAAAGGCCCACTCAAAATATTTCTAGGCTTTAGTGAGAAAGGTTTCTTCACATATTGAACAAAACCTTGGAAATCGGTTTATTGAAGATGTGTTTATACATTATTAGTATGTTAAAGCTGTTATTTGGTCTTGGATAATAATTATTCACTATTTAAAATATCTTCTAGGAACGAATTCTTAGAAAATTATAAACTATGTTTTACAAAAGAAAATCCAAGTATTTAAAAAACACAAGGCAGTTCAGTTCAAAATGAGTTGGGGTGTACTGGAATCAGTAGAACTTATTTTTATAGCAGTACTAAATAGCTTCTGAATGTCTATTTTGATAATGACACATGAATATTCTTACTCCAGGGGATAGCGAAACTAATTATTTGGGAACATTGGTGGTTTGAATTTATGCCAGGATTCTCTTTTTTGAGAATAATGAAAACCAGTACATATAAATTAACCCATTTGTTCACATCATTTCTTCCAGATACAGGGATGGAGCAAGTAGTTTCCCAAGTTTATAATTAGTGACCTACAAAGAATATTTAGCATGTTGTTGAAATCTGTATTATAAAACCCAGCTCTCTTGTGCTCTAAATCAATTGTTCTTTGCTCTGGCCTTCATTGTCATTTTATTATTGTGAAAACGATCTCTCAACTGTGATCAACTGTACTGCTGAAGAGATTAACCTCTCATTTCCTGGTAATGATTTTAGAGTATTTTTTAAATAACCTACAGTGAGCCTGAAGCAAATGAGAACATTAATGATCAATTATGTTGTCTGAGCAAAAGTTTATCATTGAAATTCAATGACTGAACTCATTGTGACAACATTAGTTTAAATGAATCTGAATGGCTTAATGACATATGTCAGAATGAAGCAACACCATCTATCATTAGTATCATCTTACCAGTGCTAAGAAAATAACTAGTGAGATGTTTAATGGTAAATGACTGTCTGGAAAGATTGTTTATTTTAAAATGTATTAAAAAGAAGTTTGTCCTCCTTGATTACTACAGACTACTTCAGTCAAACTAGTAACATTTACTTCATTGTCTAAGATGAATATTTGACCCACAATTAGTATTGTACCTTAAATAATCCTCCAGTGTATACAGAATTTCATTTCAACGACCGCCATCATACCATTTCATTCTATGTGATCACTATTTTCATTTCCCAGATAAAAGACAATTAATACAACTTTGATGCTATAAATATAATACATTCTATTAAATGAAAGCCCTATAAAATGCATGCTCTTGTAAATTCCTGTCTATATGTCTGTTTGAAATAGCATCTTTTTCATTCAGTATTAATGTGCATATGTACAATAAATTTATATGAATGTGAATTTTAGGTTATTTTTCTGCATTATGAATATTTTCTTATATTAAGAGATGCTGGAGACGGGAGCACTGGCTCACGCCTGTAATCCCAGCACTTTGGGAGGCAGAGGCAGGTAAATCATCTGAGGTCAGGAGTTCAAGACCAGCCTGGCCAACATGGTGAAATCCTGTCTCTACTAAAAATACAAAACTAGCCAAGCATGGTAGCACATGCTTGTAATCCCAACTACTCAGGAGGTTGAGACAGGAGAATTGCTTGAACGCAGGAAGCAGAGGTTGCAGTGAGCTAAGATCACGCCATTGCACTCTAGCCTGGGAGACAGAGCCAGACCCCATCTCACAAAAAAAAAAAAAAAAAAAAAAAGAGAGAGAGAGAGACAGACAGACAGAGAGAGAGATGCTGGTACTTTGAAGAGTGTGGATGGAACTGTAATAGGAATTGGGTCCTGAATGGATTCCCTTCTTATGTGTGCCAATAGCAATACAGTTATGTTTGACTCAACCATGTGGTGATTTGAGAAAGAAAAAGAAAAGAAATATGTAACTTTAGGTTACCCCCAAACTTACCAGAAATGTGGGCATGTTCCCTTACCAAATATCAAGTCTTTGTGGTAAGGTGAAAAAGGGGAAAAAATTGCCTTGAGAATAACATTGAGGTCTGTAATTCCATTGTGTTAGCAGTTGTCAACTTTCTGTAGTACAAGCTTATCTAAAAGGAAAGATTAAAATGTCCATATTCACAAATCGCCAACAAATTTTGAAAAAGATGCCAAATTGTATTAGAAATATATTCAAACATATGTATTCTCTTCCTTGAATACTCTAATCAAATACTCAACTCTATTTAACAGTTTTTCTTGATATGTTTTTTTCTTCCCAAAAATATTATTGCTCAATTTTCAGAATTCCCATAGGACTTTGTACTTAGTTAATTTTCCACAAGTATCTCTCTAGTGTGTAATGGTTTTTCTTCATAATTATTGCTTCCACCGAGCCAGGAGCTCTTTAAAGGCTGAGACTATCTTACTTATCTTTATATTCCAGGTGAAAGTCATGGGAACAATTAATTCTAAATCAATGTTTTAAAATAATCAAATTTTATCAACAAACATTTATTGATTCCCTACTATTTTGTAATGAATAAGATAAAGCCCTTCATGGAATTTACATACTAATGTAAAGGGACAGACAAATGAACAAATAAATATCTCTTCTATGAAAAATAAAACTAGTTTGAGGATATAGAATGTGATGGACAAGTGTTGTTTTAGATAGAATAGACATGGAAAGCCTTTCTGGATTGGTGATTAGATTGGAGGAAAGATCTCAGTGAATAAGAGAGTGCCACTGGGTGGAGATAACAAAGATTCTCTCCTTGGACAAACTCTAGTCAAGCTTCTCTGAGGCCTCTTCTTGACTAGACCTCAACCTTATCCCATAAAACCTGCAGACTCTCAGTACAAATTATTTTCATCTACTGCATCCCATCCCCTATATACACACACTGTTTAAGAGACTTGAACAAACATTAGGATAGTTTCTAACAGCTCAAGGCCACATCACTAGAATGATGACTTCCCTCTTAAGTGCCTGTCTGAAAACACTCAACGCTGCCAGGAGAATTTACTATTCGTTCCAGCCAAAACCTGGTAATAGGAAAATAGGCCCTAACCTTCTCTTAGAGCAGTTACTTTAGAAAGCTTGCAATTAGAAATCTTTTTCCTACTCCTTTAGGCAGTAAATCTACTACCCCAGAGAACTGTCTTCTCAAGGACCTAAGTGCTGTTTCTTTGACATGCAATCATTCACTGACATCACTTTCTCCCTCGTTCTCACTGTGGGCAAGTAACTACTTTGCTTAACTTGCACCACTGCCTACTGTCATAACGATATGAGAAGTTTGTTTCTCTTATGGGCAAGATCTAATGAGCACACCAAGTTGATGGGCCAAACACCTTAAGACCCCCAAGAATCTTTCCCTTAGTCCACTCCAGTCTTTAAATGTCTCCTGCTTTTTGTTTCAGTAAAGTTGAGTTGAGTTTAGGTCATGCTGGGCCCTCTTCCCTATTGCAGTAGTCATTTCTGAATAAAATAATTCCTTGTTGCTTTAGCCAGTGTCTGGTTTTGTTTATCTTTACAGGGTTGTATATGGGGAATCATCTCTTAGGCTGACAGAAAAGCTCTCAGGTTGAAGTTTGCTTGGTGCTTTTGAGCAACATCAAGGAGGCCAGTGAGGTTAAAGCACGAAAGGAAGAGGACGGGGTTGTAGGGATAGGATCAGAGAGTGCAGGGACATGTATGCCCTCGTTAGAGCTTTGGGTTTCACCTGAGTGAGATGGAAAGCACTGGAGGACCGTGAACAGGGTATATTGTAATCTGATTTACTTTACAAGAATTGCTTTGAATAAGGAATAGACAAAAGATGAGTGGAGAGCTATTGGCAAAAAAACGGAAAGAATAAGGCCAATTAGGAGGCGATGGCGATGTCCAAAAGAGAAATAGCATTGCTTTGGCCAAGAGAGTGATGGTGGTGAAAGCACTGAGAAGTAGTCAGACTCCATATAGATGTCGAAGGAAAAGCTGGCAAAAGTTGCTACATGAGTATCAAGCAATGGGTTCAGCAAAAGAAATAAATATAAACATTGCCATAGTTATACTACTGGAGGCTATGCTTTTAGAAGTAGCAAAACCTTAGCTTTGATGTAATCTCTAATTTATAATTTTTGGCAAATAAATTCTCTATTAAATCCTATCAGAAAATTTTAAATTTAGATGTATCTCCTCTGAATCATGTATTTTTAGAAGAGTTGGATTCAAAGTTCATCTCCTATGCAGTGAGGTTTCTATCGACTTGTAATTATGTCTACCTGGTCAAGGACAGACAGTAGACAGTGTTTCACGCAATCCACAATCTTTTATATATTTTTATTGAAGCCACCTCAAATCAGTGTCTCATCTACTAACCATAACTATGGCCCTCCTGGCACGAGCTGGGCCAACTGCCATTGCATTTCTAATCACTGAATGCACATGTGGGACATTTTCATTCTGTATTAGAGGTAACTTTATGTGCATGCTTTTGACCCAAATGCAGAAAATAGGTCATAGTAAATATGATAGTCTGCTCTACTTAACTTGGAAAAATATATTTGTAACTATTCAAAACCACAGGGAACCTTGCTCTGACATGAAATAAGCAAGATTTACCTAGCCCAGTGATTTGACTCATCTTTATTAGTCATTACAGGTCATTATCTCTAATACTAAAGGCTTATACAATTCTAAAGGACTCATAGCAAATACATACAAAAGAAACCACTTAAAAATGTTTCCTAGAGCCAAGAATCTTCTAAAGACTTTGCGTTGAATCTAGGAAACATAGAGTTTATAAAATGGATTTTAAAAATGATCTTAGGGTTCAACTTAAATCCCCATATCTAAAATATAATTTCAGATGAAACCATTTAAAAAGCAATCATCTGGAAGCCTATTTTAGCTGCATTTGGGGTCTAGGATAGTGCCATTCACTCACCCATGCATTGGACTGATACTGAGAGCCTATGGTATGCTTGCCACAGTATTCTACACTGGGATAAGTCAGGGTGTTCCCTGAAGTGCTCACAACTACTGCCCTAACTCTCCAAGCAGAAACTACAGCCCTCAGCTTACTGACAGACATAACGTTTGTTAGGTTACTTCCTTTATGGTGTTTATTTTTAGTGTCTGAAGCAATTTGCATTCACATTGAATCCAGACCCTGACCTCAGGTTAGTGTTATGAACAAATTCTTAATTTATTCCTGTATAAATTGGATTTTGGAAGAAATGTATTTCTCTCTCTGTATTCCTCTCCCAGAGTGTACTAACATATTGGTATATTCAGAATATTCTTTAAAGATACTACGCATTTGTTGCTAGCTGATTAATCCACTCAAAAATAGCCTCAGTCTCCTATAAATAAAACAAGGGCTACATAAGAACTATGGGAAGTCTTCCTGGGAATGTTTTTTAAAGTTATAAGAATTAATGTAACTTCACTAAATCTTTATAAAATAAACATAATTTTCTTTAGGGATCTGAACAGTTTTCAAAGTTATAACTTCCATCAATAAGGTACTGGATAGACTACTGTGCTGCTCTCCTGAGTTTCAGCCCTCTCCTGTGATATCGGTTTTTTATCCTTCTGACCCAGACATACGAAGGGTAACTTCTCATTCACTTTGCATTATACTGCTTTTGGAAGCACTGTGAAGATTAAGATACACACATAGTACATATTCTTATGTATATTATAAATCCAGAGTCATTTCAACATTAATGTTCAGCCTACTGAACAATAATTCCTAGTGTTCCCAAAAAGAGAAAAGAGAGAGTCCAAATTGTAATCTTATTATCATTATTCCTTTTATGCCTTTGACACAGGAATCTCATCTTCTGTTTTATGAACAATCCTAGACTTCCAGCAATATTGCTTTATAAAGTTATAAATAAAAACTAAAGCAAAGAAATAAGACATCTGAGGTAAAATATATATTTCATTCATTTCTCTTTCTTATAGGGAATTCTAAAAGTATCATTAAAATAATTTTAACACTTCTTTTAGTTCTTTAAATTAGATTTTTTTGTGTTGGTTCATACATATTGAGAAAATAAATAAAATTGAGGTTAACTTTAATTCACATTATTGCCAGAAAAATTTACAATAGATAAATTATATTAACATAAAGTGTTTACTTTTGTCAAGCCACGATTACATATTAAAGCTTTTTACCTAAGAAATTCTATTTAATAAGCACACTATCATTTTTTCAAATGAAGAAACTTAAGCAAAAGATATTTTTTTTAAAAAGTTATCCAGGGGTTGTCACGGTGGCTCACGCCTGTAATCCCAGCAGTTTGGAAGGCCAAGGCAGGTGGATCACCTGAAGCAATGAGAGCTAAACTATGCCTCAAAAAAAAAAGTTATCTCCATCACTGACTGAATTGGCCTGAACTACTCCTACTCTGTCAGAAAAAAAAAGCAAATAAAAATCCTCCTTCAAAGAACAATGTCTACGTATTCAAAATATCTCTATTTTTATATAAAACAATCAACATTATAAAAGGCAGAAAAAAGACATGAACTGACCAAAAGTAAGGAAAAGAGAGAAAATGAACAGAAACAAAATGACAGGAGAACCAGATAATAAAATTAACATGTAGATATAAAAATAATTCATTTTGTCATGAAATTAAAGAACAAAATGAAGAATATTTAGACAATAACTAGAAAGTAGGACAAGAATAAAATGGTCATTCTCACAATGAAAAATACAGTAGCTGAAATTAAAAGCTAAATACTTTGGTTTAATAATTCACATACATTGAAGGTAGAGAATTAGAAGATAGACCCAAAAAATTTATGTATACTGAATAACAAAAAGAAAAACTTACGAACATTAATAGAAAAGATTTTGAGAAACATTCACTATGTGAAATGGTAAAAAGGTCTAAAACATATTTAGAGTCCAAAAGGAAAAAGGAAAGAATGGTAATAATTGAAAATATAATTGCTCCATCACACTTCCGGGACTGTTGAGGGGTGGGGGGAGGGGGAGGGACAGCATTAGGAGATATACCTAATGCTAAATGACAAGTTAATGGGTGCAGCACACCAACATGGCACATGGATACATACGTAACAAACCTGCACATTGTGCACATGTACCCTAAAACTTAAGGTATAATAATAATAATAATTAAAGAAAAAAATTTTAAAAAAAGAAAATATAATTGCTAAGAATATTTTTAAACTGGTAAAACACACCAAGTTATAGGCTCAAGAAGTGCTACAAATTCCAAGCAAGATAAATATAAAGTGATACATAGAATGATAATAATAAAACTGATGGAAATGAAAGACCAAAAGAAAATATTAAGATCAGCCAGAGAAAAGGAATATTACTTTCAAAGGAGTCTGACAGCTAACAAATCAATGGAAACAATCAAAGCCAGAAAACAACCACATTATGTCTCTGAATGGTAAAATTATGGAACAGCCAATCAAGAATTCTACACCAAGCAAAAGTATTGTTCAAAAATGAAGATGAACTTAAGACATTTTTAGACAAAACTCACATAATTCAACATCACCTGATTAACAGCAAAAGAAATACCATAAGATGCTTTTAAGGCAAAGGAAATCACAGCAGATAGAAATAGGGAATGTATGAAAGAACAAAAGTAAATATAGTATTTGTGAGAGAAAATATAAATTCAAATTGACTATATTTTTAAGTGACTGGTGAAAAGTAAGATAGATATAAAATAAAAATATTCTACAAATGATAATTTTAATTTCAAAATGGCAGCATAGAAACAAGCTGGCTTCAAATTCCCCACCCCACACCAAAAACTAAAAACAAATACACAGTGCCAAGATTAATACCAACAATATCTTAGAACTCAAATATGAGGATAAGGCAGTTTCCAGGGCCATAGAGAAGTGAAAAAAATCAGGGCAAGCAGTAAAAGAATTGGACATCCATATCTGTGACACACCTGCTCCCAATCTGCACAGCAAAAAGTATGTGAAAAACTTCCCCCTGACTCACTGCCTCTATACCAGAAAAAGTCAGATTGAGGTAGACAACCAGCTTCTCTATTATCTTGGGTTGTCTGGTAGAGATCTGTCCCTGCCTCAACCCATGGGAATCATAGGGAACACTTGAAGGGATGAATAACCCTAAGGACAGCCAAAGACAAATGGAAGAGGCAGGACCACCACCCTCAACCCTGGCAACTCTGCTCTGCAAGTTGGACTGAGGAGAAGGCAAATAAGAGTGGCTGTTCAGTAGCACTATGCTGCAGGAAGTTTGTCCCAAAGGTCCCCTGGACATGAACGCCAAGCCAGCCTTCCCAAACTACTGGAAAATGTCCTTTGGTCCCCACCCCACTCAGTACAGGCAGCACTCTGATTGTTTAATAAGTCAAACCTGGGTTTAAGGAGCCATCTAGTGCTGAAAAAGGAGGCATAAACCTAGAGGAAAAATACAATAAAATCAACAGGTAAATTACAAAGAGTCTCTAAGAAAACAAATGCAATATAAAATAAAACAAAGCCAGACAGAGAAGACTGAAATAAATAGTATTTCAAAGATAAGACATAGGCATACATCCATAAGAAACAACACAAACAGGGAACCATGACCTCATCAAACAGACAAATCAAGGCACCAGTGATGGACCCTAACAAGAAAGTGAAAAATAAATATGTCCACGCATTTACGGTTAACTCATTTTCAACAAAGTTGCCAAGAACATACAACTGGGGAAAGGACAATCTATTCAACAAGTAGTGCTGGGAAAACTGAATAACCACATGCAGAAGAATTAAAGTAGACACGTATCTCTCATCATACACAAAAATAAAATAAAAAATGGATAAAAGACTTAAATTTAAGATCTCAAACTATGAAACAACAAGAAGATAATATTGGGTATACTCTACGGGACATTGGTCTGGGCAAAGATTTCTTCAATAAAATTTCAAAAGCACAGAGAATGGAAGCAAAAGAAGACAAAGGATTACATCAAGCTACAAAGCTTCTGTGCAACAATGAAAACAACAAATGAAGTGAAGAGACAGCCCGCAGAATGGGAGAATATATCCGCAAACTACCCATCTGACGAAGAATTAAAAACCAGAATATATAAAAAGCTCAAACAACTCAATAAAAGAAAAAACAAAATCTGATGAAAAAAAGGGGGCAAAAGATCAGAATAGGCATTTCTCAGAAGAAGGCACACAAATGGCCAACAGGCATATGAAAAATTGTTCAACATCACTAATCAAAGAAATGCAAATCAAATCTACAATGAGATACCAGCTCACCCCAGTTAAAATGGCATTTATCTAAAAGACAGGGAATAGCAGATGCTGCTGAGGTTATGCTGATGGGAATGTAAACCCACATAGCCATGATGGAGAAAAGTATAGAGATTCCTCAAAAAAACTAAAAATAGAAGTACCATGCAATCTAGCAATTCTACTACTGTATATACACCCAGAAAAGAGTAAATCAGTATAATGAAGAGGTATCTACACTCCCATGTTTATTGCAGCACTATTCAGAATTGCCAACATACGGAATCAACCTGTGTCTATTAATGAATGAATGGATAAAGAAATCATGGTATATATACAAAATGGAATATCAGCCATAAAAGTTAATTATATCTTGCCATTTGCAGCAACATGGGTGAAACTGGAAGTTAATGTGTTAAGTGAAATAGGTCAAGCACAGAAAGACAAATATTGCAGGTTGTCACTAGCACATGGGAGCTAATAAAGTGGATCTCAGGAAGATAGAGAGTAGATTGGTGGTTATCAGAAGCCAGAAAGGATAAAAGGAAGTGGGAGATGAAAATAGGTTGATTAATGGGTACAAATATATAGTTTGATAGAAGAAATAAGACCTCATATTTGATATATTAGTAGGAGGACTATAGTTTGCGATATCTATTACATATTTCAAAATAACCAGAAGAAAATAATTTGAATATATCTAACATAAAGAAAAGACAAATAATTAAGGTAATAAATATCCTAATTATAGTGATTTGATCTTTATAATGAATATATTAAATTTTCACATGTACCTTCAAAGTATATACATCTATTATATATCAATAAAAATTAAAATACATATATATTCTACAGTAAACCACACAATTGGGAAACATGGGATAGTAAATGTTCCTGTAATAGTGATAAAGAATCAAACAACAGAGGAGAAAACTGAAATAATTTTTAAAACAACTGACTGGTTCAACTGAAGGCAAGAAAGTAAAAGAAAAAGGGAAATAGAAAAAATGAAACCCAATTTAACATGGTACATGTCAGTAAATATATTAAAATTAAATTGAAAAAATAATACATTACCACAGAAAGCAATTATTATACAGGAAACAAAGTAAAATTCAATTATATATTGCTTACAAGAAGCACAACATATATAAGTACACTAAAGGGTTAAAAGTAAGTAGGAAAGTTATACCATATAAGGTGGGGAGTGTTGGCTCATGCCTGTAATCCCATCAGTTTGGGAGGCCAAAGCAGGCTGATCACTTGAGGCCAGGAGTTTGGGACCAGCCTGGCCAGCATGGCAAAACCCTTCCTCTACTAAAAATACAAAAATTAGCTGGGTGTCATGACGTGCACCTGTAATCCCAGCTACTCAGGAGGCTGAGGCAGGAGAATTGTTTGAACCCAGGAGGTGGAGGTTGAGTGAGCCAAGATCGCATCATTGTAGTCCAGCCTGGGCAACAGAGAGACACAAAGAAAAATTGTAACTTAAAGTAAGAAGTATGTATTAGTCTGTTCTCATGCTGCTGACAAAGGCATACCCAAAACTGGGTAATTTATAAGGAAAAAGAGGCTTAATGGACTTACAGTTCCATGTGGGTGGGGAAGCCTCACACTCATAGCAGAAGGTGAAAGGCATGCCTCGCATGATGACAGACAAGAGAAAAATGAGAGCCAAACAAAAGGGGTTTGCCCTTAAAAAACCATCAGATCTCATGAGACTTACTCACTACCACTACCACCTCCATGATTTAATTGTCTCCCAGTGGGTCCTTCCCACAACATAAGAGAATTATGGGAGCTGAATTCAAGATGAGATTTGGGTGGGGACACAGCCAAACCATATCAAAGTATAGCCAGATCTAGAGAGAGCTTCTTCATGATGATAAAAGGCTCAGTAAATCAAGAATATATAACAATTCTCAGTTTGTTTGTATCAAATAAGACAGCCTCAAATCATAGAAAGGAAACATTGACAGAAAAACAAGAACAAATTAAAAACCTACAATTATATACAAGAAGTTTTTTTCTAGAGACAGGGTCTCGCTTTGTCATCCCAGGCTGGAGTGCTGTGCATGATTAGTTCACTGCCACCTCAAATTCTTAAGCTCAAGCAGTCCCATCTCAGCCTTCTAAGTAGCTGGGACTACAGTCACATTCCACCACAGCCAAGTTATTTTTGTGTTCTTTGTAGAGACGGAGTCTCGCCATCTTGCCTAGGCTGGTCTCGAACTCCTTGGCCCAAGTTATCCTCCCACCTCAGTCTCCCAAAGTGCTAAGATTACAGGCATGAGCCACCATGCTCAACCTAAAAGATTTTTAACAAATCTCTTTTAGTAACAAATAAATCAGTCAAATTAAAATTAAGAATATAACAATAAGTTTAAACACGACTTTATTTTATTTTTATTGAGACAGCATCTTGCTCTGTCACCCAGGCTGGAAAGCAGTGGCACAATCTCGGCTCAGTGCAACCTCTGCCTCCCAGGTTCAAGTGATTTTCCTGACTGAGCCTCCTCAGTAGGTGGGATTACAGACATGCACCACCATGTGCAGCTAATTTTTTTATTTTTAATATAAACGGGGTTTCACCATGTTGGCCACGCTGGTCTCGAACTCCTGACCTCAAGAGATTCACCCATCTAGGCCTCCCAAAGTACTGGGATTATAGGCATGAGCCACCACACCTGGCCTCAACAAGACTTTAAATTAAACTAATTACACATACAGAACACTATACACTATAATAAACATCTCCAAATTAAAATTGTTTTATGTACATATAGGTACACTGCAAAGTTGACCATGTGCCAAATCATAAAACAAGCCTCAGCAAATTTCAAAGGATTGAAATTATACAGAGAATATTAGTTGACTTCTGCAGGATTAAGCTGGAAAGCAATAACAATAAATAGAAAATACTTTAAATTGAATACATAATAGTAAAAATATGAAAATGCCACACTGTGGGACAAACCTAAATCTGTTTGTAAAGGGGAATACATAGCCTTAAATGTATGCATTAGAAAACAAGAAGCTTGAAAATCACGCATTTAGGGATCTGCCTCAATAAATTAGAGAAGTAAAGCAACATTAAACTCAAAGACAAAAGAAAAAATAATACCTTAAAAATACAAGGTAACTGTAAAATACAGAGAACTGAAAAACCCAAAGTCTAAATAATAACAATATACATGTTACAAAATTAATCAATTTAAAAATTATAGAAAATACAAAACAAATATCAGGAATAAAAATGTGGCCATAACTTCAGATCATATAATTAAGATGCAAGAGGTTATATGAAACAATGTTAGGCTCATAAATAGTAAAAATTTAAGTAGAATGGACAAACTTCTTGAAAAATTCATTTACGAAGCTGGGCCCATAAAATAACAAAAAAGTTGAACAGTACAAAATTTTTAAAATAATTTAATCAACAATAAAATTTTTCCTGCACAAATAAAACTGTAACCCAGACAGATTCAAACATGAATTCTCAAAACATTTAAGAAAAAGTAAATAACATCAATCTCATACAATATCTCCCAGAGAAAACTAAAAGAGGGAATAATATTCTACAAGTTTCATGATAGTAGTATAACTTTAATATTATATATAAAAAAGGACATTACAATAAAACAAAGCAATGTTACAGGTTGTCTCTCATGGACACAAACTTTTTTTAATCCTAAATAAAATATTCAAAAATAAGAAAACCCTTGAGAGTGCCCAATGTAGCAAAGCTATTAACATAATGAAGCAGAAACTACAAGACCTTTATAATGCTGTCTTTAGTAGGTTAAGAGGTGATAAAGCTAGGACAGTCACTACAAACCAGTATGTTCTTCAGTGTAACCATAATGGAAGTATTTTGATTGAACCAAAAAACTGATGACCTCAGGCCACAAAAAGGAAACCCAAAAGGGAAACAGAAAAAATAAGAGAAGAAATTGAAGATGGATTGCATTATGTGGATAAAGTAGTAATGTTCAGAAACTGATTGTTTGGATCACAAACCATTGAAACTGCTTCAACTGTCAACATCTTTAAGTGCTTCTATTTAAATCACTAGGTTAAAGCTACCCTTTGATGCTTCTATGGAAAGATGTTTAGGACTTCAAGCATATACTTATGGGATGGGGAAAGCCTCCATTTTCATGAAATCCTTCTGCATTGTACACAAAATTCTAAATAGTTGTGTTCAAAGAATATAACTACATGAAAACATGATATGACATTCTAGTCACTTTGACAGCTATGTTTTTTAGTAAAATGGTCACCTTAAAAACAGCAAACATTGGGGATGTAATTATTTTAAGATGCATTTGATTTTTTACGACTTAAAATGCAAAGTAGACTTGTATTCATTTAGTTTGTTAGCTCTGAAGTATAGTGAGATTTTCAAAAGTTACTTTAGTTTAATTCTTATGAATATTTAACTTATAATTTTTTCCTGTAGAAATAACCTTATGTTTGAATTTATAAAAAAAAAAAAAGTTTCCGTTTTGCATAGAAATTTCAAGCAAATTTATCTTAGCCATTTAGGGGCAGAGAAGTATAATCACTGGTAGTTTAGGCCACAGGACTCCCTCCTGTAACCAGATAGAAAGCAGCTACCTGCATAGAGACACAGAACTCCTTTATGTATATTATTAAATCCATAGAACTCCTTGGAGTAGTAAAGACAGCCTGTACAGATGGCCTCACAATTGAGAAAACTGAGATCTCACTAAGCTCATCAAAACATTACAAGCCATACAAAGAAAAGAAAACAACAGTAGAGGAAGAATCAACAGATGAACATACAAATTTTTTAACCAAAGACATTTGACTAATTGGACCTAATACACACCTACAGAATAATCCACACAACAGAATATGCATTCTTCTCACCTGCACTTGCACATTCTCTAAGACTGACCACATATGCAGCCATAAAGCAAGTCTCAACAAATTTAAAAAATAATCAAAGTCTTACCAACCACACTCTCAGACTACAGTACAATAAAAATAGAAATCAACACCAAGAAGATCTATCAAAACCACACAGTTACATGGAAGCTAAACAACCTGTTTCCGAATGACTTTGAGGTAAAGAAAGAAGGCAGAAATAAAAAAAAATTCTTTGAATATAACAAAAAGAGATGCAACATACAAGAATATTTGGGACACATCTAAAGCAGTGTAAGAGGAAAGTTTCTAGCACTAAATACCTACCTCAAGAAGTTGGAAAGATTACAAACTAGCAACCTAATTTCATGCCTACTTTAACTAGAAAAACAGGAGCAAACCAACCCCAAAGCCAGAAGAAGAAAAGAAATGACCAAAATTAGAACTAAGCTAAACAAAATTGAGATGTAAAAGTCCACACAGAAGATCAATGAAATCAAAAGCTGGTATTTTGAAAGACTAAACAAGATTGATGACTGCTAGCTAGATTAATTTAAAAATAAAGAAAAGCCAAATAAACACAATCAGAAACGAAAAGGGTGACATTACAACTGACCCCACAGAAATGCAAAAAATTCTAAGAGATTATGAACACCTCTATGCACACAAACTTGAAAATCTAGAATAAATGGATAAACTCCTGAAAATACAAAACCTCATAAGATTGAATCAGGAAAAATACTGAAATCCTAAACACACCATTAATGAGCTCTGAAATTGAATCAGTGATAAAGACATTACCAACCAAAAAAAAAAAAAAAAAGTCCCAGACAAGATGGATTCACAGCTGAATTCTACCAGGTGTACAAAGAAGAGTTAGTATCAATCCTACCAAAATTATTCCAAAAAATTGAGGAGGAACTCATCCTTAACACATTCTACAAAGCCAGCATCATTTTGACACCAAAACTTGGCAGAGATACAACAAAAAAAGGAAAACTTCACAACAATATTCCTGATGAACAGACACAAAGATCATCAACAAAATACTAGCAAACCAAATCCAGCAGTTAATTTATCATGATCAAATAGACTTTATTCCTGGGATGCAAGGTTGATTCAACATACAGAAATCAATAAATGTGATTCTTCACATAAACAGAAGTAAAAACAAAAACCCCATGATCATCTCAATAGACACAGAAAAGCCTTTAATAAAATTCCGTATCTCTTCATGTTAAAAACCCTAAAGAAATTAGGCATCAAAGGAACATACCTCAAAATAATAAGAGCCATCTATGACAAACCCACAGGCAACATCATACTGAATGGGCAGAAGCTGGAAGCATTCTCCTTGAGAACTGGAACAAGAAAAGGATGCCCACTCTCACCACTCCTACTCAACATAGTATTGGAAATCCTAGCCACAGCAATCAAGGAAGAGAAAAAAATAAAAGCCATCCAAATAGAAACAGTGGAAGCCAAACCATCTCTCTTCGCAGACAGTATGGATGCTATACCTAGAAAACCACATAGATTCCACCAGAAAGCTCTCAGAACTGATAAACTACTTCAGCAAACTTTTAGGATACAAAAATCGTTGTACTGGAAGGAGTAGCATTTCTGTACACCAATAATGTCCAAGCTGAGAGCTAAATCAAGAATGAAATCCCATTCACAATAGCCACAAAAGAGAATCAAATATCTAGTAATGCAGCTTACCAAGGAGGTGAAAGATCTCCACAATGAGAATTACAAAACACTGATGAAATAAATCAGAGGTGATATAAACAAATGGAAAAACATTCCATGCTATTTCTTTTTCTTTTCTTTGAGATGGAGTCTCACTCTGTTGCCAGGCTGGAGTGCAGTTGTGTGATCTCGGCACTCACTGCAACCTCTGCCTCCCCAGTTCAAGCAATTCTCCTGCCTCAGCCTCCCAAGTAGCTGGGATTACAGGTGCACGCCCAGCTAATTTTTGTATTTTCAGTACAGTCAGGGTTTGACCATGTTGGCCAGGATGGTCTCAATCTCTTGACCTCGTGGTCTGCCCGCCTCGGCCTCCCAAAGTGCTGGGATTACACGCGTCAGCCACCATGCCTAGCCTAGATTCAATGCTATTTCTATCAATCTACCAATGTTAATTTTTAACAGAACTAAAAAAAAAATGTTTTAATTCATATGGAACCAAAAAAGATCCTGAATAGCCAAAGTAATCCTAAACAAAAAGAAGAAAGCTGAAGGCATCACACTACTGATTTCAAACTATTCAACACAGCTATAGTAACCAAAACAACATTATACTGGTACAAAAACAGTGTGACATAGACCAATGGAACAGGATAGAGAACCCAGAAATAAAGCCACATATCTACAACTACCTCATCTTTGAAAAAATTGACAAAAATAAGTGAGGGGGAAAGGACTACTATATTAGGCCATTCTTGCATTGTTATACAGAAAGACCTTGAGACTGGGTAATTTATAAGAAAATAAGTTCAATTGTCTCATAGTTCTACAGGCTGTATAGGAAGCATAGTGCCGCATCTGCTTCTGGGGAGGCTTTAGGAATCTTTCAATCATTGTGGAAGGTGAATGGGGAACAGGCATCTCACATAGTTGGAGCAGAAGCAAAAGAGTGTGAAGGGGAGATGTCACACTTTACAAGAACCAGATCTCACAAGAAATCCCTCACTATCACAAGGACAGCACCAGGCTATAGGGAACATGCCTTCATAACTCACACACCTCCCACCAGGCCCCACCTCCAACAACGGGGATTGCAATTTAACATGAAATTTGGCAAGAGCATATATTCAAACCATATAAACTTCCTATTCAAAAAATGGTGCTGGGATAATGGCTAGCCATATACAGAAGATTGAAACTAGACCCCTTCAATTCATCATACACAAAATTTAACACAAGATGGATTAAAGACTTAAATGTAATACCTAAAATTATTAAGGAGAAAACCTGGGGGAAATCATTTTGGACATCTGACTTGGCAAAGAATTTATGACTAAGTACCCAAAAGCAATTGCAACAAAAACAAAAATTGACAAGTAAGACCTAATTAAACTAAAGAACGTCTGCACAGCAAAAGAAACTATCAACAGAGTAAACAGACAACCTATAGGATAAGAGAAAATATTCTCAATCTATTCACTCAAAAAAGGTCTAATATCCACAATCTATAAGGAAGTTAAACAATTTATAAGCAAAAGACAACCCCATTAAAAATGGGCAAAGTACATGATCAGACACTTCTCAAAACATATACATGCAGCCAACAAATATATCACAAAATGCTCATCATCACTAATCATTAGAGAAATGCAAATTAAAACCATGATGAGATTCCATCGCACACTAATCAGAATGGCTATTATTAAAAAGTACAAAAATGGCTGGGCGCAGTGGCTCATGCCTATAATGTTAGCACTTTGGGAGGCTGAGGTGGGTGGATTGCCTGAGCTCAGGAGCTTGAGACCATTTTGGGCAACATGGTGACACCCCCTCTCTACCAAAATACAAAAAAAAAAAAAAAATTAGCCAGGCACAGTGGAACACACCTGTAGTCTCCGCTACTTGGGAGGCTGAGGCAAGAGAGTCACCTGAACCTGGGAGGTGGAGGTTGCAGTAAGCCGAGATCAACCCACTGCACTCCAGCCTGGGTGACAGAGTGATACTCTGTCTCAAAAAAAAGAAAAAAAAAAAAAAGTCTAAAAAAAACGGATGCTGGGAAGACTAGAGAGAAAAGGGAAAACTTATACACTGCTAGAGGGAATGTAAACTAGTTCAGCCACTGTTGAAAGCACTTTGGAGATTTCTCAAAGAACTTAAAACAGAGCTGCCATTCAACCCAACAATTGCACTGCTGTGTATATATCCAAAGAAAAAGAAATTGTCCTACTAAAAAGATATATGCATTCATATGTTTATTGCAGCACTATTCACAATAGTAAAGACATGGAATCAGTGGAAATGCCCAACAATAATGGAGGCGATAAAGAAAATTTGGCACATATACATCATGGAATACTACACAGACATAAAAAAACCAAAATCATGTACTTTGCTGCAACATAGATGCAGCTGGAGGCCATTATACTAAGTGAACTACTGCAGGAACAGAAAACCAAATACCACATGTTCTCACTTGTAATTGGGAACTAAATATTGACTACACATGGACACAAATTGGGGAAGAATAGACAAAAGGACCTGCTTGATGGAGGAGGATGGGAAGAGGGTATGGTCTGGAAGGCTACTTATCATGTATTGTGTTCACTACCCGAGTGACAGGATCATTTTGGACACCAAGCCTCCGTAACATAAAAATTACCCATGTAACAAACCTGCATATGTATCTCCTGAATCTAAAATAAAAGTAGAAGGCCAAATGCAGTGGCTCACACTTCCAATTCCAGCACTTTGGGAGGCCAAAGTGGGAGGATCACTTGGACCTAAGAGTTGACCAGCCTGAGCAATAGTGAGACCAGGTCCCTACAAAAAAATAAAATAAAAATTTGCCAGGTGTGGTGAGGCACACCTGTGGTCCTAGCTACTCAGGAGGCTGAGGTGGGAGGATAGCTTAAGACCAAGGGTTCGAGGCTGCAGTAAGCCATGGCTGTGCCACTGCACTCCAGCCTGGGTGACAGAATGAGACCTTGTCTCTAAATGAATAAATAAATAGAAATTAGAAAGGAAAAAAATAAAGAGCTCACTTGACTTCACATCCTCTAAAAATTAATTAAAATATAATTCAACTTCCATTCGTAAAATTTTAAAGCCTCTTAAAGTAGTATTAAAAACAAACTTTCTTAATTTGATAAAGATTATCTGCAAAATACTTTCAACTCTACACATAATGATGAAATACCAAAAGATTTCTCCTGAAACTCAAAACAAGATAAGAATGTCATACGATCAACACTTCTTTTAATACTGTACTAGGATCCAAATCCAGAACAATAGGGGAAGAACACATTAAAAACACTTAATAAAGCTCCAGGGAAGAAAAAAAACTATCATTAGAAATGACTTGTTCATAGACAATGTCTACAAATAATTACTATTTAACGAGTTCCATGGCTATGAGATCAACATCCGCAAATCAATTGTATTTAAATATAACAAAAACTGAAAAATGGAAAATGATATTTAAAATTCAACAAGCCTTTTATGATCTATCAGAAAACATGTATCTAGGCAAAAATTTAATGTAAGACATCTTCACTGAAACTGTGAAATATCAAGAGAAATCAAAAACCAAAATAAATGGAAGAAATTATCACATTTAATAATTTGAAGATTCATTATCATGCAATTGAGAATTCTTCACCAAATTGTTCTCAAATCTCAATGCAATATAATCACAATGTAAATCTCAGCAAGTTTGGTGTGCAGGGGGCAAGTTAGAAGGTACAGTGAGGGAGACCAATAAACTGATTGTATCAAAAATATCAAAGACAGTCTTGGAGAAGAGGACATAGTTGGAGGATGTACACATCCAGATATAAGGACTTATGTTAGCACTACAGTAATCCAGATGGCATCCTACTGATGCAAAGATAAACAACCAGAAGAAGCCAAGGAGAGTTTGGAAACAGCCATAGAAGTATGAATAATTTATGACAGAGATGGCACTTACATTTTAGTAAACATTGAAGTTCAAAAAGTATTGTATCCTACCCTGTACTAAACACACACACCCCTCAATTCTAGATAGTTTGCAAATAAAAACGTGAAGCAACAATCATTCTGGAAAATATCAGGAGACTATCTTCATTAACTCTGTGTACTAGGCTAATAATGGCCTCCTAATCCTTGAAATCTGTAAATGTTACCTTATTTGGAAAAAGCAATGTTTTAGATGTAATTAAGGATCTTTAGATGGGGAAAATGTCCAGGATAATGACGGCACACTAAATACAATTACACGTATTCTTATGAAAGGAAGGTTGAGATGCTGACTAAACAGAAGAGGTGGAGGCAATGTGAAGAGGTGGCGAGCATAGGGATGCAGCCACAAGTCACAGAACAACAGCAGCCATCAGAAGCTGGAGGAAGCAAGGAAGGGAGTCTCCCTTGAAACCTCCAGAGAGTATGTGGCCCTACCAATTCTTTGATTTCCACCCAGTGATACTAATTTTGGGCTTTTGGCTTCAGAACTGTGAGAAAAAAAAATTCCATTTTTTTAAGCCACCAAATTTTTGAGAATGTGTTCTAGCAGGTACAGGAAACGAATACACATAAAGTAAATAGAGATTGTCAAAATATATCACCAGAAAACACCAATCATAAAGAAAAATATTGATAAGTTAGACTTTATTAAAAGGAAGAATGTTCATCAAAAGACATCATTAAGACAACGAAAAAGGAGGCTAGCAATGGAAAAGATATTTACAGCATACAAAACTGACGGACGTTTGTCCAGAAAAACACACATAAATCAATAAGAAAAAAAAGATACCTTAACAAAAAATAGATGAAAATATCTAGGAAGATACTCTACAAAATAGCAGGTGCAAATCATCCGTAAGAAAATGTCAACTCCACTATTCATTAGGAAGCATAAAGTAATGCCATAATGATATACAACTACGCCCCTGCCAAACTGGCTATGATGAAGCAATTGAGATAATATGAAGCACTGGTGTGTCCATGAATAGAAACTTTGCCAAAGTGACTGTAACTTAGCAAAGCTATTCTGGGAATGTGTCTGGCAGTACAAACTGCAATTGAACATACACGTTCTTATGACCTCAAAATCCTATTCTATTTCTAGATGTATACACAAAAGAAGTGTTGAGTGTGTGTTTATGTGTGTGTACCCAAAATATGTACAAGATCATTATAATAGTATTTCTAATAACACCAAACATGAAACAAAAAAAAAATCAATTTCCAATGGAGAAGAATGTGAGGGTGGCTGATGATGTGCTGATAACATTTGTCACTCAGTCTGTGTAGTGACTCTCTCAGTTTATTTGATGACAATGCATTGAGCTTTACCATAACAATTTGCATACATTTTTGTATGTTATACTTTCATAAAAATATTTTTTTAAAAATGTCACTTTTAAACCTCTTTACTCTTCCATATGTAATTCCAACAAATATTCTTGGAATTTTTAATGAAAATTGTTGGAATATATACATTTTTATGAGAGGAATTGTCATTTTAATAACACTGCATCTCCCCATAAGCATAGTTTTATTTAGTATTCACATAATATTTAGATATATATATGTGTGTGTGTATATAATATATATATATATATATATATATCACTAATGCATATATACATAGCTCACTGTGTATATATTCCACCATGCGGGTCTTACACTTTGTAGGTTTTATACTTAAATGCTACTGTGAAAAGTATTTTTTTAAATACACTTTCCCAATTGGTTTTTTACTGCATAGAGAATTGCTCTTGGTACTACTTTATATGTTGATACTATTGGATTTTTTTCAATTCAGCAATCATTTTATCAGCAAATAATACAATTTTATTTTTCCTTTTTTGTACTCGTATCTCCTCTTTTAAAAATGTTGTTTTATTGGAGACCTCAAGTTAAATATTGAATAGAAGCCATTGTAACTAGTATCCTTTCTTTTTCTTGACATTAAATGTTTCTAATATTTGTGCCTTAATTATTATGGTTATTTTGGGGTTCATAGCATTTAAAATAAATATATTTTAAAATATTCAACAAATTCTTGCATATTGATGTTAAATCCTACTTGCTTCTGATGCATTTTATCTATGTATTGTTTGATAGACTTTATAAATAATTTTATAGTATTTTTACCTCTATGTTCATAACGTATAATTTTTATTTTTCTTACTGTCCTTGTCCAGTTTTATGGCAAAGTAATACTAGCCCTTCAGAAGGATTTGGAAGAACTATTGCTCTTTAATCTATAGAGTAGTTTATATGAGATTGGCATTATCCTTTAAGGTTTTGCAAAGTGCCCTTGTAATCCCTTCTAAACCCAGGATTTTGAAAGGTGGGCACAGAATATGGAACAAAGATTCCATTTATTCAGTAGTTGTAGGTTTCATTTAGTTTTTACTGCTTCTCTGAGGCTATTTTGATACTTTAAGTGTTTTTTGGAACATTTTTTATCTAATCTTTCAGCTTTATTCGTAAAATTTCCTCATTTTGTTGATAATGTGAACAAGCAAAATGTAACATAATCTATGTCCTCTTTTTATAATGAATACTGTTTTTTCATCTCTTAATCATTCTTGCTAGGTGATGGTTAATTTATCTTTTCAAATAATCAGCTCCAGGTTGAGTTTTTCTTAGCTACTGTCTCTTTGTGAAAAATATATTTTTCAGTTGAATACAATTAAATTTGAAGTGATCTGAAATTATATCATCAATTTATATACAATAGAAGATATATCTGGCTAGATTACCAATATGAGTAATTTTCTAATAAAATTCACTCTTGGTAGGGAAGATCAATCATAAGATTTTTGCATTAATAAAAAAAAGATTTTTTAAGAGATTTTTTACAAGCATGGCTAGATGGATGATTGTTATTCTTCAATTAAGGCATATTTCTGTCTTAAGTACCAAAATTATTCCTTAGGAATCAATGTCTTCTTTCCTCTTCATTGTCTGTCATATATTAATAACAGGTACTCAATCTTACGTCTTGAGTTGAATAAGTGAAGGAGGTACACTGCGCATTTTTATGTTGTGTCATTTTTTTATTTCAGTTGTATTCTTCTCATCTTTATTGACTAATTCCAGAAATAAATATCCAGCACTATTCTGGGACATGACAACAACAACAGGAAGATCCTGATTCCCAGAGCTTAGATTCTTTCATGAGGAAAGTTCGAAAATAGACAAATAAAGAAATAAAAACAATGCCAAAAAGAGGGGAAGGAGCATACTATCTGAAGTGGTTATTGAAGGTATCTCTGAAAAATATATTTCTCATACCAAAATTATGAAAATGAACCAGTCATGAGAAAATAAACTACTGGCCAGGCACAGTGGCTCACACCTGGAATTCTGGCACTTTGGGAAGCCAAGGCAGGTGGTTTGCCTGAGCTCAAGACCAGCCTGGGCAACATGGCGAAGCCATACCTCTACTAAGAATACAAAAAATTAGCTGGGCGTGGTGGCCTGTGCCTGTAATCTCAGCTACTCGGGAGGCTGAGGCATGAGAATTGCTTGAACCTGGGAGGCAGAGGTTGCAGTGAGACAAGATCATGCCACTGAACTTCAGCCCTAGGCCACAGAGTGAGACTCTGTGGAAGGAAGGAAGGGAGAGGGAAAGGGGAGAGGGGAGGGGGGAGGGGGGAGAGGGGAGAGGGGAGGGGGAGAGGGAGGGAGGGAGGGAGAGAGAGAGAGAGAAAGAGAAAGAGAGAAAGAAAGAGAAAAAAAGAATTGGGAATGCAATTGAAAGAAAAGTGTATAATGAATACAAAGACCAAAGAGCTTGGCATATTTGAGTAAGAGCAGGAACCCGGGGAAGAAGAGGAGCCCTGAAGATGATGGAGTACATGGGAGTTAGATCACATCATGCCTTGTAGGCCAAGGTTTGTTTTGATCCTGAACACAGTAGCAAGTTACTACACATTTTTTATTCTTTTGCTTTTTGTTTATATTTGTGTTTTAACAGATTGTTATGACCTAATTTCCCTTTTTAAAAGATAATTTTAAAACATTTTGGTATCTTTGTTCCTATTCTCACTGCTTTATAATCTATTCTTTGCATAATTAATAACTTATAACTTTTATTTTTCTTACTGTCCTTGTCCAGTTTTATGGCAAAGTAATACTAGCCCTTCAGAATGTATTTCCAAAGAATGGCTTGTAAGGTGGTAAGAGTAGGGTTAAAGATGGCAATTCAGTTTAAAGATAATATGGGTTTGAACTAGCACAATGACAGTGAAGATGGTGAGAAGTGAGCCAATTAAATACACAATTTAGAGGTAGAACAATCATAATTTATTGATGAATTAAATGTGAGTGGTGGGGAGAAACAAAGGATAATAAATAAAGGATAAATCAATGGTTTGGGTCTTGAGAAGAGGAATACTAGAATAACATTATGACACATTGCAATACAGTTATCAAGATGCCAAATTTATTTCCACTAATTATCTGCACAGAAATTTTCCTGACAGTACATAGACATTAAAGTACAATGTACAGGCTAGGCATGGTGGCTCATGCCTGTAATCCCAGCACTTTGGGTGGCTGAGGTGGGTGGATCACCTGAAGTCAGGAGTTCGAGACCAGCCTGACCAACATGGTCAAACCCCATCTCTTCTAAAAATACAAAAATCAGCTGGGCGTGATGGTGAGCGCCTGCAATCCCAGCTACTTGGGAGGCTGAGGCAGCAGAATCGCTTGAAACCAGGAGGTGGAGGTTGCAGTGTGCTGAGATCGTACCATTGCACTCCAGCCTGGGTGACAGAGTAAGACTCCATCTCAAACAAACAAACAAAAAAAGTACAATGTACAGAGCAATTAATTATGGGTCCAGAGAATCTGGTACAACTCTTATAAAGCTCACTCACTGCACAAGACTTTCTCTGAAACGAAAATTATAAAATTTAAACAAATTATTGTGAGCATTAAATTAGATAACAAGGGCAAAAGTAACCAGCATGATACCAGCACATAAAAATTGGTAAGATCTGAATCTATATATATTCTCATCACCTCAGTGAGTGATGGAAGATATCCTGGTACCCTTCGATTAATTTTGACCTTTTTCTCTCTTCAGATGTGGAGACTGAGGACCATCCTATTCTGAAGGGTGCTAAGTTGATCTATTATCTCAAGTGAATTACTTCTTCAGAAGCTTAATTTTGTCAATTTTCATACTGAATGTATTTAACTTGAAGTAATTTTTGGATGCTATTGTCGCATTTTCTAAAATGTGTCACACTTTAAACTGTCAAAAGAGAAATATAAGGAAGGCATTGAATAATTTGATGTTATATTGTTTAGGGGTAAACTCCATCTCAATGCTTCCTTATGATTTGTGCAAATCAGATATCTCTAAGCTCAAGTTTTCATAATAGCAGACAATGGCAGTTGAAATAGATAATCTTTTAAACTGCATTTACATATTGCCCTCCTTACTAATACTTGTTAATTGGATAATGAGCTTACAGCCATAAAAACCCTTTGTGAATTGTAAAATATTAATGAAATAATTCCCTGCAAATGTATATTGACCATTTACTAAATCCAAGACCAAGCACCGGCTCTGTCAGAGCCAATAAAATAGTAGTAGAGAAACAAGCAATAATTGAATAAATGAATCAATAAAAACACAAGACAATGATTAAGTGTCTAGAAGGTAAGAAGTGGATAACAACATGAAGTGAGTGAGTTATTTTAGTCAGTGTAGGCCCCACTAAGAAATAATTTCAACAGAGAGTTGAAATATGGAAACAATTCAGCATTACAATCCAACGAAAAAAGGAGACTTCCAAAAATAATAGCAAATATAAATGTCTAAGATGAGAATAAGTATGGATTGTCAGACAAAAAAAAAGAAAAGCTAAAGTGGGCAGAGAAAGGAAACTGGGTAGAGAATACACATTAAGAGATGAGAGTAGGCAGGGGCCATATCATTTATGACTTCATAGGCTGTGGAACATAACTCGGATTTTTACCATAATGGAAAATTATTAGAAGATTATAGCAATAAAATAACCAATTGGTATAGGGGAAAGATTACAGACAAAGGGACCATTTAAAAGACTAGTAATCATGAAGGTAGTAGTCATAGAGAAGGTGAAAAATAATGAAGTTTGGGAAATACAGGGTTCACAAGAATTGCTGATGAATCGGATACATGAAAAATGGAAGTCAACAGTAACTTCTATTTTTCTTTAGTAATTGGATCAATGATGGCATCATTTACTGAGATGTTAAATGCCAGAAGAGTAGCAGGATGACAGGAGGTGGGGGATGGAGCCAAAATTGAGAGGGACACTTGGGATAAATTAGGTTTAGTATGCCTACTGCATATTCCCATGGAGCTGGTGAAAAGGTAAAAGAGTCGGGTGCATCATTGTGAAGCTGAGAGGTTAGGACTAGACATCCAAACTGGATAGTCATGCATACAGGATGGTATGAAAAGCCACGGAACTATGTCAGATCACATAAGGAGATGGTGTGGACATGAAAGGTTGAATTATTTTTGTTATTTAAAGGTTGAGAAAAGGACAATTCAGCAGAAGAGATTAAGAAATCGGATAAGAAGAAGAAAGAATGGTCTTCCAAGAGACAAGTAAAGGAAGTGTAATTTCAAGAAGAAAGAGTAATCAACTATGTAAACCCTGATGGGAATTTCAAAGTTGAAAAAAAAGAATTGACCATTGGACTTATCAAGATTGAAAATATTGGTGACTTTGACAAAAGCACTTTCAATGGATTAATGAACAAAAGTTTAACTGAAGTGGATAGAAAAGAGAATGGGAGGACAGACAATTAGAGACAGTGTGCTAGAATGCATGTTTGTAGAAGAGCAGAGAAATGGGGTTAAGAGCTAAAAGAACATGTGGGGACTAGGACTCATTTTTAAGAGGAAGATACTCTCATTGTTTTAATTTTGGTGGTGATTTTGAGATGGAAGAAATGAAATTGATTATGAGTCAAACTAAGCTGTGATTACATGATCAAAATCCTTAAGTTGACCAAAGTATCTAATAACCAACAAGTAGAAAAAAAATGGCTTCCTACGGACACAGAGGAGCGTTTTATTTTGACAGGAAGGAAGAGAATGTAGACGGATACAGATGAAGATGGTATGTGGATCAATGTCTTTCACAAATATCTTCATCTCAACCACCTTCCCCTGCAAGAGCTGTCTGTATATGGTGGTTAAAAGTGTAGGCGAAGCCAGGTGCTGTGACTCACGCCTGTAATCCTAGCACTTTGGGAGGCTAAGGTGGGTGGATCACGAGGTCAGGAGATTGAGACCATCCTGGCCAACATGGTGAAACTTTGTCTCTACTAAAATACAAAAATTAACCAACGTGGTGGTGTGCCCCTGTAGTCCCAGCTACTGGGGAGGCTGAGGCAGGGGAATTGCTAGAACCTGGGAGGCAGAGATTGCCATGAGCCAAGATTGCACCACTGCACTCCAGACCAGTGACAGAGCAAGACTCCGTCCCCACAAACCAAAAAAAAAAAAAAAAAAAAAAAACAAAAGTGTAGGCTATGGAGTCCAACTGACATGGTTCAAATCTCAGCTCAGTGTGACGATGAACAAGCTGCTCATCTATGTCTCAGTCTCTTCATCTGTAAAATGGGGATAATAGTACCAACCTCATAAATATTGTTGAGGTGACTCAAAGTTTTAAGATCCACAGTTGAAAGGAAATGTCAAGTAAATGTTTTTATTATTATGACCCATTATTATTATTATGTCACTATATTCAACTGCTTATTCTATATTGCTATGTGGTTGTCTGAATATCTAGTACCAAGCATCTTTTTGTTTGTTTGTTTGAGACAGAGTCTCACTCTCTCTCCCAGGCTCCAGTGCAATGCTGCGATCTTGGCTCACTGTAACCTCTGCCTCCCGGATTCAAGCAATTATCCTGCCTCAGCCTCCTAAGTATCTGGGATTACAGGCACACACCACCACGCCCAGCTAATTTTTGTATTTTTAGTAGAGGCGGGGTTTCACCGTATTGGCCAGATTGGCCTCAAACTCCTGACCTCGTGATCCACCCGTCTCAGCCTCCCAAAGTGCTTGGATTACAGGCATGAGCCACTGTGCCTGACCTAGTACCAAGCATCTTAAGCACAGCATGTCTAAAACCAAATATGCAATAAATTTCTAAATTTGTGAATGCAAAGCCAGAAAAGGGTGTTCCTAAACCAAAATCCAGCTAATATTTGTCTGAATTTATATTCTTTTTCTTATCCTTTTTATCTTCTCTGGAATTTATCAACAATAATAAGTGCTATAACTTCTAACATGCATTTCAAAACTTGAGATACTATTTTTCTAATCTACAACTTAATTCATGGTGAAATACAAAGTAATACCAATTTAGAAATCATTTGAATTTTTCCCTCCATACCTAATGTAAACATTGTAATAGCTTCTCAAAAACCTTTTAGTCATACTGAAATTATGTTGGTGTCTCATGATTTGGCACAGAGTCAATTTATAAGTACAAAAATCTGAAGTATTCTGTACCTAACTTGAAAGCACATATAAATGCTGTAGCGTGCTTTAATGCAGTCACATGTAATGAAACCTAAAACTTAATTTTAACTTAATAAAATATTTTTTAAATTGAAATGCCTTTTCCTTTCAATTGGGAATATTTTTATTTTAATTATATTTCATTAAAAAGAAGAAAAAAACATATTCTGACAGCTAAATGACAACTCTAAATATTTTCTATCAAATACTTCAAGAATGTTTAGATAAAATGGAATAATCTGAAACTGGCCAATTCTAATTTAGATTTTTATATTTATCAAGTATGTCACGTTGTTTTACCAAATAGAGTAAGTGTTTTGGAAATGAAATCTTACCAAATTATAAGATGTAATAATCACTATCAGCAATTAATGATCTGTAACCAAAATGGATGTATAAAATTTTAAACCTTATAATGAAATATTCCTAGGAACAATATTAGGTAAATGTACATCAAGCTTATTGAAGTTATTATTTAATTAGGTGGTTACTGTGGCACATAAATTTATATTTCCTCTAAAAAGCTTCCAGAGAAGTACTTTCACTCTGATTGTCTTTTAGTAAAAACAAAAAAAGCAAATAGAATCAAGCTGTTTATATACAATAATATACCGTACATTAAACTGTGTATTATACAGAATCCTAAAATAAGATTTCACTAATGCTAATTATTGGGTATTATATTGAGTGTTAGAAACAATGTACTTTAAATATATTTAACGAAGAATATTTCATATAAACACTAGAAGACAGCAAAATTGAATTATCTCTAGTTGTCATTAATATAAACCCCCTTTTATATAACATACTTTTAAGAACCCAAGTAAAAACAACTGAAAAAGTATTCAGAGATCTAAAGATATTAATGACACATATATTGTCTAATGCTCTTTGTACCACATCTGAAGAAAGACCATGCCCTTCGCAAAACAAGATTAGAAAGGAGAAACAAAGAGAATAGGTTTAAACATACAAAACTGCTGAGATTTGGTCATGTTTTTAACTACAAATATATTTTTATATGATTCAGCTTATTATATGACAGCAAGAGCAGCATGGCAAATACATTAATCAGTATTTTTATGTGTTTGAGATACAAGGATTTAATTTTCCAGTTATTAAAAAATGGATAGAATCTAAATTTTATAAGTAACTCAAGCTTTTAAGAAGTCTGAAGTTAAGTGGAGCCAAGATGACCGAATAGGAACAGCTCCGGTTTACATCTCCCAGCCTCAGCGACACAGAACACAGGTGATTTCTGCATTTCCGTTTGAGGTACCAGGTTCATCTCACTAGGGAGTGCCAAACAGTGGGTACAGGACAGTCGATGCAGCGCACTGTGCGTGAGATGAAGCAAGGCGAGGCATTACCTCACTCGGGAAGCACAAGGGGTCAGGGAGTTCCCTTTACCAGTCAAAGGAAGGGGTAACAGACGGCACCTGGAAAATCGGGTCAGTCCCACCCTAATACTGCACATTTCCAACAGGCCTGGAAAACGGCACACCAGGAGATTGTGTCCTGCCCCTGGCTCAGAGGGTCCTATGCCCACGAAGTCTCACTGATTGCTAGCACAGCAGTCTGACATCAAACAGCAAGGTGGCAGTGAGGCTGGGGGAGGGGTGCCCGCCATTGCCCAGGCTTGCTTGGGTAAACAAAGCAGCCAGGAAGCTCAAACTGGGTGGAGCCCACCACAGCTCAAGGAGGCCTGCCTGCCTCGGTAGGCTCCACCTCTGGGGGCAAGGCACAGACAAACAAAAATTCAGCAGGAACCTCTGCAGACATAAATGTCCCTGTCTGACTGACAGATTTGAAGAGAGTAGTATTTCTCCCAGCACAAAGCTGGAGATCTGAGAACGGACAGACTGCCTCCTAAAGTGGGTCCCTGACCCCCAAGCAGCCTAACTGGGAGGCACCCCCCAGTAGGGACAGACTGACACCTCACTCGGCCGGGTACTCCTCTGAGACAAAACTTCCAGAGAAACTATCAGACAGCTGAATTTGTGGTCTCATGAAAATCTGCTGTTCTGCAGCCACTGCTGCTCATACCCAGCAAAACAGGGTCTGGAGTGGACCTCTAGCAAACCCCAACAGAGTTGCAGCTGAGGGTCCTGTCTGGTAGAAGGAAAACTAACAAACAGAAAGGACACCCACACCAAAAACCCATCTGTATATCACCATCATCAAAGACCAGAAGTAGATAAAACCACAAAGATGGGGAAAAAACAGCAGAAAAACTGGAAACTCTAAAAAGCAGAGCACATCTCCTCCTCCAAAGGAACGCAGTTCCTCACCAGCAACAGAACAAAGCTGGACGGAGAATGACTTTGACGAGTTGAGAGAAGGCTTCAGACGATAAGACTACTCCGAGCTATGGGAGGAAATTCAAAACAATAGCAAAAAAGTTAAAAACTTTGAAAAACAATTAGACGAATGGATAACTAGAATAACCAATGGAGAGAAGGGCTTAAAGGAGCTGATGGAGCTGAAAGCCAAGTATCGAGAACTACGCGAAGATTGCAGAAGCCTCAGCAGCCGATGCAATCAAGTGGAAGAAAGGGTATCAGTGATGGAAGATGAAATGAATGAAATGAAGCGAGAAGGGAAGTTTAGAGAAAAAAGAATAAAAACAAACGAACAAAGCCTCCAAGAAATTTGGGACTATGTAAAAAGACCAAACCTACATCTGATTGGTGTACCTGAAAATGACAGGGAGGATGGAACCAAGTTGGAAAACACTCTGCAAGATATTATCCAGGAGAACTTCCCCAATCTAGCAAGGCAGGCCAGCATTCAGATTCAGGAAATACAGAGAACGCCACAAAGATACTCCTCCAGAAGAGCAACTCCAAGACACATAATTGTCAGATTCACCAAAGTTGAAATGAAGGAAAAAATGTTAAGGGCGGCCAGAGACAAAGGTTGGGTTACCCACAAAGGGAAGCCCATCAGACTAACAGCTGATCTCTCGGCAGAAACTCTACAAGCCAGAAGAGAGTGGGGGCCAATATTCAACATTCTTAAAGAAAAGAATTTTCAACCCAGAATTTCATATCCAGCCAAACTAAGCTTCATAAGTGAAGGAGAAATAAAATACATTACAGACAAGCAAATGCTGAGAGATTTTGTCACCAGAAGGCCTGCCTTACAAGAGCTCCTGAAGGAAGCACTAAACATGGAAAGGAACAACCAGTACCAGCCACTGCAAAAACATGACAAATTGTAAAGAACATCAAGGCTAGGAAGAAAGTGCATCAACTAACAAGCAAAATAACCAACTAACAACAAAACGGCAGGATCAAATTCACACATAACAATATTAACTTTAAATGTAAATGGGCTAAATGCTCCAATTAAAAGACACAGACTGGCAAACTGGATAAGGAGTTAAGACCCATCAGTGTGCTGTATTCAGGAAACCCATCTCACGTGCAGAGACACACATAGACTCAAAATAAAGGGATGGAGGAAGATCTATCAAGCAAATGGAAAACAAAAAAAGGCAGGAGTTGCAATCCTAGTCTCTGATAAAATAGACTTTAAACCAACAAAGATCAAAGAGACAAAGAAGGCCACTACATAATGGTAAAGGGATCAATTCAAGAAGAAGAGCTAACTATCCTAAATATATATGCACCCTACACAGGAGCACCCAGATTCATAAAGCAAGTCCTGAGTGACCTACATAGGGACTTAAACTCCCACACAATAATAATTGGAGATTTTAACACCCCACTGTCAACATTAGACAGATCAACGAGACAGAAAGTTAACAAGGATATCCAGGAATTGAACTCAGCACTGCACAAAGTGGACCTAATAGACATCTACAGAACTCTCCATCCCAAATCAACAGAATATACATTTTTTTCAGCACCACACCACACCTATTCCAAAATTGACCACATAGTTGGAAGTAAAGCTCTCCTCAGCAAATGCAAAAGAACAGAAATTATAACAAACTGTCTCTCAGACCACAGTGCAACCAAACTAGAACTCAGGATTAAGAAATTCACTCAAAACCACTCAACTACATGGAAACTGAACAACCTGCTCCTGAATGATTATTGGGTACATAATGAAATGAAGGCAGAAATAAAGATGTTCTTTGAAACCAACGAGAACAAAGACACAACATACCAGAATCTCTGGGACACATTCAAAGCAGTGTGTAGAGGGAAATTTATAGCACTAAATGCCCACAAGAGAAAGCAGGAAAGATCCAAAATTGACACCCTAACATCACAATTAAAAGAACTACAAAAACAAGAGCAAACACATTCAAAAGCTAGCAGAAGGCTAGAAATAACTAAAATCAGAGCAGAACTGAAGGAAATAGAGACACAAAAAACTCTTCAAAAAATTAATGAATCCAGGAGCTGGTTTTTTGAAAAGATCAACAAAATTGATAGACCACTAGCAAGACTAATAAAGAAGAAAAGAGAGAAGAATCAAATAGATGCAATAAAAAATGAAAAAGGGGATATCACCACTGATCCCACAGAAATACAGTCTACCATCAGAGAATACTACAAACACCTCTATGCAAATAAACTAGAAAATCTAGAAGAAATGGATAAATTTCTCGACAAATACACCCTCCCAAGACTAAACCAGGAAGAAGTTGAATCTCTGAATAGACCAATAACAGGCTCTGAAATTGTGGCAATAATCAATAGCCTACCAACCAAAAAGAGTCCAGGACCTGATGGATTCACAGCTGAATTCTACCAGAGGTACAAGGAGGGACAGGTACCATTCCTTCTGAGACTATTCCAATCGATAGAAAAAGAGGGAATCCTCCCTAACACATTTTATGAGGCCAGCATTGTCCTGACACCAAAGCCTGGAAGAGACATAACCAAAAAAGAGAATTTCAGACCAATATCCTTGATGAACATTGATGCAAAAATCCTCAATAAAATACTGGCAACCCGAATCCAGCAGCACATCAAAAAGCTTATACACCATGATCAAGTGGGCTTCATCCCTGGGATGCAAGGCTGGTTCAACATATGCAAATCAATAAATGTAATCCAGCATATAAACAGAACCAATGACAAAAACCATGATTATCTCAATATATGCAGAAAAGCCCTTTGATAAACTTCAACAACCCTTCATGCTAAAAACTCTCAATAAATCAGGTATTGATGGGACATATCTCAAAATAATAAGAGCTATCTAAGACAAAACCACAGTCAATATCATACTGAATGGGCAAAAGCTGGAAGCATTCCCTTTGAAAACTGGCACAAGACAGGGATGCCCTCTCTCACCACTCCTATTCAACATAGTGCTGGAAGTTCTGGCCAGGGCAATCAGGCAGGAGAAGGAAATAAAAGGTACTCAGTTAGGAAAAGAGGAAGTCAAATTGTCCCTGTTTGCAGATGACATGGTTGTATATCTAGAAACCCCATTGTCTCAGCCCAAAATCTCCTTAAGCTGATTAGCAACTTCAGCAAAGTCTCAGGATACAAAATCAATGTACAAAAATCACAAGCATTCTTGTACACCAATCACAGACAAACAGAGAGCCAAATCATGAGTGAACTCCCATTCACAATTGCTTCAAAGAGAATAAAATACCTAGGAATCCAACTTACAAAGGACGTGAAGGACCTCTTCAAGGAGAACTACAAACCACTGCTCAATGAAATCAAAGAGGATACAAACAAATGGAAGAACATTCCATGCTCGTGGGTTGGAAGAATCAATATCGTGAAAACGGCCATACTGCCCAAGGTAATTTATAGATTCAATGCCATCCTCATCAAGCTACCAATGACTTTCTTCACAGAATTGGAAAAAACTACTTTAAAGTTCATATGGAACCAAAAAAGAGCCCACATCGCCAAGTCAATCCTAAGCCAAAAGAACAAAGCTGGAGGCATCATGCTACCTGACTTCAAACTTCACTACAAGGCTACAGTAACCAGAAGAGCATGGTACTGGTACCACAACAGAGACATAGATCAATGGAACAGAACAGAGCCCTCAGAAATGATGCCACATATCTACAACTATCTGATCTTTGACAAACCTGACAAAAACAAGAAATGGGGAAAGGATTCCCTATTTAATAAATGGTGCTGGGAAAACTGGCTAGCCATATGTAGAAAGCTGAAACTGGATCCCTTCCTTACACCTTATACAAAAATTAATTCAAGATGGATTAAAGACTTATATGTTAGACCTAGAACCATTAAAACCCTAGAAGAAAACCTAGGCAATACCATTCAGGACATAGGCGTGGGCAAGTGCTTCATGTCTAAAACACCAAACGCAATGGCAACAAAAGCCAAAATTGACAAATGGGATCTCATTAAACTAAAGAGCTTCTGCACAGCAAAAGAAACTACCATCAGAGTGAACAGACAACCTACAGAATGGGAGAAAATTTTTGCAACCTACTTATCTGACAAAGGGCTAATATCCAGAATCTACAATGAACTCAAACAAATTTACAAGAAGAAAACAAACAACCCCATCAAAAAGTGGGCGAAGGACATGAACAGACACTTCTCAAAAGAAGACATTTATGCAGCCGACAGACACATGAAAAAATGCTCATCATCACTGGCCATCAGAGAAATGCAAATCAAAACCACAATGAGATGCCATCTCACACCAGTTAGAATGGCCAGCATTAAAAAGTCAGGAAACAACAGGTGCTGGAGAGGATGTGGAGAAATAGGAACACTTTTACACTGTTGGTGGGACTGTTCAACCATTGTGGAAGTCAGTGTGGCGATTCCTCAGGGATCTAGAACTAGAAATACCATTTGACCCAGCAGTCCCATTACTGAGTATATACCCAAAGGACTATAAATCATGCTGCTATAAAGACATATGCACAAGTATGTTTATTGTGGCACTATTCACAATAGCAAAGAGTTGGAACCAACCCACATGTCCAACAACGATAGACTGGATTAAGAAAACGTGGCATGTATACACCATGGAATACTATGCAGCCATAAAAAATGATGAGTTCATGTCCTTTGTAGGGACATGGATGAAACTGGAAAACCTCATTCTCAGTAAACTATCGCAAGGACAAAAAACCAAACACCACATGTTCTCACTCACAGGTGGGAATTGAACAATGAGAACTCATGGACACAGGAAGGGGAACATCACACTCCAGGGACTGTTGTGGGGTGGGGGGAGGGGGGAGGGACAGCATTAGGAGATATACTTAATGCTAAATGACGAGTTAATGGGTGCAGCACACCAACCTAGCACATGGATACATATGTAAGAAACCTGCACATTGTGCACATGTACCCTAAAACCTAAAGTATAATAATAAATAAAAATAAAAAAATAAAAAAATAAAAGTCTGAAGTTAACATATGTATCTATCCCTGAAATCGATCAATTCAGTTTTAGGGAATCATGTGGAAGAAAGAAAACTGAATAAATTTTTATGCTACGATGAAGAAGTTAAACATTCAATTTTGGTTCCATTATTATCTAAGAAAGCACAGTTTATAACAGATTAAAATTTTTATTTTATTTTAAAGAACATTTTTTCCACTTTCACCCAACCACTTCCTCAAAAGTTTTCATGTGCTACCTTAGAAACTTCACATTAAGTAATCATCTATGGTGTACCGCACTGGTTTTTTTCTAGGTACATCTCTCCTCTAATCTTGTCTTCATTTTAATTTTTATCAATATGTAATGATTGTACATATCTATGGGGTACTGTGATATTTTGATACATGCATACAAGGTATAGTGATCAAGTCAGGGCATTTAGGATATCTATCACCTCAAATATCATTTCTTTGTGTTGCAAATAGTTCAAATCTTTCTCATAAATATTTTGAAATCTACAATAAATTGACCATAGTTACCCCACTCTGCTATCAAGCAATAGAACTTATTCCTTCTAGCTATGTTTATACCCATTAACCAACCTCTCTTCACCCCCTCCCTTCCACCCACACACTCTTGCCAGCCTCTAGTAACTATCATTCTAATCCACACCTCCATGAGATCAACATTTTTAGCTCCCATATCAGAATGAGAAGATGTGCTATTTGTCTTTCTGCACCTGGCTTATTTAACTTAATGATCTCCACTTCCATCTATGTTGCTGAAAGTGACAAGATTGTATTCTTTTTTATGACTAACTAGTATTATCTTATGTTTTTTATCCATATCTATTCCATATGTTCTTTATCCATTCATGTCTTGATGGATACTTCGGTTGCTTCCATATCTTGGCTATTGTGAATAGTGCCTCAATAAACATGTGGGTCCAAGTACCTCTTTGATACATGGATTTCCTTTCCTTTCCTTTGGGTGAACACCAAGTAGAGGGATAGTTGGATCATATGGTAACTCTATTTTCAGTTTTTTTTGAAAAACATTTATCTGTTATCCATAATGGCTCTGATAATTTACACTCCCGCCAACCATGTGTAAGAGTTCCCTTTTCCCTGCATCCTCGCCAGCATTTGCTATTCTTTCGTCTTTTCTATTACAGCCATTCTAAATGAGGTGAGATGATATTTAAAGTAACCAAAACAGCATAGTATTGGTATAAAAATAGGTACATAGACCAAAAGAACATAATACAGAACCCAGAAATAAATCCACATATTTACAGCCAACTGATTTTCAACAAAGGTGCCAAAGACATACATCGGGGAAAAGACACCCTCTTCAATAAATGTTTCTGAAGAAACTGTATGTCAACATGCAGAAGAACGAAACTAAACCCATCTCTTCCCATACACAAAAATTAACTCAAAATGGATTAAAGACTTCACTACAAGACCCAAAACTATAAAACTTCTACTAGACAAAAACATATGGAAAATGTGTCAGGACATTAATCTAGGCAAATATTTTATGACTAAGACATCAAAAGCACAGGCAACAAAAACAAAAATAGACAAATGTGACTGCATTAAACCAAAAAGGTTCTGCACAGCAAAGGAAACAAGAGAATAAAGAGACAACCTGTAGAATGGGAGAAAATATTAGCGGACTATTGATTCAAGGACTAATATCCAGAATATGCAGGGAACTTAACAGCAGAAATAGAAAATAAAAATAAAAAATAATACTCCCCATAAAAAATGAACAAAGGACACGAGTAGACATTTCTCAAAGAAAGACATACAAATGGCCAAAGAGCATATGAAAAATTCTCAATGTCACTAATCATCAGGTAAATGTAAATCAAAACCACATCGACTTTTTAATATAAGCTTAATATTATCTGACTACTTAGAAATTTAACTTAGAGGAAATACAATTGTGGGAAAATGTAACTATTTTGAAACTGCTGCTCAGTAAGTCCTCAGTATCAAGGAACTGGTTAAGAATCCACCATCCTGCTGCCTGACCCTGTCTTCTATCATTCCCCAGGATAGAAAGATCTTTCCATCCATGGTCTTGGGAAACTGAAAGAAGTTATGCTTCAATGAGACTAGCAATTCTGGTTCAACAAAAATCAGTAAAGGGTCAGCAGTTTCGGTCTGATCTTTCTTCTTTAATATTTGCAGACCTTAAATATAGAAGTCTCACAGATGCAATATTTAAAGCTAAGCAGAAAGGAGAAGTTGGGAACACATTTAATAATGCTACCTCCACAAATTTCCTGTATGCACTAACAATCATGACTCCAATAATTTAGGTAGCAGGTCTTACCTGCCTTTTACTTATCACACACATTCAGAAAATCCTTGAAGGAAAATTCACGAGAAACATGCTAATTCACAAAATGTCAAGTGTGCATTTTATTCACTAAGATTAAATGAGACAAATCTCAAAGAGGGTAATTATATTACTAGTGTATATGTGAAATTAAATGTTAGTTATCATGTCAAGGGCAAAATAAAAGTCTTCACAATAAATAATGTTTTTTCTGTTTCTAAAGTGCTTTTACATGTTATTTCGTTTTACCATCACTAACATAAGGTACATAAAATCTCGCTTTACTATTGATGAAAAGCAGGCTTTAATGGATTAGGTTTGTCCAAGCTGACATAGCAAGTAGCAGAAATAAAACTCAAATACTTATCATCTGATTACATATCTCTCATTAATATTGTAGACTATTTTAACAAGATTACTAAACACATTATGAAATATACAAAGCAATCCTACTAAATCTTAAACACTTTTTGCATTTTCTGCAAATTATGATGCTATCATTTAGTCCTTGACTTTTGCGGACTTGATCGCAGGCAATTCCTGTTACCATTTGATGGTTATAATCACAGTCACTGAGGAATACATGACACCTCTGAAGTCACAACATCAAGTGACTCATAGTTGTATTTCAGCTCTAAAAGAGAACTAACTTGTGTTGTTGAGAGAGGACTCTGGGTGAGAAAACAGAACCAAGCAAACAAACAAACCAATAAATAAATCAAATGAAAATATAGTAAGACAAAACAAAAATAAACAAGACAAAACTGTTTATGAAATCCAGCTTTTGCACAGCTATGCCAATCTCTAGTAAATAATTATTCTTCTGCACCTTTTTGTCCCTCATGCTTTTTTAATGAATAAAATCACTGATTTGGAGAAAAAAGATAATATCAAATATAATTTCTGTCTTTACATAGCTCTCTTCCACCAGTGAAACTGAATAATCTTTTAGCTTGACAGTTGTTATAAATTTTAGCAGGTAATTTTTAAGAAAAATATATAGAAGTTAAAAATATAAAAATCTTGGTGTTTATTTTTACATTCTACTACATTTCCTTCTTGAATATGATACTTAGAAAACTAAGACCAGCAAACAGTTTTTTGACAATTACTTCATGAACTTTATCATATTTGCCTTCTACCTAATCACGTTTTGAAAAAATCATGATAATTGTTAACTTAGTTAATTTTGCTAAATAATTTTTGTTTTCTAATAGCAATATAGAGGAAGCATTAGGAATTCAATGCACATTTAAAATTCTCTTTGAGAAAACAGATGAAAGTTACAATCAAATAAATTTTGTTCTTATTGATGTGTATGTGTTTAACAGTATTACCAAGTTAAAATATTAGTCCATGCATGGAATAAATAACGGAAAGGAATTGGCCACCTGTAATGTAGATTATATGTAAGGTTAATTAATTTAGTATTCCTAACTCTGTAGACATTTGTATATAATTTTAAGATTAAAACAGAATCTCGGTAAAAAAATGCAGTGCTAGAGATAGAGAAATTGATACTCCTAGAGCAATGTACCATTTAGCCTTCATTGGGAAGACAAGAATATTGTTGTGCAGTGGACTGGAGGGAACTTGAATTAGTTCACTCAATTAAGTCATGATTAATTTATGTTAGATCCTGCTCTCCTGAGTCTATAAAATCCAACAAGAGACTTTTGTTAACCAGCAGTATTTAGGTTAATAAAACTAAAGTCTTTAAAAATGAATTCTAGGCCAGGCACAGTGGCTCACGCCTATAATCCCAGCACTTTGGGAGGCTGAGGTGGGCGGATCACGAGGTCGAGAGATCGACATCAGCCTGGCCAAAATGGTGAAACCTCGTATTTACTAAAAATACAAAAATTAGCTGGACATGGTGGCACACACCTGTAGTCCCAGCCATTCGGGAGGCTGAGGGAGGAGACTCGCTTGAACCCGGGAGGTGGAGGTTGCACTGAGCTGAGATCATGCCACTGCACTCCAGCCTAGGCAACAGAGTAAGACTCCATCTCAAAAAAAAGAAAGAAAGAAAGAAAGAAAGAAAGAAAGAAAGAAAGAAAGAAAGAAAGAAAGAAAGAGAAAGAAAGAAAGAATTCTAAAGAGAAAATAATTTACTACTGACACAATCAATAGACAGCAAGATTCCTATTTTAATCTGACTTCAAGGGAAGTTAAAATAAATTTAGAAATTAGTAAGAACAAGGTTTCTCCCTTCAAATGGATTACCAAATTTCCCAAATAGTTATTAGCGTGGCTTATACAGCAGCTCTTCCCTGACGTGTGATAAATTTTAAGTATGCACAAGAGCAAAGACTTTCTTTTGCTAGTGGCAGCAAGAACTGCCACTAGTGATAAGTTCATGTTCTCTCTCGGTCTAAACAGAAACATTCAGTTGCTAATACCTTTGGTTAAAAATGATTCGGCAGAGGCTGTGAGATTTTGATTACTCTAATTATCTATCAGAACATAATACATGAGTCTAATGGACCTTTGTGTATTTAGGGTATATTGAGAGAACGTGTGGTTGTAGGCCTAGCTGGGTTCCCAAACCAATGACAAAATAATAGCGGCTTACTCAGCCTCTTCAAGGAAAGAACAAAAATGAATCTTAAGGAAGATGCTTTAGCTCCACTCACAGAGTGGCTGAGATACTCTAAATATTATGCAAAGTGTTTGACTGAAGGCAAGCATAGTGCTTATAATAGATCTTTATCTACAAGAAACCAGTGATGGAAGTTTGCACCTTCAGGAATATCTTGTTGGATGAAGAAAACTTACGTAGCTGATTTGAGTCACATAGTTTTTCAGAAGCATTTCAATAAATCCTACCTGTGTAATCTGAGTTCTATAAAAGTTATAAATAATGTCATCATATGGGGTTGACTTTGATAGGGCTACTACTGCATATGTTTTTGTTTTTTTATTTTTTAAATTAGAGATGGGATCTAGCTACGTTGCCAAGGATGCTCTGGAAATCCTGGGCTCAAGTGATCCTCCTAACTCTACCTCCCAAAGTTCCAGGATTACAGGTATAAGCCACAGCTCCTGGCCGTATTTGTTATGTAAAAAATAGTAGTTAAACAGATAATTCTTCCCAAATATGCTCTTCTATTCACCTGAATTTAAACTCCTAACCACTTTTTGTCATTCCTTTAAAAATATTTCAGCTTAATACTGTTATATATACTTGAAACCATAGCGTGTCATATAAAATGTCTGAGATTATAACATTCCATTTTCTTTTTCTTCATTTACACTTTTGATTTTTAAATATATAAAGGACAGGGGGCCATACTTGAGACTTTTTCCCAAACTGAGTATGTCTTAGTTGTTCTTAAGAATTCTGGCTAATGGCATCAGTGTCAGATACGAAGTCACTGTTCAAAAAAAATGACAATGCGAACGACACACTCTCCATGATAGTAAATGCCTAAGTGCTCACATTATCCCTCATGAAGTGCACGCTTCAAGTAGCGATCAAGCACAGCCATCCATCCTTCTTACAGCCAGTGTGGCGGAAAGTAAGAGGAGTCCCATCTTTGTGACATGTCATGTTTCGTTGTTAACATGAAATATATATATTTTTTTTTTGCCAGAGTCATTCAGTAATGATATACTAGCTCAAAGGTGTTATTTTCAGCAGTAACTATCATAGTTTCTATTGGTCTAGAAAATCAACAATGGCTTGTGCTCATTGAATGAAGCGTTAAGCGCACAGTGGAGGAAAGGTATTTTTGACAACAATGGCACTTGTTGTGTTAGGGTCTTGAAAATAAAACCAACAGAGAAGGGTATAAAAAGTGGTATGTTTTCACTGTGGATATGAAGATGGCCTTGTATAATGATAGACTGATGTCTCCAAAAAGGAAAATAAAACAGTGAACTGCTTTCTATGTCTCACACAGGATAAATCACTAAAAATAGCTTTTAAGAGTTGATTAGAAAAAAAAAAACAGAAATATGTATATACCTATACAAAAGTCAAGTCCTTTTGGAAGTTGTGGAAAATGGTGAAAATAGTAATTATCCCATGTGCCTAATTGTTAAAAAATTATTTATTTTCTTATAAAGGAATACCTGACCATTGTAAGTGTTTTGGAAAATATAGATGAACAAAAAGAGAATCATTTAATAATCCATTGTCCCACTATTTTTTCCCCAGCGTAGTCCATTCTGTACAAAGTAATTACTGTGATCTTTTAAAATTGTTAATCTGTTCACCACCCTCTAATGGCTCTTTGGCATACCTAAAATGAAGTCTAAATGACTCTCCATGCCTGCATAGTCCAAATGACCGGGTCACAGGCTCGCTTTTTCTCCCTAATTTCCCACCAGTCTTCCCCTAGCTCATTCCACTCCAGCCCAGAATACAGCAGCAATTTCTCCGGCATGCCAAATACATTCCCACCACAGGGCATTCCTGGCTGTTCCCTTGACTTGGATCGTTATTTACCCAGATACTTACACTTTGTTCAGGTCTCTGCTCAAACATCTCCTCCTCAGTGAGGTCCTTCCTGATAACTCCCTCTAAAGAAACACTTTTACCACCACACTTTCTCCTTTTTACTATGCCATTTCTGAAACTCTAACATGTATCACTACTTAACTTTATATTGTATATTCATGTGTTTATCTCCACGTTGTTTATATCCACTAGAATGTAAGCAGCCTGAAGATGAGAACTTGGCCAGCATTCCTACTGCTGACAAAGTTCATGACCTAAAGTGTGTTCTCAATAAATATTTGCTGAATAAATGAATACTCAAGGTTAACATTTTGGTTATAAAAGTAAAAATAAATAATATTTTGGGGTTCTTATTTGGAGCCATTCTTTTAAATGCTTTATATGCATAAACTTACTTAATCCTCCCAAACATCTGATGAAAAAGGTATTTTTTTCCCATTGTATGAATGAGGAAATTGAGGCACAGGGATATTAAATAACTTGCCCCAGATACAGTTAGAAAATGATGGAACTAGGATATTAATCTAAGCAGTCTGGCCTCAAGGCCAAAACTCTCAACCACTAGCTCCTGCTCTCCTTTCTCTCTTTCTTGCTCAGCCAGACACATTCTCACATGCACAATTATGCACACAGAGTCTTCCCTCGTGTAGTGTTTTGGGCATACTTTTACATATATTTAGATATCCTCTGACAACATCACTTTAATACCTTACCACCTTCTACTTTGAGTTTGTGAGAGGGATTTTAATACCAATAGCATATGGCGGACATTAATAGATGACTTGCTTTAAATATAATTAACACATTTCATATACATCAAATTATCAGATAAAAAAGAGACATGTTCTGAAGGGGTTTTAATTTATATTAACAACTTGTTCTCAAGAAAAATTAACTCAATAATCATTTTCTCATATCTTCAAAACCTGGGTATTTTTTAAATTTTAGTCATTTTGATAAAGTTTTTATTTGATTTTTCACCATTATTTAAGGTTTGTCTGATTTCTAGTGTGGTGGAACATTTGTTATAAATTTATTTCTCCATTTCTGTGATTCCTCATTTTTACTGAGCAAAATTGCTGTGGTTCCTAACTGGCTTTATATATTATTAAACAAGTGCCCTAATGCATAATATATTCAAGTTATATTCAAGTCCTTGGTTTTACCTACATGCTTTTATTCTAGGCCTGAAACCAGATTTTCATGAACTGAGTTTTGACAATGTTTATAAATTTGTTACTAAACAAGTCATTGGGTACACCTGGTATTTCCTCTAAAAGTGAAGAATTTACCAGAAGATAACAAGTAAAAACAGTCTAACATTTTGGTCTATATTCCACCTACGTATTGACTTGGCCTCCTATATAACTGGGACTAACAAAGAGAAACAAAGATATAGGTAAAGGCATGTACGTAAAAGAGTAGAGGTGTTAAAGTCATTTTATGATTTTACATTTTATGTTTATCTACCTATCTGTCTACTGAATAATTTCTTGTGAAATATACTAAGTGAAAAAAGAAGAGGTATTTATCACTTCACACTGGAATGGTGAATTCAATTGCACTTTATCAGCTATATAGGTAATATTTTTGATAGTTGATTTTGTGCTAAGTAGTGTGCAGAGTTTTATACACACACACACATTTTATATACGTAAATATATGTAAAACACATTGACGATAGATATATAGATCAATCAGCCAATCACAAAACTATTCTTTCTCATTGGGATGATTAATTTGAAGTGTCAATTTCACTGGATTGAAGGATGCAAAGTATTATTTCTGGGTGTGTCTGTGAGGATATTGCCAGTGGATGTTAACATTTGAGCCAGTGACTGGGAGAGGAAGACCCACCCTCAGTGTGGGTGGGCACCATCCAATCGGCTGCCAGAGCAACTAGAAAAGCAAGCAGCAGCAGGTGGAAGAAGCTGGCTTGCTGAGTCTTCCAGCTTTCTTCTTTCTCCTATGCTGGATGCTTCCTGCCCTTGAACATCAGCCTCCAGGTTCTTCCACCTTTGGACTCTTGAACTTACACCAGTGGTTTGCCACGGGCTCTCGAGCCTTCACCCACAGATTAAAGGCTGCACCATTCTTCTCTGCTTTTAAGGTTTCTGGACTTAGACTGAGCCACTACTGGCTTCCTTGTTCCTGAGCTTGCAGACGGCCTATCACCTTGTGATCATGTAAACCAATACTTCTTAATAAAGTCTCTTTCATATAAATATATATCCTATTAATTCTGTCCCTATTGAGAACTCTAATGCAGTCATCTATAATTCCTCTCACCTCTGATAGGCATGTTTATAAAATGCACAGACATTTTAGTGAATTTCACCATTGCACAATAGTAAATAAGAGAAATAACTACAGTAACAGAAATTCAGTGAAAACATTCAACAGACTGAACCTTGTTTTTATTTTTATTTTTTTTGAGACAGCATCTTGCTGTCACCCAAGCTGGAGTATAGCAGTGGCTCACTGCATCCTCAAACTCCTGGGCTCAAGCGATCCTCCTGCCTCCACCTCCCTAGTAGCTGAGACTACAGGCTTGCACCACCATTTCTAGTTAACTTTTTAAAACTATTTTTAGTAGAGACGAGGTCTGGCTATTTTGCCCAGGCTGGTCTCAAACTTCTGGCTAAAGGGATTCTCCCATCTCAGCCTCCCAAAGTGCTGGAATTGCAGAAGTGAGCCACTGCGCCCAACCTGAAGAACTCTTTATATCCATTGTGATATAAAGTGAACGAGACATGAATCAATGCAACGCTGACTGCTATGGGTTACTAAAGCAATCTGGAGAAAGTTACAGAATCAAATAACAAACGAAGAGGATGCCTAGACCAGTACCAAGTACCAAAGCAGAATCTTCCAAGATCCTCTCTTGAAAAAAAGGTATCCCTAGTTTCCTAGAGAAAAGGGATCAGGCTAAACTGGAGCCATAACTACAGAAAATATACAATTACACTGCACTGTGTGGAAGTATTTTTAAAACAAGTTTTTGGTAATTTATGGTTGATTTAGTCCAAAGAGTAACTTAACTCTTCCTAATAAATAATGATATTTACCAAGTCCTGCATTAAAAAGAACTCCTTTAGGTGCTTAAACTACTAAGCCCAATCAGCATTAGAATAAGGCAACTTGGTTCAAGGTTGGCTGGCCAGCTGGCTTCTAGTCCTTTTAGAATGTCACTGTCACTGTAGCCTAAGCCACCATCATATCTGACCTAGAACATTGCAAAGGGCTCCTAATGGGCTTCCCTGAGTCCATGCTTGGTGCCCCTACACTTTAGTTTTCACACAATAGCCAAAGTTTAAGTAGGGTTTCTTCCGATTGAATAGTATTGATGCTGCTATTTAAATTACTGCGTTTGCAATAAATGATTCAGGCAACTTCAGAGGAAAGAATTCATTATTTTCATGGCAAACTGGAGACACAAACACTAGCCTTCTCCACACCTTTCCATCAAACTGAAAACATAGGACACAGAGTTCAGTGACATAAAATGTACCTCCTGTTCCGATGAGCAAACCATCTCTTCCTATGTATCACAGGACAGCTACCTGAAATCATTTAATTTCAGGTTATAATTATTTAAATTTGGTTTTCACTGACCACTCCTAAATCTCCATTGATGAGTTCTACTTTCCTTCCCAAATTCAGAATAGTTCTGCCCATGATTCTCTACTCTTCTTTTCTGAAAATACACTGTAGTTGAACTCAGCAGTTCCGTGACTTTATATAGTCTCTGTGCACCGATGAACCAAAGTTTACATCAAGCCCAGACTTTTTCCTTGAACAAAAGTTTTATACGTGCAAGCATGCTGGACATCTCCCTTTAAATGTCAAATCGACAAACTTAAGGCCAAAATACAGCTCTTGAATCATTCCCTTGGCCCCTGAAGTTTCCTCATTTCAGAAACTGTAGAACAACATACATTCATTCTATTGTTCTACAAAACTTTTAAATCATTATTAACCCTTTTTCCTCATCTAAGCACCCAACACCTCATCTGCCAGCAAATTCTATTATCTCTACAATTAAAATACATCCAAATATAACTCAAAACCTAATCACCTCACCAATGCTACCACACTGCTCCAATGACTGGCTTCTCTTCGTTACAGAAACACTCTCCTACCTGGTTTAGCTGTTCTGTCGCTCCACAGACATCTATTTTTTTACACTGCACCTAGAGCTCTGTGTTTAAAATGAAAATTTGATTATTGTATTCTCCAACTCAAAGTCATACCAGCTATATTTCGAATCAAATCTCTTTTTTTTTTTTTTTTTTTTTGAGACAGAGTCTCGCTCTGTCACCCACGCTGGAGTGCAGTGGCGCAATCTCGGCTCACTGCAAGCCCCACCTCCCAGGTTCATGCCATTCTCCTGCCTCAGTCTCCCGAGTAGCTGGGACTACAGGCACCCACCACCACGCCCAGCTAATTTTTTGTATTTTTTTAGTAGAGATGGGATTTCACCGTGTTAGCCAGTATGGTCTCAATATGCTTACCTTGTGATCCACCCGCCTCAGCCTCCCAAAGTGCTGGGATTACAGGCGTGAGCCACTGTGCCCGGCCTCTATTTTTCTTACTGTGGCTTGTAGGGCTCATTATGTCCTGACACCATGCTCTGGTCCCTGACCTTAATCTTGCCACTCTTCTCAATTTCTCTCTCCAATCTTTACTGTCTTTCTTGTGTTTTTTTTCTAGCATGCCAGGCACATTCTCAACTTACAGCCTTTGCCCTTTGGTCATTGTGACTCAAGAGTCTCTTCTCCAACTCCCAGTGCGTTCCCACCAGCACACAAATTTTCACATGACCTCTAAGTGTATGCAGACCCCGCTCATAGAAGCTTGTTGACATTATCTAAAAGAGCACACATCCCCTATTCTAGATCTTCTTATGCTGTTTCATTCATTTTCATGGTATACTATATATGTATTTGTTCATTTGCATATCGTCTGTCCTCCACACCAAAATGAAAACTCCATGGGGTCAGGGATATTGTTGCTTTAGTCCACCACTATATCCCAGTGTCTAGAATGGTACCCATTTTAGATGCATGACTATATTAGAGGACATTAATTATCATCTAACATAATCTTGCCTTGATTTATAATTGCCATTGGAGCAGTAAAACATATAGCAATATTAATGCAAAAATTATCAGAGAGATTTTTTTTTTAATGAGATGGAGTCTCACTCTGTTGCCAAGGCTGGAGTGTGGTGGCTCGGTCTCAGCTCACTACAACCTCTGCCTCCTGGAATCAAGCTATTCTCCTGCCTTGGCCACCTAAGTAAGTCGGATTACAGGCATATGCCACCATGCCCAGCTAATTTTTTGTATTTTTAGTAGAGATGGGGTTTCACCACGTTGGCCAGACTAGTCTTGAACTCCTGACCTCAAGTAATCCACTGCCTCAGCCACCCAAGGTGCTGGGATTACAGATGTGAGCCACTGCGCCTGACCCAAAGTAACTCTCTAAAAATAAACTAATAGATATAAAAGCAGCTCTTACACACAAAAGGAGGGTCACTGAGCCAAAATTTTAAACTGGCAACCCAATTCATGAATCCACCACTACTATTCTACCAAAACTATTTTGTCCAAATAAAAATTATTGTTTCTTTTGTAGATGACTGTATGTTTATTGTATCTGCAATATGGGTACAGACCACTTATTCCCAATATGCAATTGCTTACATTCTATTTTAAATTCAATTTCTCTATATTTATTTTGTTCCCCCGCCCCATTTCCTTATAGCACTCTTAATTGATTAATGGCAAATGTATTCCTTGGGCATATGCCTGGGATTCTCTAGAGTCTCCTTATACTAACTTACGGTACAGATTTGATTGTCAGAACTTCTTCTCCCTTGAGCCTCCTCTCTCTATAACAAAGGAAAAATTTTTCATAATAAAAAATAAAAAAGATTTCCTGAAGAAACTCTTGATTATTTAAAAAAGTGTCCAAAACTCCATTTAATCTCTCAATATTTATTAATAAATTGTTTTTTAAATTTCTTTTGAGATAGAGCCTCGTTCTGTCACCCCGGCTGTAGTGCACTGGAACAATCCTAGCTCCCTGCAGCCTCAAACTCCTGGGCTCAGGTGATCCTCCCGCTTCAGCCTCTCCAATAGCTAGGAGCACAGGCAAGTGCCACCACACCAAAACATTCTTTTAAATTATCCTTTTATTAAAAGGTAAGAAGAGTGAAGGGAATATTTAAGAATGTTCAAGTATTTTTAATTGCTTAACTAAAATGGCTTAAGTTTATTTAACATTTCAGATTTTTTTCCTCCAGACTTGTATGTGCTCATTGTCTTTTTTCTATCCATTGAGGGGAGTCAACAGTTTCAAGGATCACAATGTTTGCAATTGGTCACATATATTTTCCAGGATTATTTATTCCAGTTTTAAGTTGCCTAAATGTTCCATATAAATAAACCTGTTTTATTTATACATCAGTTATCAAAACCATACTATTTTTAATTTAAATTAAATATTTTCTAAGAATTATTTACTTGGGATTGTATCTTTAAAATTTACCTGCATTTGCTTTTTCAGTAAATTTCTGGAATATTTTATATATGGCTAAAGACAAAGATGTGGTGGTGACCGTTCTCTTTTCCTCAAGCTGGAACCTCTATCATAATACAGAGCCAATCTAAATGAGATTTAAGAATTTATGCCCAAGGGAAGTGCTTGCTATTAACTAGCAATGTATACAATTAAACTTAAAGCATGGTCACAGTGTTTTAATCAGGAAAGCTAATAGTCATTTCTGTCCTGTGGGGTAACAAATGAAGGCAAAAGCAATTGAACAAGCTTTCTGATGTGCTAAGTGATATATGGGCTCTCTCGAGTCACCACATTGGAAGGGCCACATGCTCAGTTAATCAACACTGCACAGTCATATTGGGGGAGAGGTGATAAATTTAACAGATGTTACACTAGCAGGGGTCGGGGTAAAATGGACTTGATCCACCACCTCAGTAATTAAAGTCATGTCTTTAAATGCCTGTTATCAAATGCCTGACTATAAAAGAGAATGAATTTTTTACTCTCAGTCATTCACTGTAAGTGAATTTAGTAATACTATCACCACAATGGTCTAAGCTGGCCACTGACTCATACGTATTGACTAATATGTTGACAGGGTAGAAAATCAGATCCCAGGAGACCAGTTAACGTACTTCTTTCTAGAAATTTCAGGGCAGATTAGAACAAAATCACATCCCTAGGAAACCATTAAGACCACACTCAGGTGATCAATTACCTTTCCTATAGGCTTTCCTCCTTCAAGGATGAGCCATACACTCTCTGACTAGAAACAATGTTTCTCCTGCACACAATGTAAGAGCAAATGGACAAAAGGAATTTGTAGCCAAAATGTAGTGATTTTTCCATTTCAAGCACGTATACCACAGCTAGTATTTGTAAATGCGTTAGAATGAGCAAGTCATACTTCCGCAATTAAAAATTTGATGCCAGGGCTGGGCGCGATGGCTCAGGCCTGTAATTCCAGCACTTTGGGAGGCCGAGGCAGGTGGATCACAAGGCCAAGAGACCATCCTGGCCAACATGGTGAAATCCCATCTCTACTAAAAATACAAAAAAAAAAAAAAAATAGCCAGGCGTGGTGGTGGAGCCTGTAGTCCCAGCTATTTGGGAGGCTGAGGCAGGAGAATCACTTGAACCCAGTAGGTAGAGGTTGTAGTGAGCCGAGATTGTGCCACTGCACTCCATTCCAGCCTGGTGACAGAGCGAGACTCCATCTCAAAAAAAAAAAAAAAAAAAAAAAAAAAAAAAAAAAAAAAAAAAAAAATTGATGCCTGTTTTTGGATAAAACCTTTGCTGTTCTGAAATTCCAGTCACTGTTTAAACTTTTACAGCATGAAAGATGAATTAAATAACATATATGGATTATTCTTATCAATAGAGAGAACAGAGTTTTTACTTATAAGTCTTCATAGTCCACAAAATTTCAACTCTTTTTTCACCATTTCCATCATCTCTACCCACTACCTTCAGGTCTATAGTTGTACTGTTGCTTTTTGTTTGGTTTTGGTTTAGCCAGAAAAGAATGATGTCTTTGATCATGGCCATTTTCCCTTCTTTCATAACTTCAGGAATAGAGAAGAAAGCTCTCTGTCTCTTCCCTACTTTATGTATCCTCAGCATTGGATGGAAATACCCTAAAAAGTAAACCTAAGGAGAGAAATAAAGGAGATATTTTTAAACATTCTCCTTACTCATCCCGTCTGATGTCCTGAAAAATCTGTCAAATTCTAAAGCTTCCCTTAACTGCAACTTAGACTGAACTTTAAGACCAAGAGCCACAGGAATTGAAATTCAGGTCTACACTTTACTGATGACAATGTTCACCAATTGAATTATTCCTGCAGCATATTAGTTTGAAGAGGTTATTTTAAGTATCTCATCAATTTGCCTCACCTGGCTCCTTTTCTGTTCTGGGTTAAATAATAGTATCCTCTTCAAAATTCATATGTTGAAACTTAACACCAATGTGATAGTGTTAAGAGGTGGAGCCTTTAAGAGGTGATTAATTCATGAGGGTAGACCCCTCATGGATGGGATTAAGGCCCTTATAAAAGGGCTTGAGTGAGTAGATTGGCTCTGTTGCCCTTATGCCATGTGAGGACACAGAGAATCCTCCAGAAGACGCAGGCACAAGGTACCATCTTGGAAGCAGAAATCAGGCCCATACCAGACACCAAACATGCCAATGCTTTCATCTTGGACTTCTCAACCTCCAGAACTGTGAGAAATATATTCCTATTGTTTATAAATTTCCCAGTCTGTGACATTTTGTTACAGCAGCCTAACTGGACTAAGACACTCTCTCACATGACTGGCTAAGCCCAAACTCTGAGCCTCAGTTCCTCAACTGTAAAATGAAAACGAAGATAATACCCATTTTATCTCCTTGCACATTATTAATGAAATAATTTTCATTAGAATAAAAATGAGTAATTTATAACAAAATAATGTTCTATGTAAAATGTATGCCTGAGTATAATGTATTAAAAACCTGCTTGTCCTCCACGCTCTCTCTCAAAATTCCCACTCCTTTGAGGTAGCTTCTGTTAGCTGACCTCTATTCTTCTAAACATGTCTCTGATCTAGAAAGAAGCAAGCAAGCCATGGTTGATTCATAATTGAAATATAAGCAATGGAAAGAATGTAGCATATGAAATCATAGAGTAATTACCCAAGATGGCAAAAATAGAAAAAAAATACATATATATATAAAGTAAGATCACGGCCAGGGTCGGCGGCTCACACCTGTAATCCCAGCACTTTGGGAGGCCAAGGCAGACAGATCACCTAGGTTAGGAGTTCGAGACAAGCCTGGCCAACATGGTGAAACCCCATCTCTAGTAAAAATACAAAAATTCTCCAGGTGTGGTGGTGTGTGCCTGTAATCTCAGCTACTCAGGAGGCAGAGACAGGCGAATCGCTTAAAACCACGAGGCGGAGCTTGCAGTGAGCCAGGATTGCCACTGCACTCCAGTCTGGGCAACAGAGCAAAACTCCATCTAAAAAAAAAAAAAAAAAAAAAAAATCACAAATCCACTGTTCTACAGCTTTTTGTTATTGTTTTACTGAGTTTTACTCTTTATAGGATACAATAGCCCTATTTCAATATCTTAGTATCTGAAATAGATACCTGATACATCACTGTATGAATGCTTTGAAGAAACGCAAACTAAAACATATATACAAATATCTATACAATCTCTCTTTAACTCCTTTCCCCCACACTGCTCTACAATATGGAACTTAACCTCAAGTGATAACCCCAAATTTTCTGGTAGACTGTTTTGTCACAAGCCTTTGTGACTTATAATATTGCTACTTTGACAACTCAGGATCAAATAAACTCAAATATTCAAATGTACACATCCTGCTTAAGATTTAGAGTTATATGTGACCTTGTGTCATACAAATGAAGGGTTTTCTCTTTTTTTTTTTCAAAAAATGTAAAAAAAGATTTTCTAAAGGTTAAACAATTTACTTTGGAAAGTTTAGAAGTCATTAATAATTGAAGCAGAATTAGATGGACTAAATATTAGAGAATCCAAGGAGAAGGAATTTACTCTTTGTTCCTCATTACCTTGAGCTCTGTAATAAGAGAGAAGGGTGGCATAAATAAACAACATCTACAAATAAGAATAAATCACATTATAATAGTTTCAAACTTCATTTTTATTATTCTTAAGTTGAAATACAAATAAATACAGCTAGTTGCAAATTTATCTACTTTCCTTTTGAAGATGCATTTACGATTGATATTTGCATGCTTTGTAGTAAGGTATGATTGGAAAAAATATGGTGATTTAGGAGAACAAAGCACTCCTAACTGACATTGTTTTGAGAATTAGTATCACATGTTGAATATATTTAATTTCCGGGACAGAAAAAATGATCTTAAGTTTTTTAAAAAAATGATTCTATTTGGTTTACCCGCTAATACTATAATTTGCTTACATAATATTTATATGCATAAAAATTAGGTCACTACAATTCTAAATGACTTACTGATTTGACACTGTCCATAGAACCTAATTATTTATGCAATCATGTTGAAAGCATGATTTAGTAGCATTTTCAAATGTCTTCTGTCTTCTAGACTGTGCTAGTCAACAAGAAGGAGAGGTGAGGCCTTTGATCACACAGAGCTGACAGTCCGGAGAGATTACCAACATGTGAACAGGCAGTGCCAACCCAGAATGAGCTGCACCGTAATAAGAGAAAAACAGAAATTTCCTGTACCCAGGACAGCTGTCTAATCCAGACTTATGGGATAAGAATGTGTTCTCAAAAGAAATCCTTATCTAGTTGCCTAATAATTGAAATAAAAAGCTTTTCTATTATAAAGTTGGTTCCCTAAAAGAGATCAAAACTATTTACCTGAAAATGCCTATGCGAGTTAGAGTTAGCTATTTTGCCTTCCTATGTCTTTAAGTAGCCAAGGCAAAAGAATGCTTTCAATATAAATCTGTCTTTTAACAGATTTCTTCTGAAAATGATTTATTAGCTGTGATTAGACCTCTGTAAACATCCTAAAAGAATAAAGTTTTAATACTTGAAATTATTCAGGGGAAGATAACCCAAAAACCTTTACTAAATGCACTTTGATAAAGGCAGAATACTGTTGCTAATCCTAATTAAAGCCTTTTATAAAATTCCAAAGGACAAAGAACAGAAAATAATGATCTAAGAAAGAGACATTGTGATTCTCTCAATGCATTATTCTATTTCTTTACAAGATAAATGTCTTATGAAGGTAAATCAATATTGGGATGAAGAGTTTTAACCCACTTAACTGTACTAATACTTAATTTTTATTGAACATAAACAATATATAGAAAACTTTTAAATTTCAAGTTAGTCACAGTTTCTGGTGAAATACGATCTTTAAATTCCTAACTACATTTGGGCTCCAGCCATAGTTCTTTAAAACCATGCTTCTTTTGTTAGAGATCTAAACGTTAATTGTTATAAAATTGTGAAATTCTTCACAGGGAACCTTAGACAAAGCAACTAAGGCTTCATGGCCCCTAAACATCAAGCATATCAACAGATGAAACTATTCGCATAAAAGCATTGAAATACACAGAAAACTCAAAGTAATCTACTTTTAAAAGGTATTGGCAAGGATGCAGGATAGAAAATTAATATGCAAAAATTAATTTTACTTCTATATATTAGCAACAAATGGTTGGAAATTAAAATTTCATTTAAAAATACCATTTACAATAATCACAAAAATATGGCATAGGTAAAAAACTGACAAAATATGTGTAAGAAAGATCTAAATACTAACAAACAGAACAGATAATTTAAAAGACTAAAAAATAGATACACCATGTTCGTGATTCAGAGGACTCAATATTGTTAAGATAACAATTCTCTCAAATTGATCTATAAGTTTAATACAATCTCAATCCAAATCTCAGTGGGCTTTTTGGTAGAAATTGACAAACTGATTCTAAAACCTACATGGAACCGCAAAGGACCTAGAATAGTAAAACAACTTGGGAAAGAAGTGCAAAGTTAGAGGACCAGCACTACCTGATTTCAAGGATTCTAATAAACCTGAGGCAGTCAAGACAGTGCAGTTTTCTTGTAAAGATAGAAAAATAACAATGAAACTGAAGAGTCCAGAAATACATCTATATGAACAACTGATTTTCAACAAAGCTATGAAGTCAAATCAGTAGAGAAAAGGCAGTTTATTCAACAAATACTTATGGAAAAATCAGACATTCATATGCAAAAAAAATTTATATCTCACACCTTATAAAAATGCCCTCAAAATGGATTATGCATGAAAATGTAGAACAATTACTTTTTAAAATATGTAAGAAAATATAGGAGAAACCGCTTTGTAACCCTTCCTTGGCCTAAGCAAAGAATTCTTAGATACAACACCAAAAGTGTAAGCCATAAGAGAAAAGTTGATAAATTAGACTTCATCGAAATTATGTTCTCTTTGAAAGACATTATTAAAAGGAAAAGACAAGCCACAAGAGATAATATTGGCAAATCATAACTGATACAGGAATTACATATTTAACATTTTAAAAATTGTACCCTTTAAATATGTGCAGTTTAATAATAAAAATATTTGAAACACTTATTGAAATATTCCTACTTCATTAAACACACAATACGCCATAATGTCATCATCATTTCTAGGATAGACAGTTCTCTTTACTTTCCAGAATAAAATGGAAATTACCTTGCAAAATTCGTTCTGAGAACCTTTCAGGTAGTCTTCTGGAGTTTGAGAAACTTTTACCAACAGGAATGAAAATGTGTATTGCCTTTTCCTGACTCTCTTTAGAGTCATACCTACCCTTGAATGAGCACTAACTTGGGAAAATACAATAATGACACCCAGTTTTTAAGCAGGTTCCAGACCAGTTTTTCTTAATTCATTTTCTTCAATCAATTTTACCCAACATGTCCTCAAGTAAAAATAATTTCCACATATTCAGACTTTCTCTTATCAATACTATTTTTTAAAGATTATTTTTTCCTAGTCTATTTAGGCAGTGAATGGAGAATTTTATTACTAAATGCATCAACTTGCCTTGTGTCAGCAAGGACATCATATGATAGCAAAAAGCCTGTGTAATCCATCACCTTACCCGAACTCCTGCACCAGCAAAGATGAAAAAAGCATAATTGTAGACTGAAAACTCTCCTTCACCCAACAATGGGAAATAGTAATGTGTCCATTGAGCAGCAGTGAATTACAGAGCCAATATAATTGCATGAAAATCATGAACACATTTGTAAATCTAATAAAATCAAACAACAAATCATGCAATGAAATTGGGAGCCACACTAGGTGGGAATTAGTTTTCAGTGTACATTGATAGAAAAATTGCAAGAAAAAATCCCAATGTGAGTGTAAGGTTTATTGACATGAGGGCAAATATATACTAAACCTACTCCAATAATTTGGAGGAGGGGGGAGAATAAGGAGGAGAAGGGTAGGGGGAGGGAAAGAAGGGCGTTTTTCTTTTAGAAATGAGTATGACTGGGCCATTTCATGTGCTAAACATATCACCTAAACTCTGAATGCATTTACCCAATATGACTTGTAATACATTTGTAATACCAGAAGTGGCTCCCAGCCTCTGTATCTAAAAATGACAGTCCAGGAAAAAAACATCAGGAAAGGGAAGTTTGATGAATTTGGTTATCTAAATGTAGCTACACTTCCATTTAAAATGAAAATAGGCCGGGTGCAGTGGCTCACATCTGTAATCCCAGCACTTTGTGAGGCCGAGATGGGCAGATCACTAGGTCAGGAGATTGAGACCATTATGGCCAACATTGGTAAAACCCCGTCTCTACTAAAAATACAAAAATTAGCTGGGCATGGTGGTGCGTGCCTGTAATCTCAGCCACTCGGGAGGCTGAGGCAGGAGAATCGCTTGAACCAGGGAGTTGGAGGTTGCAGTGAGCCGAGATCGTGCCACTGCACTCCAGCCTGGCAACAGAGAGACTCTGTCTCAAAAAAAAAAAAAACAAAATAAATAAAATGAAAACAGCAGTAGACACTATGCCTTCTATCATAAAAATAAAGATACAATAGACTTGTGTTACGTTTTTACTTTTTCAAAGTGTATGAGGTTTTACTTTCACACAACATTAGGATTCTGCAGGACGATTCTTTATTAAACGTATCAAGACACTGTCTAATCTATTAAAGTGGCAAGGCATTTTTAGCACTAGGCCAGAGGGTTAATATCATCTCAAAAAAAGTCATAATAACTGCCCAAAGCAACAGGTTCAACACTATTTCTATCAAGCTGCCATCACCGTTTTTCACAGAACCAGAAAAAAAATTCTAGAAATCATGTGAAACTAAGAAAGAGCCGAAACAGCCAAAGCAATCCTAAGCAAAAAGAACACAGCCAGAGGCCTCACATCACTTGACTTCAAAGTGTATAATAGAGCTACAGTAACCAAAACAGCATGGTACTGGTACAAAAACAGACACATAGATCAATGGAACAGAGTAGAAAACTCGGAAATAAAGCTGCACACCTACAGCAATCTAATCGTGACAGTTGACAAAAACAAGCAATAGAGAAAGGACTCCCTATTCAACAAATGGTGCTGGGATGACTGACTAGCCATAGGCAGAAGAATAAAACTGGACTTCTACTTTTTACCATATACGAAACTAACTCAGTATAGATTAAAGATTTAAGTATAAGACCTCAGAATCTGAGAAGAAAACCTAGGAAACACCATTCTGGACATCGGCCTTGGGCGAGAATTTATGACGAAGTCCTCAAAAGCAATTGCAGCAAAATACAAAACTTTACAAGTGGGACCTAATTAAACTAAAGAGCTTCTGCACAGCAAAAAAACTATCAACGGAGTAAACAGACAACTTACAGAAGGGGAGAAAATATTCACAAACTATGCATTCAGTAAAGGCCTAATATCCAGAATCTGTTAGGAACCAACTATTGAACAAGCAAAAAACAACCCCATTAAGAAATAGGTAAAATACATGAACAGATGCTTCTCAAAAAAGGACATACAAGCAGCAAACAAACATGAAAAAATCATCATCACTAATCATTAGAGAAATGCAAATCAAAACCACAATGAGATGCCATCTCACACCAGTCAGAATGGCTATTATTAAAAAGTCAGAAAACAACAGATGCTGGTGAGGCTGCAGAGAAAAAGGAACACTTATAACTATAGCAGGAATGTAAATTAGTTTAGCCACTGTGGAAAGCAGTTTGGATATTTCTCAAAGAACTTAAAACAGGACTACCATTAGACTAGGCAATCCCATTACTGGGTATATATCCAAAAGAAAATAAATCATACTATCAGGAAGACACCCACATGCTTATGTTCATCGCAGCACTATTTATAATAGCAAACACACAGAATCAACCTAGGTGCCCATCAACAGTGGATTGTATAAAGAGAATGTGGTATGTATGCATTCATGGAATACTATGCAGCCATAAAAAGAATGAAATCATCTTTGCATCAACATGGATATTGCTGGAAGCCATTATTCTAAGTGAATTAACACAGGAATGGAAAACTAAATACCACCTGTTCTCACTTATCGTGAGAGTTAAACAATGAGTGCTCATGGCCAAAAAGATGGCAATAATAGGACACTGGGGACCACTGGAGGGCAGAGGGAGAGAAGGGGACAAGGGTTAGGGGACAACTAACTTTTGGATGTCATACTTAGTACCTGAGTTACGGGATCAATTATACCTGAAATCTCAGTATCACGCAATATACCCAGGTAATAAACCTACACATGTGCTCTTGAATCTAAAATAAAAGTTGAAATATTTAAAAAGAAACACAAAAAAGCCATAATGTGAGTACAATTTTCATGTGATTCATTCGAAGAAATTATTAGACTAACAATGAGACATCATCATAAGTACTAGGAGGAATTTTTAAATTAATGGTTTAACATGAAAACATAATTAAATCCCAAACAAAAATGACTCAAAATAATTTAGCAGCTTTGTTAATATACAGTAAGTTGATTTGCCCATTTCATTTAATTTACCATAGTCCACATTGTAAAAATAAATGAGCCCAATGTAATTACAGTCTATAGGATAAGCACAGCTTCTGTTCATTCTTGGCTCCCATGGAGATGATGATCTCCAAGATGCTTCAGTCATTCTATTTACTGATGAACACAAAGATACTCTATCAGAATGGCATTGAATTGAAATGCTCATTTGTAGACATAACCACAAACAAGCAAGAGCTTTCTAAGTTTTTAATTTACGCAAAATAAGAATCATGGTGTCAGGTAATAAGGTGAAATCCAAATATCCGCATTTGCGTGCTTAGGAACACTATCCAAGAAGAGAGATAGTGTGGGGAAAAAAAGGGAAAAACGTGTTAACTCATATGAAAGACAAGATGGAATTTAAAACTTAAAAATTATGAGTCATAAATCCTGTATTTGTTCTACACACTAATATTTCACACTCCTGTTTTAAATTACCTTAAAAATATATAACTGCATGTGACACCAGATTATAAAATATTGGTACCTAAAAGACCTCAGGTAATATTTCTAAATCAAAACATTCTTCAAAGTCCTGTCTTTAGCCCCTCCATAGAATGTCTACTGCCTACAAGTCCAGTCCAAATGTCCTTCATCCAAAGCCTTTCACATGTCTATGGCCAACTCTTAGTAGTATCTCCCTCTGTTTCCCTACTAGCCTATGACTCAACCCTACAAGAAAGAACACTTGCTCACTGTACCCCAAATAGTCACAATTTTTTTGTGCTTTTTCTTCTCCATTTGGCAAGTTCTTTTCTTTCCACTAAGTTGTAACATCTCCTCTGCAACAAAGATGTCCCTGATCCTTGCCCGTAGAGGCAGTTGTTTCTTCTCTGCTTATAGTGTAGTGAAAATAACAGAGAATCTAGAGTTCAGTATTAATTCAAAAGTGTGAGCCTCTATCACTGATCATTGGTTTCTGAGTAGCTTAGTAAATCCTTCTAAGCATAGTTTCCTCATTTTTAAAGTACTACGTTTCAGTAATTGCCTTATATAACAGGAGGGACAAATACCATAAGGTACATAAAGCATCCAGACCAGAATCTAGCAGATAATAGATGACAGTGGATGAGAACTGTCACTATTAGTATTTCACACAACTCTATATAAGATCCCATTGCCATCATTTCATGTATGTCTATCCTCCACATTATGCCATCAAAGGAAGGAACTGATCATATTTAATCCTTGAATTCTTAATAACTAGCACCATGCCTGGCAGAGAGCAGTTACTGACTGAAGAATGGACAAATTGATAAATGTAAATCATACAGCACAACACATTATTTTATAAGTGAAGAAACCAAGGGTCAGACAACTTAAATGATTTGGTGTAGGTCACATTTCTAGTTAATGAAAACTATAATAAAACACAGATAGAGAAGATTTAGTTGTCAGGAATTTTTCTCTTTGGGAACCTCATCTACCCCTCTCAATGCTATTTGGATACGGCTGTAAATTAGGTGGGTCTGCGTCCCTCCAACATCCAGGAGCAATGTGACTCAGGCAGCCAGTCAGGGCACCTCACTCCGTCTCCAGGTGGAACGATTGGTAAAAGGGTGGATTTGTAGCTCAACAAAGGCCATCAGAATTCTTTAAAAGCTACTCCTCTCCTGACAGTGATTCTGCTCTAAGATCAAAAGTTAGCTGAGATAAAGTGGAGAGGGAAATGGGAAGACAATAAATGGTGACATCAGTAGAAACTGTCTGCAACTGAAGCTTCTTGTACTTCACTGTTTGTTTAACCTATACAGGCTGGATTGCTAGTATTTGCAATGTTAAGAATATGAATACATTTTTCCTAATTTCTAGACCCATGTTCTTCCTGTACACCCTGATGTCTGCTAAATAACTACCAAATAGCATAAAACACCCAGACAACTAAGTAGCAGTACACCAAACCAGCTGCTTCATTTCCAATGGCATATCTGATATGTTTAACCTGAATTTCCCCGTTATTACTGACCAACACTTGAATAAAATGGCATTCCTAATACTTGCTACTCACAAATATTATCCCTTATTTACAGAAATCATACTTTTAATTAGTAAATTGTAACATTTATCAGTCAATTGTCCTTTGTATGTAACACAGACTTATGAAACCACTGAACCCTGAGCTACCACCAACTTTGCAATAGTTAAAAACACCTGTGTTTCTGACCACAGTATCAACATGATCCCTTCCCTACACCAATTTTGTTGGAAACATTACATTAACACAAATTTTCAAATTAGAAATGTAAAAAGGTTTTTCATCAGAGTAATATGTTAAACTAGTTTACTGTCTTAAAGACAAATTTTTAAGATCCAAATCTAAAACATTTAGTTTTATAATTTTTTATAAATAGATAAGTTATAAGACTTTGACCTAAACATAAAGTCCCACTGACTTACAACACAGGCTGGAATTTAATAAATAAACGTCTTTTATAAACAAGGCTGTTAGGTATACACAGTCTGTCATTGAGAGTTGAAAATTAAAACTGTTGTTAAGTCCCCTGAGAGTGCTAGTACTTTTATGGTTCTACAAATCCTTGAATTACCTTGTTAAACAATACTATTTAATAAAAATATTCTTTGAGGTTAGACAAAAATACAGAACCCAATATACCAAAAATCAGAACATTTAGGCCAATTTCCTCAGAATTTTCCAAACCTATATTTTTATTAATTGTACTTTCAAAAATTAGATGTTGGATTGCTATCTGAAAAATCTTAAAATATTTTATTTTCAGAATACATATTTGAAAATATTAATCAAATATGAAAAATATGTAACAGCATGCTAATTAAACTCACTCTTTACCTTTCTAAAACAATTTTTAGATGCCCTATTCCAGAAAGAATACTTCTGGTTCCTCAGTCATTATTCTTAATTTTAATTGAGAACTAGACAATCACGTCCTCTTTAAATAGCTCCACCTTTCTTAAGTTACTCTAAAAACTTGTGGGTGGTGAGGAAATATCTGAAGCATTAGGTGATTTGTTTCTCTCTTTCCCTATAGTTGTTCTATATCCCATCACTCTTATGCAGCACTCATTACCTTAGTAGAGTTGTCACAGCAAAACCAGAGATGAAGAGTCAAATAATTGGGTCTCAATTTAATATGCCGAAGCCTAGGTATGAGCCAAATATAACTAAAAGAATACTTGCTTTATTAGTCCATTTTCATACTACTATAAAGAACTGCCTGAGACTGGATAATTTATAAAAGAAAGAGGCTTAATTGGCTCACAGTTCAGCATGACTGGGGAGGCCTCAGGAAACTTACAATCATGGCAGAAAGAGAAAGCAGAGTACCTCCTTCCCAAGGCAGCAAGAAGGAGAAGTGGTAAGTGAAGGGGAAAGAGCCCCTTATAAAACCATCAGATCTCATCAGAATTCACTCACCATCACGAGAACAGCATGAGCGAAACCACCCCCATGATTCAATTACCCCCACCTGGTCTCTTTCTTGACAAATGGGAATTGTGAGGATTATAATTCTAGACGAGATTTTGGTGGGGACACAGAGCCTAACCATATGATTGTTATGCACATATGTTTCTTTTCAAGGGATATAAAGTTTTCCTGCAAAGGGTTGAGGAGCAAAGCCACAAAATTAGGTGTTGATGTCAATCTCTAAAGGAGGAAATCTATACCCTGCCCCTCTCCTAACTCAAACATCTAGTATAGTAGGTTAGAGAAATGTAGAGCTAAAAATGAGAGAACCCCAAAGAAGTCTGAAGTTTTGAGAGCACAGAGAACAATTTTTTTCCCCAAGAAAGCTCTAGGAATTTTTCCATCTTTATAGAAAAATTCTACGTCCAGAATGATGAGGAACAATGGTTTGGAAATGCCTGCATAAGGATTCCAGGAATTTGCTCCTGAAGGCAGCCTCACAGGGAAGGTGCCCGGGGAATCATCGTAAAGAGGGAGGTGGTAAGGACAGAGGAATACAGCAGCAGATACCAGCATGGACCAATATAACTGGAAAATAGGGAGAATATACAACAGAGGTCAGTGTGGAAAGCCTACTGACCAGAGAGAGATGGGGGAGTAGACAATGCAGCAGTGGGTTTGCAACTTGGACTGACTGCCTCTAAGTACCTTGTATCATGTTCTGAATTCCCTCCCCTCCTGACACCTTAATGCTACATTAGCCTATTAGAACTTACATGCAACCTCAGAGAAAAGAAAATGTGTTCGTTATCCATTGCTGTATAGGAAGTTACCATGAATTTAGGGAGCTTAAAATAACACCAATTAGTTTACACTTACGTGAGTCAGAAGTGACGACACTGAATTCTCTGCTCAAGGTATCGGAAGACTAAAATTAAGGTGACTTCAAGGCTGACTTCTTGCCTGGAGGCTTGAGAAAAATCTACTGCCAAGCTCACTGAGGTCATTGGCAGGACTCACTTCCTTGTGCTATAGGATTGAGGCCCTTCCTCCCAGCTAGCTGTTAGCCAGGAATTGCTCTCACTCCTAGACACTGCCTACCTTCTTGGCTGCATGGACCCTTCTATCCTCAATGCAATCTGTGAAAAATCTCGCTCACATCAAATCCCTCCCTAGCTTCAAATCTCCAGGACTTCTCTGTCTCTGAGCTTCAGGCTCAGATTTAAAGGGCTCGTGTAATTAAGTTAAATTCCCCCAGCTGGTCTCCCTTTCTTAAAGTAAACCTTAATTATATCTTCAAAACCCATTCACAGCGGTACCTAGATGAGTGCTTGATTGATTAACTGGAAGAAGGTGTGTGAACTCCAGAGGCCAGCAATCTTGGGAGCTATTTTAGAATTTGGCCTACCACACAGATAGAAATCTGGAATTGACTTATAAAACCCTAATTGAATGTGTTTATGTTGAGGTATTGTTAATATTCCAAAATTTCTTTCACCCAAATCTGCAGCTATCTAATCTTATTCATTTTATTTCTTTTTTTTTTTAATTTTCAGATCATGTCTGTGGCTGTTACATAGTAGGCCAGGACAGCAGGAAATGTCTAAGTACGTAAATTAGAGTCAGAGGGGAGCTGCGATATTAGTTTTCTCTTTCTGATCAACTTCTTTACTACCTGACTGATGGAACCCAGGTGAGACCCAAGCCTCAAGGTCAGAAGCACACCTTGGAAAAATTCAAAGAAGCAACAGGGTCCTTAACATCCTTCAGAAGCTAAGGAGGGATAAGAAAGACTAGAAGGTGCTTTGAAGAGTACTCTTGAATTCCACTTCCTGTAAGAGTACTCTGATCCTTGTAGACCAAAAGATTTTCCCTGTGAAATTGCTGCTGTGAAATAACCCTCCATCTTGACTGGTGGCTGAGAACCATTTTCCTGAGAATTATGATTCCCCCATGAAGCAAAACAGGAAAATGCTGAAGACCTCTCTACACTGAGACTATACTCAGAAACACACATACATAATTAATTTACACAAGAGTAGGTTTTTTAAACATTAAAGTGCTCAGTGACAAATATAATTTTCCTGGTATACGGCTTTTGTTTTTGCCTTATAAAACAGAAATTTTCAATCAGATTTTCAATACTGTCTTTACTTGGCTTTAGTTATGCCCCACTATTACTCATAATTATGCTGGCTCTATCCATGATGCCAAGAACTCTTTCCATAAACCAAAATAAATAGACAGTCTCCTTTAGGAATAAAGGGAAACTGAATAAGTTGAAGCAAGACACTCTTCCATCAGCATCTGGACCACCAAGCAGCTTCTACATTTATTCAATTCCTACTTTGTTTTTAGAGAAGACTGTGCTATTTATTTCTATCCTATGGGCAAACTCAGAATACAATGCACAAAATGTCAGGGAGAATGAAGAAACACGATGACATCCCCCAGCAGAGAAAATACACCTTTTGCAAAAATAAAGTTACCCAAGTCACCCTAAGCCCCACGTGCTCAGCTGCTGTGAGACATAGGACTGAGCTGAAATCACTGAGCAAAGAACTTGGGTAAATGAAGATTTCTATTTAGAATAAAGCAGCATCAGTGAAGACTGATAATCTTTCAAGAACAGAGGCTCTAGTTCTCAAATCCCTAGATGTTATTTCAATTTTCCTAAAGGTATTTTGTAACTTTGGATCACATTCCACTCTTAGGGATCTTAGAGACTCCTTATTAATAATATGTGTTTTGAGTTCTAATATAGAGAGACAAATAGCTTTCTCAATGTGCATATGGAGGAACATTTGGAATTTCTGAACTGCTACTTTCACATCTGCCAGAGAATGCAGTTTTATTGGAGAATGAAGCCCTGCATTTAGCAATTTATGCACAGCCAGTTTTTAAAAAATAATTATTTGATAATAATCATTTCACAATATATGAATATTGACTTTCCTAAGTAATACTTACCAGATTCTACCCAAAAGACCTCCTCATTATCCCAAAATTTATTTTAGCCATTGCTAACACCAGATCCCTGCTCAACTTTTCTATCAAAAATCCTATATTAACCTGAGTCCAAATGATTCCCCTGCTTTCTCAGGTTTTAACTGCACTATTCAAATTGATATGCTCCTGCTTGCTCCACAAAGCCTGTAGCTCTCTCCTGGTAAGTCTTGCAGTAAATTGAATAATAGTCAACCAAAGATATCAGATTCTAGTCCCTAGAACCTGTAAATGTTGCCTTATTTGGATAAAGGGTCTTTGCAAATGTAATTAAGTTAAAGATCTTGAGATGAGGAGATTGCCTTGGGTTATGCGGGGCGGGGGGGTCCCTAAATGCCATAAAAAATCTTTTAATAAAAGAGAAGCAGGCTGGGCGCTGTGGCTCACGCCTGTAATCCCAGCACTTTGGGAGGCCGAGGTGGGTGGATCACCTGAGGTCAAGAGTTCAAGACCAGCCTGGCCAACATGGTGAAAACCCATCTCTACTAAAAATACAAAAAATTAGCTGGGCGTGGTGGCCGGTGCCTGTAATCCCAGCTACTCGGGAGGCTGAGACAGGAGCATCGCTTGAACCCAGGTGGCGGAGGTTGCAGTGAGCCACGATCATGCCATTGAAATCCAACCTGGGCAACAAGAGCGAAACTCCGTCTCAAAATTAAAAAAGATAAATAAAAATTAAAATTAAAGAAACAGAGAAACAAAAGGAGCTAATACACACACACACACAGGGGAACAGGGGAAGGCAATGTAGAAATGGAGTCTCCCCTAGATCCTTTGGACGGAAAGAACTCCTGCTAACTATGATTTCCAACTTCTGGCATTCAGAACGGTGAGAATACATCTCTGTTGTTTTAAGCCACGAGTTTGCAGCAAGTTTGTTATAGCAGCCACAGGAAACTAATACAGTCTACCGCATGAGTTTGTTAATGAACTCACTGCTCCTCACAGAGGGATTGTATAATAATTCAGCATATAGCTAAGCTCAACCTGTCTTGACGAGACACCTGGACTTTTGTAGCTTCATAATTGCATGTGGCTGGACATGTTAAAATTTGATTTTCCCCAGTTGTAAGAAAAATGTAATTCTCTCTTTGCAAGGTTATTCAAATTCTGTTATTTCTAAGTAAAAGAGTTATTTTGTTTATGACTTTTTAAAGTAAAACATACGTGAGTTCCCATGGGTTCCAATCCCAGCCCTGACACTTGCTAGCTTACTTAGAATAGGCAATTTTCTTTTTTTTTGTTATTATACTTTAGGTTTTAGGGTACATGGGCACAATGTGCAGGTTTGTTACATATGTATCCATGTGCCATGTTGATTTCCTGCACCCATTAACTCGTCATTTAGCATTAGGTGTATCTCCTAATGCTGCCCCTCCCCCCTCCCCCCACCCCACAACGGTCCCCGGAGTGTGATGTTCCCCTTCCTGTGTCCATGAGTTCTCATCGTTCAATTCCCACCTATGAGTGAGAACATGCGGTGTTTGGTTTTTTGTCCTTGCGATAGTTTACTGAGAATGACGGTTTCCAGCTTCATCCATGTCCCAGGCAATTTTCATTTAACCTCTTAAACTTCCATTTTCTCAGATATAAAAATGTGATACCTTTATAGGATTGCTGAGTGAAAGAAATAATTCATGTTAAGCACAGTGACTAGTCCATGGTAAATGCTCAGTGAATTGCAGCTGTATTTATTATTGAGATTCCTATAGTTTACTTGTTCAACACGTGTTTCCCAAAGGCCTCTTATAAACGAGGCACTATTCTAAGAGCTGAGATTACAGTTCTAAAGAAATGGACTAAATCTCTTTAGTCATGGAATTTACATAACATGATTTGAATTCCTAGTCAGTGTATTTCTTATTTTTTATTCTTAAGATGAGTCATTGATTTCTCTATTTGTTTTCTCTCTTCTTTAATAAGCCTTTTGGCTACAGAGTACCCTTTACATTCAGCTTTCTCTAGATTCCGCACATATGAAGTAGTTTCCTTTTTATTGTTTTTTTGCATGGTTCACAGTTTCTTTTTTGAGTTTCCTCATTGCTACAAGGGTTATTTAGGCCTGTGTTTTCTCACGTTAAGTAAAGTATTTCGATCAATTTATAATCAATTATTTCAATTATATTGACTTATGAGTAGAGAATAAAATGGTAAAATTGCCCATTTAAAAAAAATGGAAAGGTTTTCTTCATAGCCAAGTACATTTCATGCTAATTTATTACTATTGCATCTTGTTTTAAAATATGTTTTTTGGGGCCAGGCATGGTGACTCACGCCTGTAATCCCAACACTTTGGGAGGTAGAGGCGGGTGGGTCACCTAATGTCAGGAGTTTGAGACCAGCCAAGCCAACATACTGAAAGCCCGTTTCTACTAAAAATACAAAAAAATTAGCTGGGTGTGGTAGCAGATGCCTGTAATCCCAGCTACTTGGGAGGCTGAGGCAGAATTGCTTGAACCCAGGAGGCAAAGGTTGCAGTGAGCCCAGATCGTGCCATTGCACTCCAGCCTGGACGACAGAGCGAGACTCTGTCAAAAAAAAACAACAAAATAAAATGTTTTTTGGTGTTATTCATTGTTCTTTTTCATCTTGTTTACTGCTCTTAATCTTAAATTTAATCTTGTCATTAATATTGCCACCCCTGCTTCCACTACTGTGTGTCTGTCAGGTCTTCTTTATTGTTAATCTTTCCTCAAAATTTTTGTAGTTGATTTATTGTAAATAGCATACAGCTAGGTTTTGTTTCAATGCTATATCGCAGCCTGCCTTTTATTAAAAATCATCAGTCCTTTCATATTTGCAACGTACTTCATTTTATTTCTTCCATCTATTTTATGGTTTTTTTTTTTTTTTTAAATGGAGTCTTACCCTGTCACCCAGGTTGAAGTGCAGTGGCCTGATCTCGGGTCATTACAACCTCTGCCTCCCGGGTTCATGCAGTTCTCCTTCCTCAGCCTTCCAAGTAACTGGGATTATAGGCACGTGCCACCATGCTGGGCTAATTTTTGTATTTTTAGTAGAGACGGGGTTTTGCCATGTTGGCCAGGCTAGTCTCAAACTCCTGACCTCAAGTGACCCACCCACCTCGGCCTCCCAAAGTGCTGGGATTACAGGCATGAACCACCACACCCGACCATTAATTCTTTATTTAACATTACTGTTTGCTCTATGTATTTATTTCTTAATGTTTTCATTACTTTTAAAAACACATTCTTACATTCCTCCTCTGTTTAAAATTTAATTATACTTTATCATGCTTAGATCACCTTCCATGTTAGTTAAGGTAACACTCGCTGCTTTACAAAACTTCAGTAGTTCAATATACAATAATTTATTCCTAACTCACATTAACACTCCAAGGTCGTTTCAGGCAGTAGAGTTTTGCTCTGCTTAATAATTTTGGAACCCATAATGGCAGATACTCTGTACTTAACGCTACACCTTCAACGGGATGTGAACATCAAGCTGGCAGACAGGGAAAGAACATGAAGGATCATGCCTGGCAGTGGGACGCAGTTTAGTCATAGGCAGAAACTGGGAAGTTGATTCTAGCCATGTATTAAGCATGTACTAGCCAAAATCAGACAAAGATGACTCTCCTTTTACTTAACAAGATATCAATTATATACATCACCACGTTTTTCATATTTCTTTCATGAAGTTACCAATACCAAGATATAATGAAAATAAATTTTCAATGCTATCTGATGTTCAAAAGTACATTCAGGAGGAAAAATGAAATGGAAATTGATAAATATGCTAGTTTTCTTACCTGTTTTTATAATATATGTAATATTATCCTCTGAAAGTAATTTAAAGTCTCATTCCAATTAAAGTCTTATTCCAATTGTTTATGAATGTGGCTCTCCAAAATGCCCATGTCACCTAGAGATTAGTGATTTACTCTGATTAGTTCTGACTGTTTCCTCATGCAATGCATATGCCATGAAGCAGGGACAAAGCTAAGACGGCTTGAACAGCTCCAACAGCAGGGATGAGCATTCATACAGCATTGTCTCATGTCATCCTGAAATGCCTCCAAATATTCCACTAGAACCTTTCTAAAAAGAGTTTGTAATTAATATATAATAAATTTATTAAGACTGACTTTCCTGGTAGGTATTTATAAATAATATGCATTATCTGGGGAAAGGGAAATTATTCAGGAAGAGAACTAAGAGTTACTGAAAATATGCAACACTTCAGAATCACCAAATTTCTTCATGATACATTTCGCTCCACAGTCTCTGGAAGGAGAAAAAGCCTGGAATTAGCAAACTCACATCATTCAATTTGGTGACCCACCACTGAACAGGACCATAATTCTGTAGCAGCTCAGCTATGGTTAAGGATTAGGTTACAAAGGTTAATTAAAGCACCCAAAGAAGGATTCAGAAGACAATTAGAATGCAACACAAAGCATCAGCACTACCTCGGGCTTTATGAGATATTTTGTACAGCTGGTCTTTGCTAAATGGAGAGCTAGTTTTATGTCACTATAAATTACATTTAGTTGTAGTTTTTGTTACATAATTTACTGCATCCTTGTCTTCTTAAAATTTCTAATTTAGCTCTACTTTTTGAAAGCTTGGCTTCTTCTGTACTTTTTTATTTTGTTTGCACTGTATGTCCATCCTTTTTCCCACTGCAGTCACATATTGCCTAAGCCGTGGAGATTTGATCATTTATAGCCCAAGTTCTTTGTTCCTCACTAGGAGTCAACTTCAACTTGTATCTGTCTCACTTGTAAATCTAAGTTCACTGATGAGATGGTTGGTCTATCCTGCATTAAGGCATTCCAAAGACTTCTAAAATAAGTCCTCATCCTTAAAAACCTGCTATTTGTATAAATACTTTGGGATCTTACCTCAATACAGCTCCCTTTTGTGTAAAATAGAATATCAGGAGATTTCTCTTGAGCCCCACCTATAAAGTTGATTATTGGATGTCGCGGAAGAAACTCATGACAGTGCTTCATCAGAACTGTTTCATGGCATGAATCACAGCTGTCGTGTCATTGTTAGCTCTAGAAGATATCAAATTTTATCTGAATATTATGCAAGCAAATACTAGTATCTGGTGGTAAACCGGTAATATATTAAGCATGTTTTGGTGTTACAAGGTTTTCTAATAACCTGAATTAGATTAGAATAATATCATATATCTTATACAGGGAAATCCAAACACACAGAACACATTTATGTTACTTCTCTCACCTAAGGGAATCTAAATTGGGTTACAGTGCTTATAGGTTTGTGTGTGTATGTGTGTGTGTGTGACACCCCAATAAAATAATCACACTTATATATATCTTGAAATCTGAATTATTCACATAAGATTTTGTTAAACAATCTTTCCAAATCAGTGGAGGTAGGAATCACCACCTTACTCAGCTGCATTTTTCCTGTAGGCTGGGAGACATGCAAAGACATGATCAAAATAATAGCCTGATCCTATGTATGCACCTATATGCATGCATACATACACACACGGTACCCTTGTCTGATCATTTATAAAACAGATATAATAATAGGAGTTCACAAAGCTATTATTAAGATAAATATATATTCAATCTATGCATAGTGTCTGACACATGCATTCCCAGTAAAAGTTAACTACTTTTTTAACAATAGTGATTATTATTGTTCTTTGAACAATGTTTTATTATGGCTTTTATTATTCTAACATAGGATATAGTTTGGGGCATCACGTTGTACCTTCTCTCTTTCATCAAGCAAGATGCCCCTATTAGCTATCTTAAACTAAATGTAAAATTGATCTTTCTTTAAAATATTTGATGATCAAATTGAAGGATAGAAATGAATCCCTTCCCCTGAATTCTCATCTTTGCTTTGGAAAATATCTTTAATATTTAGCATCTATCCTTTCTAAGGAATAATACGGACAGAAATGAAATGACATGGCACAAAGATAGAGAAAAGAAGAATTAGGAAGATTGCTTAATGAGCACTTTGGTCTTCTTGTCCAAGAACTATTAATTTTTAATATTTGCATATATCAAAGTTTCCAAAGAGAACTACTTACGGATGTTTTCATTAATAATGCATCCCATAAAAGCTGCATCAAAATATACTAATTATACAATTATTCTCTTTCTGTTTATTTGACTTGTTATAGCATTCTTGTAATTGCCACAAACCAACTTCAAATCATATCATCAAAATTCTATAGACACAGCACAAATCAAAGAATGTATTTGATTCATCCTAAAATTTAATTAGAAAAGTGTATCTGTGACCTTTCTGTTGGAGAGTGGTGAATGTTTTTCTTAACAAATGTCTCCAGGCAAGAAATAATTATCATAAAATGTGAGAAAGGTACATTAAGGTACAGAGCAATGAGGTTGTTTATCAGCTAATAGGGTATCTCACTGTTTGATATCATGCAAATTTTTTATCATTATGGAAATTTAATTTGCACCTCTGATTCCATTGGGCTTTCCTTAAACCCAGTTCAGCTGTTAAGAGTTACCTTCTATCTCAACAATTGCAGCTCTGATTTATTCCTCTTTTTCAGACAGTGAAAACAGTCAAGAAGATATCTGCCATTTAATGATTTGGAGAACACACAGCAGTTCAAGGTTTTCTTAGTACTCAAAGGCAATTTAATTGTGCTTTCCATTGTAGTGACAGTAATTTGCAGACACTTGGCTCGGTACTCAGCATAGGTGCATTCTGAGAAGTAGTGGCAACTGCTCAGATGTTCTAATTCTTCATTCTAATTGTCTGGCCATTCTTTCAGTTTAATAGCACATGCAAATTATCACCTTATTCTTCAGCCAAACCATAAAACCAAGAACCAGCTGATCTGTTAATTGGAGTTTAATTTAGGATCTAGGCCAAATTTCTATTAGGGTAATTCCCTAGATTGGCCTATAATTTCAGTGATACATTTTGTTTTCGTTCATTTTCTGACTTAAAACTATTGAACAATATTGCCTTATACCTTCCCCTACATCTCTACTAAAAAGATGCAGACATATCTAAATTCTTAAATTAAGTTAAAATCATTCCACAACTAAGATGCCAAAACTTGATAACCTCATAAAATAATATTAAAAGTTTGGGTTAGTATCTTATTATAAGAAAAACAGTGAAAAAGATGAGCTTTGAAAAGTTGGTGTTGTCAAACTCAAGGCCACAAGTAGTGGTAACCTCTCAACTGAAGCCCTCGATTAGAGGCAGCCACAGGCCATGCTAGTCATCACAGCCACCTTTGCCTGAACACTTGGGCTATTGAAAATGCCATTCTGCATTCGGTTTGATCTCACAAATCAGGAATCTCATACATGTCCAAAAGTTGTCATTCTAATCTGGGAGACATAAGTAAAAGCAAATGGATTCAATTCAACAACTACGTACAAACTGACTATATGCCAAGTCAGTGTTAAGGGCAGTGGACAATATAAAAATAATAAAAGCATAGTTTGCATCGCCTAATCTAGTAAGGAGTTTGGCACTTGCAAAATCTGTGCATAACACAAGGCAAAGAAAGGCAGTAAATTCTATAAGAAGGGAACGAAGTGGAATAGGAAGCCAGAGAAAGAAGGTAATTCTATTAAGGACATGAATACTGGAGACCTCGACATGATTCCGAGTTTAGTCCAATGTAATAGTACAGTTCTCCTAAAGGCATAGCCTGATGGTTCTATACAAGTGACAATTGTAAAGTCCACACAAGGTTAAGATGAAAAGGCAGAATTCTTTTTTATTTTTATTTTTTTGAGGTGGAGTTTCACTCTTGTTGCCCAGGATGGAGTACAACGGCGTGATCTTGGCTCACTGCAACCTCCACCTCCCAGGGTCAAGCAATTCTCCTGCCTCAGCCTCCCGAGTAGCTGGGATTACAGGCCTGCACCACCACGCCTGGCTAATTTTGTATTTTTAGTAGAGACGGGGTTTCTCCATGTTGAGGCTGGTCTTGAACTCCTGACCTCAGGTGATCCACCCGTCTCGGCCTCCCAAAATGCTGGGATTACAGGCGTGAGCCACTGCGCCCGGCCGAAAAGGCAGAATTCTTATTGTTGGTCTTGCCCACATTATGCTTCATGCCTCAGTGAATTTTTTTCATAAATAAATATTCAAACTAATGAAGCAATGGCCTATTAGAAGGTTTATTAGAAACTTAGTTTAACTGGCTTCACTTAGTAATGGTAAATGTTTCATAGTTATAGAATCATTTCCTTACTTTCTACTTATTCACAATATTATATACCACTGAAAATAATCCAGGAATCTGATTATTTGAGGGTGAAATATATATTGGGTTATTAGTTTAAATCTCCTAAATTATGAAGAGGGAAACAGACACTCAAGGAGTTTAAGTGAGTCTTCCAATGTCACAAGTAGTTAAAATGGGCAGTGCTTGCTTGGCTGGGTGCAGTGGCTCACGCCTGCAATCCCAGCACTTTGGGAGACCAAGGTGGGTGGATCATGAGGTCAGGAGTTCAAGACCAGCCTGGCCAACATGCTGAAACTCTGTCTCTACTGTAAACACAAAAATTAGCCAGATGTGGTGGCAGGTGCCTGTAATCCCAGCTACTCGGGAGGCTGAGGCAGGAGAATTGCTTGAACCCGGAAAGTGGAGGTTGCAGTGAGCCGAGATGGCACCACTGCACTCCAGCCTGGGTGACAGAGCAAGACTCTGTCTCAAAAAAAAAAAAAAAAAAAAAAAAATGGGCAGTACTAACAATTGACTTTTTAATTTGTTTATATATGAAGACTTTTATCTTTTGATGATCAATATTTCTGATAATTCTGTATCCAGCTAGCAACTATTTAAGAATGTATCTTTATGTACTTGCACAGTTTAGTTTGATAACACTTTAAATATTTTAGTTTAGAGCTCTTTTAAAGATTTGTGGTTTTGTTAAAAGGACTTTATTACATAGCATCACTCTGTATAGTTTAGTTACAGAGGCATAAGGACATAAAATAACGATTGCTCACTCCCTTTCAATCCCAAATTAGAAACATTACAGGTACATCCTGAAGGTCTTCAGAATGTTCCTCTATGGTATCCTCTATGGTATAACTTGGACAAGTTGAAAGAGGTTTATGAAAACCAAAGGACAGGATGAGAAGAGAGTTAAATACACCCAAGTAATTACTGTGCAGCTGGATAAAATAAAAAAAAAAACTAAAAATCCAAAGAATATTAGACACAAGGCAGAAGGAATTGCTGCTGGGTTAAATATGAAGATATACACTGTGCATCTCTGGAAGGCAAATAGGAAAACAAGAACATCAATAACAACAATAGTTTACAGGGTTTTTTGTTTCTTTTTGCAGAATGGGCATTATGCCGATTGGATCCACTCCAATAGGCAGATTGAATGATGTCAGTTCAGTCGCTGGAAGATAATTTAGGTCCACTAGAAAAAAGAACTTTCTAACAGAGCTTTCAGATAGGAAATGGGAGTTGTTGTTTAATAGGTTTAGAGTTTCAGTTCTGGAAGAGGAAAAATTTCTGGAGATTGCACGACAATGCAAATATACTTAACGCTACTGAAATTTACACTTAAAAATAACTAAGATGATATATTTTATGCTATGTATATTTATCACAACTTTTAAAATTTAAATGTAATGTACCACTCTGTAAGGTAATGATGACCCATTTTTACAAGTACTCTGGCTGGGAACACAATATAGCATTTATGTTATGGAGGGAAACTACCACATTAAATAGAAGGTTGAATCAGAGATGTTGGGAAATCCTTTCTAACTTCAGGAGGTTAGAAATTTAGCACTGACTGCCTCTTTTGAAGCTACATGTATTTTATCAAATTCTCAAAGAAGTAAGTAAGTAACCAAAGACGACTGGCAACTACAGATTAACAATGATCCAAAGGGGCAAAAATTCAATCCAATAAAAATATTAAACAATGTTATATCAATTTCCTAAGACCCATAACAAAATACTGCAGAGTGGATGACTTAACAGAAATATATTGTCTCACAGTTCTGGAGGCTAACATAAAAAAACGAAGCTGTTGGCCAAGCTACGATCCCTCTGAAACTTGTAGGGAATCCTTCCTTGCCTCCTCCTAACTTCTGGTGGTTTTCTGGCAATCTTTTGCACTCCTTGGCTTGTAGCTGCATAACTCCACTCTCTGCCGTTGTCATCACTGTGTGTTCTCTCTGTGTCTCTATGTTTTTGTACAGTCATCTTTTTTATAACTACAACAGTCATATTTTATTAGGGTCTACCCTACTCCAGTATGATCTCATCTTAACTAATTACATTTGCAAAGAAATAATAACAGAAAACTTCTCAAACTTGAGAAAGACATAAACATCCAGGTACAAAAAGGTCTTAGAACACCTAACAGATTCAACCCAAATAAGACTATTCCCAAGCACATAATAATCAAACACTCAAGGGCAAAGAGAAGATGCTAAAAAACAGCAAGAGCTAAGAAGCAAGTAACATGTGAAAGAACTCCAATGAAGCTGACAACAGACTTCTCAACAGAAACCATACAGGCCAGGAGGGAGTGGAATGACATGTTCAAAGGGCTCAAAGAACAAATGAGGCTCCAAGAATATTTTTCAAGCAAAATTATAATGCAGTGACCCTATTTTCAGATAAGGTCCCATTCTGAGATACTGTAGGTTGGGACCCCAACATATATTTTTTTGTGTGTGGGGAGACACAGTTTAACCCATAAGATAAACTGTGCAAGATATTGTCCAGATTAAAATGATTACTAGATGATCTTCCTATGATAAATGAAAGTTTTGCCTTATTCTCCACTGAAGCCCTAGTACCTGACCCAAACTGTCAATTAAGAAATATTTGTTGAGGCCAGGCATGGTGGCTCACGCCTGTAATCCCAGCATTTTGGGAGGCCAAGGCAGGCAGATCACCAGAGGTCAGGAGATCGAGACAAAAAAAAAAAAAAAAAAAAACAATAAAAAAGAAAGAAAGAAATATTTGTTGAATAAAAGAAAAGTTAAATGTGACTATGAGTTCATGTTGAAATAATAAAGTTAGCATGTCCTTTGGAAATCTAACAGCATAGCCCCAACAAGAAGTTACAGAACTAATTTAGTTTATAAATCACCAGCATCGCTTGCCTTTTATTCAGCTGTGAGACATGGACCTACAACAGATAACAATTTCAGGATCATTAGCATTCTCTTAATACCACGTTCTATGGAAAGATGAGCTGTAATGGATGTCTGGAAAATAGCCCATTTCAGCAGTGAAGAGTTCAGATCACGCTACACAGCTCCTCAAGATGTTATTGAGAATTTCAAAGAAAAAGAACAGCAGGGTAGTGTGACAGTTATTGTGTAAGTAATCCCAAGTGAGGTCATTGCAAACAAGAGAGATTGAAGAAAGGCTTTCTATGAGTGACTAACATTTTCAAATAACTTGATGTGATTGTGGAAAACAGTGATAGACAAATCATAATGACATCCAACTATAAAGAAAATTCTTGGGCCAGGTGCGGTGGCTCATGCCTATAATCCCAACACTTTGGGAGGACAACGCAGGTGGATCACCTGAGGTCAGGAGTTCGAGACCAGCCTGGCCAACATGGTGAAACCCCACCTTTACTAAAAATACAAAAATTAGCTGGGCATGATGGAAGGCGCCTGTAATCCCAGCTACTCACTCAGGAGGCTGAGGCAGGAGAATTGCTTGAACCTGGGAGGTGCAGGTCGCAGTGAGCCAAGATCACACCACTGCACTCCAGCCTGGGTGACAGAGTGAGACTCTGTCTCAAAAAAAAAAAAAAAAAAAAAAGAAAGAAAGAAAAAAGAAAAAAAGAAAATTCTTCAGCCACAGCTCAGAGTAAATGGTAACAAGATACTAAAATTGCAGCTACCAAAATAAAGCAAATGACAAATGTCAACTATACATGATGTAGAGGTGACAGTTGTACTTTTTCTTTTTAGCCTCATCCACACACAGAAATACTATTGTCCCCATTAGTACTTTATCAAGAAGAGAATAATAACACATTCAGAAAAATATGCCTCAGACATTTCTACAAGTACAAATCTTAAAAGATTTTTATTTCCACATATGCCTAACAAATTGTGGGCATTCACTCAATCTAACAGAGGTTGACAGCCCAGTTTCTCAAAATAGGGTTCATGCTGTATGTAAGTTTTATGTATATGCTTGATCCAAGTAAAGTTAAATACGACAGAAGAGAATAGTATTTTACCCAACCATCAAGGTGGACTGGAATAGAAGAACCTAAACTGGTATGTCAAGAATAGTCAAGAGAGACCCATCATACTAACCTAGCTACCTTAGCCTGGCACTGAGGATTTTGATTTTCTTCATGTCAGAAGTGAGAGACAGCAGCAGGCTGGTCAGTGCCTCACCCTTGTTATGTGCAGAGCTGAAGAGATTGTCTTAGATGTGTCAGTTTGTAATCACACCTCATGAGAAATACCCCACCATCCTCCAGATATCCATCCGGATATATATAGACAGAGTCTCTGTCCCCCAGGCTGGACTGCACTGGCTCCATCATGGCTCACTGCATCCTTGAACTCCTGGGCATAAGCAATCCTACTGCTTCAGCCTCCTGAGTAGCTGGGACTACAGGCATCAGATATTTTGAAGAGTCACTCCATTCTTCGTATTTGCCAAATAGGAACCTTGAGATATTTTTCCCCTCCTACATAATATACATTCACCAAGCACAGGAATATTCTAGTCGTAACTCTATAATACATGACCTCATTAAGGTCATGCACTTGTCCAGGACATATTCACATTCAAAATGCTTTTAGATCCGAAAAGAAATAAATGTCAATTTAAAGTACAAACAGCAAAGAGACATCTAAAAGTTAAGCATGTCCTCACATCATTTTCTTCATTATATCAGATCATTAAAGTCTTCAAAATTGTCTATTATAGAGACATTTTAGTTTAGTGTTACTTATTAAAAATGGATTTAAATAAAATTATAAGATAGTACTTTGCACAATTAGATGCAAATAACATCTAATCGCACAACATCAGATGCACAACATCAGATGCACAACATCAGATGCAAATAACAATTACTGACTGATAAAATAAATACTAAAGCAATTACTCAAATCAAAATAAACATAATTACTTTTATTATTTCGTGTTGAAGTATAACTGACGTTGACATAAAAAAGAACATATACCTAAAAGTGTACCATCAGAAAGATGTTGACATATGGATATATCCTTAAAACTGTCACTACGATCAATATAATGAACGTATCCTTTGCCCCCAAAAGTCTCCTCGTGCCCCATTGTTATCTTTCCCTCAAGTTTCTGCCTCATCTTCCCCAGGTAAACATTGACTTGCTTTTCACTACAATAGATTAGTTTACAGTTTCTAGAATTTTCTGTAAATAAAATCACACAATAGGTACTCTTCTTTTGTTTTAGTCTGGCTTCCTTCCCTCAGTACAATTGTTTTCTGTATCATCTATTTTGTTGTATATAACAGTAGATCATCCCTTTTTTATTCCTGAGTAGTATTCCATGGCATAGATATACTACAAATCATTTATCCATTCCTCTGTGGAATTTTGGATTCTTTCCAGATTTTGGCTATTACAAATAAAGCTGTGCTGAATATCTACAAGTATTTGTATGGACATATGTTTTTTTCTTTTTTTTTATGGGACGGAACGTCAATGTCTAGAGTAGAATGATTGAATCGTATATAGGTATATGCCAAGCTCTTTTCCAAAAAATTGATTGTGCCATTTTACATCCCCACTAGCAGGGTGTGAAAGTCCACTTTCTCTACATTCTCATTAACACTTAGTATAGTCAGTGTTTCTCATTTCAGCCATTCTAATAAATGTTTAATGGTATTTCATTTTGGTTTAAATTGCATTCACCTAGTGACTAATGATGTTAAGCATTTTTTCCTGTGCCTATTTCCCGTTGTATATCTTATTAGGTAAAGGGGACATTAAAATCTTTGTCCATTTTATACAGGGTTTTTATTTGCTTATTATTAATTATTAAGCTTTGAGCCTTCTTTGTATATTCTGAAACAAATCCTTTATCAGGTATATGAATATTTCCAAATATTTTCTCCCAATCTGTGCTTGCTCTTTTATTCTTTTAACAATGTTGTTCAAAAAGCAGTTTTTAATTTTATGAAGTCCAAACTATAAAATTATTATTTAATAAACCATGATTTTAGTCATGATTTTGACCACATCTAAGAAATGTTTGCCTTACCCACATTGACAAAGCTTTATTTCTGTTAATTCTTCTAGAAGTTTCATAGTTTTACATTTAGGTTGTTGATTTTTTTTTTTTTTTTTTTTTTTTTTGCATTCAGGTTTGCAGTTTCCTAGCACCATCTGTAGAAAATACTAACTTTTCTCCTCTGAGTCATCTTTGCACCTCTGTCAAAAATCAGTTTTTCTCTAGTATTTTCTTTTCTTCAATTTTCTAGAAGAGGCCAAGAATTCACCATTAAAGTCATCTGGACCTGGAATTATCTTTGTAAAATGGTTTTTAACTACCAATTCAGTTCCTTTAACAGAGCTATTTATATCAGACATATTAACTATACCTTTTTAAACAAACTTCAGTAGTTTATGTCTTTCATAGGCATCTAAGCTATCAAATTATTTACAAAAATTTGTTCATAACATTTTCTTATCTTTTAGTATCTGTACAATCTTTTATTTATATTATTCCATATATGGGCAATTTCTGTTTTCTTGCTTTGCTTTCTAATCAATCTGACTAGAGATTTATCAATTTTATAGGTGTTTGCAAAGAAGGAACATTTGATTCCATTGTACTTTTTATCGTGTTTTTGTTTTGTATTTCACTGATTGCTACACTGATATTATTCTCTTTCTTCCACAATAGCGGGAGATTGGCCCTTTTTTTACTAGTTTCTTAAAATGGAAACTGAAGTAACTGATTTGAGAATTTTTCAAATAAATATGTTTAATACTATAAATTTCTCCTTAATTACTGTTTACTGGTAACTCACAAATTTTGATGTATTTGTGTTTAATTCTCACTAGACGCAAAATACTTTCTAATTTCCTTTTGTATTTATATTTTACTCATGAGTTATTTAGAAGTATATTATTTAGTTTTCAAATATTTAGGAATTTTCCAGTGACCCTTCTGTTACTGATTTCTAATTTAATTCCACTATGATTTTAAAATATGTTTTGTATGGTTTGAATATTTTTAAATTTATTAAGACTTATTTTATGACCCAGAACATGGTCTATCTTGGTAAATGTTTCACATACATGTGAAAATAATGTGTATTCTGCTGTTGTTAAGTGGCTGTGTTCTAAAAATGTCAATTATGTCTATTTGGTTGTCAGTATTGTTCAACTCTAAATCCTTACTGATGTTTCTCTAGTGATTCTATCAACTACTGAAAGATGTTGAAATCTCTGACTATAACTGAGGATGTGTTTATCTCACCTTTCAGTTCTACCAGTTTTTCCTTCATATTTTTGAAACTCTGCTGTTAGGTGCCTGATTGTTTAGGACTGTGTATCCTCTTGATTAAATAACCCCTTTATTATTATGAAGCTTTATCCTTTATTTCTGCTAACATTCTTTGCTCTGAAATCTAATCTTTCTGATAATAATATAGCTACTATCTTTTTATTAGTATTAGCATGGTATATATTTTCCTATCCCTTTTTTATTGCATGGATGTTAACATTTTAATGTTCCTCCCTTGAAAGTTTTTTTGCATATATAATCATATTTTCTTACAAATTGAGTCCCAAATTATGTACCTGCCTTTCATTTAACGTACTTAAAGTTAAAAATACACATAGTTTTGTTTCCTATTTTGTTTACTAAATATTTTGTTTGATCTTTATTTTTATTTATTTATTTATTTATTTTTTGAGATAGAATCTTGCTCTGTCGCCCAGGCTAGAGTGCAGTGGCTCGATCTGGGTTCACTACAGCCTCCGCCTCCCAGCTCAAGCAATTCACCTGCCTCAGCCTCCCAAGTAGCTGGGATTATAGGCACGTGCCACCACACCCAGCTAACTTTTGCATTTTTAGTAGAGACAGGGTTTTGCCATGTTGGCCAGGCTTGTCTCGAACTCCTCACCTCAGCCTCGGCCTGCCTCGGCCTCCCAAAGTGCTGGGATTACAGGAGTGAGCCACTACGCCCAGCCATACTTTTATTACTTTTAACCTACTTGTTTTTTTACCTTTAATGTATTTGGATCATCAGCTGAGTTTGTTAAATGCTTTGTAATTCAGAGACTTTGTTGTAGGTTAGTTGTGTAAATAAGAGTCAACCTAAAATTTACAAGACAGTACTTTACATATATTATTTAATAGAATATCACATGCAAATAACAATTACTGATAACAAATTAAATATCCAGAGTAGTCACATCAAAATAAAAATATATAATTTTTATGTTAGTTTAAAGCAGAACTGATTAGCCTAAATGTCTTTGATATCTTATTGAATATTGATATTTTTTAAATTATTTGGTAAATTAGATTCATCAGTCTTGTTTAAGAAGACAGCGAATGGGTAGTCTGATATTCATGTACAAAAAAAAGATAGTACAATATGTATTTTGTAAGTTTGAACAAGAAGTAGACAAGTGAATCTAATATATTTGATTGTGTATGTTATTTTCTATCCTTGCCTACAAATAAATATAATATATTTGCCTGTGGCTATAAAATAAATGTATATTATATATGTGTATATATAATACATATATATGTTATATATGTGTATATATAACATATATTACATATGTTACATATAATACGTGTATATAATACACATATATAATATATATTATATATATACATATATGTTATACATGTGTACATATAACATATATTATATATGTTATATATAATATGTATATATAATACACATATATTATATATGTTATATATAATATGTATATATAATACACATATATTATATATGTTATATGTGTACATATAATACATATATGTATTTTATAGATATAAAATATTAAGCATGTATCAGTGATTAACAATGTTAATAGTAGTTTAAATCAGTATCTTCATTCTGAAATCTAATATATATACCTATTTGATCCAGAAATTTCATTTCTGGGGTTATAAGTTAATTACAAGGTATATGCACAAATATTTTTCAATGATGATATCTTCAAAACAGTATTTTAACAACTAAATTAAAAATAAATTAAACCTCTAAGAGTAGGTAATTAAAGAAATTGAGCTACAACCATACAGTGGAATACTATGCATCTTATAAACGAATACTTAATATCATAGGAAAGTATTCAGAACACACTATTAACCGAATGCAAATTGTATTACAAACAGCATACACAATGATTTCATTTTTTAATATATATAATAAATATATATAGTAATGAAAGTTCTGAAACACATGAGATTACCCCCAAAAATAAAATTGGTCCATTAATATGTTAAAAGTTGTAAAAGTTGTCATCTTGGTTTTAGTATATAAGGTGCTTTGTTACATAAACGAAATCTTTCCAAATTTTTACACTGAATATGTATTTCTTTTATAACTAAATAAAAAGCACCATTCACAATTAAAAAAGGAAATCCAAGACTTCCCATTACATTAATCAAACATTTATTAGGAAATGATATGCATCATAAATTACACATATACGAAAAAAACATGGCCCCTAGCTTCAGAGTACCTAATAGAAATTGACCCTGACAGACTGTGGTTAGGAGAAACAAACACACATTTTAAACAAAGCTAAAATAGTAAAAACTGAAATCAAACTCCCTTTGTGGTTAATTCGCATAAGGCTGCATCCAGCTGCTTTGGAAATATCAAAGACAGTCCACTCATTAACTGCTAATTCAAAAAGCAAACCTTGTAACTCTAATTATGCCTTTTAGAATTTTGTAATGTCTTAGTAGTATTTGCCAAGTGGTGCGTTAAACATGAATATTGTAGGGGCCGGGCGCGGTGGCTCACGTCTATAATCCCAGCACTTTGGGAGGCCGAGGCAGGTGGGTCATAAGGTCAGGAGATCGAGACCATCCTGGCTAACACAGTGAAACCCCGTCTCTACTAAAAATACAAAAAATTAGCCGGGCGTGGTGGCGGGCGCCTGTAGTCCCAGGTACTCAGGAGGCTGAGGCAGGAGAATGGCGTGAACCCAGGAGGTGGAGCTTTCAGTGAGCCGAGATCGCACCACTGCACTCCAGCCTGGGCAACACAGTGAGACTCCGTCACAAAAAAAAAAAAAAGAGAGAGAATATTGTAATAGCCATGACTCATCATCATTTTTCTAAATGCAATGCATTGACTGTTATAGCCTATATGATCTTAAAGTCTAAAAGGCCAATGTTTAAGATGAATTGAATGTACATATATATGCACATGTGTGTATGTGTGTTTGTGTGTGTGTGTGTTTGTAAAAATGGGGGAAAGGGGAAATGGGAGTTTTGATACTTGCTATGCCTAAGGAATTTTGTGAAGCGTTTCTGGATTTACAAATATAGATCAGAAAATGACTAAAGATCTAATGAATTTCAAATCTAGAAAAGATAATAAAGTTTTACATAGTACAAATTAGAAGTCCTATACTGTAAGCTATAGTACACAGCAGTAAGTTATGAGTCCGCAAAATGTAGGTTTAGAAATAGAGAGCTGTAGGTATTCCTGGAAACAAGAAATATTTCTGGCTTGGTTGATCTAGACAGGTCTCCCGGGTGGAGTGTCATCCGAGCTGCAACTGCAATAAACATCTACTCCCTATAAAGCCAACAGAAACCCTACATTACAAAGGAATAATAAATAGTATAGATATATTTTTCTATAGAGGAAACACACAGCATCCTCTGCCCTACTGCCTTCCATCCACACAAATAAGAATTTTTCTACACATAACTTTTGAACTCAGACAGACTCTCTCCTTGACCAAATCTTAGTCAGGCTCCTCTAAGCCTTCCTTTCTACTACACCTCAACCTTGGCCTCTGTTCTGTCTTTAGTATGCTTGGCCCAGTCTTAGCAAAAATCCTGCCAAGTCAGTTTAGAAAGAATTCCCACACTTTTACTATATGATCGCCCTTGACATCTGATCAAATTCCTTGTTCCCCTAACCTTGATGTCTGCCCTTGTCCTGCCCTCAGCAAAAATCCTAATAATTCGGTTTAGCAGGAATTCTTATACGCTTGATGTCATCTCTTATTAATTTCCATCCACTGAGCCCCTCATTCTGCTTGTGGGCTATAAATCTTCAGCTGTCTTTGTTGTATTTGGAGTTGAGCTTGATCTCTCCCCCCCACTGCAATATTGCAATAGTCTTGAATAAATTCTTCCTCATTTTAAAAAGCATCAGAATAATATTTTGTAACAACTCTGAGGGCCAAGATGATGAATCCAGTCAAAATGGATACACCTTGATTTTTCCAATATATATTAATATTATTTAAAAGGTGTAATTCAACTTTATGTAAATCAAGCTCTATAAATTGGCCAGGAAAACTGTTTAGTTACTCAAGAGGTGTTTATTTAAAACCTATCCGTAAGAACAGTGAAGGGTCTTAGAGTTTAAAAAGTTAGGCTGCCAGTTTTGTGGATGCTGGCAAAAGACATCAGACTCCTGGGATTAAAACAAAGGACTTGTATTACTTAAGGCACAGCAAACAGCATGACCATTGGCATATTTGTAGCAATTCCCTTTTCCTCCCAAGTCTCATGGGGTGATGTGAATGGACTCAGATGAATGTTACAGATGTAGTGAGGAAGTGAGTTGCATAACAAGAAACTCTGAGCTTAAAGAAGATGAATCTTTTATAATGTGCAGCAAGTATGCCTCCTCTTTTCTCTGGAGGAAGACTATTTTTCACTATTCAGATATCCTTGTAAAGATAGTCTAGGACAAAGATCTATTAGGGCCTCACCCACAAAATGTTTAAAAACGTCCAGACACCTGTGGAGAAGTGTCTCTCAGCACCACTTTGAGCCTGCCATTATAGGAATCCTGTTAAGTATATAAGAAGAAGGTAATTTATCAGTGTGCATTTTCATGTCTGATTTTTGCAAAGCCTAAGATATACTTACACATAACACCGATTTGTGACTTAACCAAAGAATATCAGACAATAGTCCCTTTCAATGTAAATTCTTGATGGTTTGTGAAATGAAGACAGACAAGAGGAAGCATCTTTCTATTTCTTTCCATCAGCTCCAGTTCTGCTCTTCACCTTAAGGTATCTCTGCTCTTCATCTAAGTAATGGCAAATTTCTCCAGAACTTTCCCCTTCGCTTCACCTACTATGTAAGGGGGATAAAGAAAATATCAACTTCTATGCCAGACACTGTAAAGGGTGCTCTTTCTTCCTCTTCCTTTCTCATGAGCCTAACCACTGTTCAGCACCAAACCATATATTCAGCATAAAAACCTTGATGTCCTGAAGAAGCTTAGATTTAGCAAAAGGAAAAATCATTCCCTCAATTCCACAACACAAAACGTCTAACTCAAGCAGATTTGAATTTTTCAGTAGACATTGAGGAACAACCAAAGTTTAGCCATGCAGAACCTTTCTTTCCGGTTTGCCAACAGAAAGAGACCCAAAAAGAAAAATTGCAAGCTCTGTTTCATGCTCTCACTCTCATTCCACCTCTAGCTCTCTTCCTCTATCCCTCTCATTCTCTTTCCTTTATATCGTGATAAGTACATCAATGAGATCTCCAGAAATCCATCTGTCTTCATTTTCTCGATATGCAGAAACAAACAACCCCTCAAATACAACTTAAATGTTACATTGTAAGTCTGAATGAACTTAGAAGAGCAGCCTCGTAGATCATAAACTTTATAAACAGGAGAAGGGCTTAATGTGTTAAGACCTATTGCAGACTTTTGCATTCCGTTTCTTTTAGTCTATTTTCCAAGTCTTGGATAAAATATATTTTTCAAAAATTGAATTTAGATAAGTTTGTCTGACAATACTGAAGTAATTTTTAAAAGGTAGACTGTTATCCAAAGTCTCCACTTAACTTTTTAAGTCAAATTGAACAACTTCATCTGTAGCTTTAGCAGTGTTGAGAAATACCTGTATATTTCATAACGTATTTTAAAAATTCAAAAGATTATGTAAACGCTTTTCTTTAAATGTATGTTTTTTCCTTTGCCTGCCTTTACTCATTGTAAAGGGATTATTTCTAGACAACATATCTGATCTTCTGGATATTATTTCCTTTTGACATTTCTTTCTGCGAATTACAATGAGGTCGGCTGTCAAGTTTACAAGATTTTAGCAACCACATATGCTCTTCATGCTCTTCACTAAAAATAAAAACCTATTTTCTCTGCCCCAAGCATCATAAGTGATGCTTCAAAATAAACTCTAATTACGTAAATTCTGAATCAGTCCAGTGATGTTTTAAAATAAATTCTAATTACGTAAATTCTGAATTAGTCCTAAGGTAATAGAGTGAAAGGGTATAGAACATGGTGTCTTTTCCAGAAAGCATCAGGAACACAGGGGATGGGAAAGATCTGCCATAGTGAATAGGTTTGAAAATCCTGGGAATCCTTAAAAGTTTGGAGAGGTTGTGAGGCTTAGTGAGTAAGAGCCTGAGCTCTGAAATCAGACAGCAGTGGGCTTGACTTTCAACTCATTGTGCTATTTACTTTGGAACACTGGAAATTCACTTAACATTTATTAAACTTCTCTTTTCCTATGCAAAATGGACATGGTAACACTCACTAAATAGGGCTACTGATAGGATTTATTAAAATAATACATAAAACACATATGACAGCATTTCACAAATGTTAGCTACTAAAACCTTGATGAAGACAGTAACAAAACAATGATAATTATGACAAGGTTGTGGTGCAAGTGTAACCAAAGGCCTTCTCTGTGGAGCACTAAACAGGAAAGCTGATATTTGGTTTCCAAGTATCCATAAGTCTTTTGGCTTTTTAATCAGAGTTTTATTTTTCACTGACCTTAACCAAAATAGGTTCTATGTGAAAATGAATCCCAAATCAGATTTATTAGATTTTATTTTTTACGTATGTCACCTGAAAGTAGAGTTCATGTGGTCTATCAATAATTCAATTTCCAGGAATTTCTTCTAAGGAAATAATGAGAGAGATTCACAAAGAATTATGCTCAAGAAAATTAACTCCAATGATTTTTAATGCTTTAAAACAATGTAAATATATAAAATATGAGATTGGTTAATAAATTATGGGGTATATAAATATATGGACACATGTTGAAGTTATTGCTATATTCTTGAAAAAAATAATACACATTGTCAGGATAAAACTTTTTAAAGAAGAAAAAATACAAAACAATTTGGACAAACTGAGCCACATTTATTACTACATTTTTTAGCCACAAATATACACACGTATATATATCTCAATGTGTTTAGTGATTTTTTTTTAAATACACAGCTTTTGTGTTGAATAGTGATTTTATTTTCTTCTTGATATTTTTAAAAATTCTAAAATGAAAAAGCATTACCTTTGTCTCAAAAAATTATCTTCTGGGTTTGACTATTGTCCTTCTTCATACATGAAATAAGATGTTCTGGGACACAAAGAAGAATGTTTGATGAGTCGACCTTTCTAGACTGGAAATGTTTGATCTGGGTAACCTGTTCTCTTCCATGAGTAAGTGCTACACTGGATTGTAAATAAACTAAAATGTTTATTTTAAAAATTAAATCACTTCACTGACAAAACTATAAATTTCTTCTACCAATAAATATCCTAGTGAGGCTCATAATGACATATCCATAACTCTAGTGTAAAAAGGGAAAAGCAATAACAAAACTGGTTTGCTCTCTTCCTATAGGGGAATTATTATAAGTGTAAACACTAATTGGGGAATAATAATAATAGATACTAGCAAGAGTTTCATTTACTGAATACTTAGTGCAGTACATAGCCCTGTTTTAAGATGTTCTGTTTTATTTTCAGACTTTATGTCTTTTATTTTCTTAACTATATAAGCTAGAAACTTATTATCATTACCATTCAACAGATGAGAACACTAAGGCTCAGAGAGATTAATATACTGTAGGTGGCACAGCTAATAAACAGCAGAGTTAGATTTTGGACCCAGGTCTTTCTAATGCTAAAACCCATTTTCCATAAAAAATATTGCTTCCCTAACCTTTCGTTTCTTTACTTCACAATTACCCCTCACCATTCAGAATGTTTCTGGGCAACCAAATTTTAATGTACCTGTTACTTCTCTGTTATAACAATCTATTAGCCTAATCAAGAAATTTGGAAAAGATCATCTTTCTTCTCCTACTGTGTTAGTTTATAAGGGCTGCCACAACAAAGAGCACAAACTGAATGGCTTAAACAACAGAAATGTACCATCTCCCTTTTCTACAGATGAGAAGTCCAGGGTAAAGGTGCTGGCAGGCCCATGCTCTCTCTGAAAGCTCTAGGCAAGGATCTGTTACAGGCCTCTCTCCTAATCTTCTTGGCTAGGGGTGCACCTTAGCTTGTGGCAGCATAAATCCAGCCTTCACACGGTGTTCTTCCTGTGCGTGTGTTCCTTTTTATAAGGACACCAGTCATGTTGGATAGGGGTCCACTCTACTCAAGTACGACTTTGTCTTAACTACTTATATGTGTGACAACCCTATTTCAAAATAAGGTTACATCCTGGGTCACTAGGAATTAGGACTTCAACATTTGAATTTTGAGGAAATACATTTCAACCCATAACACCCACTGTGACTATATCCCTCTTCTACTTTGCCAAACATTCTTCAACCCCAGCCACCAGGGTTATTAACTGGGGGACCCTCAAGAGATTCATGAGTATAAGTGCATTTCAATTCATTGGCTTTCTTTGTAATTCTATGTTTGAAATTTCATTGATTTTAAAGAGCATTTCAGGAACAGATACTTCTAAGAGGCCTCAGTGGACTGCCAAAGGGATAAATGCCCTTCCTCCCAAAATTAAGAACCCTATTATATCATATGACACATAACAAAAAAATTTAACATTTGTACCTCCATGATTCTCGAAATTAGTTGGCCTAAATATTACCTAGAAAGCTGTACTTAACTCTGATAATTACTTCATGGAGGCAAAATTATTAAGTGCTCTACCTTTTGGGGCCTATTAAGCCTTGTTGTCCAAATTATCAATACCACCATCCTAATCCAGGCAAAATGTTAGCAGTATCCTAAAGTGCTTACTTTGATTGTACTTAAAGTGCTACTTTTAAATACAGACCATTAGGGATGGACCACATTTTATATTTTATATTTTTCACAGCGCTTAGTGTTAGAACTTAGAGATATTATGTAATAAAATGTTAATGACATTTGTTAAATTAATAGATTAATAGATGGATTAACATGTGTTTGGAAATGCTCCTTTTTATTCCATCTATAATGTCTACCTGCACCATGTGTTGGTTTATCCTCTGAAAGTGGCAAGCTGGTTCACCAGGCCATGAGATCACTGATTGTCTATACTAAGATTCCTGTACTAGTTCATAGGTTAGTCTACCATGTTCAGATGATATTTGTCCCACTTCTAATTAAGAAATTTCTCTGATTAGCCTATTAATAGAAATATTTCTATTTAGCCCCATAAAATTAATAGCAGAGTAGTTAAGTGTTGAGACTTTGAAGCCAGTCTACCGATGTTCAAATTCCAGATCTAACGTGAATTTCTTACAAATTATACAATCTCCCTGGGATTTAATTTGCTTACTTATAAAATGGGTGTAACAATATGCTCACCTCTTAGGATTATTTTGAGAATTATTTGATTTAACTCATGAAGCACCCTTAAGTCAGCATCTTACAGCACATAGTAAGACTCTATGATTGACAATTATTTATAATTAAAGAAAATACCTGTAGTGAGAATATATAAATATATGTATGAAAGCAGTCATCAATACCTGAATTAGCTCTCTTTATCCAAATGAGTTAAAAAAATATTAACATAGTTTGTCAGAGAACAAATGATATATATATGAAGGAAAGATATTAATACCTCAAAATTTTAAAGTCAAACATTTTTTAAATTATTCATAAGGAGAAACACAGTAATGCTTTTTAGAGTTAGTTCCTCATAGAATAATACATTGTTGGATGTATATGCCAACACATATACTTCAGTCTATGACATCCATTTGCCATACAAAAATTGGCCTTTTCTAATAACAGTTGCACTGTTACACTGAAAATCATCTGCCTTTCTTGAGGAAAAAACTGTCTAAAATACATGAAGAATTAGTTAAGATCTAGTATTTTTTAAAAAGGTAATTCTTGTGAATTTCCTAATATCAAATATGCTTATAACAATGCAATAACATTACCAAAGAGTTGTGGTGTGCCCATTCCCAGAGTTTTAAGGACAGGTCTCACAAACATTGCCTGGAGCAGTTAAAGTTCGGACTGGAAACATACAGACAGACTTGAAAAGTACTAGAAGCTTCTATGATTAATCAACCCAGAATTACAGATTATAGCTCAAATTTTTATTTTTTTACTGACCTGACCAAGTATTTGTGTAAATACAAGAGAATCTTGACACTGGGGAGTCTTTAATTCAACAGACCAATTCAGCATGCACTCATTAATTGCTTCGTATGCACAAAGCACTCAGCTACACATTGAGTATATACCAGGCCCTATCCCTGAGAAATGTTCAGTCTATAGGCATACGGCAAAGTAACCAGGGAATCAAAACATGTCAGGACAAATGCCACAATTATGGTAAACAGAAAGTGCTATAAACGGACCTAGGATGGAAAACACCTAACCAAGGTGTTAGTGGTCTAAGACTTCTTTCTGGAAGAAGTCATACCTGAACTGAGGCCACTAGGGCAGCTAGTAGTTAATAAAGGGAAGTGCAGGCTGGGACATGTAGAATGAGAGATTATTCCAGCAGGACATGTTTGTTGGCCCAAGCCTCCAGACAAGAGGGTGATGGTTTGAAAAATATCCAAGGAGTATAGACTGAGGGAAGAAGTACAAAGAGATGAGCCTAGGGAGGTAAGCAGGATGAGGCAGGTTCATGAAGGACCTGGTAATCCATGCTACACATTTTGAACTTTATCCTAAGGGTATATATGAAGCCATTGAGAGTTTTCCCTAAAGAAGTACCACACAAGAGTCTAGTCTAAGTCAGACTAGAGCTAGAAAAAGAGCATTTAATCCTTTTCTCAGCTTCTTTACTTCTTTATGTTAAACGACTTGGGAGATAGAGAAAAGCTGCTGAATATCTTCTTCATAAAGATTTTTATCATCCAAGGGGACCATATAATTTATCATTCACACATAGTTACGCCAGAATAATAAGTGTAAACTGAAATGTATGGTCACCCTAAATTTAAATCTCTCCAAAAATTTAAGTCCTCTAGCCTATTTTTTTCCATCCTATTTAAAATGCAGAAATAAAAATAAGACTTTTGACTAATCAGCAAGATTGTGTTCACTGGTAAGGCTAGAGGATTATCATGCTCTTCATAATTAATTGTACCCTTTTATTTTTCTGGATATAACCCTGTGTCGCTGGCTCATTTATAGTTTGTGTCTTATTGTGATTCCTGAGTATTTTTATGGTATACTTGGGCTTTGAAAGTCTTTACTTATTTTGTAGTTATTCTCCCTAAGAATTTTTCCAACCACAATGTATCTTGGTTTCAACAGATCATTTCTCTAATGCGTAGAGATCACTTTCAATTATTCCCATCGTTGAGCTGTTAGTCACAGAATTATCAGCCATTAGGTCGTAAAAGACAGGAACTATGCCTCCCTAGATGTAATAAGGTGTGTATCTGAGTACCTTCTAGATGAAAGAACCAAATTATGTTATTTTTATTGTTATTTCTGTCAATTCTATAACATATATAGATAGTGTTACCACCACATTACTGAAAAATAAAATGAAGAATTGGAGGTTGGTTGAAGAACTGAAATTCTGATTCATTCCCAGATTGTGCTTAATTACATATTATTAGCTACCAAATGAAATTATACTTGGATATGATTTAATTTTTCTTAATAAAAACAGCATTATAACAATATATGCACTGTTCAATGCAAAAATGATTTAAAACAATAAGGATTCTTTAAGTTATCAAAAGTTTCTAAGGACAAAGAACGATTTACTTATGAATTAAAATGTTACACTGACCTCGAGGTAGAAGTTAGGTCAGCAGAAATGAGCTTTGTTGCAAAAAATATATATTCAGGATACAAACTGTAAAAATCACATTGGGAATAAAACATAATTCTCAAGTTTATTTTTATTTCTAAATACAGAAATATTATTGAAATCATAAATTAAATCATAGCTGACATATTTGTATTTATTGACCCACAAATAAAATCGCTTAGAGCTTTTTTTCATATTGAATTACAGGATTCTGGCTAATTAGTTGCATCTCCCTTAAATTTTTTTAAGACAGATACAGGAGAAGTGTCCTTTTTATGGGTTTTAGGAGATACATAAATGTCTAGTTATTTATAATTAATTTGGGTTTCTATTTTAAATGTTACTTACATTCAAAGCCACCTCTGTGAGTCCCTGCACTTCCTTAGAAACATCAGTGATTTCCACTTCATTTCACTTCAGCCATCTATGTCTATGTCCACACTCTGAAGTCTGGCATCCCTTGATACCGAAATAATAAACGCAAACATTCTCCTAAGTTCTGAGGTCTTCTCCTTCCAGCTGTCTGACCCAGTTACCTACACTTTACTCATCATTTAACCTTGCCGAGACCTCTGAGTCTTGATTTGCTGATTGCTTTATCAATTGATAATGGTTTAGATTTTTCTTTTTTATTTTCTTTCCTTTTCTATGTATGTGTCTGTCTGCCTGTCCATCTAGGCAAACACATATAGTGGGTAGCTCTCTCAAAAGCAGTTCCATTGGCACAAGAAATGCCCATCACTTATTCAGCCCAGCATAAGACTCACAAGGCTGTAGACTGGAGTGTGCCCTGCATTTGCAACATGGATGCCAACTCAGTCACTCCAGGACTCTAACATTTCAGATTCTTACTAACAAATGATCCCCCAATTATTCTGCTTAGTTGATTAAGATAGTTCACGCTTTACTCCTTACAAATGTTCCTCTCCTGTGTGATGTTTCCCACACAGGATCATCACAGCTGATTCTGTGTAATCACCACAGCAGAAATAAGTGAACAAAAGATGGAACTCTAATGAAAACAGCTATGCCTCCAAATGGTATCTCATCAGGGATCCCAATGAAAAATGCTCAGAACTTCAAGTCTATTTTCTTATTTTGCAAAGGCATATATTTGATTTTAAAAGCATTTGATTTAGAATGACATAAAATAATTTAAAACAAAAATGGGAGAATAAATATGCATAGGCAAGCCTTTGTATTAATAGTTTCAATAACTTTAACAATTTTCATGACACATATACTCTTTAATGGTAAAATAAAAGGTGAGGACCCTCATCCAAACTCCTGCAAACTCTCACCCTTAGGAGAGCCCTCATCACTCCAGAAATCTCTAAAGCTTCATCAGCTTCCTCAGACTCACTTAGATGTCACTTGCGAATTAAATGAGTTAACGAATGTTAAACATTTAAAGCACTTTCTGGCATACTTTATGTTAGTTAATAATATTGCAAGATATTTTATTTAACTCTGAGACGTATTTATCTGTTATATGCAAACTTGTCCTCATTCATTAAGTTCTCTAGATTCTTACAAGGTTTATTTTCCACCCTGTATTTACTGTAACCCCTAGAAAATGTAACCTCCAACAACCTCATATTATAATTTCTGAGTTGTCTTTACTCCAGTGATCCTCACTTCTGTTCGCTCAGTTACTTCCTATAAGGGCCACACCAAAGATTTTGTGATCAACAAAAAATATTCCAATTAATAAATTACCGAAGGCCCATGCCTTCTATCACAGCAGTTGATTTTTTGATTTTAATTTAATCAAGAAAATCCCATCCCAGCACCATGCAAGATGACCTTCAACCTCAAACCCTCCTTATCTATACCATTAGTCGTTCTTGCTTGTTTTAAAGATTAAGTGGTGTTCTTCCTGCTCAAGGCCAAATTCTCTCCCCAGATCTTGTCCCTTTCTCCTTCTTTCTTCCCCCCCTTCAGGATTTTGTTCCGTTATCTGTTATCATTCATTTTCTTTTTTTTTTTTTTTTTTTTTTTTGAGACGGAGTCTCGCTGTCGCCCAGGCTGGAGTGCAGTGGCGCAATCTCGGCTCACTGCAGGCTCCGCCCCCTGGGGTTCACGCCATTCTCCTGCCTCAGCCTCCCGAGTAGCTGGGACTACAGGCGCCCGCCACCTCACCCAGCTAATTTTTTGTATTTTTTTTTAGTAGAGACGGGGTTTCACCGTGTTAGCCAGGATGTTCTCGATCTCCTGACCTCGTGATCCGCTCGCCTCGGCCTCCGAAAGTGCTGGGATTACAGGCGTGAGCCACCGCGCCCGGCCTATCATTCATTTTCTATATGCAACTTCTCTCTCTCTCGTGTCTTTCCCCTCACTTGAGAACAAGTTCAAATATTTTATATCAGAACAACTCTTCTTGAGCTTTTCATCCAGCTCTAGATACTGCCTAGATAATTTTTCCATGTCTTATCCAATCTTGTCAGAAATAAATATTCATGTTATGTTTCCAATTCCTCACCTCCCATTCACTAATTCATTATTGTCTTCAGTCAACAAAACTTAACAAGTGCTTCCTGTCTGACAGTTAACTCTTACCCAAACTCTTACTGCATAAATCCACTAACATTTACATTTCAGCTTGTCTTTTTTTTTTTTTTTAGTTTTTGATAGTGTTAATCACTTCATTAGCCTCCCCTCCTGCTGTGTCTCTGTGAACTTACTCATTTTTATATTTTATTCTACCTCTTGTCAAGGAAAAATTGTACCAAACAGAATCAAGCCAGCAGGACTATTCAAAACTATTGCCATAGAGGAGAAAGATCAAATTTGACTCTGCTGAAACAGAGAGCAGGAAGATTTTTAAATGCTGGTGGGAGCGAATGGGAAAGTACTGGAGGATGTTGTAGGAGTAGCTCAGTGTAATCAGGTTATCTGTGTTTGCCCACTAGTGTTTATTAGAGTTAGTTTTCTATGCTCCCGCAGATATGGGAGACAGGGGCGCCATCTCCTTAGACGATATTTCAAAGCGATAATCCACAGACTCTTAAGAAAGACATTCCGGTAACATCACACACCAAGGCCTGCCGGGGGGTGGGGAGCAAGGGGAGGAACACCATTAGGACAAATACCTAATGCATGTGGGACTTAAAACCTAGATGACAGGTTGATGCGTGCAGCAAACCACGATTGCACATGTATACCTATGTAACAAACCTGCATGTTCTGCACAAGCATCCCAGAGCCTAAAGTATAATAAATAAATTTTTAAAAGAAGAAAGACGTTCCTGCATTGTAGAAGATTTACTCTAAATGGGACAGAGGCAGAATTTACAGCTGCAAGTTTTCTAAAGTAAATGTTCTAAGTAAAGGGAAGTCAGGGGCCTATAGACTATAGATAGGGTTCTTTAGAAAGAACCTGTGTAAAGTTCAGTCCAGCTGAGGGGAAAGTTATGGATAGTTTGATCACTGTCCATTATGCTTTCCCTTCTTTCTTTGTCCTTCTTCTGTCACATCTTAAAAGCAGGGATCTTTAGTAATTATTCATTTACCTACTACTGCTCATTTTATTCAATATCAACCCTGGGATGCCTTGGCTATCTCATAGTTTCAGTTATCACCTGCTAGATACACTCCACAGCTTTTCTCATTCATTCATTACCAGCCAAGTTGTAGTTTTCCTCTCTTAAATATTTCTCAAATCATCCCCCCATTAATTCCTACTATAATTTGATGCCTTACTCATTGCAATAGCTTTTTAAATCAGTGTCCTCCTACAAGTTTGCCTTCACACAACTGTCAAACATCTAACAAAATGTAAATGTGACACGAGACTCCATAGCTAAAAGTATTTCAAATTCTCCACAGAGCCCAAAGTTAAAGCCCAGGCTCCCTAACATGGACAGTACACAAACCTCCATGACCGCATCCTAGCCCATCTCTTTGGCCCCATTACTCAAAAGGTTGCCCTGTGAACACCAGGATGTCTCTCATCTCCAACCGCTAGCTCACTTTTATTTTTTAACCCATTCTGTTCTCATTCTCTCAACAAACCAAATACAACTTTTTTGGTATGATCATCTAAATTGTTATTAAGTTCCTGGCCAGGCATGAGGGCTCACGCCTGTAATCCCAGCACTTTGAGAGGCCAAGACAGGTGGATCACTTGAGGTCAGGAATTCGAGACCAGCCTGGCGAACAAGGTGAAACCCCATCTCTACTAAAAATACAAAAAAATAGTGAGGCGTGGTGGCACATGTAATCACAGCTACTTGGGAGATGAGGAAAGAGAATCACTTGAACCTGGGAGGCAGAGGTTGCAGTGAGCCAAGGTGGCGTCACTGCACTCCAGCCTGGGCAACAAGAGCAAAACTCTGTCTAAAAAAAAAAAATTAAATAAATAAATAAATTGTTACCAAGTCCCTGATCCTCAGTAATTGGGTAAGGTGCCCTCTCTAATACTCTGTAGGTAACACTTTGTATTTATCTTTAAGTAACTGAGTGTGTTTGTACATTTCACCTAAACATAAAGTCCTTATGAGGACTCCATCTTTTCCATTTTAAAATGCCCAGCAAAGAATACAATGCCAAGTACATAGTAGATATCTAACAATTATTCATTGAATTAGTCGTTAAATTAAATGAGCGAACAAGTGTCTTAGTCCATTCAGGCTGGTATAACAAAATACCATAGACTGGGTAGTTTATAAACAACAGGAATTTATTTCTCACAGTTCTAGGGCTGAGAGGTCCAAGAGCAAGGTGCTAAAGGACTAGAAATCTGGTGAAGGCCTATTTCCCGGTTCATAGATGCCACATTCTTACTGTGTCCTCTCATGATAGGGGAGTGAATGAGCTCTCTAGGGCGTATTTTATAAGGACACTAATCCCATTGAAGAGGGCTCTGCCTTCATGACCTAAACACCTCCCAAAAGGTCCCCATCTCCTAATATCATCACTTCAGGGATCAGAATTGCAGCCTATCAGTTTTGGAGAGACACAAACACTCAGACCATAGCAACAGGTAAATATGTAAATGGAAGGTTGAATGACTTAGGTATCCTTTTATGCTCACAACAAGATCATAGAGAAAGCAAATATGTCCATCCATACAAATACACACATTTATTAGCAAATATAAAATGACCTTCAAATCTGTTCTGTAAGTTCAGTGAACTCTAAGCTCACTGACTTTTTAAGTGCTTTTACCATTCATTGCACAAAACTTCTCTTGGATGGAGGGGATATGTATAAAAATATTCTAGAGGCAGAATTCAGTTAATCTGATAGAGAACCTCAGGCAATCATAATCCTCTAAAGTCATGATAGCACACAAGACCATTTTAGAAGCAAGCCTCAGGTGCCATTCTGAAAAAGGAAAGGATAAAAGACTCACTACAAGTTTTATATCTTGTTTAAGAGCAAATGAGATGTCTAAAATATTTTAGCCAATCTAAAATTTTTAAACCACTACTTTCACCCCCATAACTCATTAATATCATCCATTATGCTAATTAACAAGCCATTAATTCTGCCAATGAACAGCCATTGCTAATGTGCTAATTAGCTAATATTTGGTGCTAGGAATAAAGAAAGCTAAAGCACTTAAAATAGTGCTTCTGGAGTGTGGCCTTGCTAATTAAATGTTAGTTGACCACCTCCAGAGTGTGAATACTGGATTAGCGCAACTGACTACCGCTCAGGTACAGATTAAAGCTAATAAATGCACACACATTGTTTATGCTAAAGAACTGTCAAGCAGATTATGGTCACCACAGCACTCACTGTTTTACACGCACATAAACTCTGACTATTAATAATAGAACCCTGAAACTCTTGTTTAGCCTTTCCTTCCACAGAATGAGAAATTATGGTCCTAAGATTTATTTTCCAAATGCTTCCGCATGCACTTTACAAATGTGGTTTCTACAATCGATATTTAAGGGAGAAAAGAAAATATATTTGATGTACCTATCCAAATATTTAGCATTACACCTCAGAGGAAAATGTATCTTCCTGTCTTTATTATGTCATCAGCTTATGGCTTGAAACATAAAGATAAATTTCTTCAAAGTGCTTCTTTTTATTAACAAGATAGACAATAAATATGAACTTTCAACAATCCAAGATACAATCCTTTTTTCCTTAATATCCTCACATTAATCTTTACCTCTGCAATGGTGATGAAAACCACGTAGCATTATTATTGTTTAGTCTTGAATAAGATGTATTAGCAAAGTTAATCCAAGGGGAATGCACACTATCATGCATCTGAAACCTGCAGCATTAATACAGTTCTCAAATCTGTAGGATAAACATATAACTTTTTGGAAATCAAAACATAATAGATCAGCACACAGCACAGCCTATTTAAATATATTTTGATATATTTCCTTCCATTTATCTTAGACACAAAGACTAGTCAATTTCATATCTCAAATATGGTTTTCTGTGTTGTATGCTTGATATACTATAGAGGCCAAGGAAAGACTCCTAAGTGTTAAATACTAAATCTTTACTCAATTCTTATAAACGTAAAGAATGACAAAAAATGGACTCTAAAGAATAAAAGAAATGTTGTTATATTGAAGTAGTTATAACTATCCATGACAATATAAAAGTGGACAGTTCACACATACACACACACAGACACACACACGCATCCCAACACATAATAGATTTTAATCATGTTTTCTCTTAAATACCATGGATGTTACATAGTATAAATTAATTATTTTATTTCAACTTTGTCTAAATTAAGTCAAGTTTGGTCAAAAACACTGATCTCTGTTTTCGTGTTGGCTAAGGCACTCTTTACTATGCAGAGTTCATTTGCTCTGGAATAAGTTTTTATAATATTCTATAAGTTCATCAAACTGATAAATATTTTGTGCTTGTCATTAGTGGAAATGAACATCCTCAAGACTACTGGCATAGTCTTCACTATGCCAATATGTAAAATGCAACTAATCTATTCAGATGAAAATTACAATGAGAGCAACAATTTTATTTAGGATTTACCCCAAGCAAACTTGTGGGGGGAAAAAAAACCCCAAAACACCCAGATTTGTTTTACAAATGATTGAACTCCTGCTCTTGACACCACTTCTATTCTAATTCCACATTGCCATATTTTATAGCTACACTTGGGTCGCTGATTGATTCTCACAGTGAAATATTTCCTGGATTTACCTATTTTGAACACAAAGCAATATCCAAACCTTTCCATTTTCCATTCCTTTGAAAGGTACTACCCTTCTATTATTTTCTCTGTTCCTACATATCAATTAGAAAAGCAAATGAAGTAAGTTATACTATGCTATTAATATAACAACTGAATATGGGATCCCCTAAGGAACATATTTTAATATTAATACATTCATTATTCAACAAATATTCATTGAGTGTCTCCATTTAATGCATTGCATTAAGTATTGCTGGGGAGGTATTAGTGAAGATGATCAGTGAAGAAAGCAAAGACACCAGCCCTCCTGAAGCACATATTCCAGAAAAGAGACAACAGACACTAGTATATTTGTATATTAGAAAATGGTTAATGCTATGGAAAACAAAAAGAAGAAAATGGAACAGGGCAAGAAGATCTGTAGTATAGGGAGGGAGAAAGGGTTGCAATAATTGAGAAGGTGACTTATGACCGGAGATTGAAGGAGGTGAGGAACAAGCCATTCAGACATCTGGGAAAAGTGCCGAGAGCAAACACTGCAAAGGCCCTAAGGCAGGAAGCAGGCCTGAGATGCTTGAGGAACAGCAAAGAAGACACCGTGGCTGAGCTCAGCAAAGTGAGCTAGGTAGAGAGTAGGGAGAAAGATAAGAAAGATAAGAAAAAAGGGGAGTGGAAGAGAAAGTCAAGATTATCTAGGGTCTTGTTAATAAATAACTTATGAACTTAACCTGTCATGACCAAAAACCGTGCAGGTGCACCAGTTACAACTGCATACTTATTCCTTTATGCATTCAATAAGTTTTAAGTGTCCAATAAATATCAAGCACCAAGTGAGGTGTGAAGATTCAAAAATGTAAATGCTGCCTTTGGAGAGTTTAAATTTAGCAGGAATACAAAGCAGGGAATTACAGCACAAAGCAAAAAGTTCTATAATGGTACTATTTGTAAGACACACTCATATTATGGAGAAAGTGCAGCAGAGAAGATGGAAAGTGGAGTTTCAGAAAAGGATAGGCGGTAGTTGAACTGAGATTAGCTGAGCAAAAATGTAGATGTCTCATACATGGGAAGGGCATTCTTAGCAAAAGAAATACAGTCATGTGTTACTTAATGATGGGCATACGTTCTGAGAAATGAGTCATTAGGCAATTTTATCACTGTGTGAGCATCATAGAGTGTACTTACATGAACCTAGGTGGTATAGCCTAGTATACACCTAGGCTATATGGTATAGCCCATCACTTCTAGGCTACAAACATGCACAGCACATTACTGTACCAAAACACTATCAAAAATTGGAAGACAATATTATTTGTGTATCTAGACATAGACTTCAAAGCAACGACGGTTTTTTTTTAAAAAGAGAAGAAGTTCTTTTTAAAAAAGACAAGAAGGTCATTACGTAATGATAAAAGGATCAATGCAACAAGAAGATATTACAATCCTAAATTTATATGCACCTAACACTGGAGCTACCAGATTCATAAAACAATTACTACAATACCTAAGTAATGAGATAGACAGCAACACAATAACAGTGGGGGATTCAATACTCCACTGATAGCATTAGACATATCATCAAGAGAGAAAATTAACCAAGAAACAATCTGCTTAAAGTACACTCTAGAACAAAAGTGAACTCTAGACCTAACAGATATTTACAGAGCATTCTACGCAAGAACTGCAAAATATACATTCTTCTCGTTGGCACATGGAACATTCTCCAAGATAGACCATATGATAAGTCACAAGACAAGTCTCAATAAATTTTTAAAAACAAAAGTCATATGAAGTATTGTCTCAGACCACAATGGAATAAAACTAGAAATCACCTCCAAAGGAACCCCCAAAACCATACAAATACATGGAAATTAAACAATCTACCCCTGAATGAATTTTCAGCTAACAATGAAATTAAGATAGAAATCAAAAAAATTCTTTGAAATGAGGAACAGAAGTGACACAAGTTATCAAAACCTCCAGGACACAGCAAAAGCAATGCTAAGAGGAAATTTTATAAGTCCAAAATGCCTACGTCAAAAGGTTATCATTAAAAAAAATGACAATGTCACACCTCAAGGAACTAGAGAAATAAGCACAAACTAAACCCAAAGCTAGCTGTATTAGTCTGTTTTCACAGTGCTTTAAAGATACATGAGACTAGGGAATTTATAAAGAAAAAATGTTTATTGGTTCACAATTCCACATGGCTAGAGAAGGCTTAGGAAACTTACAATCATGGCAGAAGGCAAAGGGGAAGCAAGGCATGTCTCACATGGCGTCAGGAGACAGAGAGAGGGCAGGTGAAACTGCCACATTTAAACCATCAGACCTCATGGTAACTCCCTCACTATCACAAGAGCAGCATGGGGGAAACCACCCCATGATCAAATCACCTCTTAACAGCTCCCTCCCTCAACACGTTGGGATTACAACTCAAGATGAGAATTGGGTGGGCACACAGAGCCAAACCATATCACTAGCAGAAGAAAAGAAATAATAAAAATCAGAGTAGAACTAAATGATATTGAAACAAAACAATACAAAAGATCAATGAAACAAAAAGCTGATTCTTTGAAAAGATAAACAAAGTTGATAGACAATTAGCTAGATTCACCAAGAAAAGAAGAGAGAAGATTCAAATAAGGTCAATTAGCAATGAAATGGGAGACATTAGAACCAACACCAGAGAAATACAAAAGATCATTTGATACTGCTATGAATGCCTCTATGTATACAAACTAGAAAACCTAGAGAAAATTGATAAGTTCCTGGAAACATACAAAACCTCCTGAGAGAAACAGAAACCCTGAACAGACCAATAAAGAGCAGTAAGACTGAATCAGTAATAATAATAATAATAAAAAGGCAACCAAAAAAGCCCAAGGCCAGATAGATTCACAGGTGAATTCTACCAGACATTCAAAACATTGATACCAATCCTACTAAAGCTCTCCCAAAAGACTGAGAAAGAGGGAATGCTGCCTAAATCATTCTATGAAGCCAGTGTCACCACGATATATAACCAGGAAAGGGCGTTAAAAAAAAAAAGAAAGAAAACTACAAACCAATAACCCCGGTGAACATAGATGCAAAAATCTTCAACAAAATAACTGCTAACTAAATCCAACCGTACATCAAAAATATAATACACGATGATCAAGTGGGTTCCATCCCAGGGATGAAAGAACAGTTTAACATATGCAAGTCAATAAACGTGACACGTTACATAAACAGAATTAAAAAACAAAAACCATATGTTAGGCCAGGCACGGTGGCTCATGCCTGTAATCCCAGCACTTTGGGAGGCTGAGGTGGGCAGATCACAAGGTCAGGAGTTCGAGACCAGCCTGGCCAATATGGTGAAACCCCAACTCTACTAAAAACACAAAAATTAGCCAGACATGGTGGTGGGCACCTGTAGTCCCAGCTACCTGTGAGGCTGAGGCAGGAGAATTGCTTGAACCTGGGAGGCGGAGGTAGTGGCGATCCGAGATCACACCACTGCACCCCAGCCTGTGTGAGAGTGAGACTTCGTCTCAAAACAAAACAAAGTAAAACAACAACAAAAAACCGCATGTGTTCTTCTTAATAGATCCATAAAAATCATTTGATAAAACCCAACATCCGTTTAAGATGAAAACTTCAATATACTTACCCCAAATTAATAAAAGCCATATATGACAAGCCCACAGACAACATTATACTGAATGTGGAAATGTTGAAAGCATTCCCACTGGGAACTGGAACAGGACAAGACACCACTTCTATTCAACGTAGTACTAGAAGTCCTAGCCAGAGCAGGCAGGCAAGACAAAGAAATAAAGGGCATTCAAATTGGAAAGGAGGAAGTCAGACTATCGATATTTGCTGATGATGTTCTCATATACTTAGAAAACCCAAAAGACTCCTAGATTTACTAAACAAATTCAGTAAAATCTCAAGTTACAAAGTCAATGCACACAAATCAGTACTACTGCTATATACGAACAATGACCAAGTGAGAATCAAATCAATAACCTAATCTCTTTTGCAGCAGCTACCAAATAGAAGAAGAAGAAGAAGAAGAAGAAGAAGAAGAAGAAGAAGAAGAAGAAGAAGAAGAAGAAGAAGAGGAGGAGGAGGAGGAAGAAGAAGAAGAAGGAGGAAGAAGGAGAAGATACCTAGGAATATACTTAACCAAAAAGGCAAAAGATCACTATGAGGAGAACTACAAAACACTAATGAAAGAAACTGTAGGTGACACAAACAAATGGAAACACATCCTATGCTCATGGATTGGAAGAATCAATATTGTAAAAAATGACCATACTGCCCAAAGCAATCTACAGATTCAATGCAATTCCTATCAAAATACCAACATTATTTTTCACAGAATTTGAAAAAGCATCTTAAAATTCATATGGAACCAAAAAAGATCCCAAATAGCCAAAGCAATCCTTGGCAGAAAGAACAAATCTGCAGGTATCACATTACCAGACTTCAAGTTATACTACAAGACGATAATAAACAAAACAGCATAGTATTGGTATAAAAGTAGACACATAGACCAATGGAACAAAATAGAGAATCCAGAAATAAGGCCAAATACTTACAACCAACTGATCTACAAAGCACACAAAAACATAAATTGGAGAAAGGACAGCCTATTTAATAAAATGATGCAGGGAAAACTGGCTAGCCACATGAAGAAGAATGAAACTGGATCCCTACCTCTCATCTTATTAAAAAATGAACTCAAGATGGATCAAGGACCTAAATGTAAGACCTAAAACCATAAAAATTCTAGAAGATAACCTTGGAAAAATTCTTCTGGACACTGGGCTAGGCAAAGAATTCATGACTAAAACCCCAAGAGCAAACGCAACAAAAACAAAAACAAATAAATGGGATCTGACTAAATTAAAAGCTTCTGCTCAGCAAAAGAAATAATCAACAGAGTAAAAAGACAACCTACAGAATGGGAAAAAATATTTGCAAAGTTTACATCTGACAAAAGACTGCTATCCAGAATTTACAAGGAACTCAAACAAATTAGCAAGACAGGAAAAAATAATCCCATCAGAAAGTGGGCAAAGGACACGCAAAGACATTTCTCAAAAGAAGATATACAAATGGCCAATAAACATATGAAAAAAATGCTTAACATCTCTAAGCATCAAGGAAATGCAAATTAAAACCACAATTATATACCACCTTATTCCTGCAAGAATGGTCATTATTAAAAAGTCACAAAACAATAGATGTTGGCGTGGATGTGATTAAAGAGGAATGTTTATACACTGCTGATGGGAATGTAAATTCATACCACCTCTGTGGGAAATAGTGTGGCGATTCCTTTAAGAACTAAAAGTAGATCTACCATTCAATGCAGCAATCCCACTACTGAGTATCCACCCAAAGGAAAAGAAGTAATTATATGAAAAAAAACACGCACATGTAGGTTTATTGCAGTACAATTCACAATTGCCAAGATATGGAACCAACCTAAGTGCCCACTGACCAATGAGTGGATAAAGAAATTTGGTATATATACACCATGGAAGACTATTCAGCCATAAAAAGGAATGAAATAATGTCTTTTGTAGCAACTTGGATATAGCTGGAGGCCATTATTCTAGGTAAAGTAATTTAAGAATGAACAAACCAATACCATGTGTCATCACTCATAGTGGAAGCTAAGCTATGAGGACACAAAGGCATACAGAGTGATATAATGGACTTTGGAGACTCAGAGGGAGGAGGTTGGAAATGGGGGTGTGAGATTAAAAACTACTTATTGAGTACAACGTACACTACTCGGCTAATGGGTGCACTAAAGTCTCACAATTCACCACTATATAATTCATCCATGTAACCAAAAACTACTTGTAAACCCCAAAATCTTATTGGGGTACAAGTGGTATTTTTAATAATTTTTTATATTTAAAAACATTACAAATAAATAAAAGAAAGAAAATATATTCTCAAAAAAATAAAGAAAATAAACATAGAAAATATACAATAAAAATATAGTATAAAAGTTAAAAAATGGTACACCTGTATAGGACACTTACCATAAATGGAGCTTGCAGGACTAGAAATTGCTCTGGGTGAAATCAGTGAGTGAATGGTGAGTAAATGTGAAGGCCTATGCTATTACTGTACACTACTGCAGACCATATAAGCACTATACAGTTAGACTACATTAAATTTATTTTTTAACATTTCTCTCTTCAATAACAAATTAACTGTAGTTTACTGTAACTTTTTTACTTTATAAATTCTTAATTTTTTTAACTTTTTGACTCTTTTGTAATAACACTTAGCTTACAATACGAATACATTGTATACGTGTATAAAAATAGTTTCTTTTTTATATCCTTATCCTATATATTCTATTTTTTATTATTTTTAAATTTTTTTTTTTACTTTTTAAGCTTTTTTTGTTAAAAACTAAGACACACACACAGTAGCCTAGGCCTACATGGAGTCATGCTCATTAATATCACTGTCTTCCATCTCCATGTCTTGTCCCTCTGAAAGGTCTTCAGGGACAAGAATATGCATGCAGCTGTTAGCCTGTGATAACAATACCTTCTTCTGGAATACCTCCTGTGAGACCAGCTTGAGGTTGTTTTACAGTTACTTTTTTATGAGTAGAAATAGTACATTCTAAAATATTGATATAGTATATAAATATATAAACCAGTATCATAGCCATTTGTTACCATTATCAAGTACAATATACACTCTGCGTAACTGTGTGTGATGTACTTTTATATGACTGGCAGTGCAGTTTGTTCACACCAGCGGCATAAACAGGTGAGTAATGCACTCCGCTAAGACATTATGACGGCAATGATGTAATAGGTGATAAAACTTTTTCAGCTTTCTTATAATCTTGTGGGACCACCATCATATAGAGTCCATTGCTAACTGAAATGTTGTTATGTGGTGCATGACTGTAGATAAGGCCGTTAGAAAGTAATGAAAAAACATGTTTCCCAGGTATTATAAACAGCTCAATAGCTTCATAGCAAGAGAATGTATCCTCTTGAAAGCATCGGAGTACAATAAGCTGTGCCCTCCCGCTTCGTGGGTAAATTGGGTGAGGGGGTCCTTAAAAAGAAGAATAGCACTGACTGGGCATGGTGGCTCAATGCCTGTAATCCCAGCACTTTGGGAGCCCAGGGCAGATGGATCACGAGGTCAGGAGATTAAGACCATCCTGGCTAACACGGTGAAACCCCGTCTCTACTAAAAACACAAAAAATTAGCCGGGCGTGGTGGCGGGCGCCTGTAGTCCCAGCTACTCGGGAGGCTGAGGCAGAAGAATGTCATGAACCTGGGAGGGGGAGCTTGCAGTGAGCCGAGATTACGCCACTGCACTCCAGCCTGGGTGACAGAGCGAGACTCCGCCTCAAAAAAATAAAAATAAGTAAAAAGAAGAACAACGATAGACTGGATTAAGAAAATGTGGCACATATACACCATGGAATACTATGCAGCCATAAAAAATGATGAGTTCGTGTCCTTTGTAGGGACATGGATGAAACTGGAAAACATCATTCTCAGTAAACTATCGCAAGGACAAAAAACCAAACACCGCATGTTCTCACTCATAGGTGGGAATTGAACAATGAGAACTCATGGACACAGGAAGGGGAACATCACACTCCGGGGACTGTTGTGGGGTGGGGGGAGGGGGGAGGGACAGCATTAGGAGATACACCTAATGCTAAATGACGAGTTAATGGGTGCAGGAAATCAACATGGCACATGGATACATATGTAACAAAACTGCACATTGTGCACATGTACCCTAAAACCCTAAAGTATAATAATAAAAAAAAAAAAAAAAAAAAAAAAAAAAAAAAAAAAGAACAAGAAGAATAGCAGAACTAGCCACCTACACATTTATTTCATTGAAGCTCAAAACCACAAGTCTACATGGTTACTTCTGGGGTTCTGGCAATCGCTAAGGCATCTCTACCAAATGAGAGCAACCTGCAAGATATATCTTAGCCTCCTCTGATTCGACAAGCATAGAATGTGGCACATTAGCATAACAGAACAGCAGCACCGTTTTCATTTCCACCATCATCAAGCTACTTTGACTCACATCACCTTTTATCCTAACAAAGATCCTGCTACATAGCTATTATCTGTCCCCACTTTATGTAACATTAATGGGAAAATGCTTTTAAATGGCTGCAACAGACTGTTTCTTTGTTTTAGGCAATCCCTGAGATTCATCTCAGGAGTAGATAAAGTTTAAGAAAGCTCAGTAAGGGGTTATTTTTGGTATTCATCAGAGGTAGCCGTCAGAGCCTCATCTAAGATGGAAGCTAAGTCAAAGAACAGCCCTGGAAATGTGAGCAGAGCAGAGAGTAAGGAGAAGACACCAGTGAAGACGCCCTCATGACCAAATAGCCAAAGGTCCCTAACAACTGTGATGTCTAATATTCAATTTTAGGCAATTTTGTTAAAATTACAGTAATCCTTCTCCCTCCTACTACTATTATGCTCCAGAAATGAAAAGAGTAACATCCATTTATAGGGCAAAGCTAGGAGAAAGTAAAGTTGACAAGGTGAAACAGCGATGGGGTTTCAAGAATAGAGCAGAAGAAAGAACTATAACTACAAAATGAACAGGCCGTACAAGGCTGTGATCCCTAAATAAAGAGAAAAAGCAACATACATCCTAGGATTGCACCAGTCTGCTGCCTGGAGTCAGTTTCTAGGTTGCAATCCAAGGAAGGGGAACCCAATTAGAGTCCAAAGTTTCATTAAGTTGAAAAAAACAGAGATTGGAGTTTGTGGATGCCAAGGCAGCTAGAACTTGCCATCTAAAACACCAGACAGGGCCAGGCACAGTAGCTCACTCCTATAATCCCAGCACTTTGGGAGGGTGGATCACTGGAGGCCAAGAGTTCGAGACCAACCTGGCCAATATAGCAAAACCCTGTCTCTACTAAAAATGCCAAAAAATTAGCCAGGTGTAGTGGTGCATGCCTGTATTCCCAGCTACTTCGGAGGCTGAGACAGAATTGCTTGAGCCTAGGAGGCAGAGGTTGCAGTAAGCCGAGATTGTGCTACTGCACTCTCACCTGTGCAACAGAGCGAGATTCTGTCCCCCCAAAAAATTTTTTTAATAAAAAATTAAAAAAAATAAAACACCAGGCAGGCATGAACTGCACAGAGAGAGCTCTGTATACTTAAATACTGATCTGCTCATGTATGAGGGAAAACTACCCAAGACCAAGGAAATAACCATGGAAAAGTAGTAAGCAGAGTTTATACTGGGCTTAAAATCATCCAGACAACGTGGAAACACCTCTTAATATAAAGGACATTGGCTAAAATTCTGAGAAAGGTATCTCCTTAATAATGGGGCTAAATTATGCCTATATTAGTGTCTGCTCTGGACTCACCCTAAGTTTAAAATAAAGCTTCAGATGATCTAATCGATTTTAAATAATGTAACATGTTAGAATAAAGGACAACACAGTTTAAAGAATACAACCAAAGCCAAGTGCAGTGGCTCACGCCTGTAACTGCAGCCTTTTGGGAAGCCGAGGGGGGCGGATCACTTGAGCCCAAGAGTTTGAGACCAGCCTGGGCAACATGACGAAACTCTGTCTCTACAAAAATACAAAAATTACCTGGGCATGCTGATGTGCACCTGTAATCCCAGCTACTAGGGAGGATGGGATGGAAGGATTGCCCAACCTGGCAAGGGTGAGGTTGCAGTAAGCCATGGTCACACCACTGCACTCCAGCCTGGGTGACAAAGTGAGACACTGTCTCAAAACAAACAAACAAACAACAACAAAAAAAAAAACAACTGAACACAGCAACCAAGAACATACAATCCACAATGACCATCAGACCATCATCTAATGAACGTTACTAGGTACACAGAAAAAAAGGGACATATGACTCATTACTAGGTATCAATCCATAGAACCAAACACAGAAATAACAGATCATAGAATTAGCATTAACATACATTTAAAGGGCTACCATAAATATTTGTCATAGGTTCAAGAAGGTAGAGAAAAACCTGAACATAATGAGGAAAGAAATGGATAATATACAAAATGCATAGTGAACTTGGAGAAACACAGAGAAAATATACTAAGGGAAAAGTGACAGCATCAGTAATTTGTAGGATAATAGCAGGTAGACTAACATACTTGTAATTAGAGGTCCAGAGGTGAAGAGAGAAAGAAGAGGATACAGAAAAAAAAAGTTAAAAAATAATGTTTAAAAAAACCCAATTCTGATTTTTAAAAATGAAACCTCAGATCTAAGAATCTCAACAAACCTGAAGTAAAAGAAAGGTAAAGAAAATTCACAAGGCCATATCATAAGAAAGTTGCTGAATACCAGAAGTGAAAGAAAAATCTTAAAAATAGCCTAAGAAAGAATGATATCATGACAGACTAAATGATTAATCACATGCTCTATGGCAGAAGGGCAGGGAGGTGGAGCATGATGTGTAGTGTTTGCTAATTCCTGTGGTGTCGTTACTTCTACCTTGTCTATCTACAACTGATGTCCTTGAATACTGAGTTTGGGGCTGAGGCACACAGTCAGCTCTCACAAGGTGGTAACAAGTTAAACACAGCACACCACTGCACACAGAAAGAACAAATCTAAGAAAGGCAGTAGCCTTATTGTCAGAAGCCATGCAAGCAATAGGACAAAGGCACAGTTAGTTTAAAGCAGTGAAGGAAAAAAAATCAACTTGGAATCACCTTTTAAGAAAAAACATCTTTCAAAAATAAAAGCCCACTAAAAACTCCTTTACTTAAACAAGAGCTTAACTTAAAGAAAACTGACCACTAGCAGGCTAAAATATACTACAATAAATATTAAAACAATTTCTGATGCAAATAAAAACCACAGTGAAATACTATCTCATGCCAATTAGAATGGCAATCTTTAAAAATTCAGAAAGCAACAGATGCTGGAGAGGATGTGGAGAAATAGGAACGCTTTTACACTGTTGGTGGGACTGTAAATTAGTTCAACCATTGTGGAAGACAGTGTGGTGATTCCTCAAGGATCTAGAACTAGAAATACCATTTGATCCAGCAATCCCATTACTGGATATATACCCAAAGGATTATAAATCATTCTACTATAAAGACACATGCACACATATGTTTACTGCAGCACTGTTCACAATAGCAAAGACATGGAACCTACCCAAATGCCCATCAATGATAGCCGGAAAAAGAAAATGTGGCACATATACACCATGGAATACTATGCAGCCATAAAAAAGGATGAGTTCATGTCCTTTGCAGGCACATGGATGAAACTGGAAACCATCATTCTCAGCACAGTAACACAAGAAGAGAAAATCAAACACTGCATGTTCTCACTCATAAGTGGGAGTTGAACAATGAGAACACATGGACACAGGGAGGGGAACATCACACACCGGGGCCTGTCAGGGGGTGGGGGCCTGGGGAAGGGATAGCATTAAGAGAAATATCTAATGTAAATGATGAGTTGATGGGTGCAGCAAACCAACAGGGCACATGTATACCTATGTAACAAACCTGCACATTGTGCGCATGTACCCCAGAACTTAAAGTATAATAATAAAATAAAATAAAATAATTTCTTAAGGCAGGAGGAAAACAATATCAGAGAAAAATTTGAACAGACACACAGGAATGAAGAGTGACAGAAGTGATAATCCTGTCAATCAGCACAAATATGTATTTCTCATTTTCAAACTTTTTAAATGACAATTGATTATTAAAAGCAGAAATAATGATATATGTGTACCTTTATTACATACGTAGAAGTAAAATACATGCCAACAATAGCACAAGGAATAGGAAAGGAAATGGAAGTGTATGTTTTAAGGTTCTACATGCTAAGTAAAATGTCAGAAATTTTTTGAAGGTAGACAGTAATAAGGTAAAGATGTATACTGTAAAACCAGAACAAATATTAAAATAAAACAAGAAAGTACAGATTTTAAGTCAAAAGTAGAGATAAAAATGGAATAATAAAAAATTAATCCAGAAAAGTCAGAGAAAAGAGAAAAGTATAAAAAAGGTTGGGACAAACAAACAAAAAAAGGTTGGGACAAATGAAGAAACAAATAGCAAGACAGTATATTAAACTCACATTGATGGGTATTATAGTAAATGTAAATGATCCACATACTCCAATTAAAAGGAAAAGATTGAAAGATTTGGTTAAAAGCAGTACCCTAATATATGCTGTTAACGAGAAACTCACTTTAAACATAAAGATATAAATAAGTTAAAAGAACAAAAAGGAATATGCCACAAAAACAGGAATCAAAAACAAAAGCTGAAGTAGCTATGTTAATATCATATAAGCTACATTTCAGGACAAAAATAATACCTAGGATAAAATTAATCTTTTTATAATGATTTACAATTCATCAAGAGGCCATAACAATCCTGAATGCATAAGCTCCTCAGCAGAAATCCAAAGTACATGAGGCAAAAACTGAAAAAATGGGGAAAAATATACATTCACAACTGTGATGGTTAATACTGAGTGTCAACTTGATTGGATTGAAGGATGCAAAGTATTGTTCCTGGGTGTATCTGTGAGAATGTTGCCAAAGGAGATTAACATTTGAGTCAGTGGACTGGGAGAGGTAGCCCCATCCTCAATCCGTGTTGGCACATCTAATCAGATGGCAGCATGGCCAGAATAAAAAGCAGGCAGAAGAACGTGGAGCGATTAGACAGGCCTAACCTCCCAGCCTACATCTTTCTCCCATGCTGGATGCTTCCTGCCCTCAAACATCAGCTTTAGGACTCGGACTGGCTTCCTTGCTTCTCAGCCTGCAGATAATCTATTGTGCAACCTTATGATCATGTAAGCTAATACTCCGTAATAAACTCCCCTTTATATATACATCTATCCTATTAGTTCTGACCTTCTGGAGAACCCTGACTAATACAACAGCTATGGTGGGATATTTCAATACCCTTTCTCAGTAACTGACAGAACAAAAACCAGACTCCATAAAGATATAAAAATATTTCAACAACACAATGAAGGAAGTTATCTAATTGAAAGTCATAGAACATTACTGCAAAGCCAGACTACACATTATTTCTTAAATGCATTCACCAAGATAAATGACATTTAAGATAGATTTATTCATTTATAAAACAAGTCTCAATAAAATTGATACAATTGAAATCAGGCCAGTAAGCTATCTGACAACAAGGTAATTAAAGTGAAATAAGTAATGGAAGGGTATCTGGAAAATCCTCAACTATTTGAAAATTATACAACATGCTTCTAAATAGTCAAGGGTAAAAGAAGACATCTTGAAGGAAATTGGAAAAGACATTGATCTAATGAAAATGAATATAGAACGTTCAAGAATTGAGGAATTCAACTAGAGTGATGCTTAGAAGGACATTTATAGCATTACATGCTTATATTAGAAAAGAAAAGAGATTTCAGATAAATTATCTAAGCTTTCACCTTAAACCATGCAAAATCAATGGCAAAAAGAAATGATAAATAACTTTTTAAAGAGCAAAAACTAATGATATTTACAGGGAAAAATAGAAAAAAATCAATAGAACCGAAAGGTCGTTTTTGAGATGTCAAGAAAATGAAAAAATGTCTAACCAGACTGATGAGAAAAAAATAAGGAAAAAGTCACCAACTACCAATATTAGGGGCATCACTATGGGCATCACTATAAATCAAACATTTAGAGACTAAGAGAAAATTATGAACAATTGCCTATAAATTTGACAACCTAGATAAAATAGACAAGTTTCTTAAAACTTGTGGGATTTAAGTCAATAAATGTGATTCACCACATAGACATAATTAAAAATGAAATTACAAAAGTAACTCAACAAGAAATACATAACTTGAATAGCAGTATATCTAGGAAAGAAATCAAATCCATCGTAAAAATCTTTTCGACAGGGAAACTTCCAGGTGTAAACAGTTTTAGTGGTAAATACTATTAAACACTTAAGAACGAAATAATACTCTTCTGGGAAATAAAATAAGAGGCATCTCTTTCTAACCTATTTAATAGGGGCAACATTAAGATAAATCCTGATGCCGAAACCAGACAGTATTGCAAGGAAAAAAATAATAACTATAGACCCATATTCCTCATGAACATAGACACAAAAATTCTTATTTTTTACAAATTGAATCCAGTGATATTTTTAAAGTGTAATGTCTCGTGGCCCAGTGTGTTTTATTCCAAGAATGCAAAGTTGCTTAAAAATGTAAAAGCCAATCAATGTATCTCACCATTTTAAAAGACCTAAAAAGAAACCATACAAGCGTCTCAATAAATGCAGAAAAGATTTTGAAAAAATTCGACATCCATTCATGACATTTAAAAAATTCTCATCACATAGGAATAAAAAGTGAAATATTTAACCTCATATAGGAAACCTGTTAGAAAAATCCTACTGCTAATATTATATGTAATGGTGAAATACTGTATGCTTTCCCTCGAATATCAGGAACAAGGCAAAAATATATACTGGAGGTCTTAGCTTCTTATTTGTGCATGGCATGATTACCTGTGGATAAAATGCTTAGGAATATACAAAATAGTAACTGATTGTAATAGAATTAATAAATAGATTTACCAAATTTGCAAGAAACAATGTCAATAAGGGAAGATCAATAGTAACTCTCTACACATATAGTGAACAACTAGAAATTGAATTAAGATAATAGTAGTTTCAGAACAGCTTAAAACATGACATAGGGATAAGTTTTATGTTTGTAAATCCTGTACAATGAAACCTACAAACATTACAGAGAGAAATAAAAGAAGCAAGTCAATAAATGTGATTCACCACATAAACAGAATTAAAAACAAAAATCGTACGACCTTCTTAATAGATGCAGGAAAAGCATTTGACAAAATTCAGCATCCTTTTATGATTAAAATAAAATCAGCAAACTAGAGGCTAGAGGCATAAAGGAACAAATCTCAAACCAATAAAAACTATACAGGATGAACCCACAGCCAACATCATAGTGAATGGGGAAAAGTTGAAAGCATTCCCCCTAAGATCTGGAACAGGACAAGGATGCTCACTTTCACCACTTCTATTCAACATAGTGCTGGAAATCTTGGAGCAATCTGGCAAGAGGAAGAAATAAAAGTCATCCAAATTGGAAAAGAGGAAGCCAAACTATCTGTCTGCCAATAATATAATCTTATATCTACGAAACCCTAAAGATTCCTCCAAAATATCCTAGGTTTAATAAATGAATTCAATAAAGTCCCAGGTTACAAAATCATTATGTATGAAGCAGTAGTACTGCCATGTACCAATAAGAACCAACCCGAGAACCAAATCAAGAATGCTACCCACTTATAAAAGCTGCAAAAAAAGTAAAATATCTGGGAAAATACTTAATCAAGTACATGAAAGATCACTGCAAGGACAACTACAAAACACTGATGAAAGAAATTGTAAATGACACAAATAAATGGAAGCACATCCCATGCTCATGGATAGGAAGAACCAATGTCATAAAAATGACCATACTGCCCAAAGCAATCTTCAGATTCAATGCAATTTCTAACATAACACCAATGTCATTTTTTACAGTATTAGAAAAAACAAACACAACAAATAGACAAGTACAACAAATTGATCTTTGACAAAGCAGATAAAAACATACTATGAGGAAAGGACACGTACTCAATAAATGATGCTGGGAAATAAATGGATAGAAAAGTAAACCTGAATCTCTCTCTCTCATCATGTACAAAAATTAACTCAAAATGGGTTAAAAAGTTAAATCTAATACCTCAAACCATAAAAATTGTAAAACATAACATGGAAACACTCTTTTCACATTGGCCTACGCAAAGAATTTATGACTAAGACCCCAAAAGCAAATGTAACAACAACAAAAATAAATAAATTGGACCTACTTGAACTGAAAAGCTTTTGCACAGCAAAATAAATAATCAACAAAGTAAAAAGACAAACCACAGAACTGGAGAAAATGTTTACAAACCATACATGCAACAAAGGACTAATATCCAGAATCTACAAGGAACTCAAACAAATCAAGAAAGAAACAAATAATCCCAATAAAAGCTGGCAAAGGACATGAACAGACACTTCTCAAAAGAAGATCTACAAATGGCGAACAAACATATGAAAAAAGATTCAACATCCCTAATCATCAGGGAAATACAAATTAAAACCGCAATTATATACCACCTTATTCCTGCAAGAATGGACATTATTAAAAAGTCACAAAACAACAGGTATTGGCATGATGCAGTGAAAAGGGAATGCTTACACACTGCTGGTGGGAATGCAAATTAGTACAACTTCTATGGAAAACATTATGGAGATTTCTCAAATAACTAAAAGTAGATCTACCATTCAACCCAGCAATGTTTCTGCTGGATACCTACCCCCCAAAAAATAAAACGTCATTATATCCAAAAGACAGCTGCTCACATATGTTTATCACAGCACAATTCACAATTGTAAAGATACGGAATCAACCTTAAGTGCTCCTCAACCGATGAGTGGATAAAGAAAATGTACCATGGAGTACTAATTAGCCATAAAAAATGAAATAACATCTTTTTCAGTGACTTGGATGGAACTAGAAACCATTAAACTAAGTGAAGGAACTCAGGAATGGAAAATCAGATACCACGCGTTCTTACTTATGATTAGAAGCTAAGCTATGAGTACTCAAAGGCATACAGCATGGTATAATGGACATTGGAGACTCAGAAGAGGGGAGGAAGGGATGGAGGTGAAAGATAAAAAGTTACCTATTGAGTACAATGTGCACTATTAATGTGACGGGTACACTAAAAGCCCAGACTTCACTACTATGCAATTCATTTATGTAACCAAAACCACCCGCACCCTTAAAGCTATGGAAATAAAATAAAAATAAACAAATAATTAAATAAATGGAGATACTACATTTATGGCTGGGAAGACATTTTTAAAATGTCAATTCTCTTTAATGTGACATATATTCTATATAATCTCAATCAAAATCCCAGAAAGTTATCTTGTAGAAATCACTAAGCTGATTCTAAAATACATATAGAAATACAAAGACTATAGAATACCCAAACAAATTTAAAAAGGGAAAAAATTAAAATACTTTTATTAGTTGATTCCAAGGCTTACTATAAAGCAAGAATGATGAAACACTATGGTATCAGTGTAAGAACAGACATGCAGTATAAACAGAACCAAAGACAAAAACCACATGATTATCTCAATAGATGCAGAAAAGGCCTTTGACAAAATTCAACAACGCTTCATGCTAAAAACTCTCAATAAATTAGGTATTCATGGGACATATCTCAAAATAATAAGAGCTATCTATGACAAACCCACAGTCAATATCATACTGAATGGGCAAAAACTGGAAGCATTCCCTTTGAAAACTGGCACAAGACAGGGAGGCTCTCTCTCACCACTCCTATTCAACATAGTGTTGGAAGTTCTGGCCAGGGCAATCAGGCAGGAGAAGGAAATAAAGGGTATTCAATTAGGAAAAGAGGAAGTCAAATTGTCCCTGTTTGCAGATGACATGATTGTATATCTAGAAAACCCCATTGTCTCAGCCAAAATCTCCTTAAGCTGATTAGCAAATGCAGCAAAGTCTCAGGATACAAAATCAGTGTACAAAAATCACAAGCATTCTTGTACACCAATCACAGACAAACAGAGAGCCAAATCATCAGTGAACTCCCATTCACAATTGCTTCAAAGAGAATAAAATACCTAGGAATCCAACTTACAAGGGATGTGAAGGACCTCTTCAAGGAGAACTACAAACCACTGCTCAATGAAACAAAAGAGGATACAAACAAATGGAAGAACATTCCATGCTCATGGGTTGGAAGAATCAATATCGTGAAAATGGCCATACTGCCCAAGGTAATTTATAGATTCAATGCCATCCCCATCAAGCTACCAATGACTTTCTTCACAGAATTGGAAAAAACTACTTTAAAGTTCATATGGAACCAAAAAAGAGCCCTCATCGCCAAGTCAATCCTAAGCCAAAAGAACAAAGCTGGAGGCATCACACTACCTGACTTCAAACTATACTACAAGGCAACAGTAACCAAAACAGCATGGTACTGGTACAACAGAGACATAGATCAATGGAACAGAACAGAGCCCTCAGAAATGATGCCGCATATCTACAACTATCTGATCTTTGACAAACCTGACAAAAACAAGAAATGGGGAAAGGATTCCCTATTTAATAAATGGTGCTGGGAAAACTGGCTAGCCATATGTAGAAAGCTGAAACTGGATCCCTATCTTATACCTTATACAAAAATTAATTCAAAATGGATTAAAGACTTAAATGTTAGACCTAAAACCATTAAAATCCTACAAGAAAACCTAGGCAATACCATTCAGGACATAGGCATGGGCAGGGACTTCATGTCTAAAACACCAAAAGCAACGACAACAAAAGCCAAAATTGACAAATGGGATTTAATTAAACTAAAGAGCTTCTGCACAGCAAAAGAAACTACCATCAGAGTGAACAGGCAACCTACAGAATGGGAGAAAATTTTTGCAGCCTACTCATCTGACAAAGGGCTAATATCCTAATATCCAGAATCTGCAATGAACTCAAACAAATTTACAAGAATAAAACAAACAGCCCCATCAAAAAGTGGGCAAAGGACATGAACAGACACTTCTCAAAAGAAGACATTTATGCAGCCAAAAAACACATGAAAAAATGCCCATCATCACTGGCCATCAGAGAAATGCAAATCAAAACCACAATGAGATACCATCTCACACCAGTTAGAATGGCCATCATTAAAAAGTCAGGAAACAACAGGTGCTGGAGAGGATGTGGAGAAATAGGAACACTTTTACACTGTTGGTGGGACTGTAAACTAATTCAACCATTATGGAAGTCAGTGTGGCCATTCCTCAGGGATCTAGAACTAGAAATACCATTTGACCCAGCCATCCCATTACTGGGTATATACCCAAAGGACTATAAATCATGCTGCTATAAAGACACATGCACACGTATGTTCATTGCGGCACTATTCACAATAGCAAAGACTTGGAACCAACCCAAATGTCCAACAACGATAGACTGGATTAAGAAAATGTGTCATATATACACCATGGAATACTATGCAGCCATAAAAATGGATGAGTTCATGTCCTTTGTAGGGACATGGATGAAACTGGAAAACATCATTCTCAGTAAACCACCGTAAGGACAGAAAACCAAGCACCGCATGTTCTCACTCATAGGTGGGAATTAAACAGTGAGAACTCATGGACACAGGAAGGGGAACATCACACTCCGGGGACTGTTGTGGGGTGGGGGGATGGGGGAGGGACAGCATTAGGAGATATACCTAATGCTAAATGACGAGTTAATGGGTGCAGCAAACCAACACGGCACATGGATACATATGTAACAAACCTGCACATTGTGCACATGTACCCTAAAACCTAAAGTATAATAATAAAAAATAAAAAATAAAAAAGAATAGACATGCAGATCAATGATACAGAGTAGAAAATTCAGAGATTCGTACACAAATGGTCAAATGATTTTTCTACAAAGGTGCCAAAGTAATTCAATGGAGAAAGTGTAAGCTTTACTACAAATGATACTGGAACAACCGAATATTCATATTTTAAAAATAGATATCAACCCTTGTCTACCTCACATAAAAAAGATTTAATATGGTTCATAGATCTAAGCATAAAGTGGCAATTATAGAAAATACTTTGAAGAAATTCTAATTTGAAATTAGAAAAAAATTAAGAGAAATTATTTATAATTTTGAATTAAGCAAATTTTTTTCGCTAGGATATAAAAGGCATGAATTATCAAAGAGAAAGTTGATATATTGGACTGTATAAAAATTTTAAATGCTTGCTCTTCAAAAGACACTTCAGAAGCTAAAAAAAAAAACAAGTAATGCCTGTAGAAATGTATTTGTAAAATAAATATTAAAGTATTTGTAACCAGAATAAAACTAAGCCATTTTTAATATATCAAATTATGTCATAATGATATATATATGATATACAAATCTTTGTATACAAAGATATACAAATGGCCAAGAAACCTAGGAAGAGAAACTCAACATCTACAGTTACTAGGGAAATATAAATTAAAACACAATTCAATACCACTAAACACTCACTAGAATGATTAAAATTTTAAAGACTGGTAATAACCAAGTACTGCTAAGCATATGAAGCAACTATCATGCTTACATATTTCTGATGGGAATGCAAAATGGTACAGCCTCTTTGGGAAGCAGTTTATCATTATTATATAAATTTGAACATTCACTTATATACAATTTAGCAATCTTACTACTGCATATTTACCCAGTAGGAATGAAAATATTTATCCATACAAGACTTGTACATGAATATTTTTTAAAGTTTTATTTATATTAGCCAAAACACTGGAAATTATCCAAATGCACACTGCTTGATGACTAGTTAAACAAATTGGATTACATCCATACATGGAATACTATTCAGTAATAAAATGGAATTACTGATACATGCAACCTGGATAAATCTTTTAAAACATTATGCTAAGTAAAAGAAGCCAGACACAAATAACTACGCTCTTTTTTATGCCCTACAAACTAAATTTGCAAAAAGGCAAAACTGCAGTTACAGAAAGCAAATTGGGGACTGCCATAAGCAAAAAGTGGGGTCAAAGATTGACTATAAAGTTACAATGAAGTGACAGAAATGTTCTACATTATTTCAGTAGTTAGACAACTGTATATTTCTGTCAAAACTCATTAAAATCGCTTCACTGTATTATATTTAAATTATACTTCAATAAAGCTGATTATTTAAAAAACTAACTTCAGTTCTTACATGTATCGCTAGATCTCTTGTGTCTCCCTAAAATACATAAAACCAAGCTGTAGCCCGACAACTTCGGGCGCATATACTCAGGATCCCCTGGGGCTGTGTTATCGGCCATCGGTCACTCACATTTGGCTCAGAATAATCTCTTCATGTATTTTAGATTTCGACTCTTTTTGTTGATAATATATACGTAAAATTTACCATTTAACCATTTTCAGTGGTATTAAGTATATCACAGTGTTGTACAACCATCATTACTACCCATGTCTAGAGCTTTTTCAACCTCCCAAATGCAAACGTCTATAACCATGAAACAAAAGCTCCCCATTTCCTCTTCCCTCAACATGAGCCCATTCTTGTAATAAAAGTCTGGAAGCATACACACGAATCGTCTCAAAATGTTCATCTTGCCTGAACATTTGCTAAATATTTGCTTGACACCTATTTTCTTCCTCCCAAAACACAATGGATGACTAGATTAAAAGCAATTTTTACAACTATTTTGAACTTTATAAAACAAATGATTTATTATACATATAGCATTTAGAAATAGTACCTGGCACATAGTAAGCTTTACATTGGTGTTAGTTATTACTATCTTTTTTGTGTTAATCTTTATTTTCTATTTTTCCAAGAGTGAATTATTCTTATGAACAGAATAAAGTTTACTTTGAATTTTTTTTCTTTTTTTTTTGAGATGGAGTCTCACTCTGTTGCCCAGACTGGAGTGCAGTGGTGCAATCTCGGCTCACTGCAACCTCTACCTCCCAGGTTCAAGTGATTCTCCTGCCTCAGCCTCCTGAATAGCTGGGACTACAGGCGCGCACTACCACACTCAGGTAATTTTTTGTATTTTTAGTAGAGACAGGGTTTCACCATGTTAGCCAGGATAGTCTTGATCTCCCGACCTCGTGATCCACCCTCCTCAGCCTCCCGAAGTGCTGGGATTATAGGCATGAGCCACCGTGCCCAGCCGAGATTTTTAATAACAGGAAAACGACAAAACAGATAAAGAATTGCTATCCAAATCATACAGTATTTATTTTTTAATATAAAACAAAAATACATAAAGAGATATGAACACACATATAAGCAGCCCTATGAATGGAGCTGTCCCAAAATGTGACACTGAAAGGGCCTACCCAGGGGCACAGAGCACACACCGAACCAGGGAAGAAAGCTCCGCCACGCTGGGTGCAGGTTCACAGCTTTCACATCTGTTTCTCAACAGTCAGGTTTCCACAGTCTCTCTCCACACTCTCCCCATTATGTTCCTGCGTCATCCCTGGCCTGATTTCTTTTAGCTATGACTCATTTCATTTCAATCCTGGGGACTGGGCTAATTTGTTTAGCTATATAAAGGAATAGAATGGCACAAATCCTGATTAGGAGCTTCTGAAAATGCAGGATTTCCTCTGCATAGAACAGCAGCGTTTAGTTCTGCCAGGAACATAGGCCTATATCTTCCCTTTTGTTTGTTCTCCAAGATTTTTCTGTCTCAGTTCCCCTAGAGTACTACGTGTATTACTCTCCTTTATTGCTCCTCTGAATGTAAGGGTTCGATAGTCAGTGGGGCAAAGCTTACGTCCTCAATAGACTTCTCTTCAATACGTGTAAATGACTCTAACTCTTTCCATGCAAGGGTGTTGAGTATGGCTATTTGGATCATCTGTGCTAGTTAAATTACACAGTCTCACCCTTATCACTACTTTTCAAGGCTACTCAGAAAGTCACTAAATTACGTGTTCTGCTTACCAGAGGAAAAGGATATGTCATCAGGGTCTGTTGCTTTAACAGTTTGGGGTCCTAATGTCTTATTCGGTTCTTTTTGGTGACTAATCTAGACCAAATTTGCGTTAATAGCCTTAACCCCAGTCACAGGTTTAATTTGTTTAAAACGATATTTAGGCCTTTGGGAGCCTCTATAATGAATTTCCTTAAACAGAAAGATTATATAACATACTCTTTTATGATTAACTCTCTATAAAGATGGTAATTATAATTAAACTCATAATTTGACTCATGTGTCATTATCATAATAATTGATCAAGTCATTTTGTCCTGCAGGCATTCAAAAACTGCAAGGCCTGTGAAACAGAAACAATTCTAAATCATCAAAAAAACGCGGTTTTCACGGATAGTTCACACACTCTACAGCCTTTTTCCAGTCTTTTCAGCTAATGGTCTCTTTCCTGACTATATCAATTTCCTTCCCCCAAAACACTTTTTATTACCCAAAAGATGACAGTAAATTTATCTATAACATTCATATTTCATATCAGAATGACTGTGTAGTTTAGGCGTATCTGATGTTTCTCTTTTTAAAATGCAGGATATGCTACTGCCCTCAGGATATTCAAGTTTGTATATGTGACCTTTGGCTACACTATTAAAGAAATGGACAGCATTAATCAGAGACTCCATGCAACACATTTTCAGAGGTATGACCTGGGTAACCTTTGAAGGCACTGGCACTAGATACTGTAGAATATTCTTATTTCGAAAATGAGAAGGAAGACTCTTCCGGTTCTGACTATTCACAGCAGCCCAGAAAACCCACACAAATACCCACGGGGAATTATAATTAACCTTAATGAACTGCCGCATTCCAGGCTTTCAAAGGTCTTATCCTGAAATATCACTGCTCTTCACAGGGCTCCCCTGTATCTGGAGGCGTATACAATAGCAGCTGTGAGGAAACACTGCAGGCAAAACAAACAGCAGCATCATTACGGCTATTCTTAGCCTGTAGGATGGAATCAGCTCAGGGCTGCTGGCTCGGCTCACACACCCACCTACTGAGGCGTCTGCGTTCCACAGCACAGCAGAGCAGGACCATTTCAGTAACCACTCAGAAGACACCAGGACAGTTCCGACTGGACACAGAATTCTCCCTGAAATTGCTATACGCAGGTTAAAGTCTCAAGGAAACAGTGGAAGACCCAATGTGAATTTTATAGTTCTCTCGTCCAAAACCATCTCCTTAAGAGAGGCGCAGTCGGTCGGGCGCGGTGGCTCACGCTTGTAATCCCAGCACTTTGGGAGGCCGAGGCGGGAGGATCACGAGGTCAGGAGATCGAGACCACGGTGAAACCCTGTCTCTACTAAAAATACAAAAAATTAGCCGGGCGTGGTGGCGGGCACCTGTAGTCCCAGCTACTCGGGAGGCTGAGGCAGGAGAATGGCGTGAACCCGGGAGGCGGAGCTTGCAGTGAGCCGAGATCGCGCCACTGCACTCCAGCCTGGGCGACAGAGCGAGACTCCGTCTCAAAAAAAAAAAAAAAAGAGAGGCGCAGTGGACTGAATATATATAATGACCTTTTGGCTTATGTACTTTGTCTTTATTATTTTCTATTTCTTTATATATATATAGTATATATAATATATAAGAAGTATATTAAATATATACATTATATATATATACACAAAAAAATATTCTTTTCTGTAAGTCATCTTGAGAATTTGTTTGAAAAGAAGTGAGATACAAATAAATATTAAGACCCTAGCATAAATTACATTTTAGTTACCTCGGCCAAACTAAGGTAAAGCCACTTAGTTTAACACACTCATTTCTATAGAGGTAGAAACAGGACCTCGGTTTCTATGTCTATGAAATGAATGGGTTAAACTAAGTGGCTTTCCAACCCACTGCATGCTCCCCTTCTGATTGTCCCCTGCCACCTGCCTCTGGCTTCCTGCCACTTCTGGAACACACTCTATGCTCCAGCCACAGATCTCTGTACCTTGACACATGCTGTTCCTCTACCTGGGATAAGCCTCATCCATTTCTTTTCAGTTTTATAATCCTACTTATCTTTCAAAACTCTGCTCAAGCATTGCTTTCTATAAGAAGCCTTTCATGCTTACCTGTACCAAGCATTTATTCTCACTCTGCTGCAAGCCATGATCGTAAATAACTTTCAAGTACAAAGCCATCTTTCATTCATCTTTGCAGCTTCAACACCTAGTACAACACCTGCCAATAGGACCTAAAAATATTGTGTATTGAACGATTAAATGAATGTCTTTTCCAGCTCTGACATCTACTTAGATTGAGATAAGCCAGTCAGATAACCAGCACAGCCCTCACATATTACCCAAGGGGCAGCTGCCTCTGATGGAGGTGGGAAGGCTTAGGAAACTACACAGAAAGATCAAACTGACTCTATAGGACAGGCCTGGGATGAGCACCAGTAAGGAAAAGAAAAGAACAAAAAGGAAGTGTCTATTACTTTTAATTTTGCTTAGGACTAACCTGGGGATTTCTACAGTAAGTTAATTAAATGTGATCAAGCTTGGACTCTTGGATAAACAAGTAGAATAACCTGACATCAGTCAAGATTTCCAAAATGTGTCGTGTACACTCAAGAAACAGCAGGAGAGGCATCAAATCTTAAACAGATACCCTTAAAATACTTAGTTTACAGGTCCCATTGGTTATAGGGTTCCTCGGTGTTCTCAATGGGGCATTACTTACTGCCCCACCCCAGAGGTATTTTGAAAATTTGTGTTTTGTTTCTTTGTCTTCTACTATAACTGTGCCTATGCATTTATATATTGAACTGTATATTATTTTACTAAAATTACTTTCCTATTATATTTCCCTTAAATTACACTTTCATTTGTATTTAAAAATTGAGGTGTTCATATGATTTATTATCTATAATTTTGTTTCATCAAAGGAAAGGAGTTATTATATAGTATTTTCTATAGAAAAACTCAGTCTCACCTCCAGGGATCGCAGACAACAGACCAAGAAAACGAGGAATGGATGATGGCTCCCTCCACTTGGCTTTTTCCAGTCTTCATTGTCACATACTCTTCAGCTACCAGAAGCCACTGCCCCTGGAGGCCCCACCTAGACTTCTCAGACAAGGATATCTTGCTTCGAGATTTGAAGCAGATACCAATGCCTTTAATGGTGTCAGATCTGCTGCCTTTGGAGGAACAGAATGTTTCATCCCACTGAGGAAATCAAGGAAGTCAGAGGATACACTTAAATTTGTCCTTGAAACAAGACTAGGAGGATTGAGATTTTTCTCCCTCCTTTTTTTCTTGCTCCTTCCTTTCTGTTTTGAATAGGTGCAAGAACTGCATCAATCATAATCCTTTGTTCATAACACACCACTATCACTGACTCACACCAAAGGATCCAAAGTCCCTTGAACAAGATGAATTATAGCAGAATAGAATCTTAGTTTAGGGTTAGATTACAAAGTCAGTGTACACAGCCCAAATCACCTAAATCTAACTAGAAGTTTCCTTATATCAAGCATAAAGTACAGTGTACAGGATTTTGATCAAGAACCCTGGATAATAGTTATTATGCATGTCAAAGTTTGAGAATCAATTAGCTGGAATAATGGAAGAAATAAAAATCATCTATGCAGACTTCTGATCATTTCAACTTTTCTGCTGCTGTGACAAATGTCAATGTTTGACAGTCGATAAGAGATTGGTAGAGAATTCCAAAATGCTCTTATTCCTTTAAGATTTGTTTTATTCTGTTGGTTTTACTTTTAGAATCTCTCAAATTTTCTTTGTTCCTTTTTTTTAATTTTAGAATAGTTTTATATTTACAGAAAAGTTGCGAAGATTGTTGATATGGTTTGGCTGTGTCCCCACCTAAGTCTCATCTTGAACTGTAATTCTCATAATCCCCAAGTTTCAAGGGAGGGACCTGTAATCCCCACGTGTCGAGGGAGGGGGGTGATTGGATCATGGGGGCAGTTTTCCACATGCTGTTCTTGTAACAGTGAATGAGTTCTCACAAGATCTGATGGTTTTATAAGTGTTTGGCAAGTTCCACCCTGGGTCACTCTTCTCTTTCCTGCCCCCATGTGAAGAAGGTCCTTGCTTCCCTTTCACCTCCTGCTGTGATTGTAAGTTTCCTGAGGCCTCCCCAGCCATGCAGAACTGTGAGTCAGTTAAAGCTCTTTTCTTTATAAATTACCCAGTCTCAGGCAGTTCTTTATAGCAGCGTGAAAACGGACTAATACAATGTATAGAGTTCCCATATACCCCACATCCAGTTTTTTCTTATTGTAAACATTTTTATTAGTATGATACATTTGTCACGACTCATGAAGCAATACTGATACATCACTATTTACTTCAGTTTTTAATTTATGCATATTTTCCCAGTTTTTACCAACTATCCTTATTCTGTTCCAGGAGCTCAAATAGGATCCCACATTACATTTAACTGTTGTGTCTCCTTAGGCCCTTTGTGACTGTAACAGTTTCTTAGAATTTCCTTGTTTCCAATGACCTTGCCGGTTTAGAGTAGTACTGATCAGGTATTTAGTAGAATGTCCTTGAATTGGTATTATCTGATGTTTTCTCATAATTAGATTGGAATTATGGGCCTTTAGAAAGAAAACCACAGAGGTAGAGTGCCAGTCTCACCACATCATATCAAGCATGCATACTGTAAACATGACTTATCACTGCTGATGTTAACCTGGCATTCCCACCAGTGATGAATGAGAGATCCTGTTGCTCTGCATCTTTGTCAACTAGCAATTAATATGGTAAGCTTTTTGGATTTCAAACATTCTAATATATGTGTAGTGGTATCTCATTGTTCTTTTAACACATATATCAGGTTCAGCATCCTTTTCATGCTTATTTTCCATCTGAATATCTTCTTTGGTGAGGCATTGCTCAGATTTTTGGCCAACTTTTTGAGTTTTTTGTTTCCTTATTGTTGACTTTTAGAATGGTTTTTCTAGTATATTTTGGGAATACAAGTCTTTGATCAAATATGTGATTTGGTTTTCTCTCAGTCAGTGAGCTGTCTTTTTAGTCTCTTGACAGTATCTTTCACAGAGCAAAGTCTTAATTTTAATGTCTGACTTCTCAATTTTTCTTTCATAGGTGAAGCTTCTGATATTATATTAAAGAATTCATATCCAAACCCAAGATCACATAGATTTTCTCCTATATTTTCATCTGTAAGTTTTATCGTTTTGCACTTTGCATTTAGGTCTATGATTCATTTTCAGTTCAATTTTGTGTGTAAGTTTCATGGCTTGGCCTCAAATTGTTCCATATTCCATGCTGTTTTATGTGTATGTGTTGGAATAGAAGGGTGAGGTGGTGGGGAGGGCAGTGGTGCAAGCAAGGGACTAAAACCAGGGTCTGAATTAAATGAATAAATGATGTGATCCTACTGTTTTCACTGTGAGGACATTTCTTTTTTTGTTTTTTTCACAGTTCCTCCAGGGAAGCAGTCAAGTTGTGTAAACAAGTTTTCCAAAGGACTACTTTGGTGTCCTCATTTGCCTCTGAGAAAAACGCCCACCTGAACTTTACAGGTCTCTTTTGGAGGTCAAAAGAGATTATAAAAAATTAAGGCACTTTGAGAAATTCACCCAGTACAAATGTCATTTAACAAGTGCCACTTTATAATGAACAATCTTCCTTCAGGCTCCCTTCTCACACCGTGCCTGGGAGGAAGAATCGTTCCCTTACTTATGGGAGAACTTTTCATGGTGTAAACATTCATTCTAGAGAGGATTTCCCCATCAAGCTATAGGCTGATGCTCTGAACCGGTGTTCCCTGCAAAGCAATTTGATAAGATTAAGTATCCCCACCTTCCATGTTTTTCTCCCTCCTCCACTTTCTTTTTCTGAAAAGGACTGTGTGAAACCACAGGGAAATGATACATTTGCACGCCATTCAAAAAACAGCTTGGCTGTCTGGGCTTGGCAGTGGATAAGCCCCTATTTTAGGCTCTCTTCAACTCACCATGCTCTGCCTAGAGGAGGTTGAAATCATCCTTTGCCTCCATCTCCACATTGTAAGTTGAATGTCAGCCACAGTCCCTGGCCACAGAGTTATCTACCAAGTAGACATCAGCCCTACATCATCCAAATCATCTGCCAAGTCATATCCCAGGGGGTCGGCAGCATGGAGTCGCATTCATCCTGGAGACTCGAGTTTGGCAATGGCAAACTCATCACTAAATGAAAAGTTAGCCAATTCTTGAGCTTTTGTCTTCTTTCTGAGTTTCCCTAAGTCCAAAATTCCCTTTCAATAAAAAGGGGGAAGTTGGGTTCTTGGCCGACATATATCCTCGATACATTGCCAAATCATTCTAGCTTTCAAATGAATTACCTGATGCTTACAAAATATGAAATCTTTCTGAGCCTTCTCAAATCAAAATGGAAAGAAATATACTTCAGATTGAAGATTTCAAATGCGAGATCTGAATAATGACTCAGTTCTTTCCTTCCATAAGCAAACTGCTAGTTTTCAAGTATAAAATATTCCCTAATAAGCAAAAGCAATGACTGTTTTCTGGAAAAGAAAATACAGATGAGTAATGATACATTCAATATTGGTATTTCCATTAGCCTGAAATCTCATTAAAGACATTTGTAATTAATTGCAAATATATTTTGAACACAGAAGATTTAACAAGAATACCATGTGCACATTACATTCTAATTCTGTTGATCTAGGTCTTTCTATCTCTGGAAACAACGTGTGTAATGAATACCCAACCTTTGCTATGTGAAATGAGGGACTAAATGAAGCTCACATTTAAATGTGACTGAAAATGTGTCAAGTGAGTTGTAAGTGAATAAAGTATGGCAGGATGATTATTTTCTAAAGGTGACAGACACTGAAGCTGTATTTCCAGGTATGTGGAGAAGCTATTAAAATTCTTGCAAGGTTTATCAGGTTCAGAGAACGACACTGGAAATTTATTACAGGTGCCAAATTCAGTCATATTCTGAAGCGTGTTAATGTTTCCCACTGCAGACTCCTATAAAATACATTTCAAGATCTTTACGGGGAAAAAAAGTGTATTTATGAAAATCAAAGGGCCTCCAAAAGGGAAATAGGAGAATAAATGAGAGGTGTGTGTGTGTGTGTGTGTGTGTGTATGGTGTGTGGAGTGTGCATATGAATTACTGTATTATCAAATAAGATAAACTATAGACTCTAAAATAGTCCTATCCATGTTCTTTACCTTCCAAAGGACCATATACCCAGTGCGTTCCACAAAGCTTCAACAAACGACTGCTGTATTCATCTTTCTTATTTTTATCTGTGCTACTTCCATGGCCTTGTTTGCTCCCAGGGTAACCAGAAAGCCAAACAAGTGTCTGCTTATTTGACTGTTTTCCAAATACCCTCTCAAACACACAAACTCTCCACTCTAAAACCAATGTGAACAGAAAGGAATCATGAATAAATAGATCTTTCAGTTTCTCTCTGTACTTCCTTTCACTCTTTCCCACTTTAATTTGTTGGTTGGTTTATTTGGTTGATCAGGGGGCTGGATGGCTGTTTGCTTGCTGACAGCAAGTCGAGACACTTGTTTTATTTATTTTAATTTAAGGTGAGATACCTTAAACTGTGTTTAACATCATTAACTCTGTCCAAGGATGATATAAGTTAAGAAATCTTCCTCCCAGTGGCACACTTGCCTCCATAGATGTAGGTAACTGCTTCTGCACTAACCTAGCAGAACTATTCTAGGAAGAATATATAGAAATTGCATTTATTTTGTTAAAGACTTTCATCACAGAGGGGGAACTCTGATGGGAAAGACTGAAAGGGCTGATATGGTTGTGAAGTACAAGGGATCAAGCAATGCACTATAAGACTAGGGCTGTAGTAGGTTATGACACCCCAGTGAAAAGTAAAACTCCTGTGCAGTAGCTTTTTTGCCTAAACAAACAGGCAGCAACTCATTGATTATTGGGAAAACTGATTTCACCTGTCATTTGGCGGTATGTAATTAACATAAATAAGAATGTGTCACTCTGCGTTTGGATCACAGAACATCAGAAAGGTCCACCTGATATCAAGAAGAAAAGAAAAGAGGAAATTACAGTTCAATTCTTAATCCCAGTCTTGCAGGATACTTAAATCATCGTCTATGATCCATTCATGCAGATTAACTGTCAGTCACACCACACTCCAGAGAGGCAACCAGTAAACAGCTTTAGATCCAAGTCAGCAGTATGGGCAAAGGACCAGCTCTGAACTGCTTTGTTATGCACCTGTCATATTATGCCCCCGGTTTGGAGGAATTTTAGGTAAATGTGTGGACTCCTGTTCTTCTCATGGGTATTGAAGGTTTTTTTCATCACTACTAGCGGCTAAGATTACTAATCACCCTACAACAAGATAAAAGAGTAAACACAAAGACTGTCATACACGCCTGAATTTTTTCCAAGCCACCATTTTTCACCAGGTCTCACCAACCAGGAGATCATCCTTTAGGTTCAGACCCCTCCGCCTGCCCATCCTCCTAACATTTAAATCTTCTTTCTCACCAAACTTTAACCCATTCTCCACCATCAAGGCTACATTCTTCTCTAAGGCCTCGAAGAAACAGGGTGGAACAGGTAAGAAGTAATAAAAATCACATAATCATATATATATATATATATATATATATATTTCTCCATTAATGCAGGAATATGTCACTGAGAACAAATATACCACCTAGAAAGCATAGAATAAGAATATACCCCCACAAGAAGCAGAGAAAGCTAGAATGGGAAAAGATGAACAGTTTTCTTGAACCGTTACAGTTTTATTTTTTAGTTTGCTGAGCAATTTACAACCTGGAAGTTAGTAATAATTGGTGGTAATCTGCTGGTGACAGTCATGTGAATGCACTTGTATCCGAGTGGCTGGAGGTCCCACACACCGCCTTATCTTGTTTGTGTGCCAGGTCTGTGACCTGTGTCAAAAACATGCCAACACATCCATCAGTCATTTACTTCAGGGGGGTTTTCACATATGCCTACAACACTACCACTTCTGTTGCCCTCTTTTTTTTTGTAGCCTCACTCAAACACTTTTTAGTGTGCTACCTACAATATGGTTCTTCAAAGAAAGAAACCCATCCAGAAAGAAAGCATACACCTGCTGTTTGAAGCTGATGGTATATTGTTGCTAGATGACAAAAAAGAAACTGAACTCCTCAACTCCTATTTTTCTTTTGTCCTCACTGTCAAGGGAAAAGATATTTAGACAAAAATGAGTAGAACAAACACTGGCTCCCTGGAAATTGAAGCTCTAGATGAGAAAAGAGGTTGTAAGGGAGCGCCTATAGTCTATAAATAAGTTCAAATCTCTTGACCTGAGAATTACATTTCAGGTTACTGGGCAAACTTTCACTTGAGTTTGACAAACTACTATAGGTAATCTTTAGAGGAGAAAAAGGGAAAGTTGCTGGAATACTGTAGATAATGTGATTTTCATTTTCAAAAGTGGTGACGTGTACTTAGTACAAAATTAAATTCCAGGCAGGACCCAAATATGAAAAGAAAGTGCATGAGCACCACTAATGCAGAGGTTGACAAACTTTCATGAATGATTAAAAACAATCCCTTTCAGAAATCTGATTCAATAACACAAACCTTTGCCCCCAAATATGGGATGAATAACTAAAATATAGGATGAGTATCTATCCTCCCAAAATATGTACATGCACACAAACTAAATTTTACATACAGTCTCAGGAAGCTCATTACCCCCCTTAATTTCATTCATGACTTGATTAATGAGCTCATTAAGAAAAATCATATCCAATTAAAATAGTTTCTGCCTTAGCAAGGTTTCTAACTGATAAATCTATAAATAGGGTCAATAATGCATATTTTAATTTAGACAAGATATTTTGATAAACTGATCATATTCCTGTGAACAGGATGATAAAAAAGTAGGTTGACTATTAAAATTAGTTTGTTATCCCTTTAACAAATATTTACTAAGTACATTTTATGTGTCATTTACTATAGGCACTAGGGATAAGGTGAAGCCCAAAATAGACAAGATCCCAACATTTTAATCCTTGTAGCCTACTGGACAATTCAGACAACAGACAAAAAATAATTTCAGATAGTGATAAGTGGTATGGTATGAACAAAGCAAGCAAAGTAATATGATAAACATTGAGGCGTACGAGCAAAATATGTGGGCTATTTTGGTAGTCTGGAACAGTCTTTCTGATGTGTTCCTACTTGATCTGAGACTTAAACCCTGTAAGGAACAAGGGAAAGAACATCCTAGAGAGAAAGACAAGAAGGTGTGAAGATCCGAAATAGAACAAGCTTGGCTTATTCAAGAAAGACCAAGGAAGATGGGAGATATAAGGTCAAAGGCCAAGGGAGGCCTTTAAATCATGGTAAGGACTTTGGATTTCATGCCAAGTGAGATGGGAAGGTATTTGAGGATTTGAAACAGGACAGTAAACTAGTCTGACATGCATGGGTTGCAGTGTGGCAAATAGATTATGCTAGGTGGGAGGAGCAGGGCTAGAGAGGGAGGAGTTGTAGCAGCCTGGAGTAGGACATTGGTCATGGAGATGGAGAGAAGTGAATCTATTCACAATATGTTTTGAAGGATTTGCTGGTAGATTGGATATGGGAAATAAAAGAAAAGAAGCAACTTAAGATAACTCCTTCTTGAGGAGCTAGGTGGGATAGTAAACCTGTTTACAGATTTAGGACAGACTGGGAAACGAACAAGTTGGCTAGGAGGTGGAGAGGGAACAAAACTAGAGTTAAATCACTTTGTTGTTAAATGGTTCTTATTAAGGATAATATAACCTCATTAGAAAGCTTTAAGTAATATGATAAGTGACTATACCCTTGACCTTGTCTTGCTCAATTTTTATTAATAGCATGGTTTAAAGTAGAGAAGAAGAACTTGTCAAATCTATAAATAAAGAAATTTAAGACAGTATTTAGGTTGAAAGTATGTGCCAAATATAATAAAAATTAAATTTAAAAGGAAAAGTGTAAAGTCTTTCTCTTGGGTCCAAAGCCTATATATTTAAATATAGGTTGGGACAGATGTGGCTTGTAGCAACATGTGAAAAAAGACAGTGGGTTTTGGTCAACTATAAATTCAAATTCCTAAGATGCAGCATATAAAGGACTTAGCAAATTGACTGGCACATAACCAACATTGAATCAATGGTATTTTTGCCAATATTATTATTGCCATTTTTATGATTATTTTAAAAGTTTGAACCAATACATAATGTTTGTCACAGAAACTGATGCAGTTTTAGGACGAATTAATAGAAATGGTGCATCTACAGGGTGGAAAGTAATAATTTCAATTTATTCTCTACTGATGAAACCACTCTTGCATTATTATGCTTAACTATGTAGTAGTTATAGACATGCTGCCCTTAGGAAGCCAGTGGAAATGGTAAAGGGATTAACGGCACATCATGTGAAGAATGTTAAGGAAATGAGGATATTTGGAAAAGAATAAAAAAGAACCATAGGGAACATTTGAAGAGCTCTCTTATAATAAGAAAGTGGACTTTGACTGCATGTCCCCAGGAGACAGAAAAAGGATGATTGTATAATAGTAATGAGGGGAAAAATTTTGACTTGCTTAAAGAACTTTCTAATAGTCTGGGATTACCCATGAGATAATGGGCTCCTTTGAGAGGTGGAAAGTTTTGTAACATGAGGGATATTCAAGAATTCATAGCTTCCAGATGACAAGAGTGTTGGAGAGACAATCAAAGAATGGCAGGACAGTTACACTAGTGACTGTACAGGTTCTTTCCTGCCCAGTGGTTCATAATCACTTTGTATATGCAGAAGCATAATATTATACAATCTCAGTTTGATTTTTTTTTCTTTTCTTGATAGCAACAAAATAGAAAATATCAGTGGTCTTTTAAACTTGAGAATATCAGTGACAATGAACACACACACGGGCCCAATAAATGCTGTATATTTGCCAAAATGGTGTGCGGAAAATCCTTTCCCATAATCAGAATTGGTGCATACAAAACATGGCAAGGGTGGTGGCCATGACCTCAAATTCCTGCCAGGAAGTAGCCAGTCTGTGAGTTAGTCTTCCTAATACATATGGCATAGACCTTACTCACATTTTTGCTTAGTAAATTATTTCTGCTATATTACAGTTGCAGAATTTCATTTGATTTATGAAGAAATGTTATGAAACCAAATATGGATTCCTCATTGAACCCATCATTTAAACCAAAAAAAATTACTTAACTAGATGACTTTAGAGCCACAAACCAAATCTTATTAAATTTGGTTGATGGCTCCAAAACCATTTATCAACTTCCACTTCCCAGTAGAATGGAAAATTTAGCAGTTGTGTGAATTATCTCTAAGTTCCAGACTTGCATATCCAAATGACTACATAGCATTTCCACTTGAATGCTTGACAGAGTTCCCAAATTTAACATACTCCAAATCAGCTCTTGATTTATATCTCTGAAGCTTCTCACACCTCCAACCTCGCCACATTGGAAAATCGTACTTCTATCCCTCTATCCACCTGTTGCTCATGCCAAAAACCCAGAATTCATCTTGAGATCTATCTTTTCCTCCTCCCTTTCTCTGTAAGACTGACTGATTCTTCCTTCACAATGTATATGAAATCATTTCGCTTCTTGCAATCTCCTTGGCCATTACCCTAGCCAAGATTACCATCACTCTTCACCTGGTCCTCAGTGGTAGCTCCCTGCCGATCTTCCAGATGCTACTTTAAAGCATTCCTATCTATTCTCTTCATAAATCAGCCAGAGATATTGACTTGAAATGTAAATCAAATTGTGTCATTTCCCAATTAAATTTCAACTGTTTCTCAACATAGAAAATTAACTCCTTACCATAGCCCTCAAGCTTCAATTGATATTATATCTACCTATCTCTCCATCTTCATCTCATGCTTCTCATTTCTTCTCTCAATATGTTCCAGTCTTCCTTTAAGTCTTCAAAAACATCAAGCTGTTCCCTGCCCTAAATCCTCCAGATACTCTCTTTCCTCTTCCTAGCATATTTTGGCCCCATCTTTTCTCTTGGCTGGCTCAACCCATAGGTTTCATCTTAAATTAACCCTCTTTGAAGAGGCTTCCTTGACAACCCTCTCAAAAGCTGATTCTCTGCCTGTGCCTCCCTCCCATTCTGGCCCACTATCTCTAGCTTACCACTCCCATAATTTCCTTCCGGGTATTTGTCACAATTTGTAATTATTTTACTCATGAACATATTTTACATGTTTTTTTTCTCCAAACTACAAGCTCCAAAAGACAGAGGGAATCAGTTTTGTTCACTGTTCACTGGGCAAGTAAGTACAGCATAAAGCTAAGAGCACAGGTTCTGAAGCTGGACTGCCTGGGTTCAAATTCTACTTTGCTAATTCATTGCCTTTCTGACCTTGACTTCTCTAACTTCAATGACGTCTATATGAAATGTGAAAAGAAAATGTACTTACCTCAAAGGTTTTTAGGAGGATGAAATAAAGATAGAAAGTGCTTTGTATAAACACACAATAAATATTAGCAATTATTGTTTTAGTGCCTAGCATATAGTAAGTACTGAACAAGCATTTGTTAAAAGAATGATTTCCTCAAAGAGTAGCATTTATAAAAAATGTCAAAACGAACTGGAGATTATCTATAAGATTAAGAAATGACCTTTACCTGCAAGAGATTTATAACCTCAAGTCAACTGTCATTGCTGTTTTAATCTATTCACTCATTTTGGGTTAACTTCCCAAATAGCTTTTTAAACTCTTCGTCATCTTAAGCCCTCAAAGGAACACCCACAGCCCTCACTTTATAGTACATCAAAACAATACAATGTATTTTTATGCTGTCTTAGTCTGTTTTGTGTTGTTGATAACAAAATATTACAGACTGGATAATTCATAAGCCATAGAAGTTTATTTGGTTCAAGGTTCTGGAGGCTGGGAAGTCCCAGATGGAGGAGCTGCCTCTAGTGAGGGCGCTCTCACTGTATCATCACATGGCAGGAGGCATCACAGGGTGAGAGATGCTGGAGAGAGGGCAAGAGAGAAGCTCGGAGGCTCGAGCCCTTTTATAGTCATCCTTATTCATGAGGATGAAGCCCTCATGACCTAAACACCTCCTTGGGCTCAACCCTCCAACCCTGTTACACTGGGTATTAAGTTTCCCAAACATGAACACTGGGGGACACATTCAAACTATAGCACTGGCCAATTCCCAATTTTCCTCACCTCCACCTCTAAATTTAACTCTGCCTTTAATTACTTTCTTGCTTAGCAACTCAGAAAGAGAAAAGCCCCTCCTTTTTCCAGGGCCAACTCGTTTTCCTATGTTTCTTAATTTTATACTCTCCTACATTCTCTAGATGCCACTTCACTTTTTACACCTTCTCACTCAACCTCTACCTCTATATTGAGTTTATGCTTGCAATCTACAAGGATGCTAATGTCTTCCCAAATATTAATAAAACTTGCTGGTAATTTTACCTTTCTTTTACCACCAAATTTCTTTTCCATACTCAACAGCTTCATTTTCTCACTACCGTTCACTTTATAACCCACTTTCCAGCACCATTTGCCATTCTCACTGAAGTATTTCCTTCTTTCCAATAATGCCATGTATTTTCACCCTCCATGGCTTTGTTCTTATGTATCCAGAATGATTTTTCTTGCCATTATATTTCTCTATCAATCAATCAAATTATCTTTCAAAGTCTGATGCAAATTCTCTTCTTTTGTTTAGCTCACTCTGTTCCTTTTCTCCCTAGGCAAAATTATTACTCTTTCTTTTGTCTTTAATAAAACTTCATTTATATTTGTAATGTATTTTAAATTCTTTCTAGAACACGGTATATAGATGATGGATATATTAATATAGAGGTAGGTATTCTCTCTACTAGCTTTTGAACTTCTTAATAGCAATGTATATGTCTTATTTATTCCTGAATATTTATTTAATTATTCATCACTTAAAGTGTTTCTTTTAGCACTGACAATATTTCAGTCACTGTGTTAAGCATTTTAACTTTAATCCTAAGAAATCAAGAGGAAAACTATATTGTCTCCATTCACAGATGAAGAAAATGAACCTTACAATAGTCAATTTACTTGCCTAGAACAGTAGTCAGTTTACTTGCCTAGTACATCAGCTTTTGTTCTTAACCATCATATTATATTTCCTCCCGAAAATTTTTGGAAAGGGAGAAAATGGAGAAGTAATGGGATGAGTTACAAAATAAATGTAACAATGTAAACCTAATCTCCAAAAACACTTCACCAACAGTTGCGCTTCTTTTATTTTCTGTTTTCAGCCTCCAGTAGATTCTTTTTTAACAATAGCTTAAACCTAAAAATTATTAAGATGAGAGCAACTGGTAGGATTATATTCTGTTGCTTATTCAACTGTCAGACTTTTCTCGATTTACCTTACCTTATTCTGTATTTTTTTCGGACCATTATTACTAAGAATTCTTGCTTAGGGAGGAAACAACAAAGGAAATTGAAGTTACAGTCTTACTTTTACAAGCATTGAGGGGCCTTCATAAGGGAAATATAAGTATTAATAACTACACATAAACCTGAATAAACTAAATGATACAACTTTCTGTTATGTTACTATATTAAGCCTTCAGGAATCTAGTGATGCCTGGGTCTTACTCACTCTAAATGAGTAGCAGCAGGTGATATTAGAAAGGGAAAATAAAAGAGCCAGAAGATGTAATTTAAAATTAGCATGAAGGTAGAATCAGGGAGAGGAATGAAAACATTAATTGGAGGGACAGAGAGGGTTGAAGGAAGTAATCTTCTCTTAAGGAGCAATATTTTAATCTCTAACTTCAGCAATATTAACACTAAAATTACTAGGCTCATACAATATATATGTTTGAAAATTATTAAGCACATGGCTTATATTGGATAAAAGACTAGAAACAACCTAGATATGCGCCATTAGAAAATTGATTAAATAAATTGTTGAATAACCATACAATGGAATATAATACCAATGATAAAAAGAGTATTGGCATGGAAAAACTCTTAATATTTGTTATTTACTGAAAAAAGCAAAACTACCCAAAAAGTTTATAATGTATAACTCCGTTTATGTAAATAAATAGGACTACATGTTATATGTTGTGTATATGCACATACTGCTAGATAAATGATATAAAATTACCCAATATTGTTATTTTATGCTCATTTCTAGAAGGTATAACAATAGGATGGGATGAGGACATGAAGAAAGAAGTGGAGAACTTCATTTTCCGCATTTAAAAATTTGTATTTAAGTTTTTTACAGTAAGTATATATTACTTTGATGTGTGTGAATTTATTCAGATTTACTTTAAAATATAGTAATCATGGAATAAAGACAATTTTAAATTAGTGATAAAAATTTTTAGAACTTATCTTTGTTCTTAGGAGTTATAATTAACAAGGTAACCATCAAATTATAGAATGTAAAGTTGAAAGTATTTTATCTAATCTCTCTTTTTAGATAAGAAAATAACACTAACAGGGTAAACTGATTTACCCAAGGTCTCACAGACATTTAGCATCAGAGTTGGAAGGAATTAATGAATCAGAGAAAAACCAAAAGGAGGCCTTTCAGCTAAGTTAACAAGTGAACAGCAAAAAAAAAAAAAAATATATATATATAGTAATAATAAGTTGTTGATATGCACAAGAATTAAGAAGAGATTTGTTGTCTTTCATTTGTTCTCCTAAAGGCGTCACTTCTGTGTCTCAGCCCTGCAGTACTTGAAGGTGGGAGCAAGAAAAACTTTAACAGCTGCTGCTAACTTAGGGGAAGAAAAGGAAAATCAGGCAGGCGGTGCCAATAGAGAAGACAAAAGAATGATTCACTGTCCAACAATATTTACGGCTCTCCTACTGTGTGCCAGGCTGAACACACTTGATGATGTTAATAGGAATGGAGAGAACAAACACAGCATGTGCAAGGTCACCTGAAGCCTCCAGTCAGAACACAAAGAGCCAAACCAATTTATAAGCAAATAAAAATAGATAACATCATACCATTCAGCAAAATAACTTGAGCACATTTTTAAAAATGAAAACCAAAATAGTTTCACTAGATGACTAATGCTATCCTATGTAAACCTTTCCATGGAAGCTATCAAAGACTGCTTGTCCTTTTTCATTCTTAATTGAAATAAACTTAGTCTAACGAACAAAAGGATACAATTTTGGCTGCCACTCTGTGTCAAACCGGGAAAGCCTTACTGGCAGTCCATTCTGAGTAAGATTTGGCAGGAGTTAGACCACTTGAAGTGATGACATCGCTACATCTACCCTTTCTTTCAGGACAACAAATATCAAATTATGCATTTTACCATTTTAGGTAATTTGATTTTGAGGCTCCAAAGTTCTAGATCCAGGCCATCTAAAGAAGTATAATAATTTTCGTAGGTGTGAAGGCCTCCATGAATACACAAATGAAGAAATCTGAAAAAGCTCAACAGATTGTACCAATGTGAGTTTCATGATTTTGTTATTGGGCTACAATTATGCAAGATGTTAACATTTGTGGAAGCTTGGGAAAGATGAGTGGGTCTTCCCTATATATTTATTTACAACCTCCTGTGAATCTATAACGATTTACAAGTTAAAAGTTAGAAAAACAAAACAATCTAACTTTTTTTTATTATACTTTAAGTTTTAGGGTACATGTGCACAACATGCAGGTTTGTTACGCATGTATCCATGTGCCATGTTTGTGTGCTGCACCCATTAACTCGTCATTTAACATTAGGTGTATCTCCTAATACTATCCCTCCCCACTCCCCACACCCCACCACAGGCCCCGGTGTGTGATGTTCCCCTTCCTGTGTCCATGTGTTGTCATTGTTCAATTCCCACCTATGAGTGAGAACATGCGGTGTTTGGTTTTTTGTCCTTGGGATAGTTTGCTGAGAATGATGGTTTCCAGCTTCATTCATGTCCGTACAAAACAATCTAACTTTTTATTTAGAAATAAAAGTTAGAAAAACAATATCCAAAGTACATTTATTCTAAGTGCAATAAAAAGTGGGGGTTAAGTTATAAATCAAGCGGCCAATGTCTTCGATTAAGGGCTATGAATTGTATCACCTCAAGGGGTTATTTTCCATTCACTGTCAGTCCCACTAACTTTCATTTAGAGGTTGTTCGGTTTAACAAGCATTCAAGCAGCATTCTGAAAGCTAAGAAAAATTGCACTGTTGGCAGCTATATGACCCCCAGATCACACTTCATCTTATTAACAGAGTTTCAGTGCAGATTTGTCTATGTTCTTACTTCACTGCAGGGCTCATTTGCTTTCATTTGTTCTTCATAAAGTGTTTTCATCATCAGAAAAGTGATTTTATAACACGTACTAAATATTTCCTCAAGTTATATTTTCTTTATCACATTTCCTTCTGTTTCTGGTAAAATATTAATTTTCTTTCATATCTCAACAGCCAATCTAATATGCTCTAACACTGGAATGAAAAATTGTAATCTCTTTTTCTTTATGTGCTGTCTTCAAATTTCCAGGTAGTTTTTCTCATGAAATCATTATTTACTCTTCTTATTGGATAGGGACATTTGAGAGTGACTATGCTCAAGGATGATATACTAACCTAAATAATTCAAACTTTCTCTGAACTTACTATCTACCACCCTGCAGATAGTGGAAGTTTAATAACACTCATATCTTTAGTTTGCCAACCAACATGGAAAAGATGATAACAGCCAGATGGCATGGGAAGTAGAAGGAAAATTTATGGAAGCAATAAGATCTTTATGACTCAGGCAAGAATGACAAAGCTTTAGATGTGGAAGGGCTGGTCCCAATTAAAGATATACTTTCTAAAAGAGTGTCAAGAGATATTTGACCATTTGTTTCAGCAGCCAATTAAAACAAAAAGTGTAGTCCCTGATCTTGATTTACATTTGACCTGACCATGGCATTGCTTTAGCCAGGACATCCCAGCCTAAACCAATCCCTCTTACTCATGCCTGGGTATGACCTGCTTATATGGACATCTTGCTGTATACTTGTCATACAAGAGGATGGGAAACCAAGATGTTGGACCTGCTTTGATCATGGGAAACAATAATTAGAGGGTTCTGTCTTATCTTCAGAACTTTTAATTATTCTTATTGGTTAACAGTGACTGAGAGGAGACAGTAGACCTCGCTATTCATATCAATCGAGTTGTAAACAGAGGTGATACAGGGGGAGCCAGAGATGTTGCTGTGTGTGCTTCTTTCCTTGAGGCAGACAGCGGCACCAACTATAGCTCCCTCTCTTCTGAGATTAGAGGGAAAACGGATGGCTGTTTTTGTAATTGCAAAGCATTTAAATCTGTTTGCAAGGGATTTATTTATATCCTACAGTCAATACATTTAGTAAACTGAGCAAAACCCTGCCAGCAATGACAACTTCTTAAACTGCATTAAGCAGCTTTGTTTCCAGCTCCAGTCAATAGAGGGACAACAGGCAACTCCTCTGTGGTTTCTGGACTATTTGCCTTTCCCCATTAATTGACTTTGGAAGTGGTTCCTCCCCTGACTGAATTTTGCTGCTGTATATAGAAAGTAACAAAATGTGTTATAGTTGAAATAAAGAGTACTTACAATCTTCTGACCCAATCCCTATCTGACAATCATACCCTCAGCAGAAATATGTCTCATCTTTATTTTTTTTTTTCCTAGACAGAGTTTTGTTCAGTCACCTAGGCTGGACTGCAGTGGCAAGATCATGGCTCACTGCAGTCTTGAACTCTGGGGCTCAAGTGATTCTCCTGCCTCAGCATCCTGAGTAGCTGGGACTACAGGCACCTGCCATCACAGCCAGCTATCCCATCTTGATAACTAAGCAGAAGAAACACCTGCTAAGTATCTTAAAGAAGAATTTACTCCTGATAAACTAGCTCTCATAAAGGAAAATTAACTATATAATGCCAAAATGTTGTGAAAATAACAGGATTATGGACCTAGGAAGTTTAACATCAGTAACATGTCTTTCTTGGTCAATGTTCAAATATCATCTTAGAGTCAGAAATATCACTGTCCCATCTTATAAGAAGGAAGAAAGCAATAGGCAACAAAAGAATAGCCAAATGGGGTTACATCAAATTTAAATACTTTGGCTCAGCTAAGGAAATGATTAATAGAGTGTAAAGGCAAACTGTGGACTGGAAGAACACATTTGTAAATAATATATATGATAAGGAGTTACTATCCAGAATATATACAAAACTCCTATAACTCAAGAACAAAACAAATAACCTAATTTTAAAATAGACCAAAAATACTTAACAGATATCTCCCCAAAGAAGCTATACAAATGACCAACAAGCATATGAAAAAAAAAAAAGATGTTCCACATTACTAATCACCAGGAAAATGCAAATCCAAATCACAGTAAGAAATGCTGCCACATAAATTAGGATGGCCACAATAAAATCTTTATAAAAACACAAAAGAAAATAACAAGTATTGATTAAGATAAAGAGAAATTTCTCATAGCAGCTGTACCAGTTTGCATTTCCACGTTGGAACATATGATTTAAAGGTTTCTTGAAAAATTAAAAATAGAATTATCATATAATCGACTCCACAATCCTACTTCTGGGTATATATTCAAAAGAATTGAAAACAGGATTTCAAAGATATATTTTCACATCCATGTACAGATTTGTAGCATTATTCACCATAGCCACGAAGTAGATGAATAAATGGATAGAGTAAATATAGTATATCCATACAATGAAATATTATTCAGCCCTAAAAAAGGGAATTGTGTTATAAGCCATAATATGAGTAAACCTGAGGACATTATGCTAAGTGAAGTAAGCCAGTCATAAAAAGACAAATACTGTATAATTGCACTTATGTGAGGTATCTAAAAATAGTCAAATTTTTAGAAACACAAAGTACAATGCTGATTCCCAGGGGCTTGGACGAGGGAGAAAGAGGACTTTTTCAATGGGTATAGAGTATCAGTTATGCGAGATGATCTAGAGATTTTTGTATATTATTGTGCATATAGTTAAGACTACTGTACTGTACACTCATACATGATTAAGAAGGGAATACTGCACCATATTCAAAGCAGGAAAGTCTCTTATGGGCAGCAGCAGGGCCTAAAGAATACTTGGATTATCACTGTTGTGTGTGGAAGTGGGAAAAGGAGCGAGAGGCAGACCACATCCACTACCTGGGTGCTTTGTGGAAGGCAGAACTTATGAACGATTGGTGAAAAGAAAAAAAATCTAAGCAAAGTGTTGAGGGTGTGGCATGGCTTCTCCTGACTGCTTAATAGCAAAATGTGAGAAGAGAGAAACAAAACAAATATGGAATTTATAATCAAAAGGAAAGCACCTATCACTTCTAGAGTTAGAGGTTTCAAACTCCAGTATTAGAGATTGAAGCCCAGAAAGGCAAAAAAAGAAGCAGGCTATGCTGTAAAGAACGAAAAGTCATATTCAGGAGAGAACATCAAGTATATGGCCAAGCAAAAGTTTGATAAGGTGATTAATATGGCTAAAGGGAAGCCAAATGCTATTCATCAAGACAACAGAAGAATGATCCCAAAGGCATTTCAGAGATTATTAGTGCCTGTCCCTTTCATCAGAGGCTCAGAGTATCAAGGCCTGGGAGACAGAACTATGTCAAAAGAGGGGCCTTAGGCCCCTGTGTGACTTCAGCACTTACTGCCCTATGCCATCTCGAGTGCCTGTTCTCTGTATTCTAGCAGAGCACGCCAAGGCTTCTCCAGGTGTGGACCAAGTGGGCCCAGGTGTAACTCAGGCCGCCCATCCAGAGGGCACAAGCAGTAAACCATGGCAGCGCCCACGTGGTGCTATCTCCGCAAGGACACAGGGTGAAAGAGCATGGGGGCATGGCGACATCCGCCTTGATTTCGAAGGATGCCCAAGAGTGTCTCAAGGTCTAGGAGAGAATTGCCACAGGGACAGGGCTACAGCGAAAAGTCTCCACCAGGGCAATGCCTAGCTAAGCTGTGGGGTCAGGACCACCACAGAGAGCCCCTACTAGAGCAATGCCTAGTGGAGCAACGGGGGCAGGGTAGCCCCCAAGACTTCAGCCTAGAAGAGCTGCAGGCATGCAACTCCAATGCATAAGAACTGCTATATGGGCTGCACCCAGCAAAGCCATGGGGGGCAGCTTCCCCTGGGGCTTTGAAGACTCAGTCCTCATCCCAATGTGTTTTGAAGTTGGGTCATAGAGTCAAAAATTATTCTCAAGGCTCAATATTTAATGTTGCTTACCTTGTCAGATTTTGGACTTAAGTGGGACGTATTACCCCTTTATTCTTGTTTATTCTTTCTTTTGTAATGGAATGCCTACCTATGCCTGTCCCACCATTGGATTTTGGATTTAGATAATACTTAGATAAGATTTCAGACTTAGGCCCGGCGCGGTGGCTCACGCTTGTAATCCCAGCACTTTGAGAGGCTGAGGCGGGCGGATCACGAGGTCAGGAGATCGAGACCACGGTGAAACCCCGTCTCTACTAAAAAAATACAAAAAATTAGCCGGGCGTGTTGGCGGGCACCTGTAGTCCCAGCTACTCGGAGAGGCTGAGGCAGGAGAATGGCGTGAACCAGGGAGGCGGAGCTTGCAGTGAGCCGAGATTGTGCCACTGCACTCCAGCCTGGGCGACAGAGCGAGACTCCGTCTCAAAAAAAAAAAAAAAAAAAAAAGATTTCAGACTTAGATCTCAAAGTTGATGCTGGAACAAGTTAGGGCTTTTGGGGCTATTGAGATGGAATGAATGCATTCTGTATTTGAGAAAAACATATATTTTGGAAGAGCCAGAGGTGGATTGTTATGGTTTGAAAGTTTGTATCCCTCCAAAATTCATGTTGAAACTTGATCCCCGTTGGGTTGGTACCAAAAGGTGGGGTCTTTTGGGAAGGGATTAATTCCCTTATGAAACAGGCTTCAGGGAGCTGCCTTTCTCTTCAGTCTCTTCTGCCATGTAAGGGCACAGCCACAGGCACCACATAGGAAGCAGAGAGTGAGCTCTCACCAGATACCGAATCAGCTAGCACCTTGGTCTTGGACTTCCCAGCCTCTACAACTATGAGAAGAAATAATCTTCTATGATTTATAAGTTACCCAGTCTATGATACTTTTTATAGCAGCAGGAAGAGCCTGAGACAACTCCAACGATACTATCAGCATACTAAGCAAAATGTATTCATATCCTGAAATTTGACACTTCCTATCCCTTTCTTCTTGAAAATAATTTTTATCTTCTGAAAAAAAACTCGTCTCCTTTAATAGCTTGCCTGTAAGTATTTGCTCAGAATTATCTTGTTCTTTCCCATAAGGATTACACACACTACAACAGCTTCAACTCTACCTGAAATTCAGACACCCAAATCTGCATTTGTGGCACTGGAGGTACTGCCCTCAAGAACTGTAAAGTCTACCTGCTTGACACCTGCTACGTTCTACTCTTCTCTGCCTAATCCCCCCAAAAACTTAAATTCTACTTTAAATTATCTTTCTACACTCTTCAATTAACTGGTTCTTCCTCTTGATTTTTTTTTATTCTGTAATTGTAACAATATCCATCCAAGCATTCTTACATGAAATCTTGGAATCATATCTTCTCCCTGCTCACATTCAATAAATTCCTAAGACTTGTAGATTCTTCCTCAGGAATTTGTTTCACTTTTCTTACCTCTATTTTCTCTCTCACCAACCCGATTCAAGACCTCATCATTTCCTATCTTTCTTTACCTAAACTTACCATTAGAATTCTATGCAATTTACCAGATCAACCATTCTAATCCCAGTGCTGGCTATATCCATCTCTGTGGAATCCCATAACATATTGTTAAATCCTCTTCTTTGCTCCATTTTGCCTTAAAGTAATTTTGCCTTAAAGTAATTTTATCACTGAATTTTGCACTTTTGGAGCAGAGAACCTGTGTTTTCTCCTCTATAAAGAAGCATCAAGCAGAGATTTGCCTATGGAAGTAATTAAGAACATGCTACTGAAATTGAATTCAATTTAGAAAGCCTTCTTTGAAAAGAACACATCAGTTATACCAATTTAAGCTTTTCTTCAAAGCAGCCATCAACACTGTAGATATTATTAGAAAATATTGGTAAGTTTACCAAATATATCATGAAGGACTAATTTGTAGAAAACAAATGAGTTAATTTCAAACTCTGTACAACCTTTTCTCTCCCTCATTTTCTTAATTTTCTGGTTTATTTGACTCCATGTATGTCTGTGGTGTTATGGTATTCCCCAAATGTGTGTATCAAACTCTACATAAACACATGTACACACACTAGACAATTGTCAATAAATTTAAACCTAGTTTTAGAGAAAGGGAACAGGTTCGCTTTACCTGAAGAGGAAAAAATCTGGGTTAACTCATGTACTGAGTTAAATTATTGAACTGAAATTCAGTGGTCCATGAGTGATTAATAGAGGAAACACACTTAATGGGGCTGAGGACTAATACTTGTTTTTAGGAATGTTACTCCTGCAGTTGTTGTTCTATAGAATATCACATAAAAATTATTGCCAGATGTAACTTTAAATAAGAGTTGGGTAAATATATGCATCATTTATCAATATAAACAATATGAATTTGAAGGGTTATATAAATATGGTCATATCTCTTATATTTCATTTATCTTTTCAGCCCTGGTACTTATGGAGTTTGGTATAAAGATGGTAGTCAAGTCCTTGATGAACTGAATGTGCTCATTCTTTTATCTCCTGTTCTCTTGAGGAGTTGAAAGTTTTACTTGCAATTGTTTATTAAGCTAGGCAAAGACTTTAGGAGCCTTACTGTCAATGGGCAGATCAGCTGAAGAAAAGAATTAGAGCAAAAATATCCCAAGGCAGGCCAACTTTGCCTAGGCAAAGATTTGTATACAGATCTAACGAGTTTATGTGGACCCTATTACCCTACTATGGCATTAATGAGGGCTGAAATTGGAGCTATTTCTATTACATACTGTAGTATGCAATAAAGTACCATGCAATAAAGATAATAGCAACTTTATAGGGAGAGGTTGAGAGGAATAAAGACTAAACCCCTACTACAGATAAGGCAAGAATACTGCATGTAAACAGATGGAACACTTACGGTTTCCTCAATCCTTCTCTCACCACAATACCTGCTTTAGCCTTACTACTAAAGCGTGGTCCATGAAACATCAGCATCACCTGGGAACTTGCTAGAAATGCAGAATCTCAGACTTTCCCCAAGACCTAAAGTATCAGTCTATATTTTCACAAGAATCCAATGTGATTCATAAATTTAAGTGCTCATGAGAAACAGTTTACTTGACATTGTATAAAGTAACACAAGGTACTAGTAGTGAATAGTGGATTAGAACTAGCACTGGACCATTCTTGAAATATTGAAATGAGACAATGCTACATAAACATATTAATACTAATAACATAACAGCATACTTGATTCCTGCTCTGATTCATATTTGAATCCATTATGGACATAGCAAAGAACTGGGAAACTCGGGGCTATATTAGATGTTTGTCATCCACAAAACACCTTCCTCAGGGAAGACTTCAACTCTCGACAGACAATAATGCATGAAGGTCTCCATGTAAGTGTGCAAAATGCATGAAAGCACACACATGGCAGCAAAGGCAATACTATCACTTAGTCATAAGCCTTAAAATCTACTACAGGAAAATATCATTGGCAATATTTAGTAAAAGGACAAGCACATTCAACTGCCCATGAGGCATTATATATTGATGCATGGATAGAGGAAAAGTCACACCAATTCAAGAAATTAATTGTAGTCCTATTTGTATCTGTTTTAGGAAAATAAAAATAAATATGTGTCCATTCAGGATTAGATTTTCAAAGCTAATTAATCTTCCAACCCCGGGAGACACCAGAAGTAACGCAAGCCTCTGTAACACATCCATTTGAAACCCCCCACAGATATTGCTATAGAACCTTGGCCCCAAACCTTCCTGTCTCCACGGTTCTGTTGGAACATGTAGAATATAAAAGGTCACAAAGATACCTGAGCAGGATCCATAGGCCGCAACAGAGAACAACTGGAAAAGGGAATTCTCTGCAGACGGGCTTCAGTGTAACCTAAATCAATGCCCCAGAGGAAAGGGATATTGAGGACAGCTATAGCTGAGTCTCCTTAGGAACAAAATCAGAATGGGTACAGCAACCAGAGGCCGGTGCGGGGCCACACAGGGAGGATCTTTGCTGGTGTTTTAAATTGCATGCTTAGCCAAATCGTGAAATATTGCTCTTTAGGACTCAGCGCCTTTCTCAACTCGGAACTCACTTTGCTTGTGATGGCCCGTCATGGTCACCAAGGAGCTGCAGTTATTCATTATGGATTACGTGTGCACATTTCAGAGAGGCAGTATCCATCTCTGTCCTCCCTATCAGACATCGCAAGGTTAGTGTGGAAAATGCTGTCTGAGTGTTAATCATGTATGAAAACGGCTGCTGAGCGGAAGAGGGTTGGGAGGACTATGAGGAACCAAGACAATGCATTCCCTTGCTAGAATATGCACGCGTCGGGAATCGATAAACTGAGATGCATATCCTTGCAACTTCGGGGGGAAAATGGGTGACAACTTGCCTCCTTTCTAGGACACAATCAGTATTCTCACTACCCGCGTCACATACAGCATCGTGCTTCAGGCTTCTGTCATCTGGAAGCCTTTCTGTTCTCTAAAAAGTCTTTAAGGGCAATGTATTTGGGGCTTTGCCACAAAAAAAGGAGGAGTGCGCTGCTATAAAAAGGCAAATGCTGTTATTATATCACACACGGAGGATTTGTTTTCCTTCTGGCTGTTTGTGGCATTGTGAGATGGGATGTTCTAAAAAAGTGAGCCTTGTAACCGAAGTCTTTTCATTTACCTGCCCAAACTTTCCTTTTTCATTTTAACTATGTTAAATGCGATGCTTTTCACATTTTTAGACTCCATACTTGGATGTGCAAAAATTACAATGCTCTTTATGTCTTTATGACTAAATTTGCATTAGCACATGAGCCATCGTTCTTCACCTTTGCCAATTAAAGGCAACCTAATTTAGTCTCTCCAAGTCAAAGTTCCATCTCTTCTGAGTAACTGCTTAGTCCATTCAGAACTCTCTCCCTTCACATTCTTCCTTTCCTTCTCACCAAATGTCTGACGACTTCCGGAGAAAGATGAGCATGCAGGGGAGAGGCATGTGTCACCATTTGTACTTAATGCCTTTTCTTTTTTAAATTTTTATTTTTAACTGACAAATAATAATGGCGTATAGTCATAGGGCACAAGGTGATGTTTTGATACATGTGCATGTTGTAGAAAGATTCTACCAAGCTAATTAACGTGTGCAATGCCTCACTTATCCTCTTGCCCTTTATGTCATCCTCATTGCTGCTGGCCCCTGCCCGTGTCAGCCAGGGCTATACACGCGGCCTCCTGACTGGAGAAAGTATGTCGAGTGTGCAGGCTCATCTCATCCACTTCAGAGGAGTGATTCTGAAGGGAAGGGTCACAGAACTCTTTTCAATGGATTCCCCCACTTTATTAGAGAACCCTGAAGAACTTATGACCTGGGAGACTCACTGAACTATTGCTCCTGACTATCCTCATGTCCCATTCGACATGTGGCTTATCTAAGAGTCTCTCAGTGTTCCTTTATTATACCTTGGAGCAAAAGGCGCTGCTTTCAGACATTCTAAATTGAAATGAGATTTTAATCACTACCCCCTACCCCTTATCAAAGTAGGAGGGGGCGCTGGGCCTTTCTCAACAACCCAGGCAGTGTCTAAGTTCCAGTCACATCCTCCTCTAATTCTTTCGCCCTCTCTGAACAGGAAATGGCATTTATCTCATCAGGCATTCCTCCCACTCCAGGGGTTAAGGTCCAAATTCTATGCTCTGAATCTCCAAGGCTTCAGGCCTTACTATTTAAAGGCAAGCTTCTGGAATTCAGGAAACCTAATTTTCTGACCTGAGTTTCTGGCTCCTTCAATTGAAAGCTGTAGCTTTTAAGACTTTTATCTCCTCTATAGATACACAAATGTATGCATAAGAGCCCGAAAGCCTAGAGTTTACTCTTTTCTTTCTGTATCATCTCAGCCCTGCATAGTGGAGCAATATAGATAACTTTCACTGCTGTTTCGATGATAAGGAGAAGTGAAGAGTTAGAAGGAATTGGAAAAATACACAGCTTAATATCAAAGTATTACACTGCTACACATGACTTATTTACTTCCTAAAGAGGGGACGCTGAACATAATTGTGCATTTTCTGAATAATGTATGCTCCTTATTGGCCTCGGTTGTAAGCAAATGCCTTTTAGTTTGACTGTTTCTGCCTTTCCCGTCAGACTGTCAACTATCACTGCTATTTCAAAGGCTACCTCCAGATCTGTCTCTTTTCTAGTTTCCAGTTTCTTGCCTGTTATGAGCTGGATAACCATGTAACTGAGCTTGTTAAAATTGTGTTAAAGGAAAGTCAATAAGAAGTCCTGGCCCTAGAAGTTAAGTGCATGCCTTTGTAACTGCTATGTCAGCCTAAGAGGCTGTTTTTTTTTTTCTTACTTCTAAGTTTGGGCTGAGTTTCCAAGGGTAGAGGTTGTCAGAACTTCCACCTCTGAATAAGCGGATCCTTACTATCATTTAAGGCGTAGTTGGTATCATTCTCCTTCATAAAATTGACACAATATATGCCTTGAAATTGATACCATGAGCATCATGTTTGAACTTAAAATGGGAGTCAAAGCCCCATTTTCAGATATATCTAGGTTATTATTTTCAGATATCTACAAAAAAGCAAGCATGCCATTAGAAAGCAATGGGTCTCTGCTTTCATTGACAAAAGGGTATTTTCATTTCTCTTTCCCATGAGAACACTGACTTCAGTTATTCAGAGTTCAGATTTTTGACCCAGCTGCCACTGCGAAGGTTTCAACTGAACATCTTCAATTGTGAGAGATCAGTACACAAATTGGGCTATAAAACCATGGCATTTCCTTATAATTGCTTGAAAATGTCTCAGATTAGGAACAAAGTCAAAGACAAAAATATAAGGCAATCAGATCAATCTTTAGGAAATTCTTAATCATCTAAATAAATATATTATGCAGCAATTCTTTCACTCAGCATGTTAACCCCTTGAGGGGAATAATATCCTAACTTCAAAGCGGAGGCCTTTTAGCTTTAGGGCTGCTCATTTTTCTCAAGTATCAATAGCAAAGATGCTCCAGGTGAATAGATATCAAGGATCAGCCATACAAAGCCAATATATTAGGGGTATATTAGGAGGTTCACTCTTCCTAGTTTCTACAACTGAAGACATTCAGCATTAACTCACTGGAACTAGAGCCTTTGGCTAGTTGATTTTTTATTTATTTTGTTTCTCTTTTTCTCCACCTCACACTTGGCTAATAGGAAGAATGCAATATCAGGCAAGACATTCAAACTTATCATGTTCTACAAATAAACACCTCATTAGCTTCAATCTTTTTACATTCCTGGAAAATGCAGCATCCATATTTTGCTACCTGCCTCTAGCAGTAGCTCCATGGTTGATCTCCTGTACCTCTTGGTTTAATAGGATTTTTCCTCTTGCCTTTGCTAGTGTTGCACACTCTTAAAACAACTCTTTATACTGAGTGAATACAAAATAAACAATTGATGAATTCATTCATTTCTTTAGGAAATACATATTTGCACACCAAGTGCTATATCAACAAATTAATACAGTTTCAGCCTATATTAGTAATCCATTGCTGCATAAAAATATTACTACAAACTTAGCAGCTGTTTTTAGCAGCTTAAAACAACACACATTTATTATCTCACAGTTTCTGTAGGTGAGGAGTCGGAGCACTGCCCTCATAGGCATTATAATCTAGTCAAGGACACAGTTAAATAAATTATCAGGTACATCATGTTGTAACGAGCAGGGCCTACCCCTTAGGCCCAAGCAGAAGAGAGGATGCTATGAATGGGCATGAATGTGTGGGCTGCAGTATTCATATGCATGCCTACGAGGCCCCTTGAGGTGAGGCATATAGCTGGAGATGGCAAAAGGAGTGGGACAGGAATAAAGATAGCTCTTTCCCTGTGCCATCAAGTTCTGCCTGAAAACTTAGGACATCTGAGAATTCTACGTTTGAATCAGGCTTTCCAGGTTATTACGAGTGTGCGTTTGTCAGCTAAGAATAGGATGCGTGGGCCACTGTCTATTCTTGCACCAGGCTCCTCAGATTTCAAGGGTAGACCTGACGCTAAATACAATGATACAGGTAATTCATGGGAAAGAGTTCAGATGAAAGCTACATAACCTCAGACTAGGAATTATTCTAGAGGTGGAGTGGGAGTGCTGGGGGACATGGCAGCCATGAGAATCAACCTCTCAGATTCTGAGGGCAGGGAGTATAATTGAGCAACGTCCTCAGCTACCATGCTCTGAAATCCACCACCACGTCTGCACCAAGGCCACTGCTCTCAGCCAGTGACTGCGTTGCTCTCACATGAGGGATTGTGTGGGTTGCTCCCAGCCAGTGATTGAGTGTGGCAGGGATATTAAAGGAGACCCATTCCCAGGAGATGCAGGATTCCTCCAAAGGATGGCTTTGCCTTAACGACTCCCCAGTGGCCTGACTAAACTCTTCTTAGAACTGCTCTACAGTCCAATACACTTCCCTCCAATCCTTCTTCCTTCCTTCCCCTCTCTTTTAGTAAAGCCCAGCCTCCCAGGGCTGTCTGGCAGCTTTCTTAATCTCAACCAGCTTCCTCCCTATTTTCCCTCACTGGTCTTTTCTCTCTAAATTCATTGCATGTTTAGTCCTATTTTATATAATGACTTCTACCAGTAGGTTTCTTCCAATAAGATTATTCTAGGAAGCCTTCCTTGTTCCCCTGTGTTAATCCAGGTCCTCTGACAAGTCTGTGCTCAATAACTCTGCAGGACAAGCAATGGCATGCCAGATTGGAGTGGCCCCTCAAATCACATGTAGTTGTCATCATCTCAGCAACACATCACAGAGTCAGAAGAAAATTTCCCATCCCCTAGGGGAGATGACATTGCCTAGGATGACCGCACGGGTTCAAACCCCGGCTCCTCATATATAAGCTGCGTAACATTGGGCAGATGCTACACAGTTAGTTAGAGAAACTAAGGCCACTGGTGTGCCTTAGTTTCTCTAATTGTAAAATGGCGATAATTGTAGTGCCTACCTCGTAAGATTATCGGGAGGATTAAAGGAGTTTATTCCTGTAAACCTTTAAAAACGGCACTTGGCTCCATAGGAGTCATTCAAATACAAGGTATAAAATAAAGAAAAAACAAAACTTCAAGAACTGTAAATCCTTTTAACAATCTTGAAAATCTTGGCACCTAAAACAAAGCTACATTTGCTTTTAATTTTCTACAGAGAAGCTTCCCAGAAATGGGAACAAATGACTGCATTTTTTGATGTAACACATTATACAATAGGATTTGTAAACAGCAATGTATATTTCAGGGGGACCATGAATCTGTGTTTACATTTGAAGATGCGAATAAAATATTGCCACATTTAGAAAAGTTATCATAATCTTATCTTTTAGAATTTTTATGGTAGAAAAATTGTCCTGTGTCACATATTATTGTAAGGTAGAATGGATGGTGCCAGATATGCTTGCTTCCTTAAGCACTTGTTTACCTCAATAATTTTTTAAAATATTGAGATAACAATTTATATTTTAGTGTAAGTCTGTGTGTCAGGGAATTTAGACAATTTAGAGCTGCTATATCATTCTGCTAAAGGTTAAATTTCACCAAACTTAAAAAAAAATTATCACAGCCCAGTAAACTTTAATGTTCAAAACCTGGTCTTTTCAAATCCTAAAATACTGAATTTTGCCTCTTGAAATACAGCATTCAGCACTGTGCTTTTTCTGAAACATATTTTCTGATGAAAGTACACAGCAAGCACTAAAGGCCTAAATGAAATGTATACGTGTGCACAGTCACCTCCTTGATAGGAAAATCTCACTTGGAAGTTTTTAAAGTTTGCTGTAGATAAGCATCTAAAATTTAACCACTTTAAAAGTCGTCAATCCCTCTTGCATTTAAAAAGTGAGCCAGAACCATGCAGAGTGCAAACATTCTTTAAAATGACTCTGACAACTTTTGTTAATACTTTTATGCTATAAACACTTATGTTTACGATTATTACTTATAATAATTATATTGTGGATTTAAGATTGCCATAGGGAATCACTATCATAAGTAAAATATTATTAAAAATATTTTTGTAGTTATTTTTATTGTATGATAATGTGATGTAGTGTTTTGAAAACTGAGACTCCTAGTTTTAAAATATGGGCCACCCCTTATTAGCTTGTGTGACCTTGAATAAATTACCTAATATCTCTGAGCCTCAACTTCTTCATCTGCCAAAATGGAACATTGTCACCAGAATTACATAAAATACAGCATGGAAAACTTCTGGAAGAATGCCTGACTCATGGAGACAATCATCACATACAGTTCCCTTCTCCTTGCCTTCGGAAAAACCAACCCGAAAGGGGAAGATTGCGATGGGGTAATATGTTTCATCCACATATATTAATAAAGGGACATTTTCTAGTCTTAAAAGTATCTGTTTGTGATGTCAGTTTTCTTGCCTTCATAGATAGTCATTCCTCTTCTCATATGACTGAAACCTAAGAAAAACACTCCTGTGATAAGTCTTCTAAGAAAACTCCATCTACTAAAACTGTCTTCCAGCAGGATCAAACTATAAGTTAATCTACTTGGAATAGTCCCAGATCTAAGAAACCTACCCAAAGTTAGAAACCCTCTGTTTTTTTTTTGTGTGTGTGTGTGATCCAAATGGACAGACAATTATGTAAAATAATACCTTAAGTGCAAATTTGTCACAAAGAACAGTTTCAGGCTCCAATTGTCATATTTTGAGAATCATGAGAAGTTTTCATCACCCTACTCTTTCCCTTGCGGTTTACCTCTAGTTCAAGTTGATTCCAAGGCTGGATATCTGCCCAAATCTATGGAGGCCATGTCTAAGACTCCTGAGGATTCTCAGTCTCTCTAAAATGCACTCCCTTGTCCCCTGCCAGAAATATCCCTGTATTTCCATGCAGTTTGGAATCTATCTTGCCTAACAGAAGACCCTGAACCACTTTCCAGAAAAACTCGTTTTGAAATTGAGTTGAACCAAGAATTAACCAAGTCCTAATCATTTGGAGCTCAAAAGAAGCTCCTTGAAGGGGTGCTCAGATAGGCCAACACTTCTCACTTAGCTTTCAGAGGCTTTTCAACAAACAGATGGCAACTTAGGAATAGAAGCACGTTCTTGATAATTACACTCACATAGACTGGAAATCTAATCATTAGGCTAATTTTTATAATAAATCTAGTTCAGAGATATATAGGAACATAAAAGCAAGCAGGACCAACTCCAGGGGTAGGGATGGAAAACAAAAAGGCTTCCCAGAGAGATGACATTTCAGATAGCTATCAAAAAAGTGAATATATGGTCACCACATTCAAAAGGATGACTAGAAGGTGTATTCCAGGTAAAAGAAATAACTTGGGGAAAAACATGGAAATATGAAAGAAAAAAGCACACTGGGGGACTCTATAGTAAACCGATATCCTGTTTTGTGATGTTCTCCTGAGTGCTAATTTCTTATAAAACTATTTGTCCCTGCACATTCCTCAATAAAATGGATAAAAGATATCACATGCATGCTTATATATCCACATGCTGTTGTTACATGTGTTTTTTACATTCTCAGAGCACTCGCCAACATTTGTTCCAATGGGTGCTCCCACCAAACTGCTTTACACCCTCAGTCAATGAGCGTTAGCATACCATCATGCAACAGCTCTCAGCCAATGAGCTTTTATCAACCAATCCTGGGCTGACTGCAGTCTGCAAAATAAATTTATTTTTCTGTGGCCTCTCTCTGCAATTAGTGTTGTATGCTGACAAACAGCTTTGATACATCGTGACTGCAAAGAGATGATTTTGCTGGACCTGCAGCTAAGAAACAAATGAAGAAGATGGCACGGATATTAAAATGCCAGATACTGCAGCTATGTATTTTAAAGGAAATCGTCAAAGAAATAGGATAGGAACCACAAAGTCAAATGAAGCACTTACTAAAGATCACTGGAACCTGAAACAATTGAGTAACCAACAATAAAAGTGTTAAGGACATTATAGACAGAGGTATGGCATGGAAGTCAGGGGACTTAAAGAAAGTGTGAAAATAAAGAGCAGCTGCCAGTGTGTGATGCTGGAAAGGAATTTTGGCTCTGATTTACGATGCACAAACTTAACTCTAAACCAGGTGGGCTTCTGGCTTGTTATGGCTGGAGGCTAGAGTATGCTAGGAGATGCCACAGGAAGGAAATTAGGAAGGTAAATTAAGGTCTGATTCACCTTAAAAGAGTTCGTGTTCCAACTATAGAGCTTAAACTTATTTTCTAGGGAAAGCAATAGAAAAAAAATTTCAAATGATGAAATTACAGAAAAAATATTCTGTATTTCTGTGTTTCAGAAATTAATGATAGAGTAACACCTCTTTTTAGTAGCATAAAATGGCATTATCTATGAAATAAACTAGGAGATTAACACTGTTACAAAATAATAGATTGAGAAAGAATATACAAAGCAATATAAATATAAGGAAGAACTCCAAACTCCAGAGTTGTAAATTCCAGTGAAAACACAGCAGGTAAAAGCAAGGTTTCCTGGTCTGGTACCAGCTGCCACCTGACTCATCCACTCTTAGTACATCTTCCTATCTATGTTTATTCTCTATTTTCTTCTATCATATTCTACCTCTACTCTGAAAATGCAGATGGACCTCAGCAGATGGAACAAGAGACACTTAAAATGTCAGGTCACAGGTAAAGGTTACTCAGCAGGGACATACCCTACTCCATCATGCCCTACCTAGCTTGACAGAAGAGTTGAAAAGGTTGCCAACGCCTGTTAGACAATCTTACAGGAATGAATTCACTTTTATCTCTTTTAGCCAAAGGATCACAAGAAACTGAAGGTCAGGTTTTCAATAGAAGATGAAGGTCCACTTCATTTTGAGTTTCAAACACAGAAGATCATAGTACCACGACAGGAATGTGAGAATCTCAGAACAAAGTAAACTGCCATATTTCCCATAGGGAGTTTTCCAAGCATAATTGTTAGTTTCATAGTCCTTGAGGTTTTGAGATGCTTACTAATATTTTCATGGGGGCACCTTTCTTTGAAATTACAACCCCTAGTCCTTTATCACTTAAGGACAGGAGTGCTTAACACTACTATGTAGTCAAAACAGTGGCATTCAGAAATATCCTGTTAGTCTTACGGGTAAAATCAGTTGAACTTTAGGCAGTAATAGAGATCAGCCATCATGATTATGGCACTGTGCTATAAAGATGACGCAGCTTATGAGATTTTGTTACAGCGAATACCCTCAAAAGGACTTCGTGTCATCCATTTTCAACATCCTTACAGGAAGTGTGACTTCAGTGGTACCCTGAGTGTGACTGCCATACTAATGACACCAGCAAGAGCACCCACTCAGAACAGCTGGTGAATTTATCAGGCTTATCCATCTGTAAGTCTTTAGGATCCACTGTCATTAGTCTGAATAATGGCTCCAGTGTCTATAAATGAAAACAGTCCTCTACATGAATAATCACTTCAGAGAACAGGAAAATGTTGTAGGGGGAGGAGAATCAAAGATTACATTTCATTGCGGGAGTTACTCAGAATCTTCTACTCATTTCTTTAACTAGCAAATGTTCAGGAGAAAAAGCTTGTCTGTGCTGCAAGAACTGAGGGAAAGTTGTGAAATAGGATTTATAACTGGAAAATGAAAAGATTTTCTAAACAATGTTTAAGAATTGAGAATCATAATACATATTTTGCACTTCACTCATTTAAAATTAATGACTCCAGAAATCACAAGGACAAAAATAATTAGAAAATTAATTGAGAGACTCAATTTAAAGAACTAAAGATGTCCACACAAACCTTTACATTCTTAAGTAGATTTGAGAAACTCCAAAGCATAACTAGCATAAAGAAGCTGAGTATGGGAAGGCATCATTTGGAGTAAACTGTAGTATATTTCATAGCAAATAGATTCATTTGGCTTGCGGGTCCTTATTATGAGTCTGTAAACAAAAGTGCCAGCTATCACATGGAAATTAACCAAACATTATAAATAGCATTTGTCTTATAATAGAGTCTTCTAAGCTACATTAATACGAAATAATTTCTGTATAGATACTGATTAGCAACCGGCACTAAATTATTTTTTAAATGTGCCTAGTGAAGGTTGACATGCAAAAGTCTTCTGAAAACACCTCACTGTAGATTGGTGTGTTTAATGAATTCAGTGAATTTAGAATCATATATAAAGAACTCATAGTGATGATAGTTACAGATCAGAAAGTGTCCCTACAATAAGAAAACCACTGAACACATTGTTCACAATAAGAATGAATGAATGTCAAGGCCTTCCCAAACTAATCACATCAATTGGCTTCCTACTTTTTTGCGCTGTTTTCAATTGTGAGATAGTAGGCCAGGGAAATCTTGAAATCTAAAGGATTCTGTTTGTGAGCATCATCCACACTAGAAGAGACAAACTTTTCTGTACACTGTCAGGACACATTCTTTTCTTAGAGCAAATACATGCTTCTTTATAAGTGTGTTATTCTGCCTCAAGTAAGACATGTCCTTCATGTTCCTTGGTGCTATAAACGTACCTGTAAAAACAGCGATTGAATTATCTTTTTAAAAAAATTGAATGTTCTAGTATTTTTTATATTTATTCTTTCAAATAATTCAGGTTAAAAATCCACCTGTTTTTTTAACCTGCCTTATATTGTGCTGCAATTCTTAGCTTTAGAGACTGCATATTGGTACTAATTTTATGAAAGTGTAAGTTTATATCTCGCTCTTAGCAGTTTAGACTTGATACAATTTTATATAAGGGTTTAAAACTTAAAGGCTTACAGTTAAAATAACCTGTGGCAAATAAGGCAAATACTGAGCCCCACACAGAGTGTTTTATTTAATATTATGAAAAAAGTCAAGAGAACAAGATGATATAGTTCTGTTAGAATACTTGAAATCTGATGCCCCTGTCCAAGGCTGTGTCTACACATGAATTTAGAGATTGAATGAAAATGGTGAAATTCAGAAAAGCTACTAATTTTTAGTTAATTAACCCAATGGGTTTACCAAATAATTTGTAAATTAAACTATATATAGAGTAATATATTTTCAAATTCATCTTCAAGCACTAGAAAGGCATCTGATTTATATTTGTCTTTTATTTATGGCATATATTAGAGTAAGAAAAAATATTTTATAAATTTTTAAAATTGATGATTTTTATTTCTGCACTCAGCCACAATGAAATAATTGGTAGCAAACTTGTCCTCCTAACAGCTAGTGCAATTAGAGCAGAACTACCCTCTCAACAACTAAAAAATTGGATTGGAAAACAGACAGTAAAGGACTATGCTTCCTGAAAGAACAAACATAAAAAAGATGAGCCCAACAATCAGCATGTTTTTTTGTTTTTTTTTTTCTCCCTAGATTCACTTGTTGGGCTGCAGTGTAAGAAGTAGGAATCTAAGCAAAGTATAGCAGCTTTGCTGAATAGAGGAAATAGAGATAAGAGTTCAGGAATGCTGTGGTAACTGGAATGGGATCTATTTCAGACTTTGGTCAAATATACAGCTACATGTGAGTAAAGTTCCATGGGGCTTAGCAAAAGACAGTTACCAGGGAAATAACAGTATTATGGAGATATAAGATGTAAGTTCCTAGAATTCAAACAGGATTAATATGCATCTGATTTCAAGAAGCCAGAGCAGTGAGATCTCAGTAAGGATTCAGGTCATCCAGTAGAAATCCCAAAAGAATCACACATTACTAGTAGGGCTTAACCACCACTACAGTACAGGCTACTTTTGAGTCTTTCATTAAAAACCTTAAAAAGAAATCTTGAAAGGACAAAATTCAGCTGCAAATAATTTAACTGCTAGTCAAAATAAAATGCACAACTGACAGGAAGACAAAAAATTTAGATAATCAGCAATGGAATGTGGAAAATGCCCAGCATCTAATCAATAATTATTAGACATGCAACAAAAGAGAGAAATAAATAATAAACAAACAATAATACACAATAAATTTAATTATTATTAAAATAAATATTGTAAATTATCTATTACAAATGTTTTCCAGGATTTATGCTAAAACATGACCATAATAAGAAAAAAATTGAATATATAAAAAATAGCTGAATAGAACATGTAGAAAAGTTAAACTCAATACCTGAATTAAAAATTTTACCAAATGGGCCCAATAGAATATTGGATATTATAAAACAAAAGATTAATGAATAGTGAACCTGAAGACATAGCAATAAACTATCTAAACTAAAGCAAGGAAGGGAAAAAAAAGCTAAAAAACAGTACAGAGTCTCAGTAACATGTAGCAAAAGATCAAACATCTAAAATGTGATAATTGGAGTCTAAGAAGGAAGGGAATGGAAAATGGGCAAAAATATATATATTTGAAGAAATAACAGCAGAAATGTTCTAAATTTGGTAAAAACTGTAAAACGAGATCACAGAAAATTGATGAACCTCAAACATGATAAAATATACAAACAAAACAACATTAAAGCATGTCAAAATAAAATTGCTGAAATGAAAATGAAAAAATCTTTAAAAGAGCCAGAGACAAAAGACACATTAAGAACAGGGAAGCAAAAATGAGAATTACTACAGACTTCTCATCAAAGACAATCCAAGCCAAAAGACTAAGAAACAACATCTTCAAGGTGCTCAAAGAAAAATACATAAACCTAGTGTTCCAAAACCAGTGAAAATATGCTTCCAAAATAAATGCAAAACAAAGGCATTTTTAGTCAAACAGTGACTGATTTATCTTGTTACCAGCAGATAGGCTCTCAAAAAAAATTAAAGAAAGTTCTTCAGGCTGAAGGAGCATCATAGATGGAAATACAAGTCTATACAAAGAAGGAGAAGAAGTGAAGAGTTACTGAAATGTTAAATATGTGGATAAATATTAAATAAAAGATTTTTTCTTTTCTTTAAATGTAATTGACTATTTAAGGCAAAAATATCAACAACGCAGGCAGCAGAATAATGGTCCTTCAAAGTTGTCCACATCTTAATTTCCATAACCTGTGAATACATTACACTGCATAACAAAAAGCACTTGGCAGATGCGATTAAGGTTACAAGTCTTGAGATGGAGAGATTATCCTGGATTATCTGGGTGGGTCCAATATGATCACATGAGTCTTCAAAAGCAGAGAACCTCTCCCAGCTGTGGTTAGAGGGAAATATACAAAGATGGAAGAAGGGTCAGAGAGATTTGACATGAGGACTGGACATGCCATGCGTTGGGGGCCAAGGAATGCAGCATACTCTGGATGCGTGGAATGACCTTCAGTTTACAGCCAACAAGAGAGTAGAGACTAATTCAACAATCTTAAGGAACTGAATGTCAATAACCAAAATGCATAGAAAACAGACTGCCCCCAGAGTCTCCAGAAGGGAATGCAGCCCAATGACACCTTGATTTTAGCCCAGTGAGCCCCATACCAGACTTCTCGTCTAAACTATAAGACAACAAATTTATATTGTGCAAGCCACTAAGATGATGATAGTTTGTTATGGCAGTAATAGAAAACTATTATAAATATATTATGGGGTTGATGACATGTATAGATGCAAAATGGATGACAAGTATAGCAGAGAAAAAAACAGAAGAAACGTAAAATTTTACATCATACATTGAGTAATAGAACATAATTTGAAGGTTGAGAGTAATAAGTTTAAGGGTGCATGTTACAAATGCTAGATAGATTCATAGAAAAGACATATCATTCCTTGACTCATTGTGTATCAAATTTGGTGGTCTATGATAAGTAAAAGTTTTCATTTGCATTTTCTTTTGCATAATATTAAAGACCTATTCATATGTCTGAGAGTTATTTGTATTGTCTTTCCAGTGTGAAGCTGTTTTTCAATTGGTTTGCTGGCCCTCTCTTACTGGTTTGTAAGAGTGTTTTATATATCAAGGAAATTAACCCTTCCTTATAATATGAATTATAAATATTTTCCCAGGTGTTTTTCTTTTTGAAGAAGGTGTTTTTGAGTCATAGTTAAAAAAGACTTTCCTGCTTGCAGATTATAAATTTGTTTTCATTATTTCCTCAATTTTTTTCATGGCTTTTAAAAAAATATTGCTCTTTGATAATTTTAAACTTTTCTGAATTTAGGAGAAGATTCCATTTTTTTCAAGATGTCTAGCCATTCTCCAAAGCCACTTATTAAATCCATCTTTTTACAACTTATATTAGATGCCTTTTTGTCATAAACTAAATTCCTATAAGCATTTATATGTATTTCTGGATTTTCTATTACGTTTCTTTGTCTATTCAAGAAGTAATATCATTCCGTTTTTAATGATTGTAGACATAGCACGTGCTTTAATGTGTAACACCACCTAGCACATGCCCCCCAAACACACACACACCCTCATATTTCTAGCTATTTTTGCTTATTTGTTTCACATAACCTGTGGAAATCAGTTTTTCTGGTATATAAAAATACCATTACCATATTCATTAAAATCCCATTAAATACATAAATTAGTTTATCTATGGGGAGCTGCCAATTTATGAGGTAAAAATACTTTCTTCATACTATTAGTCTCTATATCTTAGATTCTTTCCGTGTTTTCCTCACAGTGATTTAGAAATAATTCATAGACCTCATGCTTATTTCTTGTTATACTTGTTGTAAGGTTCTTTTTTTCTATTATGTATGGGGTCTTTTGTTATGAATTAATATCTCCAACTGGATATTATGAGATACACACACACACACACACAAACACAAACACACACATGACATTTTGGGGGTGAGAGTTGGTCAGCAAAGGAAATACTTACTGGCACCTACTCTGTATCAGGACTGTGGTAAATGCTGACCCATATATTACTTTATGTAACATCATTGATTTATTTACTTGCCAAAAGACAAATGACTAACAGGAAAAAGTATGTACAACCATTAGCACAAGGAGTTAAGTTTCCTAAAATATTTAATAATATATATAGAGAGAGAGAGGGAGAGCTAAATGCTAGACATTGGATAAATTACAATCAACACGCTTTGCAATGCATTTTTAAACTCAATAGAAAGTACAGAAAATCTCTAAGAGCCAAATAAAAGTAAGGCTAAACTACAAACATGAACTTAGAACTCTGCTGCTCTGTGACAGAAAGCCAGTACCTGAAACCTCTGGTTTGGAGAATTAATAACTACTCTGGGAAACAAAGATTAGTCTTTGGCATCAACAAAGTGAGTTGTAGCCTGAAACAGTACATAAAAAAGTCAGGGGCCGGGCATGGTGGCTCACACCTGTAATCCTAGCACTTTAGGAGGCTGAGGTGGGCGGATCACGAGGTCAGGAGATCGAGACCAACCTGGCTAACATGGTGAAACCCCATCTCTACTAAAAATACAAAAAATTAGCCGGGCGTGGTGGTGGGCGCCTGTAGTCCCAGCTACTCGGGAGGCTGAGGCAGGAGAATGGCTGGAACCGGAAGGCGGAGCTTGCAGTGAGCCGAGATTGTGCCACTGCACTCCAGCCTGGGCGACAGAGTGAGACTCCGTCTCAAAAACAAAAAAACAAAACAAAACAAAACAAAAAACAAAACAAAACAAAACAAAAAAAGCCAGGGCACTCAACTAGGCTTTCCTCTCAGTTAAATGTTAGTGGTAAAAATTTCACTTGCTCACCAAGAAAACTACAATAAATTTAAAAAAGCAAAAAACTATTTCTGTCACTATTCATGAGGAAGGTATGTGTGAGGAGGCAATGATTGAGAATGAAGTTCCTTCCTGTGTGTTTTTCATAGATACTGTACATTAGATTTATGCACAGTTTGGTAAAAGATTTTATCATAAATGATGTTGAATCTTCTTGAAAGCTTTTGCTACCTCTATGTCTCCTTTAATCTATTTATAGATTGAATTAATTACCCTTGAATTCTCAGAATAAGCCCAACCTGATCATTTGAAAATTGAATTGCCAAATGTTTAATACAGAAATTTTACATTTAGATTAATACAGTTTCTCTAATAATTTGCCTTTTTATATTGTCCAGGTATTGTCATGGGAAAAATATCACTTTTATACGTTTTTATTTTAACAGGAGAAATTTACTAAAGTTATTAATTTGTTAATCTACCTTTATATCCAGAAAGAGAAGAGACAAACAACAGAGTCCTTAACATATGTGTAAAGAAAGGAGTTAAGATATCCCAGATTAGATGTCACCTTTCATGAGAAACAATGGTTTACAAGGATTTGTGGTTAAAGGTTATGTTCTCCAAAAGATAAAAATATATCTTTAAAAACATGTTTTTTTTAAATTTCTTCTGAAAAAACAAAAAACGGGATAGATGTGCAGAACATGCAGGTTTGTTACATAGGTATACATGTGCCATGGTGATTGGCTGCACCTATTGACCCTTCCTCTAAGTTCCCTCCCCTCACACCCCAACAGACCCTGGCGTGTGTTGTTCCCCTTTCTGTGTCCATGTGTTCTCAATGTTCAACTCCCACTTATAAGTGAGAACATGCAGTGTTTGGTTTTCTGTTCCTGTGTTAGTTTGCCGAGGATGATGGCTTCTAGCTTCATCCACGTCCTGCAAAGGACATGAGCTCATTCCTTTTTATTGCTGCGCAGTATTCCATGGTGTATATGTGCAAGATTTTCTTTATCCAGTCTATCATTGATAGGTATTTGGGTTGGTTCCATGTCTTTGTTATTGTGAATAGTGCTGCAATAAACATACATGTGCATGTGTCTTTACAGTAGAATGATTTACATTCCTTTGCGTATATACGCACTAATGTGATGGCTGGGTCACATGGTATTTCTGGTTCTAGATCCATGAGGAATCGCCACACTGTCTTCCACAATGGTTGAACTAATTTACACTCCCACCAACAGTGTAAAAGTGTTCCTATTTATTCACAGCCTCGCCAGCATCTGCTGTTTGCTGACTGTTTGATAATCGCCATTCTGACTGGCGTGAGATGGTGTCTCATTGCCGTTTTGATTTGCATTTCTCTGATGATCAGCGATGTTGAGCTTCTTTTCATGTTTGTTGGACACGTAAATGTCTTCTTTTAAGAAATGTCCGTTCATATCCTTTGCCCACTTTTTAATGAGGAATTTTTTTCTTGTAAATATAGAAAACATAACGTTTCAAAAAGATTTTCTATAGACAAGAGCATAGGACATCTTTGAGTAAAATCCCAATACTCTACCCTTCCTTCCTGTGACTTCACCTCCCACTGCTCTCCTGGTTTATTCTGATCCGGCTCTTCCTCAAACATGCCAGGTCAGTTCCTGCCTTGGGGCTTTTGCATTGTTCTTTCTTCTGCCTGGATCCATGCTTTCTGCCCTCCTTCAGCTTGATGCTCAGTGTCAACCTCTCAATGACGCCCACTCTAATCCCCTAATTGAAATTGTTTTCCATCCAACTCAGGTTCTTTATTTCTTCTGCTTTGTATTTTCTTTAACATGAAAGAAACAGCATATGATTTAGTTTTGATAGCTATCTCCCACTTCCCTCTAGAATAAAATCTTCATGAAGGCAGTGACTTTGGCTGTTTCATTCAGTGTGGTATCTCATGCACCTAGAGCAAGTGCCTGACTCATAATACTTGTCTAACAAATGATTGACTCGCCTCTATTGTTTCTTACTAGTTACTGTTTGTTACTGCTCTATTTCCATCTTAACCTTATACCCCCCAAACGAGTGCTTATTATGACTATTGTTTTATTCAACCATAATGTTTATCTGGGATCAGAATTCCAGGTTAATAACCTTGAAGATCATTCTATTTCATGGTTTATATTATTGCTATCGAAAAATCATGTGACAGTCTACCGCTCCTTTACATGTAATCTACCTTTACTTTCTGATGCCTTTAAAATTTTCTCTTTATTCTCACTGTTCTCCGTTTCATTAACTATTCCAAATGTGAATTTATTTTGATTGATCTTGTTTTGGGATTCATTGTGATTGTTGAATTTGAGAAGTCATGTCTCTGAAAGCTCCTGGAAAATTCTCAGTTATATTCTATTTCAGTAATGTCTCTCCTTATTTCCTCAATTTTCTGCCTCTAGAACCCATTTAGATAGAGATGCTCAATCTTACCATTCAGTGATTCATGTTTCTTAACCATATATATTATCTCTTCATCGCTCAGTACTGTAGTCTGGGTGATTGCCTCAGATATGCCTTCTAAATCATGAAATTCCTCTTTTTTAAAAAAATTTTATTTTCTTTTTATTTTTTAACTTTCAAGTTCAGAGATACACGTGCAGGTTTTTTGAAATCCTTCTTCACCTCTCATTTGATCTTTAAACCCATCCACTGGACATTACTTTAAATTTCTAGCAACCAAATATGCATTTTTACAAATTTTTCCTACTGATTTTTATCTCATCCTTACATATCTCTTTTTTATTTATTACTTTGATAATTGTAAAAATTTCTGGTATAGTCTATGATATCTCTACATTTTGAGACGCTAAATCCTGTATTTGTTATGTACACTAACCCATTCTTGGTTGATTTTTTTTCCTTGTATGTTTGATAATTGGGATCATGAGCTTATATTGAGCAGGGCTTTAGCTGTCTGTTTCCACAGAAACATTTGGCATCTCTTCTGCCAGTTACCCCAAGGACAACATTTATCCTAATTTCTTGATTTAAAGGTTAACAGACTGCATATTTTGTAAGTATGAAGCCAACCCATATAAAGGTAGTTCTGATTACAAACTTTTCTGAAATATTTACTTGTTTACTTATTTATTGTTTTATTGTTTTATTCAATGTCAAAAACAAACTTATTTGTTATATTTCCTAGCCAATTAGCAATTTTTCCTATTACATCATTTTATGAAGGTATAGTTATTCAAAGGTATTAGCTTTTAATAAGAAATTCAGTTCTATCTCCACTCCCTGCCCCTTCACTCAGCCTTCTCTCTTCTCATCATGTAGGTATTAACATTCTAGGTTCCTCATTTGCTGCTGTTTCATAACTGTGCTTCCTGAATTAATTTCCATCTTTGTTTTTTGCTACTGGAAATGTTCTTTACTTTTTATGTTCCTAGTTATGAAATTAAAATTTTAAAAATATTTTCTATAGTATTTCTAAATATTTTATAGTAGAAGTATACAGGTTGTCTACTACCACATTCCTGATACCAAGGTCCTTAAGGGTTTCGAGAGTGGAAGTGTATTCCAGGGAGATCTACAACAAAGAAGTTTGACCCAAACCAGATACATGAGGCAGGGCCAAAGCTCCTATAGCATATGGGAGATCATAATGAAACGTAACTCCGAACACTTCAGGCTCACATGCTTCAATGTGAAAAGGCCTGAAGAACTGTCTTGGGACAAAGCTGCTTGTCTATAAATCTCAGTAAGAATTATACACTTTCCACATCCATAGTCTTTATGCAGATGGCTTTGTCTTCAAGAAGTGCTCTCTTTATTTCCAATACATTCTGTCATGAGGCTACCAAGTATTTGTACCACGAACTTCCTCTTTAAGTGAGTCTTCAATTTTAAGCATTCATAAGGGAATACAGTAAGAGTTGGATGCATAATTAAGCAGTCATGGTGACATTGTCTTGAAACTGTGTCAAGTTCTGAACATATGTATTCACTATTAGATACCAATAATACTGTTAGTCCCAGACTGGGTATATCCAATTATAGTTCTGTAAATATCTTGTGTTATAAATTGTATCCTTTGTATGAATGTTTTCATTTTGCAGGATGTATTTTCCTTGTAACTGTGAAAATTGGATGCAACTGCTCATTAACTGGGACACTTATTTATATAATCTTGCATAACTTAGAACATTAATTAAGGCAGAGCATGTTTCAAATATACATGCCCTTTCCAACAATTACTGAATTGGTTGGGAGGAGGGTGCATATCTGTTTGGTACAATAAAAATTTATATATTCAGTTGCTCTTTTGATGATGAGACATGAATTCGCAGATGTAGAGCATTATGCCTAGTAAAGGAAGATAAATAGATGATATAGACAGACAGATAGATAGATAGATAAATAGATAGATGTCCATTGTATCTTATCTACATTACGAAGATTTCCAAAGTCCTGAAAATTGAAAACTTTTTTTGTAATTCATTTGACAACAAAACCTGAGCTGACCCCAATTTTTTTAATGGTAAAGCGTGATCTAAACACATATGAGCTATTTAACACACTTACTGTGACTATTACACATTGGACTGAATAAATATTAAGGTGTTGATTACAGGGCACTTCCCCAGACCTTAGGAGGGTGTTACATAATGTAAACATTATATAAAATTGGCACTACATTACCTATCTAAAGTCCAAAAGGATGCTGAACTCTGAGAAACTAAGACTAAGAGTCTCAGAATGCATTGTGGGCCTGTAATAAACTAGCATTAAAAACTAAGAGAAATCCTTTAAAGAATTACTAAAATATCTATGAATTTGGAAACTCCAAACATAGGTTTAAGACAGCACTCATAAATCACAATTATACTTTCTTGTATAAAACTTAATAAAAAAGTGTATATGTATGGTAATGTATTATCAAAATTTAATCCAAATCGGCTGTGATGCTATAGTGAGTACTACTATTTTTTAAGCATATTTGGAATTAACGCATGCATTAAGTAATAAATATGGCATTTATAGCCACTCAAAGATGTTTGAAAAAATTGAGAGAGTAATGTCCTTAAAGTTATATAAATGTTTGAAGTTTTTAATTGTATTCCAGGACTTCTCAGTAACAGTACTGTTGATATTCGAGGCCAGGTAACTCTTTGCTGTGGGGGACCAGTCCTGTACAATGTACACTGTTTAGCAGCTTATCGGACCTCCACTCACTAGACGCCAGTAGCATATTTCTTTGCCGATCCCCAGTCCTTTTAATCAGCAATGTTTCCTTACTTCCTAAATGGAAAGGTGGCAACTTAGTGGAGAAAAACACTGCCTTAATCCAACTCTCAAATAAGACTTCATAGTTTGTAAAAGTCTTTTCACATATATGCTGTTATTTCACCACAAAATAGCTCTGTGAGGTAGTATTAACACGTCCAAGTTAGAAATAAGAAAACCAAGGCCCAGGGAGGTTAAGGAACTTGCTCAAACCACATAATTGACCAGATAGGACCACCAGTCTGCTCAACCAGGTTGTTCCTTCAACATCATCCTGAAAGGACTATTGTGTCTATAAGACATGGTATAGATCATCTCTAGTTTTCGGAAAAAGCAAACTAGAAACAGTACATTTTGGAACATATGTTAAATCATTTAAGAACACAGCAGACAATTACTTATGAAACCACTCATCTCTGGGTTTAAGCCATGAGTTGATCATCCGCATGCCAAATAGAGCCAGCTATTTTCATACTTCTAAGTCTTACCAGGCAATGACTCTTGTGGATAAGAAAAACCAGCAACATGGAAATAAGCTGGTGGTATGGAAATCACTTTGTGACTTCTTACTAATAATCCCACCATAAAATCACTTAAAATAATTCCAAATTCATATTTTAAAATGGAATATTACAATGAACTGTGATATGAAAAATCAAGAAAATTAGCATTAAACCCAGGAAATTAGTTCCCAATAGCTCCAGCTGTTTACAATTCAGTTTAGGGAACAGGTAGTATCACATTGCTCTAAATGCATAATAGGAATGCATTTTCAATTGCACACTTATCTCTAAGGCTTTAAATCTTTGTGAAGTTTATTTGACACTGTGCCAGATAAGGAGCAGCACAGCCACTGAAGCTGGTACACAGCCAGTCCAAGCTCTTTTCCAAAGCACTATCGGCAATTCAGACAGTCTCCACATTATTGATGCAGTTTCATTTTCAAATGTCACATTCGTGTCAAATTGTTTACTCCCAAGAGATTCTGCAATTCACAGTTCAAAGGCATAATTTCCTTATTCATCAAACTAAAATGATTAAGCAGTATTTTGCATGACAGGTGTATCATACATTGTTGTTGTTATAACCTATGGGTAAAAACACACGCATACTCCCAACATGTGGTAATCGTCATCAAAATCGTAACATTTTATTTAAAGATAAAAAGGTCAGTTGATTGGAGTCCCTGTATGCCACATATGGATCTTTAACTGAGAAGTAAGGCTTTTTATCTATTTAAAATGTGAATAAGCATAATGTCAATATACAGGTACATTACTTAAAACAGTTTTGTGAGTTACCTTGAAATCTGACATTTTCACCTACATTCTCTTTTTAAATAAATCAGAGTAACATAAAAATGTTCAAAACTGAAGGATGTCTGTAGCTTTAAAAGAGATGTGTCTTATGACTTAATGCCTGGACTTCTTAGGATGCAGTTGCTTTTCTCCTCTAATATATATTTACATGACATGGGTACATAAAGCAGAAGAATAATTTTTATGTTTTTATACAAAAATAATAATACCTGCTTACCAAAACGAACCTTAAATAGCTAGAACTATAGGTAGCATTAATTTTCTAAATAAAGGGCTAACTTTACCTAATTCTTTTTATGACACTCCTTATCATAATATTTCAGAATCAAGAAACTTATCACATATGTTTGTTTCCAAGCTGAAGAGCACACTATAACAAATGACCTATTCCATCCAATTTTATTGTTTCTTCACAATCACAGCAACTTCACTTACAAGTTTTGGTGTTTATAAACCAAGTAGAAGAGCTAACTAACCCAATGCATAACTGTTCTAGCAAGCTTGTAAAAATCTATATTATATTTCTAACTTAAACAATTGCCTCATACCCTGTGGTCCATCCATTTGGAATAGTAGAAGAAGAACTGAACTAAATGTGCAGAGATGACTCACTCATCCAGACTCTACCATTAAAGAATAACAACAGGTGACCCTGAGCTGCAGGATCCTTATCTGAAAAACAACAAAATTGGAGCTATTTTCTTACCCAATTGTCATAGACAAGATTTAATTAAAACCAACAAATTTTTGAACACACACACACACACACACACACATATTTGTACAAATGTAGGATATTTTTACTTATCATTACTTTCTTAACATTCCAAAATTAATGGGTTTGAATCTCATCTAATCCACAGTTTTGAATTGCCCCCAACAAAACAATACTCCCACAATAGATGTTAAAAATTTTACATCCTAGCAGTAACCTAATTCTAAAAAGGTAGCTGAAAAAGCATTAATGAATTTTGAAATTAAAGATCTGAATCTGGATATCTATAAATCAGAGTCTTAGAGATTGCAAATGATACTGATTATATTTAATAATAATAGTAAAGGTAAATGAAGTATACCAGTTCTTATAAAATTGAATCACAATTATTCTGTCTGCTGTTTACATAACTCCTAGCCCACAGCCATTGATAACCGTATTGTAAAAGCCTACCTATATCTGTTATGTGAGATAAGTGTTCACCAACCTTAAAAACTCATCCCTAAGAAAACAAGATTTTATTTTTCTCAATAGGTAACTTAAAAAATAAAGCGAACCCTTCAAAATTTTTATTTATTCATTTATCAAAATGTTAGACAAATCAATAAACAAACTATAACAGCAAAAATTGAATATAACTGACTCTTTAAAATATAATATTCTATTTGGCCTGGAAGCATACAGATTTACTTAGAAGCCCATGGAACACATGGGCAAAAATTCTGCCAAATTTTTATTAATGCCATATAAGCTTCTTGAAGATAGTATTTGTACTTTATTTTCAGTGACCATCACAGTTCATGAAGGATTAGGAAATATTTAATAGTTCTATTCCAATGACTGACAGACACTGAAAATGTAGCAAGCCCAAAACTAAATTTTTACTTTTCCTCATGTCTAACCCTCATCTCCTTTATCATTGCAGTGGTCTTTATAACTGCAAATGTTATCAGTTAATACACAATTATGTAAATTAGAAATTAGAATAATTATTGATGCCTTCCTTGCCTGAAATGTGATACGTTTCCTACGACCATTGTTTTCACTTCTAAATCTAACTCAGATTTAACATCACATGGTCCACACAGAGAGGTTATACTGACTCCGAAAGGAGCTGACATTCCACCAATGTGGAACTTTTAGACTTATAGAAAATAAATCCATATGTCTATTGAATACATAATTCCACATTGCTTGGAAAAAGCCATTTAAATTCACAAACTCCACTTCTTTGGGTTCCCTGTTTTAAAGGGCCCCTAGGGTGTTCTGCCTTTAAACTTTAAGAATTCATCTAGAAAAGTAGAATATGGAAACATTTGGTGACCTCTTTATCCCATGTAAAATATTCAAATTATTTTCTATAATGGGAGATCAGATTATATTGCTAAAGATCCTGTAATTCCTAGTTTTAGGTAATACCCTTAGCAATTTTCTCTTTTCAACACACTAAAGATACATGGTTCAATATAGTGGAATTTAACATTGTAATACATTCTTCTGTCATTTTAACCAATGAAACAATCAAATCCGTTTCAGTGGCACAATTTACTTGTAACTGGAAAGATCTTAGAAAAGAAAATAGAAAAATCCATACCATCTAATGTTTCAAATAAATATTTTCCAGAAACCAATACAATTATTTTAAGGACGTGAGTTCTCAAATGTCAAAATCTATAGTTCTTTTTAACAATAAGTGCATGTAAGCTTAATTTTTCTAATTTCCCATCACTGCCGGATACTTCCTATCTTTTTAAGAATAATTTTCTGTAAGAAACCTTATTGAAGTGATTTAATGTTCCTTTTTTCCTTATCCCATTCTTAAGAATTAGGTTTTCATACACACTGCTCTTTTGCCTGCCATTTGATCTGTCACTGTAAACTGCACACCGTGACTTCCAATTCAGAGTACCCACACTTACCTTCAAGGCCTGCTTTCTCCTGTCCTTGCTACAAAAAAAGAAAAAGAGCTCTGGATACCTAATTTTGTTGCCATTCATTTCCAACTGTTGTCTATAGTTGTGCTCAGCCTCTGGAATCAAACTGACTTATTTCAGTTATATGGTGAATTAGGTGGTTATTTTTCTGTTAGCGTTAAAACTTGTTTCAATAGAGTTTTATAAATTCCAATTCCTAAATGAAAAGGTTTTCTAACCTGTTTCAATTCATTGTGAATAGATAATGTTTAACAGTACAAACCAAAAGAAAGAGAGTATTCTTTTCCTTATTTCTTAGGATCTTCCTCTTTAATGCACGTGCATACCTGGAATACCTTCCCAAATGTATTCTTGTAAGCATAAAATATAAACTTCCCATTAAATTTACATAATGACTTTCCCAGACCTGTGCTTATAACTAACAACTTTTTCAATATTCACTGGTGGTTTCACTAAAATTATGTTTTCTACAATTTCTACACAAGAAAATTCTTTGGAAATAAATATGTTAAATTTCAATAATCTTATATGAAAAGGTAGTTTTATAATATAGAAATTCTTAAATATTCTCATGTATTACCTAGAAAAGAAGAGAAATGTGAAACAGTCATTGCAGAAAACTAAAAAAGGAAAGCTCTATAGGATGTCAGTTTCCACAGTTTAACCCAATAAGTAATTTATAAACTGATAGTAAACTAGTATACCTGGAAAGGTCTCAAACTGCGAGCTCACCAAGGTGAGGTAAAGGCTCCATGGGCCTCACCCATATCCCAGAGGCTGTACGATATGAAGATCTGCAGGCTTTAGAACTTTGAGCCTAGATTCAGAGCCCTGTTCAATTACTTACAGTCCCATGACCTCTGGCTAATCAATAAACCTCTCTGAGGCTCAGTTCCCAAGCTGTAAAGTGGGAATAATAATGTCTATCTTGAGCAAAGACATAGGAAATAAGTTAAATTTATATGGATTCCAAACACACAACATACCAAACAAGTGTTAGCACTCTCAACTACAAAAAGAATTTTCCAAGTGGTACCCTTAGGGTATGAATTTAATTTACTTGGGTTTACATATTACTTTAAAGATGTTATTTCCCTCAAATTCATCAGGTCAAGTAATATTACTTTGGTTGGTACTACTCTCATGAACCGAACTTATTCAAAAATTTTTACAAAAATACAAACATCATTAATAAGTAAAGCAAAAACACTACACGTAAATATTCAACAAATACTTATTAGGCACTTTTATTTCCCCATTCAGTTTCTTGTCCTCCTTATGCTTTGAGAAGACCTCTATACTGCCAGAAGAGGCATTTGAGCTTTTACCAAAAAATGAGGTACAAAAATGAGGAAAGGAAAAAGCACCAAAATCAGTTTCAGGCTGGGGAAAGTGTCAGAGAAGAAAGGTGTGTGAGCAGGCTGAGGAATGCGAAGGAAGTGGATTTGGGAGAAAATGGTGAATTAATAAGTATTACTATGGAGAATATATATATATATATATATATATATATATTCCAGTAGAGTTTAAGAAACGCAAGTGATGTTCACAAATCAGTATTACTTTTGGGATTAGGACTGTGTTCTTTCAACTACAAAACGTCTTTAATGCAGACAACATTTAAAGACACTACAAACGTTATAAAGTCAAAGGAGTGGCCTCGTGAAACCATAAGAGAAGGGACCTACCCTGAGGTGAGTGGGGCTAGGAGCCGGAGAGAAACACAGGGGCAGGTGAAAACCTAAAGGTAAGTAGAGGGTGAAAACAAACATTTTGCTGTCAACAATAACAAGTATGTTTATAAGGCTTACTATACATGAAGCTGTGCTCTCAATTGTTTTCATGTATTAACTGTTAATATTCTCAACAAACCTATAAAGTTGGTATGATTACTATCTGCATTTTACAAATTAGGAGACTGAGTCAGGAGGCGGTTAAGTAACTTGTACAAGATCACAGAGCCAATAAGTGACAGTCCTAACATTCAGATCCAGCCAGTCTGGCTGCTTGTTTTTTGTTAGTGTTTTGTTAACTGAAGTTGAACAAATCAAACTCTCCTCAGCAATCTGTCCTTAATTTGACTTAAATTTCCATCAATATTTTAAACTGGGTTTATACATCTAATATATTTAATGTGTAAGCACTTCACCTATCCAATAAATGCTTTCTTAAGCATGATCCTTGTAAATCTAACAAATTAAACATTATATATACACGTAAATATTGCATTTTGTTAAATATTGCAAACATTTTACATAACAAACATATTGATTATTCTGAATTGAACACAAAAATATTTACATTGTGAGTTTGCTTTGAGTTTTGTGTTTTGGTTTTTCCCTTCTGCATTTATTTTCTTATTTTCCTAAGATTTTATCATATTTTTGCAGAAAGTTTAGGGAGGCGCAAATTGCGACGTTAGGCAGTGTAAGATTCCTGGGTCAAAAATTAAGTCAAACTGTATTACTGCTTAGTGGTTATTAAGGATTTCAGACTGAACAAAGTTTCTAAGGGAGAGCAGCTTCTAAAATGATTCTACCTAAATTGCTTGTATAATTGCTATATTAATAGGGGCTTCAGCTCTATATTTACTAGAGATTTGTTTGACTCCCTACATATCTCCAAGGATTAAGTAGTTACTTCCACAAACAACTCTTTTTAACCTGTTCATATTTTTATTGTTTAATTGTACAGGCAAAATTTTCACCCCACACAGGTTGCTGTTACTTTCCTTCACATCTGCGTTCCTTTCATATTCTTGTTTTCTAGGATTTCAGCCACAGCTTTATAAACCATCACACTGACATTTTTGCTGAATGTTTCACTTTTCATTCCATTATAAGTGAGGATGAGCCTGGGGTGCTTCTAGGTGATATTACGATGAAAGGACTTGAAGTCTGCCCCCAGATCACAGTCATTCTTCCCTGGGTGGACCCAGGGAAGACACATTTATAGAATAGTGATAAGTACATAGGGATGGTGTCCTACTTTCATTACTTAGCTTTGAAAGCACTCTTAGGCCACCTTCTACTTAAGGGCTTGGAAAGAAGAGGTGGGGTCGTGTCTAAACCATGTTCACACAGGCCAGACTTCTAACCTTTTTAAAAGCTCCTCTTTCAGAAAATGGAGCTCCGTCAGTGGACTGACTATGACAATTCAGATCACGCTATTTCATCCTTTGGTGGAGCTATAGAGAGATAGAGAAGGCCACAAACTAAGTTTGAGGCCTCAATTGTCCTTAGTTGCATTCTCCTTAAAGTTCAAGGCTTAAAAGAATAAAAGGACCATCATAGTTTTTCATAAACATTCTCTCCAAAATTAACTGCACTTCATCATTTGTGAAAAGCAACTTTAAAGACCAACAGACTTACATTTCAATTCCTCTTTGGGGAAGTTTTTATCTTTCTGACATTGCGTAAATTACTTTTCTGAGCCTGAATTTCACTTACTTATAAAATTAAGTCAATTCTATCTACTTCCTAAAGCTATCATGATGAAATGACAGATTTAAAATATTAGAGATATATTAATAATTATTAATGTAATAAGCTGAGAGATATTGGTTTCTCCATCCAGACACTACCCCCGTTTTACACACAATGCCCCGTTTTACCATCTAGCTTATCCAGCTTAAAGTATGAAGCAATACCACTGCCTGTGAATGGTCATGAATCTCCAGCTATTCTACCTATAATAATGATTGTATCACTATAACATGTTTATCTGAATTTCAAAGTTAAATTAATTATCCAAGGCTAGTTCATTACTCTAAATTTAAAATAAATAAAATAAAATAAAGCCATCTACATTCAAAGAGAACTGATAGCCATTTTTATCAGAATTTGTGGTATAATTAATGTTAGCTTGGTATGCCCTAATAATTGAGTGATTGGTGCTACAGATCTTTGCCAAATGTGGTTTCAGGTTGACTGACTACAACTTACTAAACACAATGGTTTCATAATTCTTCTGTAGCTGTGGTCAGACCTACTCAGAGATTGCATTTTTCTAAGGTTCTCGTCTCTTCTTGCTTTTACTGAAGTTAGACAAATGTTACATTCTCATGAGAAAGTAAAATTTTTATATCCATCAGTACTACAAGAGTTTAAAAAATTATGTCAGCCCAAAGGGGGTTCATTTATGATAGAACCATTGGAAGTAGGGCATAAATTACTCAGAATTTTAAATTAGAACCACATCTTAACTTACTTCCATGTCTTAGCAAAGGAAAACTCAAGTTAATCATTAAATAGGACAGATTTCTCCATGATTTGCTGCAAACATCCACTGGGTATATACCCAAAGGACTATAAATCATGCCGCTATAAAGACACATGCACACGTATGTTTATTGCGGCACGATTCACAGTAGCAAAGAGTTGGAACCAACCCAAATGTCCAACAACGATAGACTGGATTAAGAAAATGTGGCACATATACACCATGGAATACTATGCAGCCATAAAAAAGGATGAGTTCATGTCCTTTGTAGGGACATGGATGAAACTGCAAATCATCATTCTCAGTAAACTATCTCAAGGACAAAAAACCAAACACCGCATGTTCTCACTCATAGGTGGGAATTGAACAATGAGAACTCATGGACACAGGAAGGGGAACATCACACTCCAGGGACTGTTGTGAGGTGGGGGGAGGGGGGAGGGACAGCATTAGGAGATACACCTAATGCTAAATGACGAGTTAATGGGTGCAGCATACCAACATGGCACTTGTATACACAGGTAACAAACCTGCACATTGTGCACATGTACCCTAAAACTTAAAAGTATAATAATAATAAAAGAAAAGAAAAAAAAGAAAAGAAAATGTTCTATTTTATTTTTGAGGACTCTCAAATTCACAGTCCCTGTCTCCCGCATACAGTCAATAATTATTCTTAAATGCAAATTTCCAAATACACAGAATTATCAGTCCATATTTCTGAGTTCCTCACTTTTGTTGTTGGAAATGTTGAACATGGGTGCAATTCATTCTACTCAGCAAGAACTAATAAAGGAAGCATGCAATTAGCTACAGAAGACCATGTTACCATAGCGACATGGTAAAGATAAAATGATCTCTCAAACTTTTTCAGCACCGTGTGTCAAAGGAAAGTTTGAGCTCTTTTATCTTTCTTCCTGGGATGGAAAAGGCACACTTTGTTTTCATCCAAAAGGAGCACCTGCTTCCTTATGATCCTCACCGAGTGGCTTGTGGCAGCTGAAAGGAACGTATTCAGGGTATAGTAATGACTGAAAAGATTGGAATATCCTTGGTGTCGTGGAAAAGAAAATAGCTCACCTCTTATACTCAGGCTATCCTGACCCAGCCTTAACCAGACTGACCTTCCCATCCCATAGGTTTCATAATCCTCCTGGGATGTACCACAATCATAAACTAGAGTTGGGACAGAAAACTCCAGTGCTTTATAAATTTTTCCAAAACACAGAATATATAAAGCCAAAAAATATTATTTGTGAACCTAGCATATCCCTGATATTAAACATCAAAATATAGCTCAAGTAAAAAAGAACCCCAGGCCTATCTCACTATTGAATATAGATGTAATATATTAATTAAAACACTTGCATGTCAATCTTAACATGTAAAAAATAACAAACCAGGAATTGCTTGATATTATGAATCTATTAATGGAGATGACAGATATGGCTAAAATTAGAAATTATTAGAAACTTTGACCTAGACTATTCATATGAAAAACTTTGACCTAGATTAATTTTTCAAATTTAAAACAGTGATTATCTCAATATGTCATGAAAAATATTTGAAAAAGATTGGTACCAGATTAATATATAAAGTAACTCTGAAACCAACCAGAAAAGAGTTACTTTGTAAACAACAATGTTATTAAATCTTTGCTGTAGTTTCACAGCTGAAGTCCAAATCTGAAAATAAAGAATGTTCTGCCCACACATTCTGAAGAGGAGTTTCAGGATTCCTTACCTTCCCTACCTACTCTACAAACTCAAGTCAATCAACCACAGAAACTGTGGGTATTTACCAGACAAAGATACTGATCTTTTATCCCCAAGCTGGTTATTTTCTAAGCTCCAGAAACCTAAGCTCTTCTTTCACCAAGAAATTCTCTCAAAGACTCATATTATGAATAGGACAAAATGAAAACCTCTGCTGTGCTTCTCAAAAAATAGCCAGTATTTGAATACTTGCCATACCAAGGGGATTCAGAAACCAGATCATAATTGTACCAAATGAGCAATCCTCTCTTGTCCTTACTTGTTTTCCCTCCCCATCTCCAACTCAATATCCTCATGGGAAGAAGAGGGTAGAAGAATGAGGAGAGAATTGGAAAAGCAATGATTATAACTGTGCATTTAAAAATCTATACCTTATTAAACATCTTGGAAACTCCCCCTCAAGTCCATACAGAATCAGAATGTGATATCTCCCACATAACAGTAGGGCTGTCTCCTATAGAGTCTAATTTGGTAGGTGTAGGGTGGGGCCTAGGAAACTGAATTTTTAATACCACTCCAACACCAAATGGTGGAAATATTGCACTAAGGAAAGAGAAAGGTGATAATGTGTTACAGGTTTTATCAGTTGCTTCTAAGAAAATACAAGCTGGAGGATATACCAATGATCTTTCAGAAATAATATCAAACCTAGAATGCTTAGGTCAAAAGCCCAGAGTACTCCCCCAGCTCAATATCCTAATGGTGGCAAGTAAAAGTACACAATTATGAGTCACACAAATTCTGCCACACATTAGCAGATCGTACTGTAGACAGCAAGTTACATACAGAGTAGTTCTTGGGAACAAAAGTTGTACATACCATTTTACATCAAGGTCAACTTACAGCAGAAATCTCACCTATAACCACATTTTAAAATAAATTCTGATGAGGAATAACTTATGTTCTTATCCATCTAATCCATTGTTGAACCTGATCCAGGTCATACATCCACAGAAGATTAAATAGCAAGAACAGGTTAAAATATGTTTGCACTTGTAAAATTACAAAGTATGTGCTCAAACCTGGCAGCAATCCATGACTTGCTTCCTTACTTCTAAAAGAAGTTCAACTTGTGAAAATGTCTAAAATTTCAACTATCAGGACAAAGGAAAAGTACACATTTTCATTTTATCCATGAATTTTCCACATTTTCATCCAGATAACAATGTCACTCTACCAGGGGTGGCCATCACAGCTTTCTGACCCGTACGCCTTGAGGCAGGCTGCTCCTGTGACACCACTTTTCTAAAAAGCTGATGTCCTCAGATTGTCTAACAAATTGAAAATGAAAATCGGGAACAAATTAAAAGCGTGCTTTCTCACTTTGTATTCTGTCATCCACCTTTTGGAGAAAGACAGAGCCTGGTAGAAACGAATAAAACCAACTTTATCATTACTCTTCTTACTAAGAAAGTATAATGGAGAAAAGTGCTATTTTTAACCAAAATTTCTGGTTCTTTCCAAAGGGGTTCTTTTGTTCCGAACATTATAATGAATTTTGGATAAGGAGCTAGGAAGAACTGCATCGCTCTAAAGAACAGGATGAAAAGAGTTTGGAGTTACCTGTGCTATCTGGAGCCAAAGGAAGGTAGACAGGAGACATGAGAAGGGTCAAGGAGAGAAGCAGTCAAGATGGTGAGACGAGGATCTAGGATCTAGGAGAGGTGAAGCAGCTGATGAGAAATCCCACATTACAGAGGATTGAAAAACAAAAGATGTTCTAATATAATTTGAAATTGGTTGCATTGTTGCATGATAAAGCTCTCCTCATCACTCTTTCGGGTTGCCAGTATAGTTGGCTGAATGCAGTTGCCCTGTAAAAATAGCTTTTTAGGAAAATTGGGCTAGAACTCAAGGATTACATTTGAGACTCCACAAAGAAGCATACAGGCAGCAAGCAAGGGTGGTGCAATCCCTAAATTAAATGAATTCTAGGAAAATAAGAGTTTAGAGTCAGATGTAAGCATGAAAATAGAAACTCTTCACCCAAGAGGTATTTGGAAAAGTAGCTGTGTGCAGTGACGGGCTCTAAGCAATCTTATCTAGATTTTAGGAGAAGAGTCTTCTGTTAACATCTCAGTTTTCAAGAAACACGATATAGTTATAATAAATAGAGAATAAAAAATTTTATTCTCTATAAGGCCACACCCAGTAAAACAACTGTTTATATTTGGGTATCTATCCTTCCAGCAATATTTTCCTTTTTTCTTTATCTCTGTATGCATATGTGTGTATACATGCAGAGACGTTTAAGAAAAATATTATTCAAATAACATAATATACATGTATATGTAAACGCAGACATTAATTTTATTTCAATAGACGCACAAAATTTTGTGTTCATAAATTCTGTAGTCTCAAGTCCCCAGTCCCCACTTCAGCCTTCCCCGGTTTTTCTCTGAATAATACAGAATTTTACAAAAAAAGTTAAAAATATTTACAATACCAGAAACAGAAACTGACCTTGTCATGTCACAATGTGGAAGAAATTTTCAAAAATTACGGGCTGCGTGGAGCTAATTTAGATGAAACTATTCAGGCTACAACACATAATATAACCTGATTTCCTTTATGAATCGGGGATTCCCTCAAAGAGATACAAAGAGGTTTTCTTCCCTCACCAACCACCCTTCACTGAAAACAAAGACCCTAGATCAATAAGACAGCAGGGTAGCTCACCCTCTGCAACCCTTTGACTCTGCCATTTTGAACCAGCGTCTGATTATCCCCCTCACTTCCTGGCACACTGGCATGGTCTCCTTCTGACATCCAGGACTTTGGCGTATAACCTTTTGCCTCAAGCTTCTCAAGGAACTGTGTTCTCAGAGAACTTTTTCTCCCCGAAAGGAGTACTGATATCAGATGTAAGGATAGTAAGTTGCCCATTACATTATATTAGCAAAACCTAAAGATAAGAACTTCCAATAAAAGAAGGTAGAAAATTCTGAGTTGGTAAGGATGATAACGTATGTATTACAGTATGTGTCCTTCCTAACATTCTACTGTGCAAAGGGGAGGTACATAATGAAGTCTCCTGCCTCTTCAAGTGGAAGGTTACTACTAATGTAGTAAGAAAGGGTCTAGTCTGTTAATCAATTTTAAATAGCACAAATATTTAAATATTTTGTGAAGCAAAGTACTCTATGAAGAGGTTTACATCTTGCCTCTTTGGGGCAAAAACAGAAGGAATCTGGTCTAAGTAGGAAATTGTTTTTAAACACACAAAGATTCACTGAATGTGCATTAAACATCTTCTATGGGATTTTCTAAGAAATTAGAATGAGCAAAACATATCGAGTTCTAGAATTTTTGTTTCCTAAAGGACCATGCTAGAAACACAGATGCGTTCATTTATAACGAGAAGTTAAAAGCATGAGTAAAAACAGTAAAAAAACAAGTGAGTGGAAATGAGAGCAACAGACTAAACTTCAGTAACAACTAAATTTAGTCATTGAACTGTAGACAACATTACCAAACCAAGCCCTTTAAAATCTGATGGTCCTGTTTCCCTTGAAGGAGCAAGTCACATAAGATTTTATTAGCCTTGGGTCAAGTCTAGAGTATCATACTTTAGGGTTTTCCTGAACTTGACTTTCTTCCTTCCTTTCATTCACATCTGAAATGGGTTCAAAGGCCAGTATGCAAAAATTAGACACAAAAACTGGCATCTTTTTAACATGGAAAAATCTGAAGCTAAACACATTCTTAGCACCTCACTGAAACTCTCTGAAATATTTTAATACAAATTACATTTCAAGGAAACAAAGTTTAACAAAGACGAAAGTGGTTAAAGAACAGAAGTTCAACCACAACAAAAGTCCATTCACTATATACTCACTGGGTGTTTCATTAGGGTTTTTGTTTAATTTGTTTTTGTTTTTTAGAAAAGCAGAAGGCATAGGTATTATATTGCCTTTCAGTGAAACTGTGGCTACGGAGAATGGGATGGGAAGAAGAGGGAGGAAATGGGAAGACATAGGTCAAAAGGTACAAAGTTGCAGATATGTAGGATGAATGAGTCTGAAGATAGAAGGCGCAACATAAGGACTATGGTTATAACACTGTATTGTAGGCTGGACATTTGCTAAGTGAGTCGATTTTAGGGGCTCCTACCACACGAACGGGTAAGTATGAAGATAATGGATATGTTTACTTGCTTGGCTATAGTAAACATTTCACCATGTGTAAGTACAGTCATGTAGTGCTCAAATGACAGGGATACATTCTGAGAAACACACTGTTAGGCAATTTCAGTGTTGGGCAAACATCATAGAGTACACTTAAAAAAACCTAGATGGCACAGCCTACTACACACTTAGGCCGTATGATATAGCCTATTGCTCCCAGGCTACAAACCTGTACGACGTGTTACTGTACTGAGTAACACAGGTAATTGTAACACAATGGTAAGTATCTAAGCATAGAAAAGTTACCATAAAAACATAGTATAATAATTCTATGGGACCACCATAATTGACCAAAATATCATTATGAGGTACATGACTGTATATCAAAACATCATGTTGTATACGTTAAATATATAATTTCAGAAAGAAGAAACTGATAACACATTTTCTGATTTTAGCACTCAAATACATTTTCACAACATTTACTTCTCACTCAAAGTTCAGTTTTGTTAATTACACACACTCATCATGGTTATAAAATCATAATTATATCTAAGTGACTTGACAGTGGCACATCCCCATTATGAGACTGTGAATTCTGAGCTTGTTTTCTGAACTATTATCCATCATTAGATATGAGAAATTGCAGTCAATTTTCACTATGTTATCCAATGTATCAGTCAGGATTTAACAAATGCTTAGAAATGTGCTTAAATCATAATCTGAACACCGATTTCTTTGTGAATCTTCACTCTATCAAAACAAATACAGGCCTGTGTGTGTAAAATACCTATGTTTATAAGTATGCAAGGTTTTGATGCTATAATTAAAGTCTCTTTCATCACATATTTAACATACAATATGCATTCATGAAAATTTAAGTTCTTGCAAAGAATTACTGGTTTATTCACTAAGGAAAAAAAATACGCCAATTAACTTGTAAAATTAGTTATTTTGTTTAGAACTTGGTAATCTCCAGAGCCAGAAAAAATTAGGTAAAATGTACTTCCATTTATGAAAGGTTTATTTGTCTATCTAGGCTTGATGAATGTATTAAAATGTTTATATTATACATAGTTGTAGCCTACTTTAAGAAAAACAAAAAACACATATTTACCAAGTAGTGTTTTAAAGAGATCCCTTGCTTTTCTAGCAGATTGTCCTACTGCATTCAGTTATAAATGTAGGAAATAGACTAGTGAAGTACCATGTGATCCCCATATTCTTTGATATAAAAAAACTCATCAAGTCAATTTTTAAATGTAACAACACTGTGTTCAAATGAAAGTTCTCACAGATGTCCAACATTTTGAAGATTTGGAAGGCTACAAAATGGTAGCCAGAAAAACTCACTTTATTTTCCCCTGTCTACTCTCCTCCCTGAATGCAACCCAAGAAAATTTCCAGAAGCATATTTAGAAAACTACTGAAGAACATTTAATACTTTAAATTAAAGCTGGGATTAGGTGGGCAGGTGGGGCCACAGAGCCTTTTAGCAGCACACTTACTTGCTAAAAATGGGATGCACTTCTGGTGCTGGAAACCCAGCATAAGTTGCAGGAATTGAATATACGGTTGCCATTTCTTATTGTCTGAAAGAGTAATAATACTCTTCCCGAATTATGATTTTTACATTATTTCCAGGGAACCTCTGAATGTTTTGGTAGTAATAGAGAATGACTAAGAAATTATCTGCTGCTCCTCCCTTAGCACATGTAAATTTAAGAGCAGCTTAGGAGTTTATTAAGAAGTTTGTCACTGTAGTTTAGTTTTTGTTTTGTTTTTAATGTCACAAAGAAAAAAATTATCAATGCTTCTTTGTCTGCTTAACAATACATTGGTTTAAAACTCAAAATGCAAAAGATATGACCACTTTATTGCTTCCTGACCCTGGCATAAAGTCAGTAGATAATGCCAACATAGTACTGTTGTCCATTACAGCAACTACAATTATTTAATGTGTAATAAAAGAATCCTAAATCCAATCTAAGGCTGCACCAATATCACCACTAGATTTGTGGAGTCAGATAAAGTTACTTTCATGGGTAAAAACAAAATCAGTCAACCTACTTGGTTTTTGAATTGACCAGATGTTTGTATTATGGTCCTGGAAACATACTTCCTCTTGCCAGCACACAGCAGTGTCAGCATCTCCCTGAGACTGTTAAGGCAAGCTAACAAATACAAGGACAAACCTAGCTTGAAGATCTTAGAGGACATAGCTCTTATCTCTTAACTGTCCTTGAGTAGTCATTCAACAAATATGTACTGAGGTCCTAATGCACTGTTAGCCATGTTCTAGACACTTGGGATCATCACTGAACCAGAAAAAAATTCCCTCCCTAGTAGCACTTATATTCTATTGGGGATGGGAGGAAGACTGGGAAACAAACAACGGGCATAAAATAAGTAGGTGGTACGATACATGTTAAGAGATACAGGAATTAAAAACAAAGCAGGATAGGGAATAAAGAGTGTGTGGAGTATGGTGGGAGTTGCAATATTACAGTAGTCAAGGCAATTTTCATTGAGAAGGTAGTTATGAGGGTTAATACTGAGGGTCAACTTGACTGATTGAAGGATAGGTGTGTCTGTGAGGGTGTTGCCAAAGGAGATTAACATTTGAGTCAGTGGGCTGGGAAAGGCAGACCCACCCTTAATCTGGGAGGGTACAATCTAATCAGCTGCCGGCACGGCTAGGATAAAAGCAGACAGAAGAACGTGGAAAGACTGGACTAGCTTAGCCTCCCAGCATACATCTTTCTCCCATGCTGAATCCTTCCTGCCCTTGAACATCAGACTTCAAGTTCTTCATCTTTGGGACTTGGAATGGCTTCATTGCTCCTCAGCTTCCAGACCTTGTGATCATGTGAGTTTAATACTCCTTAATAAACTTCCATACATATATATGGAAGCCACCGGCACCATTCAGGTAAAGAAGTTCTAAGTCCCCCTTAGGAGATGTAGCAGTTTCAAAGCTCCTTTATCTCAAAAATGCATATTCTCACTTCTTAACTGCCCATAAAGTATTTTCCAATAGAACCAAGAAATTATATAAAGGTTGTTTGTTTGTTTTTAAAATGTTTGTGTTTAAAATGTTTCTTCTACTATTTTAGATGTTTTATAATCAGAGAGTTTTGGGAACTCAGGTATGCAACTTACCAGAAACCATTTGAATGGGGCTGAAACATACCTAACTGCCATTTTTATGTGTTTAAACTTATCAGATGTTGGTACTTGCAGATGTTTTGACCTAATAGAAGTATCTTTTAATTACTTACATTCCTTTAATAACCAGAAATATATGTGCCATATACGTTATAATGTACGTAGCAAAGATTGCTGGTTGCCTATGTAGTAGTCACTCTCTCCTTCTTCTTTAGTAACAGAACCCTGATTTTGTTCAAGATGGTACTGGGACCACCCAAAAAATATATATTCCCAGCCTCTTTTGAAGCTAGATGTGGTCATTGACTAAGACCCGTTCAATGATATGTAAGTAGAAGTTTTGCGTAGGACTTCCAGGAAGATTCTGAAACAGGAGCTTATTTGACTACTGGTTCTTGATTTCTTTTCTCTTCCCCTTTCCCTCTTCCTTCCTGTTTCCTGGAATGTGAGAATGATGGGAGGAGCTCCAGCAGCTGTCATTGAAGATAGATGGCACACTGCAAAGTGACACAGGAGAAAGAGAGCAGGGTCTCAGGGTCCCTAATGATCTCATGATGCTTTGCAAGTATCCCTAGAGTAATAATATTCAGATTATAGAATAAATTGTTCATAGGATAAATCAACACAATGGCCACTGGTATTTCTATTTTGTTTTTCTAGTTTGTTTTGTTTTTCTGTTATATGAAGCAAAATATAACTCTAGATAAAAGAAAGTTATTTTTAAAATTAATTTATCTAAAAGTAATGGAAGATAGTCATTTTAGATTGTTTTTCCCACTGACCGTTTGTTCAACAAGCAGTTACATAGGTAGGAAAAATATCATCTAGCCATCTAGAAATCAGTCCAGGTACAGTGGCTCATCCCTGTAGTCCCAGCACTTTGGGAGGCCAAGGCAGGCAGATCACTGGAGCTAGGAGTTCAAGACCAGTCTGGACAACATGGCAAAACCCTTTCTCTACTAAAAACACAGAAATGTACAGAACATCTAAGTTATTAACTTTTTGTTTTCTTTTGGGAAACATTTTATACTCATGGTATGGTAAGTCTGTGATGCACTGATGGTCAACATCTTGAGAATGTTAAAACTGGTATCATACAATTTATGAATTACATACATAAAAAACCCTAAGGTTTCAACTTATTATCCAAGAAAATATTCCATTCATTTTTCTCTCTGAAAAAAAATATGAAACTGTTTCTTCCTTTTTATTTGCTTTACCAAATATAATTTTAACTTGGTCACCTACGACTGCAATTTAATACATTTTCCTGAGTAAAATTAATATAAAGCATTGTAGCTACCCTGAATAGAGAATCATAACAGCAAAATTCAAACATTTTAAGAATTGTTTAATGTAAAAATTCTACTCTTTAAACTATTCTTATATATAAGCCACCATGGAAAATGTTAATACATATTTTAGTGCTTCTAATGAATATTTTAAAAGTCAGTTAATAAATAATAAAAATACAGATTTGAGAAGACATATCAACATTTATATATCAATAAACCAAATAATTATTATAAAATTTAAAATAACTTTGAAATATTTAGTCTACTTGCAAGTTTTAAGGTATAAGGGTAAAACAGTTCTCAAAAATAAAATAATAAGACTTAAAAACCTCACATTAAATCAATCACTGTCAGTTTTAATTAATGACTCTTGATTTCATTCTGGAAAATGATATAATCCATTACCGTTTTCAACAGTCTATAGTAAAATAAGAATAAAGCCTTTGTGGTAGGTTTTTAATAAAGCTGACCTAATTCGATTTAAAAGAGTGCCCTTTATTCTAAAATGATATCTTTTATTTTCTGATATCCTATTGATCACAAATAATTGTTCTTGCTGCTGCTGCTTTGTTTTTTAATGTCTTTATTTAGATTCTACTTTTGATTTCAAAAACTTGTTTGAAAGTTACTGATCTCTTAAATCAAAAGTGAGAGAATCCCTAATTTAAGTGATTACTTAATTCCATTTCATTTAGCACATTTCTTTTAGATTGTCCGTTTTGTACATTTCCTTTGAAAATTATATCAGAACTAAAGCAAGATTTTTGTTAAGTTTATCATTGGTCATTTCTTCGATCCTCACTCTAAAATGAATTTCATCACACTTTTCATGAACTTCCCATAATAATAACAGCCATATTTATGACTATTATACATATGTATCATGAAAGAGAATCCATTATATAGCAAAGTCCACATAATATCTGTGTTTTTTTACTGATCCAGTCAGGAATGCAATTTAGAGACAGTCTCAACTAACGACAACTACTTGTAAATATTTCTGGACAAACAAATGTATAAGGCTAAGAAAGAAACGTAGCAACACCATTTCTCCTCATTAACATGTCACCTCTTGAAATACCAGACTATTGGTTGTAGATAAAACATGAAAGTTTATCTTTTATCTATATAAAATACAATAATTCACGTAAGAAATACATTCTTACAACAGAGATCAAGTCTCATAAGTGTCGAATTGTACTTTGCTTGTCTATAGAGATGTAAAACTTGTTATTCATTCTGTAAAATGAAAAGCCTCAAGTAGATTGTTTAACAAAAGATAATGTAAGCCACATATGTATTTTTTTAATTTCCTAGTAGCTACGTTTTAGAAAGGAAGAGAAACGTGTGAAATTAGTTCTACTTAATTTAACCTGATAAATCCAAAATACTATCTTTCAATGTATAACAAATATAAAAATTTTAAGATATTTTATCTTATTGTTTTGATACTAAGTCTTGAAAATTCCGCGTATATTTTACACTTTCAGTGCGCCTCAATTCAGACCATAAAATAATTAGATTGAATTGGAACCCAGAGTTTCTCATTTGAACATGGCTGTTTCCACCCAGATGAACCTTTCAAAAGCCTGCAAAATGTGATTGATCCCAACAAATAGGACTGGCCCATTTTCTTATAAAAATCTTAAATAAAATGAGTTTACAAGCAATGAAAACCCAATTTACAAATCATTCTTAATACAAATTCACAGGTATAAAATTGGCAAGAACAATAATTTCATAATTTTCATAATTTATAGAATGTAATCTGGACAAGAGCATCAAGAGTGATGAAGGTCCTAAATTTTTACCACCTAAGGAAATCCTGAATATTCCACGGACACTTTTCTTGCCAGGCCTTTTGGCCAACCCGGGGCTAAGTGCTGAAAGCCTGGCCATGACACCCACAGTGGATATTCTCTTAACTCGGCTACTCTTAAAAAGACATTACACAATCTGCCCACACATTGCTTATTAATTTGTGATGGGAAGAGAAATAACTATGTAGTCTAAAGAAGCTAGATCAACCTTGATCAGGTGATCAAATTAACATCCTCAGGGAGGCGCAGAAGGACATGATGTACCTCCACATCTGGTACTCTTAAATGAACACAATACCACTTTTGTGGTATTCTGGGCAAGAACACATAACCTCAGTCTAATCACAAATAAACATCAGACAAACACAAATGAAGGGACACTTTTCTTTAAAGTATCCAGGTTGTATTCTTCAAAAATGTCACAAAAGATTTTTAAAAATTGTTGAGGAACTGTCTTAGATGAAAGGAGATGGAACGCAACGTGTAATCCTCAACTGGGCCCTGTATTGGAGATGGGAAAATGCTAAGAAGGGCATTATTAAAACAAGTGCCAGAATTGGAGTATGAGAAGCAGATTATTATATCAATGTTTCTGAATTTGATAACCATAAATGGGTACACAAGAAAATATTCTTGTTTTTAGCACATGGAACATTAAGAGATAAAGAAGTATGACGTATACTATATATTTTTGAAAAAACACAGTAAAATGTACTTATGTGTTATCTGCATATACATATCTACTATACATATGTAGAGAGAGAGAATGAGTGAGAATGCAGGAAACTTGGTAAGTCTGAATAAATGGTATGTAAGAATTCTCTATATCATGTTTGCAGCCTACCTGTAAACTTGAAATTATTTCATGTAAGAAGTTAGCAAAAGGCAAGACACAATTATAGTTGGAAATACATACCCCCTCATAGATAGGACTGAGTTTTAGAATAAGATGACATACACTTGAATTACACTTTCATTCAGGGCTTTCCATTTTAGAAAGTATTTACATTTATATTATTTCAACTCTTCTTCCTATAGATAAAAATTTTACAAGTTTAAAGATAAAAACAAATCTTGATACACAATTGGAAGATCAAGGTTCTTTACTAATGGAGCACAAATGAAGTGATGAGTGTGCCCAAAGCAAACATATCTTATCTGTGTGAACTAGTTACTTTGCAAAAATTCAAATCTCACACAAAGACCAAATTCTTCCTATCTTGTACATTTCTAATGAAATAACAAACAAAAGATCATTCTGAAAAGTACAAAGCATGATATAAATGTGAGGCTCATACTATTGCTCACTGCTAAGTGGTGACTGTTTACATATTCACCTGCCTGCCTGCTTCACTGGTCACTTGAGATTTTGGTCTTCTCTTGACTTCAGACTTGAACTGAAACATCTGCTCTTCTTGGATATTGAGACCGTGAGCTTTTGAAACTATGACATGCTCCACTGGCTCTTCTGGTCCTCTAGCTTACCCACCGCAAATGTTGGCACTTCTCAGCCTCTAGAATCATGTGACAGAGCAACGCCTTCCCAGGGATGACAAGTCTACCAGTGATTCATTCAGAACAAAGTTGTAGTCAGAAAGGGTCTGTAATCTTTTGGATACTACGCTTGTAGAAAGAATTGAAGTAGAATATTTAAGAAATAATTGGAAAAATCAAGTCCCAAAATTTTGCTTGCAAAGAAAATATCTATTTTTGCAGGTTTTGTTTGTTTTAATTTTTTGCACAGTTTTTCTACCCTTTTCTCTGTGTAGGCTGCAGAATGAGCAATGGAGGCTGATTACTGTTCACTAGTAGTCATTGTTCCTTTTAGTAGCTGGGCATGTGGTTTCCCAGCTACAGATTCCATTTTTCAGGTAGCTTGCTGCTGCTAAGGGATGAATATGGGCCAATGGGATGTAAGCAGAAATGATGCTTCTAATTCCCAGGTCATCTTCTTAAAGACACTAGTCCTAGACATGATCTTCACCAACCCCTTCTACTAAGCAGGATGAGGCAATGACTGGAAGAACCTAAGAAGCCATGGATGCTGAAAATGGTATAAATGCCCCACTAGTTCTAGACCATCCACCTCTAAATTGCTATGTGAGAGAAGTAAATTTTTGTCTTATTTACCCCACTGTTTTTGGAGGTCTCTGTGTATAGCAGTTTAACCTACATCCTAATGGGCATACGAATTAGCACTGAGAGTAGGAAATTTGTGCAACGAAAACATCACATATATTTAAATATATGTGTGCATATATAACGGCATATATATGTGTGTATGTGTATCTGCACGTATATATAATATGGAATCAGGTAGCAGGTAGCCAGATACAGATGCTGAAGCTGGGAAGCTGCTGACCTTGTTATACTATGGGCTGACATGGAAGGTAGATTACAACTGTAATGAGTCTACAGCTGTGGGAACTTGGTTGGGAAAGGTCAGGATGTTGTGATGTGATAGCTGCTATTGCTGCTTTTATTATATATGAGAAATTTGAGCTCACTCAAGAACTTTCCAGTCGGCAAGAAGAAACTAGGGAAAAACGTGCTAGAAGAGGTTCTTAACCTGTAGCCTGTAATCAGTTAAATGAGAAGCAAGAGATTTGGGATTTCACAGGCTGGAAAAACCAAATGCTTTTGTACCTCCCAGAAAATAGCAAGAAATAAGAATGTGACTGGGAGCTGTCCCAGCTGCAAAAATGAGATTAAATTTATCCTTTAAGATGACCTTAGAATAGCTAACTCTAAATTAAAAGACAGAAAAACAGACTGAGTACAGAATCTGGTAAACAAATGAGGAGATTTGACAGGCTTAAGAACCATGACCAGAAGAGATTTTTGTGTGTGGCTATTTTCACATAGAATTACTGGGAACAAATAGGCCTGAAGCTTACTAAGTTTCTGAAGGAATTGTGTTGCCAAATAAATTCTAAGCCAGGTGTATTAGTTTCATGTGACAACTGTAACAAATTACCACAAACTTGGTGGCTTAAAACAACAGAAATGTATTCTTTCACAGTTCTGCAGGCCCAAAGTCCAAAATCAAGGTGCCAGCAGGGCTTGTTTCTCTGGAGCCTCTCAGAGAGAATCTAGTTCATGCCTTTCTCCTGGCTTCTGACAGTTCCTGGCAATCCTTGGCTTTCCTTGGCTGTTGGATTAATCATTTCCATTTCTGCCACCATCTTCACATCCATTCTCCTCCTCTGTGTGTCATTTCCTTCTATTTCTCTTAGAATGATATTTGGGATTTGATTGAGAATCCACTCAAATAATCCAGGATAATCTCCACTTGTCAAGATCCTCAATTTCATCTGCAAAGACTCTTTTTCCTCAGAAGGCAACAATCACTGATTCCAAAAATTAGGACCTGGTATCTCCAGGGGACAATTATTCAGTCAGTTATACCAGACCCAAATAAACTTTTCATTTCATCATTAAAGTAACCATCAGATAGTTCTGCACCACCAAGAAGCTGGCTGCCAAAGCTGAACGATGCCCAAGAGAGCATAACCTGCAATACCTTCTTCCAATGTGCCCAAGGAGGATAACAGAAGAACATCCAAGAGGCAGAGCCAATGACAAAGGGATTGCATGAATCCAGGAACAGAGGTGGAAAGATGGGCCCGCAAAGAAACTCGTCCTCACACCAGGGCAGGGAAGCCTCACAATATCTACCTAGTAGGATCTGAGAAATGCTCTGGACCAATAACTGCTGGATACTTCCACACTTCCCTCTTGAATGTGGAAGTTTTAATTATCCTATGGCTGCTCCCCACTGTACATCAGGTATTGCGAGCAGGTAGGAAGACACCTGGTCTTTCAGTTTATAGTTGGTGAACCTCAGAGAGCTGCAACAACACCTGCTGGAGAGGTTAGGTATCACCCCCAACATCCTAGATTTTTGAGCTGGGTGAAGTAACTGGATTGGATTTATCACTGTCTCTCTTGCAGAGGGGTGTATGTTCTAGGCAGAGGAGAAAGATCAATAGGGATAATTAAATGGCAACAGAGGGAGATCATGGTGAACTCTTCTGTCACCCCTTCTTCCTCAGAATGATAGAGCCCCTAGAACTTCAACGGGGCCATGGCCATCCACCTACAAATCACATTTTCTAATCGCTCTTGCAGTGAAGTGTAATGGTGTGTGCAAATGTAAAACAATAGAATGTAAGTGAAAGTAACAGACACAACTTCCAGTCCTTAGTCCTTTCTGTGTGTACTTCCTTTTACCTTCTTTCTACTGGCAAGGAAATGGCAACAATAATGCCACCACTAAAGTCTTATGCTGGGGTAGCAAAGTCACCCCACTAGCCCTTCAGCCCTGGATCACTTATTTCTAGACTATTATGAGAGACAGAAATAAACTACTTATTTCTAATCTTTTTGCTAAATGGCTTAGCCTAACATTAACAAATTTAAGTTTCACCTAGCTTTCAAGAGCCCTAGTGCAAAACTATATTTGACATTCCAAGAAAAGTAATAGGAAAGATGCACATATTGGAAGATCATCAGCATTCTGAATACAAACATATACTCATTGCTACTGTAAGAACTAGAAGTCATAATCTTCCCTAAAAACATACCTGATTACTAATTTTTCATTCACACACACAAAAAAAAACCAGAATTTGCCTTATTAAGCTGAAGACTTGCATTTAAAGCAAAATATATGGACATCATGTTGAATATCTACCTGGCAAAAGCACATCACTGCTTAAAAAGGAACTTTACTACTACATGAGAAAAAACAGTCAGACTGTAAGAATTTCACTGGGTAAAAATGTTCCTCAGTAATGCAGCTATGCTTCACTTTCCCAAAGATAATGGTAAGACACTTGGAATTATTATCCTGGATGTGGCAGATCATTATGATACAGTTTTATTCTAATCCTGTTCAACACTGCTCACTAATATAATGATAAATATGCTAAATTGTAGTACATTTGCAGAATAAAAGTTACTTCTCTCCAGCTTAAACAGAGGTAGAGTTATACTCAGCCTCCTGCAGACACCATATTCTGAGTTTGTAAAGATCAAAGAGTATGTTAAAAGTGTCTCTGTACCCCAATAGTGCTTTCTCCAGAGAAGATGCAAGAAAAATCAACAATCTACTTTTTAATTTCCTCTCTTATGATGGTACACACATCTCCATCTTAAAATCAGAGTAAATACACTATGCTTTTCTTTGACCTTCCTGCATAAAAGAAATAAATCCAGGAATAAAAAAACGCATTTGAGGCTATGTAAGTGTGTGGGCGTGTGTGTGTGTGTGTCTGTGTGTATGTGGTGTGTCTTGTCAAAAGAAAAAAGAAGCTGATGAAGTTTGAGGGTTTAGACTGAGGCAACCCAAGGATATATGGGAACGTTCCTGAGGGAAGATGACAAGGTGATTTTTTACAGAAATGTCAAGTACAGATTAAATTCAGAGTCACTCCGCCCTTAATGTAAGAGTTTTCATAAACAAGGAGGTATGAGTTATCAGCTGTTCACATAAGCAGCTTTAGAGAATCATGGAAACAAAGATTAAATGGATATAATTTGTAATGTGGGCTCTCTACAATCCTAGGACTTTGAGTAATTAACTTCTGCGGAGCCTCTGGGCGGGCCTCATTACTGACCTTCACCACAACACTGGTTAACACTGTGCTGTCTTTGATATTGAGCTATTATTCCTCAGAGTAATACATAACAATGCAAATGCAATTTTTTGGATTTTCAATTCCCCTTACAAGACTTTCACTGTAAAAGTCAGAAAAGGAGAAATGGCATGCAATTGGCTCTGTAAGCACATGGCAGACAGACGTATCACAGTTGGCCACTGCATTTACCTTTTTAGTATGCAGTAGCCAATTTCCCTGTTGCGTGTGTGTATTACATGTGAATATATATAAAAATATAAAAATGGACTATGTCAGTTCCTCTTTCCTGACATAATAAGCCAAGATATATAAATAAAGCAATGGAAATGTTAACACCCTGTTACTCTACTTTAAAAAATCACCTTTTCCTTCTCTAAATTATTAAATCAAATCATAAACGGTGAGTTTTTATATTATAGCATCTCTTCCAAAATGTAATACATGGCTTTTTGCTTCCTAAGGGTGAATTTTTTCTACTTTATAAAATGTTTACTTATATATATGATAGTGCATAAGTAGGAGGAATTACATTAACCCAAACCTAAATTCCTATTATGGGAAACAACTATCTTGAAGAGCATAATAACTATAAATACCAGTCCTAGAGTCAAGTTTTCTGAAATTAAATCTCAGCTTCCCCATCTACTACCTATGCAACTTTAGGCAATTTAGTTAACCTCCCTGAGTTTCTTTTTCCTTGTCTCAACAAAAGGCATATCAATAAAGTCTGCATGTGCTTTGAGGATCAGATGAAATGAGGCATCCTAACTAGCAAAATGCTCGGGAGTTAGTAAATTCTCAGTACATGTTACCTATTATTATTATCAAGACGTTTACCTTGTTATTGCTGCATGTAGGGAAAAAATTTATTGTTACAGTCAGTCAGAAAGAGTTATGTAAACATCCTGCAAAGTGACAAAAAATGAATTCCTCCTTCTTTATCACTGCTAAACAGGACCAAAAAGAACTAATCATTATATGTGTGTATAATTGCTATGTGACATAAAAAATATTTTAAAACATCCAATTTGTTCTTAAGGTACTCCAGCTGGAAAATGAACATATACTGTAAATATTCACCTTTACTTTTGGGCCATTTTAAGCATACATCTGTATTCGTGTTCTGTGGGGGCTCATTCCCAAAGCTTGTTCTCTCTGAGTCTTTGTATTTGGAATGTTCCTTCCCCACCATAGCTTTCGTTTCCTTGGTATTCTACTTTTAAATCACACTCTAAAATACTATTTCCAGAAAAATGGCATTTGGCTTTCATCACTGTGCAAACTTTATTACTCTGTACTGTGAACCCTCTTTCTTTTTTCCTGTGACCTTTTCAGGGCATAATCATCCTGTCACTCACCCAAGCTGAAAAATTGGGAGTCATCCTCAACTTACTTGTCCCTCATCTCAGCACATGTACTTATCATATCCAATCCAGTTCACTACCAAAATATTTATTAATAGGATCCCTATTTCCTCCATACCCACTGCCCAGGAAAAATCTACTACTAAATTATTTTATAAATGTTCTTCCTTCACTTAAAACATTGCAATATTTTCTAATTTTCTTACTGTTCTACATACATCCCATTTCTTGTGTATTTTTCTATTGTTTCAGTATGTTTGGTATTAATTGTATACAACCATAGGCTCAATTTTGATTGAATTTAGATACTCACAACTTGTATTTCTCTCACATCACTAAAATGCTTCAAGAATGTGATGAAAGTTACATATTTAACAACACAGTAGCCTCTGATGATTAAACCCTCATATATACAAGAGCCAGTATGGGTCAAGTCTCAAATGTATATTAGTCAGAAATCAGCCTGCCCTCAAAGCACATTCTAATATGCCCATTCTTAATAACTTAATACTGATATCAAATATCAAACTGCTTAATAGTCAACTTCCCATTGGGATTTTAATTTTTAAAAGAGACAAGATCCTCAATACATCTAACGGTTTAGAACCGTGGATTTGGTAGCCAAAAATATTCCCATTCATAAGTGTTTATATCGACTGAATCTGTTAATACAACATGAGAATAAATTCGTTTAAAAAAAAAGGACCTAAAGGACAACCTCATGTTAAAAGACAGTGAGAGCTAAATGAAATCAGGCACTTTGTTCCACGTGAAGATGGTGTATTTATCTTTGGTGAAACTTTTGCTTTAAAGAAATGCTTAATTTTTTGAACAGATGCAGAAATTCAGAAAGGTTGATATTTTGCAAATGATGTGAAGAGTTGTGGTAATGGTTTACCGCAAGTTGATAAGAATTTTAGAGCAGTTCTCCTGAACATAGTCCATCTTCCCTCACATTAGTATCATTTATGGCATCCAAAATGCATTTGAATTCAGCAGACTTCCTGGAACCCCAGAAAGGGAGTCATTACATATCTTTCCCAAAGCTAATGTCTTTTTATTTGCATAAAAATACGATTCCATCACAGCTTCCAATCAGAGGTGATCAGGGAGCATTGTGGATGTCTTGTCTAAAGATTTTCATATCTGCATAGATCATGAGAATGGAGCTTCGCATTCATTGTTGACCTTTTGCCTTTTATCAATGAATTACACACACTACAAAAGAATATACAAGCTTAGAAAACACATCTTTTACACACTTGATCTTAGCCAAAAGGCCGAGAAGCGATAGAAAACACATCTTTTACACAGACACCAGAGCTTATCTGGAGGACAGATCCTGTGATGTGTTTTGTAACGAAATACCATCAGCCTTTTTTTCAAAGTCAGGAGGAAGGTCTACACAGATTCCAATGATGGAAAGTGTTTCAAAATATGACCTTTTAAATTTCAGCTCTACATAGGTACTAGAATTCCCGTTTTAGGTAACTGTAGAAAGTTGGCAACCACAATGCTTTGATCTTTTCCTTGTTGCCTACCTGTAGGAAGATACAAAATTGTTAAGCTGATGAGTGCTTAGATGAACCATCTGGGCTCAGGCTCCCAGAGCAGGACAAACTTCGATTTCCTGAACTTCAGTCATAGGCAGAACGTTAACAGAGAGTGAAAGGCATTATATGTATTCACTCATTTGGGAATGCTTTACTAAGAGGGTGACCATAGGTCCTGGGCTGCTTGAGACAATCACTTTTTATACGTATTGTCCTGGTATCGTTATTAATAGTGTTCCCTCAAAGAGACTTCTTTGGGCAACAAATTATGTGGTAACCTTTTTAACATAAGGCTTCATATAGGCCAGGTAAGTTTTGAGTTTCAGGTAAAGCGCAAAAGTCTTTTGCTCAAGGAATAAAACCCTTTTTGTTGTCTAAAATCACAGAAGCAACAGTCAGTCACACAGGAGTATTATCTGAGGCATTTTGTAAGGCAATACCTGGTGTGCCCAGGCCTTGTCAATAAGGGAAGCCTATGAATACTAATACAGAAAAACAGCCAGGCCAATGTGGATTAAGGAGCCAAAATAGATTGCAGGCTGACTAGGACAGCTCAGGATTGAGGTTATGTAGAAAATAACTTATCTGGTTACTCAGGGATAAGGGTTTTATCTTGTTAAAACCCTAGAGATGATGGGTTAATATTTTTAAAAAGAATCACACTGTAATTATGCCTACATGTTATTAGTATTGCATTTAGCATATATACGTGCTTCAGTGAGATATTAGCTAATGTGTCCCGCACCTGGTTTATCTACAGTGTTTAATAGTTCAGCCCAAAGATCCTCTCTGCTGCTTGTTTCCCCACTAAAATATTAAGCTCTGAAATCTTTAAAAGTAGGTCCGTGTTTAAGCTCACATCAGCAAAACAATCTTAGATGCCAAGCAACATGCAGCCTTCTTAGGGCAAAAATGATAATGAGACCTGTGAGCATGTTAGGTCCAGAATCATGGTTACCAGGGATATTCTTCTACGGAATCTAGGAGGATAGTTTTACCCCTAGATGTTTGAAATTAGGAGCTGCTGCATAATGTATTGGAAAATGCATGGAATTTACAATCAGAAAATTTGGACTTGGGTCCTATGTACTAACTAAATGAGCTCAATTCAATTTACCTCTATGAATGTCATATTCTCAGAAGGAAAATGCAGATGAGAATTATGCTGATTTCATAGGGTTATTTTTAGGATCACATGAGTTAAAGTACAATCATGGAATAGAAGATGCTAGCAACAAAGGTAGGATGGCTAGTACACCCTTATTCTCTTCATCCCATTTCTAAAACTCCTTTCAAATTGGTCAGACTTCAACTGTATCAAAGATATTTCTTTCTTCCCTTGCTCATTTATTTTCTTTATCATTGCTGGCATATGGGCAGAAAGAAAAGTGGTCATGTCAGCACACACAAATTTTTTTTGCCACATTCAATTATTTATTTTTCGTTGAATCCAGTTAACTCTGCTCTTGGGTTTATTAATAATATAATTAATGGCACTTGTCTAAACACTTTGCTTCTCAGCTATTTGTTTTATTGCCATGAGGAAAAAAACATACCTGATTTTTATCTCCTTTCTAAGAGCAAAGATTTTTCAAATAATCAAATGAAGCCAGTATGGTTCTGTAGTCTAAGGACGTCTCATGTCTTTCCTGAGGAGTGCATAGTTAGCAGCTGCTGGCAAAGTAACTGGGAGTAAGTGCATTGATTCAGATGCTTCATGAATATCTGCCCCACATTTTATTTCAAGTGACATCTCCACCTGCCAATAAATAATCCAATGGTCGTTTTATGTTCCATTCTAGAAACCAATTTTTTCTTTTTTTTTTCAACATATGGAAGAAAGTACTCACGGTTGACAATATGAATTATTAAATAAAAAATTAGAAATTAAGAAAGGAATTGAGAAAATTAAAAAGTCAGTTCAATATCTAAGAAAGAGAAAATAATTTCAAACCACTAGTCTTTAGAAGGCAAAACCAAAGCTTCATTTTACAAACTTCCCTTCTACCCTGTTACTTAACTGTCTAAATACTCAATGTCTGAATTTCTGCAGTGGTTGAAAAGCTGTGCTCAACTGCTACGACGCAAATCTTCAGAATTAGTTCTTGATTATTTTCCTGTAAAGGCTCAAGCTTAATACTAATTCTCTAGCTCATCCTTAGCATTTCTACAGGAAATTGAGAGATATCAATATTAACATTTCATAAATTTCACAAAATCTTTAAGACAGTGACACAGTTACACTGCTACTAGTGAATAGATCCCAACCAGCCCAAGGGAAATTCTCTCTGTTGCTTTAGGCCTCAGTCATCATTAATAGAGTTATAATGTATCTTAAATTTAAACTTTATAGTTAGTAATTAAAGTTACTCAAAAGTGTCCAGGAAGTGATGTTAAGCTACCAGGGCATGACTGACTACAGAAGATTTAGAGATAAATTTAAAACTGGAAAGTTGACAAAGAAACACACATGTTAAATTTGTGTATATTTTTTATAGTTATGTAGGCATTCTTTTTTTCAACATTTTCTAAATGCCTACTTTGTGCCAAGCATCATTTTAAATTATTAGGATGTATCCGTTAACAAAATTCCTGCCCGGAAGGAGCTCAAATTTTACTAGGGGCAGACAGACAATACACAATATATATAATAAAATAAATAAAATGTATACTATCTTACAAGTTTATGAATGCAGTGAAAATAAATGAAGATCAAGATTGTTGGATAGTACGGGGAAGAATATTTTTACCCTTCATCAATTGTATTGTACACCAAGAAACAGCTAATACTTAAAAATCATTAGTACAAGTACCATTTGTTTCTTGGAAGTATTCATTGGCTTTTATAGTACAAAATTGTCCATTTTCTCTACATCTCTTAAGTGTATTTGTAATTGGAATAAAATATACAGCTACAAAAGAAAAAAAGAGAAACACATGGTCTTAAATCTGTTGGTATCTATTTCATTGCAAAGGTGAGGTCACATCATTCAAATTAATACAATTGTGTTCTGACACTGTATACTAAAAACAATATCTATAATTACTCAGGGAAAAGCAGCTGCTGCTTTAAAACAGCTGTTGATCTAGTGTGCAACCAATTTATTTCCATTGATGTCGCAACTATGAGAGGTTCAATAACATTCCAATGTAGCTATACAGCCATGTTTATTTTGTAGGTGACTGTTGCTTTAATTGCAGAAGTACGTTTTCTTTTACATATCTCTAGTGATTCCACTGTTACAGAAAAAATGGTGGTCAGCAACATCCAGAAGATGTTAGCCACTAATGCAATAATTGAAGCACTATGCATATTCTCCATCTCTCTGCAAAACTGCATTTGTTTCTCATTTAGAATTCAAGAACCATTAATGGAATGCCTATTAACTTTCAGGAATTTTGCAAGAGTATAACGTTGAACAAATTAGGTTCCTCATCCTCAAGCAACTCGGTCTTAGAAAGGTTTGCAAAATGCATAAATAGCTGTAAATTCAAAAGATATCTGTAATTGAATATACACACTAGATATTTTGAACTGTATTCTGATTTGGCCATTGTTATTTAGCATTCTAGATCTCAGAAATGTCACTCTAAGCTTCTTGGGCATATTATTTTTATTTGCTTAATTTTTCTATTTCACATCACACTTGCAAATTTGAAATTTGCAATAGTGAATCAAGATATAGAAAGAGTATACTCATATGTAGAGCAGGCAGGCAGGCAGGACACACCTTTGCAAAGACCACCCTGTACAATAATGAAGAGTAAGGAAAAGAAGGGATTAGAAAAAGGAATGTATTGGTAGCTTAGCAAGAACCAGATCACCTTTCAAAATACAGGCTTCTAATCTTTTGTGCCACGGACCTCTCCTCAGAATAATGTTTTCAAATGCACGAAGTAAAATACGTAGCATTACAAAGAAAACCAATGAAGTACAAATATCCAATTTTTATTGTCATATAGTAATATATATGCTTCTTTTATACCGCATTAAATCATAAGAGGTAATAGTATATCTAATAACACCTATAATTTTAAAGTAGTGAGTGTAAATGATATTTTGAAGTATCTGCAACGACTGTGATGTGATATAAAAACATCTGTGACTTCTATTGATGATAAAGTCACAGGTGCTCCTACAGAGTGGTTTGTTGCCTTCATTCATAATTGAAAGGTGTGCCAAAGTTCATATGCATAACATATTTTACTGATTATAAAATATACTGTTCACATGCCTGCCCTCAGTCGCTGGCCCATGGTACAGACCTAATTCTTACCTATGCTCATGTCATTCAGCAATCTAACTTCCCAATGCCTCACAAAAGCAACATCTTATGAACCTCCCACATTTTACACAGAAGCGTAAACCTCCTCATGCCATTCAGACTTCCCTGTCACCGGTATTACTGGACTCTTGATAATGTGCACTTGAAGTTCTATTTACCCAAAATGCACCACCATCAACTGTCATTTTTGAAACCACAAAAATTATGTAATACTAATCATTACTTTAGCTTTCCAGAAATACACTAAAAAACACAGGTTACAGCACCAAGACAATTCTATTAAGACATACAAACAAGCTTAGATGGCCTGCAAAGCCAAGCCATGAAGGAGGAATCAATTAGTTAACAACTGACAACAATAAAAATACTTAAGCAATGGGAACTCCCTGAATTCTGTTATTCCGGGAATAGGCTGTCAAAGCTGGTGCTAAAAGATGAAAATTGTGTCAACAAAGGTAGAATATCTATTAGAATGCAGACAGACAGTCTGGTTTCATCAGAGCTCAAGTGTAAAAAAAGCAAGACATGCTGTTTGATTCATGTGTTGGTGTGGAATCATGTGGCATTCAATTTCTAGAGTAGTTTCATCTATGACACCTACAAGAAAGATTTATCATATGACAAAGTAGGGTCATTCACTCATTGAAAAGAGAAGAACCAGACATATAATGTACACTTGAAACATCCTAGATCCACTCAGAGTATTAGCAACATGCAGATCACATGAACACAGCAGCTTCAATGTCAATAGCCTCTCTGCTGTGCAGAAAATAGTGCCTTTGAAGGCAAAAATGAGAGGAGCGCATTTTAAGCAACTACAAAGGAATAGTGATTTTCACCAGACTAGAAAAAGAGATGGGAGATATGGGAGATAAGATTAGAAAAGGAGAGGAAGAGTCAGACTCACAGCAAATAGGGAAAGTGCCCTCAAGAAAAGGACAAACATGGCCACACTATGTGCCCAAGGACGTGGGATCCTTGGCCATTGGGTTCCAGGCAACTCAATGCTCCTTGTATCCTGTGCGCCGCTCACAAACAAAAAGCTGCAAAATTTCAAAACCCCCTTATGACCTCGGAATATGGGAATATCATCTTCCCCCATTTTCTACTAACAGTAAGATTCTCAGATTCTGGTGCTGCCAGAAGGAACTGAGACTAAATTTTTCTACAATAAAAATAAAATCATAGAACATTTCTTGTTCTTCTTTTTTTCTAACAAGAAAAAATTTTTGTTAGAAATTTGTGGCTTATTTACTTCTGCTTTCTTAAACTGTTTGATCAATTTAGGCAGTCATTTCAATGAAAATAAAATTTTGGATGTCACACAATATGTGAGTGAAAAAAAAAAAACATTAAAAAGATAACAAATAATATACATAGTAAAGAGACTTTGGATAAACCTCAAATAACAGCCTCAAACTCATTACCTGATGATTTTTGATACACGGTATAGACAGAGTTCTTCTGGCCATAACTTGTACTATTAGTCCATTTTCCCTTTCAAACCTATACTTTTTCTGTGGCTGTTCATATTCATCCCCCAGTGTCTCAGAGCTGAAATAATTCTCTTCTGAGCAAAACTTCTCAGATATGTGTGCAGTTATTGTGTATCTCAAGATTTCGAGTTGAAATTAATTTTCAATGTATGTGCAATTATGTGAATCATTAAGATTGTGAAGATATTATAAACAAAGTAAAACAAAACGAATGATGAAGTTATGAGCTCATTAACCTCGACAGGGACCAATGAACTCTGTCTTATTACCTAAGACCGAATCTCACAGAGCCCACATTCATGCTGGTTACTTAATAAACTGTGAACAGAGACAGACACAAGGCATAGTCTCCAGTTACTGCAGTCTTTAGAATCTGCACCAGCATCCTGATCCAGGCGGCACTGGGGTAATTGACATCTTCCAGGAAAGGGAGCACCCAAGACTGTCACAGAGAGAGAAATCGGCACAACCCCAAAATACTTTGTTTGGTGTGTTTTAAACTCCAAATAGTAAAACAAAAAATGTCTAAAATGTAAATATGTGACATTGCAAATTAGAAAAAAATAGGGAGAATTTTATTTTTATTGTAGAGGGAAAAATAGACAGAACAGTTTCAATTCAGAATATAAAAATCCCTACAGAGAATGGGTTAGGAATAAAAATTAGTGGCTTTTGGAGGAATGGTACTTATGGGAGATTATATACATATTTTTAAATGATCATGCCTCTCCTCATGAGAGAATTATCCACCTCCACCCTATTGATATCAGGCTTTATGTGTTACACTTGGCCATTAAAATAAAAACAATGAGATATACCACTTCCAAATATAAGCTTTAAGTGTCGTGTTCTCTTGTGCCCTGTCATGAGATTGGTATGACCCAGGTAGGGGCTACTTCTTCAGTCTGGATCCTGCAATGAAGCTGTCACAGCACAGAGTCACAGTTCATTAAGGACAAATAAGTAGTATAAGCAAGAAGTAAATTTTTGTTTTTGTAATCCACCAAGATTTGCAGAGTTTTCCTATTGCAACATAACTTAACCTATAATACAGGATTGGTGAGATTCCAAAGGCAAAAAGCAGGACCAGTGAACATCTTCTAGTACATACAAACGTACTCCAGCTGCATGCTATACTGTTACTTTTATCCTAGAATCCCAAGATAGACATGCTGCCTTCAACTTTGAGCCAAGAAGATAGTACCAGACCAGTATTGCAGGATACAGCCAAAAGTCAATGGTTTCTGCATTGTTCAACCTTTCTGGAGCACATAACTCTAAGTCTTGTATCTCATTAGCTTTGATAGCTCTACAGAAGAGACCATCTAGCACTTTATTTCTCCTGATGGCAGGGATCCAGTAGGGTTTGTAAACAAGACTTTGCCCCTTTTGTGTTAATAAGAAGTAGGAGGAGGTTAGAAGAAGAAACTGTGGGGAGAAGAGAAGGTAGTGTGTAAGAATACCAGTCCACATACCCAGGCACACAAGATGTATAACTTCATTTTCTGAAATAATTTGACTCTGTAATTGACCTGTCTTTTATCATTAGGTCTTTTATCATTAGGTCAAGCTACAGTTTCAAGAGCTGATGTAGGGGGCTTCCTAAAAAAACAGTACAGGAGAAGGTTCTATGTCACTGGTCCACACAGATTGTCACTGAGGTATTTACTGTCCCTGTTCTTAAAGTTCCCTTGACATTTCTGACTGGCAGGTGTTTCCGTGACACACCTGAGAAAGCCCTTCACGAGGCTGACTATAAACTACTTTGCCTAGAAATCTAGCAGCAGTTCCAGAACAAGGATCTTGCTTTCCCTATAACTGCACACTGGGATTCAGACCTCTCTGCTTGCATCACATTCATCTTTCCTCAACTGGGCATCTCTAAAAGGAGGGGGAATTCTACTATCTTTGTTTGGGGACAAAATAGTTTTGTTGTTTTGTTTTGTTTTGGATGCTTTTTTTTAATAGCTGGCAACTTCTATCTTCCCTTAGGCTTAAATTTTCAAAGCAAATGCCAGAAAAAATCATAGACTATTTCTGTTTTGTATGCAACCACCACTCTACTCTGAGGTGGTACAAAGAAGCCAGACAACATGACTGAATGGGAAGAAAAGCAAAGAGGCAAAGACAGGCGGGTAAATTTCAGTTAGACTTCTGCAACCACTCAATATTACAAAAGCATCGTGGTCAGGCAAAATTTCTATGAGAGGCCCCTAACATTCCATACTCTAATCACCAGACCTGTGAATGTGACATCACTTCAGGGTTATATTATGAGGCACAGTTTACCTTACAAAACAGAAATCATTCAAGTGGGCCTGATCTAATCACAGGAGACTTTAGTGGAAAAGACACTTCTCTGGCTGGTAGCAGAGAGGAAGCTAGAAGAGGAAGTCCCAAATATGCATGAGCAGGGCTTGATGCACAGTTGCTGCTTTGAAATTGGAGGGGCCACAAGGAGCTGAGGGCACACCCCTGACAGACAGACAGCAAGGACACAGGGACTCAGACCCACAAACACAAGCAACTAGATGTTCCAACACTTGAATGGGCTTGAAAGCAGATTTTTCCTTAGAGCTTCCAGACAAGAGCCGACACCTTGTTTTTGACCTTGTATGCCGAGAGCCCAGGTGAGCCCACCTGGGCTTCTGACCTAGAGAGCTGCGAACTAGTAAGTTTGTGTTATTTCAACCACCTTTGTGTTCATTTGTTACACAGCAACAGAAAACAATACAATCCTATTTCCCATACGGAATTTCACTCCTGCAATAAGTTCACAAACTTCCTATGCACTATTAATAATTCTTTAGGGACCATTTTTCCTTAAATTGTTTAGTTTACCAAGAGTGACTGCCTCCCTTATCCTTCTTAGAACATTAAAATGGTGTTCATTAAATGTATATAATGATTGTACTTTTTTCTTTTTTAAGCTTTCCATGTGTGCTCACACTCACTTTAGATCCTTGCTTGGGATGGATCTAAATAGCACAAAAATGGCAACTTAATACCTTTAACCTAATAACTCATTTTGTCAAGGACAATCAGATTTTCTTCAATGTTGGGAAACATTCTAACACTATGCTTTGAGCTCTGACGATGTGATTTCCTTTAATAATTAATAGAATTGAGATTATAAGAATAAAAAATCAATTTTTACCAACGACTGCCTCTGCACAGTGACTGCCTCTCAATTTTCCTTGGTTTTGAAAGTTCAAGTTACAAAATTAGTTATTTTCTTACTAGTTTAATTCTGCGAGTCCAAAATAACAAAAATTATGTGATATGCTTCCACTTTCAATTTAATTCAGGCCATTTTACATCATTTGGTTTTATATGTTCATTTTCTTTGTTTTTATTAAGTGACTCTGAAAGTGCAAGAATTTTTTGTTATTTCAAAACACAAGAAAAAGTAAAGGTTTACTCTTGTTGTTTCTGGTTTTTAGCCAACAGGAAAAGTAGAAAGGTCAAAATAGCTGTTTCCATCTTAAGTCACCATTATACACTTAGACTTCTTAAGCGCCCCTTCAGACAGGATTTCCAGCTTTCACCTCCTAGAAAAGGCTGGCATTTGGAAGGAACCACCTCATTCGAGGAAGTTTGAAAAGCTCCAAAACTTGTATTCTATAACTCAGGAACATATCAAAGCCCTAATGTGCTGTGAAAATGCTTTTTGATTCTTGAAATGTTGCTTCTCTGTAATTCTAAGTCCCTCCTGTCAGTTTGTCAGCAATAAAAACATCATTAGGTTATGGTCCCTGAAGTTTTGATCATTAAAAAAAATGGTCTTCAACACTCAAAGTTCAGGCAGTGTTTCATTACACAATTTCACATCTGGGCACTAGCTTACATTATCTGAAGGGAGATGTAATTCTCCTTAGTAGATGACTAGAAATGAATTGGCTAATATACAATAAAACATAGTGGAGTAAGAGTTTGACTATGTGATTTATGGTGAACAAGGCCAGCCCCATTCTCTTATTAGATTATCAAAGTAAGTTTTAAAAATCACTGCCTCTGCCCCCTTTTCTATAAAGAGTTTGTGACCAAAATTTACATGCCAATACTCTTCCAGGGATTTCAATACTTGGGAAATGTGAATAAAAGAAGAGTGTCTGAGGCAAAAAAGGAGGGAGAGCAAATAATGAGGAGAATGTTATTAAGCCAGTCTCAGCTTTCCACCAAATGTAGTTGAGTGTTCAATCTCATAAGATGTCTCATGAAGGAAGATGTCTTCAGGAAGTATGAAGTACTTCTTAGAAGTGTTAGAAGTGATTCTTCTAACAGTCCACTGGGACATCTGCAGCCTTGTGTGTTCCACAGTGCACCAAATACCTCCCAACTTCCAGGTTACACCAGAAAGACCAATATGGCAGTCTCTAGAATGCCCGATCCCAAGACAACAATGGCAGCATGGGTAGTGTTTATGGAAGATGTACAAGCAGGGCAAGTAGGGGGCAGATACAAATTCGGATACTCCCACCTTTCCACCAGCTGCTACTTGGACTCAGCCTACTAAGCCTATTAAGCCATTGAACATGGGCACTCAGAAGAGCCCAGGGCATCCTGTGCCTCAATAGCAAATGTGAAGACCCAGAGAAAGAGCTAAGAAGCTCTGAGCATTATGCTTGAGAAAAGATGTCAAGTCATGCCCATGAGCAACATGAGGACTTCAGAACATCTGCCTCCAATAAAAGGTAATAATGGAATTCCATTAGACTCCCTTTAATAAAGATTGACACCACCACCATTTAGGTCCATGAAAATGCAGTTGGCTCCAGGAGGTATCTCTGGAGACTCATCTATGACATCAAGCAGAAAATCTTGGCCAAGCAAACCCAGGGATTCACTTAAACTGATCCAACACAGTTTAACCCTTGTGCCATTCAGATTCCCTTACATCCTTTTCTGAGGAAAAAAAAAAAAATCTTATATCTCTTTTAGAGAGCAGCCACTTCTAAGGGATGGCTAATTGTAGTCACCAAAAAAAAGACTTAAGGATGGTTAGGAAACTAAGCCCTCATCCCCTCTATATAGGGGGGATGGTCCCAACGTTGTCATTGAAATTCATTAGTTTCCTCCTCCCCTGGCCGTTCTATAATTCCCTCACCTTTAGCCAGCATTTTAGCTTGTATGGGTTGTGTGTCTAGTGAGGAGATGCAGACCTTTATCACCAATTAGTCTGAGTCCTTCCTCAGTTGCCTTGTCCTTGTCAGACCATGACTGTTATAATCATCCACTTACAGTTATCACCAGGCATGGCAGCACCAAATACACAAAAATACACAGCCATAATCACTAACATTTTCCTTCTTGTCTCTATTATGTATCAGGAGGAACATATAAGCAGAAAAGCAGTGGAAATTCACTGAAAAGACAAATTAATCATTTGCCTAATGACCACCATCATCACCAACAACAACAATAGCAGCAGCAGCAACAAGGTTGCCTTTCTTAAGTTAAGGAAGCCTAAGATATCCAATCCAGACGCTCCATGGATTTCAAAAATCGAACACATATAACTGATTAACCATGAGAAATTTTGTTGTAAAAAAATCGGTAGACCGAGGCCGGGTGCAGTGGCTCACGCCTGTAATCCCAGCACTTTGGGAAGCCGAGGTGGGTGGATCATGAGGTCAGGAGTTTGAGACCAGCCTGACCAACATGGTGAAACCCCATCTCTACTAAAAATACAAATAAAATTAGCTGGGCCTGGCGGCAGGTGCCTGTAGTTCCAGCTACTCAGGAGGCTGAGGCAGGAGAATCACTTGAACCCAGGAGGCAAAGGTTGCAGTGAGCCAAGATCGTGCCACTGCACTCCAGCCTGGTGACAGAGCAAGACTCTGTCTCAAAAAAAACTTTTTTTAATAAAAAATAAATTTAAAAAAGTATAGCCTATTTATAGAAGGAAAGCTATTACCCAGGATATCAAGAGCCAAGACCTACTTTCTGTTACCAAAAAACAAGCAACCAAAAATCTCTGCAGTGAATTCAAGTCATATCTGCTATTACAACAAATTCTATAGTAAGGTAAGGATTGAGCTTAGCACATCTGAACACAGGAAATAATGACCAGTTCTATAGAAATCCAGATTCTTTCCAAGTAAGCCATTATGTATAGTGAGAATGCATTTTGCTTATTTTTGTTATTTGCACTTCATCAAATGGTGGAACATAATTATATTTTCGCTAATAAACCTACAGAATGCCCAGAAGCTCCCTTGGAAATAGTTAAAATGGATGTTGATATAATGATGGGTATAGATTGTATAAAAGTAAAAAATGCACAGAGGGTAAGGGAAAAATAAAAGTGTGTTTTAGCAAACGAAGAAACACTGTTTAGAAATAGTTAGGAAAAATTGTATTAGTATCCAGGGCCCTTATTTAGAATTCTAATCTGAAACCCAACATGTCTGCTTTTCTTCCTTGACTAAGAAGTGAATGCTTCCGTCTTTGAAGTTATTCCAACAAACTTCCATCCAACAATTCAGTGTTTAAGGTGGCACAGATTTCTGATCCACATGGGGTTTTGTGTTTGTTTTGTTTTTAATTTATTTTTTACTATTTCATCTATGTCAAATTTACACAAAACATCTAGAAAATCCAAAATCATTTAAGAAAAATGATCTCAAAGGTAACCATTGCCAAACACAACATGCTGCAGCCTTTCCCCAATGCACAAATTTTATTTGTGATGAGAGTACATGATAGATCATTAGAGAAGAAAAAAATAACTGGAATGGCTAAAACAATTATACAGTGTAATGGTTTCATCATCATCATTTCACTAACTCACATCTGTGACTATTTTGAATCTGCTACTAATTAAATAGGGGAATCCCAGGAAATAAAACATCTGCACCAAAATCATGGCTGAGGTGCTCATCACAAATATTATCTACCCTTCACATTCTCTTTTCACTTGATGAGGCTTCATGAGGAACAATTTTCCTCCTTAAAACATTCTGAAACAAGGAGATTATTCCCATAAATATCTATGTTATCCATTTCCTTCTATAATAAGGTATAATAATATAAATAAATTTTTCAAATTAGTTCTGTTAAAATATTTTTTCCCCTGATAGTTTAGAAAATGAATCTAATTTCACAACTACCTCTGGGGACAACATTGAGCTTTTTTCATATTTGTAATGTCTTTAGCTCTAACCACTATAATTTTTAAGGTGGTTCTTCACAGGTCATTTCTTTGGTAGCCCGATGATACAAATATCTTAGAGTAGTCTCCTTAACACTTCTGAAACCATCTTTAGCTAGCACCAACAATTTAAAATGTCCCTAAGGTCTATATCAATGTTCAAGAATAACACACAAAAGAAATATTGAACTGTGTTTAATGTAAAACAAAAACTAAAGCCAAAGTTTCTTATTTTGTACCCTAAAATGATTCAGAAATGGAGGAGAGCTTGAAACATGTCATTGTGAGGAAAGGGACCCTACAGAATTCCTATCCCACAAGCCAATCAGTCAATATAATTACAAAGTATCATCATACTCAGAAAACGGTCTAGATCTGACCCTTTCTCTCACATTCATACGAAGAGGTAATTGTAACCTCTGCTACCAGTTATCTTCAATAAGACTTTTCAAGGTATGGATTTCATCTGCATTGTTTTAGCTAAATTAGATTTAATATATTCACTGAAAATACATGGGATGCCTAAGTCCCGGCATTGTATTGGATATACCATTCAATACAAGCAGACTAGTCATTAGCTTCATTGCATACAAAAGAACCAAACGCATCTGGAATTTTTTGTTGTGTCTTCCTCCTTGAAAGGAAAAGAGTTGAAGGGCAACTAAAATACCGTATCTAAACTTATGGAGTTTACGTTCTAGTTGAGAATGTACAAGAGGACTGACTGTACATAAAAAGTTAAGCTGCAATGTGATCCAATGAGAAAGGAGAGGTTTTATCTGTGTTATTTTTCAGATTTCTGTTAACACTGAATTTCAACAATAATTGCACAGTCATTTATATTTGTCCGTGAATCACAAAATAAATATTTAGAAGGAATAGGCAGATAATGTAAATATGTCTGTTACCTTTTAGGTGTTACCTTTGGTTTTAAGGATTTTCTTTTTTTGCTTTGCTTTGTTTTTCCTGGAAATATAAAATATCACTTCCTGATTTGGGTATACCATATACCAGACCAGAGAAAATCAGATTTTCAAGGTTACAGCAGGTAAACCACCAGAATACTATAAGACAACTGTATAACTTTATATTCTACAGGGAACCATAAAAATTCTAGTTAAACCTAAGCCTTCTGAGGTGATATGGTTTGGCTCTGTGTCCCCTCCCAAACCTCGTTTTGTAGCTTCCATAATTTCCACGTGTTGTGGGAGGGACCCAGTGAGGGATGACTGAATTATAGGGGTGGGCCTTTCCCACGTTGTTCTCATGATAGTGAATGGATCTCACAAGATCCGATAGTTTTAAAAAAATGGGAATTGCCTTGCACAAGCTCTCTCTCTTTGCCTGCTGCCATCCACATAAGATGTGACTTGCTCCTCTTTGCCTGCTGCCATGATTCTGAGGCCTCTCCAACAAAGTGGAACTGTGAGTCCAATTAAACTTCTTTCTTTTGTAAATTGTCCAGTCTCGGGTATGTCTTTATCAGCAGTGTGAAAACAAACTAATACAGTAAATTGGTTCCAGTAGAGTGGGGCATTGCTGAAAAGATACCTGAAAATCTGGAAGCAACTTTAGAACTGGGTAACAGGGAGTGGTTGGAACAGTTTGAAGGGCTCAGAAGAAGACACGGAAATATGCGAAAGTTTGGAACTTCTGAGAGCCTTGTTGAGTGGCTTTGTCCAAAATTCTGATAGCAGTATGGACAATGAAGTACAGGCTGAGGTGGTCTCAGATGGAAATGAGGGACTTGTTGGGAACTGAAGCAAAGGTGACTCTTGCTATGTTTTAGCAAAGAGACTGGCAGCATTTTGCCCCTGCCCTAGAGATCTGTGGAACTTTGAACTTGAGAGAGATGATTTAGGGTATCTGGCAGAAGAAATTTCCAAGCGGCAATGCCTTCAAGAGGTGACCTGGGTGCTGTTAAAGGCATTCAGTTTTAAAAGGGAAACAGAGCATAAAAGTTTGGAAAATTTGCAGCCTGACAATGTGATAGAAAAGAAAATCCCATTTTCTGAGGTGAAATTCAAGCCAGCTGCAGAAATTTGCATAAGTAATGAGGAGCCTAATGTTAATCACCAAGACAATAGGGAAAATAGCTCCAGGGCATGTCAGAGACCTTTGCAGCAACAGCTCCCATCACAGGCCTGGAGGCACAGGAGGAAAAAGTGCTTTCATGGGCTGGGCCCAGGGACCCCATGCTATGTGCAGCCTAGGGACTTAGTATCCTGGGTCCCCCAGCCACTCAAGCCATGGCTATAAGAGGTGAACGTAGAGCTCAGGCCATGGCTTCAGAGGGCACAAGCTCGGGCCATGGCTTCAGAGGGCACAAGCCTCAAGCCTTGGCAGCTTCCACATGGCATTGAACTTGAGAGTACACAGAAGTCAAGAATTGAGGTTTGGGAACCTCTGCCTAGATTTCAGAAGATGTATGGAAATGCCTGGATGTCCAGGTAGAAATTTGTTGCAGGGGCAGGGTCCTCATGGAGAACCTCTGCTAGGGCAGTGCAGAAGGGAAATGTGGGGTTGGAGCCCCAACACGGAGTCCCTACTGGGGCACTGCCTAGCAGAGCTGTGAGAAGAGGGCCACTGTCCTTCAGACCCCAGAATGGTAGATCCAATGACAGCCTGCACCATGCACCTGGAAAAACTGCAGACACTCAACACCAGCCTGTGAAGGCGGCTGGGAGGGTGGCTGTACCCTGCAAAGCCACAGGGGTGGAGCTGCCCAACACCACAGGAACCCACCTCTTCCATCACTGTGACCCAGATGTGAGACATGGAGCCAAAGGAGATCATTTTGGAGCTTTAAGACGTGACTGCCCTGCTGGATTTCGGACTTGCAGGGGGCCTGTTGTCCCTTTGTTTTGGACAATTTCTCCCATTTGGAATGGCTGTATTTACCTGATGCTTATACCTTCATCGTATCTAGGAAGTAACTCACTTGCTTTTGATTTTACAGGCTCATGGGCAGAAGGGACTTGCCTTGTCTCTGATGAGACTTTGGACTGTGGATTTTTGAGTTAATGACTTTGGAGGACTGTTGGGAGGGCATGATTGGTTTTTAAATGTGAAGATATGAGATTTGGGAGGGGTCGGGGTGGAATGATATGGTTTGGCTCTGTGTCCCCACCAAATTTCATCTTATAGCTTCCATAATTTCCACGTGTTGTGGGACAGACCTGATGAAAGATGATTGAATTATGGGGGTGGGTCTTTCCCATGCTGTTCTCATGACAGTGAATGGGTCTCACAAGATCTGATGGTTTTTAAAATGGGTGTTGCCCTGCACAAGCTCTCTCTCTTCGCTGCTGCTATCCACGTAAGCTGTTACTTGCTCCTCTTTGCCTTCTGCCATGATTGTGAGGCCTTCCTGACCACATGGAACTGTGTGTCCAATTAAGCCTCTTTCTTTTGTAAATTGCCCAGCTTTGGGTATGTCTTTATTTGCAGCATGAAAACAGACTAATACATGGGAGAGGCAAGAGGTAAATAATATCTACTTCAGTTTCTGCTGGGATTTTTATACTATTATCTAGCATACAATAAAATTTTACAAGAAATATCAAAGCATGAAAACATTACCCCAAATCATGAGTAAAAAAAAAATCAGTAGAGGCATATTCAGAGAAAACCCAGATATTGAAATTAGCAGACAAGAGCTTTAAAATAAGCACTAGGAATATGCTAAATATGCTAATGTAGAAGAGATAATACAAAATGGGTGTACAGATGGGACATTTCAGCAGAAAAATGGAAACTGCAAGGATGAACCAGAATAAACTTCTAGATGTGAAAACTATGATATTAAAAAGAAGTAATACATCAACTAGGCTTAAGAGCAAAAGAAAGGATTGGTGAACTCAAAGACAGGTTAATAGAAATTATCCAAATAATAATACAAAAAGAAAGAAAGAATAGAAAAAAACTGAATAAAGCTTCTGATATTGTTAGGATGATATCAAGCGATGTAACAACTGTAACTGGAGTCTCAGGATGAGAAAGAGAAGATAAATAATACCAATCCTACACAAACTCCTTTATAAAATAGAAAACATTTTCCTACTCATTTTATAAAACCAGAATAACCCTGATATCAAAACTTGATACATACATTGCAAGAAAATAACAAAGCAATACGCCTATCATTAAAGGTGGGAAATGTCTTTAAAAATATTAGCAAATTAGCCGGGCGCGGTGGCTCACACTTGTAATCCCAGCACTTTGGGAGGCTGAGGTGGGCGGATCACGAGGTCAGGAGATCGAGACCACGGTGAAACCCCGTCTCTAATAAAAAATACAAAAAATTAGCCGGGCGTGGTGGCGCGCGCCTGTAGTCCCAGCTACTCGGAGAGGCTGAGGCAGGAGAATGGTGTGAACCCGGGAGGCGGAACTTGTAGTGAGCCGAGATCGCGCCACTGCACTCCAGCCTGGGCGACAGAGCGAGACTCCGTCTCAAAAAAAAAAGAAAAAAAAAAAAAATATTAGCAAATTAAACAACAATCCTTTTGGATAATAACACACAATAAAAGAAAATTTGACTAAATTTAAAACCTATCTGATAACCAGAAATGGAAGAAGTCTCCTGAGCCTGATAAAAGGCACCTAACGCTGGCATCATACTTAAGGCTGAAAGATGAAATGATTCTCCCCTAAGATCAGGAATCAAGCAAGAATGTCCACTATCATCACTTCTATTCAACTTTGTACTAAGTGTTCTAGATAGTAAATGAGGGGGGAAAATGAAATAAAAGCCATCCTATTGGAAAGGAAAAAGCAAAATGCTTTTTATTCATGGATAATGTGATTGTATGCACAGAAAATCCTCAGGAGTTTTTGAAAATGAATTAATAGTGAGCTTAGAGTGTCCTCAAAAAATCAGTTGTATTTGTATATATAACCAAAAAATAATAGAAAACTAAAACCTTTAAAACAATAGAATTCACAATATTACTAGAAAATATCAAATTTCTAGGAAAAAAATTAACAAGAGATGTGAAAGACTTCCAGAAAAAAACTAGTTTGAGATTTCTCATAAACATAAAAGTTAAAGCCATAAGCTTCTGGGAAAAAGAAAAAGAAAATATTTTTATGATCTTGATGAAAGCAAAGATAGACAGAATGTAAAAATCACTAATCATAAAATTAAGAATATAATAACCAGGCTTCATAAAACTAGAAAATTCTGCTTATCAAAAAACTACTAGGCCGGGCGCGGTGGCTCACGCTTGTAATCCCAGCACTTTGGGAGGCCGAGGCGGGCGGATCACGAGGTCAGGAGATCGAGACCACGGTGAAACCCTGTCTCTACTAAAAATACAAAAAATTAGCCGGGTGTGGTGGCGGGCGCCTGTAGTCCCAGCTACTTGGAGAGGCTGAGGCAGGAGAATGGTGTGAACCCAGGAGGCGGAGGTTGCAGTGAGCCGAGATCGCGCCACTGCACTCCAGCCTGGGCGACAGAGCGAGACTCCGTCTCAAAAAAAAACAAAAAACAAACAAACAAACAAAAAAACTAGTAATAAAACAAGCCAACTACAGGCTAGAGAAAATATTTGAAATATTTGATAATATTATAATTCCCAGAATATATTTTTAACATTTTATGAATCAAAAATAAATAGACCAAAACCTAATTTAAATGGTTAAAATATTTGAACAAATACTTCCAAAAGAAGATAAAGGACTGTCCAATAAGCATCTGAAAAGGTACTCCAAGAAAATACCATTTAATGCCACAAAGAGATACCATTTCACAAGCTCGATGGCTAAACTGGATAATACTAAATGTTGACAAGAATATGGAACAATTGTAACTTTCATACAGATGGCATAATGACTTTGAAAACACCATATGACCCAGCAATGTCAGTTCTAAATATTTACCCACCAAAATTTAAAAATGCCCATTTTGAAAAACTTGTAGAAGAATGATCATTGGAGTCTTATTCATCAGAGTTAAAAACTAGAAATAACTCAAAGGTCTATTGACATTGGCATCAACTAATTAATTGTGGTAGATATACTACTCAACAATGAAAAGGAATGAACCACTAATACATGCAACAACATGAGTTAATCTTGAAACACTGTGTTAGACAAAAGGAGCCAGGTCCAAATGATCACAGATTAAATTATTTCATTTTTACACTGTATAAGAACAAGAAAAACTAACCTGTGATTATTGAAATCAGACACTAGTTCTTCTGGGGCTTGGGAATTTGACTAGAAAAGATCATGAAGGAATTTTATGGGTGACAAATTGTTCTATACCTTGAGTGAGAATTACATAGGTGCATAGAATTGTCAAAACTCATCAAATTGTATGCTTAAGATCTGTGCATCTTACTAATGTATATGATACGTCAATAAGAGAAACAAAGGATGAGGAATGTATGTTTTAAAAAAAGCAGTGTTAGGAAAGATTAATTTATCTGAAAGTGTGCCAGATACAGGACAATAATTATTCTGTAAGGTTTAATAAATGGCTACCCTATGTATGCAAAACACCCATGGAGAGGCAAAAAGCAGAACAGTTGCTAACATTAAGAAATTTAATGAACAGGCACTTCTTAAAAGAAGACATTTATGCAGCCAAAAAACACACGAAAAAATGCTCATCATCACTGGCCATCAGAGAAATGCAAATCAAAACCACAATGAGATAATATCTCACACCAGTTAGAATGGCCATCATTAAAAAGTCAGGAAACAACAGGTGCTGGAGAGGATGTGGAGAAATAGGAACACTTTTACACTGTTGGTGGGACTGTAAACTAGTTCAACCATTGTGGAAGTCAGTGTGGCCATTCCTCAGGGATCTAGAACCAGAAATACCATTTGACCCAGCCATCCCATTACTGGGTATATACCCAAAGGACTATAAATCATGCTGTTATAAAGACACATGCACACGTATGTTTATTGCAGCACTATTCACAATAGCAAAGACTTGGAACCAACCCAAATAACCAACAACGATAGACTGGATTAAGAAAATGTGGCACATATACACCATGGAATACTATGCAACCATAAAAAATGATGAGTTCATGTCCTTTGTAGGGACATGGATGAAACTGGAAAACATCATTCTCAGTAAACTATCGCTAGGACAAAAAACCAAACACCGCACGTTCTCACTCATAGGTGGGAATTGAACAATGAGAACTCATGGACACAGGAAGGGGAACATCACACTCCGGGGACTGTTGTGGGGTGGGGGGAGGGGGGAGGGACAGCATTAAGAGATATACCTAATGCTAAATGACCAGTTAATGGCTGCAGCACACCAACATGGCACATGGATACATATGTAACAAACCTGCACATTGTGAACATGTACCCTAAAACCTAAAGTATAATAATAAAATAAAAAATAAAAATAAATAAAAAAAGAAAAAAAAGAAATTTAAAATATAATGGAATTTCACAATTGGCACCCTGCCATGTTTGTATGTTCATGAAAGGTCCTCTTCAATTAAAAATATTACCGGTTGAACAGGAGAAGTAGTGGGAACAATACTCATTAGGTGAATCTTGAGTCAAGAGGAGGCCATAGCCAGGCAGGTATCAGTCACAGCCTGGCAGAAGAGGCAGTCGGCCCAGAAGGAAGACTCTTCAGCTTAAGGGTGTTGCATGAAAGCTCCAGATAAGGAGGCAGATTCCTAGCCAGTGTGTGTAAGAGAATTAGAGGATTCAGAGCAGAATGAGAACAGAGAAGCACCTATTCAGCCTTTAAAGAAGAGATCCTGCCATTTGTGACAACTTGGATAAATCTAGATGACATTATCCTAAGTGAAATAAGCCAGTCACAGAAGGGAAAATACTGCATGATTTCATTGATATGTGCAATTAAAAAACATAGGAATGGAGCAAAATGCTGATTACGAGATGAGGGGAATAGGAAGATATAAATCAAAAGGTACAAAGTCGTAAATATGTGAAAGGAATAAGTCTAGAGATATAATGTACAACATAAGGATGGATTATTGTTAACAATATAATAATAATACATTATGCACTGGTCATTTGCCAGGAGAATAGATTTTAGGTAGAATTACCCCCAAAAGAAAAGTAATTACAAAAGATGATGGGTATATTATTAATAATTTTCTTGACTGTAATAGTCACTTCCCTGTGCATACATAGGTCAACATAAGTATATCGAAACATCATGTTGTACACTTTAAATATATACAATAAAAAATGTTTTAAAAGAAAAAGAAAATAGAGGAAAAACAAAAGAGGAGAAGGTTTCTTATCAGAAAGATGATACCTCCTGGTGAGCTGCGGTCTGCTTTCTCAGAGCCTACATACATGCCTGATTTTGCTCAGCTCTTAACATCCAGAGGGCCAAGACCTCAGCTGCATCTGTAAACTCCTCACCAGTAAGACTGGCCATTTGGAATTTCAAGGCCTTCTCTGACCATCACCTCTATTTTCCTCCTTATTTCTTTGTTCCAGGTGCCTGTTTTCTCAGTGTTCTTCCTGACTCCAAACTTTCACTACAACTTTCTGGATTCCTCTGCAGTTCTCTGTCCTTGCCTGTCATCTCTCTGATAGTCAGCTCCCGCCACAGAGAGAGGGGCTTTTCCACACAGGTGCTGTCGTCCTTCTTATTTATTTATTTATTTATTTTTTGAGACAGAGTCTCGCTCTGTTGCCCAGGCTGGAGTGCACGATCTCACTGCAAGCTCCGCCTCCCGGGTTCACGCCATTCTCCTGCCTCAGCCTCCCGGGTAGCTGGGAATACAGGTGCCCGCCACCATGCCCGGCTAATTCTTTGTATTTTTAGTAGAGGTTTCACCTTACTAAAGATGTTTCACCTTACTATTTTTAGTAGAGGTTTCACTTACTTTAGTAGGGGTTTCACCGTGTCAGCCAGGATGGTCGCAATCTCCTGACCTCATGATCTGCCTGCCTCGGCCTCCCAAAGTGCTGGGATTACAGGCGTGAGCCACCACGCCCAGCCCATCCTTCTCTCTTGAGCACTCCTCTGCCTCTCCTGATGGCTGGAAATAGTCAGTCTGCATTAGTCTGCTCTCAGCTAGAGCCTGCCTTTTTATGTATTCTAGGCTCTCTTCAAGCTAAACAACTGTATTTTTCAAAAAAAAAATTAATCACAGTTTTGGCCTCTAACTGAGCTTGTCAAACTCATTTTTCTGAGTTTATCAGAAAAATATATGCCTACACTTATTCACTAGAGTTGAAAAATTAGACACTCACAGTCTTGTGCTATTTTTATCCTTTCTTTCCCTCGATTTCTATTTTCAAATATTCTCCTTATTTACCATCTTTACTTGAAGAGTAAAACGCACTAATTGGATACATGGCAGTGAATTTCCTGAGAGATTCAGCAACCTTAGTAGGTGACAGGTCTTCCAGTGCTAGGGACAAACCTCAGCAACAAGAGAGGCTTCCTGAGAAGAAACCTTCACCCAGTCAGCCTTCAACCAACCTCAGATAAGCCTAGGAGTACACCCTAAATTTCCTAACTGAGCCAGGAGCAAAGCATTATTATTCTGTGTGCTCAGTAACAGCCACTGACTGCATGTATGCTACAAAACTAATCTTGTCCCTAATGAGGAGATGTTTTTCTGTATGTTCTACAGACTAAAAGTCTCCAGGTTGTATGCAGATGCTTTCACAGTGGTGTGTGACATGGCCCAGCCATCTCCAGCTTTAAGCTCTTCCTCAATGCGAGATTTACCCTGTCTCAGCAACCACCAGGAAGCTTTCCTTTGGCCACCCTGTTTCACAGAAAACAGAACTGCTTGTTGCCAGTTTTATATCTTAACAGAATTCTTCTCCCTCCCAACTTAAAAAAAGAGCATTAAGTCTTCTAATTATACCATTCAAGAGAAAAGATTGAGAATTAAAAGGAAGAGGGAAAGGAAAAAAGTTGAAAAAAGGACTTAACGATACATGCTGCTTTAAAAAGAGGATGGTAGGCCTCCTTGAGACAGCCAGGTAGGAAGGGCTCCCTGGCAGAACCTCCTAAGGCCTGTGCACTAGGAGGAACGTGCACTGCCGTGGAGCCTTGGGAAGTTCGCGCTGTTTGCAGGGGGAGGAGCCTGGCCTCTCTCTCCTGTTCCTGGGTACGGTCCCTGGGATTCAATCTGCAAAGCGGGAAGCCTACTAGCAGGACCCTGGCTTTGCAGAGTCCCTGTTTCCCTTTTTTTCCTGGGCGATAAAAAAAAGGGATACATCTCATTTTTCTCATTTTCCCAATATATCTCATTTTTCTCACCCTTCCAATTGTCTGCAAGCCTAATTTTGGCGGTTGTATGACAAGGACCCCATCTTTAGCTGAACTAAGGAAAAGTCCTACAACATCCTTGCAAGACACACTTTTATTAACCTGTTAATGAAGTTGATAGGAATCTAATCTATTAGATTTCTAGTCTATTAACTTTCTGCCATTCTGGCGGAAAGTTGGGGTCTCACATTCTCCTCCAGATCTTTATTGAGGCTCCCAGGGGTGTGTAGGGTATCTGGACACTGAGGACGGCCCATCAGGTTCTTAAGTCATCTAACCAGGCAGTGTCTGCTGAGGCTTCTGTTTCAAGTCTCTATCATCTTCCTGTGGATCTTCCCTAATCCCTTTGAAATGGGCCTTCTCCAGTCTCATGGCTCTCTCTACTAAATCTGTGCATTGCTTTGATGTATGAAATATCTCTATTGAGGAGAAAGAGAAAAAGGTGAAGTTAAAGGAGAAAAAGCTGAAAAGTTGCCAGTTCTTACTGTCATCGTGGGTCAGGCTTCAGAACCTATGTTAACGTAGAACTTGTCTAATTTGCAAACTGAATTGCATTAAAAAAAGAAACAGGAAAACTCTGCTACAAAGAGCAAAATCTCATGAGGGTCAATTGGCTTTATCCTTACATACTCTAGAATTAGGAATTTAAACAACTCAACAACAACAAAAGAAAAATAATCCCACTAAAAATGGGCAAAGGACATAGATGGACATTTTTCAAAAGAAGACATACAAATGGCCAACAATATGAAAAACTGCTTAACATCATTAATCATCAAAGAAATGCAAATGAAAACCACAGTGAGATATCATCTTATACCAGTGAGGTGGCTATTACTAAAAACTCAAAAAAATCACAGATATTGGCGAGGAGATGGAGAAAAGGGAAACTTACCCACTGTCGGTGTGAAGGTAAATGAGCACAACCTCTGTGGGAAACAATATGGAGATTTCTCAAAGAACTAAAAATACAACTACCATTTGATCCAGCAATCCCACTACTGGGTAACTACTCAAAAGAAAAGAAATTGTCATATTAAAAAGATACTTACATTCATATGTTTATCACAGCACCATTCCCAATAGCAAATATTTGGAATCAACCTAAGTGTCCATCAACAGATGATTAAAGAAAATGTGATATATATATATCATATTATAATATGATACATATAAAATGATATATATACCATATTATGATATATACCATATTATGATATATAATGATATATATCATAATGTGATATATAATGATATATACCATATTATGATATATAATGATATATACCATATTATGATATATAATGATATATATCATAATGTGATATATAATGATATATACCATATTATGATATATAATGATATATACCATATTATGATATATAATGATATATATCATAATGTGATATATAATGATATATACCATATTATGATATATAATGATATATATCATATATCATATTATGATATATATGATCATTATATATTATGATATATATGATATATATCATTATATATTATGATATATATCATAATATATAATGATATATAACATTATATTATGATATATGATATAACATCAGAATGAGTGATTTGCTACATGATACAATGATATATATTACATATATATAAAGAAATGTGGTGTACATAAAAAGAATGAAATCATGCCTTTTGCAGCAGCATATACGGAACTAGAGACCATTATGTTAAGTGAAACAACTCAGAAGGACAAGCATCACATGTTTTCACTTATAAGCAGGAGCTAAATGTATAGACATGGACATAGAGTGTGGACTGATAGACACTGGAGATTCAGAAGGGTGGGGGGATGTGAGGCATGACAAATTACTTTGTGGATACAATGTGTATTATTTGGGTGATGGTTACACTAAAAGCTCAGACTTCACCACTACTCAATATGTCCATATAACAAAACTGCACTTATACAAATTAATTAATTAATTTAAAAAATTAAAACAATATGAGTGAATCCAAAGCTTGAAAACAATAAACAGCATAAGCAGCAAATCATGAAGACAGAGTGGTTTTGGAAAGTAAACAAGAGAAAAGTGGAGATAGAGAGGCAGGGCCGCCAAGAATCCTAGCAGGAAAAAAATATGCCCACTCTCCAGCAAGAGCAAATTGGCTAAAATCATGCACAGAAGATTGGTCCTCAAGCCTGGGATCCCTTCTAGGACGCTAAGCCCTGGCAATTTGTATGGGCTTTCCTCCTCTTCACACGTACTAACCATGGGTAGAAACAAAATAAAAGCCACAGGGATTAAACACATCAGAATGAGTGATTTGCTACCTGATACAATGTTTTTGGAAGCACGGTAAGAAAGGCCATTGGTAGTTTCATCAAAATAATTCTGGTGCTTTTCACTCACTAAACACTGTGAATGGGAGTTAAATACAGTAACACATAAGTCATACTTATCAGACTTTAAAATAAGGATACACACACAACTTCAGCTTGCCACAAAGCTTTGGCTACTTTTTTCCTGCAGAAGGCAAGAAATGGCCGGAGCGTCCTTCTGCCAATCATTGCCACCTCGTGTGACTATCATAAACCAGCTTTTCTAACACAACTGCATACACACCCTTCCAGATAGCCCTGATAAAAGACTGCCAAAGGCTTAGAGGCTGTTGCTGACCGTGGCTTAAATAATTACTTCTCTTTGTCCATTGACCATTTCAGAGTTTGATCCAATTACTGAACAATTTCTGCCCTCATTCAGGAAATTGACAATGCCCATATAATCTCAGACTGAGAGGATATGGGTCTACTCTGCTCTGCAAAGGCCTAACAGGTCTTTAATTCCTTTTTTGGCAGACTATTTTCTGATTAAAAACTTTTGAATTTCTAGTTAAATACTCAGGAAGAATCTTCAGAGAAAGACTGTAATGTATCCAGTGTCATTACTGTGGCTGCTGATCAGCTCATTGTCGGTATATCAGTTAGAAGCCTTTTTTTATTTTCTATACAAATGCTCAAGGCCTATGTTTTCATACAGTTAATTTGCATTTTTATGGGGATGAACCCATTTTGTATGCCAGGGAGTCATCTGTGGATTTTGCACTGGATGCTTTTTTAAAATGCATTTAACATAATGAAGGATAGATTGCTAGATACTGAAGTATAGAGGTTAGTACAAAATAGTTGAAAATGTGTCTCATCTAGACATAATAAACCGAGAAATAGTATATCTTTCTTTTTGAAAACCAAAATCTATACAGTTTCAGACAGAATATATGTGGAGAACACACATACATAATTAGCTCTTTTATAAATGAGTGACTGTAAAATTCAGTAAAAAATAATGAAGTTATACTCTGTATAAAAAAAATATATACTAAAGTTGCCAGAATTCTACAACTGCTGTAGAAACTCCTAACTGAAGATATTTAAAATTAACAGAAAACATTGTAAGCAGAAATAACACTAATTAAAAACACTTATTAAATCAGCATGGATTCTTTTCCAGAAGAAAGAGAAAAAGAATGGGAAAGGGCTGTGGCTGACGTGAGGGAGCCAGAACCTATGTTTTCAGTGGAATTACAATATGAATTGCAAGGAATACAAAGCCCTGTCAAGTCAACATAGGAATAGAAAGATAAATAAGAAACAGTTCTTGTTCTGGGCTTATGAAAAAAATGGAAAATCACCACAAAGAATTGTCAATACCATTTCTAGCTTTAGCTTATGTTTCTCACGGCTCCAGCTCCCGGCATAAAAACTCTCGGAGCAGTCATGCCTTGCTATTCAAAAAGTGGCCTGTGGATCCGTAGCATAGGCGACATGTGGAAGTTTATTAAAACTGCAAAGTCTCAGGCCTCACTCCACACTACTGAATCAAAATCTGCATTTTAGCAAATCCCCAGGTGATTCTTATGCACATTAAAATCTGAGAAGCACTGGTGTAGAGCTCTGTTTGCCAATATTTTTAATTCTGCCAAAGCTGTATTTAAAACCAATTGATTTCCTAATTATATCTCTTTGAAAATACACTTTGATTATGCTCTTTCTTGTTCAAAACGCTTCAGTGGTTTCCCAACTTTCTAACCATAGCCCTCAGGGCACACTACAGTCTGACCCATACTTATCTTTACCATAGAAGAAACACACGTGTACGCACACACACACACACAAATGCACACTAGGAATCTGGTAACACCATCCCCAGACACTCCTTGCATTCATTTTTACCTGACATCTTTATTCATTTGATCTCCTCTCCCTCAAACAATGCTTCCTAATTTTGGCTTCCCATTAAAAACTATTAGGAAAGATTTTAAAATCCTGTTGCCCAGACGTCACCCCAGACCAAGTGAATCAAGTCTGTAGAGGTGCAGCACACACATTAGTGTTTTTATGGCTCCCTAGGGAGATTCCTGTGTACAACCAAGGTTATGAACCAGTGGCACAGAAAATCTTCCCTCCTCACCATTCACGTTCTGAAATCCTATCCATTCTTCAAGGCAGAGATCAAATGCAGCCCCCCCAATCATTCGAACATACTGAAATCTCTTCCTTATAACTCACAGACACCTTTTAGTCCATGTTTTCTTTTTGCAAACTGCAACATAGTAGATGCTAATTTTATCTTTAATTAAAAGACTGTGAAATCTAAAGTTGCCACTGGATACCTAGGGAAAGACTGGAGGCAGAAGATGCTCCCATCTCCCACTGACGGCAAACTTGCATGATATGACAGAGCCTAGCGGGGACTGGGGCTCTGAATAGCACATAAAAATATGACAACTGAAGAGAGAAAAGGGAGAAAGAGGAGATGGGGAGCTAGCGGGCTCCTTCCAGATTCTGGTCTTCCTCCTATCTAGCTCAGTCATGGCAGTGTCACCAGATAACCCTGTTGCCAAAGTCAAGAAGAAACCCTATTCCTCACTCTCATCTTGTTTATTATTCATCTCCTTCCACTAAAATACAAGGTCCAGAAGGCAGAGAGTATTGTTTTTTTATTCACTGATATAATTTCCTATTGACTAGAGAATTATGTGGCACACAGATAGTGTGATACTTAATTTAATATGTCAGCTTGACTGGACCACAGGATGCCAAGACATTAGACCAAATATTATTCCGGCTGTGTCTATGAGGATGTTTCTGGATGAGATGAACAGTCTTGCCAGTAGACTGAGGAAAGCACAGTGCCCTTCCCAGCACGGGAAGGTCTCATCCATCTGTTGAAGTCCTGGATAAAATAAAAAGGCTGAGTAAGGGCGAGTCCACTCTCTTTGCCTAACTGTCTTTAAGCTGGGACATCAGTCTTTTCCTGACTTTGGACTCAGATTTGGACTGGAACTCAAATTCCGAGCTCTCCTGCTTCTCAGGCCTTCATACTTAGCCTGGAGTTGTACCATCAGGCCCCTCAGTCTCCAGCTTGCTGACTGCAGATATTGTGACTTCTTAGCCTCCATAATCATGACAGTCAATTCCATATAATAAATACTTTCCCTCTCTCTCTCTCCTCCCCTCCCTCTCTCTGTCTCTCCCTCTCTCGCTCCACGTTCCCCCCACCCATCTATATAACTATATACAACTTATTGGTTATATGTTCCTGGAGAACACTAACACAGAAGATGTTCAATAAATAGTTGTTGAGTCAATGAATGATCTGATGAGCAATTCCTTGCTGTTGCTTAGTTCAAGCTTTCATTGCGTTGTACCTGAATAACTTTTCCTAGCTTAGACACACACACACACACACACACACACTCAATCTTTTATGCATTTATTCTTGGAAGAAATGGCCTTTTCAAACCCTAAATGTGACCACGGTGACCACAATTTCTCTCCAGCTTAAAATTAAGTGCTCATCATCTGCCCCGAATACAGTTTGCTTTCTTAAGCATCCCACATAAAACATTGAGAATTTAACCGCTACCACATATTTAGCCTCATCTTCTATAGTTACCACCCTTCACTTTCCATTTCCACACCAAAAGTTTCTTTCCTGGTGGTTTATCTGATATCCAAGGGCCTCACTCATCCCTGCCCTTGCATATACGGTCCTCACTGTCTAGAATTACTTTCTGCCCTTTGTCCACTTAGAAAACTACTTTTCATCCTTTAAAACGAAGTTCAGTAACAGCTCCTCCAAAAGCCTTTGTTTCTTCCAAAATAGGATTTACTACTCCTCTCTTCTTGATATTAATCCCATAGGTTTAAGTTCTCTTTAATTCTACTTTTTTTTTTTTCTTTGAGACAGAGTCTGGCTCTGTCACCCAGGCTTGGAGTGCAGTGGTGCGATCTCAGCTCATTGAAACCTCCGCCTCCCGGGTTCAAGGGATTCTCCTGTCTCAGCCTCCCAGGTAGCTGGGACTACAGGTGCCCACCACCACGCCCAGCTAATTTTTTGTATTTTTAGTAGAGACAGGGTTTCACCGTGTTAGCCAGGATGATCTCTTGACCTCGTGATCCACCCGCCTCGGCCTCCCAAAGTGCTAGGATTACAGGCGTGAGCCACCACGCCCAGCCTAATTCTTTTTTACACTTTTATTGGTCGTGTAATTAGGATGCTTTGAGCTACAAAAACCAGAATGCCTACGAGTAGTTTTTACATGAAAGAGCCATTTAATTATCTCACATATTAAGAGTTCAGACCATTCTAGGCCATGTGCAGCAGATAAACTAAGCCCTGATGGATCCAGGCTTCACTACCATCCTTAGTATGTCTGTGATGTTCCTCCTCTTTAGAGCTGCAAAATGGCCTCTATGGCTCCAGGCTTCCTCACTTCACAGGATGGGGTCCTAAGCAAGAAGTAAGGAGTTGGGGCAAAAGGACTTTATTTTCATCAGGTAAAAAATTAGCTTCAGAATACCAACACAGACTTTCTTTGAGGTATTCTTGGCCAAAATTGGTCATATGCCTGTTTCATAACCGATCCCTGGCAAAGAGACACAGGACGTCAATAGATACACCAATCATAATTCATCACCTAGGCCTGGAAAAATTGTCACAATAACAAAACCAAGATCCTATAAACTGAAGAAGAAAAGAGAATGACCACAGGATGAGTAACCAACATTGGCACCCCATTGGTCTATATGTCTTTCTACCCAGCGAGATGCCATAGGTTTGAGAGCAAGGTCTTTATCATTTCACCTTCTAGCCTAAGTCCATAGGACAATGCCTAGCATTGAATGTATGGAATTGAATTCTAAAGCTCATCTAGGAATAAAACGATAGTTACAATAATTACATAAGCAGCCTGAGGGGAAAAAAAAGCCAAATTTCCCTTTGGCTTTGTTTTCCCATTCATAAAGTAGAGGTAATACCCCTTCACTCTCTAAAATTCACATTAAAAATTTTAGGCTAGATCCATTCATTGTTTATGATACATAAGAAAATAAAGCATGAAAATACACATCACAAATCTAAATACCTATTTTCATGAGCAACAAGGAATTGTTGTCAAATGATGAAGATGTCTATATTTACGGGACACTTGCCTCTGAGAGGCAAATTTACATGCTATGTTAGTTTACAGGGCTGCTGTAACTAAGTACCTCATATTGGTGGCTTAAATAATATAAATTTATTGTTTCACAGATCTGGAGGCTAGAAGTTCCAAATCAAGGTACCAACGGGGTTAGTTCCTTCTGAGGGCTGTGAGGGAAAGACCTCTTCCAGGCCTCTCTTCTTGGCTTGTAGATGGCCATCTTCTCCCTGTGTCTCTTCACATCAGCTTCCCTCTGTGCATGTCTCTGTGTCCAGTTTCTCTTTTACATAAGGACACCAGTTGTACTGGATTAAGGCCTACCCTAATGACCTCATCTTAACTTGATTACCTCTGTAAAGACCCTATCTCCAAATATGATCACATTCTGAGGTACTGAGGGTGAAAAATTCAACGTGTGAAATTTAGGGAGACACAATTCAGCCCATAACATATATGTTATCCTCCCAGTCATCTTCTTCAATAGGTGCTATCATTAGTCTCATTTCAGGGAGAAAGGCATTGTGAATTGGTGAGGCCAAGTAGGTTCTCCAAGGACACTAGGGACTGGTGCAGCAGACTCCCGATCTTATTTATGAACTAACTATAATTTAGGATGGCAGTATTATTTATAAAATATAGATACTAATTTTGAAATACTTGATAACGTCACCTAAAATATTCATTTTAATTACATTTTGAAGACATTATAACCAGGAAATACAAAACTGAAGTAGATAGTTTCCTTGGTGATCATTGAGTCCAATCACTTCATTTCACATCTGTGGAAACTGAGGCCCAGATATGGAAATGTACGTAGTTAAAGTCAAATAGCCTGTTCAGGGAAAGACAACCAGAATGCAGGTGTCAGCCCAGGGTTTTTTCTATACCATGCCTCTGACTCCCAAAGTACAAAGCAGACTACCGTTAAAGGAGGCTCACTGGCCTGAGAGTTGAGAGACTCAGGAGCTTTTGCTAACTTTGCTACTGAATGCATGGAACTGATTACTTATACTGTTATTCATCAAACAAATATTTCTGTGAATCTGTCATCTACAAAGGAGATATGTCCCAGTTAAAAACATGGGCTGTGGGATCCTACCATTCCGATCCTGATTCTGTCATTTACTAAATGAACTTGCAAAATGGACCAAACTTCCTGCTATTCTAACTCCTCATCTGTTCAATAGAGATCATCACAGCTCTTGGCTCACAGGGTCATAATGAGAATTAAATGAGTTAATGCATGCAAAGGACTTAATCAGGAGCCTGGCGTGCAGTAACATTCAGCACATGTGAGCTCTTAGCTCTTACTCTGTCCTAGGAACTGTGCTGGGCACTGGAGATATAGATGTTAAAGACAAACAGAGGGGAACACAAACCAATAAACAGAAATTGCAATAGACATTAATAAGCATAATGTTAGGCATACGGTGACAGAGTCCGTTACCCAGTTTGGAATAAACTGTGGTAAATCACACCACACTGTTGGGTATTTTGGTGGGAAAAGTATCTCTGGTTAAAAATTTTTTTATTTCTATTAATTCTGAAGGTCAGGGAAAGCTGCTCAAAGCAGTTGTCACCTAAGCTGTGTCTAGAAGTTAGGGGGGAAAAAAAGAAACATTCGAGGTACAGGAAAGGGAAATCACCAAGGACAGGCAAGGACTTCACTAAGGCCAGATTTTAAGGACTCTTGGTGGTGGCGGATAAGGGAAAGAGGTGGCAGATAAGGGAAGGAGTGGGGAAAGATGAGGGCGGAGAAGCCAGGCCAATCCAGATAATGAAAGGCTGGGCCAAGATGTTGCAGATTTAGCCTGAAAAAAAATGATAAAATAAAAGAAAGAAAGAAAAGAAAGGAGAACCTGTAAAGGATTTTAAGCAGAAAAGTAAAATGATCCCGTTGCACTTAAACATCTGTTTCTCACGCTCTCCATTTCTGTAAAATGACCAAGCTGAACAAAATATTTTAGATTTTAGATATCAGTGGGATTTGTCTTTTCTAGTTCCAAAATTGCCTTTACTTTGTAACAAATCTCTGTAGATCTTAATTCAAAGTAACTTTGGGTTTATTTGGAGATAATGAAAGTGGAATTGTTGGTGGTACATTCTATGACAATCTGTTAGCAGGAAAGCTTAATGTAGTAAAGAAAACCCATTTTAATACTAGACACTCAAATTGAAAACTACTGTCCTAATTATGAAGCATGGCCTGAGCTATAAACAACGTTACGGATCATCGGCAATAGCTATAGCCACATGCTTCTGAAAATGAAGCGGTACCAACACTTGTACAAAACAGTCATGAGTAAAGGTTAGTGCATAATTAATAAAATCTCGTTTTGCAACAGAATTTGAAAAGCCAGAATAAACAGTTTGGAGTATGAAAAGTCAAAGACTAACGATTAGTAGAATGATTAGTATACCTTAAACGTTAAACTAGTTCTCCCAGTGCATGAGTGATAGCCCATCCATTAGTGTTTGCGTAGCTACAAATCTCTGAAAGCAGGACTTGTCCGAATATGAAATATGTCCCTGTTGGGAAAAAAAAAAAACTAAAGGCTGGAATGACCACTGTAGTAAACTGACAGTTTGATTCTTTGAGGTACTTTTTAATCTTTCAAATACACATTCTGAAACATCAATCTAGCAGCAACTTCTCTAATTTATTTCAGCAACACTTGAACAATAGCCAACTTGCCTATTTTTCTTAGTGCAACTTAATGTCAATTATATATGTAGGTCATAAGTTTTCACAGTTAAAAGTACATTTAAACTGAGACCAACCGTGCTTTCCAAATTGCTTTCTTAATTAACATTCTACTGATGATGACTGGTGTATGCAGTACACAAAATTACACTCTGTTGAATTTAATTTGGTGGAACATTAGAAAAGGCAACACCACCCATATTCCTAAATCAAATACCAGTAAGAGGATGAACGGAGCCATCTTAGTGAAAACTTCAGAGAAAACTAAAATGAATTAAGTTTTGATATAATGGCAAAGACAGGGACCAACAGGTTTCCAACCCTACTCACATTAATCTTGGTTATTAATATATACCAATCAGGCAAAAGTTACATTCAAACAGCTAACATGGAAAACCCTAGAGGGCAGGTAAAATCATCTTGATGCCCACATCCAAGCACAGGGCCTATTCCAGGGCAGGTGTTCAGAAAGTGTGTTCCAAATTGTTAACAGGAGGATGTCTATAGAGCCCAACCCATCATTTCTGTTCTGCAGCATGTCTTTTCTTCTCAATGAGAAACACTACCTTATGAAGCACTGGAGTGTTTCTAAAACAAGTATTGTTTACTTCCCTCTCCATGGAGCTTCAGACACCCTCACTAGATTTATCACCACAATAGAACAGAATAACATTAGGCCAGAAGTTCTGATTCTTCTATATTTTATAAGTCTCTCATTGATATTTTTTATTTGACTGGATTATATTGCCCTGAATGGCAGGAGCTACATCTTTGTACCCATGGTTTTAATCACCCCCATAGTGCCCAACACAGACACTTAAGCAGGCAAGGAAATGTGCAAATGAATTTTTAAAAATCAATCAATCTAAGTCATTTTTCTTCCTGTTCCCACACTTCCAGGTCATCATTTTGCACATAAGAAGATTGAGGATTGGAGAAAGTAACTTCATTGTTCAGGGAGACATAGCCAATTAGTGGCAGAGTTTCTAAATCAAGCTGCTGTCCTTGTACTGCTATTTCAGTAAGAGAAAATTGTAAAAGAAACACACTAAGAAAGAAAAGCTTATTGATACTGAAAGTTGTAAGTACTGTGCTGCAAGAGGAAAGTCAAGCCATTACAAATGTAACGACAACATTGTAATTTGGTCAAGGCATAGAAACGATTTGCTGTGGCTCTTAACCTCAGTCCACAGCTTCGATTTCTTAGAGTTAACATTCACCAACTGCAAGTTACATGCCAGGCCCTGTGACACCAAGTTAGTGTTATACAGAGATTATTGTGTTTATTTTTCAAAGCAAGACTTCAAAATGAGTATCATTATCCACATTTTTGTATATGAAAAAACAAGTGTCTAAATGGTTTACTTCAGATCACCAAGCTAAAATGGAGTGGATCTAGGGTTTAAACTCAGATCCATCCATCCCAAAGACCATTCTCTTTCCATTATACATTTTGGCTTCTTGCCAACAAAAATTAATACAAATATTTTAAGGATTTTCCAATGTCATTTGAAATTGGCTACTAAAGATATCACTTTAATCACTGAAAGGATGCATTGTGCATTTCCCCTTATTGTACCTCCCTCTATAGCTTCCTCTGCACTGGGAGAGGGGAAGGCAGGAAAAGCATTGCAAGAGTCCACTTTCTCATGTGGTTCCAGGTTGGAGCTGCCAGTGTGGAGCCGTTGTTGTAAAAGCTGGAAGTTAGGAGATGGGGAGAAGGCATTCTTCCCTGGAGGCAGACACATAGCAGAAAGCATAGGCAGGGTTCATGGCAGCTTCCTGGCTGTGGAAGGCAGTGCTTGAGAATGGTTGCTTCTGCACTCAAGGCTGAGATGGTAGCAGGTACTTCATAGATTTCCTTGAGATTTGCAGAAGCTTCCACCTGGAGAACCACTAGTTTTGAAACCACATCATTGTTGGCTTCCTGGGTCTTTGCCTCTCCGTTCTTTCTGATCTGTAAGCCTGCAATTCCCTGGAATAAAGCCTCCATAGTTGGAATTACATAAATGGTTTATGTTTTCCTGCAGAACCCTGGCTAATAGAACTACCTAGGTCAATTTCAAAAATGTCCAAGTAAAATAAAATAAAATACATTTACTTATCAAAACACTAACCATTTCCCTTGGTCTCCCACAAAACAAAGCATCAAAAATTTTGTAAGTAAAATGTGTTTTTTTTCTTTAGAAATTGCAATTGTTCTTTGTGGGCCCTAACACGCGTTGGTAAATGAAGCTGTAGACTCTTTCTCATTTAGATTTTTTTAGATTAAGACAACCATCTGCTTTGATATCTCAGGGTATTTTTTTCCTTGAATCAGGGTTTGTACAAGAAGAGTTTGTTAAGATGTCTACTAATACCACCTTTTTAAAATGTCCTCTGGCTGGTGACATAAAAACAACAATACCACATAACACTGAATTAAAAAATATATATATACACATCCATACTTTATGTAGCTATATATTTTAATTGCTAAGAACATTCTTAGGGGAAAACATATGTTATGCCAATATAAAACATTTTAAATGAACACAATCTGGTTGTTTTAATTCCAAAATTAAAACTGCCAAATTTGTAATTTGATGGTGGACTGTCTCTGAATTCTTAATTGTTCCTATTTTTTTCAAAAGCCACTAGATGGTGGTTCCATCAAGGAAACCCTCACAGTCATGGCAAATGTCTCCATATCTATTATAGCATTATTGGAATATACACTGTAAAGGAAGAATCTACTTCTAAAAGAAATAAAGACACAGTAAAAAGATCTGAGAAAAAGCTAGGGTGAACAACTTATTTGGAAACTTCTATCATTTTCACTGATGTGTGCCTTCCAGATCCTGGGCTAATTTATATGTCAGCTCCCCACTGTATACCAAATGCTTCTGAATGTGCAAAACTGAAACTTCAATGGAGTCGATTTTTCAAGAAAGTTTGAAGCAAGGTCTCTCTCACAGGTAGCTTTAGATAAGCTACTATATACCGGAGTTAGGAAAGTTTTTTTAACATTTATTAATACTGAGCTAAAAATGTGGCATAGTTCAGCCAAGGAGGGCACTGGAACTTGTACAATGTTCAGCAAAAGATGATGATGACAGAAACATAAGTAAAAGCCAAAACATGAAAGGATTCTGTACCATACTAAGGAATACAAATGTTATTCTATGGCACCAGCGAGCCATTGAAGGTTTTAAGGAAACTAATCAGATCAGACTGGAATTTTAGAAAGTTCATGGTGGTGGTACTAAGGAAAATATAACAAGGAGAAGAATTAGTAATCCGTTTCTTCGTTTCCTCGAATCCTTATTCATTGATGCCTTTTTGTTTGCTCAGCCCTTAATTCCTAAGGTTATATGGGGCTCTGGTCTCAGAGCTCTTCCCTTGCACACAGCCTTCAGTGTTCCTCAAACTCTGTAAAGCTGAGATTGCAAAAGGAAATGTGAAAAATAATTAAGGTAGCTCAGGAAGGGTGGGAGATGATTTGATGCCTGTTTCTGTAAGGTAAATGAGCTTGGTATCACTCAGGCACCCTGGAAGAAACAGATGGCACATTCAGAAGGGCTTAACTGAAGAGATTTGTAATGAAGGCACTATTTACAGTGGCATTGGGCATGGTTAAGGAAACCACCAAGAGAATGATGAAGCAACTAGGGGCTAGCAATAGCAAGAGAGAACATACCGCGTTCTTGCTGACAGTGAAAACTGGAGCAAGGAAAAGGTGTCACTTGGCAAAAGTGATGACCACAAAAGAATGGTGACCTCCAGAATTGCCACAAGGCAGGGACAGAGGAAGCGGAATACATGCCCTGGCCTCTCTTTTCTCTTGTTCTCTGATCTCCAACCAGTTCCTCTGACTGGCCAAACATTAAGGACCACAAGTGATGCAGACCACAGAGGTCAGCCTTCCCATGCACACAGCAGAGACAAGACAAGCAGAAAATAGACCTGGGGAGCGGGGGAGCCAAATAGAGAATAATAAGCACAAATCCATTCACTATCGGAACATGAGAGAATGATGTCAGTATAACACAGAAGTCACGCTGGTATGTACACACATTTATGCTTTGCATCATACAGTACTAGAGGTAAATATACAGAAAGCATGGAGTGGTCAAACCCATCAGCACAAGAGAATTTATTCAAAAAAAAAAAAAAGAGAGAAATTATCAGAGATCAGTGCTTTACATAACACCAATACTTAAAGGGTGAGTACAAGGAAAGGAACTCATCTTGAAGGCTTGAGAGAAACAGATTGAAGAATCCAAAGACAAGGTTCTGAAGGTGGCGTGAGCAACAGTAAAGTAGCCTCTGGCTACTTTATATAGTTACATAGCTTTAACTTTCTTAGTTTCAGTTATTCAAGGAACCTCAACTCCAGTGACAAGGAACAATTTAAAATCTGAGTGAGGGTACAAACTTGAGTCCACAGCTGGTGTGGACAGCATATCACTTAGCAAGGAGCATCCGCTTCTTTAAGTGGCTTCACCTTCTTCTACTTATTGTCAAGGACACATTAACTGTCGTTAAGAGTATGAATCGGGAAATTCTTAAGCTGCAATCTCTTGCAAGTTATGATGACATTATAGGTTATGGTGATATTCAAGAATCTAGAATGCATAAATATTCTTGAGATATATTTCCACCCAAGTGTCAGGGACCTACTATACCACAGAGGTAACAAGTAAAATGAGTGTTGAAACTTTATCAGGTTTAATTGGAATCACTGGAAACTTTGACAAAGGAATGTCCTGAAATATTGATGTGGAGACCAGCGAAGGTGGGTTTGGGAGATGAGGAACAGGAGTCAGATTGCAGCTGGTTATGGAATGAATGGGAGGCGAGGAAGTCAGGCGGTGAATGTAGAGTAAGGTTTGAAGGGGAATGACCCAGCTTTCACTTCTGTGTAGAGAAAGCTTTATCAGAGTCTGACTAATGAGGAAGAAAAATGTGTAGAATGGAACTTACTAGAGACCTCTTCCTGATCTTGGAAATCTCTATAATTAAAGAATTTGAAAGTTAAGATGTTGCATGGAGTAAAGGTGGGAGGGCCAGTGGGGCTGCATGTGCCCAGATTTCAGGTGCATGTGAGTACGAAACCTGTCTGTTTTTATTAACTATTGAATCACCAGAGGCTAACTCAGCTCCTGTAGAATAGAAACTTTGTTATTTTGTTAAATGAGAGGAAGAAAAAGAGAACGATCAAAGGTAGAGGCCAGCTCACTCCATGAAGGACCTCACCCATGAGGTGGATCAGCCCATGGGAGAGAGTGAGCTGAAGCCCACGTGGCTTGTAGTCAGCAGAAATAGTTAATCGGATTTCATCATCTTTATTGTACCATGGAGATTCGTTCACCTTGAATAAGAGCAGCAGGAAAACACATCCTCCAAATGTGTTCATTTTCTCCATATCCTTCTAATATTTGCAGTAGGTCGTGGAAAAACATTCAGCTAGAAAATAGGAAACCAAGCTCTTAGTCCTATTTCATCACTAATTGGTTATGTGGTCTTAGATAATTCATTCACTGCGTATTTATTATCTATTGCAAGTCAGGTACCATATCAAGCCCTGGGTGTGAGGCAATGCACAAGACAGTCACCACGGAACTAATGAAATGAATAAATAAACAACCACTGCAATATAGTATCCGGACAACCGAGTGGTGACTGTAGTGAATGTAGAGTATCAAACAAGATGACATAACACTGTACTTCTATGAAGTCAGGAGAGGTGCCACGGAGGAAACGATGATGAATCTGACAAGTTAAAGACATATTGACTTGAAGTAGACCCTCACCTCTCTGACATAGCTTCTGTAAGAACAAAATAAGGAGGGTTGCCACAGCATCCCTGAGATCCCCTTGTCCATTATAGTATAATATGTGATCCAATTTTTCTCTAATAGAAACACAGCTGAAGAAATGCTTGAAGTGCTATCCGTAAAAAGGGAGAAATTCTGTCCTTAAATTGCAGGATGAAAAGGAGCAGAAAAAAAGGTAGTGTTCAAAAACAAGAGAGAGACAAAACACAAGTGAGAGCACATTTTCTAGGGCATAAAGGATTTTTGTTTATTTTTTAATATAATACACCAAAAAATAAATACAATTATCCCAATTTCTGCCCACAGTTTTCAGCATTGTACAGCCTTTATTTAATGATACATCAAAACACATTCTCTGCCAATCCTTCTGTTGCTTAGGAACAGGCAGCCAAGAGCTTAAGCTCAGAGACTCCAAAGTCATCATTAAAAGGCTTTGTGCATTGCTATCAGAAAAATGCTAATTTAGTAAGCCTGATTGATACCCTCCTGCTAGCAAGTTACAGGAATGGGGACCCAGGTCCCTCTAATTTGGCTAGTTCCCCTTTATTTGGCTCAGTGTGGCCTGTGTAAAAAAAAAAAAAAAAAAAAAAAAAAAAAAAAAAAAAAAAAAGAAGCACTGCCAGCCAGTGACTAGGAGCATTTTATTTCTGAAGAATTGGTTCTTCTTGTTCAACACACTCCATGTTCTTCTTGAACCAAGATGGGAAAGTTATTTACTTGCTGTTTATATTTACTGAGTGTTTTCTGCTCTGCAAAGTCAGACTATTTCTAACTGTATAGTCTGTATTCCACATCCTTTTCAGTCACTTCTTGATTTAATCATGCTTGACTTGTGCTTAAAGAGAAAAAGGAAACTTCTTTCGTTGGCACGAGCGGTATGACAGGTATTAGGAAAGCCAACTGCCCCTGAGTGCTCCGCAGCTGTGTCATGGCTGAAACCCTGAGCTCCTGATCCATGCTTTTCTCTGATTCGCATCCATGGAATCCAGCCACATTTATCCCCACTTTTGGCCCTCCTTGACTTGACCTGGGGACAACGCTGCTCCACATTGTTGGTCACCGCAGAACTGCTGTACCTCTCCTGCCACTGCAGGAGTCGCCTCTTCCAGACATTGTCTTCTGCATTATGGCTGTTACTAGCACTGCTGCAGCCTGGCCCTGAGCTGAAGGTGCTATCTCTCTTTGCTGGCTCTGTGATGGGTATGAAGACAAAGCTCCTCCTCCCATGGCCGGTTGTTTACCTCTCTCCCATTTCAAATGCTGCCTCCTCCTCCCTTCCACTCTCAAAGCAGAAACTGTAAGGAGATGAGACTGCTGTCTGTCACTAAAGGAGACAGAGGCCTTTTCTACTGTCCTCAGAAAACTGGCATCTCTCTTCTCCACTTTGATATGGATAGTGGTGTTTATGCTCCAGGCATGCTTTTAAACACACTGAGTCAGTCTTTTATTGAAGCAGCTGTGAGAATGCTCCTTGTAGACCTCTACAGAAAATGTAATTGGCCTAGAGCCCCGGCTGCTGCACTCTGAAATCCATCACCATATGTACAGTGAGATCACGCTTCCTGAGCTGCTGCCAGTGGATGACTGAAGTGATAGGGATACTAAGGCAGGCCTGCTCCTGGGAGACCTGGGACTTCTCTAATAGGCAATTTTGGATTCAGAGATACCCCAAAGGCCTTGTTCCACACTCCTTAGGTCACCTAACTATCTGGGATGCCTCCACCCAATTTGCCTACCCGTGGTCCACCATGGTCTGTCAGCTCCCCTGCCGCCCCTAGATTCCTGCCCATTTTCTCTAATAGGTGATTACTCTAATATAACCCAGTCACATTGAATCCTGGCTTGTAGTCTGCTTCTTAGAGGACCCAAACTAACCCACCCCTTCACCAGATTTATTTGACTGGGACTGCATGTTTGTAGCCTCCTGTATATTTGAGTCCCTTACTGTGACTACTCACTGGCATTTTCACTTGTGAATTCCTTCTGACGTCTTTACCCCATGGTACTCGAGCGCTTTCTACATGACTGCACTGTGAAGTAGTTGGCCACTGGAAAACCATCTCTGGCTTCACGTTAACAGACTCAGAGGTGGGACACACCCAGAGATGCTCTATCTGCCTCTAAAACACACAGTGGCTGTCCCATGAGCACTCACTTCTCCAAATGTATGCCTCCAGCAGTGCAGGGCATTATGGCCCTTCTGAATAAGTCCAGCAATTGCCCACACAGGCTGTAGGAGCCTGATCTTGAGTGCTGTGGATCTGAGAAGACTATTCCAACCCTAAGCAGTTCCAAGAGGATTTTCCCTGACCCTCCAGCCCTCTTCTGCCACAAAATGGTAGGTCTCCTCTCAAAGGTATTTGTGTTTAAGACAAGCTTGAGTGGGTTAGAGAGCGCTCAAGGAGATCACAGATCAAACAAGCTCTCTGAGTTCTGCCTAGAAGGTACTGAAAACCTGAATGGCCTGAAATCAATCCAGCTTTGAATGATACTCTAAGTCCAATGTGCTCCAGAAAGAAACCAGATCTTAAATGCACATTACTGCTTAGCTGTGAACTAAGCTTGCTTATAGGGTAGAAAATAGTGAAGGTGGGGAATAGAGGAGATACAGGAGTGACTCCAGCCATTTCTTCTATCAATATTGGAGTTCCACACGGTATGTGTGAGTGCGTATGTGTGTTCTGGCGAGAAAATCTCAGATACAAAAGATGGCTTATAAGGTGGAGATCCTTGCTTAAGTTAGAAACTCTCTCTATATTTGCAGATGAAAGATGCATAACTACTAAATTTTTTCTTGAGGCCCCAGAAATGGGGCTTCTCTGCCTTAAGGTAGCTCATTAGTTCCTTACCCAGTCTGTGTACTGGAACCCAAAGAGAATGCAAAAATGGACAGGCAAAATGTATTCCCCTCCTATTATGAATGAGAAAAGCAAGCTGTAGTAGAAAAATTCATGAAAATTCGAGAAAAGGTGGCTGTGATTGGACCTCAATAATGGTATGAAAACATATCTTTTACTCTAACAGGCCCTCTATTCATTCTAAAACGAACCAGAGAGCAGAAGGACTGCCCTTGTTTGAAAAATAATGCCCTTGTTTGAGGAGTCCAGGCCAAGTAACTTCATGGAGAAGGGAAGTTTCACCATTTGGACAGGAGCTGAGCAGATGTGACCTCAATGTCTGCACTGCATTAAAGCTTCGGTGTAAATCTGATGACCTCATCTCCCCACAGCCTGCGATTAATTCTATTTATAAAATACAGCTCAGCAGATCAGAGTTAATCCTTTCCACGCCAAGTGGGGAGTACACAGTGATAGGTCACTCTGTCAAAGGGTATGAAACTAAATCAAGCTGCTGTTCTTCATCACGGAGTAGTATACAGGGATTTTACCTTCAAGAGGAAAGGTTTAATGACTTTCAAGAACTTGTAATGCCCATTTCTTAATAACCTTAAATTCTATTTCAATTTTTAACTACCTTCAAAAAATATAAAATTCCTCAAATGTCACTGACTCATATTTTTATTTGTTGCACCACACAGCTTCCAATACCTCACCAATACACGCACACACACACACAAGTTTGTAGATCCTATGACTTTGAGAGAACTCTACTAAAAGGTGAGAATGACCACTAAGAGCATCTGTACAGCATCTTAAGCATATGGTTTCTGGAATCAGAATGCTTACGTTTTCATTCCAGGTATGCCATTTATCCATCCAGAGGATCTTGGGTAAGTTACTTAGCCTCCCTTTGTCTCAGTTTCTTCATCTTTATAATGGAGTTATAGTAGTCCCTGACTCACAGGGTTACTGAGAAGATTAAATAAGATAATACGTAGAGAACTCAGAACACTGCCTGGACCTTGGTAAATCTACATGTGACAGCCGTAGCCTGATCCCACGCCAAGCTCAGGAGCATGACATGTACCACAGAGTGTTCCTCTGAACTAGTTCACATTTTTAACTGACATGGAGATCCAAAAAACCAGCGCTCTTATATCCTCATGTGAGTTAAAAATCCCTAACACTTTAGAACACATTCCTCCACCTTGCCCACAACCCCATGACAGAGGCACACTGCCATTTGGCTTGGGGCAAAAATGCCATATTCCCACTGTGTATACACTGTGAGAGGAAAGATAGCAAGTTCAAACCTTTTCTGCCCCTTAGCATGGTTCTGTTTGACTAGTCCCCCTAATTTTCATTCAGTTAGGTCTCAGTATGGTTAATATCAGGTCTCTGTTGCATTAGGCCTCTGCAACGTTAATACTCTTTAACGGAATGATTCTCATGAGTACCTTGCGAACTGAATGCTGATTTGAGGATTCTAATTTCTCAGTGTGTAAATGAGGTCATATTAACAGAAACAGCTCAAATTTCACTGGGTCATGATTCTACTTGTCGCGAACACTCTCAGCTCCTTACCACCTCCCATGACCAAGGACTCCAAAAATCTACAGTGGGTGAGTCACATGTGCTCTCAGTAAATCTGTCCCTCTGGGCACTAAACCTCCACTGCAAGGTTCCTCTAGAGTTCCCACCATGATTTTCCCCAGTGCTCTGCCCATGCTCTGGGACTTTGCTGTGGCCCGGATGTTTTAATTCTTTTTAAAGACTGAAATAGTACTTTTAATTTCACTCACAGTGCTTGTGCTGTGTCAGGATTCAGACATGAGTCCAGTGAGGGGTCAGGGCAGAACCAGAATCCAAAGGATAGGCATGATTGTGTAAGCACAAATGCCTCACTTCTGCAGTGACTGAGGTTTTCATATTGAGTCTGAGATGGATATTTCCTGGGGGCAACTCAGTTTTCACGCTAATGCCTGGCTGGTGTCGAATTCAGCTTTGTATCCACAAACTAAATCTGATATAAGCCAGAATCCTGAAGCTGCAAGAGCGAGAATCAATGACCAACACACTGCTCCATAAATAGAATCAGGTGTATCCTTTTCCTTAAGGAGGGACTTACTAAATTCTTAAGAGTTAACCAAAGAATACAGCACTTTGCAGAAATCCTAATCAAATCCTTTGGCTCAACAAAGCCTTGCCTGCTGCTTGTTGTGAAACCATCTCATCCCCTCCACTAGAAAGAACCAAGCAACGTGTGAAACTTTTACTTCCTCTCATAAAAATGTATAACAACATTCAACCACTTTTACACCTTTTCTTCCTAATACACGATATCCAAAATGAGTTCATAGGCAGAAAAATGCCATGAGGGGAGTTTGGCTTTTTTTTAACCGGCAAGCTTTTTGGATGTAACAGCCTAGAGCCTTTCTCACTACCACCAACAGATGGGACACAATATCCACCAATGAGCCATTGTGGTCTTTGGTTGTTATTTTTCCTGTGGTTCAGCTGGAACACATTCAGAAAAATAATACACATTTCCGGGGCAGGTTTGCATTATAATTTTGGAGTGTAATCCAGACTTTCCCTTGTCCATTTCCTACTGCATCAAAATCAGAGCCTCTCTCTCTAGTTCCATTTGGACTTCACTGGGAGGATGCAACTTGGCAAAACACAGTGATACTGGGCTGCAAATGGTTTGTAAAAACATCAGTGGTCCCACATGGGAGTCAGTACATCTACCATTCAAACTAGATTGCATTGGCTCTGTTGGCAGTAATATGGGTGCATGTATGCAGTTATCACTAAAAGGCTTTTCATACTGTGATAATTAGATCCTCTGGTGCTCAGATATTGCATTCATTTTCTAACTCATTCATCATGTGAATGGCATGAGGAAATAATGGGATCTGTTCATCATACTTATCCATCACTTAGTGAGGACACCACGTTCAGCTTTTTTGGATGAAAAAAGAAAGATAAGTAAGAGGCTTAGCACTCCTGACATCTGACAGTCCCAGCACCTCGTGAGGACAAACGTCACTCAGGAACCATATCACAACAGACAAGTCGTTGAGAAAGAGGGAGGAAGACGAATCTAACAGAACCCACCAGGCAATTCTGGGCAGGCGCGCCTTCCAAACCCTCCTTCTTATTTTACCACATTCTCGATAAATCTTTCAGTTACATTAAAATATTCTCAACTAAATTAGAAACAAATTGTATCTCTTTTGGCCCTGTAAATCCACTTTCAAGAATTTATTCTTAAAAAATCAGAAATGTTCATAAATACGAATGTTCAAGAATGTTCATTCCTGTGATACTTTAAATAGTGAAAAATTGGAAATGACCTAAATTTCCAGCAAGGTTAGATTGCTTAAATAGATTATAACAGAGCATGTATCATAAACAATATTTGCGAAGAACATTTAAATGGAGTATATGGAGAAATATGCAACTATATGAAGTGAAAAATCAGATTACAAAATAATACATATTTTGCCAATTAGGTAAGAAAAAGTATTAGTAATTATTCTCTCTAGGTTAGGAATGTGAAATAATGATTTTTTTCTTTTCCATGTTTTTTGTGTCTCTTAATATTTCAGTAATAAATACATGCAAAAAAAAGCTAGAGCAAATGACATTTTTAAGAATTCAAGAGTGAAATAATAGCTTTCTGGCCTGCAATTATGTTGACTTTGTTTTACAATATACAAGAAAATAAACAAGCAACTTTAGATTGGAAGAAATTACTGGCATTTGGAAGCAGATAGAAGTCAATAGCAGCCAAAACCACAAAATGACTGGGGAAAAATAGAGAGAGGGACTAAAGAATATTGCTTACTGAAACATTTTTTGCTTCATTTTCTCCTAGAACATACTGCCTTCCACCATGGCAACATTCCAACACAGACACTTCTATACGTAGTTTGCTATGTATTAACTGTTCATTCATTGTTCCATTTATTCTTTCTAGGTCCCTGTTACTTCTTGAGAGAATAGAAAGATTGTGGCAAACAAGATAGAATTATTTCTGCTTTTGTGGAATTTAAATTTTCTTTTAATTCTTGCAATCACCCTGCAAGGTAAATTGCTTGTTCCTCAGAGGAAGTTAAGACAGTTTATGTTACTTGCCACAGGTAGTCAAGAGAACTAGTATTCAACCCAGGTCCCCTGATTCCTGAAGACAAAGGTTCTTTTGACTATACCAAAAGTTTTCAAATATTTTCAAAAAGTGACATGCATTGTTTTAAATAAAGTTGCAATTGCCATATTTCACCAATTCTGATGAACACTTTTTACTTTCACCTCATCTGAAAACAAGAAGCATTTATTATGGCTGTTGGCAGGAAATTATAGAGATTAAATTCTGGTAGCCTGAATATTTGCATCCATTCTTGCAAAGATGATATCAGTATCTTGCAAGAAAATCCCAGAGGTAGTGGTGGAGTGCTCTTTCAGAAATACTGCCTTACTAATACTCTCAATGGCACAGAGGATGACATTATCTGGAAAACATAGACATTGGATAGTCAGATTTCAGATATAAAACCTTAAGAAATTCATATTGTTTGTATGCCTAAACAAGACTAAGAGAGTGCTTTCAGTAAGTATAACATTTTTAAAAGCCCAAGTGATGAAAAATCATTGTAGCATGTTTATTTTGGCGTTATTTTTCTCTTTCTTAATCATATAATAAAGATAGTACATCTTGCCTTCCATGGAATCATAGATTCAATGCAATGTGGCATATCTACAACACTTTGGGCTTGACTAATGAGGTGGAATTATAAGCACCACCACCTTCACATCAGGCTTCAACTGGAATAGCTCTTCAAGGGGCTTGGCACCTCTCCTCTGTCTTGATGGATAAAGATTAGCACCATCAGAACTTCACTGAAAACTTGATAATTGAAATCATGTTTTGGCAATTACTGAAATACGTTTAAGGGATTTGATATTGCATGAGCCACAGATTCTTGATACTCAGACCTCCTAAGTCCATTCCAAACTATGTCCAAATGAGATGGGGTGAAGTAAGATGTGCAAACTTTATAGACACCAGTTGTAGAATCAAGTTTCTCTGGTTTCAAGTCTAAACTACCTATTTTTTTTTTTGGCAATGTGACCTTGGATAAATTACCTAAACTTTCTATGCCTCTGTTTCCCCATCCATAAATATTAATAGCACTAATCTCATAGGGCTTTGAAGATTGAAAGAGAAAATCCCTGTCAAATACCAAGAATATTATAAGTATTCAACAAATATTGTGGGGGAGGGAATGCGCCTAAAATTATAGGTTTACTTTTGAGACTTTGCCTCCAATCTTCCAACAAAATATGATCTATAATCTGCTTTCACCAATGACAGATATTTATTGAGCACTTTTTCTGTGGGAGGCATCCTCTAGAAATTTATCATCTATTAGAGGGATGAAATACAGATGACAGAAAACCAACTATAAGACAGTATATTATAAGTGGTATGGAAAATGGCACTTTACAATTCTAGAAGAGGTGATACTGCTTCTAGCATGGGCAGGAAGACTTCACAGAGGCAGTAGGATTTGGAACTACAGACCCAACACTAGTCTGAAAAGAAAACAAATAAAGAGTCACTGGAGTTTTGTGAACACAAGTGACCTACTCAAGGTCATGTTTTAGTGAACATTCTTTGTAGATCAACAGCAATATAGATCAGCTCCTCTTTGGAGAAGAGTAAGGGAGAAAGGTGACATTTTCCTGCGGTCTTGTCAAGTGTATTTAGCAATAAGTCAGCTCAGAAGGGAAGCAAGATCTTTAACAACAAAGATTAAAAAGCTGTTAAAGGAGTGGGTGAGGCAAAAGGAAATAGTTATCCAGAAGAAGACTACTCAATTCAGACTGCAACAACAAAAAAAGTGAGATTCAGGTTACAGTTACCACTTGAGAATTGAACAAGTTAGATTAATACAGGCTGGGGAAGGATCTGCTAAATTTAAAATACTCTGACTATCTCAAGTTAGGTCAATGACTCTATGACAAACAAAGAGTAATCAATGTGTAACATCAGGCTAAAAGGAGAAATTGAAAAGCTGAATTAAATAAAGCACATCAATAATAATGAGATTCAAAAACCCACCATGGCCATTTGCTCCATGATTACCAAAGACCCTGAACAATGAAATCTCACGATAAAAGGTGCATTCATCACAGAGCGGGAGAGAAATGATTACAGGAATCTGCCTTAATTTTTATTACCACTATCATAAAACTGTTATAGGATTATTAATACTGATGTTTGTTCAGGGATTATGCATCACCATTTCATGCAAGCAGCTTAAGAGTTGCCTTCTGTGAAGCCCACCAAGCTGTTTACATAACCCTAAATGCATGGCAAGAGTTCAACTGGTAACTGTGATTTCAGACATAGTTTGTATTAGTCACTATCCTAGTGCATCATCACTACAGTTCATGAGAAACAACAAAAGACAGGCAAGTATTTTCAGTTCCCTGCGATGATCTACTTGGGCATTCAATTTCACAGATCAAATAGGTTACCACAAACATACACAAAAGGGTTTATTAAGGCTATTAAACAACTAAAATTATACAGCTAAGAGACCCAAAATATGTGTTTAAACACTTTATGAGAGATAGAAAAATTAGGTCAGACACAGATGGGAATTATTTAGGTTTACTCTTAACTCTTCTGAAAATCATCATTGACTCTCTTGGCTGCCACTCACCCCTTCTCCCTATTTCTAGGTCAGAACAACACATCTGTTGTTATTTCCTCTCATATTAATGTTTCTACATTTGGGGGTCAGCACTTATCCTAACAGGAGCACAAGAGAAATAGCATTCTGGGGAAAATAGCTAAGTAGCTAACTAGAAAGATTTGGGTCAGCTTGTATCTGAATTCTGAATGCAGCTACCTAAAGGAAGGCAGATCAGCCACAGAGGGCAGTGTGATCTATAGCCCCAACCTCTGTGGAATGGGTCAGAGTAGAGATGGTTTCACAGTTTATGGGGAAAATCCTAGGATCTCAGAAAACAAGCATCAGGATAATACTGCTTATCTACCCATGGTGAAATTCTGCCAATTCAGAGAGTATATTCAGAGGCAGACAGGAACCTGAAGATGACGGGCCTCCATTAGCAAAAGAGAGCTTCATAACTGAATGATGACAGGATATGGACCGGAGCCTAAAGGCTACATAAAACAAGGAGACCTTCCTAGAAGTCAAGATCATAGGACCATCTCTCAGGATTGATATTTATTGTCTTCAGGGGCTACACCATTCATGTAAATAGATGAAATGGGCCCCCAAATGGTTCTCAGCCTTTGCTGCACATTGAAGAGCTTTAAATAATACTAATAATACTAATTCCTGGGTTCCAATCCCGAAGCTTCTAATGTGGGTGGTTGGAGATGCAGCCTGGGAATCTTTATATATGAGCGCCCCCAGGTGATTCTGATGTAGAGCTAAGGCTGAAATGCAGGAGCCTGGGGTGACATAACAGGGAAGGATGAACATGTGACTAACTAGGGAATATGTCCTGCTTAAAACCATTCAAATTCTTTTGTTTTTTAAACACTGAGCTGGCCATGTGAACATCTCCATTGTCTGGAGCCCAGAGTTTGTAAAGGTGCCAAGAAAGACTCAACAAAAACCAATTCATCCTTAGAAAATGGTGCTAATGAAATAAAATGAATTATGGTAAAGATGAGGGGAACTATGACTTGCTAATACTGAGCATCAACTTTGTGCCACACATCATCTCCTTTAATCTTCTAATCCTTAGAATGTCACCAGAACAACAATGCCTAGCACATAGGAAGTAGTCAACAAATATTTGTGAATAAATATTGTCCCATTTTATATATGGAGAACAAAGGCTTAGAGAGGTTAAATAATTTGTCCACTGTTACACAGTTAGTAGTGAAAGACCCAGGATTTGACTCCAAGTCTGTCTAAATCTTACCACTTGGCTGTGCTGCCTTCATCTTTGAGAAGTCTGAATTATCCAACATCTCAGAGAGAAACGTAGTCTTAGCGACCTGGTAAGGTATTTGTCCTAGATACAAGTTGTAGTTGAGATACATAGCAGCACTGGCTCTCACTTTCCAGAAACAACTTGATTACTAATTTGAAAAAGCACAACAGACTGCACACCTAAAAGACTGGTTGAATCATTTTAACAATTTAATAATAACAATATTTACATGATATTCAAAGCAATTCCAAGAATTAACCAACTCTAAATAACTAGAGCATCTGCTACAGAAGATAAAATAGGATAGCAGATTTGGTATACCAGCAAACTCCCAGTAACATAAGCAAACAATGAAAGAGATGCATAAATGTGTAAAAGAATATCCATAAAGGGGAGGGAGGAAAAAAAACAGCCAATGTATGGTGTCAGCTACCAAGTCATACACCAAAAAAATTGGAAAGGAGAAGGCTAACATAAACAACCAATGGCAACAGCACAACCTGAATATAAATAAGTAGCCCTAAAGGTCAGGCCTTTAAGGGGCTTGAACTTTAGTCAACACACAATGTTTTCACTCCTTAGAATCCTCTCTTTTTTCTATCTGGAAAGGTAACTCATCTCTGAGGCATGGCTCTACTGTGAACAGTTCTCCAACTCCTTTCATCAAAGCAAATAATTTTCTAAGGTCTATTCCCACAATATTTTCTATATATCTCTAACAAAACTTATACAATTTGGGTCACAATTATGTATGTATAAAATCTCCCTTTTGGCATGAGCTCTTTAAAAAAATGAGAGAGGCCATAATTGGTCTTTGTGTCCCCAAACCTTGGCATGGTGCTTGGCCCATGCTAGATGATAAATATTTGAAAGAGTGTTTCTGCTGAAAGAAGCCTTTAGCTGCCTCTAACAGCCATGTGGGGAAACCTATTAACCTTTAAGTGATACTGAAAGTGTTATTATATTTGCCTATATAGTCAATCCCAAAAGCAAGCTGGTAAAGTTTAGCTCCAGTACAACTTCTAGAATATTAAATCTGGTCCTAAAGTTGCATTCAAGAATACTCTATAAAAGCAGAGGTTTTCTGCAGCCATCAAAAACTATCAGTTAATATTTACAAGATCATAATACCATGGTTCTCCATAGCCAAAAGCAAACATTTACTGTTCTATAAACAAATTTTACTTTAAGAAAAATTCACTTCAAGAAACATAGCCTCTAGTGTTTCAGACCAATTCAGTACTTTAGCTCTATTATGCAATAAATGTATACTGTTGACCCAAGAACACTCTGAAGATTTAAGAAGGTACATCAACTAATTAGGCCATGAAATCACAAATTTATAGTCTATTATATTGAAAAGAGTTAATGCTAATCACCCCTCCCCATCCAATCTCTTAAAAAAAAAAAACCTTATAAAAGGGAAGATCTGTCTGTAAGAATTAAATTGCCTTGGAGAGCAGCATTTTTAAACTAATAGCCAGAGTAAGCCTCACAGACAAAATACTTGACCTGTGAAATATCTTTTGCTTACTTTTAATGACTATCCTCAACTCAGGAGTTTGTCATAATCACTCCTTCTTATTGATGTGATGGTAAATTAATCTTTGCACTCTGTCAGGAAAAAAAAATGAATGCACCTGAATACACCCTTAAAGTTATGTTCCGAAAATCAATTTTTCTTGATGAAAGATGGTAAATCAGTCTTTAATAATTTAGATTCTTCAGTGTGAAATTTTACTTTTGATAGAAGATATTTTAAAAAGCTATTTTATAGAAATAAATGAAACAACGTACAATAAAGCTTGACCTGGGTGCCATTATAAACACCCTTCACTTTATATAGAGACACCAAAAATTCCCTTTTATGGATGGATAGATGAGCATTTAGGAGTGTGGTGCAGGAAAGGAGCTGGGGAGAAGGAGAGGGAGAAGCAGACGGAGTGAAAGAGTGAAAAAATAGAAGGATATGCATATTATTGAAATAAAAATTAACTGTTATTATTTCAGCTACTGAGAATAATCTTATGAAAGATTTCCTTTGATAAGCCAATCTTTAACTCCAAATAAATGTTTAAGATTCATAATCCCTGTGCTGATAATCCTTGATAAAATGGCAAGTGTTTCCCTCAGCAATAACGAAGTATGGAGGTAAGAAACATGAGCTCTCCTCCAGCTGCCATCTGGTGGGTGCCCGTCTTGGACGAAGCTTCCAGAGGAAGGAACAGGCAGCAATCTTTGCTGTTCTGCAGCCTCCACTGGTGATACCCAGGCAAACAGGGTCTGGAGTAGATCCACAGCAAACTCCAGCAGACCTGTAGCAGAGGTGCCTGACTGTTAGAAGAAAAACTAACGAACAGAAAGAAATAGCATCAACATCAACAAAAAGGACGTCCACACAGAAACCTCATCCGAAGGTCACCAACATCAAAAACCAAAGGAAGATAAATCCATAAAGATGAGGAAAAACCAGCACAAAAAGGCTGAAAATTCTAAAAACCGGAATGACTCTTCTCCTCCAAGGGATCACAACACAACTCCTCGCCAGCAAGGGAACAAAACTGGATGGAGAATTAGTTCAACCAATTCACAGAAGTAGGTTTCAGAAGGTGGGTAATAACAAACTCCTGTGAGCTAAAGAAGCATTTTCTAACCCAATGCAAGGAAGCTAAGAACCTTGAAAAAAGACTACAGGAATTGCTAACTAGAATAACCAGTTTAGAGAATAACATAAATGACCTGATGGAGCTGAAAAACACAGCATGAAAACTTTGTGAAGCATACAAAAGTATCAATAGCCGAATCAATAAAGCAGAAGAAAGGATATCAGAGATTGAAGATCAACTTAATGAAATAAAGCGTGAGAAAAGATTAGAGAAAAAATAATGAAAGGGAATGAACCAAGCCTCCAAGAAATATGGGACTATGTGAAAAGACCAAACCTACATTTGATTTGTGTACCTGAAATTGATGGGGAGAATGGAACCAAGTTGGAAAACACTCTTCAGGATATTATCCAGGAGAACTTCCCCAACCTAGTAAGACAGGCCAACATTCAAATTCAGGAAATATAGAGAACAGTACAAAGATAGTCCTCAAGAAAAGCAACTCCAAGACACATAATCATCTGATTCACCAAGGTTGAAACGAAGAAAAAAAATGTTAAGGGCAGCAAGACAGAAAGGTTGGGTTACTCACAAAGGGAAGCCCATCAGACTAACAGCGAATCTCTCTGCAGAAGCCCTATATGCCAGGAGAGAGTGGGGGTACTATTCAACATTCCCAAAGAAAAGAATTTTCAACCCAGAATTTCTTATCCAGCCAAACTAAGCTTCATAAGCGAAGGAGAAATAAAATCCTTTACAGACAAGCAAATGCTGAGAGATTTTGGCACCACCAGGCCTGCCTTATAAGAGCTCCTGAAGGACACATTAAACATGCAAGGAAAAACCAGTACCAGCCACTGCAAAAACATACCAAATTGCAAAGACCATTGATGCCATGAAGATAATAATAATAAAAAAAGAAAAAAAAAGAAACTGCATCAACTAATGGGCAAAATAACCAGCTAGCATCATAATGACAGGATCAATATCACACATAACAATATTAACCTTAAATGAAAACAGGCTAAATGCCCCAATTAAAAGACACAGACTGGCAAATTGGATAAAGGGTCAAGACTCATTGGTGTGCTATATTTAGGAGACCCATCTCGTGGGTCACCCAATACAGCAGTCACCTAATACAGCAGCACCCACCCAATACAGCAGCACCCAGAATCATAAAGCAAGGTCTTAGAGACCTACAAAGAGACTTAGACTCCCACACAATAATAGTGGGAGACTTTAACACACCACTGTCAATACTAGACAGATTAACGACACAGAAAATTAATAAGGACATTCAGGACTTAAACTAGGCTCTGGACCAAGCAGACCTAATAGACACCTACAGAACTCTCCACCCCAAATCAACAGAATATACATTCTTTTCAGCACCACATTGCACTTATCCTAAAATTGACCACGTAATTGGAAGTAAAACACTCCTCCTCAAATGCAAAAGAACAGAAATCATAACAAACCATCTGTCAGACCACAGTGCAATCAAATTAGAACTCAGGGTTAAGAAACTCACTCAAAACCACACAACTACATGGAAACTGAACAATCTGCTCCTGAATGACTACTGGGTAAATAACAAAATTAAGGCAAAATAAATAAGTTCTTTGACACTAATGAGAACAAAGACACAATGTACCAGAATCTCTGGGACACAGCTAAAGCAGTGTTTAGAGGAAAATTTATAGCACTAAATGTCCACAGGAGAAAGCGGGAAGGACCTAAAATTGACAACCTAACATCAGAATTTAAAAAGCTAGAGAAGCAATAGCAAACAAATTCAAAAGCTAGCAGGAGACAAGAAATAACCAAGATAAGAGCAGAAATGAGGGAGATAGAGACATAAAAAACCCTTCAAAAAATCAATGAATCCAGGAGCTGGTTTTTTGAAAAGATTAACAAAATAGATGGACTGCTAGCACGACTAATGAAGAAGAAAAGAGAGAAGAATCAAATAGACACAATAAAAAATGATAAAGGGGAGATCACCACTGATCCCACAAAAATACAAACTACCATCAGAGAATACTATAACACCTCTATGCAAATAAACCAGAAAATCTTAAACAAATTGATAACTTCCTGGACACATACACTTTCCCAAGACTAAACCAGGAAGAAGTCAAATCCCTAAATAGACCAATAACAAGTTCTGAAATTGAGGCAGTAATTAATAGACTACCAACCAAAAAAAAAAAAAAAAAAAGCCTAGGACCAGACGGATTCACAGCTGAATTCTAACAGAGGTAAAAAGAAGAGCTGGTACCATTCCTTCTGAAACTGTCCCAAATGATAGAAAAAGAGGGATTCCTCCCTAACTCATTTTATGAAGCCAGCATCATCCTAATAACTAAACCTCGCAGATACAGAAGAAAAAAAGAACATTTTAGGCCAATATCACTGATCAACATTGATGCAAAAATCCTCAATAAAATACTGGCAAACTGAATCCAGCAGCATATCAAAAAGCTTATCCACTACTATCAAGCCAGCTGCATCCCTGGGATGCAAGACTGATTCAACATACACAAATCAATAAATGTAATCCATCACATAAACAGAACTAATGACAAAAACCACATAATTATCTCAATAGATGCAGAAAATACCTTTGATAAAATTCAACACCCCTTCATGCTAAAAACTCTCAATAAAATAGGTATTGATGGAATATATCTCAAAATAATAAGAGCTATTTATAAGAAACCCACAGCCAATATCATACTGAATGGGCAAAAACTGGAAGCATTCCCTTTGAATCCTGGCACAAGACAAGGATCCCCTCTCTCACCACTCCTATTCAACATAGTATTGGAAGTTCTGGCCAGGGCAATCAAGCAAGAGAAAGAAATAAAGGATATTCAAATAGGAAAAGAGGAAGTCAAATTGTCTCTCTTTGCAGATGATATTATTTTATATTTAGAAAACTCCATCATCTCAGCCCCAAATCTCCTTGAGCTGATAAGCAACTGCAGCAAAGTCTCAGGATACAAAAGCGATGCGCAAAAATCACAAGCATTCCTGTACACCAATAATAGACAGAGAGACAAATCATGAGTGAAGTCTCATTCACAATTGCTACAAAGAGAATAAATACCTAGGAATCCAACTTACAAGGGATGTGAAGGACCTCTTCAAACAAATCACTGCTCAAGGAAATAAGAGAGGACACAAACAAATGGAAGAACACTCCATGCTCATGGATAGGAAGAATTAATATTGAGAAAATGGCCATACTGTCCAAAGTAATTTATAGATTCAGTGCTATCTCCATCAAGCTATTATTGACTTTCCTCACAGAATGAGAAAAAATACTTTAAATTTCATATGGAACCAAAAAAGAGCCCATATAGCCAAGACAATCCTAAGCAAAAAGAACAAAGCTGGAGGGATCACACTACCTGACTTGAAACTATACTACTGGGCAACAGTAACCAAAACAGCATGGTACTGGTACCAAAATAGATACATAGACAAATGGAGCAGAATAAAATTCTCAAAAATAACACCACACATCTACAACCATCTGATTTTTGACAACCTGATAAAAAAACAAGCAGTATGGAAAGGATTCCCTATTTAATCAATGGTGTTGGGAAAACTGGCTAGCCATATACAGAAAACTGAAACTATACACCTTCCTTACACCTTATACAAAATTAACTCAAGATGGATTAAAGACTTAAACGTAAGACCTAAAACCATAAAAATTCTAGAAGAAAACCTAGGCAATACCATTCAGGACATAGGCATGGGCAAGGCCTTCGTGACTAAAACACCAAAAGCAATGGCAACGAAAGCCAAAATTGACAAAGGGGAGCTAACGAAACTAAAGAGCTTCTGCACAGCAAAAGAAACTATCATCAGATTTAACAGGCAAACTACAGAATGGGAGAAAATTTTTGCAATCTATCTGGCTGACAAAAGGCTAATATCCAGAATCTACAAAGAACTTAAACAAATTTACATGAAAAAAAGCAAACAATCCCATCAAAAAGTGGGTGAAGGATATGAACAGACACTTCTCAAAAGAAGACATGTGAAAAAAACATGTGAAAACAAACGTGAAAAAAAGCTCATCATCACTAGTCATCAGAGAAGTGCTAATCAAAACCACAATGAGATACCATCTCACGTCAGTTAGAATGGCGATCATTGAAAAGTCAGGAAACAACAGATGCTGGCAATGATGTGGAGAAATAGGAACACTTTCACACTATTGTTGGTGGGAGTGTAAATTAGCTTAACCATTGTGGAAGACAGTGCGGTGATTCCTCAAGGAACCAGAAATACCATTTGACCCAGCAATCTCATTACTACATATATACCCAAATGATTATAAATCATTCTACTATAAAGACACATGCACATGTATGCTTACTGCAGCACTATTCACAATAGCAAAGACTTGGAACCAACCCAAATGCCCACCAATGATAGACTGGATAAAGAAAATGTGGCACATATACACCATGGAATACTATGCAGCCATAAAAAAGAATGAGTTCATGTCCTTTGCAGGGACATGGATGAAGCTGGAAACCATCATTCTCAGCAAACTAACACAGGAACAGAAAACCAAACACCACATGTTCTCACTCATAACTGGTAGTTGAGCAACAAGAACCCATGAACACAGGGAGGGGAACATCACACACTGGGGCCTGTTGGAGGGTGGGGCGGCTAGGAGGGATAGCATTAGCATAAATACCTAATGTAGATGATGGGTTCATGGGTGCAGCAGACCACCATGGCACGTGTATCTTATGTAACAAACCTGCACATTCTGCACATGTATCACAGAACTTAGAGTATAATGAAAATAAATAAATAAATAAGCATTATTAAATATAACAAAATGTATTCATATTACCATGAATATGTACTTCAAATTTGCTGTTGAATAAAATTAATGAGATCACTTAAAAAAAAAGAAACATGAGCTCTCAAGTCACGAAATCTGGGTTCAAATTTTGGCAATTATGACTGCCCATTGACTTCATCTTTCTGTTCTTCAGTTTCCCTCTCTGTAAACTGGTAATAACACTACCTGCTCATGGAGTTATACAATGTTTAACTCAGTAAGTGCTTAACAGTGTTATTAGTTATGTTACATTTATTCACAGACTAAAGAAGCCACTAAAAATAGGAGTGATTTCCAGAATAAGTTAGGTAGAAAGTTGATGAAAATAATAGCTAATAACTGCTATTTATAAGGTCTTGTACTTTAAACACCATTCTAAAAGCTTTCTACGAAGTAATTTATTTAATCCTTATAACAGTGCTATGATGTAGGTACTATTATTTTTCCCACTTTTATACAGAAGGAAGTGAGACTTTTCGTTAACATAAACTCATGTTTGCAACTATATTCCAAATATTAATGATATTTTGTACACCTAAAACTATTCCTTCAAAATGTATGAATAAATAAGAGGTGGTAAACCAGTGATCAATCATAACCGTGCATGTTTTCAATGCTGAAAACATTTTTATCATTTGAGATTAATGGAATGTCAGTTCACTTCTTATTGAAAATGTCAATTCACTTTGTTATACCTATCGATTTTAAAGAAACTTAAAACCAATTTTACTTAATTTTGTTGTAGAATATAATTAAATTTCAAGTGGTATAAAAATTAAACAAGGGATTATTAAAACATGAGTTGTAACATATACCTGGAGTCAAATGCAAGTCATCTTTTATACAGCTATTTTTCATTATTCGAACTTTTCATATACATTCTATCAGTCTTCCTCCAAAATATACCAATTCCTATTCTGAGATATTAGGCATAGTTTTAAAATTTTATTTTTAAAGTTCAAAAACTAATTTTGCCCCATGCTTCTCTTTGTTACAACTATGATTTATTGGACATGTATTAGATGCCAATACTGATAAATAACATTTCACTTATTCAACATAAAAGATCTATTTAACACAGATAAAACTGAGGCTTAAGAGAGCTAAATACTATACCCAAGGTCACCCAGCACTTTATCATAGGACTTACCAGTAGCCATATCAAACCTATAGCTTCCTCAGCTATGACATTCATCTACCTCACCTGAGAGCTTGTAGACACATAAAAACAGAACCATCTTTCTGAATATTCAGTGAAATATTATGGAACATTAGAAACATGGTTCGCATCATGTTCAAGACTAATGGTTCACAAACTAGTGCACATGAAAATCATTTCCAAACCTTGTTTAAAATGGAGATTCCTAAGTACCATTACTACAAACCCAAGATTCTAATCTGGTTTGGAGTATTTGGAACAAGCACCTTGTGATTCTGACAGAAGTAATTTGTAGATCGTACCTTAAAAAGCAGTATTCTAGCTGGCAGAGCAAGATGGCAGAATAGAAGCCTATACCATTTGCCGTTTACCCGAACTGGAACACCAAATCTTAATGGTTATCTGCACACAGAAAAGTGCCATCACAAGAATTAAAAATCAGACAAGCAATCACCATACCCGGTTTTAACTTCATATTGCTGAGAGAGGCATTGAAGATGGTAGGAGAGACAATCTTGAATTGCTAGCATCACCCGTCCAGCATTCCCTGGCAGTGGCCTTGCATTGCAAGGAGTCTGTGCACCTGGGGAGGGGAAAACACAGTGACTGTGGGACTTTACATCGAACTCAGTGTTGCCCTATCACAGTAGAGAGTAAAGCTGTTCTGGGCTCAGCCAATGTCTGAACAAGGAACATTTGCAGCAGACCCAGCCAGAGAGGAATTGCCCATCTCAGTGGTCGGAATCTAAGTTTCTGAGCAAGCTTCACCACTGCAGACCAAAAGACTCTGGGCTCCTGGGTAAACTTGAAAGAGAATCTAGGACACAAGGACTTCAACTCCTAGTACCAAGCTGAACTCAGAGCCAGTGGACTAGGGTGGCAAGTCACCTAGGCAGACACCAGTCATGGCAGCAAAGGTAATGCTTGAGCCACCCCATCCCTATCCCTAGGCAGTGCAGCTCACAGCAACAAAAGTGACTTCTTCCTTCTGCTTCCTTAAGCAAGAAGAGGAGAGCTAAGAGTAAAGAGGACTTTGTCTTGGGTCTTGGATACCAGCTGAGCCACAGCAGGATAGGGCATCAGGCAGAGTTGCAAGGACCCCATTCCAGACCCTAGCTCACAGATGAGCTCACATTTCTAAACTTACCCTGGGCCAAAAGGGAACCTACTGCCTTGAAGGGAAGAAAGCACTCCTGACAGGATTCATCACCTGCTGACTAAAGAGCCCTTGGGCCCTGAATAACCAGCAGCAATACCCAGGCCTTGGGCTCTGACACATGCTGATTACAGATGTAACCCAGCACATTCCCAGCTGTGGCGGCTACGGTGAAAGGTCCTCTCTGTTTGAGAAATGCGGATGGAAAAGTAAAGGTGACTTTGTCTTGTACCTTAGGTACGAGCTCGGCCACAGTTGGGTAGAGCTACAAGTGGGTTCTTAGGGTCCCCAAGTCCAGGCCTAGGCTCTTGGAAAGCATTTCTAGACCTGACCTGGGCCAAAAGGGAGCCCATTTCCCTGAAAGGTGAGTCGTAGGCCATGCAGCATTCACTACCTCTTCAGATGACTGAAGAGCTTTTGGGCTTTAAGTGAACATTGATGGTGGCCTGGCAAAACCTGCTGTAGGTTGGTGGTGGCAGTGGCCACAGGGAGAGGGTCCTCTACCTATGGAAAAGGGAAAGACTTTGTGTTGTGGTTCGAGTGCAAGCTTGGCTGCACTGGAATACAACATCAGGTAAATTTCTAAGGATTTTTACTCCTATCTGTAGCTCCCAGGCAGCATCTCTGGGCCCACCCCCAACCCAGGGCCTGAGGAAACTTGCCACCCTAAAGGGAAGGGCACAAACGTGGCAGGCTTCACCACCTGCTGATCACAGAGCCCTAGGTCCTTCAGGGAACATAGGAAGTAGCCTGGTAGTGGTTACACTGGGCCCTGGGTGAGAGCCAGAGCGGTGGTGGCTTGTGTTCTGACCCAGCATAGTCCCAGTGCTGATGGCCACAGAGATCCTTGCATCACTATACCCCCAGTACCAGGTAACTCAGCACAGATAGAGACTGTTGTTTCCTTGGGAGAAAGTAAGGGAAAATAACAAGAGTCTCTGCCTGGTAATCCAGAGAATTCTTCCAGATTTTATCCAGAACCAGCAAGGCAATACCTCCACAAGTCTGCAAAATCCACAATATTATTGGGCTTGGGGCCCAAGTCCCTTCAAATACTTGGAAAGCCTTCTAAAGAAAGATGGGCACAAACAAGCCCAGACTGCAAAGACTACAATAAATACCTAATTCTTCAATGCCCAAACACTGATGGACATCTACCAGTATCAATATCATCAGGAAAACATGACCTCACCAAATGAACTGAATAAGGTAGCAGAGAACAATTCTGGAGAAAGAGAAACATGTGACCTTTCAGACAGAGAATTCAAAATAGCTGTTTTGAGGAAACTCAGGGAAATTCATGACAACATAAAGAAGAAATGCAGAATTCTTGCAGATAAATTTAACAAAGAGATTGAAATAATTAAAAAGAGTCAAGCAGAAATTCTAGAGTTGAAAAATGCAATTGACATACTGAAGAATGCATTAGAGTCTCTTAATAGCAGAACTGATCAAGCAGAAGAAAGAATCAGTGAGCTTGAAAACAGCTCTTTGAAAATACACAGTCAGAGACGACAAAAGAAAAAAAGAGTAAAATACAATGGAGCACATTTATAAGACCTAGAAAATAGCCTCAAAAGGCAAATCTAAGAGCTATAGGCCTAAAAGAGGAGGTAGAGAAAGAGATAAAGGTAGAAAGTTTATTCAAAGAGACAGTATCAGAGGACTTCCCAAACCTAGAGAAATATATCCACATTTAAGTACAAGAAGGTTATAGAACCCCAAGCAGATTTAACCAAAACACTACCTCAAGGTATTTAATAATCAAACTCCCAAAGGTCAAGAATAAATAAAGGATCCTAAAAGAAGCAAGGGAAAATAAACAAATAACATACAATGGAGATTCCATACATCTGGCAGCAGACTTTTCAGTGGAAACCTTACAGACCAGGAGAGAGTAACACGGCATATTTAAAGTGCTGAAGGAACAAGTTTTTACCCTAGAATAATACCTCTGGGAAAAATATCTTTCCAACATGAAGGAGAAATAAAGACCCTCCCAGACAAATAAAAGCTGAGGGATTTCATCAGCTTCAAACCTGTCCTACAAGAAATGCTATAGCGAGTTCTTCAATCTGAAAGAAAAGGATATCAATGAGCAAGAAAAAATCATCTTAAAGTACAAAACACACTGGTAATAGTAAGCACACAGAAAAACACAGAATAATATAAACCAGAATGGGGGTTCTTTCTTGTCTTACGTAGAAAGAATAAATAATGAGCCAACCAAAAACAATAACTACTACAGCTTTTCAAGACACAGATAGTATAATAAGACATAAAGAGAAACACGAAGAAGTTAAAAAGTGAGGGAAGAAGAGTTGTTAATAGTTTTTATGTGTTTGTTTATACAATCAGTGTTATGTTATCATCAGCTTAAAATAATGGGTAATAAGACACTATTTGAAAGCCTCATGGTAACTTTAAATAGAAAATCATACCACAGATACACAGAAAATAAAAAGCAAGAAATGAAAGCATACCACCAAGAGAAAATCACCTTCACTTGAAGGAAGAAAAGAAGGATAAGAATACCACAAAACAACCAGAAAACAAATAACAAAATGACAGGAGTTAAGTCCCTACTTACCAATAATAACATTGAATATAAATGGACTACACTTTCCAATCAAAAGATATAGAGTGGATGAATGAATGGGAAAAAAAATGAGACCCAGTGATCCATTGCCTACAAGAAACACACTTCACCTATAAAGATACCCATAGATTCAAAACAAAGGAAACTAAAAAAGAGCAGGGGTAGCAGTACTCATATAAGACAAAATGGATTTCAAGACGAAAATTGTAAGAAGAGACAAAAAAGGTCACTAAATAAATAAATAAAGGGGTCAATTCAGCAAGAGGATATCACAATTGTAAATATATGCACCCAACATTGGAGCACCCAGATATATAAAGCAAATATTATTACAGCTAAGGAGAGTTAGATCTCAACACAATAATAACTGGAGACTTACATCCACTTTCAGCATTGGACAGGTCTTCCAGACAGAAAATCAACAAAGAAACATTGAACTTAACCTGCTCTACAGAACAAATGGACCTAACAGGCATTTACAGAACATTCCATCCAAGAACTACAGAGTACACATTCTTCACCTCAGCATGGGAATAATTGTAAAGGGTAGACCATATGTTAGGTCACAAAACAAGTTTTAAAACATTCAAAAAAATTGAAATAATATCAAGCATCTTCTCTAACCACAGTGGACTAAAACTAGAAATTAACAACAACAGGGATTTTGGAAACTATACAAACACATGGAAGTTAAACAATATGCTCTCAAATGACCAGTGGGTCAATGGGGAAATTAAAAAGAAAATTGAAAAATTTCTTGAAACAAATGATAATGGAAACACAACATTCCAAAACCTATGATATACAGCAAAGCAGTACTAACAGGGAAGTTTATAGCTATGAGTGCCGACATCAAAAAAGAAAAAAAAGTAAAATAAATAACTTAATGATGCATCTTAAAGAACTAGAAAAGCAAGCCCAAACTGAAACCAATATTAGCAGAAGAAAAGAAACGATAAAGATCAGAGCATAAGTAAAGAATGTGAAATGTAGAAAACAATACAAAAGATCAATGAAACAAATAGTTGGTTGTCTGAAAATATAAACATAATTGACAAATCTTTAGCCAGATGAATGAATAAAAAAAGAGAAGACCCAAATAAATAAAATCAGAGACGAAAAAGGAGACATTAAACTGATACCACAGAAATCCAAAGGGTCATTAGTGACAATTATGAACAACTATATACTAATAAATTGGAAAATCTAAAGGAAATGAATGAATTCCTAGACACATACAACCTACCAAGATTGAACCATGAAGAAATCCAAAACCTAAATAGACCAATGACAAGTAATAAGATTGAAGCCATAATAAACAGTTCCTCTGCAAAGTAAAGCCCAAACTAAATGGCTTCACTGATGAATTCTATCAAACATTTTAAGAAGAACTAATACCAATCCTACTCAAACTATTACAAAAAAATAGAGGAGGGAATACTTCCAAACTCATTTTACAAGGCCAGTATTACCAGGATGCAAAACCAAAGACACATCACGAAAAAAGCAAAAGAAAAGAAAGAAAACTACAGGCCAAAAATCTTCAACATAATACTAGCAAACCAAATTCAACAATGCATTAAAAAGATCATTCATCCTGTAGGTTGCCTGCTCACACTGATGACAGTTTCTTTTGCTGTACAGAAGCTCTTTAGTTTAATTAGGTCCTATTTGTCAATTTTGGCTTTTTTTGCCATTGCTTTTGGTGTTTTAGTCATGAAGTCTTTGTCCATGCCTATGTCCTGAATGGTATTACCTAGGTTTTCTTCTAGGGTTTTTATGGTTTTAGGTCTTAAATTAATCCATCTTGAGTTAATTTCTGCATAAGGTGTAAGGAAGGGGTCCACTTTCAGTTTTCTGCAAATGGCTAGCCGGTTTTCCCAACACTATTGATTAAATAGGGAATCCTTTCCCCAGTAGCTGTTTTTATCAGGTTTGTCGAAGACCAGATGGCTGTAGATGTGTGACGTTATTTCTGAGGCCTCTGTTCTGTTCCATTGGTCTATATATCTGTCTTGGTACTGTACCATGCTGTTTAGGTTACTGTAGCCTTGTAGTATAGCTTGAAGTCAGATAGCGTGATGCTTCCAGCTTTGTTCTTTTTACTTAGGATTGTCTTGGTTATACGGGTGGTGTTTTTGGTTCCATATGAAATTTAAAGTAGTTTCTTCTAATTCTGTGAAGATATTCAATGGTAGCTTGATGGGGATAGCATTGAATCTGTAAATTACTTTGGGCAGTATAGCCATTTTCACAATATTGATTCTTCCTATCCATGAGCGTGAAATGTTTTTCCATTTGTTTCTGTCCTCTCTTATTTCATTGAGTGGTGGTTTGTAGTTCTACCTGAAGAGGTCCTTCACATCTCTTGAATTGTATACCTATGTAACAAACCTTCACATTCTGCACATATATCCCAGAACTTAAAGTATAATAAAAAAAGAAAGATTTTAAAATATATCTGACATTTCTAGAAGTCATGTAAATATAAGACTGTTTGAAATTAAAAAATCCCAAGAGGGATTTATCCCTAGGATATAATGATAGTTCAAGAGACTGGGATAGGTAGTGGGGTCTTAGGGGTGGAGGCAGGTAGAGATGGTTAATGTGTGCAAAACAAATAGAAAGAATGAATAAGACCTAGAATTTGTGAGAAAAACAGGGTGACTATAGTCAATAATAATTGTACATTTTAAAATAACTAGAAGAGTATAATTAGATTGTTTGTAACGCAAAAGAAAACCACTTGAGGGGATGGATACCTTACTTTTTATGATGTGATTATTACTACATTGTATGCCTGTATCATAATATCTCATGTACCCCATAACTATATATACCTACTATGTATCCACAAAAATTAAATATTAAAACAAAACCCAGCATTCTGGATTCCAAATAAAAACACCAATCATAAAGTCAGGGTAACTGAGATTTTACATTTTTTACTCACCTCCTCTGTTTCAAACACATTGTAGTGATTAATGAAATATAATGATTTTAAAATAGCCAGGCTCAAAAACAATATAAACGTATCTGTGGGACACAAATTGAATCTCTGTGGGACAAAGCCCTGATCATAAAATGAAGCAGAGGCTCACTTGCTCCCAATTCAGAGACAGGCATTAGTGACTGGGAGCTAACTACCATAAAAAATGAAAACAGTATTACCAGATGAATTAAAATCTGATGCATAAATCATTAACAGGAGCACAAATAAGCAGTACAATAATAGGAAAACTTCATTAATAACATATAATAATCATGAACATACATGTACCTAATAGCCTAGACTCAATATATCCCAAGAAAAATCTGAAAGAATTATACAGTAATCTCCCAATATCTGTGCAGGATATAGTCCAAGACCCTCGGTGGATGCCTGAAACCCCAGATAGTATCGAACCCTATAAATCCTGTTTATTCCTATATGTACATACTTACAATAAAGTTTAATTTATAAATTAGGCACAGTAAGACATCAACAACAATAACTAATAATAAAATAGAACAATTGTAACAATATGCTGTAATAAAAGCTATATCAATGTGGACTGTCTCTCAAAATACCTTATTATATTATATTTACCTATTTTTCAACCGTGGCTGACCACCAGTAACTGAAACTGTCTATTAGAGGGAAATACTGTATGTAGAAACTGAAAGATCCACAATTATATTGAGAGATTTTAACATATCTCTTATCGGAAACCAATGAATGAAATAGAAAAAAAAACCTAGAGATTTGACCAAAAAATTAAAGTTTTATTTAGTAGATATAAAATTTTACAGAGAACAAATAGAAACCATACATTCTTTCACATATGAAAAATATAAAACATTTATAAAAGTTAACCATGAAATAAACTACAACGGCAGAGTCAAAAAATTTTCAAACAATTAGCATGCATATCTTATTCTCTGACATATAATTAGGAAGCAAAAATTAAAACATATATTTATAAACTTTAAAATACATGAAATGTACACTGAATTTAAAGAGAAAACAGTAATAAAATTATGAAACATTTGGAAGTGAATAATAATGACAGTGTTATATATCACTAATGGTATATGGCTAAAAGGATATCTAGAGGAAATTCTATAGCCTTAAATGCAATTATAGAAAAAAGAAAGATTTTTTAAAAGAAGTTATTTTAAATCTAATGAGCTATATAAGAAATAACAGACCAAAGCTAAGAATAAAAAACTGAGAAAAAGGAATAATGGAGAGTAATAGAAATTAATGAAATAGAAAAGGCAACAACAGAGCAAAAAATCAAAAGCTGATTCTTTGAAAAGAGATTCTAACAAAAATGGGTTTAAAAAAATAGAGCAGGCTGACCTCTGCACCAAAAAAACTGCTCCTTTTGTGGAAGCTGGGCCTACAAAAGAAAAAGAGAGAGAGAGAGAAAGAAGGAAGGGAGGGGAGAAAAAGAGGAGAGAGAGAGAGAGAAAGGCCCAAGTAAAAATATGGCAATGAAAAGGGGACATAATTAGAAATAAGTTTGGATTTGAAAAGCACAAGTGAAATCTATGAAGAAATTCATGCCAGTAAATTTGAACATGTATATAAACTAGATCTTTCTCTAGAATGTTTACTCAAGAGAAATTAGAAAACAAAGATATGGATGACTATTAAGGAACATAAACAGTCAGTGGAAAGACTTACAGACAGTAAGACAGATGGTTTTACAACTGTTCCAAATCTGAAAGAAATAAGTAACTTTTTATTATGCAAACTGTTTCACATAACAGATAAAGAAGAAAGGCTAACTCAGCATGCTTTATGCAAGTAGCATAGTTTAACCAAATCAGAGTAGGGAAACACAAGCAAAAGAAAATTTTAGACTAATTATATGTATTATGATCATAGAAAAAATTCTAAATATATTAGCAAACAAAATTTAGCAGATTATTATTTTAAATGCATCACAAAAAATTAAAGTTTATCTCAGGAATTCGAAAGTGAGTCATAATCACCAAAGCTAGTAACCTAACACACAATATTAATGAATTATCAGAGAAAATAGTAGCATCTCACTGGATGCAGAAGTCCACTTACTAACATTCATCTGCTATTCATGAAAATATTCTTAACAAACAAGGAATTGAAGGAAACTTCAGTAACTTGATACAGGACACTTAAGAAACATATAGCAAACACTGTGCTTAATAAACAATGTTTTAGAAATATTCTTATTAAAACAGTGTCAATACAAGCATATTCTTTATCATTTCTTATCAACAAAAATGAGAAACTATAATTAGAAAGTCATCAACAGAACTAACTCTATCTGAAGACAATATTATTATCTACATAGAAAATTCAAGAGAAACTATGGACGTCGTCTTAGAACTGTTCATATAGTTTAGCAAGGTTTTTGAATACAAGATCAAATCATCAAAACTATTAGCCTTCCCATATGCCAGTAACAATAAAATAGAAAGTACAATAGAAAAATACATCTTGTTCACTATAGCAGCAAAATATATAAGGTATCTAAAAATGACTTTAACAAAAGATGTAGAAGATCTTTATAAGAAGATATAAAGCAACATTTAAGGGCACAAAAGAAGATGAAAATGGGAAGATATACTAACTATACAGATGGGAAGACTCAACACTATTAACATGTCTATTCATTCCAAATTTATCTATATATTCAATAGACTATCATTGCCCTACAGCCTAAGACTTATTAGAAGCAAAGAGGAAAAAGGCAGTATAATAATCTTGCAAGGATAGACACACAGACAAATACCACAGAAGAGAAACTTCAGAAATAGACTCGCATTTATAGCAACATCAGATACATGACAGAGGAGGAAATCCAAGTGAGTAGAGAAATGAACAGTGCTGGGGAAGTTGGTTCTCCTTAAGGAAAGGTCACTTACAACCGTCTCAAAAACAATAAGATAAAATAAAACTAGTTTGTAAGAAATTATAAAAATAATTTTCATAAGAATTAAGGGCCTAAATGTAGGGGGAAAGAAAACCCTTAATAATGTCTTTTGAAGGCTATATAAGAATATAGCCTTATGGCTTTGAGATAGGAAAGAATTTCTTAAAATAAACGATAAAAAATGACAAATAATCAAGAAAGCAAATTTAAAATTTCGTAAATATCTTTATCCCTTTAAAATTCAAAATCATAAAAATATCCATTTGTCTATTGTAAATGGGATTGTGTTCTTAATTTGCCTCTCAGCTTGAATGATATTGATGAACTGAAATGCTACTGATTTTTGTACAATGATTTTGAAAACTGAAACTTTTTTGCCTTTCCAATGTTTACTGTAGATTCAAGTGATACATGTGGAGGTTTGTTACATAGTAAATTGTTTGTTGTGGGTGTTTGGCATACAGATAATTTTGTCACCCACATAATCACCATAATACCCAGTAGGTAGTTTTTCAACCATCACCCTCCTCCCAACCTCTGCCCTCAAATAGGCCCCAGTGTCTTTTGTTCCCTTCCTTGTGTCCATGTGTACTAGATATTTAGCTCCCACTTGTAAGTGAGAACAACATGCAGTATTTGGTCTTCTGTTCCTGTGTTAATTCACTTAAATAATGACCTCCAACTCCATCCATGTTGCTGCAAAGGCCATGATCTCATTTTTTATAGCTATGTAGTATTCCATGATGTATATGCACCACATTTTCTTTATCCACATACAGAAACCTGACTGAAGTCATTTACCAAGTCTAGGAGAGTTTTAGTAGCACCTTTAGGGTTTTCTAGGTATGGAATCATATCATTACTGAAGAAAGATGGTTTGACTTATTTTCCTCTTTGGATGCCTTTTATTTCTTTCTCTTGGCTGATTATTCTGACTAGCATTCTAGTACGATGTCGTATAGGACTAGTGACAGAGGGCATCCTTGTCTTTTTCCAGTTCTCCAGGTGAATGCTTCCAGCTTTTGCCCATTCAGTATGATGCTGACTGTGGGTTTGTCGTAGATGGCTCTTATTATTTTGAGGTATGATCCTTCCATGCCTAGTGTGTTGAGAGATTTTATCATAAAGGAACACTGGAGTTTATCAAAAGCTCTCTCTGAATCTACTAAGATGATCACACAGATTTTCTTTTTAGTTCTGTTTATATGGTGAATCACATTCATTAATTTGAGTATGTTGAGCCAACCTTGCATCCCAGGGACAAAGCCCTCTTGATCATAGTGAATTAACTTTTTGATGTGCTGCTGGATTCAGTTTACTAGTATTTGCTTGAGGATTTTTGTGTTTATGTTCATCAGGGATACTGGCCTGTAGTATTCATTTTTCACTGTGTCTTTGACAGGTTTGGGTATCAGGGTGATGTTGGCTTTGTAGAAAGAGTTGGGAAGGAGTCCTTCCTTGGTTTTTTGGGAATCATTTCAGTAGAATTGGTACCAGTTCTTCTCTGTATATATGATAGAATTCTGTTGTAAATCCACCGGGTCCAGGGTTTTTTTTTTTGGCTGGTATGTTTTTGATGAGTTATTCAATTTTAGAACCTTATATTGGTCTATTCAAGGTTTCAATTTATTCCTGATTGAATATTGGGAGGTTGTGTGTTAATAAATTATCCATTTCCTCTAGATTTTATAGTTTGTATACATAGAGGTGTTCATAGCAGTCTCTGAGAATATTTTTTATTTCTGTGGGATCAGTTATAATGTCACCTTTGTAATTTCTGATTATGCTTATTTGATATGATCATTCTCTCTCTTTCTCTCTCTGTTTTTTGTTTGGCTAGCATCTATCAATCTTGTTTATCCTTTCAAAGAATCAACTCTTGGTTTCATTTATGCTTTCTATGGATTTTTGGGTCTCAATTTTGTTCAGTTCTGCTCTGATTATAGTTATTTCTTTTCTTCTGCTAGCTTTGGAGTTAGCTTGTTCTTGCTTTACTAGTTCTTCTAAATGTAATGTTAGATTGGTAATTTGAGATATTACTAACTTCTTCATGTAGGCATTTAGAGCCATAAACTTTCCTTTTAACACTGCTTTTGCTGTATCTTGAAATTTTCATATGTTATGTTTTTTGTTTTCATTTATTTCAAATTTTTTTTTTATTTCTGCCTTATTTTTGTTGTTTACCCAAAAGTCATTCAGGAGCAAGTTGTTTTATTTTCACATATTTGTTTAGTTTTAAGAGGTCTTCTTGGTTTTTATTTTTGTTTTTATTCTACTGTGGTATAAGTGATATGATTTTGACTTTTTAGAATCTACTGAAATGTACTTTATGGCAGAGCATGTGGTTGATGTTAGAGTATATTCCATGTGCAGATGAGAAAAATACATATTCTGCAGTTGATGGTTGGAGCAATCTATAAATGTATATCAGGTTCCTTGGTCAAATGTCTAATTGAAGCCCAGAATTTCTTTGTTAGTGTTCTGCCTCAGTGATCTAATGCTGTTAGTAGTGTGTTGCAGTCCCACACTATAATTGCGTGGCTATCGTTTTGTGTACATAGAAGTACTTGTTTTATGAATCTGGGAGCTCTAATATTAGTTGTGTATATCTACAGATTCAATGGTATTCTTATCAAACTACCAACATGATTTTTCACGTAACTAGAAAAAAACTATTCTGAAGCTTATATGAAACCAAAGAAGAGTCTGAATAGCCAAGCAATCCTATGTAAAAAGAACAAAGCCAGAATCATCACATTATCTGACTTCAAACTATGCTATAGGGCTACAATAACCAAAACAGCTTCATACTGACACAAAAATAAACACGTAGGCCAATGGAACAGAATATAGAACTCAGAAATAAAACCACACACCTACAACCATCTGATCTTTGACAAAGTTGACAAAAATAAGAAATGATGAAAATACTCCCTATTTAGTAAACAGTGCTGGGATAACTGGCTAATTATAGGCAGAAGAATGAACCTGGATCCCTACATTCACCATGTACAAAAATTAACTCAGGATGGATTAAAGATTTAAATGTAAGACCTCAAATTATAAAAATTCTAGAAGAAAACCAGGGAAACACCATTCTGAACATTGGCCTAAGGAAAGAATTTATGACTACATGCACAAAAGAAACTGCAACAAAAACAAAAATTGAACAAGTGGGAGCTAATGAAACTAAAGAGATGTTGCACAACAAAAGACACAGTCAACAGAGTAAACAGGAAACCCACAAAATAGGAGAAAATACTTTCAAACTATGCGTCTCACAGAGGTCTAATATCCAGAATCTATAAGGAACTTAACAAGCAAAAAACAAACAACCCCATTAAAAAGCAGGCAAAGGACATGAACAGACACTTCCCAAAAGAAGACATGCAAACATGAAAAAATGCTCATGTCACTAAACATCAGAGAAATGTAAATCAAAACCACAACGATACCGTTTTACATCAGTCAAAATGGCTATTAGTAAAAGAACAGAAAAATAACAGATGCTAGCCAGGCTACAGAGAAACGTAAATGCTATTACAATGTGCGTAGAAATGTAAAGTAATTCGGACACTTTGGAAAGCAGTTTGGAGATTTCTCAAAGAAATAAAAACAGAACTACCATTCAACCCAGTAATCTCATTACTGGATAAATACCCAAAGGCATATAAATCATTTTATGAAGAAGACATATGCACTTGTATGTTCATTGCAGCACTATTCACAAAAGATATGAAATCGAACTAGGTGCCCATCAATGGTGGATTGTATAAAGAAAATGTGGTATACATAGACGATGGAATACTACGCATCCATAAAAAATAATGAAATCACGTTCTTTGCAGCAACATGGATACAGCTGGAGGCCATCTTCGTAAGCAAATTAACACAGGAACAGAAAACCAAATGCCACATGTTCTCTCCTATAAGTAGGAGACGAATATTAGGTACGTAAACTTGGGAAAAAATAGACACTGGGGACTACGGGGGTGAGAGAGCAGGAGATGGGCAAGGGCTGAAAAACTACCTATTGGGTAGTATGCTGACTACTGAGTGATAGGATCATTTATATGCCAAACCTCAGTGTCACACAACACATCCATATAACAAACCTGTACGTATATCCCTTAAATCTGAAAGTTGAAATTATAAATCACAAAACAAAAATCTTGATTATTAGCATACTTTGAACTCCAGACATTATCCGCATTTTCTGCTACAATACCAGCTTCTCCCTCTCAACTAGGTCTTTCCCATCAAATAAACCAGCTCTTATTTCTTCCATCTTAAAAATAGTTTAAACATCTATTTTTTCTATTTCCTTTTATGGCAAAATTCCTCAAAAGAGTTATTTATTATTGATGACCCAAATTTCTCTTCTATTATTGTACTATTTATCTAATCTGTTGAAACAAATCACCTTGAACCACTCCACAAAAACGACTCTTGTAAAAGCCACCAATAATCTGCAGACTGTTCAACTGAATGGTCAATTCTCTACCCCATTTAGCAAAGTTTGATGATCACTCTCTCCTCTTTGAAACATTGTTTTTATGTGGCTTCCAAACAATAAATTCCCATGGTTTTCCTTCTTGCTCACCACCTATTTCTTCCCACTCTTTTTGTCGATCCCTCCATCTCCTTGTCCTTTTAATGTTGGAGTGTTTCAGGGTTCACTCATTGTCCTGGTTTCCCTTTTCTATGTTCACTGATCCAGATTCATGATTTTAAATACCACAGATACACTATCATTCTCATCATTTGAGCTTCAGAGTTACACATACAACTGCCTACTTGACACCTTTATGTGGCTAACTAAAGGCATCTCACATTTAGCATGTGCAAACTAAACTCTTGATCTCCCAGCAATCTGATCTTGCCAGCATCTTCCCTACCTCTCCCCTTCATTTTTCCCATTTGCTCAAGCCAAAATGCTAGTCTCCTCTTTCTCTCATAGTCCACATCAAATTGCTCAAAAAATCTTATTAGTACATTTTCAATATACAGCTGAAATGTGGCCACTACTCGCTCCTCTGTTGTACCATCTGGATCTAAGCCCTCATCATTCCCACCTACACTATTGAATAACTTCCTAATTTATATTATTGGTAGTTCTTGCTTCTACCTTGGTCTGGTCTATCCTTAAATAGGCAGCCAGAGTAATCGTGTTCAAAGACAGGATGATTTTGTTACTCCTTTTCTCAAAACACCACATTAACATTTCATCTCACTCAAAGGAAAAAAAAAAAAACACATAATGACAATCGCCTAAATAGTAAGTTTCAACTGCAACTGTAATTGTTTTCTTAAATGCTCATAATACTGTTATTTGAGATGTTTCACTACAGTAAATAAGACAAGGTCCCTATTCCTTCTCTGACCTATTCTGTTATCATTTGCTTCTCATTTGCTCCTCTCCAATCACAATGGCTCTCCTGATACCCCTTGACCCTACCAAGAATGCACTCTCCTTACGACTTTCATGCTTACCGTTCTCTTTACCTGAAATGCTCTTCCCCCAGAGAGCCACACAACTTACTCTCTCGCCTCCTCCAGATACATATATGAATATATTACCTTCTCAGGGAGGCCTTATCTGTTAGCTTCTTAAAAAATTATAACACTTCCCTCCCTCTAGCATGCTCTAGTCTTCTTTCATGCTTCATTTTTCTCTGTAACACATATCACTATCTAATACACCCTTTCATTATTTCTATTTTATTTTCTGTTGTCTCTCCTCCCACTGGAATGTAACCTCCATAAGGGGAGAGATTTGTGTCTGTCTTCTTACTGCTGTATCTGCAATACCTACTGCAGTGTGTAGCACATTTCATAGTCAATAAATATTTGTTGAATGAATGAATGCACAGATAAATAGCACAATTTAGGCAGCAAAAAAAATTGAAAATGATTTAAATGTCCTTTAACAGAAAAATGGATAAACTCAACGTAATTTAATAACACAATCTCAGAAATATATTGTTGGGGGTAGAAGGGAGGAATCTACATAAAGTGTGATATCAGTTATAAAGCTTAAAACCCTGCAAAATAATACTTGCTTCATTTAGAGTTAAATACATATGCAACAATAGAACAAAATCACCTACGGGTAGAGTAAACATGAAATTCAGAGAGTTTTAACTCTGGGATAACAGAAAAATGGGATGATAAAAATAAACAGGGATTTTATTTATCAGTGAATTTTAAAATATGTATATACACTTCTAGTAATATTTGAAATATTTAACAATGAGTAATACGTCTCTTGTTTGACTAAAATCCACCTCTGCATGTTGTCAGTGTTTCTGAAACAGTGAATTGGAGATCTTGTGTGAAAAGGAGATTATTTGCAGATACAGCTATAGCATAAAACCCAGTCTATGACTTCACTCAATTCAGAAACTGAATTGATTGTACTTCAGCAGGTTGAGCATAAAACCCCATGGAATGTCTTAAGGATTCTAAATTTTGCTTGCAGTATGATATTAATCAATCTCTAGTGATTCCTAGATCTTCACAGTTCCATAACCTACTCATATATATATATATATATATATGTACTTTAAGTTCTGGGATACATGTGCAGAATGTACAGGTTTGTTACATAAGTATACACATGCCATGGTGGTTTGCTGCACCCATCAACCCATCATCTGTATTAGATATTTCTCCTAATGCTATCCCTCCCCTAGCCCCCAACCCCCTGACAGGCCCCATTGTGTGATGTTCCCCTCCCTGTGTCCATGCGTTCTCATTGTTCACCTCCCACTTATGAGTGAGAACGTGTGGTGTTTGGCATAACAAACTCTTATCCTATCACCCACAGCCAACTTGTGCTGTAATTCAGCATAAAACTTCCAGGCATTCCCACCACACACCCTACTGAGGGCTTAATGTGTTCTCAGCATGCAACTTTCCAAAGAAATAATCACTTTTTTAAACACAAAAATATGACCTTATCACAAAATCTTGTAAATTCAGATTTTAATCTAATTATTACACATCCATAAAGTTGGATTATTCAAATTGTTTTATATTTGCTATAGAAATCATTAGAAAATGTCAAAGCTCCTGATTCCGGATAAAACAGACTTGCTGTGTTTTAGGATCACCATCAGCTCTTCTTTTGCTATAAATTCCATCTAAAACATAATAGTGTATTTTCTTAAAATTAAAACAGCTTGTCTTGAACTAACCTCCATATTCTACACAGGAAGCTCGCATGTATCTTTATAAGAAACCATTCGGCCGGGCGCAGTGGCTCACGCCTGTAATCCCAGCACTTTGGGAGGCTGAGGCATGTGGATCACGAGATCAGGAGATCGAGATCATACTGGCTAACATGGTGAAACCACATCCCTACTAAAAATTAAAAAAAAAAAATAGTCTGGCGTGGTGGTGGGCACCTGTAGCCCCAGCTACTTGGGAGGCAGGAGAATGGCGTGAACCCAGGAGGCGGAGCTTGCAGTGAGCCAAGATCGTGCCACTGCACTCCAGCCTGGGCGACTCAGCAAGATTCTGTCTCAAAAAAAAAAAAAAGACACCCGTTCACCCCACTCCTTTTAATAAGAGAAGCTATGATGCTACAAATGAATTAATTCAGTATTTATTGTGAGACAAACCCTTAAATCCATAAATATTTAATAGGCACAGATATTATTTTGAATGAATGCTTTTCTACTTGCATAGATATAGGAAACTGTCATTCTAAATCAACACCCTCATCCCCACCTACCACCCTTCTTAGAGCATGGTCCTGTGCTTAAATAATCTTTATAATTACAGCAATAAGGACCTAGCTTGTTAATGGACAGTTCCTTATGTGAATGGTCCTCACCTGAAAGAATGAAGAATAACTGTGGATTAGTTGATATTAAAATGCCTAATTGAAATTAGTCCTTACAAATTTGTTGTTCAGAGTTGTCAGTGATTTGACTGATTTCTATCAGCTCTTATTTCTACCTGCCCTCTCCCTAAAGAATTGAATAGGTAGCCTCTCCGGCCCACCATGTGGCCTAAAATAAGAAATCTTGCCCTTTAATTGCATTTGCATTGTAACCTAAAGGTGGGGAATCCGTATCAAAATAGGAAATGTCTTAACATCAATGGACCCAACAAACTCATCTATTGCCTATGTCAAATTCTGACACTAAGTTGACAGGTGGCTCATATATCTGGCTGGTTCTGCTCTTCAGCTAGATGCAGAGATCACAGCTGCTATTACACATTTAGAGATATGGATTTTAAAAAATAAAGAACGACTCACAGCTCCACAAATCACGTATAATATTGCCACAGAACAACTGCTGACACAACTTGGTCCATCCTCTTTAAGAGAGGACCTGAAAGAAGTCATTCCTTTGGGGGTTCTGGACATCTACAGGCAACATGGTGAATATATTGTTATAATTTATAATTTAACAAATGAGTTGTATTACAGTAAAAATAATTCCACATATACATTGTTGCTTTACTTTTACTACTTGTCCCCTCCAAAAATATTACACATTGGTAGGAGGGTTGTGTTTGGGAGGGATTTTGAGATGAGCTCAGCATGCTTCCCAATGGTTTCTAGAAGCCAACTCCAAGAGACAGGAGATCCCCAAATGGTGCTGATTACACAGACCTCTGCATTGCTGTTGAACAGTTAATTATTGAGTCTACGGCCATACCACCCTGGACTACGGCCATACAACCCTGAATGTGCCCGATCTCATCTGAACAATTATTGAACATTTACTGTTTATCAGATTAGTTTGCCAGACCTGCAAATACTGAGATGAGTAAGATGCTGACACTAGCCTCCAGGATGTCTACTCACACACATAGACAGACAAGCACAACACAAATAATAAAAAGCTTAAAATGATGCTGACAGAACAATCAAAAAAAGCTTTTGGGTAGAGTTCACACTTAGAGTAAGTCATTAGGAACAAATGAGAATGTGTAGCATGTGGATAGGATAGATAAGGGCACATCAAGCAAAGAACAGCACATACACACAGGCACAGACATAGGGACTAATGTGGAAAATCCAGGCAAAAGCACAGGATGGTTGTGGAATTTTATCCTGAAGGCAACAGGATCCTTTCAAAAATTTTAAGCAAGGAAGTGAACGGATCACACATGTGCTTCAGGCAAATCCATGGCAGCTGCATGGAAAATGGATGAGAGGCGGGCCAAAGGAGAAATGGGAAGGGAATTATGTGGCCAAGAACCTACAAACTGTATCAGCTGTCTGTCACATTAGGAAATGTGTCAGATCGATGTGGCACTAAATAGTACTTGGGTTACAAGAGAGAAATATTTCAAATGTTGTTGGAATATCATTATAACTGTACTCCCTATGAAAATATTAATGAAATAATAAAATAATAATTCACTACCATTTAGTGTCTTTAATCCTCATAACTATTCTACAAGGTAGAGTTTATATTTCATTTTACAATCATGCCAACAAAATCAGAATAATTAGGTAAATTAATTTGAATAACATATCCACTAAATGGCAGAATCAAGATCTAAACCTGGGTTGTCTGGCTCCGAAACCCACACTCTTTTTATTGTACCATGATTTGTCTTGGATTCTCCATCTCAAGGGTTTATCAATGAAGTCCTCCAAAAGACCATTAAATAGTCATCTCTTAGCAATATTCCAAAAAGGTTAATATAGAAATTTCTCCATCACTTTACTTTCCCCTCATCCATGTATTCAAGATTAAAACATTTTTCACAGAAAATGTACTAGAAGGAAACTGGCCACAATAGTGCTGATCTGGGCCACATGGGGTTATTTTCAAGGCTAAAACAACTTCTCAGAGAGAAATACTAAGATTAAATTATGCTAAAAGTATTTTTGGCTCTTACTAAATGATGCATATAGAAAGGCTTGTTTAAAATAGTCGCAGATTGGGGGTTGGGAGAGAGGAAAGATACCTCACTGGCATGCCCTTGCTTAAAGTGACTAATTAGTCATGCAAAATGCAACCTATATGCAATGGATGAGTTAACATTGCTATCACAACCTTCACTTTTCCATTATCTGACTTTTATGAGTTTAAATTTGCAGTCTTAAAGGTTGTGGTTGCGCCACTCTAGAATTTTTGCATTTAATTTAACACATCAATAGAGAAAAATCACATTTTTCAAAACAAATGTTCATCATCTTAAATCTAGCAATAAAAAAGATGACTCATCAATATTCTCAGAGGAAAGCTTTCAACTTGCCTCACTACCATGCTATTCCTTTTTTTACAGCCAACATGAGATCTGCCAAAAACACGTGGCTACATCTATAAAAGACATTACTGTATTTGTTTTTAAACTTTCCTACATGCTATTCTGTGACTGAGTGCAAAATCAAATCTAGCTAGAATGTGTCATTTAAGCCTTTAATAGATGTAACTTTATTTTTTACTATTATTATAATAGGCCAAAGTAAATTCTATCTTAAAAATCCCAAGAATACAATATTTTCTATAATTTAAGCTATCTATCCTCAAATCACATGAAGTACACCAGATATCAATATCAAAACCCAATGAAACAAAAGCATCTTTTTTCCTAAAATTGAGTGGTGAGAGTGATCCTCAGAGTATGTTAAAAACACTAAAAGTTATGTATATTGTAATGGCATTTTATGAAAGCATTTAAACCAATGAGGTAAGCTTTTGGTAGTCATTAAAGTATCCACTTAACTGGAATGTAAATATTATGGTCTTAATTTTAAAGGAGTCTACATGTGGATAAATATTTTAGAGAATCTACGGATTCTCTAGAGATATCGCTAAAGAATCCTCCATTATTCAGTCAACAAATATTTATATGTTATCTTCTACAGCCCGGCCCTATACTAGGCTCCATCATCTAGGGAAGGGGGACACCAGCCTTGACAGACACATTTTCTTCTATTTGGAGGAGGAAGTTTGTCAGATGAGAAAAACCGCAACAGTACTTAAAGTAGGTGTTTTGAATAAGGTGACAAATGTTTGGAAAAAGGTGATGCGAACAAATAGAAGAGCTGATTGAGGACAATACTGAGGTTGAAAATTACACTACAGATCACGAGTTTGGTATGAGTCCTCTCAACTCTGATTTCATCTAGCATCTTCCAGCATCCGAGACACAAGAATACAGAAGGCAGAGGCTGATGCAAATAAGAGTTAACAGAGTAGATCTGGTAGAAACATAGGGAGACTGTAATGTTGAGAGCACTGGTAAGAGGATGGATGGTGTGTCATACCCCAGGCTTCCAGACGACATTTAGACTCATGTAATAAAAAAGAAACTGAGATCCGGCCAGCAGAGGTGTTACACTGACCACCACAATAGAAAAGCGTGTTTGCTCATGTGCTTCCCACATGTAAGTCAATTCTTAAGAGGCCACCTTGGTGAGGCCAGCTCCCCCTTGAGAAAGAACTCTATAATGCTACTATGCATACATACTACAAATATCATCCTGATTCTTCCCCAAAAGGACTTGCTGCCATTTTTCAGAGTGCCTGTGCACTCAGGAAAAGGGGATAACCATACTTTTCAAGAATAGCTAGATATGGGGTGTGAATGATACCATCATGGTTTTATGTTTAGAGACAGGGGCCTATTGTCACCAGTTGGCAAGAGAAGTTTTCCCCCAGGTTTATCTGATAGATGATCCAATGAGTTTCTGGACCCAGCTTCTAGGTCCCTGTTCTCCATGACTTATAATGGAACATATATACCCTGCCCTGTGAAATAGGGGCATTATGTAGAAAGAGCTTAGTAGAAACCCCTAAAATAACCTCCCAATAATATTATCTCTGACCAAGGGACCTATTATAAGGCTAAGGCTATGACAGAAGGCCAAAGACAACAGAAGCCACTGCTCTTCCCATGATCTCCATCAGCCAGAAATAGCCAGTCTCATTGGATCATGGAGTGGCCTGTTAAAGGCATAACTAAGACACTCTCTTGGAGACAACACATTTAAGGACTGAGTTGTTGTCATTCAAAAGGCAATGACTGATATGTGAGGCTATATCTTCAAAGGCTAGAATACGTATCTGTGACCCAAAGGGTAAAAATAAAATTGGCCATTTAAACCATCTCCCCCAGTGACCTACTTGCAGAATGTGTGCTCACCATCCCTGCAACTTTAGTTTCTGACAAGTGAGGATGGAGACAGGTAAATGAAGGTGGTTTCTACCAAAAGCCACATCTCTACAACTATGCTAACAATCTTGTCACTTTGGCTCCTTGTGAGCGGAGACTAGGAAGAAAACAAAGGAGTGATTGTAGTGACAAAGATGATGGACTCTGACTGATAAGATGAGCTAGTGTTGCTTCTTTTTTTTTTTTTTTTTTTGAGGCGGAGTCTCACTCTGTCGGTGAAACCCCGTCTCTACTAAAAATACAAAAAATTAGTGTTGCTTCTAAACAAGGGTGCAGGGATCGGTGCATCTGGAATGCAGGGCGTGTCTCAAATTTCCATTCCCATTGATTAGAGTAAATAGTCAGTCACAACAACCATAGTCCAGTAAGGACGAAAAAACAGGACTCAGAGTTTTTGGGGAAGAAGTCTGGGTTATCCCGTCAGACAGGCAATTCAGATCAGCAAAATTTTGACAAATTACAAGAGAAATCAAGAACACATGGTAGAAAAGATAAATGAAGTCTATGAAATAAGGCCTCAGAACCAGCTGTAGTAATTGAGACGATAGACTGTTTCAACTCTCCTTCTTGCCTCTACTCCTTCAGAGACTGTAGCTGGCCACCACTTTGAAGTGAACTCTGTGACCTGTAGCTCCCCACTGGAAAAGAGAGCAGGGCATCAAGTTATCACAGTATTGGAGGTCCCATATCATGATGGGGATGGGAGGCAGATTGAACGGAAGGATCAAGCGGATATGAGTGATCCAAAAGGTAGATTGTAGCAGGTTTCTCTTACGTAGCATTTCAGATGTTCCTGGCCTCACCTGTCTCTTGTTCTAGCTCTTGTCTCAGTGAGCCAATGCCACATGGGCTCCTATGGACTTCATACTGGTACATCCTGACAGTATGTCACCTCAGGCCTGAATGAAATTCCTCTCTTGCCTCTCTTCCCTTTGATATTTATTCAGTACCAATCAAAACAAGAACCGGTGGATAAATTATTCCCCTTTGGTGTTAGGAATCAGAATCTGAGGCAGAAATTTGTGTTCAAGTGATTCATTGAAGGAGTATTCCCAAGAAAAAAGGAAAAGAGCCCAGCACCTTAGGACAGGGGAGGAAGCCAACCAAGGATTTGACCTCAGCAGTTGAGTAGCTTTAGCCTGATCCCATAGGGTGCTCTGAGCCATGAATCAAGGCAAGGGGACAGTCCTTTGACCCTTCTATGAGTCATTCACTGGCTAGGGGCTACTCCTCAGGCTGTAGACTAAACTTCCCATTATAATGACTTTGTGGCAATTTTCCAGAAAAGGGGCAGTGATGTATTTCTGGCAGCCAACACAGCAGGTGGGGGATGGGTGTGCAGGCCCAGTAAAGAGAATCTGGGTGGACTCCAACAGCAACCTTTCTATCCACTGAAGGACAGTCCTGAGAGGTCATTTACATGACTGTTCAGGGAACAACGCTTAGAATCGAGTAATCATTTGCATTGTGTGCATGAATCATTGTATATGCAATGGGCCCCATAACACACCCTGGTATTGGCTCTTCTTCCTCCTCTGTGTCCCTTCCCTTCTCCTCCACTCCTGCTTCCTGGGGATTGTAATCTCTAATAAATTAAACCTGATACACCCTCTGTCTCAGGCTCTGCTTTCTAAGGAACCCAAACTAAGACTACTGTGGAAGAAAGAAACAAAGAATAAACGACCTGAGAGGATATGCAAAGGCTCAAGGTGTTGCCGCAGTGAAAGGGTGGGGACGGGGGCAGATAAGAGACCTGACTGGATTGACAGGCCTATTCAGAATGAGGTCTCCTGTGCATGGCACTGGAGGCCTGATGAAGGTGACAGTCTCACTCAATACTTAGGCAGTATTTTGCCAAGAAGTTACTTGCAGAGTCTCATACATAACTCAAGGAAGCATAACTCAATCTAGTCAAAGATTTTGGAAGACAAAAATCTCTCCAAATACAAGAAATTTTATCTTCCAACCAAAATTTGTGACTGGGTAGGCCATAAGAGTTAATTATAGTAATTTATAATGAAAAGTCCAAGATGCCTATATGTGTATAAGTGACTAGGAAAGGATTGATATTTTGGTTCCCTGAAAGCTTTCTTCTCAGAAGACTCACAAAACATCCCTAGAGGCAAAAGACCTACTTACTTGGAGAAGTTACCAATTTAAATCCCAGTTTCTATAGATAGCATTAATTCCTATATGTGGCTGTTTCCTACGCAGGCTTTTGAAATGTTCCTAGTTGTTGAAGTGTGAACAACTTTCATAAAGTATAGAGAAATGAAAATTTTCTTAAAGCCCCATTTGAAATGCTTGTCTAGTAGAACATTACATAGGTTATTATGCCTAGGGATTTGATTTACTTCACCCCTTTGACACTTCCAATAAGCACCCCATTATCAAAAGCCTCCTTAATTTCATTTAATGTGAAAAGCAAAAAGTCACTTACCAAAGCAGGAAATAAGTTTATTATGCCTGGCAATACTATTATCATTAATTATATTTGTTAACTTTTTTAATTTCCCTAGATTCAGAATGCTTCTTAAAAATAGATCATCAAATGCAACAATGCCACATAGAGCTCACTGGAATGAAAAATAACTCCGATGTCACCAAAGGGTAAAGAATTACCAGCCGAAAGCCATTCGGTAAAGATGACAGAGATTTAAAGTTGAAATGCTCTATCACTGTCCAGGTAGCACTATAATCTGTGTGTATACATATAAAAAATACATGAACACATTTTTAAACACATTAGTTAGAAGCACAGAGCTATATAAACAGATGTCAGATCTTACATACCACTCGAGTGCCTTCTTAATGAATTTAAAAATTTGTGGGAGTTTTTTGGCAGAAGCTAGGCATAAAAAACAAAGATAAACGCCAACAAAGATGAAAAACATTTAAAATATGAGCATTTTTGGAGAGCTTATAACTTAATAAAATGTGAAGCATACCTTCTAATAAATACCTGTGGGTAGATATTTTAAAAGCTTAATCCTTTACTATCCAGCCCCCAGGGTACCCACACATCTTAGGTAGCTACACATTGTCATAAAATGCTCAGAGAAAAGACATACATTTTTTCTCACAGTTATAAGAAGCAGAGTAAATATCCAGGCTCACTGACAAATAAATCTAGAAGGGGCTATTAAACAGTTTTACTATTAATTTCCCTGTCAAATGAGTGACCAAGTTTTAGTCTTTCTGAGTCAACACAAGCAAAACCTTGGTATTCTGTAGAAACATCAGCAGAAATCCTGCATATTTCTGAGACTTCTCGTATCTATTTCAAATTTCAGTTCAGCATTAAGTGACATTTTAATATTTTTCATTCAATTGGCATTAGTTGTTGAGAGTCCACTCTGTGCCTAGCACTAATGTAGGGGCTAGGGTTTAGAAGGGTGAATGAAAAACACTTTGCAGTTTAGTATATTATGGCTCTCAGGATTATAAAAGTGTAAGATCCTTAAGGAAGGGATCAAGTTGTCCATCTCTCATGGAGATTAGCAGAGTGCTAAGCAGATACTAGGTGCTCAAAATTCACTGCACTTTTTTGAAAATACTAATGGTGGTTGCTGGCAAATGAACAACTAATTTTTATACCCTAAAATACTTTATTTGGTAGCACCAAAATACTAATTCTTATGGATTATGGGATAAGATGCCAATATATTGATGGGCAACTTTGCTGTCAGACACAGGGTCACCCCATTCTTTATCATTATACTACTTGAACTGTATGCCACGACTGCATGCCCACCTCATGGATATAAGAAGTGTTGCAATGTCCTCCAAAGGGATTCTACTACCCACACTTCTTGCAGGCTCACCAATTTGATTTTAACAAATACAGTTCCTTTTTCAGTCTCCTTACATTAGCTGCTGTTTGTGCAGGTACCTTACTGCATTGTGTAATTCTATTTATTATTTATATCCCACCTGCTTTCTGAAAGAATTTGGAATGGCGAAAGATACTAAAATGTGTGATAGAAAAGACCATTATAAGTAAAAAGGGAGATCAAAAACCAGATCAGAATAATGAATAAACTTATCAAAAAATGAAAATGATTTATTATAAGAGAGCACTAAATTTAGCTTTAAGCTTTCTCAAAGTCAAGGGAAATAGGGAGCTTATGGTCTAATATATAGTTCCATAATATGTAATATAGCACATATTATGGAATATGGCAGATTCAAGGAATTGTGTCAACTTATCTATGGCACAGACTGCTGGGTATCCACCAAAATCTGTTCTCCTCTTCTTCCATAGTGACAAAGTGGTGTCTGGGCCAGTTAGGGACTATACTTTGCAGCCTTTCCTGCAATGAGGAGAGGTCATATGTAACTAAGCCCTCACAAATGCGATGCGAGCAGAACTGATGTGTGCAATTTCCACATCGCATGCTTAAGATGAATTTTATAGACATGACTTCCAGTCTTTCCGCTTCCTACTAGCTAGAATGGGCATGACTAGAGTGACCTTGGAAGCTACAAGTTGAAAATGGTACAGCCTCCATCAACTTGGATCCCTGATTGGCCCTAAGGAACAGAAAAAGTAGGCTTTCTCCTTGGAAATCCAGGGTGCCCAGCTTGAATACTTTTCTCAAGTCATCCAAACACCTCAAAAATATGAGCTGAAGGAGGTATCTTTGAGTGAAATCAAAAATACATCTCCCCAAAAATGCCACTGAACATCAAAAGAAATTAAATCGGAGGTCATAGCAGGTACTTAGGATCAGACTGGTTAAAGAATTGGGAAAGTACTATAAAGAAACACGACGCTGTGGTTTTGTCATAGATAGCTCTTATTATTTTGAGATACGTCCCATCAATACCTAATTTATTGAGAGTTTTTAGCATGAAGCATTGTTGAATTTTGTCAAAGGGCTTTTCTGCATCTATTGAGATAATCATGTGGCTTTTGTCTTTGGTTCCGTTTATATGCTGGATTACATTTATTGATTCGAGTATGTTGAACCAGCCTTGCATGCCAGGAATGAAGCCCACTTGATCATGGTGGATAAGCTTTTTGATGTGCTGCTGGATTCAGTTTGCCAGTATTTTAATGAGGATTTCTGCATCAATGTTCATCAAGGATATTGGTCTAAAATTCTCTTTTTTGGTTGTGTCTCTGCCAGGCTTTGGTATCAGGATGATGCTGGCCTCATAAAATAAGTTAGGGAGGATTCCCTCTTTTTCTATTGATTGGAATAGTTTCAGAAGGAATGGAACCGGTTCCTCCTTGTACCTCTGGTAGAATTCGGCTGTGAATCCATCAGGTCCTGGACTCTTTTTGGTTGGTAAGCTATTGATTATTGCCACAATTTCAGAGCCTGTTATTGTTCTATTCAGAGATTCAACTTCTTACTGGTTTAGTCTTGGGAGGGTGTATGTGTCAAGGAATTTATCCATTTCTTCTAGATTTTCTAGTTTATTTGCATAGAGGTGTTTGTAGTATTCTCTGATGGTAGTTTGTATTTCTGTGGGATCAGTGAGCTATCTATGACAAACCCACAGCCAATATCATACTGAATGGGAAAAACTGGAAGCATTTCCTTTGAAAACTGGCACAAGACAGGGATGCCCTCTCTCACCACTCCTATTCAACATAGTGTTGGAAGTTCTGGCCAGGGCAATCAGGCAGGAGAAGGAAATAAAGGGTATTCAATTAGGAAAAGAGGAAGTCAAATTGTCCCTGTTTGCAGATGAGGTGATTGTATCTCTAGAAAACCCTATTGTCTCAGCCAGAAATCTCCTTAAGCTGATAAGCAACTTCAGCAAAGTCTCAGGATACAAAATCAATGTACAAAAATCACAAGCATTCTTATACACCAGTAACAGACAAACAGAGAGCCAAATCATGAGTGAACTCCCATTCACAATTGCTTCAAAGAGAATAAAATACCTAGGAATCCAACTTGCAAGGGACGTGAAGGACCTCTTCAAGGAGAACTACAAAACACTGCTCAATGAAATAAAAGAGGATACAAATGGAAGAACATTCCATGCTCATGGGTAGGAAGAATCAATATTGTGAAAATGGCCATACTGCCCAAGGTAATTTATAGATTCAATGCCATCCCCATCAAGCTGCCAATGACTTTCTTCACAGAATTGGAAAAAACTACTTTACAGTTCATATGGAACCAAAAAAGAGCCTGCATTGCAAAGTCAATCCTAAGCCAAAAGAACAAAGCTGGAGGCACCACGCTACCTGACTTCAAACTATACTACAAGGCTACAGTAACCAAAACAGCATGGTACTGCTACCAAAACAGAGATATAGATCAATGGAACAGAACAGAGCCCTCAGAAATAATGCCGCATATCTACAACTATCTGATCTTTGACAAACCTGACAAAAACAAGCAATGGGGAAAGGATTCCCTATTTAATAAATGGTGCTGGGAAAACTGGCTTGCCATATGTAGAAAGCTGAAACTGGATCCCTTCCTTAGAGCTTATATAAAAATTAATTCAAGATGGATTAAAGACTTACATGTTACACCTAAAACCATAAAAACCCTAGAAGAAAACCTAGGCATTACCATTCAGGACATAGGCATGGGCAAGGACTTCATGTGTAAAACACCAAAAGCAATGGCAACAAAAGCCAAAATTGACAAATGGGATCTCATTAAACTAAAGAGCTTCTGCACAGCAAAAGAAACTATCATCAGAGTGAACAGGCAACCTACAGAATGAGAGAAAATTTTTGCAACCTACTCATCTGACAAAGGGCTAGTATCCAGAATCTACGATGAACTCCAACAAATTTAAAAGAAAAAAGCAAACAACCCCATCAAAAAGTGGGCAAAGGATATGAACAGACACTTCTCAAAAGAAGACATTTATGCAGCCAAAAGAACACATGAAAAAATGCTCATCATCACTGGCCATCAGAGAAATGCAAATCAAAACCACAGTGAGATACCATGTCACACCAGTTAGAATGGCCATCATTAAAAAGTCAGGAAACAACAGGTGCTGGAGAGGATGTGGAGAAATAGGAACACTTTTACACTGTTGGTGGGACTGTAAACTAGTACAACCATTGTGGAAGTCAGTGTGGCGATTCCTCAGGGATCTAGAACTAGAAATATCATTTGACCCAGCCATCCCATTACTGGGTATATACTCAAAGGACTATAAATCATGCTTCTATAAAGACACATGCACACGTATGTTTATTGAGGCACTATTCACAATAGCAAAGACTTGGAACCAACCCAAATGTCCAACAATGATAGATTGGATTAAGAAAATGTGGCACATATACACCATGGAATACTATGCAGCCATAAAAAAGGATGAGTTCATGTCCTTTATAGGGACATGGATGAAACTGGAAATCATCATTCTCAGTAAACTATCACAAAGACAAAAAACCAAACACCCCATGTTCTCACTCATAGGTGGGAATTGAACAATGAGAACACATGGACACATGAAGGGGAACATGACACTCTGGGGACTGTTGTGGGGTGGGGGGAGGGCAGAGGGATAGCATTAGGAGATATACCTAATGCTAAGTGATGAGCTAATGGGTGCAGCACACCAACATGGCACATGGATACATATGTAACAAACCTGCACATTGTGCACATGTACCCTAAAACCTAAAGTATAATAATAATAAAATAAAAAAGTAAATAGAAAGAAACATGACGCATATTATCTGCCACCTAGGGTACTGTGATAGCATAAATGCACACCACGGAAGCCTGTCTCAGTGGCATGGCACTGCCTACTGCAGAGCTCTCTAAAGGGCCACTCACTGGGCTCCTTCGGGCCAGAGTGCCCAGTGATCATCATATCACTCAAGTCTAGTCCTGGGGAAAGTTTTGTTGTTAGTCATGTTTCGTATTTCCTCCTCCTTTCTATCACATCCCCTTACCGCAAAGTACCCTCAAACCAGTGCTGATCTCTGCCTCTGTATGGACTATCTCCTGCGTCAGCACCCCATGCTGCACGTTTCCTTCTCCCCATCAAATTTTATTGGTCATGTGTCCAGTCCGTTTAAAGCTTCATTATGGAATCACTTTCTAATCTGATTGTCCAATAGCAAAGTAGTGCAAATAAAATTATGTTACTGCAATTCCTTCTTAATTTTTACCCCACCAGACATTCTATTTGAAATGTCAATAGATTTCCACTGCCGAGGCACACATTTGCAAATACGCACACAACTAATTGTCTAATATATTGTTCTATAATATGTAATATAGCATATATTTTGAAATATGGCAGCTAAGACTTGCAACTTAGAGCATGTAGGCCATTGGGCCGGAAGTTTGGATTCAAGGCAAGGAGAGAAAATGGAAAAGCCATGCCATTATTATAGGTGTCAAGATTCTACCACAGCATTCTCAAGTTACGTGGCAGCTTAGAGGAAGTTAAGTACTGTCTATATCCTGAAATCCTAGGAGATTTTATTGAGGTCATAGGTGGCCCACTGTGCTATAGGACTATCTCTTGACCGCCTTCTGACATTCTAAAAAAACAGATTAAAGTAAAAAAGACAAAATTTTAACCTTTGTTCTTAATGTGATGCTTGTCATCCTTTTTCCTTCTTAGAATCTGGTAACAGGTAGTTCAGTGCTTTGGATCTTGAGTTTTTTCCGCAAGTTCTGTAGCAATAGATTGTATGTATGTACATATATTTTTGTATATACATTGTGACGTACATATTTCAATTACATAGACACTATACAGGACAGTGAACACTAAAGGTTATGTAGTCTATAATGAAAGGGGTAACAAATGATCTTCAAATAGCTCTATTTGCAAGATGAGTAGTAAAAGCACGCTTTAAAATGAGGGCTACTATACAATTTAATCCTGGAACACGATAGGAAGAAAATACTAACTATCAAATATATGTTTGCATAGCACATAGTGAGCCCTTCAAGTCCAGCTTTAACATGTACGTGGTATGTTAAATTCTCACAACAATCCTGCCATGTAGGTGTCATCAGCTCACTTTTACTGGGGGAAATAGTTGCAGAGATCAGTGAAGACCCATTTCTGTATTTTCTATGACTCTTTTAGTTGCACAAAACAGAAACCCAACTCAAACTATCTTGAGTAAAAAAGAGTAGGGGAGAATCACCAGTTTACACAATCAAAATGTTGATAGGGAGCTCTGGTTTGAAACATGGCTGAATACATGGCTGAATGCATGAATACGTGAAAATGACCATCTTCAGGGCTCTGTGTCTCTCTTCATCTCCTAGAAAAAAGATAGCCAGGGTAGGAGCATGATAGCCATTAGCAGACCAAGAGTCACATCTCTGGAGTTTAGCAACCCCAGCATAGAGTATTTTTCCCCAAGGCTCTGATTGAAATTGCATGCCCATTCCCGAACCAAGCTCTGTGGCCAGAAACATGATTCGTCAGGCTTGGGTATACTATATACCTCTTTGAGAGAGGGAAGATACAAATTAAGCCCTCTCTATTACCACATGGAATGATCCCCACTATCTGCCATATACACACAAAAGTATTATCTTTCTAGAGAAAGTGGAAAATGGATTCTTGGCAAGCAAAACCAAGAGATGTCAATTACACTCATCACCGTTAACCTCCAAACATATTGCAATTTTTTTAGTCATATATATAAGTATAAAAGTATTTCACTTGGCATATGCAAATATTCACATAAAACCTAAAATCCGTTAACCCTCTGCTCAAGGGGCATAGTCTGAATTCTCATATACTTAGAATTTCTGAATATTGTGCACCTTTTTCCATCAGATTTGAATATGGCTCCTTAAGACCTAGCAACCTATGGCCAACTGGATAATTTCACCTCCCTTTGCAGACATAGAAGAAAAACAGAATAAAGACAAGTGATGTCCATTTGGGAGAGAAAAGGTAGCAACATTCAATAGTTAGCTCTTCATAGCATTGCCCATTCTGTTAGGCAGAGATAGGAAGGACTCATTGCCTGAAAGGTAAAGTGATGCCTTCATCAGCTGAGTCACTCCAGGGTACTCACCTGGAGGACCTCTGCTGTCCATGGACCTCCATGGCAATGTCTGAGAGAGTTATGGGGAAAGGCAAAGCTGTGGGCCTGGCAAAGCTTCAGGAACATGCTTGTTGATATGGTTTCTACGGCTTACGCAATCACATCCCATATGCTAGGCCTGGGACTCCTGTTTCAATACAGCCCCCTCAACAGCACCTGAATGAACTACCTGGGACACATATACTATTCCTGAATCTAGTTGAGCTCTCATTTCATCTCATCCCTGGCCAACACAGTGAAATTTTGTTAACTAGCCCCAGGAGAATTGGACTGATTTTTGTAAAGTCTCTCAGAATCAGAAAACAGCACCATAATGTCCATTACTACTTTCTCTCCTCCACCACCTCCTCCTCCTTCTATTTCTCTTACTCCTTTGTATCATTTCATATAACACACAAGAGTTGCATGATGTACAAACTGATTATGACATTACAAAAGGATAATAAAATCTAAAATCTCTTTCCAAAATCCACAACAGTGTTTTAAGCCATCTGGGAATTGTTAAATTATATTGACTTTGCTCCTGAGAAATGACGCTTGGACTTCAGTTTGAAAGCAGATGTCTCCTATCAGCCAGGCCATCGCTTCCCTATAACCGTGAGCTGCTGGTTCCCAAAAGTGAGTGCCAAGATGATTTTAATCAGGGCTTGTGGATCACACTCCCCTGTCGCCCACTGCCACACACATAGACACACACACACACGCGCATGCACAGAAAGTACAAAAAGCCTGATTTTCACTACTGTAAAATAGACACATTTTATTTGTTTTCTTTTCAGAAGCTACCACATCTGAAACTATCACCAAAGTATTTGGCTTGTAAAGCATGTGTTTTGCCAGGGAGCTAATAGCAGTTCTAATTCTAGTCAACAATGTCTGTTTCATAAACCCAGCATACACATTCTACTTTACACAACCCCTACTTGGAGGCAGGGAGCTGTCTTTATACTTCCAACTCATTTCTATTATAACTTTTTGAGTTGCTACATTTAGGATAACTGTTTGGCAGAATTGCAATTTTCCTCATGCACAGTAAGTGAAAACTCTCATTATATATTGCTACATTGGGAGCAACGAAAAATGCTATTTCAGAGAAGGAAAAGGAAGACATCTAGCTTTGAGAAACCTTCTCCAAGTGAATTCTCCACAATCACATTATTCTTTTGGAGTTATCCAGCACTTTTTCCATGCAGGGACACAGCATTTCCTACTGTATCATTTAGTTATACTTACAATATCCCCAAAATGAAAAATATACATAAAAATTATCTCTCTCTTTTTAGTGACTGGTTATAATTAAAATGAAGCAACCATTATTTCAGGTAACTAGAGCAGGCTAGGAAGCAAGGTGCCTTGATTTGAAGAAAGATGGTTTAGGACTGAAGAAAAAAAAAAAAAAAGAGGGAAAGAAATGTGGAGGTCAAGGGGGTACTAGACACCGACCCTAACCCTAACCTTAACCTTAAGTTGAATCTCCATTCTACTGAGTTTGACTTTGTGGTTAGTCTGCCACATTGGTCTCTCAGAAACTTCAAGATAGAAATTGCACAGTAGAGGGTTAATTCATCAGGTCATGATTACTCTAAATCTATACATTCCAAAGAAAAGTCTGTCTTCAGGAGAACTGGCCCTTGATCAGCTCCTATGAGACAACCTTTGATCCCTTAGAATGTCATCCTTTATAAGACTGTTTTGGCATTCCTGAGGCCTGAGGTCACCACGTGTCAGTTTGACCAGACAGCTTATGCTAACAGTGACTTGTGGTGACTGTTTTTCCATGCCTGAGTCTCCGCAATTCCCTATATTAGTTCGACATCTCAGTAGTGGTAGGAAGATGAAGGAGTGGCTAGACCCTGAATAGCTAAAGTTAGTTGTGTCCTGAATAAAATCCCTGGACACCAAGGCTCCAGTGAGCTTTTCTGGTTGTCAACGCTTTACACATGTTTTCACAAATTATTACAGGGAGAATTAAGCACATCTTTGTGCAACCCCATTGGGAGGGGATTCCTGGAAGCTTACATTTGGTTTCTACTGGACTTTGCCCATGCACTTTTCTCCTTTATTGATATTGATCTGTACCTTTCACTATGATAAACCATAAACTGAAGCATAACAGTATTTCTGAGTTCTGCGAATCCTAGTTAATCATCAAACTTCAGACTGGTCTCGGAGCTCCCCCAATACAGAAGTGGCTGCAAGAGATAGCTGGAGGAACTTATCCCTGAATATTAATCAGAGATAAATATTTTGTACTGTCCAGCCAGAAACAGAAACATTCAAGGGTCTGCTGACAACCCTTTCCTTGGAGCCAGAGTCCTGGAACCAAGCCCTTTCCCTTCGTAATGCCTATGTTAGAAAACGAAAGAGCTACTAACCATGGCAGGCCTTCTCATGTTAGTTTATTCCCAGATAAACATCTTTAACATAGACTGTCTCCCTTTCCCCAGTCCACTGCAGAACAAATACACGTCCAGTACTTTCAAAATGCAGGAGCTCAGCCGGGCGCGGTGGCTCACGCTTGTAATCCCAGCACTTTGGGAGGCCGAGGCGGGCGGATCACGAGGTCAGGAGATGGAGACCACGGTGAAACCCTGTCTCTACTAAAAATACAAAAAATTAGCCGGGCTCGGTGGCGGGTGCCTGTAGTCCCAGCTACTTGGAGAGGCTGAGGCAGGAGAATGGCGCGAACCCGGGAGGCGGAGCTTGCAGTGAGCCGAGATTGCGCCCCTGCACTCCAGCCTGGGCGGCAGAGCGAGACTCCGTCTCAAAAAAAAAAAAAAAGAAATAAGGGGGGTGGAGCCAAGATGGCCGAATAGGAACAGCTCCGGTCTCCAGCTCCCAGCCCCAGCGACACAGAAGACGGGTGATTTCTGCATTTCTGCTTGAGGTACTGGTTTCATCTCACTAGGGAGTGCCTAACAGTGGGTGCAGGACAGTCGGTGAAGCGCACTGTGTGCGAGCCGAAGCAGGGCGAGGCATTGCCTCACTCGGGAAGCGCAAGGGGTCAGGGAGTTCCCTTTCCTAGTCAAAGAAAGGGGAAACAGACGGCACCTGGAATATCGGGTCAGTCCCGTCCTAATACTGCGCTTTTCCAACGGGCCTGGAAAACGGCACACTAGGAGATTGTGTCCCGCACCTGGCTCGGAGGGTCCTATGCCCACAGAGTCTTGCTGATTGCTAGCACAGCAGTCTGAGATCACGCTGCAAGGCAGCAACGAGGCTGGGGGAGGGGCGCCCGCCATTGCCCAGGCTTGCTTAGGTAAACAAAGCAGCCAGGAAGCTCGAACTGGGTGGAGCCCACCACAGCTCAAGGAGGCCTGCCTGCCTCTGTAGGCTCCACCTCTGGGGGCAGGGCACAGACAACCAAAAACTCAGCGAGAACCTCCACAGCCTTAAATGTCCCTGTCTGACTGACAGCTTTGAAGAGAGTAGTGGTTCTCCCAGCACGCAGCTGGAGATCTGAGAACGGACAGACTGCCTCCTAAAGTGGGTCCCTCACCCCTGAGCAGCCTAACTGGGAGGCACCCCCCCAGTAGGGACAGACTGACACCTCATTCAACCGGGTACTCCTCTGAGACAAAACTTTCAGAGGAACTATCAGACAGCTGAATTTGTGGTATCACGAAAATCCACTGTTCTGCAGCCACCGCTGCTGACGCCCAGCCAAACAGGGTCTGGAGTGGACCTCTAGTAAACTCCAACAGACCTGCAGCTGAGGGTCTTGTTTGGTAGAAGGAAAATTAACAAACAGAAAGGACATCCACACCAAAAACCCATCTGTACATCACCATCATCGAAGACAAAAAGTAGACAAAACCACAAAGATGGGGAAAAAACAGACCAAAAAAACTGGAAACTCTAAAAAACAGAGCACCTCTCCTCCTCCAAAGGAACGCAGTTCCTCACCAGCAACGGAACAAAGCTGGATGGAGGATGACTTTGATGAGTTGAGAGAAGAAGGCTTCAGACGATCAAACTACTCTGAGCTACGAGAGGAAATTCAAAACAATAGCAAAGAAGTTAAAAACTTTGAAAAAAAATTAGAAGAATGGATAACTAGAATAACCAATGGAGAGAAGGGCTTAAAGGAGCTGATGGAGCTGAAAGCCAGGTTTCGAGAACTACGCGAAGAATGCAGAAGCCTCAGTAGCAGATGCGATCAACTGGAAGAAAGGGTATCGCTGATAGAAGATGAAATGAATGAAATGAAGAGAGAAGGGAAGTTTAGAGAAAAAAGAATAAAAAGAAATGAACAAAGCCTCCAAGAAATTTGGGACTATGTGAAAAGACCAAACCTACGTCTGATTGGTGTACCTGAAAATGATGGGGAGAATGGAACCAAGTTGGAAAACACTCTGCAAGATATTATCCAGGAGAACTTCCCCAATCTAGCAAGGCAGGCCAGCATTCAGATTCAGGAAATACAGAGAACGCCACAAAGATACTCCTCAAGAAGGGCAACTCCAAGACACATAATTGTCAGATTCACCAAAGTTGAAATGAAGGAAAAAATGTTAAGGGCAGCCAGAGAGAAAGGTCGGGTTACCCACAAAGGGAAGCCCATCAGACTAACAGCTGATCTCTCAGCAGAAACTCTACAAGCCAGAAGAGAGTGGGGGCCGATATTCAACATTCTTAAAGAAAAGAATTTTCAGCCCAGAATTTCCTATCCCGCCAAACTAAGCTTCATAAGTGAAGGAGAAATAAAATACTTTACAGACAAGCAAACGCTGAGTGATTTTGTCACCACCAGGCCTGCCCTAAAAGAGCTCCTGAAGGAAGCACTAAACATGGAAAGGAACAACCGGTACCAGCCCCTGCAAAAACATGCCAAATTGTAAAGACCATCGAGGCTAGGAAGAAACTATAGCAACTAACGAGCAAAATAACCAACTAACATCATAATGACAGGATCAGATTCACACATAACAATATTCACGTTAAATGTAAATGGGCTAAATGCTCCAATCAAAAGACACAGACTGGCAAACTGGATAAGGAGTCAGGACCCATCAGTGTGCTGTATTCAGGAAACCCATCTCACGTGCAGAGACACACATAGACTCAAAATAAAGGGATGGAGGAAGATCAAGCAACTGGAAAACAAAAAAAGGCAGGGGTTGCAATCCTAGTCTCTGATAAAATAGACTTTAAACCAACAAAGATCAAAAGAGACAAAGAAGGCCATTACATAATGGTAAAGGGATCAATTCAACAAGAAGAGCTAACTATCCTAAATATATATGCACCCAACACAGGAGCACCCAGATTCATAAAGCAAGTCCTCAGTGACCTACAAAGGGACTTAAACTCCCACACAATAATAATGGGAGATTTTAACACCCCACTGTCAGCATTAGACAGATCAACGAGACAGAAAGTTAACAAGGATATCCAGGAATTGAACTCAGCTCTACATAAAGTGGACCTAATAGACATCTACAGAACTCTGCACCCCAAATCAACAGAATATACATTTTTTTCAGCACCACACCACACCTATTCCAAAATTGACCACATAGTTGGAAGTAAAGCTCTTCTCAGCAAATGTAAAAGAACACAGATTATAACAAACTGTCTCTCAGACCACAGTGCAATCAAACTAGAACTCAGGATTAAGAAACTCAGTCAAAACCGCTCAACTACATGGAAACTGAACAACCTGCTCCTGAATGACTATTGGGTACATAATGAAATGAAGGCAGAAATAAAGATGTTCTTTGAAACCAACGAGAACAAAGACACAACATACCAGAATCTCTGGGACACGTTCAAAGCAGTGTGTAGAGGGAAATTTATAGCACTAAATGCCCACAAGAGAAAGCAGGAAAGATCCAAAATTGACACCCTAACATCACAATTAAAAGAACTAGAAAAGCAAGAGCAAACACATTCAAAAGCTAGCAGAAGGCTAGAAATAACTAAAATCAGAGCAGAACTGAAGGAAATAGAGACACAAAAAACCCTTCAAAAAATTAATGAATCCAGGAGCTGGTTTTTTGAAAAGATCAACAAAATTGATGGACCGCTAGCAAGACTAATAAAGAAGAAAAGAGAGAAGAATCAAATAGATGCAATAAAAAACGAAAAAGGGGATATCACCACCGATCCCACAGAAATACAATCTACCATCAGAGAATACTACAAACACCTCTATGCAAATAAACTAGAAAATCTAGAAGAAATGGATAAATTCCTCGACAAATACACCCTCCCAAGACTAAACCAGGAAGAAGTTGAATCTCTGAATAGACCAATAACAGGTTCTGAAATTGTGGCAATAATCAATAGCTTACCAACCAAAAAGAGTCCAGGACCTGATGGATTCACAGCTGAATTCTACCAGAGGTACAAGGAGGAACTGGTACCATTCCTTCTGAAACTATTCCAATCGATAGAAAAAGAGGGAATCCTCCCTAACACATTTTACGAAGCCAGCATCGTCCTGATACCAAAACCTGGCAGAGACTTAACCAAAAAAGAGAATTTCAGACCAATATCCTTGATGAACATTGATGCAAAAATCCTCAATAAAATACTGGCAAACCGAATCCAGCAGCACATCAAAAAGCTTATCCACCATGATCAAGTGGGCTTCATCCCTGGGATGCAAGGCTGGTTCAACATACGCAAATCAATAAATGTAATCCAGCATATAAACAGAACCAAAGACAAAAACCACATGATTATCTCAATAGATGCAGAAAAGGCCTTTGACAAAATTCAACAACCCTTCATGCTAAAAACTCTCAATAAATTAGGTATTGATGGGACGTATCTCAAAATAATAAGAGCTATCTACGACAAACCCACAGCCAATATCATACTGAATGGGCAAAAACTGGAAGCATTCCCTCTGAAAACTGGCACAAGACAGGGATGCCCTCTCTCACCGCTCCTATTCAACATAGTGCTGGAAGTTCTGGCCAGAGCAATCAGGCAGGAGAAGGAAATAAAGGGTATTCAATTAGGAAAAGAGGAAGTCAAATTGTCCCTGTTTGCAGATGACATGATTGTATATCTAGAAAACCCCATTGTCTCAGCCCAAAATCTCCTTAAGCTGATTAGCAACTTCAGCAAAGTCTCAGGATACAAAATTAATGTACAAAAATCACAAGCATTCTTGTACACCAATAACAGACAAACAGAGAGCCAAATCATGAGTGAACTCCCATTCACAATTGCTTCAAAGAGAATAAAATACCTAGGAATCCAACTTACAAGGGATGTGAAGGACCTCTTCAAGGAGAACTACAAACCACTGCTCAATGAAATAAAAGAGGATACAAACAAATGGAAGAACATTCCATGCTCATGGGTTGGAAGAATCAATATCGTGAAAATGGCCATACTGCCCAAGGTAATTTATAGATTCAATGCCATCCCCATCAAGCTACCAATGACTTTCTTCACAGAATTGGAAAAAACTACTTTAAAGTTCATATGGAACCAAAAAAGAGCCCGCATCGCCAAGTCAATCCTAAGCCAAAAGAACAAAGCTGGAGGCATCACGCTACCTGACTTTAAACTATACTACAAGGCTACAGTAACCAAAACAGCATGGTACTGGTACCACAACAGAGACATAGATCAATGGAACAGAACAGAGCCCTCAGAAATGATGCCGCATAGCTACAACTATCTGATCTTTGACAAACCTGACAAAAACAAGAAATGGGGAAAGGATTCCCTATTTAATAAATGGTGCTGGGAAAACTGGCTAGCCATATGTAGAAAGCTGCAACTGGATCCCTTCCTTACACCTTATACAAAAATTAATTCAAGATGGATTAAAGACTTATATGTTAGACCTAAAACCATTAAAATCCTACAAGAAAACCTAGGCAATACCATTCAGGACATAGGCGTGGGCAAGGACTTCATGTCTAAAACACCAAAAGCAATGGCAACAAAAGCCAAAATCGACAAATGGGATCTCATTAAACTAAAGAGCTTCTGCACAGCAAAAGAAACTATCATCAGAGTGAACAGGCAACCTACACAATGGGAGAAAATTTTTGCAACCTACTCATCTGACAAAGGGCTAATATCCAGAATCTACAATGAACTCAAACAAATTTACAAGAAAAAAACAAACAACCCCATCAAAAAGTGGGCAGAGGACATGAACAGACACTTCTCAAAAGAAGATATTTATGCAGCCAAAAAACACATGAAGAAATGCTCCTCATCACTGGCCATCAGAGAAATGCAAATCAAAACCACAGTGAGATACCATCTCACACCAGTTAGAATGGCCATCATTAAAAAATCAGGAAACAACAGGTGCTGGAGAGGATGTGGAGAAATAGGAACACTTTTACACTGTTGGTGGGACTGTAAACTAGTTCAACCATTGTGGAAGTCAGTGTGGCAATTCCTCAGGGATCTAGAACTAGAAATACCATTTGACCCAGCCATCCCATTACTGGGTATATACCCAAAGGACTATAAATCATGCTGCTATAAAGACACATGCACACGTATGTTTATTGCGGCACTATTCACAATAGCAAAGACTTGGAACCAACCCAAATGTCCAACAACGATAGACTGGATTAAGAAAATGTGGCACATATACACCATGGAATACTATGCAGCCATAAAAAATGATGAGTTCGTGTCCTTTGTAGGGACATGGATGAAACTGGAAAACATCATTCTCAGTAAACTATCGCAAGGACAAAAAACCAAACACCGCATGTTCTCACTCATAGGTGGGAATTGAACAATGAGAACTCATGGACACAGGAAGGGGAACATCACACTCCGGGGACTGTTGTGGGGTGGGGGGAGGGGGGAGGGACAGCATTAGGAGATACACCTAATGCTAAATGACGAGTTAATGGGTGCAGGAAATCAACATGGCACATGGATACATATGTAACAAAACTACACATTGTGCACATGTACCCTAAAACCCTAAAGTATAATAAAAAAAAAGAAAAAAAAGAAAAAAAAAAAGAAACAAGGAAGAAGAAAGGAATAAGAGAAGGAAAGAAAAAAAAAAAAATAAATCATGAATGGATGTTGAAAAGAAAAAAAAAAAGAAATAAAAATAAAAATATAATAAAAAAATAAATAAAAAAATGCAGGAGCTCACTAGCTTGTTCAAAAAAGAAATAAATAAGGCTGTAAACTCTCTAGAACTGTATATTCTCTAGTATTTTTTGTAAAACAACTTTATTTAGACAATCATAAAGTTTTATACAATTCATAAGACACAATTTTGATATTTTGTTTTATTCTTATGCAAAAAGTATTAAACTCTCTTAAAATATTGAAAAATCAGAATAATACACAATATTAGACCATTGCCCCCAAAAGTTTACTTATATTTATAAGAAGGAATAAGGAGAGTGAGAAAAGAAATAAATAAACTAGTATAGCAGTGTTGTAAGTCCACTCAGGCAGAGAAATTCCCATATCTAATGCATTCAGGTTCTGTTTCCCTCTTGGATGATCAAAATGAACTATTACACTTCCGCATGCTAGAGTACCTAAACCGCCTCTACTCTTTCTAAAAATCCTGTGAAGAGATTGCAAAGATCATTTAGCTTTTATGTTAAATCTTCCTATTTCTTTCTAGCAGTTTCTGACTTCTACCTCTTGTTAATCACAAAAGTTCTTAAGATGGTTTTTGTCTAATACACATTTTAAAAATCCCTAAGGCACCGATTACAGAAACCACTATCACCTCCCAATCAGTACAAAGTGTGAAAATCCCATTTGACCTGGCAAATCCCGTAAAGCTCTTATGCTAGCCTACACAACACAGTTCACCAAGGGGAGGCTGTGAAGGACTGAGGACTTGGGCTTTCCAGCTCAGGGTCAGCTCGGTCAGTTTTCCTTGGTTTACCACTAGCCAAAATTAAGATAAGAGTTCCACAGTTTCACATTAGAGACAAAACATAACTCTTTCCCGGCTGGAAAAGTGTATTTGGACTTCTTTTTAATTTTCATGTGTAAAGGACACAAGAAGCAAACCACAAAATCTCAAAATCTTTATTCTGAGTTCTCCCTTCAAAGCATAAAAATATTAGGAACTATATTATGAGCCTCGAAATTCTGGGTGGCATTAAAAGATCCTCCATTTTAGCCATGTATAAAAGCAACAGACAAGGCCAGACGCAGTGGTTCACACCTGTAATGCCAGCACCTTGGGAGGCTGAGGGAGGCAGATCACTTGAGGCCAGGAGTTCAAGACCAGCCTGGCCAAAATAGTGAAACCCTATCTCTACTAAAAATGCAAAAAAAAAAAAAAAATTAGCTTGCCTTGGTGGCATGCACCTATAATCCCAGCTACTCAGGTGGCTGATGCAGGAGAGTCGCTTGAACCAGGAGGCGGAGGTTGCAGTGAGCCAAGATAGTACCACTGCACTCCAGCCTGGGCAACAGAGCGAGACTCTGTCTCAAAAAAAAACAATAAAGTAAAATAAAAGCAGCAGACAATCTTCGTGCCCATGAAGACTGTGAGTGGTTTTACATCCTCAAGAAGAATAAGCTGCTAAAACAATCTATAGGCACATTACCACTTAATAAACTTACATTTAAAAAGCACTAAACCTAACGCTGGAAAAAACTGCCTCTTTCTATGGTGCAGTTTCTTAAAAAATCATAGCTGTGGAGCCCCATCAGCTAATTTGCCTACAATCAGTTGAGGCAAGACTTCCCTGGAATAAAAACGGAAAAATCAAGGTGTAGAGAGACACCTTCAAACAGGTAAAGAAGCAAGTTCGGACCTAAGGCATAGGAGAAAAGCAGTTTTCTCTGTTCCTTTCCTTCTTTCCTTTACCTCCACTCATTGATTCAGAAGACTTTTGCTATATCCAGAAACCCTGTAAGGGAAAATTAGCACCCTCAGGCATACATTTTGGTAAACTGGTAACCTATACAAACACACACACACACATACATATATACACACACATAATGTGTGCATACATATGTATTTCTTATGGGAATTGGCTCACAGAATTTTGGAGGCCAAGAAGTCCCACTATCGCCCATCTGTAAGCTAGAGAACCAGGAATGCCAGTGGTATAATTTAGTCTGTGTCCAAAGCTTAAGAACCAGAGCGACTGACAGTATAACTCTCACTCTGAGTGCGAAGGCCTGAGAATCAGAGAGAGGTGGTGCTAGTGTAAGTCCCAGAATTCAAAGGCCCAAGAGGCAGGCTCTCCAGTGTCACAGGGCAAAAGAAGATAGATGTCCCAGCTTAAGAAGACAGAGAGCGAATTAACCCTTTCTCCACACTTTTGTACCATTCAGCCTTTCAATGGATCAGATAATGCCCACCCACACTGGTAAAAGGAGATCTTTTTTACTCAGTATATTAATTTAAATGCTGATCTCTCCTAGAAACACCCTCACAGACATATCCAGAAATTATATCTTACCAGCTATCTGGGTATCCCTTAGCCCAGTCAAGCTGACACATAAAATTAACCATCATAGTTTGTGGTTACTCAAAATCTATCTTAAGACTTTTTAATATATAATGGTGAAAAATTAAAGCTCATCTAAATGTCTATCAATAATACAGTGGTGAGGCAAATTATGGTCTATATGTAAAACTGATTAAATATTACGCAATGAATACATAAGATGGTTATGATTATCGCATCATTTTAAGTGAAATAATCTAGATATATAGTTCATGATGGGATTAAAATTATGTAAAAATACATATGAAAAATTATTAGTAAATATATACAAAAAGGATAACAGAGTATGTTGTGATGGTGAGATTATAGGGGTTTTTTGTTTTTATTCTTTTTATTTTCTTTACATTTTTTTTTTTTTTTTTTTGGAGTTTTGCTCTTGTTGCCCAGGCTGGAGTGCAATGGCACGATCTCGGCTAACTGCAACCTCCGCCTCCCAGATTCAAGCAATTCTCCTGCCTCAGCCTCCCAAGTAGCTGGGAATACAGGCATGCACCACCACGCCTAGCTAATTTTTATATTTTAAGTAGACACAGGGTCTTGCCATGTTGACCAGGCTGGCCTCAAACTCCTGACTTCAGGTGATCCACCCACCTCAGCCTCCGAAAGTGCTGGGATTACAGGCGTAAGCCACTGTGCCCAGCCTATTTTTTCTAATAATATAAAAAGAAAAAAAAAACCTAAATTTTTAACTGGAAACCCTGGTTTTAGCCCTTAAAACCAGGGTTTGAGTTCTGGAGTAGGCAGAACGAACTAGGTATATTATTCTGGATTAGGGTTCCTCAACTAGGCACTGTTGACATTTACCATTGAATGATGCTTTGTTCTGAGGGGCTGCCCTGTCCATTGTAGAATATTTGTCAGTGTCTCTGACCTCTAGCCACTAGATGCTGACAGCAACAACACTGCCAAATGTCCCCTGGAGGACAAAATCTCTGCTGGTTAAGAACCACTGCTGTAGATGCTTTCTGAAAATATTTATCATCTATTACTTTAAAGATCTGAAAATACCTGAGTCATGGCCCTGTTCTCAGGAAGCATGTATTATAGTGGGAATAAAAAGACACACAAGCACATGTGAACATAAACATTAGTAAATAATAATAATAAAGATGTGACATTTACCAAGTCTGTAGTCATGAAAAGGAAGGGAAGAATCAGCTCAGGCTTAGGTAAAGGTTGAGCACCACTGACCCTACCTTCTCGTTGGGCCCCAAACTTCTCGTAAGAGCTAACACGTGAAAGTTTGAGAACAGTTTAAGAAGTGTATCCGTGACTGGAAGGGGACTGGCAGGGGAGAGCAGAATGAGGGTTTGAGAGGGTCGTATTCCTGGTGGAAGTAAGGGCATGATCATATTCTAGGCACAGAAAATCCCAACAGAGATTTGGAAAATAGCAATCAGGTGGAATTGGTTACAGCCTAGGATTTCCTCATGAAACAGTGGAAGATCAAGTGAGAAGAGTAGAGTGGGGTTGATTGTGGAAGGCTTTGAATGCCGATGTGGGCTTTCTTCTAATCAGTTGTTCTCGACTATGTCTGAACATTAGAATCATCTGAGATGCTTCTTTAAAACTCCCACGCCTGGGCCCCACTCCAACCATCAACATCAGAATCCTCAAGGAATGAGACCAGGTGATTCTGATTGACAGGCAGGTTGAGAACACCTGTCCTAAACAGTGGCTGTGGCGAGGCCAAACATTAAATCCAGCCCTAACAACAATAACCTGATTCTTCCCATAATCCTCTTCCAGAACAGCAACCCGACCCATACAAACATCTCATCTCTCAGCTGTAGGCTTGAAGCTGAACCCTACAGCAGCACAGACTTCTATTTCCTCTAGAATAGCACCTCAAGTGGCCAGTCTACTTCAGACAAGACTCTACCTCTGGTAGTAAAAAATCGCAGTCTCCTAAGAAATATTTCGTTACAGTTTTGAGAGATCTGGAGATTTAGAGAACTTCAAGGTACTCATTTGAAATCTATATCCCGTAAATCTCTACTGCCTGATCTTGGTTTTCTTCGCTGCTGTCACAAAACAAACTGAAAATGTCTTCCCCTAAGAACTTTGAAATTTCTGAAAACAGCCAATAGATCAGCACCCTAACTACTCAATAGATTAAACATCACTTCTTTCACTTATTCCTGTCGCGATATGGTTTCAATTCCTCTCATCACAATGGTCACGCTTTCCTGAATACACACAAGTTTGCCATTGTCTGTCTTGAACTGTGATGCCCTGACCTAGATAAAATACTGTAGAAGTAGTTACGTCAATGTAAGAAAAGCACAGATTTCTCTTGTAATCAGCACATTAGTGCATTCGAGGTAGAGTTGGAGGGGCCACTAGGACACGCACACTGAGGATACGCACAGAACAGGAGGCAAAAGCTTCTCTTCCCTTTCCATGCTAAGTCCCACATTCTGTATCTGCTTCTCTTCCCTTTCCATGCTAAGTCCCACATTCTGTATCTGCTTCTCTTCCCTTTCCATGCTAAGTCCCACATTCTGTATCTGCTTCTCTTCCCTTTCCATGCTAAGTCCCACATTCTGTATCTGCTTCTCTTCTCTTTCCATGCTAAGTCCCACATTCTGTATCTGCTTCTCTTCCCCTTCCATGCTAAGTCCCACATTCTGTATCTGCTTCTCTTCCCCTTCCATGCTAAGTCCCACATTCTGTATCTGCGTCTTTTCCCTTTCCATGCTAAGTGCCACATTCTGTATCTGCTTCTCTTCCCCTTCCATGCTAAGTCCCACATTCTGTGTCTGGTTCGTTTTCAGAAGATCCTTGTTTCTTTATGTTGGAAAACATCACATCACATTTGGAATGCCTGTGATCAGTTTTTCCTCTGACTTAGTCTCCTCTACTCACTCTCTCTTATTTCAGATTCTGACTCTCCTCTGTAGCCTCAGAATCTTCAATTTCCTGGCTCTCTTTTATTCCTTCAGTTATCCTCTTTCTTCTGGATAATAAGCAGGGAAGTGGAGAATATGTATTACCAAATAGTTTTCACTTTCTCCTCAAGCCAAGAATCCAAAAGGTAAGTATAGTTTAGTATACTTTCCTCATTGCCTGTTCCTCTTAGGATGGGGTTCTATAAACAAGCTACTTATAATTACAACCTTACCCCAATGATCCTTATCTGTTTTCTCTGCTTTATTTTTTTTGTGACACCATCTAACTTACTGGAGATTCTACTTATTTTGTTTACTGTCTACACCCCTCTACTTGAGTGGAAGGGATTTTCACTATTTTACTCACTCCTATATCCCTAGTGTCTAGAAGAATGCCTGGCGTATTCTAGGTACTCAGCAAATACTTGTGAGATGAATGAATGACAATGTCTTTAATAGCTGCCACAGATGTCTGCCAGGGTGAACTGCCTGTGTTTATTCCCTTCTGTTTAGATTTGATACTTCTGAATACTTTACCAGTTTGCATAGTACGGTGGACTATCAATTGTTGGCAAAACCTTCATCATGTACCACCAATCTGACAGTTCCTCCCAATATCCAGCAGATAGCTTATTGGAGAATTGTGCCACTTTTTCTACTTTTTCTTCTACTCAGCTGCTACAGAGTTCAGCTGCCCCAGAATACCCTGGGCTCTGACTCAAACCATGGGCCCTGCACGTGACCCAAGTAGGTTGCAGTGTTTACAAACACTCCCAAGTTCCAAGGCCCATGGATTCTTACAATTAAGGCATTAATTATCTTAAATCTATGGCACGGACTTTTCCTCATTTTACAGCTTTTATTACTCTGGATCTCCTGGAATTTCCATTAATTCCATTTAAAAAATGCTTGAACTTAGTCTGATCTCTTCTCCTTATATTTCAACACTACAAATGTTTCATGTGAGTGTCTATTGCAAAGTGTGCTGTTGGTATAAAAGGTATGCTCAGGGGAACAAGCTACATAAGACAAATCGAAAGCAATTCCCAGTCCTGTAGGTGTTGATAGTCCAATTTATCACTCCGATTCTTTACTCCAGGGAGCCAATTCAATGTCCTCTTATCTTCCCCGGCATAGGCCAGTGACCCAACTTCTCAAAAAGTCAACAGGAGAAACACTTTTGAAGGACACACAGAAGTCCTAGGATGCTTTTTCAAAACACAGTGGAAGGCAATAAGATAGAGTATACAGCGTCAATCTCCCATCCCTCTTAACATGTGCCTAATGCAGGGTGAGATGTGCCTAATGCAGGGTGAGAGAGAAGCAGACCAACAGCTGTAGAATAGAAAGAACCCTTAGGAGAGATAAGTATGTACATTGTGAGGAATAGTGGTCAAGCACAGTAAGAAAGAGAGGGTGACATAAGGCAGTTTGACTGCTCTGTGGCTGCATCTAAAATCTAAAGTGTATACCCTGAAAGCTAATAGAGAAATATGGTTCCTATTTATGGTTCTTCGTATTATCTGTAAGTTCCAGCAAGAAATTGTATTGTTGCAAGTACTTTCCCTGATTTTCCGTAGTTATGACAGGGAGAAATAAATACTTCTGTGAAATTATTTCCATGAGGAACATAAGCTATGCTTGGCCCAGTTTTCCTAGCAGAGCGAGGGCATTTCACAAGAAGCACTTGAAAGGCTCAGAATTATACAGCCTTAATCACAGCGATGATCAAAGTGTGGCCCTCTGGTAAAACTGGACCAAACACAAAAATCTAAACTGAACCCTCCTATGGATCAATATCCCTGGAGAAAAATTTTGCCTGAAGCCCTTACTTCGGCCACTGCTAAAGTTCACAATGTGAGTCTTAGGCTGTCAAATATCTCTGATAATTCAGGGAAGAATAACGAAAATTTAAATGAACAGAAGTCCTGTTTCTCTGTGTTCCAAAAGAGAACATGGTGTACTGTTATCTTCACATGGAGCAGGAAGAGACTGGCCAGCAGTCCCATTCTCTGCCTGTGTTCAAACAGAGCTCATTTCATCATATCAGAATTCATTTCTGCTCTTGCCTCCTCCCAGCAAGTTATCAGAGCTGTCAATATGGCACAATTACATAATCATTTCCCAAGAGCTTTGCAAAGCAGACTCCCTGAATACCCTTCCATTGCTCTCAAAGTCCAGCTGTCTGTTACTTGTCAGGGGTCGGTGGGACTATCTTTTGCCTTTGTTTAAGTGGGATTATAAAATTTAAAGTACAGGGAACACACCGATGAAGGTTAAAGCGGCAGCACGTTAAATCTACAGTAAATGAAAATTTAACTCTAGCTACAAATAGTAGTATTTACTGAACCACAGACATTAGCTTTTCAAAATCACATTCAGAGTTATTAATACTGGATTGCTATTGTTGTAGCTTTAAAATGATCACTGAAATATAATTTCCCTGTTCATGATGATGTAATTGCTGAGAAGCCATGTGGTTGGTAATTACACAACGCAGTATATGGAACTGAGCTAATGCCCTGAAATCTATCAATTGTTTGATTTTTTTCTTCCTCTTTATTAATTCCACTGCCTGGTGTGCATTTTGTGTTGAAATAAAATAAGCTATAATATCCATATTCCCTTGCTTAGCCTCTGGAGAATGAGGGAGTGTGGGAATGGAAGTGAAGAAGCTGTAACTGCCTCTGGATTATTCTGAGTTCTGAGGGAGCACACACGGAAGTCCTGATCCACTGCACCATTTGTTGTTGCTTCCTTCATACTACCAGCAAGCAATCACCACTAAGTGCAATTGCCAGTTAACTATATTAAATATGTATGTATGTGTGTGTGTACTTTGATTTTTTATATATATATATATATTATTTTTTAAGTACACTGGCTGTTACCACCCTTATTTGACAGATTCTAAATAGTGTCTCTTTATTATCCATATAAAGCATAGCTGGACAGGAAAATCAAAAATATATAAAATATATATTTAGAAAAATACTTGTAATAGACAACAATTAATTACTTTTTTGCTTTATTTGCAAATTAAGGTACATGTCTGTGTATCAAAAAGATTATAGTTGTAAGAGTTGACAAAACAACGCAGATTTCAAGTGGAACTAGCCACTGTTGCTTGCCAAGGGGTGATTTAAACACATATCTTGTCTCAGTGGTGTGTGTGCATCAGTCACAGGCCATACAGACAGCACAAAAAGAGACTTGGAACCAGTCAGCCTGGGCCTGCATCCTGGCGTGATCACTCACTATCTGTGAGATTTGGGGAATGGCATTTCACTTCTATCACAGTTTCTCCATATGTAAAAAGAGGATTGTGATAGTATCTTTCTCACAGTGTTGTTGTATCAAATGAATTAATATATGTAAACTGCTTAGAACAGTGCCTGGCATACAGTAAGCACTATTCAAATGTTGGCTATTATTGCTTATAAACAATAGACATGGTCTCTAGCTAACTTAGAGAAGAAATACACTGAAAGGAAATTAAGTACCTTGCAGAATCAACAGAAAAGCTGAAGAAAGCACATAAAATGGACAGGAACAAAAACAGCCATGCAGCAGGATCCCCCAGATGGTGTAACACGCTACGGCCACCAGCACGGCCCCATCACCACGGGACAGTGCTACTGCCAGGCATTGTGTATGGCCCCCCACCGACCACTGGACACCGTACGCTGCCCCAAGTAAGTCCTAACTGGTACTTCCTCTTTATATCACTAGCTCCAGAGCTGAAGCCCCAGGCAGGGCATTCAGTGGCCAAGCCTCGGATACCTGGCTATATATCCACCAAGCACCAGCGAGAAGAAATATCCAGGCCCTTTAGTTCCCGAAGTGGGAGATGGGGCTCTGCCTCCTACTAAGATTCAACACTGTGGGGATCCTTCAAAACAAGAAGGGAGTTTAGATGTGGGAGGGGGAAAAAAACCAAAGCCAAACCAAACAGAAGTCTACTACTGTTCTAAGTTGCCGGGAAGAGAACTCTCCCAGGTCTGCGGACCTGTCAAGAAAGGGAAGAATGACTATGAGAACCAGGAAACAGAGATCACCCCAAGTCACCGGTCACGTAGAAACCACAGAAAAGTGACAGAGAAAAAGAAAACTAGAAGCAGGTCATTAGGTAGGAACAATCAGTGTGGCAGACAACGAAATTTGGCCTAGAAAGCAGTAAAATAAGAAGCATAGTGCTTCTCAGAGAGTCAGAAGAAAAGAGCCTGGTCTGGTTTAGTGGTTCTCAAACATTTTGATCATGAAGACCCCTTTACAAACCTAAACATTATCAAAGACTTCAAATATTCTTTCTAATGTGGGCTATATCTATGTATATTTGATGTACTGAAAAAGCCAAGAAATTGTGAAAAAGATATTAATTCATTTTACATAAAGTCAACCCACTACCAACATAAATGATATATATTTATGAAAAGCAACTATATTTTCCTCCAAAAAACTATAGTGAAAAGAGTGGCATTGCTTTATGGTTTTGTGAATCTGGCACATTAGAAGTCTCATATCTGCTTCTGTAATGAATCTGTTGTGATATTACAAATCATGGAGCCTCTGGAAAACTCCAGCTGTGAGCAAATGAGTGAAAACAGCAAATAACATGTTAGTATTATTACGAAAACAGTTTCGACCTTCTCTAAAAAGCATCTTGGGAACCCTGCTAGAGTAGACCAAGAATAGTAACAAGTTAGAGCTAAAGAGACAATACAGGCTGGGGATAGTGTCTCATGCCTGTAATCCCAGCAATTTAGGAGGCTGAGGCAGGAGAATCACTTCAGCCCAGGAGCTCAAGGCTGCACTGAGCCATGATCGCACCACTGCACTCCAGCCTGGGTGACCAAGTGAGACTCTGACTTTAAAAAGACAGTATAGGTTTCACAAGGAACTACAAAAGATGGGCTATGATGATAACCATAACAATATACTCTCACCTCAGCTTACATGTATATAGCACTTTGTTATTTACAAAAGGATTTTCACATATATATTCTACTTTACACCCAGCACACTCTGGGAGGCATTACTTCCACTTCATAAGCAAGGACTCCAGTGTTCAGAGAGGTTAACAGCATCACGGAGCTTGTGAGTAGAAAAGCTAGATACAACATTCCCACCCACTATTCCATGTGGAAAAGGTAGTTGTTGTCATGAGGGAAGTATGGAAACACCGATATAGCCGTCTCCATTTCCTAGGCAGGATCCAAGGCCTACGGTTTTGAAAATGTCCTTCCTTTGATCTGCAAGCAGGAGCAGAACTGTGTCTAGATCCTAGATTTGTTGGCTCTCGATTGGACTTTAGTAACTAAGCCAGCATAAGTCAGAGTTAAAAAAAAAACTCCGTGAAATTTTTTAATAAAGAGCTGGATTCTAAATCCACTTTGTGGATAAACAACTTCTTGGTAGATATAGGCAGTGGATTCATTTGTCCTTTGCTCCTTAATCTTATCACACACCAAAAAAAATTGTTAAGCCCTTCAACAATTGACCTAAAAATAAACAAGGAGTCTCCAGTTCCTAGGTGGCAGCAGAGGAGGTAGAAAGTTTGATAAGATGCTCATTTTTTATAGATATCTTATAGATATTTCCAGATACTTTTGTGAATCAGTCATGATTCACGCCCTTGGTTTCAAGTGGGAAGAAAGACAGGAAGAAAGAGAGAATGATGACTGAGATGGCTTAAATAATAATGACATTTTATTATCTTAGAAATCCTGATGTACCAAGATGGGCCATCTCCAAGATAAGTTCATTCGGAAGTTAAATAACATAATAAAGATTCAAGTTCCTCCCCTCTTTCCTCTCTGCTTTCATCGCATGTCAACTCCCCTCATAACCTCAAGATGGCTGCCAGAGTTCCAACTATCACATGTAAACACAACAACTTCAAAAAAAGAAAAGGGGCCATTTCTTCTTTGGCTTCTTTATAACAGCAAAATACATTTTCCCAAAAGGTCACATGCAGACCTCACTGCACATCTTATTTCCTTTGCCTAAACATGACTGGTGAGAAGAAGGTGACTCAAAGATGAACAGAGACAACCAACATTTATTTCTGCTACTGGGGACAAATCAGCTTTTACTGACACCATTTGGGAAGGATTTGTCTGAAAGAAAAAAAACAGGGAAATGAATAATAGCGGTTTCTACATTTTAGGGGTTTTTTTTTCCACCTAAGAATTCATTTCCTACAACCTTTGGGAGTTTTTTTATTTTTATTTTTTTGAGAAAATATGATGCTGACATAAAACACTATCCCATGGAAACAAAGAGACCTAAAGCCATGATTTTTAAATATAATATTACTAAGTGTAGGTGACTGGTTTTGATATAATGGAGTTAAGTAATTGCTAATTTACTAAATGTAACATGTTAATTTTTTCAGTGTCTTCCATATAAAAGTTGTCACTAAATAATACTCCAGAGCCCCATTAAAATCACTGAATGCAAGCAAATTCAATTAGTCTTCACTTTCAAGGCAGAATGTGCTATTCATATTAGGTCTGTAGATGTGGCAGCACGAGCATTAGGGAGAGCCCAAAAGCAATTTGGAAAATAAATGACTAGGGATGGGGCAACCCAAAATGGGGAGGAAAAAAATGGATTAACTATTGTTAGAGGAAAACCATCAAAACAAAGCTAGAAGTGGCATTCTATGAGCCAGCCCTCTGTGGGCAATAAGCCACTCTCAGATCCTTAAATTGTTAAATAATCATCATCCTGACCATAAATCACCACCAGCTGTAAATGTCTTTCAGTAAAAGCCACCTTATTCCCAGGGTAAGTGAATTTAGTGCCTTTGATTGCAAAAACTAATTCCCTCTATTTTTAAGCATATATATATATCTACATATATATAGATATATAGGCATACATATATGTGTATATATAGTGTACGATACACTATATATAGTATATGAGGCAATTAGTGCATAATATATATACACTAATGTTTTGGCAAAGCCTATATATATGACAGGCTTTGCAAAAATATTAGTCAGTGTGTGGTAGTGGATACATATGAGGACATCTTCATACATCATTTCTTCTCAGCAACTAAAAATAATACTGTATGCTAGGGAATACCAAAGTCACTTTGATATAGTTCAAAAGAACATCTATTCTCTTTCCTCTATGAAAAGCTCAAATAGATGGAAGCAATCCAAGGCACTTTTTAGTTCATTACAACTTTCCCACCCAGCAAAACCTCTAAAGATAAACACTACAATTGACAATGACAAAATTTGATATTAGAGAAAAAAGTCCAGAGTAGCCACCTCCACTACTACCCAAAGGGGATTCACTGATAATTTGCCTAGGTTACTGCAGGTAGATCAGTATCTCGGAGACATTTTCATCTCCTACAAAGGGAGTGATTCCCACTTTTCTACATGACTCAAATGTCCTGACTAAATGGAGACACACTTTAAAGTTGCCCCATAATCCTGCCTCCTGGATTTCTTGCCCTATGTGAGATCTCCTCTCCTTGCATGTGGGTGGGACCTGTGACTTTCTTCCTTTTTTTTTTTCTTTTATTCCCTAGTACGTGCTTCTAACCAACAGAAGATAGCAAAGGAGATGGGATCCCATAACTAAGATTAGATTATGTCTAATTACATCTTGCTAAGAGATTTGCTATAGAGGCTTCCTTCTTTCTCCTTTGTTGGCTTTGAGGATGCAAACTGCCATGTTAAAAGAGGCTATGTAAAGATGGTTGCATGGCAAGGGACTAAGGGCAGCCTCTGGGAGCTGTAGTTAACCTCTGAACAATAGCCATCAAGATGCTCAGGCCTTCAGTCTCCCAGCTGCAAGAAAATGAAATTTATCAGTTAACTGAGTAAGATTGGAAGCTGATACATTGCCCTGGCCAACACCTTGACTGTATCATTTCAAAAGATCCAGCTAAGTCTTGCCTGCACTACTAACCCACAGAAACTGTGAGATGATAAATGCATGCTGTTTGAAGCCACTAAATTTAGGATAATTTGTTACACAGCAATAGAAAATGAATATACTAACCACACCTAGAAAAACAGGACTTCAGGTTGTAGAGAATGCCAAACCAACATAGTCAGACCTGCAATTCATTGTCTTCCACACCGTGTTTCCTATTCCTCAGAATCTTACTGTCCCTTGGGTTGGTGGGTTAATCTAGTGTTCACATTTTATGATTTACTTTTGTCACTTTATTCCTTCACAGAGACACTCCAACTCTTTCCAGCTAATGGGAAACCATTTCATGCAATGAATCAAAATTTATTAAACTGTGTCCAAATGGCCTGATAGAATTTATGCACCACCAAAGTGAACCAATTTATTCCTCGTTCAGACACATCATTTTCGTTGTCCCTACATCCATTAATAGAGCATCCTTCGCTGATGTTTCATTTGCTCTAAGCTGGATCATCCCCTCGTGATGGTTTATGATGAGAGAGAATTCTCAGAAAAGAATACCACAGATGACTTCTTATAAATTTTTTGGCCGTCTTTTTCAGGTTGTTTTTTAAATATATAGCTATAGAACCATTAACAATAGTTTCATTACAGATGTAGAGAAATGACACATGGTTGGCATTTATACTACATGTCCCTTTTATTCAAAGTGCCTTTATAGGTAATGAATGAGGTTGACTTTTAGGCTCAAAAAAATTGGAGGTAGAGATAGAAAAATATATGAATATATTGTCTCTTACTCTGCAAGTAAAATAGCATATGTGTGACTTTTAAGTTAGAAGGGCAAATACAGAGCCACGGACAGTGGGGCAGGATATGGGGGGATGGAAATAAACATCTGTGGAAAGTCAAATGTTGATAGCCTATGCAGTTTGAATCTATGCAATTTCTTACATAAGAAAAGAAGACTAAAGTAAAATTTACAACAAATCAATACATCTGCTTAATTGATCTATGACTGAAATTTACTTTCCTCATTAGTAAAGAGTCAGAGCAGTTCATTTCATTAACATAACTATATCTCAGTGCTCACTGAAGTGCTAACAAAACCAGAAACCCAAGGACTATGTAATAAAGCAGCAAAGTTTCAGAGAACATCAGCTGCAAATACATCAACACCTGCATGTTCCAGAGTAACTGGGAGGGGGAAATTTAGCTTACAAAATAGACACTAGGAAAACACCATAAAATATCGCGTTATAGTGTCTTAAATAATAGAGATCAAAGTTAGATCCCTTCAGAAAGCTGGATTTATACAGAAAAGCTCTAATGGTGAGAAAGTGGCAGTTCATGAAAGGACTTGGGGGCACTATATGATTGGGAGGGAGGTTAAAAACTTGTCTTCAGATGTGTTCGCCTAGACTGCGGACTTTACATAAAAGCTTTAAAACATCAATTATCCATTTTAAAAAATAGGATGTTGGGCAGGAGGTTGATAGCTAACGTCACCTTTTAGCACTACCACTGATGAGAAAAGAAAAATAATTTTACCTAGGATGCCCAGGTTTTAGGAGCATAATAGGATGAGAGGAACTGCTGAGTAGGTAACTGTCTTGGTCTGTTTTGTGTTGCTATAACAGATTTCCTAAGACTGGGTAATTTATAAAGACAAGTTTATTTAGCTCACAGTTCTGCAGGATGGGATGCTCAGGGGCGTGGCCCTGGCTTCTGGCAAGGGCTTTTGTGCTATATCATAACATCGTGGAGAAAGTCAAAGGGGAAATAGGCATGTAAAAACAGGCAAAGTCTGCGGGACATCCTGGCTTTATACCAACCCACTTTTGTGGGAATTAATCCACTCCTGCAAGAACTGACCCAATCTCCCAAGAGCAAGAACTCACTCACTACCTCAAGAGCAGCACCAGGCCATTCATGAGGGATGCCTCCCATGACCCACACTTCTCACTCGGCCCTCCTTCTCAACACGGCCACGTTGGGGATCAAATTTCAATGTGAGTTGTGGTAGGGACAAACTAAAACCATAGCGGTAGACTTACATCTACTAGATGATGGCAAAAATCCCCAACACGTATGGTTTGTTTTATGTAACCTCACCTCCCTCAGCTTTCCTGAGGATAGAACCAGGCCTTGATTATAGCACCTGCACTTTGAGAACACCGCAGCCTTTGGTACACTGAGGGATTACTCTTTCCAATTTTCAAATTTACCGTGGGAGTTTATAATTTAACTCATTCTCAAAGCTTTAAGCACCTCCTCTCCTATCCCTTCGTTAAACAGAAACTGACAAAAGATATGGGCACTTTCTCTCTTAGCCCTTCCCTGAATTCTGGCATAGAAATACAAAGTTTTAAATAATATACTACTATCATTAAATGTGCTTAGGAAAAGTAAAAATAAGTTATGAAGATAAGAAAGATAAATATCAATCTGCCCCATCATAAAAGATTTATTGTTAAGTAATAAAAATTGTAATTTTTGTTTGTAGGAGCCCCTACAACCAAGTTCTAAAATAAAATAACCATAACAATAGTAATAATAAAAACTCGAGCCAGGCGCGGTGGCTCACGCCTGTAATCCCAGCACTTTGGTAGGCCGATGTGGGCGGATCACAAGGTCAGGAGTTTGAGACCAGCCTGACCAACGTGGTGAAACCCCATCTCTACTAAAAATACAAAAATTAGCTGGGCGTGGTGGCAGGCGCCTGTAGTCCCAGCTGCTCAGCAGGGGGCCGAGGCAGGAGAATTGTTTGAACCCAGGAGGTGGAGGTTGCAGTGAGCCGAGATCACGCCATCGCACTCCAGGCTGAGGGACAAGAGTGAGACTTCACCTCAAAAAAAAAAAAAAAAAAAAAAAAGAAAGAAAGAAAGCAAAAGAAAAGAAAAGAATTATGGAATTCCCAAACATATTGTGTTTGCTGCCATTGCAGCGTGCCTACGGTGAGCACGTAGGCTTGGGAAGCAGGAGTAAGTATCACAGACGAAGTTGTGGCTCTGGTACTTCTAAGCCATTGTCTAGGCAAGTCATTTTCTCCTCCTTATCTGTAAAATGTTGATCATACCCACTTGTTTTTCTGAGATTAGCAATAGAGCATATAAAACATTTAAAAAATGACAAACACACTTTGGGAGGCCGAGGCGGGTGGATCACGAGGTCAGGAGATCGAGACCATCCTGGTTAACACAGTGAAACCCCGTCTCTACTAAAAATACAAAAAAAATTAGCCGGGCGTGGTGGCGGGCACCTGTAGTCCCAGCTCCTCAGGAGGCTGAGGCAGGAGGATGGCGTGAACCCGGGAGGCGGAGCTTGCAGTGAGCGGAGATTGCGCCACTGCACTCCAGCCTGGGTGACAGAGGGAGACTCTGTCTCAAACAAACAAACAAAAAAAGACAAACACTGTGTTATATACCAAGCATTGTTTTAAACACATGGAATCCTTATACTAGTCTCATGCATAAATACTATTATTATCCCGATTTTACAGGTAAGGAAACTGAGGCCCAGAGATGTTCACTTGCTCCTGCTCAAAGAGTGTGAACTTAAACCCAGCCAGTTTAGGGTCAGAGCTTGTTCTCTTAACCTGTACTACACTAAGACTGCCTCTCAAAGCAGCAATAATAAAATCAATAATAACTGACTTTTACTGAGCACTTTCTGTATGTAAGGTACTGATAAGCATCTTGCTTGAATTATTTCATTTCATTTTTAAAACAACCCCATGAAGTAGGTACTGCCGGAATCACCACTATGCTATATCATACTACTCCTCGTGAAGTGCCTGGAAAAATATAGTCGCCCAATAGAGGGTAGTTATTATTATTATCCCCATTTGTACTAAAACGTCTTCAAGCACAAAGCAAAGAAATAATCCCGAGCAATACAATTGACATTAGAAATAAACTGACTTCGTAGGATAATGTTTTCTCAGCATGTTGGAACCCAGGCAAACTCATGCCCACACCTTACCCAGCCTCCCTCTGTTACAGCCATCTCTGCAGCTAGGCAGACTTTCATTCCTAATTTCATTAAAAAAAAAAAGTATGGCTTTGGCCTGGACTGTTTTCTGTGGCTCTTTGGAAAATGAAATCTCCCTACTTCTGTTCAATGTATTGAACTCTCTAACCATAGCATCAATACCTCACACACTTCCCCATCTCCATCTTTTGTATTACAGATTAGGGAGAGATTGTGAGAAGCTGCTGCAATGGAGACAAATGATGAATAAAATGAAAAATTCTTTGCTTGGTTCACCGAGAAAATTCCATTTTTAACATTTAGCCTTGTGTACTGCACCCACTGGCGAGCTACAAATACACTGTGAAGCGTAGATTTCAGGAATATGGTTTTCTGTTCCACTTGGAAACAATCTGAAGCAGAGGAGGGGTGGGGACAGGCTGCCTGGTCACGGTGATAACGCAGCAGTGAATGCAAGAGACGGCCTCTGGGGCAATAACGCAATGTCATGCAGGGCAGACCACCCCACAATCTGGTGCTGAGGGAAGACAGCAGAGCCCCGCTGATGCAAAAGGAGATTGAGATATCGGAAGATGAGCAATGTTTACCTCTCCCAGGGAAGAGAAGGAAGTGTATAATCCAAATGTAAGACAGACTTCTGACCGAAGAATGAGTAACTATACAATTCTTTTGCAGCAAAATTGCTAAAATAGCTTAAGCTAATTTTAGGATTAGCCTACTTTTTAAAATTTTCTTGTTGGGATCTTTCATTTTGTTATTACACTTTAAGTTCTGGGATATATGTGCAGAACATTCAGGTTACATAGGTATAAATGTGCCGTGGTGGTTAGCTGCACCCATCAACCCATAAACTACATTAGGTATTTCTCCTAATGCTATCCCTCCCCTAGCTCCCCAACCACTGACAGGCCCTGGTGGGTGATGTTCCCCTCCCTCTGTCCATTTGTTCATAAGGTTCATCTCCCACTAATGAGTGATAACATGCAGTGTTTGGTTTTCTGTTCCTGTATCAGTTTGCTGAGAATGATGGTTTCCAACTTCATGTTTCTGCAAACGACATGAACTCATCCTTTTTTATGGCTGCATAGTATTCCATGGTGTATATGTGCCACATTTTCTTTATCCAGTCTATCATTGATGGGCAGTTGGGTTGGTTTCAAGTCTTTACTATTGTGAACAGTGCTACAATAAACATACGTGTGCATGTAGCTTTATAGTAGAAAAATTTATAATCGTTTGGGTATATACCCAGTAATGGGATTGCTGGGTCAAATGGTATTTCTGCTTCTAGATCCTTGAGGAATTGCCACACTGTCTTCCACAATGGTTGAACTAATTTACACTCCCACTAACAGTGTAAAAGCATTCCTATTTCTCCACATCCTTTCCAGCATCTGTTGTTTCCTGATGTTTTAATGATCACCATTCTAACTGGCATAAGATAGCATCTCATTGTGGTTTTGATGTACATTTCTCTAATGACAAGTGATGATGAGCTTTTCTTCATATGTTTCTTGGCCACATAAATGTCTTCTTTTGAGAAGTGTCTGTTGATACCCTTTGCCCACTTGTTCATGGGGTTGTTTTTTTCTTGTAAATTTGTTTAAGTTCTTTGTAGATTCTGGATATTAGACCTTTGTCAGATGGATAGATTGCAGAAATTTTCTCCCATGCTGTAGAGTGCCTGTTCACTCTGATGATAGTTTATTTTGCTGTGCAGAAGCTCTTTAGTTTACTTAGATCCCATTTATCAATTTTGGCTTTTGTTGCCATTGCTTTTAGTGTTTTACTCATGAAGTCTTTGCCCATGCCTATGTCCTGAATGGTATTGCCTAGGTTTTCTTCTATTGTTTTTATGCATTAAGGTCTTAAGTTGAAGTCTTTAATGCACCTTGAGTTAGTTTTTGTATAAGGTGTAAGGAAGGGATCCAGTTTCAGTTTTCTGCATATAGCTAGCCATTTTTCCTAGTACCATTTATTAAATAGGGAATCCTTTCCCCATTGCTTGTTTTTGTCAGGTTTGTCAAAGATCAGATGGTTGTAGATGTGTGCCGTTATTTCTGGGGCCTCTGTTCTGTTCCATTGGTCTATATATCTGTCTTGGTACAAGTACCACGTTGTTTTGGTTACTGTAGCCTCATAGTATAGTTTGAAGTCAGGTAGCATGATGCCTCCAGCTTTGTTCTTTCTGCTTAGGATTGTCTTGGCTATAAGGGCTCTTTTTTGGTTCCATATGAAATATAAAGCAGTTTTTCTGATTCAGTGAGGAAACTCAATGGTGGTTTCATGGGAGTAGCATTCAATCTATAAATTACTTTGGGCAGTATGGCCATTTTCATGATATTGATTCTTCCTATCCATGAGCATGGTATGTTTTTTCCCTTTTGTTTCTGTCCTCTCTTATATCCTTGAGCAATGGTTTCTGGTTCTCCTTGAAGAGGTCCTTCACATCCCTTGTAAGTTGGATTCCTAGGTATTTTATTCTCTTTATAGCAACTGTGAATGGGAGTTCACTCATGATTTGGCCCTCTATTTTTCTATTATTGATGTACAGGAATGTCTGTGATTTTTACACATTGATTTTTGTATCCTGAGACTTTGCTGATGTTGCTTATCAGCTTAAGGAGGTTTGGGGCTGAGACGATGGGGTTTTCTAAATTCTAAATATACAATCATGTTATCTAAATTCTAAATATACAATCACGTTATCTGCAAACAGAGACAATTTGACTTCCTCTTTTCCTAATTGAATACTCTTTGTTTCTTTCTCTTTTCTGATTGCCCTGGCCAGAACTTCCAATACTATGTTGAATAGGAGTGGTGAGAGAGGACATTCTTGTCTTGTGCCAGTTTTCAAAGGGAATGCTTCCAGCCTTTGCCCATTCAGTATGATACTGGCTGTGGGTTTTTAATAAATAGCTCTTATTACTTTGAGATATGTTCCATCAATACCTAGTTTATTGAGAGTTTTTAGAACGAAGGGGTGTTGAATTTTATCAAAGACCTTTTCTGCACCTATTGAGATAATTTTGTGGTTTTTGTCATTGGTTCTGTTTATATGATGGATTATGTTAATTTGATTTGTGTATTTGAACAAGCCTTGCATCCCAGGATGAAACTGACTTGATCGTGGTGGATGAGCCTTTTGATGTGCTGCTCAATTCGGTTTGCCATTATTTTATTGAGGATTTTTGCATCAATGTTGATCAGGGATATTGGCCTGGAATTTTGTTTTTTGTTGTTGTTGTTGTTGTATCTCTGCCAGCTTTTGGAATCAGGATGATGCTGGCCTCATAAAATGAGTTAGGGAGGAGTCCCACTTTTTCTATTGTTTGGAATAGTTTCAGAAGAAATGGCACCAACTCCTCTTTATAACTCTGGTAGAATTCGACTGTGAATCCATCTAGTCCTGGGCTTTTCTTGGTTGGTATGCTGTTAATTACTGCCTCAATTTCAGAACCTGTTATTGGTCTATTCAGGGATTCAACTTCTTCCTGGTTTAATCTTGGGAGGGTGTATGTGTTCAGGAATTTATCCATTTCTTCTAGATTTTCTAGTTTATTTGTGTAGAAGTGTTTACAGTATTCTCTGATGATAGTTTGTATCTCTGTGGGATCAGTGGTGATATCCCCTTTATCATTTTTATTGTGTCTATTTGACTCTTCTCTCTTTTCTTTTTTATTAGTCTGGCTAGCAGTCTATTTTGTTAATCTTTTCAAAAAACCAGCTCCTGGATTCATTGATTTTTTGAAGGGTTTTTCGTGTTTCTATCTCCTTCAGTTCTGCTCTGATAATAGTTATTTCTTCTCTTCTGTGCCATTTAGTGCTATAATTTTCCCTGTAAACACTGCTTTAGCTATGTCCCAGAGACTCTGGTACATTGTCTTTGTTCTCGTTGGTTTCAAAGAACTTATTCATTTCTGCCTTAATTTTGTTATTTACCCAGTAGTCATTCAGGAACAGGTTGTTCAGTTTCCATGTAGTTGTGTGGTTTTGATTGAGTTTCTTAATCCTGATTTCTAATTTAATTGCACTGTGGTCTGAGAGACTGTTTGTTATGATTTCCATTCTTTTGCATTTGCTGAGGAGTGTTTTATTTCCAATTATGTGGTCAATTTTAGTATAAGTGCAATGTGGTGCTGAGAAGAATGTATATTCTGTTGGTATGGGGTGGAGAGTTCTGTTGTTGTCTATTAGGTCTGCTTGTTCCAGAGCCGAGTTCAAGTCCTGAATATCCTTGTTAATTTTCTGTCTCGTTGATCTGTCTAATACTGACAGCGGGGTGTTAAAGTCTCCCACTATTACTGTGTGAGAGTGTAAGTCTCTCTGTAGGTCTCTAAGAACTTGCTTTATGAGTCTGGGTGCTCCTGTATTGGGTGTGTATATATTTAAGATAGTTAGCTCTTCTTGTTACATTGATCCCTTTTTCACTATGTAACGCCCTTTTTCATCTTTTTTTATCTTTCTTGGTTTAAAATCTGTTTTATCAGAGACTAGGATTGCAACCCCTGCTTTTTTTTTTTCCTTTCAATTTGCTTGGTAAATATTTCTCCATCCCTTTATTTTAAGCCTATGTGTGTGTTCGCACATGAGATGGTCTCTTAAATACAGCACACCAATGGATATTGACTCTTCATCCAATCTGCCAGTCTGTATCTTTTAATTGGGGCATTTAGCCCATTTACATTTAAGGTTAATATTGTTATATATGAATTTGATCCTGTCATTATGATGCTAGCTGGTTATTTTGCCCATTAGTTGATGCAATTTCTTCATAGTGTCGATGGTCTTTACAATTTGGTATGTTTTCGCAGCGGCTGGTACTGGTTTTTCCTTTCCAATTTAGTGCTTCCTTCAGGAGCTCTTATAACGCAGGCCTGGTGGTGACAAAATCCGTCAGCATTTGCTTGTCTGTAAAGGATTTTATTTCTCCTTCACTCATGAAGCTTAGTTTGGCTGGATATGAAATTCTGGATTGAAAACTCTTTTCTTTAAGAATGTTGATTGTTGGCTCCCACTCTCTTCTGGCTTGCGGGGTTTCTGCAGAGAGATCTGCTGTTAGTCTGATGGGCTTCCCTTTGTGGGGAAGGGCAGCCCTTTCTTTCTGGTTGCTCTTAACATACTTTTCTTCGTTTCAACCTTGGTGAATCTGACGATTATGTGTCTTGGGGTTGCTCTTCTCAAGGAGTATCTTTGTGGTGTCTCTGTACTTCCTGAATTTGAATGTTGGCCTGTCTTGCTAGGTTGGGGAAGTTCTCCTGGATAATATAATGAAGAGTGTTTTCCAACTTGGTTCCATTCTCCCCATCACTTTCAGGCACACCAAACATAGGTTTGGTCTTTCCACGTAGTCCCATATTTCTTAGAGGCTTTGTTCATTCCTTTTCATTCTTTTTTCTCTAATCCTGTCTTCATGCTTTATTTCATTAAGTTGATCTTCAATCTCTGATATCCTTTCTTCTGCTTTATCGATTCAGCTATTGATGCTTTTGTATGCTTCACGAAGTTTTCATGCTGTGTTTTCAGCTCCATCAGGTCACTTATGTTCTTCTCTAAACTGATTATCCTGGTTAGCAATTCCTCTAACCTGTTTTCAAGGTTCTTAGCTTCCTTGCAGTGGGTTAGCACATGCTCCTTTAGCTCGGAGGAGTTTGTTATTTCCCACCTTCTGAAGCCTACTTCTGTCAATTTGTCAAACTCATTCTCCATCCAGTTTTGTTCCCTTGCTGGTGAGAAGTTGTGATCCTTTGGAGAAGAAGAGGCATTCTGTTTTTTGGAATTTTCAGCCTTTATGCACTGGTTTTTCCTCATCTTCATGGATTTATCTACCTTTGGTCTTTGATGTTTTTGACCTTTGGATGGGATTTTTGTGTGGACATTTTTTTTGTTGATGTTGATGCTATTCCTTTCCGTTTGTTAGTTTTCCTTCCAGCAGTCAGGCCCCTCTGCTGCATGTCTGCCGAAGTTTGCTGGAGGTCCACTCCAGACCCTGTTTGCCTGGCTATCACCAGTGGAGGCTGCGGAAAAGCAATGATTGCTGCCTATTCCTTCCTCTGGAAGCTTCATCCCAGAGGGACACCTGCCAGATGCCAGCCAGAGCTCTCCTGTATGAGGTGTCTGTTAACCCCTGCAGGAAGGTCTCCCATTGAGGAGGCACAGGGGTCAGGGACCCACCTGAGGAGGCAGTCTGTCCCTTAGCAGAGCTTGAGTGCTATGCTGGGAGATCTGCTTCTCTCTTCAGAGCCAGCAGGCAGGAGCATTTAAGTCTGCTGAAGACGGCACCCACAGCACCCCTTCCCACTGGTGCTCTGTCCCAGGGAGATGGGAGTTTTACCTATAAGCCCCTACTGGGGCTGTTTCTTTTCTTTCAGAGATATCCTGCCCAGAAATGAAGAATCTGGAGAGGCAGTCTGACTACAGCAGCTTTGCAGAGCTGTGGTGGGCTCCATCTAGTTCAAACTTCCTGGTGGCTTTGTTTACACTGTGAGGGGAAAACTGCCTATTCAAGCCTCAGTAATGGCAGATGCCCCCCTTCCCCCAACCCACCCCACCAAGCTTGAGCATCCCAGGTTGACTTCAGACTGCTCTGCTAGCAGTGAGAATTTCAAGTCAGTGGATCTTAGCTCACTGGGCTCCATGGGGATGGGATCCACTGAGCTAGATCACTTGACTTCCTGACTTCAGCCCCCTTTCCAAGGGAATGAATGGTTCTGTCTCACTGGCATTCCAGGCACCACTGGGGTATGAAAAAAAAAACTCCTGCAGCTAGCTCAGTGTCTGCCCAAAGGGCCGCCCAGTTTTGTGCTTGAAACCAAGGGTCCTGGTAGTATGGGCACCCAAGGGAATCTCCTGGTCTGCAGGTTGTGAAGACTGTGGGAAAAGCATAGTATCTGGGCCAGAGTGCACCATTTCTCAAGGCACAGTCCCTCACAGCTTCCGTTGGCTAGGGGAGGCAGTTCCCCGACTCTTTGCATTTCCCGGATGAGGTGATGCCTCACCCTTCTTCGGCTTACCCTCTGTGGGCTGCACCCACTGTCTAACCAGTCCCAATGAGATGAGCTGGGTACCTCAGCTGGAAATGCAGAAATCACCTACCTTCTGTGTTGACCTTGCTGGGAGCTGCATACTGAAGCTATTCCTATTCAGCCATCTTGCCAGCTACCTAGTACACATTTTTTAAGTACAGATGACAATTAGTGGCAAGAAAAGTTCTACTGAACAACTGAAGGAATTCAGACTTGGATGAACATCTGGCCACCTTAGTTGCCTTTCTATAATTAAAAAAAAAGTGATTTTATAATACAATGTACATAAGAATCACCTGGGAAGTTTTTCAAATGCAAATATTTAAGCCCCGCCCCTGATGATTCTGCTTCCATTGGCTTGGTGACCTCACTCTAGGTATTTCTGATGAAGTTTGTTTTTGGACCAGTGCTAAGATGTACTACTATACTACTATTAAGTGCGCCCTGAGCTCTGGTTACAGCAAACCTGTGAGTTTCTGGATTGGCTGTGGAGGAAGCTTGCATCATATATTCTCCTGGGCTTTCGTACCTGGGATTTATCCCAAGTCCTGTAGAGGAACCCACTGCAACTGCCTCCAAGATCCTTCACTCCTCCATTCTACTTTCTCACTTTTCCCTAGAAACCATTTTAGATTTTGATATATCGTCTAATAATTATCCACACCCTGAAAATAAGGAGACAGACTCAAAGAGGGGTCATAGAATTTTCCCATGTTTTTATAAAAGATATGTAATAACAGAAGTCACATTCAAGGCCTACGGTATCTAATAACAGCTAAAATGTATTGACCCCTTTTATACGCACTGTGTACTGAATATATTGTATTGACTATCATGTTTAATTCTAGTAAATGTTAATGGAAAATGGGAGCCTAAAGGTTATTGAAAAGAAATGATTTCGCAGCGTTTTATTAAGAATCTTAATATGGCAAAAGAAAAAAATTTAAGTAAAAAGCAGTATGATTATTCTAGCCAAATGTTGATGGAATTAGACCGACAGGAATCTCCCTTAGGTAGCTTAAACCTTACTCTAGTTAACTGTATAACACATTAACTTGCCATCAAACAACAGTAGCACCTACAGAAATGTAGTTTCTGCCCCTACCTCCATCCTCCCCCATTAGGCAGGCCTCTCCCAAGATCACCAAGGAAGAGAGGAAGGAAGGAAGAATTCAGAGCAGGTGTTAAGGCTTGAGGCAGATGACTGGAGAATGAATCAAAGGCACTCAGAAGTGAAATTTAGGAATTTTTGATGCTAGTCCTACATGATATTTTATAAAATTTATAGATTGAATATGATAACTAATGTGTTATTCTTTTAATAGTTACCTTTTTATCTTTTAAAATGTACGAGAAAATTGAACTGACCTCTCACAAGTTTTCTCAGAACTGTAGAGAAAATAATACATTAAAGCATGTAGAAAAGTGCCGAGCAAGACGTGAGTCTTCAGCCAAGATTAGCTGTTGTTATTTTCCATGACACCCTCCCACAGTGATGTTAACAGCTGTGCCTAGGCTACTTTAATAAAACTTCAGTAATCACACAATGACAACTGCTGCAAAGGAAGGTATTGGGAAAATAAAATTAAAATCTCCTGCCAACCCAGAAAACCTCTCCACAAAGGTAGAAAACAAAGAAAAGTTGTATTACTGAGTAAGCATTAAACCAAAATGCAAGGCTCATCACAGCCAATCTGCAAAGAGAATGCAAAGACAAAGCAGAAACTTCTTCTGTTATATCGCCAAGTGGATACAACCCATTACATACATGTTCTCGAGATACATAATCAGTCCTCAAGCAAGAGGGCTTGACGGCACCATTTCTCACACAAATACAAAATTCACTCAGTAACTGAGGCGACCACCTGTGTTAGCTTACTTGGCTTTACCAAAAGGTAAAATAAATTTATTATATCTTTATGACAGGAGGCAGTTGTGAAGCCAGGCATCATCCGATGCTAGGATCTTGCCCTCCCACAGAGACTGGAAGATAGGTGCATTATCTTTCTCTCTTAATGATTACTTTTCAAAGAGACAGTGCTCTGATCTTAAGAAAGACATTCTTGGTCCATAAAACTGGTAAGAGGCTAATTTATCTTTTAAAAAGGTTTACATGCATTTTGAAGGGACAGAAAAAAGACCTTAAAATGACCAGTTTTCTAAAACATATCATCTAAGAAAAGGGAGAAGGAAAGTGTCTTCCTTTATTTTCATCAGGGAAAATTAAGCCTCTTATTTTTCAACTGTATTTGCCATTGCAAAGGCAGTTATCTGGGAGGAATTTAAAAGCTTCTTGGTGTCTTTTCCTGATTATTAATTATTTCCTAATGAGGAAACCCACATAGATATACACAAGGGAAATACAGAAATTAGAAATTTCTGGCCAGGCACGGTGGTGCACACCTGTATTCCCAGCACTTTGGGAGGTCGAGGCAGGTGGATCACTTGAGATCAGGAGTTCTAGAACAGCCTGGCCAACATGTTGAAACCCCGTCTCTTCTAAAAAAAAAAAAAAATACAAAGATTAGCCGGGTGCAGTGGCATGCACCGGTAATCCCAGCTACTCTGGAGGCTGAGGCAGGAGAATCACTTGAACCCAGGAGGCGAAGGTTGCAGTAAGCCGAGATCTTGCCACTGCACTGCAGCCTGAGGGACAGAGTGAAATTCCCTCTGAAAAAAAAAAAAAAAAGAAAGAAAGAAAAAGAAAAAGCAATGTCCGAGGAACATATGGGTAGTAGAGGTGACACAGAACATCTATTTTTTATTAAATCAGAAGAGAGAACTATTATCTCTTAAAATGAAAATACCAAGTGGGCTTGATGTTAAGAGACAGTCCGACCAAGGCCCATGTAAAAGTTAACCTCTGACTTCACAATCATCACAATCTTTCCGAAAATATTCGAAGAATGTTACTATTGGTGTGCTAGTCAAAGTGGGTGAGTAAACATTATTGCTTTAAAATTAAGGCCTGACTGTCACCGTCCCCCTGTCCTCAGTGAGTACAACCACCAGTGTGTGGTGGTGTCTGTCTCCTAAGAAATGGCTGCATCACAGGAAATCGTCATTCCTGTAGACGTATGCTTAGAGGCCACTGTGGGATCCTTCATGATGAAAGTGCCTTGTAAATGTGAGATATCACCACCATTATGAGTGAGATCTAACCCTGGACGATGTCATAAACTTAATGGTGGGAGTTAAACCACCATCTTAATGTACTCCAGCCAATGTGTATTCTCATCATACTTCAAAAAGCATAGGCGGTCCAAAGCAGGATATCTGCCTGCAGACCCCAAACTATGTTTTTCAGATCATTAAAACCACAGGACACTGTAAGCCTAGATTATCCCCCATTAAGTAGTAGATTTAAAGTACTATCCATTAGGAAAAAATGCACATAAGAATGATTTTATGATACTACTTAAAATCAGCAAGTCGTGCTAATGCAGTAACAATTTTTGACACAATAATTTGGTTTTTATTAATACAAACTATCATAAAGTGAAATTCACTTTCCCTTAATAAATAATCAAAATTTATTTTATTTTCTTAATTCAAATGGTTAACATTTTAAGGTCAGCAACATGCTGTATCTGAAACAATATTGTGCCTAAAACAAGGAGGATAAATTGTAAAGATATCCTTTGTACATTTTTAGGGCTTATAATAATAAAAAGATCAGCAAGTTTCCTGTCACCAGAAGGCAAAAACTACAACACACACAAGTTGTCTAATGAAAGTGTACACTGGGAGAATCGCCTAGCTGCTCAGGGACCTACAATGTCACAGTTCTGTACCTAACATTACTTTACTGCCTTCCCCAGCTTCCAAGATAGAGTCTCACCCCAGACTACAGTGTTCAGAACTGTAGTTAATTAAAAGACAAAATTTCTCAAAATGAAAAGCCAAGGCCATCCTCATTAGAACAAAATTTTTTTAAAGATAGGCAAAGTAAATCAAGCAAATGGGAACAAAGAGAGTAGAAGGATATTAATATTAGACAAGGTGGACACTGAAACAAAATGCCTTAGGTGGTTTGTGTATTTCTTCAGTGGTTGAAGATGATGAGACTCGAGCTAGGCTTCAAGGTCATGAATGTCTTAGTGAAGGATGTTTATGGGAGCACTGTCCTGTTCTTTCCAAGTAGATATTTGAAGGTCAAGCCTCGATTTTTATTCTTTTTATGACAAGGCTGGGATAGGGTGAGACTTGAGTTGTATTGCTAGAGTCTCTTCTCCTCCTCCATTAAGCTCATTATGTCCCATGGCCAAGAAGGAAACAGTAGATGGAAGAAAAAGACAATCTGGCTGTATCTACAATTGTTACATATTATATTTCAGTGTTCTAAACTCATCCTATCCTACTATAACTCCCAACTTCTGAGTCTAAATTTTTATTCATCTCTTGGTTATCTAGAGTTTGTCTCCAAGTAGCTTTATTAGGAAGAATACCTAGGTGACAAATGTATTTATTTATATTTAGAATATTTAAGGAAGAATACAAGGACACATAAAATAATAAGAAATATTAAAATAGGAAGAGAAAAAGAATGATGAGAACATAAATTAGTGCCAGGACAGAGACATCTAATGCACTGTATGTATTTTTTACCTGTATTAATTGAAATTCAGCTAATGTGCCAGAGAATAAAATGGCAATGAATTTAAAAGATATAACATTATTTCCCTGTCAGAGAAGATTTCCAACAGATAAAGTGGATCTGCTCTACAGTCTTTGGAGGCCCATGCTACTTTGTGTACTCTGTGGATCTGTCATCCCAAAGGCGTAGTCTACATTCACACTGTTCAAGACGGTTTCTCATTACACGTGCATTTCAACTGCACACACCCATTCAACTCTATCTCATTGGCCATGTATTCCCATGGTTACATCTAGTTGCAAGGAAGATTGGGAAACATAATCTTTACCTAGGCATCCACGTACTCAGCTACAACTTTTATCATTGTATAAGGGACGGGAAGAACAGATACAGTGGATAACCAGATGCTTTGATCTCATCACATTAGGCCTCAAATACATTTGACTCTTACCATTTTTACAATCAGTATAAAAAGAAAAGCCATTAATGATACTCTTAAATGTAGAATTATAAGGATGGCAGTAATAATAAAATGATTCAAAATTTTAAAAAGAAATAAAAGCCATTGTAGTTGCACAATTCATCGATATGAAAATGGATAATTTTCTTAGAAGAATTACAAGTTATTTACTATGAAGTCCAAACTAGAATTTCTCCAAAGTACTATATATTCTGGAATTTTGCCTGTTAGAAAAACTTTCCCTTATCCATGAACTTCAATTTTGAGTGACAATGAATTCTGAGGCCGTAATTTTTCGCCCAAAATACTCTTTATTTACCATCCCAAGATATATGGTGTTCTGAAAAAGAAACTTGATGCCAAACTCATTTTTATTCCTTTGGGTTATGTGCTTGGATATGTGATTGTCTTTTACTGGAATAAGTCTAAATATAGCTTTCTTTTCTTTAGTTACCCATATATTGCAGGGAAACTTATTCCCAAACTCAGATCTTCTTTTAGTCTACGAAAGTTGTCTGTTATTTCTTTGTTTATTTACTCCACGTCAATTTTTTGTCTTAACCCTCAATATTACTTATTTGTATTCGTGGCTTGAATTTCCATAGCTCTTTTCTTATATTTTGTCATGTTTATCTCTTTTCTTTTTTCTTTTGTATTGTGATGGTATGTATCTTGTTTGTCCTCCATGTCTCAAGTTTTCACTAAGTGGAAATATTTTTGTTGCTTAGTGCAAATCTATTTATAATTATAGTTATATTCCTTATGATTTCTGATTTTCTCATTAAAAAGAACTAGTTTTATTTCACTTAATACTTTTTGGCATAAATTCCACTTTATTATGAAAACCACAATCCATGCTTTTGTCTTCATTTCTGTAATAATTTTGTTTGTTTTTTTTTTTCTTTAACCTCTTTTCCAGGATGGGGGAAGAAGTTCTCATACTTTTTTCTCATTGGAAGTGCTACCACAAGCATATATTCTCGCTAATTTTTTATTCCCATACGTTTAGAGATAATCGACCAACCCACCAGCCAAGTAGTATTTACTGAACATCTACCACGTCTCAGGGACTGCGCTAAGAATGTATCATTCAATGCAAAGCACGAAAGGCACGGTCTCTGCTTTCATGGAGTTTGCGATCTAGTTGCTGGCAGAAGGTAGCAGAGTGTCACACTAAAGAAAAAGCTTTGGGTGTTTGTCATGGGAGCTCCTATGGCCAGATGTTGGAGAAACACCTCCTTCAGGAGGTAGAACGTAGGTGAAGATGTAAACTGAATAGAAGTTAAGCATTAGGGAATCATCCTGGGGCAGGGAATAGAGGGTAAAAGGAGAGGAGAGAGAGGTGACTGGATTAGGGAGACTCATGTACAGAAGCTGGCCCTGAGAGGAGACAGCAGGGAATCCTAAAGGCATTTCTCCCAAATGGCTGGAGCTTGGAGTGTGAAGAACAAATTCTATCTGGGGGTAAGCTATGCTGACCTTTCTGTGTGTGTGTGGTGGGGGTCAGAGAGCAGCAACATTACATGAGAGTGAGTAGTGGCTTTTAAGCCCTCCATCCCTGAGATTTTATAACATGATCTTACCCTAGTTAAGTCATCCAGTACCAACTGAGGAAGGATGAGTTATAACCCAAAATCTGCCACAGGTATAGTCAATACCTGAGACAAAGATCTCACAATCGCCTAGGAAAATCTGTGGCCAAAAATCAAGCAACACACATGTAGATGCTCAGTAAATACTAGTTGATTGGTTAGTTGGTAGATTTTTTCCAAAGACCTAGATATGAAAAGGCTAGCAATTAAAATATACCATGGGTTAAATCTCAATTTAAGTTTCAGACCCATCAAAGACTTTTAACATTAACACGAAAAATGAAAGTCAGCTACAGATGTAACATATGCATATTTTACAAAAGATTAAGAGAAGTTGTAGCCTTTCAACAGTCACAACAGTTTATCTTCAATGGCTCACAAGGATCGTTAAGCAGAAAAAAGAAAGGTGGTGGTCAAGTGTCAGTGCTTTCTTTCCGAATATGAACTGAGGGTGCAGCAGTGTAACTCATTACAAGTAAAATCAAAGACATTGAGGACCGAATAAACCACATGAACACGAGACTAATCCTCTTTGCGACGTGACTTAATGTAGGATGCTGATGACTTCACTTAACCTCACCATGTCTCCATTTCCCAATCTGTAAAACAGGGTTAGTAATTTTAACCCACTTCTCAGAGACAGTAGGTGGATTAACTATAATAACAGTAAACTGATTGAAAACACAAATCATGAGAATGTCCTAGCAAGAGCTATACTTTCCTATAGTAAGAAATGTGAATTTCTTCTACTCCAGAATTATTCCAAATGCATCAGTGAACAATTTATTAGAAAAAAATACACTGTGACCTTCCCTTTCAGTGACTAAAGATATTCTCTGGACTGAGTCTTTTCTTTTTTTTAAACAAAAACTTACCCTTTTTTAGGGGTAAAAAATGACTTTGATCCTATCTCAGCTTGGTGATTCAATGGATGGCAACTCAGCCAGGAAGATTTAAGAGCATTGTCTACAACTTACAAGACTCCACTGAAAAATACTCATTTATCAGTTTGAGAATTACCTTGACCTAGAATTTATGCCAGAAACAACAAGGGCATAAAGATAAAACCACTTTGGCTCACTGATCAAAATAAACTTATCCTAGACAAATTTACTGAATAAATACAAAGCGAACCAATTCAATTGTCTATCCAAACTTTGTAGTTACATGAATATAAATACCACACACCTAAATATTGTTCCTAAGATAATTAAGTGTATTGTTTCTCCAGAGACTGGAATAATAGGAAAACACGGAAGTTCATTGTGAAACACTTATTATGACTGTTACTAAATAGTCAACCTGTATTTGTACTTTATGGAAATATTTACATTCCTATACTATCCAGAATCCTGAAATTCTGGAACAGAGTGCAGGTTAAGCAAACATTAAGTGAATCTAAAACTGCACAATAGACAGTGGTGTTAAACCCTGGCAGACTATAATTTATTAACACCCACGAATAGATTACTTCTGCTGAAGTCAAACAGCCTGAAAAAAGTGGATTTTCTATAATCCAGCTACCCAATTTCCTTTCAGTTTTCAAGACTACAACTTCCATTTATGACATGACCACATCTTCTACAGGGCAAAAAAATAAATCACACTGTATATAGTGGGGCTACGATCCCAAGACAAAAGAACCATAAATTCCACTCCCAAAAAGGTTGTAAGCTCATTCCTTAACAAACGCAAGTATGCAGAACAAGGCTTCCAGGTAACTACGTGGCCACATGACATACACAAAGTAGGTCAGAAAGCTCCCAATGCAGCAGTTAAACAGTGTTTCCAAGGTCACAAAATAACATTACTTTTTATTTCCCTCCCTTCTCAATGCAGAGAGAGGAACTACCCAATTACACTAATGTAGTACTTACTTCTGGAGATATTCCAACCTATTCTGATGAAGAATTTTCCAGTGAGAACTTGAATTTTGGAGAGGGTAATAGAAAATGAACAAAAAATCACAAAGGGTAAATGTACTGGATTATTTTAAAGTTGTTAGCAAAAGTGTAACACTTATTATTTTTAAAGTGTTTATCTTTTAAAATACATTAAATAAGGCTTTTAAGTTATAAAGGGGTAAGTTATATTACCATTAAAATGCTAGATTACTCTATTTAGATTTGATTATTGTTTGTTGAATAACTACAGTTAAGTTGAGGAAAAATTTGAATTAGAGTAACATGAATCATGAAATAAAATTATATTCTTGCTGTTCAGGCTACATATTCAAAAATAATGAAAATTTGGAGAGAAACAGAAACGTTTAGTTTAGTTTGAAATACTTATAAAATTTAAGGAAATAAAGATAAGTCTTTTTAATAAAAATAGAGCAATCTTTCCACTGGTACTCAAACAATACCAAATGGTCTAACATTGGTACAATCCTATCTTCTACATACATTTCAGAGAGGAATTTTTATATTCACTGGGCCAATTTAAATAATATATATGAATACAGGTAGTCAAAGGAGAAAGTAGATCAGAAAAATTTCCATGTCCAATATTAAAGATAAAATTAGCATAATATTAGACTGTGTCTAGCTTCAGACTTTCTATTCTGTCCTCAGAATGCCCAACCAGTGGTTTCTTCTGAGGTTCCTGTTACAAGATATGTTGGAAAAATATATACCCAAATGAAGAACCTTATTATTTTCCTAGGGGAATATTTGACTGTAGTTTTTCACTACTTAAGTGTAAAAGTGCGTAAGCAAATATGATGGAAATGCTAATTAGAACATTAAGGCAGCCTTTTCAATGCCAAATGAACATTAAAAAATAAGTATTACAGGCACTGGAACATTAAAAGTTCTTAAATCAGACTTTGCATATTTGAAAAAGAAACATGAATTATGTGTTATTTCCTTTCTAACACTGCTAAGTGCACTATTAATTTGGATAGAAATCTAGATCCATTGCTCACTAATAAATAACCAAAAACCACTGGAAATCCTATAAACAAGAATTACTCCCATGGAAAATGATTTCTATTTTCTAATTTTGATTTCTAATAGGTAATGTGAAGAGATGTTACCCACAAAAATTAGAATCTAAATTTCCCTGTGTCCTGTTCAATGCAAAAGATTAAATTTCCATGTTCAATTGTCAGGGTGACAGAAATGAACAAGCCAAGCCCCTGGTGCCCTATCCTCAAATACAAACGAGGTGAAGTTTAAAAATTAGACTTTCAAAAGAAAACAGAAATGCTTTGTGCTTTACACATAAAGATAAAAAATAAATTCACCAGAGGAAGGATTAGTATAAATGTTTAAATTCTGGTTCTAAAAGTTTGTAATAGGTACTGCCGTTTTCACTATTTCGACTAAAGGAATTAATAAAAGAAAGACCCTAACGTTGAGCACTGTCCTGGGTTGGCTGTGGATTCAGTGTGCTTGTTGTAGGCAGTATCATTTTGATTCTGAAATTTCCTCAACAGTTTCAGTAAGCCATTGTTTATGGATGTTGTAATATAATCATGGATTTCAGTCAATGAAAACCAAAACAGAAACACACTCTCTCGCCTCCCTCCTTTGAGCAAGTTTCTACCCTTTCGTTAATCTATCAATGGAACCTATAGAATTCATGTTTTTAAAAAAATCAACTTATTCCTTTTAAAATATGGATGTAAGTTAACACTCTGTTTTCCTCTTTTAATACATATTTATGGAATAGTTCCAATTTATTATGAATTTTTATAACCTCATTATTATATCTCCATTTGCTACAAATGTATGCCAATTATCTCCTCCAGGAAAAGAAACGTGCTAGAGGCAGCTCATTATTATAGCTCAGCTCAAAAAAAAAAAAAAAAGGCTACTTCCTCTCTCTAACCCACCAATCAGAACCACTTATAAAGTTGAAAGGGTAGGCCAGTCCTTCACACTGTTAGACTCAGAAATATGTTCATAAACCAGAGACAATGGTTTAATCATAACTACCGTTTCTTAAGCAGTGTGATGGTTATTTGCCACCTCAAGTCAATTCACTGCCCCTCTAGGCCCTAGGAGGTTGATCTCTATGGACTGCACGATCCAATTTCTGAGCCCTTGGTTTCTGGTTCAGTTTGACAGAAGATCGGAAGGCAGGAAGAGAGACATAGGGGTTTCCTTCTCTGTTCTATCCTCAGTACAAAACTCTGGCAGTGGCTACTTTCCTCTGGGGCCAGAGCATTCCCCTACAGTCCAAAGTCTTACCAGGTTATGATAATAACATCCTCTTGTTGTTGGGCTCTGACTGCTTCATTCTGCCCCCTTTGCTTCCTTAACCCTGCTCACACCTTTGTACTTAGTCTCTTTATTAATGTCTATTCATTGAAGCCATTTGTGGGAGGCATAATCCTAAGATGGTCTCAATAGTCCTACCCCTTTGTTTGCACACTATCCAAGAAAGTCCTATGGTACTACTTGCTGTAATTCACGTGGGATGTTTCTCCTGGGCAGAAACCACTCTAGGACACCTTGCAAACCTTCATATCTAGCCTTTGGCTTGAGCCCCTACCGTTCTTGTATTTTTGGCTAGGTCAGTTTCTCTCAACACACATGCCATATGCCATAGAAACTTATAGAAAAAGAGAGAAAAACAAAACAAGAAAAAATGAATACCACATTGGGCTTCTCTCCTAAGGGCGGAGGCAGTATGTAATGGAGATTACAGAACACAGACTTTGGCTTTTGAGACACATAGGTTTCAGTCCGGCTCTGTTCTTTGCTTTCCGTATGACCTTGAGGAAGTGATTCCTACCCCTTTGTTTGCACACTTTATGTAATCCTCTCCCTGTAAGCGTGAGTGAGACTGGCCCAATCAGTGAGGCCTTTAAAAAGAGAAAGTCTAGGAGTCCAAGATGAAACAAATCAGAGACATCCAAAACTATAGCAGACACTCTCCTGTCAGCCCTGAAAAAAAGCAAACAGCCATATTGTGGAAAAGGCCACTTGGCAGGGATTGGTAGCAACGTTGAGAAGCTAAAGACCATAAGAAACCATAAGAAATTTTGTTGCTGACTGACAGCCAGCAACAAAGTGGGACCTCAGTCCAACAACCACAACCCAAAGAAGCTTGGAAGAGGGTCCCAAGCTCCAGAGAAGATCACAGCCCTGCCCAACACCTTGATTTCAATTTTATGAGAACAATCTATTTTTATACTATCTGTTTTTAAAGTTTGTTATCCAAATGATTATGGGTGAAGCTGCAGAAGACATGTTTAACTGACTGAAGGAAACCACATGTGTTAGAGATTTAGCATTTTGTGATTGCTTTTTTCTATGCAAATAATGAAGTTACCAGTTTATTAACTAGAAATGCTAATGCTTTCTTTATAGAGTAATTTCATGTACTTAAAAGAAACCCATTCTTTTTCTTTTTCCCATTCCAGAATGGATTTGAAATAGCTAACCTAGCTTTCCCTATATTCTACAGTTTAAACTTTTTGAAATATATCCACCCCTTAAAGTCTGTCTGCATTAGTGAGTTTGTATTGTCCTGAAAATTGATTTCTTAACTTTATTTGAATGAGTTATGACTCTAAATATTAAAAAATCTTTGTCTTCCTTCAGCATCTGGATAACTTGCAAGTTGTACAGTTCTGGTTCAATATCCTTTTTCTTTCCTCCTATTGCTGTCACTGTTCCAAAATTAGGTGAATGGCTGGCTAACTCCTTTCATAAATCAAATAACATTCTTCCTGTGGTTTCAATGGAGTAAGTCAAGCTTCAGAAACTGGCACAGACACTTACAGTAGCACTGTTCCGGGGACCCCAAGGAATAAAAGACTTTATGAAATTGGTCTATATAAGTCACATCCCCACTCAGCATAATCACAAGCTCTGCTGCAGTTGCAAACAATGGAGTGTTTGAATTCTAAATCGGTCCTTCAATTATCAAAGCTGTCACTCTTTCTCCCTGATGGTTTTTCTACCCCAGCAAAATCCCAACTACTATTGCTATTGCTGCAAAGTTCTCAGATTCTTACTCTCAGAATTTTTCCAGAGTATGAAAAGTTTTCATGAAGCAATGAATATTGGTGAATGCCAAGATAAGGGAAAGCCTCTCTCTGCAGTATATTCAATTTCTCCCTCTCTCCTGGATCTTCTTCTAGAAATTCAAATATCCTTAAGTTGCTATAGTTAAAAAAAAATTCTTCCTTACACTTATATAGATATTTATCTCATTTTCATTTTCCAGGCAAATTTCTGTAGTAATCCATATTGCTTTACCTCTTTCGTCTTAACCAATTAATTTTGCCTCCTTCCTCTATTGTTTTACTGAAACAATACTTGCTAAGGTTACCAATTATCTCCACAGTGCTAAATCCAAAGGATGTTTCTCAGACTTCATTTTATTTACACACTTCAAAACATTCTTGAAATTAATCTTCCTTTGGCCTGTGGATCACACTCTCTTGGTTTCCTTCCTTCTTCTCTAGCTGCTTCATCTTAAATTTATTGGTGGGCTCATTCTGGTCTACCAGCCATTAAATGTTGACAAAGAGAGAAGTCCCAAGACATTCTTGAGAATCATCTTTGGAATCTCCCTGTTCAAGTCTGATTAATTTTGCCTCCTAGTTTTCAAATCCATTACTTCTCCCCATCTCCATGATCACCACCTTTCATCCAAGTTATAATCATCTTTCCCTATACTGCACAAACCTCCTGTCTGGCCTCCTCCTGCACCCTAGCCCCTCTCTCTCCACTGTGAGGTCAGAAATGTCCTTTAAATATGCAAATCTGACCTTGGCATCCTGCCCTTTTTACATAAGCTTTTCCATGGCTTACTATTTCTTTTAGGACAAAGACCTTTAAAACACCTCCAAGTTCTTTAAAGGATCTACCTATTTTACCTGCTGCCTGTTTATTTTATCATCCCCCATTTGTTCCTCCTTCTTTGCATTCTTGTGGTTCCTTGAACAGTCAGTATTCCTCCATGGTCTTAGCAACAGCTGTGTGCTCTAGAAAGAAAAGTTTACCCCTCAGTTAATTCAATAATCACTTCCTCAAAGAAGCTTTCTCTGACCCTGCAGTCTATGTCATATCCTTTGACTGTGTCCTTTATAATTACCTACATTGTCAGTAACTACACTGACTACCGAAATTACATCAATTTGTGTGATCTTTTGATTATTTACTTAAAGACTGCCTGTCCTGCTAGACTGTAAGTTCCTTGAGAAAAGGAGCTGTGTCTATTTTGTTTATAGTTGTATGATCTGCTGTTAGTACAGATTCTGAAAGATGCCCTGTAGAAAAGGTGCTCAATATCTTCCTGAAAAAGTAAAAGAAAAATATTAGAGCCATACGTGGAAAATTGCTAGGGCTTGGCCCTACATCTCTGCTCCTCCCTTTTTAGAAAAACCATAAGAAATCAAGTGAGAAGTTCAATAAAAATAAGAAACTATTCCTTCAGTTAGTCCCAAAAAGTGTTTTTTTCCCAAAGACATACCAGAGCTTTTGTGAAAGTTCGTTAAAGGAATGAAATAGTAGGTTAAGATATCTATATATATTTCATAATGCCCCCAGGCCCTAAACATGCTAATAAGCACTACTATACCTAGAACCAGTCAACTAAGGCTTGTAACTCAGGCCCCTGCCCGTAGGACCCTGTTCTGACCATCCACCAACTAAGCCTCTCCACACAGGCTGAAGAGGGGGTTGAGGCCAAGGGGATAAGCCCAAACCTACCTAGAGCTGTGCCTCCCCCCTCCTAGACCTCATCCCAGATGCCCAAACAACCCTGAGCTGAAGCCTACATATTCGTCTTCCTGGGTTCATTCTCCTGAGGGCAGACAGCAACACAAGTGACCACGTCCATAGCTCTAACCCATGACCATGGTATGGGTATTTTCAGGGTACAGTGGAGGTGGTTGACAGAGTTTGGATTTGCCCACTGGGATGTCCACAGGCATAAACCAGAAGTCCCCTCCAGAACAGGACTGTGCTCAGGGTGGGAAGACAATGGGCTCAGGCATTAGACCAGGGGCTGCCATGTGTATTAAATAATGAAAGAGAAAACAGAATTAAAGTTATGCAAATGTTGGGGCAGACCCACTAATTAGGTGTCTATCCTTACAGGAGGACTGATTGCAGTCTCTCCCCATCTGCTCCAACCATTAGGCCAAAACATTCTTCACACTCCTCTCTCCCTTCTTCAATATGTAATTTATAGCCTGACTTTTTGCCTATTTTGCTGAATACAAACTTCTCTTGGGAAGTTCTAAAAGCCCTCTATTAGAACCCCAAATTCCGCAGCTTGTAAGTATGCTAGGAACCCTCTCTTCCTATGCAGGCCATTTGCACATGCACCCTGTCCTTCACCTCTGTGTTCTCTCTGGCTGTCCGGTCTATACCCTCTCAATCTACCCAAAGAACCGTGCCCAGACTTCAGAACCTTGCTAACCTTTGTGATTTCCCAAAACACACACTACATGTTCTTATCCCTGAACTTCTATAGCAGAGATGTCATAAAATTTTAGTTAGGGCCAATCAGAAATCCAACTGTGTAGACCCTACCCATTTTTGTAAAAATGGCAAAGGACTTATCTTATTGGCCATCCAGAAGTATGGCTCTAAACACAGTCTCAGAAAGGGTCAACTTTACTTAGATGTGTACCAACCTAGGCTTAACATTATTCAACATTTTTTACTAAGTGAATGAGAACTCTGGCATTTAACAAACTGAGCTATCCTTTTACAAAAGTGTGACAGCTTGGCCAACACGGCAAAACCCCATCTCTACTAAAAATACAAAAAATTAGCCGGGCTTGATGGCGGGTGCCTGTAATCCCAGCTACTCGGGAGGCTGAGGCAGGAGAATCACTTGAACCCGGGAGGCAGAGGTTGCAGTGAGCGGAGATTGCGCCATTGCACTCCAGCCTGGGCGACAGAGCAAGACTTTGTCTCGAGAAAAAAAAATAAAATAAAAAATTTAAAAGTGTGATGTTTTCAGCCAAGACATACCTAAATTCCAACTCGCAATTTCCCTCACCCAGGGATGCCTCTGGGTTTCCCTGTCAGTAGTTTCACAAAAGTTTCTCTTTCCAGATACTTTCACAGAGTTTCACAGAGACAAACAAAAACATTGTCCAGGGATGTGCCACAGAGCAAGGATTTTCAGGTGACTTCTAAGACTGATATTTCAACTCTGAAGCTTCAGGAATACTTCTGGATGAATATAGATTGTTTTCAAGTAATTCAGTTCTTTTTGAAACTAAGTATCCCTCACCACCCTCTTCCACACCCATAGGCTTTACTAAGCCTTTCTGAGCTTTACTAAACTCAAAAAAAAAAAAAAAATATGCTACTGAGTTAATTGAGCTATTTACAAAATTATGGTAGAATTTCAATACAGCCCATAATTGCAATCACCTACAAAGATGTGAGTAGCTGAAATACCCAGCTCTTAATAGACTTACAAATAGGAAAAGGCAAACCCTGAAAACATCTTTGGATTCTTGATTTTTCTTAAAAAACAATACAAATAGACATAGATGCTCTTTTAATAAATGTTTCCAGATATGCTATTTCCTATATTTTTCAGTGATAAATATCTGTAACAGGTCATTTACTGACAAGTGCACATAACAATTTATTGTATAACATCTAATAGCGAAAAATCTAATAACTCACAGAACCATCAGGTGAAAAAAATACAATCTGTTGCATAGTGAAAGTCTTCATTTTTTTAATTATTGTTCATTCAACACTACTGATGTCATATTATGCACATCATAAGTTTCTGAACTTGGGCTTTTATGCTTTTCATTGACTGAGTCGTCAAAAGAAGAAGTAATAGGCAAAGAAAAAATTTCCTAGAGAAATCTGCACACAAAAAAATTTCATATTTTCCATTTATTATGAGATAGGCAGATAACAGAATATTGAGAAGCTATTTATTTTTGGTACCGTATTTAATCAAAAGCTTCCTGTATTCCTTTTTAAAGCGAATCCTATTCACCAACAGGTGAAGAAAATTGACTTAATTTTGCTCTATTTCTACTCTGACAAGATATTTTACTCATTAAAGGGCCTTGTTGAGCTTCTAGTGTTTAGCGTTAGTGTTTAAAACACACACACACACACACACACACACGCACACACATTCTGTGCTCTAGCCCAAATGGCTAGAAATGGTGAGCTGTTGAGATCTTGCTGCTATTAAATGAATAAAAGGCTCTCCACTGCCTAAGAGATTACATAGATATGAATATTATTTATGTGTATATACAGACACACACACATATATATCTATATGAGTTCAGTTTTTTATTTTCCTGTATATGAAATGTTTGAAAGATCTTATCAATTTCACAGCAATGAACATTTTCTTCTCTCAGGGAACTCCCTCTTCACACTGTTTCCTTTATTCCCAGTCTCTTAGGTGAGTTTAGACAATGAAGAAGGTAAGAAAAGACAGGTCACGGTGTCAGGTCTTACTAATTGTTTCAGGTATATGATTATGAGAAAGGCCCCATCTCCACAAGAATCAAGTAAGATAAGGGGGGGTTATATCATTTTAACGGCGTTTCAAATGGCTAGAGGAGAGGATTTTGAATGTTCTCACCACAAAGAAATGATTACTGTTTGAGGTGATAGTTATACTAATTACCCTAATTTGATCATTACACATTGTATACATGTATCAAAACATCAAACCGTATCCCATAAATATGTATAACTATTGTGTCAATTCAAAATAATTATTTGGGGTCAGGTGCAGTGGCTCACGCCTGTAATCCCAGCACTTTGGGAGGCCGAGGCGGATGGATCACGAGGTCAGGAGACCAAGACCGTCCTGGCTAACATAGTGAAACTAAAAATACAAAAGATTAGCCAGGTGTGGTGGTGGGCGCCTATAGTCCCAGCTACTTGGGAGGCCGAGGCAGGAGAATCGCTTCAACCCGGGAGGTGGCGGTTGCAGTGAGCTGAGATCACGCCACTATACTCCAGCCTGGGTGACAGAGTGAGACTCCATCTCAAAAAAAAAAAAAAATAGAAAGAGTATTTCACTGACTGTATTTCACAGCAGAGAAACACATGCGTGTATTTGATACAAAACATTCCTTGTCTTTTTGGACACTCCAACCCTTGACATACCTTAAGTACCTCTAAGCCCTGTTCTTATGCACTTCCCATTAGTAAATCTCATTGAAGAACCGCTGCACAAATAAATATTTTTTTTACCAAAAATACTAGAGACAATCTGCTGCAACAGAATATAAAACAGCAAATAAGAAATGTCCCAGAATATAAAAGCAAGGCCAGAAACTTTTTATTCTCCGAGGTAAGAAAAAGGCCACCCCCAAAATTATGTTTATTTAAACTAGATTTGGATGTTTCTCAAATTTAGTAAGGTGGTTCAAGTTGACATCAGGATACCAACTAAAAAATAACTTATGAAACAAGTTAATGAAGGATTATCTACCCACTTGGATTTCACCTTGACAGTATGAGATAGAGCTATGTCCAACATAGAGTGGGGACCTGCAGGGAGAGGAGGCAGAAGTAAGAATTTATCACAGTTTTAACAAATGCAAAGGACAGAGGATACTCTTTTAATAGGCAGAAATATTCCTGGTGTGAAGAGTAATCTATCCTATTGGCCCAGATCAATATAAATATGCCTCTGATGATTTGATCCCCTTGGTTTAGAATCATTCATTTGTTCATTCAACAGTTCTCCAGTAAGTGTTGATTTTGTAATGAGCACTTCAGTACCTGAGGGAGATACCAGGAATAAAAGGCTTGAAGAGAGCTCAGTCTAGTAAGAAAAGTAGACTAGTACGCAGACAATTACTAACGAGTTTGATAACTCACTGTTCACTGAGTCACTTGATGTATATCCTGTATCCAGGGGACCCACCAATGTGGTCTTGGTTCTTAAACCAGGTATAATTTCTACCACAAATTCATAAAGCAGTAGTCTTGTTTACCAGTAAGTCTCTTGTGAATTTATTAGCAAGAGTCAGTCTCCCTGTAGACAAAAACATCCAATTTAATTCCTGCCCATGCAAACTAGGTGTCCAGGCCCAAAAACCATGAAGACTCCATCCCATGAGGCTCTTCCTGAGACGGCCAAATAATGTCTCTTGACAACTCTGGTTTTTGCAAAAAAAAAAAAAACATCTCTTCACAACACTCAGCCCTGACATGAGAGGGCTTCTATCACATGATAACATTTTCCCTAAATCATTTCCATCGCAAGTGTGCATAGGCTTTCAGCTTATTTTACTTCAGTAATTCTCAAACTTTAGTGAGTTTAAGAATTCCCTGGGAAGAATATTGAAAATGCAGATTCATAGGCCCCACACTGCACTCTACCCTGGGCGACAGAGACCCTGTATCAAAAAAAAAAAAAATTGTACCATATGGTACATTTGCATAAATGTAATCTTATTGTCATTTTATTGTTGTACCCAGTGTGGATGTTAGAAATGACACAATATGATTGATGATTTTTAATTTTATTAATTTTACTTTTTCCTAAGTTATTGGGGTACAGGTGGTATTTAGTTACATGAGTAAATTCTTTAGCAGAGATTTGTGAGAACCTGGTGCATCCATCACCCAAGCAGTATACACTGCACCATATTTGTTGTCTTTTATCCCTCGCCCCCTCCCACTCTTCCCCACACTGTTTTCCATAGTGGCTGTACTAGTTTACATTCCAATCAGCAGTGCAGAAGTAGTGGGGGTCGGTCCTGCAGACCCCAGGTGCATGACGGATGAGACACGTACTCAGACACCGATATTCAGTGAAAGAGTGGGCCGGGAGCTGCTGGCACTAGAGGCCGAAGAGAGTTTGCAGCCCCTTCCAAGCTGGCAACGCTTCCATTTATTTACAGATTTAATTGACAAAGACTTTGAGTCAACACACTTGTGGTCATCCCCACCCTGAAGAGGGTCATCTTGCCCACGAATGATCAAAGGTTGATTTTAGTACCACAAGAGTAAACAAGCTATTTAGACAAACTACACTACATTCCTTTGTATCTGTGCCCCAAGCTGTTAGCTCAAGGTAAGGATTAGGCTGCTTTCAAGCCATAACCCTATCCTGAGACTTTTGCAAAACCTTCCGGCCTTCCAAGGTTTGTGTCTATATCCTATAACTTCATCTTAAAATTTTTCCCACCAGCCTGACTGAACTCCCACAAGAAGTGTTCCCAGATCACCACATCCATGCCAACATCTACCGTTTTTTGTTTTTTTTTTATTATGGCCATTCTTTCAGGAGTAAGGTGGTATTGCATCGTGGTTTTGATTTATGTTTCCCTGATCATTAGTGATGTTGTGCATTTTTTCATATGTTTGTTGGCCATTTGTGTATCTTCTTTTGAGAATTCTCTATTCATGTCCTTAGCCCACCTTTTGATGGGATTGATTGCTTCTTACTTACTGATTTATTTGAGTTCATTGTAGATTCTGGATATTAGTCCTTTGTCAGATGTATAGATTATGAAGATTTTCTCCCACTCTGTGGATTGTCTGTTTACTCTTGCTGACTGTTCCTTTTGCCCTGCAAAAGCTCTTTAGTTTAATTAGGTCACAGCTATTTATCTTCGTTTTTATTGCAATTGCTTTTGGGTTTTTAGTCACAAAATCCTTGCCTAAGCCAACGTCTAGAAAGGGTTTTTTTCAATGTTATCTTCTAGAATGTTTACAGTTTCAGGTCTTAGGTTTAAGTCTTTAATCCATCTTGAGTTGACTTTTGTAACAATTCTAAAATTAATATGGAAATAAAAAAGAGCCCACACAGCGAAAGCAAGACTAAGCAAAACGAACAGATCTGGGGGCATCACACTACCTGATTTCAAACTATACTATAAGGCCATAGTCACCAAAACAGCAAGGAACTGGTATAAAAATAGGCACATAGACCAATGGAACAGAACAGAGAACCCAGAAATAAACCCAAATACTTACAGTCAACTGAACTTTGACACAGCAAACAAAAACATACAGTGGGGAAAGGAATCCCTTTTCAACAAATGGTGCTGGGATAACTGGCAGGCCACGTGTAGGAGAATGAAACTGGATCCTCATCTCTCACCTTATACAAAAATCAACTCAAGATTGATGATTTTTAAATCCACGAGAAGGCTGGACACAACATAAGTGAATCCTCTCCCTCCAGTGCTGGGAAAGAATGCATTCCAATGATCTCCTTGCTAATGCTTTCCTCCTGCCAAACTAAATTTATCTTATTCACATCAGTTACGCACTTGGTCTTGATAAGAGCAAGCTTAAAAACCACAAAAAGATCATGTGACTAGGCGAAGTAGTGGGACATAAGAAGCCAGGCCTGCAAATTCTTGATACCAGTACTCTCAGGAGAAATTACAGGAAACCTCAGTGTCTCTGGGTAAGACATGTGAATATAACCAAATGTTGAGGGGGAACTTAACCTGTTACCTCAGAAATGATGGCTTGAAGACAAAACTGAGGACAGTGACATCAAATACTCCACATTCTAAAGAAAGCTGTAGAAAACTGATGGCCAGATACTGCTCCATTGATTACTAGGAGAAGCCAAATCAGTCCTGTGACCCCACCATCACCACACTGATCTAGCCAATCTCCAGGCCCTCTCAACCTCCTAACCTCAGAAGCAACAGACTAAGGAGAGGAGAAGGGGTGAACAGTATGTGTTATGAAGTGAGGAAGGGCTCCTGCTTTCAAGCAATCCACTTGTGAGTTGACTTCCTAATTGTTTTTCACATCCTGAGTGGTACTTGATAACTCAATTGAGGACTTATACAGAGATGACAGGCATTACACAGAAATGCCATTGAAGAGCCAAGAGTTTGATTTCCACAGTCTCCATCCTTGCTGGTGTATCATGGCAACGACTGGATATTAACTTTCATAGCCTGAAATACAACTTCCCTTAACATTGATTTTGTAACCAAAACATTTAAAAGTTATTTTTACCTTGCATCAATTCATTATTTTAAAACCCTGTCCTGATGTGAATTAGTCTGAGAATCAAAATACCCTATTCAGTAGATTAACTTCAAGTCTGATGCCGCCAATGCTAAGCACTCCTTTGGAAAGTAGAGCATTCCTCTTCCAACATGTGCAGCAGAGCAATTCTTCTGGATGATCCAACATGAATCCTCATGGAAACTGGGGGAAGAATCTGATGCTCTTACCATTGCTTGGAAATACCTCAAGAGAAGAGTAGAAAAGAAGTCCCGTATTTCTGCCTTGAGATATTAAATGGAGAAAAAATATCCCAGATTTAGTAGCCTGGTGACTACTAAATGAGTCAAATGATGCATTAAGTCAAACGATGCAGTGATTCATTTTGTATCATCTGTTAAACAAAAATGATGCTCTTAACTTTTCAGACACAGCACCATTCTGTCATTGTCATTGTCATCCACACATGCTAAGATGAGAGCAAGACTCCATCTATCTCCAGAGCTTCTCTGGTGAAAGACGCTGTGATGTGCAATGTGATGTATACGGATATATCAATTCACAGTTGATTGTAATTGTCACAAAAATGTCAAACTTCAGACAATGTAAAATAGAGAGGGATCTTTGCTATGAAATAGAGAAGATCATCGTTTATCTGCTTCTCTGCCTTTCTACTATTAGTAACTCAGTATGTGGATCTGTCTAAACCATGGCTCATTTGCATCCAGACCACAATCTGGATCATGCTTGACCAAATCCTTTACCTTATGGCACTATCACATAGGGAAAACCTCATTGGACTTTGAGTAATCTAGACTGGGTTGCTGGTGTACTTTTGCCAGTTGTCAGCTAAGTGGCCTCCAGCACACAGTTTTTAAACTTTCAAAGCCTCAGTTTCCCCATCTACAAAATTTGGACAATATTTTAACTCTGGATTATTAGGAAGTTTTAAGTTAGAAAATATTTGTGAAAACACCTAGCACAGACATTACTGGGCGCAGATGCTCAGTAATTCATCTTTTCAAAAATCTATTAATAATGATATCTTTCTAAGTTATCCTCTATGTTATTTATTCTTTTTCCTTCTCTGCTACCTGTTGCAGTTGTGACAAAGTTTCCAAGCACAAATGAAGTGACCCTCGTCTAGCAATAAAGAAACAAATCCTCGAACAGCTATTTCCTGTCTGACGGTTGGTATGCACATGCTTCACTGACTTTACTGTTTAGCCATGAAACCTTCAACATAAGTGTCATTTGGCCTTAACTTTGCAATAAGGTAATTATAGTGCTGGGCTTATTAAAAACAGACTCCATCACAGGAGACGTTGACGGATGTTAGCTGAAGTTCTAACTTGACAAGCAAGGGGGATGAGCAAGTGCATGGCAGAGCTAAAGACATTATATTGCAAATGCTGTTTATTTTCTGTCAACTATAAACTATGCAGTAAATAACAGATTATAAAAGAGATCCAGAAATAACATTAAGCTAAAATGGAACCATCAATTATTCTCTCTTCTTTAGCTTTCAGATTTTTTTTCCTCTTCACTATTGGTACTTTTTCCTTTACTCGTTAATTGCTTTTTTTCCTAACTCCCCTGTTCTGCTCCAATGTCTATAAATCATTGTTAAAAAAAGATAAAATGTTACTATTATGAAAAGAGTATAAAAATGGTATTTAGATAAATTTGCTTTTGCTATCCAGCCAACTTTCTCTAACCTTTAAGTGAAAGTTTAAAGCTTCTGCTGTGAATGTTGTAAACTCTTCTGGGCACATGCATGTATTTTTATTCATTTTTTCTTTTTTTGAAACGGAGTCTTCCTCTGTCTCCCAGGCTGGAGTGCAGTGGCGGGATCTCAGCTCACTGCAAGCTCCGCCTCCCGGGTTCACACCATTCTCCCGCCTCAGCCTCCTGAAAGGCAGGGATTACAGGCGCCCTCCACCATGTCCGGCTATTTTTTTGTATTTTTAGTAGAGACAGGGTTTCACCATGTTGGCCAGCATGGTCTCGATCTCTTGACCTCGTGATCCACTCGCCTTGGCCTCCCAAAGTGCTGGGATTACAGACGTGAGCCACCGCGCCCGGCCCACATGCACTCACACGACTCTAGGCACTGGGCACAGTTCAAAATTTAAGCAGTCCCTTCACAGCGAGTTTCGAGATGTAAATTTAAAATATACTATGGCAGGAAGTTCAAGGTTTTACTGTAAGGAGCAACTTTGAAATACATTTGCCTATGGTGTTAAATCACAAAGGATTCTGAATTAGCTGCTTCTGACAGCAAAATGATAATAAATGGAGCAAACAGGGAGGAGAAGAGGAAGAAAAGAGTAGATGAAAAACTATGTCTCACCTTACTCAGTTCCATGCCTACACCCACGCCTTAGAAAGCCACTCCAGTTATAACAGTTCCTTTCCCAGTCTGAAGATTCAGGATTCTCCTCTAAATCAATAAGTAGTTACTGAACATCTATCCCATATCCATCATCATGCTAAACATTGCTTTTATACATGAGTCATTCACTCAAATATTTGGGGGACCTAATATCTGTCACATGTTGGGGATCTAATTAAGAATGAGACAGAAATTACCTTCAAGGAGCTTACAATTTATTTCTATGTGTTCTTAAGGTACACAGGCTTCATTCTGAAAATTCCCTTATTTGCTTCAGAAAAAATGCCCGTTGAATATACCTAGTGTTACCGGTATAGAACCTCTCTGTTATACAAACTTTGAGGAGCATACCACTGTTACAGGTCAAACAATGCGGGCATAGGAACCTTCAGGTGCTTCCAATTAAACACACCCATCTACGTGGGTCAAAGCAGAGAACTGATGAAACTGAGTGAAGTGGAAATGAGGAAAGCTGGGTTCTATCAAGGAGTTACAGAATTACTATTTACTCAGCAAATACATGCATACAGAAACCCACAAATATAAAAGAGAAATACAGTAAAGCCCACTTAGCACACCCCTGCATTTCAGGTTCTCTAAGATTCCAGATTCTCGTTGAATATGTTACACGGCTGCAAGTAGAGAGGTGCAGTTAGGCAAGGTGGTCCTGGGCTTTTTGAGGAATAGCCAAAGTTACTCGTTGATCAAAGCAAAAAGGCTACTGGTCCCTCGTCGGCTTTTCCAGCCGTATAAAGATAATTCATCCCATGTTAATAATAATAATAGTAACAAAATACATCTCATTTGAAAAATATTGAAGAACTTTACATTTTTTGCATCCCTACAGACAACTGGAGATCATCTGAAATGTCTCAAAATCCCATGATTGGTAATCATGATCTAGCTATCGGAGCATTAATTGAATTACAAGGCTTTGGGGAATATGAATAGAAAAGAATGTGTGCCTCTTGGCATTTTTTGGCTAGTATAAAGCACTACAGGAATAATTGGGAAGTATTCAAAATCACTACCCATTACCACAATTCAACAGGATTAAGACATAAGAACAAAAAAGGGCTAGAAGAATTAAAGCTCACTGACAAATTATTTCAAGGAAATCCCCGCCACACCAGGCCAAAACCGGCACCATGCTACCATTTCTATAACTTGCTGAGCACCAAAATTCTCTAAAACCACAAAATAAAATGTTAATACCTTCATTTAAATATTCTACTATAAGGAAATTGAGCACTATTTTGAGCATTATTATAAAGCAGCTGTTTCTGTTCATCACAGAAAATCTCTACCTGACATTTAAGACACAGGCAGTAGTCACTGAGTCCTCTCCATTCTTAGGAGCATCTTAAAGCAACCACTTCTCCAGAATGTACATATTTATGCTAGTTGACTTAGCCACTTTTCCAGCAGCGTATTCTGGCACATACATCTCTCCCTCATCTTAGAACATAAATGTATTTATAACACATATTGGTGACGCGGAAAGAACACACGAACAATCAGTTTCAGAAAGACTTGTTAAATCATCATATCACTATGTGTTTTTTCATTCATGACGCTTTGGTTTCCCCAACTATAAAATCAGAATAATGATATTATCTTCTGCCTTGGTGTGTTCTAAGGAATAAAGAGCTTGGCACTGTGCCTGGTATCATAGTTGCTATCATTACTACTATTGGTGTTGTTGATATAGTGATATCTTTACAGATACTGTAACTGATATGTACATATTAATATGTAACTACACAGAGGCAGAATTTATGCAGAATATGTAGGAAATAGGACTTTCAAGATGGTAAATTTTTTAATAATCAAAAATTGTCTTTCAGGCCTAAAACCATTTAAACATCTGGAAACAATCACCACATATTCGTCCCAGTCTCTAAGATACAGAATTCCTCTCATCTGCCCCAGTGTTCCCCTGGCAGCCCCTTATCAGGTCACTCTAGTCATCCTTCAAGGTCTTTCTTTCTATAGTATTTTGGCATGCCTCCATGAGAGCACTTTCCACACAATGCTGATGATTTCTTCCTGTAGAAATCTCCTCACCAAACTGTCATCTTCTGAAAACTGACCTTATCCATCTCTGGGTCCTGCAGTCCTAACATAGCACCTTGCTCCAAAGTATGAAAGAGGAAAGGAAAGAGAAAAGAAAGCAGACAAAAGGGAAAAAGAAAAAATCAAAAGGGGTAGAGGGAAAAGACACAGTGTACACAATCGAATCTCCACGTTTCAAGCCTCTCTTCCCAGGCGATTCTGTTGTAGATTTCCAGAGCCTCCTGTGGGCTTCTTTGGCTCCTTGCTCTGGTCTGAGTCTTTGCTCTCAGAGAAAGTGATGTCACTGGCTCAACAAGAAAGATCCACAAGGCCACAAGAAAAACGGTAACAAGGAAAAGCCTTCATTTGAATATGCACACATTATCCTTCTGCATCATTTTAAGAAGTTGTAAATCCTAGCTATTTTAAGAAACACTGATAATCTTTTTTAAGAATTCCTATTGTTATTTTCTAGTTACTTCGTTCATTTGAAAAAGATGTGTTTAGCATCTCCTGTGTACCAAGCATTCCTTTGGGTACTAGAGCCTGCCTTTATGATGCTTACACTCCCAAGGGCAGGGATAGACAAAAAATAAAATAATAGTAACAATACCTCAATAAGTCAGTCATCAGGTATCCAAGAAGGTGACAGATGTTGGGGGTAGTATGTGGGAGCAACAGAGGGACAGAGGGGTTGAAGAAATCAGGAGTGCTGGATTCAATTTCAAACAGGCTGCTCAGGGTAGGTGAATGATAGGGTGACATTTGTACAAAGGGTACGCAAGTAGCTGTCAGGGTGTATTGGTAAGGGTTCTCTAGAGAGACAGAACTAAGAGGACAGATGTATAGAGAAAGGGGAGTTTATTAAGGAGTATTGACTCACATGATTACAAGTGAGTTCCCACAATAGGCCATCTGCAAGCTGAGGAGAAAGGAAGCCAGTCAGAGACCCAAAACTGAAGAACTTGGAGTCTGGTGTTCGAGGGCCGGAAGCATCCAGCACAGGAGAAAGATGTAGGCCAGAAGATTAAACCAGTCTAGTCTTTTCACGTTCTTCTGCCTGCTTTTATTCTGGCTGTGCTCGCAGCTGATTAGATTGTGCCCACCCAGATTAATGGTGGGTCTGCCTTTCCCAGTCCACTGACTCAAATGTTAATCTCCTTTGGCAACACCCTCACAGACACACCCAGGAACAATACTTTGCATCCTTCAATCCAATCAAGTTGACAGCCAGTATTAACCATCACACACGGAGTGTTCCACAGGGAGAAAAAGCCAAAGAAACTGTACACGGCATTTCCGAAGTTCAGCAAGGAGGCCAGTGTGAACGGAGCAGAGCGTACGGGCAGGGAATGGGGAGGGGGTAGATGAAGTCAGAGGGGCCATACGACGGAGGGGCGGCAGATCAGACGTAGCCCTGTAGCCACTACAAAAACAGATTTTACTCTGAGTCACATGGAGACCCATTGGAGAGTCTGCCACGACTTACCTTTCTCTTCCTATAAGCAGCTGCCTAGAGTTGCCATCCTCTCCCCCACTGGAAAATTAGGGACTTTTGCAGTTAGCTGTCCTGGCTTTTACTAAGAGGGGCAATGTCACTTTGCTGTCAAATGTCACGTTTAATAGGGCCCACCCTCATGGCCTTTTCGTGGCTCTATTTCTCCCCATGGAGTAAAGAGTTGAAGAGATCTAGGGATTTTCCCACCTAGACCTGCCTCCCTTTTTCCAGACCACAGTCCAATACCCAGGAACTTTCTGCCTAAAAGAGAAGACTCCCATTCCCAGGGCATGTACAACCCCCTTTTCCTGGGCTGTCCTCTCTGACCAGGCCATGCTCTCTCAGCGTGCAACCCAAGATGACCAGGGGCTGGGTGTTTCCCGAGGGAGATAGAGCTTGGACTTCCAGGCTGTTGGGATGATGGAGGTTCTATAGGCCTTGACATATGCAATTGAGTGGAGGCCCCCTGAAGTGCAGATGCAGCCAGAGGGGGTGGGTTGGGAGCTAGTGCCTTATTTTCACTTCAGCCCCAGCCCTGCAAGTGTCCAGGCAGCCTAGCTATCAAAGCCCTTCAAATGATAAGTCAGAATACTAAAACTCCCTTGCCAAAAGTAAAACTCTCCTCTCTACCTGGTTCTAACTGTTATCAAGAAGCTGTTTCCCTCTGCGGTTCTATTTTCCATGCTCCCCTGGCTTATTCACTTTATCAGAATGGATTTCCAGATCAGATGGAGATATGAATTTCCGGCATTACCTGAGCACATCTCTCATGGGTCCCCATGTTCCCAGGCTGCCAGCCTTCTGTGAGATAAGTGTCACCTGATCACCCCTGAGTCTCTCTTTTCAGCCACAGGTCATCAGGTCCACCATGGAAATTGATTATTCTACTCCCTTCAGCTGGGAGGCAGTAACTATCCATCAAAATGGCTACCGCCAGCAGCAATCACTTTTTAAAGGGACTAAGCACTTCTGAACAATTTTAACTTGAACATAACATATTTCCAACAGTTAAATAGTAGCTTTTTCCATAATAGTACTTCTTTTTAGGAGTGCTTTCAAATCTGTTATCTCTTTTTATTATCTTAATATCTCTGTGAAGCAGGTAAAGTATCTTGAAGGAAAAGAATCCCAGAGAGTGTGAGGGTTTTGACTGCAGCCACTTCCACAGGTACTGTTCCTACGAAGTCTAAATCTCAATCTAGACCAGGCTCTGATGGCCTTTCCCGTACACCATGCAAATCCTCACCCCTCCCCAGTCAGAAACCCTGAATTTTTTGGCCATTTCCAGGTCTCACTTAATATCTCTTCCTTCCTGGATCTGCCATATCAGTGTTACCCACCTTAACATGAAATAAATATAAAAAGCTGTATGTCTTCCTCTTGAAACTTCATGTCTCTTCATTCATTAGACTAATGTTTATTGAGTGCCTATTTTATTCTGGGCACTGTACCAGGGGAACACAAAATAGTCAACCTCCCTGGTATCATGGAGCTTGCATTCTAAGGGAGAGAAACAGTCAGTAAAGTAGAACACACATAAATGAACAAGAGCGCAGTGGACACTGTCATATGACCTGTGTATTCCGATTCTCATGCATGCCAGTCCTACTGCTTCCTCCTATGAGCACCCATGACTTTCCCCCAAGACTCTCTCTGGTGAACCTGGCCTCCACACAGGACAGGCCCGCCTCAAGTGCTGGGGACTTGATAGTCTCAGCAACAGCCCTCAAACAATAACCAGTTAGAGTTAGTGGATAAATACCCCAGCTCCCTCACCTTTCAGGTGGGACAACTTTGAAGCAAAGTCTTCTACACTGTCACCCAGAGTTCCCCAGTGGCAACAGCCCCAATTTCCCATAGCAGGCACCCTGCATTGGCTTCCATTAACTCCCATACTTACTTCCAGACTCCCCCACCAGTTCTTTCTACGATCACCTCCAAGAAAACTACTTAGGCTCAAATCTTTGTCTTGGGGCATTATAGATAGTGATAAATATTATGAAGGAAATAAATTAATATAATGATAAAGAGAATGAGAGAAGAAAAGGCAATATTAGATTGGGTGTTAAGGGAGGGCTAAAGAATAAGGTGATGCTTGAGCTGGGGTGATAGCTGAGCTGAGACTTCAATGATGAAGAGGAACCTGCTGGTGGAAACTGGGAATCTGAGGGCAACTATTCCAAGGAGAAAGAACAGCAAGTGGGAAGATACTGAGGCTGGAGGAAGTGTGGGGTGCTTGAAGAACAGCAAGAAGGCCAGAGTGGCTGGAGCAGATGCAGTCAGAGAAGTAAGAAGGAGCTGGTTGCAGAGGACCGGCGGGGCACACTAAGGATTTCTAGATTTCATACTAAGCACAATGGGAAGCTGCGGGACAGCCCAAGCCACGGAGTTGATATAATTCAATCTGCTTTTTTGAAAGGTCATTATAGCTGTTGTTAGATCCCGTGCCCTCCACTTCAGCACCATGCAGTACACAAAACCAGTCCCTTTGGATGGTTGGCTTAGATCACATATGAAGTATAGTTACAGTGAACTTCAGAAAGAAAAAATAAAGAAAAGAAAGATAGTGATCCAAGAATTTTCCTATGGTTAACAGGGAACTTCCCAAGTCTCTAGTTCCACACTCCCCGTATCAAAAATGTGTATCACAAGCCTATTGTGAAGAAAGTCATGGGAAGTCCTTCTAAATCTGTCTCAAGTAGAAATGTGCTACAAGAGCTCTGCATCACATATGAAAGTTTAGAGAATTCATTCACTTCCTTGATAAATCATTTTGAATTAAAAAGAAAGGACATTTTTGCTAATAGGAGAGAAATGAAGGTCAATATATCTGACCATCTGGCCCCTGATCTCAAAAGATCACTGCTTTTAAGTACTCGCTGCTATTATTAATGATGCTGTACTAATGCACATTCCTCCTGATAGAAACTGCTTTGCCACTTTGTTACTTAATGCAGATGCTGAAGAAGCAAAGGTTAGAATCTTGTACCTTTTAAAGCAAAAAGATGAGGCTAGCGAGGCTGATGCTTGACAAGCAGTCGGAATGAATTTATTTCCCCTCTCTGAAATGTTTCTTTGTCAGCTTCTGGGGGTCAGTCACTATTTCAGCTCAGCTAATGCTGCCGAGAATAGAGTATCAGATGAGAGACACAGAGAAGTTTACTTCAAATCAGTGCTTTGAGCTAAAGCACCTGAGGTCTATTCATACAGTGCCTGCCAGTCCATTACCCTGCCCTCAAAGGCTCATTCTGTTGTTCACAGGAGTTATTTACTGGGAGGCAGATCATCTTGTGGAAGAACACATTACCAAATTCCTTAATCCATGTGCTCTTTGAAAGAAGTATATTGGGAAAATGCCTCTCAAAATTAAGCAAAAAAAAAAAAAAAAAACTTCCACATTTTTAAAAGGGAGATTTTGTTTAAAAGAATGAAAAATAGCAGTTTTATCCACTTTTAATTCTAAATATTTTCAGAAAAAAAATTATACCACCAAAAGAATCACTCACTGATTTTTTTTTTCTTTTTGGTAATTTCAGCTCTCACAGAATTATCCTCTGCAATTTGAAAATTGTATTACTAGGTAGTGATGGAAAGTAGCACACACCTAAAATCTAAGAAGCAGTTGTGTTTGGCTGGAGAGTGAAGATAGTGTCTGTATGACATACTCACGTATGAGGATTATAGCCAGTGCCATAACAAGGAAGAGCTATCGTGAGCCCTAGTACATTCACAATTATTGTTGGGAGATTACTACAGCTTTGTAACATAATTTGAAATTAGAAAGTGTGAGGCCTTCAACTTTGTTCTTTCTCAAGATTGCTTTGGCTATTAGAGGTCTTTGGTGGTTCCATACTAACTGTAGAATTTCTTTTTCTATTTCTGTGAAAAATGTCATGGAATTTTGATAGAGAATACATTGAATCTATAAATTGTTTGCAGTAAGATGGACATGTTTAACAATGTTAATTCTTCAAATCTGTGAATGCAGGGTATTCCTCCATTGATTTATGTCTTCTTCAAGTTCTTTCCTCAATGTTTTATCACTTTCAGTATGTAAATCTTTTTCTTCTCTGGTTAAATTTTCTATTTTTTTATGCTACTGTAAATGAGAACATTTTCTTGATTTTGTTTTTGTGTAGATTTTTATTGGTATAAAGAAGGCAACTGACTGACTTTGTATCCTGCAATCTTATTAAATGTACTTATTAGTTCTAAGAGCCTTTTGTTCCTTTGTTTCTTATGTATTTGCTATATTTTGGTAGAGTCTGTTTTTCTACATACAGGACTATGTCATATGCAACCAGGGATAATTTTATTTCTTCCTCTCTTGTTTGGATGACTTTTACTTCTTTCTATTGTCTGATTGCTCTTGCTGGTTCCAGTACTATACTAAATAGAAGTAGTGAGAGCATGCATTTTTGCCTTGTATTGGATCAAAGCTACAGAAATCAAAACAGGATGGTTCTGGAATAAAAACAAACATATAGACCAGTGAAACAGAATTGTGAGCCCAAAAGTGAACCCAAGCATATATAGCCAACTAATGTTTGACAAGCAGACCAATAATATGCAATGAGGAAAGGATATTCTCATCAATAAATGGTATTGAAAAAACTGGTTATTCACATGAAAAGAATGAAAACTGTACCCTATTTAACATTATACACAAAAATTTACTCAAAATGGATGAAATATTTAAACATAAGACCTGAAACTATAAAATTCCTAGAAAAAAATATAAGCAGGATGCTTCACGACATTGGCCACAGTGATGATTTGTTGTGTATCACACTAAAAGCTCAGGAAAAACAAAAACAAATGAACTACACTGAACCAAAAAGCCCATGCACAACAAAGGAAACAATCAACGAAATGAAAACCCAGCCTATGGATTGAGAGAACATATTTAAAAATCATGTATCTGATAAAAGTTAGCAACCAAAATATATAAGAAACTCTCACAATCCAATAGCAAAAAAACCAAATAATCCATTTTATTTTAATGACATCTGAGCACATTGGCTCACTCTGTAATCCCAGCACTTTGGGAGGCCAAGTAGGGAGGACTGTTTGAGTCCAGGAGTTCAAAACCTTCCTAGGCAACATAGTGAGACCCCATATCTACAAAAGAAAAAAAAATAGCTAAGCATAGTGACATTTACCTGTAATCCCAGCTACTCCAGAGGCTCAGGCGGTAGGATCGCTTGAGCCCGAGAGATTGAGGCTACAGTGAGACATTATCGCACCATTGCACTCCAGGCTGGATGACAAAGCAAGACCCTGTCTCGAACAAACAAATGAATAAACAAGCAAAGGGCAAAAGACCTGAATAATCATTTCTCCAAAAAAGAAATAAGAAACCAACAGGTATACGAAAAAGTGCTCAGCATCTCTAATCATCAGGAAAATGTACATCAAAACCACAATGAAATAATACCCCACATCTGTTATGATGGCTATTATTGAAAAGACACAAAATAACAAGTGTTGGTTAGGGTGTAGAGAAAAGAGAACCCTTGCACACTGTTGGTGAGAATATATAAAGGTTTATTAAAAATTAAAAGTAGAACTGCCATGTGACACAGTGATCTCTCTTTTGGGTATATACTCATTGGAAATGAAATCAGCCCTTCATACAAATATCTGGGCTCTCATTTTCACTGAAACATTATTCACAATAGCAAAGATATGGAAACAACCTAAGTGTCCAGGGATGGATAAATGAATTCTAAACTTTGGTACTATTCCGCCTTTAAGAAGGAAGTCCTGCCATTTTCACGGCAATATAGATGAACCTGGAGGACATTATGCTGAGTGAAATAAACCAAACACAGAAATAAAAATATTTGACTATCCCACTTAACATATTGAATCTTAAAATAAAAAGTCAAATACATAGAAATTGAGAGTAGACAGTAGTTACCAGGGGTAGGGGTTGGAGGGAAATCTGGAGTCATATGTCAGGGTACAAAGTTGCAATTATGTAGGATAAATAAGTCTAGAGATATAATCTATGCTATGATAGCTATGGATAATAATATTATATAACATACCGGAAATTTACAAAGAGAAATTTCAGGCATTCCTATTACCAAAAAAAAAAAATGATTAGAAAAAGATCTACCTATGTAAGGAGATAGATATATTAATTTACTTGACTATAGTAATCACTTCACTATGCTTATGTATATCAACACATCATTTATACCTTAAATATTTACAATTTTAAAATTAAGGAAATAACAATTCAAAAAAACAAGACAGTCGTCACTGGGAGACAAAGGTATGCTTTTTAATTGATTCTGATCTCATACAAGCAAAATGGCAAGTTAAATTTTGATTTTGAACCTGTTTTCTGTTTTAAGTTGCATCCCATTTTGTTTATATTTGAATGAATGCATTGCTTTGTTTTATTCTGAGTAATTACTATAAGATAGGGAGTAGAAAAACAATAAAAAATAAAAATGTAACTTAAGAGTATTTGAAAAGAAACAAAATCAACAAACTTGCTAGAATAAAAAAAGACAGAAGGCTCGAGTAAATAAAATTATTAATGAAAAAGGAGACATTATAACTGATACTACAGAAATACAAAGGATCACAAGAGACTACTATAAACAATTATGCCAACAAATTGGATAACCTAGAAAAGTGGATACATTTCAAGAGACATATAGCCTTTTATTCTGTCATGATTCAGCCTTGAACAGACCAGTAATGAGTAAGGAGATTGAACCAATAATCAAAAACTTTCCAGCAAAGAAAAGCCCAGGAACTGATGGCTTTAGTGCTGTATTTAACAAAAAACTTAAATAATATTTAATACCAGTTCTTCTCAATGTCTTTCAAAAAATTAAACAGGAAGGAACACTTCCAAACTCATTTTAGGAGGCCAATATTACCCTGAATCCAAAGCCAGAAAAGGACACTACAAGGAAATAAAATTACAGGTGAGCATAGATGCAAAAATCTTCCACAAAATACCAACAAACCTAATTAGGCAGCACAGTAAAAGAACCATTCATCATGACCAAGTGGGCTATATCCCTGGGATGCAAAAATGTTTTAACATACTCAAATCAATAAATGTGATACACCACATTAGTGTAATAAAGGCTATATCATATGATCATCTCAATAGATGCAGAAAAAGCATTTAACAAAATTCAACATATTTCATGATAAAAACTATCAACAAATTATGTTTAGGAAAAACTGAACTCAACATAATAAAGGCCATATATGAAAAGACCACAGCTAACATTGTACTCAGTGTTGAAAAGCTGAAAGCTTTTTCTCTAAAATCAGGAACAAGACAAGGATAACCACTCTTAACCACTACTAGTCAACATAGTACTGGAAGTCCTAGCCACAGTGATCAGGCAAGAAAAAGAAATAAATGGCATTCAAATTGGAAAGGAAGACATAAACTTATCTCTGTTTACAGATGACATGACCTTACAAACAGAAAACACTAAAGGCTGCATCAAAAAGCTGTTAAAAACAATAAACCAATTCAATAAGATTGTAGAAAGTCAACAGGCAAAACTCATTAGCATTTCTATACAATCAAAATGAACTATATGAAAAGAAATTAAGAAAACAATTCCATTTACAATCCTACCAAAAAAATACTTAGGAATAAGTTTAACCAAAGAGGTAAAAGACCTGTATACCAAAAATTATAAAACATTGATAAAATAAATTGAAAGAGGAAGCCGAGCAAGATGAGGAAATTGTCCCCCAGCAATTGCCCACACACCCAGAGGAATATCAGATTGAACAACTTTCCATGAGAGAAATTAGCTTCATACAAACTAAAAAAAAAAACAAATCAGGTGAGAGATTACAGTACTTGATTTTAGCATAACAAGAAAGAACACATTGAAGAGGGTTAGAAGAACAGTCTCACATTACCCCTCCCTCATTCCCAGGAGGCCCAGCACAGAGAGAGACTCCTTCCACTTGGCAGAAAGAGAAGGAAGAAAGTGGTGGATTTTGCATCATTTCCCAGAGAATTCTCCCTTAAATGCATCAGGTGTCTGCAAGAGTCACAACATAACTAGGCTTAGGGTGCCCTCTAATGCTGAAATAGCTGGAGTGACCACCGGCTTAGTTAACATAACAGTCCCCTTTGATTTTTGGAAAGCCCTCTGAAAAAGGACCAGTACAAACAAGACCAAACTGTCGAGACTGGAAAAAAATGCCCAATTCTTCAATGTCCAGACAGCAACAACATTCAAAAGCACCAAGAACATCCAGGATAAAATGACCTCACCAAAGGAACTAAAGAAGGTATCAGCAGAAAACCCTGGAGTAACAATGTGTACCCTCTAACACAAGAAGAAATTCAGAAATCTATCACGGAAATTTAACAAAGAGATTAAAATAATTCTTTTAAATATGGAACTGAAAAATTCAATTGACAAATGGAAAAATACAATAGAATGTCTCAATAACAGAATTGATCAAGCAGAAGAAAGAATTAGTGACCTAAAAGACAAGCTATTTGAAAAAAATACTGTCAGAGAAGAAAAGCAAAAGAATGAAAAAGAATAAAGTACACCTACAAGATCTAGAAATTAGCCTCAAAAGGGAATATCTAAGAGTTATTGGCCTCAAAAAAAAATGTAGAGAGAGATCAGGGTAGAAAATTAATTCAAAGAAATAATTTTAAAAAAACTTTCCAAACAAAGAGAAAGATACAAATACCCAGGTAAAAGAAGGTGAAAGAACAACAAGAAGCTTTCACCCAAATAAGACTACCTCAAAACCTTTCTTTTTTTTTTTTTTTTTTTGAGACGGAGTCTCGCTCTGTCGCCCAGGCTGGAGTGCAGTGGCGCGATCTCGGCTCACTGCAAGCTCCACCTCCCGGGTTCACGCCATTCTCCTGCCTCAGCCTCCCGAGTAGCTGGGACTACAGGCACCCGCCACTGCGCCCGGCTAATTTTTTGTATTTTTAGTAGAGACGGGGTTTCACCGTGTTAACCAAGATGGTCTCGATCTCCTGACCTCGTGATCTGCCCACCTCGGCCTCCCAAATGGCTGAGATTACAGGCGTGAGCCCCCGCGCCCAACCAAAACCTCTCTTTCTTTATTCAACAAATATTTATTGAGTGCTCAACTTGAGCCAGATACTGTTATTAGACCAGGGAATCAGTAATTAACAGACACAAATAATTGCCTTTGTGAAGCTCATATTCTAGTGGAAATACACTAGAATTAATCAACAAGTAAAATATATATATATATATATATATATATATATATATATATATATATCAGACAATGATAAATACTATGAAAAAGAATAATGCAGGAAATGGGGGATAGAAACATGCCAAAATGGGTTTTGTCATTTTAAATAAGGTTCTCAGGGAAGATTTCAGGAAGTAGGGAATAATTGAACAAAGACCTGAGAGAAGGGAGAGAGTCATGTGACTATCTAGAGAAAAAACAGTCCAGATAAAAGGATAATTGCGTGAAAAGTGCCTGAGAGGTAGTATCATTGAAGTGTTTGAGAAATAGCAAACAGGCTGAGAGGTTGGGAGATAAGTAGGTCAAGAGGAGGGCTGCAGTGGAGTGAATAAGCGAGGAGTAATAGGAGATTGAGAGAAGGGGTAGACAATGACTTTTGTTTCTCTTCCTGTCCCAAATTTTCTATAAATTCCTCTCATGTGGAATCTGAAGTAGAAGTATTCTGGGAAATGAAGTTCTGGGCTTCCCATTCCTCAAAAGGTAACTGCAGGTGGTGGACCCACTTTAATTCTCAAAGATTAAGAAGAAAATAAAAAATCCTAAAATTGGCAACAGAAAAGAAGCAAATAACATATAAAGGAATACTGATACATCTTGCAGCAAACTTCCTAGTGGAAACCTTACAGGCCAAGAAAACGTGGAACGACATATTCAAAGGGCTGAAGAAAAAGTAACTTCCAACTGAGACTATTATACTCAGAAAAGAAATTCTCCAAACAGAAAGAAGAAACAAAGATTTTCTCAGACAAACAAAAGTTGGGGAAATTTATTACAAACAGACCTGTCTTACAAGAAATGCTAAAAATTCTTTAATCCAAAAGAAATTGATGCTACTAACATGCAACAAAAAATCATCTGAAGGTATAAAACTCATTGATAAAAGTAAGTACACAGACAAAATATTTTATTACCGTAATTGTGGTTACAAACCACACATATCTTTAGTATGAAGACTAAAAGATAAATGCTTCAAAACCATAATAATTAGAACAATTTGTTAACAGATAGACGATATAAAAGATATAAGTAAAGACAACAGAAGTCAAAAAGGTAAGGGGGGATGAAGTTAAAGTGTAGAATTTTCTTCTTTATACACAAAAAAGAAAGCAATTTCTTTTTTCTTTGCGATCAAAGTTATGTTTTTACTAGTTTAAAATAACATACTATAACTATAAGATGTTATTTGCAAGCCTCATACTAACCACAAAGCAAAAATCTGTAATAGATACACTAAAAATAAAAAGCAAGGAAGTAAAACATACTACTAAAGAAAATCATTGACTCAGGATGGCAGGAGGGCAACAAAGAAGGGAGGGAGAGCAGAAGCACTTACAAAACAACCAGAAAACAAATAACAAAAAGGCAGTAGTACGTTCTTACCTAATAACAAAAATAGTGAATGTACATTAACTAAAATCTCCAATTAGAAGACATAGAGTAGCTGAATGGACTTAGAATAAAAAAAGAAATACCCTATATGTGGCCTACACTAAACTCACTTCACATATAAAGATACACGTAGACTGAAAGTGAAGGAATGGAAAAAATATTTCATGCAAACAGAAACAAAAAATACAGCAAGATAGCTATACTATATCAGGTAAAATAGATTTCAAGTAAAAAAACTGTAAAAAGAGATAAAGGAGTCATTACATGATAATAATGAGGTCAATTCGGTAAGAAGATGTAACAATTATAAATATATATGCCACCAACATCAGAGCACTCAAACATATAAAGCAAATATTAATAGATCCAAAGACAGAGATAGACTGTAATACTAGTAGAGGACTTCAGCAACATGTTTTTGGCAATAGACGGATCATCCAGACAGAAATCAACAAAGAAACATGAGAATTAAACTACACTCAAACCAGATTTACCTCACATTTATACATTTCATCCAACTACTGAAGAGTATAGATTCTTCTCATCAGCACACGGAGTACTCTGCAAGATAGACTGTATATTAGGCCATGAAACAAGTCTTGACAAATTAAAAAAAAAATTGAAATCATATAAAATATCTGTTCTGACCAAAATAGAAAAAAATCTAGAAATCAATAATAAGACAAACTTTGGAAACTATACAAATACATGGAAATTAGACAACATGCTTCTGAACAACCAATAAATCAATAAAGAATTTAAGAAGGAAGTTTAAAAATGTCTGGAAATAAATAAAAATGGAAACACAATATACCGAAACCTAGGAGACACAGCAAAGGCAGTACTAAAAGGGAAGTTTATGGCAATAAATACCTATATCAGGGCCAGGCGCGGTGGCTCACGCTTGTAATCCCAGCACTTTGGGAGGCCGAGGCAGGCAGATCACGAGGTCAGGAGATCGAGACCACGGTGAAACCCCGTCTCTACTAAAAATACAAAAAATTAGCCAGGCATGGTGGCGGGCGCCTGTAGTCCCAGCTACTTGGAGAGGCTGAGGCAGGAGAATGGCATGAACCCGGGAGGCGGAGCTTGCAGTGAACCGAGATCGCGCCACTGCACTCCAGCCTGGGCGACAGAGCGAGACTCCGTCTCAAAAAAAAAAAAAAAAAAAAAAATACCTATATCAGAAACGTAGACAAACTTCAAGTAACCTAATGATGAATTAGACAATAAAAAACAAATCAAACCCAACATTAGTAGGAGGCAAGAAATAATAAAGATCAGAACATAAATAAATGAAATTGAGACAAAAAAATACAGAAGATCAATGAAATGAAACGTTGGTTTATTGAAAAGATAAAGACTGAAAAATCTTTAGCTAGACTAAGAAAATAAGAGAGAAGAGCTAAATAAATAAAATCAGAGGTGAAAAAGGAGACATTACAACTGACACCAAAGAAATCCAAAGGATTATTAGAGACTATTATGAGAAACTAGATGCCAATAATTTGAAAAACCTAGAAGAAATGGACAAATTCTGACACATACAACCTACCAATATTGAGCCATGAAGAAACAGAAAACCTGAACAGACCAATAATGAGTAACAAGATTGAAGCAGTAATAAAAACTTTCCCATCAAAGAAAGCCCAGAATCAGATGGCTTCACTGCTAAATTCTACCAACTGTTTAAAGAATAGACAACAATTATATTCAAACTATTCCAAAATATTGAAGAGCAGGGAATACTTCCAAACTCATTCTATGAGACCTGCATTGCCTTGATACTAAAGCCAGATGAAGACACAAAAACAAACAAATGAACCAAAAACCTCTATAGGCCAATGTCTATGATAATCATAGATGCAAAATCCTCAACAAAATGCTGGCAAACCAATTTCAATAACACATTAAAAAGATCACTCACCATTACTAAGTGGGATTCACAAATTAATGAAAGTGATACATCACATTACTAGAATCAAGGACAAAAGCATATGATTTTAATAGATGACAAGAAAGTATTCACAAAATTCAGCAGCTCTTTATGATAAAAACTCTCAACAAATTAGTTATGAAAGGGAAATACTTTAAAATAATAAAGGCCATATCTGACAAATAAGACCCTAGACCATATGACGCAAACCCATAGCATCATACTGAATGGGGAAAATCTAAAAGCCTTTTCTCTAACATCTGGAATAAGACAAGGATGCTCACTTTCACCACATCTATTCAACAATATACTAGAAGTACTAACCAGAGCAATTAGACAAGATAAACAAACAAATGGTATCCAAATTGCAAAGGAAGAAGTCAAATTGTCCTAGTTTGCAGATTACATAATCTTATATTTAGAAAAACCTAAATATGACACCAAAAAAAACTCTTAGAACTGGTCAAAAATTTCAGTAAAGTTGCAGGATACAAAAGAAACAAGTGAGAATCAATAGTATTTCTATATTCCAGCAGTGGACAATCTGAAAAAGAAATTAAGAAAGCAATACCATCTATAATAGCTACCAAAAAAATGCCTGGGAATAAACTTAACAAAAGAAGTGAAATATCTCTACAGTGAAAACTATAAAACACTTATTAGAGAAATTGCAGAGAACACTAAAAAGTAGGAAAAATGTCCCATATTCATGAATTAATATATTGTTAAAATGTCCATACTATCCAGTGATCTACAGATTCAATGCAATCCCTATCAAAACAGTAATGAGATTCTTAACAGAAGTAGAAAAAACAATCCTCAAATTTGAATGGAACCACAAAAGACTCCAAATAACTAAAGCAACGCTCAGCGAAAAGAACAAAGCTGGAAGCATCACATTACCTGACTTCAAAATATACTACAAAGTTATATCCAAACATAAATTTATCCACAAATCAAAATAGCATGATACTCATAAAAACAAATACATAGACCAAAGAAACATAATTTAAAGTCTAGAAATAAATTCCCAGGCAAGATGGCAGAATAGTAACAGCTCTGGTCTGCAGTTCCCAGCGAGACCAATGCAGAAGGTGGGTGACTTCTGCATTTCCAACTGAGGTACTCGCCTCATTTCACTGGGACTGGTTAGAAAGTGGGTGCAGCCCACAGAGGGTGAGCCAAAGCAGGGTGGATCGTCATCTCATCTGGGAAGTGCAAGGGGTCGGGGAAGCCCCTCCCCTAGCCAAAAGAAGCCAGGACGGACTGCGCCTTGAGGAACGGTGCATTCCAGCCCAGATACTACGCTTTTCCCACAGCCTTCACAACCTGCAGACCAGGACATTCGTTAGGGTGCCTACACGACCAGGGCCCTGGGTTTCAAGCACAAAACTGGGCGGCCATTTGGGCAGACATTAAGCTAGCTGCAGGAGTTTTTTTTTTTTTTTTTTTTTTTCATAACCCAGTGTCCCCTGGAATGCCAGTGAGAGAGAACTGTTCATTCCCCTGGAAAGGGGGCTGAAGCCAGGGAGCTGAGCGGTCTTGCTCAGCGGATCCCACCCCCACAGAGCCCAGCAAGCTAAGATTTACTGGCTTGAAATTCTCACGGCCAGCACAGCAGTCTGAAGTCAACCTGGGATGCTCAAGCTTGGTGGGGGGAGGGGCAGCCACCATTACTGAGGCTTGAGTAGGTGGTTTGCCCCTCAAAGTGTCAACAAAGCCACCTAAAAGGTTGGACTGGGCAGAGCCCACAACAGTGCCACAAAGCAACTGTAGCCAGACGGCTCCTTTAGATTCCTCCTCTCTGCACAGGGCATCTCTGAAAGAAAGGCAGCAGCCCCAGTCAGGGGCTTATAGATAAAACTCCCATCTCCCTGAGACAGAGCACCTGGGGGAAGGGGCAGCTGTGGGCACAGCTTAAGAAGACTTAAATATTCATGCCTGCCAGCTCTGAAGAGAGCCGCAGATCTCCCAGCACAGCATTCAAGCTCTCCTTAGGGACAGACTGCCTCCTCAAGTGGGTCCCTGATCCCCATGACTCCTAACAGGGAGTCACCTCCCAGCAGGGGTCGACAGACACCTCACACAGGAGAGCTCCGGCTGGCATCTGGTGGGTGCCCCTCTGGGACAAAGCTTCCAGAGAAAGGAGCAGACAGCAACCTTTGCTGTTCTGCAGCTTCCGCTGGTGAGGACCCAGACAAACAGGGTCTGGAGTGGAGCTCCAGCAAACTCCAGCAGACCTGTAGCAGAGGGGCCTGACTGCTAGAAGGAAAACTAACAAACAGGAAGGAATAGTATCAACATCAACAAAAAGGAAGACCACATAAAAACTTCATCTGAAGGCTACCAACATCAAAGACCAAAGGCAGACAAATCCACAAAGATGAGGAAAAAACAGTGCACAAAAGGCTGAAAATTCCAAAAACCAGAATGTCTCCTTTCCTCCAAAGGATCACAACTCCTCATCAGCAATGAAACAAAACTGGATGGAGAATGAGTTTGACAAGTTGACAGAAGTAGACTTCATAAAGTGGGTAATAAACTCCTCCAAGCTAAAGGAGCATGTTCTAACCCAATGCAAGGAAGCTAAGAACACTGATAAAAAGTTACACGAACTGCTAGCCGGAATAACCAGTTTAGAGAAGAACATAAATGACCTGATGGAGCTGAAAAACACAGCACCAGAACTTCGCGAAGCATACACAAGTATCAATAGTCGAATCCATTAAGCAGAAGAAAGGATATCAGAGATTGAAGATCAACTTAATGAGATAAAGTTAGAAGACAAGATTAGAGAAAAAACAATGAAAAGAACAATTAAAGCCTCCAACAAATACGGGACTATGTGAAAAAACCAAACCTACATTTGATTGGTGTACCTGAAATTGACAGGGAGAATGGAACCAAGTTGGAAAACACTCTTCAGGATATTATCCAGGAGAACTTCCCCAACCTAGCAAGAGAGGCCAACATCGAGAGGAAATACAGAGAACACCACAAAGATACACCTCAAGAAGAGCAACCCCAAGACACATAATCATCAGATTCACCAAGGTGGAAATGAAGGAACAAATGTTAAGGTCAACCAGAGAGGAAGGTTGGGTTACCCACAAAGGGAAGGCATCAGACTAACAGTGGATCTCTCTGCAGAAACACTACAAGTCAGAAGAGAGTGGGGGCCAATATTCAACATTCTTAAATAAAAGAATTTTCAATCCAGAATTTCATAGCAAGCCAAACTAAGCTTTATAAGTGAAGGAGAAATAAAATCCTTTACAAACAAGCAACCGCTGACAGATTTTGTCAGCACCAGGCCTGCTTTACAAGAGCTCCTGAAGGAATCACTAAATATGGAAAGAAAAAAACCGATACCAGCCACTGCAAAAACATACCAAAATATAAAGACCATTGACACTATGAAACGACTGTATCAACTAATGGGCAAAATAACCAGCTAGCATCATAATGACAGGATCAAATTCACACATAACAATATTAACCTTAAATGTAAATGGGTTAAATGCCCCAATTAAAAGACACAGACTGGCAAATTGGATAAAGAGTCGGTGTGCTGTATGCAGGAGACCCGTCTCATGTGTAAACACATAAATAGGCTCAAAGTGAAGGGATGGAGGAAGATTTACCAAGCAAATGAAAAGCAAATCGTTTCCTAGTCTTGATAAAACATACTTTAAACCAACAAAGATCAAAAAAGACAAAGAAGGTAAAGGGATCAATGCAACAAGAAAAGCTAACTATCCTAAATATATATGCACCCAATACAGGAGCACCCAGAGTCATGAAGCAAGTTCATAGAGACCTACAAAGAGACTTAGACTCTCACACAATAATAGTGGGAGACTTTAACACCCCACTGTCAATACTAGACAGATTAATGATACAGAAAATTAACAAGGATGTTCAGGACTTGAACTCAGCTCTGGACCAAGAGGACCTAAGAGACATCTACAGAACTCTCTGCCCCAAATCAACAGAATATACATTCTTCTCAGCACCACATTGCAATTATTCTAAAATTGACCACATAATTGGAAATAAAACACTCCTCAGCAAATGCAAAAGAACGAAAATCATAACAAACAGTCTCTCAGAACACAGTGCAGTCAAATTAGAACTCAGGTTTAAGAAACTCACTCAAAACCACACAATTGCATGGAAATTGAACAACCTGCTCCTCAATGACTACTGGGTAAATAACAAAACTAAGGTAGAAATAAGTAAGTTAATTGAAACCAATGAGAACAAAGACACAACATACCAGAATCTCTGGGACACAGCTAAAGCAGTGCTTAGAGGGAAATTTATAGCACTAAATGCCCACAACAGAAAGTGAGAAAGATCCAAAATCAACACCCTAACATCACCATTAAAAGAACTAGAGAAGCAAGAGTAAACAAATTCAAAAGCCAACAGCAGACAAGAAATAACTAATATCAGAGCATAACTGAAGGAGAAAGACACATGACAAACCCTTCAAAAAAAAAATCGATGAATCCAGGAGCTGGGAAAAGATTAACAAAATATATAGACCACTAGCCAGACTAATAAAGAAAAGAGAGAAGAATCGAATAGACCCAATAAAAAAAGATAAAGGAGATAATCGCCATTGATCCCACAGAAATATAAACCAACATCAGAGAATACTATAAACACATCTACACAAATAAACTAGAAAATCTAGAAGAATTGGATAAATTCCTGGACACATATACCCTCCCAAGACTAAACTAGAAAGAATTCGAATCCCTGAATAGACCAATAACAAGTTCTGAAATTTAGGCAGTAATTAATAACTTACCAACCAAAAAAAACCCAGGACCAAAGGGTTCAGAGACAATTTCTACCAGAGGTACAAAGGGGAGCTGGTACCATTTCTTCTAAACTATTCCAAACAATAGAAAAACGAACACCTCCCTAACTCATTTTATCAGGCCTGCATCATCCTGATACCAAAACTTGTCAGAGACACAACAAAAAAAAAAGAAAATTTCAGGCCAAATTTCAGGAACATTGATGCAAAAAATCGTCAATAAAATAATGGCAAACTGAATCCAGCAACACATTAAAAAGCTTATCCACCATCATCAAGTTGGCTTCATCCCTGAGATGCAAGGCTGGCTCAATATATGCAAATCAATAAACATAATCCATCACATAAACAGAACCAATGACAAAAATGTCATGATTATCTCAATAGATGCAGAAAAGGCCTTTAATACAATTTAACACACATTCATGCCAAAAACACTCAATAAACTAGCTACTGATGGAATGTATCCCAAAATAATAAGAGCTATTTATGACAAACCCACAGCCAGTATAATACTCATATCATTTTTACTGCCAGCAAAAGCTAGAAGCATTCCATTTGAAAACTGGCCCAAGAAAAGGATGCCTTCTCTCATCACTCCTATTCAACATAGTTAGAAGTTCTGGCCAGGGCAATCAGACAAGAGAAAGAAATGAAGTATATTCAAATGGGAAGAGAGGAAGTCAAATTATCTCTGTTTGCAGATGACATGATTGTAGGTTTAGAAAATGCCATCATCTCTGCCCAAAAACTCCTTAAGCTGATAAGCAATGTCAGCAAAGTCTCAGAATACAAAATCAACATGCAAAAATCACAAGCATTCCTATACACCAATAATAGACAAGCAGAGAGCCAAATCATGAGTGAATTCTCATTTGCAATTACTACAAAGAGAATAAAATATCTAGGAAGGACCTCTTCAAAGAGAACTACAAACCACTGCTCAAGGAAATAAGAGAGGACACAAACAAATGGAAAAACATCCCATGCTCATAGATAGGAAGAATCAATATTGTGAAAGTGGCTCTACTGCCCAAAGTAATTTATAGATTCAATGCTATCCCCACCAAGCTATTATTGACTTTCTTCACAGAATTAGAAAAAACTACTTTAAACTTCACATGAAACCGAAAAAGAGCCCATATAGCCAAGAAAATCCTAAGCAAATAGAACAAAGCTGCAGGCATCACGCTACCTGACTTCAAACTATACGACCAGGCAACAGTGACCAAAACAGCTTGGTACTGGTACGAAAACAGCTTGGTACTGGTACGAAAACAGATGTATATACCAATGGAACAGAACAGAGGCCTCAGAAATAACACCACACATCTACAACCATCTGATCTTTGACAAAACTGACAAAAACAAGCAATGGGGAAAGGATTCCCTATTTAATAAATGGTGTTGCAGAAACTGGCTAGCTATATGCAGAAAACAGAAACTGGACCCCTTCCTTATACCTTATACAAAAATTAACTCAAGATGAATTAAAGATTTAAATGCAAGACCTAAAACCATAAAAACCCTAGAAGAAAACGTAGGCAATACCATTCAGGACAGAGGCATGGGCAAAGGCTTCATGACTAAAACACCAACAGCAATGGCAACAAAAGCCAAAATTGATAAATGGGATCTAAGTAAACTAAAGAGCTTCTGCACAGCAAAAGAAAGTGTCATCAGAGTGAACAGGCAACCTACAGAATGGGAGAAATTTTTTGCAATCTATCCATCTGACAAAGTTCTAATATCCAGAATCTACGTGGAACTTAAACAAATTTACAAGAAAAAAACAAATGACCTCATAAAAAAGTGGCCAAAGGATATGAACAGACACTTCTCAAAAGAAGACATTAATGCAGCCAACAAACATATGAAAAAAAGCTCATCATCACTGGTCATTAGAGAAATGCAAATCAAAACCACAATGAGATACCATCTCATGCCAATTAGAATGGTGCTCATTAAAATGTCAGGAAACAACAGATGCTGGAGAGGATGTGGAGAAATAGGAATGTTTTTACACAGTTGGTGGGAGTGTAAATTAGTTCAACCATTGTGGAAGACAGTGTGGTGATTCCTCAAGGATCTAGAACCAGAAATACCATTTGACCCAGCAATCCCATTACTGGGTATATACCCAAAGGATTATAAATTCTTCTACTATAAAGACACATACACACGTATGTTTATTGCAGCACTATTCACAATAGCAAAGACTTGGAACCAACCCAAGTGCCCATCAATGATAGACTGGATAAAGATAATGTGGGACATATATGCCATGGAATACTATGCAGCCCTAAAAAGGATGAGTTCATGTCCTTTGCAGGGACATGGATGAAGATGGAAACCATCATTCTCAGCAAACTAACACAGGAACAGAAAACTAAACACCACATGTTCTCACTCATAAATGGGAGTTGAAGAATGAGAACATATAGGGACAGGAGGGGAACATCGCACACCGGGGCCTGTCGGGGAGTGATGAGCAAGGGGAGGGATAGCATTAGGAGAAATACCTAATGTAGATGATGGGATGATGGGTGCAGCAAACCACCATGGCATATATATACCCATGTATCCCAGAACTTAAAGTATAATAATAATAATTTTTTTTAAAAAAAGAAGTTAAAAAATGTCTAGAAATATATCCACACATTTATAGAACAACAAAGGTGCCAACAATACACAATAGGGAAAAGACAGTCTCCTCAATAAATGGTGCTGTAAAAACTAGATGTCCTCTTGCAGAAGAATAAAATTGGATTCTTATTTCACATTATGTACAACACACACTCAAAATAAATTAAAGGCTTAAACACAAGACCTAAAATTGTAGAAATACTATAAGAAAACATAGTTGATAAAGCTTCTTGACATTGGACTTGGGACTAATTGATTTTTTGATATGACCCCAAAAGCAGACAATTTTTTTAAAAAACAAATACAGACTAATAAAATTACATCTTGTATTTTTATTCTAAAAATCTTTTGCACAGCCAAGGAAACAATCCACAGAATGAAGAGACAACCTGCCAAATAAGAGGAAATACTTTAAAATTATACAGATGATAAGGGGTTAATATCCTAAATATATAAATGACACACACAACATAATAATAACAAAGCAGCCCAATTAAAATTGGGCAAATAACCTGAATAGACATTTTTCAAAAAAAGTACAAATGGACAACAGGTATGTTAAAAAAAACGCCCAACATCAGTAATCATCAGTGAAATTCAAATTAAGCCACAGTGAGATATCACCTCACACCTGTTAGAAAGAAAAAAGATAACAAGTATTGGCAAGGATGTGAAGAAAAGTGAACCCTAACCCACTGTTTGTGGGAAAGTAAATTGGAATAGCCAATATGAAACACAGCATGGAGGTTCCTCAAAATATTTAAGTAGAACTATTATTTGTTCCAGCAATTCCACCTCTGGGTATATATCTGACGGAAATAAAATCACTATATGTAATAATAACGTATTGTATACTTGAAAATTGCTAAGAAACTAGATCTTAAATGTTCTCACCACAAAAAAATGATAAGTATGTGAGACAATGAACATGTTAACAAGCTTGACTTAATCATTTCACAACCTATGTGCTCTTTTGGTTACCCTGTCTATAAAATATCTTTTTTTATCCCCTTTTCTTTCAGCCTACGTGTGTCCTTAGGCTTAAGTGAGTCGTGTGGACAACATATTGTTGGATCTTCTTTTTATTATTATTATTCACTTAGTCCATTTTGTGTTGCTATAAAGGAATATCTGAGGCTGGGTAATTTATAAAGAAAAAAAGGTTTATTTGGCTCACAATTCTGGATGTCTACAAAATGCAAGATGAGGCATCTGTATCTGGTGAAGGCCTCAGGCTCCTTCCACTCATGGTAAGAGGTGAAGGGAAACTGGTGTATGCAGAGATCACACACAGAGGGGTGAAGTGTCAGGTTCTATTTAACAACCAGCTGTCTTGGGAACTGATACAGTGAGAACTCACTCACTCCCAAGGGAGGACCTTGATATATTCATGAGAGATCTGCCCCCATGACCCAAACACCTCCCACTAGGCCTTGCCTCCCAACAACTGGGATTACATTTCAACAGGAGGTTTGGTAGTGACAAACATCCATATCATAGCATCCATTTTGTCACATTTGTGTCTTCTTTGTTTTAATTGACAAATTAAAAAATAAAGCTAGTTAACATATTTATCACCTCTCATACTTAACATTTGTACAGGGAGAACATTTATTCTCTTAGCAATCCTCAAGTATACAAAACATCTATTAACGGTATTCATCATGATGTACAATAGATCTCCAGAAACTATTCTTTCTGTCTAATTGAAACTTTGTAAACTTTGATATACATCCCCTCATTCCCTGGTAACCACCATTCTGCTCTCTGCTTATATGACTTTAACATTTTAAGTTTCTACATGTAAGTGACATCATGTAGTATTTGTCTTTCTATGCCTGGCTTATTTCACTTAACATATGTCTTCCAGGTTCATCTATGTTGTCACAAATGCAGTATTTTATTCCTTTTTAAGGTTTAATGGTATTCCATTGTGTATATATACCACATTTTTGTTATACAGTCATCTGTTGATGGCCATGAGTTGATTCCACGTTTGGCTATTGCTAGCAATGCTATAATATAATGACCATGAAAGTGCAGATATCTCTTCAATATGCTGGCTTCATTTTCTTTGGACATATACCCAGTAGTAGAATTGTCTGATTATATGATAGTTCTACTAACTCTGTTCTTTCAATTGGAAAAATAATCCATCTGCATTTAAAGTAACTATTGATAGGGAAGGACTTACTATTGCCATTTGTTTTTTCTGACTGTTTTATAGTTCCTTTGTACCTTTTTTCTCTCTTGCTGTCGTCCTTTGTGATTTGTTCTTCTTTATTTGTTTTTAGTGGTATGCTGATTCCTTCTCTTTATCTTTTGTGCATTTACTAGATGTATTTTTCTTTGGGTGGTTACTAGAGGTTATCATGAGCCTTACAGAAAATATCTGTAGTTATAGCATTCTATTTTAAGCTGAAAACAACTTCAAACACATATAAAAACCCTATACTTTCATTGTTCCCCTCCCCTGACACATTTTATGCTGTTGATGTCACACTTTACATCTTTTTATATTGTGTATTCACTAACAAATTCTTCTAGCTATAGTTATTGTAATACTTTTGTCTTTTAACTTTTACACTAGAGTTAAAAGTGATTTGTAAATCCCTATTGTAGTTTTAGAGCATCTGAATTTGACTATATACTTACCTTTACCAGTGAGTCTTAGACTTTCGTATGTTTTCATGTCATGACTTAGCATCTTTTTGTTTCAACTCAAAGAACTCCCTTAGCATTTCTCATAAAGCAGGTGATGATGAAATTCCCTCAGCTTTTGTTAGTCTAGAGACGTCTTTATCTCTCTTTCATTTCTGACGGACAGCTTTGCTGGGCACAGTATTATTGTTTGGTAGGTTTTTCTTCTTCTAGCACTTCATCCTGGTTTGCAAAGTTTCTGCTGAAAAGTCTACTGATAGCCTTATGAGAGTTCCCTAGTATCTCTTTTCTCTTATTGCTTTCAAGATTCTCTGTCTGATTTTCACAGTTTGATTATAATATGTCTTAGAGTATTTAAAGGTTTTTAGGATTTTTTTTGAACACGTGAATCTGGAAGTCCATATCCCTTCCAATATTTGGAAAGTTTACATCCAGTATTTTTTAGAATAAGACTTCTATCTCTCTCTGTTCCTTCTGAACATCCCATAATTCATATGCTCATTTGCTTGATGGTACTTTCTTCACTCTTTGGCGTTCTTCACTCTTTTAGATTCCTTTTTCTTTCTGTTTCTCTAATTGACTAATATAAAGTGACCTGTCTTTGAGTTAGCCAACTCTTTCAATTCTTCTCTTGAAGTTTTCTAATGAATTTTTCAGTTCTGTCATTATTCAGATGGTCCTCAACTTATGACAGTTTGACTTACGTTTTTTTTTTTTTTATTTTATGATGGTGCGAAAGTGATAGGCATTCAGTAGAAAGTGGTACAATACCCTCTCACAATGCTGGGCAGTAGCAGCAAGCCATAGCTTCCATTTAGCCACATGATCATGAAGGGAAACAACCAATACCCCTACAGTGCACTGTGTTGCCAAATGATTTTTCCCAACCATAGACTAATGTCCTTTAGGGCAACTGTAGGCACAGTTAAGATAGGTTAGGCTAATTTATGACATTTGATAGATTAGGTATATTGGATGCATTTTTGACTTACTATATTTTCAATTTACAATGGGTTTATCATGACATAACCCCATTGTATATCAGGAAGCATCTGTATTCTTCAGCTCCAGTATTTCCACTTGGTTCTTTTTTATTATTTTGATTTCTATTAAATTTTTCATTTTGTTCATGCACTGTTTCCTTGATTTTTCTTAGTTTTTTATCTATGTTCTCTTGCACCCCATAGAACTTCTTTAAGATTATTTTGAATTCTTTTTCAGGCAATTCATAGGTCTATATTTCTGGGGTCAGTTGCTAAAGCTTTACTATTTTCCTTTAGTGTTTCATATTTGCCTGTTTCTTCATTATTTGTGTAGCCTTGCATTTGCATCTGTGCATTTAAAAGAGCAAATACTTATTCCTCTCTTTATACATGGTTTCAGCAGCTGAAGATCTTCTCCTGTTGGGTTGCTGGGCTGATAGTATTGCCAGAATCATGGTAAATTGGGGTTGGAGCTGGGTCATATGACTGCTGCTGGGTTCACAGTTACCAGGGGCTCAAACAGGCATGGATCCTATGCAGTCCCTGGGTAGACTGAATTGCCTTCAGGGCCTTGGTCAGTAGGGCTGGTGCAAAGATGTGGGTCTGCTTCAGAGTTTGCAGATGGCAGGCCTGTTATAAGGCATGCAGATGGGTGCGGCTTCCTCCAGGTATGCCTGGGAGAACTTCCATTAAGTGACTGGGTGGGTCCCTTGGCAGGTGGTGCTAGTCCCATACCATGGCTGACAGGGGCTGGAACTCAATAACAGGGATGGTTCAGCATCCATGGCTAAGACCAATGTCTCCAGGCCCGCCTCTGGGGACATGGACTTGTGTGACTCCCTGCAAGTCTACGGGTAGGCAAAACTGCTCTCAGGCTGCAGCTGAGAGGTGCTGGAGTTGAGTTGCAAGGCCATGTCAAGATCTGCAGTGAGATCCAGGTCAAATGGCCTGCCTACAAGGCATAGGTAGGTATGTCTCCCAACAGGTCCCTGAGTGGGTGGAACTGCTTTCAGACCCAGCTAAGAGGGGTTAGAGCCAAATTACAGGATAACTTCAGGGTCTACAGCTGAGACTAAGGTTGATAGGCCTGTCACCTAAGTCATGAAAATGGTCATGACACCTCCCAGGTATCTTGGCAGATGGCTCTGGAGGCAGAACCAAGGCCAAATGGAGCTGTATCTGAGTCCACAGTGGCATATGTGTTCTAGATTGGGTATGGGTTCTAGATCCAGATCCGGACTCAGGTCTGTCCTCTCAAAATGGCTCTCCTAGATGTTGGGCTCCACCAAGATTTCACAACCTCCTACCTAAATCCCAAAGCTCACCCAAAGGCGCGTTTATCCATAGATAGCTGTTTAAATGTTGCTGCTGAGGGAACATGATCAGGAGACCACCTACTCTACCCTATTGTCGACCATCACTCCCTCTGATGTTGTTTTGGTAACAATGAGCACTGCAGGCACAAAGCCACCCACTGCCCACCGCTCACCATCTAATGGGCCACCTAGAGAATGGCAGTCAGCACGCAAACTGTGCCACTAGCTCTCTGGGGCCTTGTTTGTGATTCTTTAGAAACCAGACCACCTTGACACCACAGTGCCATGTATTCTTCACTGACAGACCTGGAATTATCTCTAACCACTCAGATATTTTTTAGCTCTCACTCATCCCCCAACACACACACACACACACACACACACAGACACACACACACACAGAGACAGACACAGAGACAGACACAGAGACTGAGAGAGAATGAATCAGAGACAGAGAAAGTTAATAAGGCTCTGCCACCTACTAGGCATTAACCAATAGCTTATCTCTCAGCTCCATGTTTTCATTTTATTCCCTTTAAGGATCTTTTCTCCATAAGCTTCCTGAGTTCATGCCCTGCTTCTTCATCTTTCTCCCTTGTTGACTTCAAAATAAAAGCCACCAACTTCCTGCTGGGAAAGGGAGGTGGAGAAGAGCAGGAATAGGATTAAGGCAAGGCTGTTCTTCACCACTCTCGAGAGCATGAAAGCACCCTGACCTTGCCCATTTACTTTCTAGGCAGGACTCAGTGGCTTTATCTGTACACAATGACAGAGGTTAATTAATTAACTGCCTCTGGCCTGGTTGCCCTAGCAACTGGCTTTGATTCATAACTAAATTCTAACAAAGGATATTTCTCAGAGATTTTGTTGACTTACACTAGAAGAGAAATTGGATAAGAATTTAAAACAGAAAATTAACTGGTTGTAAGAGAAGCTTTTTCCATTCATTAAAATCTTTGAATTTCTATCTTATAAGTGTGGTTATGTCCTTATTACTAAAGGTCACAGTAAAAAAGTTTCTGGTTACACGATGTTTTATCAAATTAAAGAAACAAACATCCAGAGGCATTTAAACCAATCTAAAACAGCTCCCACTCCTACCCTCACCCCAACAGAGTTCTGGAAAACCAATATGAACTAAACCAAGGGATCTGGTGTGGGAATAACAATGCATTCATAATTCCCACTGCCAAGCTCAGCCCTGGCCATCAGCACATTGATACACATTGTAACCAACCAGCCCCAATTCTCTCTTTTATGGAAATCACTCTGTGCCACTGTGGAAACTGTTTGTACCTTTTCCAGCCCATTAATTTCACTGTATTTAAGAGTAACAGCATTTCCATCTCTTAGATTAGATTTTGTTCATTAAATCCTCGTCTCACTTCCCAACCTGCCAAATTTTCATCAGTAGAGATCTGGGATTCAGACACCACAACCCATTAAGCACAACATCTTGGAATTTACAATTTTGTTTTACAAAACCCCCCACAGACAGTCTATCTTACATGTATTAGCCTCGTAAAAGATTAAATATAAATGGATGGTTTCTAAAGCATTTTAAAGGTATTACTGCTTGCTTAACACTTCAGATACAATTTCCATTTTGAAGAATACTCTTAATCATACATAATATGCAAAGACTGGAAATCTCAAATTTTTGTTTGTTTGCTTTTAATGATAAGTATTTAATGTAACTATTTGTCGACTTGCTCTTTTAAAAGCTTTTCTTTAAAAGAAAAAACTAGTGAGAGATCGGGGATGAAACATGATGGTTTGGGAGAATGATGTTAGAAGACATGAAGTAGAAAATGTTGATGATCAAATTGTATGATGCCAGAAAAGAGGAGTGAAGTGGGAAAGCCTGAGCTCTTGGAGGGAAACAATACAGCCCCCTTCTCAATTCTGTTTGCCTGGGTGTGACCTCCATGATGAAAGGAAGGCAGGGAAGGGCATGGAGACAACGCTTAACAGTTCCAGGGCACAGCCTGACAACATTAAGTCTTACTGGTCGGCCCTCAGACTTCTTTCTTCTAAGCAAAGGGACATCATCTACTGAAGTACTGGGCCAGTGGGACCATGCAAGACTGATCGTGTCTGCCGATGCCGGAAGTAGGAAAGCCCCCATCAATGTGACAGGAGCAGCAAAGGCCTAAGAATAAAAATTTCTGCCCCAAGAGCTGAAAAAATCCAGAGGTAGGGTGCTGGAGGAAAGTCTCATGCCTACATACCTTGATCCAAAGAAGGAAGATTTTAATTATGGGAAGCAGAAGCTTTAGGGTTTTACAAATAATCTTTCAGTCTCAGGAAACTAAACAGGGCTGTCTTCTGAGGAAAGCCATATCCTGGTTTAAATATTTGGGACTTACATTCTAATGCAAAAGCTAATTATGTCAAAGATGAAAAAAATCATACACAATTTCCTACATTTCCTGATCAGGCTGTTCTACAATGTCATTAACACTGTGATCACAATAAAAATGTTTTATTTAGTGGATAATTGTAGGTACCAGTATCTACCATTTCCAAATGTCTCATTTTATTACCCTTGTACAAGAAAGTCCTAATATTTAAGTGATTTACTGATCACTTAAAATGCCAGCTTTGCCATTAGGAGGTACATTCACTATACGTTGCTTAATTTTATAGTACATTATTTCTTTATAAACAGACACATTACTGTAGAACATTAATTAAACCTTTTCCCCATTATGCACTACATTTTGAAGACAACAGTGTAACCAAGTGTTGCCTTGACAGATATGCCTGTGACTCCATTTCTTGGCTCACAAAGGAAGCAGATTCCCCAAGAAGTAGTGCTATTGGGACTCCAGGATTAGGCAACAGACAGCTATGATTTGTGAAAGACGTACTTAATGAATAATGCATGGCAGATGCACTTCAACAACCCAATTTGCTGAACTATTTAGCATCAATAACCTAGCTATAATGGAAACAGAAGGCCTTTTAGAGGTAGATTATGAGAAGAGTTTTAATAAAATGATATCACTCTAATCATGTGCATAACATTTGCATTTAGTAGAAGCTGATGTTTAGACTGGTAAAAAAAGAAAACTTTTGCAGCCACCTTTTTGTAAAGCCCTCACTCAGAAATACATTGACATATGGGGGCTGCGTGAGGATCAGCCACTAGGGAAGGATTTGAAGAAACACTGAGCAAGTTCTTCTCCCTGCAAATCCCACAGGCTAAAAAGGCCAAACTCTGATTTCAGAAAATCCTTCCGGTTGAAAAATAATTCTAATGAGCACAAAACTGCAAGCAAATTTCCTATTTGCTTTGAGACTGAATGGCAAGTATTACCTGAAAACTCCTACGGCATAACGTATTTTCTAACATTAATGGAAAAGGGCAAGAGTAGTGTCATAAAACTAATCTTCGGTAAATCATTTGCTAAATGCATTTGAATTACCTATTTCATATGTCCCTGCTGACCCCCTGCTCTCCAAAATCAATATGCAAGAAAAAAGTTGCCCTAAGACGCCCTAGAAACCATTAAAATGCTATGTGTGAGCTATCCAATTAGCAATATTTAAATGAAAATTTATAATTTAGTACTTTCCCATTGATAAGAATGAGAAAGTTACACCCAAGTCAACTTTTCTAGTGCTAATAACATATGTAAAAAATAAAACTAAATTTGACAAGAACAGGAGTTTACTGTTGCATCAGTAGGATTTATTGAGTGACCAGAGGTGAGTTCAACATTCAATATTAGTAGTTACATAATGACAGGAGAAATTTCCTAGGGCAAAAGACTTGTCTGGACCTCATACTCATAAAGAATGGCCAAAGCCAATCTTCCAAGAGGAACACAATAAAATTCCCCCCAAACCCATCCTTGTATCTCGTGAAGCCTTGAAATCTATATCTTTGAAGCTAAGAGTTCACTGAGCCAGAGACTGGATTTAGAGATCCCAACTTCTCGTCACAGTAATTTAACTGCTTGCTCGTGCAGATGTGAGCAATTAGGGCCTTAGCGAAAGTCATTATAAATGCAAGACAGAGGCTTCTGCTGAGAAAGGAATTGATAAATATTCAGCAGCTACTACATGCTAGGCCTTGTGCTATGTGATCCGTGCACTGTCAACAATGATTTGGAAAGGTGAATATTGAAATTGACAAAACAAAATGAAGATAAAATAAATTGAAGAACCAAAGTATGTATTTTTGCAATGCAACTTTGGAGAAAAGAAAGGCAAATTGAAACAAAACAATATAGGGAGGGGCCCTACTGGAACTACACTGTCTGTCTTGGAGAAGGTGCTGAGTGAGCAGGTGGACAGATTCCAGTACATCATGGCATGCCCCTTGTTAGACACTCTTATAGCATCTTATACCTTTCCTTCTTGGCACTTATCCAAGTTTATAACCATACACATATTTATATGATTATTTGATTCTCTTTTTCACTCAGCTATAAGCTCCATGAGGGCAGGAACTGCATCTGTGTTCATCTCCTCTGGTTTCCTAACACAAACACAATTCCTAACACCTAAGAGGTGCTTAGTAATTATTTATTGGTGACAGAAGAAAAGGATAAAGCGGAAAAGGCAAGAGGCCAGGAGATGGTGAAACTACAAATGTGCATCCTAAGTCTCAGATGGCCTGGGAACTGGGGTGGGGTTAGCCAGCCCAGCCATCCCTGCTCATTTCCTGCCCTTTCCTGAGGCAGGGAAGGATAAACTGGTTATAAGGAGCGCTGACAACACAACTGCTCCACTTGCCCTGAAAATCCATTTGCATGGCCACCCTTGAGGCTGCTCTGGATAAGCCAGAACCTCCCTAATGGGATTTCTTCTAGCGTTTGTCCTAGTTTTATTTCAGATAAAATCAGACAACAGGCAGGATCTGAGAAAACATTAATAATTTGCAATGATGTAAAACTCTGACCACATTTATGTAAGCTTTATCTGCCCAAGCAAGGGAACTACAAACTACTCGGTCAAGTTAGTGCTGTGGTGCTTTCCCCCAGTCAGCAGTTCTGTGTTAACATAGATGTTTGTGCATCACCAAGCTCACTGTACGATGGTTTCACTACTGCCACAGCATTTCTTTCTGCCACATTGCCTTTCGTCTTCTCTTATTTCCTATGGAGTCTGCTGTGAGCTAACTTCCTCTAGCCCCACTCGTAACTCCTCCTGGGCTGTCCCCTAGCTTATACCACGTCCACTGTGATGTCGTACCTGCTGCTGGGAGAGGGGGTGATTTTAAATATGCTGACTGGCATACAAGGCTCAACAAGCCACCAAGGCTGCCATGTCTGCACCATGTCAATCCTGCTTATGCGCTCAAAGGATTCCTAGAGCAGGCTAGTTACAGTCCAAAAGCTGAAATTCTGTGTTGACAACAGACTGAAAGGAATGTCCTAGTCACACTCTGGCATCAGTTGCCCCTGAGCTCTCTCTCTCTTGTTCAGTTTAGAGGGCCAATTGCAAAGCTGCTGCCAGTGGCTTCCCTGCCAGGGTGGCTAAGCAGCAGGACAGTTTAGATACTCCAAAAAGCCCACGCCACTGGCACAAAGACAATCTTTCTGGGAAACAAAGAGCAAGAGACTGCAAAAATGCTGACAGCTGACACCCGTGGTCCTTCACATATCTACTGATTGCAGAGCAGATGGGGCTTAAAAAGGAAGAATGTATGCCGGAAAGCCTATCTGCTCCATCTTTTAAAGTAAAAATAAAACCTGTTCATGTCAAGCAGACACTGAGTACTGACCCCACAGAATTCTAGCACCTAGCTCCCTCGCTCACCAATACAATTTGCAAGTAGATTACTAGGAATTAAGAGACTAACTTCAAACTGAACTCCCATTCCAGAAGCATTGGTTTGGGTAGACAGAAAAGAGAACTGCAGATATAACCACTAAAAAGGGTAATGTTTCTCCTTTATCAGAGCCTTGGGTATTTTCATCAAAAAGACTACCGGGTGGGAGAACTCTCAGGTATGATTCAGGTGGAGACCCTCCTCAGCACTGGAGGCAGAGCTGCCAGGAGAACATATAAACTGTGTAAATATGTCCTGGTGCATCTGATGTGTGGCGTTGTGTTTGCTCCATGTAGTTCCAAGAGGTAGGACTAGCGCCAAAGGGCAGAAACTACAAAAGAACAGATTTGGGTTTAATATAAGCAGGAACTAAAGAGCATCCTAGACACAGTGTTGTCACCTGCTAGTGGCAATGACTTCTCTGCCAGTGGATGCCCAATCCCTTCTCACAGATAAGTGAGGAATCGCGACTCTTGCAATGGACTAAATGTTTGTGTCCCCCAAAAATTCCCAGCCTCCAGAACTGTGAGAAATAAATGGCTGCTGTTTAAACCACCTCGTCTATGGTATTTTGTTAGAGCAGCCTGAACTAAGACAGCTCTTGAAGCGTAAAGAGGCTAGATAGGGTGCAAACTTACCCTTCTGGTATTTCCCCCAAAAGGAAATACATACAGAGGCAACACCTTAACAGGAGCCATAATCAGAAAGTTTATCAAATTGTCCCAAAGAGTTAACTATCTGAAAGAGAAGAGAAACAAATGCACCCTAAAGAAACAGACATAGAAGAGAGAAAACCTGTTTTAAAACAAAGAAAAGAAGAAATTGATTTTAAAGTAAAGGATGAGAAGCAAAGCCTTAAGAAGCTCCTGAGGTGACCAGTAGACAGAGACAGCCATGGTGTCTAGAGTTTTTAGGGCCAAATTTGAGTGCATAGGCAGGAGATTTCAAATCTAGACTGGAACAACTTCATGCTAGGATATTTAAAAAGGTGCTCAAGCTTTGGAAGAGTGGTTGGACTACATCAGGAGTTAGGGGCTGGGACTGCTAAACTCTCAAATTACGCATTGTATTTTGTGAGTATGTGTTGATGTACATTTTCTGGACAGAGTTGACAGCTTTTTATCAGATTCTAAAAATGTACATTGCACTGTTTTAGAAAAACTCCAGAGCATCTTCAAATTCAATCTGCGTGTTTAATATCAAATATTTGGAGATGATTCACTTTTTTTACTTGATATTATACTATGACAGTTTAAAGATGATAACCAGTATTAATCCTTGCTTTTTCTGGGCCTGAGAGTAAAAGAATAAATTTTCCTTCTACTGAATAATTATACTTGAGGTGATACTGGGATTTGTAGTCATCTTACGGAGCCCTGGGAATGCAAACATACCACAGTGTCTAAATAATATGCTCAGTCTAAGGAGGGAGATGCTTACAGTATCTACAGCATCTATTTGTCCTCTGCCTCTCCAAACTCCCTTCCCTCTTCTGGCAACTGCCTTAATGTTTGCTTAAGGATGCACCCCCTCCCATTCTCAAATAATATGATCTGGGTAAGGCCAATCGTCAGTTCTCGGGGTAAACCTCTTTCAGTCAGAATATTACCTTTCCTGGCCACAATGATCAGTGTAAGGCAGGCTGGTAACCTAATTCAGTCTGGGCCTGGTGGCTGTCAGGGCATTTTCTGGGAACATTGGGACAAAGACTCTAACTTTTTTTGTCCTGGATTTAAATCTCTGAGTTGCTGGCAGGCACCTAGTAACTATGTGAAGTCCCAAAATAGAGCCAACATTGAAGAAGTGGATCCAATAAATGGGCATCAAGAACCCAGTTCCTAGTTGTGTATTTTAAGCCATGAATTCGGGCACAGTTGAGGCTGTATCACATATGACTCACATGTACCAATAAACTCTCTCTTTTAAATAACACGAGCCAGTTTAGGTTGGGTTTTCAGTCACTTGCAACCAAAAGAATCCTGACTAAAGTAGTAGTTGAAAATGCAGCACTATAGCTGGCATTTACCTTTTAGAGTCCCCATAAAATAAACCTCTGTCAATTAATACGACTTCCCCTATGCACACCTGAATGTGCAACTTTCTCCATAGAAAGGGTCCTTTTATCTGCTTTCCCCTCCGCTATATCTTTGTTTCCTCTTCACTCTTTTAAAGTACCTCCAAGATAACACAAATTCCCTTGAGGACTCATATTTCCATTTAAAACATGCTCTGAAATGCAATCAGCCCTTGAAATCATTTCACAGAAACCTTAACAAGGCAAAGCAGCAAAAGGAATGTAAAATGTAATATGGCCATGGTTTTTGAACAGGGGGTATTAAGGCCTAATGAGGAAACAGAACTCCTTCCAGTTTCATTTATCCTAAGAAACTAAAATCAGTGTAAATGGTAATGTCACTCTTTTCAAAGAAATAAATTAATTTTTTCATGGAGCAAAAAAAATGGGCTTTAGAGCCTGAGCCTTAATCTTCTGTTTGTAATTTGTGAAAATATAATTCAAATGGCAATTAGCAAGTGACTAGAAACCAAACCTTGATCCCAGAACACTTGAAGGCAATTGATAACAGAGACAGAAATAAAACAGGCAAATTAACACTTTGCCTGATATGTTCAATGGGCTCGTGAGTACTTGGTAAACCACTATTTAGCACAGTCCTTTCTATAATTACTTACACCACATGCAGCGTTGCGGTGGCAAGCCAGACACACATAGTTACACCTAATTTGAAATTAGACAATTAATCAATCAATAAAAGTACTTGCCTAATAGGAAAAGTTTTATTGTAAAGTTTTTATTTCAATTGAAAAAGCAGCAAAAGAAGCTCAGAATTGATTACACAGAATTCTGCATATTATAAAATTAAAAATAAGCGCGATTACTCAGTAAATTAGCTGTAAACACCAAAAAATTTTTAGACAACCTTTCCAACATGTCATTAGCTCAAATAGTTCACAAGAAAGCAAATCTAAGTAAACCTCTACATATCTAACAATTTGCCTCAGTTGGAATATTTTCCCAGACTGACTTGTTTACTGTCTTTCTAGAAGTAAATGAAAACATATCACTGGAATGGGTTCTCAGATTTTCTCAGGTTTATCTAGAGGCACTTATTCAGATGAAATAAGAGTTCATTCATCCCAGTAAATTAAACCCAAACTTACATGGTTTTCTAAATTTCTTTAGTTCTAAAAGTTTTCCTTTATGCTACATTTAATTACAGAACTTTTCAATCATAAAATTATCCCACCATCCCTTTAAAAGGACCAGTTCAGAGGAACATCGGTCAAACCCAATGGCTCAAAGCTTTAAAAAATAGACAAATTGTGGTATTAGATTTTGCAATATCTTCTCTTTCCCCACTTCCTGTGAATTCTGATGCATTCAAGTTGATTTCAAACTAATTTAGTTTTAAGACATCTTTATGACCACTGTTGGGATACTCGAACAGCCATACCTTCTGATAAGGAGAGCAACATGTACACAGAGACTCTACTTCCATAGAAATGCATTTAGCTATATTGTTCTTGGAGCCAAGTTCTACCTGATTGAAGGCTCAGGGCCCTTAGAGTCAGCTGAGTCTGACATATGTAACAAACCTGCACATTGTGCACAGGTACTCTAGAACTTAAAGTATAATAAAAAAAATACAATGGCTGGAAGCAATCATTTCAAGTCTTTAAAAGACCCCCAATTGTGGTCAGACTAAGTACAAAGGCTTATGAAATATTAGACAAAAACACAAGCCATTCTTCATATAGCTTACAAATTTATAGCCTATAAAAGAATATAAACTAACCACTTGAAATTTGATATGGCAATGGAAATGGGATATTGGGGAAAGGCAATGCAAAAGCATTCCCAAAACACTGTAAGCACCTACAGTAAAAAATATTCTAATATACAAAAATAGTATTTTATAAACAAGTTTTCATACCTAAAATAAAAGGAAAATACCAAAGGAAAGTAAATTTGGAGCCTAAAACACAGTTCCAATAAAATTATTTCATTTTTAAGTACATACATTCCTTAAGTAGTTTTTTCCATGTAATAATACTCAAAAGAAAAACCATCTTTTCTAGAAAATGGTAATAGCCAATTAAAGCTACCAAGTCACACATCTGGAGCATAAATTATTAAAGAGCTTAAGAGTTGATAGTAAGATAACATAAAAGGCAGCTTAGTACTGTAAAATACTATAGAAATAGGAGAATCAAGGGAGGGAAAACTAGCCCTCTTGAGGAAGAGAAATAGTCTCTATAATTATGTCTCAAATATTCCTAAAGCAAGAAAACTAGAGGCTCCTGGTAAACCCAACAACAAGCCATAGAAGTTCCATTAATGAACGTTATTGATGCAGTTAACTACTAGATAGAGTAATTGTTGTATCATCAACACAAGAGATACAGGTTTCACTTTAGATTGGTATTAAACATTTAAAATGGATGTTAAAAGGACTCATATTTTTAAGCATCTTAAAGTGATAACTAGCAGATGAACAAAAACATCAAGGCCAGCTCTCAGTCACAAGTACTTAACCCCAAAATTCCCACCTGGAACATCCTTTAGAACACTGGTGCTCCCCACAAAAAATCTACCAAGCATGCAGTAAAACAGGAGAATTTGGAACCAACGGGCAAAAAACAGCTGTCTTTCATCACTGCCCACCTTCCAGAAAGTTATCATTATCATTTGTATGGATTTGTCAGCAGTTCCCGTTCATCAACTCAGCAGTGCAGAAGAAGCCAAATTCATCACCCAGGTTCTGACATATACTGTTTCCAAGTTTTAACCATAGTGTGCTTCTGTGGCTCTCTTAGTTTAAAAACTTTGAGAAAATTCAAATCGTTAACTATATTTAGAAACTTCTAACAGGTCCTTCATAAAGATAATAGCAGGAAAAAAAGCAAAGTCTAATGCTATTGTACGCCCATGCTTCAATTCAGTCAGCCAGTCTTCTTGGAGAATCTTTTTTTCCAGATGTTGAGTTCAGTAAGTTGCTACCCACTATAGCCCTATTTTTACCCCACCCCTTCTGTGAGTGTTAAGATAAGGGATACAACTTTTTCCTTTGTGTGTGTGTTTGTGTTTAACTTCTCTAATTAATGAAGGTCTTCAGGTTCTACAATCTAAGGAATTGAAAAGTCAGGTATCCTTGAAAACCAAAGCAATTATTTTCTGCCCATATAGAAAAATACTATTTAACTCAATTGTAAAACAGTAAAAACATTTAGTTAGTGGTTCCTGCGTGTCAGACACTGTATTAACAGGAGATACAATAAATGACAACACAGAAAACTCTAATCACAGATAATTCCAAAAGTTTTCTTTGTCTGAGGTAGCAATCTAAACACCAATGAATTTTCTTTTCCAGATCTATGAATGTTGGTGGGAGTTCTTATCTTCCCTTGATTCATCCAATTCCAGTACAGAGTTTCATAGCCTGTGGCATAACTAAAAAACAAGAGAAGGAAAGCAAAGCAACAAGATTCCACAGACCACCACCCATCATCTCTCCCTGGAAACATCTTATCTTGAACTTTATCCACTGGAGATAATATTGTACTGGAGAAGGACCAGCTAGCCTGAGGCAGAACTCCCAGAATCATGGGGTTTATTTTCAGAGCTCTATAGACTTCTCCTTTCAGCTTCTCATTTTTGCCACAGTAGTGATTGGCTCTATACCAGCATATAGCACAATATCTGGCCCAGAAGAAGTACTCGACAAATATTGATAGCATCAACTAATTGATTAATTAATTGGTCGATTATATTCCTGGATTCCTTGGCCACCATCAGCCAAGTTCTACACCATCAATATAACAAGGTCCCTGTCCTTAAGAGTCTTATCACAGCTAGTCACCTAAGAAAGCAATCTCAGATGCAATTAAAATGCTAACAGCAGAGAGTAGGTACTCAAACTTGAATATCCCAGTATAGGTAAATCATATCAACAACTATTTATCTGAGAGCTCCTATAAGTACAATGAATCCCCAGGATTAAAATTTCAGACACTATCAAAAGCTGAGGCCAGGAAAATTTCTCAGATCATAGAACATCTGCCCCTAATCAATGTGGCCATGCTCAGAGCCAAGGCCTATGACCTCTGCTGGAGAAAGGGAGAGGAGGGAATGGATTGCATCCCAGTGAGCCAATCTTTAGCTTTATATATTTTCTATGTTCCTCATTACTACAAAATGAATCTGAAATAGATTGTGCCAAAATCATTTAAAAATATATCATGAGACCAACCCCAGAACAGTGAAAATACAGTAGTCTCTTATTAGCACATGTGCTATTTACATAGAGTTTACATAGAAGCACACTACTGTACTGGTTAGCAGCACAGACTCCGGAAGTCTTACTAGTTGTGGCCTTGGACAAGTTGTTTATCCAGTGTGACTCAGTTTCCTCACCTTATAGAAAATGAAACACCATCCTCACAGAGTTGTGATGAGAAGGAACTATGCCTGGCACAAAATGAACACTTTATCAGCAACAACTTCTATAATTTGTAGAAGTTGATTGATATAAGTTCAAGTATTCATCAACAAATAGGAATTTTACAAGGAGATGGCCCTCCCAGCACCTCTAAAATATACTGCAAAGTAAATCAATCTCTCTACCCAAGGATGATACTGAAAATGCTGTCCTACCAATTGGTAAATAGCCTCTGCCTCACACATTGATCTAGCACCTCCCTTCAATCCTCTCTCTAAGAGCTCTCCAGGTTTCCCCGCAGTCCAGCATCAAAGAACTGATCGCTCACACTGACCCAGCCAGAAGCCTCCAAGATCTCACTCCAGGGCTACAGCCAGTGTGCCAGACCAGCATAGACCGTTTGTTATGGGTAGAATTGGATCTCCCAAAAACAGTCAAAGCCCTAACCCCTAGTACCTCAGAGGATAAACTTATTTGGAAACAGGGTTTCTACAGAGATAATTTTGTTAAAATGAAGTCATTCATGTGAGCCCTAACCTAACATGACTAGTATCCTTATAACAAGGAAGAATTGGGACTCAGAGACAGGTATGCACCCAGGTAGAACACCATGAGACGATGAAGACAGATATCAGGATGATACATCTACAAGCCAAGAAATGCCAGAGATTGCCAGCAAACCGCAAGAAACTAGGCAAGAGGCCTGGAACAGAGTCTCTCTCACAGCCTCAGCAGGAACCTACCCTACTGACACCTTGATCTTGGGCATCAAGCATCCAGCACTGGGAGACAATAAATTTCAGATCTTTAAAACATCTGTTCAATGGTACTTTGTTATCAGCAAACCAACACAATACTTTTTTTTTTTTTTTTTTTTTTTTGAGACAGAGTTTCGCTCTTGTCACCCAGGCTGGAGTGCAATGGCACAATCTCATCTCACTGCAACCTCCGCCTCCCAGGTTCATGGGCTTCTTCTTCCTCAGCCTCCCAAGTAGCTGGGATCACAAGTGTGCGCCACTATGCCCAGCTAATTTTTGTATTTTTAGTAGAGATGGGGTTTCACCTCATTGGCCAGGCTGGTCTTAAACTCCTGACCTCAAGTGATCCACCCACCTCAGCCTCCCAAAGTGCTGGGATTATAGGCGTGAGCCACCATGCACGGCCCCAGTACAACACTTCTGACTGCACCTCTCCATGAGGTGGTGTCTGCCTCCCTGGCTTTCCGTAAAACATAGGCACAATTTACTCAAATCTTGGAAAGATAAAAACAAGATTGTTCTTTCACCCAGTGAGTACATTCTCACAACCCAGAGAGTCCACAGCCTTAAGGAACTAGGGGGTTTTAATAACCAATGGACTCTCAAATCCTGGAACAGGTTAAATTTTCATGTTTCTGAATAGATGCCAGGTTTCACTATCAAAGATTACTTGCAGCCCTACCTGCTCTTTAACCCTGGACAACAGCCTATATGATACCTGAAAGAGATGAGCAAGTCTCCTGGGAAACCCAGAAAACTGTATAAGGTTAAAGTATACATTCCTGTGAAATTGTTTTACCAAGCATGCATGGAAGAAAATAATAAGAAGGGGTGCTTCTGAAACTCCCAAGCATAAATCTGACTTGCAGTTACATTGTACCTGCTAGCCATACCCAGGCACAAACACCTGTTTGTACAAGATTTGAGTAACATTCTCATTCTTCATCTTAAAACCTCACTATGTAAATTAAGAACACTTGCAGTAGAGACTCAGGCTATCAGGCTATCATGAATTGATCTGATAGACCTGCATTTAGGTTTTCTCCCTTTTTATAGGCAAACAAAAGAGAAAAAGAGAGCCATAGTCAATCAGGGGAAGGACTGAAACAAGACTCTAACTAGATCTTCCATCAAACCATTCGAACATCATTATTAAATACCAGTTATGTGCTAAGGATACAGAATCTGAGCGTGGTAAGGAGGGGTGAGGAGTGGGGATAAGAATTAAGGTAGAGAGAGTTAGTATGGCAAGAACATTTGTAGTGGCAGTAGAAGAGAGTAAAAGACCCACAAAGGAGATGCCCCTTGAGATGGACCTTTGAAAATAAGTCACTGTTCATTAAGTCAACATAGAAGGCAGGAAGGCAGAAAAAGGAAGGTCATTCCCGTCAGAACAGTAGAGAAAAAAGTCACAAAGCATAGAGTGGGGTGTCCAGGGTAGGAAATATCTGGAGGAGGGCAGGCTGCGTCTTGGTGATGTTAGATGTTTGGGGCTTTATTTGACAGGCGGTGGAGAGCTACTGAAGGGTTTGTACGGGATTTGATCAGTTGTGTGTTTCAGAAAACTTACCTAGTTGACAATGTTCAAAATAAACTAGCACTGGGGATAGGCTGGATGCTGAGAGACTTATTAAAAGGTTATTTCAAGATGTAAGGTAAATGTACCTGACAGCAATAACTTAAGCATACTCTTAGAGTGACCCTATATGGCAGATGCCCCTGAATGTGTGTTCCAAGCTAGGGAATCCAGAAGTGGACTACCTGGAGATTCATTCCCTGTCTATGAGGAACATCTGAGCCCCTGTCCTGTCTCACGGAGCACAGGCTGTGGAGGGGATTGAGGCCCTAAGTTTTGAGTTAAATGAAGGTTGCCAGGTGGAGGTCATTAAGGAGAGGGTGTTTGGACTCTCTTTCTTGTATGTAAGCCCCTAATAAAACTCCATGTCTCATTTGATGGCTCTGGGTCTCTGTTCTTCGGCCTTTTGAACTAGGTACCTTCCCTACTGAGGTTCATAAGGGTTCAGCACAACACATGAGCTCGGGAGAAATCAGAGGTAGAAAATGATGAGTCATTTCAGAGGTCAGTTGACCAATTTTGGTGGCCATAGTCAAAGAGAAGGAAAACAAGGCCAAAGATGACTCTGAAGCTCTGAGGTTTCTAAAAGACAGGAAAGGATGCTATTAACCAGAAAAATAAATGCAGAGAGAGTATGGAAGCCTTGAGAACTTCCAGACTGTCTCTCATCACTTCTTACTGACACTAACAGTATCATAAAGTTGTGTGGAATGAACATGAAACTTTGTAATTAAAAAAACACACAAAACCTAAAACTTTGTGTATTCATTAATTTAAAGTAAAGAAAATAACTTTTTCTTCAGATGTGCAGTACTAACAACACACACATTTCAACTACTTCCCTGGAAAGCATCTGTATTTAACCTAATTGTAGGTTAATTATTGTAACTTTGTGACTAATTGTGACTTCGAAAGACAATTATCAAATGGGAGAAACCCCAAATATTTCTTCTTGTAAATCAGTAAAGGTCTATATTAGTAAAGGTATCAACAGGCCAAAAATGCTATTGATTTTAATAATTCAGGATTTCTATTTTAACACAAAGAGGTGCAATATAACTCCAAGCTAGATTTATGCCTGGATGTGGGTGGGTATTCATTCAATCAATGGGAGGACACAAGAGGAGATTCAGAAATAAAGGTTATTCCTATCCTCAAAAATTCTCTGCTCTTATTTACCATGAGTTTGAACAAAATACAGGATATACATGGGTTTGTGTTCAGTATTACTTGTAAAAAGTATAGCAAGGGCTCTGTAAGACCAATCATTAATAACATAGACTTGATCCTTAAATCTTTTCATTTTACACACTATCTTTAGGCCATCTCTTCTACGCAATTGTTGTCTTATGAGTCCAAATACCACCCTCTCTCTTGGGTTCCAGATATTCTTCAGCTGAGTACAATGCCTCTCTGCTCAAACTCAACACAACCAAAACCGAAGTCAAATATTTTGTTACCCCAAATCTGCTGGTACGTTCTTTTGTATTTTCTATCTTGGTTAATGGAATAACTGTCTAGTTAGGATCCCTAAGACTGAAACTTGAGCGTCATCCAGGATAACTCATCCTAAAGACCTGTATCAGCCTCCATATTCATCCTTTTAGCTAAGTCAGCCATCTCCCCTTCCATCCACATTGTCACTGCCTTGTTTTAGAATCCCATTGTTCTTGCGTGAACAACTGCAATATCCTTTTAATTCTCCCCCTACCTCCAGTGTCTATTTTCCATAGAGTGATTCTTCCAAAGCATAAATTTCTAAAGTACCACCATATTCATTGGCTAAATACGTGTCAAGAGCTGCTTCTTGCCTTCAGGATAAATTCAAACACCTTCTGTAGTAAGAAAAGTAATAGCCTTCCAAAGATGTGCATGTCCTGGTCTCCAGTACTAGTAACACAGCCATAAGCTAAAGAATACAGCCAGGCTCTAGAAGCTGAAAAAATACAAGGAACAGATTCTCCCCTGGAGCATCTAAAAGGAATACAATTCTGCCAACCCTTAATTTTAGCCCCCATAAGACCCATTTCAGACATGTGACCTCCTGAGCTGTAAAACAATAAATTTGTATTGTTTTAAGCTACCAAGTCTATGATAATTTGCTACAAAGACAAAAGGAAGCTAAAACTCCTTTGTCTGGCATACAGAGCCATTGTATGTGTCTCTATGGGCCCTACCCACCAGTGAAGCCATACCTCCCAAGGTGCCAAATCATATATTAATTTTCTCACATTTCTATGCCTGTTGATGCAGGACTTTCTATCTTCTCTACTAATTTTTCAAGATTCTACTAAAGCATGATCTCTTTTGAGAAAACTTCCTGGTCTTTGAGATGGAGTCACACGTCCCATGCTCTGCATCCTTCAATTCTTCTATATCTAACTCTGCTTTGTACTTAGCACAGTCTACCAGGTAGCCCGCTTTGTCTGCATCCTCTAGTAGACCTTGAGCTATCTGAGAGCAGACACTCTATGATAACTCATCTCTGCACCCCAGTAGCTAACACAATGCATAACCCATAAAGCCAAATTGAATTCAATTAATAGTAAGAAGAAAAATAGCACAGTAGACCAAAGGGAAGTAAGGTTAAAAAAAAGTGGGTTTCAAGATGATGAGAAACCTTAATTTATTGTAGATAAATGGCAAAAAAGCCAAGGAAGGAAGAGGGAATAAATACGCAAATGAAAAAAGGAAGAGAAATTTATTTTAGTACTCTGAAAGTAGTCCAAATAAATGAGATCATTGGCAAAAATGGAGGAACTATCCTTGAAAAGGAGGAAAGTTTTTTCCTTTAAGTAAGAAAAAAAGCAAAGATTTAATACACAGATATTAATGTAATTAAAAGTTAATACTCAGATAGGAAAAGGAAAGATGAATCTTTTCACAGGGTTAAGGACTTAATTTTATTGTAAGGCATTACAGTTATGTAGTTTCCCTATATTATCTTTCTCCAAAATCTTGCAACATAATTTTCATAATCTGTCAAATAACTACTAGCTCTTAGGACACTTTTAGGGTAGCAGATTCTTTTCCAAGTCACAAAGACATTTGCGTATTCCTAGGTGCTTCCTTCCACAAAAGACAACTACCAGTTTATTTCTAGCCAGTTAAAGCTCTGCTAACACAGCCCCTAACAAATCTCTCCCAGGCTGAAGTCAAAACAGTTTCTGTGCCTTGATCTCTAGGCCACAGCACCTCAACTACATTCTCTTAAATGTATTTTTCACAAACAAAACACACAGATGTTTACTCGAAAATTCCATCCCTACTGATGACAGTGCTGATGAGATGACATCAAAATGCTGCACAAATAAAGGAATATTGAGAAGTCTACATAGCCACCTGCCACCAAGGAAAACAACACGAGGGCACATCACTGACGCTGCACTCAGTCAAAAAAAAAAAACAAAAAACTTCTCATATTAACAGATTGTGAAGCCAAAACAATCTTACAGAAAAGTGTGCACCCCGTGAACGACGCAGCTCTCCTGGCAAGAAACATACTATGAAAGCTCAAGCAGAAGAATTTCTGGCGCCAATATTCCAAAGACAGCTGTTCTCTGTTACAAACGACCTACCACAGCACTCCTCTAGCGGGAACTGCTGCTGAGTCAGCAGCTTCGGGTTTTTCGGGTTGGTTTTTATCCCCATCGCTTTCTCCAATGGTATTTAGGAAAGGTTTGTTCTTAGCCAAAGGGGTCAAACTCTTAAAACCAATCAAAAAGCATGGTCAGGCGGCAGGCACGGGACTAAGATGCCCAGATTCTCAATCAGAGCTTCCATTTCCCATATAGCATGGGTCTAAGCATCTGGTCTTGTCCCTGTAAGGAGAAACTCATTATCATCTCATCTTATTGCCTAGTTTTCAGTGTCCTGTATAGCTAGCTGCCACCATATTTGACATGTCCATTTGCAATACTCCATTTCAGGCAGGTTTTATGCCATTTCTGTGACTTTTTAAAAAAGATCATCTTACCTAATTCAAAAACAAACAAAATAAAACCAAAAGGACCACATCTCATTAATTATCACATTCATATATTCAATAATATTCTTTAAGCCGCTTCTATATGAAGACACTGGGCCTTCCCACAAAGGAAGCCAAAGGCACGAGGAAGTAAACCCCACTGCTCACTGGATGTCATTCAGTTCATCAATAACAATTTTTCCCTAAGTGGCTACTCTGTTTCCAGCATCGCAGCGTTGCAGAGGATTTATAAGGCAGGGGCCCTACTCCCACAGACTTAACATAGCAGTTTGAAAGCCAAAACACATGCGAATCAAGTAACTAGAGAAAGGCGTAAGAGACAAAGGAAAGAGCTTCTTCTAAGGCAGATAAGAGTCAACAAAAAGGGGTACTTCAATGTGGGCTAAATCAGACAAAATTTAGGACATTCAGAAAAGCTGTCTTCTGAGCTGAGTGTACTTTCTAGTGGAGTCAGGTTTGGGATCGCATCACAGGAAAAGGAAATATTTGAGCTGGGTGCTGAGTTGAGAATTTGCACAGCATTTTGAAGACTGCCCAGAATATTTCCCAATTTGATCAAAGAAATGGCTGAGAATACTCCCTTCATGCTAACAAAGTACAGAAAATATCCTAGGTTGGGGTTGGGGGAGAGTGCGAAGGGAATTATGTGAAAAACTACTCCTGGGGCAATGTTACTTTCCCTTAAGGGAGAAAACACTAACACTGTCAACTCTCACCTCATTCTATTATTAAAAAAAAAACAGCAACAAAGAAGTGCTTTGGACTTTCTCTCTTATGAAAAAAATGCTCTTTACATTGGTATTTACAAATTACACTATATGTGGAATTGACAATACTAATAAGACACCATGGCTTGTGTTGAATTGGACCAAACAGAGACGCCGGAGATAACAAAGGCACGAGATTTCACGCCTCAGATTCTTCAAGGCTCATTTTTATGATTTCACAAAACAGCATAGGAATATTACAAAACATTCATAATTCACAGAATAAAAGCATTCCTGTCAAAGGCTAGTAGATGTCAAAAGTACTATCACTGCTAAACTTTCAGTCATGTGTGTTGAATTTATATTTCCAACATTAAGAAATCGTTTGGAAATAAACAAATCAAGCATTAACATCAACAACAAAGAATAAGAGAAAGCAGGACTTGTAATATTAAAATGGTGTCTTATCAGCTAAAAGAAGTTTCAGTCTTAAATCATAACACTTTACTAACCCAGTGAGAAAGTGGGAGAGAGAACATTGAAGATAAAGTTAATGGTTCTAACATTTTATCAAAACAAGAACTACTCTTCTCCTTGGAGATATTTTTTTCTTCCTTTCAGATCATTTTGGTGACCTTTTATTACTCTTCTAGGTTGATCTTTTGTAACCTGGAAATAGTGAATGAGCAGTTCTCAAGGAAAACATAAGAGCAAAAACAATCTGCATTCTGGCAGTGAGCTGCTGGAAAACACAAATTATCTTATTCAAGGGTTAGATGCAAAATACTAAAAACAAACCTGCAGCAAAAGGAGATTGGCATTTTGTTGTTGTTGTTGAATAAAGAGGGGGCTTGGCAAGACTTGCTATGTTTTTAAAAGAAAAAAGAATTGCACTGTTTAGCTAAAAGTATTTTGTATATAGGAAGTGCTCAAAAAAAGTAAATAATTAATTATTTTAACTTATTTTAACTGTGAAAATTTCAAATTCAAAAAACCTTAATCGGCTCAGCCTTGCCTATACAATGAAGACAGGTCTTTTTATTTTTTCCAGCTTTATTGAGGTATAACTGACAAATTAAAATTGTATATATTTAGGATATACAACATGGTGTTTTGATATATGTATACATTGTGAGACGATTAACACAATTAAGCTAATTAGCATAGCCCTCACTTCACATAATTACCATTTTTTTGTATGATAAGAGCGAATTTTACCTGTCTTCATAATTTCCTCACCACCACTCACCTCTACTTTCAACCAGATCTGCCAGGCAATCATCTTCCAGTCAGTAAACAGGAACTCCTTATTATACAATTACTTTTTATTGCTTTTCTGCTATAAACAAACACAAAATTTCAACCAAAAAAGGTAACATTTGGCCTAGATTATTTTTCATGTTCTTCCACTTGGCAGAAATCTATGAAAAGCAGATGGAGAAATAGTGGTGACTCAAAACAAACAACAACACATATGCAGCCTTTTTATAAAAATCGGAACAGTTCTGCATGCGAATATTTAATCCGTCTTGGTAGACACAACGAATATTCAATAGGCACAGTCAAGAAAAAGACAAATTTGTAGTCCTTTGGGTATCTACCCAGTAATGGGATGGCTGGGTCAAATGGTATTTCTAGTTCTAGATCCCTGAGGAATCGCCACACTGACTTCCACAATGGTTGAACTAGTTTACAGTCCCACCAACAGTGTAAAAGTGTTCCTATTTCTCCACATCCTCTGCTATAAAGACACATACACACGTATGTTTATTGCGGCACTATTCACAATAGCAAAGAGTTGGAACCAACCCAAATGTCCAACAACGATAGACTGGATTAAGAAAATGTGGCGCATATACACCATGGAATACTATGCAGCCATAAAAAATGATGAGTTCGTGTCCTTTGTAGGGACATGGATGAAACTGGAAAACATCATTCTCAGTAAACTATCGCAAGGACAAAAAACCAGACACCGCATGTTCTCACTCATAGGTGGGAATTGAACAATGAGAACTCATGGACACAGGAAGGGGAACATCACGCTCCGGGGACTGTTGTGGGGTGGGGGGAGGGGGGAGGTACAGCATTAGGAGATATACCTAATGCTAAATGACGAGTTAATGGGTGCAGGAAATCAACATGGCACATGGATACATATGTAACAAACCTGCACATTGTGCACATGTACCCTAAAACCCTAAAGTATAATAAAAAAAAAAAAAAAAAAGACAAATTTGATATAGAAGACTATCAAGTGAGTGATATCTGTTACCAAACAATCTATATTTTGAATACCTGAAACTTGCCCAGTCTCTAAGTAACACATTTTTGGAAAATAAAAGTCACAGAGTGTTTTCAGATTACACGCACGCTTATATTCCTCCTTGATGGATCTAAAAGGTGAAAATAGGGCTGTGATAGTTCACAGAATTTCTCAATCTGTCTAGAAAGACCAATAAATATCTACTAAATTTTGATTTTTTTTTCTAGTAAAGTACTATTACACTGAGGCCCATCTACAAAATTAAATCTTCTTAACAATTGTTGAAAATAATTATAATTGCTTACAATGTTTACCAAAGGCTCACGTCAGCTCCCAAAATTTAGAATATAGCATTTAAAAAAATTTTTATCAAGAACCTAGCTCATCATCATTACCACTATTATTGTTTAAATGAAGCAATGATACTAAAAAAATGCAGGATACAAAAAACATTTCATATAAAATAAAATAATATTCGGGAAAGATCTATATTACTTAAACATGCAAAGCATAGTAGCAAAATCAATATCAAAGAAAAAGCAGAGCTGTTTATTTCAGTTAACTTCTGGACTTCCTGTTGATTGAATATATTTCTTTGTTAGCAGGAGATTCACTATAAACAGCATGGCTTAAGAAGAGAGCACTAGAGCCAAAAACCTATTTACTTCATGATATTGAGAAACTTCATATTATTTCGTAATAAGTACATCTTCTTTGACTTTTTTAATAGTTTTTTTTAAAGTTTTAATATTTGGAACCCACAGACACATGCACACACACACACACACATACACAGAGAGAGATTTTATTCATACCTACTCATGAACTGTGAAGGGACTGAGGTTTTAACCTCTTGCAAGCTAACAAGTGAGCCTGCCATAGCTTCACAGATGATGGCAAAAGAGATTAGCCTCCTAGGTGAGAGACAAAGAACTTCATTACTTGTAACAGCAGGCATAAGCTTCACATTTACACCCGTTCCCCTTGCCCCTCGAAGCCTATGGGAGTAATCTCAAGAAGCCCAGGTGGATGCTGAGCACACAGTGGGTTTGCATCACAGCCACAGAACACAGGAACACCAAGCTAAAGGAAACCCCATCTTTTACAATGGGCAACAAACAAACCTACCCACCTTCACACCCCGAGGGAAATACGATTTTTATTATACTAGCAGTAAATAAACCTACCCTTGGTACAGAGAAGGCCAGACTCTATCTCTGTCTTCCAAGGCTGTTCTCTAAAAAACATCCTTGAAGGATCATCTGCAACAAAAAGCTGTCAGTGCTTCTGCTCACAAGAGTGCAGAGAAATACAAGAGACCCATGAAGACCTGTCTCCCAATACACTGATATTACCTGTAACCTGTCTATATTGTTTGTGACCGGTAAGGCACAGTTTCCTTGGAAAGCCTCCGATCTCTCTAAATATTCTCTTTTAATAGAACTCCAAGGCCCTATCTATCTCTACTGTGAAAGCGTCTTTGTTCTCCCAGGGCCTGGCCTTCCTTAATAATTCTGAGAATCCTAGAGGCCTGGTCAAGGCAAAAGCCAATTCTGATTGCTCTCACATCCTTCCTAGATGTGAAACTCAGATCGACTGTGTTCATGCTGGGTGACTCCATGCGAGGTGATGTGGATTACCTTGTATATAGTTTTGTATTGCTGCCACAACAAATCACTTCAGATGTATCAGCTTAAACCCATACTAACTTATCACCTTATTGCTTCTATGGGTCAGAAGTCTGGGGAGAAAATAGCTCACTTGGATTCCCTGAGTCTCAGAAGGCCAAAATCAAGGTGTCAGCAGGGCTGAGTTCCTTACTGGATGCCCTGGAAAAGAATCCACTCCCAAGCTCATTCAGGATGTTGGCAGAACTCCACATGGTCCTTCCATCTTCAAGCTGCCAATGGTATGTCAAGTCCTTCTGACACATCACATCACATCTCTCTGACTTCCTCTTCTTTTCTGCTCTCTGTTTTCAAAGGTTTATATAATTCCACTGGACCCATTCAAATAATCCAGGAGAATCTCTCTATTTTAAAGTCAACAAATTAGCAAACTTAATTATATCTGTAAAGGTCCTTTGCCATGTAAGGTAACATACTCATAGCCCCAGGGATTAGGGTATGGGATCTTCTTGGGGGACAATAAATTCATCTACCACACCCTGCTATGCAAAGTGTGGTCCTCTGACCAGCTGTATTCACATCACCTGGGAATTTGTTAGAAATTTGGAATTCCAGAATTCACTCCACATTCAATGAATTAAAATCTGCATTTTAACAAGCTCTCCAGATGATTCATATCCACATTAAAGTCTAACAAGTACTGGATATCTATAGATATGTATCATCCCATGTTGTTGCCACTCAATAAGTTAGAGACCATCAAAATGTTGGTAGAAAGAAAAGATCCCTCCATTTATCCCTGCTAATGCCAATGCGCCAACGTCTCTACTTGACAACACCTAGAGAGCTGGAGTTGGGGCTAAGATATTTGCTTTGATCATTGCCACCTTCTGCTGGTCTAGATCTTGCCCAGGTAGCAAGGGTTCCTCAGGCTGCAGAAGGAGGACATTTCTTCCCTGAGTGTTATAATCTTTCATGTCAAACACACACAGCCGGTTTCCTCAGACTGTGTTCACAGTAAGGTGGATTGATAAGAAAAAAGCTTCATTCTTATTCTCATCTTATACCTGAAACCATTCCTCCTCAACACCCAATGACCTGGTGGCAATCCCAGGTGCTAATTCAGACCTGCCTTGCTATATAGGGAGTTTTTCCTTAGGAGCTGGTACTTTCTTGCAGCTGAACTTTGTTGGGGCTACTTCCATCCATCAAAGATATTTTAGAAATTTGAATATCAAAAAAAGATGTCCTTAGTCCCTGTCATGTTGATTTTTGGTGTCAGCTTGAATTAAGGGATATCCAGATAGGCAGTAAAGTATTATTTATTCTCAATCACTGTATTGATGATTCAATATGAATCAATGCATCAGTAGGCACTGGGCCCATCCCTCTTCTGCTGAAAGGGAAATTTAGGTAGTCTGGCATTTGATTAGTATGATTGGGCAGCCCCAGGAATTTCTATGGGGGTGTTTCCAGAGGAGACTGGCATGTGAGTCAATGAACTGAGTGGGGAAATTCCACCCTCAGAGTGGGTAGGCATCATTCAATAGGCTGGGGCCCAAGTGGAACAAAAAGGCAGAGGGAGGGCAGATTCTTGCTCTGTCATTAACTGAGCTGGGACACTCTTCCTTTTCTGCCCTTAAATGCCAGAAATCTGAGCTTTCTGGCTTTTTTTGGACTACAGGCCTCACACCAGCAGTTCCCAGGTTCTTGGGCTCTCAGCTTTCGACCATCAGCTTCGTTGGTTCTAAGGCCTTTAGACATGCAGGCCACCTATCATGGAACTTCTCATTGTCCATAATCAAGTGAGCCAATTTCCCCTTCTCTCTCTCTCTCTCTCCCCCCCACTCCCCTAGACATAGATAGATAGATAGATGATAGATAGGTAGGTAGATAGATAGATAGATAGATAGATAGATAGATAGATAGATAGATAGATGATAGATAGATATGCTATCAGTTTTGTCTCCCCGGAAAACTCTAACTAAAACAGTCCTTATGCAGTTTTCTAATACAAAATCTGATTCCAATAAATCCAGGACTCTTTCATACCATGTAATTTCATCACACTTACTAATTAGACAATGGGAAGGGAAACTAAATTACAGTTTGGCGTCCAGGCTCCAGGTCACTTTCAATTGGAATAAAAATTAGTTTGTTTAATATTATAACATTACTATTTAAAATACAGAGAACTAGAAGTTGCACTTAAATTAAGACAAATAATAATAAAAGGCACCATTAATTTGGTCAAACCTGAATTTTACAAAGCATTTCCAAATCATTTCTAATTTGATCTTTATACTAGCTGTGTAAGGTAAATAAATATATTATTATCCCCATTATATGGATTTGAAAATGAGACACAAATAAGGCTATTTTCCTTGATTAAGGCAACCAATATTTAATAGAAGCAGGACCAGAAGGGCTTCCGACTCCCAGATTCACATCATATAACTTATGGTGTATTCTTTAGTACAGAAGGTACCTAATTTATAAATTCAGATTTTTTAAAAAACATAATTTCCTAAAGCAAGATGTATTTCTCAAACCTCAGGCTATAATACAAGGGGAGGGGAGCTGTACTGAGAGGAAAAACTATATCTAAGAAATAAATAAGGCAGTTACCCTTCCACATATCTTGAATGATATGTAAATTCATGCATTTTCTTGCATAATATAAAATATTCGGCCGGGCGCGGTGGCTCAAGCCTGTAATCCCAGCACTTTGGGAGGCCGAGGCGGGCGGATCACAAGGTCAGGAGATCGAGACTATCCTGGCCAACACAGTGAAACCCCGTCTCTACTAAAAATACAAAAAATTGGCCGAGCGTGTTGACGGGCGCCTGTAGTCCCAGCTACTCGGGAGGCTGAGGCAGGAGAATGGCATGAACCCAGGAGGCGGAGCTTGCAGTGAGCCAAGATCGCGCCACTGCACTCCAGCCTGGGGGAAAGAGCAAGACTCCGTCTCAAAAAAAAAAAAAAAAAAAAAACATATATATATATTCTCCAGAGCATATGAATCTTTAAAATGTTCCATGGCTTAAAGTATGTTGCAGTAGAGAAAAAACTATTAGTCTGCTACATTCCACTGTGAGACAGGTAAAATTATATTGTTGGTATAGACATGAATTGTAGAGAGCACCTTTACGGGAAAGTCATGAAATACCATTAACCTTTTAGTGGAGAGTGGTTGATATAGCCAAATAAAACAAACTTTAAACCCATGTAGAGGGGATACTGACTGTATGCATCCTTTCAGATGAATGTTACTTATTAACCATTAAAGCATATTAAATAATTTAGAAATAAATACTCTATAAGGCTATTTTAAAATGTTTCCCGAACAGTTCAAATTGTATATCTCAAGATTCCTTAGCTTTACTCAGTAATTACTCTTTGGAATGAGAGAAAAGCAAATACTTCTAACAATCTGCTAGGATGAAAACAGAGAAAAGAAAATCAGTCATTAATAACAGAGCTTTCTGCAAATGAACCATCAACCACTAAAAGTCATCCCATAGGATGTCATCTGGGCAACCACCCCTCATCCATATCCCACTGCTTTCCTGTAAGAACAGAAATATTAGCCTGTCTCTTTCCATCCTGATGATGTTCTTTTCCTCAGTGTGTGTGGTTCAATTGGCAGGCAATGTTTCTACTCACAATTTAATTCCATGTCTCCAAATTTAAGATAAAGCCACCAAAAGAGTCATCATGCCCTGCTATTTGAAATTGGCTTGTGTATGTCATGTAAAATGCTATTTTATAGTTGTAATGGAACATAAAAGATTACCTGGATTATCTTCAGAGAAGTGAGGAAATCTAAACTACGTATATCACCAATTATTTATTTTCTACTTGAATATTTCCAGGGCGATGTTCCCTAGAATTCTCAGCTAAATACCAGTTACCATGTGTTGACCAGATACGAGGTGAAATGAACAGTACTAGGCACTAAATTGCGTGGTTTACTTATATCTTCTCAAGCTTATAATAAGAGTGCAAGAATGATATTCCAAGGCCATAGAGAAAGTAAATGGCAGATCAGTATCCTAATCAGCCCTATACGCTCTCAAAGTCTTGCTATCCAACCAAAATCTCTATATTTTCTTCATTCAATAAATATTCAATTTATGTATCAGTTATAAAGGCACCATATTACTGTGCCATTGAATTTTTTAATCTGCCCCTCCTGGAACTGCAAATCACTGACTTCCCCAATTACATTATTAGTATAGTTTGGATGTTTTCCCTACCAAAATCTCATGTTGAATTGTAATTCCTAATGTCGGAGATGGGGCCTGGTGAGAGGTGATTGGATCATGGAGGCAGATTTCTCATGAATGGTTTATTTAGTACCATCCCCTTACTGCCCTTTCGATAGTAAGTTCCCATGAGATCTGGTTGTTTAAGAGTGTATGGCACCTCCCCACTCTTTCCTTTGCTCCTTCTCTGCCCATGTGATATTTCTGCTCCCCCTTCACCTTCTTCCATGACTGTAAGTTTCCTGAGGCCTCCCCAGAAGCCAAGCAGATGCCAGCATCATGCTTCCTATACAGGCTGCAGAATCATGAGCCAATTAAAACTCTTTTCTTTATAAATTACCCAGTCTCAGGTATTTATTTCTTAATAGCAATGCACAAGCGGACTAATACAATTATCTTTCTTCATTTGCTATGCCAAATAATGTGCCTAGACAAGCCCTTTATTTATTTAATGAACATTTATTCCACATCTACTATAGGACCGTTTCTGGTCAGCAATATGCCAAATCATTAATTCCATCCATATTCAAGTAACCTTACTCCAACCAAAACTAATGAGATTCTGCAATTGTACTTTCACAAGACAAAATAATCATCCAAATATACTTTAAGTTTATTCCAGAGCCTATTTGCTCCAACCAACCTCCCCAAGTGCACAGACTTGCTTCTTGCCTGCTACTCAGGGAATTAAGTATATGTCCATGCACTTTTCTGTCAGTTTTGCAATTTTGTTTATGGCTCCTCCTCCATACCTACAATGTATTCCTAGGATATTGTATTAATTCTAGTCCTACAATACTTCTCCTTCCCCTTTTTGGTAAAAACAGATTCTAAAGAAGAGTCTGAATATAAAGATAATGTTCTAGCTTATATGGTTAATTCCTCATAACTACAGAGTTGGTAATGATCATTCAGTCTTTAGACTATTTGTCAAAACCGCCTTCCCAGGAATAACAACTCTTGATCAAAGGTAACTAGAAATTATATAACTGGTTCTATACCAATGAGCTCTTGACATACAGAATTCTATAAATGGGAGACTAATGGAGACAGTGATGGAAAAATAAGTTGGCACTAAGTGTAGAAGACCTTTAATGGCCAGCTGAGGGAGTGTACTGTTTTTTTTTTTTCTGTAAGAAAGTTTTTTGACAACTTTTGCTTTTTAAAAAAGGAGGGGAATTCTGGTCATTATTTGTAGCAGGGATTGCTCAGAGGAAGGAATGAGGACAAAGCCATTTGAAAAGCTGTTGCAGTAATCTCAGCAGTCAGTAATAAGGGCTGAAATAAAGTGGTGGAGATGGCAATTCAAAGGAACAGAGATTGGAGACATCTCCAAGAAATAATTAACAAGATCCCACTTCTTTATTTATTTAGCAGACATTTATTGAGAACTACCCCATACCAAGCATTGTGCCAGAAGCTGGAGTTACAATGTTGAATACAATAGATATGATCTGCAATCTCACTCTGACAAAGGAATAAATAAGTTTACAAGCAACTTTTAAAAACACTTACAAATTATGAATGAAACAAGATACTGAGAAAAGATCACCTGGAAGAGTGATGAGACGGTCAGGGCAATGGGTAAATTGTAGAGAGAAAGGCAAAAGATGGAGTCAAAATTCCCACTAGGGATTCAAGCCTGGATGCCTGAAGAGGTGGAGGCATCAACAGAAACAAAGATGAACCAATTTGAGAGAGAGAGTGAGAGGTGATAGCCTGCTGGCAGTCCTCACAGCCCTCGCTCGCTCTCGGGGCACCTCCTGTGCCTGGGCTCCCACTTTGGCGGCATTTGAGGAGCCCTTCAGCCCGCCGCTGCACTGTGGGAGCCCCTTTCTGGGCTGGCCAAGGCAGGAGCCAGCTCCCTCAGCTTGCAGGGATGTGTGGAGGGAGAGGTGCGAGCGGGAACCAGGGCTGCGCGCGGCGCTTGCGGGCCAGCTGGCGTTCCGGGTGGGTGTGGGCTTGGCGGGTCCCCAATCCGGCCCTGCCGGCTCCGGGCAATGAGGGGCTTAGCACCTAGGCCAGCAGCTGCAGAGGGTGTACTGGGTCCCCCAGCCATGCCAGCCCACCAGCGCTGCACTTGATTTCTCGCCAGGCCTTAGCTGCTTTCCCGTCGGGCAGGGCTGGGGACCTGCAGCCCGCCATGCCTGAGCCTCCCACCTGCTCCGTGGGCTCCTGTGCCGCCGGAGCCTCCCCAGTGAGCGCCGCCCCCTGCTCCATGGCACCCAGTCCCATTGACCACCCAAGGGCTGAGGAATACAGGCACATGGCACAGGACTGGCAGGCAGCCCCACCTGCAGCCCCGGTGTGGGATCCACTGGGTGAAGCCAGCTGGGCTCCTGAGTCTGGTGGGGATGTGGATAACCTTTATGTCTAGCTCAGGGATTGTAAATACACCAATCAGCACCCTGTGTCTAGCTCAGGGATTGTAAATACACCAATCGGCACTCTATATCTAGCTCAAGGTTTGTAAACACACCAATCAGCACCCTGTGTCTAGCTCAGGGTCTGTGAATGCACCAGTCGACACTCTGTATCTAGCTCAAGGTTTTTAAACACACCAATCAGCACCCTGTGTCTAGCTCAGTGTTTGTGAATGCACCAGTCGACACTCTGTATCTAGCTACTCTGGTGGGGACTTGGAGAACCTTTGTGTCAATACTCTCTATCTAACTAATCTGGTGGGGACATGGAGAACCTCTGTGTCTAGCTCAAGGATTGTAAACGCACCAATCAGTGCCCTGTCAAAACAGACCACTCGGCTCTACCAATCAGCAGGACATGGGTGGGGCCAGATAAGAGAATAAAAGCAGGCTGCTGGAGCCAGCAGTGGCAACCCACTCAGGTACCCTTCCACACTGTGGGAGCTTTGTTCTTTTGCTCTTTGCAATAAATCTTGCTACTGCTTACTCTTTGGGTCCGCACTGCTTTTATGAGCTGTAACACTCACCACGAAGGTCTGCAGCTTCACTCCTAAAGCCAGCGAGACCATGAATTCACCAGAAGGAAGAAACTCCAAACACATCTGAACATCAGAAGGAATGAACAACTCCAGACGCGCCACCTTAAGAGCTGTAACACTCACCGCGAGGGTCCGCGGCTTCATTCTTGAAGTCAGTGAGACCAAGAACCCACCAATTCCGGACACAAGAGGATCTGCCCTCAGATGTATTAAATCGGAGACACTTGTAGAAATGTTCAATAAATAATTGGAAATGTTGGCCTACTTTTAGAGAAAAGTCAGGATTTTGGATACAAATCAGAGTGTCTACTGCTTAGAGACATGAAATTATATTTATTCATCAAGCAGAGAGAAAGGGACCATGAGCAGAACACTAAAGAATGTGCAATCTGATGGGGTAAGAGCAAAAGAAGCCAGTGAAGGAAAGGAAGCCATAGAAAAGAGGGAGAAAGGGCTAATTGAGATGGTCCTCTGCCACATACTGAGAAAAAAGATATCAATAATGAACATCAACAATTGTACATTTTTACAGTGTTCAAGGGTAATGAGATAAGAAAAATATTTTTGAGTCATTGATAGAAGGTATTGAGAAATATTGAGGGAGCATTTTGTGTAAAATGATGGGTGTGCCAGTTCACAGAGAGGAAGCAGGGCTCAATTCGTAGATAGGAAGCCCCAGATTCTCTGGAACACTCCCAATTACAGTTTATTCTATCCCATTACACACCAAATATTTTGGTCCTCCACTTGAAACTGCAGTAACCTAATGGTAAATAGATGGAAACAATGCTGTTAAAGCTTTCAAGATGCTTGTCAAGGGAAGGAAAGTGAGCAATAAGTACTTACAACTTGAAGGGGAATCAAAAGAAGGCATTTTTTGGAGTAGAGCATCCTGCGCACATCTGCAAGCAGTATGGAAGTGAGCAGCTGGCAAAAGCAGGAGAATGAAGATTTGACAAACAAAAAGATGTATTAATGGCACTTGGTTCCAGAAAAAGGCAGAAGTTGGGATCAATGGAACAAGATGGAAAAAGGTGAGGCACTTCTTTTAAATAGTAGTAAGTACACAATAGATAAATATGGAGACATTCTTGAGAAGAGAGGAGTGAAGGAGAATAGGGAGTGATGCTAGAATAAAAATTCAGTAAAATATAAGCTCCAGGGGATCAGAAGTATTTGATTATTCTGTGTGACTAGTTTTTAATAAATATCAGCGGAATAAATTCTGTGCAGTCAGCCCTACCAGGTAAAGAAGGAAGTGTGCTGATCTCAAGGTAAGGAGCTGGCCAGGATGAGGCAGGAGTGACGTAGACGCCTAAAGAAGGGGACTTGGGAAAGCTCAGCGGTATGGGATACGGAGTCAAAATGAGGCAGATAAGATCATGCTAGATGATGTTCGTCATAAGCGAGGGCCCCGCTGAGATTATCGCAACAATCTGTTCTTTAACTCCTGCAACTCTTTACTCAAACACCGCATTCTCAGTGAGGCCTTCCCGGTCATTCTATTAACACCTAAAACTGCAACTCCTTCTCCACCAGCCTCACCTCTTATTGCTGTTCCCTGCCTTATTCTCCTTCTCAGTACTCACCACTCTGTCATGCTATAGGTTTCACTTTGTTATATTGCTGTCTGCCTCCCGCTACTAGAATTTAAACTATGGCAGGCATCTATTGTTTGTTTGTTCACTACTCCCTGTCTGCAATGCCTAGAACAAGGCATCTTCAATGCAGGGCTGCCTCTGCATGAGATTGAGACACCAAAGTTAAATGACTTTCTTCAATAACAGTGAGTCATTTGTACAAAGAAGCAGAAGGGAAAAAATAGATGATGGAGGAGGTCCAGAGTGAACAGTGAGTGAAATCCAAGAGAGAGAGAGATCCTAGAATGCTAACAGCTAGAAAAACGTGAGGTAATTGGGGATCAGTGAGGTGAAATGATAATGCGCAGCGTGACTGCCATCCTGCCAATGGCAGCCACGAATACCACCTCCCTCTTACGCTGGCTGGGGCAGGAGGTGGAGAGGTGGGGGGTGTCCAGCTACATGCTCTGTGTAAACAATGTTGCCTGGCACGTAGTTAAGTGTTGAGTAATTGTTAGCTGGTGTGAGGTTTTTTTTTTAATGTATTTTTCACACTGCTGTGGCCCAGAGCCACGGAGGCTAAGGGAACTTCATCACGCCTAAATCCATTTCACACTACTAGCTAGTAAGGGTATGAGCCTAAAAATGAGAGGAAAATCCTCATCTCCTCACTGGTGGGAAAGTATCAAGCACAGACATGCTGCCATCTGGAAAACCTAGATTTCTCAAGATAGAATTAAGTCATACCCATCTAACTTTGGCTGAGCAATGCCATCCTGATCAATATCATCTTTCCTACAAGTGATGGAACACTGCCATGCTCTTTTGTGCCATACCACTGCAGATGCATTCCAATAGCAGCCAGAGCTAACCCCAAGATCCTGTTGGGTCCACTTAGCCTTTCTCCATATCATGTTTATGTTATGGAATTATTGGCCTATAACCGAAGCCACGCTCTTTTGCCCCTTTATAATAATCTCATCTTGGCAAGAGAAGAAATAGAATTATTTTTCCAATTTAAAGATCATTTTAAGTATCAATCTGACAACCCATCTCCATATGCATTGGCTTCAAATATAGAGTACATATCATCATCCTTATCATCCACTGAACTGTTTGAGTGAATGAAGAGAAGAGGTGCTACAGATGGGAAAGCCAAGCATCAGCAAGGCTAAATCATTTGTCCAGGGTCCTATAACTTGTAAATGATGTCAGCCAGATCACTGTGACCCCAAAGCCAAACACTGCCCAGATTTAAGATAGATTACTTCACTGGAGTTTTTCATTTCTGATTCCTCAGAAAGAGATTATGGCATAACAAGTTCTCAGAAAAGGACTAAACACGTTTTCTTCAAAAATCTAAGAGAAATTATTTCCAGGTTTATGAACAATATCTAATATCATTTTAAATTCTGCATTCAAATTTTGAAATGTCTTATTTGTTAGTTAAAATAAAACATATTTCTGCACTAAATACGTCTGACCAGGAGTTAATCCTCTTCAGGTAAGGACTGTGTTTTCAGCAGATGTTTAAGAAAAAAACACTAATCATCTTGAAGCTGTTTAACTCTGGGGTTTTTGGCATATATTTTCAAGCTGTGTATGTGTGTGATGTGAGTTTGAAAAGCAGCTATAGAAAGAAGCTATAACATGGTTGTTGGAGATTGTTCTGTTTCACACACACACACACACACACACACACACACACATAATCATGTTTCTTCATTCCACAGATGTGACATATTTTGATCTACATAAATGGAACTGAATTGAAGAAAAAGACGGACATTGTGATATAGAAACTGCCTTTTGTCCTATCTGAGAATTTTATCATAAAAATACAAAACTTATCATCATCATCATTTGTTAGCCATTCATAATGTACAAGATTCTGGGCATTGCAGACTATTATAAAAATCTAAGAATATAGTCTTCTATTTTAAAAAGACTAAAGGAAAACAAATTAAAATATGCAGGAATCAATGCAAGCATTTCCATCCATGCCATTTTTCTTTAGTCTCCCAAGGAACAGTTTTATGAACTATTACTGAGTGGCAGATTCTTACGTATAGTCATTATCTTTTGCTGCATAACAAATTGCCCTCAAACTTAGTGGTTTAAAATAACACACATTTATTATCTCAGTTGTATGGGACAGGGATTCAGAAGCACCTTGGCTGGGTGGTTCTGGCTCAGGATCTTTCATGAAGTCACAAACAAGTTGCCGGCAGGGACTGCAGTCAGCCGGCAGTTCACTAGAGCGGGAGCATCCACTTCTGAGCTTACTCATGTGTGTGTTGGCAGAAGCTTCACCTTTCACTGGCTGTTGGCTGGAGACCTCAGTTCTTTGCCACCCGGGCCTCTCCATAAGGCAGCTTGAGTATCCTCAGGACATGGCAGTTGGCTTCCCCCAAGGTGGGTAAACAGACAGTGAGTAAAACAAAATAAGGGAAAAACTACAATGTCTTTTACCGCCCACACTCAAGGGAAGGGGAATTAGTTTCCATATTTTGAAGAGAGAAGTATCAGAGAATTTGTCAGCATCTTTCAAAACCACCACACCCCCTAAGCACATTTCTCTGCTCTTTCCCTAGTTCTTTCTCAGAACTCTGTAAAGCATTGGACTTACAGGACAATCATAATCACAATTATACCTAAATGCACTTATTTCAGTATCTACTATGTGTCAGGTACCATTCAACACACATAAATGAAACAAAAAAGTCCTTGCTCTTATAAATATAGTAAAAGATTGACAGTGAACGGACAAATATAATATGGTTGTGATAAGTACTATGTAAAAACACAGACTAAGAAGTTAGAAAAATGTGAGTGCTTAAATAGCTGAAAATGCCTCATAACAGCATATCACACATTATGTGGACACACTGCTTCTCAGCCTTGAGAATTCAAATGACCTTAATCTGCAAAAGCCATTATCTTTGTCCTTGACCACATGCTCTTTCTTCTTCCCTAACATTTATGCAAAACCCAGCAGCAAGACTTGCTTCTGCGTTCTTTCTCAGCTTTGCCAGGACTTCACTGTCTATGCCAAGTCTTAAAAAAATAACCAGAAATCATCTGTCAGCTCCTCTTCAAACAGCCATTTCTTTTTTCTTTTGTTGCTGGCTCTCCTCCATGAAAACTTGGCATGTAGTGCCTCCCCTTCTGGAAAATCGCATGTTGTCCTGAAGCAAGGATCTACAGTCTTACCTGCCCTCTACCTGAGGCATATCAGAAACCAAACCCTCTCCACTCCCAGGAATCGGAAAACCATTCTTTCTGTTGGTAGTTGCCACCTTGGCTCTCAGTACCCCACTACCAGTTTATCTATCTTGGCCCATCATCACAGGAGTATCAGTTTCCACAACCCAACCAGGACTCCAACATCTGTCTCAACAATGTATAATAAAAACATCACACAAACCTCCCTAAACACCAAATAATATAAATTGTCTTCACATCATATAACTGGGAGTTGTCAGGCTTCTACCTGTTTCTGGTATGTATCACTATTTGTACTTCTCACAATTCTTGTATTTGCTAAACCATGAGCTTAGGGAAGATTCCAACTGGGAGGAAACTAATTACTTGTAATTGCGGATTTTAAATATTGTACTATAACTGAAATTTTATTTCCAAATAAAGGTTAATTTTCTAAAAAGACCACAACCTCTTGCCTATGTTTTCTTTATTCAGTTATATTCCTCATTCCATCTATGCCCTAGATGTTTATTTACTTATTTAACAGTGCCCAAGTGATGGGGTGTTGATGTAGTATATTTAGAAAATCAACTAGGCCTCTCTCTTATCTGCCATATTACTCCAGATGGAAACAAACATTGGCATATCACATAAGCCACCTTGGTTACCTTCTGTTCACAGTTGGTATGCCAGTGAAGAAAATGAAAATTGGAACTTTCCAACCAATGGGAGACAATATAACTGAGTTAGAGTGTTCCAAGTTTTCTGAATGGCATTGGGTAGCAGATTTGCCATTATACTTTTTAAAACTCTGGCTTGAATTTGCCATACTAATGTTTTTACATGAAAAAGGTACCTGTCACACACCTTACAGTATAAAGAAAGGTTACATTTCCTAGAGTCCTCACCAATTTTTCCTCTTTTTCCAATTAAGTATATCATAATCCTCTAATATGTTGTACTAGATATAAAGGCTATCATGTTGCTGGAAATAGTACAGTATCCAGTAGATAATAGAAATAAATCCACTGACATATGCCAACACCATATTCTGGTTTAACTACCGCCTAGAGGAAATGTAATAATGGAATCACCATATGAATCCCCAACATCTCTACACAGAGCACTCTCCCATGTTTTTACAAATGCCACATAAATACACACACACAGAGAACAAATAAAGTATGGCTCACTCAAGCACCAATCTTTTAGGAGTACAAAAACATCACTGGAATAAATTAAAATAGTGTAGCAATTATCTCACATTTTCACATACAACTCATTATACAATTGATGAAATGGAAACTGGCCTTATTCCTGCCAAAATAATGCCCTAAGTGAAATTTTTTCAATAAAGTAAATCAGAAACAAACAACTTCTCATCAATAACAACTTGACTTTGATCGAGTATTTTTGCAGCATGCATGCGCAAAACTCATGATGCAAACACAGCCACAGGAGCAACCTGAGACTTGCCAGCCAATGGTTACTTCAGACCAATGTTGTCAAACAGCTGAACTCTGAGGAAACATGGAAAGACACAGTACAGTTTCCTGGAAACACCTCACTTGTTTTATTATTCAAATTTTATTCTAATACGTTGTCTTGTTTGAAAAATTACCCCCCAGAAAAACCCTGAAAGGCCTGTAATCCCAGCACTTCGGAAGACCGAGGTGGGCAGATCACCTGAGGTCAGGAGATCGAGACCAGCCTGGCCAACACGGTGAAACCCCATCTCTACTAAAAATACAAAAATTAGTCAGGTGTGATGGCACACACCTGTAATCCCAGCTACTTGGGAGGCTGAGGCAAGAGAATTGCTTGAACCTGGGAGGCAGAGGTTGCAGTAAGCCAAGATCGCACCATTGCGCTCCAGCCTGGGCAACAGAGTGAGAATCTGTCTCAAAAAAAAAAAAAAAATTAAAGAGAACTACAGAAAAAAAAAATTTAACTTTCTAACAATAAATTCAGAAAAATAATCATTTTTAAACATTTTCAATGATGGTAATTGTATTAGTCAGGATTCCCTAGAGGGACAGAATAGGATATATTAGATATATATACACACACACATATACATACTATATATGTGTGTGTGTATATACACACATACATATATACATACTATATATATATATGTACACACATACATATATATACAGACTATATATGTGTATATATACACATATATACAGACTATATATGTGTATATATACACATATATACAGACTATATATGTGTATATATACACATATATACAGACTATATATGTGTATATATACACATATATACAGACTATATATGTGTATATATACACATATATACAGACTATATATGTGTATATATACACATATATACAGACTATATATGTGTATATATACACATATATACAGACTATATATGTGTATATATACACATATATACAGACTATATATGTGTATATATACACATATATACAGACTATATGTAGCTATACATACCATATATTATATATAATATATAATATGTATATATAATATGTATATATGTATACATAATATATAATATGTATATATGTGTATATATACATATATACTAATAGGATATGTATATATACACACACATATATAAAGGGGAGTTTATTAAGTATTAACTTACACGATCACAAGTTCCCACAATAGGCTATCTGCAAGCTTGAGGAAGAAGGAGAGCCAGTCCGAGTCTCAGAACTGAAGAACTTGGAGTCAGGCGTGTGAGGGCAGGAAGCATCCAGCAAAAGAGAAAAATGTAGGCTGGGAGGCTAGGCCTGTCTCTCCTCTTCACGTTTTTCTGCATGCTTTATATTCGCTGGCAGCTGATTAGATTGTGCCCACAAGATTAAGGGTGGGTCTGCCTTCCCCAGCCCACTGACTCAAATGTTATTGGCAATACCCTCACAGACACACCAGGATCAATACTTTGCATCCTTCAATCCACTCAAGTTGACACTCAGTATTAACCATCCCAGGAATATTTTGAAAACTATTAATGTACTTTTTCTTCTGCCTTTGAGTATGAGACCATCACTTTAACTGGCATTTGACTAGAGACAAAAAAGGATTTTTCACAGAAAGAATGCAAAGAGATAGAAAGAAGTACTATCCAACTTCTAATCTGCAAAATAAAATTGTGCAGCAAGAAATAACCCTGTGTGTCAGGCTTTCATTTTAAGAGAATATAAGCTCCAAGAAAACAGGTATTTTTTTGTTCACTGCTGCATCCCTTATCAACAGAGCCTGGTACATAGTAGACATCTAATATATACTTAGTGAGTGAATGAATGAATGAATGAGAGGGAGTTGTATAAATGTTTTTGTCTCCTCCTCTAGCACATCAGAAATCAAGTCTAGAGTTTCCAATTCAGACTAGAGTTGCCAGACTCACAGAATTCTCCTATGGGGTAGAAAATACAACTTTCTGTTATAATGAAGGCATGTCACTTGCTGTTCTGTTAAAGAAAGAGAATGCAACGCTGGAGGAGAGCTGAGAGGTTCCACCATAACCTCCCCCATGGAGACTGTGGAAGAAGAGAAAAGATGGAGCAAGACCCCTAGAAGCACGTGCCCTGGTTTCTGTGCATTAGACAGGTAAAGATACACTGAAGGCAGAAGAAAAAGACTTGCCTGATTTTCTGTTTAGGACTCCCGAAAAAGATCATCCTTTGTGACCACCCCCAGTCCTTACCACATGGGCTTCCCAGTCAAATCCACAAGGAGAATCTCTGCTGCTTGGAGCCGCTGACCTCAAGGAGGGCCAGTCCTTTCAAGCACTTTCACCTGAATAAATCAGGCCCATTCAGGATAATCTTTATTTTGATTTACTCAAAATCAACTCATTTGGAACCTTGATAATATCTGAAAAATAACTTCACCTTTGCCATATAATGTAACTTACGGGAGTGACATCCTATCACCTTTGCCACATTCCGTTGGTTAGAAGCAATTCACAGGTCTCACCCCAACTCAAAGAGAGAGGATTACACAAAGGTGTGAACACTAGTATATTAGGTCATTCTAGGATCTGCTCTCCATGCCAGGCTGTAACCAGTAGAGAGGAAAGAGCAAACTGAGTTATGCAGAACAAATAACAACCAGGATGATCATGCTGACCATCATCCCGGAGACCACAGAGCCATAAGACACCCCCCACACACGCACACACCATATGGTTGTGCCTCATGTTCCTCTCCTGAAAACACCCAGACAGTCTCAAAAGGATGCAAGGAAGGGGAAACAGACTCAAAATCTCAGAGACTGATCATTTTTACCTCTAGAGATTAAGGTTTACCTAAACAAACTGTTGAAATCATGAGGGCAAACAGAGTTGAAAAAGTGTTATATAGAATCAACGATACATTTTTTAAATTGTTAAAAAGTGGAGGATCATGAGAGGGGCCAGTTTAATTAGAAATAAAATAAAGGACACACATTTTTATCCACATATCCCCAAAAGATACGTAATTAAAAATCAGTTTGACCTGCTGTACACGTTTTTACAGAAATTCTGTAACTAAACTCATGAAAGGGATGTTTATTCATGGTGAATATGATTAATGTTATCTACTTATAAATTATTGAAAACTGTAAAATAAGGCAATTTTGAGCAAATTGAAAATGTTGTATAATTGTAAATACAAATAATAACCTTCTTAGTTTGACTATAAAGAACATGGCATATTTTTGCTGAGAGAAAGTTGAGTTTTCCTTGTTCCTACTAAAGATGTGTTGAATAAATAATGTCCATTTAAATGCTTGTCAAAGGGTAGGCCAGTCTGGGTGTCAATGTGCTTCAATCTAGCCTTTCACCCACTGCATGAAGATGCAACTCACGAAAGAAGTCCCTGTCAGTCATTTGTGAGAATGTAAAGTATATTTTACAGTAACTACTCTGCTAGGCACTAATTACATGTTGGACATGCTTTGTATATATAAAATCTCAGCAAACTATTGAAACACTATGAGGAATATGTAATAATGCCCATCTTATGGATGAGAGAACTAAGGCATTAAAAGGTTAAGTAATTTGCCCTTTGTCACACAATGAGTAGAGATCCTGTAAGGATTTAAACTCAGATCCACATGGCTCCAAAATCCATGCTTGAAATCCTTATACTATATCTGTCAGACTGGTCTACAAAAGCCTATTAAACCCAAAATGCAGCTGAACATTGTATTGTCCTTGTACCTATAGCTTTTGAAAATGGTAAAATGGGAAAATAGTTTCCAAGTTTCACCTTCACACTCATCTCTTCCTCCCTGAAGGGGATGAGGGCAGAGGTTTTCTCAGCCCATCCATGGTTTCCTAGCTCTAGGACAGGAGCCTCCTCTAGCTCCACGTCTGTGCTGGTTGTTGTTCCCACAAGCTGAGGTAGGACTAATGATGGATGCTTTCAAGGCTCTGATTGGGCAACCCTGGGGGTTCACAGTCTCCTGCCACATTAAAGCCCCAGGACATGACTACCTCTGGGATGGTCCCTACCACCTTCTTACTGTCCCTCCTCAGGCTCCAGGGATTGACCTGTCTCCTTCCTTTCCACTGCCGCTGTTTCTTGCTTCCAGTCAGGGTTTTACTATTCTCTAACCTTCTGCAATATAGAAGTTGTTCTCTAGTGTTCTGAATTTCAACCTTCTTATCAGACAAAAAGCAAATCAGAAGTTCCCCATTCATCCCACCCTTCCCATAAAATGTGGAAGTTCACACTTGCATATCATTTTCAGTGGGCAGACTGAGAGATTCAGGTAAAAGGGAGGTGAATATAACCAGTTGCTATGACAACAGCAAGACATAAAATGGCACAGCAACTCATAGGACAAGCTTTTAAAATTACATAAATTTGAATTATTACAAAAAGTCATTCAAAATTACATATAAGAAAATGACTGGCCAATTGAAAGAAGTATACCATACAAATAAACCACCTTGAATTAGGCAATTAAAGAGATATATACAATTCTAACCCTCAAGGGACTGTGAGAAAGAGGGGAAATTTCAATTCTGCTGTCTCTGTAATATTACTTGTCAACCATAATGATCCAGCGGCATTCACGTTAAAATTTTTCATGTCTACCACAAAGCTGAGAATTAAGTCACAACTACATTACAAGGCCAGCAAGAATGAAACAGAAGTGTTTGCCTTCACCATTTGATGCTATTGGCCATTCTCCCTCTCTTTCTTAAAATTTTCTCTCTCTTGGTTTCTTGACACAGCATTCATTTACAACCCTCCCTCCTCTCAGATTGTTACTTTCTTTCTCCATCTGGTCTTCACCAGGTTTTGTAGATGGTTCTCATCCCTTTGGTATTTAACCACATGTCTTCAATTAATACCTCCTGACTGGTGGCTCCCAAATCTATACCTTCACTCCCAAACCTCTGTTCATGCAGACCCCATGTTCCAGTTTCATGAAGAGATATCCATCTCCACTTGCATCTCCAAAGGCATCTCAGAGTCAGCACTCCTATATTCAAGGTGAAAGACTATTTCTCCCTCTTTTCTGGATTCCCTAAAGAGGTTAATGGCACCAACATCTTCCAGGAATTCAGGCAAAAACTATTTGTCCTTGTCATCTCTTTTTCTCTCACATCCAGGCACTAAGCCCTATTATTTTGACCTCTGTAATAGCTATAGAGTTCATCTGCTCCAGTACAATCCAGAAGGGCACCAACAAGTCTAGAACTGCCCATTACCGCCTCATCAAACTGCAGCTATGGGCTCCCAAAAGCTCTCCCTGCTTTCAGGGCTTCCTTATTCCATTATTGCCCATACAATCCTGATCATAAGAATTACATCAGTTTGTGTTGTTTTTAAAATACAAGTTTCTAGGCCTTGCCGCAGACCTACTATAACAGAGGGACTTGGGAACTTATATTTTTCTAAGTATTCCCAGATGATTCCTGTAATCAGTACTACCAGATTAACTTAATTTAGAGCCCTTAGGCAAAATTTTTCATGGCCCCCATTGCTGGCAAAATCAAGTCCCAATATCTGCTTAACATTTAAGGCCCTCCACAATCTAGTTAACACACATCCTTCCAGTCATCTTCCCCATTGTTACTTATCACATACCTCATGCCCAAAATACACTATTTGTCATTTCCAGAACTTCTACATTTCCCACCCCACCACCTTCGTGGGAAAATTTTTGTACACGTGTATGCTTAGTCTGGACCACCCTATACCAATGTCTCTCTGTATTCAAGTCCCATCCATCTCTCAAAGTTAACTGTCTTTATATTTATGACCATTTTTCCCGCACCACCATCTGTTGCTGCATTTATTGATGCATCTATTGCTACTTCGATTGATGCATCTACTGCTGTGGTTGTTATATTGCTATTTCTTTGTGTGCATGTCTGCCTGTCCTCTGTGATATGAAGCTCCCTGGGGAAGACGACTATGCTGCTATCCATCTTTATATTCTTGGAGGGCTCATAGTAAGAAGCACACAGTTGGTGCTGAAAAATATTTGGAGGAAGAAGGGAAATAGCAACAAAATCAGAATCGACTGCTTGGAGCAAATAGGCCTGCCCATTATTCCCTCTACTCATGTTATATTTTTCAGCTTCCAGGCGTGACTCATATCATCACCATTGCCTGAATGCCATCCTTTTTCTCCCCCTTTGCTAGTCAATTTCTACGCAGTCTTTGAGACAGCGTCTCACAAAATACGGGCCACCTTCCACTTGAATCAGAAATATCTGGGTTGTTTGTCAAACTGCAGACTCCCAGGTTTCTCCCAGACATGAATTACAATCTCTGGGAGATGGAGCCTAAGAATCTGCCTTTTTTACCAGCACTCTCAAGCAGTTCTTTTGCATAAAGATGTAGAGACCATCTGTTTTTAAACCTGACTCAAACCCCACTCCTCTTAGAAATCCAACAATACGGGTCCTTTCTATAGGCTTGATGCTGCCGCTTTGTGACCTTGTTTACTTTTGTCTTATGTTTTGATTTCATTTTGTAAGCTATCAAATAATTATAATATGTGTGAGTTGTGGAAACAAAATAGTATCATATATAAAATGTCATATAACACATACAGATTAATAACTATGAGTACACCCTAGGATCAACCTGCCACCATTCACATCCCTGCTCTAGCACTTACTTACTGGCTACATGACTTTGGACTACTTAACTCCTCCACACCTCCACTGTTCAGCTAAAGCTCAGAAGCATGTACATCACAGGGCTGTTGTGAGGATTGCATGAGATAATTCATAGAAGGTACAAGCTGAGTACCCTAAGAAGTACTAGTTATTATTACTGCTATATGATTATCACTGTCCAAAATGTTCTTTGATTCTAGTTGGGCAAATGCAACACAAAACTTAAAAAAAGACTAACCATAAACTCTTTAGGGTTCTTTTTCTTTTCCCTGTGTTTGCCTCATAGTACAGAGTTGCTGTGTACATGAAATAGGAACAAAAAGTATTAGACACATAGGAAGGAGCCCCAAATTTAGAAAGATCCAATACTGAACCATCATACAAAACTCTAATATTCAGGGCCTTACTCCTAGAAGCACAGTTTACCCTAAGTTTCTAGATCTAAATCATATGAAACAATTCCTATCTAACCTACAACAAAGGTCAAGAACTGAGACTCTCTTTGTTTGGAGATTCTACCAGCCAATCTCATAGTAGGTCGTGTCACTGTCTGTATAGAAGAGTAGTAACTTCTCAGCTTGTGATTTCCATATGAACGTATTTTGACCAATGCATGTTTTCAGAGGTCTAGACCCTATCCCTCGCCCCATTCATTGCTTTCTTTTTCTCTCATCATCTTTCCTATTATTCTACTGCAGAGAATGTTCCAAGAGATATGTTCTCTTAAAGATTTAAGTGACTTCTTTATGACCTTTTATGAAACAGTTTAGTGGGGGTTACCTCTTCCCAATACAGTTTTTGATCTTCTTATGGAAAGATGAAAGAAAGTAAATTTCATCACGCTCTTTTTTTAATTGAGAATATTATTTCTTCATTAATTTCAGCATTTATTTTAGATACAGAGGGGTACATGTGTAGGATTGTTTCATGGGTGTATAGAACCCAGAAAATAAGCATAGTACCCAATAGGTAGCTTTTCAACTCAATGCCTCCTGCTTCTCCCCTTAATTGGGATCAAGGCTCCATAACTTCCTATAATCATTTGTCATGGTTCTTTTTTCATCCAAAACATGATTTCTGCCTTCAGTTTCTTTGTTTAGCCATTGCTTTAGATCACAGCTTATGCACTGGCAACAATTCTACAGGGACCAGAGCTTGTTGTGCATAACACTGAAAAATGCTACTCCCTACAAGGCTCTATATTTTAATTTTTTTAATTAAATAAATGAAAAATAAAGTAACAGGCAACCAAAAACTAAGATGATAGGATTGTCTTGTAATTCATTTCCAAAGGCTATATATTTGCTTTTCATTTATCTAAACGGCAAACGTTCTTTTCACTGAGCTATATTTTAAATCTTTCTATTCTTATAATAACTTTACTGAGATGTAATTCACATATAATAAAATTCATCCTTCTAGTATACAATTCAATGTTTTTAATATATTCACAGTTGTGCAAAGAACATCAATATGTAATTTTAGAACATTTTGTTTTAGAAAAAGAAATCCTATACCATTTAGTTGTCACTTCCCATCCCTTCCTCCAAGGCTCACAAACCACTAATCTAATTTTTGTCTGTATGGATTTGCCTATTCTGGACATTTCATACAAATGAAAATATACATATGTGGTCTTTGTGACTAGTTTTTTTTCACTTAGCGTATTTTCAAGGTTCATCCATGCGGCATATATCAGCACTTCGTTCCTGCTTATTGTTGAATGTTTCATTTTATGGATTTGGCACATTTTGTTTATCTATTCACCAGTTGATAGACATTTAAGTAGTTTTCCCTTTTGGCTACCATGAATAATGCTGCCATGAACTTATGTCTACAAGTTTTTGTATGGTTGTATGTTTTCATTCCGCTTGCATGCATGAGTAGGAGTGGAAACGCTGTGTCATATGATAACTGTTTAACATTTTGAGGGACTGCAAAATTGTTTGACAAAGTGGGCACACTAAGTTTACTGTCCCACCAGCAATAAAAGTTCTATAATAATTTCTCTATATCTTCACCAATGCTTGTTATTTTCCTTTTTTTAAATGAGAACCATCCTAGTGGATGTAAAGTGGTATCTCCTATGGCTTTGATTGCTTACGCTTATCAGCCATTTGTCTATCATCGTTGGAGAAATGTCTATTCAAATCTTTGCCTGTATTTTAATTAGAATACTTCTCTTTTTATTGTTGAGTTGTAAGAGTTCTTCATACATTTTAAATATAAGTTTTTAATCAGATATATGATTTGCAAATATTTTGTACAATTCTGTGGGTTGTATTTTCACTTTCTTTATGATATTCTTGAAGCAGAAAAGCTTTTCATTTTTATAAAGTCCAATTTATCTATTTGGTCATTTTTGATATCTAAGAAACCATTACCTAATTCACAGTCATAAAGCTTTCCCCCTGTTTTATCTTAAGAGTTTTATACACCTAGCTATGTCTAAGCCTCTGATTCATTGTGAGTTCATTTTTGTCTATATTATTAGTTAGGGGTCCAGCCTCATTGTTGTGCTTATGAATACTCATTAAATTTTTTCACACTCTTGTCAAAAATCAATTCACCATAAATGGAAAGGTTAATTTCTGGACCTCAATCAGATTCCATTTATCTATATGTCTGTCCTTATCCCAGTATTACACTGCCTTGATTATTGTAGCTCTGTAATACGTTTTTAAGTAGGGACATATGAGTCATCCCAATTTGCTCTTCTTTCAACACTATTTTGGCTATTCTAGGTGTCTTGCCTTTCTATATGACTTTTAGGATAGGCTTACCAATTTCTGCAATGAAGGTAGCTGGGTTTTGAAAGGGATTGCATTGAATCTGTAGCTCAATTAGATAATTTTTTTTTTTTTTTTGAGACAGTCTCACCCTGTGGCCCAGGCTAGTCTCAAACTCCAGACCTCAGGTGATCCACCCACCTTGGCCTCCCAAATTGCTGGGATTACAGGCATAAGCTACCATGCCTGTCCAATATGTAAGATTTTAATCCTACTGTGAAGTTGTTAGCTGTTTGCCTTGTACTTTCTATCGTGTTTTGTTTTATAGCCTGGAGGATATCTGCTCTAGTGTGTTTTTGTGATAGCAGGTATTGTTCTATTGTTTGCATGTTTAGAACTCCTTTAACTGTCTCTTGTAAGGCCAGTCTAGTGGTAATAAATTCTTTTAGCACTTGTTTGTCTGGAAAAGTTTATTTCTCCTTCATTTTTGAAGGTTAGTTTGGTGGGATATGGAATTCTTGGTTGAAATTCTCTTTGAAGAATGCTGAAAATAGGCCCCCGACATCTCCAGGCTTGTTAAGGTTTCTGCCAAGAAGTCCACTGTTAGCCTGATCAGGTTCCCTTTGTGTGTAATTTTCCCTTCTTCTCTAGCTACCTATGAGACTTTTTCTTTAGCATTGACCTTGGACAGTCTGGTGATATACGCCTTGGTGATGTTCGTTTTGTATAGTATCTCACAGGTATTCTCCAGGTTTCTTTTATCTGGATATCTACCTCTCTAGCAAGATTAGAGTAGTCTTCTTAAATTAGCTCCTCTAGCATATTTTCCAGTTTGTTTGCTTTTTCCTTTTTTTTTTTTTCCTTTTCTCTGAGGAATGCCAGTAATTCCTAGATTTGGTTGCTTTACATAATCCTATATTTCTCAAAAATTTTGCTCATTTTTAAAAATTCTTTTTTCTTAATTTTTGTCAGATTGGATTCATTTAAAAGACTGGTCTTCAAGCTCGGAAGTCCTTTCTTCCATTTAGTCCAGTCTAATGATAAACCTTTTAATTGTATTTTGAAATTTCTTAAGTGAGTTTTTCAATTCCAGAAGCTCTATTGATTTCAAGATGTTTATCTCTTCCTTTATTTCCTGGATTGCTTTAGAAATTTCTTTGTGAAGTTCAACCTTGTCTTAGAACTCATTGAACTTCCTTTAAATTCATGCTTTGAATTCTTTATCTGTCATTTCTGAGTTTCCATTTTGGTTAAGGACTACTTCTGAAGAACTAATGCAGTCCTTTGGTAGTATCACTTCATTCAGATTTTTCATGATGCTAGAATTGTTGTGCTGTTCCCTTCTCATCTAGAGACTCTGGCACTTCTAATTGTTGTAATTATTTTCATGTGGGTAGGATTTTTTCTTTTTCTTTCTTTCTCTATAATGTCTTCTTGTTTCTTTCCCTTTCCCTTTTCCCCCCTCCCTAGTGGGAGTGTGACTGTGGAGAATGCTGGATAGGATCTTTTGGCTTTGCTTCTATAGCCCTATGCACTTCTTTCAGCAGATTTTATATTGGGCTGCACAGTTTTCCCTACAAGCCCATACAGGGCACTCATAGGTAAGAGCCAGCTGCAATCAACATTCCTTGGTATATACTTGATCCTTGTTTACTGGCAGAAGCTACCTATTGCCTCAGGCATGGGCTGATTCATGAAATTCACAGTAGTCTGAGCTCCCTACTCAGTCCTGGAGCAGGGTAGGTTGGTGGGGCAGGGCATGAAGGGCAGGGCCAGACCAGCTAGGTCTGCCTGAAGGTCCTCTTATGGCAAACGCAGGCACCAGTTACAAGGGGCAATCCAATGGGTGGCCACCAAGCACCCAGAGGTGTCCCTAGGTGTGGAGCTGGGAAACCTCCTTGGCTACAAATTCTCTGCATGGGGAAGTGGGGCAGCCTAAAATCCTAATATAGGACAGTGGGTGCTCTCGATGCCTGGAAATCTGCCTGTGCATGGAGAGGGTCACCCTGCACCAGGGTCTCTGCAGAGGAAGGGTGGGGTGGCTCAGGCTGCTGAAGTAGGCAATTAGGTACTCAGAATGCCTGGATATCTTCCTGGGCAGGGAGCAAAAAGAGCCCCACTGCACCAAGATCTATGTCTGGGAAGGTTGAAGCAGCTCAGGCTGCTAAACTAGGTGAATGGGTGCTCCTAATACCTGGAGAACTGCCTGAGTATGGAGCAGAGAGAGTATTGCTGAACCACAATATACGTCCAGGAAAGGTAGAGTGGCTCAGGCTGCTGGTACAGGCAAGTAGTTTCTCCAAATGCCTGGATTTCTGCTTGAGAGTAAAGCAGAGAGGGCCCTGCTACACCTCCGTCTCAGGGGATCAGGGTGGGGCACCAACCAATGACACATGCAGGCTGTCCAGGGCTCCAAGCTGGCTCTGGCTGCAAGTTTTGCCAACCACAAGAAACTATAGCTGTAGCAGCTCTCCTCCCACCCCAGGCTTGCAACTGGGCAGAGCACAATTTCAGCACTTCCTGCTGAAGTGCTTTCCACAGTTCTGGCTGTAAAGGCCCCTACCCCACTCCAGAGCAGCCACTCCAATACCTAGTCCAAAACTGAAATGCCTAAGCAGCATGCTGCTGTGTTGCCAAAGGATGGCTAACTTTGTATGTGCCTGGATTAAAAATAGCATCCTGCTGTCAGTGCCAGGTCTGGGAAAATGTCTGCAGCTTTTCCCAGTGTCTTTTCCTCACAGTGTCTCCAAGCCTCTCTCCGAGTTAACTCTAGGGCTTAGAGAAACAAATGTACTCTCCCTATACCTTGGTTGCTCAGATCCCCAGTGAAAACGGGAGTCACAGAGGGAGGCTCTCTCCCTCTCTCACCCACTGGGTCTTCACTCACTTTTATCAGCCAGACGCCATCATGGGGCTGTTTGCTGGTATTCTCCTCTCCAAATTCTGGGGTGTGCTTCACAGTTCCATAGATACCCATTTTCTTTCTTGACTTAAATCTCTTAGATTTTATCTTTATGTACTATCATGCTATTTCTAAGTGGCTGAAGCATATTAAAAGCTTCTAATCTGGCCAGGAGCAGTGGCTCACGCCTATAATCCTCGCATTTTGGGAGGCCAAGGTGGGCAGATTACCTGAGGTTAGGAGTTTGAGACCAGCCTGGCCAACATGGTAAAACCCCGTCTCTACCAAAAATATAAAAATTAGCTGGGTTTGGGGGCCTGTAATCCCAGCTACTCAGGAGGCTGAGGCAGAATTGCTTGAGTCTGGGAGGTGGAGGTTGCAGTGAGCCAAGATCACACTACTGCACTTCAGCCTGGATGACAGAGCAAGACTCTGCCAAAAAAAAAAAAAAAAAAAGTCTTTAATCTGCCATCTTGGAAAAAACTTTTTTTTTTGCTATTGTTAATGGAATTGTTTTCTCAACTTCATTTTTGAGTTGTCCATTGCTAGTGATTGTATAGAAATACAACTCATTTGTGTACATTGTCTTATATCCTGTAAACTTGTTGAACACTATTAGTCTGAAATTTTTTGTATATGCATTCCTAAGGATTTTCTAAAAAGAAGATTGTGTCATCTAGGTCATCTACGAATAGAGATAGTATCTTGATGTCTTTTATTTATTTTACTTGCCTAATTGTCCTGACAAGAACTTCCAAGGACAATGTGGCATCGAAGTGATGAGTGGAGATCCTTCAATTGTTCCTGATCTTAGGAGGAAATCTCTCAGTCTTTCACCATTAATAATGATATTATCTGTGGGTTTTTCATAGATTCCCTTTACAAGGCTGACATATATTTCCTTCTATTCCTAGATTTAACAGTGTTTTTAACCATAAAAAGGTGCTGAATTTTTTCAAATGTGTTTTCTGTATCTACTGAGATACAGAGTGGGTTTTGTCCCTTATTCTATTAATATATATGACATTGATTGAGTTTTTTATATGTTGAACAGCCTTGCAGTCCTTGGATAAATCCCATTTGGTCCTGGTATATTATCCTTTCTGTAAGTTGTTGGCTTTCATTTGCTAGTATTTTGTTGAGGATTTTTACATCTATACTCATAAAAGATATGATTGGCAGTTTCTTTTCTTGTCATGTCTTTGTCTCATTTTGATATCAGGGTAACACTGGCCTCATAGAATGGGTTGAGAAGTAATCCTTCCTCTTCTATTATTTTGAAGAGTTTGTGAAAGACAGGTATTAATTTTTCTAGCATTTGTAGACATCACCAGTGAAGACTTATTGAGACATGTTTTATGGCCAAACATATGATCTGTCCTGGAAATCTTTCTCGTACACTTGGGAAGAATTTGTATTCTGTTGTTTTGGGGGTAGAGTGTCCTATATATGTCTTTTGGGTCTAGTTGGTTTATAGTTTTGTTCAAATCTTCCTAAGGGACAATTTCTATTGACTTCTTTTTCCTTGTATATGGGCCACAGTTTCCTATTTCTTGTGTGTCTCATAATTTTTGGTTGAAAACTGGGCATTTTACATAATATAATGTGGGAGTTCTAGAAATAAGATTCACCCCCTCCCTGTGGTATTTTAGTTTTGCTGCTTCGTGCTGTTTGTTGTTGTTGCTGTTGCTGTTTGTTTAGTGACTTTCTTGACCTAATTGTGTAAAGTTTGTATTCTTTATCATGTGCAGCTGTGAAGTCTCTGCATGTTTAGCTTAGTGGTCAGCTAATGATTGAAAAGAAATTTCCCTCTTCCATCACAGGAGGACACAGTGAGAAAGCACCATCTATGAACAAGGAAGCAGGCCCTAACCAGACAGACGCTGAATCAATCTGTTGGTATTTTGATCTTAGACTTCCCAGCCTCCAGAACTGTGGGAAGAAACATTAGTCAACCCATTTTAGAGGAAACGTAGTAATATAAGCATCAGTGATATAAAAGGGATATAGTAGGATCTGGCAAGATGGCCAAATAGGAACAGCTGCGATCAGCAGCTCCCAGCGAGACCAACCCAGAAGGCGGGTGATTTCTGCATTTCCAACTGAGGTACCCTGTTTATCTCATTGGAACTGACTTGGCAGTGGGTGCAGCCCATGGAGGGTGAGCAGAGCAGGGTGGGGTGTCACCTCACCCAGGAAGTACAAGGAGCCGGGTGGGGGGCCTCCCTTTCCCAGCCAAGGGAAGCCATGAGGGACTGTGCTATCTAGCCCAGATACTATGCTTCTCCCACAGTTTTTGCAACCCACAGACCAGGAGATTCCCTCATGGTGGTGCCTACACCACCAGGGCCCTGGGTTTCTAGCCCAAAACTGGGCAGCTGTTCAGACAGACACCAAGCTAGCCACAGGAGGTTTTTTTTTTTTCATACCCCAGTGGCACCTGAACCCCATTAAGACAGACAGAACCATTCATTTTCCTGGAAAGGGGGCTGAAGCCAGGAAGGCAAGAGATCTCACACAGCAGGTCCCACTCCCACAGAGCCCAGTAAGCTAAAAACCACTGGCTTGAAATTCTCGCTGCCAGCACAGCAGTCTGGAGTCGACCTGGGATGATCAAACTTGGTGGGGGGAAGAGGAGTCCACCATTTTTGAGGCTTGAGTAGGCGGCTTTCCCCTGACCATGCTAAGGACTGGGCGGAACTCAACACAGCACAGCAAAGCGACTATGGCCAGACTGCCTCTCTAGGTTCCTCTTCACTGGGCAGGGCATCTCTGAAAGTTAGGTAGCAGCCCCAGTCAGGGGCTTATAAATAAAACCCCCACTGCCCTGGGACAGAGCATCTGGGAGACGGGGAAGCTGTGGGGGCAGCTTCAGTGGACTTCAACATTCCTGCCTGCCGGCTCTGAAGACAGCGGCAGATGTTGATAAGGAGGGTTCTCCCAGCACAGCGCTCAAGCTCTGCTAAGGGACAAACTGCCTCCTCAAGTGGATCCCTGACCCCTGTTCCTCCTGACTGGGAGAGACCTCTCAACAGGTGTTGACAAACACCTCATACAGAAGAGCCCCTGCTGGCATCAGGCCTGTGCCCCTCTGGGACAAACCTTCCAGAGGAAGAAGCAAGCAGCAATATTTGCTGTTCTGCAGCCTCCGCTGGTGATACCCAGGCAACCAGGGCCTGGAGTGGACCTCCAGCCAACTGTAGCAAACCTGCAGAAGAGGTGCCTGTTAGAGGAAAAATTAACAAACAAAAAGCAATAACATCGACATCAACAAAAAAGGACTCCCACACACAGAAACCCCATCCAAAGGTCATGAACCTCAAATATCAAAGGCAGATAAATCCACAAAGATGAGGAAAAACCAGTGCAAAAATGCTGAAAATTCCAAAAACCAGAATGCCTCTTCTCCTCCACATGATCACAACTCCTGTCCAGCAAGGGCACAAAACTGGACAGAGAATGAGTTTGATGAATTGACAGAAGTAGGCTTCAGAAAGTGGGTAATAACAAACTCCTCTGAGCTCAAGGAGCATGTTCTAACCCAATGCAAGGAAGCTAAGAACCTCGACAAATGGTTACAGGAACTGCTAACTAGAATAACCAGTTTAGAGGAGAATATAAATGACCTGATGGAGTTGAAAAACATAGCACAAGAACTTCATGAAGCATACACAAGTATCAATACCCAGATGAATCAAGTGGAAGAAAGGATATCTCTGAATCAAATAAAGTGTGAAGACAAGATAAGAGAAAAAAGAATAACAAGGAACAAACAAAGCCTCCACGAAACATGTGAAGACACCAATCCTATGATTCATTGGTATACCTGAAAAGTGATGAGGAGAATGAAACCAAGTTCTTAGAAACCAACAAGAATGGCCAGGCGCAGTGGCTCACGCCTGTAATCCCAGCACTTTGGGAGGCTGAGGCAGGTGGATCATGAGGTCAGGAGATCGAGACCATCCTGGCCAACACGGTGAAACCCCGTCTCTGCTAAAAATACAAAAATTAGCTGGGCATGGTGGCGCATGCCTATAGTCCAGCTACTCAGGAGGCTGAGGCAGGAGAATGGCTTGAACCCAGGGGGCAGAGGTTGCAGTGAGCCGAGATCACACCGCTGCACTCCAGCCTGGGCAACAGAGCAAGACTCCATCTCAAAAAAAAAAGAAAGAAAAAAGAAACAAACGAGAACAAAGAAACAACATACCAGAATCTCTGGGACACAACTAAAGCAGTGTTTAAAGAGAAATTTATAGCACTAAATGCCCACATCAGAAAGTGTGAAAGATCTAAAACTGACATCCTAATATCACAATTAAAAGAACTAGAGAAGAAAGAAGAAACAAATTCAAAACCTAGCGGATGACAAGAAATAACTAAGATCACAGCAGAAATGAAGGAGATAAGGATGTGAAAAATGCTTCAAAAAAATCAATGAATCTAGGAGCTGGTTTTTTGAAAAGATTAACAAAATAGATAGACCACTAGCCAGACTAATAAAGAAGAAAAGAAAGAAGAATCAAATGGACACAATAAAAAAAAAGGGAATATCACCACTGATCCTACAGAAAGACAAACTACCATCAGAGAATACTATAAACACCTCTGTGCAAATAAACTAGAAAATCTTCAAGAAATGGATAAATTCCTGGACAAATACACCCTCCCAAGACTAAACCAGAAAGATGTCGAATCTCTGAATAGACCAATAACAAGTTCTGAAATTGATACAGTAATTAATAGCCTACCAATCAAAAAAAGCCCAGGACCAGATAGATCACAGCCAAATTCTACCAGAGGTACAAAGAGGAGCTGGTACCATTCCTTCTGAAACTATTCCAAACAGTAGAAAAAGAGAGACTTCTCCCTAACTCATTTTATGAGGCCAGCATCATCCTAATTCCAAAACCTGCCAAAGACACAACAAAAAAAAGACAATTTCAGGCCAATATCCCTGATGAACATTGATGCAAAAATCCTCAATAAAATACTGGCAAACCGAATCCAGCAGCACATCAACAAGCTTATCCACAGTGATCAAGTGGGCTTCATCCCTGGGATGCAAGGCTGGTTCAATATACGCAAATCAATACACGTAATCCATCACATAAACAGAACCAATGACAAAAACCACATGATTATCTCAATAAATGCAGAAAAGACCATCAATAAAATTCAACACCGTTCATGCTAAAAGCTCTCAATAAACTTGGTATTGAGGGAACATATCTCAAAATAATAAGAGCTATTTATGACAAACTCATAGCCAATACCATACTGAATGGGCAAAAGCTGGAAGCATTATGTTTAAAAACCATCACAAGACAAGGATGACCTCTCTCACAACTCCTATTCAACGTAGCATTGGAAGTTCTGACCAGTGTAATCAGGCAAGAAAAGGAGATAAAGGTATTCAAATAGGAAGAGAGGAAGTCAAATTGTCTTTGTTTGCAGATGACATGATTGTATATTTAGAAAACCCCACTGTCTCAGCACAAAAACTCCTTAAGCTGATAAGCAACTTCAGCAAAGTCTCAGGATACAAAATCAATATGCAAAAACCACAAGCATTCCTATACACCGATAATAGACAAGCAGAGAGCCAAATCATGGGTGAACACTCATTCACAGTTGCTACAAAGAGAATAAAATATCTAGGAATACAACCTACAAGGGACATGAAGGACCTCTTCAAGAACTACAAACCACTGCTCAAGGAAATGAGAGAGGACACAAACTAATGGAAAAACATTCCATGCTCATGGATAGGAAGAATCAATATTCTGAAAATGGCCATACTGCCCAAAGTAATTTATAGATTCAGTGCTATTCCCATCAAACTATCATTTTGTTTGTTCACTATCTGTGAACTTTCTCCACAGAACTAGAAAAAACTACTTTAAATTTCGTATCGAACCAAAAAAGAGCCCATATTGCCAAGACAATCCTAAACAAAAAGAACAAAGCTGGAGGCATCACACTACCCGACTTCAAACTATACTACAAGGCTACAGTAACCAAAACAGCACAGTACTACTACCAAAACAGATATATAGACTGATGGAACTGAACAGAGGCCTCAGAAATAACACCACACATTTACAACCATCTAATCTTTGACAAAACTGACAAAAACAAGTGACAAAAACAAAAAAATGTGTGGTGTTATTTCTGAGGACTCTGTTCAGTTCCATCGGTCTATATGTCTGTTTTGGTAGTAATACCGTGCTGTTTTGGTTACTGTAGCCTTGTAGTTTAGTTTGAAGTCAGGTAGTGTGATGCCTCCAGCTTTGTTCTTTTTGTTTAGGATTTTCTTGGCTCTATGGGCTCTTTTTTGGTTTGATACGAAATTTAAAGTAGTTTTTTCTAGTTCTGTGAAGAAAGTCAATGACAGTTTGATGGGAATAGCATTGAATCTATAAATTACTTTGGGCAGTATGGCCATTTTCACAATATTGATTCTTTCTACCCATGACCTTGAAGAGGTCCTTCATGTCCCTTGTAAGTTGTATTCCTAGATATTGTATTCTCTTTGTAGCAATTGTGACTTTTTGACTGTCAAAAAGTGGGCAAAGGATATGAACAGACACTTCTCAAAAGAAGACATCTATACAGCCAACAAACATATGAAAAAAATCTCATCATCACTGGTCATTAGAGAAATGCAAATCAAAACCAAAATGAGATACCATCTCATGCCAGTTAGAATGGAGATCATTAAAAAGTCAGGAAACAACAGTTGCTGGCAAGGATGCAGAGAAATAGATATGCTTTTACACTGTTGGTGGGAATGTAAATTAGCTTAACCATTGTGGAAGACAGTGTGGCAATTCCTCAAGGATCTAGAACTAGAGATACCATTTGACCCAGCAATCCCATTACTGGGTATATACCCAGAGGATTATAAATCATTCTACTATAAAGATACATGCACACGTATGTTTACTGCAGCACTATTTACAATAGCAAAGACTTGGAACCAACCCAACTGTCCATCAATGATAGACTAGATAAAGAAAATGTGGCACATATACACCATGGAGTACTATGCATCCATAAAAAAGAATGAGTTCATGTCCTTTGCAGGGACATGGATGAAGCTGGAAACCGTCATCCTCAGCAAACTAATACAGGAACAGAAAACCAAACACCACATGTTCTCAGTCACAAGTGGGAGTTGAATAATGAGAACACATGGACACAGGTAGTGGAATATCACACACTGGGACCTGTTGTGTGGTGGGGGGTAAGGGGAGCGAGAGCATTAGGACAAATACCTAATGCATGTGGGGCTTAAAACCTAGAAAATGGGTTGATAGGTGCAGCAAACCACCATGACACATGTATACCTATGTAACAAACCTACAATTTCAGCACATGTATCCCAGAACTTAAAGTAAAATAAAATTTAAAAAAAGAAATTTCCCTGAAGGCCCTGAACCAATAAGTCTCTAAAGATTTGCTGAGGGGTCTATATGTATATTGGGGGATGATTTCAACACTCTGGAAGTTTAGAAATCTGTGTCAGCCTTCACTTCCTGCTTGTACAGAGCCTGAAGCTCAGCCAAAGTTGAGAGACTAGAATGTCCCCAGGTGTTTTCTAGGCAATGCACAATTCTGCCCATACACATAGCCTTCTACAACCCCAGGAATATGTCAGAGCTTTCCAAATTCCACATATTCATCTCATTTCTCAGATTTTGCTATTAAGTTTTTTAGCTAGCATATTGTTTGCCTCAGGTGGTGTATTGCCTCAGGAGCTGGGCATTAAACAATAGATGCTGACTATTTTGTTTTTGACAAACATCCTAGGAAAAGGACTTTTCCCACTAAGTGAGCTCTAAGTTAGGTCAAATAGAGACAACTCCTGTGCAGTGGTCTTTTCCAGGAATCTTCCAGGCAGGTCAAATAGTGACAATTCTCTGGGGATGGAGCTTTTCAGGGAGCTCCAAATATGTTCTTCCCCTTCAGTGGCTGCTAGGCTACTGGTTTCTCTAATGACTATATTTGCAAGTCTTCTGGTTGTCAAGGCTACTGCAGAATTTGGGAAAGGTCATGGAAATGGGATAGTTAAAAAGCTGAAAAGCTTGCTCTTGTTCTTACAGAGATCGAGCTATTTTTCTTGAATAAATAACTCGCAGATTGTTGCACATCTTTGGTTAGTTTTCAGAGTTCTAAAAAAGTTTATCTTGATAATTTTTTCCAGTGTTTTTGTTGCTTTTAGAGGTCTTCAGAGGTCTTATTATACCATTCCCAAAGTGCTTCTAAGTCTTTTTAATAAGTGGTACTTGAGAGGAATGGTAACCAAAATCTATCAATAATTCTCATAACTCAATAATTATTTTAAAATTCAACTTTTTATAATTTTCAAATGAGAAAAAATGTGAACAGACATTTTACCAAGGAAGATATGTGGAGAGCAAAAAAAGTACGTAAAAATATTTTGAACATCTTTAGTTATTAGGGAAATGCAAATTAAAACCACAATATGATACCACTACACACCTACTAGAATAACTAAAATTTAAAAACACAGGATAAAAAAATAACTGCTAAGTGCTGGTGAGGATGCAGAGCAACTGGAACTCTCATACATTGCTGGTGGTTGTATAAAATGGTACAATCAAAAATTTGGTACCTACCAAGTGTTTGGCAGTTTCTTATAAGTTAAACATACCCTTACGATACAACCAAGCAATCCTACTGTAATTATTTTCCCAAGAGAAATAAAAAGATATATCCATCTAATGCCCTGTATGCAATTGTTTATCACAGCTACAGCTTTATCCATAATCCTCACAAATTAGAAACAATCCAGAGTTCATCAACTGGTGAGTTAAATAGAAAGAAACAAACTACTGATGTGAGCAGTAATATGGATAAATATCAAATGCAGCAGGCTTAGTGAAAGAAGCCAGACTCAGAAGACTTCACACAGTATTATTCCATTTACGTGACATTCTGGAAAAGGCAAAAGTACATAAACAGAAAATAGATTAACAGTTTTCATGGCTCTTGTCTGGGTTAAAGGATGGACTATGAAGAGGTATGAAGGAGCATTTTGGGGTAAGGGAAAAGTTCAAGAAGAGGTTACCTAGCAGTGTGCATTTATCAATATTCATAGAGTCATACATCTAAAAAGGGTAAACTTTACTGTATGCAAATTATACCTCAACCAACTTGACTAAAAGAAAACAACCTTCCTGCTCTAAACATCATTTCTCTTGGTTACATTAGTTTAGCTTAAGACTACCCTTAGCCATTTCCAACTATTATATATTTAACAGACTATCCAGAATTTAAATTTATGCTTCATGAAGTATCTAAAAACGTCATTACATCATGAGTTGTTTTCATGCAGAATGTGTAAGAGAATTTGCTAAGTATAAGAAAAAAATAATTTGAGAACATATCTAACTAAAAGATGTAACTACAAGGAGATTCAGTGTGGCATGCTTATCATAAAAAGAGAGGAAACAACATAAATTCTGGCCAATAGTTGACTGGCTAAATAAGTAATCCTAAAACCATAACATAGAATATTATGTAGCCATTAAATAATTATATAATTATAGATCAATATTTGCTAATATAAAAAGGTATCTATAGTATTTTATTAAGAACAAATCAATAAATAGTATCATAGTATGATTTTGTTTTGGAAATGCTAGAAAAATATCCCCCAAACTATAAAGCTGAGTATCTCTTGACAAGTAATTTGGTAGTTTGTTTTCTTCTTGGCTTTTTTCTGTGCTTTCTGAATTTCTTATGATGGACATGTGCAAGATAACCGTGCTCCTCATCTTAAGACCCATTGGTCTGAGTCTTAGAGTTGCCTGGGTAACTGACCACTATCTTGTCCTGCAGCTTTCAGTTCAGGAAAGCAGAAGGATCCAGCTGTGTTCAACCCTAGGGGTATTTTACTGCATCACACATGGGAGACCTTTTGTATATTTTTTAACACCAAGATGGATATGATACACCTGGCTATGATGAGTGTCCTCAGCTCATATCTAAGCTACAAATTACATATCTGAATTTTCCAGCCTCATTATTGAAGACTGGGCATCCAGGGAAGCATTGAGCTTCCAGAAGCTTTGATGTAACCAGCGGTCACTCAGACTTCTCATCCACAACAGTGTAACTGCTGATGACCTTTTGAGGTGACTTGGAAATTTACACCTCCATCTGTCATTAGATAATGTTGCTATGACCTCTTTATGTAACCTTTAGATAAATAAACCTTGTATGATTATCCAAACACTAGTTGTGCCTGGTCATTCTGAATCTAAAACAATTGATATTTATTAATTCAGTCCATTTCCATTTGTAAAAAAGAACATAAAACCTATTTAGTGAATCCATAGCATCATTCTTAACAAATAAAATAAAAAATACAATCTGTTGGTTATAAGACAGAAAGTCCTTATTAAATTAAAATTGACACTGCTCCTTGAACTATGGAGTCTGAATTCTTTCAAAGGTATGCTTTGGGCTGATTACCTATCTGGTATAATTTATTGTATTTTTCTATTGCAGAATTTATTAAGTTATACAAAATTTGTTTAATAAAAATACTTCTACTGTATAATACAATCTCTGGAGAAAATATTTTTTAAATAATACTCTAAGTTACCCTAAAAGCAAGGCTTGATTTAAAAACTCATGTGGAAGGCTGGTTATTATATAAACAACCAAAAATCCTATTAAAAAGACCACAATAAATCAGTTGAGAAATAGAAATCCTAGTTGTAGCAACTACTTACATCCATAACCTGAGCCTTCATGGTAGAACGGAAGTTATCTTTTTTAACTGCCTGCTTACACACTAAGAACTGGGAGGAAAATTGAAAACACACAAACATCCACATAAAAGCACGTGCACCAAAACAAACACACAAAGCAAATTACAGATGCCTACCCAATTACATTTCCCAGTGGGACTGAAAAGTAATCAACTCTAATCAGATAATTAAGAACACAGGATGTAAACCATGCCAAATTTGTCTTGATCTCAGATCCAGTACCTTTTAAAGTGCAGACATGATTACTGCCTCATTTACATATTATGACTCATCTTCTGACTGTACATAAGCCCTCAAAAACAGGGTGATTACTCCACTAAAGTTGGAGCACATGCAGTGTTAAAGGCAGCACAGACACCTGAACCTTCTACATAGATTAATTCTTTAAAACAATCTTTGTCTCAAACAAACAACAAAGTAATTTTGAGCTTTTATTTGCCTAACATTTATTATATGTAACACCTTAGCCATGGCAATCCTACTGCCCATATTTTCAAACTATGTCTGATTTTAAATGTTCCACTGCTGCATACCTTGTCTTCTTTTTTTAGACTGAAAAATACAGCCTTCCTAACGATAGAGAACATAAAAGAGAGTCCATTGCTGGCAAGGAAGCCTCATGGGAAGACCAGAAACACAGAGCTAAACAGGATAGGCTGGTAGAGAAATAAAATGTACGTAATAGAGTACCCAGAAGCTCAGAGGAGTGATAACCATCCTAGCTTCTTTGTAATCCAAGGCTGTATAACATATATGTAAATTAGAACTCAGAGCTGTACATCTAAGTATGTTAATAACTTTAAACAGACTTGAAGATTGAAAAGCACACCTGTGGTGTTAATGAAACAGAAATAATCGGAAACAGTGCTCTCCAAACATTTTAATCACATGCTCCCTCAGTAAAAAATATTGGAACACTCACCCCCAATACCTGTATATTTATTTGTTTATAAATATATCTTTGTACTATTGTCCTTAGCTACTATTATTTGGCACAATATATACTTTTGATGAGATTAATCATTAACAACTGTGGATTAGTCATGTATTTTTTAAAGTCTTCTTAATGGCAATTGTTTTGTGATTGTTTTGTGGTGTTATTGATAAAGAATTTTTAAATTAGGCCCTGCCTTTTTTTGCGGGGAGGCAAGATGGCCAACTAGATGCAGCTAGGATGCCATCAAGGGATGGCGACATCAGGAAGACTGATACACTCTGAGCAGATCTTCAGAGGGAAGGTATTGAGAGCAGACTAAGGAAGGACGCAGATGCTGGGCTGGAGGGGGAAGAAGCTGGGAACCCTGCACGGGATTACCATGCACCAGGACTCATTCCTCACCGCCAGTGACTCCTGGGAAAGGGCAGAGTTGAGCATGCCAGGAGTGACTTACTCTTGCCACAGACCTCTGGAATCCTGGCAGCGGGAGATCCCAAGACCACCAAGGACACTTGAGCTGGCAGGGAAAACTGGATAGAGAGGTAGTAGGTACAGAACTCCAGCTGATGCGGAGCCTAGAGAGTTTGGTACAGAAGCATCTGTAATGGAGCACAGCCAGGGACACCCATCCCAAGGCTTGCCTTACTCTTTTAGGAGATTTCAGCCTTAGGGGAACTGTCAGACCTGAAAAGAACAGGGCAATCTTGCCCATGAGATGGGGCTGGTACGACCTGAGCAACCCCATCTGCTGGCCTCTCTTGGGGTGCCAACCTGGTGGTGCCTGTTTGCAGTAAAGCCTGGGATGCCCGGGTGGGATGCCTCCCGGCCACCTGCATCATAGCTCCTGCACTGGCAGACTGCACCTGACTATTGGAGAACTCCAGCAGAGCAGCCCCTTCCAATGCACACCAGCCCATCTACACCCTCCCCTCACCATAGCCCTTCCATGCCACTTTGCCAGCATGCACTTGCCCATGGCCACCCCCCACACTGCTTTGCAAGCATGCATGCACATGGATGGAACACACCTCCCACTCCCCACTGGCACACAAATGAACATACCTGTCCACTATGCCACAGCTGCCAGTGCGAGTGCATCCCACATCACCACAACCCATCATCACTGTCAATGCAAACACACACAAGGAGACCAGTGGCCCTGCCCACTGCCTGGGCAGCCATTGCCACCAGCACAATCACATGCATGGGAGATGCCAGCCCTACACCTACCAGCACCCCATGGCAGGACCCACACCGCTGCCAGCATGAATGCATGCACAGAAGACAGCAGCCTCACCCCCTACCACAAGCGCCACACTGCCACTGCCACCAATGCAAACACATTTATGAAGGCTGGCACAACTGTGCCTGCCAGTGCCCAACCTCAGTTGATGAGTGTGCACCTCACCATGCCGCTGCTGCTGGAACATACAAACTACCATGGATCCTGTTGCCACCACACAGTGAAGCACCTTGGCTGACACCACACATCAGAATGTTGTTACCAGAGGTCCAGAAACACCTCAACGACTCCGGTGCAGAAGGTTCCTAACTTCTAGGGGCCAGAGAAAAAAAGCTGGGAGCCTGATACCAGCCCTCCAGAGATACAGACTGCAGCCCAGGAGTCCTTAGCTGAGCCTTGACCCACTAAAATCTTCCAGAAACAAAACTACAATCAAACCCCCAAGGACATGAAAGAGGATGAAATTTTTTAAAAATCCAAAGGATAGCAACTTCAAAGATTGAAGGAACATCGGCCCACAAAGATGAGAAAGAACCAGTGCAACAACTCTGGCAATTCAAAAAGCCAGAGTGCCTTCTTACCTGCAAACGACCACATTAGTTCCCCAGGAATAGTTCTTAGCCAGGATGAAAGGGCTGAAATGACAGAAATAGAATTCAGAATATGGATAAGAATGAAGATCACTGAGATTCAGGAGAAAGTCAAAACCCAATCCAAGAATTCTAAGAAATTTGATAAAATGATACAGAAGATGAAAGATGAAAATGGTCATTTAAAGAAAGAACAAAACATACCTCATAGAGCTCAAAAACTCATTTCAAAAATTTCAGAATACAATCACAAGAATTAACAGCAGAATTGACCAAGCTGAGGAAAGAATCTCAGAGCTCGAAGACTCTCTCCAAAATAACTGTTAGACAAAAGTGAAGAAAAAACAATGAATGAACAAAACCTCTAAGAATTATGGGATTATGTAAAGAGACCAAAGCTATGACTTCCTGGCATCCCTGAGAGAGAGAAAGAGAAAGTAAGCAACTTGGAAAACATATTTCAGGATATCATCCATAAAAGTTGTCCCAACTGTTCTAGAGAGGCCAACAGGCAAATCCAGGAAATACAGAGGACCCCCGTGAAATACAACACAAGAAGACCATGCCCAAGTCACATAGTCATCAGATTCTCCAAGGTCAAAATGAAAGATAAAAATGCTAAAGGAAACTATAGGCCTATATTCAGCATTCCTAAAGAAAAGAATTTGCAACCATGAATTTCATATCCAGACAAACAAAGCCTCCTCAACAAAGGAAAAATAAGGTCCTTTTCAGACAAGCAAATGTTAAGGGAATTCATTAGCACCAAATGTGCCTTAAATGAGTTTTTTAAAGAAGTGCTAAACATGGAAAGGAGACACCATTACTGGCCAGCACAAAAACACACAAGTGCAAAGACCAGTGACACCTAAAGCAACAACAGAAACAATCTGCATAGCAACCTGCTAACAAACAGAGGCTCAAATCTGCATATATCAATACTTACCTTGGAAGGAAATGGGCTAAATGCCCCAATTAAAAGGCAGAGAGTGTCAAGTTGGATAAAGAGGCAAGACCCAACAGTATGATGTCTTCAAGAGACCCATCTCACATGCAATGACACCCGTAGGCTCAAAGTAAAGGGGTGGAGAAAAATCTACTAAGCAAATGGAAAACAGAGAAAGCAGGGGTTGCTATTCTATTTTCAGACAAAACACACTTTAAACCAACAAAGATCAAAAAAGACAAAGAAGGACCTTATATAATGGTAAAGGTTCAATTCAACAAGAAGACCTAACTATGCTAAATGTATATGGAGACAGCACAGGAGCACCCAGATTAATAAAGCAAGTTCTTAGAGGCCTATGAAGAGGCTTGGACAACCATACAATAATAGTGGGAGAATACAACACTATGCTGACAGTATTAGATCATCAAGGCATAAAACTAACAAAGATATTTGGGACATGAACTTGACACTTGACCAGAGGACCTAATAGACACCTACAGAACTATTTACTCAAAAGCAACAGAAAATACATTCTTCTCATTTGTACATGGCACATACTCTATTCTTGTCATTTTCACATGACACATATTCTAAAATCAACCACATAATTGGACATAAAACAATCATCAGAAAATTAAAAAAAAAAAAGAAACCATGCCAAGCACACTCTCAGACCACAAGGGCAATAAAATAGAAATCAAAGCTAAGAAAATCACTCAAAACCATACAGTTACATGGAAATTAAACAATATGCTCCCAAATGACTTCTGGGTAAATAATGAAGTTAAGGCACAAAACAAGAAATTATTTTAAAATAATGAGAGCAAACATAGGAAACACCAGAATCTTTGGGACACAACTAAAGCAGAGTTAAGAGGTAAGTTTACAGCACTAAACACCAACATCAAAAAGTTATAAAGATCTGGCCAGGCATGGTGGCTCACACCTATAATCCTAGCACTTTGGGAGACTGAGGCAGGTAGATATCCTGAGCTCAGGAATTTGAGACCAGCCTGGGTAATGTGGCAAAACCCCATATCTACCAAAAGTACAAAAAATTAGCCAGGCATGGTGGAGTGTGCCTGTGGTCCCAGCTACTCGGGAAGCTGAGGTGAGAGGATCTCTTGATCCTGGGAGGCGGAGGTTGCAGTGAGCCAAGATTGCACCACTGCAATCTTGTGACAGAGTGAGACCCCATATCAAAAAAAAAAAAAGTTATAAAGATCTAAAAGCAATCACGTGACCTAACAACTAGAGAAACAGGAGCAAACCAACCCCGAAGCTAGCAGAAGACAAATAACCAAAATCAGAGCTGAACTGAAGAAAATTCAAATTCCAAAAATCATAAAAAATTAACAAATCCATAAGTTGGTGTTTTAAAAGAATTAATAAGATAGATAGACCACTAGCTTAAACTAATAAATTAAAAAAGAGAGATACCCAAATACAATCAGAAATGACTAGGAAGGGACATTATAACCGATGCCACAGAAATACAAAACACCCTCGAGACTACAAAGACACCTCTATGCACACAAGTTAGAAAACCTAGAAGAAATGGACAAATTCCTGGCAACATACAACCTACCAAGACTGAACCAGGAAGAAGATCAAACCTTGAACAGACCAAAAGTAAGGTCCCAGATTAAATCAGTAATTAAAAAGCCTACTAATGAGAAAAAGCCCAGGACCAGACAGATTTATAGCCAAATACTACCAGAGGTACATAGAAGAGTTGGTGCCATTCCTACTGGAACTATTCCAAAAAATTGAGGAAGGGGGACTCCTCCCTAACTCATTCTATGAGACTAGCATCATCCTGATACCAAAACCTGGCAGAGAGACACACACACAAAAAGGCCAATATCCTTAATGAACACTAATGCAAAATCCTCAAGAAAATAGTAGCATACTGAATCCAACAGCACATCAAAAAGCAAATCCACCATAATTAAGTCGGCTTTATTGGTTCAAGGTTGGTTCACCATATCCAAGTCAATAAATGTCATTTACCACATAAACATAACTAAAAACAAAAACCATATGATTATCTCAAGAAATGCAGAGAAGGATTTTGATAAAATTCAACATTGCTTCATGTTTACAAAGAAAACCCTCAACAAAATCAGCATTGAATGAACATACTTCAAAAGAATAACAGCCATCTATGAGAATTTCATAGTGAACACAATACCGGATGGGCAAAAGCTGGAAGGATTCCCCCTTCAAAACCAGAACAAAACAGGGATGCCCTCTCTCACCACTCCTATTCAACATAGGAGTCCTAGGCAGAGCAGTCAGGCAAGGGAAAGAAATAAAAGGCATCCAGTTAGGAAGAAAGGATGTCAAAATGTCTCTATTTGTAGATGATACGATTCTACAGCTAGAAAACTCCATAGTTTCTGCACAAAAGCTCCTTTATTTGATAAACCACTTCGGCAAAGTTTCAGGATACAAAATCGATGTACACAAATCAATAGCATTCCTATACACCAACAACATCCAACCTGAGAGCCAAATCAAGAACACAATCCCATTCACAATAACCACAAAAAAGAATAAAATACCTAGAAATACAATTAACCAGGGAGGTAAAAGATCTCTACAACAATAATTACAAAATACTGTTTAAAGAAATCATAGATGATGCAAATAAATGGAAAACCATTCCATGCTCATGATTAGGAATAATCAGCATTTTTTAATGGCCATACTATCCAAAGCAATTAACAGATTCAATGCTATTCTTATCAAACTACCACTGACATTCTTCACAGAATTAGAAAAAAAAAACTATATTTAAATTCATATGGAAGCAAAAAAATGGCCCAAATAGCCAAGGCAATCCTAAGCAAAAGGAACAAACCTGGAAGCATCACTTTACCTGACCTCAAAATATACTATACGGCTATAGTAACCAAAATAGCATGGTACTGGTACAAAAATATAGACCAATGAAACAGAATAGAGAGCCCAGAAATAAAGCCACACACCTACAACCAACTGATCTTCAACAAAGCTGGCAAAAACAAGCATTGGGGAAAAGGATCCCTATTCGATCAATGGTGCTAGGATAACTGGCTATCCAAATGAAGAAGATTGAAGCTGGGCCCCTTTCTTACACCATATAAAAAATCAACTCGAGATGGATTAAAGACTTAAATGTAAAATCTAAAACTATAAAAATCCTGAAAAATAACCTGGAAATACCATTCTGAATACAGGCACTGGTGAAGATTTCATGACAAAGATGCCAAAAACAATTGAAACAAAAACAAAAATTGACAAGTGGGACCTAATTAAACTTAAGAGCTTCTGCCTTGAAAAATAAGCTATCAACAGACTAAACAGACAACCTGCAAAATGGGAGAAAATATTTTTGCAAACTACACATTTGACAAAGACCTAATATCCAGAATCTATAAGAAGCTTAAACAAATTAACAACCAGTAAAGAAACAACCACATATAAAAGTGGGCAAAGGACATGAACAGTCACTTCAAAAGTAGACATACACATGTCCAACAGGCACATGGAAAAAATGCCCAATATCTCTAACCATTAGAGAAATGCAAATCAAAACCACAATGAGATACCATCTCACATCAGACAGAATAACTATTATTAAAAATTCAAAAATAATAAATGTTGGTGAGATTGTGGAGAAAAAGAAATGCTTATACACTGCTGGTGGGAATGTAAATTAGTTCAGCTATTGTGGAAAGCAGTGCAGCAGTTTCTCAAAGAACTTAAAACAGAACTACCATTTGAGCCAGTAGTCCCATTACTGGATATATACCCAAAGGAATATAAATTGTTCTACCATAAAGACACCTGCACATATGTTCATTGCAGCACTATTCACAATAGCAAAGACATTAAATGAACCTAAATCCCATCAATGGTAGACTGAATAAAGAAAATGTGGCACATATACACCATGAAATATTACACAGCCTTAAAAAAGAATTAGAGCACGTCCTTTGCAGCAACATGGATGGAGCTGGATGCCATTATCCTAAGCAAACTAGTACAGGAACAGAAAACCAAACACTGCATGTTCTCACTTATAAGTGGAAGCTAAACACTGAGTAAATATGAACACAAAAAATAAAACAACAGACACTGGGGCCTCATTGATGCTGGAGGGTCAAAGGAGCGTGAGGATTGAAAAACTACCTATTGGGTACTATGCTTATTACCTGGGTGCTAAAATAATCTGTATATCAAATCCCTGCAACATGCAATTTACCTATATAACAAAGCTGCACATATACCCCTGAACCTAAAATAAAAGTTAAAAAGGAAAGAGGAAAGGAAAGGAAAGGAAAGGAAAGCAAAGGAAAGGAAAGGCAATGAAATGAAATTAGGACTAGGGGCCATGCATGGTGGCTCATGCCTGTAATCCCAGCACTTTAGGAGACCAAGGCAGGTGGATCACCTGAGGTCAGGAGTTCGAGACCAGCCTGGGCAAGATGGTGAAACCCCATCTCTACTAAAAATACAAAAATTAGCCGGCCATGGTGGTGGGTGCCTGTAATCCCAGCTACTCAGGAGGCTGAGGAAGGAGAATTGCTTCAACCCTGGAAATGGAGGTTGCAGTTAGCCAAGACTGTGTCATTGCACTCCAGCCTGGGCAATAAGAGTGAAACTCCATCTCAATAAGAAAAAAAATTAAGACCAGGACTGTCCTAATTCCATTTCCTGTAGTTCTTCTGCATTATTAGTTTCTCCCAAAGCCAAAATTCTTTGGCTAGAATCTTTTTAAACCACTTGTTAATTTTGTGAGAGTTGTCGTTTAAATCCAGATTACAATCTATAGATCCACCTAATCTATGTACTGCAAAATATTGCAACATGTTGAGCCCCTACATCATTCATCTCATTTATTTTTTGACATATGACATGTGACATGTATACTAAGCTAAATGCTAGTACCAATCTGCATATTAAATATTAGTAAAGCTTAATTAATTCCCATATATAACATACTAATTAATTTTAATTAATATGGAGTTCTGTATAAGAAAGTCCGGGTCACAAGATTACTTCAGACCAAAACAACAAGAAAAAAACACGCAAGTACGTAAGAAACAACTTCCACATAAGTTCAGTCCAAAGGGGTCATCTAATCTTTATACTTTCCAGAAACAACTCCATAGAACACATAGTAATAAACCATGGTATTGTCTTCTGTTACACCTCAGTATTTCTTCATTACTTTCTATCCTTCCCATTAGTTCCATCTTCGTTCCAAACAACGAATATTTATGACATTCGCTTCTCAGCTGACATAATCCCAACTTAGTACACACTGGGACACTCTCCAAGTTCATAGACTCTTCATTGAGCTCTCCACCAACCTACACATTAAGTGCTTGGTCATCTGTTCTGATACAAGGACCCTGTGCAAAGTAATCACCTATCACCAGGCAAAGTGAGATCCATCAAACTCCTCTGAATTTTCTCATTTTCCTCAGTCCCTCATATTCTTCAGATGACATCTCAGTCAGGAGACCTCAATTGCTTAAACAAATTCAAAAAGACATAGAAAGCCACTCAACCTTACCTTCACATCCCTTTCCAGTGCCCTAAGGGCATCACCACATGCAGCTGGTGTCAGAAATAATCATTTATTGCACATCACGGTGTGCGCACATTATGAATCAGAGTGCTGCAGATGCCTGCAGTCACCACCTGAAATCGCTAAACCTGCACTGCAGTCACTGCCATTTCTGGTACATGCTAGGAAACCTTGACTGTCCCCATCATGGCCTCACTTTAGTCAAGGCTTCTGGACTTCCCGACAAGCCCCCACCAAAAAAAAAAAGTATGGCTAAATAAAGCAAAAGTCCACCAAAAAGTGTAACTGACTCATAATGTGTTTTAAAAATGTTTAACCTTGTATAGGTGAAAATACCAGCATAAAACAAATGCCGTCATACTCTAAATTTTAAATATGCTGGATACTGCTTTTTTCCCACAAGAAACAAACAAAAAAATAATAATTTTTAAAGCCCATCTAATATGGAATTTAAAGTCATTACAATACTTTCAAGGTGTTGCTGTTTGGAGAAGTCTTTCTGGGGATTTACTTAAAAAAAAATCTGAGTGCTGTGCAAAGTGGGGCAAATCTATTTCCAGACCAGACTCAAGGAAAGAAGTGACTCTCATAACCAATGAAGATGTATAATTGTCCCTCTCAGTACCTCAGCATAGAAAACTTTTATTTTCCACAAAGGGAACAAAGACCCTGGAGAGAAGTACAGACACCACATGCTGAACCTCAGTCAGCCATTTTCATTAACAAGTAAAACAGTGCATTCCATAGTCTATTTGTGAGAAGTAAAAATATTCTTCAGGAATCAATTATTAATAAGTGATGCACCTGTGTTTAAGGACAGTCCAGAACAAAAAGAAAATTATGGAACTATAGCAATAAGGGCCCTACAGCCAGAGGTGGACAGCAGGACAGATGGCCCAGGACACAAAGAGGATACAATGAAAAGGACCTGAACAACATAATAGAAATTGTCTCATTACTATATTGTAACTATATTATTAGTTACTATATTGTCACTATACTTGTAACTATATTGCTATGGATTTTCATTGCCACTTTATGAAGTAAGAACTGGAAATTTGTTTCAAAAACACCACCTACCCTTATACTGTGTCATTTATAAATGTAAGTAGTAAAGTGTTTAGAGATCACATTAATTCAATCAATCTCTACAAAGTTTTTATTATCTGATTCAAAGAACCCTTGCAGAGATCATGATCCATAGAGTTTTACATTGGATGAGCCCTGCCTAACTATTATTTCTCAAGGACAGGCAATCCCAATTAAGGAGAACCCTTAATGAATACTCTTAGCTAAATTAGTTAAATTTTATCTGAATGTGTTACAACTTACACTTACAAAAATAATTTTCATCAAATAAACTGCACGTGTAAATAAAAAACCAACATGGAAATAAACACTAAAAATTAACGGTTTAATACCATAAAGGGTATTTTTAAGTCTTTCAACACTGTCTTAATGTGTTGGTGATATATGACAGACCTATTATGTCTATATCCATTTTCTGGTAAAGGCCTGAATGCTAATAAAATATGTGCTATCCCTAAAGAGTAACTATCCTCCACCCCCAGGAAGTTGCATTAAAAAAATTGTTTCTGATGTTATAAATTATGTATTACTCACCTTGATTTCAGTCAAACTGATCATGGTTGCTTCACTTGAAATAAAAACAGCTTTTAAAATTTGGGATCAGAGCCATTTTCTTTCAGAGGAAATAAAAAGAAACAAAGCAGATATTGATTTTCTATTACCTGCTGCAGGTCTTTATTCATCTAAGCTAGGAAATATCCATCAGGACAGTGGAATCAGTCTTATCTGCTAGGGCACCAAGATGGTGAGTATGAGGTTTTTGGATCCAGAAGTACTCCCTCTTCTGGGATTCTCTTCTTCTCTGAGGCTTTACTTACACATTATTCTCCACTACACTCAGCTACAGGAATGCTAATGTTCTTCATCCTGCCTGCATCAAACTGTAACAGAAAGCTTCAGAAAAATAAAACTTCCTCATTTTGATAGAAAGGATAAAACCAGTCTGGACCCATTTAAATTATTAAGGCCAGTCATAAAATTCGGGTAAATATATGGAAAGATATTTTCCATATTTATATATACTTAGTAACTATAACTGTATATATATGTATATAGTTATATGTATATAGTTATGTATATGTATGGATATTAGGTCTTTGTCAAATGCATGGTTAGCAAATATTTTCTGGTATTCATGCACCTTACTTTAGCATAACGTGTTACAGCTTACACTATCTTGTGCATGTTTTGGTATGGCATTTAGTATACAGTGCTAACTAGTGTAGCTAACTATATATATATGTATGAATTCCTTGCCAAGATCCCTGTCCAGAATGGTATTTCCTATGTTTTTTGCAAGGAATTTTATAGTTTGAGATCTTGCACTTAAATCTTTAGCCCATTTTGATTTAATTTTTGTATGTTGTGAAAGGTAAGGGTCTAGTTGCATTCTTCTGCAAATGGCTAGCCAGTTATCCCAGCACTATTTAGTGAATAGGAGTCCTTTCCCCATTGTTTATTTTTGTCAACTTTATGATTGATGTTTTTTAACAGTGTTTATTCTATTTTCACCTACTTGAAATCATAATTCCTGCTTTGCTTGGGGTATTAGAAAAATTGCTTTTTCAAGGAGAAAAAAAGAATAAAAAAATACTTCCAGAAACAGACATGATTTATTCATTTTAAGTAAAGCATCAGAAAGAGAAAAGCATAATTAAAATACACAATTTTTTAAAGCAAATATTTTTCTACATGGAATTTTATTGCAAGGCAAAATGAGTGAAAAGACACTCTAAAGTCCAGTCAACTAGCCCACAAAACAGTGGGTTCATCTGCTTGCTTGAGTTATTCTCTTTGTCATACTTGCTCTCTTACTCTCTTCTGAGGGTGGCTACATGGATATATATATAGAGAGTAAAATCTCTGCAACTAGAAACCCTTGACACATTCTTTATTACTACAATAATAATATTCAGGGAGCACATTAGGACAGGTAAAATCTCCTCATTCACTTGTTAAGTATAGCTGTATTGATTTTTCTATAACTATACTTTTAATAATTCATTACATACATTTCCCCATATATGATTTATAGAATTGATTCTACATCACTAATGATATCTAGATGGTAGTAGAGACATTCTCCCCCAAACTCACTTAACACTGCATAGATCTTCAAAGAAGATAGAAGCTTCAAAGCTTTAAAATGTATATAGACACGTGTATGTTCATGTGTGTGTAACTTAGAATACGGTGTCTTTGAAGTACTCATTTTAGAAGTTTGTAGCATGCCAGAAAATTTTACTGTTATTGAAGGAAACTTTTCTGTGAGATCATTTTTATCCCCTCAAGAGCTAGGTTCTACTTATCCACCAACATCTCAACCCACAAAAAGCTGCTATAGGGCTCCCTTTCTACCCAGGCATATGGAACACAATGACCTAATGAACCCTGACAGGTGTCATTGATTTTAACATATCTAAATGCCCAAGTGGCATTTATTTTCTTTAACCTTCAGTGACCAATGGGCTTGCAAGATCCCTCTTCAGTTGTCTCTTCCCGCCGTGACAACCTAGATGGGTAGTGAGGGACTCAACAAGAAAAGCCAGTAAACCTGAAGTACTGGCCATGCCTCACCTGGGCACCACTCAGAAGACATGGACGTAAGATTCCTCAGGGAAACAGCCCACCTGGCCAAAACAGTACCCGCAAAGTTAAAAACCATTCAAATGGATTCTCATGTGTATACCAGGAGAGGCCAAGGAGACCTGTATCATTTGGGACTCAGAAGTCACAATGGCCATGCTCCTTCCTGATGACCTCATGCTTGCAACAGTCACAGAAAGGAGACAACTTGATTATTTCCTGGATTTTCATCTCCTGAAGATCAAAAAAGCAGCCCTTGTAAGAGAGAGCAATTAAAAGGGAACAAGGATGACGTTTTTTGAACATAGAGTGAAAATGCTAACATTACTGATAAGCCTAATCAGAAATTGCTGGACACAAACACAAAGCCTGATGACACTCAGTTACAGTCTGATTTATTTCTTTCATGTAATGCCTCCCATGCCAGGCAAAGCCAGTCCAGGATTGTATGCAATGTCAAAAACTGATAGTGTAATGAATCTGAGTATAAACTCCTTGAAACAGAAGCCAAAGCATTTCTTTCTTTACTTTATGAATGGTGTACAGCATCCACAGTGTCCAAATATAAAAAATAACAACATGGAGGTAACAAATAACTGGAAAATTGGGCTTTTTCTCTGGAATATTCTTAAATTAAGTCAAATTTCTGGACTGTTTCATTAAGAAAAAATATGTCAAATATGTTCAAAATAGATCACTAGTACAGATGCAGCAAAGGCAAAAACAGTAGGATTTATTGAATAAATTTGAAGTGTCTCAATAGGGATTTCATATTTTTAGGGGACAGTAGAGACAACGAAATAGATATTGCAAATAACTATCTTTTTTTAAATCTAAGCAATGGGGTAGGTGAGGACAGTGTTTGTTATCAAATGCCAAAACTATTCCTGCAAGGCTTGTTGGACAAGAACGTAGTCACACTGGAAGGAAGAAATGTTTCAAGGACAAACCTCCAAATCTTATATCTCACTTACATATCAATTACGTAGCTTTTAGACTTGTGTGTACAGAGATCCCTTGACAAATGGGCACTATCACTGCACCAAGGGCAAGTTTTCCGCACAGTCAGTGTTAAGGAGACTGCCAGTTACAGATCTTTCTCAAGCACCATTCTGACCCCAGAGAAATTTGCAACTGAGCAGGGAGGTGCAGGATGAGGAGACTGATGACCCTACCAGCCTAGTAACTACACATATTGGAAGGAAAAAAGGATGAGGTTGCAGTATGAACAATGCAAAAATCTTTAAATAAAGGTTTTTAACGTGTAATATAAGGGAGCTTAAAAGCTTTGATGTTCAATTTCAGTTCAAAGTGATACTCATTGATAGTACTGTCCAATAGAAATATAATGCAAGCCACATATGAAATTTAAATTTTCTGGAAGCCACATTAAAAAATAAAAAAGGTTAATTTTAATATTACATTTTATTTAACCCAATATATCCAACTTATAATTTTAACATGTAGTAAACAGAAAAACTTATTAATGAGATTTTTTTTTTACTAAATCTTTGAACTTTAGCATATATTTCATACTTATAGCACATCTCAGTTTGGACTAGTCACATTTCAAGTGATCAATGGCCATGCATAGCTAGTGGCTACAGCTCTATAGGCACCACAAGAATATTCATTCATTCATTCGATTAATATATAAGAATCACCTACTCCGTTTCAGACACTCTGTAAGGCACTAAGGATACGTCAGTGACAATAATTAATACATCTTTGCTCTTACAGAGCTTGGAATTTGGCATCTTGGCAAAAACAAAGATATTAAGCAAACAATTACGTGAATGTTTATAATAAAGTGTGATAACGGAAATATACAAAGTGCTGCAACATATACTACTATGGGCCTACCAGGAAGAGAGAAAGAGATCAAGAAGACATTCATGAAGGAAGGGACACCTAATCTGAGATTGGAAGGATGGGTAAAGATTTATCAAGCTTGGAGGCTGGGAGAGGGGTGGGATCAGGGAAATAAGTGGACCAGGTAGCCTTTGAGTGGAGAGCAACCTGATGAGGATGAGGGACTGATAGAAAGCCCATGAGCTGACAGCATGATAGGTAAAGAGGAGAGCAGCAAAAAATGAGATTAAAGAGGTAGGCAGGAATCAGAGTTCAACAAAGAATTGAGCTTTTATCAAAAGAGCAAATGGCAGCTTGAGGAGAATGTTAGAGGGAGGTTTGACATGATCAGATTGCATACTAAGAGGATAAATCTAGCTGCTGAATGGAAAATATATTTGAGGTTATACAGAATAAATGTTTAGAGCCCAATTACAAGGCTACAGCAGCAGCCCAGGGGAAAGATGGTGGTGGTTCGCCATGTCTGGGAGATAGACTCAATAGGATGTGGACTCTATACCAGTGACTTAGTAGGATGTGAGTAGTAAGAGAAAAGGAGTTGTCAAGAATGCCACTATGTTTCTGACATCAGCCATAAGGTAAATGGTGGGGCCATTTGAGATAAAACGGAGATAAAACGGAGGAGCAAGAAGAATATGAGTTCCATTTTGAACACGTTCATTTTGAGATATCTGCAATACATCCAAGAGGGAATGTCATTTAGACAGAGATGTGGCCCTGGAAGTGACAAGAGAGATTGGAGCTAAAATTTTAGCATTGTCATTGGCAGAAAGCAGTTAACTGAAGCCACAGAAACGGATTAAATCACCTAAGGTCCAAATTTCAAGTGAAAAGAGAGGGCATAGGGCTGAGTCCTGAGAGTCTCCATCAGGTAAAGACTGAGTAGTGAAGAAGGGCCCTGATATGTTTCACTGTGTCCCAACCTAAATATCATCTTGAATTGTAGCTGCCATAATCCCCGTGTGTCATGGGAGGGGCCAGGTGAGAGGTAATTAAATGATGGGGGCAGTTACCCCCATGCTGCTGTTCTCATGATAGTGAGTGAGTTCTCATGAGATCTGATGGTTTTATATAAGGGAATTTTCCCTCTTTGCTCAGCACTACTTATTCCTGCCATCATGTAAAGAAGGACGTGTTTGCTTCCCCTTCCCCCATAATTGTAAGTTTCCTTAGACCTCTTCAGCTATGCAGAACTGTGAGTCAATTAAATCTCATTCCTTTATAAATTACCCAGTCTTGAGCAGTTCTTTATAGCAGCATGAGAATGGACTAACATAGTAAATTGGTACCATGTAGTGGGGTGCTGCTGTGGAGATACTCGAAAATGTGGAAGCAGCTTTGAAACTGGGTAATAGGAAGAGGTTGGAACAGTTTGGAGGGCTCAGAACAAGGAAGATGTGGGAAAGTTTGGAACTTCCTGGAGACTTGTTAAATGGCTTTGACCAAAATGCTGATAGTGATACGGACAATGAAGTCCAGATTGAGGTGGAGTCAGATGGAGATGAGGAACTTGTTGGGAACTGGAATGAAGTTTACTCTTGCTGTGTGTTAGCAAAGAGACTGGTGGCATTTTGCCCCTGCTTTAAAGATCTGTGGAACTTTAGGGTATCTGGCAGAAGAAATTTATAAATGCAAAACTGTTCAAGAGGTGACTTGGGTGCTATTAAAAGCATTCAGTTTTGTGTATTCACAAAGATATGTTTTGGAATTGAAACTTATGTTTAAAAGGAAAGCAGAGTATACAATTTTGGAAAATTTGCAGCCTGATGATACATAGAAAAGTAAAATGCATTTTTACTTTCTGAGGAGAAATTCAAACTGGCTGCAGAAACTTGCATAAGTAAGGGGGAGCCAAATGTTAATTGGCAAGACAATGGGGAGAAATGTCTCCAGGACAAGTCAGAGGTTTTCACAGCAGCCCATCCCATCACAGGCCCAGAGGCATAGAAAAAAAATGGTTTCATGGGCTGGGCCCAGGGTCTTGCTGCTTTGTGCAGTCTCAGGACTTGATACCCTGTGTTCCAGCCATAGCTAAAAGACGCCAATGTACGGCTTAGGCCATTGCCTCACAAGGTGCAAGCCTCAAGCCTTGGTGGCTTACACAGGGTTTTGGGCCTGCAGTTGCATAGAAGTCAAGAATTGAAGTTTCGGAACCTCCACCTAGATTTCAGGGGATGTATGAAAATGCCTGGAGGTCCAGGCAGAAGTTTGCTGCAGGGGTGGAGCCCTCATGGAGAACCTCTGGTAAGACAGTGAAGGCAAATGTGGGGTCCTTTTAAATAAGGGCACTGCCTAGTGGAGCTGTAAAAAGAGGGCCATCTTCCTCCAGACTCTAGAATGGTAGATCCACCAACAGCTTTCACCACGCACCTGGAAAAGCCAAAGACACTCAATGCCAGCACTTGAAGGCAGTGAGGAGGGGGGGCCATACCCTACAATGCCAGAGGGATAGAGCTTCACAAGGCCTTTGGAGCCCAACTCTTACATCAACATGACCTGGATGTGAGACATGGAGTCAAAGGAGATCAATTTAGAGCTTTAAGATTTGACTGCCCTGCTGGATTTTGGATTTGTATGGGGCCTATAGCCCCTTTATTTTGGCCAATGTCTCCCATTTAGAATGGGTATATTTACCCAATGCCTGTACTCCCATTGTATCTAGGAAGTAACTAACTTGCTTTTGATGTTACAGGCTGATATGGCTTGGCTGTGTCCCCACCCAAATCTCATCTTGTAGTTGCCATAACCCCCACATGTCATGGGAGGGACCCAGAGAGAGATAATTGAATCATGGGTGTGGTTACCTCCATGCTGTTCTTGTGATTGTGAATGAATTCTCATGAGACATGATGGTTTTATAAAGGGCTTTTCCCCTTTTACTCATTCTTCTTCTCCCTTCTACCAGGTGAAGAAAGGTGTGTTTGCTTCCCCCTTCTGCCACGATTTATTGTAAGTTTCCTGAGGCCACAACAGCCATGCTGAACTGTGAGTCAATTAAACCCGTTTCCTTTATAAATTACCCAATTTCAGGTATGCCCTTATAGTAGTATGAGAATGGACTAATACAGCAAATTGATATGATAGAGTGGAGTACTGCTATTAAGATACCCAAAAATGTGGAAGCAACTTTGGAACTGGGTAACAGGAAGAGATTGGAACAGTTTGGAGGGTTCAGAAGAAGAAAGGAAAATGTGGGAAAGTTTGGAAATTCTTAGAGACTTGTTGCATGGCTTTCACCAAAGTGCTGATAGTGATTTTGACAATAAAGTCCAGGCTGAGGTAGTCTCAGATGGAGATGAGGAACTTGTTGGGAACTGGAGTAAAGGTCACTCTTGCTATGCAGAGAGACTGGAAGCATTTTGCCCCTGCCCTACAGATCTGTGAAACTTTGAACTTGAGAGAGATTATTTAGGGTATCTGGAGGAGGAATTTCTAAGTGACAAAGCATTCAAGAGGAGGCACACATCAAAGTTTGGAAAATTTGCAGCCTGACAACGTCATAGAAAAGAAAAATGCATTTTCTGGGAAAAAATTCTAGTCTGCTCAGAAATTTGCATAAGTAACAAGGAGCTGAATGTTAGTCATCAAGACAATGGGGAAAATGTCTCCAGGGCACGTCAGAGACCTTCACAGCAGCCCCTGTCATCACAGGCCTGGAGGCCTAGGAGGAAAATCTGGTTTCTTGGACTAGGCCCAGGACCCCTCCACTGTGTGCAGCCTAGGGACATGGTGCCCTGCATCACAGCCATCCAGCCACGGCTAAAAGGGGCCAAGGTGCTGCATAGGCCATGGCTTCAGAGGGTGCAAGCCCAAGGCCTTGGCAGCTGCCACATGGTGTTGAGCCTGTGGGTGCACAGAAGTCAAGAACTGAGGTTTGGAAACCTCTGCCTAGATATCAGACAATATATGGAAACAACTCAATGGCCTGGCAGGGGTGTGCTGCAGGGGCAGAGCCCTCATGGAGAACCTCTGCTAAGACAGTGTGAAAGGGAAATGTGGGTCAGAGCCCCAACACAGAGTCCCCACTGAGGCACTGCCATTGGAGCTGTGAGAAGACAGCCACAGTCCTCCAGACCCCAGAATGGGAGATTCACCTACAGCTTGCACCATACATCTGGAAAAGCCACAGGCACTCAATACCAGCTCATGAAAGCAGCTGGCAGGGGGGCTGTGCCATGCAAAGCCACAGGGACAGACCTTCCCAAGGCCATAGTACCTCACCTCTTGCATCAGCGTGATGCAGGTTCACTCTCAAGTTCAAAATTCCACAGATCTCTAGGGCAGGGGCAAAATGCTTCCAGTCTCTTTGCATAGCAATAATGACCTTTACTCCAGTTCCCAACAAGTTTCTCATCTCCATCTGAGACTACCTCAGCCTGGATGTGAGGCATGGAGTCAAAGGAGATCATTTTGGAATTTTAAGGTTTAATGACCATTCTATTGGATTTCCAACTTGCATGGGAGCTGTAGCTCCTTTGTTTTTGCCAATTTCTCCAATTTGGAAAGGATGTATTTACCCAATGCCTATATCCCCATTGTATCTAAGAAGTAACTAACTTGCTTTTGATTTTAGGTGGAAGAAACCTGCCTTGTCTCAGATGAGTCTTTGGACTTGGACTTTTGGGTTAATGCTGGAATGAGCTAAAACTTTGTGAGACTGTTGGAAAGGCATGATTGTGTTATGAAATGTGAGGACATGAGATCTGGGAGGGGCCCGGGGCAGAACGATGTGGTTTGGCTGTGTCCCCACACAAATCTCATCTTGAATTGTAGTTGCCATAATCCCCACATGTTGTGAGAGGAACAAGGTAGGAGGTAATTGAATCATGGGGGCGGTTACCTCCATGCTGTTCTTGTGATAGTGAGTCAGTTCTCATGAGCTCTGATAGTTTTATAAGGAGGTTTTCCCTTTTACTCATTCTTCTTCTCCCTGCCACCATGTGAAGAAGAACATGTTTGCTTCTTCTTCTGCCATGACTAAGTTTCCTGAGGCCTCCCCAGCCATGCCAAACTGTGAGTCAATTAAATTTTTCTCCTTTACAAATTACCCAGTCTTGGGTATGTCCTGATAGCAGCATGAGAACAGACTAATGCACAGGCTAATAGGCAGAATGGACTTGCCTTGTCTAAAATGAGACTTCGGACTTGGACATTTGGGTTAATGCTGGAATGAGTTAACACTTTGGGGGACTGTTGGGAAGGCATGATTGGGTTTTGAAATGTGAGGACATGAGATTTGGGAGGGCCAGGGGTATAGTGATATGGTTTGGCTGTGTTTCCACCTAAATATCATCTTTAATTGTAGTTTCCATAATCCCCACGTGTCATGGGAGGGACTAGGTGGCAGGTAATTGAATCATGAGGCAGTTACCCCATGCTGCTGTTCTCATGATAGTAAGTGAGGTCTCATGAGATCTGATGGTTTTACGAGGCGCTTTTACCTTTTTGGTTCTCCTTCCTCCCATCATGTGAAGAAGGACATGTTTGCTTCCCCTTCTGCCATGATTGTAAGTTTTCTGAGTCCTCCCCAGCCATGTGGAACTGTAAGTCAGTCAAACCTCTTTCCTTTATAAATTACCCAGTCTCAACCAGCTCTTTATAGCAGCATGAGAATGGACTAATAAAGCCCCATAATGGCAGGGAAGTCACCAGGAAATCACAAGACAAAAATATACAGGGAAACCAAGAATAGAGTTTTTTCAGATAAGAAGGAGTGAGTGGTGAATGTATGGAAATTTCATAAAAAGTCAAGTAAGATAAGTATTGTCCATTAGACTTAGAAACAAGACAACTTTGTAAGAGCAGTTTCAATGAAGTGGTGGGGCCAATTGAATCAGGAAGTGAGGGCAGTACATATGGACAAATCTAAAAATCTGGTTATGATAGGAAGATGAGAGTCTGGGAAGTAACCTCATCACCATTCTCCATTTTCCATTATCCTGCTTCCATCTGTCAATGTCTGACTCAACATAAAATCAGCATTGACACATGCATAGTTACAGCTACACATAAAGAGTCTGTCTGTAGCTGAAGCCAAGCAAACATAATACCCACAGCAGGGATGGAAACTAAATATCATGAGGTGATTGTCATCAAAAGATGCCTCCTTTTTGAGGAAATCCCAAGTGAAAAAAGAATTGGCACTGGGGTCAGGAGATTTTCCTAAAACATCCTCCTGTTGCTAAGGAACTTGTAGTCTACACAACTGTACACACATAAGTCTACTCCTGGCCTGTGGTGATCCTTATTATTCCCTATTTTCCTACATTCAGAACCAGTGAGGAGAAAAATATCCATGGGCAGGCCAGCGAGTTATAAATAATGGAGAAATAGAGATGAAATAAAATTGAATCATCGAGTTTGTGAACCAAAGGCTAACCTGTCAACTCATTTCTAAGGTTTGTGGCAGATTGTCTGTGGTCAGAAACTATACAGATAGTTTTTATGCATTTCAAAACCTCAAAAGACAGCGTGGCAGAGAATAGAAGCTGGATCTCAGAGCTGTCTGGATTTACATCCTGGTATTCTTACCTACTGCAGATTGTCCTGGGCAAGTCACTCCCACAGGCTGAGCCTCAGCTTCTTCATCCAATAAAAGAGGTCTAAAAATATCTCCCTTATGGTTTTGTGGAGGAAATGAGATAATGTATAGAGTGCTCACTGGGCTGTCTGGCATGCAATAAATGCTCATTTCTTCTGACTGGTCAAAATGCGCTTTGAATGTGTATTTAGTAGGATGAATAGGAGGTGTGTGTTAGCACTTAATACATCAGCAAAAAGAATCTAGGTGGAAATTAGAAGAAATGCAGTAAACGAACAAGTTAATGTGTCAACATATTCTGAAGGAGTTAGAGAAATCCTGAAATTACACCAGTGATTATTATCTGACGGATGGGTAAATAGAACAGACGGTCCATGACACTATCCTTTCAGTCTTCTTAGAGGAGAATGAGGTATGGTATCCTCTAATGTAGTATCCTTCCCACACAAGGACATTTTGTCACTAGTATCATTTTTAACACAAGAAGAACCAAGGAGACATTTTTACTTCTGCATGCCCAATTTCAGAACCACAGTTAACCAATTGTTTTTTAAAAGAGATTTAACATTGTAGGAAATATTTTTCAAAATTTTATTTTATTCAATTATTTAGAGACTAATACGCTTGTGTTCTGCTTCCTTATTCATTATCCTAGATTTTGAGCTACAGATCATTGCTCTAAATCTCACGATCAGCTGGACCACTCTGAAACAGAGCTCTTAGATATTTAAAGAAGGCATTTCCCAAGGCAGTGCTCATCTCATCACATGTCTCCCCCAGCATACAAAATCAGTGATAGTCACTGGACTTATACAAGATTTTGAAATGCTTCCACATAGCCCTTCAGAAAGTATGTAAGATGCTAAGAATAAGACATTGTCTCTGGGTTAAATGTTTAATCAAACCTAATGTATTTTTTAAGAGCAAATCAGTTATTACTTCAATATTGTTTACACATGACTTTTGAGTCCCCTTACAACTAAGTCAGCCTCAGTACCATGAGCAGATAGGGATTTAATTTTCAAAGGGCCATTTTTGTCATAATCCATGCCACTTAGAAACCTGAACGACGACACTGAAGAACAAATTCTTACACATTGAAGTCAAACTTTCCCACAGTCTGGCCCATCTCATCTTCTACATCTCCCTTCTATAAACATTAAACTCTAATTGACTTTATCTACTAGCCATTTCCTAAACCCACTGCTCATTCTTTCTCATCTTGCACTTTCCTGATAATGCCATTGCCTTTGTCTAGACTGATTTCCTTCCATCTCCATCTATTTAGACCTACATGCCCTTTCAAGGCCTGGTTCAAATTCCCCTTTCTGTTTGTTTTTTTATTTTTTTCTTCAACTTTTATTTTAAGTTCCAGGGTACATGTGCAGGATGTGCAGGTTTGTTACATAGGTAAAAATGTGCCATGGTGGTTTGTTGCACAGATCAACCCATCACCTGGGTATTAAGCCCAGCATCCATGAGCTATTCTTCCTGATGCTCTCCTTCCCCCCATGCACCCTCAACAGGCCTCATTGTGTGTTGCTCTCCATCGTGTGTCCATTTGTTCTCATCTTTCAGCTCCTACTTGTAAGTGAGAATATGCAGTGTTTGGCTTTCTGTTGCTGCATTAGTTTGCTGAGGATAATGGTTTCCAGCTCCAACCATGTCCCTGAAAAGGACATTATTTCATTCCTTTTTATGGCTGCATGGTATTCCATGGTATGTATGTACCACATTTTCTTTATCGAGTCTATCTTTGATAGGCATTTGGGTTAATTTCATGTCTTTGCTATTTGTGAATAGTGCTGCAATGAACAAACCATGCAGGTGTCTTTATAATGGAATGATTTATATTCCTTTGGGCATATACCCAGTAATGGGATTGCTGGGTCAAATGGTATTTCCGCCTCTAGATCTTTGAGGAATTGCCACAGTCTTCCACAATGGTTGAACTAATTTACACTTCCACCAACAGTCTAAAAGTGTCCCTTATTCTCTGCAACCTTGTCAGCATCTGTTGTTTCTGAACTTTTTAATAATCACCATTTTCACTGGCATCAGATGGTATCCCATTGTGGTTTTGATTTGCATTTTTCTAACGATCAGTGATGTTGAGTTTTTTTTCATATGTTTGTTGGCGGCATGAATATCTTCTTTTGAGGAGTGTCTGTTCATGTCCTTTGCCTACTTTTTAATGGGGTTGTTTGGTTTTTTTCTTGTAAATTTGTTTAAGTTCTTTATAGACTCTTGATATTAGACCTTTGTCAGATGAATAGATTGCAAACATTTTCTCCCATTCTGTAGGTTTCCTGTTCACTCTGATGATAGTTTCTTTTTCTGCACAGAAGCTCTTTAGTTTAATTAGATCCCATTTGTCAATTTTTGCTTTTGTTGCAATAGCTTTTGGCATTTTTGTCATGAAATCTTTGCCCATGCTTATGTACTGAATGGTAGTGCCTAGATTTTCTTCTAGGATTTTTATAGTTTAGGGTTTTACATTTAAGTCTTGAATCCATCTTGAGTTAACTTTTGCATAAGGTATAATGAAAGGGTCCAGTTTAAGTTTTCTGCATATGGCTAGCCAGTTCTCCCAGCACCATTTATTGAATAGAGAATCCTTTCCCCGTTGCTTGTTTTTGACAGATTTGTTGAAGATCAGATGGCTGTAGGTATGTAGTCTTATTTCCGAGTTCTCTAGTCTGTTCCATCGGTCTATGTGTCTGTTTTTGAACTACTACCATTCTGTTTTGTTTACTGTAGCCTTGTAATACAGTTTGAAGTCGGGAAGAATGATGCCTCCAGCTTTGTTCTTTTGCTTAGTTCTTGGCTGTTTGGCAAATGCCCCCTTCTATATGAAATTTCCATCATCAACCCAGACAGAAACGAATTCTCTCTCCCCTGAACAGCCATAACACTCAGCCTATACTCATCTGCTACTGCTTTGTACCTCCTGAGTTTAACTACACTTGTATGGAGGTATAATCCATCTGTCTTACTGGTCTGTAAGTTTCTTGATGGCAGAGATCATGCTTAAATATTATAATAATTCTTTATAAATAATAAGGGCTCAACAAATAATAATCCTTGTTTTAAAAAATATTAGCAAGTGCTTCACGTCACTAATCACATATGTAAAATCTCCACTTCTCATTTGCCTAACACTCAAGGGCTGCGTGAAAGAATGGGCAAAGCCAAGCTTCTTTTAATCTGTTTCTAAACTTCTTTGCATCACTTGCCACATTCTAGTTTTCCTTCCAGTCATCCTAATGTATTCATTATGGCACTCACTCTAAACCCACATGAGACCCTCAGATAAGTCAATCCTCCTTTGAAACTACACTTTATAATTAGGATTCATGATTGGAATGAACATTTGTATTTCAGCCTATAGGCTGGCCCCTTAAGTTTTGAAATTCTTATTATGACTTTACAGTAAACATTTTCATCATGTGAGAAAACATCCTTTCTCCTACATTGCAGATACAGAAGTCACAGAGCACATTGCCTGACACCCACCATCTCATCAGAAAGACATAGTTCACTATTCAGATAGTGAGTGCTTTCTGTGACCCTAGCTAACGAGTAGCTCCTGAAAAGCCACCCACTAAGGAGGGCAGGATTGTACTAGCTGGAAGACTGATATGATTTATGATCATTCCTCAGTTTGAGCCTGTGTCACACTCCCACTGTACAAGATTTTTCTTCCTATCTGGGACATACATTCTTCCATTACTTTTGAAGGTTTCTAAAGAAAAACACTCTCCTCCTGCCTCTCTTTTTTGGGGGGTTGGGAGGGAGTTGATGCTTTTAAGAGAGGAGGGGACTCTGTACCCCTCCCTGGAAGAATTAAAGCCCATCATATCTTTTTCCGGGATTTTTCTGACAGTTTACCCTTTGTCATATCAGAGACAGAGCCTAAGCTTCCTTGTGCAAAGGTAAAAGATATGCAGAAAGAGAGAGCTTGGGCCTCTACTAAGGAGATTTTCTACAAAAAAAAAAAAAAAAAAAAAAAGAAAAAATAAAAACCAGCTACTGCTATTGAATAGATTCTACGGAAAGGTGGCCAACCCTGGAGAGTCAAAGTTCAGGAACAGCTGGTTGATTTTCAATTAAATTCTGCAATTTGTGAAATCTGTGTTTCCAATTTGAACAAAAATAAATGACAGATTAAAAAGAGTACGTCCTTAAAAGGACATAAAATATTGACAGTATAAATAGCCGTCAGGTTCAAAATTTAATCATGAATTGAATCCAAGATGATTGTGTTTACACTAAAACAGCGTCCACATGGACATATTAGTAACAGTCCTACTTGATGATTCCAAAGCAGTAAGGCCACATTGGGTGGAAGATGGACCTCTGGAGAGAAGGTAAACTGCACAGAGATGATCGTGTCCCTTCTTCCCCGTCATTCTTCCCAAAAAGAACCTCAAAGCAGTTCAATTTAAAATGTTGCAAAGCACCACTACCTCCTTTCAACTTTTAGCTGTTCTGTTATTCTTCATTGAATTGAAAAAGGGCAGAGTTGGGACAGGCTTTTATGCCCCACACCTCCAGAAGAATTCACAGAGCTTGACCAGAAAGCAGTGTTGCTGTCTAAATGATAAAGGGATAATTCTAATTTAATTTAAAAGGGTAAGCTGTTAGGGAACTGAACACCTCAGGGCTTATCCATAAGAGCTAAGGCCTTTTATTACTAGGTTTATATATCCCCATACCACCCAGATCAAAAGTAAGTAAAAGTCATTTCCACATAATGACTCTCTGGTAGCCTACGGATAATGAGTTTGTTATCTCCAGCGATCTCTCATTAGGAAGGGATTGGCCCCTTTACAAACACAGTACAGAGTGGCTAACTCTATATAAAGCTTTTATGAAGAAAGAGCTAGATACAATTTCCCAGTGCATCAGGGAAAGCAGATTCTAGCCTCATCTGCACTGACTGGGTTTGACAAATTTAACCTTGACACACTTTCATTTCTAAAGATGTAAAACAGAAATACCCTCAATAACAACTCATCTTCCACAGAGTCTTTGTCAGGATTAATGACATTGGTGTGTATTGTAAGAAAAATATTCAAATAGAATCCACAGCTGTATTTTTCTGCTGTTCCAACTATAGCCATGGTAAAGCCTGGTAAAGACAATGATTCAGTAAGAAAAAGAAGGCAGAAGTTTGTTACTGGGAGCTAGCAATAATATTCTTATATGGTAGATGAGCTTTTAGTGTTGAGGTACCTGCTCATCTATCCTCATGGTACCAACAGCTATGAGCTTTTCTAATCAGGAGAATCTCCCAATCCAGCAGTGCCACAAGGACCATGTCAAGATGCCTCCCAAGAGGAGCATGTGAGGAGTCGGTGTATTATGTCCACTTACCTGTGTCCTGTCCTAGAATACAGCTTTTGACTGCTTGTTTGTCAGTTTGATAGTAAACAACACCAAAAGTAAAGGCAAGCTTTAACATAGTCCAAGTTATCATTCCCACCAATCTTCAAACCCAAACCAAACTTTGTCATAAGACCTAGCTTGCTAAGTCGGGACAACTTGTACCATGTAACAGCCATGAGAACAACTTTGTCCTACACTGAGCACTGCCTAACGTCAATGGTTCTCAACCCTGGCTACACATTAGGATCACCTGGGGAGGTCTTAAAATCCAGTTGCCTAGCCAGCATCCTGACTAAGTCAGATTTTCAGGGGTGTGTCACTGGTTTTCAGGTCTCGCTGGGTGATTCCAAGGTATATGCAAGGCTGAGAACGACAACTGTAAAGTATCTTTCTTTTCTACTATATGAGTTCAGTACTAGGATGATCAGCTCATCCTGGTTTGTCTAGGACTGTCTTGGTTTCACCACTGAAAGTCCCACAACCCAGGAACCTCTTCAGTCCAAGCAAACCAGGGCAGTTTGTTAGCCTAGTGCTGAACTCTGTTCAATAACTAGCTTTCAATTCTACTGTTGTTGTTCTCACACTTTCCATTAACAAACCATCACACATCAAAATCTGCTGTTTCTCACTTGTGCCATAAATGCTCTTTATTCTGCATCTCATTCCCTATCCAAAAGATTTGGGGATAAAATGTCTAAAATCCAAGAGATATTGACTCATGAGCAGATGAATTACCTGAAAAAGTTAAAAACGGATTTCAATAAACATTTATTAAAAGGCTCTATGTGCCAAGCAGTTTCCAACGCTGTGTGTCAAAGATGAATAAGAAGACAAGCTTACATTCAGAATGTTCACAATCTGCTAGCATCATAAAAGCCACGGGAGAAAAAGGAGAGGACCAAGAGAAACAAAGAATATGAAGAGATGGATTAAAAACAAGCTAAGCAAATAAATTTGCAGATGTTATACTATAACTTTAAACTTTAACTTTGGAGGAAAATATAGTATCTATCTGCTGAAAATAAAAATGTTAATTCAGGAGAACAAAGACAGGAGCCTCCCCACAGAATTTTTAGAGCATATTTCTTCATATATCACTTCAGAAAATGTTTCATCTCCAATATTTAAAACTCAGCGCAGATGAGAAGATTCAGAATGACTTAAAACTCCTAGAAATCCAAGGTCAATGACATTATAAAGTCCAAGTACACCTGAGTTAAAGAAATATGTTTCATTGGTAATTGGCCTCCATTTTGGAATCTGTGCTCATTATACTATGAAAAACCCTCTCTTGTATAACACAGGTAACAAAAGCAAAAGGTAAGAATAGTGCTAGGCTGCTAGGTCAAGGCACATTAAATAAGACATAAAACAGTGAAGATAAAAGGTAATCTCAGAACTTTATAAGAAAATAAAATACAATCCACTCTTAAAATCAAACATCAAAAAAGAACTGGAAGAAAGTTTTAGTTTTCATTCAACAACATTACCAACCACCACACAGACTTGATCTCATCAGTTTTTAGCAGGTTTAAATATTTTATTTTATATTTCTCCAGAAAAAGTAATTATAGGCCTATTCTACCATTTTTTATACCCAATCAGAAAGTTGCCTATAACAACTCTCTCTTCTTTCCTATTTCCATTTCACTCCAGAAAAAAAAGGTATAAAACTAATTACCACATCAATCTTTAAAATATCTAAGAATATTTAAGTTCTATTTCTTTTTTCTTACCAAGAAATTGATAAAAGAAAGACAAAGTGAAAAGTTTTTACTAATTTATATTACAACTCTAATGGCCAGTTACATCGGCTGTAGGTCCTACATGATTGCATGGTTTATAAAATTAGCTCAGTTTAAACAGGAAGCATTTGTAGGTTAGAGTTCCAGGGATGTGCTGGAGCTGGCTTGCACCAGCTTGAAATGGCTGATTGTTGAATTTTATGAGCTGGTTATTTTATATTGGTGGCTTAAAACAGCTTTGGAAGAGAATTTACACCAGAGAAATTGGCAAGAGTTACTAGAAATCAGGGCTTTTATTAATTGACAAACAATAACTGTATATATTTACATGGTACAATGGGATGTTTTGATATACATTTATATTTTGGAATGACTAAATCAGACTAATTAACATATCCATCACCCCAAATACTTGTCATCTTTTCTGCAATAGATCACAAAAACTAATTCTTCCTGTCTGACATTTTGAATCCTTTTACCCCATCTTCCTCTTTCCTGCCCCACCCCTCACCTTCACCTCTGGTAACCACCATTCTACTCTCTATTTCTATGGGTTTGACTTTTTAGATTCCACATATAAGTGAAATCATGCACTATTTGTCCTTCTGTACCTTATTTCACTTAGCATAATGACTTCCAGGGTCATCCATGTTGTCACAAATGACATGATTGCCTTCTGTTTAATGGCTGAATACTATTTCATTGTATATATATATATATATATATATATATACATATACTACATTTTCTTTATCCATTAACCCATTATGGACAGTTAGGCTGATTTTTATACCTTGGCTATTGTGAATAAAGTTGCAAGGAACATGGGAGTGCAGATACGTCTTTGACATACTGATTTCCATTCTATTGGACATATACACAGAACTGGGATTGCTGGATCATATGGTAGTTCTATTTTCAGTTTTTTGAGGAAGCTCCATTCTGTTTTCCACAATGACTATACCAATTCATGTTTCCAAGAATAGTGTACAAGGGTTCCTTTTTCTCTACATCCTCACCAACACTTGTTAACTTTCATATTTTTATAGCAGCTATTCTAACAGGTGTGAGATGAAAACTCACTATGGTTTTGATCTGCATTTCCCTGATGATTAGTGATGTTGAGGATTTTTTCACATATTCATTGGACACTTGCAGGTCTTCTTTTGAGAAATGCCTATTCAAGTATTTTGCCTATTTTTAAATTGGGTTATTTTCTTGCCATTGATTTGTTTGAGTTCCTTATACATTTTGGAAATTAATCAGATGTATGCTTTGAAAATTTTCACCCAGTCTGTGGATTGTCTCTTCACTCTGGTTTCCTTTGCTGTGCGGAAGTTGGTTATTAATCATTTACTGGTACACCACTTGCTCTAGCTCATCACCCATCTTGAATGCGTTAAAAGAATCAGATACAACTTTTTTTTAATGTGAATTCTGCAGCAGAAAAATAAGAGTCTCTATGATAACCATCAGTGAAATGGCCAAATAAACAGAGAGAATGCAAAATTTTTCCTACCACAGTGATAGAATGTGAAGGAAAAAAGCTGCTCAGTTCAGGATCTCAGCTCAAAAACATCCACCTTTAAAGAGAAAAGGCACAAAGGCATCCATAATGTGGAAAGAGGTTGACACTCTGGAGGCACCCAGAGAAACCATGGTGAGGGTGCAACAGACTCCTCACACTTTCTATCTGCCCCATTTCCACATTACAGTGATGAAACGGTGGGTTGGGAAACCCACATATGGGGTTCCTAACAGGGACCCGACTCTTTTTATAAAAGATTTGCCCAGTTCCACTGGCCAGAATGTCTTTCCTTTCCACAGCCCCACAACAATGCCCTTCATGAAGTTTAAATACAAAATTCATCCCAAAGCCTTTCCTCTCTGTCATATCAAAGTCATAGCGAGAAGGAAAAAAAATTCCTATTTCCCATTCTGAAGGTGATGTTCAAAGTAAGAGATACTCTACTTTTGTCCATGCTTTGTAAGAATGGACAAAAATTTACTGTCAGTCCTGTCTGGTAGGTTTCTGTTTATGTTTTTATCCAAACACATTAGAACACTGGCTTCCTGTTTCTTTCCCAGAAATAAGCTTTATGGGACCAGTGCTTTCCTCCTAATCTCTCACATCCTGTTTTGTGACAGTCTAAAATGAAGGTGCAGCAGGTCAAACTGTCATTGATTTAGCAATGCTTCCCTTACCTTGAAGAGGTGGAGAAATGTTTCCTGTCCCTTAAGAGGCATAAAGGGGCCGGGCGCGGTGGCTCACGCCTGTAATCCTAGCACTTTGGGAGGCCGAGGCGGGCGGATCACGAGGTCAGGAGATCGAGGCCATCCTGGCTAACACGGTGAAACCCCGTCTCTACTAAAAATACAAAAAATTAGCCGGGCGTGGTGGCAGGCGCCTGTAGTCCCAGCTACTCTGGAGGCTGAGGCAGGAGAATGGCGTGAACCCGGGAGGCGGAGCTTGCAGTGAGCCGAGATTGCGCCACTGCAGTCCAGCCTGGGCGACAGAGCAAGACTCCATCTCAAAAAAAAAAAAAAAAAAAAAAAAAAAAAGGCATAAAGGTAGGAAATCAGGCTTCTCAAAAGGCAGTCACATTCTGTCCATGTGAATACTTTCCTTAGCCTCCATGGGCTGTGACACCTGCACTGACTGTTTACACACCTGGATGCACTCTGTAACCCCAGTCGGGCTCTGACACCCCACGTCAGGCCACCAGTGCCCACCTGCATGGATGCCCACCGAAACCTTCTCTAGCTCCGGCACTCTACACTGGGCTGCCTTCACAGGCTCTCCCTTCTCGCCTCACTCAGGCTAGGAACCCTGTGTGTTTGTGAGTTCACTTAAATTCTTCAGATCTGAAATAGTTTATCTCATTCTCTTTTTTCCTATATAGAATGTTCTGTAAATGTTCCTATGTTCCATAGAAAGAAATTAAGGAAGTAACAGGGGAAAGGAAGGAAGGCAGTAGGGAGGAAAGGAAAAGGAAAGAGGAAAAAAACGAAATATCCACGGATTTTTTTTTTTTTTTTAACGGAGTCTCGCTCTGTTGCCAGGCTGGAGTGCAGTGGCATGATCTCGGCTCACTGCAACCTTCGCCTCCTGCGTTCAAGCTATTCTCCTGCCTCAGCCCCCTGAGTAGCTGGGATTACAGGCACCCCCCACCATGCCCAGCTAATTTTTTGTATTTTTAATACAAACGAGGTTTCACCATGTTGGCCATGCTGGTCTTGAACTCCTGACCTCAGATGATCCGCCCGCCTCGGCCTCCCAAAGTGCTGGGATTACAGGTGTGAGCCACGGCGCCCGGCCCCAGGGGCATTTTCTAACCACACACCTCTGTATGCTCATAAAACTAAACCTTTTCCTTATACTGCTTTTTCATGTCCCTAGATTGCCAACATTATTCAGCTGTGGCAACACCCATCAACGCTGCAGCCACACACCATTTGCAATTCCCCTACATCTTAACAGTTTACTCTGCTCCCAAGATACTTTGCAGGAAAGAGGAAAAAGAAAAGGTTATAAAAATTTTTTGTTCTGCAGTAGCCCTGGGAATTTTTTAACATGAGGTGCATTCACACCATTAAGTGAGCAAACAAAAAAAAGCTTCATTTTATAAGAGCCATTTAAAAACTGCTTAAAAGAAAGTAAAAGCAAAAGCATCACAGAATAGATGCCACTAAAAATATTTAATTAATTTAAGATGAGTAGTACATTGGGCTCCAACCACTTTCCTTCCTGCAACAACACTGGTAACCCGATACCAAAAGTGAGGAAGGAATACGGGAACTTACCCTCTCCCAGGGCAAGAGCACACCTAATCTGGGAATAGTAAAAAGAGATGCCGTACAGAAATTAGCTGGGCCATAGAACTTATGAAAGAAAGAAGCCTTGCCGGAAGCCATCCACACTGTGCCTCACTGTTAGAAATCATTGGTGCAAGGTAATATTTGGACAGGTGTAGACACTCATTTGTATTTGAAGGTAAGCAATGATCAGCCAAAGGCTTAATTAACTTTGCTTTCAACTACTACTGTGATGTAATTAATTATTGCTGTCCCTAAAACCATTATTTTTTTGTGGTTGATCTTTTATTGATGGGATCTTTCAAAGGATGGAACAGCAAGATTTTTTAACCCTTCGTGACTCATAAGGACTTTCAATCTCCCAAGTTGAAAATGCCAGCATCTAATATAATAGCCTCCCACATGAGGTGCATACTTCCTTAGGAGTGTGCAAGATGATCCTTCGGAGTGCTGGAAAAAAATATTAGGGCATTTACATTTGTTTATATTTTAATCTATAAATAGAGAAAGAAACCAAGCTCTACTAATATCTAATGTGCAGATCAGCTCTGGCACCCTCACTTAGTGCACGTGTCCAATTGCCAGGTAGTCAGACATCACTGATCTAGATGTACCCTATCACGGAGTGGGAGAAGCTGCCAGCCTGCCCTCGCTTTGTCTTTGGTTTTCAGCATTTGGCTCTACATCACAGTTTGCATGTGCCCAGCAAAGTGGCATCACAGATCATGTTACTTAATTTTAATCAAATTAATTCTCACCAAAGGCTGTTATGGCTTTAAGATATTTCTGCAAAGAATCCAATGGATTAATAACGTAAATGCAAGTGAAAAAAATAGGAAGAGAGCAATGGCAAAGCTGACACTTCTACTTCCAGTACAAGCTCTTTGCCAGCTACACATTTAATTGGTTCCTTCAAGGTAAATTAGATGTTTTAACAATAAGCAACAAAGCAACTTCTTTTTAAAAGAAATTCATGCTATAGAAAGAGCATTGTGAAAATGAACGTTTGGAAATGTTTCCATCATTATATAATTTTGCTGAGGAAAACACTGTAAGTATACACTCTAAACGCTCCCTCTCTGCTGTTTTTAAATCTTCCAAATGGAGAGTTTCAGTGGGTTTTGAATGCCTTTGTTAAAAACATTAAAATGCATTATCTTCAAATTAGTTTTGCAAGAAATCTGATTGAGACCACAGAAGATGGAAATTTGCTAGCCATATTTCCACAAAAACCATTGCAAGATGAATTCTAGATTGAAAATGGACTTACCTGATCGTGAAGTCCATAATGCACTCCTTCTACCTGGATATTTTCAGAAATATGTTTCAACTATGATAATAATTGAAAACTAAATCTCAAGATAAACTTGAGGTAGAAATACACCTTCTAATTTCTTCACTGCAAAATTTTAAACTAATCATTTAAAAACAAACCATATTAAAGTACATTGTTCTCCTTTAAAAATGGTACTAATACTTGGATGAGAACAAAAATATTTTATAACTATAAACAAATACAATAAAATATCATTTTAATGTGTTTATTTTATATTCATTGCATCCTTTTAATTTATTTGAGTGTATGTTTTACAATAAGCATACATGGCTATTGTAGTACATTTATATAAATGATAAATAAATATATGTAGATTGTGGGTAGAAAGTTCAAAAATATTTTACTGATAGAGGCACAAGATCTAAAAAGTTGCGATGACCACTGATCTACAATGGCTTCCAGCCTGGTGAGGGTTTACTTCCAACACATCATGGTACTACTGTATACATCAGAGAGCTGAAGTTCCATCATGGTACTACTGTATACATCAGAGAGCTGAAGTTCCATCATGGTACTACTGTATACATCAGAGAGCTGAAGTTCCATCATGGTGCCTACTGTATACATCAGAGAGCTGAAGCTCCGTGGTGGGTAAGTTTGGGAGCAACAAAAACATATTCAAGGTAGTGCATCACTGAAGCTTCGATTAAGATTTACTAAAACGTAGGCCATAAAATATGGGTTTTACATACATTAACCTCAGAATCACAACAGTATACCCACATTGGTTGCAGTACTCCACTTAAATGAGTTTAGAAATGCTGGATATGACTAAGTATGCTTCCAAATCAAAGGTTCCTAAAGCCATTAAACTGCCTTCCACCTTAGAGTAAAATTTCATGTTCACAGATGATGTCAAAACTTCTGATAATCAAAACACAACTTTCATCATTGACAAAATTTTTCCCTATATGTCAACTCATGCCGCTCCTATATTCAACACTTTCCAGCAGGCTTTTCATCTCAGAGTAGAACCCCAAATTTTTGGAGTTGCCTACAAGATCCTCTCTGATCTCACCCCTTCTACCTCTCTAGCCTCAGCTCCTTCTACCCTCCATCACTGGGCTGCAGCTACACCCCAGTCCCTTTGCTCTTTCTTGAACATTCCAGGACCATTCTCACCTCGGGCCACTCTTGCTGTTCCCCCAGCCTAGGAGATTATCCGTTCACCTCCCTCATGTCTGTCCTTGACTGCCACCTTAGCAGGAAAGCCTTTCCTGAACACCCTCCTGCAACCTCTATGTCTCTTTCATGATTCATTTTTCTCCTTAACTCCTGTCACCATCTCAAATTATATGTATTTGGGGTTTTTTTTGTTGTTTTTTTTTTTTTTTGCCACGAAGGAAGATTTTGTGTTTTATTCACTGTTGTATCTCCAGCACTTAGCACAGTGCCTGGTGCATAGAATAGTAAACATGAATAAATCTGCCCCTTAAGCAGAAAACTGAAGAGCTATTTCAAAATGCTCAGAAGTAGAAACCATCTCCATCAACTTATTAAATATTTATTGTGAATTTACTATGTAATTTACTATGACCAGGCAACATTTTGGATTGTTTGAGAAAATGTAAAAATAAAACAAAACTCTCTTAAGAAGATTAGGATTTGACATAAAATGCAAACACAAATCATTGTAATATTCAGCAGGCTATGTTTGCTAAGCATTATTGAAGGGTTGCTGACATGGGAAGTGTTGGGAAGAGAGAACTCATTTCTATCTATTAGAGTGGGAAAGTCAGGGAAGTAGAATATCAGGAATGACTTCAGAGAAGAAAGTATTTGAATTAACTTTCAAAGGTAAAATTTTCTTTATAACTCTAAGTACACCTTGTATTATATAGTATGATTCATTTTTCTCTAAGATTATTTTCAATTTTCTCCACTCCCTAGTTCGCAGAAAGGTAAAGGAAGTGAACTTATAAACGTACTGGATTTCAAGGAGCTTAGATCTTCTTATCAATCCAGGAATTATTAGAATTTTAACAAAGCCTCCCGAATTCAGAAACAGAAACTTGGCCCACTGTAGCAAGGGAACATTGTCACATCAGAGGCGAGTAAGCGTGAGTCAGAGGACCAGGATACACCCCGATCCGAATGGGGAAGGAAAATGTGTTTGATTAATTTTGACACCAATAGTTTCTTTTAGCAAATGCCACATTCTTGGCAGGTTTATATTTCTTATTATGCCATTTTACCACTTAAAGAAGATAAAAGGGAAAAATTAAAGTCCCATGAGTCTCTAATAATCTTTTCTTCAAACGTCACCTCAAGGATCAGGACATCAGATATGACATCTTTCAGGGTTTTCAACCTGAGTACTCAAGTCCTTTTATGCCAAATGCAAAGAAGAGACACTAATCCAGTATTACCAGATTTATATTCATTGGCATTTTTATCTCATCCTACTATTACATATCTGTGATCATAGTACCTGCTGATTCAGAAGCACCAAAAGACCAGGTTCAAGAGCTCTTGCAACTAGTTAGTTACTGAACTAAAATAGGTGTCTGGACAAAGAGACTTGTGCTTAAAATAGGAGAGCAAAAATATCTTCCATGCCATTAGAAATGCATAACCTTCCAGCAACAATGTTATGGTGGCCAGTGGTCACTAGAAAGCCCAGCAACCTATAAGCACCTTGAGGTTATAACTGAAGTGTGTCCTTTATTTCTGACAGTTAATCTCAACATGGCATCAAAAAGGGACTTCCCAGGAGCCCTAACGGGGTCATTTTCTTTACAATGGTACAAGCAGTTATTTGATATGAGTAGGTTCTAAGAATAAAGAACTCTGGCATTATTTCCATGTTGACTAAAGAGTATGGATGAGTATCAGACCCCACAAACAAATATTTTATTTATAAATAAAAGTTTGCAATGGTATATGAACACAAAAACAGTTAAAGGTAGGAAACTCTTCCCATTATAAATATCCACAACTTTTAATTGAGTATAAAATAATATCTCCTACTTGAATAATTTTGTAAGAAATTAGGATATGCAAATCAATGAAGAAAAGTGCCTTGGGATAATGCTTGGATTATATGACAAGGATCGTTATTGGCAGTCATTAATGTCACTTACATCCCTGCCTTTTCAGAAGAAAAGAATGTCACTTATATCATTTTCAAAAGAAAAGGCAGGGATGGCTACTATATAGACCATCACAAATCTCAAAAGAAATTACTTTGGTTTGCCAATCCTTTTTGTAGCCAGGCTCATATTTGTAATTTCTTGTTGATTCAGAAGCAATGAACAACTTTTTGCTCAGTTTAGGATGTCTTTTTTGGACAAATTCTGATTTCCAGAGCCAAGGAGTTAATTTTCAGATATTTCACGTGACATTCTAGAGGTTAATTATTAAGCAGGTAGTGTGCATTTCATTTCCAGGAAGAGACGGACATCTCCCCTGACAGTACTCAGGGATAATGGAAGGCAGAAGAAAGATCTAATCTTCATTCCACTGTTGATGAAGTGAATAACCTGAAAGGATATTCTGTGGCAGTCTAATGAGACAACACAGCACACAGCGGAAATTTGAAATATTCTGAGTCACTATAGGAGAGTAGATAGATTCAAACCTGCTTTTATTGTCTCGTTTCCAAGAGCTTTTATACCATTTCTCCAAATATGAAAACGCTCCTTGTCTCTCTCCTACTACTCCTTTTTGCTTGTGTCAGTTACTCAGTGCAAAACAATTCCAACCAGGAACAGTCATTCCAGCCCCAAACAATCATCTGAGTTTGGCTTTCTGTCCTCAAACAGTGTCCACGGACACTTGATTCCACTCAAATGCTCTTTATCCTCTTGCCACCTCATAGAAATGGCCTTGACACATCCCAAGGCACAGACCACAGCACGCAGTTCTCCAGTACATAAGTGCACAAGAGACAGAGAACAACTGCAAGTGAGTTATTCAGTATCTCTTATATAACTCATTCCATTCTGAAAAGCAGACTTCAGCCACGCTTTAGAATCAAATTGCAACATAGCTCTAACGGAAGTAAGGTCTGTAGCCCAAGGAAATACCACAGTCAATTTTTATTGAAATCCTTCATTGGCTAGAATTTAGCTTCTCTTAGGTATAGGCTGATGTCTTTCATGTCCTGTGGCCTATGAACATTTGCCACTATCTTGATGGATCTCTTCCATGGGTAAACAAAAAGTTCCGACCTTTACAATTGTCAATCCAAAAATTTTCATCAAGGCCCTCAAAAGCTTTTTGGAACTCCCAAAGTGTAGCTAAAAAACACACTGCACTACTTATAATCTCAGATTTCTCTACACTTGCCTTCGAGCAAATTATTTCTCCCCATCACCCTCTCCCCTACCCTTTCCACAGGCAAAAGTCAAAAAGCTAGTTCAGATTAAATTTTAAGATGTGTAAGACAAAACTCAGCAACTTGCTGTTGGTTGAAGCAAAACAACATAAAAATCTTCCTCCATAAGTGAAGACACAGGGAAAGAAAGAAAACGTGAGCTCAGCAAAATAGTGCTCTCTTCACTCAATCAAGATTTCTGTTAAAAGTCCATTCTTTATAAGCAGTACATACCCATGGCTCTCACCTGATGCCAGAGAAGCACATTTTCCTTAAGAAATGATACCTGCTGGCCAGAGAGAAGAACTAGCTATTACTGAATAAATATTATTTTATGAACTTTAGGGCCTCAGGGGGACCATGATTTTACCAATGAGCTAGCTTTTTAAACAGGATGGATGAGTGCACAGGCACATTACAGATGCGATCCTACGGCCATTACCTGTCTGTGCATCTCCCCCTGAGACACCAGGTAGCAAAGTAAACTGCTCCCCTGTAAGATAAAGCCTTAAGTGATGAAAATTCATTTCAAGTGTCCCAGTAAGCTATATCCTGTTTTCTCCCACACCTGAAGACCAATAGCCTCCTCATTCTTTTGCCTTTCTTTCTGAGTTACTTTTCTCTATGCCTCTGCCTCTCCTTCTGTCTCCATCTGTGAGGAAAGAGGGCTCAGGGAATGAGGAAGAATTCTGTCTTTTTACTTCTGTCTCCTTCTCCTAGCCTCTCTCCCCCTGTTTCTACCTCTCAGCATCTCTTCCCCAAGTCTCTCTCCCTCTTTCCCCCTCTCCTTCTTTCCCTGTCTCACCTTGGTATTTCAATTTGGGTTTTCTTGTTTTGCAGGAAACAGTACTTATTTTACACTCCTGGAAATGAGGGTATACAGCTGGGCAAGAACTTCTCTGGGAGTGAATCACTATCGTTCCCAGATGTTTTATTTGTCTTCTTTACAAGTCTCCCTGCTGCCCACAAAAGTGCCAAGCTCTTGATAAATGGGATGGCGAGGCGTCACATTTTTCCCCTCTAAATGCAGAGTAAACCTTATCAGCCTTGCTCCACTGCACTGAAAAATGAAACTATAACTACATGCTGGAAGGTCCTTAAACAATTCCTCTCTAGGCATAGCCCCTGAGTGGCTTCTACATGGCTAAACAAGTGCTTCAGAGGAAGAATGTTTATCCTTATAAAATAGTTTCCCATAAGAAAACTTTGGTTCCACAACTGCCTTTTCCAGGAATCGTAGTTACACCATCAACATTAAAACCCACACCTGTCACATGAAGCAGATCAAAAGAAAAAGAAAAAGAAGCTCTTCCCATTGAGGACTCAGCCCTATGTACCTTCCTATTCCCCACAGCTAGCAAGTATAGGCAATGAATTTATATTGGTAATGATGAGACCTATGTTTTATGACCGAAAGTCCTGCTAAAACTAGAGTCCTGACCCATCCTTCCTCTTCGCAGAATTTTATTCATTCTGAAAATAATAGAAGTTTTCTTACAAGTTTCAATAAACCACTACTATCAATAATAAGAGCCTCACTCCACAATTGTATTAATTCACACTTATAGCTCCTGTTGCTCTATGCCAGATCCTGAAAAACTATGGCCCATGGGCCATATCCAGCCCACTATTTGTTTTTGTGTAAGTTTTATTGGGACACAGCCATGCCCATTTGCTTACATAGTGTCGAAGGCTGCTTCACACTACAATGGCAGAGTTGAGTAGTTGCCACAGAGACAGACCCTTTGCAGAAACAATAGATATACCTGCTCTAAGCAACAGAAACATCTAATGATTATGCCAATAATTGCCATCACTCATTCAGTATTCCATGAGAAAGTGACACATACATTTCCTGGATTATTGATTGCCACAGCCTTATGAGTAAGTGCTGGGATTACAGGCGTGAGCCACCGTGCCTGGCCTGAGTTAGGTACTTTTATTAACACTATGATGGACTGAATGTTTGTGTTCCCCCCTAAAACTCATGTTGAAATTTGAACCCCCAATATTATGGTATTAGGAGGTAGGGCCTTTGGGAGGTAATTAGGCCATGAGGGAGGAGCCTTCATGAATGGGATTAGTGCCCTTATAAAAGAGACTCTAGAGAGATCCCTGACCCCTTCTGCCATGAGGAGACACAGTAAGAAAACAGCTGTCTATGAGCCAGGAAGCAAGCCCATGCCAAACACTGAAGCTGCTGGTACCTTCATCTTGGACTTCCCAGCCTCCAGAACTGTGAGGAGCAAATTTCTGTTGTTTATAAGCCACCCAGCCTATGATATTCTGTGATAGCAGCCTGAAAGAACTAAAAGAATTATCATTTTAAAAACGAAACCAGGTATCTCGTAAGAGGAGCAAGAAGTCAAACCCAGACAATCTGGCTTGAGAGTCCATGCTGGTAATCACTACTCCAAACTATCCCTAGATTTGGGGATTCTAATGCTCAGACAGGAAAGAAGTTGGATAACAGTAGGACACAGTACAAAACAGTGAATGTATTTTTAAAAGCTGAAGAAAGTAAAACCAAGTAATAAGAAAGGACTGGGGGTTATCAATATAAGAGCTGGGACAACAATTTGTAAAATTTCACCCAAGTCAGACTTTTAAACAACTTTCATAGATTCTTTAGATGAAATTCAAGAGAGAGCAACTAGCTAGATACTCAATAAATGTTTGTTGAGTGGATAGTTGGATAGATGGATAAGCACTAGGGTATCTCACAGAATCAAGCGAATGACCAAGAAGTGGGAAGAATTGGGACCAAGGTAAATCAAACTTCAATAGGAGAATTTAGAGGTCCTCTTTATAAATGACTATCATCAGCACGACTCAGCCTCAGAAACATTTAGTTTCTGGGTATTCCCATTCCAGATTTCAAACTCCAAGAAGACAAAATCTTATTGGGTCACCTTAGCCTAGGTAAATGCCCCTAGAGCAGTGGTTCTAAGCCCTAGCTGCACACTTGAATTCCCTGGGGCACTTTTAAAGAATACCAACTCCTGAGCCTCACCTAAGCTCAAATGAAACTGAATCTCTGGGGATAAAGACATGGGTGAACTTGGGACTCTATTCTGTGATTGAGGCAGGCAGCCATTTCATAAAGCCAACTGGAAACAAAGCAGAAACACAGAGCTAGAGCCCTCATGGAGTCTTTTCAGGTACAGGAGCTAATAAAATCATTCTTCTCTATTCTAACTTGTGTTGGGTCTTTTCTTACTCACAAAATGTAGCATCCTATCCAATAGAATCCTGATCTTCAAATGCCATGAAATCAGATCTAGTAATTTAATCACCATATTCCGAGCGTCTGCTCTATACTCAGGCCTGTCCTGAGTACTATAGGGGACACTAATAATTATTAGACTCCCTGTGTCCTCAATAACTCATAACTCTAACCTATGGAATCTAGAAGAAATAGAGCATGAGAGATTTGAACTGAGTTACTATGCTAATAATACATATTTTTTGGTCTGGCTTCTTTTCTTAGAAGAAATGGATTTTCAAACAGTTTAGAATCTATGTTTGGGGGAAATTTTAAAGAATGGTTATCTTGGGCATTGGCTTATTATATTTTGGCCCCTGATATGGGAAGAAAACTAGTAATGTTTCTAGAACTATTTGTAGGACTGACTGAAAGGGCAATCAATGGAACTCGTGAGATTCCCTACAGCTGCAAAGTCATGATTTCTGAAGCAAATCAAACTTTCTATGCAAAATCTTATCTCCTCAAAGAAAGCAGTGCAACCTGTAGTTAGGGGAAGGGAAGGGAGGGAGGAAGGAGGAACAAAGTACTGATTTCAAAAGAGAGCTGCTTACCAAACTCATCCAAATCTCCAGTGGCCACTTGCTTCTGACTGAACCACCTGATCTTTGTGAAGAGAAATAAATCTTCTCCTCAGTGGTTTGACTGTTAGTACCACGGAGAGTGCTTCCAAAATGCAAAAAGAAAGAAATTTAAATAATTAAGAGAATAAGCAACTGCAGGCTCTTCTCCTTCTGCTCTAGGGATTTAGGTTATTAGAAGACTTTCCACCTCCTTGGCTGAAGGAGCCTCATGGTACACACTAAAACTGCAACCATTTAGGGCTAAATTCAATGCTGTTCAGACCTTGCACAGCCTCCCTAATACAATCCATCATGTAGTTTATGGAACAGTTGAATAGGGGGCCATAGGAATTGGAACCAGGGTTTATCACTGTGAAGATATTTGAAGAGTCTGCTCCAACATGTTAAGTGAGCCTGAACAAAACAAAACAAAGGGCAAATTATCATAAAATGTAAAAACAGGCAAATGGGTCATGATGGTCATGGTGGTGATAAGTTGAAATTAAAATGTAATGCCGACTCATTTTCCTTTGGAATTCAGAAGGGATTTTCTTTTTAGCTTTTTTATCTCAAAGTATGTCAGAAACTAGCCATGGATATTACTTGTTAGTAGTGTATTGTAGAATATTTGTTTTGGTTGCAAAACAAATTCTTTCAGTCTCAAAGAACACAAGTACACAAATCCAAACAAGAAACACAAAGTTTTTGAAGAATAGCATCTTTTTGAAATACGGTTCTCCTAAAGCAAGAACATTAGTGCTGTTAGTGGGATATTCATATCAGAAAGACAGACAACTGGTCAACTCCCTACCATTACAAATGAGAAGACCCTGTGAAAGGATCATCAGCAACCTATTCAGCAAATTGGAGAGCCATTTTTTTAAAAACCTCTTTTTGTGTTTATAGCTGTACGGGCCATGCCTTAACACATTTCTTGTATAACTAGCAAGAGGATTTCTGCTGCTTGGTAACCAGAGATTAAAATTAATATATTGGTTGATACTCACAACAGCCTCTCAGGTGTCATCATTGAGAATTATTATTTTCAGCAGTTCGTGGCTCATTTCTTTAAAATTAAAATTAGTGTTGTGGCACCCAAGGATAATTTTCCAGCTGTCTCTATGGAGAATAATATAAGCTTGGTGAGTTTAATGAACGGTAGTTTACTGCCATTCAGTGTCAATGCAGTGAGTGAGTTTGGATTTAACAAGAACTGGAATAACAGTCTTACCACTGTGTCTTCATTAATATGGAATCCTAATATAGCCATGATAGGTGATAAATTATGCCCAGCATCTCAATTACCTTATCAAAGAAAATTATTCCTAATGACCAAGGAGGGGATAAGGAAATGCAAAGAGAAATAGGGGCCAAATTAGTTGGGATGAAATTAAACCTTGTGCAGATTAGCAGATCAGATCTGAGCTAGTTAGTACGAAGATGTGAAGGTGGTGGAAAAACAAGAATAAATAAGAACTAGAACATGAAGGTCATGAAAGTGACCAAGAAAGGTGACAATCCCTGAACTTCTCCAAACAAGCAACCAAGATCTCACACCACCATTTATGTCGGGTTTGCAAACACACATGAGGAAGTGTGCACATAATCAGAGTGCTGGAACTGCTTTGGGACTTTGGGAAGAGCCTACAGGTGAGGTTCCTGGTGCTATGCCCTAGACACCTTGTTCCTAAATTCTTCCCAGCCTTCCCCTACCTAACTCTGTAATGCAGAGGGACTAACTCTTGCAGGCTCATTCCCATGTTCCCTCCTCAGCTGCCTTCCAGCTGGACTTGGTCAGCAGAAGCACTAATGAGACTGGAGAGAGGAAAGGAGAAGCCAGAGTATTTCTGCCACTCTCTGTCTTGGGTAGCATCTCCAACAGAAGCTATGCCTCCTCTACCCCAGCTCCCACTGAACAGACAACTATGGGTGACCCCCACCCGTGGGCTCCAGTAACACCCCCTTCTTTCTTTGTTCTTGCAGACAGGGATGGTATAGCAACCTCTCACCGTTTCTAATCTCTAGACTACCTACTGTCCTCTACATGACTACCCAGCTCTTGCCATCAAAATCAGTTCCTTGCATTAAATTCACGTTGCTTTAAACACAGTAATTTCTGTTTTCCTGGTTGGACTTTGAGTGATACAGAAAATAAGAGACAGAGAGGCCACAACTAAAAGGCCTCAGGAGTCCATATGACAGGTCCATTCACTCTCATACTGAATTCAGGAGTGGGGGGTAATTCATTATGAGAAAGTGCCTGCAGAGCCAGGTGACCAGGTTTACATAAATTCATTGCATGATTCTCCTTCAAGTAGCCTAGAAATTGAGGGAAACAAGAAGAAATACCCTTCTCAGGCAGGCCCTTAGGAAAGAAAAAGCTGCAAAATCAAGGCATTTATTCTTCGTCTCCCCTCTGGAGGAGACTTGAGAAAACAATGGAGAATTATCAGATGGACAGAAAGATAAGTGGGCAGCAAAACCTCTCCTCCCCATTCAAAGATGCCTCACCGGGGTTTTCACACAATCTAAAAGAGATGAACCCAGGGCAGCACAGTCATAAAAGAAAGCAGAGATTTCCACCAACAGTGTGGACCTTTTAGCCAAGCGGCAAAAACCTAATCAAAAGAAAATACTAACTGAAGTTAACACTTCCTCTGTCTCCAAAGTCAAACAGGTGGGCAAGCCTGGGCTGGGAGTGGCTCAAGAGCAAAGGCTATGTCCTACCAGCCTTGCAGGGGTTCAGGAAATGTTTGTGAAGGAAGCCCCTGTAGTTTCTTTCCCAGATGAGCCCCATGAATCATCAGAGGACTGAAATAATTCCATCTTTCTCACAGAAGAACTGAGGCAAAGTAATGGGATCCAGACTGCACAACCCACTGGTGGTTGAAGAGAGACAAATAATAAGATTTATATATAAGCAAAGTCCCTGACATTAAGAATGAGTCCACTGGCATGCTGCTGCCTCTCAGGGATCACTACCATATTGCTTTCCATAATCTCCTTAAAGTAAAATTAAAAGTCACCACTGCTCTTCATCTCCCTGCCTATTTACTCAATGGAATGAAATCATTCTTCCTTATGCTGCAAATGAGCTGCCTACTTCAAAAATCCCTTAGACACTCCTGGCATTTTCTTGAAGAGAGGCCTCCTCCATCCACCCTTCATTAAACCAAGGTGACAGATTTGGCTCCCCCATGGCCCCCTTCAGCATGTGCAGTGGTATCAAGGGCTTCACTCCTCTCACCTTTATTTCCTCTCAGGCTCCCAGCACACAGGCCAGCTGCAAGCCAGTTTGGTCACGCAGAAAATGCTCACGTTACACACTCGGGGAGCCTTTTCCCTGACCGTTTCCAAGAGCATCTGCATCAGCATTCTATGGCTCTAGGGGACAGGCTGAGGGAGCTATGTTTCAGTTCCGGCAAGAGGAGGGAGAGTAAGGGAGCCCTCCCTTCTGCAAGCACTGGCCCATCCCCATGGAAAGCTTCCCCTGGGAGCCTCCAAGGCTTGAAGCCAGGCCATTTCCGCACACACCAGCCCCTGCAAGCATCTGACCAGATGAACCGTGAACCTGACCTCCAGGCCCAGTGCAAAGAGTTTCTAGCAGCAACTGCATTAGTGCCGCCTTAGGCGTGAATAATTTTCTACCTCAGAAAATTTAAGAATATTTGAAGAAGAAGCAATACCTTCTGAAACTAAGCCATTTAAAGGGGAGGTAGTAAAGAGCAAGACTGACTTTGTTCGTAGGCAGTCAAGGTAGCTAGCGTATGTGATTTAAGAATTCTAGGAGCAGTCCCAATCAACTCCCACCCTCCTCCAAGAGGCAATTACAGAATACAAGCCAAGAATCACTTAGAGCCAGGAGACCTGAAGTTGACTCTGAGATCCACCATATACTGAGTGACTAGAACGAATTACTTCTCCGTATTTTACTTTCTCATCTGTAAAATGGAAGTAGTGATTATAAAAGTACCATTTCAAGGCTATTGTGAGAATTGAACACGTTAGCCTATATAAAGAGCTTATGGTCTTGGCCTAAGGAAAGCTTACTGTATTTAGTAGTCTGTTTCTTAAATAGCCAAATACTGACGTCCTGGGGACTGCAATTTTCAAGGATGAGAAATTTTGTTGTTACTGTTGTTCATTTGTTTGTTTTTAAGGCATCAATCCCTGTCCTACTGCTAGTACCCCCAGGAGGAGCCACATGTTGTGCATACTTTTCCCCATAGAAATAAGTTGGTAGGAAGTTTCTCCGAGTTTGGAGAATTATTAATGAGGCCTTGCCCTGTAACAGATGTCAGCACACCACACAATCTCCTGGCTCCCTTCACCACAGCACTTCTCAAACTTTATTGTGCTTTAAAAACTCACCTGGGGGAGTCTTGTTATATTATATATGAGGATTTCATAACTCCAGGATGGGGCTTGAGGCTCTGAATTTCTAATGCATCCTCAAGTTGTGCTACTGCTGCTAACCCACGGACCATTCTTTAAGTATCAAGATATCTGTACACACCAAATTCTAGCGCAATTTCACTCCCCACAGCCAGCACCTGTGTCTCTTTATCAGCAGGCTGCCCTCAGGCTGCAGGAACAGCTCTGCCATCACATACCCAAAGCTGGAGAGCATGAGAATTTATGCCTCTGGGAGCAGATCTTAATGCCGGATGGTACTGGGTGTAAATACCTCAGTGACCTCTTGCCAGTTCTGGACAACACTGAAGTGTGCTTGCTGCTATCTCAAAAGCTCTTCTGTGGAATTAAACTAAAGTTAGCTTCTGGGAGACTTTGCTTGCTTTTGTACACTTTCTTGCCTTCTTTCCCTTTCCTGTCCAACTTCCCCACTATTCTCTTACCTTTTTTTTTCAAGAACACTTCTTAATAAATTCCAATGAATGGGCCATGCACGGTGGATCATGCCTGTAACCCAACATTTGGGGAGGCCAAGATGGGAAAATCACTTGAGGTCAGGAGTTCAAGACCAACCTGGCCAACATAGTGAAACCCCATCTCTACTAAAAATACAAAAAAAAAAAAATTAGCCAGGGTGGTGGCATGCGCCTGTAGTACAAGCTACTCAGGTGGCTGAGGCAGAAGAATCGCTTGAACCAGAAGGCGGAGGCTGCAGTGAGAGATTGTGCCACTGCACTCCAGCCTGGGTGACAGAGCAAGACTCTGTCTCAAAAAATATATATATAATAAAATAAATTCCAATGAATGGTGTTTGTCATTCATTCATTCAAAAAATTCATTCATTCAACAAATTTTTATTATTCTCCCTGACTCCTATATGTGCCTGAATATGACACTGTGGGTACAGGAAGAAGTCTCAGTCCCTACCCCAAAGAGTCCTAAGCCCACAAAGACCAGAGCCTACACAGGTAGCACTTGGAGAGAGCAGAAGCCCATGGTGAAGTTGAAACTAACCCACCTGGGAAAACATGTACAGCTCTAAACATGGTCATGCACTAGTGGCCTTTTCCAAACAGTGTCCCAAACAGAAGTGACAACACCAAAATCGATTAGCACGTCAGTTCTCTCTCTCCATGCTTTCCTCTCTCAGGGAGCTTGAATGGAAAGATGCCATGACACTGAAGAACCCACAGCTGCCTACAGCCTGGTGGATCTGGAGCCAGGCTGGCGGAGCCCACCCTGGCTGCCTGAGCCAGCCTTGGCTGCTCCTCATCAACAGCTTCCTCCTCTCAAGAAGTGCAGGTGCAAGCTGGTTTGCAGGACACCAGCTTGATGCAGGAAGCAGCAGTGGGCCGGGAAAGCAGCTGCAGGGAAAGTCACAGCTAGTCATGAGATGACACATGCCCCTCACTCCACCTTCCCTTCATCTGTGGAAGAATTGCTGATATTCCTGAGGCTCTCTCTCTTCAGAAGCCACTAAGTGGCTCTGCCAAGTGGGAAGTGCCAACAGCCAGGTGACTTCTCTCCCTGGAATACAAATGATAAGTAACATTGGCCAAGTAGGCTGAAATCAGAATCATGCTGGAAAAAAAAACTAGGAAGGTGTCCCAGGAACAGTCTGTAGGTAGGGAGACCTGCTCTCCGTGTGTGACCATCTCAGTAATAAACAGGCATGAGAAAAGGTCAGCAAAGTCACCAAAGAAAGAAAATCTCTCCAGGAGACTTCATCTCAAGAATCAGCAGGATCATGGTAAAATCATGAGCTAAAAACAGGGCCCTTAAAACCTGGCTCAGAATTTTAACGCTGAAGCATCCCAGCTGTGGGACCTCAACAGTTGTTAACCTCTCTTTGTGTCCCAGTTCCCCCACAGGTAAAGTGGGGGAATCGCACCCACCTCATGGGGTTGCTGTAAGGATCTAATGGTGTCAACGTTCAATACTTAGCACAGTGCTCATAAATGGGGTTCTTCCTGTGCCTCAAAGCCTCATCCACCTCCTCCACTTCTCTTCCCTTCTTTCAAGCAAAGTTGCCTCTCCCTTTCACTTATCTGCCTTCTTTTCAACATCCACTCCTGTCCTTGGTTTTCTCCACAGCATCGCCTAAATGTGCATGTATTTGCTTTGATTTCCTCCAAGAGCTCCCAGAAGCCGGCTTCTCCCACATAAAGCCAATGTGGCTCCTGGATCACACTCTCTGATCCTCTGAACTTCTGAGTCTCCTCAATCTCCCAGAGTAGTTTCTCAGACACCAGATAGATGTATTGTAACTAATCTGAACAAATGTGTCCCTAAATTATTTTTCATTGACAGAATGTATTTTAACCTAAACAAGACAAACCAACATCCCACTTCACTTCAACCACAGCCGCTGCTTGTGCCCACGCAAGTGCATTTCTAGGACCACTGGAGACAGTTTCTGCGTGTGACTCGGGAGAAGGTGTAATCAGGGCTGTGTGTTCTAAAAACACCCTTCCTCATTCACAGTGACACCCAAGCATGCTGCTTTGCCTTAAGTAACTTGAAATCTTCTTCAACACTAAAATGGGGAGATCTTGACATAGTTTCCTAGAATTTAATGAGAAATCACTAAAAAAACTTGTATATACATGTGAGAGTGTGTGTGTGTGTGTGTGTGTGTGTGTCAAAAGATAAAACACTTCACAATTGTCCAGTAATAGTTACAAAAATAAAAGATTATTTAATTTTTAGGAAGAATTGCTTTACTATAAACATAGTTGAGGGTTTATATATTTTAATCACAATCACATGATAAATACTTGATTTGTGTTTATCAGATAATCGAGAATAAAAGTTACAATCTCAGGAAAGACATTTAGTACTTCTAAATGCTGAACATTTGAATAATAGCAACAAGGGACTGTAATAGCAGTAAAACATACCCAAGAGGAAAATTCAGAGGCTTCAAACATCTTTTTGGAAAAATAAATAAATAATAGAATAATAAAAAGCATCACAGCTTAAAAGATGAACGAAGGGGCAAAGATTTTAAAAATTAATGAACTGAGATCCTTTCTCCAGAAACATCATTTCTGTATCATTTAATCAGACTTGAGCTTTCTTAAATTGCCTTTGAAACAAGTTAATAAACAACGTGTGCTGTCCTAGTATGGCATTTTTTACAAGTAAAATGTACTCTGAGATTTGTCCTTCAGTAAACATAGGAGAAATACTAGTGGTTCCTGTTGGCCTTATTTGACGTCAACAGTGAAGGACAAATGGGGGCAAAGCTCTTCCTCAAAGACACAGGAAAAGACCACCTGCTCCTTACTGTGCAACTGGACTGTCCACTTCTAGGCTGAGAGTCACTGGTAGGCACTAACTCCTTGTCTACAAAGTTTTTTAATAAAGAAAAAACATGCAGGGCTGGACACGGTGGCTCACGCCTATAATCCCAACACTTTGGGAGGTCAAGGCAGGGAGATCACTTAAGGCCAGGAGTTCGAGACCAGCCTGGGCAACATAATGAGAAACTGCCTCCACATAAAAAATTTAAATATCAGCCGGGCATGGTGGCTCATGCCTATAGTCCCAGCTACTCAAGAGACTGAGGCAGGAAGATTGCTTGAGCCCAGGCATTTGAGGCCATAGTGCACAATGATCAGTCCTGTGCATAGGCACTGCATTCAGCCTGGGTGATAGAGTGAGACCCATCTCTAAAATATATATAAATAAATAAATGTGTGGGCTGAGACAGGCTGTAGCTTAATTGGTAAGTACTTATCAATACATTAAGAGGAATCAGAGCCCCAGAAGTGAGTGTAGAAAAGATTGAGATGATTGTTCCTAGGGCAGAGAAGATAGAAAGGTTGTATTTGGAAAATGAAAAGGCTATTTTGGAGTACTAGGAATCACCAAGAGATCCTAGTACTCTTCAAGGGTACTCTCCAAGGGATCATCAAGAATGAAGAGGGGTGCAGTGGCTCATGCCTGTAATCCCAGCACTTTGGGAGGCTGAGGCGGGTGGATCACTTGAGGTTAGGAGTTCAAGACCAGCCTGGCCAATATAGTGAAATCTCATCTCTACTAAAAATACAAAAATTAGCTGGGCCTGGTGGCACACGCCTGTAATCCCAGCTACTCAGGAGGCTGAGGCAGGAGAATCACTTGAACCCTGGAGGCGGAGGTTGCAGTGAGCCAAGATCACGCCATTGCACTCCAGCCTGGGCAACAGAGTGAGACTCTGTCTCAAAAAAAAGAAAAAAAGAAAAAAAAAGAATGAAGAGGAAGCAAAATAAGAAGGAAAAAAATGGGATATATGTGCAGGTTTGTTACATAGGTATATGTGTGCCATGATGGCTTGCTGCACCTATTGGCCCATCCTCCAAGTTCCCTCCCCTCACCCCTCCCACCCCTCAACAGGCCCTGGTGTGTGTTGTTCCCCTCTCTATGTCCATGTGTTCTCATTGTTCAACTCCTACTTGTGAGTGAGAACATGTGGTGCTTGGTTTTCTGTTCCTGTGTTAGTTTGCTGATGATGATGGCTTCCAGCTTCATCCATGTTCCTGCAAAGGACATGATCTCATTCTTTTTATGGCTGCATAGTATTCCATGGTGTATATGTACCACGTTGTCTCTATCCAGTCTATCATTGATGCCCATTTGGGTTGGTTCCAAGTCTTTGCTATTGTAAATAGTGCTGCAATAAACATATGTGTGCATGCATCTTTATAGCAGAATGATTTACATTTCTTTGAGTATATATACAGTAATGGGATTGCTGGGTCAAATGGCATTTCCAATTATAGATCCTTGAGGAATCGCCATACTGTCTTCCACAATGGTCGAACTAATTTATATTCCCACCAACAGCTTAAAAGTGTTCCTATTTCTCCACAGCCTCTCCAGCATCTATTGTTTCTTGACTTTTTAATAATCGCCATTCTGACTGGCATGAGATGGTATCTCATTGTGGTTTTGATTTGCATTTCTCTGATGATCGGTGATGTTGAACTTTTTTTCATATATTTGTTGGCCATGTAAATGTCTTCTTTTTAGAAGTGTCTGTTCATATCCTTTGCCCACTTTTTGATGGGGTTGTTTGCTTTTTTCTTGTAAATATGTTTAAGTTCCTTGTAAATTCTGGATATTAGACCTTTGTCAGATGGGTAGATTGCAAAAATTTTCTCCCATTCTGTAGGTTGCCTGTTCACTCTGGTGATAGTTTTTTTTGCTAGCACCCTCATCTATTTTGCAATTTTACCAAAGGTAGGAATATCTCTACCAGGTATCTGGCTATGTCCTAACATACCAAATGGAGATTAACTGCCAATGAAACAACTTTGTTTTAAGTCAGGGATTCATGTCTCAGAGCCAACAGAGAAACAAGCCCTCTAGTTTTCAAATCCATGAGAATCTACCTTTTGCTCAGTATCGAGCTCAATGGAAATCTTAAACTACAGGGAGTTAAACTTAAAATAACACTAAGATCAAAGTGTTTAGACATGAGCAAGCCAAGAAAACCTCACCTACTCACCCACACTTATATTCCCAGGTGCCATGTAAACATCTCTCTACTGCTAATACCCAACATACTACAAGAAAGGCTTAAACTTTCAGAGAAATAAATAATTATTCCACAGTTTGGGAAATGAACTTTGTTCGTGTCAAAACTGTTGTAGATTGTACACTTTTCTGTTTCTTGAAGACCTGAAAACACAGAGGGACTCAGGTATGAAATTGAGAGAGTAGGTCACTGCGGAGTTTGTTGCAACTGTAGGTCTAGTTAAATGTTGGCTGGAAATGTGCACAAAACACCCCCCCCAAAAAAAAGAGATTTCCCAAAGGAATAGAACGATGTGAAAGCTCGGGGTCTATTTGTTGGAGAGTTTCCCTCAGATGCAGAGCCCCTGATTGAAATTTCATTGCCCAGCAGTTTCAGATTCTTCTATATTAAGCAGGCACCAAACCATTCCAACCAAGAGCTAAGATACGTGAAATGTTCTAACAATTTTAAATTGCTCTCTTCCACTCGTGAAATGACTTCCCAATCAACCTCCCATTCCAGAGCATATTAAGATGGCAGGAATTTTGTGAATATTAAATCACTGTGAATCATGCATGGTAATTTAAAACTATTACAGACTAATGTTTGGTTGAGAACAGTATTCTAATTGGAAAAATGATAGAAAAGTTAGTCTAGTTCAATGCTCCAGGACATATTGAAAGAAACTCTGGCTAAAAAGCATTACTCAATTACATAATAATTCCTGCCTCTGTGTCTACCTCCTTGTTGAGAGAGGAGGACCCACCCTTAACCCTCTTCATGGTGCATTAGGCAATCTGGAGGGGAAGTTACTGGGAGTGAACCCTGCTGAAAGGGAACATCCTGGAGGCAAGGATGGGCTACCCAGGTGGCTGAAGAATGGTAAGCAAAGGAAAGACTGAAGGGCAAGAGATAAAAAGTTCAATCTTGGGAAGCAGTTGTAACCACAGGAGGGGAGATAGAAGCAAGGACCTAACTAGGAATACATATAACTCAACAAAAGCCAGCAGGAATGAGAGCCAATCAATATGTCAAGTTGGAGATGGGTCAGAGGAAATGACTCAAAACTAAGCTCAGGAACCATACAATGTGAAACTAAGCTTCTTTCACATGGCCCATGTTGGGGGTAAGGAAGTGAGTCGGGTGGCTCACAGTACCAATGCAAGTTGGGTAATAAACCCCAGTGGCTGAGACCAAGGGATGCAACCCAAGATGGGCCCAGGATTGCACCGTCAAATTGTGTTTGTGTGCCCCTAATGTGTCAAAGTATATGCAAAATTCCAAGATAAACATGGCATGTAAAGTGTCAATTGTCCTAGGTGCATAACTTAAACGCTATTCTCATTTTAAAACAATCCAGGATATACTATGCAGAAGAATCCAAAATTTGCACTAATTTCTAATAAAATCAGTGGCTTGGAAAACTGCCATATTATCAGAAGACAAGTCTGTATTGGGCTCTGTTTTGAAGCTCCCTGGGGGCTACTAATTCTATTTTACCAAAAAGGGAACTTCACTCTAAAACTGGCCAAATGTGTGAATACAGTTGAACCCACTGAGGTCACATTTTCTCAAACAAACAAGACTCAAGTAAACAACCCCTAATCTCCCATGATCTATTTTCTGCTTAAGCAGATGCACATGCCTCTTTTATTTGTATATGAATTGAAAACCAAAGTTTGGAAAGCATGTTACGAAGCCCAGAGCCTGGAGCTCATGATGCTCTCTGACAGACTGTTTGCAAGCATGCCTCCTCCACCCCATCAAGAGTCTCCAGCTTTAATGGTCTGTAGAAGTTGAATAGAATTGTCTAAGGAAAAAAATGCTACTCTTTTGCAGCACAACACACAGCTCCTCATTCATTTGAGATTTACAATGTGTAATTATATAAAGATCTACAGCCAAAACTGTGTGGAACTGCCAATTGTCACTTTGTGGATTTTGCTTAACCTGTGATAGTTATAGAGTTAAATCATTCTTGGCATAAAAAGGGTTAAATTCATGAAATAGTCACATGGTGTTTACTAAGTTGTCTCTAGCAAATACTGTCTAAGAAAATAACATGAAAATTAATTTCCTCAGCTAGCAATTCAGATAAAAAGGGAGGTCTTCCACAAGAAGGAAGGGGAGGGGGGATTAACAAAGATGCTTCAGATTAATCCCTAAGAAAATGCCACCTCTTTCCAATCTCTAAGCTGATGGGGGCTGGGTGGAGAGAAGAGACAGAAGGACAAACCAGAGCTGTGCCAGAAGAAAGCCAGTTTCTATTCTTGTTCTCCAAGTCAGTGAGAGCAGACACCTTAAAAGTCACACACCAAGAATCAAAAAATGACCACTTATATTTACCCAACCCAGGGACCGTAAGGAAGCTAAGTTCTATGTACCCACTTTGGAGAAATATGAGATTTCCAAAGCTGCTCCCAGATTTCATGACCTGTGGAGGAGGCATACGAAGAGGAATTTTAGTTCAGACACTGCCTAGAGGAAATTATAGGCACTTTATAGTAACCCAAAAGGAGCATATGAGCTAAGTCTGAGCAAAGGAAGTCTGAAGAACTATGCCCTGCCTCAGAGATTCAAAGCTGCTAGAAGGAAACCTCAGAGTAGATCAGTTTCCCAGGCTCACTTTCCTGCTGAACCCTTTTCCTTAAGAGAATCGCCCTTGAAGAACTCAACAGGGAAAGCGCTGTGAGCTGTCCTCCACTGTGGTGCTGAAATAGGAAGGCTGCTCACCAAGACACAGATATACCGTTGAAGGAGATGGGAAACAAGGAGGAGTAGCTGTTGTTAGAGTCCACAGAGGTTTCCAAAAGGAGCTGTGATCACAGAGTGCCACCCCCATTCGCCTCTGAGCTGCTGTCGCTGAGAACAAGTGCCAACAAATCAGCAGGTAGTCCCCTCAGCTGGGAGCTCCCACGGGCTGGATTGTCCCTGGAAGCAGTAGTTTCAGGCTAAGCAGAAAAGGAGAGGACATTTATTCCTGATGGATTTTTCCTTCTCTCCCTGCCACGGCAATACAATGACATTCTTGTAACATCCAAAAGGAAAATATCTTCTGATATATTTATTGAGGGTCTTCTGATAAATTCACTAATGGAAAAGGACAATTTTACATTAAATAATTCCACTGAGATTAGAGACCTCAAAATTTTGGGCAGGTTCTACTGTATATTAACTCAAGCTTCTGACTCCCTAGGGCCCAGAATGTGACAGTGGAAAAGAACATTATACATAACAAGACATGATCAATAGGCCATTGCTTTCCTAAATGCTCCAAACCTCACGTGTAAACAATGCGTACTGATATCCTCCTCATAGTAAGCTGTGGTGATTAAATTATTTTTAAAATATTGGACAAAAGTCCCTGTCATATTGGCTGGGCAATAGTAGATGCTTATTAATAGAGAACAGCGCATGGAGAAACCAAGGGTCAGGGAAATGTGTAAATTGCCCTTCAAATACATCTTTATTATAACACTTATTATAATATTTTTCAATTATAATGATCCAATTGTATGTCTCCTCTATGAAAACAAAATCATATTTATTCAAATTCCTTTGCCCTGCTCCTAACATTGTTTATTGCATGCTTAGTATCTTTTGAATTAAGTTTACTTGCATTTCCTACAATTAGACTTGAAGCATGATGAAAGGACAGCAGCCACACAATTATCTGGGCAGTCTCCAGTCTTCCTGCCTAACACTTAGAAATTTCAGTGAACTATAACAGCAGCTACACTTCACCATCTCTCATTTCTTTAGACATCTCTTTGGCATTAGCAGACGGTCTGACACGTTCTGGTCCACTGCACCCTCATATTGCATTACTACTGTCCACTTGCCATGCCTCAAGGCTAATCATAGAAAAATATTCCATTCTTTAGATGTGCTTTCTGTATTGCCCATAAGTCAAACAGCAGCACAGGGAGGAAATAAAACAGAGCAAGTGAGAAAGAAATGTATTTTTTTTCTAAACTCTCACATTTGTGAGCACAGCTGCTGGACACTTCAGCTATAATTATTTTTTATTTCTGGACAAAAATAAAGTTTCACTGAAGGAACAATGTGATAAATTTCCTATAGATTTCCATATGTAGGATTTGAAGTTTTTTTAATGTTTACTAGTAAATTAGTAAAAAAAAAAAAAAAAAAAAAAAAAAAAAAAAAAAAACTATACTCCAAAAGTATATCTGCCCTCCACAGAGATCAGATGATGTTTCATAAATACATTACTAGCTTTTGCAAAAACTTAAGTCCTGTGAAGTTCTGGAATTGCTCATTTCACAGACGTCCATTTTACAGTTCCGTATATTGCCTCTAAAGTGACCATCTCCAGACACTTCTTCCTTTTAATTCTGTTACCTATGTATAATTCCAGATTGGTAGAGAGGCCTGTAGAGATGGTACTAAATGAATTACCCAGACCAGAATGAACCCTCTTGCTATGCTCATATTTATTATCATATACACTTGCAGCTTCTAAGCCCCACACTTAAAATTGTTAATATGTAGGAGGTGTACAGCAACACAGACCACACAAGAGCTAAGTCATTAGTATGCATGACTAGAATTGAGAATAAAAACATGCATTATCTGATCTTGGACCTAGACATAGCTTCATAGTAAAAGGTAGGTAGGTATTTTTGGATCTTTGATGCAGATAATCAAAGGGAGAAGAAAAAAATCCTATGGTGTTTGATCAGGTCTCAAAAGGAAATTAACCATGGCTGTTCCATTAGACAACTTTGGGGGAAAAACTCATTTTACAGAAATGTATAGCCTATATTTGATGCTAATTTCAGATGCTGCTGTAAGTATCTGTGCCGTTATGACTAAGCCATTGTAGAAAAGAAAAGTGAAAAAGAAATGAGTCCCTACCAACCCAACAAACACTGAGAAAGAGCTCCACCTACTGGAATGTTTTTCTACAACTGAAGAACTATAAAGTTACCCTCAAACGTTTCTAAAATAAAACTTCAATACGGTCATAGGTCAAATAACAGGTAACATCCTTTGAAGTCGCTTAACCCTCTGATTTCAGTTTGCACTGAGAGGCAGAGAATTTTTCAAGAAAATCAAAGGAAATTTTTGTAATTGATTGACTTATTTCATCTACTGATTCATAGATTGTATTATGGCAACCAGATCAATATTATATAGAAAAAAGAGGAGATTTTTAAATTGTATTTCTATGTGGCCAAGTAGAGCTAATAGCAGTAGTGCCTACCATTTGTATAAGTCTTCGGTTCATAAAACATTTATATATATATATATATATTTAATAATATCTAGCAACTATATAGTTTCCACAATTAATATTCAGCGAATCACACCAGTATTACACACTTAAAGCATTCATCTTGATTAGTGAGTGCCTATTCAGTGCCAGCTGTTAGATATTTTTAATATTGCCCTTGACTTTATTGCATCCTGATTCACATAAAACTGAATAGAAAAGGGAATAGTTGAGTAATTTTCAATCAATAGATAAGTATTTTCTTTAATCTATCCTCCCAATACCAGCCCCTCACACATGGCCCCTAAATCAATGTTTGCACTGGGGAGAGGAGGAGAGATTCTGCCCTCCAGTTCTAACCATGCTTCCCCTCAGTCAAATGGAAATATCATTCACAGGATTTACATATACACAAATTTACTTTCCCTTACTCTGAGGAAATCTCAACTCTTTCATTCAATTGGCTGCTGAACACTACTGTGTGCCAGTTACCTTCTAGAAATTCAAAGAAGTTGATAAGGAAGACATTAAAACTGAAGCCCTGTCCCAGTACCACATGCAAAGCCTGACGTGGACTCTAAGACCCATTACCTAAATGCAAAAGTCAAAGCTGTAAAGCTAGTAGAAGAAATTGTAGAATGTCCGTGTGACCTAAGGATGAGAACTACTTCTTAAACAAAATGCAAAACCGCAAACCAAAAGGCAAAACATTGACTAATGAGGTTTCATCAAAGCTAAGCTTCTCAGTTCCGCAAAGGATATTATGGACAAAATTAACAGAGCACTGACAGAGTAGGAGAAGATATGTATAATGCTTTACCCATTTTATTTTTTTTTTAAGTGAAAGCAAGTTTATTAAGAAAGTGAAGGAATAAAAGAATGGCTACTCCATAGGCTGCTGATTGCCCATTTTTATGGTTATTTCTTGATTAGATGCCAAATAAGGGGTGGATTATTCATAAGTTTTCCAGGAAAGGGGTGGGCAATTCCCAGAGCTAAGGGTTTCTCCCGCTTTTTAGACCATGTAGGGTAACTTCCTGATGTTACCATGGCATTGGGAAACTGTCATGGCACTGGTGGAGTGTAGAAGTCAGGACCACCAAAGGTCACTGTCATTGTCATCTTGGTTTTGGAGGGTTTTAGCCCAGTTCTTTGCTGCAAACTGTTTTATCAGCAAGGTCTTCATGACCTGTAGCTCGTGCTGACTGCCTATCTCATCCTGTGACTTAGAACGTCCAACCTCCTGGTAATGCAGCCCAGTAGGTCTCAGCCTTATTTTACCCAACTCCAATTTAAGATGTAGGCACTCTGGTTCAAATGCCTTCAACATTTCTCCTCTCCCTTTTATAAGAGAACCCTTAATCCTAAGGGTTGTAGAAAGATGAAGATCCACCTTCTGTAACTTCTTCAGGCTGAATAAGGGCGATGATATTCCTGCCTCAGTATGAGGGTTTCTTGTATTCGGGGCAGAGAGGGGCTTAGTTAGAAAGCATCAGTATGCAGTTTACCCATTTTAGAGTAATATCTAGAATGTCTAAGAAATTACTAAATCGAAAATAAAAAGACAGCAATCTCAAAGGAAAAATAGGTAAAGGACGACAAAATGCAATTTACACTGAAGGAAACCCCAGAGGACTAACATGCTTATGAACAGACACTCAAATCCCTAAGTTATTAGTGAAATGAAAATTGAAACAACAATGAAACGTAACTTTACAATTGGACTGCCAAAATTCAGAAATCTGGAAAATGCTAAGTGTTGGTTGGAGTATGGGACTATAAAACCCAAAGGATAAAAAAGATAAATAAGACCATTGCCACAATAATGACTAATAATACCACAGAAATTAGAAGCATCTTTAAAAAAAAATCACAGTTTTGAGCACCTAGTCTGAGCCAGTCCCTGTCCTAGTAGTCACCTTAACATGCATTATCTTCTTTATTCATGGTAGTAACAGTTACTGTGGTCCCCACTGTATAACCAGTATAAGAAAACTAAGGCATATAACAATTAAGGGCACAATCACAAGCTACAAACCATTGAATGAACATTTAAACCAATGTCTTCTGACTCAGAGACCAAGGTTGTTTCAATACCACAGAGTCCTCTTGAGTTTTTCCCTACACCCAGCTGCCACCCCTAGAAACACTCTAGTAGGCCAAGGAAAGAGAATTTGCTTTTAGAATTAAGTTAGTACAATTGTTTCTGAAGTACCTGCATAAGTTAACAGTAAAATCAACTCCTTTGTGTGAAAAAAATTAATAATCTTTTCTGATTATGCAAAAATAGGACTCTGCTCTGGGATATAGACTAAGGAATTTTGTGCTTTTCACTGGCAACCTCAAAAGAATGAGAGGGTGTGACGTGCCCAGAATTTAAAGATAGCAGGAGAGGAAACTGGCATGGGGAAGAGAAGGGATCCAGGGCCACGGCAGAGTCCAAGGAAGGATTTGCAACAAAGAGTGGCTGTAGCGGGGAGTGATACTGACATATTTACAAAGGGACATTGGAAACCAATATGAGGTGGTTTCCCATTCTATTCTGAGCTTGCCCTCCAGGATCCCCCAGTCTGTCATACATCACAGCCAGCCTCAGTAGCCTTGCTCACCCTCTATACTCTCCCTCCAGATTTCCCACAAGGCCACAGTAGCATCAGGCAGGGCATGTGAGGCAATGGGGACACACGTGTATTCAGCTGATTTTCTACACTGACCACAGCTGAGCCTGGAAGGATTGTTTTACCCTTTTTATACACAAAATCAATATTCTTTCCCTCATGATTGCATTTGTGTTGTGTGCTGCTCAGACCTCTCTGAAATCCTTTCCCTGACAGTACCTATGGATGGAGCTAGCTAAACTGTGGGATGCTGCTCCTCTAATTACTATTTCCTTTACTTACTTGGGGCTTTTCTTACGATTTCATTATCATACAGGAAAGAGGAAGACCAGGCAGCCAAGCCAACCCAAAGAAATGTGCGCTCCATTCAGTCTCACTAGATGCCCTGGTCCATTTTGTCCATTTGGCCCATTTGGCCTGGAGTAAGAGGAAAATCAGGGAAGCCCTCCTGGAGGAGGTGATGCCTAAACCCAATCTTGAGGGTTAACCAGTAGTCAGCAGATGAAGAAAGGGGAGCAGAACATCCAGACAGAAGAAAGGAGCAGAGGTACGGAAGGAGGAATGACAAGTGCATGTGAGAGGTAAAGGGAGTGTGGACGGACTGAGCATAAAGAACAAGGCAGGGTTTGGTGGAATAAAGGACTGAATAGAGCACTGAGCAGTGTGCAGTATATTCTTAGATTTACGGGATGCAACTGAGGGGTGTCAAACCAAAGAATGGCAGGATCCGATTTGTGCTTTACCTAGCCTGACAAAATGATCATCTATTGAAAAGCCTAACAAAGAATTTATCCTAACTTTTTAATCAATTGACACAAAACATTTACAAAGGTTTTCTAAAATAGATCATACTTAATCATTCCTTTCTCAACTTATTAAGGATATCCCAGAAAAACTATGATACAGACATCATATTAATTTCTGGAATATGACAACAGAAAGATAATTCTTATTCCAAAAGGCATAAATCTAATTTTTAAAAGGACATGGGAGTAAAACTTCACATCAAGAAGATAAGGTCATCTGCAGAAACCCAGGAAGCCAGGACATGATATTGAAGACAGGTTACCAGGTTGCAGAAGGAAGTGCAGCTAGGCAGGCTAGGGAATGGCACCCAGGAGAGCCAATGAGGAGTGGCAGGTCTCCACAGGGTGTGGCTTCCACTGCCATGGAAACAGCATAACGAATGTGCAGAGACATTAGCATCTCAAAAAGGCTCTTTTTCCCTGTAGTCTACATTTATAGGGATAAATATAAGGTCAAGGAACCCAGTTGCACAAATTATATCCTACACCTTACCTACACCTAAAAGAATCCCCTCAAAGTGGTTATTATCCATGCTCCTCACATGGCATTACCAACCTTTTCTTCCTATCCTCCCATGAATCCTGGTACATAACCTTCTCTCAGTTGCATATGCTCAGTTGGGTATGTGACTATTTCCATGGGCATGCATATGTGCACACAGGCATGCACACACATACACACACACACACACACACACAGTCCAGCAACAATGTACCTGTCAAGCATGTTGCCATCACTTCCAACTTTCCAAGTTCTTGTCATACACTTGGCTCCCAACCACCCCGGTTATCATCAGAATTAATCAGGAGCCTCATGCTGGTCAATTTTTTAATGGTTAACCAACATGCAACCTTTCAGTAACATCAACTCAAACACAAGCTCAAATGATGAAACTTTCCAATGATATTTTCCTCTCTTATCCTGATGCATCCAACATTTCTGTCACGAAAATGAATGCTTCCTCATTCCCTTTACCGTATCTTAACATTATGAAGACAAGCAGGTGACATCTAGCTATAGCAAACATATAAAGTAAGGATATAGGGAGAGTAAATCAAGTGGGTAGTCCAGCCTTGGGGTGATCTGACAGCAGATATCCAGGCCCCTACACTACTGGAGTTGAGTTTGAGAAGCAGAGCTCCAACACTTGGAGAAAATTACAGAAAGAAAATAGAGCCCAAATAACTGATCAGTAAAGGTGCTAGACCAGTTTTTTGTTTGCTTGTTTTTTTCTTTTGCTTTGTTTTTTGAGATGGAGTTTTGCTCTTGTCCCCCAGGCTGGAGTGCAATGGCACAATTTCGACTCACTGCAACCTCCACCTCCTGGGTTCAAGCAATTCTCCTGCCTCACCTCCTGAGTAGCTGGGATTAACCTGTCTTCAATATCATGTTCTAGCCTTCTGGGTTTCTGCAGATGACGCTATCTTCTTGATGTGAACTGCCACCACACCCAGCTAAGTTTTTAGTATTTTTAATAGAGACAGAGTTTCACCATGTTGGCCAACCTGCTCTCGAACTCCTGACCTCAGGTGATCCACTCGCCTTGGCCTCCCCAAGTGCTAGGATTATAGGCGTGAGCCACCGCACCCGGCCTAGACCAGTTATTAAAGCAGGAAATCAAGTTCAAGGAAATGAGACTGGAGACAAGAAATGAGACCCTCAGGTACCCAGTCAGAGCAAGTCTATCATCAAATCTGACTTCATGTTGCATCTCCGAATCTCCTTAAATGCCGCAGGACATGGTTCTAGAGTCAGCGTCATATTACCTTTCCTGTAAGGAAAAGTCAGGTGGGCCTGCTGTGAGGATCAAAGACTTCAGAATCAAAGAGGCAAACAAGAACCCACAATGAGAAAGAAGCTGATTAAACCAAAATAACTGAAAGTTCAGGTTCAGACAAATTAGGTCCCAGGTTACTGAACACATTTTCAGTTATGATCACAAACCACCATCAGAAATCTTGGAAGGTTCACAGTAAAGGCTTCAAGGAACAGAAGAGGTAGGCGAACATTGTTGCAAACCCTTGGACCATGAACACCAACCTCTGGCAAAATTATAAAACACATTAAATAAACAGCTCGTTATAAAAAAGAAAAGACACTGTGCTTAGGCACCGGCCTGAGTTCACTGAAAATAAGTCATTTGAGCCTCATCTTTCTCTATTTTCAATGGCTACTAAACTGATGGTGCAGGAGAGATTATCAGCTATTGGTCTGATTTCCACAATGAACTTGTCAAAATCTTTTATAAAATCCTCATAGAAAAGATGGAGAAATACACACCAATTAAATTTTTAACTATTGGATGAATGTGTACCTAGATAGAGAACTTTTGGAGTGCACCACAAAAGTAGCATCCTTCAGCCCACCTCTGATCTTGGCCACAGCAATGGGAGATATTCTGGGCAATTTAATTTTTGCTGTGACAGCATTCTACCCCAAGCTGGGGGTGCCTATTGCATCCTTCATTTTCTTTCTCATGGACTTCTCTGAAGCAGAGAGAGCCCACTGGCCCTATTCACAAGCACACCCTGAAAGGGCAGAGATGTCAATGCCCCCAGGGAAAACACATAACCAACTAGAGATGGATACCAGTGGATATATGCAACACACATCCATCCTTCTGAACAATTCTGGGAGGCATTCAGTGTACCTCTCAGGAGGTCTCTCTAGAATTGAGCCCCAATGCCTATAAGAGCCTCAAATGGCTGTTTCTCCTTCCCTGCCTCTCTCTCCCCACCTCCGCACTCCTGCTTTCTGGGATCATCTTCCAGATAAACATCTACACTCAAATCCTTGAGTTGGCTACGTTTATGGAGAACTACAGTAAGACAGTCACTAAGTTCTTGCCGTTGTCTTAAAGACATTTTTAAAGACAGAAAGGGCATGCATGGTAAATTTGTGCATGACCAAAAATAGGATGAAATACCTGAGAATAATACCAAAAAATCATTCAGAAAGACATGGATAGGCTGGAAAGACAAGCTAAAACAAAAAGCATGCAATATTGTATAAATAAACTGATCATTCTAGACCCAAGTGTAAAACATCAAGTACGCAACTGCGGATGGAAGAGGCCTGGCTTAAAAGCTGCTTGTGTTTAAAAGGCTCTTGATACAGATGATCTCATGTGCTGTCAGAGGAAGTGTAAATTAGTCAACACATTCTGGAGCTGCACATATTCTGATTTATCTAATCTGGAGCTGTGCATATTCTGACATAAGTTCCTGCCAGGAATTTGTTAAATAAGTATGCAAATGTGTATATACAAGCATATTCATCACAGCATTTATTATAGAAAAAGAAATGTTTAACAATTTAAATAACCGTCAATAGACAAATAGTTAAATGAACTATGGTACATCCACTCAATGGAATACTATAAAGAGATTAAATATAATAAAGTTGTTTCATAAGTACTGGCATGGAAAAATATTTTATGATATAAAAATGTTGAAAACTCAGATTGCAAAGTAGTATGTCTGGTATTGTTCACTTTCATAAAACATACAAACAAATATATGTATATATAGGTATATACATTTTTAAAGTATGAAGGATTTACCTAAGTGCTTTTTTCTGTTTTTTATCTATTTTTTATAGAGTTTCTACAATAACAATATTCTATTTCTGTTATGAGAAACAGGTTCTTTTTTAAAGAAGAAGACCCATGGATTTTATTTGCCATCACAATGTGAACCAATATGATACAAGTGATGCAAATGTAAATTTGGTAGAAGTACAGTGTTTAATTCTATTAAGAGTTAATAGACAGCCGGGCGCAGTGGCTCACGCCTGTAATCCCAGCACTTTGGGAGGCTATGGCAGGTGGATCACTGCGTCAGGAGATCGACACCATCCTGGCTAACATGGTGAAACCCCATCTCTACTAAAAATACAAAAATTAGCCAGGCATGGTGGCGGGTGCCTGTAGTCTCAGCTACTCAGGAGGCTGAGGCAGGAGAATGGTGAGGCAGAGCTTTCAGTGAGCCGAGATCACACCACTGCACTCCAGCCTGGGCGACAGAGCAAGACTCCATCTCAAAAAAAGAAGAAAAAAGAGTTAATAGACGTATAGTGTTCAGGAGGACTTGGAAGGCATAGGTCATTGTCCAGACCACTGGTCAGACCACACCCAGACCCTTCTTTCCAGACTGGATTCCAAGTATTGACAGTAACATTGATAAACTAAAGCTCATCACAGAAGGGTTCCCAGGAGCGTGAAGGCCAAGAAACCTGCTGCTGACGAATGGGTGATGAAACTGGGATGTTTATCCCTAACATCAGACATGCCAAAGCTACTGTGAGAGTTAGCATCAATAACAAAAAGAGCTAACGTGTAGAAGAAAGATCTGGATCATTCTGAACAGCGTTGCAGGACCAGTGGGTGAAAGTATAAATAAATCAGATGTTTCACTTACAACAAAGGAGAAAGAAAATGAGAAAAGGGGAAAGAAAGGAAGTAAAAGAACCTTCTAACAATTCAAACTGTTTGAAAACTGAATAGGCCAAAGTGATAAGTTACTTCATCACTGAAAATGTGCAAAATGCATATTCAGGTCCATCTCTCAGGAATACTATTGTGGGGTCTTATACTGGGGATGATCCCTAATGTTCCTTCCAATTCTAGGGTGTTATGAAAATTCACTCACCCCCTTATATCTTCCAATATGCAGTTTGCAAAACAGACGACAGGAAATAAATCAAATGCTTGGGTTCAATAGCGCATAGAACTAAGGATAACGTAATTCCCTTGAGTATAGCATGACTCATTCAGAGCATTCACATTTCTGTAGAATTTGGAGAAATTGTTACGAAAATGTTAAGTGTATAAGAGGTGAATGTCACTTAAAGTTAGAATTCTTTCTTGTTTCCATACTGCAGTAGTAACAGCTTCTTGTCCATGTTCCAGGCCTAGTTTATCAAAATGAAAGTTGGCTTGGGGATTTGTGTAATGTACAGTCCTTCAACTGAGAAGACTCACAGTGGCAATCCTTTCACAAGAAGTTTTTGTCACACAGAAAGTTACCTCACTGCAATACATCTGTTTCATCTTTTCAAAATGAGTGGAATACTTACTTATGTCACACAAATATAAGGATAAATAATAATTTTAAAATTATATTACTTACCTAAATAATATATAAACTGTAATAAAGTGCATTTACTTAGCATAACAAATACCATTACAGAATAGGAAATAACATATACAATAAGACATATTTGCCCATATGAATCACACATCAGACCTTACGTTTGCTTCTTGTGAAAGTGTAACAGTGCCTCTTGAAAGTGAACACCATCTGCACGGTGCAGCACCCCCTAGAGAGGTAGGGTGTGGTCCTTTGTCGAGAAGAGCTCCCTGTGTCCCCTAAGTTCTTCTGAACAGGGTTGGGAGGACAAGCATGGTGGAGTGGCTCAAGGTCAGAGTCCCATTTTCTCATCAGACAAAGGTCCCAGGCTAGAGAGATAGCATGCTTGTTGAAGAAGACCACGGTCATTTCTTAGGGTGCTGATCCTCAAGAAGGGATGAAAGGTAATGTCAAAGTGAAGAGCAGAGCTGGTCATCAGATTGACAGCAATCTGAGGCAAAGTAAAAGTAGCCCACAAAGCTCTAGGTTTCATCCAGGAAGCTCCTAGTCAAAGCTCAGACTCTAATGTGGAGGCCCCAGAGACAGGTCAGACTGAACTATTATTCCAAGTTTTGACTAATTAGCACTTACTGAGAGTTTAAAATGGCAGCAACCCTGAATGTTCTTGTGTATTCATTGAGTCCTCACAACTCTCCATTAGGCAGAAACTATTTTCCCATTTTGCACATTAGATGACTGAGATTTCAGAAACTTTCACAAGGCTAGGAGGTTAACTCAGGTCTTTCTGACACCACACTCCATATAAAACATTTCATGCAGGCTGGGTGCAGTGGCTCATGCCTGTAATCCCAGAACTTCGGGAGGCCGAGGCAAGCGGATCACTTGAGGCCAGGAGTTCAAGACCAGCCTGGTCAACATGGTGAAACCCCGTCTCTACTAAAAATACAAAAATTAGCCAGGCGTGGTGGCAGACCTATAGTCCCAGCTACTCGGGAGGCTGAGGCATGAGAATTGCTTGAACCCAGGTGATGGAGATTGCAGTGAACTGAGGTCGCACCACTGCACTCCAACCTGGGAAATAGAGCAAAACGCTGTCTCAAAAAATAAAAATAAATAAAATAAAAAATCTCATGCAAAAGGTGAATTCGTCCACGATGAAACAATCTCACTATTTCTGAGCTGGTTGTAGTTCAGGATTTGGATATTGTGACTATATGAATTTGTACTATTTTTTCCAGTCAGTTTCCTCAGGCTCAGCCAGCTCCCTGAATGCTTCTTCCACATAACATAATTCTAATTGTTTAAAAGCTTAATCTATTTACAAATGTCAATTGAGAACCTACTTGTACTGGATGCTATGCTGGATTCTGGGATACATAGGTAAGAACCAGACATGCACCCTGCCCTGAAGAGTCTCAGAACAGTCTAGCAGAGATAAGGTATATGCAAAGAATGAAATAAAAGTTTAAAAGGCACTGACAGAAAAAGAAAAGCTGGAAAAAGTAAGACTGTTTCCAAATCCAGGAATAAGGAAAAGGAGAGGAGAGAAGAGGACAAAAAAGGATGAAAACAGGCAGGGGAAATAGCGTGATCTGAGGCATATTTACAGAAAACAAGGGCTTTGGCTAAATGTAAAGTATGTAAGAATCATGAGAAATAAATTTCCACAGATAGTTTTGGCCCAGATCTTAAAGAGCTTAGATTTTTGAAAAGTAAGGAATTTGGACATCATTCTATAGGCCATGGCTAAGGAATTCAATCTCGAGGAGATTAACCTTGTCTGTTCCTAACCACATCGTAACTATGTTAATAAAAAACAATGGGGAAGGAGCGGGAGAAAATGGGGAAATGTTGGCCAAAGAGTACAAAGATTCAGTTAGACAAAAGAAGTAAGTTCTGCAGATCTACTGCACAGCATGGTGACCACAGTTACTAACAATGTACTGGGTCCTTGAAAATTTCTGAGAGTAGATCTTGAAATGTTCTCACCACAAAAAGACATAAGTATGTGAGGCAAGAGATGATTAATATGTTAATTTTCTTAATTTAATTATTTCACAGTATATACAGATATCTGAACATCACGTCATATACCATAAATATATACAATTTTTGTCAATTTTACCACAATAAAACTAGAGAAAGATAAATAAATAAAATAAAAGCAATGGGCCCAATGCAAAGTAATAAGTTGTAATCAAGTTTACTTGAGAGACATGCTGTTTACCCCGTGAGATCGTGAGAGGATATTTTGTCCAGATTAGTCTTTGTTTTGTATTTTTTTTACTTCTAGAAAACACTGTTTTTAGGTAAATGAATATGGAAATATTACTGTATATAAAAAGGCTTTAACGACTGAAGAAAACTGATTATAAAAAGCCTCTCAAAACCCAGATGAACTAGGCCATGTGCAGTGGTTCACGTCTGTCATCCCAGCACTTTGGGAAGCCAAGGCAGGAGGATCACTTGAGCCCAGGAGTTCAAAGCCAGCCTGAGCAACATAGGAAGACCCCATTACTACAAAGTAAACAAATAAAACTTTTTGGAAATCTTTACTTTGCAAAATCTGGGCTGTTTAAAATCTGGCCCAAAGCAATCCTTGGAAATTTATTTCTCATGACTCTTACACACTTTGCATTTCAGCCAAAGCCCTTATTTTCTTAAATATGGCTCAGATCATGCTATCTCCCCTGCCTGTTTTCATCCTTTTTGTCCTCTTCTCTTCTTCCCTTTTCCTTATTCCTGGATTTGGAGACAGTCTTACCTTTTTCAGCTTCTCTTTTTCTGTCAGTGCCTTTTAAGCCTTTATTCCATTCTTTGTATATACCTTATCCCTACTAGACTTGCAAACTTTTTAATTAGTTAAGCATAGTGGCGTGATCACACCACTGCATTCCAGCCTGAGAAACAGACCTCAAAAAAAAAAAAAAAAAAAAAAAAAAACTACTGATAAAGTAAACATAAAGAGAAGCTGAATGGTCTTTAAAATACACATTGGAGATGGTTCATGCCAGAGCCTCACTGAGTTCACCATATGTTTTCAAATAGTTTGAAATATTAGCCCAACTAACTTTTGTTAGAAACCCAGTTGATCTCAGGAAAATAAACAGAAATATATTAATTTGACCCAAGCGATGCTGTTAGAAGACAACCCCATTTGGTTCTTAAAAGGCAGCTCATTTTGACAATAAGTTTCACCTACGTTAAGAACAGGCACAGGTTTACCCAGATCTGTATGCCCAAGGAAACATGGAAACCAGCAGTGCAAGCTCATTGCCAAGAGAGGGGCAAAATGAAGAGTGGCAGCATAGGTACGTTCAATGCTGTATTCTAAAAGGAAATCAGAGTAAAAACAGGTTTCCAATGTTCGTAATTTCCTATATGAAGCTGCTTCTGGCTCTCTCTAGGAATGTTCTGTACAAGTAGTAGTCATATCTAAGTGCCTGAATTTAGCTGTTCGACTGAGACAGAAATCTGTCTTCACTGCAAAATAGAACTAGCCATTTATATATCCAGCATTCACTGCTTTGGGGTTTCTCTAGGGCTTCTACAGCTTTAGTGAGTCTTTTAAATACTATTGATGATAATCACTGAATTGGTCAACTGAATAATGAAGTTGATTTATTTACGTATTTATTCTGAAACTTCACTGAGTACCTACTATAGTTCAGGCACTGGATGCTGAGAATATAACGGTGAACAAGATAAACAATTCCCTCTCTCAAGGTCATATACAGCAGTGAAAATGACATTAGTGCCTGTTCTGTGCTGTGATATGGTAACAACTGTGGGCGTAGTTAGTTGGGGAGATACCGGGACAAGGAAAGGAAAAGGAAGGAAGGGAGGGAGGGGAGTGGAAGGGAGGGAGGAGAGTGGAAGGGAGGGAGGAGAGTAGAAGGGAGAGAGAGAGGGGGAAGGGAAGGGAAGGGAAGGGAAGGGAAGGGAAGGGAAGGGAAGGGAAGGGAAGGGAAGGGAAAGGAAGGGAAGGGAAAGGAAGGGAAGGGAAGGAGGGAACATACACTGTGATACTGTCCTATCCTTAAGACTTTTTTTTAACCTTGTTGGAGACACAAGACATAATATGAACAAAAGTGAAACATTACAGACTTGGAAACAAAAATTTTAGCTTCAAGAATATAATAAAAAAATCACACATACACACACACACAAAGGTTTGAACTTCAGTGTCATCTCAGTAATACGTCAGCAGTTTTCCCTGTCAGCAAGGGAATTTGTCTGAAAAAGTCCTAATTAATGAGTCTTCCTTTGAAATCTGAGTTGAGATGCTAAAAGAGCTCTCCATGCTGGCACAAAGCAATTTGTACACATTTGAGAAATGATTCTGTAAAGAAAAGCTTCAAGAACATCATTATATTTGGAGTGCACCTGCTGGGGAGCCAATTGTTGGACATTTTTAGATGCTACCTCAGCAGCCGATGAGATTTGAATGTGTAATTATTGTATTTATATTCTTATACTCTGCCAAAGTTCATTGTAAAATAGTGTCATTTTCCATATGGTTTTTGACCCGTCCTTTAGACCCAGGTCCATCTGCTTTTCTAGTGTGATGACTTTAAGTTGGAGATTGTGAAGCACAGAGTCAAGAAGATAAATAGAAGTTGCATCTCCACTCCAAGGCAAAGTTCTTAAAAATGCAAAACTAATAGCATGAGCTATTATGATATATCTATGCTAAGTGAAGCACAGAAAAGTGATGTGGAGAGAGGTTACCTCTTGACATCACAGTTTGGGCTAAAGCAGTATTTTTCACAATGCAGTTATGGCTTATATCACAATCTTAAGTATGAAATAATAGACCAATTTTTTCTTGTCTGACAATGAATGTATTTAAACTGAGAACACCTTCTGACCCTATTAGCAGAAGAGTCAACTTCAGTCATTACTGAAGCTTGCTACACACTCTCACTCTTGGGGTCATGGAGAGATCTCGAGGTTTTGTGATGAAAATAAGAGCACGTTAGAGGAGACCCCTCTCATGTTCGGTCCATAGCAGTTACCACTGAGACGGCATGTTCCACGCCCATCTCCCTTGAAGTATGGCAGCTCTCTGCTTCCCAGTTTTGATTGGGGCACTCCCACTTTGTGGGAGGCTGAGAATTCTTGGCCTATGTCAGCTTCCCTGCTGCTCCATGTCACCCTTTTCCCTGAGGTCTGGCCACCCATACTGGGTGCAGCTGAGAGCAGAGATCTGCGCTTAATACATCTTCATTTCCTCTCACCCCTCATTCCTGACCAGCATAATCCCCCACAAAGAACTCAGGCTTCCAAGGGGAAAAAATCCAGGAAGACAAATTGTTTAATTTTTTTTCAACCATCAACAAACCCTCCTTGATGGCAAATGAGTGTAAGAGCCCAGCAACCTGGAAGGAAATGATGAGCACAAAATCAAGGAAGAACCAAAACACAATCAATATCTCAATACATCATTCTGCCACAATAAAATAACATCATTTGAACTACAGAAGAGCTAGAAATGGATGTGTCCCAGTAATGTCAGGATTCAGGAAATGCTTCTCAGATTTTTTTTCCGTTAGTCAATGCAAAATGGAACGTGAATATTGGAAGTGTGAAAGCAGCTCCTAGTTTCCTCGTGGCAATAGCGATAGAATAAACAAAAAGACATAAGTCCCTTCTCTCATTCACACAGAAAAGCATTGCAATTAACACAGACCAGAGCAGGCCTGGAGCTATTTTTCCTATTCAACAGCATGCAATGTGTTTACATTTCATTAAGATCCATATTCACACTGGTGATGGCATGACACAAAGTCCAGGGCTACTTTGCCCCTGAAGTGGTATCCCAATGTGAGTGCAGTTATTAGAGTGCTCAGGGATAGCCATCTGTGATTTCATACTAGAGATTAAGATCTTTGAGGAGAGAGGGATAGAAATAGCACCAACACTTCTAAACTCAAATTAGTATGAATGCTTGCCAGATACAGCACAGAAAAAAATAATTAATGACCATTTTAATGTGAATCATGGATGTGTGACCTCGTTCACACTCTGAGTACCTATCCTCCAGTTCTGAAACTTTTTTGGGTGGAAGAATGAAATAATATCAAAAATATGATCGTGTGAAACTGCCTGAAGCAAAATGAGTGAGTTGGCTGTTGCCTGGTCTCTCCAGGTATTCAGCAACAACCTCCAGGGAAATTTTGTCTTGGCTGATATGCAAAACTGATGGAGCCAAGGTCCTGTCTTCAAAACATGAGTGTAAATGACATGCTGGAAGAACGTTTGTGCAGTCTTCACGGACAAATTCATCTCAGTGGTTGGCATTCTTATTTGTGACTCAATGGATCATTGTTGAATGAATGGATGATTGTGTGAATGAGTAAGTAAATGAAAGGTTGCAAAGGCCCTCGGAATGAAAGGCGCTTTAGGGATTGCTTTTCACCAAAAGCAGAGTGAGCAAGAGAGAGAGTGCTGTGAGACAAGGATGAAGATGAAAACAAGAGCCAGATAACTCAGCATCTGGCATGCCATGGTAAGGAGCTGGACTGTATTTTTGATGATATTGGAAACTTCTGATGGATTTTTAGCAGCTCAATGACGTGATCTGTGCTTTAACCCTGAGTACTACATTTAGAATAAAATAGAATTGCAGTGGCATATACAGGACAAGTAGGGTGCTACAAAATAGTCCAAGAGAAAGATGACGAGGCTTGGACCAGAATGGGGTTGACAAAGGAAAAGACAAGCAGATGGGTCCAAGACATTTTAGAAAGAGGAGTCAAGGACAACTACCAGGTTTTTTGCTCTAGTGACTAGAGGACAGCGAAACCATTTAACGGGATACAGAGGACTGGATATGGCCACGCTTAGAGAGGAAAATCAAGAGTCCAGTTTTGATGCTAAGTTTAAGAGGCAAGCGAGGCATGCAAAGGGAGATGTTGAGAAGGCAATAAGAGATGAGTCCTGCACCCAGCATAACTAACTAGAGATCAAAAGCTTGGAGTCATCAGCATAGACATGGTACTTAAAATCATGGAAAGGATCAGATTACCTAGGGAAAGAGTACAAGCATGAAGAGAGTCCAGGGTCCAGCCCTGAGGAACTCCAGTAGGAAGGGGCTGGATAGAGCAGAAAGGCCAGGAAGGAAGAAAACCAAGAGAGGATGGTGGTGTCACGGAAAGCAAAAAAAAAGAGAGAGAGAGAGAATGTCACCAGAAAAAAAGGCACAAATAGCTACATGGAGTCAAGGAAGAACAAAATGAAAAATGTTTCACTGGATTCAGCAGGAGTCATCGACTTTGATGAGCAATTCTAGCAGAAACCAGATTGCAACACAGAGCACAGGGAGAAGAGATTACACTGTAGACCACTCTTTCAGGAAGTATATTTAACCATCAATATTTCCATCAATTCTTTCACCTATTTAACCCTAAAATCAAACACTTCCATATTTGCCATGAAAATTAACAAACCACTTACAATGAAATAGCTTTAGCCACTGAAATAATAAGGTATCTGATGTGTGTATACATGGAAAGATGAAGGAACCAGATGTGTGTGTGTGTGTGTGTGTGTGTGTGTACCAGATGTATATGTTAATATATAGACATGGAAAGATGAACAAGATATATAGTTAAACGGAAAGAAATTGGGGGTTGAAAAAGAGATAAAATAAAGAAAATACACATATATGTTTAAAAGAACAATATGTTGAAGGAATACATAGCAAAGTAATAATTGTGATTATTTCTGAGGGCGGGAGTGTGAAGCATTTTCATACTTTGTGTCATACAAATTTTATAGAGGTATAACTTATTTTTATAATTAGAGAAAAATAAGTTTTTCTTTAGGACCATTACAGAACGCTGTATCAAAAGAAAACGCTCTTAACCCACAGGAGTTCACATTTAATTGGTCTATAAGGTGTGGCCTAAAAGAGCTAACACATTCTAACTGCTCTGCAGAGGAAAAGACTGTCCATCTTTGCCAGAGAGCAGCCGACTTTTGGTTGGAGCTCTTCATAAAACATCCTGGTAAAAAAATCTTCTAACAGTCAGTTATAAACTTCCAAACTTTCCAGCAAAGAAATGCGCTTTAGTGCAAAGTAGAATCTGACTTGAGAAGTGCCACAGATGGAAGACTGCCTTCAAATACAAGTTTAAATTATCTTCCTTCTGTGTCTGCTTTAATGGCAAGCATTTGATAAGTTTCTTTTTTCTAATAAATTACCAATAAGTAATTTAAAAAATGAAATGTTTTTGAAGCAAGTCAGACAATTTACAACTGATAAATCAAAAGATCTGAAACTAGGGTAACACGGTCAAAGTCAATATTAGCCGTGTTTATACATCAAAAGTGTGAATCTAGATAAATGAACAATGCTCCATAGGGAAAAATGTTTTATTGACCTCAAGGGCAACGGTTGGTTTCCAAGAAGCAAATTTCATTACTTTGTGTTATGTGTTCTACGTTCTACTACAGATCCTTCTTTGTTGTAAACTTGTCATTTCCAGTCTGAGTTCTATATTTGTTGCTGAAATGCAGGGGCAGTGAATCTACACACTGAGAGCCCAGAGTGGAAAGTGGTTTCCTTTCATTTGTTCTGACTCACCATCCAATCAGCACCAGTAACCTACTGAACTGTCATGAGGGAACACACACGAAGAGGAAGATACTCAATTAGATCTGTGCCCTTCGCAATCTTCAATTTGTCAGTCAAGCCACCCTCTAATTCATATCTATTCCTGGATACATAATTTTTCTGTTCCAGAACATGTTGTCTGTTTTAGCTTTACAATCCAAAATAGAATTGGCTGGCTTTTGTTTTATCAATTTGCAAAGTGTCTCTAATTTGCTGCTACCCATTTTCACCTTTCTTTTTCCTACCAAACATCTGTTCACTTTACATTTTTTTCTGATCATTCTATCCTAACATTCTATTCTAACATATAATTTCCTGACACTCTCAAAAACAAACAAAAACCTCTTGGGAGCCATTCATTCAACTGTTCACATTAAACGTTATTATAACTCAGTTTGGGAGAAATATAAAATATAATTTTATTAATAATTTAAAGAGATTTCAAGCTCAAAATGTCCAACCCTCTAATTCTACAAATAAGAAAATTACTAAGCCCACTAATATCTGACAGCCTGATGAGAGCACACTAAGAAATGGCTCAGATCTATGACTACTACCTAAAAAAGCACTGGAGACTTTTTTACATGCATAGGTCAGTAATAACAATGGTAAAAGAAGCATCACTTTGGTTTTATATTACAATTATTTGGAACTATTTGTCTTCCCCAATAGATCATAATATGCTAAACAGCAGAAACTATGGTGTGTTCATTTTACTCATAGCAGCACTTCTTGCACATAGGAATGCTTAATAAATATTTGCCATCTTCAATGTGTTGAGTGGCTTTGTAGTTGACCTCCTGGTAACAAGATGGTTGCCGGGTAACTAGCATCACTTACAAACACAGCAATATCCAGCAGAAGAAGAACTGGTTCTGCGTCACCTGAGTACATCTGAACCAGTCACTTTTAAGGGGAATGGAGTCACCATGCCTGGTTTTATGAAGTCACCAGCAATATCTATGTAACACTAATAACACTTTGTAACAACCTGGGAGCTTGCTTGTAGAGACATATAAATAAAAATGCAAACTGCAAAGTTGTGTGTACTTTACAATTCAACTTTGTAAATGTTTGCACGTATGGCAAAAAAAAACTCTGAAATATATACCTATTAAAATATATTTGCTTGACAGGATAAAGGCTTTTTTCTTCTGTTGTCAATTTCTTTCTTAATATTGTTGGATTGTTTTAGAACTTTTTTAAAAAAATCAAGTGAACTTTAATATTCACATACGCAGCCCAGTTTAACAAGACAAAAGTCTTTGACCTCTGATCTTCCCCTTCAGGAACTGACTACCCAAGATATAGATGACTCTTCCCAGGGCAAATCTATTCCAGGAGCAACTGAAACAGGTTCCCCAGGTGATGAGCATTGAGAGCAGCTTCACTTTTCTTGACAATGTCTAAGGAGAGTGCACTGAAGGTTGCTGAGATAAGTGGCAACACCTGCTATGTGTGGAAATTTGGGAAGGATGGTAGAGTTAGGGAGAGCTCTGAGTCATCCTCTGGCCCTTCTGTTGGCCCCTCAGAAGCTGACTTCAATGGATGATGGTAACATCCTGGAAGATGCCACAGCAACTGCACCCACAGTGTGGTGTGATGGAATGAGAAGGGAGGAGCCTGAACTACCCAGGGAGCAGGTCAAATCAGCAGATCATGCCTGCTGGGACACGTCATTGAGGGTGAACAAGCAAAGAAAAAGAGACCACCACAGTGAAATTTTACAGTATTGGCTGTTGGATGGTTTTCCAGGTTAGGAGGTTATATTGAGTGTTAGTCATAAAAGTTTTTTCATATAGGTTGTGGCCAGGAAGCTTGCAGTGAAAATAAAATGGCAGCCTACCAGTGCAGGACAGGATAGACATTTTCTAGGGCTTATGGATGGGGCTTGCTCCAGCAAGCACTCCTAAAGAGACAGGTGCCATATGCTTCGGAACAGCTCCATCCATTTTCCATTCTTAATCTCCTCCAACAGGCACAGCGTACTGAGTACTGAATCTATTGAACTAGTTTACTTTGTAATAAACAAATATTTCCATTTTGACTTTCTAAGGTAACATATTTTTATATGATATATAAAAAATAAATCATAAACATCAAATATCAAATAATCATTATAGATGGCAAGTAAAAATGTTCAGAAACACTCCATTGACCAAATAATCAAAGAAATATTAATTAAAATGATACAGAATGTTTTTCATTCATTACACTAGAAAAAGTACTTAACAATATTAAGTTGAGGAGAAGTGAAATGAAAATGGATACTCTAGTGCCATGTAAATTAGAATCACCTTTTAAAGAAAGTAATTTAGCATACAAACAAAATGATCATTTCATTGGAATCAGCAAATATATTAAAGAAATCTAATTCAAGAAATAATCCAAAATGTAGAAAAATCTGTAGACCCAAACATGTTTGTCATAGTGTTCTTTATATTAACCTAAATATAAAATAATTGGGGGCCATTAAAGTAAATCATAAAGTATAACATCAACTATTGTGCCACCATTATCAACTCTAGTTAGGAAAACTGTGTTGAGGTAGAGAAAAAGTACAATTTAACTCATGCTTTAATTTTGAAACACAGAGAAAATGTATGCTTATCTTGTTTGCAATTAATTTGGTCATCCTGCTGAGCCCCCATTTGATATGGTTTGGTTCTGTGTCCCCACCCAAATCTCATCTCAGATTGTAATCCCCACCTGTTGAGGGAGGGACTTGGTGGGATTGGATCATGGGAGCAGTTTCTCCCATGCTATTCTCATCACAGTGAGGGAGTTCTCATGAGATCTGATGGTTTAAAAGTGGCAGCTTCCCCTGCCCACTCTGTGTCTCCTGACACCATGTAAGATGTGCCATGCTTCCCCTCTGCCTTCCACCATAATTGTAAGTTTCCTGAGGCCTCCCTAGCCATGCACAATGGTGAGTCAATTAAACCTCTTTCCTTTATACGTTTCCCGGTCTCAGGCAGTTCTTGATAGCAGTGTGAAAAGGGCCAACACAGAGAATTGGTACTGGCAGAGGAGCGTAATGCTATAAAGATAAACTGAAAATGTGGAATGAACTTTGGAAATGGGTAATGGGCCAGAGGCTGGAACAGTTTGGAGGACTCAGAAAAAGACAAGAAGCTGTGGGAAAGTTCGAAACTTCCTAGAAATTTGTTGAATGGTTTTGACCAAAATGCTGATAATGATATGAACAATGAAGTCCAGGCTGAGGTGGTCTCAGATGGACATGAGGAACTTATTGGGAACTGGAGTAAAGGTCACTCTTGCTATGCTTTACAAAGAGACTGGTGGCATTTTGTCCCTGCCCTAGAGATCTGTGGAATATTGAATGGAAGAGAGATGATTTAGGGTATCTAGCAGAAGAAATTTCTAAGCAACAAAGCATTCAAGAGGTGACCTGGCCAATTCAGAAAGCATTCAGTCATATGTATGCACAAAGAGATTATCTGAAACTTGGAACTTTTATTTGAAAGGGAAGCAGAGCATAAAAGTTGTGAATATTTGCAGCCGACCATGACACAGAAAAGTAAAAGCCATTTTCTGGGGAGAAATTCAAGCTGGCCGTGGAAATTTGCATAAGTAACAAGGAGTTGAGTGTTAATCCCTAAGACAATGGGGAAAATGTCCCCAAGGCATTTCAGAGATCTTCACAGCAGCCCTTTCCATCCAAGGCCTGGAGGCCCAGGAGGCCTAGGAGGAGGCCCAGGGCTCTGCTGCTTTGTAGAGCCTTGAAACTTGATGCCCTGCACCCCAGCTGCCCTAGCTCCAGCCATGGCTAAAAGGGACCAAGGTACAGCTCCAGCCATTGCTTCAGAAGATGCAAGTCCCAAGTCTTGGTGGCTTCCATGTGGTGTTGGGCCTGTGGGTGCACAGAAGACAAGAGTTGAGGTTTGGGAACCTCCACTTAGATTTCAGAAGTGTATGAAAATACCTGGATATCCAGGCAGAAGTCTGCTGCAGGGGTGGAGATGTGCCTAAACAGGAAAGAAGTCCAGAGGTTTCCGAGTTAGTTGATTTAGTGGCTCATTAGTATAATCCTAGGTTCTTTTTATAAACTGGTTCTCCCATTAACAAGCACAAACCTGGACATGGTGCAAAAGAACCATCTCATCCACTGTCCTCTTAAAAGCAAAGGAAGACTTCCCACCTTCACATCTTATTGGCAGATGAGGAATTAACCCTCAAACCACCGATAGAGCACCTCACCTGAATCATACAGAGAAGAAAAACACCTGGACACAATCAAGGTTCTGTTACCAAAGAAGACCAGTGAAATAGGTATACAGTAAATAACCAGTAAACAACCAGCAAGTGTCTGATCTTCCAGTTTGGAGCTTGGCATTTATTGTGTACCAACCCCATATTTTTGTGTGCCGTGGAAAGTTAGGCAAAAAATTTGGATACTCATTAAAGAAATGAAGGATGTTAAACATTTTTAAATTATAATTCTTGTTTTTTATATTTATAATGAAATGTTGAATGACAAAAGCCAATTGAAAAAATATGCAGTGACTACAACTAAAACTATGTTTTTAAATGCATTTTAATATAAGAAAGAAAACACACCAAAATAATAAAAGTGATTGTGATTAAGGTCTTGGGACTATTGATGGTTTTTCTTCTAATTTCCAAGTCTTTTATAATATGCATAAATTCTTATATAATTTTTTAATTAAAAAAATTCCAAACTCCATTCTATTTTATGTTTTTCTTTTAAAATTCTCATTATTATTGTGCTCCACTTTTCTTTATTTTAACATCCTATAAAAGGAAATAACCTGCATAGCCTACCTGTATTCATTTTACATATGAGGCACAAATACTCCTCATGAACAGGGTAATTAAACAAAATATTCCTCTGTCATAAATGCATGCTCAATGTAGCTAAACTTGCCTTTAAATGTACTCCCTCATTAAATCTGAAGAGGTTATTTCTACTATTTTTCCCACAACCACTGTAAAATTCTAATGGGCTTCATAATTATTTCCTATTTTTCAAGGCACTTTCAAATTTGTACATTAGTGACACTAAAACACTTAAGTTACTATTTTTGAGGTATTATTCACTCCTAAAGCACCTTTAAAAGGGAACTCTTAACTCTGCTCTTTTTATCTCCTAATTTCTTCAAGCTCAAGAGTTATCTTGGCTTCCAGAGTAGTTATTTGGTTTGAAATATGCCAGCACCCATTTAAGCAGAAGCTGATTCTGAATATAATGTGTTCACCTGCCTTGCAGTCATTTCCCCACCAGCCAACCTGCTGGCTCCACTGCTGATGCTGCTATTGCATGTCTTCTCCCTGTTGGTTTGTGGGTACTGCCAAAATGTTCAAATCAGTCTGTCATGTGCTTTCTTCTGCTATATCCAGCCTTTATAATTTATTGTTATATAAAACCAAGAGTGGAATTGTCACATAGTCCTTAGGTGTCACTTCGCCAGCCAGAAACCTCTGTGGTCAGCAGCACCTCTGCTTGTGATTTGCTTGTGCCCACTGGTTTCATTCCGCCCACTTGGCCCAGCAGGCCGCACTCAGCTTGCACTACCGGCCCAAATCCCATGCATGCCAAGGGTGAGCCAGGTGCAGAGTGGTGAGGAGTGTGTGAGTGAGCACAGGGTCCAGCCACTGCTCACAGCCAGGCATGCTGGCTGTGGTGGGATGGGCAGCTCCAAGTGCCAGCACAGGTACCAGCTCTGTGCAAGGCTGTGGCTGGACCAGGTGTACTACAAGTGGCTTCCACTGTGGGAGCCAGGAAACACAGTGGCACCCAGAAACTTGGAGACATCAGAAACTGCAAAGCCCTAAAGAGGTTGTCACAGCCCTGGCTCAGAGAGACCCTGGGTCTGGACTCCCCAAAGGGCCACAGCTCTTTTCTTCTCGTTGCCCACAACATGGTAAATGGGGAGCATGTTTTGGCCCTATTTGTGTGAAAACTCTTTCAGTCCCACCTTTCAGTGGGTCCCGAGTTCTTGTCTTGCATCCAGGAAGAATGAGGTACACAAACAACTGGAGGGTGAGCAAGACAGAGAGGAGCTTCATTGGGTGACAAAACAGCTCTCAGGAGACCCAGAGTGGGTAACTCCTTTCTGCAGGCAGGTCATCCTGGTGAGTATCCGGCTCTCAGTGCAGAGGAGACCTGTGGTGGGTAGCTCCTTCCCATAGCTGGTAGTCCCAGTGTCTATGTGACTCTTGCTGGGTCTGGAGGTTTTATGGGCTCAGAAGTGAGGAAATGCATGCTGATAGGTCCATGGGTGGCCATGGGCAGGCCTGAAAAAAGCACCATAAGTTCTCACTCTGAGTCACAGACTTCACCCAGAACTGACAGCCCAACCTCTAGACTTCAATGCCTCCTTCCACTGCCTGGCCTCTCCCTGTTCAAGACAGGACTACGGTCCCTGTCTTGAAGGTGAGGCTTCACCAGAAACCTGCCCTTTTCGACCCAGAAGCCTGTCTTCCTCCTAGCACCAGCAACATGCCCTCCACAGCATCCAGGCTGTTTGTGCCTACAAACCCAAACCAAGCCAAACTCAGCCCCTCCTCAGCTTCCCTCTTGTGCTCGTTGGCACCCAAAGTCCAGAGGAGGCCAAAGTGGCAGGGGGCTGGTGTGTCAGCACAACCCCAAGCACATGCACACCTGGCCAGGTCATGACAGCACCCTGGCTCGGCCACAAATTTGCTCTGCCCTAGAGTGGGCACTGGGAACAGGGAGAGGCCAGGCAGTGGAAGCGGGCACTTTCAAGCCTGTGGGGTCAAGGGGCTTCCTAGGCCCCCAAGAGCACAGGGATGCCCTGGTCCGTAGTCACAGCTGGGTGGCTGCAGCTGCCCCCAGGAGCATAGGGCTCCTGCCCCACTGACTTGGCAGGGGGTGGGGCTCCCACCTGTTCCAGCCCCTGCTGGCTCCATGGAATGCACAGCTCCAGCTGTGCCTCCCCTGCTGCAGCTGGCATCTTCACAATGGCCACTCCAGAGAGACTGCCACTGCCATCTGATGACGACTAATGCATCTTTATTCTCGTCCTACTATTGTAGTAGTCCGTTCAGGCTTCTATAACAAAATACCACAGACTGGATGGCTTATAAACAACAGAAATATATTTCTTAAAGTTCTAGAGGCTGGGAAGTCCAAGATAAAATTGCTGACAGATTTGGTGCCTGGTGAGGGCACACTTTCTGGTTCATAAACAGAGCCTTCTAGCTGTGTCCTCACATGGTACAAGAGGCAAGCCTGCTTTTTGAGAACTCTTTTATAAGATCATTAATCTCCATTATGAGGGTTCTGCCCCCATGACCTAATCATCTCCAAAAGGCCCACCTTCTAATACCATCATACTGGGGATTCAATTTCAACATATGGACATGGACAAACAGACCCTAGCAATTTTCATCTTTCTCTCTACAGTTCTAGAGTAGAAGAGCCTTGGAAGAGTTGGAAGCAAATGTCTTCTATCTAACATGGCATTTGCTAATTCCTCCATTAAAAAACATCTTCATCACAAACTGAAATCTCTTTTCAATTCCTTTTTTTCTTTCCAATTAACCTTCCAGCCTAAGGCCCATTTTTTAAATAGCTCTTTTGATTTACCTCCTCTCCAGGCCATATTTTTTGCAGTACTGTGTACTTACTGTTTTTCATTTCTCTTCAACCACATTGCCCTCTGCTTTTTTTCTTTCTTTTTTTTTTTCTTTTCATTTAGACACTCCTACTATGAGTTTCTCCTTTAAGATTCTTAGTGGATCAATTTAAAAGTTGGAAGTTGTTTTTGGTTTCTTAAGTAGTCAGACTTGTTACTTAAGTAGTCAGACCTATTACTGTTAATACCATAAACCAGTAAATGTAAAACATTTTTACCATTTTAGACAAAAAAGTATTTTCATGTTAAATGCTTTCAAAGAACCAGAAGCCTACACTTGTATAAAAGAAATAGAAGTATGCACAATTTCTCATAAATATGATCTTTTACCAAAAAAATGTAGGAAAGAAACATTCTTTTATCGTATAATGTTTATTTCCTTGCCAGTACAGATAAAAAAAAAATTCCCTTTTTTCCTGTTGAATGGGAAAAAAATGTGTGCAAAGTATTCATCTGACAGGGGACTAATATCTAGAATATACAAGGAACTCAACAGAAAAAAAATAATTTCATTAACAAGTAGGCAAAGAACATCAATAGACATTTCTCAAAAGAAGACATACAAATGGCCAACACATATATGAAAATATGCTCAACATGACTAATCATAAGAAAACGGCTATTATTAAAAAGATATTGGCAAGGATACAGAGAAAAGGAACTCTTTCTAGTGTAATTTCAACTTTTATTTCAGATTCAGCGTGTACATGTGCAAGTTTGTTACCTGGGTATATTGTGTGACACTGAGATTTGGAATACAAATGATCCCATCACCCAGATAGTGAGCATAGTACCCAACACTTAGTTTTCTAACACTTGCCCTTCTCCCTCCCTTCATTCTATTAGCCCCCAGTGTCTATTGTTGCCATCTTTATGTCCATGAGTTCCCAATGTTTAGCCCCCACTTATAAGTGAGAACATGCAGTATTTGGTTTTCTGTTCCTACATTAATTCACTTAGGATAATGGCCTCCAGCTGCATTCATGTTCCTCAGTAACACTTACACACTGTTGGTGGGAATGTAGAGCCATTATGGAAAACAGTATGGAGATTTCTCAAAAAACTAAAAACAGAACGACCATTCAATCCACCAGTCCCACTGCTGGATATTTATCCAAATGAAAAGAAATCAATATATCAAAGATATACCTGCACTCATATGTTTATTGCAGTACCATTCACAACAGCAAAGACATGGAATCAACCTAAGTGCCCATCAATGGTGGACTGGATTTTTAAAATGCGGTACATATACACCATGCAATACCACACAGCCATAAAAAGCAATGAAATTGTGTCACTTGGAGCAACATGGATGAAGCTGGAGGTTATTGTCTTAAGTGAAATAAGCCAGGCACAAAAGACAAATATCACATGTTCACACTTACATACAGGAACTAAAAAAAATTGCATACATCTAGGTAGAGAGTGGAAAAACAGATAGTGGAGACTGGGAAGGGTGAGTACCAAGGAGGAGGAGAATGAAGAGAAGTGTGTTCAAGGAAGCAAACATATAGTAAGATAAAAGAATAAGTTAAATGTTTGACAGCAGAGTACAGTGACTATACTTTTAAAAATGCACTGTATTTGTGTGACAGACATCCTAAATATCCTCATTTAATTGTTACACATTAGATACATGTAAAAAATCTCATGTACACCATTAATTTGCACAAAGGAAAAAAAATTAGAGAAGAAACCTATTATTACTGTTACATAACTGTGGGTTTAATGAAAGTTTAACAGAGGAAAAAAAGAAATTTCCTTTTATTGTTCATGAATATTGTATGTACACACTAATTTGGAAAGTGCTAGGAAATATAAACACAAAACATCATATGCTACTGCTTGGGAACTTTTATCTGTGGAATGGAATTAATACTGAGCAGAAATTAAAACTCTGAAAGTGTGGTATTTGTTTGTAAAACTGGCTGCACTAGTTCTCCTTCCTATCCATGACCTCAGGTAGTCTCAATGCACACTGACTCTGGGCTTTGCCATTCAACTTGCTTTGAGCAATGGCGCAATGTCAAACGTGATACAAGCAGAAACACAATGTGCTTGCCTTTCTATGCTGCCTTTTAGGAACCTACAATCATCTCAGCGTAAGAAACTCAAGCTAGCCCACAAATGATGACAGACACTTACTCATCTCCATCACTCCATAGACATCTAGGCAACTTCCAGATATGTGAGTGAGTCCATCCTACACCTTTCAGCCCAGCTCACCAACCCAAATCAGAAAAACTACCCAACTTACCAAAGGATTATGAAAAATAATAAATGTTTATTGTTTTAAGCCACCAGGTTTGCGGGTGTTTTGTGATAAAGAAAAATATAGCTAAGAAAGAAATTTGTTCTAACATTAAAGTGCTGATATAATGAAATCTAAAACAAGTAGCACTGATTCTAAGACCTCGTAGCAAGCAGAGCCTGGAGAAGAAGCAAAGAAAATTTTAGCCAAGTTTAAAAACTGGTAAATAAATAGTTAGCAGAGGCTGGAAATGCAATGAAGAATCTGCTCTAGCAGGCTGGAAAATGAATCCCACATTATGTAATAAAGAAATAATTGGCAAAACTATCACATATGGTAAACTAGGAAGATAGAATATAACCTAATGAAATTGTGGATGTTGGTAAGATGATTTGCAGGTAGAATACTGAGTATCAGTTGGCTTATTTTAACTGATTATGATATGTTATGAGACGAGATGGATGAGTTAGGAGAACTGCTTGGTTTCAAGCAGAATTTAGAGGTATATAGAGGAGCCAGAACATACTGGATGGGACAATAAAAAAATAAAATTAGACAATGTCTCATTTCCAGTCCCTTAAGCCAGTAAAAGATCCTCAAAGTAATAAAACAGTCTAAGAAAAAAATCAAATCAAGATGCCCCTGCAAGCCGATGTGTTAATACCTTGTAAGATTTAACACAGTGATTCATGGGTCCTCTCAGCTACACAAAGTGCTTGCATTAAAGTACCTGCTCCACAGCGCCTGACACGGCTCCCAAAAGAAAAGAGAGGCCTGTCTCAGAACTGTACATAGAACTTTCATGAAATGGAGTGGATCAGAAACAGATCCTTAGAGAAACCCACAGAGATTTCAGGAGGGTTGTGCTAATGAAAGTTATGTCACCTTGGACTATAATAGACTTGAGACACCTAAAAATAAAGAGAGGCCTCTGGGCTCCCAGCTTTCTATGTGAAACAGGCTGAGAAGTTTACTCAGCTGCAAATACTAGCCATTTTTATGGAAATCAAAGGCATCTTAGAAAGTGACACTAAGAGACATGAAGAACAAGGGACTAGGGAGCCACTCCCGGGAAATAGAACCTAGCTCTGATCCCAAAGGCAATGCTCCATGGCAGCATGTGTCTATTTAGATTTCAGAACTGCTGTGGACTGGTAAGTGCTATGTGATTCCTGTTATTTTCTTTTCCCTTTTGAACACAAATGTCCATTGTTATCATCCTGGTCCTATTTTTTTTTTTTTTTTTTTTTTGAGATGCAGTCTTGCTCTGTCACCCAGGCTGGAGTGCAGTGACACAATCTCAGCTCACTGCAACCTCCGCCTCCCAGGTTCAAGCGATTCCTCTGCCTCAGCCTCCCGAGTAGCTAGGACTATAGGCACCCGCCAGCATGCCCAGCTAATTTTTGTGATTTTAGTAGAAACAGGGTTCCACCATATTGGCCAGGCTGGTCTCGAACTCCTGACCTTGTGATCCACCCGCTTCGACCACCCGAAGTGCTGGGATTACAGGCATGAGCCATCATGCCCGGCCTCCTGGTCCTATCTTACCAGGGGGCCGTATGAGTTGTCTTTTTAATTCCTAAGTCTTTGGATCACGAAGCTCTCCACCAAAGGAGCCTATCAACCCATCCCAGATCGTGAAACCCCTTCTGAAGCTTTTTCACTGAATCCCACTCCACACAATTCCTGGTTCCCAGCTTCAACCCTGACCCTTACTCCTGCCTGATCCTCCCAGCTCTCCATGGGCATTTAGAAGTTGCTATCTCAGCAGATGCCCCAATATGCCTTAGACTTTTAGCCTCTGAACTTATTCCAAGCCCCCTGATTTGGCTTGATGTCCAGATACCCAAATTTTGGTTTCCTATATGACTCACGTTAACGCTACCCTTCTTTGACATGCGAATTCAATGCAACTAATGACTATCAAACATTTACTTTATGAAAGGCCTAGTGCCTGTGGTACAGCATATCAAGTAATATTTCCTGCTCTCTAGAAGCTTAGGGACAAAGCCATGCATGTGCTGTAGATGCTGTGGCGGATTATTTGCAAAGATGGCATCAACAATTCCTCCCATCCCTATAGGCATACATCCTATGGAATGAGACCTTGTAGCTCCTCTTATCAAGCTCCTCCTTGTAGCTCCTCTTATTTTTCCACCCCTTAAATTTTGGCTGGCCTGTGAGCTCCTTGGACCCATAGAATGCAACAGAAATGGCATTGCATGACATCCGAGCCGTGGCATCAGGAGGCCTTACAGATTCTTCTCTCACCCTCTTGGACGGTGATGCTACCATGTGGGGAAGCTCAAGCTAGCCTGCTGGAGGACAAGTTCACATGCAACAGAGATGAGCCAGCCCAACTTAAGCCCCCCAGATAACTAAAGAGACATGAGTGACCTCAAGTGAGACCAGCAGACCACCTGTCTGATACTAGCCCCAACTGCTGACACATAATTATGAGCAAATAAAACAATAGTTGTTTTAAAGTATTAAATTTGAGGTGGTTTATTATATAGCAAGAGGTAACTATTACAGAAGCATAGAGGAAAAAGAGATTAACTGTGAGAACATTACTTATGCTTTCCACAGTTAATTGCATGTTTTTAACAGGTTTTTATTGAGCCAAATGAGTTTTTTACTGATTAGGTCTCAGGCTGGATTACAAAGGGAAAGAATGGGGGCTGGAGAATCAACATTAAATAGACCAGTCCTGCCTGGGAGCTAGCCTGGGGTGGGGAGGGAGTGGTCATTTCCTCAAAGCTGCTTCTGATTTTCACCCTTCTAACCCCCAGTACTGGACCCACAAATCATCAAGCTTCTCTCCATCTCACTCTCAGTTCTTACTCACACATTCTTTTCAAGAACTAGCATATTAACAATGACTCCTATGACAGTGACAGCCAAGCCAAGAAGGGACAGGACTGGGGTGGTGGCTTCCTGCATAGAAGTATATCCATTTGACGTACATAAGAAACACCAGCATTATTTTAACCAGGTAATAAGACTTGGCATCAAAAAAAAAACAAAAAACAAACTTATCTCACTCATTCCTTTACTTTCCAAATAAAGGTTTTTTTCTGCTCTCTGCTGAAATCTGTTTTCTGTCTTAAGCACACAAAAGGAAGAGTATCTGCCATCTCCATCAAACAATATGAAATGAATACTTTAAAGTTCATGAAGCAAGAGAAAGTCATTATCCTAGTCTATTCTTGTACCAGAGTTTCAAACAATAAGCCCATTCTGTCCAGAAGCGACAGAAGAACTACTATTGAAGATAATTAACACTAGAAATAGTCTATAAAGAATGTACAGGGTAATATAAAAACCCAAGAGGAGTCATGCCCCAAAATCTAGGAAGGGAGCAACACTGCTTTTTATAACTGAAAATAATGGTGACTGTGCCTTCCCAAGAAGTGCTAGCCAGGATCTGGGGTCCATAAGTTTGGCATGAGCCATCTATAATTTTCCCAAAGAAAGGATAACATGCCCATGGAGTAAATTCTAGGCAAAGGGAAAATAAAGTACTAACTATAGGCAATTGCCTTCTGCCTTTCAAGGAAGTAGCTTTCTTGGGCTTTTCTGAGAAAGGTGTATAAACTGCGAAGTGAGCTGAGGCGGTCAGGGTCATGGAAAGATTCTGGATATGGAGTGGGAATAAAAAAAGAATTGAGACAAGGCAAGTCCTGAGTTGGGAACATTTTGCATGTTGGAGGAATGTGAATCACTGATGATCACAAGGCAGGTTGTGGGTTGATTGCAATAATGAACATAAATTCTTTTTATCCCAGTATGCATGCTCCTTTGCAACATCTCCTTAGAACAGAGATGTCTAATGGAGAATTTTTAAGCCATGTGAATCCTCTTTCCTGTCTCCTCTTAAAGCGTTCAGCAAACCTACCTTATTATCTGATGATTTGACTATTATATTACGGTTTTTTATGGAAATACATGCCTCAGAAAGGGTATGGGATGAAAGCATAGACTACTCAATTACATTTGGGTTGAATTAATTAAGGTTTTATCCGTAAATCCCTCTCTGGTCTCCTGTAACTCTGGATTAGTACCTAGGTCAGAAATAGGCCCCAGTTACCTGACCACTTCTTCCTTTGCTTCACTTCCTGTAGGCCTCCTGCAGCAGGGAAGTGGGGTGAGGCTCCTTTTCCTGGGCATGGGCCCACCTTTCCCACTGCATGAGAGGTAGGAGTGAAAAAGAACAAAGCAGAGAAATTCAAATAGAAAGTGGACAGAGGAAAAAAGGAAGAACTTTAAACTTCTTCACACCTTTCTTTCCTCCATTTTTTTTTTTTTTTTTTGATGTCACTTTCTAAAAGCCTAGCCTCCATATATACCTGGATCTTCTCAGAATTCTCTGTCCTGTTCCATTAGGTCTACTTCTCTATTCTTACACCTTGCTGTTTTTATTATTATAGCATTGTAATATGCTTTAACTTCTGATCAGGCAAACTCCCTCCAACTTTGCTCTTCTTTTCAAAGTTGATGTAGCTTTTCTTAAAATCTTATTCATTCCTCCATTCAAATTTATTTTTAACTGAATTTATATTCTACTCTATTTTTATGTGTATTAAGCATTTTGTGTCCTTCTTCACAGAAGAGAATGCCCTGGGTAGAACAATATACACCAGCACATTGAAGTGGATAAATCAGAAACATGGAAGTTTAGCTACCACCCAACAAAAGAGCAATAAAATTACTTTTATGAACTTAAAATCTAATTCTAGAGCATGATGAGCCCACTGGGGTGCAGCTGCCCCATGAGATCCTTCCATGAACAGCTTCTCTCTTACCTTATTGTACTGCAGTTCCTAGCATATTGAACAAAAAAACTCCTCAGGGTCTGAAGGAGAGCTTAGTGCCAGTCACCACAGGCCAGCTCCATGGTGGTGGCAATATTAAAGGACCTTATCTGAGCACCCTTTTAGACTTAATTACCGTCAGGGGAACTCAGTCATAAAAGGAAAATCCTAATGTACTTACTCTAAAACACTTTATTTTGTGTTAGTTGCATTTACTGCTTTTACAGCAAATTTTCCTTCCTAGTTCTGCTAGGCTTAAGGTAATTTGCATAGGTTTCTTTTTCAGAAGATCTATGGGGAAAAGTGACCTGGGTTCAAACCTTAACTAAGAGTAGTATTTTCCTTTAGATTCTCAGATTCAAGATGGTAGCTTGAGCCCACAGATTGACCTCTAAACCCCATTAGAAGGGCCAAGGAAATCTAAATAAAATCTCTGCAGCAAAGCTGGAATACAGAGGAGGGTGCCAACACAAAGTTAAAATGCAGCAGAATAGGATCAGATTGAAATAAAACCCCATCGATGCGGAAGAGGAAACTCCTTAGGCAACAAAGCCCCGGTGACGAGCAGTGAGTCAATTTCTCCAACAAATCCTGAGAGGGCGTGGGAATCAAGCAGAACCCACAACAACCATTGGTTTCTCTGACAGAACATTTTTCTCCTCTCCTCTTTGGTCCCCGCTTTCCCTCCCTCAACTGTTATTAGTATTTATTTATTTGTTTGATTATTTATTCAACAAATATTTGTTAAGCATCTCTTCTGAGCCAGGAACTGTTCTAAAGACTGAGGATACAGCAAGGAACAAGGAAGACAAGGTGCAAGCTCTCAGGAAGAAACTATTCTAACGGAGAGACGAACGATAAAAATGCCAGAAAACACCAGATGATGATGAGTATTCTAAAAACACTACAAGTGATTTGTTAAAGGTTTTCTGTCAGGCTTCCTTACATTAGTTAATCAGGAATGACCACTCTGAGGAGGTAGTATTTAAACTAAATATCAGAGAGCAAAGGGAACAGCCTCCGGGCAGAGGAAACAGGTGGTGCAAACCAGCTTGGCATGTTTCCAGTCTCAGCCTAGACATCACTTCCTCCAGTGTATTTTCCCAGTCCGATCCACACCCCCGCCCACACACACACACACACCCCAAGGCTGGATTCTGTGTTCTCAAAGCACCCTGTTCTTCCTTTACTCCAGTATTAACACACTCTGCTAAAATTGCTTACCAACTTGGCCACAACACCCTGTGGAGTTACTCCCTAAGGGCAGAGACTATGTTGTATTCTCAGCACCCAAGAACGTCTAGACATGGAAGAAATCTAATCAATATTGTCTAGCAAATGCGTGTCTAGCAAATCAGTTCTTCTGAGTCCAAGTCTAGTTCTCTTTCCACTGTGAAACATCACCTCTCCTAAGAGTGAGGACTACTGTTCGAGCAGAACCTCATTTTTATTATTTTATGTTGACTTCATCCATCTTGGAATTTCCACCTGTTCATACCTGGGTAATAATTAAATTTCTGTTCTCCTTATTAGGCTCTCAAATATTGTTGGGAACAATGGAGAGAGATGTTGCCTAGTCTACTTTTGTGTTTTAAATTTTCAAGAAATAACTTCCCTGGTTTTCTTAATATAATTTCCCCCTATCATCACCTCTGTAAACAGCAGCCAAAAATACCTCCATACACTTCTCTCTACCAACCAAATGACACATTTCCCTAATGCCTCCTTCTGCTGTTTCCCTTCCTTTGATAAAACCCAATTTATGACTTTGTTACGATTAGTCTGATTTTTGAATCCCCAGTCACTTTCCTCAGATAATCATGCTTTTATCATTCCACTCTGCTAGCAACTGCCTATACGTTGACTCTACCCTTGCTGCACTAAATTCAAACTCATTCGCTCTGCAGTCCCCAGACCAAGTAATGCCACATTCGAGCACAGCAACCAGAGTGCTCCCAGGTGTCTTCTGCAATAAACACTGCAATCAAGTCATTTGATTTTACTTTCTCAGGTTCCTAGGCTCATAACTCTCTTCTGTATATACAAGAATCTAATAAAAGAAAGAAATTTGCAATGCCTACAGCATTACAGCATACTCAAAACCCTGAGAGAGCTGTTATCACTCCACAATCTCAGAGCTTGCACCGTCAGTGCTTTCTGCCATCTCACGCACCTCCACAAACGTTGTCTCATTTGCCATTCATAGCATTTCATGGTGCATCTAAATGTTATTACTTGATCCCTATTTAAAAAATGAAAAAACTGTAAAAATCAGAGAAATTAAGAGAATGGCCAAATGCAGCTAGAATCTGGTGACATGTATTCATTTATTCAGCAACATTCATTCGCACCTACTGTAAGCCAGACCCTAGTCTAGGTGTTGGAGATAATTTCATTGAACAAGGCAAATACCATTCCAACTCTCATAAAACTTACATTCTCCTGGAGAGACAGACTATAAAAAAGTAATCACTCATTCATAAGGGACTTTCACTAAATACAAAGTGCTGTTTTTAAATGTGTATACTATGATAGAGTGCCAGGACAAGAGCTGGAGGTGGGTGCTACTTGAAATTGGATGGTCAGAAAGAACCTCTTTGAGGTGAGTTGAGACCTGGAGGAGCCAGTCATGCAAAGATATGAGAGCAAAGAGTTCCAGGCAGAGGGAAAACAAGTGCACGGCCTGCCCTGGAGGTGGGAAAGAGCTGAGTGTTTCAGGGACAGAACTAAGAGACTGCTTTTGAGGCTCAATCATTTGAGACAAAATCTCTGCGATTCCCTAGGTCTTTTCTTCATGGTCACAAAATGTCTGTGGAGGTTTCAACATCATGTCTACACTCATGGCAGAAGGAATGGAGAAGGGCCAGTGCTAGCCACATCATTTCCTTTCAACAAAAAAATTTTTTAAAGATTCTCAGAAAGTCTCTTGCAGAATTTCATTTGGTGTTATTGGTCTGAAGCAGTTCATAAACACTCCCTACCCACCCATCCAGCCGTGAATTAGGCAAGGAAAGTACTGTCATGACTGGTTTAGATTAGTATAGCTCCATTATCTGGGAATATTGGTACTCTGAAAAAAAATCAAAATTCTGTTGGCAAAAGAGGAGGAAATATTAGGCAGCCATAATAGTGACTACCATGGTGGAAAGGAGAAGATGAGGTCAGACAGATATGGAGGTATCAGATAATATTGGGCCTTGTAAAACTGTGGTAAAGAGTTTAGATTTTTTTCTAAGTGCAATGTAAAATCATGAAAGAGGTAAGTAAAAGTGTGACATGGTCTGATTTGCATCTTTAAGAGTGTGGTTGCCATTTAGAAAATAAATTGTAGAAAGCAAGACTAGAAACACAGTCTTTGATTAGAAGACACTCGCAATGCTATAGGCAAGAGATGATGGTGGCTTACTAGGGTAGTAGCAGTAAAGGTACAGAGAAGTGGTGGACTCGAAACATACCTTTTAAGTTATAAGTGGAAGGACTTGCTGACATCATATGGGGGTTTAGGCAAGAAAGAAACAAACCAAAAGCTATGGTCTGATCCTCATAAATCCTTTATAATAGTATTTACAAAGACTGATAAACAGACTCAGAGAGAAAAATAATAATAATCAGAGCCATGATTTGGATATGTTAAGCCTGTGAGGCTATTAGACATCCAAGTAATTATCTCAGACCACAACTGTAGTAGATGCTGTGATGTGCTGCCCAGTTTTCTCTTCAAGATCAAGGTAGTAATTCCCTCAGCTTCCAGGAGTGATTTGCAGATGACTTACGGCTGAGTTCCTACCCGGATATTGCACTTGGCCCAAGGAAACTGTTCTATTCAAGGTTACACGTTCTCCTTGAGAGTGGTCCATATCCAATGGTTGGTTGACGCAGGCAAGCATTGGATTGGCTCCCTTGCTTCAGTTTGTAACTACTTTGAAGGGACGTCCAGTGCCAGAGTTCCTCATGGGGATGGCTGAGGTTTTGCTGTGATTGTGTTGCCTCTCATCTTCTCTCTCTGCCCAAACCTGCTTCCTTCATTTCTTCAAAAGTGTTCTTCCCAACATCCTTCCCCAATGAACTTTGTGCATACCTGACCTGGGACACTTGATGTCAGGAACAATGGAAAAAAACAGAACCTGAGGCTGGGAGCGGTGGCTCATGCCTGTAATCCCAGCACTTTGGGAGGCCGAGATGGGTGGATCACAAGATCAGGAGATCGAGACCATCCTGGCTAACACGGTAAAACCCCGTCTCTAGTAAAAATACAAAAAATTAGCCAGGCATGTTTGCCGGCACCTGTAGTCCCAGCTACTCAGGAGGCTGAGGCAGGAGAATAGCATGAACCGGGAGGTGGAGCTTGAAGTGAGCCGAGATTGCACCACTACACTCCAGAGCCTAGGTGACAAACTGAGTTCCTAACTAAAATATGTATATATATTTTTTTAATCCAGAAAATAATGGGCCTGTTATAGGAAAAGTCATCACTCCCTGAAGGAGGTACAGGACCTAGTCAACATTTACCAGCAGGGGCCAGGAGCAGATATAAGGGGCTGGATCCAAAGGGAGCTTTATTAGAAGAGACTGGGGAGTAGAACATAAATCTGTATAAAGGATATAGGATTTAACACCCTTTCAAGGATCCAAGGATATGAGACAAACATGCTGAGCTAGCTCTTGGATGCTTAGAAAAAGTGATGACTCACAGAAATGTTAGAATTGCCATGACAGATGATAGACAAATGGATCAAAAGACTCAAAGAAATGGACATGGTGGAGTGGATATACCACTAAGGCCAGGAAACTTGTCGGCCAAGTATATTCTGCTTGAGCACCAGAAGTATGCTCTATTTAAAGCAGTAAGGAAAGCACTAAAAATGCTGGTGAGAAAAGAACCAGCATTGTGGAGAGGCTCAATGATGGCTGTCCTTCATAAGCCAGGGGTAGCAGAAAGATATACCATTACGGAATGTGGCTCCCTAATGGCATAGAGGATGACAGAATCCCCAAACAATCAAGGCCAGGAGGCACAGTTGATGCTTAATCAGTAACAATGCAGGTGGCATAGTCAGAGTGAGATCCAGAGAACCCTCATCTACGGAGAACAATGGAGATGGTTCACAGAATACAGAGTCCACAGGCACAAGATAGATAAGCAGCTAATAGGCATATTTGTTAATCTATGAAATCAGGGGAGAAAAGCAAGAATGAATCATCAAGAGGATGAGAGAAGCTACTCTATTCAATTTCAATTTCTGGGTCTGAGTCTGTTTTTCAAACCCAGAAACCCATTGACTGAAGGAGAGACTGGGTCTTCAGGAGGAAAGACCCTGAAACACTAAGGCAATTGTATATGATTATGTATACGATTACCCAAATCATTTGCCAAGTGGACCTATGATCATAGAGTAGGGTAACCATACAATGGAGAAAGGGAAATACCAGGACATTTTGAGTCCTGCTAGACATAGGCTCCAAGTCATATTGGCCCCAGTGAAATGTTGTATTGACCCCACTTCTATTCCAGGCCTACCTCACGATGTATATATTAGGTTCAAGAACCCATCTAGTGGTAATTTCCTCAGTCCTACCAAAATACAAACCTAGGTGAGGCGTAGTGGCTCTCGCCCCTAGTCCCAGCACTTTAGGAAGCTGAGGCGAGCCCAGGAGCTCAAGATCAGCCTGGGAAATGTGGTAAAATCTGTCTCTATGAAGAAATACAAAAATTAGGGACATGATAGTATGCATCTGTAGTCCCTGCTACTTGGGAAGCTGAGGAAGGTGGATTGCTTGAGCCTGGGAGATCGAAGCTGCAGTGAGCTATGATAGCACCACTGTACACTAGCAGGGGTGACAGAGCAAGACCCTGTCTCAAAAATAATAATAATAATTGGCAGAATTCCCACATTGGTTTCTTGGCCTCAGGGTTAAGTACTTCCATAATGTGGAGGGCCAAGTGGGAGTCTCTGAGCATCCCAACCTAAACCAGCTGAATTTTCTCTTGCTGGGGAAAGTCTGTCTTTTGTTCTATTCAGGCCTTCAACTGATTGGTGAGGTGCACCCACATTACGGAGGGCAAGCGGATTACTCAAAGTCCACCCATTTAAATGTTCATCTCATCAAAAAACACGCTCACAAAAATATCCAGAAAGATGTTTGAATACACATCCAGGCACCATGGCCCACCCAAGTTAACACAGAAAATTCACTATCACGCCCTTCATGAAATTTGTACTTCCTATCTCTGGAACCTTGACTCCTGCAGGTTCAGAAGAAAAACACCTGTACCAGGGGACACAGCAAAAACGACATTAATCATTAGGCTACAGCTGCAACTCAGTTTCTTCAGGTTTCTCGTGCCAAAAGACTAGCAGATAAGGAAAGGACATCATCCTGGCAGGAGTATTTGGCCGTAATCAGTGAAAAAAGGTGAGGGGTGTCCTTAAACAAGAGGGACAGGGAAGGATTGCAACCCCAGCTTTTTTTTTCTTTCCATTTTCTTGATAAATCTTCCTCCTTCCCTTTATTTTGAGCCTATGTGTGTCTTTCCACATGAGATAGGTCTCCTGAATACAGCACACTGATAGGTCTTGACTCTATCCAATTTGCCAGTCTGTGTCTTAACTGCGGCATTTAGCCTGTTTAAATTTAAGGTTAATATGTTTATGTGTGAATTTGATCCTATATTGTGATCCTAAGCTGGTTATTTTGCCCCTTTGTTGATGCAATTTCTTCATAGCGTTGACGGTCTTTACATTTTGGTTTGTTTTTGCAGTGGCTGGTACTGGTTGTTCCTTTTCATGTTTAGTGCTTCCTTCAAGAGCTCTTGTAAGGCAAGCCTGATGGTGACAAAATCTCTCAGCATTTGCTTGTCTGTAAATGATTTTATTTCTTCTTCACTTATGAAACTTAGTTTAGCTGGATATGAAATTCTGGATGGAAAATTATTTTCTTTAAGAATATTGAATACTGGCCCCCACTCTCTTCTGCCTTGTAGGGTTTCTGCAGAGAGATCTACTGTTAGTCTGATGGACTTCTCTTTGTGACTAACCTGACTTTTCTCTCTGGCTACCCTTAACATATTTTCCTTCATTTCAACCTTGGTGAATCTGATGATTATGTGTCTTGGAGTTGCTCTTCTCGAGGAGTATCTTTGTGGTGTTCTCTGTATTTCCTGAATTTGAATGTTGGCCTGTCTTACTAGGTTGGGGGAGTTCTCCTGGATAATATCCTGCAGAGTGTTTTCCAACTTGGTTCCATTCTCCCTGTCACTTTCAGGTACACAAAGCAAATGTAGGTTTGGTCTTTTCACATAGTCCCATATTTCTTGGAAGCTTTGTTCGTTCCTTTTCATTCTTTTTTATCTAATCTTATCTTCATGCTTTATTTCATTAAGTTGATCTTCAATCTCTGATATCCTTTCTTCTGCTTGATGGATTCGGCTATTGATACTTGTGTATGCTTCAGGAAGTTCTCATGCTGTGTTTTCCAGCTCCATCAGGTCCATTTATCTTCTTCTTTAAACTGGTTATTCTAGTTAGCAATTCTGCTAGCCTTTTATCAAGGTTCTTAGCTTCCTTGCATTGTGTTACAACATGCTCCTTTAGCTTAGGGGAGTTTGTTATTACCCACGTTCTGAAGTCTACTTCTGTCAATTCGTCAAACTCATTATCTGTCCCATTTTGTTCCCTTGCTGGCAAGGAGTTGTAGTCCTTTGGAGAAGACATATTCTGGTTTTTGGAATTTTCAGCCTTTTTGCACTGGTTTCTCCTCATCTTCATGGATTTATCTACCTTTGGTCTTTGATGTTGGTGACTTTCAGATGTTCTAGTATTAAAACACTAAGTTTTAGTGTGATCATCCTTTATGCTGATGTTGATGCTATTGCTTTCTGTTTGTTAGTTTTCCTTCTAACACTCAGGCCCCTCTTCTGCAGGTCTGCTGGAGTTTGTTGGAGCTCCACTCCGGACCCTGTTTGCCTGGGTATCACCAGCAGAGGTTGCAGAACAGCAAAGATTACTCCCTGCTCCTTCCTCTGGAAGCTTCATCCCAGAGGGGCATCTGCCAGGTGCCAGCCAGAGCCCACCTGTATAAAGTGTCTCCCTGATAGGATGCACAGGAGGTCAAGGACCCACTTGAGGAGGCAGTCTGTCTCTTAGCAGAGCTCAAGCACTATACTGGGACATCTGCTGCTCTCTTCAGACCATCAGGCAGGGACATTTAAGTCTGCTGAAGCTGTGCCCACAGCCTCCCCTTCTTCCAGGTGCTCTGTCCCAGGGAAATGGGAGTTTTATCTATAAGCCCCTGACTGGGGCTACTGACTTTCTTTCAGAGATGCCCTGCCCAGAGAGGAGGAATCTCAGCACTTTTTTCTTCACAAATAATCAGAAAAATAATCAAGGGTGATGAGGGTAGCACTGGTGAGGAAGAAGGAAGAAAGAAGGGGCTGGGAAGTGGAGCTCTGGGGAGTGACAATGGTAAGAATAGACTCCCCCATCCCATAGGCTTGCAGTCTTTCCAGGAAGATAGCTCTAAGTAGGAATTCATAACATAATGTAGTTAAACCTTAAGCTCGGTTGTCAGCTAAGTGGAATTGTGATGTAAATACAGCTTGTTTTAAATGCTCATCACCTTTTGCACTTCCTCACAACCACCAATTCAGCTTGAAATTTTTCAGGCTCTCCTCTACAGAAGAGTACTGCTTTGGGAGTGGTTAGGGGTTTGCAAGAAGAGGGATCTGTTTTAAAGTGTGGGAAACATTGCTTACCGCAGACATCCTCCGAGAAAGACACATAAACCTATTACGAGCTCTGAAAAAATTATTTCCTTGCTCAATATGCAAAAGTATAGGTGAGGATAGCTAGCAGTAAGTCTCAAAAGTCTTTAAAATATTTCTATTCTTTGAACCAGCAATTTCAAATACAAAACTTTATTAATAAAAAAGAATCATACACATGCACAATCTTGCTACAAGGATGTTTATCCCACTGTATCATGTATTTAATAGATTAAAAAGGAATTACATAAAAGCCAATAGTAAGGGATTGGTTATATAAAGTATGGCATACCCATATAATGGACTATTATGCAGAAAATATAATGACATAGACAATTTAATGATGTGGGGAAATGTTCGCAAAATATTAAGAACTTATAACTGAATATGAAAGGATACTCTCTTTTTAAAATTAAATATTTTCCAAGAAGGAAAACATCATAATGGCTTATAAGTGGAGTCTCAAACCCAAAAACCTCAGGATGTAGGCAGATAAACTACGAAAAGGAGTTTTCTTTCCTAGCGAGAGCAGCTCCCATTCTGCTTTGAGCTCTGCGATGCTGGAATGCAGGCTACTTGATGCCTAGGGTCAATATTTCAGAAGATGCTAGAAATACGTGTGTTTGTGAGAAATCATTCCAGTTGTAAATGCTGGCATTGTAATTCAAAAATGTAAATATTATACAGCCAAATAAAGCACATATTTAAACTACTGTTAGCAGCTCTGATTTATGCGGAATGTCAACAGTGGTTATCTCTGAATATCAGGATTTTGGGTGATTTTTATTTCTTTTTGTTTTTATTCTTTTCCATATTTTCTATAATGAAAAATAAATTATTTTTAATAAAAAATACATTTTGTTTAAATTTTTAAGAGTTCAATTGTTACCCTACCATTATCACTGAAAATAGAAAAGGAAAGTTGTAATTTAAGAATTAAGGTTAGAAACAAAGAAAGCATAAAACAATCTGTATAGTGGCAATACGAAACATAACATTCACAGGAAGCTTAGAAAATTAATGCATTTCCTTCTCAACCTTGGAGCTAGCTGAAAAAGAAAAATCTTCCCTGACATTTTTGCAAATTATTTGTTTTTATTCAAAACTTTGGCAATATTACAAATATAAACAACCTAAGGTTATAGGACATGTGACAAAGTAATTTTTCGGTAAAAATATTCCATTAAAAAAAGGCATCTATCCAGGACACCATTTCCCAAACTAGGTTCCTTGGCAGATCTGCGGTCAAATGAGTTCAGACTTCATTGCATCAAGTATCCCCCTCAAGAGTTCAGTGCATATTGACAAGACACAGACAAGGCTCTGAAATGTCCTGCAGTTTAATTCTGTGTGCACACACACACACATGCACATGCACACTCATGCACACACACCCACAAAATAAGGTGCCTTTGTTTAGCCAAAGAGTTTCAAATTGATTTGTCCACAGAACTCATTTATGGAGCACCTATTACCATCCCATACACAGTAGTATTCTTTAGAACACAAATCCGAAAATATAGAGTAAAATACAGAGTCAAGAAGAGAAAACAATTTTTTTCCTTAGAAATGTATTCTGTGTGTTATACTAAAAATTGTTTTTTTATCTGAAGTTCAGATTTAACTGGGTAACCTGTTTGGGGTTTTGTTTTTTGCTAAATCTGGCAACCCTACTGACAAGACAATACACTAGGTGAACCTCAAAATGTTTGAAAATGGTGCTAAAGTAGTAGGGCCTTGTTGTGTCTCAGCAGAGTTGACAACTTCCACAAATGGGGCTGAGCCCTCCAGGATCGGAGGTTTGGTTACTAATTCCCAGTGGACAGTCCCTCTCCAAGCACTGAGTCCCTCCTTACTCTAGGAGCTGTGGGACAAAAAGAGAAAATAGGAGCTCTCTGTTCCAAGATGGCCAAACAGCAACAACTCTGGTCTATATCTCCCAGCGTGATCAATGCAGAAGACAGGTGATTTCTGCATTTCCAACTGACGTATCTGGTTCATCTCACTGGAACTGGTTGGACAGTGGGTGCAGCCCACGGAGGGTGAGATGAAACAGGGCGGGGTGTCGCCTCACCCAGGAAGCACAAGGGGTCAAAGTATTTCCCTTTCCTAGCCAAGGGAAGCCATGACAGACGTACTTGGAAAATCGGGGCACTCCGCCCAAATACTGTGCTTTTCTCAGGGTCTTAGCAACCCAACCGGCAGACCAGGAGATTCTTTCCCTTACCTGGCTTGGCAGTTCCCATGCCCAAGAAGCCTTGCTCACTGCTAGCACAGCAGTCTGAGATCGTCCTGCAAGGCTGCAGCCTGGCAGGGGGAGGAGCGTCTGCCATTGCTGAGGCCTGAGTAGGTAAACAACGTGGCAGGGAAGCTCGAACTGGGCAGAGCCCACCACAGCTCCGCGAGGCCCACTGCCTCTATAGACTCCACCTCTGTGGGCAGGGCATAGCTGAACAAAAGGCAGCAGACAACTTCTACAGACTTAAACATCCCTGTCTGACAGCTCTGAAGAGAGCAGTCATTCTCCCAGCATGGTGTCTGAGCTCTGAGAACAGACAGACTGCCTCCTCAAGTGGGTCCCTGACCCCCATATAGCCTAACTGGAAGACATCTGCCAGTAGGGGCCGAAAGACACCTCATATAGGCGGCTGCCTCTCTGGGATGAAGCTTCCAGAGGAAGGATCAGGCAGCAATATTTGCTGTTCTGCAGACTCTGCTGGTGATACCCAGGTAAACAGGGTCTGGAGTGGACCTCCAACAAACTCCAACAGATCTGCAGCTGAGGGACCCGACTGTTAGAAGGAAAACTAACAAACAGAAAGGAATAGTATCAGCATCAACAAAAAGGACATCCACACCAAAACCTCATTTATAGGTCACCAACATCAAAGACCAAAGGTAGATAAAACCACAAAGATGGGAAGAAACCAGAGCAGAAAAGCTGAAAATTTTAAAAACCAGAGCACCTCTTCTCCTCCAAAGGATCACAGCTCCTCGCCAGCAAAGGAACAAAGCTGGACAAAAAATGACTTTGACAAGTTGACAGAAGTAGGCTTCAGAAGGTCCGTAATAACAAACTTCTGTGAGCTAAAGGAGCATGTTCTAACCCATCGCAAGGAAGCTAAAAATCTTTAAAAAAGGTTAGACGAATGGCTAACTAGAATAAACAGTGTAGAGAAGACCTTAAGTGACCAGATGGAGCTGAAAACCATGGCATGAGAACTTTGTGATGCATGCACAACCTTCAATAGCTGGTTCAATCAAGTGGAAGAAAGACTATCAGTGATTCAAGATCAAAGTAATGAAATAAAGTGAGAAGACCAGATTAGAGAAAAAAGAGTAAAAAGAAAGAAACAAAGCCTCCAAGAAATGTGGGACTATGTGAAAAGACCAAACCTACATTTGACTTGTGTACCTGAAAGTGACAGGAAGAATGGAACCAAGTTGGAAAACACTGTGCAGGACATTATCCAGGAGAACTCCCCCAACCTAGCAAGATGGTCCAACATTCAAATTCAGGAAATACAGAGAACGCCACAAAGATATTCCTCGAGAAGAGCAACCCCAAGACACATAATCATCAGATTCACCAAGGTTGAAATGAAGGAAAAAATTTTAAGGGTAGCCAGAGAGAAAGGTCAGGTTACCCACAAAGGGAAGCCCATCAGACTAACAGCAGACCTCTTGGCAGAAACCCTATAAGGCAGAAGAGAGTGGGGGCCGATATTCAACATTCCTAAAGAAAAGAATTTTCAACCCAGAATTTCATACCCAGCTAAACTAAGCTTCACAAGTGAAGGAGAAATAAAATCCTTTACAGACAAGCAAATGCTGAGAAATTTTGTCACCACCAGGCCTGCCTTACAAGAGTTCCTGAAGGAAACACTACATGTGGAAAGGAATAACCAGTACCAGCCACTGCAAAAACATACCAAATTGTAAAGAGCATCAACACTATGAAGAAACTGCATCAATTAATGGGCAAAATAACCAGCTAAAATCATAACAACAGGATCAAATTCACACATAACAATATTAACCTTAAATGTAAATGGGTTAAATGTCCCAGTTAAAAGACACAGACTGGCAAATTGGAGAAAAAGTCAAGATCCCTCAGTGTGCTGTATTCAGGAGACCCATCTCATGTGCAGAGACACATATAGGCTCAAAATAAAGGGATGGAGGAAGATCTACCAAGCAAATGGAAAGCAAAAAAAAAGCTGGGCTTGCAATCCTGGTCTCTGATAAAACAGACTTTAAACCAATGACGATCAAAAGAGACAAAGAAGGCCATTACATAATGGTAAAGAGATCAATTCAACAAGAAGAGCTAACTCTCCTAAACCTATATGCACCCAATACAGGAGCATGCAGATTGATAAAGCAACTCCTTAGAGACCTACAAGGCAACTTAGATTCCCACACAATAATAATGGGAGACTTTAGCACCCTACTGTCAATATCAGACACATTAACAAGACAGGGTAACAAGGATATCCAAGAATTGAACTCAGCTCTGCACCAAGCAGACCTAATAGACATATACAGAACTCTCCACCCCAAATCAATAGAATATACATTCTTTTCAGCACCACATTGCACTTATTCTAAAACTGACCATATGATTGGAAGTAAAACACTCCTCAGCAAATGTAAAAGAACAAAAATTATAAGAAATTGTCTCTCAGACCACAGTGCAATCAAATTAGAACTCAGGATTAAGAAACTCACTCAAAACTACAAATTACATGGAAACTGAACAACCTGCTCTGCAATGACTGCTAGGTAAATAATGAAATGAAGGCAGAAATAAAGATATTATTTGAAACCAATGAGAACTGAGACACAATGTACCAGAATCTCTGGGACACAGCTAAAGTAGTATGTAGAGGGAAATTTATAGCACCAAATGCCCACAAGAGAAAGCAGAAAAGATCTAAAATTGACACCCTAACATCACAATTAAAAAAACTAGAGAAGCAAGAGCAAACACATTCAAAAGCTAGCAGAAGGCTAGAAATAACTAAGATCAGAGCAGAACTGAAGGAGAAAGAGACACAAAAAACTCTTCAAAAAATCAACGAGTCCAGGACCTGGTTTTTTGAGATCAACAAAATTGATAGATCACTAGCCAGACTAATAAAGAAGAAAAGAGAGAAGAATCAAATAGATGCAATAAAAAATGATAAAGGGGATATCACCACCAATCCAACAGAAACACAAACTACCATCAGGGAATATTATAAACTCCTCTATGGAAATAAACTAGAAAATCTCGAAGAAATGGATAAATTCTTAGACACATACACCCTCACAAGACTAAACCAGGAAGAAGCTGAATCTCTGAATAGATCAATAACAGATTCTGAAATTAAGGCAATAATTAATAGCCTATCAACCAAAAATAGTCTAGGACCAGACGGATTCATAGCCAAATTCTACCAAAGGTACAAAGAGGAGCTGATACCATTCATTCTGAAACTGTTTCAATCAATAGAAAAAGAGGGAATCCTCCCTAACTCATTTTATGAGGCCAGGATCATCCTGATACCAAAGTCTGGCAGAGACACAACAAAAAAAGAGAATTTTAGACCAATATCCCTGATGAACATCAATGCAAAAATCCTCAATAAAATACTGGCAAACCAAATCCAGCAGCACATCAAACAGCTTACCCACCACGATCAAGTCAGCTTCACCCCTGGGATGCAAGGCTGGTTCAACATACGCAAATCAATAAATGTAATCCATCACATAAACAGCACCAATGACAAAAACCACACGATTATCTCAATAGATGCAGAAAAGGCCTTCAACAAAATGCAACAGCCCTTCATGCTAAAAACTGTCAATAAACTAGGTATTGATGGAATGTATCTCAAAATAATAAGAGCTACTTATGACAGACCCACAGCCAATATCATACTGAATGGGCAAAAATTGGAAGCATTCTCTTTGAAAACTGGTACAAGACAAGGATGCCCTCTCTCACCACTCCTATTCGACACAGTGTTGAAGTTCTAGCCAGGGCAATCAGGCAAGAGAAAGAAATAAAGGGTATTCAATTAGGAAAAGAGGAAGTCAAATTGTCTCTGTTTGCAAATGACATGATTGTATACTTAGAAAACCCCATCATCTCAGCCCAAAATCCCCTTAAGCTAATAAGCAACTTCACCAAAGTCTCAGGATACAAAATCAATGTGCAAAAATCACAAGCACTCCTATACACCAATTACAGACAGAGACCAAATCATGACTGAACTCCCATTCACAATTTACAAGGGATGTGAAGGAACTCTTCAGGGAGAACTACAAACCACTGCTCAATGAAATAAAAGAGGATACAAACCAATAGAAAAACATTCCATGCTCATAGATAGGAAGAGTCAATATCATGAAAATGGCCATACTGCCCAAGGTAATTTACAGAATCAATGCCATTCCCATCAACCTACCAATGACTTTCTTCACAGAATTGAAAAAAAACTACTTTAAAGTTCATATAGAACCAAAAAAAAAGCCCACATAGCCAAGACAATCCTAAGCAAAAAGAACAAAGCTGGAGGCATCACACTACCTGACGTCAAACTACACTACAAGGCTACAGTAACCAAAACAGCATGGTACTGGTACCAAAACAGAGATATATATAGATCATTGGAACAGAAAAGAGGCCTCAGAAATAACACCACACATCTACAACCATCTGATCTTTGATAAACCTGACAGAAACAAGAAATGGGGAAAGGATTCCCTATTTAATAAATGGTGCTGGGAAAACTGGTTAGCCATAGATAGAAAGCTGAGACTGGATCCCTCCCTTACACCTTATACAAAAATTAATTCAAGATGGATTAAAGACTTAAATGTAACACCTAAAACCATAAAAACCCTAGAAGAAAACCTAGGCAATACCATTCAGGACATAGGCATGGGCAAGGACTTCATGTCTAAAACACCAAAAGCAATGGCAACAAAAGCCAAAATTGACAAATGGGATCTATTTAAACTAAAGAGCTTCTGTACAGCAAAAGAAACTACCATTAGAGTAAACAGGCAACCTACAGAATGGGAGAAAATTTTTGCAATCTACCCATCTGACAAAGGGTTAATATCCAGAATCTACAACAAACTTAAATTTACAAGAAAAAAACAAACAAACCCATCAAAAAGTGGGCAAAGGATATGAACAGACACTTCTCAAAAGAAGACATTTATTCAGCCAACAGACACATGAGTAAATGTTCACCATCACTGGTCATCAGAGAAATGCAAATCAAAACCACAATGAGATACCATCTCACACCAGTTAGAATGGCCATCATTAAAAAGTCAGGAAACAACAGATGCTGGAAAGGATGTGGAAAAACAGGAATGCTTTTACATTGTTGGTGGGAGTGTAAATTAGTTCAACCATTGTGGAAGTCAGTGTGGCCATTCCTCAAGGATCTAGAACTAGAAATACCATTTGACCCAGCCATCCCATTACTGGGTATATACCCAAAGGATTATAAATCATACTACTATAAAGACGCATGCACACATATGTTTATTGTGGCACTATTCACAATAGCAAAGACTTGGAACCAACCCAAATGTCCATCAGTGATAGACTGGATTAAGAAAATGTGGCACATATACACTGTGGAATACTATGCAGCCATAAATAAGGATGAGTTCATATCTTTTGCAGGGACATGGATGAAGCTGGAAATCATCGTTCTCAGCAAGCTATCACTAGGACAGAAAACCAAACACCACATGTTCTTACTCATAGGTGGGAATTGAACAATGAGAACACTTGGACACGGGGTGGGAAACATCACACACCGGGGCCTGTCAGCAGGTGGGGGACGGGGGGAGGGATAGCATTAGGAGAAATACCTAATGTAAATGACAATTTGATGGGAGCAGCAAACCAACATGGCACATGTATACCTATGTAACAAACCTACACGTTTTGCACATGTACCCTAGAACTTAAAGTATAATACAAAAAATAAAGAGAGAGAAAATAAATATTCGATACACACTGGCATGACTGGCAATAGCTCAGGGGTTTCAACAGGAGTTTGCAACTCTTAGTGGGATGTGAATCCAGAACATGCCAGTATTGGGGGCGAGGCAGAATAAAATAGAATAGGTGGAAATGGGAGATGGGTCAGAGACTGAGAGTGTATCACCTGTATTTTGTCTCCTAAAACAAACTATGTGTGTACACTGGCTAACAATACTTCTTACTGTAGTCACGGTCCAAAATATTGGAAAGCCACTGATATGATGTTGAGACTTGCCTGGCATTATTGTGAAAACTGTGTTGGATCAACAGTGAGGATGTTAGTTTTACACTCACAGGTGAGAGTAAGCTTTGCTTTATTCTGGAAATATTACCCTTCTGGAACCACCTTATCTCTTTTTGGATTCTGCAATCCCTGCAAACAGACACCAATGTTTCATTTAAATCAGAGCTCCTAGTTTTGTTTCATTTTGCTATAATCACTTTCTGGAAGCACACATTGGAATTCAACCTTGCTGCATCTAATCTTAGGCAATAAATATAAGTGATAATGTGGGACCAAAAAAAATCCATTCTGTGTAACTGATCATCTGTAGTGGATTTACAAATTACATAGTCTCAACATTTTTTAAAGAAGAAGATTTCTGGTACTTAGAAACTCAAGGAACAAAACCGCCTCTCAGAACTCAGGAGATTAACCCAGTCATTCACGGGAAGATGTATCTCGAAAATCCACACATTAAAGGATCCCTTGAGGTCAGATTTTTGAGTCTAATAACAAAACGATACTGAGCTAAAAATCAGTGGGGGTCAGCCATAGGGCAAAAATGAAAGACTGCCTGAAATGGCTCTCCTTTTTCAACAATTTAACTTCGATCACAGTTAGCAGGACTTCTACTCAGTGTCATGGTAAAAACTAAACTGCATCATTTTATTTTAAAAGAAAACTGTTGACACTCCATGTCAGTCCCAGACACTCTAGCTAAACTTCAAAATGGAATGCTCTGAGTCAATTGTTTTAAAATAGACTCTACCTTCCAAAAACACCTGATATTTGACTATCAATTTCTTCACCCACCACATCTGCATCAAGACCCACCTAGGATGATTAGACAGTGACATCTCTTCATCCCTCTTCCTCCCCCCATCCTCCCCCTAAATCTCACATGAAACAGCGAAGCAGGGCTGACTAATCTGTTTGTGAGGTTTGTGCTTGCATGTGTCGACGTGCGCTATGGGATCTTAACACTGATTGCTATTTATTTTTATGTGTATTGGTTTGTCTGCAAAGGATAATATATCATGTTGATACCTGACAGCTTCCTTCCAACTGAGACCTTGCAGCATGAATCCAGCCCGGCCCACTTTCCCTCCCAGCCAGACCCCAGCTGTTACTCCTCTGCCACTGAAAATTGGCAGCACCCTCCTCTCCACAGCAGATTTTGTGTGTGTGATTGATTGGGATTTTATTTTTGGTTTTTCCTGTTTTTAACTTTTCCAAGAGATACACGATTCCCAGATGATTCTGCACTGGCTTGCAGATCAGAATTCAGAAAGTGGCCACTGCAGGAGAACTCTGCCCCTTTGCTTTTGTTTGCTTGTTCACTTACCCTAAAGAAAATGAACTTCTGGTCAATAATCACTTGCTCCAGAAAGGGCCCAGCCACTAAAGTACACCAAAACATCTACAAGACATTAAAAATATTTCAGGGCCAGCGAAAAAAACTACCTTTTTCAAGGATCCCAGCACATACGGACAGGGAAAAGATAAGAACCCTACAGTCTTTGTCTGACAATAAGCTTAAGTGAAAGCAATTTCCCAACCCAGAGCTCTCTTCCGTGGTTTACCTCACGAAAAGCCTGTGGTGGGATTTTTTTTTCTTTCCTTTGAGTCATGTTTCCCTTCACATTCAGTTGATAAGAAGCCTTCTTTTGTGAGAGCCATGTGATGTTCAAAGCGCTCTTCAAAATGCATGTGGACAGCCTTTGGAGAATTCTTAGAACACCAATCTAAATTTGGGTCTTAATAATGGGAAAGTTTTGTTAGCTGTAAAAAACTTCAATGCCAAATTCTAAAGAGTAAGAACAGTTGTCATCGGCCCCTGAAGTCAAGGGTAGGTTAGATTTCGACAGTTCACACACTTCCATCCCTCACCATTTAAATGTCAGAAACAGCCACTACTGGACAAAGGATACTGTCAGGCTGTCACAGGTAAATCCAATTCTCTGCTGGGCTGCTGTCCAATCATAACACAATAGTGCAGAGTATCCATTCTTCATTTTTCAGAAAATTCCTACAATTAGGACACTGCTCTGGCCTTCCTATAAGCATATGAAGCTCCAGGAGCACACAGAGGGAAGATGCAATTAAGACGTGCATCCTTTTCCCCAATTACTTCTTTGTAAGATTTTTTTCAGCAAAGAAACAGAACTTTAACCCCTAGGAAAAGTAGGCAGGAACTGAGTCAAAGAGAACAGATCAATTGCTGTTGTTTTCCATTCCTATCATTTGGTGAAACTCTAAAAACTTTTGGTTTGGGTCTTATTTGGGGTTATTCTTTTCACTTTCAAGGAGATTCCTTATTTCTCAGTCAAGAAGAAGGAATCTCAACTGTCTTACAAAAATTCAGAATGTGAACTCTAGAGAGAGCTGCCTCTTTGCTTTTTTTGTTGGTTTTTTGGTTTTGTTTTGTTTTTCTTTGCCAATTCTAAGGAACATGAATTTCTGGTAAAAATTACTTGTCCCTGAGAAACCACAGCCACTAAAATACAATGAAAAACTTTACAGTAACACTCACCAGTGGACCATTTGATTCCCCTGTTCTGATTTACCTTAGCCTCTAGTTAACCATAATAATAAAACTAACCAAATGAATTGGGCACTTACTAGATGCATCTTACTGTTTCACAAAACTCCATTTAATCCACATGGATTCTCCCTCAACTGGGGGTAGGGGAGTGCAAGACTAGTCCCACCAAAACATAAGTTGTGCAATGAGTTAACACAGAAGCTGCTGGCTGGGAACAGTGGCTCACGCCTCTAATCCCAGGACTTTGGGAGGCCGAGGCAGGCAAATCGCCTGAGGTTGGGAGTTCGAGACCTGTCTGACCAACATGGAGAAACCCCATCTCTACTAAAAATACAAAATTAGCCGGGCACGGTGGTGCATGCCTGTACTCCCAGCTACTTGGGAGGCTGACGTAGGAGAATGACTTGAACCTGGGAGGCGGAGATTGTAGTGAGCCTAGATAGTGCCATTACACTCCAACCTGGGCAACAAGAGCAAAACTCCATCTCAAAAAAAAAAAAAAAAACCCGAAGCTTCTACTAGCTCTATATTTTCACCACATCTACCTCGCAAACGCTCCCAACACCACTTCTGAGTCACAGACCCATACATCCAACTCAACTTGGATATCCTAAAAGCACTACAAGCTCAGTCTCTCCAAAACTTAATTTGTCTTTTTTACCAACCTTCTCTTCCTCCTGTTTTCTCTACAGTGGTAGTAAATGGCATCAACATCCACCCAGAACCTAAGCCAGAAACTATTCTAGACTCCAATCATTCTAAACTCTTCCCTTCCCCTCAACCCCCATATCCACATCCACTGACCAAGACAGCCTTCACATTCCCCTCAGCTTGACAAAACTTAAGACAGGCTTCTCGACTCTAGGCCCCGATCTCTCTTTTCTTAGAGCATTTACTCTGGGAAATACGTAAATTCTTTCTCTGTCCTTTTGAGATGTGTGTAAATGATTTCAGAAGGCTTTTGCCAGTTTTTCAACCTAGGCCTGTTTTTCTCAAGGACTTGAAAACCATCTCTTTGAAATGTAAATGTCAAGGAAGATAGTAGCAGGCTCTGTGGGAGGGTAAGAGCCTAACTTCAGCCAGCACCTTGCTCTAAGTTGTAAAACTATCTCCTGTCCGAAAGATAAGAGGTTGACTTTTCCTTTGGGTAAAGCCAATTAGCAAAGGCAAACCACCTCTGTTCTCCCTCTCAATACAGCTGTTAAAAATCTTCCCACCCTCTCTTTCAGTGGAGTTGAGTTCAGAGTTCTTTTCTCTCTCCCCATCACAATATCCTTGAAAAAAGTCTGTTGTCTTGTCTGTTTAACTTTGGCGCAATTTTTGCTATGACACCAGCCAACCCAACTCCTTGACACCTGTCAAGGGTTGTTTTTTTTTCCGCCTCGCATTCCAGGGCCAAATCTTTAATTCAAGTTGCTGTCTCACTCATTTGGATGACTACAATCATTTCCTCATCAGCTTCCCTGATTTCAATCTTCCTCCCTTCCCTACACTGCTGTAGCTAAAATGGTTCAAAAACTAATGTTTAGTTCACATACTCCCCCTACTTAGAAACCTTCAAAACCTCCCCATAGTTCCTATGATGGTGGGATCACACACACCCACGTTTCCCCAAGACAGTCCTAATTTACATATGTTGTGCCAGGTTAATTATCATCTTCCTTTTACTCTAAAAATGTCCCAGTTAGAAGATAGTAACACCCTAGTATAGTGTCTAAGGACTAACCTCCAACATCATCTAACATTGCCCTTCTACACACACCATACTTCAAACACAAGAAACTTCTTATGGCAATGGACCTCAACCCTGGCTGCAAATTAAAATCACCTGGAAAGTTTTGTAAATGCATCTATGATCCAGCTCAATACCAGACTAATTAAATCTGACTTTCCAGGGGTCGGCATTAAGCATTGATAGATTTTTTTTTTTTTTTGAGATGGACTCCTACTCTGTCACCCAGGCTGGAGTGCAGTGGCACCAAGTCAGCTCACTGCTACCTCTGCTCCCGGGGTTCAAGTGATTCTCCTTCCTCAGCTTCTCAAGTAGCTGGGATTACAAGCATGTGCCACCACGCCTGGATGATTTTTGTATTTTCAGTAGAGACAGGGTTTCACCATGTTGGCCAGGCTGATCTCAAACTCCTGACCTCAAATGATTCACTCACCTCAGCCTCCCAAAGTGCTGGGATTACCAGTGTGAGCCACCATACCCAGCCTGATAGATTTTGTTTTTTAATTTCCCAGATGACTCTCATGTGAAAGCCAACTATAATAAAAACTGCTTCCAAGATGGCCAAATAGGAACAGCTCCAGTCTGCAGCTCCCAACATGAGTGACACAGAAGACGGGTGATTTCTGCATTTCCAGCTGAGGTACCAGCTTCATCGCACTGGGGCTTGTCGGACAGTGGAGGCAGGAAAGTGGGTGCAGCCCATCAAGTGTGAGCCGAAGCAGGGTGAGGCATCACCTCACCAGGCAAGCGCAAGGGGTCAGGGAATTCCCTTTCCTAGCCAAAGGAAGAGGTGATGGACAGCACCTGGAAAATTGGGTCACTCCCACCATAAAACTGCACTTTGTCAATGGTCTTAGCAAATGGCACACCAGGAGATTATATCCCTTGCCTGACTCCAAGGGTCTGATGCCCACAGAGCCTTGCTCACTGCTAGCACAGCAGTCTGAGATGATCTGCAAGGCAGCAGCGAGGCTGGGGGCGGGGTGCCCACCATTGTTGAGGCTTGAGCAGGTAAACAAAGCAGCCAGGAAGCTCGAACTGGGTGGAGCTCACCACAGGTCAAGGAGGCCTGCCTGCCTCTGTAGACTCCACCTCTCGGGGCAGGGCATAACTGAATAAAAGGCAGCAGAAACCTCTGCAGACTTAAATGTCCCTGTCTGACAGCTTTGAAGTGAGTAGTGGTTCTTCCAGCACAGAATTTGAGATCTGAAAATGGACAGACTGCCCCCTCAAGTGGGTCCCAGACCCCCAAGTAGCCTAACTGGGAGTCACCCTCCAGTAGGGTCAGACTGACACCTCACATGGCCAGGTACCCCTCTGAGACGAAGCTTCCAGAGGAACAATCAGGCAGCAACATTTGCTGTTCAGCAATATTTGCTGTTACCCAGGCAAACAGGGTCTGCAGTGGACCTCTGACAAACTCCAACAGACCTGCAGCTGATGGTCCTGACTCCTAGAAGGAAAACTAACAAACAGATAGGACATCCACACTAAAACCCCATCTGTACATCACCATCATCAAAGACCAAAGGTAGATAAAACCACAAAGATGGGGGAAAAAACAGAGCAGAAAAACTGAAAATTCTAAAATGAGAGCACCTCTCCCCGTCCAAAGAAACGCAGCTGCTCACCAGCAATGGAACAAAGCTGGATGGAGAATGACTTTGACGAGTTGAGAGAAGAAGGCTTCAGACGATCAAACTCCGAGCTAAAGGAGGAAGTTCAAACCCATCGCAAAGAAGCTAAAAACCTTGAAAAAAGATTAGACGAATGGCTAACTAGAATAACCAACGTAAAGAAGTCCTTAAATGACCTGATGGAGCTGAAAAAACATGGCATGAGAACTATGTGACGAATGCACAAGCTTCAGTAGACAATTTGATCAACTGGAAGAAAGAGTATCAGTGACTAAAGATCAAATGAATGAAATGAAGTGAGAAGAGAAGTTTAGAGAAAAAAAAGTAAAAAGAAACAAACAAAGCCTCCAAGAAATATGGGACAATGTGAAAAGACCAAATCAACATCTGATTGGTATACCTGAAAGTGACAGGGAGAATGGAACCAAGTTAGAAAACACTCTTCAGGATATTATCCAGGAGAACTTCCCCAACCTAGCAAGGCAGGCCAACATTCAAATTCAGGAAATACAGAGAACGCCACAAAGATATTCCTCGAGAAGAGCAACTCCAAGACACATACTTGTCAGATTCACCAAAGTTGAAATGAAGGAAAAAATGTTAAGGGCAGCCAGAGAGAAAGGTCGGGTTACCCACAAAGGGAAGTGCATCAGACTAACAGCAATCTCTCTGCAGAAACTCTACAAGCCAGAAGAGAGTGGGGGCCAATATTCAACATTCTTAAAGAAAAGAATTTTCAACCCAGAATTTCATATCCAGCCAAACTAAGCTTCATAAGTGAAGGAGAAATAAAATCCTTTACAGACAAGCAAATGCTGACAGATTTTGTCACCACCAGGCCTGCCCTAAAAGAGCTCCTGAAGGAAGCCCTGAAGATTGAAAGGAACAACCAGTACCAGCCACTGCAAAAACATGCCAAATTGTAAAAACCACTGATGCTAGGAAGAAACTGCATCAACTAACGAGCAAAATAACCAGCTAACATCATAATGACGGGATCAAATTCACACATAATATTAACCTTAAATGTAAATGGGCCACATGCTCCAATTAAAAGACACAGACTGGCAAATTGGATAAAAAGTCAAGACCCATCGGTGTGCTGTATTCAGGAGACCCATCTTACGTGTAGAGACACACATAGGCTCAAAATAAAGGGATGGAGGGAGATCTACCAAGCAAATGGAAAACAAAAAAAGGCAGGGGTTGGGTTGCAATCCTAGTCTCTGATAAAACAGACTTTAAACCAACAAAGATCAAAAGAGACACAGAAGGCCATTACATAATGGTAAAGGGATCAATTCAACAAGAAGAGCTAACTATCATAAACATATATGCACCCAGTACAGGAGCACCCAGATTCATAAAGCAAGTACTTAGAGACCTAGAAAGAGACTTAGACTCCCACACAATAATAATGAGAGACTTTAACACCCCACTGTCAACATTAGACAGATCAACAAGACAGAAAGTTAACAAGGATATCCAGGAATTGAAATCAGCTCTGCACCTAACGGACCTAATAGACATCTACAGAACTCTCCACCCCAAATCAATAGAATATACATTCTTCTCAGCACCACATCACACTTATTCCAAAATTGACCACATAGTTGGAAGTAAAGCACTCCTCAGCAAATGTGAAAGAACAGAAATTATAACAAACTGTCTCTCAGACCACAGTGCAATCAAACTAGAACTCAGGATTAAGAAACTCACTCAAAACCGCTCAACTACATGGAAACTGAACAAGCTGTTCCTGAATGACTACTGGGTACATAACAAAATGAAGGCAGAAACAAAGATGTTCTTTGAAACCAATGAGAACAAAGACACAGCATACCAGAATCTCTGGGACACATTTAAAGCAGTGTGTAGAAGGAAATTTATAGCACAACAAAGACACGATATACCAGAATCTCTGGGACACATTCAAAGCAGTGTGTAGAGGGAAATTTATAGCACTAAATGCCCACAAAAGAAAGCAGGAAAGATCTAAAATGGACACCCTAACATCACAATTAAAAGAACTAGAGAAGCAAGAGCAAACACATTCAAAAGCTAGCAGAAGGCAAGAAATAACTAAGATCAGAGCAGAACTGAAGGAGACAGAGACACAAAAAAACCTTCGAAAAATCAATGAATCCAGGAGTTGGTTTTTTGAAAAGATCAACAAAATTGATAGACACTTGCAAGACTAATAAAGAAGAAAAGAGAGAAGAATCAAATAGACGCAATAAAAAATTATAAACAGGATATCACCACTGATCCAACAGAAATACAAACTACCATCAGAGAATACTATAAACACCTCTACACAAATAAACTAGAAAATCTTGAAGAAATGGATAAATTCCTGGACACATACACCCTCCCAAGACTAAACCAGGAAGAAGTTGAATCCCTGATAACAGGTTCTGAAATTGAGGCAATAATTAATAGCCTACCAACCAAAAAGGCTATCTGGATTCACAGACGAATTCTAGCAGAGGTACAAGGAGGAGCTAGTACCATTCCCTCTGAAACGATTCCAATCAATAGAAAAAGAGGGAATCCTCCCTAACCCATTTCATGAGGCCAGCATCATCCTGACACCAAAGCCTGACAGAGACACAGCAAAAAAAAAACCAGAATTTTAGACCAATATCCCTGATGAACATCGACGCAAAAATCCTCAATAAAATACTGGCAAACCGAATCCAGCAGCACATCAAAAAGCTTATCCACCATGATCAAGTAAGCTTCACCCCTGGGATGCAAGGCTAGCTCAACATATACCAATCAATAAACGTAATCCAGCATATAAACAGAACCAAATACAAAAACCACATGATTATCTCAATAGATGCAGAAAAGGCCTTTGACAAAATTCAACAACCCTTCATGCTAACAACTCTCAATAAATTAGGTATTGATGGGATATATCTCAAAATAATAAGAGCTATTTAGGACAAACCCACAGCCAATATCATAATGAATGGGCAAAAACTAGAAGCATTCCCTTTGAAAACCGGCACAAGACAGGGATGCCCTCTCTCACCACTCCTATTCAACATAGTGTTGGAAGTTCTGGTCAGGGAAATCAGGCAAGAGAAAGAAATAAAGGGCATTCACTTAGGAAAAGAGGAAGTCAAATTGTCCCTGTTTGCAGACGACATGATTGTATATTTAGAAAACCCCATCGTCTCAACCCAAAATCTCCTTAAGCTGACAAGCAACTGCAGCAAAGTCTCAGGATACAAAATCAATGTGCAAAAATCACAAGCATTCTTATACAGCAATAACAGACAAACAGAAAGCCAAATCATGAGGGAACTCCCATTCACAATCGCTTCAAAGAGAATAAAATACCTAGGAGTCCAACTTACAAGGGATGTGAAGGACCTCTTCAAGGAGAACTACAAACCACTGCTCAATGAAATAAAAGAGGACACAAACAAATGGAAGAACATTCCATGTTCATGGATAGGAACAATCAATATCGTGAAAATGGCCATACTGCCCAAGGTAATTTATAGATTCAACGCCATCCCCCTCAGGCTACCAATAACTTTCTTCACAGAATTGGAAAAAACTACTTTAAAGTTCATATGGAACCAAAAAAGAGCCCGCATTGCCAAGACAATCCTAAGCCAAAAGAACAAAGCTGGAGGCATCATGCTACCTGACTTCAAACTATACTACAAGGCTACACTAACCAAAACAGCATGGTACTGCTACCAAAACAGAGATATAGACCAATGGAAGAGAACAGAGCCCTCAGAAATAATACCATATATCTACAATCTACAACCATCTGATCTTTGACAAACCTGACAAAAACAAGAAATAGGGAAAGGATTCCCTATTTAATAAATGGTGCTGGAAAAACTGACTAGCCATATGTAGAAAGCTGAGACTGGATCCCTTCCTTACACCTTATACAAAAATTAATTCAAGATGGATTAAAGACTTAAATGTAACACCTAAAACCATAAAAACCCTAGAAGAAAACCTAGGCAATACCATTCAGGACATAGGCATGGGCAAGGACTTTATGTCTAAAACACCAAAAGCAATGGCAACAAAAGCCAAAATAGACAAATGGGAAATGGCATCTAATTAAACTAAAGAGCTTCTGCACAGCAAAAGAAACTACCATCAGAGTGAACAGGCAACCTACAGAATGGGAGAAAATTTTTGCAACCTACTCATCTGACAAAGGGCTAATATCCAGAATCTACAATGAACTCAAACAAATTTACAAGAAAAAAACCCATCAACAAGTGGGCGAAGGATATGAACAGACACTTCTCAAAAGAAGACATTTTTGCAGACAAGAGACATATGAAAAAATGCTCATCATCACTGGCCATCAGAGAAATGCAAATCAAAACCACAATGAGATACCATCTCACACCAGTTAGAATGGCCATCATTAAAAAGTCAGGAAACAACAGGTGCTGGAGAGGATGTGGAGAAACAGGAACGCCTTTACACTGCTGGTGAGACTGTAAACTAGTTCAACCATTGTGGAAGATAGTGTGGTGATTCCTCAAGGATCTAGAACTAGAAATACCATTTGACCCAGCCATCCCTTTACTGAGTATACACCCAAAGGATTCTAAATCATGCTGCTATAAAGACACACGCACACGTATGTTTATTGCGGCACTATTCACAATAGCAAAGACTTGGAACCAACCCAAACGTCCATCAATGATAGACTGGATTAAGAAAATGTGGCACATATACACCATGGAATACTATGCAGCCATAAAAAAGGATGAGTTCATGTCCTTTGTAGGGACATACATGAATCTGGAAACCATCATTCTCGGCAAACTGACACAAGGACAAAAATTCAAACACTGCATGTTCTCACTCATAGGTCGGAATTGAACAATGAGAACACTTGGACACAGGAAGGGGAACATTATACACTGGGCCCTGTCATGGGGTTGAGGGAAGGGGGAGGGATAGCATTAGGAGATACACCTAATGTAAATGACGAGTTAATGGGTGCACCACACCAACATGGCACATGTATACATAAGCAACAAACTTGCATGTTGTGCACCTGTACCCTAGAACTTTAAGTATAATAAAAAATAAAATAAAATAAAAATAAAAAATAAAAACTGCTGATATGTGGTTGCCAGGTCAACCATCTGTGAAGCTTTCTCTGGTCTTTCACAGTAGCCTGTAGATGCCTTTATTACAGAACTAACACTGAATTACCATTATTTATTTACATGTCCATCAATAGCTAAGTTCTGTTGATTCTGTGTTCAATCTGTCTTTTGAGTCTGTACCTCCATCTCATTTTTCTTCACTAGTTCATCATCACCTCTCACCCAGGTGACTGCACAAGCTCCTTATTGGTTTTTCTGCTTCCAATCCTCCCCACCCAAATTGCTCCCAGTTATCTTTTGTAAAACAAGTTGAATGGTACCATTCCATTATTCAAGTTTGTGATGGTTCATCACCTACAATAGGATAATGTCCAAAGTCTATGGTGTAGAATTCAAAAACCTTCCCAAGAGATCCCAACATGCCCTAGATTCCCCTCACTTCTAACGCCACCCACCTCGGTCCCACAGGGTGACTCATTCATCTTTGATCAAGCCACCATGCTTCTACCTGAAATGCCTTATTCTCATTTTCCATCAGGCAAACGTCTTATTTTTAAAAGTTCCACTGAAGTATTGCTCCTGCAAAGCTGTCCCCAGCCAAGAATTAATTGCTTCCTCCTCTCGCCCACATTTTCCTCCTTTAAATAGCTATAGATCATTCATCACCATTTGGTTTGCATTATGTAAATGCCTGCCTCTGTCACTGGATGTGAACATCTCTAGGGCAAAGGTCAGTGATACTAGTAACTATCACCCTCAGTAAGCGATTGCTGAAGTCATTTCAGAAAACATTTTTAAATCCTGAGCTGGTAAATTGAAGGTAAGTATCTTTAATCATTTCTGTCTCTTCATCCATTGAAGAAAGTGGCAGTGGAAATAGCTTAGATCTCCAAGTCCCAACATTATAAGAATTGGAGAGCTCAAAGGAATCTTTGGAAACTGGGTGCAATATACATTTTGCTGGCAAAAAAAAAGACTGTTTCCAGACTAAAATACTTCCAAACATAAAATCTATTCAGCTGTTGCCACTAGCTTTTAAATTTTGATTTTGAGTTTAAATCATGTTCACTGAAATTTCACTTATTGATAGAAATGACAAAGCCAAGTGATTTCTTACAAGATCTTAAGAGTGTTCAAGGATGGTTTCTCATTTCTAAACTTTATGGTATAGTTTCAAAGCCTCTGCTTTTATGCTAACAGCAACGCTAGCTGCAAATTGGAGAGCGATAAACACTTTTGTCCCGTCAAAAGACTGATACTGCTCTAGAAAATCTGCTAGATCCCTAATTCTGAGTTAGTAATGGTTGATTTATATAAAAGTAATGTCAAATGACAAGGTCTCCCAGAAACTTCCAGGAATTACTTCTACTGTTTTACCAAATATCAACATGGAATCTGCCTCTGCATTTTGGGTAAATGCAGTCTTAGGAGAAATGTACTGGGGTGGGATGTACGATTTTATTTTTTTGAAATATCCTAAAACACATACTCTTCTCTGAAAAATCTCAAATTCAAAAACGCTAATAAATACCTTGTGCTGCAGATGAAAATCTCTTACTAGCTCCTTAAATCATCTCTCTTCTATAAACAGATTGTTACTCGGACCAAATGTGTGTGGATCTCTTCCCTCATGGGCAATATAATGAGGTGGCATCCACTGAACTAGGATTTATGCCAGCAAACATTTTTTAATAATTGTGTATTTATTTTACTGTATCTTATTAAAATATATATATCTAATATAACACACCCACAGATATTGTGGCTTAGAATGAGATAATAGTTGTTACGGCTGCAGTAAACCATCTTATTCAGATTGAATAAAGCACTGCACCCTGGCATAGGCGTGAGTGTTTCAGATTTTTAGTAACTGAACTTCTTAACTGTCTGGAAGCATTGCTAATAATAAACAATGGCCTAGACCTCTAACATGCCTGCTCATTCGGCATATTCCACACACATCACTCTGCTCCTTCTGGGAATGTATAAGCATATGTAATTTTATCAGAAAAGGCAACTAATTTTCCTTGGCCCTTTCTGATCATGTGGGCATGTGAGTGAGACTGTCAGTACTAAGTAAAATCAAAATTTAAAAATAATGCTATTGAAGTAAAACTTCCTCTGTGTCTTAAACTAGGTAACATTAAACCTACTATTTCCTTATTATCGACTGCCCCCAAAATTTCATTCTTCTCAAGGAACTAATTTTTAGTTTTGCATTTTATAAATCAATGACATTTATAATATTTAAAATATTATATGTAATTTTAATTATTATAGTATTTACAATTTGATACTCTAATTATAGCATTTATAATTTGATATTTTTTCTTTGTACTTTAATAACAGCATGGGGCTTTTAAATTTTATTATTGCAGTTATCTTCTCTTTGTGATAAGAAACTGGTTTTTACTGGTAGCAATAATATAATATTTCCTTTTAAAGTGAATTTAAAGTTAAAATGGAAGAAGTCTATTCAAAGAAAAATCGTAAGTAAATAAGAGTACAGAGGACAGGAAGACATGAACATGGCATAAAAGACGTGCTTTGAAAACACTGTCCTAGGGAAAAGCCCCTTATAGAGGTGAACAGTGTTCCACAGAAAGTAAACAACTCACAGTTTTGCCACTGCCAACTCCTAAACCTGGAAACACATAAGCAGACAACCACGAAGAATGCTGCTCTGGAAAACATGGATAAAACTTAACATGTTTTTAGAGCATTTGGTTTTTTTGATTGTATAGAAAAACTCTAACAGAGATGAGTAACTTTTTTTTAATCAACACCCAGATAACAGTTTAGTCCTCTTTTTTTTTTTTTTTTTTTTTTTTTTTTTTTGAGATGGAGTTTTGTTCTTGTTGCCCAGGCTGAAGTGCAGTGGCATGATCTTGGCTCACTGCAACCTCCGCCTCCTGGGTTCAAGTGATTCTCCTGCCTTAGCCTCCTGAGCAGCTGGGATTACAGGCATGCACCACCACGGTGGGTTAATTTTGTATTTTTAGTAGAGATGGGGTTTCTCCATGTTGGTCAGGCTGGTCTCGAATTCCCGACCTCAGGTGAGCCTCCCACACTGGCCTCCCAAAGTGGAGTTTAGCCCTTTTTAAACTCTCAACTCATTCTTCCTTTATGTAATGTAAGATCTCAAGCTTCTCAGTGAGATTCACCACTGGAGGGTGAAAAATAAAGAAACACTATCTCAAGAGTATCCTCACCAACCAGAGAAATATTATGTTGTGCATTATCTTTCATTGTTGGTATTTTAAAAATAGGGTTCCCTACACACATATTTGAAGCTACATTCTAGTGCATATGTTTTTACAAACCCAAACTCTCCATTCTGGAGATGTCCTGAGACACATTCCTTACAGAGTCATGTACGATAAGCTGGGAGCTTACTGTCTCCTTTATCACCATTTTGAAAAGCAGAAGCTGCTCTCAGCAACTGAGACACTATTCGTTACTCCCTACATGGGCACGCTATAATTACTTCAGACTGTTTAAATTTTCTCAATGATAGTGAAATGCAGCTAGAAATCACAGTTAACTTGCTACAATAAAGACAAATTGTAGAGAAATACAATTAAACTAAGTTATTTTCATTCTTATTTTAATAATATGAGAAAAGAGAGTTTGAGGTAATATGGCAACTCTATAGTTTGCAATATAAAGTGGTAGTAGTAATATTATTTTTATAATAAAAAAATAGTGTGGGAGCAATACAAGCCTAGCCTGATTAACATTCCTAACCTTGCAAATATGCAGGAAAAATTTTTTCTACAATGACAAATTCCAAGATTAAAAATGGTTCAACTATACTTTGACAGATATTACACCGATACTGTGTATTGTCAAACAAAAAGGTAAAACAGGCTGTGAAATAAAATCACAAACTAGGAAACGTAGGGAAGCATCAACATAAGGTACACTTGGAAATGTCAGTGTTCTTCCAGTACTTTTTCAGTAGTAGAGCAGTCATCAAGAATTTCTAATGCACCCAAACTGTTTGCATAAAAAATAAATGAGACTGCTGAGAAGATTATTGTAGATATGCAGTATGACACATGCCACTAGTTGTCCTTCAACAATTATTCTCCACTTCTTTTATAATAATAGAACCTCCTATTTTTGATTGGGTACATGGATAAAGACTACATTTCCCAGCCACCACTGAAGAGAGGTGTACCAATATGACTTCACTTCTGAACGATAAGATATAAGGGAAAGTATCAGATGAAACATCCAGAACGTGTCCTTAAAGGAAAGGGCACAACCTGCCACTTTCCCTTTCTCCTTCCTGCTGGCGGGAGGACAAACCTGATGGCTGGAACAGGAGCTCTGTCTTAAGCCATGAGGTGGCCTTATGCATAGGGCTATAATGTATATATTACGGAGCGATAAAGTGAGTTTATCTGAGAAGAGAGTCTGGTAGATCCAAAAAGGGATCTACCTCCTTTTCATTTAATAATCTTCTATACTCTTCCAGTTTTTTCTTTTCCTTTTTAGTGTGGATAGGAAGTAAGAGGAATGTGCAAGAGGGATTGAGGAAGAGAATTAAAGATGTGTCAGATTGAAATGAACTTAAGGAGAAGCGAGAAGATCTGAGCAGTGTAAGGGGTGTGCTTTAGTGGGTGCTGCTGGTGCTCCACCTGTATCCCCGTTACAAACTTGCACGCTCATCCCTACCTGCGAGTACAGTTATCCCTCAATTTCCATGGGGAATTGGTTCTAGGACCTCTAGCAGTTACCAAAATCCACAGATGCTAAAATCCCCAATATAAATGGTGCAGTGTTTGCATATAACCTATGCACAGCCTGCCATATACTTCAGATCATCTCTAGCTTCATACCTAATACAATGTAAATGCTATATAAGTAGTTGTTATATGGTATTGTTTCAGCAATAATAAGAAAAAAAATTCTGTACATGTTCAGTACAAACACAATTTTATTTCCGAACACTTTCCGTCTGCAGTTGGTTGATCCCAGGGATACAGAACTCATGGATGCTGAGAGGGCCGACAGTATTGCCTGAAGACAACTTAGAGTTGTCCCCTTCAAGGAGAATTTACCCGCGCCAAATGGCAATTGCCTTGCCCAGGAAGCCTCACCCACTACCCTAGGAGGCAGATTTTGACCAATGACTGAACAGAATGTGCTTCAAGTTGGGATCAATTTCGTGGCTCACGCCTATAATCTCAGCATTTTGGGAGGCCAAGGAGGTCAGATCACTTGAGCCAAAGAGTTCAACACCAGCCTGGGCAACATAGTGAAACCCCATCTGTACTAAAAATACAAAAATTAGCCAGGTGTAGTGGCACACCCCTGTAATCCCAGCTACTCGGGGGAACTGAGGCACAAGAATTGCTTGAGCCCGAAAGGTGGACGTTACAGTGAGCCAAGATTATGCCACTGCACCCCAGCCTGGGTGACAGAGCAAGACTGTCTGAAAAAGATGTAAAAACTAAAAATAAAAATAAAAGATGGGATCAATTTAATAGTAAAATTCCCACTCCCGGGCTTGTGCGGCCCTTGTGGGGCCAGAGCTAGCTAGTCTATAGTTGAAATCACGTTCTTATTTATCTTTTTTCCCTTGCCTTATCCTACTTTTCTCCTACCCCTTCTATTGCATGCACTTCCCCAATAAATGGTTGGATTTACTAGGGTTCCATGTCAAGCTCTGCCTCTAGGGAACCCAAGCTAAAAGCCACCATATGGGTTTTCTCTGCACTGGGAGCAGTTCTTCTGCCACAGCTCCCCACCCCCTGAAAATGTAGCCTGCTTCAAGTTCCTCTCCACCTCCTCCTCGGTCAAGAATACCTCTCAGCTGCTGAGCCATCCACTATCTGCAGTGGTGCTGAAATGACCAGAGACGTTGACAGATGAGAGCCTCAGCAGCTTGGCAGTCTCACGTCCCCTTACCTCACTTGCCTATAGCTGCAACTTACAAACCAGAGCCATTCCAAGGGACAACGACACAGCACCCAAGTTCACTGGGGCTGGGGCTGCCACAGTTAGGGTGGCTGGCTCTGGGGCTGAGTCTGCTTGTGTTTGAGAGCCTCATTATGGCCATGCCAGGAACCCGTCTCTGAAGCAACAGCTCTTCTCCTGTGCCATTCCGGGCTTCGCCCTCTAGGGCCATGGGGCTCTTTTGCCTGATGATGGCCTTTCTCACCCTCTTTGCCATGTGAAGGAGCCATCTCCACCTCCCACAGTTCTTTCTCCCATGTCTTGTCTGCCCTGTGTGTCCCTTCTCCTGTACCTCCCCATGCGGCCTCGGGCACATGGTTGGCTCAAGGTTTGACAGAGGGAAGACAAATAAATAATGTATTAATAGGAAAAAAAAAAACCAGGATACTGAATTGATCCTACAGAAAATAAAATTCACTCACTACTGTTTCATAATTTACACTGTATTTTTTCCTAACAAAAATGGAAGATATTAAATATTTAAATGAGGAACAGCGTACTTTCAAACCAGCACACAAGTCTAGAAGGGAGTATCCACCTAAATTATTTTTCAGTGGCTTATTCAAAGCATGATCCTCTGAATAAAGGTGATCTGCTTTTTCTGTAATTGTACTGTATGATCATTATAGCATGAGCATGAAACTTGCAGCTAAGATAGCCTCACTAGGAAACTGGTTACTCTGACACAGTAGCTCTCACCATTTGAAAGTAGGCACTGTTGGCTACATCATGGGAAGATTACACACCGAAACCCCACTCACCCTACCTGAAAAATAAGCCGTCAGCCAAACAGCTTCACCTATCGAGCTAAAGTTAATCGGGAAATTTTAATCTGCCTAAACTTTGACTGTGGAAGACACTGCTTTTATTTTACTGGCAGAGTAACAAACCTTATCTAATCTACTCTTAAATCTTAATTCAGTGTTTTAAAACTACCAGAAGTTTCTTCCTTATGTCTAACCCTAAATTTTTGACACAGCAATTTTGTTGTAGACTTAGGCACTAGGTAACAGACTCTATTTCTTATCTTAAATAATTTAAATGTCTACATACTTTCTTATAGGCCCTAACTTTCTAAAAACCAGTATCTCAGGCTATTCACTAACTTTTAGACCATCTCTCTTCAAAATTAGAAGACTCAAACACATGCAATATTGCTCATTAATGTTCACAATGATGGTAGAGATCAGGCTTAAAAAATCACTATATAAGCAAAGTGTGGCACATATATATAATGAAATATTATCCAGCTTTAAAAAGGAAGGAAATTCTGATACATGCTACAACATGGATGAAACTTAAGGATATTATATTAAATGAAATAAGTCAGTCACAAAAAGACAAATACTCTCTTATATGAGCTACTTAAAGTAGTCAAAATCATAGAGACAGAAAGCAGAATGCCGGTTACTAGGGGCAGGGGAAAAGGAGGAATGGGGAAATTTTAATCTGTATTTAATGGATACAGAGTTTCAGTTTCACAAAATGAAAAAGTTATGGAAATAGGTGGTGGTGATGGTTGCACAACATTATGAATGTATTTAATATTTCTGAACTGTACATTAAAAATTAAGATGGGCTGGGTATGGTAGCTTATGCCTGTAATCCTAGCACTTTGGGAGGCCAAAGCGGGTGGATCGTTTGATGTCAGGAGTTCGAGCCCAGCCAGGCCAACATGGTGAAACCCCATCTCTACTAAAAATACTAAAATTAGCCAGGTGTGGTGGTACACGCCTGTAATCCCAGGTACTGGGGAGGCTGAGGCAGGAGAATTGCTTAAACCCGGGAAGCAGAGGCTGCAGTGAGCCAAGATTGTGCCAGTGCACTCCAGCCCGGGCAACAGAGGGAGTGAGACTATCTCAAAAATAAAATAGTTGGCCGGGTGCGGTGGCTCACACCTGTAATCCCAGCACTTTGGGAGGCTGAAACAGGCAGATCATAGGTCAAGAGATTAAGACCATGCTGGCCAACATGGTGGAATCCCGTCTCTACTAAAAATATAAAAATTAGCTGGGCATGGTGGTGCACGCCTGTAGTCCCAGCTATTCGGGAGGCTGAGGCAGGAGAATCGCTTGAACCCAGGAGGCAGAGGTTTCAGTGAGCCAAGATTGCACCACTGTACTCCAGCCTGGTGACACTGTGAGACTCCATCTCAATAAATAAATAAATAAAATAAAATAAGATGATACATTTTGTGTGTATTTTACCACAATTTTTAAACAATGGAAGAAAATTTAAAGAAAAAATAAAGTAAAACAACTACAGTGATAAAGCCTTCAGCATTACTGATATTGTTCTCTTGCTCTTATGGATAGTCTTCTATTCCGCTTGTATTTGGGCTTCCTACTTTTTATTCCCCTCCACTCTCTCCATTGAACTTCAGCATTTTTTGTCCAATTGTGTGTCTACCTCATCAAAGTCACATCTATTACTCCAAAAGCACTAAACAATGACTCTCAATTAGACATTATATTGTAATGTAAATAAGTACAGTAATTATTTTCCCTCCCTCAACATGATTCTTGAGAACAATTGCCAAACGATCCCATTCAGTGTTCACCTGGACCAGTGTCTCTTACGTAAGGTCACATGTCATAATCATCTGTGGATCTTTGTAAAACTACACACACTTGGGACACTGTCCTATGGATTATCAATCTCAGTGAAGCAGAACCGGGTCACTTTACTTCCAAAGCTCCACAGGTAATAATAAGAATTAGAATTCTTGAGGGTTTATAAAGTGCCAAGCACTGTACTAAATGTTTAATTGTGATTCTGATGATTACCTCTACTTAACAACTACTTCCTTAACTAACTCCAAACCCTAAATTACCTTCGCAATTAAGAGTTTTAACCTGGAAGTCTACAATCAAGCTTAGCTGGCTTAGCAGTCCATCAATCTCAACCTGTTGTAGGAAGCACTGTGTGTGTGTGCGTGTGTATGTGCATGTATGTAATTTTCCTGGAAAAAAGATTCCTCGTAACTTTTATAATTTCCTCAAAAAAGTCTCTGACACAAAAATAGGTTAAGAAAAACTACTTAGAATAAAATTCCTCCACCATTATATATTCACCCAAGAGTGTTCACCCACACTTACTCATTCATTCACCAAATATTTATTGTGACCTATGACATGCAAACTGTCAAGGTTTGAGATCAGTGAACAAAACCAAGTCCTTGTCCTCATGGAAACTTATATTTTAGAGGAATAAACAATAAATATATAGTAGGTAAGACAATCATTTGGCTCAGAATATAACTTCTTAAATTACTAATACAAATTGCACAGTCCACTCAGGGGCAATTGGGACGCAAAGCCCCAGCTAGTTCCAAAACCCATACCATTTCCACCATTTATTGTTGTTTTCAAATACAACATATTTTATGAGGACAAAATTTTACCTATCATCTATCACTGCTCACCGCAAATAGTCTAACAAATAAATACTATTTTCAGTCTTATGAAATATTAAGTAGCGTTTGGTTATTCAAAAGTATTTCCAAAAAGGTACAAATAGTCATGTCTTATTTCTCTAAATTCGTAAGAAAGTATGAAAGTTAGTAGATGTTGAAAGTTTTGTGATATTGTCATATAGTTTATTTACTTCTACATATGTTACAAACCCCAGAATACATTAATATTAATTTTTCTTCAAACAGCCAAGTACTTTTTTAAAAGAACCAAATACTATCTTAAAGGTAGTTTCCACAGATGCATGAGCTGGCCAGTACCCAACTGAAAACGTGAGGGGAAACCTCTGCACATCTCTGGAGCTTCCTCGCTTGCTCGCACGAGCTCTCTCTCTCTCTCTCTTGCTCCCGCTCGCTTTCTTTCTCTCTTTCCAGCTCTTTCCTCTCCGATACTCTGTCCCGTGAACTCCAGCCACCTTGACTTCTCCAGACTCCCAGCTCCATATTCTCCGACCACTGATCTATGACCGGGTCCCCACTCCTTTCGCTGATGCCTGGAAATTCTCTCTGGGCAGTAAGCTGGGTAATCGCAGGGGCTCCCCTCATCTGTTTCCCATCTTTCAGGGATTATTCTTCTTTGCTATCTAACGTTCAATGGCTTTAAAACTGTTTCTTCATATATATCATACATGTTTGAGGCTTAATTTTAGTTGCTTTAGCAGGTGAGTAAACCCAGTTCTTGCAACTCCATCTTGGTGACAAACAGAAGTCTCTTTAACTATAATCCAAGTATTTTTAAAAGTAAAAGTTATGATAAAGCTTATTCAGAAGAGTAATTTTGAAGAACACAAGTTCAGTATAGAAGGAACATCTATAAACAAAGTCAGTGATAAAATGCTCCTCCCTGTTGCGACAGACCATTCCCATAGCCCCGCCACCTTGGTATATCACTGCTGATAAAGTTAAACAACCCCATGATGGCCTTGGCATCAGATGGACTTTGTCCAACCCAAACTCTATCACTTACTAATAAATGACATGCAACCATGAGTAAATGACTTAACCTCTGTGTGCCTAACTTATCATATGTAAAATGGAAATACTAGTAGTACATAGGACATAGGGTTGTTACACCAAATGAGAAATGCACAGCTACACAGTAAAATGTTTGCTATGTATGGGCTCAATAAACAGTGTGTTCTATTAATATTGTCTGAACTGCATATTTGCCACATATTTAATCCACTGAATTAACTGTCAATCACTAATGTATACATTAGTCCTTTTTATCATCCAGAAAGAAAATGTGACTAAGTTAAAACTAGCACACACTGGCTAGGCATGGTGGCTCATGCCTGTAATCACAGCATTTTGGGAGGCTGAGGCAGGTGGATCACTTGAGGTCAGGTGTCTGAGACCAGCCTGGTCAACATGTTGAAACCCCATCTCTACTAAAAATACTAAAATTAGCTGGATGTAGTGGTGGATGCCAGTAATCCCAGCTACTTGGGAGGCTGAGGCAGGAGAATCGCTTGAACAGGGCACGTGGAAGCTGCAGTAAGCTGAAATTGCACCACTGCATTCCAGCTAAGTCAAAAGAGCAAAAATCCATCTCAAAAAAAAAATAAAAATAAATTAGCACAAACTATTCATATTCTTCAAAGCATTTAGTTTATTACACTCTGTTTCCTAAAATAAAAGGATGAAGTCACCAGATATCTCAAAGTTATAACCTTTTCAACATTTATTCAACTCATCTCTAATTTGTCATCGCCTTTCTTCTATCTTCTACTTTATTATTTCCCAGTTCCATTGAATTCCTGATGGGGCCTGCTGTGTCCTATTTATGGTCCTTATTGAGAGCTTTGTAGCAAAAGAGAAGTAGATCTTGAGTTCCTCCTAACTGGCTCAGGCTGCTACATTACCTGTTCAGATTTTGGATTTCTTTGGCTCTTAAGAATTTAAGTATCCTTTTATCTAGCTCTAAATATCTTTGAATATGAAAGGATCCTGCATTTTTTCATATTATTCATATCTATAGGACCTTATAGCTCATAAATATATTAAAATGATATTCAATTAAATTCTAGTTATTTCTCATGGCCTTATCTGGCATTGCCATCCCAGCTTCGAAGGTCATTCTACTGACAAGCACGTTAGCTATAGCTACTATCAAACAGCCTAGAATAGATAGAAATATTCGCTCTGAAGTCAAACCATGCCTATGCCAATTGCTACTTGTGTCAGCTTGGACAAGTCACTTACACTTTCTAGGGCTCAATTTCCTTACTGTAATATGGAGAATAACTAATCATACCTATAACGGTGTCTTACGGAGTTGTTGCAGGGATTAAAAAGAAGTGCCTAAAATGCTGCCTGGCACATAATAGATGCTCAATAATTTTAAGCTACTATTATTATTATTACTACTATAATTATTATTTTTTTGACTTGCAGTATATAGTGTTAAATATGTTTTTAATCTACATTTGCTATTTGTCCTCTCTGGAAGTAATTTTTTTTTTTTTTTTTTTTTTGAGACAGAGTCTCACTCTATCACCCAGGCTGGAGTGCAGTGCCATGATCTTGGCTCACTGCAACCTCCGCCTCCCAGCCTCAAGCTATTCTCCTGCCTCACCCTCCCAAGTACCTGGAATTACAGGCACATGCCACCACACCCAGCTAATTTTCTGTTTTTAGTAGAGACGGGGCTTCACCGTGTCAGTCAGGCTGGTCCCGAACTCGTGACCTCAGGTGATCCACCCACCTAAGCCACCCAAAGTGCTGGGATTACAGGCATGAGCCATCGTGCCCGGCCAGCAAATTCTTTTATAAACCCACAACTGGTTCATCTCTTTCAGGCCTGTGGTGGCTTCCACATACATCCCATAAATACAAGTTGAATAAGGCACATAGTTTGGTTCCTTGGATCCTAGTACACTTAGGCATATGCTAATTTACACAGTTTAAATGCAGTACTTTTGAGCTTGCTCTACCAGTGAATTTTACTAAAAACTAATGGCCAAAGAAGATCCCCTGATGGTTTCCCTCAGGCTGACAAGATGATCTCTCATCACTGCAGCTCTCTAACTCTCCTGTCCACTGGGTGCTGTCACCCAACCCTTAGGTGAAGTCCCCTCACTCTATGCCCTACCTCTTGACATGGCTGGGGGACTCCCATTCTTCAGTATCAAGTGTCCCGGTCACTGATGCCTTGTGCCAATTGTCCTGGCTGCCTGAATTGGCCATGTCAATCTGGACTGGAATCTCCTGTTTATGTGGATCCACCTAGATCCACCGCCTCATTCTCAGAATTATAATTGCCAGAATCATAGCAATAGTTTTTGACTTTATATTTTATGAAGTACTTTCAAGAATATTATTTGATCTTTCTGTGAGACAGGTAGGACTCATGTTATTATTCCTAATACAATCTGGAAGGGATAAGAAAAGGTCAGGGGGTAGGAACTATTAGAACTGAGACTAGAACAAGGATTCACAGTGTGGGCATGTTATATTAAGACTAAGGAAGAAAAAATTAAGGCCTGAGACTGTGCTGAATCCAAGAGAAACAAGTTGAAGGTTTGCAGCCAACCTCTCCTGGGTGGTGTGAGGGACGGACCTCTTAAGGAGTTAGGAAGCACCTTGAGTGTGAATATTGGAGGTTTGTTTATCTCTAACACTGGCCTTTGAGTACCTCTCAAAGAATTGATTCCATAAAGTCTTGATTCTAAAGTAGGCATTAGATTCCCTAGACTCTTCCTCAATCAAGGTTCCATTAAAGAATTGAGCCCTACAAAAATTATTTGAGTGACTATTTTCTTAATTCTTCCAAGAATGGTACAAGTCTAGTACCATTCTAGATGCATAGACAAGAAATTAATTCATTATATGTGATGAATGACTTGGGACATTAGGCTTAATTCTTCTGTGGAACCATGGTTGAGAAGACCTTAATGAGTAATGAGAGAGTTAACATTAGACCTACTATGTGGAACAACAAACTGCACCTATAGTAAGTGTTTCCCTTTAAGAATCAGAATAAAATATGAGAGTTAAATGAAGAAATCCTCTCAGAACTCAGTAACCCATGGCTAGTGACAGCTCCTTATCCAGCGGTAATGCTCCGTTTTAGGTATAAATCTTAAAAAGAGTTAAATCTTCTATGAATCAATGTGGAAAAAAAATCATAATAATCAGACTAAATGCCTGTTGATGCCAGATCCTTCATTGTATGGGGACTGAGTAACAGAATGTGAACAGATGAGCACCTTCCAGCCCTCTCTGCTGGGACACCACCTCCAGGGAATGTCCCCCAGGCAGCAGGCTGGCCAGAGCAACTCAGCATATGAACAAGAGTACCTTCAGGTGTCAAGACAGATGATAAACTTTGGAAGCAGGCTGAATGAATGCAGCCAGAGAGCTTTTTCTGCAAAGTACTTCCAGAGATTTGTGGAAGATGCTTCCAGAGTCTGGAAATTGATCCCTATTTACTCCAGCAGGGTAACTATGACTTACAAGTCTTGTTTTGAATGTAGATTAGTGAGCCAGGGCTACCTGGCAGTAAAAACAAACCAACCAGGCCTTTTCTGAACTGACAAACCACCTCCAAGCCAAGGAAGCAAATCCGTCTTTGCCATTCATGTATCTCTTAGTTAAAATAACAAGAAGAAGGAAATACAACCAGCTAGATTCAAGAGAACAAATTCAGGGGAATTTCTCCTCCCATGTATTTCCTTCCATAACCTCTTGCAACACTTTAAACATTTACTTTGGGAGTGAGGTAAGGAAGTAAATGCCCTCTGAACGGAAAAAAAAAATTAGAATAAGAGCATAAAGACCTAAGGAAACAGACCCCTAAGGAAACAGAAGCGAATATTACTTGAATAAATTGGCTTAATCAAGATTAATTCTGTTTATTAACAAGCAGAATTGTTATAAAAGCTAAGTAAGCAGTGGTCTGTGTCTCATTAGGGCAAACGACTCTCTTGGAAAAGATGGAACTGGGAACTACAGTGAAAGCTGCCCTTATAGTAAGGAGGGAGAGAAAGTCCTCCCGCAGAGCTGCTTGATGTAAAGACCCAGAAGGGAAATTAAATACAGCTTTATTTGAGGCAAACTCTGCATTTGTTCTTCCCTTTAAAAAAAAAATTAAAATGTATTTGAAAGGGTGAAATAAGTGTGGAATTTTACATTTAAACACTACTTAATCCATTTATGAAAGTAACAATAGCTAATATTTTATCTCCACCAAGTGCCATGGTAAGTGCTTTGTGAATTCCCTCCTGTAGTCCACACTACAAAGGTAGGGAGAAGTACCGGTATTATCTCTTTTGACTGAATTAATTGGTCCCTTTTCTGTTACTTTGGATTTTTTAAGTATTTATTGCTTACTTACTATGTGCCAGGCACTGTGCTGGCCTCTAGGTGTGGTCCCTGCCCTCAGGAAACTTATAGACAATATATACAAAATATTAAAAACAAAACTGGGGGCTATGGTAGAAAATAATAAAGGAGGAAGAAATCTGCTGAAGTGGCCAGGTCAGGTAAAATCTGAGACATAAGAAAGAACCAGCTGTGTGATGAGCAAGAGGAATGAGCATACCAAGCAGAAAGCAGAGCGTGTGCAAGGGCCTGAGATAGACAGCACTTTGCGTATTTACAGTTTAAGAAGAAGGTGGAGCCTGGCACGGTGGTTCATGCCTGCACTCCCAGCTTCTCAGGAGGCTGCAGCAGGATGATCCCTTGAGTCCAGGAGTTTGAGCCTAGTCTGGGCAACATAGTGAGACCCATCTAAGAAGGTGGGTTTGTGAGAAAACAGTGAGCAAGAGGGAGGGCAGCATGAGATAAATTTGCAGACATGAACACAGGCCAGACCGCAAAGGAGGTTTCAGAACTTGTTACAGAGTTTGGATGTATTTTAAATACATTAGAAGCTCCTGAAAGCTTTTAAGCCTGAGAATAATAGGATCTGATTTGCATTTTTTTTAATCACGCAAATGAATCTTTGGAGACTGGATGTAGGGGTTCATAAAGGAAGGCAGAGACACAAGTTAGGAAACTAGTGTTTAGCTAAAGGAGACAGTGGCTTGGGCAGGATACAGGATGGCTGTGGAAAAGAAACAGGGTCAAGGAACACTTTGGAGGCAGAATTAATTGAGTTCCACCTTTCACACAATTCTAAAATAGCAGTTACCACATTCTCTCTTCACTGTTCCTTTATCTCTTTCTGCCAATAACTTCCACCTCTCTCTAAATGCAGGAGCAATATTACACCATCTGTGATTCCTCAAAGCCAAGCATAGTGCCTGACAAATTCTCAATAAGTATTTGATAAATACATGTTAATGAAGTAAGAAAGATGCAACTTACTCTGGGAGGATTAACTACTTGCTCTGTGTTGTCTTACCTAGGTTAAAATTATGAAAGGGCAAAGCAGGCAAGTTCTATTCTGAAAGAGATGGAGTCATTCTAGCACTCCTCTAGAGTAGGAAACCCAGGACTATGATATGGAGAATTTGAAGATTCTAGCTAAAGGACATGTTGATAGTATTGAGACTGGGTGATCCAATGCCCCGCTTCTAAGACATCAGAAAAGGTAGTATAGTGTACTGATTAAAAGAATAGACTTTGATACCAGGTTCAAATCTTACACCAGATCCTTTCTAGCTAAGTGACTCTTTGTGCGTGTTACTTAACATCACTGTGTTTTATCACCTGTTAAATGGGGTAATAATAATGCTTAATGTGGTAGGCAGAATTATAGCCTTCCAAATATGTCTACTTCCTAATCTTTGGAAACCTATAAATATGTTCTTTTACATGGCAAGGCAGAATTAAGGTTGCAGGTGGGATTAAGGTCACTAATCAGCTCACCTTAAAATAATGAGATTACATGCCTCCAGCACAACATAGTCACCCTAAAGAGAAGAGGTCAGTCTGTATTCCCCATGAGACCCCCCACCACCCTGCTCATCACCATGAGGGGCCCCCTGGCTTAGGCCCACAACACAGCCACCCCTACCTGGGGCTGATTGCTTCCACTGGTAGCAGCTCTGCATTTATCTAGGGTAGAGCCCCAGGAGACAAGTGAAAAGCCGGCTGCCATTGCCACTGCCAAGTTCCCTGCCCCTGCTGCATCCAAGCTAAGGAGGGAACATAAAGTCTGAGCTCACTCCAGGCTGCAGTGTGCAGCCTTGGAATGCCAAGCCAAGGTCTGCAGCCAGCACTCGAGTGGGAGAGGAGCCCACACTCCCAGAGCACTGAGAGGGAGCACAGCTGAGAACATGAGGAAAACACATAGAAGCCATGTGGCTGACCAAGAGGCCTACGTACTGGTCATTACACTTAAGCATCATCTACTGGATCACAGCCCAAGCTTCAACACCAAAAATACTTTGATAGTATACCCCCCTGTGAAACCAAGGATAAGAATTTAGCCACAAATAAAGACCCTGCACAAAGTCTCAGCCCTCTGAAAACATCCAGAAATGAAATCAACTTACTATACCCAAATTACATCACACTTAAAGGAACACCCACACAAATATAAGAAAAATACAGCACAAGAACTTTGGCAACTCTAAAAGTCCCAGTGTCTTCATTCCTCCAAGCAATTGCAAAACTTCCCCAGAATATGTGTTTAACTAGGCTGAACCGGCTGAAATGACAAATACAGAATTCAGAATATGAATAGGAACAAAGATCGTTGAGCTTCTGGAGAAAGTTGAAACCCAGACCAAGGAATATATGGCTTGTAATAAAATGATACAGGATTTACAGATAAGCAAATGCTGAGGGATTGTGTCACCACTAGGCCTGCCTCACAAAGGAAGCACTAATTATGGAAAGGAAAAACTGGTACCAGCCACTGCAAAAACACACCAAAATACAAAAACCAATGACACTATGAAGACACCACACAAACTAATGTGCAAAATAATCAGCTACCACCCTGATGACAGGATCAAATTCACACATAACAATATTAACCTCAAATGTAAATGGACTACATGCCCCAAATTAAAAGACACAGACAGGCAAATTAAAGAGTCATGACCCATCAGTGTGCTGTATTCAGGAGACCCATCTCATGTACAAAGACACACATAGGCTCAAAATAAAGGGATAAAGGAATATTTACCAAGCAAATGGAAAGCAAAAAAAAGCAGGGGTTGCAATCCTGTTCTCTGATAAAACAGACTTTAAACCAACAAAGATCAAAAGAGACAAAGAAAGGCATTACATAATGGTAAAGGGATCAATGCAACGAGAAGAGCTAACTATCCTAAATATACATGCACCCAACATAGGAGGACCCAGATTCATAAAACAAGTTCTTAGAGACCTACAAAGAGAATTAGAGTCCCATACAGTAACAGTGGGTGACTTTAATACCCTACTGTCAATATTAGACAGATCAATGAGACAGAAAATTAACAAGGATATTCAGGACTTGAACTCAGCTCTGGACCAAGCAGACCTAATAGACTTCTACAGAACTCTTTACCCCAAATCAACAGAATATACATTCTTCTCAGCACCACATTGCACTTGTTCTAAAATTGACCACATAATTGGAAGTAAAACACTCCTCATCAAATGCAAAAGAATGGAAGTCATAATAAACAGTCTCTCAGACCACAGTGCAATCAAATTAGAACTCAGGATTAAGACGCTCACTCAAAACCACACAACTACATGGAAACTGAACAATCTGCTCCTGAATGCTACTGGGTAAATAACAAAATTAAGGCAGAAATAAATAAGTTCTTTGAAACCAATGAGAACAAAGACACAATGTACCAGGATCTCTGACAACAACTAAAGCAGTGTTTAGAGGGAAATTTATAGCACTAAATGCCCACATCAGCAAGCGGGAAAGATCTAAAATTGACACCCTAACTTCACAATGAAAAAAAAAAAAATAGAGAAGCAAGAGCAAACAAATTCAAAAGCTAGCAGAAGACAAGAAATAACAAAGATCAAAGCAGACCTGAAGGAGATACAGACACGAAAAGCCCTTCAAAAAAAAAAATAAATGAATCCAGGAGCTGGTTTTCTGAAAAGATTAACCAAATAGACTGGTAGCCAGACTAATAAAGAAGAAAAGAGAGAAGAATCAAATAGACATGATAAAAAAAGATAAAGGGGATATCACCACTGATCCCACAGAAATGCAAACTACCATCAGAGAACACTATAAAAAACCTCTATGCAAATACACTAGAAAATCTAGAAGAAATAGATAAATTCCTGGGTACATACACCCTCAGAAGACTGTATACACTAACCAAAGAAGAAGTCAAATCCCTGTATAGACCAACAACAAGTTCTGAAATTGAGGCAGTAATTAATAGCCTACCAATCAAAAAAAGCCCAGGACCAGACGAATTTACAGCAGAATTCTACCAGAAGTACAAAGAGGATCTGGTACCATTCCTTCTGAAACTATTTCAAGAAATAGAAAAGAGGAACTCCTCCCTAACTCATTTTATGAGGCCAGCATCATTCTGATTCCAAAACCTGGCAGAGATACAACAAAAAAAGAAAATTTCAATATCCCTAATGAACCTTGATGCGAAAATCCTCAATAAAATATTGACAAACTAAATCCAGCAGCACATCAAAAAGCTTATCCACCATGATCAAGGCGGCTGCATCCCTGATATGCAAAGCTGGTTCAACATACACAAATCAATCCAAGTAATCCATCACATAAAAAGAATCAATGACAAAAGCCACATGATTATCTCAATAGATGCAGAAAAGACCTTCAATAAAATTCAATACCCCTTCATGCTAAAAACTCTCAATAAACTATATACTGATGTAACATACCTCAAAATAGTAACAGCTATTTATGATAAACCCATAGCCAACATCATACTGAATGGGCAAAAGCTAAAAGTATTCCCTTTGAAAACCAGTGCAAGACAAGGATGCTCTCTCTCACAATTCCTATTCAACATAGTATTGGAAGCTCTGGCCAGGGCAATCAGGCAAGAGAAAGAAATAAAGGTATTCAAATAGGAAGAGAGGAAGTCAAGTTGTCTCTGTTTGCAGATGGCATTACTGTATATTTAGAAAACCCCATCATCTCAGCCTAAAATCTCCTTAAGCTGATAAGCAACTTCAGCAAAGTCTCAGGATACAAAATCAATACGCAAAAATTACAAGCATTCCTATACACCAATAACAGACAAACAGAGAGCCAAATCATGAGTGAACTCCCATTCACAATTGCTACAAAGAGAATAAAATACCTAGGAATACAACTTACAAGGGAAGTGAAGGACTTCTTCAATGAGAACTACAAATCACTGCTCACGGAAGTGAGAGAGGACACAAACAAATGGAAAAACATTCCATGCTCATGGATAGGAAGAATCAATATCATGAAAATGGCCATACTGCTTAAAGTAATTTATAAATTCAATTTTTTTCCCATCAAGCTACCACTGACTTTCTTCACAGAACTAGAAAAAACTACTTTAAACGTCGTGTGGAACCCAAAAAAAAGAGCCTGTATAGCCAAGACAATCCTAAGCAAAAAGAACAAAGCTGGAGGCATCACACTACCTGACTTCAAACTATACTACAAGACTACAGTAACCAAAACAGCATGGTACTGGTACCAAAACAGAGATATAGACCAACGGAACAGAACAGAGCCCTCAGAAATAACACCACACATCTACAACCACCTGATCTTTGACAAACCTGACAAAAACAAGCAATGGGGAAAGATTCCCTATTTAATAAATGGTGCTAGGAAAAATGGCAAGCCTTATGCAGAAAACAGAAACTGTACCCCTTTCTTACGCCTTATACAAAAATTAACTCCAGATGGATTAAAGACTTAAACATAAAATCTAAAGCCATAAAAACCCTAGAAAAAAAACCTAGGCAATACTATTCAGGACAAAGGCATGGGCAAAGATTTCATGTCTAAAACACCAAAAGCAATGGCAACAGAAGCCAAAATTGACAAATGGGATCTAATTAAACTAAAGAGCTTCTGCATAGCAAAAGAAACAATCACGAGTGAACAAGCAACCTACAGAATGGGAGAAAATTTTTCCAATCTACCCATCTGACAAAGGGCTAATATCCAGAATCTACAAAGAACTTAAACAAATTTACAAGAAAAAAACAACCCTGTCAAAAAGTGGGCAAAGGATATGAACAGACACTTCTCAAAAGAAGACATTTATGCAGCCAACAAACATATGAAAAAAAAGCCCATCATCACTGGTCATTAGAGAAATGCAAATCAAAACCACAATGAGATACCGTCTCATGCCAGTTAGAATGGTGGTCATTAAAAAGTCTAGAAACAACAGACACTGGTGAGGATGTGGAGAAATAGGAATCCTTTTACACTGTATGTAGGGGGTGTGAATTAGTTCAACCACTGTGGAAGACAGTGTGGTGATTCCTCAAGGATCTAGAACTAGAAATACCATTTGACCCAGCAAGCCCATTACTGAGTGTATACCCAAAGGATTATAAATCATTCTACTATAAAGACACATGCACATGTATGTTTATTGCAGCACTATTTACAATAGCAAAGACTTGGAACCAACCCAAATGTCCATCAAGGATAGACTGGATAAAGAAAATGTGGCACATAAACACCCACGGAATATTATGGAGCCATAAAAAAGAATGAGTTCATGTCCTTTGCAGAGACATGGATGAAGCTGGAAACCATCATCCTCAGCAAACTAACACAGGAACAGAAAACCAAACACCACATGTTCTCACTCATAAGTGGGAACTGAATAATGAGAACACATGGACACAGGGAGGGAAACATCACACACCAGGGCCTGTTGGGGTTTGGGCGGAAAGGGGAGGGAGAGCATTAGGACAAATACCTAATGCATGCAAGGATTAAAACCTAGATGATGGGTTGAAAGGTGTAGCAAACCACCATGGCACATGTATACCTATGTAACAAACCTTCACGTTCAGCACATGTATCCCAGAACTTAAGGTAAAATAAAATAAATAAATAAATAAAAATTTATATCATACAGGATATCAAAGATGAAATGATCAATTTAACAAAGAACCAAATTGACATGACAGAGCTGAAAGACATATTATAAAAGTTCCATACTATAATTGCAAGATTAATAGCAGAATAGACCAAGCTGAAAACAGAATCTCCTCAGAGCTCAAAATCTTTTCTCTAAAATAACTCAGTCAATCAAAAATAAAGAAAAAAGAATTTAAAAAGAATGACTGAAATCTCTGTGAAATACGGGATTATGTAAAGAGAACAAATCTATGACTCATTGTGTCCCTTAAAAAGAGAGAAAACAAAAACTTGGAAAACACATTAGAGGATATCATCCATAAAAATGTCCTCAGCCTCACTAGAGAGGCCAAAATTCAAATCCAGAAAATGCAGACAATGCCTGAGAGAAACTACACAACACAGCCATCACTAAAAAACTAGTCATGAGATCCTCCAAGTTCAAAATGAAAGAAAAATGTTAAAGGCAGCTAGAGAGAAGGGGCAGGTTAAATATGAAAGAAACCCCATGAGCCTCCCTTTGGTCACCTACAAGGGGAACAGTGGACTTTTCAGCAGAAACCTTAAAAGAAGTTTCTTCTTCCAGAAGAGATTGGAAGCCTATATTCAACACTCTTTTTTTTCATTTTTTTATTTTATTATTATACTTTAGGATTTAGGGCACATGTGCACAATGTGCAGGTTTGTTACATATGTATCCATGTGCCATGTTGTTTTGCTGCACCCATTAACTCGTCATTTAGCATTAGGTATATCTCCTAATGCTGTCCTTCCCCCTCCCCCCACCCCAAAACAGGCCCGGGAGTGTGATGTTCCCCTTCCTGTGTCCATGAGTTCTCATTGTTCAGTTCCCACCTATGAGTGAGGCCATGCGGTCTTTGGTTTTTTGTCCTTGCGATAGTTTACAGAGAATGATGGTTTCCAGCTTCATCCATGTCCCCACAAAGGACATGAACTCATCATTTTTTATGGCTGCATAGTATTCCATAGTGTATATGTGCCACATTTTCTTAATCCAGTCTATCGTTGTTGGACATTTGTGTTGGTTCCAACTCTCTGCTATTGTGAAAAGTGCTGCAATAAACATACGTGTGCATGTGTCTTTATAGCAGCATGATTTATAGTCCCTTGGACAGATCAATGAGACAGAAAGTTAACAAGGATATCCAGAGATTGAACTCAGCTCTGCACAAAGTGGACCTAATAGACATCTACAGAACTCTCTGCCCCAAATCAACAGAATATACGTTTTTTTCAGCACCACACCACACCTATTCCAAAATTGACCACATAGTTGGAAGTAAAGCTCTCCTCAGCAAATGTAAAAGAACAGAAATTATAACAAACTGTCTCTCAGACCATAGTGCAATCAAACTAGAACTCAGGATTAAGAAACTCACTCAAAACCGCTCAGCTACATGGAAACTGAACAACCTGCTCCTGAATGACTATTGGGTACATAATGAAATGAAGGCAGAAATAAAGATGTTCTTTGAAACCAACGAGAACAAAGACACAACATACCAGAATCTCTGGGAAACGTTCAAAGCAGTGTGTAGAGGGAAATTTATAGCACTAAATGCCCACAAGAGAGAACAGGAAAGATCCAAAAATGACACCCTAACATCACAATTAAAAGAACTAGAAAAGCAAGAGCAAACACATTCAAAAGCTAGCAGAAGGCTAGAAATAACTAAAATCAGAGCAGAACTGAAGGAAATAGAGACACAAAAAACCCTTCAAAAAATTAATGAATCCAGGACCTGGTTTTTTGAAAAGATCAACAAAATTGATAGACCGCTAGCAAGACTAATAAAGAAGAAAAGAGAGAAGAATCAAATAAATGCAATAAAAAATGAAAAAGGGGATATCACCACTGATCCCACAGAAATGCAATCTACCATTAGAGAATACTACAAACACCTCTATGCAAGTAAACTAGAAAATCTAGAAGAAATGGATAAATTCCTTGACAAATACACCCTCCCAAGACTAAACCAGGAAGAAGTTGAATCTCTGAATAGACCAATAACAGGTTCTGAAATTGTGGCAATAATCAATAGCTTACCAACCAAAAAGAGTCCAGGACCTGATGGATTCACAGCCTAATTCTACCAGAGGTACAAGGAGGAACTGGTACCATTCCTTCTGAAACTATTCCAATCGATAGAAAAAGAGGGAATCCTCCCTAACACATTTCATGAGGCCAGCATCGTCCTGATACCAAAGTCTGGCAGAGACATAACTAAAAAAGAGAATTTCAGGCCAATATCCTTGATGAACATTGATGGAAAAATCCTCAATAAAATACTGGCAAACCGAATCCAGCAGCACATCAAAAAGCTTATCCACCATGATCAATTGGGCTTCATCCCTGGGATGCAAGGCTGGTTCAACATACAAAAATCAATAAATGTAATCCAGCATATAAACAGAACCAAAGACAAAAACCACATGATTATCTCAATAGATGCAGAAAAGGCCATTGACAAAATTCAACAACGCTTCATGCTAAAAACTCTCAATAAATTAGGTATTGATGGGACGTATATTAAAATAATAGGAGCTATGTATGACAAGCCCACAGCCAATATCATATTGAATGGGCAAAAACTGGAAGCATTCCCTTTGAAAACTGGCACAAGAAAGGGATGCCCTCTCCCACCACTCCTATTCAAGATAGTGCTGGAAGTTCTGGCCAGGGCAATCAGGCAGGAGAAGGAAATAAAGAGTATTCAGTTAGGAAAAGAGGAAGTCAAATTGTCCCTGTTTGCAGATGACATGATTGTATACCTAGAAAACCCCATTGTCTCAGCCCAAAATCTCCTTAAGCTGATTAGCAACTTCAGCAAAGTCTCAGGATACAAAATCAATGTAAGAAAATCACAAGCATTCTTGTACACCAATCACAGACAGAGAGCCAAATCATGAGTGAACTCCCATTCACAATTGCTTCAAAGAGAATAAAGTACCTAGGAATCCAACTTACAAGGGATGTGAAGGGCCTCTTCAAGGAGAACTACAAACCACTGCTCAATGAAATAAAAGAGGATACAAACAAATGGAAGAACATTCCATGCTCATGGGTTGGAAGAATCAATATCGTGAAAATGGCCATACTGCCCAAGGTAATTTATAGATTCAATGCCATCCCCATCAAGCTACCAATGACTTTCTTCACAGAATTGGAAAAATCTACTTTAAAGTTCATATGGAACCAAAAAAGAGCCCGTATTGCCAAGTCAATCCTAAGCCAAAAGAACAAAGCTGGAGGCATCATGCTACCTGACTTCAAACTATATTGCAAGGCTACAGTAACCAAAACAGCATGGTACTGGTACCACAACAGAGACATAGATCAATGGAACAGAACAGAGCCCTCAGAAATAATGCTGCATATCTACAACTATCTGATCTTTGACAAACCTGACAAAAACAAGAAATGGGGAAAGGATTCCCTATTTAATAAATGATGCTGGGAAAACTGGCTAGCCATATGTAGAAAGCTGAAACTGGATCCCTTCCTTACACCTTATACAAAAATTAATTCAAGATGGATTAAAGACTTAAATGTTAGACCTAGGACCATTAAAACCCTACAAGAAAACCTAGGCAATACCATTCAGGACATAGGCGTGGGCAAGGACTTCATGTCTAAAACACCAAAAGCAATGGCAACAAAAGCCAAAATTGACAAATGGGATCTCATTAAACTAAAGAGCTTCTGCACAGCAAAAGAAACTACCATCAGAGTGAACAGACAACCTACAGAATGGGAGAAAATTTTTGCAACCTACTCATCTGACAAAAGGCTAATATCCAGAATCTACAATGAATTCAAACAAATTTACAAGGAAAAAACAAACAACCCCATCAAAAAGTGGGTGAAGGACATGAACAGACACTTCTCAAAAGAAGACATTTATGCAGCCAAAAAACACATGAAAAAATGCTCATCATCACTGGCCATCAGAGAAATGCAAATCAAAACCACAATGAGATACCATCTCACACCAGTTAGAATGGCCATCATTAAAAAGTCAGGAAACAACAGGTGCTGGAGAGGATGTGGAGAAATAGGAACACTTTTACACTGTTGGTGGGACTGTAAACTAGTTCAACCATTGTGGAAGTCAGTGTGGCGATTCCTCAGGGATCTAGAACTAGAAATACCATTTGACCCAGCCATCCCATTACTGGGTATATACCCAAAGGAGTATAAATCAACATTCTTAAAGAACTCCAATCAAGAATTTCATATCAAGCCAAACTAAGCCTCATAAGCAAAGGAGAAATAAGATCCTTTTCAGACAAGCAAATGCTAAGGGAATTTGTTACCAGCAGACCTGCTTTACAAGAGGCCCTTAACGGAGTGCTAAATATGGAAAGGAAAGACCATTATTGGCCACCACAAAAACACACTTAAGTACATAGACCACTGACACTACAAAGCAACCACACAATCAAGACTGCATTATAGCCAGCCAACAACACATGTAACACAACAAGATCAAATCAAGTCCACACATATCAATGCTGCATGCTGTCCTCAATTTACCCATTTCACATGCAATGACACCTATGGGCTCAAAGTAAAGGGATGGAGAAAAATCTACCAAACATATGGAAAACAACAAAAAAGCAGAGCTTGCTATTCTTTGTTGTTGTTGTTGTTTTGAGACAGAGTCTAAGTCTCTCACCAAGGCTGGAGTTCAGTGGCGCAAACACAACTTATTGCAGCCTCAATCTCCAGGGCTCATGTGATCCTCCCACCTCAGCCCCGTGAGCAGCTGGGACCAGAGGTGCATACCACCAGGGTTCAGCTAATTTTTTTTATTTTTTGTAGAGATGACGTCTCCCTATGCTGCCGAGGGTGGTATCAAACTCCTGGGCTCAAGCAATCCTCCCACCTCAGCCTCTCAAAATGCTGGCTTTACAGGCATGAACCACCATGCCCAGCCTAGGGGTTGATAATCTAATTTCGTACAAAACAGACATTAAACCAACAACAATGAAAAAACACAAAGAAAAGCATTAGGTAATGGTAAAATGTTCAACCAAACAAGACGACTTAACTGTCCTAAATATGTATGCACCCAAAACAAGACCACCCAGATTCATAAAGTAAGTTCATAGAGACCTAAGAAGAGACTTAGATAACCACACAAAAATAGCAGGAGAATGCAACACTCCACTGACAGTATTAGACAGTTCTTCAAGGTGGAGAACTAAAAAGATATGCGGGATCTGAATATCAACACTTGACCAAATGGGCCTAAGAGACATCTACAGAACTCTCTACACAAAACAACAGAATATACATTCTTCTCATCTTCCTATAGCACATACTCTAAACCACACAATCAGCCATGAAAGAATCTTAAGCAAATTCAAAAAAACACAAAATCATACAAACCACACTCTAAGACCACATCACAATGAAAATAGACGTCAGTAATAAGAAAATATCACTCAAGACCGTATAATTACATGAAAATTAAACAACCTACACCTGAATGACTTCTGGGTAAACAATGAAATTAAGGCAGAAATCAAGAAATTCATTGAAACTAAGGAGAACGAAGATAAAACATACCACAAGCTCTGAGACAGAGCTAAAGTAATGTTAAGAGAAAAATGAATAGAGTTAAATGTCCACATCACAAAATTAAAAAGATCTCAAGTAGGGGAGGTGGGCAAGATGGCCAAATAGGAACAGCTCTGGTCTGCAGCTCCTAGCAAGATCAACGCAGAAGGCGGGTGATTTCTGCATTTCCAACTGAGGTACCTGGCTCATCTCATAGGGACTGGTTAATATTCACCTTAAATGTAAATGGGCTACATGCTCCAATTAAAAGACACAGACTGGCAAATTGGATAAAAAGTCAAGACCCATCAGTGTGCTGTATTCAGGAGACCCATCTCACGTGCAGAGACACACATAGGCTCAAAATAAAGAGATGAAGGAAAATCTAATAAGCAAATGGAAAACAAAAAAAAAAGCAGGGATTGCAGTCCTAGTCTCTGATAAAACAGACTTTAAAACAACAAAGATCAAAAGAGACAAAGAAGGCCATTACATAATGCTAAAGGGATCAATTCAACAAGAAGAGCTAACTATCCTAAATATATACACACCAAATACAGGAGCACCCAGATTCATAAAGCAAGTACTTAGAGACCTACAAAGAGACTTAGACTCCAACACAATACTAATGGGAGACTTTAACACCCCACTGTCAACATTAGACAGATCAACGAGACAGGAAGTTAACAAGGATATTCAGGAATTGAACTCAGCTCTGCACCAAGTGGATCTAATAGACATCTACAGAACTCTCCACCCCAAATCAACAGAATATACATTCTTCTCAGCACCACATCGCACTTATTCCAAAGTTGACCACATAGTTGGAAGTAAAGCACTCCTCAGCAAATGTAAAAGAACAGAAATTATAACAAACTCTCTCTCAGACCACAGTGCAATCAAACTAGAACTCAGGATTAAGAAACTCACTCAAAACCACTCAACTACATGGAAACTGAACAACCTGCTCCTGAATGACTACTGGTACTTAACGAAATGAAGGGAGAAATAAAGATGTTCTTTGAAACCAATGAGAACAAAGACACAACATACCAAAATCTCTGGGACACATTCAAAGCAGTGTGTAGAGGGAAATTTATAGCACTAAATGCCCACAAGACAAAGCAGGAAAGATCTAAAATTGACACCCTAACATCACAATTAAAAGAACTAGAAAAGCAAGAGCAAACACATTCAAAAGCTAGCAGAAGGCAAGAAATAACTAAGATCAGAGCAGAAACGAAGGAGATAGAGACACAAAAAACCCTTCAAAACATCAATGAATCCAGGAGCTGCTTTTTGAAAAGATCAACAAAATTGATAGACCGCTAGCAAGACTAATAAAGAAGAGAGAAGAGTCAAATAGACGCAACAAAAAATGATAAAGGGGATATCACCACTAATCCCACAGAAATACAAACTAACATCAGAGAATACTATAAACACCTCTACGCAAATAAACTAGAAAATCTCGAAGAAATGGATAAATTCCTGGACACATAAACCCTCCCAAGACTAAACCAGGAAGAAGTTGAATCTCTGAATAGACCAATAACAGGTTCTGAAATTGAGTCAATAATTAATAGCTTACCAACCAAAAAAAGTCCAGGACCAGATGGATTCACAGCTGAATTCTACCAGAAGTATAAGGAGGAGATGATACCATTCCTTCTGAAACTATTCCAATCGACAGAAAAAGAGGGAATCCTCCCTAACTCATTTTATGAGGCCAGCATCATCCTGATACCAAAGCCTGGCAGAAACACAACAACAAAAGAGAATTTTAGACCAACATCCCTGATGAACATCGATGCAAAAATCCTCAGTAAAATACTGGCAAACCAAATCCAGCAGCACATCAAAAAGTTTATTCACCATGATGAAGTGGGCTTCATCCCTGGGATGTAAGACTGGTTCAACATACACAAATCAGTAAACGTAATCCAACATATAAACAGAACCAAATACAAAAACCACATGATTATCTCCATAGATGCAGAAAAGGCCTTTGACAAAATTCGACAACGCTTCATGCTAAAAACTCTCAATAAAATAGGTGTTGATGGGATGTATCTCAAAATAATAAGAGCTATTTAGGATGGACCCACAGCCAATATCATACTGAATGGGCAAAAATTGGAAGCATTCCCTTTGAAAACTGGCACAAGACAGGGATACCCTCTCTCACCACTCCTATTCAACATAGTGTTGGAAGTTCTGTCCAGGGAAATCAGGCAGGAGAAAGAAATAAAGGGTATTCACTTAGGAAAAGAGGAAGTCAAATTGTCCCTGTTTGCAGATGACATGATTGTATATTTAGAAAACCCCGTCATCTCAGCCCAAAATATCCTTAAGCTGATAAGCAACTTCAGCAAAGTCTCAGGATACAAAATCAATGTGCAAAAATCACAAGCATTCTTATACACCAATAACAGACAGAGAGCCAAATCACGAGTGAACTCCCATTCACAATTGCTTTAAAGAGTATAAAATACCTAGGAATCCAACTTACAAGGGATGTGAAGGACCTCTTCAAGGAGAACTACAAACCACTCCTCAACGAAATAAAAGAGGACACAAACAAAAGGAAGAAAATTCCATGCTCATGGATAGGAAGAATCAATTCGGGAAAATGGCCATACTGCCCAAGGTAATTTATAGATTTAATGCCATCCCCATCAAGCTACCAATGACTTTCTTCACAGAATTGGAAAAACTACTTTAAAGTTCATATGGAACCAAGAAAGAGCCTGCATCGCCAAGTCAATCCTAAGCCAAAAGAACAAAGCTGGAGGCATCACATGCTACCTGACTTCAAACTATACTACAAGGCTACAGTAACCAAAACAGCATGGTACTGGTACCAAAACAGAGATATAGACCAATGGAACAGAACAGAGCCCTCAGAAATAATACCACACATCTACAACCATCTGATCTTTGATAAACCTGACAAAAACAAGCAATGGGGAAAGATTCCCTATTTAATAAATGGTGCTGGGAAAACTGGCTAGCCATATATAGAAAGCTAAAACTGGATCCCTTCCTTACACCGTATAGAAAAATTAATTCAAGATGGATCAAAGACTTAAATGTTAGACCTAAAACCATAAAAACCCTAGAAGAAAACCTAGGCAATACCACTCAGGACATAGGCATGGGCAAAGACTTCACGACTAAAACACCAAAAGCAATGTCAACAAAAGCCAAAATAGACAAATGGGATCTAATTAAACTAAAGAGCTTCTATCATCAGACTGAACAGGCAAACTACAGAATGGGAGAAAATTTTTGCAATCTACTCATCTGACAAAGGGTTAATATTTAGAATCTACAAAGAACTTAAACAAATTTACAAGAAAAAAACAAACAACCGCATCAAAAAGAGGGCTAAGGATATGAACAGACACTTCTCTAAATAAGACATTCATGCAGCTAACAAACATATGAAAAAAAGCTCATCATCACTGCTTATTAGAGAAACGTCAATCAAAACCACAGTGAGATACCATCTCATGCCAGTTAGAATGGCGATCATTAAAAAGTCAGGAAATGGCAGATGCTGGAGAGGATGTGGAGAAGTGGGAAGGCTTTTACATTGTTGCTGGGAGTATAAATTAGTTCAACCATTGTGGAAGACAGTGTGATGATTCCTCAAGGATCTAGAACCAGAAATACCATTTAACCCAGCAATCCCATTACTGGTTATATACCCAAAGGATTATAAATCATTCTACTCTAAAGACACATGGACGTGTATGTTTATTGCAACACTGTTCACTATAGCAAAACTTGGAACCAATTCAAATGCCCATCAGTGATAGACTGTATAAAGAAAATGTAGCACATATACACCATGGAATACTATGCAGCCATAAAAAGGATGAGTTCATGTCCTCTGCAGGGACATGGATGAAGCTAGAAACCAACATTCTCACTAAACTAACACAAGAACAGAAAACCAAACACCGCATGTTCTCACTCATAAGAGGGAGTTGAACAATGAGAAAACATGGACACGGGAAGGGGAATATCACACACTAGGGCCTGTCAGGGAAAGAGGGGCCAAGGGAGGGATAGCATTAGGAGAAATACCTAATGTAGATGATGGGTTAATGGGTGCAGCAAATCACTCTGGCACGTGTATACCTATGTAACAAACCAGCATGTTCTGCACATGTACCCCAGAACTTAAAGTATAATTAAAAATAAAATAAATAAAAATTAAAAAAACAAAAAGATCTCAAGTAAACAACTTAACACCAAACCTTGAGGAACTGGAAAAACAAGAGAAAACCAACCCCAAAGGTAGCAGAAGACAAGTAACAACAAATATCAGAGCTGAACTTAAGGAAATTGAAACACACACACACAAAACCACAAAAAATCAACAAACCAGACGTCAGATCTTTAAAAGAATAAATAAGATAGACAGCTAGCTAGATTAATAAAAATGAATATCCAAATAAACACAATTAGAAATGACAAAGGAGACATCACCACAAACCCCATGGAAATACAAAAAACCATCAGAGACTATTATGAACACCTCTATACATCTACAAGAAATGGGTAATTCCTGGAAATATACAACCTCCCAAGACCGAAACAGGAGGAAATTTAAACCTTGAACAGACCAATAACAAGTTCCCCAATCGAATCAGTAATAAAAAGCCTACCAACTGGAAAAAGCCCAGGACCAGATAAACTCACAGCTGGATTCTACCAGACATACAAAGAAGACCTGGTACCATTCCAACTGAAACTGTTCCAAAAGATTGAGGAGGAGGGACTCCTCCCTAACTCATTCTATGAGGCCAGTATCATCCTGATACCAAAACCTGGCAAAGACACAACAAAAAAAGAAAATTTCAGGGCAATATCTCAGTCTCTCACCAAGGTGAGATGAACAAAGATGCAAAAATCCCCCACAAAATACTAGGTAATTAATACAGCAACACATCAAAAACCTAATTCACCAGGTCAAGAAGGCTTTATCTCTGGGATGCAAGGTTGGCTTAACATATGTAAATCAATAAATGTGATTCATCACATAAACAGAACTAAAAACAAAAAAACACATAATCATCTCAATAGATGCAGAAAAGGCTTTCAATAAAATTCAACATCACTTCATGTTGAAAACCCTCAACAGACTAGGCATTGAAGGAATATGCTTCAAAATAATAAGGGCCATCTATCACAAACCACAGCCAACATCATATTGAACAGGCAAAAGATAGAAGATTTCCCCGTAAGAACTGGAACAAGACAAGGATGTTCATTCTCACCACTCCTATTCAACATAGTACTGGAAGTCCTAGCAGAGAAATCAGGCAAGAGAAAGTAATAAACAGCATCCAAATAGGAAGACAAGGAAGTTAAACTATCTCTGCAGACATATGATTTTGTACATAGAAAACCCTATAGTCTCTGCTCAAAAGTTCTTAGAGCTGACAAATAACTATAGCAAACTTTCAGGATACAAAATCAATGTACAAAAATCAGTGGCATTTCTATACACCAATAACATCTAAGCTGAATGTCAAATCAAGAACACAATCCCATCCACAATAACCACAAAAAATTAAATACATAGTAATACAGCTAACCAGAGAGGTGAACAATATCTACAATGAGATTTGCAAAACACTGCAGAAAGAAATCAGAGATGACACAAACAGAAAAACATTACATGCTCATAGATAGGAAAAATCAATATTATTAAAATGACCATACTGGCCAAAACAATTTACAAATTCAATGCTATTCCTATCAAACTACTGGTGACATTCTTCACAGAGTTAGAAAAAAACTATTTTTAAATTCATATGGAACCAAAAAGAGCCTAAATAGCCAAGGCAGTCCTAAGCAAAAAGAGTAAAGCTGAAAGCATCACATTACCTGACTTCAAACTATGCTTCAAGGCTACAATTACCAAAACAGCATAGTACTGGTACAAAAACAGACACATAAACCAATGGAAAAGGATAGAGAGCCCAGGAATTAAGCCACACACTTACAACCAACTAATCTTCAACAAAGTTGAAAAAAACAAGTAATGGGGAAAGGACTACCTACTCAACAAATGGTGCTGGGAAAACTGGCTAGCCATATGCAGAAGACTGAAACTAGACCCCTTCCTTACACCATATACAAAAATCAACTCAAAATGGATTAAAGACTTGAATGTAAACAGCTAAAACTATAAAACCATGGAAAATAACCTAGGAAATATCATTCAGAATATAGGCCCTGCCGAAGATTTCATGACAAAGATGCCAAAAGCAATCGCAACAAAAACAAAAATTGACAAACGGGACCCAACTAAACTAAAGAGCTTCTGCACAGCAAAACAGACTATCAACAAAGTAAATAGACAACCCACAGAATGGGAGAAAATATTTGCAAACTATGCATCCAGCAAAGGTCTAATATCCCAAATCTATAAGGAGCTTAAACAAATTAACAAGCAAAAAAGAAACGACCCCATTAAAAAGTGGGCAAAGGATATGAACAGACTCTCTTCAAAAGTAGACACACAGCCAATAAGCATATAAAAAATGTTCAACATCACTAATTATAGCAATATAATCAAAACCACAATTAGATACCATCTCGCGCGAGTCAGAATGGCTATTAGTAAAAAGTCAAAAAATAACGCATGGTGGTAAGGCTACAGAGAAAAGGGAGCACTTATACGCTGCTGGTGGAAATGCAAATTAGTTCAGCCATTATGGAAAGCAGTGTGGAAATTTCTCAAAGAACTTAAAACAGAACTACCATTTCACCCAGCAATTCCATTATTGAGTAGACGCCCAAAGGAATATAAATTACTCTGCCATAAAGACACATGCACGTGTGTATTCATTGCAGCACTATTCACAGTAGCAAAGACATAGAAGCAACCTAAATGCCCATCCACAGAAGACTGGATAAAGAAAATGTGGCGCATATATACCATGAAGTACTATGCAGCCATAAAATAAAAATGAGATCGGCCAGGTTCACTGATTCATGCCTGTAATCCCAGCACTTTGGGAGGCCGAGGCAGGTGGATCACTTGAGGTCAAGAGTTTGAGACCAGCCTGACCAACATGGTGAAACCCTGTCTCTACCAAAAGATACAAAAATTAGCCGGGCACTGTGGCGCATGCCTGTAGTCCCAGCTACTCAGAAGGCTGAGGTGAGAGAATTATTTGAACCCAGGAGGCAGAGGTTGCAGTGAGCCAAGATTGTGCCACTGCATTCCAGCCTGGGTAACAGAGTGAGACCCTGTCTCAAAAAAAAAAAAAATTTCAATGAGATCATGTTTTTTGCAGCAGCATGGTTGGAGCCAGAGGCCATTATCGTAAGGGAACTAACACAGGAACAGAAAACTAAACACCACATGTTCTCACAAGTGGGAGCTAAACATTATGTACATATGGACAGAAAGAAACATTAGACACTAGGGCCTACTTGATGGCGGAGGGTGGAGGGAAGGTAAGGACCCAAAAACTGCCTGTCTGGTACTGTGCTTATTACCTAGGTGATGAAATAATCTGTACACCAAACTCCCCAAACATGCAATTTATCTAGGTAACAAACCTGCACATGTACCCTGAAACTAAAAGTTTAAAAATAAATATAAATTAAAAATAAAATAATCAGGGAAAAACAGAGTGAGGTTATTCTGGTTTATCTGGGTGGGCCCAATATAATCACAATAGTACTTAAGTTCCGAAGGAGGTAGGGGAGTCCGTGTCGGGGTGGTAGAGTGAGAGAAAGACTCCATCAGCTACTGGTTTGGAAGATGGAAGTAGGACATGAGCCATGGAATGCTGGCAGGCTCTGGAAGCTGGAAAAGGCAAGAAAACAGAGCCTCCCCTAAAGCCTCCAGAAGATCCTAGCTCTGTTGACCCTGATTTTTAGCAAGGCCCATTTTGGACTTCTAACCTCCAGAACTGTTAGATTAATGTGTATTGTTTTAAGCCACCAAATGTGTGGTAGTCTGTTCTAGCAGCGATAGGAAGCTATTGCACTATTACTTTCAGGGGTACTATGAGGATTAAATCAGTTAGTATCTGTAAGAGTGTTCTTGGCATATGCCAGCCTCATCTGAGCATCATCTATCTCCCCATATGGGGAGGATATCCGAGGGTTGAACGTCCTTGGCTGTCCAGTGCACTTGGGATAGCGCTACTTCATTATGTAATTCATAAATTATGATAAATAGACTGAAATGTAATTATGTAAATACAGGACATCAAGACACAATTTTAGACCATGTAGTCTAAGGTACAGACAATATTATAAGGCATTTTCTTCTAAGTCCCAATGTCATTTCTCTCTCACCAAAATGCTGTGTCTGGATAGAAGACAATTGAATTGACTCTGAAGATCGTAGTCTTATAATTGTAGATGCCAGTTCTGAAACTATGAATTGCTACACAATTTCTTACCTCCTCCTTTCCATCACCTAAAAAGGACAGATTTTTATATTCACTATTGAGCATTTCTGCCCTTAATAAATAGCCTGAGCAAATGCAAAGGCAATGATTAATATTTTCACTAATTAGGGAAGAGCACATTCGTTATCAACTGTAATCATTTGTTGGCTTAAACTGGAGTCTCCTTTGTTTCATAATCTCATCACTGCCATTTATTAAAATACAATACATAGCCAGGAACACCCTTCTGCCATGCATCACCTGGCTGTGTCCCACTGGAGATTTAAACTCTGTGACGCACCCCCTGAATGGCAAAGTTCTCCCACACATGGGAGGGTGCTCTTCCTTTTTATTCCTGTTGTTACCTGTACTGATCTCTCTCATAGACTTACCCAGGAATGCGGATGTGATTACTGGCTTTCTCTATAGCCTCTCCCACCAGGGTGTGAGCCCCCTTGAGTATAGGCATTATGTTTAGACCTAACTGGAAGAGAGTATGTTGAACTTATCAAATCCAAATTTGATTAGTTCCTGAATTTTCCTAATGTCACTTTAAAAAAATAACTGTTTTCAAAAGGGAGAAAATTCTAGTCCTAAAGGAGGCATCAGAAATTGGGGGTATGCCCTCTGAATGTCTGCTTTACACTCATGGCTTTCAGTCTGAAATCAGGGTGGTAGCCTGAGCTCATTGTACCTTGTAGGAAGCCCAAGGCCAAATCCACAAAGAGAACCAACTGCAGGTCTCAAAGAATTACAAAATTCAAAAACTGAATTAATTTCCTTAAGCAAGTTTTCTATAAGGGGCTGAAATCTTTGCTGAAAATTTGAGAGACTTTCTAAAAAAAACCTTCAATCCTCTCAACTGGCAAGAGAGTCTTGGGTTTTTGCCTAACCTCAGGAAACACAACTTCAATGCATGCTGCAAACAAACCGTACCCTCAGACAGGTGACCTTGGCAACCTGGAGTCAAGAGTTATGCTGTTCAGGACAGTAGTCACCAGCCACATGTGGCTGTTGAACCCTAGAAGTACTCTAAGTGAAAAATATACACCCAATTTTGAAGGCAATACAAAGAATGTAGAATACTTCATTAATAATTTTTATATTGATTGGATGTTGAAATAACATTTTTATGTGTTGAATTAAACAAAATATGTTATCAAAATTCAATTAACCTGTTTCTTTTACTTCTTTTTTAAATGTGGCTATATGAACCTGACATGTGAAATTACACCTGTGACTTATGCAATGTTTCTGTAAAACAACTTCTAACTATGAGGTAGGCACAGAGAGTTTCCGTAACTGGACAAAGCCTCACAGTAAGTTTTGAACCCAGGTAGTGAGCCCTCAGGGGCCACACCCTTAGCCACTGGCCTTTATGATTAAAAAGCACTTAGCACAGTGGCTGGCACATGGTGAATATTTATGTTAGCAATTTATAATACAACTTAATTTTGTCTCTCACTCTCTTATTACAATATATTCAGTGGGTTGGCTTCTTCCCATGCTCTTGGTCAAAACCTCAGACATCCTGATAACTTTTCTCATTACCTTTGGGTAATGTAAAATCCTATAGCCATGTTAAGTGGCAAAAAAAAAAGTCTTGATTCAGAAATTATCAGAAAATCAGGCCACATTATATTAGTCAATACTTCTAGTCCTACCATCTCCTACCAATACCCACCTTCCTGTCTCCAACCCGTCTGCCTCCCCCTCCATCCTAACTGTAGCCATAAAGAAATCTTTTGAAGTGAAGCGGATTGTCCACTGTGACAATGTTTGGTCTGAGAATGTTGCTCAGAATTTCAACCCTTGTCACCAAACTGCTATTTCTCATTGCTTTTTCATTAGAATATCAGAAGAAAAAATCAAGTGAGCAGTTTTTTATTTGTATCACAGGTCCTAAACCATTAGCTTTTATTATATGAGGTAAAACCTTAAAGAAATATTTTTGTTGCAGTAACATTGGTTAAGAGTTTACTTTCTTTGCTGCTGTAAATTAAGTGAGAATTTTATGCCCTCCTCCACCGCATTCGTGATTAAACCAATCTTATAAAAACTGGATTGTTCCTGGAATGTTCATGACTTGGCTAAAGGTGTCACTGTCTTCATGAAGTCCATTTCACCAGCAATTTATCCAAAGGAAGGCTATGTTGATTCCAGTCAGGTTTCAACAATCCACTTAAAACTTCCTGATTTCACTTCTTCGTAATTATTCCCCCAGCATTTCCTGTAACTGTGCCTTATCTGATTCTTTCACCCCAGAATGTTATTTTTATTGCAGTGTAAAACAGAAAATATTTTGAATTATAATTGGAAGTCCTGACCGGTTTTCCATTTGATGCTGAATAGTTTAATCCTGGCTAATTAGGCGTGTGGAACCCTCAATTCACCCTGCAGAAAGGCTTACCCTGACTTCTGATGATGTTTCTGGAATACAATTAATTGTCAGAAGTCGTGTGTAGTGATAATGAGCACATCTTTGCCTCTTTTGCCCTCATGAGGGAAACTGCAGATTTCTGAAGTGGTATTTAGATGAGCTATGGCGCTTTTTCAAAGTTCTAAATTATCAAATGGAACATCCTGAAAGCAACTGGACCATCCGTTTTACCCAGCTCTCAGTTCAAAGGGAATGTGCCTGCCTCGAGACTCCTACTCTGGATTTCCCCGCAAACAGAAAGTTAGCCTCAAGTCACTTTTCACTTTTTTTTATTTAGAAAAACGGACAACTGCCTTTGTTCTGCAGCCTTCCAAAACTCGAGTTTATTCTTCTGAATGTTTAAGCAGAGTTACAAGGTGAAGATTTGTGCCTGTGCTAATTAGCAGCTCCTACTTCAGTTGGAGGGCTTAAGCTATAAAAAGACAAAGGAGACCGATAGGACCAGAGTACTTCTGGAATCCTTATAGAAGTGCTTCTCTGACAAATGTAAATTTTTGGACTGAAAAATCGCATCTATTCTTAAATATATTTTCGTCAGAATCTGACAGTCCTGCAAGTGCCTCTGCCTATATTCGTTTATTAAATGTTGACTCCATATAACCAACCATTTTCATCTTTTAGAAAAGTTTCATCTGTTCTAAAAGAAGAAAGCTGTCAACCTGATTTTAATTCTTCTTCTGACATCTTTTTATGTTTTTATATTTGCGTTTTTTTTTCTTTTTCACATTATTTGGTCTATTATATGAAAGAATCTCCTTTCAAGTACCGATAAGAGAAAATTCAGGAGGACATCAAATTCAATCGATTTTATTTTATTGTGTTCTTAAGGATGAAATGTATCCAAGGAATCAGATTTATAGAGCTGAAAGGGAGCTTTAAGATCCTTCCACATCTGAGAGCACAAACTGAAAGTCCTGCTCAGAACGCATCCCTCAGAGGGACTTCTGTTTGTCTGCTCTGCAAAGGCAGCTCAAGCTTTTTAAAAGACGATACCTGTCACGGGACAGGCATCATCCTGTACCACAATTAAGGCAATTTTGTATCTACCATATTACATCCCTGCAACCTCACCTATTTACCCTAATCACATGCTTCTTGCACACAGGTGGTTTTGACCAATAGCTTCACTTCTTAGCAAATGGCACCGAAGTCCAAAGAGACTAATAATCTGCCCATGATCTATTTCTGGTTGGTGGCAATACCAAAGGCTAGAACCAGAGACTGTCAACCACCAAGCCAGTCTTCTCTCCATTGTGCTATATTCTTCACCACATTTAAGGGATGAAAGAGTCACTGCATCATCACTGTGCATTTCTGCACTGCTTCTCATATTGGGGACCCTGACATCCACTCCTGTACACAAAGAAGTTGCCAGATAGTTGACAGTTGGGCAAAAACTGCAAAATGTAGAGGCTATCAAAGGCCAAAGACTTCCTCATACAAGCTCTAGAGATTGAGGCTCTTTTTCTAAAGCTCTCTCTGGTCTTCGGCTAATAGTTATTATTTATTGAGCCACTAGTACGTGCCAGCAGCATGCAAAGCGCTAGCACTTAATCATTTCATATTATCTCATTTAATCTTCACTAAGCTATGAAGTAGGTCTTGTTTTACACATAAGGAAACTGAGGCACGGACACCAATAAATCTCCCAGGGTCACACAGCCAGTAAGTGACCACAGCAGAACTTTACGTGAAAACAAGCCCACTGTACTTCCACCAGTAAGTAACTTCTTCTCCATATAGTCAAATCAAGCAAAATGTTACTGAAAATAGCTTTTACCCTATCTTTGCCTTTTATCCTGGCCTATCCTTGATCAAAAAGAGAAAATATTTTACTAGCCTTCTCCCAAACCTCGAGAATTTTATCATCAAATCAGTTTATGACTTTCCTAAAAACCCTCAGCAAAGGACTGATGGTCCCTCCCACGGCTTGAACTTGTTAGGGTTAGAGCCTCAATTCATTACACTGATTCTTACTATGTTTTCAATAGAATAGAGTCACTTCACCACCCACCAAACTATACTCTATTCTATTCCATTCTCTTCTACTTTTCTCACAGGTTAAACAACTCCAAATCCTTGCAGTATTATTCAAAGGGCCTATTTCCAATAGTATAAGCATATCTACTCACCTTTCCTAAATGAGTGGTCTTCTCACTAGGGTGTGTGGATGCAAAATCCCTTCCTTAGGCTCTCAGAAAGTCCTGTGAGAGTTGATTTCCAGATTCTCAGACACCATCTATCCTCTTTCCTAAAAATGACCTTCCTGAGAACAAATGTAATCAGAGCACCACGCTGGCTCTCTGTTCCCTCCTGCTCTTTCATAACAGCCCTTGTCCTGTTTTGTGAAAGAAAGGCAGACCTCACCCTTGCTGCATCTTACAGCTGTGCATTACTCTGCAATGAAGAAACCTCAGGAGCAACAAAGGGACAAATCAAAACATTGCTGTTGACCTTGTTGTTGAGAAAGTGAGTGACTCTCTAACTGGGTTATGTATCCTTTTATGAGTCAGATGGTTTCCAATTTATTATTTTAATCTAGCTAAATAAAGACTGAGTCAAACAATCCACTGATTACAAAAAAAACTTTCTTTTCCTGTTCTTATGAAAGATCACCGGATGATTTTTTGGCATCTAACTTGAAAGGAGTCCAAAGAATTGACTGGCACTGAAATAACAAAACTTTCCATTTATTCATTTCTGGACAAGGTTTCTCATTGCTTACAAATATGAAAAATGAAAAATAGATGTAACATTGATGCTAACTCGGTTTCGTTCTAGCATTATTCATCCACAGATACAAGAACTTTGAAAACTTCTCTCTTTAAGAGACATATTTCCGATTAATTTTACTTTTTATCTTTAATAAATACCCCAACCTGTAATGATAATCTGTACAAAAAAAGTTAATACTCTGAAACTTAACGGGTGAGAGAAATACGCTAAGATAAATTCAACTTCAACATAAATAGCTGCAGTATTTAGACTCTTAAATGTATTTGATGCATTTAATAGGAATGCAATAAAATAAAATTATTTTAAAAGAGGAATGCAATAGCTATATTTTGAAATGTTCATATTTACAATACATAGTAAGTTACACTGCCAGGGACTGAATGCTTGTGTCACCCCAAAATTTATATGTTGTGGTCCTAATTCCCAATGTGATGGTATTTGGATGTGGGCCCTTTGGGAGGTAATTAGGTTTAGAAGAAGTTTTGAGGGTGGGACACTCATGATAGGATTAGTCTCCTTATAAGAAGAGGAGGACCAGAGACCTTTCCTTCTACTGTGTGGGGATACGGCAAGTAAGTGGCCATCTTCAAACCAGGGAGACAGCCCTGAGATACCGAATCTGCCAGCACCTCAATCTCAGGCTTCCCAGCCTCCAGAACTATGAGAAATAAATGTTTCTTGTTTAAGCCACCCGGTCTGTGGTATTTTGGTATAGAGGCCCCAACTGACTAAGACATACACATCTACTTAAACTTACATTGAAAATTTCAGAAGTTAAAGATGTAAAAAGTTAAAAATGTGGAAAAGGGCCAGGCGCAGTGGCTCACGCCTGTAATCCCAGCACTTTGGGAAGCAGAGGGGGTGGATCACTTGAGGTCAGGAGTTCGAGACCAGCCTGGCCAACATGGTGAAACCCCATCGTTACTAAAAATAAAAAAATTAGCCGTGGGTGGTGGCAGGTGGTGCGCACCCATAGTCCCAGCTACTCAGGAAGCTGAGGCACAAAAATTGCTTGGACTCGGGAGGCAGGGGTAGCAGTGAGCCAAGATGCCACCACGGCACTCCAGCCTGGGTGACAGAGTGAGACTCTGTCTCAAAAATAATAATAATAATAATGTGGGAAGGAATTCCTTAGAAGCACACAAGGAAAAAAAATGAAGATAATATCTATGAAGAAACTCCAAAGCTCTTTTTATCCCTCTTCATGTTTATTCCTATAGCCTAGATTTAATGGTCTTTAGTAGAAATAGCCCAAAAGTTCACAATGTCTTGGTTAAATCTTAGCCCAGCGCTGCCTCTAGGACAATTACTTTTTGATTCCTACATCTTTTTTTTATTTCTTATTTAAACATCTCAGACTTACCCTTTTAGGAGATAGTTTTAATTCCTCACTGTCCCACAAATCCTTTTCTATTATAAGTATGCTCAAACAGTGTGGAAATATGATATAGATGTCATATTACAATGAAACTAGCAGTGAGCTTAGAGGGAACAGAAAACTTTCACTCTTTGGTCCTCTCCCCATTCACTGCTAGTGAACGTCTTAAGGCAGGATGGTTTGGAGTAGCCCAACATCCCTCAATAGTTTTCCTTCACTCCTGTTCTTCCTTGGGTCAAACAAAGATGTCTGCGAATCTTGAGCCCTGCTAAATCTCTGTAAACAGGAATAAAAGGGAAAGGGGGAAAATGCCAATTTCCCTCATATTCATCTGATATATAAAATTAATAATTTAATAATATTTGGCATGGGGAGCGAAGGAATCAGGTCATGGCTTTGGACTCTCTAAAATCAAGATTAGAACCAGGCACAGTGGCTCATACCTGTAATTCCAACAACTTGGGAGGCTAAGGCAGGAGGATTGCTTGAGCTCAGGAGTTTGAGGCTGCAATGACCTATCGTCAAACCACTGCACTGCAGGCCAGGCCACAGAGCAAGACCTCATCTCTATAAAAAAACAAAAAACAAAAAAGTTAAATTAAATTAAACTGAACCTCCAAAGACCAAGATTCAAGGTTGCCATCCATGTATCCTGTAACAACGATATGGACAGTAACTATATTCCAGCAATTTCACAAGAACGGACCTGTTGATTGCTGTAGAGGACTTGGGGAAATATTGCAAGTCTGATGTTCAGACCTTACTCAGAGATTCTGTCTCTCTGAACCACCTCCAGCTTCTGAGAGATGACTGACCTCATGTGGTCAACAAAAATCTCTTAAGATCCTTTCTGACAAATGGTGTTTGTCTTTATTCACCCAGGACAATGTGGGCTACCATCTACAGAAAGGACGGGCCTTATTTCCCCCAATATCCCTTGCTTTCTCTCTTTTGATTAGTGATCCCACTCAGGTGATGATATATTTAATCCTAGAGCCATTGAATGCAGTGTTCTTATAAATATATTGATGGGAGACACTCAATAAGCCTTTTTGGGGCATCTGGGTTCAAGAGCTGCAATGGAAAACATGAAAGGAAGAAGAAAAAGGAGGAAGAAAGAGGAGAAAGAGGAAGAAAAGGAAGAGAAGGAGGAAGAAATGTCTCCGGGCTTAAAGAGAATTCATTCCATCTAGCAGAGAAGGCAAGATAACAGCAGAGAGTGTGTTCCAGTAAAAGATACTGTTTAGATGCTTAGTCATGACTTAAAACCAAATATAGCCCATAGACACAGCAGGGAATGGCAATTAGCAAATTTCTTAATTAGGATACTTCTTAACCTTCTAGAGTCAATTTTAGTTTTTTTCATACAACCAAGAATTCTTGCTATTTATTAAATACAGAAATACCTATGAACAAACTCGAGTGCATTTCCACCAACGTGTTTGCATTTCACCATCTCACATTTCACCACAGGGACCCAGGTTCAGTCAATGTCATGCTGTGATTCCTGCAAGTAAGGTATAGGGTAAAAATGAAGCTAGCATTTTTCCTTCCAGATAAATGTATAATTAAAATCCTGATTCATGGATTTGCTAATTGAACTTCCTGCTGTGGACATAGGACATTCTTGGCAGGAAGAATAAGGAACTGTTTCAAAGGACTCAAATTGCCTTATATTTTTTTAAGTACGTCAATATGCCTGTCTTTGAAGAGTGAGTGGAAATAAAAGAATGTAAGTGGGAGTTAATTCAGGAAAGAGGTAAAGGAGAAAAAAATGGTTGAAGAAATGTGATCGGCAAATGAGAAGAATTTAGCAAGGGTGTTGATCTAGTATGATGGGTCTCTCTGCTCTTGAAACTCAAGAAATCATTAAGCAGCAAGGAGTTTGCTCCTTGTTTCCATCCTGGCATGGACAGTAATGTCAGCTTCTGGTCAACTCCAGCTGTTTGTGCTGTCATTGATTTGCCAGGCAATATCTTGACAGCCCACATCCTGCTAGGCATTGGGGCTTGGAAATTACAGAGATTGTCTCTGGCTCCAGGGTGGAAGGAGCAAGGTGCTCATGAGCAGAGTTACTCTAATGGGCCACCCCCATTCACCTGTCTCGGCATCAGCAAATGTCTTAAGTATCTGATTTTCTCCTTATCTTCCTCTCCACTCCAAACTTCAACTTCAGCTAGCTTTGTGGGTCTTGCTTGTTGACTTCTTTCTTATGAACCCTACCTCTAGTACAAAGTAAATGCTCAATAAATATTTGTTGAATTTATAAATAATTATGCCTATTTCCACCTCTTTCCCATCTTTCCATCTCTTTCCATCTCTTTCCCACCCAGCAGTGGAAGTTAAGGAGGACTCTGTGAATAAGGGAAGGCTGGTGCTTGACCTCAAGAAAACAATGCATGCAGCTGGGAGAGAGAAAGCAAGGGGTGCTTTTAGGGTGGTGAGATCAGGAAAGGTGATTGTGACACTTCTTCCAATTGGCACTGAAAGTTGGAAGGGAGGAAAATCTGATGGGACTATTTGTGTCCACAAGTACTTTGTGGGGTAAGTATTCTCAGAAGTGGGATCCCCATTGACAGTGAGAATGAACAGGAAGGAGAAGAACCAGTAAGTCACCAAATTATCAACATACCACACCTGATAGAGTCCTTTTATTTAAAACATCTGTTTTTAGGTTAAAACTATTCTATTCTAGAGTCAGCAGTCACATCTTGTCTAAAAAATAAGCTTCTTTTTAAATTCTTGTTTCCCTTTAAGTCTAATTTTTCACATTCTGATTAAACACTCTTCTATCTGCTTTTGCCCTTAAGAAATCATCATACAACCAAAATACTGCTTAAAGAAAATGGTGTCCAGACTTGCTATTTACCTTCCCGATTTTACCTATAATATAAGCACACTTACCTCTCCAGGGATTTGCAGTGTAAACTGAATAAATCTCTCACTTTAATAATACAGCCCCACAGTAACTTAAATCTCAGCTGTTTCTGAAATATCATATTGGTAAAGTAATCCTACCACACAGGGTTTTCTTTTTCACACATATGCCAAAATGAGATGTACCCACTAAATTGGACCCCAGGCACTGAACAGCAGTCTGTCATTATTAAGAAAGGTTGCAAAGATACCTGCTCTGCCAAGTGCTTGGATATTGAAATTTCTAAAAGCCTGAGATGACAGACTATGTGTTGTGTGTCTGAAGATAAAAGCATCTATGTTCATTATAGCCAGGCAATAAGCAGCATGAAACATGAGTGATGCTAATCCCCAGCTAGCCTTTTTGCCTTCAAAATTGGGTTGCCATTGTGTCCAAGAAAAGAGGTAGAATTAATTTCCTATATGTCATAAATAACAATTCTTCTGTAATTCCATCCTCTAATCTAACATGCATACATACAAGATGTACCTCTTTTACTCAAAGAATATACAATCTCGACTCTTGTCCAGTGTGGAATCTTCACCCCTGCTAAGGTAACTTCACGTTGGAAGCCCTCACCTTTCAAAGGAAAAGCTCCTTTCACTGTACAAAGGTCTTCTGAGTCACCGGATCCATGACACTATTTGCAGCTTTATTAGCACAGGGGATTTCAATTCACCGTTTCATCCTTCTCCACTCTTGCAAATCCCTCAAGCACCCAACTCGGAGTGTGACATTGGCAGAACTCTACAATTGACCCATGCCCTCCAGGAATTATATTATTTGGCACGTAAATTATTTATTTTGTTGTTCCTTCTCACAAATATTCCTTCCCCACCAACTCTTTGTTAGTCACCACTCTGGTTGAGTGACATAATTTAGAATTTCATTAGAATTGCTCAGTAACAGTAATTAGCTTGAGCATTCACCCATATGCATTGCATACTTACAAAAGGGCAGGGAAGTAGGAAGTGTTTTTAAGAAAAACTCATTTATTTCCCTTCACTTCCCTTCACTTCACATCCTTTAAGATGAACTGCAGCCCCCAGCCAAAATACAAATAAATGCATTACTTTATTCCTTCAATCAGAAAATATCTACTAAGTACCTACTATGGGTTAAATACTGTACTAAGTCCTAGGGAAAGCAAAGGTTATAGCTCAGTTCATTCACTTAAATCAGCCCCACCCCACCTGCCACCCACCCTGGGATATTTAGCAATGCCTGGAGATATTTTGGGGTTGTCGCAACTGAAGGAGGAGTGTTGCTGGCACCTACAGTAGGTGGAGGCCAGGGATGCTGCTAAACAGCCTACGGTACACAGGACAGCTCCCCAGGCAGATTTATCCAGCCCCAAATGCCATTAGTGCTGAGGTTAAGAAACCCAGCCCTGAATCAGAAATGTGATCAAATAATCATTTGAAATACTAACCTATTTTTGTTCTGTGATGTTTCCCTTTCTTTTCCACCGTGATCAAGTTGGTACAGTCCGCTCTATGTCCCTTGCCTTGGGAGAAACAGGTACATGGCAAGAAAACAGAGGCCTGCAAGGCTTTCCAACTTCTGTGGGAAGAAGATTTGAGAGCAAAGAGCAAATTTCTTGGAGAAAGTTGAAAGACTGAAAAGAGGTGCTTACCCAAGATTGAAAAGAGGTGCTTCTGGATTAGGGGAGATAAGAAAGACAGAAAGAATCTGTGTGTCCCCAGTACAGAAAGCACCTAGGCCTTGCTTCCTGGCAGCATCCAGAGAGCTGGAGAGAGAGGAGTGGCCACGGATCACATCTGGATCATGGGTAGCTCTGCTGCAGATTCCCATGCATGGCCACAGGGAGCCATCAGACCTGGAGGAGTCATGTCTACAAGAATGATGGCCATCTGAATGAAACCTGCTACTCCAGGGCCTTGGACCCTCATAATAACTGCAGCAATTTTACGGTAGTGTGTGAATAAGACTACCACAGAGAAAACAGACATTTATTGGTGAATCTGTCATGAGAACAATCTCCGTAATCTCACAGGCTTATAACAATAAACATTTATTTTGTGCTCATGTTTCAAGTCAACTTCTGCAGCACCACGTGTTTTCTCATCTAGGACTCAAGCTGAACCAACAACCCCTATTTGCAATAAGCCATTCTTGTGGCAGAAAGAATGAGAGAGTTAGTTGGTAGAAACGTAAATAATTTCCCTAAGAAAAGCATGGCCTGTGTCACATTTGTTCACATTCCATTGGTCAAAGCAAGTCACACGATCAAGGCCAACATCAGTGAGCTGGAGATGAATGATTCTTACAAAGAAAGGGGAGTAAGTTGTAGAGAAACAAATAATTACTACAAAGAGCTAATATCAGAAAACATAAGATAATTATGAGGCAAATTGAGAGGCTGTGGGAATCCTATAAAGTGAAAGACAAGATGAATGAGAAGAAGCACCAGGAACCATGTGGACATGGTGGGAAGAAAGAAAACGGTCTTGGTTGGACCTGAACAACTCCTTTGTATGTATTACCTCAGTTAATCTAACTATCCTATGAGAAAACAAACTCACTACCTCGCCCATGATCATTCAAGTAGTAGTTGATTAAATACCTTTTCCTAAAACCCACATGGCAGAAATGAGTAAAATTTAGACAGTTAAAAGGAAGAGAAGATAGTATTGTAGGCAGAAGGAAAGCTAAGACTATAGGCACAGAGGCAGGATTTTCATTTTCACATGACAGTGAAAGTCTGCCCTAATCAGAACGGCAGGGCAAGTCAGAGAGCTGCAAGAACTAAAGATTAGCAGGAGAGATCAGGTGATAAGTGGCCTTTTTAATGCAGAAGAGGAGTAAGAGGAGAAATGATGGCTCAGGGTCAAGACCTTCTGCCATAACCAGCTGGGTGAGCTTAGGCAAGTGTCTATGGGATCCAGAGTTGAACTCACTCATTTATGGAATGGAGACGTGTGAGGGAGAAAACACAGGGGCAGATGATGTCTAAACTTCCTTATGGAGGCAATGCATAGAGGTCTTATAGATTTTAGGGAGAGGATATTGACTCACCACTGCAAGGCCTCTTGCTTTCTTGTCCCTTCCCAGTTCCTGGGTGTCCCAGTCCCAGGCTATAAGAGATATTGGGAAAGAAGCAAGGCCCCCAGACTCACAAAGACCTCACTCAGGGTGGGGAGCAGCTGACCCTCCCCTTGCCTGGTTCTGGCAGGCCAAAAATTCTGACTTGCTTTAGGAAGCCATCATTGCTGACACGGTGACTGAGGTGTTTAAGAGAGATGAACTGGTGAGTACATGCTACACAGAATGGAGAGTAGGGGCTAGAGTCAGGGAAGGCAACCAGTGCGATTCTGTAGCAATTTTGGTAAGGAAGCTTAGAAAGAGGAAGGCAGTGGGAAGGAAGAGGAAGGTTGCGGAAGATGCATTTCCAGGGTGACAATGGAAATGTGAAGGTCTGGGAAAGCTAACGAAGCGTATGAGATCTAAGCCGGCTTCCCTTCTTAAATGAATTTTTGAAATCATTTATGAGTGACTTGAATCCTGCCCCTTTCACCTCCTCAGGATAAAAACTGTTCAGTGCCTTTTAACCAGTCAAACAAATCAGAACTTTGGCCATTAAAATGCTCTAATAGCACATAGACAGGAGTTGTCTCTCCAGTAAATTAGCTAAGTATGTTTTAGGTACAACTGTAAAGGGTCCGTTATTTATAGCATCATTGGCAGTGCCGAGCACCCTGTGATTGTGCATTGGATATGAGATGATAGTGATTGCCTATTAAATGTTTTAAACTTGAGTTCCACAAGTTTGCCTCCTGGCTCAACAGGAAAAAAATGACTTTTCTACAGAAAAATATATAAGATATGTACTCTATAGCCATGCCAGCTGAAATGTGACACATTTCCAAAGGCTTAAATGACCTTTAATTCTATAAAGTCCAAATATCAGAGCGAGGAGGGATGGGATACTAGTCTAATTGCCACCTGGGTTACTACTCCAAACTAGGAGGCAGGGAGCAGATGGAATTCAACCACTCCAGAGGAAGGAGAAAGGAGAGAGCCAGTCCTCTCAATAGAAATGTGTAAGACAACACTCAAAAATCACTTTCGACTAGGAAATTTGAGATTAAAACATGCCAGAAATGGTGAAATACCACAGGGGGCCAACATTAGAAATGTAAATAAACAAATAAATAAATACATAAACACAAAGTGCCAGGAATGGGAACTAGAGGCCAGGTGTGGTGGCTCACACCTGTAATCCCAGCACTTTGGGAGGCCGAGGTGGGAGGGTTGCTCGAGCTCAGGAGTTCAAGACCAACCTAGGCAACATAGGAAGATCTCTTCTCTACTAAAAACAAAAATTAAAAAAATCAGCCAGGCATGGGGGCACATGCCTGTAGTCCTAGCTGCTTGGGAGGCTAGGGTGGGAGGACTGGTTGAGCTCCGGAGACACAGGCTACAGTGAACTATGATCACGCCACTGCACTCCAGCATAGGTGACAGAGTAAGACCTTGCCTCAAAAAAAAGAAAAGAAAAAAGGAAAAAGAAATGGGAACTGGAAGAAAAACCTGTTTCCGTTTCCAAAGCCAGTGCTCAGGCATGGTCATCCTTTAGTAAAAGTTTGTTCCTTCCTCCAAAGTTTGTGTTCTCACTCACAGACACAGGTACAGTCATGCACCCCATAGCAATGTTTTGGTCAAGGATGGACTACATAGAAAATAGTGGTCCCATAAGATTATAGTAGAGTTGAAAAATTCCTATCACCTAGTGACATCATAGCTATCATAGCTGTTTTAATGTCACAGTGCAACACATTACCTTTTCTATGTTGAGATACATTTAGATACACAAATACTTACCACGGTGTTACAATTGCCCACGGTATTCAGCACAGTGCCATGCTGAACAAGTCTGTAGCCTGGGAGCAACAGACTATACCAATGTATCTAATAGGCTATACCATCTAAATTTATGTAAATACACTCTATGTTTGCACAATGACAAAACCACCCACAACACATTTCTCAGAATATACCCCAGTCACTGTGATGCATGACTGTACAAAATCCTTCAGAAAATTGTCATCAATTTAGCTCAAAACAGTTGATCTGTTATGGCTTGGGGTTTAGAGAGATACAAAGGAAAAGGAAAAGGCAATCCTGATCTTTGAAGAACTTGTAAGGTCATTGATGAATTACACTTAAGAATTATCAAATAACCACACAAGAAAGAAAGGTATCTGACGGGGCACAGTGTCTCACACCTGTAATCCCAGCACTTTGGGAGGCTGAGGCGGGCAGATCATGAGGTCAGGAGTTCGAGACCAGCCTGGCCAACATGGTGAAACCCCCATCTCTACTAAAAATACAAAAATTAGCTGGGCGTGGTGGCGCCTACCTGTAGTCCCAGCTGCTTAGGAGGCTGAGGCAGGAGAATTGTCTGAACCCGGGAAGCGGAGGTTGCAGTGAGCCAAGATCGTGCCATTGCACTCCAGCCGCAGTGACAGGGTGAGACTGTATCTCAAAAAAAAAAAAAAAAAAAAAAAAAATAGTATCCAGTGCTGTAAACAATAGTTATATGGAGAAAAACACAGACTAGGAAAACCCCAAAGGCCTGGTTCAGGTCTGCCAACTATGATCTGGACCACAATTTCTTTTTATTTCGTCACTGCCAAACACAGTATGCCAGGTACAGGAATAGTGACACTGGCTCCAAGTGTAGTGGGAGAGACCGTAAGAGGCATACGAACTACAAGATCTTCAGGAAGAGCCAAAGGACTCAGTAACCTAAGGTCTCTGGCAGTTTCCACATTCTAAGGAGCCTCTGTGCTCAGAGAAAAGCCTGGCCAATGTGGGCTAAAATGGACAAAGAAGACCATCACAGGGTGAAACTTGAGTTGTGCTTCCAGGTAGGATTTGAATAACAGGGCATGGGGGCAGCGGGAGTGGTGGACAATGTGAGCAGAAGTGAAAGAAGAGGAAATAAATCACTTTCCTGAAATTTGGATCCATACAGAGGAGTAGGAGATAAATTTGGGTCAGATTAAAGAAACCCTCAAAAGCTAAATCAAGAAATGTGGAGGGGTTTTCTATGGGTTGTTTTTTGTTTTTGTTTTTGTTTTGAAGCTTGGGATCATAGAATTTAAGGAAAACAATATATTGGAAGGACTGAGCCCACTGATAATATTGAACACAGGATGGATTGAAGCTACAGGGACTGAAGCAAGGAGATGGCTGTTGCAATAATCCAAAAGGCCCTGAAGCCGGGTTGTGGAGGTGAGAAATGCAAGGAAGGCGTAGGTCCTCTGCCTAGACAGATTTTGAACAGAAGAATGGATTTTCTTACCAGAACTATGGGATAAATAATAGAGGGTCCAAAATGACTCAGATCTGAAGCGTGGGTAAGTTGGATATTGCTGGTATTTTCTACATAAATAAAAAAGTCGGGAGAAGGAATATGTGCATGCGGACAGGTGACAACCTTGTCCTGAGTAAAATCAAGCTTCAGGTGACTTAAGGTGAAAGGTTGGTTCTACAGTTGGTATCTACCTATTGCACATCTTTATTTCTTATAAGCACTTATGAATCATAAAATGCCTCAGCTTGGCTAAAAGACAAATACTTTCATTTTTAACAGCTCATGTATTTAAATTGACCTTCAGCCTGGTCATTTACAGCTCCGTTTGTATCCTTGCTAGAGTTAACTGTAGATACTGTACAAGGTCATTCTTGCCAACAGAGAAGTTCAATTACAATATGTATTCTGTTGTTTTAATCACAATTCTGTACCACACAAAGACAGACAGGGACAAGAAGACTGAAAGAGTAATTGACCATAGTTAAAAATAATATACCATATAGTTTCAAACAGCTAGAAGGAGGATGTTGAATGTTACCAACACAAAGAATGTGTTGGTAACACAAATGTTTGAGATTATGGGTATGCTGATACCATGATCTGATCACCATACATTATATGTATCGAAATATCACTATGTACCCTATAAATATGTACAATTATTTGTCAATAGAAACTTTTTAAATTTAAATTTTTTTTAACTTAAGCACTGTGTAGCCAGGATAATACCTCAATCGTGGTGATACCCCAATTACCGTGACTGAGGTATTATCCTGGCTACATAGCGCTTAAATTAAAGACATCAGCAGTGATGTTTCACTTTACAGTAACTGGAGTATTATCCTGGCGACATAGTGCTGAGCCTAGTTTTTAAATAAAAAAAAAAAAAGAGTAATTAAGAAAGAATAATTGCAATGCCTTCCCCTAAAACAAAGAAAAAATCCATTTACCTAAAGTAGGTAATACAATTTTCATCATAGTGACATTCCTGAAAGGAGAGACTAGATGACAGAATACAGAAGCAAACTCCATAAGCAGTAGAATGGCAAGAAATGGGTCTTTTCAGAGAAAAGACACAAAGGGCAGCATTCCCAATAAACAAAGGGAATAAAGGAAATTAAGACAAACTAGCAAAAGAAGGAAAACCCAGTGGCTGAAGCTGTTCCTGAACAGTAACTATTGAAAACCAGTATTTTTCTGAGTACTTTCGGAAAAATTAAACAAAACAAACATGTCAGATACCTTTTGGGACGTGCACATTTAAAATAGGACATGAACACTTATCAAACCTCAAACTCCAGTCGAAATTATTAGCAGACCATTTTGTTTAACCTATTTAATGGATTTTTGCAATGTAAAGAATATGATTTAGAGTACAGCTCTCGTTATAAATACTTAGAAAGCTTTTCTGAACAGGCTAGCACATTAAAGTATTGAAAGCATTGGCTTAATTTTTTCTTATGGAAATTTTTGAGACCCCTTTAGATTTGCATAAATGTTTAATAGCTTTTTGCAACCAATCAAAATAGGAGTGCCATTGAATTGGAGAGAAATGGCCACCATTATTTTTAATTCCTTCTGGAGGTAGACTACCTAATTTAAAGGCATCTTCCAATTTCATTCATCTCTATCCTCAAAGCACAAACTGCTCCTACAACTAAACTGCTCAGCTTCAGAAAGACTATAGTCTCCACTGCGATTCCAGGGTCCTCTTGAATTCACTCCTCCCCGTTTCTCAACTTACACAGGCTTTCACATGTCAAATAATTCTCACACTCAGATGATAAAAATATTATTAAATTCTTTAAAAACCTGGAGATTATCTCCAGCAGTCATTTTCTTCAAGGAAAAAGAAAGAGGGGAAATGCAAATACTCAGCAGAGAAAACACATTCACACAGCAACTTTGAGTTCCCATGTCACCTGGCTATGTACCGTATTCCAGGAGATAGCAGTTCCCTGCTAGTGAAAAAAGGCAACCTTCCCAGGGGAAGGGGATTGGGAATTGGGGCATTTCCACTCCACTCCTAGTCTTGCAGTTTGGGGAACTCTCATGGGTTCCACTGCTCTCGAAAAAGGAAAACTCACTTGCCCGAATCAGGTAAAATTCTAACCTGACCAACTCTCAAATGTAAAAATACTCTTTCCAGAAAGACAGAACTATCATAGCACTTCCCTCAGTCCAACTGCCAGCAGACTCACAGACACCTATGCCTGGATCTATGCTTGGCAATTTAGCAAAAATCTCAAGAAAAGAACCAAAAACAAAAATTTAATGATTTTCTCATTTTCCAATGGCTTTTTATGTTTCAGCAGGAAATAAAAATCTTGGTAACATGCATCCACACTGACTCAAGTCTAATTATTTCCTATCAAGACCCAAATGAAGATGACACTTTTTTTTTTTTTTTCTTAATCACCATCATTTTTTATATTTGTCTGCATTCACAGGTACAAAATGACATATTGTATTTTGTTTAATCTTAGAGGCAGCTGTGCTAACGTATGTTTCATCCTTTAAAAGATGCCCTGTACATTTTTATGAGAAATAACACACTATGATGTCATTGTGAGCTAGTAACATTTTACCCCTCAAATGTATGCAGGTAAAAATACATATACAAATGGTTTAATCATTTGTTCACTAGCTTTAAGGAAGGCATTAAAATGTTATAAAAATTTCTTTTCAGCTCTAATATCTTATACTTAAATTGGCATATCATATTCGGATAAATAAATAGAGTATAAGTATTTGCAGGTAATTTCAACGTCTACAGTGTGGTCATAGGTATTGGTGACCAAACAAGTATGTGAGTATAATCACTGAAGATAAAAATGTAAAGTCACCAAAAAGCAATAGTGACCAATAGGACATTATCAGGTAGATTTTTGTATTTATGTATCCATAATAATGGACTGAATTTCATCTAAGTGCCAAATCATCAAGAAACTTGAAAGATTAACAGGGTCCCTCAGTTAAAGTCATGAGAAAAACTAGTTTACTCAGATTGAGTTTAAGATGGATTAGAAAGCAAAAGAAGCAGGATATTTGTACAAGTTTAGAGGAAGTGTAAAAGCTCAAAGTAGCCCTGATATCAGAAATGTGTAAGATGGAAGATGACACTTTCTACCTCCCTTTTTGCCAGCTCGTATTTGAGTTCAGCATGAAGTCACCGTCTTGAGACAGACCACTAACGGTCCTGCAATATTCGTCGTCCCCTCCACTATTATTGTAACAGAGTATGAGAGTTTCAGCTACGTACATGGCCACCCAGAATAAGCACTACAATTCCCTGATGGCCATATGACTAATTGCTAACCAATAAAATGGAAACAAAGTGACATGTATCTGCAGCTTCATCCAGAGTCTCATGTGACTGTGTCACTGCTTCCAACTCTGACATCTGAAATTCAGCAATATCAGTAGTGATGTTTCACACTATGATAATTGGCATATTATCCTGACTACATAGCACGGAGCCTGGTCCTTCATCCCTCCCAGAATTCTTTGATGCCCTTTTGTAAGCTCCTTTCTTCCTTCAATTAGCTAGAGTTGGTTTATGTTGCTTGCAACTGAGAACATTGACAGAGAGATACTATTCTACGCTCTATGTATGAATATACATGTGTAGTCCCTTCCCTGTGGAATCCTCAAGGTCCAAGTATTAGTTGTTGTTTTTTTTCTTTAGCCCTTCCTCCCAATGTAGAACCTGCCTCTGAGGTTAAAGTAATGTGTCAGTTCTTAAACAATTTTACATCTAAGCAACTTATACATCTTAGGACCCCTCCAAGTAGCAAATCTTGGCTCATAGCACACTTATTACACTGGTAGTGCCACTGTTTAAAACTTTTTAAAATGGTTTGAGAATTGCCTTGTGCCTGGCACATAACCTTTTGTTTTAGGAAAGTATGTGTTTAAAATCTAAATATTACAAGATGAAAAATCTCCTTCTCAATCTTTTTCCTTGGTTTTCCTAGCTTCCCTCCCTAGAATTAATGTGCTTCTTATTCCTTTAAATCCTTCTAGAGATATTATAGGTGTGTGTGTTTGTGTGTGTGTGTGTAAATTACGTATTTATATCCTTTTTTAGCAAAAGTATTCATACATTCTTATGTACCTAGTTATTTTACTTAATATATACCTCTGACTCATTCTTACTAATGACAGAACAGTGTTCTAATTTATTGATGCTCCGTAATTACCTAACCTGTCTCCTGTTGTTGGATATTTATGTTTTCTCTAATCTTTACCTGTTGTAGTAAATATTCTGTGCAAGATTTCTTCTGTACTTTTATGAATGTAGCTGTGGGATAAATTCCAAGAAGTATATCCACTTGGTAACAGGGTAAATTTATTTATTATTAATAAATATTTCTAAATTACCCTAAAAAGAAATAGTGTAAAGTACCCTCTTTTCTATTTCCTTTTTTTTTAAATTGAGACAGGGTCTTGCTCCCTTGCCCAGGCTGTGATGCAGTGGTTGCTGTCATGGCTCACTGCAACCTCGACCTCCCCAGCTCAATGGATCCACCTGCCTCAGACTCCCAAGTAGCTGAGACTATAGACATGTGCCACCACCCTCAGCTAATTTTTGTACCTTTTTCTAGAGACAGGGTTTTGCCATGTTGCCCAGGCTGGTCTCGAACTCCTGGGCTCAAGCAATCCACCAGCCTCTGCCTCCCACAGTGCTGAGACTACAGGCATGAGTCATTGTGCCTGGCAAAATTACACTCATATGCGATGTATGAGAGTCTCTGGGCCCTCCCTCCTCCTCCATCCCTTTTTTTAAACTATCTATGGTGATAGCAAATTTTTACCTTTTGAGAATAGGTTTAACTTCTGAAAACCGCCCCAAGTTATTCAAAACCAAGTCTGATGAATAAAAGCATGATTTTCTTAGGTAACAACATTCTCAGTACAAGATGAGCTGTGACTGAAAGTAATTAGATGAGGGTTTTTTTTTGTTAGTTTGATTTGTAAAATGAGTGTGCGATAAGCTCCAAAAGTTCCAAACATATTTTGAGCAACAGTAATATCACTCAAGTCAGTGTGCTCCCTCCCAAATGGATTTTTTTTTTTTTTTTTGAGATGGAGTCTCTCTCTGTCGCCAGGCTGGAGTGCAGTGGCACGATCCCAGCTCACTGCAACCTCTGACTCCCCAGTTCAAGTGATTCTCCTGCCTCAGCCTCCCGAGTAGCTAGGATTACAGGCATACACCACCACATCCAGCTAGTTTTTGTATTTTTAGTAGAGCCGGGGTTTCACCATGTTGGCCAGGATGGTCTCAATCTCCTGACCTCGTCATCCGCCCGCCTTGGCCTCCCAAAGTGCTAGGATTGCAGGTGTGAGCCACAGTGCCCGGCCCCAAATGGATCCTCTTAAAGGAGGTGATACTCAGTCAGACAGAAGAACTGGTCCACATAATAAATAATTCTAATTGCATCATAGTCACACTATCTGTGAGATGTAAAAAATCAAATTATGAGACTTGTTGGTATCTGATTTATGCAAATCAACATCATTACCCTATAGCCAGTTTTTTATCTTTTATCCTTGTGAATCCTTGCAATTTCCTTGGGTTGAAGATAGCAGTGTATTTCTTCTCTGCTGAACATAAGAATTCCAAGGAATCACAGTGCCTTGTACATAATTGTACTTACAATGTCACAGAACACAGCATGCCACCTGGGAAGTCCTGAAAGTAATCAGTTTGCTTTTCTATTGACCTAAGAAAACCCTTAGTTTCCACGATGTGTTTCCACAGGTCTTTGGTAGAAAGATGAGGCATAATCTGAAATTCATGAATATTCTAATATCATTATAATTAATTAAAATTGCGCCAAACAGAGGGTGAATGGTAAGTAAAACTTAAGCAGATGTACAACTAATAGTGTTCTAGCAATGCTTAAGAACCAACTCTCAGGGTGGGGGGAGAAATTCACTCTTTGTAACATTTGCCAATTTTCGTACTATAAACGCTCCTTCCATGGCTGATTTCAAAACTATCTACGTGACATCAACTATCTCACAAAATTTCTGAAATTTTAACAATAGGCTCACATGAGTTTGTATGAGCAGACTCTAGTACATCACTGCACGACAACCATAGTGCCTTCCGAAGATGTTATGGCATGAAGTTTTTACCTGAAGGAAAAAACTCAAACTCTTCTGGGCTTCAATATATTACACCTCTGACTTTTGTACTACTGTGGATTATTGTGTTCTTATTTCATATATTTCTGAACTCAAACTTTGCTTTAAGCTTCATTATCCTCAATGTACTGTGCGTCAAAGCATGTAACTTCAATTTTCATAAAAATATATTTTTTACCTAGGTTGATATGTGTCTATTAATGTTCGCTCATTCAACACTTCCTTTCTAACTGTTTCTATATTTCATAAATATGAAATGGAAAGAGATCACGAAGCACGTATAAGATCATTTTTGTATATTTACATGATGAAAAAGTTATAAGTAATGTGAACAAAGGAGTCAAAAGGGAGTTCAATATGTAGCAATTCAGGACATCTTGACAGATAGGACATTTTGCAGAGAATCTGCATAAATCACTGTTGAAAAAACACATTGCTCTTAAAAAGATGATTTTTAAACCATAAAAGTGTTTAAAGATGATTTAACATGCTCATCAACTCAGTCTGTACATGTGTAAATGTGTATATGCAAGGTGTGAGTATCAAGAAATAAGATTGTGGACTTTCTGATAATAGCCTTCAAAGTACTCAAATCAAAAGGATGCACATGTTCAGTCCTGCTTCCATTGCCTGAAATATTTCTGGGACTGCCTTCGCAGCACTGTATAAATCACAAGAAAAATTTAATTCATGCATTCCTTTATAATCACATCTTATTTCAATGGAAAATTAGAACTATTTAACATGATGATCTCCTTTATTCATCAGGCTTAACTCCAAGTGACTGTTAGATATTTCCAAAGAACAAATCTGCCCTCAAAGGTTAAAGATTTATCAACATTCAAACAGATTCCCAAAAAGAAGTGTCAAAAATGTTTTGGAAAAAAAAAAAATAAAAAATATAAATACAAATAAACTAAATTTTAAAAATGTTTTGAGCAATAGCTGCTTCACTAAATTAAGTGTGGGGCCTTCCAAGATGATGATTCAGAAGGATACAACCACTATTTGGATGTATATACTCTGGTTCATTTGTTTTGAAATTTCATTACATTACAAGAAGCCATGTCACATAGTGGTCGAAAGCACATATCTGGGAGTCAGTGGTAGGTTCATACTCTGTTTCCGGCCAGGCATGGTGGCTCATGCCTATAATCACAGCACTTTAGGAGGCCGAGACAGGCGGATCACCTGAGGTCAGGAGGAGTTCAAGAACAGCCTGGCCGACATGGTGAAACCCCATCTCTACTAAAAATAAAAAAAATTAGCCGAGCTTTGTGGCACATACCTGTAATCCCAGTTACTTGGGAGGCTGAGGCAGGAGAATCGCTGGAACCCAGGAGGCAAAGGTTACAGTGAGCTGAGATAGTGCCACTGCACTTCAGCCTGGGCAACAGGGCAAGACACTGTCTCAAAAATATAAATAAATAAATATAAATAAATAAATTTTGTTTCTAACATTTCCCAGCCATGTGACCTTGAGTAAGTTATTTATTCTCTCCATGCCCCAGTTTCTTTACCATAATCTATAAAATAAAAATAGCAATACTCTCCCCATGGTATTGTTTTGAGGGTGAAACATGGAAAATATACTTAAAACATGTAGCTGCATGCCTGCAATGTAATAACTATTTGGTAAAAATAAATATGGTATTTTTTTCTCTTTATTATCAGTCACATCTCACAAAGCTCTGCATGTCCTTTTTTTCATATGACATTCTTTCTTCTCCCATCTCACCTATTAGAAATCTAGATGTGCTACTATACTTTTACTTGATTGAGAGGATTAAACCGGGCATGCTTGAGTTTGCACCTCAGACTGGAAAGTAGAGTTACTGAAGTAATAATAATTATGCACATATAATACAGAAGTGGAGAAAAGTAACACCTAGACAGCAAAACCATATTCCATGACTCAGAGGAATAATGAAATGTAATCAACTCTCATTTTAGTTGAAGATATAGTAGTGGCATTCATTGAACAGAAGTTTCATACAGAAAAAAATAAGCAGTCTCCATATTCTTAACCTCTACATGTTTACATAGTACCATGAATGCCAAACCTCTACATGTTTACATAGTACCATGAATGCCAAACCTCTACATGTTTACATAGTACCATGAATGCCAATCTCTTGTCCCTGCTCATGTAACATTATGAGCCCTGTTGGCCACTCCATGGCCCCATACCTTGTCTCAAACAATGAAGAAAGCCCAACAAAAGTCAACACATAGGGAAGAGGAGGAATATATCCTGGCCAGGAACAACCCAGGAACAAGCTCTTAGTCTGGTGCACCAAGAGGAAGAAGGGTTGCATCTGCAGGGAACTGTGTTCTCTCCAAGACACCCCAGAGAGAGGGCTGGAGAAAAAAACCCAAAGAAGCAAGGGGAGACTGTCAGCTTTCCTTGCCTTACTTTAAAGCTGGATTTACCCTCCTTCTTTAATATAGCCTCATTTGTGGTCCCTTAATATTTGCCCGAAGTGCTAGGCACAGCCCAGACATATTAGGAACATTCCTTTCCCACTAGGAAATATTTCTAGACATTAACTTCTGGGAAATGATAAAGCACATACAGTGCAAATATAAAGGGTTATATAAATACTTAACAATCGAAGCTTTTCTAGTACTCTGCCCACAAAAAGCCATTACCTGTGTCTTTATGACAGAAGGTTTGTCACTGAATCTTGCTCAAGTGTAATATTCACTTGAATGCTGAGGTCCAATTTTATAGTGGTAATTTTTTATTCCAAATCACAATCACAACCCAATCCAATTCAAGTATTCTGATACCACATCTTCCATGAAATAGCTCTTCTTCAGCCTTACCAACTTTCCAGCTCAGTGCCTCCCTACATCCCCAGAGCCTGGCCTGGTGCTCAATTCATAGAATATACTTAATAAATTATGAGTGGATGGATGAACACTTCAAAGTGACAGTTTCTGTCTCCTTATAAGAGGTGCACTAAACAAGAGAAATTATAGTGATAACTACCATATGTGGCAGGTGCTTTAAGTATATTTTCTCTAATTCTCACCACCACCTCACAAGGCAGGTAAAATTGCTATCCACTTTACATACAAGAAACTGAGACTTACAGCCCATGAGTCACCATCTTGCCCAAGAACTCGAAACTATTAAACCGCAGAGCTTGAATGTAAACCCAGTTTGTTGGTCTCTGTAATCAGAACTCTTAACCTCTTTGGTAAATTGCCTCTAATCAGAGCTCTTAACCACTTTAGTAAATTGCCTCTAAAGCCCTACCATAACTTGAGAAGTCCTCTCAAAGAGATCCCTCACATACCATGTAACAGCCACCAATGTCCTCATGTCCTGCCATGGGTCCCAACCATGCTGTGTTTACTTGTTGCCAAGAATACTGCCGCAGCTTCCAATACTACCCAATCATCACATACTTGTCTTCTTCCTCTTCATTTGCAGAGGTAAGTAGATACAGCCCCATGCTCGGCCTTCTGGCTTCCCTGAGACTCAAAAAGGAAAACTAAGTGAGGAACCCTTCATTTCCCCTCATACTGTTCCCTTAAGTGCTGTAGGATAGCACCCGAAACCGTAAGCTGTAAAGTGAACACCCTGCTGTACTCAAAATTGCTCCCCTTCCTTTCTTACGCCAAACTCTCTCTCCTCAGACACTCATGCATCTCCTGGAGAATTCGAGAATCTACCATGGAGTCATGTTTTCTAGGGACATAGGTTCTAAAATCAGTGAGCAAAATAAAATAAACACAATTATCTTTAAAAATCAAATATAGGGGCTGGGCACGGTGGCTCATGCCTGTAATCCCAGCACTTTGGGAGGCCGAGGCGGGCGGATCACAGGTTCAGGAGATTGAGACCATCCTGGCTAACACGGTGAAACCCCGTCTCTACTAAAAATACAAAAAAATTAGCCAGGCATGGTGGCGGGTGCCTGTGGTCCCAGCTACTTGGGAGGCTGAGGCAAGAGAATGGCGTGAACCCAGGAGGCGGAGCTTGCAGTGAGCTGAGATCACACCACTGCACTCTAGCCTGGGCGACAGAGCAAGACTCTGTCTCGGAAAAAAAAAAATCAAATATATAATATATGTAAATAAATATATAAATTACATAAACACTAAATTATATATGTAAATAAAATTTTTCCTAAGACCACCCCCAATATACAGTGTTTATGATCTTGTATGTTCAAGTTTACAGTCAGAATTCTTGCCCAGATTTAATTTTGCAAAATGTTAAGCTAGAAGGAGAGTCTAGATGCAGATGCCTACGCATTCCAACCATTCTGCTTATTAGGACGGAAAAAATGTTTTGGTAGCTTGCAGGATTTAAGGCATTCTTTTTTAATTCAAAATGCTTTTATGACATGTTAGAAGATGAGTTTGCTGTTGTGACTTTTTTTCTCTAGGGTAGGTTCTGAAGTCAGAGAGTAGGTTGAGTCCTTGAATAGTGGCAATGGCACCGAATTACCTGCCCAGACAGAAAAAATAAATTCAGGGATAAACACAGCTCGAATTCTCAAACTGAGATCTCTGCTCTATTAGGAAGGAAAGATGAGAAAACAACTGATCAAGAAACGTAACTTCCAACTACTTGCCTCTGTCTCTCATGGCCATGTCTCTTTTCTCCTCTTATCTTCCTTTCTTTCTACATATATCTTTTTTTATTTGATCATTTCCTAATGACCTTTACAAAGTGCTTAGTACTGGGCTCCGTTATTACTCAAATCTCCAAATTTCCCTAGACATTTTCTTTCCCTTGGAGGTTTCTTGTTTGTTTCCTTCTCCATTTACTCACGAAGAGTCAGAGCTTTAAAGAAGAAACATCATGAGAACACATGGACACAGGAAGGGGAACATCATACTCCGGGGACTGTTGTGAGGTGCGGGGAGGGGGAGGGACAGCATTAGGAGATATACCTAATGCTAAATGACGAGTTAATGGGTGCAGCACACCAACATGGCACATGGATACATATGTAACAAACCTGCACATTGTGCACATGTACCCTAAAACCTAAAGTATAATAATAATAATTTTTAAAAAAGAGAAAAAAAAAAAGAAGAAACATCACACCCTAATCCTTTGAAGATTTGCCCCATGTTTCAGATGTACTTCTCCTAGCTCTTCTTATTGACCAAAGTTGTAAATGTTGCAGAGACACTGTCTGGTTGAGCCCTGAATTGTGTATTCTAAATAGAAAAGAAGATGGCCCAGCACAGCCAATGAAGCTGGGAAGAACATCTTCAGCATGCACCTCTCAGCTCCGAGATGCCCCAACAGCATCACATGAGCCTATCACATGATGATATCATGTGCGGTGAATACCACACATCTACCCTTAAGTAAGACAATTTTCAATCTATTGCTTTCATTTTGAGTGATTTTCAAACATTTTAAGAAACGCTGACAATAGGCATTTTATAAGAAATATCACGTTTGGAGGTATACAAAAGGAGCCCAATTTAAACTGGCAAAGAGCCAACACAACAACAGAGCAAGGGCCTTCTAAAGATGAGGAGGGAAGCAAGAAACCCTCTCAGCCTGGAAGTTAACTTCGTGAGGAAGTCAAAGTCTTGAAAAAGAAAAAGCTGTAAAGCTTTGATTAAAATTCCCATTGCTAGTTATATTTATATGCCCATTCAGGTGCCCATAAAGGAAGGGCATTTTATTAAGAACACTGTAGATCACTTTGAACACATTTCCCTGTACTTTTCCTTACTCCTTCCTCCATCGTTCTATAATGATATAAATTAAAGGGCAGAGGCATCAGGTGATAATGATGGATTTTCTCAGCTATTTGGCTTGTGCCACAACAAACCTTAATATTATTTTAGTGATGTGAGTTATTTGACCTAGAAGGATCAGCCTGTTCAATACATGCAGTAGTACCGCTGAGGAATTAGCTTGCTTAGCCTGGGGCAATCAATAGATTGACAAACTAGCCTTTTTTAAGTCCAAGACCTGTGTTATAGGAATATTAAGCTTGTGGTGTTCCTAGAACAAAGGAGCCTGAAGACCGCACAAAAGGTTTCACAGTTGAAAGCATTCACGGGGCACATTGATATCTTTAAAGAGGTTCTCATATACACAGAACCAGCCAAAGCACAGGGTCTTGGGGGCTAATAGACACGGCCATTCATCTGAAATAACTCTGGATAATTTTAAAATACACAAACAAAGCCTTGAACATCTGAGGGAAAAATAGGTATTTTCTGTGAATAATCCTGTGGCTGTTGCAACTTCAAACAATGCTCCTATAGCTATTTTGAAAACATAATGTGAGAAGCAAAATAAGCAGTGAGTAAAAGATGAAAAGCTGTGATAATGGGAAGAAGTGATATTCATGCCATTTCTCCAGATCTCAGGGAGCTCTCATGACCCAAACATATCCCCCTGTGTCCAAAGGTGGAAAAGTATTTTAAAGTTCACAGGAAGCTTGCCCTGAGACAGCACAGAAACTCCTGACAAGTCATGCTATTATGGTAGTCTGTCTGGCAGCAGATGGATTGGAAGGGAAGTGTCAGAGGAAGAAACGCCTGGGATGCAGATTTTCAGAGGCTTCTGCCTTCTCAGAGAGATGCTGCCATTAGCCTCATGGTCACTGAGAACTGTTTACATGCATTTCCCCCACAGAAATCTAATAGAGAACGTCAGTTTTTCAGGCATTAGAGGCCACAGGTGGCTTTGCTTTGGAAAAAAAACGGACTGCTTTCTCCAAGAAAAAAATATTCCTCCAGCGGACTCCTTCACTATTATATGGACTTGCCCATTACGGAGATGTTTATTGGTGTTCCCCTCTCCCAGGTTTTTTAAACATACCCTATTGAAAAGACAAAACCCCATGCAGTGAATTTTGATTAGAAGCTCATATCATCACTCTCGTAATACCAAGCTGGTGTTCAAAGGGTACTGTTATAGAGGTCTATAATTCCTAGCCAGAGATCTGTAATATTTCAAACAAAGGATATGATAAATTACAAAATAGGCAAGAAACTTATTCTATTAAAAAAGACAGTGTCAGCTATTTCCCTCTAGCACATATTAATAGCCCCCTGACTGATCCCTCTGGTATCCACACAGGGTGAAATCGAGCTTTTCCCAGAAATCCACTGCAATGCCAATGCCAGAGAAGGGCACTAGAGGAGGAAAATCAGCACCAGGGAAAGGCGCGCACAGTGGTAACGAGCAACATTGATTACACTCCTAATCAATGCAAGATGCCGACAGGGCTCTGCGGTAAGAAAAGCTGGCAACCAAATTGCATCTCCTGAGCCCTGCCCATCAGTAGGTGTTACTATTCATACATGCAAATCCACAAGCACTGAGCAGAGATTAAATGTGAGAGGGAGGCAGAAGATGGCAGAAAGAAAAAGACTTCGGCTCAGGCTTCAGATGAGAGTGGCAGGCATTATCATAACCATAAAAACTCTAAAATCCTCTCTCCATTCCAGTTCACAGGTGCTTTGCTTTAAAAAAAAGAAAGAAAGAAAGAAAAAAAAAAAAGTAAACCACAGATTTATTTTCTCAAAAAACCTCCTAAATTTTGTTTTATCATTGAACAGCTGTTCTTTCAAGTTCTGGTTAAGCCCCCTAAATCTTCCTTGATTAGTCTAACTATGCAGTGGGGGCATCTACTTAAAATCTAATGCCAACTTTGAATTTAGGTTAGCAGTGCCCACACAAGAATTATCCATTCTATTCCCTGGATCTTATCCCAGAAGTGTTGGGGAACATGTCTGAGGGTAAAAAAATCTAAGGGTATATGTGATATGTGGAATAATCCCTCAGATGCCCTGGTGATATGTAGGAAAGACAATCCCATAAGTAGACTCCTATTGGCATGATCCCATGATGAAATTTGTGCTTTCTCTTCCTGGATGCTTTCCCTGAGATGTTAAAATTCTGACTTTTCATTATGATTATGCACATACAGCATCACTGTGGACTGACTTTTCAGCTAATGGGGACAACATGATGCTCCACACCAATTTCAAAAGGGGAATCCTCTACCCAGGGAAAGTCAGTGATAGTCCAGGAACAGGGCATGGGAATAAACACTCCAGAAATCAGTGGAAACACCAGTATGAAAACATGTAATCACCAGCCTGCATTAACTGAAGGGCTGTTACAATCCCCAGCCCTGTAGCTCAAATAGAAATGTGTCAAACAGCCAGAAGATTTGCACTACCCTGACACAGCCAAGCATGCTTATCCTTGGAATGAAAATAGGCCCCAGTGAGATCCAGGTTAGATGCAGAGTCAGCTTCTCTCCCTTTCATTTGGAGAAATGCATCTCTTCATTCAAATTCTGTCAATTAGAGCTATTTTATTAAAAAATCTCTGCCAGATATGAAGCATTCCGAATGGTAATAGCCTTGTGCATTTACAGGATGTCTTTCCACACTGATTCATTTCATTTCTTCCTACCATCTAAAAATTCTCCCATTGCCATGACTGATTCACTACTATAAAAAACTCTCTATAATAATTGCAATCTTCTGCTTGGTTTTGAAATGTGCTAATTATTTTTGCAAAAGATATTAGAGTGTCTTAAGTGCTCTCAGATCTCTATTTAGAGCTGAGAAAATAGAGTCCTAAATAGCTTACATAAAGCCCTCAGGTTCCCAAAGTTCAGAATTAGTCTTTGATCAAAATCAGATTTGGCATCTTGGAAAAAATAAATAAACTTTTCAAATTGAAAGAAGAGCCACTTCACAGAGGCAGCAAAATAGGGTTTTACTGGGTTGGGCCAACATGGCAGACTGGAAGTAGCTCATGTGCACTGCTCTCACAGAGAGGAAACAAAAGGGCTAGTGAACACTGACCCTGCAAGCCGATCATCTGAGAAACCGCATTGGGATCCATCAAGGCAGCAGGGGGACACACACAGCAGTGAGGAGCGAAGCTGGGCACCAGCCTGTATGGGCTCAGTGCAGAGCCAGGAGAACCTCTCCAACGTGGGAAAGGGTGAGTGAGGGAAAGCCCCCTGGGGGATTCACCCTCTCCACAGAAACCACTGTAAGGCTAGGAATGAGAGAAGCCCCGTGGTCGTCCCCCCCGGCCCCACCCATCCCCTACCACGCTTCTAGACTGACGCAAAAGGCCACCTAGACATTTCTGGGGGGCAACTCCGGAGTCCAAGGGGACCTCTACCAGCCTTGGGCCCCAGAGCGACCAGCACTGGTGCCATAGCCCCCACAGAGGCTGCAGTTGTGGTGTCTCGAAGCAGTAAGATTGCTCCACCTCCCCTCGCCAGACGGGGCTTGGCATTAGCTTCCAGCCTCACAGTTCCACTTCTGCATGAACTCAGCCAGTACGTGCAGACTCCTGTTGTCCCAGGAAGTACCTGGACAACAGGGTGGGTGACCCTACCCACCCCCACCACTGGTAGCCAGGTGGGCATCACTTGCTAGAACTTCCAGCATAGCAGTCCCACTTCAGTGGGAACTCAGCCAGAGGGCGCAGACTCCTGTTGTCCGGGGAGGCAAAATTGGTGACACCCATCCCTGCCATTGATAGCCAGGCTTGCAATGCCTGCTAGAGCTTCTGACCCAGCAGTCCCACTTCTTTGTGAACTCAGCCAGCAGCTGCAACCTCCGGTTGCCCCAGGAAGCACCCAGAGAACAGAGTAGATGACCCACTCAACCCCACCACTGGTGAGCAGGCAGACAATGCCTGTTAGAACTTCCAGCCTAGGAGTCTCACTTCTGTCTGAACTTAGCCAGCAAGTGCAGGCTCCTGTTGTCCCAAGAAACACCTGTACCGTCAGGTGGGTAACTCCACCCACCCCTGCCTCTCACAGCCAGATGAGGCATACCTGCTAGAGCTTCCCTCCCAGCAGCAGAACAACACCTTGTCCCTTCCTGAGACAACATGTGCCTGAACTCTGGGGGCAGGTGCAACCCTGTGTTTCCCTGAAAAGCACATTAACAGCAGATTAGGGCCAACACAGCAGAGATATGTCCTGTCTGCCAACTGCAGTCACTGCCTAAGGGAGCCTCATCAACCAGAACACCCAACAAAAGAAACACAGACACAGAGACAGTAGTCAGAGGAGGCTCCTCAAAGACCCAGGAGTGGATTCGAATGCAAGCCAGTTGACTGAACCCGTCTTACATTACAATCAAACTTCCAAGAACATCAAACAAGATAAAAGCAAAATAAACCCATCTAAATGTGTGCAACTTCAAAGATTGAAGGAATATTAGCTAACACAGATGAGAAAGAACCAGCATAAGATCTCTGGCAACTGAAAAAGCTAGTGTCTTATTATCTCCAAATGAGTGCACTAGTTTCCCAACAATGGATCTTAAGCAGGCTGAAATGGCTAAAATGACAGAAATAAAATTCAGAATACGGATAGGAATTAAGATCATCGAGATTCAGGAGAAGTTGAAACCCAAGCCAACGAATCTAAGGAATAAAATGAAACAATACAGGAGATAAAAGACAAAATAGCCATTTTGAGAAAGAACCAAACTGAACTGAAAGAGCTAAAAAATTCACTTAAAAAATCTCAGAATATAAATTTCAGAATATAATCACAAATATTAACAGCAGAATCAACCAAGCTGGAGGAAAAATCTCAGAGCTAAAAAACTGGTTCTCTGAAATAACCCAGACAAAAATAAAGAAAAAAGCAATAAAGAAGAATGAACAAAACCTTCAAGAACTATGGGTTGTGTAAAGAGACCAAATCTATGACTCACTGGTGTCCCTGAAAGGAAAGAAAAGCAAGCAAGCAACTTGGGAAACATATTTGATATCCTCCATGAAAATTTCCCCAACCTCACTAGAGAGGCCAACATTCAAAATCAGAAAATGCAAAGAACCCCTCCAAGATACTATACAAGATGATCATCACTAAGACACATAGTCATGAGATTCCACAGGGTCAAAATGAAAGAAAAATGTTGAAGGCAGCTAGAGAGAAGGGGCATGTCACTTACAAAGGGAACCTGGTCAGGCTAACGGTGAACCTTTCCACAGAAACTCTACCACCCAGAAAAGATTGGAGGCCTATATTCAGCATTCCTAAAGAAAAGAAACTCCAACCAAGAATTTTATATCAAGCCAAACAGCTTTATAATCAAAACAGAAATAAGTTCCTCTCAGACAAGCAAATGTTAAGCAAATTTGTTACCAGCAGACCTGCCTTACAAGAGGTCCTTAAGGGAGTGCTAAATATGGAAAGAAAAGACTGTTAATGGCTACCACAAAAACACAGTTAAGTACATAGACAATTAACACTACAAAGCAACCACACAATGAAGTCTGCATAATAACCAGATAGCAACACAATGAGAGGATCAAACCTACACATAGGAATATTAACCTTGAATGTAAACAGGCTAAATGTGCCAATTAAAATGCACAGAGGGGGCCAGGTGCAGTGGCTCATGTCTGTAATGCCAGCACTTTGGGAGGCCAAGGGGGGCAGATCGCGAGTTCAGGAATTTGAGACCAGCCTGGCCAACATGGTGAAACTCCATCTCTACTAAAAATACAAAAATTAGCAGAGCCTGGTAGTGGGCACCTGTAATCCCAGCTACGCAGGAGGCTGAGGCAGAAGAATCTTTTGAACCCGGGGGCAAACTTTGCAGTGGGCCAAGATCATGCCATTTCATTCCAGCCTGGGCAACAGAACGAGACTCTATCTCAAAGAAAAAAAAAAAAGGCACAGAAGGAAAAGTTGGATAAAGATGTACGACTCAACTGCATGCTGTCTACAAGAGACTCATCTCACATGCAATGACACCAATAGGTTAAAATTAAAGGGATGTAGAAAAATCTAACAAGCAAATGGAAAATAGAAAAAAATGTAAGGGCTGTTAATCTAATTCCAAATAAAACAGACTTCAAACCAACAGAAATCAGAAAAGACAAAGAAGGTCATTATATAATGGTAAAGGGCTCAATTCAACAAGGAGATCTAACTATCCTAAACATATATGCACCCAACACAGGAGCACCCAGATTCATAAAACAAATTTTTAGAGACCTATGAAGATATTTAGATAACCACAAGATAATGGTGGGAGACTTCAACACCCCCATTGACAGTATTAGACAGATCAACAAGGCATAAAACTAACAAAGATATTTGGGACCTAAACTTGACATTTGACCAAATGGGCCTAACAGACATCTACAGACCTCTCCATCCAAACAAAACAGAATATACATTGTTCTCATCTGCCCGTGGCACATTCTAAATCGACCACACAATCAGCTATAAAATAATCCTCAGAAAATTTGACAAAAAAAAAAACCATACCAAATATACTGTCAGATGACAGCATGATAATATAGAAATAGAAATCAATACTAAGAAAATCACTAAAAACCATACAATTAAATGGAAGTTAAACAATCAGCTATGAATGACTTCTGAGTAAACAATAAAATTAAGGCAGAAATCAAGAAATTCTTTGAAATTAATGAGAACAAAGATACAACATACCAGAATTGCTGGGACACAGATAAAGCAATGTTAAGAGGAAAGTTCATAGTGCTAAACACCCACGTCGAAAAGTTAGAAAGATCTCAAATTAACAACCTAAGATCACAACAAGAGGAAGTAGAGAAATAAGAGCAAACCAGCCCCAAACCTAGCAGAATACAAGAAATAACCAAAATCAGAGCTGAACTGAAGGAAACTGAGATGCAAAAAAAAAAAAATACAAAAATCAATGAATCCAGGAGTTTGTTCTTTGTAAGAATAAATAAAACTGATAGACTGCTAGCTAGATTAATAAAGAAAAAGAGAAAATCCAAATAAACACAATCAGAAATGAAAAAGAGACATTACCACCAACCCCATAGAAATTCAAAAAACTCTCAGAGACTACAATGAATACCTTTATGCACACAAACAAGCAAACCTAGAAGAAACAGATAAACTCCTGGAAATATACAACTTACGAAGATTGAGCCAGGAAGGAATTGAATCCTTGAACAGACAAATAACAAATTCTAAATTTGAATTCGTAATAAAATACCTACCAACAAGGAAAAGCCCAGGACCAGGTGGATTGACAACCAAATTCTACCAGATATATAAAGAAGAGCTAGTAGCATTCCTACTAAAACTACTTACAAAAAATTGAGAAGGAGGGGCTCCTCCCTAACTCATTCTATGAGGCCAGCATCATCTTGATACCAAAACCTGGCAAAGACGCAGACACAACAAAAAAAGAAAACTTCAGGCCAATATCCTTGATGAATATAGATGCAAAAATCCTCAACAAAATATTAGCAAACCAAATTCTGCAGCAAATCAAAAAGCAAATCCACCACAATAAAGTAGGCTTTATCCCTGGAATGCAAGGTTGGTTTAACATACACAAATCAATAAATGTGATTTACCACATAAAGAGAACTAGAAACAAAAACCATGTAATCCCTTCAATAGATGCAGAAAGGGCTTTTGATAAAATTCAACATGCCTTCATGTTAAAAACCCTAACAAACTAGCCATTGAAAGAACACACTTCAAAATAATAAGATCTATCTATGACAAACCCACAGCCAACATCATACTGAGTGGGCAAAAGTTAGAAGCATTCCCCTTGAGAACCAGAACAAGATAAGGATGCTCACTCTCACCACTCCTATTCAACATAGTAGTGGAAGTCCTAGCCAGAGAAATCAGGCAAGAGAAAGAAATAAAAGGCATCTAAATAGGAAGAAGGGAAGTCAAACTATCTCTGTTTGCAGACAATATGATTCTATACCTAGAAAACCCGACAGTGTCTGCTCAAAAACTCCTAGATCTGATAAACAATTTTAGCAAAGTTCCAGCATAGAAAATGTGCAAAAATCAGTAGCATTTCTATACATCAACAACATCCAAGCTGAGAATGAAATCAAGAACACAATCCCATTCACAAAAGCCACAGAAAGAAAAAATTCCTAGGAATACAGCTAACTGGGGAGGTGAAAAATCTCTACAATGAAAAAACAAAATACTGCTCAAACAAATCAGAGATGACACAAACAAATGGAAAAACTTTCCATGCTCACAGATAAGAAGAATCAATATTGTTAATGTGACCATATTGCCCAAAGTTATTTACAGATTCAAGGCAATCACCAGCAAACTACCAATGATATTCTTCACAGAATTAGGAAAAAAAACTATTTTAAAATTCACATGGAATGAAAAAAGAGCCTGAATAGCCAACACAATCCTAAGCAAAATGAACAAAGCTGGAGGCATCACATTACCTGACTTCAAACTGCACTACATGTCTACAATAACCAAAATAGCATGGCACTGGTACAAAAACAGACACATAGGGCAACAGAACAGAATAGAGAGCCCAGAAATAATGTCACACATCTACAACCATCTGATCTTCAACAAAGTTAACAAAAACAAGCAATGAAGATAAGATTCTCTATTCAATAAATGGTGCTGGGATAACTGGCTAGCAATATGCAGAAGACTAAAATTGGACCCCTTTCTTACACATACAAAAATCATCTCAAGGTGGATTAAAGGCTTAAATGTAAGACCTAAAACTATAAAAACTCTAGAAAATAACCTAAGAAATACCATTATGAACATAGGCCCTGGCTAAGATTTCATCACAAAGACAACAAAAGCAATTGCAACAAGAATGAAAATTGACTAATGGAACCTAATTAAACTGAAGAACTTCTGCGCAGCAAAAAAAAAACTAACAATAGAGTAAACAAACAACCTATAGGAGAAAATACTTGCAAACTACGCATCCAGACTCTACAAGGAACTTAAATTAACAAGCAAAAAAGAAACAACCCCATTAAAAAGTGGGCAAAGGACATGAACAGACACACTTCAAAAAAAGACATATACACAGCTAACAAGCATATTTAAAAAGTTCAATATCACTAATCATTAGAGAAATGCAAATCAAAACTACAATCTCACACCAGTCAGAATGACTATTATTAAAATGTCAAAAAGTAACAGATGCTGACAAAGTTGCAAAAAAACAGGGAACACTTACACACTGCTGGTGGGAATGTAAATCAGTTAAGCCTTTGTGGAAAGCAATGTGGTGATTTCTCTAAGAACTTAGAACTACCATTTGACCCAGCAATTCCATTTTTGAGTATATACCCAAAATAATATAAATCATTCTTACCATAAAGACACAGGCACATGTATGTTCACTGCAGCATGATTCACAATAGGAAAGGCATGGAATCAACCTAAATGCCCATCAACAGTAGACTGGATAAAGAAAATCTGGCACATATATACCATGGAATATTACACAACCATAAAAAAAAAATGAGATCATGTTCTTTGGAGCAACATGGATGGAGCTGGAGGCCATTATCCTAAGTGAACTGACAAAGGAACAGAAAATCAAAAACCACATTTTCTCACTTACAAGTGGGAACTAAACATTGAGTACACACAGACATAAAGAAAGAAACAATAGACACTGGATCCTACTTGAGGGTGGAGAGTAGTAGGAGAGAGAGGATCAAAAAACTACTTATTGGGGCAGGGCGTGGTGGCTCATGCCTGTAATCCGATCGCTTTGGGAGGCCAAGGCGGGCAGATCACTAGAGGTCAGGAGTTCGAAACCAGCCTGGCCAACACATTGAAACCCGGTATCTACTAAAAATACACAAAGTAAGCTGGACATGGGGGCACACCACCTGTAATCCCAGCTACACAGGAGGCTGAGGTAGGAAGATCACTTGAACCAGGGAGGTGGAGGTTGCAGTGAGCCAAGATCATGCCACTGCACTCCAGCCTGGGCAACAGAGCAAGACTCTTTCTCAAAAAAAAAAAAAGAAAAACTTCACATTGGGTACTATGCTTATTACCTGGGTGATGAAATAATCTGTACACCAAGCCCATATAACAAACCCACACATGGACCCCCGAACCTAAACGTTAAAAAAAAATTGTACCAGATATTAAAACATCTGTAGCTATTTTGCATTGTCGTATCAGTGAGAGTATTGTTGCTGACATTTAATTTTTAAAATCTTGAACTTTATGAATTTACAGATTTTCTCAATTTTAAGTGCAATTTTACTGTATCTTGAAAATAAAATATTTTCCCTAAAAAAAAGTAGGGTCTTTTTCTCAGTCAACCTTCTGACAATGTACCCACATCCTATATTTCCAATCACATTTATATCTTAACATCAGTCCTGGAGAAGACTAGCTCTTGTATTCTATAGTAACAACAGAAATTTTCTTAAAAGAAGAAGGTTTGAAATAAGTCAAGAGGAAGAATGATTCAAATTACAATGCAAAAAGGGAGCAAATAAAGGGGCAAAGCCTCATACTCAAATATCTTTATGAGTGAAATACAGTACCTCAAACTTGTCTCTTTTGCTCAATTCAAAATAAATTCACCATTGAATCATATCTTGACTCTCATCAGTATCTGATTTAGATGATATTTAGATGAAACTTTGAACTTCAGATTTTTTAGTTGATTCTGGAATGAATTAAGACTTTTGGTATTATTGGGATGAAATTAATGTATTTTTCCTGTAAGAAAGACATGAATTCTGGGGGATGAGGGGCGGAATGCTATGATCTGAATATTTATGTCCTCAAAAATTCATGTGTTGAAACACTAACTCCCAAGTTGGTGGCATCAGGAGGAAAGAGCCCTCATAGTAGGGATTAGTGCCTTTATAAAAGAGGCCTCAGAGAGCAAGCTTGCCCCTTCCACCACCTAACGACCCATCTAGAAGACACCATCTGTGAACCAGAAAGTGGGTCCTCACCAGACACTGAATCTGCTGGCACATGGGTTTTTCACTTCTAGCCTCCAAACCTGTGAGGCAGTTTTGTTTATAAACTTGTTTATAAGCCACCTAGTTTATGTTATTTCCTTATAGCAGCCTGAATAAACTAAGACAACCATCATCCAAGGTCTGAAGGGTGAATTCTTCTCACATTTAACATCAGAAAGTTGGTTTCACTTCTCATTTGTTTCCAGAAAAAGATAAGCTTCTGTTCATCATTCTTCTTATTGACTTGTTCTATGACAGTGACAATCTTCCTGGATTGATGTCAGAGAGATCTTCATCCTCAGATGAAAGTTGCTCCAGTGAGAAATTTATTTTCAATGTGTCCCTTTGGCACAAATATCATTATGGTTGTTTTCAAATATGTCCACAAGTCTTATGATACTCCTCTCTTTGATAGAGCTTACTTCTCCTCCACTTGAGTGTGGTCTGTACTTAGTGACTCTCTTCTGAATACATAAATTCTGGCAGAAATGACAGAGCATAACCTCCAAGGGTCAGTCATAAAATACACTACTTCCCATCTTGTTCTTTCTCTTGGATCATCCACTCTTGGAAACCAGCTGCCACGTTTTGAGGACACTCAATAGCCCTAGGGATAGGGTCTATCCAGCAAGGAACTGAAGTCTCCTCCCAACAACCTGCAAGAATTTCCAGACATATGAGTGAACCACCATATAAGTAGGTCCTCCAGCTCCATTCACACCTTCAGAGGACTGTGGCCCTGGCCAACACTAACCACAGGAGAGACCCTGCGCCAGAATCACTCAGCTCATTCCTCCTGGATTCCTGGTCCACAGAAACCATGGGAGATAATAAATGTTATTGTTTTAAGCAACAAAGTTTTGAGGTAAGTTGTCACACAGTAATAGACAACTAATACAGCCACCATTATCAATTAAAATTAATTAGGCACCTACCCTGTGTAAGACAGCATGTGGCCTATGTATGTATGTATATACAGCACCCTTTCTGAATAGGTCTTGCATTTTCTTCAATGACATTTGTGAATCTTGGGGGAAAGTTGTGAAACAAGAGCTTCCATTCCGACTATCAACTAAACTCATTTGGAGAAACAGGTTTCCCCGCCCACTCTTTTCTTCACTCTGGAAAGGATTTTGTTTGTCGTTTAAAAACAAGTCATGCTGTTATCATGGATGTCTTCAGAATCCGACACCATGCCATATTTATGTTTTGTTGTATTTGTTGCCTTCCAAGTGCAGCTGAGACATAGCAACATTTTCAGATAACAGGAGAAGAAAACAAATTCTTGGAATAAAGCTGTCACCCAATTTTATTGGCAGCACAAAACTAAGTTTTTAGCTAACAGGACACACATAAATATCACTGATGCTTGCTTGTTCCAAATGTTATGTCTCCCTGGCTCATCATTAACAATACAGATCAACACCCAAGACTCACAAATAGAGAGGGAATGTGAATGCCAACAGAACGACAGTGCCTGTGGATGGCACAGATGATCTAACAGCTATTTAGAAAATTTCATCTCAGGTACTAACTCTAGGCAGTGAACGGAACAGACTCTTTCATCTGATTTACACTTTATGGCTGTTCCACTTTTAAGGAGGCCTGAGAAATGTCTGCCTGCATCCCAACAAATGTTTCTTCCTCTGTACTCACTCTCTGAAAGACTCTATAGGCCATGGCTTTCCTCCCTCCCCAAGAGACTGGCCTCTCAGGACCCAACCAGAGCTTCTCTCCAGGTCACCAATCCACAGCTCCAAGCAAATGCCATTCAGAGAATGACACACATCAGTGCTTAACACTTTTGGCAAGAAGTAGAAGCCATTAGACACCCTAGGTTGGAATCCTGGCTTAGCCATTTCTCAGGTTTGTGACCCTCAGCAAGTTACTCAATCTCTTTCAGTTTCAGATTCCCAGCTATAAAACAGGATGATAGACTAGTCCCCATTTCCCAAGGTTATAAGGAGATTTAAATGAGGCAATATGGGTAAAGCACTAAGTGGTGCCTGGCTTACAGCCTATGTTCAAGAAATAATAGCTGTCGTTATTTTTATCATAACTGCATAACTATATGGCCAGTAGAAAGCTGTTTCTCAATTAGCACCCTTGTAAAGAACAACTGCCTACCTGGGATCTAGGGGCACATGTCCCTGTTCTCCCCATCTTCCTGCCTTGCAAAGCCCTATAGTCTTCCACTTTGCTGTCTTTCAGAAGCAATCACAACACTTTGCCAAACAACTCCCAGGAGTCAAACAGTTTCTGGGTTAAGGCAGATCACACAGTTAGAGGGAGCTTTGAGTATGGAGGGTCTATAGCTAGTGCCACTTCAGGTGAGTCCAAACACCTGGACTCCCTAAATGAGAGAACTCCCTAAATTCTGGTCCAAAGTGGGTGGGGGCTCAGCTACAAAGAACAGTAAGTCTTGCTTTCCCATAAGTATTTTATATGTGGCACGCTTGCAAAACCACAGACATCCTGTGAGAGGTGCCAACTCTAAGAGCAACCCTACATACAAGCTGATTAGCAAGTCACCAGCAGGACATAGTCTCTGGGCCACCCAAAGGCTCGTGAGAATCTGAAGTTTCTTTACAGGGACCAGGACTTTTATTCCACAAACACAGATATTTCATTAAGCAAATATAACTGGAAGAAGTAATCCAAAATAGCTGATCTCAGATCATTTTACCTGAGAGTAAGTTTTAAGAGAGTGGAAAGGGGAGAAGGCAGAAGCCAGAAGGCAGGAGATGACTGGTTGGGAGGTAAAACACTAAGCATGCTCTCCGGAAAGCAGAGCCAAAACAAGAAGTATGAGAAATCCTTTAGGGAAAATGCCTGTGAGAGAATATAAATGGGGAGGGAGCCAGGAGAGACTTGGAGAACTGTCAGAAATACAATGAAGATCTGACTTCAAGTAAAGAGGAGAGTGAAGGAAAGAAGGAAGATTAGAAGGAAGCACCTAAGACTGCACAGTGCAGTTGCACATTCAACAAGGCCACTGGGGAGTCCCCAGGCCAAAATCACTTGAAAGAGGAATTCCGTGCCTCCGAGATGCAGGCCTGCCTTAGTGTTCCAGCCTGGTTTAGTCCCTGGCCAGGAGCAGCCCATGGGGGGCATGGCTTCAGCAGAAACATGTTGATGGACTTTAGAGCACAGTAGCTGGTGTCTTCCATCGATTGCATTTCCTGGAGAAACCAGAGGCAAATCCCATGGCTGCCACATAAGTAAAGGTTGGAAGTTGAAGAAAACTAGCATTGTCTCCTGTTGCACTAGAACAAGCCCTGCCAACATCAACATTAGACAGAGGATTTTAGCACCTCACACCAGGTCACAGAGAACCATCATAGCTTTTGATCCCACAAAAACCTCATATGGACACATTGAGCCAAACAACCTTCCTTAACGTTTCGTTGTTTTTTGTTTGACTCATGTCTTAGAATTCCCACCCAAGTCCCCTACAGCAAGTGATCTAGAATAGAATAGGTTCCATGAGAGCAGGTCCTATTCTCTCCTTTCTCCCCTCTCCCGTGGGGGCAGCAATAAGCCCTGGGCAGAGGAAGAGGGAATGCTGTCTGAGGCTGTTGTACCAGAGAGATCAAGATTAGGGTGAGCTACCTGGCAAAGGCAAGGGAGATGAATCAAGAAAATTGAAAACAATTTGTTTCCATTTCAAAACTTTGCCAGCTGTTTACCTAGACAAGAGGTAGAAGAGGATTCCATCTTTCATGAGGACATTCACCGAGATTGCACTTTCCAAGGAGAACTGGCTCTCTTGAGCATCAGCTGGCCCTCAGCCCTTCAGGGCATAAGTGGTTAGAGAGAGTCTGTCCCCTTTTGACCCTGAATTGAGCCTCACTTTCTATCGAAAAAGAACTCCAGCTCCCTCTGGCAAAGTTGGCTAAGAAAGCTATCTGTTGGCAAATAACTGTTTTCAGCTCCCTAACAGCCATGATGAAACTCCATGGGTACCTGGTAAGAGATATGGTTAACTCAAGGGGTGCATTAATAGAACCAAAAGAAAGGTGAAGTAGGTGGTCCTATAAAGCTCGCTTTGACAAAGAGCATCCTGCATGTCCTATTTCATTTAAGACATCCTTAAGAGGCTTGCTATACGCCCTATATTGTTTCTAAATTATAGGAGTTATATTCATAAATTTTATCCAGAGCATATAGAACAGAGAATTAATGTGTCCAGAAAGGCAACAATAGAATAAGTCGGCCTAATACTCACAGGTAAAATAATTAAAACAATATTACCCCCAAACAGAGGAGGAAATGGGAGGTATTTAATTGTGCTGTATCAGTATTAATGTTTTCTTTTAAAGATAAGATTTTATATAAATAGACATTATCTGTAAATAAAATAATTTGTTCTTCAAACATACATGGGAATTTGTCTGAGGTATTTTTTTTTCTCTACTCTACAGAGCTGGGACCCAAGAGATACGTTACACTTACTGCAGAAATTATTTATCCCATGTATTTGTTAAGATTGAATATTCATCTATTCTTGAATAGCAGACTGATTATAACATTGAAATCTCGCATAATTTTCACAAAGATTTCACTTAATAACTAAGCTAAATGTGCATTCAAAACATCCTCTGAGCAGCCGTGGTGCATTCACTCCCTACCTGCCTTCTGCTCAGTGCAGGTCCAGTGGCTGGATCCGCTCTCTGCCTGTTGGCCATTTGTGTTAAACGCAGACCACAACTCATCCTCAAGCTGGGGAACACTTTGGCCACATCAATAGAGCCACTTTCCATTTCTCAAACTCAATGGCGTAAGAAGAGGAAGGAAAATTTATAAAATGCCTGCTGTGTGCCTAGCATTGCTCTAGAGCATTGCATCTCATACTTTTTCACATTATTGGCATCATCTGGACGCTTTTTACCTTTTTTCCTAATCACTCCTCCCCCATTAATTCTTAATACCACAGATAGACTGTAAATCTGTTTGTGTACTATATGACTATCTGGGCTTTGTACATAAAAAGAAGAAAGCCTTTTTGCCCCCTTCCAAGAACCAGTTTTCATTCCCTTGAGGGCAATATTGCCCTCATTGAGAATGCATGTACTAGATGCTCTGCCTCATCCATGTAGCCTTCTTTGAGGCAGGATAGTGTCATGGTTAAAGTATAAATTTGAGCCAGACTACCTGGATTAAAATCCAAGTGCTACCACTCCCTAGAGGTTTGATCCTGGGCAATTAACTCCAATGTGCCTCAGTTTCCACATCTGTAAAATGGGGATAAGAATAGTATTTACGTAATAAGGTCATTGTAGAAATTAAATTACTTAATATGGCTGGGCACAGTGGCTCATGCCTGTAATCCCAGCACTTTGGGAGGCCAAGGCAGGAGGATTGTTGAGTTCAGGAGTTCGAGACAAGCCTGGGCAACAAAGTAAGACCTTGTCGCTACAAAAAAAACAAAAAATCAAAAAATTAGCAAGGCACAATGGCACACACCTGTGGTCCCACCTACCCAGGAAGCTGAGGCAGGAGGATCACTTGAGCCCAGGAGGCCAAGGCTGCAGTGAGCTCTGTTCGTGCCACTGCACTCCAACCTGGAAACAAAGCCAAAATGTCTGTCTCAAAAAAAAAAAAGTTAATATAAGCAAAGTGTTCAACATAGTGTATATTAAGCACTATACAAGCTGTTGCTGTTTTATTAGTAAATCCAAAACCTTAGAAGTATTACAAAGTGTGTCTTAACAAAGAGAAAACATATCTTTAGAGAGAAAGAAAATAATTGGCCCAAGTCCACACTGCTGTTAAAGGATGAAACTGGGACCGAAGGCCAGGGTCTTCAAGACACCAAAATACTCAGTTTACTGTCTATATCACCTCCATTATACCATGAAGCTCACAAAAGATACCCCTGGCTAACTCCAAATGGCGTCCCCCATTGAACACAAACCACTGAGAGAATACTCTCCTGTTTTCCCCTTCCAAAAAGCATATATATTACTCTTCCAAACACAGGGAAACCATGGCTTAAGTGGTCTCCTTAGATAGATAGTAGTGCTTTTCCCAGCAAAAGGCACCAAGTTCCTTCCTTCCTCTCATTTTAGGATGAAGAAGGGCATTTGATGTCATGAAAAAAATATCAAGGTCTAAGAATCAAGAAACTGACCCCATCCCCAGGTCTGCTAGGCTGTGATCTTGGGCCCATCACCCTCCTCTCTGGTCCTCGGTTTCTTCATTTGTTCTTTGAGTCAAATCAGCTTTATAAGTTGCAGAATTCTGGGATCACAACACTAGTGTGAAAGGTGGCAGCCATGACAAGTATAAGTTCAGCACCACATAAGTCTGCATTTTACCCACACCCGCTCAGCAAGCCAACCCCACGCCGAAAGGAACAAGCACAAGCCTCTGCCACAGTTCCGGGAAGGCAGCACCTTGTCCTAGTGCATCTGACGGCGTCCCCTGGCCAGGTCAATCTAAACAAAAAGGGACACTTTGTCCCCATCCCAGGCCCACCAGCAGAGGAGGCGTGGGCAAGAGAGGCTTAGAACAACTCACTAGCAGATCCAGCCTTGGTTTTTTTTTTTTTTTTTTTTTTTTTTGAGATGGAATCCTGCTCTGTCACCGAGTCTGGAGTGCAGTGGTGAGATCTTGGCAAACTGGAAGCTCCGCCTCCCGGGTTCAAGCAATTCTCCTCCCTCAGCCTCCCGAGTAGCTGGGACTACAGGCGCATGCCGCCACACCAGGCTAATTTTTTTGTACCTTAGTAGAAACAGGGTTTCACCGTGTTGCCCAGGCTGGTCGCGAACTTGCCCGCCTTGGCCTCCCAAAGTGCTGGGATTACAGGCGTGAGCCACCGCGCGGGGCCCCTAGCCTTGTTTCTTTAACTTGATGCTACATTTCCTTAACTTGAAAACATTGAGTAGGGATTAATGTCATTAGATAATGACAAAGATGATGGTTTTATGTCTGATGTGATGCAAAAAAAAGGTGCATATGACCTACAGAGGTCTTAGAATGATAGTTATGCATATGTTTTATATTAACATTTTATAACATTAGAGTATTCCTGTGCATGTGATTTTGAGTTCTTTTTAACTTAAAAAGTTGTGAACATTACTTGTGAACATATTCCCATGACTTTAAATTATTTTCTAAACTATAATTTTTTCATGCTTTTATTAAAATAGCTTTAGGCATACAAGTGGTTTTTGGTTATCTGGATGAATTATATAGTGATGAAGCCTGGGATTTTACTCTACCCTTCACCCTGTATTGTACATTGTACCCTAATAGGTAGTTGTTCATCCCTCATCTCCCTCCCACTGTCCCCACTTCTGAGTCTCTAATGCCCATTATACCACTCTGTATGCCTTTGCATACCCATAGCTTAGCTCCCACTTACAAATGAGAACATGTAAAAACCATGATTTTTTTTTTTTCTTTTTTTTTGAGATGCAGTCTTGCTATCGCCCAGGCTGGAGTGCAGTGGCCCAATCTCGGCTCACTGCAAGCTCCGCCTCCCGGGTTCACGCCATTCTCCTGCCTCAGCCTCTCCGAGTAGCTGGGACTACAGGTGCCCACCACCACGCCCGGCTAATTTTTTGTATTTTTAGTAGAGATGGGGTTTCACCGTGGTCTCGATCTCCTGACAAAACCATGATTTTTAATGGCGGTTTATGTTCCATCCTAAAAGTACACTATCGATTATTTCGCAATTTCTCTCTTGTAAAATGATTAGATTATTTCCAATTCTTGTATTCTATATAAAGCTACTAGAACATCCTTGTAAATAGATTTTTGTGTGAATCTCTAATTGTTTTCATATAACAAATTTCTAGAAGTGGAATTACAAAGTCAAAGCAGGTAAATGTTTTCAAGACTCCTGAACATATCATCAAATTCCAATGGAAATATAATACCAATTTTTCCTCCCACTACCAGTACATGAGAGGTTCTATGTCACCTATATGTCTCAGTATCCTTATCTATAAAATAGAGATAATAGTATATACCTAATAAGGTCATTGTGCAGATTAAATTAATGTAAGTGAAGTGTTTAAAATGGTGCTTACACTCTTCTCACCTACAGTTTTGTCATTTTTCGAAATATCTCCCAATGTATTTGTTTAAAAAATAATATATTGTGGCTTTAATTGTATTTCCTTGATTATTATTGGAGTTGAAACTTCCAAATATATTTCTTCACTTTTGAAGTCTTTGTTGATATCCTTTGCTTATAAAAGGAAAATTTTCAAAAATCTCCCTAATAACACCCTTTATGATTCATCCTACTTAATGATTGTTAAATCAGCTGGAAAAAATTAATGCATTTTTGAGACTCAAAAATTCAAACCAGTTCTAATTTTTCATTACTCTATTTTTGTTTTATGGCAATTATCACTTACTTTTCTGCAAGGCTGAGAGAAAAAAAAAAAAATAGCATAGGTTTCTGTTTGTTTCCTTAATGCCTTTCAGCATTAGCCACACCTGAATGAGCCTATACTGTTTTAGGAAGCCACATCATCTGTTATTTAACCGAAAAAAAAATGAAAATAGTGAAAAATTTTGTGCAAAGAAACAAATTCTGCTCCCAAGACCCTCAAACAATCAGACTCTCAATGTTTCTTGGCATAAGTTCCTCAATCGCCCCATTCCCTGGGAGAATTCATTCAAACGGCGTATTTTAATGCTCCTCCTCAGACCTCCTTGCTTAGAATCTCAGATCAGTGGCCCTAGAATCTGACGAGTTCACAAGCTTCTGAAGTGATTGTCTGAGAATCACAAGACTAAAGTATATCTTGTTTGCCAAAGCATGTGGTTTATAATCTGTTTTACAAAAAAATAATTAAACCGAAGGTAGAAATCCATCTTCAGAACTATGGCAGATTTGAAGCATTATTATTTCTATTAAGCACGGATTTCCCGGTAAGTTACTAACTCAAGTTAAACTGAAATAGATGAAAGGATAAGAATACAGTTTAAAAAAGTTTATTCAAATAAAAAGCTGGAAATAGCCATCTAGGAGACACAGACTCCAGAGAAAAGGGGTTGGTGCTCTGACATTGAAAGTTAACTTCTTGTTTATATAGGAAGAAAACAAAGAATTTTAGTAGGATTATAACATTTTCTATACAAGGCTAATTTATGAATTACAGCAATTTAATTGGTTATACTTTTTTCCCATACAGCTTGTTTTTATTTCCTTTTCAATTTAAAAAGAAGGTGTTTAACATTCCACATTAAGACAACGTGATGGCAATGAAGTCTTTCTGTAAGAAAAGTAAGAGGGAAGATAATCGATCATCTATAATGAAAATCAACAGTGATGCAGAAAGGAGTCTTCTCTGGCACCCTTTAGTGATTTACAGCATTTTACAAAACAATGTTAAGTAAGGAAGACTAATCTATAATCAGAGAAACAAAGGTTACAACTGCCTGTCACGTGACTCAGGCCCGATAGTGACATTCCTTTAAGGCTCAAAATAATTTAGAGTTCCAACAACTTAGATTTTTGAATTACTTACATTTACACTCATCAATACAGCTAAATCATCAGAGAAACTTGCTATTCCTCATCTCTACCCCACCCTCTTTCTAGCTGTGTGACTTTAACAAGTGACTTTCTAGCCTCGATTTCCTCATTTTTAAAGGGGGGATATCACGGCACCTGTCTCACAGAATTATTCCAAGAATAGACTTAGACTATATATGTTAAGTGTCTAACACAATTTCTAGCACCAAAAAAAATGACAGCTGTTAAAGCGGTAGGATGAAAATTTATACAGCTGAGGTGGAGGAGAAAAAGGTCCATAGGAACAGCCAATGATTTTGGAACACTACAGTCTACAAACCACTTTCACAGTCAATATCTCATTTGATCCTTTGAATATTTCCACGAGATAGGAGGAAAATCTATTGCTATATTCCTTTCACAGACTGAGGCAACTGAAGCTTGACCAAAGCTATATAGTCACTTAGTGGTAGAGCTTGAACTTCTGACTCTAGAAACCAATATGTCGATACTTGTCAACAATATAAAAGCCCAAAGTCTCCTACAGACCACCTACACTCATCTTATGATTGGAAACATTCTCTAGTGTGATTCAATCTAAAGAATACTTTTTCCAGACTTAGTACAATAAACAACAGCTAAATGAAACTGATGTCAATTATCATTATTCAGATTCTTAATTGGCTTTAAATTGCTTTCAAGGTTACCTACAGTTCAAAAGAAACCATCATGGCAGCTTTCAAAGCCTGCATACTACAAAACTATTCAAGACTGGTTTAGAGGGCAACTCAAAATGTCCTCTCCTCCTCTAAGAGCTCACAGCCTTTCACATTTAAAGCTGTTTGTTCTTTCCTAGTCCTTATAGTTCCCAAGCATCCTCTGAATTTGCTGTAAAGAGTGTTTTCATAATATTTGTGATAAGATTTAGGTCCAAATTATCAAAACAAAAATCCTCTGTCCTGAGGTATAAGCTAATGAAAACAGATATTATTTTTATTCAATTCCCTAAACCCCTGATGTGGAACATGTTCTAGTCTGCAACATTTTTCTTCAAGTTTCTCCACAACTAAAAATATTATCCGCAGAATTATAAAACGATGGGGGAAATGACTCATTGAGATTGTAAACAGTATATCACTCTTCATGGATCAATGCGTCATTTGAATACAGTCTTATTCTGTGTTCCCAGCTTCAAGTCAGGACCATTCATAGTTCAGCACTTCATAATTACATACAATTAACAGCTTGGAGGCTGAGCAGCAGAGTGACTGGTAAGCACTGAAAGCTACAAATCTGTTTTGCAGTAATGTATATTTTTTTCTCCCTTGATTTTCTTTATTGTGGTTTTGCTTGTTGCCTGTTAGCATACCTCTAGGGAGTGTTTCAAAGATGTAATGTTAATGAGCAAACACTTGTGAGATTGCCAGTCATGTCAGATGACTTTCTTTCCAGGGCACAGAAAGGGGAAAATGAACTGACACATTGTTATGCAATAAAATAAAATTATGCAGAAAATGCAAAATTATGCAAAATATTATTTATGCAGAGCACATTAATGGAGAATACAGAGTATCATTGATTAGGAGTAGCAAAGTAGGAATAGATCTGAACATTACTACATACTAAAGAATCTTGTTAATACAATAATACCATGGGTATTTCAATGCAAGACACAGGAGTTATTCTATCTATCCCTAAACTCATAGACCAAAGGATAGGGCAATGAGCTAGGGGATAAAGGAGGCAGAGATTTGCAAGGAGAGTAGGTAAACAAAGGTCTGTCAGAGACTCAAGACCCACTAGATGTTAATAATAAAATAATAAAAACAGCAATAATATGAACACAGCTGACATTTATTGACTGCATAATATGAGCATTGTCCTAAGCACCTCACATGCACTGATTCATTTAATCTCACAACAATTCTGTAAAGTAACATGATCATCCCATTTTACAGCCAAAGAAACTAAGTCTCAGAGAGCATAAATAACTTGCCTGGGGTCACATGGTGAATAAATAGGCAAAGACAGAATCTGAACCCAGAAGCCTGGCTCTGAAGCCCCTTCTCCTCACGGATGCTAAAAAATGAAACTCCAGAACTGGCGGATTCTAGAGCATTCTTATACATTTTCAACTTTACAGGCCCTTTTAAAACAGATGAAAAAAATGGGTGTTTTCTCAGAAATATGTATACAAGCTCATACCAAATTTTATAAATAATTTCAAGGGCACAAGGATCCCTTGAGGTACATCCTTGGATCCTTGTAAAGACCCCTGTTCTAGATGAAATAGGTAACAAAATTGGCACATTAGATTGATTCTAGACACTCACAGATGTAATAGATCTCTCAAAAAGTCACACGCCATCATACCATGACGTGCAATGGGACACAGGACACATGTGCCATCACTGTTCTCTTCAAAAGGACTTAAGGTCCTGGCTCTTCCTTTTGCTCTATAAGCCTACACTAAGATTTTTGAATTTATAAATATATTTTGTCCTTGTGGTTCTAGTTTGTTCAATTAGTGTTTATTTAATCCTTCCTCTTGGTGGCCTTGCTATCCAAGAGCAGTTATTGATACTGTTTATGACAAATGTAAAAAAGGAAAGGAGGGTGGGAGAAAAGTTAGTTCTGCAAATGGTGCCCTGCTGTGGAACTCCTCCGTTCCCTAAGTTCCCTTAGGAAACTCCGCTCTCAGCATGTCCCTTTTGCTCAGAAACCCAGGTGGATTTGTTACCACATGGAAGGTCTTGACTGTGAGTTGTCCAGGCTTCTCTGGCATACTGAACAAAGAATTGAACAAAATGCACAAACAAAGTAACAAAAGAATGGGCAATGAAAGACAAACAAGATGAAGTAAAGAAAGCACTGATTTATTAAAGAAGCAAAAGTACAATCCACAGAGTGGGAGCAGGCTGGAGCAGGTGGCCCAAGAGCCTCCCCTATCAGGGTTTTTATTAAGCTACAAAAGTTTGGTAACACTCCTAGGTGCCCTTTAGAGGCCTCCAATTACACCCTATGAAGGATTGGCCTGCAACCAATCAGAGGCTGAAGTGGAGACTTGGCCCACAGTCAGTCAGAGGCTAATTGGAAGGAATGTGTGATGTTCCTTGATCAGCTCTTGGGCCCTAACAGCATGAATATTTACCCAGGATCACTGATAGTTAACTGATTTCTACTGAAATGGATCAGGATTCCTATGAGACATGATGGAAAAGGGTAAATACCTTCTCTCCAAGACTCTGTAGAAACTCTGTCTAGTTATCACAGGAGTGAGGATGTGGCCTGGAAGCTGCCTAATCTTGCTTAAAACTGTCTGCACCTGCTGTTCTTTTCCTTATGCCTTAACCTTTGGTTACCCTAAGTCCCTATTCTCCTGCCTCAGAATGGGCACCAAACTAACAGAACAATTTCATCTTCTTTGCTTAAAATGAATAATACTGGTGATTTGCCAACATTTCCAGCATACTCATACTAGTAGAGTTAGCAGTTTCCACCATGACGGGATTTGAGGGGCAATGTCCACTGTGCCAAAACCCAGCCTGTACCCTGAGGAGCTCACAGCCAGAAAGAGCCATGGAGGAAGACCAGAATGGAGTGAAAAACTCTTCCTCCAGATGTGTGAAAGCTTCACCAGGTTGCTGACATTTGATCAGAGCCTTGGAGGACAAATATAAACTGTTCAGTGGAGAAAGAGGAAAGGGCATGGGAGATGTAAGGAAAAGCAGGAACAACAGCATCCTGTGGTGGAGGAGACCAGGAGAAGCCCAGAACCCTGGAGAGAAGGCCAGAAAGATGAGCTGAGGTCAGGGTGTGAAAGGGCACCTACCTTGGGTAGAAATTTGAATTTTATCCTTTAAGCCATCAGATCCCAAACTTCAGGATACACAAAAGTTACCTCAGAACTTGTTAAGAATACAGGTCCCCAGGCTCTCCTCCCAGAGCTTTCAATCAATAGGTGCACATTTGACAAGCAGGTGATTCTAGTGCAAGTAGTCTGTAAACCACATCTGAGAAAAAAAAAAAAATTTAAACCTGCTGAAAGGAGAGTTGCTAGCAAGCTAAATGGTTTGCTGTCATTATGCCCATTGCACAGAGAATAGTGTGCACACAGGAATCCAGGGTTCCATTTGGCCACATCCATAGTGAACCCTGGGTATTACAATCCCATCTAAATAGACCCTGCCCTTACAGCAGGAGACAGGGGTCTGAAACAGTAGCACCATTCAAGACAACCACATGCATAGCCCACACCCAGGAGGACCCATGGAAAGTGCCAATCATGCTGCCTGGACTTAGTAGGTGCTAAATAAATGTGAAGGGAATCTCCTCTCTGGAAAGCAGAGGAAACCTAGCATCCTCTTTTCAGCAATTCATAAATCTCATGGATTGTAATTAATATCCAGCTAGCATTTTGGTCATCAAAGATTATCATTTCCTCTGGGGACAAGGTAGGTGAAAGAACAATCCCCTATAATGGGTTTTGCATCCTTGCTTCATAAAGGGAGTGGTGAAAGATCCTTGGAGATTCGTATGATGGCAATATCTTTCTAAGCTTCTAGCAAGAAGCTTCTGGCTGCTGCTGGCTAATGTGAAAAGGTGTTGCCGGATCTTTATACTTAGCTGTGATTCCTCTGCCCACAAATGTTAGTGAGACTCTGAGCTGAGTACCTGGGAAGGATTGAATTTAGTTTCCCGGATACTGGCACATCAGAAACATTCATTTAGTCCTTTCAGAGAGCTGGTGAGAAACTTTATGCCACACACTCCCACTGAGCACAGGATCCACTTAAACTCTCAGAGGCGCCAAACATCCTCTGAGTGAGCAAAGCTCTGAGGCCTGCTCCCATCAAAAAGGTTTCACTGATGGTTGGACTTTTCATCTTTGCAAAGGGAGGATTCAACTCACGAAAACCCCTAATGCAGCTCACCATCTTGCTTCGGGATCCATCATTTCCCCAGGTTTGATTCTCTCAGCCTCACCACTTGGAAGAAATGTGTGATGTCCCTTGACCAGCTCTTGGGCCCTAACAGCATAAATATTTATCCAAGATCACTGATCATCAACTGGTTTCTACTGAAATGGATCAGGCTTCCTACAAGACATGGTGGAAAAGGGTAAATCCCTTCCCTCTAAGGCCCTGTTTAGTGTTTACTTCTCTAAAACACTCGATTATTGCACTCTGAGAAAAGGGACATGGGGAGGTCCTGATTTGTGGTGATTAAATGCAGAGTAATCATTGAAAGTGTTTGCATTTGTCTGAATAATACTAACTTTAAGACTATGTCATTTAAAGCAAATTGTGGGATATTATTTTTCTGGCAGCAATAATCAGACATTTTTCATAAAATGGCTTCCTTGCAAGAAAATCGCCAAATAGTGGCAGAAAAACACCCGGTTCTAAATACAATGAAGCATGAGGAGGCAAAGTGAAGATTAAAACGGCTCTCACGCTGCGGATACAAACTGGAGTCGCTGAAAGGATGTCTTGCTGTTCCCGGGCACGCCGGGAGCCACTGCTGAGGGTCTAATGGGCCCCACACGGGTCTTTAGAGTGGCTGCCTCATAGGGCATCTGTTATATCTTGGCCTAGGGGCATGCCCGATGAAGAAAACACGGGCCCAGCACTCAGGAGAACAAAAGCTTCTCTGCACCAGAGGAGATGTGCAGGCATCCACCCAGGCCTTGGACTGGTTCCCACAGCCTGTCTGTTTACCCCTTTGCTCCAAGAGTCTGGCAAAACCCATCTCCTGAAAACCACACGAGACCTCCACATAGGCCCATGGTGAGGCTCAGGGAACTGCCGAACCCCAAAGCTAGTAATTTTCCTATTGCCATCTTGCCTCCCCACCAATGCAAGGGGGAGGGGCACAGCCCCCTAAGAACAGTATCACATTTTAAAATCTGTTCTTCTTATATTTCTCCATGCAACTCTAGTTCCAGTAAAAACTTCCTCTGGTTTTTGGGAATAATATCTGAGTTTAATATTTTCAAATAACAGCTACAGATTTAAAACTCTTTTGATTCATTCTATATACTGCTTTTAGATTTGTCTCCAATTCAGTTCAACAAGCATGCACTGAGTGTCTTACTGAATCTGTTTCTTCCCAATATTACCCAAGGCCATCTGTGAGACAGCCCTATCCTGACTAGGTCTAATGACACCCTCTCCTAGTCCACAGAAGCCGCCCTCGTGTGGGAGGTTGTGCCCCATCAGCTCTGCACGCCCGCCCTCCAGCAGCTTCGGAACTGCTGCATTCCTCTGTAGTTCCTACTGTCCTTCCTGCCACAGGTCATTTTCATTCCCACACCTTCGCAGAAACCTCTGCCTAGAATGGGCCCCTCCTAATCTCTCCCAGTTTATTTCTGCAGTTCCTTCCAAGTGTTCCTCAAGATTTAACCTACACTCACTAAATCTCTGCTGAGGGATGCTACTCCACAACGTTATGTCCCCTCCAGGGTTTCCCCACTTAAAAATACAATGTTTCTCTTCGGTTTCATGTGTATATAATTTCCTGCAACTGGGATCTGAGGTTTGTGGAAACGATGTCCTGTACCTTCTTATGTGGCTTCGTCTCACATTCACCTCATGGCTATTATGTTCCACTCATGCTGTCTCTCAAAGGATTGAAAATGGTACTTGCCACAGAATATGCTTTGAATCAATGAATTAACATTTGTTGGCTTAGTAAATACACTCAGAATCCAATAGGTTCACTTGGGTTCCACAATTCCTCTTTATTTTTGTGAAGAGGAAAAGTCTAATAAATGCATGCACCTTGCTCTGTGTATATTTTAACATGTAGCATGCTATCTCTGCATGAGCAGGGATGGCACCATTTTAAGCACCGAGCTTGATGCTCCCCACCATGGTCGGGGGAATAGTCCAACGCCAAGTGGGGAAGAATCTCAGCCTCTCTCCCAGGAACTGTGCACTGGGCCTGGGATGTGGAGCCAGCTTGAGAACCTGGCATGAAAGAAGCATAGTTACACCCACTCTTCCACTGCAGGCCCTGTTCCCCTAAGATGCCCTAGGACCTCTATAGCTGAAAGCAGACAGACAAGGCCCAGTTTCCTGGTTGAACTGGATAAGGAAAGGCTCTCCTCCAGCTCCCCACCCCCAAGCTTGTGCTCTACACACATCAGTCCTCACCCCCAAATATCGACACACACAAACAGTCCACTTCAGGGACAGCAATTCCCCAGACTGGCCACATCAGAGCAACTCCAGGACAGCACCATCCCTCAGGACAACCCTGGGAGGCCAGTCAGGTGGCAGACATTTGTCCCTGAGATGCTGTCTCCCCACCTGATCCAGGCCATTCTGGGAGTGGCAGGGAACAAGAAACAGACCAAATGGAATTTAAAATTCTGGTGCCAATAGTCATGTGACCTGGAGCAACTTTAATTTCTCCATCTCAATTTCCTCATCTATAAAATGGGAATCAGAATAATACCTACCTCACGCAAGGTAGAGAACTGAACAGGCCAAACAAGTAACATACTTAACACAGTGCTTGTCATTTTATAATGCATTGTGGTTCTTATCATTAACTGTTTTCATTAAAATTCTAGATTGAACTTTTTCTCCCTTCTCCTAAATGGCCATACAAGCATGTTTGCAAGAGTCTATGTTCTCTTCCCTTCCTCCTCACCCGTCTTCACATTTCAATTAGCTTTTTTGTTTCTCCTTTTACTCCACTCCTATCCCTACCTACAACCAGGAAAGCACAGGGGCTCATTCTGAAATTACACTTGAAACAAAAGGAAGTGAGGGTCCATGTTAAGCCTGACACCTCAGCCACATACACCATAGTGCTGCTCCATCCCCCATTCCCTTTTCAGGGTCAAAACCTCACTTATCCACATCCCATTATTGTCATCTCTGCACTGTAAATTCTTTAACTTTTCAGAATGTTTTAGACATTTTTCTTGTGTACCAATCAGGAAACTGTAGAAGATATTCTCATCCAGTTTGTTGCAGAATAAAGCATTCCAGTATCTTGCATTTTGACCAAGATTCACCCAGAAAGTAAATTATATAGAGAAAGAGAGCGTGTAGGGAGGTGTGCTGGAAAAATGGAAACTTGTCTTTGTCCGGGTGAAATTTTCTTTTTTTTTTTTTTTTTGAGACAGAATCTCACTCTGTCACCCAGGTTGGAGTGCAGTGACGCAATCTCAGCTCACTGCAAGCTCCACCTCCCAGGTTCACACCATTTTCCTGCCTCAGCCTCCCAAGTAGCTGGGACTACAAGTGCCTGCCACCATGCCTGGCTAATTTTTTTGTATTTTTTTGTAGAGACAGGGTTTCACCATGTTAGCCAGGGTGGTCTTGATTTCTTGACCTTGTGATTCGCCCGCCTTGGCCTCCCAGTGTGCTGGGATTACAGGTGTGAGCCCCTGCGCCCGGCCCCGGGTGAAATTTTCTGTGTTCAGTTAAGTCATTTGGGTTTTGTCTTTTAAGAAACAAAATACAATATAGAACATTAGTTTGCATTTTCCTGGAATTTTGCATGCCTGTGGATCTTGTTTTATTCCCCATTTACTGAATCTATGGTTATTAATATTTTAGTCTCTCAGTATGTTTCTGTTGTACTAATGGAAAGCATTTGGCCCTCTAGGAGCCAAATACTACATTGAATAGTTCTGTTAACATGCCCTTCAGTAAATTAGCAAAGAGTGTAGCTTCATCTTTTATTTATTAAATAATGAGACTACTTTCACAAATAGCACTTTTTATTTTATTTTAAATGTACTTCAAAAGATTTTATAAGGGTTGAATAACCTCTCCCACCCTACTATGGTAGGCAAAATAATGGCCCCAAAGATGTCCACATCCTATTCCTTAAAACCTGTACATATGTTACCTAACATGGCAAAAAAAAAAAAAAAAATCAGTAAGGTCAAGGATCTTGAGATGTGGAGGGCTCAGCCTAATCACAGAAGTCCTTAAAAGTGGAGAACTTTCCCAGCTATGGTAAGAGAAAGAGAGAGAGGCAATGACAGAAGAGAGGTCACAGAGATGCAGAGTGAGGACTTGACCTGCCACTGTTGGCTTTAAAGATGGAGAAAGGGACAGAAGCTAAGAATAGTTAGACTCTAGAAGCTGAAAAAAAGCAAGGAAACAGATTCTGCCCTAGAACCCCCAAAAAGGAATGCAGCCCTTACTGTTCCTTGAACTTACTCCAGTGAAACCCATGTTGAACTGCCAAACTATTTAAAGATCAAACATTTACATTCTTTAGTCTAAGTTTGTGATCATTTGTTGCCACAGTAATAGAAAATGAAAACATGGACTCAGAACTAACCCTTTGACTTCAAAGCGAATCAGAATGCAAGTGTCTTTGAGCAAGTGAGAGGGTAGCCATTGAGCATGCACTGGGCTGTAATTGCAGCTCTTTTTGCATATACTGTTCAGTTGCTCATATTCAGTAGCACAAATGTATAAGTAAATGAATGTCTAGTAGTTAGAAATTCCTAAGAGACACACAATAAGGGTTGGGAGTTATAAAAAGACAATATATTGGTTTATGGATTATATATGAATTATATGATCATTAAGAAATATTAAGCCACTACCAATCAATCCCCTTAAAAATAGAGTCTCTAGGCTGGGCTTCGTGGCTCACACCTGTAATCCCAGCAATTTAGGAGGCCCAGGAAGGTGATCACCTGAGGTCAGGAGTTCGAGACCAGCCTGGCCAATGTGGTGAAACCCTGCCTCTACTAAAAATACAAAAATTAGCTGGGCGTGGCGGCAGGCACCTGTAATCCCAGCTACTCAGGAGGTTGAGGCAGGAGAATTGCTTGGACCTAGGAAGCGGACGTTGCAGTGAGCCAGGTTGGTGCTATTGCACTCCAGCCTGTGTGACAGAGCGAGACTCCATCTCAAAAAAAAAAGAGGGAGAGAGAGAGAGAGTCTCTATTCCTTTATTTGGAGACATTGTAACCATTACTAGGAAGGCAATAGATGGGCTAATACTATTTTGCTAGGGGTATCAAATTACTACACAATTTGATGGCCTAGTGTGATAGGATAGTATTGCTTCTCTTAATGAAGGGAGTAAGCTCCTAAGCACATTCTTTGTCAGAAATTTGGCTGAAGTAGGAGGCAGAGGATTCCCCAATTAGAAAAGGCTTGACATATAAATGCCTAGTTGAAATGGCACCACAATGAAAAGACAGTGACCAAACATATGTGATTGATTGGTATTAGATCTGCCCCAGCTTTGGATGGAGGAAAGGAAGGTGCTGAGGTGGAATGGGAAAAATTAAGAGGCTGAAAAGACTAAAGTCCAACCTCACAGAGATAGTCAGCATAGGTTAGATAAAAGTGCCTGGAGGGTGGGTTTATTCATTTCTTCAAAATGGTACAAACTCAATCCCAGCCTTGCACAATTTATGTAAACTTGAGGTTTATTCTTTTAAACACTGTTGTGTGATAGATCTTCCTTTCTAGAAAATTCCTTAATCAAATTATTAGCATATATTGTAAATTTCTAAAATTGTGTGCTTGCTTGATAAAGGAGTAAACATAAGCAGCCACAGAGTTTAGATTCCGTGAAGTTTCTGCATAATTGACTATACGATGTGAAAATTTCTGGTTGCATTTGTTCTCAAAAACCAATTGAATTCACAGAATTCCAAGTAGTAGTTCCCCCTGAGGTTTCATGATATAGATAAAAATGTTACAAATTTGAGGATAATTCAATTTTTTCCGTTAGAAACTGTGCAACAGTCACATTTTATTTTTTCATGTTTGGCAAATTGACAGATGGCGGAGCCCATGATGTTGATAGTGACAGGTCTCTCTAACTGCCGTTCGAAGTAAGTTGATGCATTCCCACAACAAGTACAGCCAAGCATTCTCATCAAATCTGGGCAAAACAGAAAGGTGCCTTCTGGGCAGTTTTGACTAAATACAATCAGGACATGCACCAGAGAAATCAGACTCTGTGCGTATCTGGAGAATTCAACGTCAGTACTATTTGATTGCATGCTTACTCCATTTATCTAGGATAAAATGGTACTTTGGCAGTGCCTGTATTGTCTCAGGAAGCTGAAGTTTTATTGACACACGAACGTCAGAAGAAACTTCTACTCAGTCCATCTGACTTCTCTTAAACCAAATTGAAATAAATTTCTCGGATCATAGCTAGTGTAAGACTCAGACACTCAGCAAACATTTCAAGTTCCAAACTTTCTGTTTTACTATTCTCAAAGCCAATAAAATGTCCCCAAAACTATAATATCTCTATAACTAAAAATACCTAGTGCACAACTTCACACACTCAAAGTTACACAAAAGTCTTACTTCAGGTGCTGATTTTTATTTTTATTTTTTTTTTTCAGGAATGAACAAAGATTTTTTTTTTTAATTATTATACTTTAGGTTTTAGGGTACATATGTACAATGTGCAGGTTTGTTACATATGTATCCATGTGCCATGTTGCTTTGCTGCACCCATTAACTCGTCATTTAGCATTAGGTATATCTCCTAATGCTGTCCCTCCCCCCTCCCCCCACCACACAACAGTCCCTGGAGTGTGATGTTCCTCTTTCTGTGTCCATGAGTTCTCATTATTCAATTCCCACCTATGAGTGAGAACATGCGTTGTTTGGTTTTTTGTCCTTGCGATAGTTTACTGAGAATGATGTTTTCCAGTTTCATCCGTGTCCCTACAAAGGACATGAACTCATCATTTTTTACGGCTGCATAGTATTCCATGGTGTATATGTGCCACATTTTCTTAATCCAGTCTATCGTTGTTGGACATTTGGGTTGGTTCCAACTCTTGCTATTGTGAATAGTGCCGCAATAAACATATGTGTGCATGTGTCTTTATAGCAGCATGATTTGTATTCCTTTGGGTATATACCCAGTAATGGGATGGCTGGGTCAAATGGTATTTCTAGTTCTAGATCCCTGAGGAATGGCCACACTGACTTCCACAATGGTTGAACTAGTTTACAGTCCCAGCAACAGGTGCTCATTTTTAAAAATTAGGAAGATGCACTACCATATTCTACATTAATTTGTCTCATTCAATATGTAAAGCCCCTTTGAGGCAAATTTTTAAATCAAAGATGATCCATACAATATTCAGATTCACTAAAAATTAAAACAATAGATACAAATGGAAAACATTCGCTACTTCTGTGCTAGAAAATACTACTCTCAAATTACACAAAATCTGTTCTTGAAGATTATGTTAAAGAAAACCATTGCTATGGTTTGCATGTGTCCCCTCCAAAATGTCTGTATTAGAAACTTACTCCCCAGTGCAATGGTGGTAAGAGGTGGGGTCTTTTGGGAGGTGTTTATGTCATGAAGGTTCTGCCCTCATGAAAGGATTATTGCCATTATTAAAAGAGCTTGTAGGAGTAGATCCACTCACTTCTGCTCTTCTGTGATATGAGGGCACAGTGTTCGCCCCTCTCTTGCCCTTCTGCCTTCCACTATGGGAAGATACAGTAAGAAGGCCAACACCAACACCAGAGGGTGGCAACATGATTTTGGATTTCCCAGCCTCCAGAACTGTGAAAGAATAAATTTTTGTTCTTTATAAAGTACTCAGTCTCAGGTATTCTGTTATAGCATCATGAAAAAGACTAAGATAACCATTCTTTCCTAAACTGTCATTGAAACTTGAATATGGGATGGTTCCCATGATAAGCAGACGTAGCCATAAGTGAAATGGAATATTAAGGTCTTCTGACTTTTGCTGGGCTCCCTCTTCATCCCCCCTCCCTATGTGAAGACCATATGTATCCAACAGACCATGGAATCAGAGGAACCAAAATAATAGTAGTCCTAGTACACTTCAGTACCAAAGATATTTGCAACATGATTTGCAAACATCTGGTTTGAAGATAGAGAAAGCGACATGAGCTAAGGAACAAAAGAAAAAAAATGAGAATGCAAAGGAAAGATGAAAAATATATAAGAGATTTTAAAGATACGAGAATTTAAATTCAGGAATAATTCCAGCATCCTTGGTATTCCTGGCTTGGCTTTGGTACTAAGAGTCATGGGAAATGGCAGACTTTTGTGCTTCACTTCAAAATCAAGACTCAAAATGCTGAAACCAGTCTAAGGTAGGTGGGACTGTGGTATGGTTTGGCTCCGTGTCCCCACCCAAATCTCATCTAGAATTGTAATACCCAATGTCAAGGGAGGGACCTGGTGGGAGGTGATTGGATCGTGGGGCTGGTGGGTTCCCCCATGCTCTTCTCATGGTTTTTAAACCAAGATCTGATGGTTTTTAAAGTATAGTACTTCCCAACCACTGCCTCTCCTGCCACCTTGTGAAGAAAGTGCTTGCTTCCCCTTCACCATGATTGTGTTTCCTGAGGCCTCCCCAGCCATGTAGAACTGTGAGTCAATTAAACCTCTATCCTTTATAAATTACCCAGTCTCAGGTAGTTCTTTATAGCAGTGTGAAAATGGACTAATACAGGCTGGTATAGCGTACTACTTAAAAGCCTAGGTCCTAAATCCCACATCTGCCACTTAGTAGCTATTAATCTCTTAAGTCTCAGTTTCCTCATCAATAAAATGGAGATAGTAATGGTCAATTTCATAAAATTGTTATGCAAATAAATGCATTTCACAAGTCTTCTGATTTTTCTCTAAGAGTTAAAGTGGAGTTTATGTAAAACATGATTTATGTGGAGAGAAAAAGGAGTAATAGAGTTAAAAAAAAAATCTCAGTATCATCACAAAGGTAGGATGAAGGATCCCCAGCAGGATGAGGGAAGATAAAATAGGATGCTTCTAGTGGGACTCTTTGCGGAAGACCACAAAAAGTTGAATGTAAGCAGAAGAGTAATGTGTGATCGTTAGGAAGACCTAGAGTCATCTTTACTCTTTGAACCAAATATCAATTAGCTTGAAACAATAAATAAATAAAAAATAATAAAACAGAAAATTAAAAAGGGGGTTGCAAACATGTGGCTTGCTCATGCTCCATGTTTGAGAGATTAACAAGAGAGGTAAAAAGTCAATAAACTTAACTGATAAAGCTTCACCCTACATGTCCCAGGGAATCCTTGAGTTGTTATTGACATGAGGAGGTGCTAAGGTCTGTTACAGAATTCCAGGGATTAGTACCTGTGAGGAGGGCCACCAGCACCATGGGGCTATCAGTGGGTAGGTGTGACTGGGATATTTATAGAAGTGGGTAACTGACAACATTCAGGCCACACCTACCACAGAGCCTGGGCCTGTATCTGGAGAGATGGGCACCAGCTTGTACCGACTCCACAAAGGCTCTCACAGGCACAGTGCAGGGAAGAAGCAGAAGTTCTCACTCTGTTGATGCTCTACATGAACAAGACCTCTCCCAGAATTGAATTTCTTTACATAGTAGCCCAAAAGTTTCATAGTGTTCAAACAGGGCATTGCTAATACCATCCAAGTGCACAAGTAATGATGAATAAACTCAACTATTTCTATATAGATGTGACGAATGTCCATCAGTCATACTGACTGCATAAAGCCCACCATGTGTCAAGCAATGTAGCCACTCTTCATCACAGGATGAGTTCAAGGAGATACAAGCCCAACAACAGGACACGGTGCCTCCATAATGGCAGGAAGCTGAAGACAGAGAAGACACTGGTTCTCAACCCACCATAACACATCAGGTAACTTGAGTAAGTCACTTCAACTTTCTGGGCTTTAGGTTTCTTATTTGTATATTGAGATCATGGAACTGATAATCACTAAGATCCTTTCCATCATTTTCCATTTATAAATCAGAGATTTGAGGTTTGAAGCTTTGGCCACTATCTCCTGCTAAACCAAAGTTCAGCACTACAGCCAACACCACTGCAAATGCCGGGAAAGTTTTGGTTCTATACCCAGAAATAGTCCTGAGTTGACCAGGGGCCTGCTGACGCCGGGGGACTGAGTGGGGAGAAGGAAGACCTTTCCTCTAGCTTAGGGCAGGCTAGAGAGACCATCTGGCAGCAGAATAAAGGATGTGGTTCTACTGATTCCTTGTACTTCTTCCCCCTGTAGTCCAAAGCTGCTTGAGGTAGTTACTGACAGAGGAAGAAACTGCTAGAAGCCAAAGCTATTCCAATAAAACCATTAACAAATCTGATTGTGAGGAATGTGTGTTAAAAGAAAAAAATTAATTCTGCAGTGAGTCTGAACTACAGATTGTCTGCAAAGTGCCCATGTGGTATAGCTATATAAATTTTATTACCTAGTAAAATTTGTGTCTTAAAACTCTTGGCAAGAGACTTCATTTAACTAAACCAGACTTTTTTTTCCCTTGGCCCAGATACAGAAGAATTGGTGCCACTGAATAACATATTAGGCACTTGCTTTTTATAGTAGATACACTGTTCTTCTAATGTTTCGTCATATAACTTAACTGCCACCTGAACAAGAAATAACTGTTCAAAATTTTTTACACATCTTAGCCGAAAATTCGAACTAAATCCAACATCAGCCAATTCTTAAAGGGTCCTTTCTTCCTTTGTATCTTTGATTCTCTACCCTCTTTGATATATATGTTTATACAATCAGCACAGGAATGATTAAAGTGGGCATTTTTTTCTGAAATGTGTTGCCTTGTGTTCAAGTGAAACGCAGAACAGTTTTTCATCATCTCACTGGTTTTGGAATTTGGATTTTGAATGGCAAATCTTATATTTCTTTTCATTTTTTTTGAATTGTTAAGAAACTGTGTGTGTTCTTTTAAGTTTACAATCTGCTCTGAAATTACAATGTAAATAGCTTTAACACAGTATAAAGTACTTCTAATGGGAATGAATTATAATGGAAACTATCAAGAAAGGCACTGAGCATTATTTGGAAGGCAGCTTTCTTTCTATCTTGGTTTATCCTTTGCCAGTGGCTCCATTAGGGTATCACTCAGTCAGTCTCCCTGCTGGATAGTAAGCTACATCCATCCCTGTACTACCAGCCAAAAGGAGTAGAAAGCTCTAGGCAGAAGCTGTGGCCCCTTGAGAAAAGAGAAGCTTTCTGTTAAATAGTTTCTAATTCCACCCATGTTGGAAATACCAGGTGGGACCATTTCACCATCTTTTCACAAAAAGTATGTCATGCCTCTTTCCTGGCCACTACCCTAAGGGCTTCATTGAACTTCAAAACTCTTCTAAATCAACAAGATATCTCATACAACATGCAAGGAAGTGAGGTGGTACTGAATCCTTCAGCCTTCCAGAAGCACATTCTGTAGCTCTTGATTATTTAAAAAATGTAAAAGCAAAACTAATATAATAGTAATAAACCCTTATAGTTATGATGTGCTTATTACATGCCAGACACCATACTAACGCTTTACATCCATTAGCTCATTTAATGCTCACACACACACAAAATCTAGGGGGCAGTGTTGTCCCCACTTTAAAGATGAAGAAACCGTCTTAAAGAAGTTAACTGTACTATATATGGGATTCTTGCTAAATGAGTAGATTTCAGCTTCTCTTGCCCCAAGAATTTAAAAATGGGTAACTATGTGTAATGACGTGCATATTAATTTGTTTCAGTAAGTAATCTTTTTACTATTTATCTATATCCTATAATATCATGTATAATAAATATACACGATAAATTTTATTTTTTTAAAAAGGTATAAATTTCCCAAGATCACATAGGGAAACCAGGTGGAACCTAGCACTAAGTCCAGTCTGCTCCTGAGATGGCCTTCTTAGCCAGGTCCTTTATGCTGGCAATAGTTAGACACATCTTAGACAGCCAATAGGTGACTTGGAATTAGTGCAACGGGAAAAAATGAACTGTTACTTAAATCAATTTTTGAAGAATTCCTCTCAAGGAAAAAGCTGTCTTCATCATAAATACACCTTAATAATAAAAATGGTTAAGATTCAGTGGGTGCCTACTATGTGCCAGGCAATTTCCTAAGTATTTGACCTATATTAACCCACTTGATACTCACTACAATTACCATGTTGCATCGCTACGATGGCCATCTTACAAATGAGGAAGTTGAGGCAGGTAGAAGTTAAGTAACATGGAAAAGCCGTGCAGCCAGGGAGGGTGGAGACTCCATGTGCAATTGTGTTGTATGGCTCGAGTGCATATCCTCTTAACACGACTCCCTTGTGATTACGAACGTGTTTGATTATGACAAAAATCATAGGGACAGAGCCTGGATGAGTAAATAGCCAGACAATAAAACAGCTAAGCTAGGTCTGCACAAGAAATTCCCAGGAATTTCAGGATTTAGGAGCAGAAAAGACAAAGAGAGTTCCAGAGTCATCACAGGAACCTGTCACCCAAATTCAAAAGATGAACAAGAAAAATCTTATGGGTAAGAATAGACACGGGACCATTGAAAAAAGGGACGTGTCATAGGTTTTTTTAATTTTTAATTTTTGTGGGCACATAGCAGGTGTGTATATATTTATGGGGCATATGGGATCTTTGATACAGGCATACAGTGTGCAATAATCACATCAGGATCAATGGGGCATCCATCACCTCAAGCATTTATCCTTTGTGTTGCAAACAACTCGGTTCTACTCCTTTAGTTATTTTAAAACGTATAATCAAATTATTATTGACTATAGTCACTCTGTTGTGGCATCAAATACTAGATGTTATTCATTCTTTCTAATTACTTTTTGTACCCATTAACCATCCTCACTTCTCCCCTACCTCACTCCACTTGTCATAGTTTATTTTAAGCTGCTTATTGTGCTGCACTGCTAAGTAACCACTCCATGACACACAGAGCCTTGAGATGGGACACTTTGGGTAATAAAGAAATTGGGATAGTGTCCAGCAAAGAGCTGCATCATAGAAAAGGGCCAGCAGGAACAGGAAGTAAACGATCAGCAGAGATGCTGGGAAGTAATGGAACCATTCTCCAATCATCTCCAAAGGGTAGATTGCCCATCATAAATGGGATGTAGAAGTTCAAGCCAGATTCTCTCAGTCTTAATGAACAATCTCGTTGCAACAAGCTGGAGGACTTGGGGAAGGACACCCAGCCCGTTGAAATCTAGGTGGGGCTAGAATTCAAACTTTCTGATTTCTAAAATTAAACACTCATTCAGTAAGTATTTATTGAGTGCCAACTGCATGCCAGGCCTTGTTCAAGATACTAGGGATACAGGAGTAAGAAAAACGGACTTGGTTCCTGCCCTTTGGAGTTTATAATCCAGTGGGGAAGGCTGACAATTAAGCAGTAAAACACCCTAAAATGTGGTCAATGGCTTGATAAGGGGAGCCCAGCGTGCTGGGGAGCAGGTGGCAAAGGACCCTAAACTACTTGTCAGAAGAGGTGGTGCTTAAATTGAATTGCAAAGCAGAGCACTATGAGGAGGGATGTTTATGCAGACAGAAAAGAAAGCACTGAAGGAAAGTCCGGAGAGAGCTCCGCACGTTTGGGAATGGAGAAGAGTTCACATCTGAAACTTCATACTGGAACAGTAAAGATAAAGGGAATGGTGTCAAGATGCAGGGGAGAGGGCAGGGGTGTCACAGAGGGCCTTGGAAACCACACTGAGGGGTTTGGGACAAAAGGAAGATCAAGTTTCAAACAGGGTAGTGATATGATCAAATGAGAACTACAAAGTTTAAGGTTAAAAAATAAGTGAAGAGGGCAGTAAACTTATGTTTCATTTTCCTGAGCTGAAGGTTTGTGGTGTTTTTCTATTGATAATAAAGAACTGTTCACTCCTACAATGAGCTACTCTGGACTCGCCACTAGCCATCATTACATAGGACATAAATTTGCACGGTATCCATTGGCAATACCATTGTCTATACAATCTGTGGACTGGACCCATAGTTATCACCTTGCTGTCTATTGTATTGATTCACATTCCCCAAAATTATTATATCTATTTAAAATACACCTTCAGGATTACAAATACTAACTCAAGTCATCCTCGTAACAACTCTATGAGGTAAGTACCATTATTATTCCCATTGTGCAGATGAGGAAACTGAGGCTTGGAACAGTCACATGGCTAATAAGTAGCAAATGCTTTATAGTACACGCACTCAAACCACTACCACATGAAGCCTATCTGGTTGATTCGGAGAGGCTAAAGACAAAATAATCTAGAGAGAGCACAAACCTAAGTAAGTAGAACATTCACTAGTCGTTTGACAAACATTTATTTACTCATCTTGGACCAGCCTGGGGACACAAAAATGAATCTGTCCAGTCCCTCCCTTCCTAGAGTGCCCAGTCTAGCAGCAGAACAGACGATATCCTAAAATCACAATCCAAATGGGAAGAGCGATGTGTGAGGATGTTAGTAGTGGCGGGTGAACGTCTCACTCTCCCTGGGGAAAAAGAAGCCCCCAGGCGAGAAGTTCTGCAGAGGAGGCTGCCCAAGCATGCACTGAATGATAAGTAGGATTCCACCAGCTGGGCAAAGAAGAAAGGAACATGAGAGTACCCAACGGTTTGTTTAGGGAATTGCAAATTGTTCAGCCTGGCTAAAGACCGGAAAGCCCTGCGGGGAATGGCAGGAGATGGGACTGCAGAGTGTGCTAGTTCAGGCTTGTCCAAGCAGGACTGTCCCTTGATAAACTCCCAGAGAACAGCCACATTGTCAGAAAGCACATTTTCTGCTCATTCCACCGAGCTGAGAGGGTAAGAACACCCTGAAACTGTGGCCCAAATGTCTCTGTGGACGGTTAAGGTGTTTCCTTGGCCAGAGACGTTTGCTAAAATCTTCCTCTGCAGGTTCTGGACTTTGGCGTAGTGCCCAATTTTGAAACTGCGATGTCCCCCAAGTTCCTTCCTCTTTGAGCTGGCATCCACATCTTATGAGTAAATTATAGATTGTTCCATTAAGATGGAATAATACCTTATAAAAGGAGTAACTGCTTTACCTCAGGACTTCTGTCCCTCTGAAAAATAAGTGAGTTCTATATAAAAAGAAAAATAAATCTCCAAAACCCCGTATAATCTTTTGAGATGTTGTATCAACTTTGATCACATAAAACACCCAGAGCCATGTTTCAGGCATATATACACTCATCTTCAAAATGCCTTACCTTATATACCTTATAAAATAATACCTTATCTTAACATTCCTTCTCTCATGATATTAGTCAAAACAATTCCACTTTTTAATTAATTGTTTTGACTTTTTTAAAGCATTATGCCTGCAAGAGACTTTAAGCCAAGAAAATAATTTGACAAACCTAATCACACACACACTCACACACATATCATACATATACACATATGGGTTTAAATGAAAATGCAAGGTTGGGCCAAGCACAGTGACTCGCGCCTGTATTCCCAACACTTTGGAAGGCCGAGGTGGGTGCATTGCTTGAGCCCAGGAGTTTGAGACCAGCCTGGGCAATATAGTGAGACCTCATCTCTACCAAAAATACAAAAATTAGCCAGGCATGGTGGTGCAGGCAGTAGTCACAACTACTAGGGAGGCTGAGGTAAGATCACTTGAGCTCGGGAGGTTAAGGCTCCAGTGAGCCACAATTATATCACTGCACTGTCTCAAAAAACAAATAATGCAAGGTTGGAACTGGAACTAAATGGGCATAAAATTAAATAACATGATTTTATATGATTCTCTCTATATATATGAGCTTTGCAATAACTTTTATTCTTGATGGCTCCCTACGACCTCACAGGAAGGACTAGTATCATTTAGCCACACATATTGCAAATAAAAGGAAGTCCAAAGATATTACAGGGTGGCTATGATTTTGTGTAAAATGAAGCAGAATGTTGAGACAAAATCTGGGTCATTCTGGGGAGAAAAGGCTAATAAGGGATAAAAATATCTACCCTTAGGCATATGGCCTGTGAGTGAAGAACCAGGAATACAGCCACATTATCTGAAGTCTAGTTCCATGTCCTTTCTGATTCTTTACTTCTCAAACCAGTTTATACATAGTCCCCAGAGATTCACAGAAGAGAGCCACAGAGGACTCATGGTCATAGCATAAAGCTCAAGCATCAAAGGTACTTGAAGATTTGAGGGAAATCATATTATTTTCTTTGTCCTATCTTTATGTAATTCTAGTATTTAAATATTAGAACAATTAGAAAATAGTATAGATTTAAATGTAATTGCATGATTTTTTTCAAAAACAAAATAGGTGACTTCAAAGAAAGATGATACTTACTGAAGTTGCTTGGACCACCCTGCAAATTGCCCAGGGGACCACAGTCCCACTGCTGCCTGCCACCAGGACACATGAGCACCTGCTCCAGGGAATCATGGTGCCCCATGAAAAGTGGAGCAAATTCTTCTCACCCACTCTCTCCCCGACTAGTGACCCTAAAGAGTGGGATGAGAAAGAGAAAGCTTTGGAAGAGCCTAATCCCAGGAACCGGGTCATCCCTCTCTAGAAGAATGAAAATAAATGAGGTTAACTTGCAAGAGAAGTAGAGGAAGTGAGAGAGGGATTCTTCGGGAGAACTACAAAGCAACAATTAAGTCTCCAGAAAGAAAAGCCAGCCTGTCAGAAGTGCTGACATCCAGAAGAGCAGAAATATTTTCCCACACTCTAGTTACAAAGGCCTTGTATTTGCTCCTAATGGCAAAAAAAGAAAGGCTCAATTCACCACCAGACATTGGAAAGACCTGAATCTTGCCACAGGGCCAACCCAAGGGAACAAAGAACCCTCCTACAATGGGAGCTCACAAAAGCATAGTTTTTAAGGGTCACAGTCCTAGGACAGCGTCATCTTGCTGCTCCCTTAGCAAGGAAGATATGGTTCATGGTCATGGATCAACACCACTGTTGACACTTGACACCTCTTGATCTCAGCTCCTAAGTCTCCTACTTCTACATTAGTCATACCATGCGCTATGCTGTCACTTTTTTTTTTTCTGAGACAGAGTCTCGCTCTGTTACCCAGGCTGGAGTGCTGAGGCACAATCTCGGCTCACTGCAAGCTCCGCCTCCCAGGTTCACACCATTCTCCTGCCTCAGCCTCCAGAGTAGCTGTGACTAGAGGCGCCCGCCACCACACCCGGCTAATTTTTTTTTATTTTTATTTTTAGTAGAGACGGGGTTTCACTGTGTTAGCCAGGATGGTCTCGATCTCCCGACCTCATCATCTGCCTGCCTCAGCCTCCCAAAGTGGGATTATAGGCATGAGACACCACGCCCGGCCAGTCAATTTTCTCTTTCTTGCAACTTCTCTCTGCCCTTAGCTTTAAGAAAGAACTTCTGCTTACTCCTGCAGGCATCTCCTGACCTCTCAGTTTCAAGGTGTGCATCTGTCAGTGTTTATACCCTGTATCCTCTGGGTTTTTTTGTTTTGTTTTTTGTTTTTTGGTTTTTTTTTTTTTTGAGTAGCTGGGATTAGAGGTGTGCGCCACCATGCTTGGCTAATTTCTGTATTTTTAGTAGAGACTGGGGTTTTTCCATGTTGGCCAGGCTGGTCTTGAACTCCTGACCTCAAGTGATCTGCCCACCTCGCCCTACAAAGTGCTGGGATTACAGGCGTGAGCCACTGCACTAGGCCTGTATCCTCTGATCTTGTTTCAATCTACTAGCTGTGTCTTTGTCATGGCTGCCCACATATGAATTGATGTCTTCTAGATCACATATAACAGCAGCTTAGTAACTTGCCTTTCCTTATTTTCATCACGTGCATTTATCAGATCAAAAATTAATCCCTTGAAAATGTCTTTGCCTAAAGAAAACTCTTTCTTCTTTCTCTGTAATTAATTTTTCTCATTGCATGTAACTTTTTAAAACATTTGCTATCTTCTCAGAATGTTAAATATGTTTGATTTTCTTAGTTCTATTGACTTAATCATAGAACCTCAAATATCACCAGTAAGGCAAATTATAATAGAACTAAGAAGTATCAATTCATACACTTTAGAAAGGCAGTGTAATTGGCATTATAATCACCAAACCTAGAGGCGCTGAGAATAGAGGGCAAGGGTGAGTTGCTAAACAAAAAACAGGCATTAAATAAAAATCTGCTTATCAAAGAGACTCCATCCTGTGTGCACAATGCCACCAGCCAAGCACACACCTCATGGCAGGAAGCTGAAAAATCCTTCTGGGGAGAAACTGAATGGCCCAAAGAAAAGATCTAAAGACCCTAATCTTCAAGCCTTTCCTGAAAACAAGGAAAATAAGCCTTTCCTGCTTATAACCTGATCCCCTACAGAAAAGCCCACTTTATGGTCACAGTTTTTTATTGCTTTTGTGGCTCACATTTAAATGGGAATAGACAACCAGGGATCACCAAAAATTTGAGAAAAAACTTCAGCACAAAGTGAAATCATAAACACAAGTAGCAAAAGAACTTGGCATAAATGAATAAACTGCAAGGAAAGGAAAAGAGAAATTTTTAACATCCCTACTACTCAAAGCCATCTACAGATTCAATGCAAGTCCTATCAAAATACCAACAATATTCTTCACAGAAATAGAAAAAACAATCCTAAAATTTGTATGGAACCAAAAAAGAATCCGAATAGCCAAAGTGATCTTAAGCAAAAAGAATGAAGCCGGAGGCATCACACTGCCTGACTCCAAAATATACTACAAAGCAATAGTAACCAAAACAGTGTGGTACTGGCATAAAAACAGACACGTTGATCAATGGAACAGGTTAGAGAATCCAGAAATAAATCAATGTATTGACAGCCAACTGATTTTCAACATAGGTTCCAAGAACATACATTGGGGAAAGGACAGTCTCTTCAATAAATGGTTCTGTGAAGATTGAACATCCATATGTAGAAGAATAAAACTAGACCTTATCTCACACCATATATAAAAAAATCAAATCCAAATGGATTAAAGACTTAAATATAAGACCTGAAACTATAAAACTATTATACCAGAAGAAAACAAGGAAAACATTAGGGAAATGCTTCAGGATATTGGGCCTGGCAAAGATTGTTTTGTTTTAATAAGCTCTCAAAAGCAGAAGAAACAAAAACAAAACAGACAAATGGGATTATAGCCAACTAAAAACCATCTGCACAGCAAAGGAAATAACCAACAGAGTGAAAAGACAACATATAGAATGAAAGAAAATATTTGCAAACTATCCCTCTAACAAGGGGTTAATATCCAGAATATATATAAGGAACTGAAACAATTCAACAGAAAAAAAAAATCAGAATTTAAGAGGGGTAAATAATCTGAATAGTCATTTCTCAAAAGAAGATATACAAATAGCCAAACAGGTATTTTGAAAAATGCTCAGCTGGGCATGCTGGCTCATGCCTGTAATCCCAGCACTTTGGGGGCCAAGACAGGTGGATTGCTTGAGCTCAGGAATTCGAGACCAGCCTGGACAACATGATGAACATGGTGAAACTCCATCTCTAGAAAAAAAGAAAATATATACATATATATTTGTGTGTGTGTGTTTGTGTGTGTGTGTGTGTGTATATATATATATATATATATATATACACATACACTTATACATACAAAAAAAATTAGCTAGGCATGGTGGTGTGCACCTGTAGTCCCAGCTATCTGGTGGGGCTGAGGCAGGAGGATCACTTGTGCCTGGGAATTCAAGGCTGCAGTGAGCCTTAATCACACTGCTGTACTCCAGCCTGGGCAAGAGAGTGAGACCCTGTCTCAAAAAAAGAAAAGTAAAAGAAAAATGCTCAACATCAATAATCATTAGGGACATGCAAATTAAAACAACAAAGAGATAACATCTCACCCCAGTTAGGATGGCTATTATCAAAAGGACAAAAAATAACAAATGCTGGTGAGGATGCAGATAAAGGGGAAACTTATACACTATTAGTGGGAATGCAAATTAGTACAGCCATAAAGAAAACAGTGTGGAGTTTCCTCAAAAAACTGAAAATAGAAATACCATAGCATATGACCCAGCAATCCCACTGAGTATATACCCAAAAGAAAGGAAATCAGTAGGTGAAAGAGATAGCTACACTTCCATGCTTATTACAGCACTATTCACAACAGCCAGGATATTGAATCAACCTAAGGGTCTATCAACAGATGAATGGATAAAGAAAATGTAGTATATACACAAAATGGAATATTATTCAGCCATAAAAAAAGAATGAAATCCTGTCATTTGTAGCAACATGGATGAGCCTGGAGGCCATTATTTTAAGTGAAATAAGCCAGGCACAGAAAGACAAATGCTATATGTTCTCACTCATATGTGGAAGCTAAAAAAAATTGATCTCATAGAAAGAGAGAGTAAAATAGTAGTTACCAGAAGCTGTGAAGAGTATGAGGGAGGGAGGGATACAGAGAGGTTGGTTAACAGGTACAAAATTACAGCTAGATAGGAGGAATAAGTTCTATTGTTCTATAGCACAATAGGATGACTATAGTTAACAATTTATTGTATATTTCAAAATAGATGGAATAGAGAGTTTTTAATGTTCCCAACACAAAGAAATGATAAATGTTTGAGGTGATGGATATGCTAATTACCCTGATTTGGTTATTACTCATTATATACATGTATTGAAACATCACATGTACATCATAAATATGTACAAATATCGTGTGCAATTAAAATAGTAATAATAATTTATTAATTCCAAATTAAATGTCCACAGAGAGTGAAAACAATGCAGTGCATTCATGAAATAAAAAGGAGGGCTGTTTTGAAAAAAGATAGACATAAGGGCTAAGAAAATATTTGAAATTTTTTAATACATGTGAAAGCAAAAACAAAAAATAAAGTTTGGAACGTGATCTCAGATGAGGAAATCTCCAGAAGTAGAACAAATAGACAAAGAAATGGAAAATAGGAGATGAATAAGAAAATTAGGGAATCATTCACTGAAATATCCTCCTTTTGCCATGTGATCTGCAAGCACCTGCTTCTCCTTCTACCATGACTGTAAGCTTGCAGAGGCCTCCGCAGGTGCAGATGCCTGCTTATGCTTCCTGTACAGCTTGCAGAACCATGAACCAATTAAACTTCTTTTCTTTATAAATTAAAAAAAGACACAGAAATAATACAATTTCCATTATGAGAGAACAGAGAAAAACACAGGGGAGAATCTCACAAAGACATAATACAAGAAAAATTTCCAAACAGAGTGGCACAAGTGCTCAAATTGAAAGGGTCCATGTCCCAAGCACAATGAATGAAGAAAGGCTCACACCAGAAATAAAGATTCTAAAAGTTTCCAGATAGAAAAAAAAGCAGGGTGGCGTGAAGCAAAAGTAAGCATAAGACAGGAGAACCAAGAAGCATAGAATCTGACACACAACATGTCCTAAGAGAATTCTCAGGACATCAGCTGTGCTTCAAGCCTAGACTTCACCAAGCAAGAGTGGAGCAAAAAGGCAGAGAGCTGCAGGAGAAAGACTGCTGAGGGAAACAGCATAACTGGAGAATGAATGAAGTTCTTGAGCATCAGAAAAAAAAGACCAATGATGGGTGTTTGGCAGCTCTCTTGAAGCATTTGGGAAATCTAGCAATAGGTACTAAAACAAAGCAAATGAAAAATGAGACGTTAACAATTCCAAGAATAATAAAAAGAAACGTCATAAATAAATAAATAAATAGGCATCATAATTTAATGACAGTTTAATTTCACTGATTATCCTGGAATGTTATAGTAAATCTGAAAAAAAATTAATACAAGAAAGGAAACATGTTATACATTTGACTCATATGGGTTCATCAGGGAAAATATTTATAAGGCATAATAATGTAAACACTGATCACTTAAAATTTGTGATATAACTACTTTATATATGGGTAGAGCACCTAAATCCTTTCAGCATTATCTCATTGTTTATATGCACATTACTTTGGTTAAAGTTAAAAGTAACTCAAAGTGAATAAGAAAAAGCTATCAGAAACATCATGGTGCTTCCTCAAAAAATTAGAAATGCAATCACCATCTGATCCAGCAATGCTACTTCTGAGTAGACACCGAAAAGAAGTGAAAGCAGGGTCTCAGAGAGGTATTTGCACACCCATGTTTATAGCAGCCTTATTCACAATAACCAAAAGGGAGAGGCAACCCAAAAGTTTATCAACAGACACACGGGACCAGGCATTGTGACTCACATTTGTAATCCCAGCAGTTTAGGAGGCCAAGATGGGAAGATCGCTTGAGTCCAAGAGTGTAAGACCAGCCTAGATAACATGATGCAACCCTGTCTCTACAATATATATAAAAAAAAAAAATTAGCTGGATGTGGTGGCACACACCTGTAGTTCCAGCCTTCCGAATACAGGAGGCTGAGGTGGGAGGATCACTTGAGCCCGGGAGGCAGAGTTTGCAGTGAGCCACGATCACACCACCACTCTCCAGGTTGGGCAACAGAGTGAGATCCTGTCTCAAAAAATAAAAAATAAGATGAATAGATAAACAAAATGTGGTATATCCATACAAGGGAATATTGTTTAGCCTTAAAAAGGAAGTAAATTCGGACATATGCTGTAACATAGAGGAACCTTGAGGATATTACTGTAAGTGAAATAAGCTAGTCACAAAAAGATAAATACTGTATGATTCAGCTTAAATGAGGGACCTTCTGGCAGCCAGCAGAAGAAAGCCGCCCGCCCATCCCCTGAAATTCTGCTTATGTTGCCCTTAACAAGGAAAGTAAAAAAGTCCCCAAACCAAAACTCAACCTCTTCAGTGGCAATGGGTTGACCACACGACACTCCCTCTCTTCAAAGTCCCAAAGAACCCACACGACTCCTCTGAAAACCATTTCTTCACTCTAGGGCAAGCATATTCACTGCCTTTATAGCCACATTGAGCCTCACCATTAACCAAAAGTACAGCAGTGTCTGTGTGTCCCAGATTTTACTTATGTAAAACAACTGTACAACACCTACTATGTTCTAGGCACTGTTCTAACAATTTTTACAAAAACAGCTCATTTAATCCTCATAAATCATAACGTGGGTAAGGTACTATTATTATTCCCATTTTATAGAGGAGAAAACTTGAGGCAATTAGATGTTTAATAACCGTCAGACCAGCTGATTCCAAAGTCTGTGCTTTTAACCACCAAGTCATGCCACCTCCTCATGTAGCTCTAGGGCCCTTGTCAGAGTTGTAATGTTCTAGAAGGTCTGCCTGTATATATATTGTTAGGAACAACAACATCAGCAAATCTATCGGCCCATGTAGAGGAGAACTGTTGCTATGCCACAGAATTGATATAGGTAACAGAAGCTGCAAAGTAACAATGGACAGAGGCTGGGATGTGGAGTCAAAGTGATCGAAATCAAATGTCCCTAGGTTAGTTGATTATGAGTCCCTGTTTTCATACCTGTAAAATACGGATCATAATACCAATCTCAAGGAATTACTGGGGAGATTAAATAAGATAACTTACATAAAGTACCTACTAATGTGTCTTTCACATAGTAAGTGATCAATAAGCTACAGCCTTTAGGATTTAAGGCTCTGGTTGTTTTGTTGTGTACAAGCGATTTTTTTTTTTCTGTGAGAAACTCACAAGTATTGCAACAAATGTTAATTCTAGAAGAAATCTAATGAGCACAGAGTAATTCAAACTCTAGAAATTATAAAACTAACAATTCAATTCAATATTTAAGTAAGCTTTCTGGGCATGCCATAAATAAATTAAATGATTATGGGCTCAAGGGCCATACATTTTAACTACATAGAAGCAATAAATGAGGGTATTTTAAAATAACCTACTCAGCCTTTTAAATAAAAATCAATCTTTTATCACTGGAAAATATCACTTTCTTATTTCATTTATTGAAAATGCCAAGAAGAGAGAAAAGCATTAGGGATTATATCTTACCAATTCAATGTGCTCCTATAGTAATACAACTGTATCATTGGTAGTTTTCTTCTTTCTGGGCCCTTGGTGGGACTGTGTTTCTCTGATTCCTTAGACTAGGTGTGGGCACATGACTTGCTTTGGCAAGTGAAATGTGAGTAGAAGTGATATGTGTCTCTTCCAGGCTGAAGCATTAAATTACTAAGATGAGACTCTGCCGAATGCCATTCACCCTTCTTGGGGATCATGTAAGCTCATATTGAGTTAAAATCCCTATCAGTCTGAGTTTCTGAGTAACTGTGATAAGTAGAACCCTCCTGCCAATTCTCACTGGTCTTCTAGCACGAGAAAGAATAAAGTTTTGTTGTATTAAGCTACTAAAATGTAAGGGTTGTTTGTTAACCCTCGCTTCACCTAGCCTATCCTAACGGACAGGATAAGTTACAGAAAACGTGAGTTAATGCTGTAGAGTGACTCATCTCACTAATCTCACAGAATGGGGATTCATCAACTGAACTCCTGGATGTGAGAAAGAACCATATCATTGATATCACTGTAATCTTATTCTTCAGTAAGCAGTTGCCTTTGATCCTCACTAATTATTCTAATTTTAAAGGATGTATGTTTCTTTGATGCTAAAATAATATTAAAATCTATTTTTAAACATCTTTAAAACATCACTAGATTTTTTTACGGCTTGAAAATTTGCTGGATATATTTAGTAAATTTTCACTAGCAATGTTTTTTAGGCATTAAGATTTTTCTATTTTTGTTAAAACAGGTCTAAGTTGTCTGAATAGACTAAGAAACTTTATCCTTCTGACTCTCCAAGAAGAAATAGTTATGGTGGCCTCCCACTGCTTACCTACTTATCACAGCATCATAAAGAGTTAAAATTCTAAGACGTACAGGCGCCTACTTAAGAGATACATAGATATCAGAACTTGAAAAGCTATAATGATCACAGAATACTTCCTGGCCTAAAGATTCAAAGCAACCTTTTATAAGAAAAGCTTGCCAGAGTGTTGTCATGACAGAGTAAGCCATATCCACTCTCACCCCCACATAACAGAAGCATCTCCTATTTCCGGCCCGAGTCCCATGTTGCTGGCTCACACACGCAGCTGGAACTCTGTAGGATAAGCCATGATTGACACGCCACAGATTGCTGCATAGTCTAGCATGAAAATCAAAAACTTTCACTGAGACTTTTAACGTAGTTAGAACGGGTTATAAAATCCTGGTGCATGAACAGGCCTCACTTGCATTAGCTTCCTACAAAAGTTGCATGTAAATCTTAGATGGATAGAGAGATAGAAAGATACATAGATATTCACATATAGTATGTTTATATTTTATTTATATACATGTTAATGTTTATGTATTTCTTCCTAGAAAATTAAAGGAGTACCTATAGTAAAACCCTTTGCTCAGTTACTAATCATTTTTCAATATCCCTATATTGATGTCAGGATTTATACCATTTGCCCTACTTTATATATTTGCATGACAGTCTAGGGACCAATTGCTTTAACAAAAATATCCAGCTGTCTAAATGTCCTCAACAAGCAGTCACTTCAAGTGAAAACTCACGGGATCTTGAGACTGCTGTTTTTCATCATTTGATTTCTGCCTCTGAAGAGAGTCAACAGACAAAGGGAACAACCCTCAGCTCCAAGTCAAAGGGCTCATCTAGACCCTGCAGTCGCCTGGGCCTGTGCCCTTAGGCAAGTTCTTTAACCTCTCGGAAGATGTGGTTTGGGTGGGAAGGGGAACAATAATCCAAATAACCTGTAAAATTGCTTCCAGAAGCAAACCCTCTTTAGGAATAAATGAGGGTTCTAACATCTCTCACTGCAGGGTAGCAAGAGGATGGGCTGGAAGGACAAGATGAGGCTGACTCAGAGCCAGCTGGAGGATTTCGAAAGAGAGGGGACAGAGAATGTATTGTTGTCGCTGTTATCAGGTATTCCTCTTCAAGCAGTTTTTACTAAACTGAAGTTTTCATATTCTCCTTCACCGAGAGTCCCTATCCCTTTATGAAGTCTTTATGAACAGACTCGATGTGTTTCCAGGGCTGATGTGAGGCATAATTTCTGCCCTGGTCATCACATGAGAGTGATTCCAATAAAATAGGAATAAAACGATGGAGATAAAAGACAAGAAAGAAAATAGACTCACCAATAATATGTGTACATGTGTCTTGTTTTCATGTTATCTACTACACGTTGGAAGCTGCAGTGACAGAGTCTTTGTTCTGTGGTATCTCTACATCCTCATCGAGAATAAACAATAGAAGCAAACACTGAAGTCGGCAAGTGAAGAACAGAGGTTGTTAAGATCAGTAATAAATCTGCAGCAGCTGATAGTGCATCCTGCGCCATCTTGATTCATTTCTAACATCCTTATTGATAGAAAATAGGAAAACCCAAGCAGCTCAAACAAAACCAAACAAACCAAAACAGGCCAGGGAACAGGAACTTGGTGGAAGAATTATATCATGGAAGTCTTGTGGCATATGAGGGCCTATGTATCTAATCTGGTCTCATCTTTCACAACTTCCCATCATCTTCCATTTGAGGCACTCTGAATTTATCTTTTTTTCTCATCTTCCAATCTTTGCACATTCTGTTCTCTCAGTCTGAAATACTATGGTCTTACTCCTTCACTTTTGCCTAAGTAATTCCTATTCATCTTTCTGGTCTTCTTTCTCCAGGAATCCCTCTCTTGTCTGGTGTCCCAAAGCCAACGTAGATGCTTGTCTCATGTACACCCATAGCCATGTATTAAAATTACTTGCATGCTTATCTGTATGACCACAAGACTGCAAGCATCTTGAGGGCTGTTATTGTGAATAATTGTCTTCATATCCCCAGCACCTACACTGTAGCTGGCACATAGTGCTCAATAAATATTTGAACAGCATGGTTCACTCTCCTGGCCTAATCATGAAAATCTTACAACAGAGTTTGCCAAACTACTCCAGTTTCTTTGACCAAGATAAAAACAAACAAGCTGAAAACCAAAGCAGTACTCTTGGCAAGATATTCTCTTTTCCTTGACTAATGATATAGGCAAAGTGCCTAGAGCCAGGTCTGGCACAAATCAGACTCGGTAATGTTCTTATTTCTACCTTATCCTCTTCCTCATATCCTTGTTTTTCAAGTGTAAACTCAAAGATCATTCATATACCAGAGGTTGTTCAAGATACACTCCTAAAAAGCCTGTGAAGAAAGTTCCTGGAGAGAACCAAGAGAAAACGTGATACCATTTATGTGATAAGCCCTGAAAATAATTTTGATCAAAGCATTAAAAGTTGAGCTAGGTGAAGTGGTACATGCCTGTAATCCCAGCTACTCAGAAGGCTGAGGTGGGAGGATCATTTAAGCCCAGGAGTTTGAGACCACCCTGGGCAACACAGACTCCTATCTCTAAAAAAATTTTTTTAATTAGCCAGGCGTGGTGGTATGGGTCTGTAGCCAGCTACTTGGGAGGCTGAGACAGAAAGATCACTTGAACCCAGGAGTTCAAGATTACAGTAAGCTAAGATCGCACAACTGCACTCCAGCATAGGTGACAGGGGAGGCCTCATCTCTTTAGAAAAAAAAAAAAAGATAGACCACTCCTTACCAACTGCACTACTTACCTGCAGCCCTTCTATTTTGCACTATTGCAACAGCCTGCTAACTGGTCTCTCAGCTTCTGCCTTTAATTCCCATCTCAAGGGTAAAGTCTATTTTCGAGACAGCCACCACTTGCTCCTTTTGAAATATTAAGTCAGATCACTTCACTCTTCCACTAAAACTCTCCAATGAATTTAGTTTGGAATCCCCACCAAGCCATTTTACATTAATCACTAAATAATGCTACAAGAGTCAACTCCAGTCTTGGCCAGCATTCTACAAGCATGTTATACATTTCTAACATCCTTATTGATAGAAAATATGTATGTTATACATACATATAGTCATGGTGATACAAGTAAATCCTTGCTGTTAATTGCAGTCAACAGGAGAGAAAACTGCCTAAACATAATGATTGGTTTCCAATGTATGGTTTCAAGTCAATGTATAGTTTCCATTCACAACTGAACCCTCATGTTAGTAAACTATGCATTTTGTTTGATCATGCCCCTATTCTATTCTTTATAACTTGGTACTCCAAACATTCCTCACTTTCCTCAAGCTTTCTACCCCATTTCTCATTTGCAGAGAAAAGAACTCATCAGTATCTTTCTTTTCCATTTTCAAACATATTGCAGTAAATTGCAACAAGGGTCACAGCTGTTCACACCTCCCTGAATCCATGCTGTTTGCAATGTGAATTTTGAGCTCCTCCCATCAAGATGTGAAGCCTATTTCCCCACTCCATAAATCTAGATTAATCTTGTATGACTTGCTTTGTCCAACATAATGCCACAGAAGTGATGCTGTACAAGTTTTCATCCTGGGCCTCAGAAGAGTTGACCACATTTCTGCTCACTCTTGAAATCCTACCCAGTGGCTACATGAATAAGCCAGGGCTAACCTACAGGGTGATAGAATACCACGTGGAGCAGAAGTGAGTCATCCCAGCCAAGGCCATCCTAGATCAGCTATCACCACCCACCCTGGGAGCAATGGAAGATATACAAGTGATCCCGGCTAAAACCAGAAGAACCACTCATCAGAGCCCTGCCCAAATTGCTGGTCCATTGAATCATGAAATAAATAAATAGTTGTTGTTTTAAGCCACTAAGTTTTGGGGTGGTTTGGTGCACAGCAAAAGCTAAATGGTAGACTTATCTAAATCTTCTCCTATGTTTATTACCTCAAGTAGAAGTGACTCAACTTTTCCAGAAACTCTTTGCCTAAACACATTCTCTTCTTCTTAGGATGCATTCCCCAACCTGGTCCATCTGGGAAACTTATACTGAGACAGTTCAACAGCACATCAACAATCTCCCCTCCCACCACCTGCCACCTCACCCTCCTCTTTGAGCTCATAGCATACATACATACCTCCATCTTTGTATTTATTTGCATGTCCGTCTACCACAGAAGGTTGAGATAATGTTTTATTCATCTCTCTAATTCAGTACTTAGCCTAATGTTTGTCATATAGGAGCAGCTCAATAATTTTGCTATAAATAAACATTAAATGCTTTGACATTTTTCAATTCTGTCTTCTCTATAACTACTATCCCTGCCTTCATGACAGCCCCTATCATGAATGACCTGAATAATTTAAACGGAGGCCTTTCTTCTTCCCTAACTAGTCTCGTTGAGTACTCCCATAGCACATTGTAAACACTTTCAACACACAATCATGATTATTTATACAGGGTTCTTCCCATAAAACTTTTAGCTCTTTCAAGGCAGAAGTCATATATCCCTTTTTTTAAATATCTAATCCCTAGCCTAATAACTCATTGATAATAGGTGGTTAATTTATGATGAAACTAATTTTAACATTTTTTAAACTATTTAATGAAAAAAATTAATTCTATAAATCAGACTTTCTAATAAGATGTTAATAGTCAATACAGTGCAGAGTACTGTCTAGACTCAGCCATGTGAGGAAGGAGAAGGAATCACCTCCTACCGTGTAGGGGTTTTCTGAAGCAGACATTGCTGTCTGGTTTTGTCTCACTCATAGCCCTAAGTGAAATCTCTTCTACCAATTCATCTACTTTGATGAAGTAGATGAAGCCTTCAAAGAATGTGGAGACATTGGCATGGGAGAAATCACTCCTTTAACTCTCCCCAAGAGATGTCAATTAGTGGATTATTTTCCACTAATGTTGATCTGCTCAAAGATTCTGCCTTTAATATTCACTGGCATTATCAACAACTAGAATGAAGACACAGAAAGTAGTTTTATCAAATTCAGGGACAACCCAAAGCTGAAATGAAGACTACTACCTCAAATCCATTCATTCATTCAGCAAATAGTTATTGCATACTTACCTACTATGTACCAAAACACTGTTCTAAGCATTGGAATACAGCAGAAAACAAAAAACACCAGGTCTTTCCTTTCTTTGAGATTTCATTCTAAAGGCAGAGCATAGACATTAAACAAAAATCTAATAAACATAATGAATAAGCAAAACTAGCACTTTGCCCTTCCACCATAGTGACCAAACACACCATATACCACAGTCAGAGCTGGTGGGGGAGCACATTTTTTAAGAAGTACTTTTACATCATGAAGTAAACTTTAAAAACAGGAATTTCCCGTCTAGAATTAGTCCTCAAAATAAATGAGACCTTGAGCCCTCTCTCAGAAATTGCTAAGTCATTAGCAAACATATTTGCCCCTGACTTTTGCAATGCCAGCACCGGCAGATATGTGATGACTCTACAGATGTAATAATTATGTGAGAAAACCACTATCATTTCCCATCGTGAACAGTTAACTAACGATAACCTTGAAGAGTTTCTTTCCATAAACGCTTGCCATGTCTTTTACCTGGAGAGCCAGTTCCGAAAACTGGTCTTTCTTGCAAAACATTCTGAGTTTTTCTTTTACCCACTGGAGCTAAATAAGGTATATTACTTGAGAAATATACCACTTCGACCTGTTTCACCCAAGTTTGTCTTTTTCAGCTTCTTGAATAAAAAGCTATGGAGACATAACTTTAACTCTCTGTGACTCAGTTTCTATTTCTGTTTGTCTTTCAGTTTCTGGATTAAGACTGGTCCTTGGCCAGGTCTGGTTCTGTTTTACACATGACTACTGTTTTATTCCCTCTGTAAGTGGCAGTAATTCTCAGGAGACAGGTTTCAATTATATGCTCTGACAATCTGCTTTCTCTTGGATGGCAGAAAACAGGGAGTCTGGTAGTCTCCTTATATTTTTTCTTTTTATTTGTCAGCTGTCTTTCTGATGTGTCCTGGCACTTGAACATTCATTTCTTTGTCACCAAGTCATGCAACCATAGCCATATCATTGTATGGTCTCAATCACAGTGTTGGGAACTCACTCAGGTCACAACCTCAATCACTGATTATACATTTTTATTTCCAATTATCAGTCAAACCATTGCATTGTTCGAGCTCAAATCATGCAAAATAAAAAAGAGAAAAGTTCTGTGCCCCTGAATAGAGAGCTATGCCTGGATCAAGGGACATCACAATGAGGACACCTTTGACATGCATTGTGTCCCTGCCCTTCTTGACCCAGAGCTGCTGCAACTGACAAGTGAGTTTTTGCTGAAACCCAGTAAATTGGGCTTTGTATTTACCTTTGACCCATGACTGAGGCTGCTAGTTCTTCATGTGTCTGTGCCCTTTCCCCTTCTCTCAGGAGGAAATTATGTAACCTATATCAATGGAGGAGGAAATGTTCTAGGAGAATACTGGTAGAAGCAGAAAGGCCAGGTAGGGCTGTTAATAATGTCACTGCAGGCAGGAGATGACAGTGGCTTAGGCTATATGACAACAGCAAATGTATGAGAAGTAACTGCATTCAATAGACTTTACGGCTGAGGTGACACAGAATGAGTATAAGGTGTGTGAAGAAGCAAGGAGCCAAGAATGACTCCAAGATTTTTGATAGACGACAGGATAGGATTTCAAAATTACTTTTACTGTTCAGGAAAATGAAACGTAATAAGGACATGTAAAGGCAGCTCTTGGATCTAAAATTTCAACTGCAAAAATGCAAGATAAGGGAAAACTGGCCTAAAAATAGTCTATAAGAAAATGAGCGAGGGGTCTTGCTGGACCTCAAGTTCAGTGTGATTCACATGACAATCAGAAGAGCCTCCAATTTAAAATATACTAGAAGTAGAATGCCTGAGTTAAGGGAGGTGAATCTTTAGTACATTTCACATTAATCAGTTCATGTCTAAAATCTCTTCTATTGCTAAGATTCATAAATCTTTCAATCCATCACCTAAAACGAGCATCATGTACTTATAGGGGTCTCAATGTGTGATGTGTGTATAGCGCATTTCTCTGTTTGGAAGGAATAACAGAGAAAGTTCACGTTTTAAAATATCAAATTACAACCTAGAATACCATCTACTTTATGCTAAGTGCCTTATTAGCAAGCTTTGAATACATGATTACTGAGCTTTCTCAGTGATTCCTTCCTAAACAAAGGGTGAGCCCTCCATGCATCCACACTGATCATCTTATTTGTCTTTGGAGATTCTTTTTTTGGATAGGCATGGGAGTCAGTAGAAGAGTGACATTATGCAACTTAAGTGTGTGTGTATTCATTGAGAAGCAATTTAAGCATGACAGCAATCAATCAAGTCAAAGACCTGAGTTCCGGGTGGGTCTCGGGCTTCAACTCTCCACATGACTTCAGGCTAGCGTCCTTTCCCTGCATTTCCATGTCCTTAGCTATAATGCAGCAAATACTGGCTGTCTCCATGCCTTCCCAAAAGAGAAGCTTTTAAGACAAATTGGGTGTCCTAAATTCAACAGCCACCTATGGAACAGTTGTGGAGGACGGGACAGTACAATTAAGCCGTTAGGAGAAAACTGCTCTGAGCTCTCCAGAGAGAAAAAGAAAATGAGAAAGTGAAAAAGGATGCTGGGCAGAAACAAAAGTTCCTCCCTGGGAGCTACTAATAGTTTAAGAAGTGTTTCTCTCTAGAAGCATCCATCTAAAGTACCAGAGCTTTTAAACACACCAGCCAGTAATGGAGTGCAAGAGAGGTCACTGCCAAAGATGAATGCAGTATTCGTCAAACATCAGAAATGGATGGTTAGTGTAACAAGAACAGATAGTTCCACCAGGGCAGTCTCTCCCCTGTCCTTCCCACCCAGGTTTATAACGCCACGTGTAACATCATGCGACAAAGATCAACAAAGGAAATGACAACCACATCGTTCCCTCATGAAAACGGTTAGGGAAAAAGTCCTTGTGGCAGCTTCAGGTAAATTAGTGTTAATTCTGACACCCACTCCAGACCACCCAATACAACATCTCACCACATAAAAAACACTTTCTTTTGTCTCTTTTCTCTCCAGTCCATGGGCATTTAATTCCCACATAAGAAAAAAAAGAGCCTTAACATATAAGAACCCAGAAAATCAAAACCACTATTCCTTTTAAGCAATTCCAAGCTAGATCTCCTGAAAACTATTTGGTCTGCTGCTTTTATACAAAAAAGTTTAGCTGACTGAAAACTATACTATTTTACAACTAAAAGGAACACAAGAATTCAGAAATCTGGCAGCACATAAAGTCTCTGCATTTCCATTTTAAAGCAACATTACTTTTCTTTAAGATGGATATTTTATTTCTAAATGGCTGGACATGACCTTTACAAGTATGTAGTTTCTGTCTGCAGCTGAGAAAAAAAAAAAGTCATTCCTGCTTCTCGTTATTTTATTTCTATTAATCACTTTTTCTCTTTACATACTACATAATCAACAGGGACATGTCCATTGCCCTTCTAGCTGATTTCTATTATTTCTCATTACAGCCTTTGTTCCATTTCCCTGCTTCCCACCAGGCATTAAATATTTGGACACTGAGTCTAAACTGTTCTATCCCTGCCTCTGTCGGGGTGACTGTCATACAGTTGTGTAATCAATTAGCCTGGCATCTGATCTCTGTTTCAAATGTCTTCTTAGAGGAAATTTAATTATGATTAATATCTTTTTATAACTTTGAAATTATATAGGCACGATTCCTTACTCAGCCATGCTTGTTAAAAGTCATAAATCAATTTATTTTATTCCCTGTAGAAGTGAGGAGACCTTTCCAATTCTGACTGAATTCTAACAACATAAAAAGTCCAGCAGACATTAGAAGAATATACATTTTTTTTCCTTTCAATGGGAAACCCTTTCCATAATATCTTTGTGGTTGGGAGATTTGCAGAGCTTCCAAAGCAAGCCTTACAAATACAATTTAAAGAAAGCGTTCTACAATTATGACAGGAAGAAAGATGCCTTCAGACAATAAAATTCAGATTCAAGTGTGTTATACTCCATGCAAGAGATGTATCAAACTTTTTTATAAATCAAATATTTCAAAATCAGAGAAGTAGTTATTAATAGATATAATAGTTATTAATAGATATAATCCTGGTGGCAAATTCTTCTGTGAGGTGCAGGATCCATTTCTAATGAAAATAAATATCTCTCAATGTAATGGTTTTAAGTTTGTTTTGGTGCTCAACTTTCCAAAAGTAGGACACTAATATATGAATTTTGAAAGTATTTGGAATATCTGTCCCACCTTTTCAGAAACTTCATGACCCAAAATGACCCATAAAATCCAATAACAAGTGTTGATTCTCACCATGCCACCTGCACAAGTGTCCCTGCAGCAGACATGATAAGCTGATGAACCCAACACCGATTCCCCTACCTGACTTAAGAAAACTTTTCCAAAACTTAGAAATAAGGCAAAAAGATGACTCATGTTCTCATAATGTCATACTGCAGCATTGTCTAATGGGCCCACACATGGATTATTTAATTCTCCAGGAGAATATATCTTTAATTTTATGATATTATTAATTGGGGACCATATTCTGTGACATGACATATTAATTAATATATACTTTTGTTCAGTAGACATGCCAATGATTTTGTCCATTGGAGAACATAACATCAAAGGTTATGGTTTCATTGTCCTACTGGACATTAACCAGTTTCATCTCTAACCTAGCAAACTTATTTCTGCAAGTTATTCCTCAAATTTTCCTTCTAACCATCTTTACCTATCCTGCTGGTTGCCTCATTAATAGATTAAATAAATGCTGACACACATTTATTCTTTATCTGTATGAGTCATGTTTTAATTTCTTTGAAAATTATGCTTGACACATCCCTCTACTTCCTTTCCTAGCCTCTTCTGTAGTTAGAGATAGCCATGTAACACAGTTCCAGGCAATCAGATACAAGTAGAAGTGTGATTAAAGTTTCTAGAAAAGTGTTTGCTCCTCTGATAAAGAAGACAGTTATATCTGGCAGTAACCCCTTTTCCCTCCTTTCTGCTCAATTACTGACAAGATTTCTGGAGTTGGAGCAGCCAGTCTTGCTCCTAAGAGGAAATGAGTAAAAAAAAAGGCTAAAAGACCCTCAGATACATCAACCCTTACATCACCGAGCCCATGAGACAAGAGGAATAGCCATCAGCCTCTAAACTTCTTACAGGAGGAAAATAAACTCCTATTTGTTCAAGTCACTATAAACCAGGGTTTCTTCCTTGTCTTCAACCAGACACATTTTCAGCTGATAGTAATTCATTTTTTAAAAAACTTTTATTTTAGGTTCAGGGGTACATGTGCAGTTTGTTACATAGGTAACCTTGTGTCATAGGAGTTTGTTATACAGATTATTTTGTCACCAGGTACTAAGCCTGGTACCCAATAGTTATTATTTCTGCTCCTCTCCCTCCTTCCACCCTCCACCCTCAAGTAGGCCCCATTGTCTGTTCCCCTCTTTGTGTCCATGTGTTCTTATCATTTAGCTCCCACTTATAAATGAGAACATGTGCTATTAGGTTTTCTGTTCCTACATTACTTTGCTAAGGATGATGGTCTCTGGCTCCATCCATGTTACCCCAAAAACGTGATCTCATTCTGTTTTAGCGCTGCATAGTATTCCATGATGCATATGTATCATATTTTCTTTATCTAATCTGCCACTGCTGGACATTTAGGTTGATTCCATATCTTTGCTTTTACGAATACTGCTGCTATAAACATACTCATGCACGTGTCTTTATGGTAGAAAGATTTTTATTCATTTGGGTAAATAGCCAATAATGGGATTGCTGGGTCTAATCATAGTTCTGTTTTTAGCTCTTTGAGGAACCAACACACTGCTTTCCACAATGATTGAATCAATTTACACTCGCACCAACAGTGTACAAAGGTTCCCTTTACTCCACAACCTCACCAGCATGTTATTCCGCTGATAATAATTCTGTAGACTCCTCTATCTTCCTCATTTTGTAAGTTTCCCAGTTTTCAACTGGAAAGGCAAATTCTGCTCAGCCCGAAGCCCATACTGCAGAAAAGTACACTTTTTACAGATTGTGGAGGAGGCTTACTAATGCTTTACAACACTTTCCAAAAATCAAACTGATATCTTCTTCATGTATAATGAAAATAAGTAATGAGCTCCATCAAGATTTCAGCTTTCCCTCTAAGCACCAAAGTTAGTGAATTATGAACTAAGGAGACCACCTCCTTCTAAGGATGTTCCTTCCTAAAGGTATAAAGATCAGAAGAGCTCCCTGGTACAAGGATGGCAAATGGGAGCGCTTTACAGTAGCCCCGTGGTGCCTAGGGTGCAACCCTACTGCCCCTTCCACTCTCCAGAACAGACACCTGGAGCGTGGGAGGATCCGGCGACTGACACCTGGCCTTGCCTTTCCCTTGTTCACATTACCAAAGAGTGGAGCTCCAGGGAAACATGAGCTGGCAAGCAAAAATAACTAGATCCTGAAGAGCACTAAGCACATAACTAGGCTCAGCTCAAACTGTTGGCCTCTGCTTTCTTTCTTCTGACAGATAATCAAGATTTTTTTCCCCCATAATTGTTGGTTGTATGCTCAAGACTTATTCCTGGCTTCTCATCAAAAAGAGAGTGGCAATTCCTTTTTGTGTATATCTTGTAAGTAAGAAACATTTGCTTTATATATTTCCAACAAAAAAAGTCTTACTTGGCCTACTATATGAGATCCGAGCTGGTCTACTGTCTGCCAGATGCCAAAAGAGAGAAAAGAGAAAGAGAGAAAGTGGGGGGAGGAAGAAAGGAGAGAAGGAGGGAAGGAGGGAGAAAGGAAGGAAGGACAAAGTGGATGAGCAAGAAGGGAAGGAAGGAAGGAGAAAGTAGGGGGAGGAAGAAAGGAGAGCAGGAGGGAAGAAAGAGAAAGGAAGGAAGAAAGAATCAGTGAAGGAGAGTAGGAGGGAAGGAGAGAGAAAGAAAGGAAAGAGAAAGGTTGGAAGGAGAGAGGAAGAGGAAAGGGAGAGAAGGGAAGGAAGACACGCAGGCTGGATCCCTAGGTAGAAACAAGAAAGGAAGTGAAAACACACACACACACACACACACACACACACTATTTGTTATATCTGTGATACTTTGAAACACTTTAAATATCTTATCTCATTAAACCTTCACAGTGTCCTATGTAAGGTAGGAGTTTATTATTGGTCCCATTTTACACGTGAAAGAATTGAAGTTCATATGGTAAAAAATAGCAAAACTAGAGTTTGAATTCAGGCCTCTTCTTCCTAATGCCTTGTCCTTGTATTACAGTATTATGTCTTACCTTCTGCCTCCATTCTTTGTTCCCTTGACACTAGACAGACACACACACACACACAGACACACACACCCCTATTTCCTCTTCCCTTTTAGTACTGTCAATCTCACTCTCCTTTTTTAAAAAGCCAACTCTTTTTCATGTAAAAGCCCATTATTCAGAGAAATAAAATGACCTATAAAAATTGCCTATTTCTGAAGATTTCCCTGAAGATTCTGCAGGCCCTAAGTAACCCCCTCTGAGACAGCTCCTCTAGCACTGTCTTGTGATAGGTCATAAGCCTATTATGTCCCTATTGGATGGATTTATAATATTCCTTTTGCCACTTAAAATGATAGTAGTCTTGTCTTCTTTTTTTTGCATTGTTTTCTTTCTTTGTTTTCAAAGATGTGTGTGATCACTGCCATTCTTTGACCCTTCTGATCCCCCACTACCTCCACCCTTCTTTCCTTGATTTTCTCTTTCTTCCCAGCTCTTTCAAACCCGTGTGTAGAAAATCTGAGTGAAAAAGAATAGGTGGACGGGAGCACGTGGGAAAAGAAAATGACATGGAATGTTAGAGAAACAATAATATAGTAACGTGATAATTCCCTAAGAAGAGCCTTTGGAGTATCTGCAAATTGAAAGCAAGTTCACTTGAAGTTTTGTCAATTTTGCCTTTGAGGCTGGACGGCCTAAGCTGGCCACCATTTTAGACCCTGTGGGAAATTAGGTGGCACAATGATCTCGTCTTCTTCGGTAAGGTTATCTCCCTTAGAATTGGGTCTCCTAAGTCACCGGGCCACTATTTAACTGTCTTCCAGTCTGGTAACAAAACCCCTGAATGGACCTAAACAGAATCTTTCCTTAATCGATCAAGCAGAAAAGCTGAAAAATAACCTTGCCACCAAAGCAACCATTCCTCTGCTCCAGAAAAAGCAAGACTGTAAAGGGACACATCTTTTCTGATGAGTTTATTTCTGTGACAGTCACTCCTCAGAATGGAAGACGGTGCCCAAGGAGCGTCTGGTGCCAAGGAGATTTTGGGTAAAGTGGCCCAGTTTTCTGCTCCTCCTAACACGGATCTTCAATTTAAGGGAGAGCGAAAATATCAGACATTTTCTCAAAAATCAAACCAGGGCTTTAAAATGCCCCCCTTTTTTTCTTAAGTTTCTTCATTGTACTTTTCTGTTGATGAGTTTGTTTAATAGAGAACACTTACCATTTTTACCTAAATCAATAAACATTTTTTTTTTTTTTGAGATGGAATCTCGCTCTGTCACCCAGGCTGGAGTGCAGTGGCGCAATCTCAGCTCACTGCAACCTCCGCCTCCTGGGTTCAAGTGATTCTCCTGCCTCAGCCTCCCCAGTAGCTGGAATTACAGGCGCACATCACCATGCTCAGCTGATATTTGTATTTTTAGTAGAGATGGGGTTTCACCATGTTGGCCAAGCTGGTCTCAAACTCCTGAGCTCAGGTGATCTGCACAATTTGGCCTCCCACAGTGCTGGGATTACAGACTTGATCCCAGGGATTACAGGCCACCATGCCTGGCCCAAAATGTTTATTCTAAAAGTGGTTACAAAACACACCCCAATGCTCAATGGAGGTGCTGTGTGGATTCTCTGCCATTGTGTAAAGTTCATGCTGCTGATCCCTCCACTGAGTGGATAAGTGAAGTCAAGGCTGCTTGTGATGGCAACCCCAACCCTCACCCTCCCATGACTTCTTGTTGTTTTAGGAACCTGGGGACTTTGGGGAAAATGGAACATGTTTAAGCAAAAAGTAAAATCCTTTTTCAAGAATAATTATTTTGTCCAACTCTCATTTTGCACAAGTCTTTCTCAGAATTGACATTTCCCTGAGAGTGGCTAAGTCTTCAGCTCAATGTAAAGTGCAGCAAAGCCTTCAATTTTCTTTAAAGCAAAAAGGTTTCAAATATGTTTTACCATCCTGACAGCAGTGACAAACAGGACTTCCACTCAGATGGATTACAGATGGGCTTTCTGAACCACATAAAGCTCCATGCAAATAAGGAAGGACTAACAACATTTTTTTTTAATGTCAGAAATACTCAAAGGGTTTTTTGACATTTGTTTAAAAAAAAAAACCTCCCCCTTTTTTCATTACCTTTTTCATTTATTATCAGCAGTAGATTGATAGAGGGTGAATGGTTAAGGAGGGGCCAAGAAAACAAGAGGCTCTTTGGCCGAGTCACAGGCACCATGTTTACAGGTCAGCAAGCAAATGACTCAGACCTGCTGATGGTCTGAGGAATGGATAAACAGAGATTGGCAAACTTGTTCTGCAAAAGGCCAGATAAATAAATGTTTTGTCCTTTTGGGGCGATGAGGTCTCTGTTGCAACTACTCAGTTCTGCTTTTGTAACATGAATGCAGCCATAACACTACTGTAAATGAGTATGGCTGTGTTCACATAAAATTTTTTTATAAAATAGGAAGGGGGCTGATTTGTCCCATAGACCAGATTTGCAGCCCCTTGGAAAATGATGTGAATGACACTGAAATCATAGTGCTCGGCAAGGAAAGGAAGAGTCACAAAATATCATCCCTCAGAAGCTTTCAACTGGCTAACGAGCTGGAGCAAGTGCGGAGGCCTCTGTGATGCCAGGTATTAACCCTTTGAATACTGAATTGTGGGGAGGTGGGAGCTTCCAGTGAAGGGGCTGGTGGGGCTTTCAGGAGCTTCAGGGCAGCAGCTAACTCCAACCACTAGAAAAAGTTCACCAATATTTTAACAAATGATCAAGCCATGCTAGCGGGTGCCAGTGAATAACAGCCTGTCTACAGCCTGGATTCCTGAATTAAAGTACCATCCCAAGGAAGAGATTAAGAAAAAAATTAAAGTCTTTCATAGATGGGAGATTTTTTTTCTACCCTCCTCCCAAAAACAAAACATAATTAATTCATTTACAAGCAAAAAAAAATAAAAAGCCATGAGAATACAACACAATTATTCAGCGCAATGGTCATTTTAAAGAAGGAAGAGAGTGGGCACAGTGAAATGCTTTTAATTGGGTCTAACTCGTTGGCTATATTGCTCAACAATTGGGCTGGTATTAAGGACAGGGAGAAAACAATGGCTTGTGACCCTCTGGAGGGTGTTGATGCCACAGAAATAGTGTTCTGAGGAAAACTCCAACAGAGCAATAAATTGTTACTGGAGTGTGTCACCCCACAACCCAGGTGCTCAAGAGCCTTCCCACCTACTACCACTCCCCCAACACACACACACACAAGCACACGCACATACACCACTAACCTGCAACTTTCTCTCTCCCTAAGCCCTCAGCTAGCTACCATTAGAAAGTTATTAGCCAAACTAATTCAAGCTAAAGTGTCCATGAATAACGAGAGCTGCATATCTTTCACTTATCCAAGATTTAAGAGTTTTGTGAAGGGGGCCCTGGAGTACATAATTCCTTTACCCAAATGAAAGATCCCACAATGGGGAAGAAGATAAACATTTTTAGATATTTAGTCAGGGAGCCCTCCTCTTCTGGAAACAGGCTACATTGACGGCTACCGATTCTTTCCTTGAAAAAAATAAACCCTAACTACAGCACATGATGACAGAAAATTTGAATTTTTTTTAATTGAAGGTCTTATCTTGATGCCCAGATTTTCAGATCATCAGGAACATTAGAACACACTGTACCCTGCATGCACTTCCCAGCTCACTTCTCACTTTTTTAAAGGGACTGTATGTTCAGGTAACACAGGGCTTGCCATGTGATTACACTGTGAACACGAAGACTTGCTAAGAACTGGATCATGCAGTTTGTGGGGGATACAAAGGGAAACTGGCCCTTGACCTATGGGGGTCACCCCCAGGGATCTTTGGCCCTGTCAGTCCCTCTCCTGCCTCTGGTGCAGGGAGAATGTATCTTTGGAAGTTAGGCTGCCCTTTGAGGAGTTCTGTTTGGGCCAATGGGCAGCCAGGCAATTTCCTTTGCAACAATGGCCTTAAAAAAAAGGAGTAGGGGAGAGCGGGGGAGGGGGGGGTTGCCAGGGCCAAGGCCAGAGCACATGGCCTCTAAGTCGCTGAAGATTAAGGTACGACCTGTGATGTGCAGTTCCCAGATCCCCAGACCCGAAGCTCTATCCTGTGCAACCCAACCTTACTCTTTAAACATACAAATTGCAACTCTTACAAATGTTTGGCCTTTAGCTAACTATATTTAATCAGAAGAAGGCATTCTGAACCCCTGGCTCTATGCACTTCAACAGCCGTGACTGTAGAGGCACCCAGAGAGCATGTGCTTCTATTTCCCAGTAAAGGCAATGAAAGCCTCAAAGTTTGGGCTAATAATACTCTTCACTAAAAACTCTCTCAGGCCGGGCGCGGTGGCTCACGCTTGTAATCCCAGCACTTTGGGAGGCCGAGGCGGGCGGATCACGAGGTCAGGAGATCGAGACCACGGAGAAACCCCGTCTCTACTAAAAATACAAAAAATTAGCCGGGCGTGGTGGCGGGCGCCTGTAGTCCCAGCTGCTCGGAGAGGCTGAGGCAGGAGAATGGCGTGAACCCGGGAGGCGGAGCTTGCAGTGAGCCGAGATCGCGCCACTGCACTCCAGCCTGGGTGACAGAGCAAGACTCCGTCTCAAAAAAAAAAAAAAAACTCTCTCAGACCTTACCTGAAGTACTGTGGAGTGGTTTTAAAGCATTGTGCAAAGACTTTTCACAGAACCATTTCATTTAGCTAAAGGGATGGAGGTGGGAAGAGAGGTGCTTTTCCATTTCCAACCACGGAACAGCAGTAAGGAAGTTTCTATCAGCAATGAGAATTTGATGACTGGCTTCTCCAGCAAAGCACTAAAAATGGGGTCAAGACTGAGCCCCTTGATAAAGTATGGTAATCACCACCATAAGCAAGATATCTTTTTCTAATTAAACTCTCCCTTCCCTCCCAGGAGAAGTCTTGGGCAGCCGAGAGCCCCAGGACCAAATGAGTCTCAGAGCTGCAAGAGATAGAATCACAAAAGAAAAATAACCTGGTGAATGGGAGTTTGGGCTCATTGAAAGAAATCTCGTGTGAAATGACTCAAGTTGGAAGGCCTGAGATGAGGCTGCAGAGTCTGATGTGACCCAAGCACTCACACTCAAAGGCATCTCTGGAGTCCCCATGGCTGCCTTGCACAGCTGGGGCAGTCCCTACCTCAGCTCTGTCACAGCATCTAAATTATGAGGCAGTGTACACAAAGCATTCAAAAGCACAAATGAACTGTTATTGCTGGAATTCAAGGCAGGGACCAAAAGAGATATGAGGTTTATGGGGAACATGGACAAGGAAGGGAATCCAGAGGCCTGTGCTGCAGACAGTGCATTTGCCCAGCCAAACCCTGGCCAGAACCTGGCCGAGCATCCCTGGGGTGGAGCCAAGGAGGCCTGTGGGACAGCTGTGATTTGTCTTTGATGCCCATCTATCTCTCTGTCAGCATTTACTACACCCACTTCATGTACTAGGCCCTCAGGGTCCTTATCCAGTTTCCTTTCTGAGCCTGCCTTCTTCCTAAGCAAGAACCAAAGCCCAGAAGATTCTCCCCTTCTCTGTCAAAACTTATCTCCTGAATTGTGTTTCTCCGAGGACCTTGTTCTCTGACAGCAAGTTTTTCAACTAACCTCTCGTAACAGGTGATCAACTAACCTCTCTTAACAGGTGATAATGAAGATAACTTTCTGAAGTTAGAGATTTGCATATTAACAAAATCAATGCCTTGACCAAAAATTGTGGCTTGGCTGGGGCCAGTGAGCAAAGAGCTCACTCCAGCTTGGGGGACAGAGCAAGACTCTGTCGCAAAAAATAAATAAATAAATAAATAAAAACAAAAATAAAAAGCTGTGGCTCAACTGCTCAAAAAATTGCAAGGACCCACTTAAACTAAGAGGAGAGAAAACTGGCACAGTTGCCTACTGTGACCAAAACCCGTAGGTTAGGCATGAAGCTGGGTCACATTTTTGTCACCTGAACATTACTGAGTCCCATCTCCTCTTGATAACTAAAGAACAGCAAAACTTCATGGAATCTTGAAATTAAAGCTTCATAAGCTAGGTAGGGGTGGGGGTAGAGGCGATTCAGAACTGATGACCAGGAAAGCTATGAAGCTATCCTATTCGCTCTAAGCCAATTCCTGTCTTCCAAGTCACATTTCTACTTGGAGAGCATGGAAACTACCCCCAGACTCAAATCTAGCTCAGGACTGGGGGAGACGGCAGGCAGGGCAAGGCATACATGGCCACTTCAAGCCTCCCAAGCCAGAAAGGAGTAGGAATTTGGCCAATGGCTTTCAGTGCTGTTTACATAATTTGAAACTCTTATTTATAATATATACACATCTATATATTTTTCTATTTTTTTCTTTTGGTTCTGGAAAAACGAGTGTCCCATGTCTTTTGGTGGTTAAATTGATGAGGAAATGAAGTTTCTTTGTAATACTTAGAAGTTACAGTATAAAGTTAAAAAGAGAAAAATCAGAAGACTCGTCTTTGATTCAATAAGATCTCACCTGGAACAGTGGTTGTATAAAGTACACTGAGGCATGTTTGCCAGCTAAGAGAAAGAAGCCAGAGAGGGGGAATGGGGGAGGGATGGATGGATGGACAGATGGATGGAAGGTTAAATAACAATGAAGGTAAAAAATAGACTCCACATCCTCAGTGGACTACATAAGATGTGAAGAGAGGATGAGAAGACAGAATAGAATATGTCCTCCTGCCAGCAAGGCAAATTTTTTTCTGGTTTATTTGTTTTGGTTTTTGGTTTTTGAGACAGGGTTTCACTCTGTTGCCCAGGCTGGAATGCACTGGCACCACGACAGGTCACTGCTGCCTCACCCTCCTGGGCTCAAGTGGTCCTCCCACCTCAGCCTTCTGAGTTGCTGGGACTACAGGCACGCGCCACTGCACCCAGCTAAATTTTTTTTTTAATTTTCCGTAAGGACACAGTTTTGTCATGTTTCCCAGCATGGTCTCAAACTCCTGAGCTCAAGTGACCCACCTACCACAGCCTCCCAAAGTGCTGGTATTACAGGCATGAGCCCATGACTGGCCTGCAAATTCGTTTTGAATATCAAAATTCAAGGATCCCGCAAAGTCTTTCTCACCCTAAATGAAATCCTACGGTAGCAACATTGCTAAAAAAAACTGAGAACTAGTTTGATTACCTTAGTATGTTTTCCTTATTCTCCTTTCACATCTTTAGACTACATAACAATTTTTCCATGACCATTAGTAAAAATCAAACAGTTTATTCCTTTTGACAGCAGAAGACAAAGCCTGAGGCACACGTAAGTAGCAGCAGAGAATGAGAGGGAAGAGTAGCCATGGGCAATGGATCAGTGGGAAAGAGAAGGAAAGTAGAAATAAACACCTCTCTCATCTGGCTAGACACACAACTCCATAGGCGAGCTGATCAGGACCCAGGTCTCCTAAACCTACGCAGCAATTTGCAATATACAACGCTAAATTATGCTGAAGTGTGTGCAGGTGAAAAGAAAGTTTCCCTGACTGCATTCCTACGTGTTCTCTCTCCCACTGTTTCTGTACCCACTCTATCCAAATAGCATCAGTAGAATGTGGAAGCACAAAGTGGAAATGAGAAAAATTACTTTAAAGACTTATCTATAAGTACCGAGCTTAAAATGTGCAAAACAGAATTGAGTGCTACCCACTTCCACCAAAGTGCTTGATAATTTCTTATGTTCTGGGTCTACCCTACAAAATATGGTGCCCCATTAAGTCCCGTATTCTTAGGGGTTTCAAGATTGCTACTTGTAATGTCTGTTTTAGAGTATCTGAATAAATCATTTCTTCTCCATTTCTCATGCTTAGCAGGTTGAACATCTTACTACTAAATGAGAGAATCAGCTCAGTGACTTTACCAGCAGAACCCAGACTGACTTTTAGTAGGGAAGCCTGAGTTTGCCTTACTAGAGTGCCACCTAGGGTCTATATACGGAACTGCACACAATTTTTTGTTAACGTGTTAAGAACGCATGTCATTGTGTGGCACGGAAGAGCCTTCCTTTATGAAATGCTAAAGTACATATGTAGACATTTTCCCAAATCCAATTATAGTTCCATTGATTTATATTAGTATTTTAAATATGCATTCACTTTGAAATGATCTCTGAGACATTACAAAGTTGGCACTTCAAAATTCAGCAAACCTTTTTAAATTACACATTTAACAGAAAAATTATTTCTACCACGACTCAGAAAGTGAGTGCCACACAAATACACATGGGTGTCTCTGCCTCTAGTGGATCCTGGCAGGAACTAGGAGCAAATGTGACTATAAAAAACATGAAAGATTTAAAAAATACTCATTATCAGCAGGGGGGATTTAATTCTAACAGGAAGTTTTTTTTTCCTTTCTCAAATGGGCTGATGGATAAAAATAGTACAAGACTGGAGATGTTGGAAAAAAGCACACTGCATTTGTCTTTTGGCATCTGTGATGACTGAGTCCTTCCTCAGCCATGCCACAGGGAGCACATTCACACGTGTGTCACACACATACCAGGGTTAAGTCAGAAAACCAAGTGTTACCTGGAGGAAGCCACAAGGGTGTAAGACCAAGCCTTCACCTAGAAGACACTTGATAGTTCAGAAGTCAAGATCCTGCGAGGTGTCTTGGAGAGCTCAGCTGTGACCCTGCTCTGTATGGAAGGGCTGGCAGTGGGGCCCAGGCAGGTGAAGAGAATTGTCCACTGTTGAGCATCATCACACAAACCCACATGCAATAGTATTGCTGCAAAACCGCTGACTGTTGAAGACACAAACCACAGAAACAGATTCCCTTTATGGTCCTCACTGTGTAACTGGTGACTTTTCAGAAGATGAAGATTAAACATATTTATCATAAATTCAAAGTATAAGAAGAAATACTAGGAGATTTTGTAACCTCTGCTACCATGACTTTTCTTTTTTTTTTTTTTTTTGCAAGATTCATGAATTGTTGTAAATAAGCTCACAGAGGCCAAAGTCCTCCCCTTAAGTCTCCAGAAAGAGGCAGGCTGCTAATCCCCATGTCTGAGACATCTGTGTCTTTTATGATGATACAAAAATTAAAGATAAGGGAGAGAGAGAAGCACAGAAAGAGACAGAGAGACAGATAATTGGAGCTAAGAGGAAACACTTTCACGTTTTGCCCCCCAAAACTCCCAGTGAACATTCACATTGCCAGCGGGTGAAATCTAAGGCCCTGGCTCCAGGATCCTGCTCTTTCCTTTGGTGACACTCAAGCACTGGTCAATCCATGGAAGCTTACAGCGGGAGGGGCCGCTGAAGGGAGGAGCATCCAGGTAGAGGGGAAGGAATGGAGGTGTGAACAGGAGGCAGGAGGGCACAACGTATTTGCTATGTTTGGAGAGTGAGGTGCTTTTCTGAGGCTGAGAAAATAACTGGAAGCCAGAATCTGGAGGACTGGGTAGACCATGTTAAACAGCAAGCACTTGATTCTGCACGCGTTGGAAGCCAGTGCACGGCTTCTAAGCAAGGCAGTGACATGATCACATCACATTTTAGGAAGGGTATAAATCAGGCATGGCCATAGGCAGGAAGACCTGAGGGATCTCTTATAGTGAGGGATAAAAGTCTAAACAACAAGGTGGACATGAACATTCAAAGAAAGAAGAATGAAGAGACTTTAGAAGGCAGGCTCCACGGGACCCGAGTGAAGGGGTTTGGGAGACTCACAGCTTTCTGCTGTGAAGTCAAGGATATCAGAAACTATCAGAATAAAAGAAACAGTCCTAGGGCTGGGGGTTGGTGGATGAATGCGGTTCCATTTTGAACAAGAGGAGAAAATTCAGGAAATTCATTTTGATTGATGAAGCAAAATGATTTGAAGCTGAACATTATAGAAGCAACAACAATTCTTATCATGTTGGAGTATAGGAAACAGGCCCAAGAAAGCACAGTATTTCCTGTTTCTCTTCTGATTCAATAAATAATAAGAATATTTTCTGTTAAGGTTTTTAATAACCTGTTGTTTTAATTAATCAAAAGGAGACAACACAAATTTGAACTTAAAAGCTTAAGAAAATCAGTTGTCTTTTTAGAAAAGATGAGTCAGCATGCGTAGGAAGAATCACTATCATGAAAATGGCCATACTGCCCAAGGTAATTTATAGATTCAATGCCATCCCCATCAAGCTACCAATGACTTTCTTCACAGAATTGGAAAAAACTACTTTAAAGTACATATGGAACCAAAAAAGAGCCCACATTGCCAAGACAATCCTAAGCCAAAACAACAAAGCTGGAGGCATCACACTACATGACTTCTAACTATACTACAAGTCTACAGTAACCAAAACTGCATGGTACTGCTACCAAAACAGAGATATAGACCAATGGAACAGAACAGAGCCATCAGAAATAATGCCACATATCTACAACTATCTGATCTTTGACAAATCTGACAAAAACAAGCAATGGGGAAAGGATTCCCAATTTAATAAATGCTGCTGGGAAAACTGGCTAGCCATATGTAGAAAGCTCAAACTGGATCCCTTCTTTACACCATACACAAAAATTAATTCAAGATGGATTAAAGACTTACATGTTAGACCTAAAACCATAGAAACCCTACAAGAAAACCTAGGCAATACCATTCAGGACATAGGCATGGGCAAGGACTTCATGTCTAAAACACCAAAGGCAATGGCAACAAAAGCCAAAATTGAAAATGGGATCTAATTAAACTAAAGAGCTTCTGCACAGCAAAAGAAACTACCATCAGAGTGAACAGGCAACTTACAGAATGGGAGAAAATTTTTGCAACCTACTCATCTGACAAAGGGCTAATATCCAGAATCTACAATGAACTCAAACAAATTTACAAGAGAAAAACAACCCCATTAAAAGTGGGCAAAGGATATGAACAGACACTTCTCAAAAGAAGACATTTATGCAGCCAACAGACACATGAAAAAATGCTCATCATCACTGGCCATCAGAGAAATGCAAATCAAAACCACAATGAGATACCATCTCACACCAGTTAGGATGGCCATCATTAAAAAGTCAGGAAACAACAGGTGCTGGAGAAGATGTGGAGAAATAGGAACAATTTTACACTGTTGGTGGGACTGTAAACTAGTTCAACCACTGTGGAAGTTGGTGTGGTGATTCCTTAGGGATCTAGAACTAGAAATGCCATTTGACCCAGCCATCCCATTACTGGGTATATACCCAAAGGATTATAAATCATGCTGCTATAAAGACACATGGACATGTATGTTTATTGCAGCACTATTCACAATAGCAAAGACTTGGAACTAAGCCAAATGTCCAACAATGATAGACTGGATTAAGAAAATGTGGCACATATACACCATGGAATACTATGCAGCCATAAAAAATGATGAGTTGGTGTCCTTTGTAGGGACATGGATGAAGCTGGAAACTATCATTCTCAGCAAACTACCACAAGGACAAAAAACCAAACACCACATGTTCTCTCATAGGTGGGAATTGAACAATGAGAACACTTGGACACAGTATGGGGAACATCACACACTGGGACCTTTCATGGGGTGTGGGGAGTGGGGAGCGATAGCATTAGGAGATATACTTAATGCTAAATGAGGAGTTAATGGGTGCAGCACACCAACATGGCACATGTATACATATGTAACAAACCTGCACATTGTGCACATGTACCCTAAAACTTAAAGTATAATAATAATAAAATAAAAAAATGTTAAAGAACAGTCTTCGAACTGAAAGAAAAGGGCACTCATATGTAATACAAAAAACTGGAAGGTATAAACCCACAGGTAAAAATAGATATTCAGACAAATTCAGGATGCTTTAATATAGTAATAATTGAGTGTAAACCACTTACATATTTTTAGTAAGAAGGTTAAAATACCAAACAAAAATAATAACAACTACAATAATTTGTTAAGGAATAACTGATATAAAAGATGTAAATTAAGACATCAAAAATGCAAAATGTGGGGGAGTGACTGAGTTAAAGACCAGAGTGATTGCTTTTCCCCATTTCTTATTATCAAAATTAAGTTGTTATCCATTCAAAATTACCTATTGAAACCATAAAATGTTCTTCGCATGCCTCATAGTAACCAAAAGGCAAAAATTTTTAATAGGTACACTAAAAATAAAAGAACAAGAAACAAAAAAAAACACAGCAAAAAATCACTTAACTACAAAGGAAGACAATAAAGGAAGAAAAAGATACAAGAATTCTAAAAGACAATAAGAAAACCATGTAAGGCAGTACAAGTCCTTATCTATCCATAATTACCTTGAATGTAGATAGATTAAATTATCCAGGAAGAAGAAAGAGAATGGGTAAATGGACTAAAAACAAGACCTAACTATATTCTTTCTACAAGAGACTCCCGTCACCTGTAAATACACATAAAAATTGAAAGCGATCAGATGGAAACATATATTTTATGACAATGGAAATGAAAACAATGCAGGAGTAGGTATATTTACATCAAATAAAATAGACTTCAAGTAAAAAACTATAAACACAGACAAACAAGGCCATTATGTAATAATAAAGGGGTCAGCACAACAAGAGAATACAATACTTGTAAATATACAATGCACTCAACATTGGAGAACCTAAATAAATACAGCAAACATTAATAGATCTAAAAGGAGAGACAAAACCCTGTGCAATAATAGTAAGAAACGTCGACATCCCGTTTTCAGTAATGAACAGATCATTGAGAGAAAACGTCAACAAGGAAACATTTAAACTGCACTTTACATCAAAAGAATTTAACATTTACATAACATTTCATCCAACAATTGAATAATTCACAGTCTTTTCTCCTGCACATGGAATATTGTCCATGATAGATATGATAAACCACAAAACAAGTCTTAGCTAATCAAAAAATCAAATCATTTCACATGTTTTTTCTGACAATAAGGAATAAAGCTAGAAATAAACAAGAAGGGGAACTTCAGAAATTGTGCAAATACATACAAATTAAACGACATATCCCTAAACAACCAATGGGTCAATGAAAAAAAAATTTAATTTTAAAAATGTCTTAAGACAAATAAAAATGAAATCAGAACATATGAAAACTTATGAAATACAGCAAAACAGTCCTTAGAGGGAAGTTTATAGCAATACATTTCTACATCAATAAAGAAGAAAGATAATGAATAAACCATCAAAATATGTATTTCAAGGAACTATAAAATCAAGAACAAACTAAGACCCAAATTAGCAAAAGAATATAAAGATCAGAGCACAAATATACAAAATGAAGACAAAAAATACAAACGATTAAATGAAAGAACGGTTTTTGAAAAGGTAAAATTGACAAATGCTTTGTCAGACTAAGAAAAAAGAGAAAATTTACATAAAATCAGAAATGAAAAAGGGTATACTATGATGGACACTACAGAAATACAAGGAATCATGAGTAAGTACTACAAACAATTATACATCAATAAATTGAAAAACTTAGAAGAAATATGTATGCTCTGGACACATATAACCTATCAAAATTGAAGAAAGAAGAAATAGAAAATGTGAACACACCAATAACAAATAATGAGACGGAAGGAGCGAGTTAGTCTGTCAGTCAAGGAAAATCCAAAACTCTTCACACAGTAGCTCACACCTGTAATCTCACCTTTTAGGAGCCCAAGACAGGAGAATCACTAGAGGCCAGGAGTTCAAGATTAACCTGGGCAACACAACGAGATTCCATCTCTAAAGATAAAAATAAAAATTCCCCACGTATAGTGGTGTGTACTTGTACTCAGGAGGCTGAGGCAGGAGCATCACTAAAGACCAGGAGTTTGAGGCTGCAGTCAGCTATGACTGCACCACTGTATGCCAGCCTCAGTGATAGAGTGAGACTCTGTCTCTAAAAAAAAATAGAAGAAGAAAGAAAATTTCACGACTTGGTGGTTTTCACTGACAAATTCTACAAAACGTTTAAAAAACCTATACAGATTATTTACAGATGATTTCAAAAAAATGAAAAGGAGGGAACTCTTGTGAACTCATTCTATGAAGACAGCATTACCTGATTCCAAAATGAGACAAGAACAGCAAATAAAAGAAAACTCCAGGCCAACATCATTGATAAACATAGATGCAAACATTCAAAACCAGTAGTGCTGGCAATGATAATTCAAAAGCACATTAAAAACATTATTCACCATAATCAAGTGGTACTTACCCGGGGAGGTAAGGATGGTCTAACACATGTAAATCAATAAATGTGATACATCACATTAAACAGTGAAGGATAAAAAACATATAATCATTTCAATAGATGCAGAAAAAGCATTTGACAAAATTAGACATCATTTTACAATCAAATTTTTTGACCAATTAGTTATAAAAGAACATAATAAAATAAAGACCATATGTGATAACCCACAGGCAACATTATACTGAATGGTGAAAAGTTGAAAGCTTTGCCTCTAAGATCTGGAACAAGACAAGGATGTTCACTTTAATCACTTTTTTCAACATACTACTGGAAATCCTAGTCAGAACAGTTAGGTAAGAGCAAGAAATAAAAGGCATCCAAATTGGAAAAAAAAAAAAGGCTAATTGTCCCTCTTTGCAGATGACATGATCATATATGTAAAAAACCCTAAATACACCACTGAGAATCAGAAATAGTAAATGAATACAACAAGGTTTCAAGATACAAAAGCAACATAAAAAATCAGTAACATCTCTGTACACCAATAGCAGACTATCTCAAAAAGGAATCAAGAAAGCAATCCCATTTAAAATAGCTATTAAAAAAACAAAATACCTACAAGTAAATTAAGCCATGGAAAGATGAAAATTATTAAACATTGATAAAAGCAATTGAAAAAAAGTTAAAATAAATAGAAAGATATCCCATATTCATGGACTAGAAGAATTAATATTGTTGAAATGACCATACTACTCAAATCAATCTATAGATCCAATATAATCTCTGTCAAATTTCTAATTTCATTCTTCACAGATATTAAAAAAGATCTTAAAATCCATGTGAAACTACAAAACACCCCAAATAGCCAAATAAATTTTTTTTTTTTTTTTTTTTTTTTTGAGACGGTGTCTTGCTCTTTCGCCCAGGCTGGAGTGCAGTGGCGCAATCTTGGCTCACTGCAAGCTCCGCGTCCCGGGTTCATGCCATTCTCCTGCCTCAGCCTCTCCGAGTAGCTGGGACTACAGGCGCCCGCCACCACGCCCGGCTAATTTTTTGTATTTTTTAGTAGAGACGGGGTTTCACCGTGGTCTCAATCTCCTGACCTTGTGATCCGCCCGCCTCGGCCTCCCAAAGTGCTGGGATTACAAGCGTGAGCCACCGTGCCCGGCCAGCCAAATAAATCTTAAGGAAAAAGAGCAATGCTAGAGGTATTACACTATCTAATTTCAAAATATATTACAAAGGTATCCTAACTAAAACAGCATGGTATTGGCATAAAAACAGGCATAGACCAGTGGAACAAAAATAGAGAGCCCAGGCATAAATCCACACATTTACCTACAACTTATTTTTGACAAAGATGCAAACATTCAATGGGGAAAAGACAGTCTTTTCAACAAATGGTGCTGGGAAAAGTGGATATCCACATAAAAAAGAATGAAAGTAGACCCCTATCTCCCATCATATACAAAAATCAACTCAAAATAAATTAAATATTTAAATGTAAGACCTCAAACTATGAAACTAGTAGAAGAAAACATAGGTGAAATATTATATGTCATTAGTTTGGGCAAGGACTTTATAGAAAAGACATCGAAAGACATGCACAACAAAAGCAAAAATAAACAAATGGGATTACACCAAATAAAAACTTCTGCATTGCATAGGAAACAATCACTAGAGTGAACAGGCAAGCTAGAAAATGGGAGAAAATATCTGCAAATTATTCACTTGATAAGGGGTTAATATCCCAAATTTATAGAAAACTCAAACAAGTCAACAGCAAAAATACAAATAATTGGATTAGAAAATAGTCAAGAGAGCTGAATAGACATTTCTCCAAATAAGACATAAAAATCACCAACAGGTATATGAAAAAATGCTCACCATCACTAATCATCAGAGAAATGCAAGTCAAACCTGTCAGGCCTCTGGGCCCAAGCTAAGCCATCATATTCCCTATGACCTGCACGTACACATCCAGATGGCTGGTTCCTGCCTTAACTGATGACATTTCACCACAAAAGAAGTGAAAATGGCCTGTTCCTACCTTAACTGATGACATTATCTTGTGAAATTCCTTCTCCTGGCTCAAAAGCTCCCCTAATGAGCACCTTGTGACCCCCACTCCTGCCCACCAGAGAACTCCCCTTTTTCCTTTACCTACCCAAATCCTATAAAACGGCCCCACCCCTATATTCCTTCACTGACTCTCTTTTCAGACTCAGCCCACCTGCACCCAGGTGAAATAAACAGCTTTATTGCTCACACAAATCCTGTTTGGTGGTCTCTTCACACGGATGCGAGTGAAATTTGCTGTCATGACTCGGATCGGGGGACATCCCTTAGGACATAAATCCCCTGTCCTCCTGCTCTTTGCTCCATGAGAAAGATCCACCTATAACCTCAGGTCCTCAGACCAAACGGCCCAAGAAACGTCTCACCAATTTCAAATCCAGTAAGTGGCCACTTTTTACTCTCTTCTCCAACCTCCCTCACTATCCCTCTACCTCTTTCTCCTTTCAATCTTGGCGCCACACTTCAATCTCTCTCTTTTGTTAATTTCAATTCATTTCATTTTCTAGTAGAGACAAAGGAGACACGTTTTATCCGTGGACCCAAAACTCTGGCGCTGATCACAGACTAGGGAAGGCAGCCTTCCCTTGGTGTTTAATCATTGCAGGGACACCTCTCTGATTATTCACCCAGGTTTCAGGGGTATCAGACCACACGGGGATGCCTGCCTTGGTCCTTCACCCTTAGCGGCAAGTCCCGCCTTTCTGGGGGAGGTGCAAGAACCCCAACCCCTTCTCTCCGTGTCTCTACCCCTTCTCCACTTTTCTGGGGGAGAGGCAAGAACCCCTCAACCCCTTCTCTTTCACCCTTAGTGGCAAGTCCTGCCTTTCTAGAGGAGAGGCAGGAACCCCAACCTCTTATCTCTGCACCCCCATCCCTTATTTCCACACCCCGACCCCTTATCTCTGTGCCCCAGCCCCTTATTTCCATGCCCCAACCCCTTCTCTGCTTTTCAGAGAGGGCAAGAACTCCCCACCCCTTCTCCGTGTCTCTACTCTCTTTTCTCTAGGCTTGCCTCCTTCACTATGGGCAAGCTTCCACCTTCCATTCCTCCTTCTTCTCCCTTAGCCTGTGTTCTTAAGAATTTAAAACCTCTTCAACTCTCACCTGACCTAGAATCTAAGCATCTTGCATCTTATTTTCTTCTGCAATGCCGCTTGACCCCAATACAAACTCAACAGTAGTTCCAAATAGCTGGAAAACAGCACTTTCAATTTTTCCATCCTACAAGATCTAATGAATTCTTGTCGTAAAATAGGCAAATGGTCTGGGGTGCCTGATGTCCAGGCATTCTTTTACACATCAGTCCCTTTCTAGTCTCTGTTCCCAATGCAACTCATCCCAAATCTTCCTTCTTTCCCTCCCACCTGTCCCTCAGTCCCAACCCCAAGCGTTACTGAGTCTTTCTAATCTTCCTTTTCTACAGACCCATCTGACCTCTCCCCTCCTCGTCAGGCTGAGCTAGGTCCCAATTCTTCCTCAGCCTCTGCTCCTCCACCCTATAATCCTTTTATCACCTCCCCTCCTCACACATGGTGTGCCTTTCAGTTTTGTTCTGTGACTAGCCCTCCCCCACCTGCCCAGCAATTTACTCTTAAAAAGGTGGCTGGACCTAAAGGCATAGTCAAGGTTAATGCTCCTTTTTCTTTATCCCAAATCTGATAGTGTTTAGGCTCTTTTTCATCAAATATAAAACTCCAGCCCAGTTCATGGCTCATTTGGCAGCAACCCTGAGATATTTACAGCCCTAGAACCTAAAAGTTCGAAAGGCCGTCTTATTCTCAATATACATTTTATTACCCAATCTGCTCCCAACATTAAATAAAACTCCTAAAATTAAATTCCTGCCCTGAAACCCCACAACAGGACTTGATTAACCTTCCCTTCAAGGTGTACAATAATAGACTAGAGGCAGCCAAGTAGCAACGTATTTCTGAGTTGCAATTCCTTGCCTCCACTGTGAGAAAAACCCCAGCCACATCTCCAGCACACAAGATCTTCCAAACGCCTAAACTGCAGTGGCCATGCATTCCTCCAGAACCACCTTCCCTAGGAGCTTGCTATAAGTGCCAGAAATCTGGCCACCAGGCCAAGGAATGCCCGCAGCACAGGATTCCTCCTAAGCCATGTCCCACCTGTGCAGGACCCCACTGGAAATCGGACCGTCCAACTTACCTGGCAGCCACTCCCAGAGCCCCTGGAACTCTGGCTCAAGGCTCTCTGACTCCTTCCCAGATCTTCTTGGCTTAGCAGCTGAAGACACTCTGCCTGATCACCTCGGAAGCCCCATAGACCATCCGAGCTTTAGGTAACTCTCACAGTGGAAGGTAAGTCCATCCTCTTCTTAATATGGAGGCTACTCACTACACATTACCTTCTTTTCAAGGGCCTGTTTCCCTTGCCTCCATAACTGTTGTTAAGTATTGACAGCCAGGCTTCTAAACCTCTTAAAAATCCCCAGCTCTGGTGCCAACTTAGACAATAGTCTTTTAAGCACTCCTTTTTAGTTATCCCCACCTGCCCAGTTCCCTTATTAGGCTGAGACACTTTAACTGAATTATCTGCTTCCCTGACTATTCCTGGACTACAGCTACATCTCATTGCTGCCCTTCTTCCCAATCCAAAGCCTCCTTTGTGTCCTCCTCTTGTGTCCCCCCACCTTAACCCACAATTATAAGATACCTCTACTCCCTCCTTGGCAACCGATCATGCACCCCTTACCATCTCATTACAACCTAACCACCCTTACCCCGCTCAATGCCAATATCCCATCCCACAGCATGCTTTTAAAGGATTAAAGCCTGTTATCACTCGCCTGCTACAGCATGGCCTTTTAAAGCCTATAAACTCTCCTTACAATTCCCCCATTTCACCTGTCCTAAAACCAGACAGGCCTTACATGTTAGTTCAGGATCTGCGCCTTATCAACCAAATTGTTTTGCCTATCCACCCCATGGTGCCAAACCCATATACTCTCCTATCCTCAATACCTCCCTCCACAATCCATTATTCTGTTCTGGATCTCAAACATGCTTTCTTTACTATTCCTTTGCACCCTTCATCCCAGCCTCTCTTCGCTTTCACTTGGACTGACCCTGACACCCATCAGGCTCAGCAAATTACCCAGGCTGTACTGCCGCAAAGCTTCACAGACAGCCTCCATTACTTCAGTCAAGCCCAAATTTCTTCCTTATCCATTACCCGTCTCAGCATAATTCTCATAAAAACACATGTGCTCTCCCTGCCAATCATGTCTGACCAATCTCTCAAACCCCAAACCCTTTTACAAGACAACAACTCCTTTCCTTCCTGGGCATGGTTAGATATTTCACCTTTAGATACCTGGTTTTGCCATCCTAACAAAACCTAACAAAACCATTACATAAACTCACAAAAGGAAACCTAGCTGACCCCATAGATCCTAAATCCTTTCCCCACTCCTCTTTCCTTTCCTTGAAGACAGCTTTGGAGTCTGCCCCCACCCTAGCTCTCCCTGACTCTTCCTAACCCTTTTCATTACACACAGCTGAAGTGCAGGGCTGTGCAGTCAGAATTCTTTCACAAGGACCGGGATCGCGTCCTGTAGCCTTTTTATCCAAACAACTTGACCTTACTGTTTTAGGCTGGCCATCATGTCTCCGTGCAGCGGCTGCTGCCACACTACTTTTAGAGGCCCTTAAAATCACCAACTATGCTCAACTCACTCTCTACAGCTCTCATAATTTCCAAAATCTATTTTCTTTCTCACATCTGATGCATATACGCTCTGCTTCCCAGCTACTTCATCTGTACTCACTCTTTGTTGAGTCTCCCACAATTACCATTGCTGCTGGCTCGACTTCAATCCGGCCTCCCGCATTACTCCTGATACCACACCTGACCCTCATGACTGCATCTCTCTGATCCACCTGACGTTCATCCCATTTCCCCAATTTCCTTCTTCCCTGTTTCTCACCCTGATCACACTTGGTTTATTGATGGCAGTTCCACCAGACCTAATCGCCACACACCAGCAAAGGCAGGCTATGCTATAGTACAAGCCACTAACCCGCCTCTTAGAACCTCTCATTTCCTTTCCATTGTGGAAATCTATCTTCAAGGAAATAGCTTCTTAGTGTTCCATCTGCTATTCTTCTACTCCTCAAGGATTATTCAGGCCCCCTCCCTTCCCTACACATCAAGCTCAAGGATTTTTCCTGCCCAGGACTGGCAAATTTGCTATTCTACTGCTTCTCAGGGATTATTCAGGCCCCCTCCCTTCCCCACACGTCAAGTTCAAGGATTTGCCCCCCGCCCAGGACTGGCAAATTAGCTTTACTCAACATGCCCCGAGTCAGGAAACTAAAATACCTCTTGGTCTAGGTAGACGCTTTCACTAGATAGGTAGAGGCCTTTCCCATAGGGTCTAAGAAGGCCACCATGGTCATTTCTTCCCTTCTGTCAGACATAATTCCTGTTGGGCCTTCCCACCTCTATACAGTCCCATAGCAGACCAGCCTTTATTAGTCAAATCAGCCAAGCATTTTTTCAGGCTCTTGGTATTCAATGAAACCTTTATATCCCTTACAGTTCTCAGTCTTCAGGAAAAGTAGAACAGACTAATAGTCTTTTAAAAACACTCCTCACCAAGCTCAGCCACCAACTTAAAAATGACTGGACAATACTTTTACCACTTTCCCTTCTCAGAAGTCAGGCCTGTCCTCAGAATGCTACAAGATACAGCCCATTTGAGCTCCTGTATAGACGCTCCTTTTTATTAGGCCCCAGTCTCATTCCAGACACCAGACCAACTTGGATTGTGCCCCAAAAAGCTTGTCATCCTACTATCTTCTGTCTAGTCATACTCCTATTCACCATTCTCAACTACTCGTACATGCCCTGCTCTTGTTTACACTGCCAGTTTACACTGTTTCTCCAAGCCATCACAGCTGATATCTCCTGGTGCTATCCTCAAACCGCCACTCTTAACTCTTAAAGTAAATAAGTAATCTTTGCAGGCAAGGCTATGCTGAACCTCCTTAGACACTCTCTAATTAAATGTCCTAGGTCCTCCAAATTCTTAGTCCTTTAATATCTGTTTTTTGCGTTCTCTTATTCCATTTAGTTTTTCATTTCATACAAAACTGTATCCAGGCCATCACCAATAATTCTAAATGACAAATGTTTCTTCTAACAGTCCCACAATATCACCCCTTACCACGAAATCTTCCTTCAGCTTAATCTCTCCCACTCTAGGTTCCCACACCACCCCTAATCCTGCTTGAAGCAGCCCTGAGAAACATCGCCCATTATCTCTCCATACCACCCCCCAATAATTTTCACTGTCCCAACACTTTACCACTAATTCATTTTATTTTTCTTATTAGTATAACAAGACAGGAATGTCAGGCCTCTGAGCCCAAGCTAAGCCATCATATCCCCTGTGACCTGCACGTACACATCCAGATGGCCGGTTCCTGCCTTAACTGATGACATTCCACCATAAAAGAAGTGAAAATGGTCTGTTCCTACCTTAACTGATGACATTATCTTGTGAAATTCCTTCTTCTGGCTCATCCTGGCTCAAAAGCTCCCCTACTGAGCACCTTGTGACCACCACTGCTGCCTGCAAGAGAACACCCCTCCTTTTTCCTTTACCTACCCAAACCCTATAAAATGGCCCCACCCCATCTCCCTTCACTGACTCCCTTCTCAGACTCAGCCCGCCTGCACCCAGGTGAAATAAACAGCTTTATTTCTCACGCAAAGCCTGTTTAGTGGTCTCTTCACACAGATGCAAGTGAAAAAACCCACAGTGAGATATCATCTCACCATGCTTAGAATGCCTTTTATGAAAAAGTCAAAAAATAACAAATGCTGGCAAGATGTGAAGAAAGGGGAATGTTCATACACTGTTGGTGGAAATGTAAATTAGAGCAATTGTTATGGAAAACAATGTAACTTCCAAAAACATTAAAAAGAGACTTACCACATAATCCAGCAATCCCACTACTGGGTGTATATGCAAAGAAAATTTAATCAGTATCTCAAAGAGATTTCTGCACTCTCATGTTTATTACAGCACTATTCACAATAGCCTAGAATCAACCTAAGTGTCCATCAATGAATGAATGGATAAAGAAAATGTGGCATATATGCTGTATTTGGCCATTCTTGCATTGCTATAAAGAAATACCTGAGATTGGATAATTTATAAGAAAACAGACTTAATTGGCTCCTGGTTCTGTGGTCTGTACAGGAAGCATAGTGCCAACATCTGCTTTTGGGGCCTAAGGAAGCTTGAGAACTTGTTCACTATCATGAGGATAGCACCAAGCCATGAGGGATCCATCTCCATGACCCAAACACCTCCTACCAGGCCCCATCTCTAATAGTGGGGATTACAATATAGCATGAGATATGGGTCAGGACAAATATCCAAACTATATCATATGCACATTTGGCCATAAAAAGGATAAAATGTCATTTGTGACAACATGAATGAACATAAAGGACATTGTGGTAAGTGAAATAAGCTAACCACAGAAAGAGAAATATCACATGATCTCATTCATATGTGAAATCTAAAAACACTGATCTAATAGAGAATAGAAGAGTGGTTACCAGACTGGGAAAGATAGGGAAGAGAGGTTTTAACAATGTGTCATGTATCAAAATACCACATTGTACCCCATGAACATGTGAAATTATCATGTGTCCACTTAATAAAAAAAAAAAGAAAATGGAAAAGTCAAGGTACTGGGGCACTTGAAGAGATAGAAGAGAAGATGAACTGGCAGTAAAGAGAGAGTCTGAAAGAGCAGGTCAGAGAGTGGAACATTAAAGTTTATAACATTAGAAATCAATTTTTAAGTTATTGAAAAGTTAAATTTACAGCCATGAAAGTGAGTAGCTCAATTGAAGTGAAAGTAAAAGTCAATGAAAGATTAAATTCGAAAATATATTGCTTGGCATTTAGTAGTTACTTCAGAAATATTAATAAATCTTAAGAAAATTAAGAACACCAAAGCATTCATAGTGGGCCATTATCATAATATGAATTTATGTGGTAATCTTTTATTCTTTATAGTGAAGGGAATAATTCAACAGTCTTGATTATAGGTTAGAAAATGGTTTCTCCAGGTGTGACCCACTGACCACATTCATTGTATTTGAATTGCTTGAGCAACTTGTTTCAGGAGAAAATGGAAAGATTTTAAGATGAACCATCAAAATTACCACTGAGTGTCTTCAAGAAATCTCAGCCTTGTCTAGAATAACCTGGGTTATCTGTTTCTATGGGGTCTCTTTCCCTTTTGTTTTCTTTGTTATTTGCCGTCCTGTTAGTCCTAGATTACTGATAGTAATGCAAATATTCTTGTCTATAGACATGCAAATGATTGATTTTGGTGGAAGTATAATTTTCCTTTTTCCACCTTCCATCAAGAAGTCAGTTTTGAACCTATCAAGCAAATTTATTTCAGTGTTCCTTAGTGCCTAGCTATGTGTGGCTCTTTTAATTTTCCATAAAACTCATTGTAACATCTTACTGACTCCCTCATTAAATAAATGAGTTAAACAAAAATCTTAGACAAATGTTCATTTTATATTTGTAAGTCATAATTTACCCTACTAGAAGCAATTTTCCTTTAACATTCCTAAAAATACAGATTCCTATGCCCCGTGCTAGACCTATTAAATCAAAATCTCAGGCCTAAGGCGCAAGAATTTGCATTGCTAGTAAGCTTTTCAGGTGATTTTTAGGCATACTATATTGTATTAACCATTACCATTCTAATTCTTTAAACTTGAATTATTGTATTTATAATTCCATCTTCATCAAAGTAAACTTTTGGTTAGCACAAACGGTAGAAACCACCTTATTCAATAAGATTGGGACCAGTAATAAAAAGATTAATAACAAATTTAAGTTAGATGGAGGAATCATAAGAAGTATTAGATGTAAGTCCTTAAAACTTAACTTTAATTTAAAAGACGTGTCAATAAATTTGCCAGTATTTTGACGACAAGGTCAAAGCCTTGCAGGGATTCACTGAGTGGAGTTTCTTGTGGAAACTATGCCAATGATATGTTGTCATTCATTTCTTGTTCACTTTCTGTGAAGACAACTGGGGTAAAACAATCTGAAATCCTAGATTATACAATTTTTCCCATTTGTTTCTAGTTGTCTTGCCAACAGTTAAGCTGGCAGCAACTGTTTGAGTGTCTCATTTTCCCAGCACATTTAGTTTATTTCTCAGAGAACCACAACACTACTCTTGTTATACTCATTTTCTCAGTTTACATAATATTTATTTATTTTTTATTTTATTTTATTTTATTTTTGAGATGGAGTCTTGCTCTGCCGCCCAGGCTGGAGTGCAGTGGTATGATCTCTGCTCACTGCAAGCTCCACTTCCTGGGTTCACCTCATTCTCCTGCCTCAGCCTCCAAAGTAGCTGGGAGTACAGGTGCCCGCCACCACGTCCTGCTAATTTTTTTGTATTTTCAGTAAAGACGGAGTTTCACCACGTTAGCCAGGATGGTCTCAATCTCTTGACCTAGTTGTCCGCCCGCCTCGGCCTACTAATATAATATTTAATTAAGTTGCATAACTACAAGAGCAAGAACAAATGGTGTGAACATATTTAGGAATGAACACAGCTTCCTCTTCGAAACCATACAATTTCTGTGATGGAAGGAGAAATGTACAGGCATTAAAAGTAGCTCAAAGTCTTTCAGTTTGCAGTGGACATCAGTCAATAAGTTGTACAGGGGTACCAGAAAGTGCTGATTGCAAATCAGTTAAGTGGAGGTCCGTTAAGGCAGCATCCACTGTATCTTAATTTGTAAAGTGAATGTTCTAAAACTGGGTTCACTTTTGCTATAAAGGACCACATGATAAATATTTTAGGCTTTGTAAACCACACGGTCTCTAGAGCAACCATTCAACTGTACCATTGTAGCAGGAAAGCACCACAGATCTGTGGATGTGCTCCAATAAAACTTTATTTATTAAAACAGGCAGCTGGTCTGAGGGCCATGTATATATCTTGCTGTTTCCATACAATTTCCTAACTTAGTAGGTCCCTGCCTTTTTAACCATCAAGGATTGCTTTTAATCCTCTCCTCTGATTTTATGTTTCAAAAGCCTTAAGAAAAACCCACAAAATATATTTATTTTGTAATTTTGGGAGGTTCTTATTTTATTAATAATTATTCAATGATATATAAAGGCTACCCATTTGGTCAGTATGAAATAATCAACATTACTAACTCTAATGACTTAGGTCTGGATAGAAAGAAAAAGTATTCAACTATATATATAACTTAAAACCTGTATAGCTTTTTCTGGTGTAAATATATAACTTTTCAAGATTTTTCAAGTATTAAATACAACTTTTGGGAATCCCCACACCTGGCTCCCTATGATGACATTCAAGAATTCTTTAGGATTCTGGGAATCTTGGAATGAAAGTCATTGTTCTGTAGGAATGAATGAATGAGTGAATGAATGAATGAAAAAGAAAGGGAAGAAAAAAGAGCCTGTCTACTAATTATAAATTAATCATCAATGAACGTTTATTTTATTAATAAATTTGCCAACTTTGGATTGCCAAATCGAACAAGATACCAACATGGTGTTCATGGTGATCACACCTCTAGTCAAATTTTATTTTAGTTTATTGATATTATACTATTAATATCACCCTGAAATACTCAAAACTTCTGTCTTAATTCTGTGAATAATTCACTTATTAATCACCCTATACACTACTTAATGAATGGAATGGTTCTTGGAATAAAGATAATTACAGGGCTAAAAGGTTTTTCTCTGAAGGCATGGCATAGGATTTTGCTGTATGACTGGAATAAAACAATATTAATCAATATTTTCTACAACGAGTGGCTTTTGACTTAGTCGTCTATTAATATCTATCAATCACTAACTTCAGTCCTATTTCCTCCATTCGTCTATCATAAAACTTATCCATTTTTTTCCATTAGATCTATGTTTCTCTTCTTTTCTTTTCATCCAAAACAGACATCAACTTAGTACAGATAGTGCAATTGATCCGAACCCTACAGAACTCACTGTTTCCATTTACATAACTTACATAACTGTCAAGCTGAAATCACTGTCAAATTTTTTAATTAAAAATTTTAATTTAATTTAATCACATTTATTTATTCATTTATTAATTTATTTTGAAAATAATTTTAACTTGTATTTTATATTCAGGGGTACATGTGCCAGTTTGTTACATGGGTATATCTCATAATGCTGAGTTTTGGGGTATGAATGATCCCATCATCCAGATGCTGATTTGATATGGTTTGACTCTGTGTCCCCACCCAAATTGTAATTCCCAATGTAGGGGGAATGACCTGGTGGGAGGTGATTAGCTCATGAGGGCAGATTTCCACCTTGGTGTTCTTAGATGTTGAGTTCTCATGAGATCTGATGGTTTAAACATATGGCACATCCCCCTTGTCTCACTTGCTCTCCTGCCACCATGGTAGAATGTGCCTTGCTTCCTCCTTCACCTTCTGCCATGATTGTAAGTTTCCTGAAGCCTCCCAGCCATGCTTCCTGTACAGCCTGTGGAACTGTGAGTCAGTTAAACCTCTTTTCTTTATAAATTACCCAGTCTCAGGTAGTTCTATATAGCAGTGTGAGAACAGATTAATACATGAGCATAGTACCCAATAGTTCGTCAAACCTTGCCTTCCTTCTTCTCCCCTCTAGTAGTCCCAGTGTCTATTCTTTCCATCTTTATGTCCATGAGTACCCAGTGTTTAGCTTCCACTTATAAGTCAGATCATGTGGTATTTCGTTTTATATTCCAGCGTTAATTCACTTAGGATAATGGCCTCCAGCTGCATCCACGTTGCTTCAAAGGACATGATTTTGTTATTTTTATGGCTGCATAGTATTCCATGGTGTATGAAATGGCTTGGAAGATGGCCCCCATAAATCTCATGGTGAAATGTAATCCTCAGTATTGGAGGTGGGGCCTGGTAGGAGGTGTTTGGGTCATGGGGGTGGATCTCTCATGGCCTGATACCACCACTGTGACAGTGAATTCTTTCAAGATCCTGTTGTGTTAAGGGTGTGTGGTACTTACCGCCACTCCCTTTTTCTCTTGCTCCTGCTCTGACCATGTGATGTGCCTACTCCCTCTTTGCCTTCCATCATGAGTAAAAACTCCCTGGAGCCTCCACAGGCGGCATGCAGATGCCACCACCATGCTTCCTGTACAGCCTGCAGAGCTGTGAGCCAATTAAATCTCTTTTCCTTATAAATTACCCAGCCCCAGGTATTTCTTCATAGCAATGCAAGAATGGCCTAATAATACAGTGTAAGCATACCACATTTTATTGATCCAATCCACTGTTGGTGGGCACCTAGGCTGACTCCATGTCTTTGCTATTGTGAATAGTGCTGTGATGAACATGGAAGTGCATGTGTCTTTTTGGTAGAATAATTGATTTTCTTTGGGTTATATACCGGTAATGGAATTGTTGGCTTGAATGGTAATTCTATTTTTCAATTCTTTGAGAAATTTCCAAACTGCTTTCAACAGTGGCTGAACTAATTTACATTTGCACCAATTATGTGTAAATGTTCCTTTTTTTCCATAGCCTCCCAAGATCTGTAGTTTTTTTATTTTTTAATAGTAGCTATTCTGACTGGTGTAAGATGGTATCTCGTTTTGGTTTTGATTTGCATTTCTCTGATGATTAGTGATGTTAAGCCTCATCTTTGCCACAATAAAACTGGGAAAATACAGTGTTACTTGTCAAAACAAATTGTTTTACTTTGCTTTAAAAATAATCGAGTAGTATATTTCTTCCAGCACAATTAAGAAGTAAACATTTAGAAATGTACAGTACCTTGCTGTTAAGTCTTTCCACAAATATACCAGTCGAACATAAAGGCCACCTTAAACTTTCATTTGAAATGAAAGAAAATTTTTAAGAGGTTAAGGGCTAGTAAATTGTTAGTGCTGAAGTTAAATTAGCTCAAATAAATGCAAAGACTTTCCTTTAATTAAAGCCTTTTAAATGAACACTTTAAATCATAGTTGGTTTCTCCCTCAAATATTGTCCGAAGCCACTGTTTACAACTCAGTGTATCAAAGAAGGTTTCAGACATGATTATGAAGCTCCCTCAACTTACAATGTGCTATTTGCAACCTTAGATGGCTATCATTCTGGCTTTTCTACCTTTTAGCAACAATAAGCACACCCCTCCCATTTCTCCCCCACCCCGACTTACCCCTCTTTTCATTTAATATATAATTTTTCTCAGAGTGTTCTTACACATCTTTAACTGTAAATATGACAAAAGCACACAGTATAATACGTGTGTCACTGGTATAAATGTTGTATCTAGTCATACAATTTTGCTTTTAAAAAAGAAATATTTTATTTTCAAAAAGCAAAGACTCTAGGAACCTTTTCTAGCTGCCAGTCAAAAAAACATAAATTCCTGGTTAGTCTCCCAAATTTGCCTGACCATAAGAACCACTTGTGATATTTGTCAAACACATGTATTCTGAGTCCCATACATGATCTCCTGAATCAGAATCTCCAGGTGAGAGGCCCGGGAATACACATTTTAAACAAACATCCGCAGTTATTATTATGATTAGTAAAACTTGAAAAAAAATTTCACTAGGATGTTTATGACTGAATAACCTCACAAACGTAGGAAAGTTACCGGAAAAAAACATGAGCAGAATTTCAGAATTCTGCCTTCACTGAAAGTGTTTGTTCCCTCCTCTTCCTTTTTTTTTTTTTTTTTTTTGTTGGGGAGAGCCACAAGTTTATTATTAATGTAAGTTTTGGTTAAGACAAGTCAAAAAGAAAAATCTTGGTCAGAGTTACTCAGGTAAGCTGCTCTCATGGTAAAAAGACGGTGCAAAGGCAATGGGCAACTTGGTAATGGCATCCCTCAATATGCTTAGGGCTTGAGTCTCCTGCTCCAATCTGGACTGGCTGCACATGTCCGGTTCACTGCTGTCATCTCAAGATATCCCTTTACCAGCTACCTGGGAACTCCCTTAATCTGTTTACTACATCGAATCTCCTGTTCCCTGTGTCTTATATCTTCCTATGTCTTGATTTACTCTTCATATTTTGGTGAGCACCTCCTCCAGTAGCTTCTTGGGAAACTGTGCTTGGGGATTCAAGACATGACTACTTATGTAACTCCCCAAAACCACAAACACCTGGGAGGGGTTGAAAATGATTTTAATGAAGAAGAAAAGCTGATGTTTAATTTCAAAACTGACAGTGAGAATAGAAGGGAGAGGCATGAATTTATCTTGATTCTAACACAAAGCATTGTATTTGAGTCTACAAACGAAATTGTTTTTTTTTATTTTTTGTAAGTTTTTGCCAAACTCTGTGCATATACAGAGGCTGAGCAAGAAACAAAGAAATCCAGAAATATGGCATATGCCATCCCTTATTTATTTCCCCATGTGACTGGCCAACACCTTCTTCACCTAGTCCCTGCTTCAAGCTTACTTTCTACTTCTCTATCGGAAACGGAGCTTCCCCAAAGACTACCTCAATGTCAGTTACCACAAGGCCTTTTTTCTATCTTATGCTCCTAAACTTCTACAATATTAAATGATATTATCCTTTCTGGAAACTCTCCTTCGCTTTGATTTCTATAACGTCACTCTAACTGTTTCATTTCTTCTTTTATAGACTCTCTTTCTTTTCTCTATCCCTTTACTGTAGACATGTTGTACGGCTTTGTTCTTAACCTTCTGATCTCTCCACATTCATTCCCTCAGAGCATGTATCCATTTTCTTGGTGTCGACCTTCCTATCTGATTATTACCATCAAGTAACGATGTTGGTGATGAGCATAGCTAACATCTCCTAGACATTTTCCATGTAGGTTATAATAAGCACCCTATATAATTTGTACCATTTAATTCTTCAACTCTAAATGATACTATTACTAACCACATTGTAAGAGATGAGGAAACAGATTTTCATCAAAACCCTGGAAAGCCAACGTGAGAAGCCCCTGTGTGTCTCCTTTGTTAATGACTTCGGGCATCATGGCATGTGGATTGCCATGGAATGGGGATTAGGAAGCGCAGCACTGTGAAAACACCGGAAAATACTTTATGATAGTGGGTAAGGACGCTCATCTCCGCACATTGTGACGGTTTTGTTTCTGAGTCAGGTTTGAGATGGGCCAATCCTAAGTCGATGATGCCACCAGGGATCAGGAATTTAAGAAGATCTTCGTGGATGCTTGGAACCCAACTGGCCTCTGTTTTCTACTTTAGGGAAAGAGCCACAGTTTGAGTGTGGTGGTTTTGGTGTCACATACGCAATTAATAATACCCACCGCTGCAGAGGAATCACCGTGGACTACTCCTCGTTTCATCCCATGCTGTTGCGATTGATGCCTCTCAACTGTTTACTGATTTCATTCAAATTCCTCAGCGACCACAGGACCCCGACTTGCCTTCTCCATCCTGGTTCCCTCACTCTGCTTTACAGGCCTGGCCTGCTCGCTGCTCCTCACAGCAGCGCTGCACGGCTCCCTCCATGCCTCCGCCCTGTTTCCTTCATCAGACAGGACTAGCTTCCTCCATCTCTGTCTGGCAAAAGCCTGCCCAGCGTTCAAGACCCTCCTCAGATGCCGCCTCCACCATTAGGCTTCTCCTGACCCCTGAGCCTGTAACACGCGCCACCATAACTCTCCACCTCAGCCCACATTCCCACAACACTCGCGATGTCCGCGGCCCTCAACATGGCGCTTCATTCTATTTTAGGGTATTTCCTGCTTGCTTCCTGCACACACAGTTGCACGAGGCACAGCCCCGAGTGACCCGCGCACGAGTGGCCGCGCTTCCAGCCACGCCGCCGCAGGCCAGCGAGGGCAGCCGGCGCTGCTTCCCGCCCCCGCGGGGACTGTCGCCAGCCCGCAGCCCTAGCGGGAGGCGGATCCACAGCGCGCCCGGAAGCCCCGCCACCGCCAGCACTGGCGCCTCCGGCGGGCTTTCCTCCCCTTGGGGAGGCGCGAATCCTTAGGGGCTCCTCGAGAGGGCGCCAGGGGGCCGCTGCGCGCGGACACCTTTCGGCCCTCTGAGGCCGCCGTAGCTCCGCGGCAGAAACCCGGAAGTGGAACTCTCAGCCATTCAGCCTTTGGGTGAAGACGGAGGCGGGTTCTGGAGAGAGGTACGCTGTCAGGGAGTGTTTGCTTCGCCTCCACTTCTGTTCCTCCCCGCCCTGATGCTGCTCCGGGTCACATACTCGGCCTAAGCCGGCTTCAGCCTCTCCACGCAGAAGTCTCCCGGAGCCATGGCCGAGTACTCCTATGTGAAGTCTACCAAGCTCGTGCTCAAGGGAACCAAGGCGAAGAGGTGGGTCCTGCAGCTCGGGCGGGAGCCTCCTCCGCTCTTTTCCGACGCACTCCACCCCCGCGAGTCCGGTGGAAGCTGTGGCGCGGAGAGCCGGCTTCGTGGCCTCCCAGGCTTCGCCCTGGCCTCTGTCCCGGCTGGACGGAGGCCGGACCGCGGTTCCTGGCGCCTGTGCAGAGAGGGGCAGCCTCCTGCACGGACGACCCTGGAAACAGGGTAGACGGGCGGGTGACCGGTGACCCCGTACCCACGAGTTTGGGTCCCCTGAGGCATCTCTCCAGGCCTCTGCCTGGTGGGTCTGCGTTAGTCTGATCTGGTAGTTCATGATAATAACTTCCTTTATTAGGGATTATTCTTTTCTTCATTGTCTCTTCCTAGAAAAATTATGGATTAATTTTTTCTAACCTAATATGTAGAGTGAAACCAGGATGAATCACACAGTGGTTGAGGTGTATATGGGCTTTGGTAGGGATATGGACTCGAACCTGCACTCTGTCATTTACTGATTTTGTAATTTGTGGCAAGTTGGTTAATATGTCTGAATTTCCATTTACTCATTAAGAGATCAAATATCTTTGAATCTCCGTTTACACATTTATACTTTCAGACGATTTTTTATACTTTTAGAAGACTGTGAGAATTAAATGAGAGAACATATATGCAGTAAATAAATTGAGCCAAATGTGAGGAGGAGGTCGTAGTGGTAATTTATTAGCTCTTTAGGAAAAAAATACCTGTGCACTCATATCCCCACTTTTTTAACTGGCAGATTTGCCCGAGGTTGACCGTTCACACAGATGTTGAGCATTTCCTCCTGGTCTCCGTGATAAACAGAGGTTTTGGTATTTTTAGGCGAGATGGAAAGAAAGTATCAAGGAGTGAGCTGAAGCCACTGGCCTTGAGAACCCTGTCTAGGAGTCTGGCCTCATGAAGATGCCAGAATAAATGACAGGTTTATCCTGAATAAATGTGAGATTTTTACTCTGTGAATTTCCTGTGAGGAGAGGAGAGTTATCTTCTGAAAACTTTATGATGAAAATGCAGACAAGAGTGTCTTAAGATTATTGTAATAGTCATAATTAATGCTTATATAGCACTTTCAATGTGCCAAGAAATTGTTGTAGGCGCTTCGCAGATTAACTTTTTTCAAATCGCTGTTGGTTTTTTCTTTTTTTTATTGAGCTGTAATTCATAATTATAAAATTCACCCTTTTGTACAGTCAGTGGTTTTTAGTATACGTTCAAGAGATTCACCACTGTCTAGTTGCTCAGCATTTTCATCATCTCAGAAGGAAACGTCCCCGTACCCATTCAGGCAGTCACATCTCATCCTCCCCCTCTGCTAGTCCTTGGCAACCACTAATCCGCTGTCTATGTGAAATCGCCTATTCTGAATATTTCTTAAGAAAGAAATCATGCAACATGTGGCCTTTTGCATCTGGCTTCTTTCTCTTATAACATTCTTGAGGTTCATCATTGTTGTAGCACTTGTTCCTTTTATGGCTGCGTAGTATTCCATTGTATGGATGTAACATTTTTTTCATCCATTCATCAGTTGATGAACATTTGGGTTGTTTCCCCTTTTTGGCTATTGTGACTAATGCTGGTGTGAATATCCTTATGTAAGTATTTTTGTGGGCGTATGTTTTCATTTCCCTTGGGTATACATACTTAGGAGTAAAATTGCTGGGTCATGTGGTAACTCTTTAACTTTTTGAGGAACCCCATACTGTTTCCTGTAGATGCTGCACCATTTTACGTTTCCACCAGCAATGTGCGAAGGTACACATTACCTCTTAAACCTCACAATAGCCTTAAGAGTTAGGTTAAGTTATTATCCTAATTTTTTAAGTGGGGAAACTGACTCACAGAGAGATTCAGTACATTTTCCAAAAATCACAGAGCTAAGAAGCGAAAGAATCAGGATTTAAAATCTGGCAGTGTGGCTCTACAATCTGCTTTGAACTCTAACATAATATGTACAAAGCCTGAAGCAACTTCTCAGTACTGTATTTAAGAGGGCATAGCAATGTAAGTCTTCCTAAATCAATAATTTATAAACGAAACAGCTTAAAAGACTTCCAAGTTTCAATCTTACGATATTTATCATACAAATTAATATACCTAAACTCATCTATATAAATTATGTGCTGTAGTAAGAAGAAAAAGAGCAAAGAGAAGAAGAGAAAAAGAGAAGAAGACGAAGCAACCCAGCTTGATACTGTTGGTGAGTCACTTTTCAGTGCTCTCTTCTGAAAAAAGTTAATGTTTCTTGAGATCTCATTGAAAATATTGTCCTAGTTAGAAATTTATGATATATTCATATTCGTCTTAAAGTGCTTAAATATTACCTACAGTTATAAATTCCATTTGTTCTTTAGCACAGTAGGTGCTACCGATGCCTTTACTTCATTATCAGGAGAGAAAAATTATAACTCTCTGACTTAGTAAGCACCATTAGACTGCTTAATAGCAGGAGATTCTGATACATAATTTTAAAGTCCTAATGTAAATGTTATTCAACCAAATATATTTTACAAGTTAGTTTCTTTGCACATGTATGCATTTTAATTGTAGAAGTCAGTTGTCTCTTTCTTTTTAATTTTTTAATTTTTTAAATTTTTTTATTAATTTTTTTGCACACAAAGCAATAAACATTTTCTAAAAATACACACAAAAAGATGCATATCAAACATATTAGGAAGATTGCACATGGGAAGACGGGGAATAGAAATGGAGGGTGGGAATTAAAGAAAATAAATGAGAGAGGGACTTTGTATGGATCAATGATAATAACTCAATCCTCTATTTGACAAAGAAGAAGGAGAAGGAAGAGGAAGAAAAAGCAAGTGGGATAAAGGATCAGAAAGGGAGGAAAATAGAAAAAATTAGAGTATGACCCCAGGGTAGACCTGTTTTGTTGTCGCTGGGTTGGTTGGTTGGTTGGTTTGTCTGTTGTATTTTTCATATGTTTCGCCATGTTGGCCAGGCTGGTCTCGAACTCCTAGCCTCAAGTGATCAACCCGCCTGGGCCTCCCAGAGTGCTGGGACTACAGGCGTGAGCCAGTACGTCCAGCCCCCACATTGCGTCTGGCCTCCGTGGTAGACCTCCCAGATGGGGCGGCCGGGCAGAGGTGCTCCCCACATCCCAGACAGGGCGGCTGGGCAGAGGCGCTCCTCACTTCCCAGATGGGGCGGCCGGGCAGAGATGCTCCTCACTTCCTAGACCCTAGACGGGGTGGCGGCCCGGCAGAGGTGCTCCTCACTTCCCAGCTGGGGCGGCCGGGCTGAGGTGCACCTCACTTCCCAGACAGGGCGGCCGGGCAGAGGCGCTCCTCACTTCCCAGATGATGGGCGGCCAGGCAGAGGCGCTCCTCACTTCCCAGATGGGGCGGCCAGGCAGAGGCGCTCCTCACATCCCAGACGGGGCGGCCGGGCAGAGGCGCTCCTCACTTCCCAGTTGATGGGCGGCTGGGCAGAGGCGCTCCTCACTTCCCAGATGGGGCGGCCTGGCAGAGACGCTCCTCACTTCTTCCCAGACTGGGTGGCCGGGCAGAGGCGCCCCTCACTTCTAACCAGGCGGGGCGGCCGGGCAGAGGCGCTCCTCACTTCTTCCCACATGGAGCGGCTGGGCAGAGGCGCTCCTCACTTCCCAGACTGGGCGGCCGGGCAGAGGCGCTCCTCACATCCCACACGATGGGTGGCCGGGCAGAGGCGCTCCTCACTTCCCAGACGATGGGTGGCCGGGCAGAGGCGCTCCTCACATCCCAGACGAGGTGGCTGGGCAGAGGCACTCCTCACTTCTTCCCAGATGGGGCGGCCGGGCAGAGGCATTCCTCACTTCCCAGATGGGGCGGCCAGGCAGAGGCGCTCCTCACCTCCCAGACGGGGCGGCCGGGCAGAGGCGGCCCTCACTTCCCAGACTATGGGTGGCCAGGCAGAGACGCTCCCCACCTCCCAGACGGGGTGGCGGCACGACAGAGGCTGCAATCCCAGCACCCTCGGAGACCAAGGCAGGCGGCTGGGAGGCGGAGGCTGCAGCGAGGCAAGACCACACCACCGCACTCCAGCCCGGGCAACACCGAGCACCGAGTGAGCAAGACTCCATCTGCAGTCCCAGCACCTGGGGAGGCTGAGGCGGGCAGAGCGCTCAGGGTCAGGAGCTGGAGACCAGCCTGGCCAACATGGCGAAACCGCGCCTCCAGTCAAAGGACAAAAACCAGGCAGGGGTGGTGGCGCGCACCTGCAGTCCCAGGCATCCCGCAGGGCGAGGCAGGAGAATGATGGGAGCCGGAGGCAGGGAGTCTGCAGCGCGCGGACTATACTCCACCAGCCTGGGCGATAGAGGGAAGAAAGAGACAGACAGAGAGAGAGAGAAAGAAAGAAAGAGGAAGGAAGGAGAAAGAAAGAAAGAAAAAAAGAGAAAAAGAAAGGAGAGAGAGAGAGAAAGAAAGAAAGGTCGGTTGTCTCTTAAAGGAAGTATCTTCACAGGAAAAATCATTATTTTGTGAACTCTGAAATGAATGAAAGTCCTAAATACATCAGGGGAGCCTGTAAATGATACTAGAAATAAACTGACCTAAACGCACTTAACCAGCCTATTTTCCGTTTTGTTCTTTCCGTACATTTTTTTTTTTTCTCTTTTAAAACTTGGCAAGTTGCATTTTGAATCTTCATAAATTATTGTAACTTAAAAAATATATAAAATATGGAATGATGTAAAGCTAATGTTCTGGAAGAATCATTGCTTTCAAAATGGCAAATCAACAATTCTAAAGTTAGGGTAGATATCTAGGGTAGATATGTAGATGTGGAATTGCTGTGTCAAAGGATAGGTGAACGTTTAACCATTTAAGAAACTGCCAAACATTTTCTAAAGTGGTTGTGCCATTTTACCCTCCCACCAAGAATGAATTAGTGCTCCAGTTACATCCTTGCCAAGAGTTGGTGGTGTTATCAGTCTTTTCTGCCAGTCTGAGTTTTATCTTTTCAGTTTCTTAATGGTGGTTTTTGGATGAGCAGCTTTTTTTTTTTTTTTTTTTTTTTTGAGGCAGAGTCTCACTCTGTCTCCCAGGCTGGAGTGCAGTGGCGCGATCTCGGTTCACTGCAAGCTCCACCTCCCAGGTTCACACCATTCTCCTGCCTCAGCCTCCCGAGTAGCTGGGAGTGCAGGTGCCCACCACCCCGCCTGGCTAATTTTTTGTGTTTTTAGTAGCAATGGGGTTTCACCGTGTTAGCCAGGATGGTCAGAAGCTTTTAATTTTTATAAAGCTTAGTTTATTTTTTTTCTTTTATCTCTTTGATCTAAGAGATCTTTGCTTACCCCAAAGTCAGGAAAATATTCTACATTGTCTTTTAGAGGCATCATAGTTTTAGTTTTTACATTAAATCTGTCACTCGTCTCAAATTTTGGCATGATGTTGTGAGTTCGGTTTCAAGATTTACTTTTTTTTTTTTTGACATCTTGATAGCCAGTTGTGCCAGCACCACTGGTGTTTCCTTTTTCCATTAATCCACTTTGGTATCTTCATAATAAATCAATTAACGTTCTATGTATGGGTCTATTTCTGGACTCTGTTCTATCGATACGTTTGTCTGTTTTTCTGTTGGTATATTTCTCTTGATTGCTATAATTTCATGAAGTCTTGAGATCAGGTAGTGTGAGTCCTCCAACTTTGTACTTATTAACTATTAATTTATTAATTTCTACAGTGAAGCTTGTTGGATTTTCTTAAGAACCGTATTGAGTCCAGATGATTTGGGAGAGAATCAACATCTTAATCTCGGGCCTCAATATTTCATAATTTTCAATGTAGCAGTCTTGCATGCCTGTTTAAACATTTATTCTTAAGTATTTTATAATTTTACACTACTGTCAATAGAACCTTTGAATTTGATTTTCCAGTTGTTTGCTGTCAGTACGTAGATATGCAATTGATTTTTGTGTAGTGACTTTGTAGTCTGATAAGTCTGTTTCACTTATGACTTCTAGTGGTTTGCTTATATAGAAAACTAAGAAATTTGCAATTGTGTTTCCTGTGACTATCATTTTACTTCTTTCTTTCTAATCCTTGTGTCTTGTCTTTCTTTTTACTGGTTTATTATACTGTCCAGGACTTCCATAGTGTTGAACAGAAGTCGTGAGAATGGGCATAATTGCATTGTTCCCAAGCTTAGGCAGAAAGCTTTCAGTAGTCCACCATATGGTATGATGTCTATAGGATCTGCAGAGAAAACATTTATCAAAATGAGGACATTCCTTTTAAACTTTGTTTCTTGGGAGTTTTTATTTTAGTGGTGTTTAATGCTGTCAGATGCCTCTTTCTGTATCTGTTGAGATGATTATACAGCTTTCTTCATTCTGCCAATGAATTACAATGGTTTCATTTTCAACTTTTAAAGTACCTTTATATCCCTGAGATAAACCCCACTTAGTTGTGGTGCATTGTCCTTTGGGATATTGCTAGATTTGACTTCTAGGTGTTTGTGTTTTTTTTTTTTTTTTTTTTTTTAAGATTTCTATATTGGTGTTGATGGGAGATATTGGACTTTTGTATCCTTTTCTTGTAATGTCTCTATTTGATTTTGGTGTCAAGGTGATATTGCGTGTCATAAAATTAGATGGAAAGTGCTGTCTCCTTTCCTATTTTTGGAAATATCTGTGTGAGATGGGTATGATTTGTTCTTTACATGTTTGATAGAATTCACCAGGGAAGTCACTTGAACCTAGAGGGTTTTGTTTGGTTTGGTTTTAGATTTTTTTGTGGGAAAATTAAAAATTTTTAAGAGATATTTTCAGATTTTTTTGTTGTGTCAGTTTTGGTAACTTGTGTCGTTTAAGAAAATTTCATTTCATCTAAGTTGTTGGATGTATTGGAATAAAATTGTACAGAATATTCCTTTCTTTAATATGCTTTTAATGTCCATAGAATCTAATCTGTATTGCAGTCTCTTCATATTGGTAATTTGTGTTTTTGCTATTATTTCCTGGATCAGTCAGTCTAGCTGGAGGTTTCTCAATTCTTTATAAGATCCAGAATCTAATCTGTATTGCAGTCTCTTCATATTGGTAATTTGTGTTTTTCTATTTTTTCCTGGATCAGTCAGTCTAGCTGGAGGTTTCTCAATTCTTTATAAGATCATTTATTTTAGATCATTAATGATCTTTTAGTACAGGTGTATTCAATCTTTTAGCTTCCCTGGGCCACAATGGAAGGAGAAGAATTGTCTTGGCCACACAGAAAATACACGATAAGCTGATGAGCCAAAAAAAAAAAAAAGCAGAAAAAATCTCATAATGTTTCAAGAAAGTTTATGAATTTGTGTTGGGCTGTATTCACAGCTGGCCTGGGCCACGTGCAGCTCTCAGGTTGGACAAGCCTGTTTCAGTATTACCTATTTTCTCTTTTTTTCATTTTCGATTTCATTTATTTTCAGTCTCTTTTTTTCCTCCCTTTAACATATTTTCAGTTCACTTTGCTCTTGTTTTATAGCTTCGTAAGAAGGGAGTTAGACCTCTTCATTCCACTTTAGTTTCAGTTATAGTCAACACATTTTGTTTTCATTTTCATTCCATTCAAAATATTATCTAGTTTTTCTTGTGATTTTTCTTTTTGTGGACACGAGTTATTTAGAAGTGTATTGTTTTTAATTTCTACTGAATAGAGATATTATAGGTATGTTATTGTTGCTGATTTCTAATTCATTTATAGTATAGTTGGAGAACATACTTTCTTAGTGAATTTCCATGTACACTTGAAAAGAATGTGTATTCTGTGGATGTTGGTTCAGGGTTTTTTTTTTTTTTTTTTTTTTTGGAGATGGAGTCTCGCTGTTGCCTAACAGGCTGGAGTGCAATGGTGTGATCTCAGCTCAACTGAATCTCCTGCCTCAGCCTCCGGAGTAACTGGAATTACAGGCACCTGCCAACACACCCGGCTAATTTTTAAAATATTTTTAGTAGAGACAAGGTTTCACCATGTTGGCCAAGCTGGTCTCAAACTCCTGACCTCAAGTAATCCGACCGCCTCAGTCTCCCAAATTGGTGGGATTCCAGGGGTGAGCCGTGGTGCCCAGCCAGTTCAGTGTTCTTTAGATGTCTGTTAGGTCAACAGGTAGAACTTGTGACTGTGCGTATCTTCTGTGTCCTTACTGATTTTTTACTAATCCTACAGTGTATTGAGAGTTATGTTAAAATCTCCAGCTGTAATTCTAGATCTGTCTACTTGAGCAGTTTTTGCTTAAAGTATTTTGAAGCTCTCATAAGATGTGTAGACATTTAGGATTGTTAAGTCTTCCTTATAAATTCAGTCTTTCATTTTTATAATATTTTAACCTTATTTCTGTTAAATATCTTGATGCCTAGTTAAATTATTTGACCACCCTTTTGCTCCTGTCAAGCCTGGGCCTTTGTTTGTTTGTGCTTAATTATTAGGGTTTTGCCCGTAGACTTCGACAGTGACTCTTACTCTAGGAAAGGTTCATCCTCATGGGCCTCAGCCACATTTTCTAGGCATACTTGGTGAGTTCTCTCCACTCTGCTGTGTCCCAAATTTGTGTGATCACTGGCATCTCCAGTCAGCCCTCAGCAGTGCCAGCCACTTTGCAGAGGCCTTGTGGAGCCTGCCTACTGCATGCACTCCCCCCAGCCCTTGGCCACAGACCTGCAGAGAACTTTTGCATACTCTTTTGAGGCCTCACCTGTGTGTAGTTCCCTCTTTTCCAGTACCTTATTCTCTAAACTCCCAACATATTAGCACTGCAAGACTCTCAGCTTAGTGACATTGCCTCATTTCTGGAGGTCTCTACCTCTCTCCGTGTGGTCAAGAAACTGCCATTGGGCAGAAAACAGAAGTGTGTGTGAGATCTGCCTCCTGTATTTTCCTGTTCTCAAATATCACAGTCCTGTTCTGCATGTGTTCCAATCCCCAAAAACAGTTTTCTCAAATACTGTATCCAGTTTCAGTTTTCTGGCTGGTCATGGTGGGAGGGCAAGTCCATCTTGGCTGGAAGAGGAAGTCCTTCTGCGTCTTTTTCTCTTTGTCCTTCCACCTTCTTTTGCGTTGTGGATTTTCTAAACTTGCCGTATAAGTAAGCATGTGCCTATTTGTGAAGGGAAAGAAAAAAACCTTTTAATTTTTTAAAGCTGTTCTGTTAGGATCTGAAGGGATTGGTAAGTAGGGTGAAAGAAATTCTGTCTTTCACATGGAGAAAACCAAGTGTGACATTAATAAACACGAGCATGTCTGTAAGCAAAGAGTTTCACTGAGCTCTGCTAGATTAAGAAGCAGTTGGACTTACAACATCGTAGTTTGCAAAACACATATATTTTATTTACCCAGGAACTAAAGCTAAGTAAGCTATGGGTTAATAGAAGGTCTGTGAAGGGTACTTAGACTACAGTAAGATTGGGGAAGAAAATTCCATTTCCAAATCTAAGATATATCATTCCTTTGTGCCAAGTACATAATGAAGGTAGAGATATAAGGGGGCCCTTAGCACGGAAGCACTGGGTTAGTCAGAAGGTGAGGTAGGCTGTCACACAGCCTTGATGCTAGAATGAGGGTGCCCTGGTAGTATCTTATCAGCCACGACACTGGTGCATCGGGCTTTTTTTTTTTTTTTTTTGAGACAGTCTCTTGCTTTGTTGCTCAGGCTGGAGTGCAGTGATGTGATCATGGCTCAGTGCACCCTCGACCTCGTAGGCTCAAGCAATCCTCTCACTTCAGACTCCCGAGTAGCTGGGACCACAGGTTCCTACCCCCATACCCAGCTAATTTCTTAATTTTTTTGTAGAGATTGGTGTCTCCTTTTGTTGCCTAGGCTGATTTTGAACTCCTGGGCTTAATTGATTCTCCTGCTTCCGCCTCTCAAAGTGCTGGGATTACAGGCATGCCAGACATATGTAAACATTCTAAACTCTGTGAAAATATGTGAAAAGCTTTGTCATGCATTGTGAGACAACACAGCAGGAATATTTGACCGTCTGCCTAAGGTTTAAAAGGAAATAACTTTAAGCATGTGTCTAAATAGCAAGTAATATTTTGGAGCGGATTCTCTTAAATTCAGCTTGGGCATCTGCAGCATATACACAGCTTGAGCTGTAACCTGACGTAGAAACAGGCAACTTCGGTGCCCGTGTTTTTAGGATCCACTGCTTTTTCACAGCTAAAACCCCCGAGTGGCACCGTTAAGTATTATGTTATGTTACTTTAGTCGTTAAACATATAAGCATACGTCCAAAGGCTGAATGGAGGCCACTTGCAGAAAATAGGCAGAATGCTCACATTTAATTCTTGATGATACTATATTTAGCTTTCTTGTTCTTTGAAATCTTATTGAGAAAAAATACTGGCATCTGCCCAAAGTAATTTCTTTTTCAGTTGACAATATTATAAGTAATGTTATTGTATCATTTCCCTACTTGGACAAAGTGTGAAAATTTTGAGGAGCTTGTCTGCCAGAAATTTCTTCTTCATTTGCAAAACATTAATGAGATATTATATTGAAATGATTTTATTTAATATTAAGTGTACTTGGTCAATGTGGCGTAGAACATACAAAATAAATCTAATTTAAAATCATTAACTATTACATGTATAAGAAAGGCTTGCTAATCGTAACACTTTTGATAATGATTATGAATAAAGCATTATATATTTTCCTGAAAACGATTGTATCTATAACTCAATCATCTAAATTGCCATTAGTTTTATTGCTTTTTAATTGTCTTTAGCTGAAATTTTAATTTTGATTTTCTATTTCTCCATTGGTTTTGTTTGTGTGTGGAAGTAAAATATACAGAATATAGAATTTGCCAGTTTTTCTATTTTTAAGTGTACACTTCAGTGGCATTTAAATACATGCACCATTTTACCTTCCCACCAGCATTGCACAGGGTTTCAGTTTCTCCACATCCTGCCCAACATTTGTTTTTCTGGTTTTCTTGGTTTCTGTTTTTTGTTTGTTTTGATAATAGCTATTCGAATGGGTGTGAAGTGGTATTGCATTTTGGTTTGGATTTACATTTCCCTAGTGACTAGTGATGTTGAGCATCTTTTCAAGTGCTTATTGGCCATTTGTATATCATCTTTGGAGCAATGTTCGTGTACGTGCTTTGCCCAGTTTTGAATTGTGGTATTTGTCTTTTTGGAGTTCTCTATATAGTCTGGATATTAATTCCTTATACTGTATGTAGTTTACAAATATTTTCTCCATTCTCTGGGTTGCCTTTTACTCTGTTGACGGCAGTCCTTGATGCACAAAGGTTTTTAATTCTGATGAAGTCCGGTTTGTCTATGTTTTCTTTTGTTGCCTGTGCCTTTGATGTTGTATACAAGAAATCATTGCCAAATTCATTGTCATGAAGCTTTTCCCATTTTCTTCTAAAAGTTTTCTAACTTTAGCTCTTACATTTAGGTCTTTGGTCTATTTTAAGTTACTTTTTTGTATTTGGTGTTACGTAAGTGTCCAACCTCATTTTAGCTAAAATTTTATGTATTTTAAAATTTATTATGGAAATCATGAAATGTTTAGTTGAATAGAAAATTTTGTGCGGTGGAATTAACTGAATCTTTAAAACCTTTTTATTATGGAAATATCCAAACTATTCCATACATAGAAGAATATAATGAGTCCCCCATGTGCCCAGGCCCCAGCATTAATTATCAATATTTTGCCAATCTCGTTTGATTTACACACACACCCACACACACATTTTTTCCTCGAAAATTTTAAGTAAAATCACAGGTACTATGTCATTTTACCCATAAGTACATAAATGTACATTTCTTAATGTGGTATGTCTTTTTGTCATCAACTGTTTTCTTCTTTATTTTTATACATTATACTATGTCATTATCAGACCTTGTAAAATTAACAAGAATTCCTTAATATGTCGTATCCAGTTAATGATTGACTCATTTCTACTCTAGCTAAAGTATAATTTAGGAGGAGGTTTGAGGACATTTTTTAACATTAAGATATAAACTTTTATAACAACTGCTTAAATAATTGTTCCTAGAGTCTAACGTTTCTACTGGCAAATTGGAAATTAGTATACATAGACATAGATTCTGCTCATTTTACTTTCAATCTAAAATCATAGTTAAGATTGCTGGCCAGGAGTGGTGGCTCACACCTGTAATCCCAGCACTTAGGGAGGCAGAGGCGGGTGGATCACGAGGTCAAGAGTTTGAGACCAGCCTGGCCAATGTGGTGAAACCCCGTCTCTACTAAAAATACAAAAAAAAATTCAGGCATGGTGGCAGGCCCCTGTAACCCCAGCTACTCAGGAAGCTGAGGCAGAGAATTGTTTGAACCCAGGAGGCGGAGGTCGCAGTGAGCCGAGATCGCATCACTGCACTCCAGCCTGGGTGACAGAGCGAGTCTCTGTCTCAAAAAAGAAAAAAAGGTTGCTATGCTAGAAAGTCTTCCTGTAGGGGCATTTTTAAGAAACATTACGATAGGCATTGCCTCTGGAAAGCAGGCATGAATAGATGGCTGGGGTCCATCATGAGAGAGACCGTTCTCTATATATCACTTTGTACCTTCACATGTTGCCTTTTGTTTTGTTTTGGTCCTTTTTTGATACAGGACTTTGCTGTGTCACTCAAGCTAGAGTGCAGTGGCATGATCATAGCTCACTATAACCTTGAACTCCTGGGCTCAAGTGATCCTCTTTCCCCAGCTCCCCGAGTAGCTGGGATTACAGGCATGCACCCCCGTGCGTGGATGTATGTTGCTATTTTGTGTTTTAAAAACCTAATCCTGACTGTGCTGGTAGTCGCATGAATCTGTGCACATACATGCAAACAAGTACATGTAAAACTGGTGAAGTCTGAATAAGGTTCATGGATTATATCAATGTCAGTTTCCTGATCCTGACAGTGTATGATACTTATGCAAGATGTCATCATTGAGACAAAGTGAATAAAGGATATGTGAGATCTTTGTATTGTTTCTTACAACTGCAAAATAAAAAGTTTTTAAAACTAAATTATAATAACAAAAAAAGAACTGTTTCAAATCTAAAATATAAAGTTGAAATATTGATTTTATTTTTTAGGAATCTGGTGGACAGTAAAAAACTTTGGTGAAATTTCAGGAACCATAGCCATTAAAATAGATGAGGGAACCTATATACATGCACTCGACAATGGTCTTTTTACCCTGGGAGCTCCACACAAAGAAGGTTTGTGTCTGGAAGGGAAGAGGCTGCCACAGGTGTAGATTTTAGGACATTCATTCACTTAGGCCAAACTCTAACTAGTCTCAAACATTTTCCGAAGGAATGGAAGCATTGCATTTGACTCTTCCATTTTTTTTAATTCCTTAATATTTACCAGCCATTGGCAAGTCCCTCTTTCTAATACAAGCATTTGAAAACATTCCGTATAGTTCCAGAAGAGTATCTTTGGAAATCAAAACAAGATGAATAATTAAAATAGTAAGTGGAAAGAAAAAAGAAAACCTATTTGAGTCAAAATGTTTGAATTTCTTTTTTATTCAGACCTATTGCCAAAACTAACCTGGGTGCGTTTAACAATTTGAGGTTTCCTCACTTTCTTTAGCCCATTAGAGGAAGCACTAATGAGATATGAAGTAATTAGAAGATAAAAAGCAGTATCGTTTGGCCAGCAAAGCCGTCCCTTGAATAAATGAAAGCATTTAGCTTTTTAAATAAGTGCTTATTTATGCCTGTATTTTAAAACATAAAGAGAAGCTATCTCAAAAGTTATTAAATAAGCATTATATAATCCTGTCTTAGTATATAAAATTAGCACTGTAGTTAAAGGAAGATAAAATAGACCTTGATTCCAAAGATACAGTATTACAGCGAAATCAGTATATCTGAATATTCTTACATTTAATTGCAGAAGAAAATAGCCACATTTTTTAAAGCAAAATAATGTCTTTGTATTTATAGCCAATGTCAAATTTATTTTCAAATGTTTTTTCTCCAATAGTTGATGAGGGCCCTAGTCCTCCAGAGCAGTTTGCGGCTATCAAATGATCTGATTCCAGGTGAGCTTATGTTGTAATATAATTAGTAACCAGTTATTTTAAAAATTTAATTATATTCATTAAAAATTTTAGTATCTGTCTTAAGCCCACAGGGTAATTTTGACATAAAAAACAAAATAGCTTTTTTGAAAAATAGATTTTGTTATCTACTTTTAGTGGGTTTCCTATCAATATATAATTCTAGGCTGGAAAAAAAAATGTAAGTTAAAAAGTGAAGATTAATAATTTCACACACCGAATAAGATAGATTAAAAAATAAATCAAATAGTACAAAACCTGGTTCACTGTTGCTATGATATTTAAACTCACTGTTTGGAAGTCCAAAGGCAAACAGGAAGACTAAAAAAAGGAATATTGTTGAAACCAGCAGAGAATGTTACAGAATCATAACGATGAAAAGAATAGTTTTACTCACTATTTTTACAGTCTTTTTATAAAGTAACCTTTTTTATTCTCACCTTGTGCAAAAGTATAGGATGATTCTTTGGGTAGAAGATACTGAAAGTGAATTTACATATTTTAGTAATTGGTTACATCAATATGATAATGATTTCTCTTATATAATCATTAATGTATAAAGGAGTAAAAGTCAATTCTGGCATCCCAGGAGACTCTCGGTAAGGTAAAAGATTAGAAATCATAATTTTAAAAAATCACATTTAGATGATTATTGCTGTACTTTCTTTGAAAGTCTGATAAGTATGCTGAAAGACAAAGAATAAAAGCAGAGGAAGAAAAAATTCAATAGTTTTAAACTGCTTTACAATTATAAACAAAAAAGGATTATAAAGAAAATTAACTGACAAATGAGGAAAATATTTGCAACAATCTTAATAGGCAGTGAGTTCTTACTCTTCATATGTATCTTATATAGAATTCATAGCACTGAAGACCCCAGTAGAAAAATTGCGATCAGATCTCAATAGGAAAATGGACAAGGGACGTTACCAGATAATCTAAAAACTAAAAAGGAAAGGAAAAGAAAAACAATTGTTATTCTAGTTGACTACTAAAATGCAAATTTATAGGATACTGTTTTTTCCATATTAGGTTTTCAAGTATTTTTTTAAAGTCATAATGTTTAAAAAATCCATGATACAAAACATAATCTGTTAATTTGAGGTAAGAATGTAAATGGAAGCAGCATTTTCTGGAAAACAGTTTGATGACATAAGAACATTATACCGTTCGATCCAATTATTTCTAGGAATATTTTCTAAGGATAAAGCAGTTTTATGTCAGAATAGATGTACATAGAACTATTTATAATAAGAGAAAAAGTTTTAGTAATTTATTATTGAAGTTTATAACTAAGGTATAATTGAAGAATGATGAATTTTGAAAATATTTGTTATGTAATATATAAGGTACAATGTTTATATTAAAAAAGCACAATACAAAACTAAATTTAAAACTGCAGTGTCCAACATGGCAGCAACTAGTCACATGTAGCTTTTTTTTTTTTTAAAGGCACAGAGTCTCACTCTGTCACCCAGGCTGGAGTGCAGTGGTGTGACTGTATCTCACTATAACCTCAAATTTCTAGGCTCAAGCAATCCTCCTGCATCAGCCTCCCAAGTAGCTGGTATTACATGTGCATGCCACCATGCCCAGCTAATTTTTTTAATTTTTTGTAGAGATGGGGTCTCACTGTGTTGTCCAGGCTGATCTTGAACTTTTTGCCTCAAGCAGTTATCCCATTGTCTTCCCAAAGCACAAAGATTGCAGGAGTGAGTCACCACTGAGTCACATGCAGCTTTTGAACGCTTGGAATATGTCCAGTCTGAAATTTTAGATATGTACACACCCACACACATACACATGTCCTGTTTTGATGTTCTATAATCAATTTTCTCTCAGTTTTTAACTTTTATCTATCTTATTAATGTACAGAATTGCCCTGAAATCTGGCTATGGAAAATATCTTGGTATAAATTCAGATGGATTTGTTGTTGGGCGTTCAGATGCAATTGGACCAAGAGAACAATGGGAACCAGTCTTTCAAAATGTAAGTGCTGTTATTGTTCATAAAAACTTCCTGTCAGTTTAACAGAAAGTCTGTAACAATCATAATATATTTAAAAAGAAAAAGTAGTATGCAATAGTATAATACATCAAATTGGAATAAATCAATAAGAACATAGAGCCTTAAAGAGATCTCAAAATGGAGTGCAACAAAAATAGCATTATTTCTTTTGCCCACAATTATTTCTGTATACCCTTAGTGCCTAGATATGGATCTCATTTCCATTAAAGAACCAGTCAATTTTAGGTCTCAGAGTAGGAAAACAGAATAGTCCCTAAGTATCGTCTTTGTAGCAGAAATCATGGATGCTTTCAGAAACATTCGAGACTGTCAGCGAACAGTGGAGCTTGCTAAGACCAAGTTGTGACAATTTGTGCATAAAATAAATAATAATAGTTCATTGAAGTAAATTATCTCTAAAAGACTTTCAGTTCATAAGCTTAAAATAGTGTACGAAAAGATAGTTTTAATATAAGAAGAAAAAGATACATACTAATTCTTAATTTTAGTAAGTAGACAGTTGTAGTATATGGATGTTTTGTTAAATCTTTGTTGATACAGAATACATAATTTCCTTTTTCTGTTTGTGTGAGAAGTAAAGATTGAACAAAAATATGTGAGTGCTAAACAGTCTTTAAAAAGTAGATAACTATATCAAAAACAGTAAGGACCAACCGGCAGCACGCAGAACAAGCAAATAGAAGATAAGCTCAGCCTGAGTAGCAGCTTTGGTAGTGTACAGTAAAGAATTGAAAACAGGAATTCAGAGTGTTTTCTAAGATGACAGATTAAACAAACATCCCCCCAGAAAGAGGTAATCACTTAGACTGATTTCTTCACCCCTAGGATAAAATCTTAAGTCAGTGACTTGAAAACTATTTTGACCCAACCCATTGAGAAATGCATTTTTACATTGCAGCCCAGCACACACACATGTATAACTGAAGCAAGAGTTGTGCTTACCAATACTTATCCTTGTGTTATGCATCTTGATATTTCTTATTCTCTTTTACCCCTTCCTCTGTGTGTCTGTGTGTATTCCTTCCCCCACCCCCCAAACCGTTCAGGAAACACTACATTGAAACACTACATTGATTTCATGACCCGCTAATGTGTTGCAACCCCTTTGAGATGATCCTACTAGTTATGATGAGATACTTGTAATAAAAGTTACACCAGTAGAAAAGGCCAATATATCCTAAGGCCTTAGATGATGACTTAGGTAGCACTAATAATACAACACTTTAGGAAAGTTCATTTCATTTTATTTTTAGGAAGGACACTGAGTTTCAAAAATTTAAATTTAAATGAAAGAGGGTCTTAAAACTCTATTGCAAAAAGGACTCAGCTGAATAATCTGTGGCACAGGTTTAAATCGTCTTGGACCACCCTGCCATGTTCCAGGGCTCACCAGGAGCCATCCAGATGAGAGACCACCCAGTCCTTGTGACCTTGACTAAGAAATTAAATCCATGTTATCAGCACTTTTTTAACTGGATGTGATATAAGGTTAACATATTTTGTAATCATTATATTTATAAATATTTTGTCTAAATGTTATGGTATTCCAAGTTTTCCAAAAGAATCAACCAAATACAAGTTATAAACATTATATTTGTTAAGGGAGTTAAGCTAACCAAATTTATAACCCAGATTTAGATACACAAGAAAATCAGTCTTTAAAGTTTTGTTTAATAGAAAGCAGTGTAATATATCAAACATTAAAAAACTAAAAAAGTATATGAATATTTTTACACACAAAAGTCCCTCAGACATTGATTCTTAAATTCAAAACACCAAAGGCATTGTATATACCTTTTCATGTTTTCTAATTGTGAAGAAAATAAATTTTACTTAAAATGCTAACATTTGAATAAAGTCATATTAGGAAGATACACTACAAATGTTTATTGTGGTAATCTTTGAATAGTAAAATGATAGGTGATTTTGGTTTCCTTTTCTGTATGTTTTTGTATTATATTTTTCAGGTTTTTCTCCAAGTTCTTTGATTTTTAAATCAGGGAGGAAAAATTAATCCAGTCTAAACACTGAATATTTCTTCTACAAGAAGTATCCTCATGGCTATTTTGTTATTTTGTTTCAGTTAGGGGAAGATGGCTTTATTGGCCTCAAATAGCTGCTTTATTAGATGCAATGAAGCAGGAGACATAGAAGCAAAAAGTAAAACAGCAGGAGAAGAAATGATCAAGGTAATGATATTTTATACAGATAACTACATTCACACATGTGATGTGACTGTATCTCTTTAAAATGTTAAATGGTCATTTATTGTCACTTTAAAGATTTAGTTAATAGCTTTTTGTAATGTGGCGTTTCAAATAGACTCATTTTTAATTATAAATCCCATAGTTGATGGCTCGTTTATACAATGTGGCAGAGAAATGAGTGCATCTAGGAGCTACCTTGCCATTATCTCCATGGATTAGTATCTTTTTTTGGTAGTTCCACATGCGCTCTTTAGGCTTTCATGTTCTTGTTTTCTTGTATTTTAAAATCTAATTTTTAAAATAGATAACATGTACACGTGGTCCAACATTTTCAAATAAAAACATGTGAAGACATAGGCCTCCCATGCGTCTTACTCACCTGTGTCCCAGCTCCTGTTCCCCTTTCCCTTTCTTTTTATAGCCTCCTAAAATTTCTTTATAAACATATGAATATGTTTATAATTTTCAACTGTTTCACACTAAAGGTAGCCTCCTCTGTAGTCTTCTAGACTTTGATTTCTCTTAAAATCATATCTTGGAGAGTTTTCTACTATTAGTTTAAATGTAGAAAGTTTTTTCTTTTTCTTGCTTTTCTTCTCTTTCTCTTTTTTAGCAGCCACATAATATTCCATTTTAGGGATGTACCTTAATTTATTTAGTCTCTTATAGATGGAAATTTAGGCTGTTGCCAGTCTTTTGTCCTTATAAACAGTGCTGCAGTTCATAACATTGAATATGCATCAATTTGTAGATGCGCGGGTGGACCTGAAGATAAATTTCCAGAAGGAGAATTACCATGTCAGGGGTATATGCATTTGTATTTATGTAATGCTTGAGCTTCTGTGATGATAGTCACTTTATGAAACATAAAAAATCATAGCAGAACTTCTGGGGCCTTAGCCCCCACATTTTAAAAATATTTTTATTAATAGTACCAGTCTTCTTTGCATTAGGAGAAACATTAATCACTTAAAACATGATTTTTATTTTATTTTTAAAATTTGTGCATGTCACTAAGCTGGAAATAAAAGTTCCTTATGCCAGGCTAAATTCCCTCATCTGTAGTCAGATGCGTTATCCATTGCACCACTGGCCTGTGCCCTCCCTAATCCTACTCTTTGTTTTACATCATTGTAAAAGTTACACAGACATCTTCATATCAAGGTGAAATTTTAAATAATACTGTTAATATAACCTAGATAAATCAAGTAGTTAATTGGAATTTGATGAAAACATTTAAGGCTTTTTTTAGACTCACAAAAGCCACTGATGTTTAATTATAAACATATACCAAGATGTGTCTGAAGAATAAATCCCCCCTTATTGACACATGATTTTTCTGTTTCTTGGCATTCTGTCCCACTACTGAGCATCCTGAACTTTGCTTTGTCTGTCTGTGTTGGGAATCACAGGTTGCATCCAGTCTGACTCAGATTTGCTCTGTAAGGCATTGTGGGGGCCGGAGTGGAAGGCTCTAAGAGGGGGGCAAATGCCTTTTCTAAAATGCCTTTCATTCATGCCGGCCTCATAAAATGAGTTAGGGAGGATTCCCTCTTTTTCTATTGATTGGAATAGTTTCAGAAGGAATGGTATCAGCTCCTCCTTATACTTCTGGTAGAATTCAGCTGTGAATCCATCAGGTCCTGGACTCTTTTTGGTTGGTAAGCTATTGATTATTGCCACAATATCAGAGTCTGTTATTGGTCTATTTAGAGATTCAACTTCTTCCTGGTTTAGTCTTGGGAGGGTGTATTTGTCGAGGAATTTATCCATTTCTTCTAGATTTTCTAGTTTATTTGTGTAGAGGTGTTTGTAGTATTCTCTGATGGTAGATTGTATTTCTGTGGGATCGGTGGTGATATCCCCTTTTTCATTTTGTATTGCATCTATTTGATTCTTCTCTCTTTTCTTCTTTATTAGTCTTGCTAGCGGTTTATCAATTTTGTTGATCTTTTCAAAAAACCAGCTCCTGGATTCATTAATTTTTGAAGGGTTTTTGTGTCTCTATTTCCTTCAGTTCTGCCTTGATTTTAGTTATTTCTAGCCTTCTGCTAGCTTTTGAATCTGTTTGCTCTTTTCTTTTTTTTTTTTTTTTTTTAAGAGATGGAGTCTCGCTCTGTTGCCCAGGCTGGAGTGCAGTGGCCCAATCTCGGCTCACTGCAAGCTCCGCCTCCTGGGTTCACGTCATTCTCCTGCCTCAGCCTCTCTGAGGAGCTGGGACTACAGGCACTCGCCACCATGCCTGGCTAATTTTTTTTTGTATTTTTAGTAGAGATGGGGTTTCACCGTGGTCTTGATGTCCTGACCTCGTGATCCACCCACCTCAGCCCCCCAAAGTGCTGGGATTACAAGCGTGAGCCACCGCGCCCAGCTGCTCTTGCTTTTCTAGTTCTTTTAATTGTGATGTTAGGGTGTCAATTTTGGATCTTTCCTACTTTCTCTTGTGGGCATTTAGTGCTATAAATTTCCATCTACACACTGCTTTGAATGTGTTCCAGGGATTCTGGTATGTTGTGTCTTTGTTCTCGTTGGTTTCAAAGAACATCTTTATTTCTGCCTTCATTTCATTGTGTACCCAGTAGTCATTCAGGAGCAGGTTGTTCAGTTTCCATGTAGTTGAGTGGTTTTGAGTGAGTTTCTTAATCCTGAGTTCTAGTTTGATTGCACTGTGGTCTGAGAGACAGTTTGTTATAATTTCTGTTCTTTTACATTTGCTGAGGAGAGCTTTACTTCCAACTATGTGGTCAATTTTGGAATAGGTATGGTGTGGTGCTGAAAAAAATGTATATTCTGTTGATTTGGGGTGGAGAGTTCTGTAAATGTCCATTAGGTCCACTTTGTGCAGAGCTGAGTTCAATTCCTGGTATCCTTGTTAACTTCCTGTCTCGTTGATCTGTCTAATGTTGACAGTGGGGTGTTAAAATCTCCCACTATTATTGTGTGGGAGTTTAAGTCCCTTTGTAGGTCACTCAGGACTTGCTTTATGAATCTGGGTGCTCCTGTGTTGGGTGCATATATATTTAGGATAGTTAGCTCCTCTTGTTGAATTGATCCCTTTACCATTATGTAATGGCCTTCTTTGTCTCTTTTGATCTTTTTTGATTTAAAGTCTATTTTATCAGAGACTAGGATTGTAACCCCTGCCGTTTTTTGTTTTCCATTTGCTTGATCTTCCTCCATCCCTTTATTTTGAGTTTATGTGTGTCTCTACACATGAGATGGGTTTCCTGAATACAGCACACTGATGGGTCTTGACTCCTTATCCAATTTGCCAGTCTGTGTCTTTTAATTGGAGCATTTAGCCCATTTACATTTAAAGTGAATATTGTTATGTGTGAATTTGATCCTGTCATTATGATGTTGGTTGTTTTGCTCGTTAGTTGATGCAGTTTCTTCCTAGCCTCTATGGCCTTTACAATTTGGCATGCTTTTGCAGTGGCTGGTACCGGTTGTTCCTTTCCATGTTTAGTGCTTCCTTCAGGAGCTCTTTAAGGCAGGCCTGGTGATGACAAAATCACTCAGCATTTGCTTGTCTGTAAAGTATTTTATTTCTCCTTCACTTATGAAGCTTAGTTTGGCTGGATATGAAATTCTGGGTTGAAAATTCTTTTCTTTAAGAATGTTGAATATTGGCCCCCACTCTCTTCTGGCTTGTAGAGTTTCTGCTGAGAGATCAGCTGTTAGTCTGATGGGCTTCCCTTTGTGGGTAACCCGACCTTTCTCTCTGGCTGCCCTGGCATTTTCTCCTTCATTTCAACTTTGGTGAATCTGACAATGATGTGTCTTGGAGTTGCTCTTCTCGAGAAGTATCTTTGTGGCATTCTCTGTATTTCCTGAATCTGAATGTTGGCCTGCCTTGCTAGATTGAGGAAGTTCTCCTGGATAATATTTTGCAGAGTGTTTTCCAACTTGCTTCCATTCTCCCCGTCACTTTCATGTACACCAATCAGACGTAGGTTTGGTCTTTTCACATAGTCCCATATTTCTTGGATGCTTTGTTTGTTTCTTTTTATTCTTTTTTCTCTAAACTTCCCTTCTTGCTTCATTTCATTCATTTCATCTTCCATCGCTGATACCCTTTCTTCCAGTTGATCACATCTGCTACCGAGGCTTCTGCAATCTTCGCGTAGTTCTCGAAACTTGGCTTTCAGCTCCATCAGCTCCTTTAAGCCCTTCTCTTGATTGGTTATTGTAGTTATCCATTCGTCTAATTTTTTTTCAAAGTTTTTAACTTCTTTGCTATTGTTTTGAATTTCCTCCCGTAGCTCGGAGTAGTTTGATCGTCTGAAGCCTTCTTCTCTCAACTCGTCAAAGTCATTCTCCATCCAGCTTTGTTCCGTTGCTGATGAGGAACTGCGTTCCTTTGGAGGAGGAGAGGTGCTCTGCTTTTTAGAGTTTCCAGTTTTTCTGCTCTGTTTTTTCCCCATCTTTGTGGTTTTATCTTCTTTTGGTCTTTGATGATGGTGATGTACAGATGGGTTTTTGGTGTGGATGTCCTTTCTGTTTGTTAGTTTTCCTTCTACCACACAGGTCCCTCAGCTGCAGGTCTTTTGGAGTTTGCTAGAGGTCCACTCCAGACCCTGTTTGGCTGGGTGTCAGCAGCAGTGGCTGCCGAATAGCGGAATTTTTGTGAGACCACAAATTCAGCTGTCTGATAGTTCCTCTGGAAGTTTTGTCTCAGAGGAGTACCTGGCCGAGTGAGGTGTCAGTCTGTCCTTACTGGGGCGTGCCTCCCAGTTAGGCTGCTCGGGGGTCAGGGACCCACTATAGGAGGCAGTCTGCCCATTCTCAGATCTCCAGCTGCATGCTGGGAGAACCACTGCTCTCTTCAAAGCTGTCAGACAGGGACATTTAAGTCCGCAGAGGTTCCTGCTGACTTTTTGTTTGTCTGTGCCCTGCCACCACAGGTGGAGCCTACAGAGGCAGGCAGGCCTCCTTGAGCTGTGGTGGGCTCCACCCAGTTTGAGCTTCCTGGCTGCTTTGTTTACCTAAGCAAGCCTGGGCAATGGCGCGCATCCCTCCCCCAGCCTTGCTGCCACCTTGCAGTTTGATCTCAGACTGCTGTGCTAGCAATCAGTGAGATTCTGTGGGCATAGGACCCTCTGAGCCAGGTGCAGGACACAATCTCCTGGTGTGCCGTTTTCCAGGCCCATTGGAAAACCACAGTATTAGGGTGGGACTGACCCGATTTTCCAGGTGCCATCTGTTACCCCTTTCTTTGACTAGGAAAGGGAACTCCCTGATCCCTTGCACTTCCCGAGTGAGGCAATACCTCGCCCTGCTTTGGCTCGTGCACAGTGTGCTGCACTGACTGTCCTGCACCCACCGTTTGGCACTCCCTAGTGAGATGAACCCGGTACCTCAAATGAAAATGCAGAAATCACTGTCATCTGTGTCGCTCATGCTGGGAGCTGTAGACTGGAGCTGTTCCTATTCGGCCATCTTGGCTCCACCCCCCTTAAATCCTTTATGAAAGCTGTAAGATCTGCTCCTGTGTGTTTGTATGTCTACATGTGTTACATGTATGTGATGATATTTTGTAAATAAAGCTCGTTCTTAAATCGTTAAATAGAAATGGCATCACAATTATCCATTAAAAATAATTAGATACTTGCTTGATTTAACTGTGAGCTTATGTCTTTTGTTGAGAGTTTCTAGATTCATGCATCTTGATAGGTGACCATGAAGAAGTATGGAGACACGTCCTCAGTGCCTAGACCAGCAGCTACAAGTCAGAATCAAGCAGTCAGCCCATTCTTTCTGTGCTTTTCCTGTTTTGCCTCCTGGCTATTTTAGGCGGGGCTGGATCCTCCAGTTACAGCCTTCACAGCTGTGTCTTTAGTCCTAATAGATTCAGGCAGGCCTTGATCTTCATAGTTTTCCTGAGTGCCATGTGGCTACTTGGGACTTAGAATTACTGAGGGAAGACATTAGGGATGCTACCTGTGTCATAGTTTCAAAATTCTGTTCAGTAATTTAAAATCTTAAAGTCACGTTAAATAATACATAATCATAAAATATCTTGAGTAATTTGTAAGTTAAAAAAGTGAAATATTAACCATTAAAAATTAGTTTAGGTCTATATACCATGACATGTTACTTGTATATGGTATAGAAAACCTAAATATCTTTAGTTCTCTTAATAAACAGTAATTTGAAGAACCATATTTCTTAAAAGTTATAAAATGGTTTTTATCTAAAAATACTGATACAAGACAGTTGAAAATCACTTTTAGGGTTTTCACTGAATATTGGGGTTCCTAAGACTTAATTACTAGATATGAGAGAAATAATTCTGCATACAGAGTGCATAAAAAGCAAGACATGCTTTTTTTTTCTTTTTTGAGAACGAGTCTTGTTCTGTTGCCCAGGCTGGCATGCAGTGGTGTGATCTCAGCTCACTGCAAACTCTGCCTCCCCGATTCGAGCGATTCACCTGCCTCTGCCTCCCAAGTAGCTGGGATTACAGGTGCTGGCAACCACACCTAGCTAATTTTTGTATTTTTAGTAGAGATGGAGTTTCACCATATTGGCCAGGCTGATGTCGAACCCCTCACCTCAAGTGATGCGCCTGCCTCGGCCTCCCGAAGTGCTGGGATTACAGGCTTGTGAACATATGCTTTTGATGATAAAACTTATAAAGACATAAAAATGTGTTTTAATTTTTTTTTGGTTTGAAGTTACTTAAAGATTTCAAATTGAGGAAGTAAAAAAAAACTAGATAAAAATAGATAAATATAGAAAGTTGGGGGAAATGCAAAGCATAGGTTCACAAAAATCTGGGATTAAAAGATGACAACATTTGATAAATTTATTTATAAAGTTTTATTAACTTTAGAGGCTGGGCATGGTGGCTCACGCCTGTAAATAATAAAATTATCTTTCCAATTATGTCTAACTATGATAGTTTAAAGTCATTTCCACAGTAAATTTTTTAATTCTGAGGCAGTTTCTGACAACTTTACAATCTTGCAAAATCCGGGAACATTGTATCTTTAAGGAAGTTCATGAAAGGATGGAGAAGGCCTGAGGAGCACTCTTGAATACAGGGTTTTGAGAACTTTAGAATTCTATTACTTGAGCTGGGTAAGAATTCCCAGAACTTTAGTGAAGAGACTGACTGGTTTATAAAACTGCTAACCCAAGCAGAATAAAAATCAATTGAATACCAAGAAAATACTTTGCTAGATTTTCATGCCAAATCGGCCAGTACTTAAATTGTCTAGATAAAAAATTTGAGTGAACTGCATAGTCCAAGTCAAATTGTCTATGATAATCCCTGATTAGTCAGTGCTATGCACCTAAGTTGAAGGAACAGTCCAGTGTTAAGCATGGAGAACCAGAATGTCTACCTTGTCCTTCCTGAGTTCTGAAAGCTTTTCTTACTGAAAATTCTGCATTCTGATTCTTGGGTTTTGAGAGTAAAGCAAGATGGCAGAAGAAGGCTCCACTGATTGTCCCTCCTGCAAGGACACCAGATGAACAACTATCAATATCCACATAGAAAATACATTCATAAGAACCAAAAATCAGGTGAGTACTCAGAGTACCTGGTTTTAACCTCATGTCACTGAAAGAGGCACTGAAGAGAGAGAAAAAACAGTCCTGAAATCACCGTTTCCTCATCCCCAGCAGTGATGGCATAGTGCAGAGATCAACTCTGCGTTCTGCGGGAGGGAGAACACAGCAATTGTGGGGCACTGAACTCAGTGCTGTCCTGTTAGAGCAGAAAGGAAAACCAGACCAAATGCAGTTAATGCCCATCCACAGAGGGATCAATTTAACCAGCCCTAGCCAGAGGAGAATCAGATTACAGTGGTTGGAACTTGAGTGTTTGGAAACCTGGCAACTAAGGGCTCCTGCACTCTGTGTGTCTAAGAAAACTTGAAAGGCAGCCTAGGCCATCAGGACTGCAACTCTTAGGTGAAGCCTAGAGCTGAACTGGGCCCAGGGACCGTGGACTGGGGTGGGGAGGGCATGCAAGATACTGAGACACCAGCTGGGGCAGCCAAAGCAGTTCTGGCATTATCACGCCCCTAACACCAGACTGCACAGCTCATGGCTCCAAAAGGGACCCCATCCTTCTGCTTGAGGAGAGGAGGGAAAAGAATAGGGAGTACTTTGTCTTTCATCCTGGACACCAGCTCAGCCACAGCAAGATAGTGCACTGGTCAGAATCCTGCAGCCTCCTTTCCAGTCTCTGGCTCCTAGACATTCCTAGACACACCCTGGGCCAGAAGGAAACCTGCCGCCTTGAAGAAAAGAACCATGTGCTAGCAGAATTTATCGCCTGCAAACTTGAAAACCTTGGGCTGTGAATAACAAGAAGCCATACGCAGTACCACATCAAGGGCCTTGGATGATCCTCATAGACTTGCTAGATTTAGGTGAACTCAGCACACTACCAGCTGTGGTGGTTAAAAGGCAAAACTCCTTCTTCTTGGGAAAAGTAGAGGGAAAATTAAAGGGGACTTTCTCTTGCCCCTTAGGTACCAGCAAGGCCAGAGGTGGGTAGAGCACCAAGTGAGCTTTCGGAATCCCTGATTCTAGGACTTGATTCTTGATTGGCATTTATGAAGCTGCCCAGGGCCAGTAGGGAGCCCATTGCCCTGAAAACGGCAAGTCCCAGGCGAGGCAGCATTCACCGCAAGCTGACAAGAGGCTTTGGGCCTTAAGGGAACATTGGTGGTAGCCTGGCAGTACTCATTGTGGCCTGAGGTGGTGGTGGCTTCTCTGCCTTTAGGAAAGGAAGGTAGGAATAGGAAGGACTATGTCTTGTGGTTTGAGTGCCAGATCAGCTGCGGTGCAATTAAATGTCAAGTGGACTTTAAAATTTTTGACTCTACTCCATGACTTCTGAATGGCACTTCTGGACCCAGTCAGGGGCTGAGGGCACTCACTGCCCTAAAGGAAAGAAGACAGGCCTGGCTGGCTTTGCCACCTGCTAATTGTAGAGACCAAAGGCCTTAAATGAACATAGGCAGTCATCAGAAAGTGCATGCAGCAGGACTTGAGCAAGACTCCATGCTGTGTTAGCTTCAGGTCTGATTCAGGGCAGTCATAGCGGTGGTGTCCAGGGGTGCTTGTGTCTTTCTTATCCCAGATTTAGGTGGCTTAGAACAGAGAGAAAGACTCTGTATATTTGAGAGAAAATAACGGTAGAGAACAAGAGTCTCTGGCTAGTAATCCAGAAAATTCTCCTGGATCTTGTTGAAGGCTGTCAAGGTGGTACTTCTCTGAGTCTGGAAGAATTACAGCATTATTGGGTACAAGGTACCCATAAAGCAGATATGGCTTAGATCACAACACCCAAGTCTTTTCAAATATGTGAAAAGTCTTCCCAAGAAAGACAGCTACAAATAAGCCCAGAAAGTGAAGACTACAATAAATACTCACCTTTTTTTTTTAATTTTATTTTTTAAACCTCTCATATGGTGCTGCATGCCCAAGATTTTAATGTCCAGACACTGAAGAACATCTGCTAGCATCAACACCATCCAGGAAAACATGACCTCACCAAGTGAACTAAATAAGGCACCAGGGACAAATCCTGGAGAAAAAGAGATATGTGACCTTTCAGACAGAGAATTCAACATAGCTGTATTAAAAAATAAACTGAAAGAAATTTAAGATAACAAAGTAAAGAAATTCCAAATTTTATCAGCTAAACTCAACAAAGGGATTGAAATAGTTACAACAAATTAAGCAGAATTCTGGAGCTGAAAAATGCAATTGGCATGCTGAAGAATGCATTAGAGCCATTTAATAGCAGAATGGATCAAGCAGAAGAAATAGTGAACTTGAAGACAGGCTATTTGAAAATACATAGAAGAGACAAAAGAAAAAGAATAAAAACAACAAATCATGCCTACAGGATCTAGAAAAATAGCCTCACAAAGACACATCTAAGTGTTATTGGTTTTAAAGAAGTTGTAGAGAAAGAGGCAGGGGTAGAAAAATTTATTCAAAGGGATAATAACAGAAAACGTTCCAACCCTAGAGAAAGATATCCATATCCAACTGCAAAAATGTTATAGGACATCAAGCAGATTTAACCCAAAAAAGACTACTTCAAAGCATTCAATAGATCTTCCAAAAGTCAAAGATAAAGAAAAGTTCTAAAGGAAGAAAGAGAAAAGAAACAAATAACATACCGGTGAGCTCCAACACCTCTGGCAGCAGACTTTACAGTGGAAGCCCTACCGGCCAGGAGAGAGAAGCAATAAACATTTAAAGTACTAAAGGAAAAAAACTTTTACCTTAGAATAGCATATGCAGTGAAAATATTCTTCAAATAAAAAGAAATTCTGACTTTTCCAGACAAACAAAAGCTGAAGTATTTTATGAATACCATGTCTGTCCTAAAGGAATGCTAGAGAGAACTTCAATCAGAAAGAAAAGGACATTAACGAGCAATAAATGATCACCTGAAGGTAAAAAAAATCCTCACTGCTAATAGGATACAAAACAAAACAGAATATTATAACACTGTAGCTGTGTGCCGTGCAAACTACTCTTATTCAAAGTAGGAATACTAAATATTATCCAATCAAAAGTAATAACTACAACAACATTTCAAGACATAGCACAATAGAATATAAATAGAAACAACAAAAAGTTAAAAAGTGAAGGGATGAGCACACCCGTCCTGAGCCGGCCGATGTGGTGGAAGCTCCGGAGCTCGGGAGCCGGGGAAGGCCAGGAGCCTGGGCGGAAGAGAGGCTGCCCCGAGAACCGGAAGCCTGGGCAGGGGATGGAGGCCTCCAGCGCCTGCCAGCAACAGCAGGGCTGTGCCACGTTGGTCCTGCACGGGGCCTGGCTGCCGGCGACGGCGGGACGCTCTGGGAAGCCAGCGCTGCTCGGGCCTGGAGGGAGACAACTGACCCGGGGCACCGACGAGCGGCTCTGGGGGTCCCGGATCCGAGCCCCACTGCCCCGGGGTGGCAGTGACTCCTGGAGTCGGGCGGGCATGGCTGGGCTAGGCTCTTGGGGCAGCCAGGCAGTGCTGCGGGCGTCTAGGCCACACCACCCTGAACGCGCCCCATCTCTGATCTCGTGAAGCTAAGCAGGGTCGGGCCTGGTTAGTACTTGAATAGATTCCGCCTGGGAATAGCGGGTGCTGTAGGCTTTTGGCTTCCCGCTCCCTCCCGCTTTCCCCCTTTTGTCTCCGTGCTTCCCAACCGCCCCCCCACCCTCCACCTTGTATGCCCCTGTGCCCCAGCCGAAGCCCAGGGCCTCCCCCTGAAGATCCGCCACTGCAGCACCACAAGGCAGCAGCATCCCACCTCTTCCGACTCGCCGCAGCCCCACCAGGAGCCCGGCTCCAACCCAGGCGGACGGGGCCGACCCCAAGGGCGCAGGCGCGGGTTCCCTGAGGTCCCGGGTGTCTTTCACGCTCCCGGGACGCCCAGACAACTGAATCATTCATCCAGCGCTGCCGCAACGGTCCAAGCCGGGGGAAGGGGCGGGCAGGGGCAGCGGGTCCCACAGACGCCAACCAAGACCTCCGCTCCGGACCCCGTGGGCTGCTTTCCCCGGGGAAGGACATTGCCTTCACCAGCCACGAGGAAATCCCTCCCTGTGCACTTTGCCACCGACTTCGTGTAAACTCCAGTCCCGAGGACAGGAGAGAGACCCAGGCCTGGCCCCGTGGACAGGCTCAGAGCCATAGTTCTCGCCAGACGGATGGGCGCACTCTACAAATCTGGGGGTCCACCCCACCAAGAAGAAAGAAGCAAACAAAGGAAGGACCCTATGAAACACACTCTCAAAGCAACCAACCAATCCAAGAAAATAAAACACGTCTCAGGGCTCCGCTGGTTTTCCCGCGTGGGCGGCCCTGCCCCCCTGTTCTAGCCGGGCCTAAGCACCCTCCACCCCACACTGGCCTGCTCAAAGGGGCCCTGTCTACCTGAGCAGAGCCTCCCTCTCCAAGGCTCTGTCGCTCTCGCTCTACAGCTCCCTCACTCTCTCCCTTTCTCTACTTCCCCCTCCACCTCGCGCTCTTCTGTCACGCTCTCTTTCCCTCTTTCCCTCTCTCTCTCTCTTCCCACAATGTCTGGGTCTCTCTCTCCCTCTGGTTCTATCTCTCTATTCCTCCCTCCCTTGCTCTCCTTCTGTAGCAGGAGGAGCCGCAGACAAAACCCCTCAGATACCTAGTTGTAGAAGGAAGGGCTTTATTCAGCTGGGATCATGGGTAGACTCATGTCTCCAAAAACCGAGCTCCCGGACTGAGTAATTCCTGTCCCTCTTAAGGGCTTACAACTCTAAGGGGGTCTGTGTGAGAGGGTCATGATCCATTGAGGAAGCAGAGGGTACTGACTGGGGGCTGCATGCAGCGGTAATTAGATCAGAACAAAACAGAACAGGGATTTTCACAGTGTTTTTCTATACAGTGTCTGTAATCTATACATAACATAACCGATTAGGTCAGGGGTAGATCTTTAACTACCAGGCCCAGGGTGTGGCACCGGGCTGTCTGTGTGTGGTTTTCATTTCTGCCTTTTAGATTTTACTAAAAGGGGTGCGCCCATGTGTGTCTGCTTAGGAATGGGTTTGCTCGTGATTGTTGTGGGGTGTGTCTGGATGTCCGTCAGTACCTTTGTCCTGGGATCAGGCTGCCGACTCTATTGCCAGCGCACGGATGTCACAGTTGCTGTGATAGTCTCAGTACGCAGATATTGGGCATAAGACAATATGAGGGGTGGTCTCCTCCCTTACTTCAAGCTATCTTTGTGTCTTTGTGTGTCCGTGTGTGTCTCCGTGTGTGCCCGTGTGTGTGCCCGCACGCGTGCTCCGTGTGTATCTGTGTGTGTGTCCGGGTGGGTTTGCTCCTGGTTATGGTGGGGTGTGTCTGGGTGTCCCATCAGCCCCTCTCTCCCGGGATCAGGCTACCGGGGCTGTAGTGCCAGCGCGGGGCAAAGCAGGGCCTTGGCCAACGGGGCGTGTCCTCATTGGGACAAGCGACAATGGTGTGGGCGTTGTGAGAAAAAGGGCCCGCAGGGCTGAGCCAGCTGTTTGCCCCTGGGCAGCCCTGACGGCTCTGGGTATGTGGGGCAAGAGGGGGCCTTGCAGGAGGGGCAGCGAGGGATCCAAAACGATTTTTCCGCGGCAAGGCGGAGGACTGCAGGGGATCCCAGGACCGTTGGCCCTGGGCCCTGACGCCTCAGAGCACACCCCGTCCTGAGCGGGCCCCATGTGTTGGGAGCTTCGGAACTCCCGAGCGGGGGAAGGCCTGGAATGTCTGCGAAAAGGTAGGCCGCCTGGTGTGCCTGGAGCCTGGGCAGGGAACTGAGGCCTGTGGCTCTCCCCGCGCTGCAGCAGGGCGGCGGTCGGGCGCGTGGTCTGGCCGCAGGCGAGGAGGGTGGCTCTGGGAGGCCGGCGGAAGGCGCAGCGTGGCGGCCGGCGGTGCTGGGTCCTTGATGTGGAGAGCAGCCCGGCCGCGGGGGAGTGGGTCTGCGGCCCCGGATCTGAGGCCCGCGGCCCCGGGGTGGCGGTGACTCCTGGAGTCGAGCAGATGTGACTGGGACGGGCTCTTGTGGCAGCCAGGCGCCACTGCTGGCCTTTATGGCCACACTACCCTGAACGCACGGGATCTCGACTGATCTTGGAAGCTAGGCAGAGTCGGGCCTGGCTAGTACTTGGGATGCGAGACCCCCTGGGAATACTGGGTGCTGAAGGCTTTTGGCTCCCCGCTCCCTCCCTCTTTCCCCTTTTTGTCGCCCTGCTTCCCAACAGCCCCCTGACTCTACTCCCACTTCAATGCATGGGCTGCTTTCCACCGGGGAAGGAAATCGCCTTCGTCAGCCACCAGGAAAAGCGTCCCTGTGCACTTGGATTTTCATTGCCACCGACTTCGTGTAAAATCCAGTCTCGGGGACATGAGAGAGACCCAGGTCTTGTGTCCTGTGAGCACGCTCGGCGTTATGGCTCCCGCCAGATGGACAGGCGCACTCTACAAATCTCGGAGCCTACCGCATCAAGAAGACAGAAAGGGGCAAACAAAGGAAGGACCCTAGGAAATGCGCCCCTAAAGTAACCAACCAATCCAAGAGTAAGCAGGTCTCAGGGCTCAGTATTCTTGCTTGGACGGCCCTGCCCCCCTGTTCTGGCCCAGCCCAGGCACCCTCCACCCCACCCCCGCCTGCTCAAAGGGGCCCTGTCTACCAGAGCAGAGCCTCCCTCTCCAAGGCTCAATCGCACTGGCTCTGCAGCTCCCTCACCCTCTCTCTTTCTCTTCTTCCCCCTCCACCTCTCGCTCTTCTGTCACCTTCTCTCCGTCTCTCCCCATCCTGTGTCTCTATCTCTGTCTCTTTCTCACCCTTTGTTTCTATCTCTCCATCCCTCTCTCCCTTGCTGTCCTTCAAGCTGTCTGTGTCTTTGTGTGTGTGTGTCCGTGCGTGTCGGTGTGTGCGTGTGTGCCGGCGCTCGTGCGCGCGCCCGTGTGCATCTGTGTGTGTGTGCGGGGGGTGGGTTTTGCTCGTGGTGGTGGTGGGATGTGTCTTGGTGTCCGTCAGCCCCTCTTTCCCGGGATCAGGCTTCCGGGGCTGTAGTGTCAGCCCGGGACAAAGCAGGGCCTTCCTGCCCCGTTGGCCACGGGCCGGGTCTTCCTCGGGACAAGCGACAATGGTGTAGGCGTTGTGAGAAAAAGGGCCCGCGGGGCTGGGCTGGCTGTTCGCCCCTGGGCAGCCCTGGCTTCTCTGGGTGTGTGGGGCAAGAGGGAGCCTTCCAGGAGGGGCGGCGAGGAATCCAAAATAATTTTTCCGCGGCAAGGCGGAGGACCAGAGGGGATCCCAGGACCATGGGCCCTGGGCTCTGACGCCTGGGGGCACACCCCGTCCTGAGCAGGCCCCAAGTGTTGGAAGCTCCGAAGCTCCAGAGCCAGAGGAAGGCCTGGAGCGTCAGCTAAAGGGAGGCCGCCTGGAGAGTCCAGATCCCTGTCAGGGGATGGAGGCCTCTGGCCCCTCTGCGGTCCCGCGCGTGGTCTGGCCGCCGGCGACAGCGGGACGCTCTGGGAGGCCGGCGGAAAGCTCAGCGCGGCGACTGGTGGTGCTTGGGCGTATAGAGGGGGAGAGCAGCCCGGCCCCGGGCAAGCGGCTCCTGGACGCCTGATCCCAGCCTCGCGGCCCCGGGTTGGTGGTGACGCCTGGAATCAGGCGGGCATAGCTGGACCGGGCTTTTGGACCAGCCAGGCGCCACTGCCATTGTCTATGGCCATACCACTCTGAACACGAGAGAAACCCAAGCCGCGGCCCGTGGGCACGCTAGGCGCCACTGCTCCCGCCACAGGGACGGGTGCACTCGACAACTTTCAGGGCCCGCAGCACCAAGAGGACAGGGAGGAGCCAGCAAAGGAATGACGCTACGAAACGCACCCCCAAAGCAACCAACCAATCCAAGTAAAACACGTCTCAGGGCTCCCTTGGTTTTCCCGCGTGGGCGGCCCTGCCCCCCTGTTCTACCCTGGCCCAGGCACCCTCCACCCTACCCTGGCCAAAGGGGCCCCTGTCTACCAGAGCAGAGCCTCCCTCTCTAGCTCCCTCACCTTCTTCCTTTCTCTACTTCCCTCTCCACCTTGCGCTTTCTCTCTCTCTGTCTCTCTCCCTCTCTCTCTCTCTCTATCGCTGTTTCTCTCTCTCCTTCCGTTTCTATCTTTCCAGCCCTCTGTCCCTTCCTCTTCTTCAAGCTGTGTCTTTGGGTGTCTGTGTGTGTGCTTGTGTTCCCGCGCGTGCGCCCGTGTGTGTCTCTGTGTTTGGGAGTGGGTTTGCTAGTGATTGTGGTGGGGTGTGTCTGGCTGTCCCTCAGTACCTTTGTCCCGGGATCAGGCTGCCAACTCTATTGCCAGCGCGTGGGTGTCACAGTTGCCGTGATACTCTCACACACGCAGGTGTGTGGATCTCGTTCATTTTCATGTAGACAACGAGAGCGAAACCACAGAGAAAAGAAACATCCCGTGCATCACGGCCTGACGATGGATTCCTGTTTCCTGCAAAATGGGGAGTCTCCAATACAGCCTGTTTGAAACTGGAAAGGAGAGCACCGACACGAAGCTGGTCTTCCACGCATCCCTGGAAGTTTCTGGGTCCCCACAGGTCTCGGGAAACAAACAGTCAACATGGTCACGCTTGCGGGGTGGGGGGGGCAAAGACTTGAGCAACAGGCACCTCTGTAGAGGGCAAAGAAACGTGGAATCCAGAATCACGCTTTAGTTGGCCTGAGTGTGACTCTGTGTGGATGTGACTATCCGCCTTGCACTCTGTTGCAGGGCTCAACGTGGGGATATGTCATCTGTGAACCATGTGGAGGAAAAACGGACAACCACCCAAGTCTCGGCTCATTGTTCTCTGAAGAATTCGCTCATTCCTTCGGAAACGGAATTGGTCTGAATTGCTCCGGGATGAAGTAATCCAGGCTGGCGATCCGGAGGGCCGTTCTATTACGCAGCACGAAGACTATAGCTAATAATAATGTACAGTTTATTCTGTAATAGCTTGAAGTGAGGATTTTGAACTCTATTAGCACAAGGAAATAAATGTTTAAAGTGTTAAATATGCTAATTACTCTGGTTCGATCACTGTACAGTGTATATGGTACAACGTGATGCAGTGAAACATCATATAATTAACATAATTATACATGTTTGTGAAGTACAGTGTGATGTTTCACTGCATCTCACTGTACCGCGTAGTATGATGCAGTGACACATCATGTAATTAACACATGATAGTTATATATGTTTATGGAGTATAATGTTATGTTTCACTGCATCTCACTGTACCGTGTAGTATGATGCAGTGACACATCATGTAATTAACACATGATAGTTATATATGTTTACTGAGTATAATGTTATGTTTCACCGCATCTCACTGTACCGTGTAGTATGATGCAGTGACACATCATGTAATTAACACATGATAGTTATATATGTTTACGGAGTATAATGTTATGTTTCACTGCATCTCACTGTACCGTGTAGTATGATGCAGTGACACATCGTGTAATTAACACATGATAGTTATATATGTTTACGGAGTACAATGATATGTTTCACTGCATCTCACTGTACCGTGTAGTATGATGCAGTGAAACATCACACTGTACCCCATAAATATTACTGGTTCAGCAGGGAACTGTAGGACACAGAGCAGCTCCAGATTAGCCATGACAAGCAGCTTCACCTGTGTGGGGTAGCGAGAGGGGAAGGGCCCTGTGCTCGGCTGAGAGTTGATCCCTGACCCCATCCACTTTGACTGCTAGGTGCCAGCAGAGGTCAGGGACCCCTAACTGCAGTCAGAGGCAGGAAGCAAGGTTATTGCCTCTTTTTTTTTTTTTTTTTTTGAGAGAGTCTCACTCTATCACCCAGGCTGGAGTGCAGTGGTGCTCACTGCAACGTACGTAGAGGTGTACGTCAGAATCACACCTGCTGGAAGGTCCCTGGGTGAGATTAACAATCCCACATAGAGGTATACGTCAGAATCACACCTGCAGGAAGGTCCCTGGGTGAGATTAACAATCCCACATAGAGGTGTACGTCAGAATCACACCTGCAGGAAGGTCCCTGGGCGAGATTAACAATCCCACATAGAGGTGTATGTCAGAATCACACCTTCAAGAAGGTCCCTGGGTGAGATTAACAATCCCACATAACTGCCGGTTCGGGGTGTTAGAGTCAACGCCTCCTGTATGTTGCGTCTATGTACATAAGTCACAATCTCAATGGTGGAATGGATTTTTCCATGACAGGCTTAATGCCTTTTGAATATTAAGTTATCTTAGTGGAGTCAGAGCCTCACAAGTGTTTTGAATCGTGATCAAGGAGTCACAAACCCACTTGTGGACAACATCCACTTATGAGAGCCAACTTTCCAACTTTTGACTGCCTCTGGGTGTGAGATTCAGAACCTCAATTATGGGCTGTGTTCGTGTGGGAGAATAACAATTTTGACTGATGGCTGGGCTCAGGCAGGAATCCTGCAGGTGTTGATATAAATGATATGTCACAATACCCAAAATATGCTGGGTGCAGGCAAAAGAGGAGAGTCATATTAGCTGGTTGCTAGGTGCAGTTATATGTCACCACGTCCGTTTTAGGCGGGCTAAGGCAGAAGTGGAGAGTCAGAGCTAAAGAAATGTCACAATGTCGCTGTGGGTAGTGCCTATGCATAAGAATTGCATCACCTAGTCATTGAACCCAGGCATATATTACATTACACAATGTATACAGGGCCCAAGCAAGAAAGGAAAGTATATCACGCAGGTACTGGGTCCAGCAATGTGTCACAATACCCCCTGAGAGGAGGCTCCAGGCGACAGGGTAACATTACCTAAATGAAGTGCCCAGAGGGATGTTTCAATGCCCCTGGTGAGTAGGATTTTGAAAAAGGAGAAGTTACATAACCTAGGGGCCAGGCCTAGCTGTGTGTCACATTCTTCTCCAAGACAGAGCCCAGGCATGAGAGAAAAGTCACATCATGTAGGTACTGGGCAAAGTAATGTGTCACAATCCTTACTGTGAGCAGGCCCTAGGAAGAAGTAGAGAGTCACATAGTCTAGATGATGGGCCCAGAGGTATTTGACAATGACTCCTGTAGGTCGGGACCAGGCAGAAGTATCACTTCACCCGTGTGCTGTGCCCAGTTATAAGTCACACTTCCCTCTGTGGCCATGACCGAGGCAGGGAGAAGAGTCACATCATCCCAGTGCTTGGCCCAAAGAAATGTCACCATCTCTCTGATGGGCAGTGCTCAGGTAAGAGAGGAGAGTCACATCAAATAGGTAATGGACCCAGAGGTATGTGACAAGGCCTTCTGTGAACTTGATCCAGGCAGAAGATTCATATCACCTTGGTGCTAAGCCCAGCAACATGTCACAATCCCTTCTGTGTAAAGGGACCAGACAGGAAAAGAGAATCACATTACCTGGCCAATGAGCACAGAGATCTGTCACAATGCCCCTTGTAGGCAGGGCCCAGGCAGAGGAGTTACATCACCTGGGTAGTGGACCCAGCTATATACCAGAGTGTCCCATATGGGCACAAGCCAGAGAGTAACATAACCTGGGTGCCAGGCCAAGCTGTATAGAACGACGCTTCCTGTGGTCAGCACCAAGGCAGAAGAGGAGAGTCACACCACCTGGTGCAAGGTCCAGCGACATGTCAAAATGCTCACTGTGGGCAGCGCCAATGAAGGAGAATAGAGTTACACTCTCAAGGTGCTGGATCCAGCAATATGTTAATATCCCATCTGTGGGCTGGGTCCATGCAAGAGCGTCAAGTCACTCAGGTGCTAGGCACTGGGAAATTTCACCATGAAACCTGCAGAATGGTCCGGGAAGGAGATTAACAATCAAACCACTGTCGCAGTTGTAGGCATGACATTCAACACCTCTTGTATGTTGGGTCTAAGCCCATGAGTAACCATCTCAACACCAGACTGGATTTGTGCATGAGAGCCTCAATTCCTCTGCAGACTGTGTCACCTTAGTGAAGTCACAGCCTCACTGTTGTGTTGAAACTTGGTCTGAGAGTCACCAACCCATGAGTATCCATATATAAGCCAATTTTTCCCACCTTTGACTGACTACAGGTGTGAGATTCAGAACCTCAACAGTGACCTGTGTTCATGTGAGAGGATGACAATATTTACTGTTGGCTGGGTGTGCATATGAGTGCCACAATCTAACCTGTGTCCTCGGCCCAGTTAGCATGCTCTGTGTACTACCCAATGGCGCTATACAGTATGAATGAGAGTTGCAATCAACTTTGAGGCCTTCCTGCTGGTAGGGACCCATGATCGTGCCTGAGGCATTAAGCCCGGGTATGAGAATCAACATCATTACAATTAACTAGGTCAGGATAGGAGAGTCCTCCCTTGCCTATAAGCTGGGTTTAGAAATGAGCCACCATTTCAACTCTGGTTGAATGTTTACATATGAACACGGGCCTAGCACCAAGGTGATGTGAGTCTTTGGCCTAGACACTTCAAGCAGGAGGCAATGTGACATATCTCTGGGCCTATCAACTATTTGATGTGACTTGCTTTTTTACCTGAGCTTTTCCCATAAAAGAGATGTGACATATGTCTAGACCCAGCATCTAGGTGATGTGGCTCTACTTTTTTCACTAAGCCCTGTGTATTTTTGGTATTCTGACATATCCCTGGACCTAACATCTGGAAGATAAGAAGATCCAGCGTGGGCCCGCCTAAAAAGTTTTTGTGACATATTTCTATGTTAATACCTTGGCAATGTGACTCTCCTCTCTTACCTGGGCTTTGCCCATAAGACAGATTGTTACGTACCTCTGCAGCAAACACCTAAATGCAGTGACTCTTCTTTCTTGCCTGGGTCATGCCCGCAGATGAAAGCGTGGCTTATCGCTGTGTCCACACACCAGTTATGTGATTATTCTTCCTGATCTCTGCTCACAGGAGCCGTTGTGACTTATTCCTGGGCCCAGAAACTATTTAATATGACTCTCCTCTATTACTTTAACTTTGTGCATAAATTGTGACATATCTCTGGGTCCAGCACTTAGGTGATGTGACTCCTTTTGTGCATTGACTACGCCCACAGGAAGGAGGTTGATTTATTGCTGTGTTGAGAGCTGATGTGATACCTCGGTCCTTGTCTTCTTAGTTTATAATAATTTAAACAAGAGACACACAGAAAAGAAGTACAGCATAATTTATTGGAAAAGAAAAAAAATTGAAAGTTAAGTGCAGAATACAGTACACGGTGACACACGGTGAGAGAGATATTCCAGGGCGGGCTGCTCATAAGAGTGAGACTGCCTGGATTGTCGCTGGAGAAACCCCCTTATGGGAGTTTTACATTATTATTAATGAGGAAGGGGAAGAGGAGCTGCTAGTAAGCCTGTTCTGAGTGGTCTTCTGGGTGCACATATGCAGTAGCTGTACATGCTTATTCATATTTTGCATGTCTCATTGGCATCTTAGACCTCTAGCCAGGAGTGTATTTTTGTTTGTTTGCTTGAGACAGAGTTTCGCTCTGTTGTCCAGGCTGGAGTGTGGCTGTGCAATCTCTGCTCACTGCAACCTCTGCCTCTCAAGTTCAAGCCATTCTCGTGCCTCGGCCTCCTGATTAGCTGGGATTACAGGCATGCACCACCATACCTGGCTAATTTTTGTATTTTTAGTCAAGACGGGGTTTCACTATGTTGGCCAGTCTAGTCTTGAGCTTCTGGTTTCAATTGATCCATTCTTCTCAGCCTCCCAAAGTGCTGGGAGTACAGGTGTGAGCCACCGTGCCCAGCTGGGGGGTGTATTTTTTGCTATTAAAATAAGCAAAAGTTAAGTTTGAGGACAGGTAAAATCAAAATGCACATGCTCTCTAAAACAGAAAGTCCTTCATGAAGATAGCTTTACTTGAATGAGCCCATTACAATGCGAATGCTGAAGCTTATTGTGTTGGCCGGACAGTCACCACAGTTTCAATGAAGGGGTGGCCTGCCCTTCCACACCTGTGGGTGTTTCTCGTCAAGCGGAACGAGAGACTGAGAAAAGAAAGAGACACAGAGACAAAGTATAGAGAAAGAAAAGTGGGCCCAGGGGCCCGGCACTCAGCATACGGAGGACTCACACCGGCACTGGTCTCTGAGTTCCCTCAGTATTTATTGATCATTATCTCTGCCATCTTGGAGACGGGGATGTGGCAGGACAATAGGGTAAGAATGGTGAGAGGGTCAACAGGAAAACATGTGAACAAATGTGTCTGTGTCATAAACAAGGTTAGAAAAGGTGCGGTGCCTTGATGTGCACGTATACAAACATCTCGGTGCATTAAAGAACAGTATTGCCACCGGCGTGTCTCAACTCCAGCCCTAAGGCCATTTTCTCCTATCTCAGTGAATAGAACATACAATTGGGTTTTACACCGAGACATTCCATTGCCCAGGGACGAGCAGGAGACAGATGCCTTCCTCTCATCTCAACTGCAAAGATGTCTTCCTCTTTTACTCATCCTTCTCAGCACAGACCATTTACGGGTGTCGGGCTGGGGGACAGTCAGGTCTTTCCCTTCCCAGGAGGCCATGTCTCAGACTATCACATGGGGAGAAACCTTGGACAACACCTGGTTTTCCTAGGCAGAGGCCCCTGTGGCCTTCCACAGTGTATTGTGTCCCTGGGTACTTGAGATTAGGGAGTGGTGATGAATTTTAACAAGCATACTGCCTTCGAGCACTTTTTTAACAAAGCACATTCTGCATAGCCCTAAATCCATTAAAACTTGAGTCAACACAGCACAAGTCTCTGTGAGCACAGGGTTGGGGCTAGGGTTACAGATTAACAGCATCTCAAGACGGAAGACTTTTTCTTAGTACAGAGCAAAATGGAATCTCTTATGTCTACTTCATTCTACATAGACACTGTAAGAGTCTGATCTCTCTTTCTTTCCCCCACATTTCTGTATCCTGAGATCATGGTCATTTTCTTGACTATCTATTCTGCCTCAATTTCCCCCTAAGAAATCTTAGGGTCATAATCATATTGGAGGTTGAGGGGCTAGATCATTTTTTCTGGAGCTGTTTCCCGCTGAGTGGGTGTTATTTCTGCCTAGCCTGGGCCCTAAAGTTTCTTCCTGTGTGATCTAACCAGGTGTAAACCATGTCATTCATGGAACCAGTGGGCAAGATGTTGGCAGCCGAAGGTTGAAAGCCTTGCAAAACTATCACGCAAACATGGAGTTGCCGTAATCAAGAGAGCAAGAAATCAGTTAACATTTTAAACAAAATTGGAAAAAAAGTAAAAGCTGAAAGTATAGTAATGGCTGTTACTATTAAAGAGAGTAAGGCAGGTAATAGACATTGCTTTCATGTTCCCATGGAAGTTCCTAGAGATTCAATTTTGTCTGCCTGGGTGATGACATTATTAATATTTTCTTGGACTAAACCGGGCTGATTGATCTCAAAAACAGCTTTCTTCTTTTAGATATAAACATGCTCCTCTTTGCCCGGCTGGGAGAAGATCCCAGGCTCTTTGGTTTTGTCGGACTGCAGTGGCCATGGAGTCTAGATGTTGTTGAAGTCTACTGAGGCCTCTGCTGCTTGTTGCGGACCCATTGAGGTTTTCTGAGATAGTTTCTACTGGATTCCCAAGGCGCCACCTTATGGTGACATTTATGCTGCAAAAGTATTTTGCATTAAAATGGTGAAAGCAACAAACATTTTAAGTATTTTCTATTTTTTGCTAATAAGCAAAATTTCATGCCGCTAAGTTGGCAGCATTCGGTCCATTTATGGATGGTACAGTGAATGGTGGTCAAAGTTAGAGCCTGGAAGTCTTCAGTAAATGCGCTGAATTTGTCTGAGGGCCATCAGAGTTGTTGCTTATATTGGATTAGATCATTTATTGAGAGTAGAACAAGCACTCTGATGGTCCTCTCTCCATTTGGGACTTTCTGTAAGGGGAGCAATTTTTCTGGCCCTGGATGGTGTGAAGTCCCACTGTGAGTAACTGCAGCTGGGCTGGTCTTTATTATCCCTGGCAAAGGCCGATGGAGAGGAGCACAAGGAGGAGGTAAAACAAGCTTAGATTCTACAGAAGACTATGATAGTGTGGGGATGCTGCGGATTCTAAAGGAGATGTGGGCCTCTGAGGGCCCCTGCCTGGAGCTGGTGTTGGGCTGTGGGGTCTGGGCTCCCTTCCCCTTAATAAGAGATGATCTTCTAATGCTTCTGAGGGGCTTTCTGCCTTACTAGGCTGTAGCCCACAGGTGCTGCATAGAGCTGGGTTTTGTTGTCAGGCCATAAAGGCTTGCACATAGGATACTTCAGACCATTTTCCATGATTTCTCCAGAAAAGATCTAGCTGTAGGGTGGAGTTAAAGTTCACAGTCTCATTCTCCAGCCATGTTTTTTCAGCTAATCTGTAGGCAGGCTAAATAGTGTTACAAAAGAAAAGGGTTTCTTTTTTCTAAGTTCATTTAGCCGAAAGCTGTTCTAATTTTTAGATACACATCCCGGGGGTGTTTCAGTGACAGTAGAGGAAGCGGCTCCCATGGTGCCGAGAGAATCCTGCAACGACAGAACATTTACTGAAGTCCAGGAGGCTGTGGGCATCCTTATGAGCCAAGTGGAACCACCAGGTGTCCAGCGCATCCCCTCGAAACCCCATTAACTGAAGCTCTAGGAGGTCATAGGCATTTGCCATACACCCTCCTAGCTCCCCCCAGCGGTGGACATCTCCAGCCCTACCGAGATGACCCCCACCGCTGGCTGGGGGCAGATGTCTGGCTGACAAGCCTTGCACCAATTCACTGGTTTGCCATTTGTGATGCCCAATTATAACACCTGGAATGCTCAGATGCAATCCTTATTACTGGGCATCTACATGACTGTGCATCTTTTGTTCAGCAAAGAAAGCCTGTTGAAGAACAATTTCAAGGAGCTGGGAAGTGCATAAATCCTGAAGGGACAGGGTTCTCTTAATGTGCATCTCAAAACAAAACAAAAATTTTGTAAACAGAAAATCTGACCAGAAAAAACGTTACAATAGCCACTAGGTGGCGATAGAGTATGCTGAAGGGACAGCAAACAATAAGCTGAGTCTGAACTGTGGCCAAAAAGATGTGAAACTAAGAAGCAAGGTAGCCCAAATATGAAATGTTGAGAGCAGTCCATGTGGTTAGTGTATTTATTGATACTACAGAAGCAGCAGCCAAAAGCAGAGTGGACATATATTCTCTCTCTAAAGAATACTTAAAAACGTTTCCCCCAGAACTTTACTGAAACAGCGCTGGAACAAGCAGCGCTAGTTAACCAGGTAGTCTGGAGCTGCCATAGTATTCACTGCAAGTAAAGGGAAACTGAAATTAATGAAGCAGACAAACCTCTCCCCAGGTCATGGCACCAGAAATGTTGATGGCTGATGTAATACCTTGGTTCTTATCTTCTTAGTTTAAAAGAATTTAAACAAGAGACACACAGCAAAAGAAGTACAGCAAAATTTATTGCAAAAAAAAGGAGAATATTTTGAAAATTAAGTGCAGAATAGATGGTACAGTCTGAGAAAGAGATTCCAGGGCAGCCTGCTCATAAAAGTGAGACAGCATTAATTATTGCTGGAGAAACCCTCTTTGTGGGAGTTTTGCATGATTATTCATAAGAAAGCGGAAAGAAGTGTTACAGTAACATGTTCTGACTGGTCTTCTGGGTGCACATGTACAGTAGCTGTACATGTTTGTGCATACATTGCATGTCGCATTAGCATCTTAAATCTCCAACCAGGAATGTGTTTTTTACTATTAAAATGAACAAAGGGTCAGCTCCAAGACAGATAAATCAAAATGTAAATGCTTTCTAGAAGTAAAAGTCCCTACTGAAGATAGCGGGTTTCAAATGACCCCAAGAGCTCCACATCTTAAAAGTTGCTCCGGTAAAGCTGGAACACTGTCTGTTCCTGAGATGTCAGGTCCCATTTGTGTCTCTGAGACACTGGCAAGCCAGGCCTGACTTGAGATGAGACCAGTGATTTCAAGTGTAAAATGCCTAAATAGTCAGCAGCTTCAGATTGCATTTTGGAGCTTGTCCACTTAAATGGGTTGATGAAAATGGCTCACAAGACTCACGCCTCAGAAATGAGGTTTTCTCCTTTGCTTTTAGCAGATTTTGTGCAACCCAATAATTAACCTTTCTGATGCCTAGACTTTCACATTCGTCAAAAAGGCGCCTTTGAGGGTGACATTTCCAGGAAGCCACAGCCCTTTTCACCCCCTGCAGAGCTCTGAAGCTGCTCACAAGCAGGCCAGATGGAAGATTTCTCTCAAAAAACGGTTGAGTGCATGCTCTGGCTAGAGAAAAAAGAGGGCTGCCGCACAATGGACGGTGTCTCGGACATCAGGAAAGTTTCCACAGCAGTTTAGGAAAGAAGGCAGCGCCCTGGGCTGCAGAAGACATAATGCTCTGGAAAGAACCCTGGGTGCACCTGAAAGAGGAACCTGAGAAGGATAGGGCCAATCCGGTGAGGACAACCTGCCCGATTTGGGAAAAGGTATCTTTGTAGGTTAATACCCTCCTCAATGCTCAGCCCAGACCTGCCCGCCAGGTGCACCTCTGTACTCACACTCCTTGCAAACAGTGGGCATAGCCTCAGAACTCAGCAGTGCCTTCGACTCCGGGAAGTCCACACCGCTCTGCCCCTCCCTCCAGGGCTATGCACCCCGGATCCCGGTACATGCTGGGATTATAGTTCCGAAGCCTCCCTACAAACAGGCTGAGAGTAGTTAACGAACTACAGCTCCCAGCGTATTAGGTGGGGTGCGTACCACTCTACCCCTTCTTCCAGGGCAGCGCCTCACCCTGGAGCCTGGCGCATGCTGGGATTGTAGTCCTGTAGTCCTTTGACCAAAGAGTTGAGAGTGTTTATGAGAATATATCTTCCAGCAATCCTAGGGAGGAGCACACAGCCCGGTCTCTTCCTCCAGTGACACGCATTGTCCCTGAGACTGGTGCATGCTAAGATTGTAGTCCTACAGCTCTTTGAGGAAAGGGTTGGAAGTGTTTATGAGCATATATCTCCCAGCAAGCCTAGGGAGAGGCACACAGCCCCGCCTCTTTTTCCAGTGACCCGCACTGTCCCTGACCCCGGTGCATACTGGGATGGTAGTCCTGTAGCCATGGAACCGGAAAGTCTGGGAGTCTTTATGAAACTACATCTCCCAGCAAGTAGAAGGAGGGGCCCAAGGTCCAGTCTCTTCCTCCAGAAATGCGCACTGTCCCTGAGCTGGTGCATGCTGGGATTGTAGTCTTTCAGCCCACTGATGAAAGGGCAGAGAGTGTTTATTAGACTACATTTCCCAGGAAGCCAACCGAGGTGCGTACAGCCCTGCCTCTTCCTCCAGCGACACACACTTTCCCTGAGCCCAGTGCATGCCAGGATTGTAGTGCTGCAGCCCTGTGACCGAAGGGCTGGGATTGTTGATGAGACTGCATCTCCCAGCAAGACCAGCGAGACGTGCAGAGCCTGGTCTCTTCCTACAGTGATTAGCGCACTCTCCCTGAGCCTGGTGCATACTGGGATTGCAGTCCTGCAGCCCTGTGACCAAAGAGCTTTGTTATAGTTATCTGTGAAGTATTCAACAAACTAATTTACTTAATTATTACTGGAAGCCAGAACCTCAGTTGCGTTCGCTTTTTGGATTTTGTAGAAGTGAAACTGTGTAATATGTATACTTTTATATCTACTTTCTTCTATTCAACATTATAGTTACGATATTAATTCATGATATTGCAGATAGCTATAGTCTATTTAAAAATTATTTTTTACATTATGGTAAAGTATACATAAAATTAACCATTTTAGCGATTTTAAGTGTGCAGCTCAGAAAAATTAACTATATTCACATTGTTTTGCATCTATCATTCCCATTCATAGGGACCTTCTTTCAACTTGCAGAAACAAAACTCTATACCCATTAAATAAGCTCCTTTTTACTCCCCCTCTAGCTCCTAGGAACCACTCTTATACTTGGGTTTCTAGAATTTAACTAAGTATCTCATAAGTGGAATGATTCAGTATTTGTCCTTTTATGACTGGCTTATGTCACTTTGCACAATGTCCTTAAGGTTCAAGCATGACGTACCATGTGTCAGAATTTCCTTATTTTACATAGCTGAATAATATTCCACTATATGTGTAAATCACATTTTATCTATTTATTCATTGATGATAATTCAAACAACACGAGTAATTCAAACACCTTTTTGGTGATGTGAGTAATGCTGCTATGAACCTAGGTGTACATGTATTATTTTCTGTCTTTGCTTTCATATCTTTTGCTGCATACCCAGATGTGAAATTGCTGGATCGTATAGTGATTTATGTGTAAATTTTTTAGTTACTATGTTATTATTTTATAGCAGCTGCAGCATTTTACATTTCCACCAACAGTGTACAAGGGTTCTAATTGCTCCACGTCCTCACCAACACTTGTGATTTTCTGTTTTGTTTTTTTTTCTTTTGGTAGTAGCTATGCTGATGGGTATTAAGTGATATGTCATTTGGGGTTAGATTTGCATTTCATTAATGATGAGTTTTGTTGAGCATCTTTTCATGCACTTATTAGCCACTTTACATAATTTTTAGAGAAATGTCTGCTTAAGTTTTTGCCAATATTTTAAACAACTAGTTTGTTTTATTGTTGCTGAATTGTTCTTTGCATATTCTGGATAGAGTCCTATTCGTCTATTTTTCTTTTCTTTCTTGTGTTTTGGGTGTCCTGTTAAAAAAAACTGCCAAATCCAGTGTTATGACAGGTTTCCCCTATATTTTATTCTAAGAATTTTGTAGTTTTGGCTCTTACATTTGGGAATTTGATCCAGTTAGTTAATTTTTTCTTATGGTATAAGTGAAGGGCCCAGGTTCATTGTTTTACATGTGGGTACTCAGTTTCCCCAGCACCAATTGTTGTGATGACAGTTCTTGGCTGGGTGTGGTGGCTCACGCCTTTAATCCCAGCACTTTGGGAGGCTGAGGTGGGCGGATCATGAGGTCACGAGATCGAGACCATGCTGGCTAACACGGTGAAACACCATCTCTACTAAAAAAATACAAAAAATTAGCCAGGCTTGGTGACGGGCACCTGTAGTCCCAGCTATTTTGGAGTCTGAGGCAGAAGAATGGCATGAACCTGGGAGATGGAGCTTGCAGTGAGGCGAGATTGCCCCACTGCACTCTAGTCTGAGTGACAGAGCGAGACTCTGTCTCAAAAAAAAAAAAAAAAATTCTTTTCTCATAAAAATCATTTGACCATATATATAAGGGTTTATTTATATTGGCTTTCTATATTACTCCATTAGTCTATTTGTAGCTTGATATTTTGGAATTTTGTAGTTAATTTTGAAATCATTAAGTGTGACTTTCCTAACTTTGGTATTTTTTTTCAAAATTATTTTTGCAATTTAGAGTCCCTTGAGATTACACATAAACTTAAAAATGAAGTTGTTTTATGTCTACACAAAAGTAATTGTAATTTTACTTATTGGAATTTTAGTAGTTATTCAGTATTCCATTGTAATATTCTCCTGTATGTATAAATCATATTTTATCTATTTATTCGTTGACGGTCATTCAAATAACACTTAAGTAATTCAAACACCTTTTTGGTGATGTGAGTAATGCTGCTATGAACCTAGGTGTACATAAAAGTACGTCCTAAGTACGTTTAAAATTATTTTTTAGGTAATTATGTAAAGGTTAAGGTAAGTACGTAAAGGTTACTTCGTAAGTACTTTATTCTTTTTGATGCTATTGTAAATTGAATTGTTTTCATAGTTTTCTTTGCAGATTATTTATATTACTACATAAAATACAGTTTATTTTTCTATGTTGATTTTGTATGCTACTATGCTGAATTTATTAGTTGTAATATTTTTTGTGTGGAATCTTTAAGATTTTCTACATATAAGAATATATTTTTTGTACACATTTTGCTGCAGTTTATTCCTTTCTCTTTTTGAATTTCTCTGACTGGAGCTTCTAATACCATGTTGAATAAAAGTGGCAAGAGCAGACATTCTTCCTTGGCTCCTGAGGTTAGAGGAAAGGCTTTTGGTCTTTTCCTGTAGAACATGTTGTTTGCTGTGGGTTTTTATGTGTGAATTTTACAAAGGTGGTTTCCTGTTATTCCTAATTTATTTTGTTTTTATTATATAATATTTTGAATTTTGTAAAATACTTTTTCTGTGGTAATGAGATAATGTTTTCAAAAAAAATTTTGTTAATGTGGTATATGCATTGATTAGTTTCTATGTGCTAAAAATTTTGTTAAGAAAGACTAGCTAAGTGACCAGTGGGACTGGAAAAGGAACAAATAAATCTATAATTGGCTGTGATTAATTAGTTTTTAACACGACTGCACTGAAACCAGCCGTATGCTAAAACTTCCTTGCATTCCAATAATAAATTCCCCTTGGTCACGGGGTGTAATCTTGCTAGTATGCTGCTGAATGTGGTTAGCTAGGGTTTTGCTGGGTAGTTTTGCATTCGTGTTCATAACAGAAAATACTCTGTGGGTTTTTGTAGTCTCTTTGTCTGGCTTTGATATTAGGTAATGTTGGCATCATGGAATAAGTTTGGAACTGTTCTCTTCAGTTTTTTGGTAGAGTTTGGAAAGGATTTTTGTTCTATAAATGCTTGATCTAATTCACTAGTGAAGCCAAAAAAAATGGGTGGGGGGCTTTTCTTCATCAAGAGGTTTTTAACTACTGATTCCATTTCCTTAGTAGTTGTAGATATATTCAGATTTTGTATTTTTTTGTAATCAAGTCCTGTATACCTAGGAATCTGCCCATTTTATCTAGGTTTTCCAATTTATTATCCTATCATAGTTCATAGTGTGCTTTTTAAAACATTCTATTCCTTTAGAATTAGTAATAATGTCCCATTTTCATTTATCATTTTAGTATGTGAATGTACTATTTTTTTAGTGTAGCTGAAGGTTTGCCAATTGTTAATTTTTTTGAAGAACTCAGAATCAACTTTTGGCTTTTTGTAATTCTGTTGTTTGTATAATCTCTATTTCATTTATCTCTGCTAAAATCTTTATTGTTTTCTTCTTTCTCTTTGTTTTGCATCAAATTTCATCTTATTTTTAAGTTTACTAGGTAATAAAATTATTATTGATCTGAGATCTTTGTTTTAAAATGTTTTTTAGCTGCAAACTTTTCATCTTAGCACTGTTTTTGCTGTTTCCTGTAACTTTTGATATGTTGTGTTTTCATTTTTCTTCCTCTGTAAGTATTTTCCTACTTCCATTGTGATTTTTTCTTTTACTTATTGGTTGTTTAAGAGTATGTTGTTTAATTTACACAAGTTTGTAAGTTTTGTAGTATTTCATCTGTTATTGATTTGGGATCTATTATACAGACCATCCTGGAGAATTCCCCATGTGCATTTGAGAAGAGTGTGTACTCTCTTGTTGGATGGAGTATATTTTATATATCTGTTAGATCAATTTGGTTTATTGTGTTAATCAAGTCCTCTATTTCCTAATTTATTATCTATCTCATTATTCTATTCATTAGTCAGAGTGGAATATTAACGTCTTCAACTATTATTATAGAACTGCCTATTTGTTCCTCTAATTCTATCAACTTATGCTTCCTATATCTGAATGTTTTATTATTAGGTATGTAAGTGTTTTAAATATTTCTATCTTCTTGCAAATGACATTTTATGACTATATAATGTCTTATTGTCCCTTGTAACTTTTTAAAGTCTATTTTCTCTGCTATGAATATAGTCATCCCCAGTCTTTTTTGATACTATTTGTATAAAATATGTATTTTCTTCCTTTTTTTTTAAATAACCCTCAAGTCCTGTGGAGAGCTAACAGCAGAATTGCTGTTAAAAAGCTGCTTTTAAAAAGCAGAGAAATCTTAAATCAATAGCTTACTGTTTGTAAAAGCATTTAAGTGGAAGTGAACTACCCAGTCCACCAGGAAAAAAGGATATCAGTTGGGTCTAAAAATAATCATGCCGAAAAGCTCTAGGAGGAAAAGCTGCTGGAAATTAGGACTTTAATAATAGTCCTGGGGATCCAGGAGGAAATGGGGATGCTCAATGTCGGGTACATGCTTAGCAAAAGACCCAGAAATCCCTAAGCTCTCACCTCTGCATTTTAAACTCTGCACAAGTAGAAAGTAGAGGCACGAGGACAGTTGTAACTTCATGCTGAGTGGTAAAGGCATGCTCCGACAAACATACATAGATCCCAGGTGAAAAAATCAGAGATGTATTTCTTGTGAGGGTTGAAAAATGTAAGTCTTACTTTCCAATTAAGGTTTAGTGAAAATATTTGGGGAGATTTGCATTGATCAATTCATCCTGAGGCCAAGAAAATCTTGATTTTGACATTTGCAGCCTCCAGTAAAGGATGAGCCTCCACCTAGAGGTGTTCATTGGGCTTTTGGACTTAGAGCCATCTTGACACTACTACTGGTTACAATGATTTGAAAGTCAGCTAAGAACTTGCTACAGAACTCCTGTGAAACTAAGTTTGACCCATAGAGGGTAGGGCATCCCCAGCTGGTAGAAACTTTGTGCCCTGTTCCATCCTCTGAAGCAAAGCTCCTGTCTGTGGGGCCCCCAATTTACTGAGTATTCCATATGTGACTGATCCTGGTTCACAGATGAGTCAGGGAAGCTGACACCTCATGGTGTCCACTGGGCTGCTGTGGCTGTTTAACCTGTGCCAGCCATACAGAACCTGAAATGAGTGGTTGCTCCTCTCAATGGTCAGAACTTAGAGTTTGGAGTAATTGCCCATACTCTATCTGTTTGGTTTTCTACAGTGGAAACTATTGACTGTCTGAATGTCTTTTGGGCTGCAAACCTGAAACAATCTCAGATGCTGATCTAACGGGGTCACTCATCTGGAAGTACATGGTAAGGGTTTGTTTTCTAAAGAGACTCACCACGATGAAGCTGCAGATTGAGCCCAAATTTGTTTCTAATGCAGAGTCTAATACTGCAAGCCAGACTTGGGGTTGCTGGTGAAAGTTGACCTATTTGTCTCATGGTTGAAGAATTCCTAGACCATACCTAGCAGAATAACCAGAAGTGGAATTTTGGCCCACTTCTTGGGGTATCAGTCACCAGTGTTGACATCCTCTGCATAATAGTCAGCTGACTCCAGCCACACCATGTGTCCCTTGAAGCTAATCTGCGCCACCTTTTAGGCTTTTGAGACCCCTTGAGCTCTGACTTCATGGCACTTATCACCATATCTGCTAAAACTTGCCAACTCTGTGATGTTACCTTTTTTTCCACACACGTTGATTAGATACTTTGTTGATTAGGTATGGTTTTCTCTAAAAGGGGATTATCTCTTCCTGATTGCCTCCAAGATAAGGATGAAATGTTTGGGGGCTCTAGGAATCTAGTTCCCAAATCTGAGATTTCATGCTAATCATTCCTGGGTGAAATGTGTCTTTCTTTCCCATAACCTCAATTCTAGGCCAGCCTGGCTTGTGTACCCTCTGAGTTGCATCCCAGCCTACTAGGAGTTATGGGACTCCAACTTAGTTCTGGTTAAGTTTTATGTAAATATTCTTGTCTCTATTTTACCTGGCTCTACTAGATAAAATGTCTAGAAAAAAGTAGAGGGCAACTAGAATAAAGGTGAGATTATAGGTACCAGAATGAGACACACTGATTCTGTGGTGGTAGAGGGAGAATAACAACCTGAAACCTGGGAAATGAACAACTTAGACCTTAGAAGCTGTGAGGAATGCTGGGGCATTAACAACCTTTTTTCGTTCTGAATAACGCTGGTGCAGCCCAGAAAAGAGTCTGGGAATAGTATTAGTTAGACCAGACAGTAAGGCAGAGGCAGTGGTTTCATCTCCTTTTGGCTCACCGCATTACCCTTAAGAATCCTTTGAAACTATTCTATCTCTCTGTGATGTAGGCATGGAACTCTAGGGGGCACTGTGCACTCTCAGTGCCCATGGTTCAAGGCCACAGTTTTTCAGATCATGGACGCCATTGCTTTTTCCTGAAGAGACTTAATACCCCGTGTCTGAGCTTAAGCGGGGCTCTAGGCAGCATTGATTTCATTTTATTCTTCCTTTATGAACTGGGATTTCTCCTTCTGTTTTTCTGCCACCTAAAATGAAACTGTGTTTGTCAATATTCAGGTAAATCAGAGACATAAATCAGGTAAGGAATCCTAGACACAGCTTCTAGCATTGCTGGACTGTTGCCTATTTCTCTTCCCACTTTATGAGATCAATTATGTTGACACAGAGAGAAAACAGTAGATAGGTTCTCTCAGAAGCAATTAGAGAAGTGTAACTCTAGAGAAGCTGGTAGGACAGGAGAGGAGGCCCAGTGAGGGTCAAAGCTTCTGTCCAAATTTTTGAGTCTAGCTGTGTGTGGCAGACGAATCCAGGAAAGATCCCAGATCCCTGGAAGGGATTATTAGTAGAGGATCCACTAGATTCGAACATTAGGGTAGATGTCCATCCGTCACCTTCTGAGTCAGATTTTCATGGTTAAGTCTGTGATAGGGCTGCAGAGACATTCTCACCTGGGAAAGCCTCTGATCATGTGGAACATGTGTGGCTCTGGCACAGGGAGAAGTCTTCTATTTGAAAGAACATCATACGTGTGTGGATGTGAGTGTCTGCGCCCTTCCTCAGCAGAGCACTACTGACTAAATGATTGTTTGAGAATTATGCACAAATAGCTCTTTATTATTTTGAATTTAATAAATATTGGAACAGAAACAAACATTTTCATCTACTTTCAAATTGAGTAAGAGCTTGAGAAACTTCCAGGAAAATGTCACAGGAGGAAACGCCGAGGCCTTGCCCATCCCAGAAACCTCAAAAATTCTGATACAATCTTTGGAATTAACCTTATCAGCACTTAATTTTTTGCCATATGGATTCGTGTTTATAAAAAAGATATTTTCATTGGACTTTTATTTTGCTATATGCCATGAAAAATAAATCATTTATTCCCCCTTCAAATTCATACGTGGATAGTATTAGGCATGTGGCCTTTGGGAAAGTGATGAAGCCAAGAGTGCTTCATCTTCATGAATGGAATCAGTGCCCTTTCAAAGGAGGTTGAAGGGACTGCCCTTGTCCCTTGTGCAAGAATGTACCATCTATGGGGAACAGGGCTCTCACCAAATACTAAATTTGCTGCTCCATTGATCTTGCAGTTTCCAGCCTCCACAACTGTGAAAAATACATTTCTTTTGTTTATCCTTTACCTAGTATAAGGTATTGTGTTATAGCAGCCTGGATGCGCCATAACACTTTCTTAGGCACTTTGGCCTATTTCTGAAATTTTTAGTTTCAATGAGTAAGTTTTTTTAAACAATCAAGATTTTTCACAGGACTGGCCACTCTTTTTTTTTTTTTAGAGTTTTCTTGGCTGTTCTTATTTGTGATGTCATCTATATAGTATTTTATAGCAACATGTCTACTTCCAATATTTAATGGCATCTGTATTGGTACAAAATTGAATTTATGAATTACGTTAAGGACAATGTATGTTGATAATATTGAGTTTTTCTGCCTAAGAATATGACACAAATTTTCTATTTGCTTATGTCTACATTCATATATTTCATAAACTTTCTATGGTTTCTCTCATTCTGTACACATTTTTGTAATACTTATTACTAGTTTATTTTATTCTGCTAAAAAGTAATTTGAGACACAATGAAATTGTAAAGTGTTTATTTGAGTAAGAGCAACTCATAAATTATAGAATATCAGACTGAAAGACATTTAGTGTTTCATTGACAGTGTAAGAAGCAAGTATTTATTGGAAAAATGTAGAAACAAAGAAATCATTTGATTGGTGGTAGCACAAAATTGTTTTTTATTTATTTTTTGTTTGTTTGTTTACCTTGTTGGACACTTCCTATTTATATAAGCTTGTTGGCTACTCCTGTTTGGTTGAGCTTCCTTTGTGTTTTGCAAATAGGCAGGTACAATAAATAAGTTAAGTTCTTCTATTTGCAAATCAAGCAAGGTTGAGATCATTTATGAGACCTAACTGATTTTGTCTGCTCAGAGATTATTGAGACCTGATCTTCATTTTAATTTACTTTAACAAATTTTCTGTACTTTTATTTTCCATCAAAATTGTAACTTATAAATTATTATTGTTGCACATACGTAGGCCCATGTTGTGTATGTTTTGAGGACACGTCCTGCTTTCAAACTCATTTGTAGTATGTTATCATTGAATTTGCCCCATTTATTGGAATGATAAACTGCAATCTCCCAACTACAAGAGCTATGAGTTCTGGGGAGATAAGAGTAAACATAGGGCAAAAGTGAAAACAGTTTCCAACCCACACATGCAATAAAAACAAACTTCACATGGATACAATGAATAATTATCTAAACTTGGAAATACCCTGAAAACATTAATGTTTATCTCATTACCATGTAATATGTAATAAAATCTCATTACCATGTAATATGTAATAAAAGCCCAAAGACTTTTATTTTTTAAATAGAAATGAAGCTATTTGTATGACGAAATAGTCCATAATTTAAATGTAAAATGTCAATAGGAAATATAAGAAATAAAATCATGTGTAAAAGTGACAATACCTGTATTAGATCTAATATCTTACAATAAAATAAGAGAAGTTGAAACCTACAAAATAGAAGAAAGTTTAAAATTAGTCAGATATTATGAGCCTGGTGAAGAATAAATACATATGTCAATAAGCATTTAATGTATTTTGTCTTAGATTTTATATTAAATAATAAAAAGTAAACAAACCAATAACATGGTAATTTCATCCTGATCCCATCAAACTGAAAAAATATAAACATTTCTCCATTAGAAGGTGGATTTATGGATTGGCCTCATGCTGCATTCAAGCACTTTGGACAGGACCCAACACTTATTGCCAAGAGTCATCAAGCTAGAAGTTTGCTTTTAAGATGTTCCCCAGCCTGAGAACAAGACACTTTGTCCTGACTACTTCTTCAACTCTGACATAGGTTGTGCTTATATAAATGCAAAGCCAGCTCTATGCCTACCAAGCATCTATGTAGCTAGAGCTGCAAATTGAGTATTTAGGCACTAGGCAAGAGGCGTTTCCAGGTTTCCAGCCAAACTTTCTAGAATTTCTCAAAAATATTGACTTTGTCTTTTTCAGACCCCATCTCCCAAAGAGAATCAGAGAGGGGTCTGGAAGCCATTTATAATCTGCAGCTTCCTCCCTAGTAACAATGGACTTGCATACAAAGAGGCAACCTACTGCCCTCAAAGACACCAGCCCAGATTCTGGGCATTGAATTCCTGCCTCCCCATAAAGGACCTCATCTCAGTGACATCAAAGCCCGCACTCTCCTTCAACGTTCACCTTCCAGACACATTCCAAAACAGCACCTCAGAATTGTCTTGAGATGAAACAAAAGGTGATGAAGCTCCAGGTTCAGAATGCCTGCCTCATTCCTCCCTCCTGAGAAGTCTACACCTGCTGGTTAGAGCTCTCACACCTTAGGAAGCCCGGCCTCTCAGAGCGCATCCTCTAACAGCACCTCCCGGCTTTTTCCTCCTCTAAGTAGAGTGCCCAGGAATTACAGGGAATACGTGGCCTCCACTCTCACGTGACTTGGTTGACTGATGAACTGATGTCTGAGGAGGAAAAATATGCAGGGAACAGCCTGGGTCTTGTGAATCCCTGTTTCCCCAGCTATGATGCCTGGGCAAATGGAGGGAGAATCCCCAAGTAATATTGGGTGGTAGACAGAATCTGCCTAATAAAATTAACTAAATTTAAGGTGACTTGAAGGGGAATTTATCATATGTGATATACAAAATTATAGTTAGTGAACTTTATTTAAAAACAGTCACAATTTGTTAAGGCATTAAAATATAAATTTAATAGGAAGCTATGAAAATTATCTGCACTTGCTATGTAAATGATTGAGTTTGGGGTAACTATCTGAAGGCCATGAGCTTGAAAAGATATATGCTACTTAATTTCATAAGACATTTACTTACAAATATTTGCCATTTTTGCTCTCATTATATGAAAATATTTTCTTGCGAAGAGCATTTCTATGAAAAAAAAAGAAATTTTGCCAATTTTGGTCATTAAAATAATAAAATTGCTTCGTTTTTCTTAAACAAATGTTCCTACAGATAGCACATAGCACTCATGCTTTGATTGTTTTTTTTTTCACCTCAGGTCAATTTCCCTTAATTTTATTCATCAAATTGTATTTACTCTAGATATTGCAGTTGTCATGTACCCTATGGATTTGTACTTTGTTAGAAATATGAATTATCACGCCAGGCGCGGCGGCTCATGCTAATAATCCCAGCACTTTGGGAGGCCGAGGCGGGTGGATCTCCTGAGGTCAGGAGTTCGAGACCAGCCTGGCCAACGTGGTGAAACCCCATCTCTACTAAAAATACCAAAACTTAGCCGGACATGGTGGCACTTGCCTGTAATCGCAGCTACTCAGGAGACTGAGGCAGGAGAATCACTTGAGTCTGGGAGATGGAGGTTCTGGTCAGCTGAGATCGTGCCATTGCACTCCAGCCTGGGTCACAAGAGTGAAACTCCAACTTAAAAAAAAAAAAGAAGAAAGTATTCTTGGTCAAAACTCAGAACTATTAAATAACAATCTGAATTTTGAATACTACGTTGAGGTAACTTATATGCACATTAATGATTGATAAATGTTGTAATTCTATTCTTAAAAGGGGAAAAGTTTATATGAGTGTATTCTTTTGTCAAAAAGGTACAGTTCAGGTTTACCTTGCAATGAATATACATTTTACCCAAAAAGCCTAAAAAATAGGCTGGGCCTGGTGGCTCACGCTTGTAATCCCAGCACTTTGGGAGGCTGAGGTGGGCGGATCACGAGGTCAGGAGATCGAGACCACAGTGAAACCCCATCTCTACTAAAAATATAAAAAATTAGCTGGGCGTGGTGGTGGGTGCCTGTAATCCCAGCTACTCGGAGAGGCTGAGGCAGGAGAATGGCATGAACCCGGGAGGCGGAGCTTGCAGTGAGCTGAGATAGTGCCAATGCACTCCAGCACTCCAGCCTGGGTGACAGAGCGAGACTCCGTCACGAAAAACAAAAAAATAAAAAAAAATGAAATTTGGGGGGAATGGCTGGAAGTATAGATGAAACAAAAATGACACATGACTAGTAGCTGTTAAAGCTGGGTGACAGGTCTGTTATACTTTTTTGTATTTTGTGTATGTTTTTAATGTTCTGTATTAAAACACTTGTACAAAATGACAAAGTTTATCCACACTTGGCTCTAAGATCTTGGTTACCTTTGTGAACGAGAAAGTGTCAGGGGCATGAACAAGTCTGATTCTATTTTACACAAGTGTATTTATTTTGTAATAATTCATCAAGCATTCCATAAATGTTTTGTGCCTATATTTCTGTATGCATGTTATACATCAATAAAAATTTAAATAATACATATTTGCATAATAATTCTAAATTAATATTTTAGAGTAATAGTAATGTTTTGTTTTGTTTTAAGGTGGGATACGTTCACTCAGGATATCATCAGGTGTATATTAATGTTCCTAATTATTCATTTATGTTTTAACTTTTGGGTGACTCCTCCCAGGTCTTTTAATTTTTACCTCAACACAGTAAGTAGCATGGTTTTAACTTTTTGGAATGCATCTTTGTTTTCAGCAGGGTTCTCCACTATGAATGATGCTCACCCAGGCCAGGGCACACGGCACAGTGACCGTGCACAGGATGCACTGAGCACACACGGAATTGGGTGAATCAGGCATGGAAAGCAGAGGCTGGGTCTGCAAAGTATATTAGTAAAAAAAATCCAGGTAAGATTGAAAGGTCACAACTCAGCAGCAAACGTATTTACATTCATTTGAGAACTCATTTCTAATAAAAGCTGCTGGTTAAAGCCATGGTTTTGTGGCTTGCCTACACACTGTAATCACCGGAGAACTTTAAACCATAATGTTTTTCAGATCCAACTCCAATGATTCTGATTTAATTGATCAGTTACAACTTGGGTTTAAGGGATTTTGAAAGTTTTCCTCCCCGCAGGCGATTCTCATACACCAGGGGTAAGAAGCGCTGGATAGGGGTGAGGGATGATTCAGCTGTGAGGGATTTCCATGTATGCTTCAGGATTTGCCCCATCGCAACTCTGGAGATTGGGGTCTTAGAAAACATTCTTGCCCTGTTAAAATTTAAAGGATGACTTCAAGGCATACTTAGCTGTTTGGCTACATTGCAGAAAAAGAAAATGCCTTCTCCAGAGATCAGTTTTTTGAGATAGGGTTTTACTCTGTCAGCCAGGCTGGAGTGCAGTGGTGTGATCATGGCTTACTGCAGCCTTGACCTCCCAGGCTCAAGTGATCCTCCAGCTTCAGCCTTCTGAGTAGATGGGACTGAAGACATGCACTACCAAGCCTGGCTAATTTTTTAAATTTTTCTTTGTGTGTGGAGATAGGGTATCGCCATGTTGCCAGGGCTGGTCTCAAACTCCTGGGCTCAAGCAATCCTCCCACCTCAGCCTCCCTAATAGTTAGAACTACATTCACAGGCTAGCATGCCTAGAGTCTTTATTAAAATGTAGCTACTAGAAAATTCAAAATTCACATGTGCCTCACATATTATTTCTTAGAGAATTGCCACCCTTTTGAAATCTCAGTCTGCGTATTCCAAAGCCTGGATGCCAGGAAAGTAAAAAATCTGAAATGTTAAAATAATTGTCATTATATTGCTTCCATTTATGAATAACACATATATATTATTCATAAATAAAGATAACCTTACATACAAAGGTAAATGCAAATCTTTTACAGGCAGGGCCAGTTTCCAGTGCACGGAGGAAGCCCTGCCAGGAAAGGATCCAGGAAAAAACTATAATTCTTGCTTTATTCAACCCAGTGTCAAATCACATATATCACTCATGGCCTGAGGGGGTGGGGTGGGGAATTGAACTATATCCGATCTTGGGTGCTGGAGTGGAAACTATCTAATCATGTGCACAGCTGGAGAAGAGGGGGCAGCTTTTTGGATCTAGGGGGGCCTTTTTCTGTCGCTCCAGCCACAGCTCAGAGCACTAAAGCCACCTCAATCTAATTGCCTGTTTTTTAGTTATTCTGACACTCCAAAAGATAACGAGTTTTCTCATGCATTTTCCAAATGTGTGGCAAGCAGAGCCTCAAATCTACCACCCTGTTGCCCCAGCCTGACTCTGGCTTGCAGTCAGATTTTAAATATCCAGTTCTTTCCTGACAGTCACCAACAGCAACTAACCTTGAATAATTCACAGCATTATCAACTGTTCTTTACTGTACATTCCAGACACAGTATTTTAATTCATCATTATTTCAAAGAGCAGTTGATGGCACTTTTCGAGAAAGGATCTTTCATTTGTAAACATTTTACAGGAGATGAAAGCAGAGAATAATCCCCTGACACCCCACAAAAAAAGAAAAACCTTTGTGCCCCTTCCTTTAATCTTCCTTTGGCACAGACAACTCATCAGAATGTCTTTGGGTTGAGTCTTCACTTTGGAAACTTCACAGGACAATACATCCTCAGACATCCTGTGTTATTTTCTTGGCTTTGAGTTTCAAAACTGAGGATTCCCCAAGATGCCAACAGTGGCCATGACTCCTGAAGTGTCTAGTAAATAACATCCCTTGTGTCATCTCCTCTCAGGGAACAGCCCAAGGTATGGGAATGCAGCCTCTTTGTGGAGTGGTTGGATGCACTGTGCCTGGAAGGAATCTCCAGGTGTACCCTTACTCTAAAAGCAAACCCCTTAGTACATTAATATTTTCTTACCCCAACACTTAGTTACTATTCCTTAGAGACACTTGCAGGCCAGGCAACTGGATGGTGGTATGGAGGAAAAAATGTTCTCAGATTGGCGAAGGGAGAGAAAATATTTCAAAGGATAAGGAAAACCCAACCCAGTGAGGCAGCGCAAATACCTGCAAAGCAAAATGCACCTCAGGGACACAGTGGAGCAGAGCGTAGTGGCTCTTGGTAGGACTGTCATGACCCACTTCACTGAGCCAGATGGGAGTGGGGAAAATGTCCTAAGTGATAGAATGGTTGACTTGACACTTGGGTCAGATATGTCTGTGTTTCAATCAGCATTGTCACCTCCTAATTTTTTCACCTTGAAAATATTTTTGTACTTTTTTTAACTTGTTTTTAATTAACTGTAAATTACATTTTATCAGTAGAGCTTGAAAGGTAAGAAAATATTTATGAAGCACATTAAGTTGGTTAATTTTGAAAAAAATAAGTAATAATGTATTTCATTTGTTAAAAATTGTTACTTACATATTTCTTTAACAGAATGAGTATAGTAAGTTTCCCAGGTCTGTTTTTTGTTTGTTTAACAGGTGCTTTCAAGCTGAATCCCACAGCTCACTGTTGAAAACGGTACCAGGTGTAAAGATAGGGATAGTCGCTCTTCCACTACGGTGGTAGGAAATAAATACATATCCACAAGCACGTGAGGTAGATTAATTATCAAATTACATAAATTTATCATAACATCAGTTGTTCTTTTTTTCAAAATAGAGAATTTGTGAAAGTGAATATCTGTGTTCTGTATGCTGCTATCTGGATGTTTAAGAGTAATGCTAAGTTTTAGGAGCTGGGACTTGGCACCTCCTGGAAGTGTTCACATATGATTAATTGTTTACTACATGATTTGTTATGAACATAATTACATTACATATTTATTTTCTCAAAGGGATAGATACGTTGGCTTTCCTTGTTGAGGTATACGATGTATAATATGTGAGCCCTTTATGATTTCTTTATTTTTTTGAGACATAGTTTCACTTTTGTTGCCCAGGCTGGAGTGCAATGGCATGATCTCAGCCCACTGCAACCTCTTCCTTCTGGGTTCAAGCGATTCTTCTGCCTTGGCCTCCCGAGTAACTGGGATTACAGGCATGCACCACCATGCCTGGCTAATTTTGTATTTTTAGTAGAGACAGGCTTTCTTCATATTGGTCAGGCTGGTCTCGAACTCCCAACCTCAGGTGATCTGCCCACCTGACCATAGTTTTCTCTCTTTTAAACCTTAGATTTAAATAATCTTTGCTGGATTCTTCAAACGTGAAGTATTTTTTAAATTGAAAACTAAATGAATGACTCTAACTGGGAAGTAGAAGTCTTAGCCCACTGATTAAAATCTAAGGCCAATCTTAAGCCTGCAAATGGGGGCCACTGAAGGCCAAGTTGATTCTTCCTGGGGGTCTGCCCTGCAGATGTCTGAGCCTGCTCACATCCACCGTGGAAAGAGCGTTGATCACTGCCAGAAGATACAGAGCCTTGGTAAGCTGGAAGTTCACAGGCAGATGCAGTTGAGGTTGAGATAGAAGAAATGTTGGGAGACTCTTTCTAGAATGGAACAGCTAGTGTCCTGAGACTGTTTCTAGACTTTGTCAAATGAAACTAATTTGGATTTACATAAGAAGTTAAGAAGTATTGCAACAAAGAAAAAGTACAAATGATAAGATCTTTGAGGATTTCAAAGGTTAGGTGGAAAGAGGCTTTATTTCATAGGGAGGAGAAAACAAGTTTACAAAGAAGGTTGAAAGGGAAGCACAGGATGGAGTGTAGCAAAATCAGATCCCAGATAAGATAATGTTTCACCTTGAAGTCAGCCTGTTCTTAGGAGGGTGTGTATAAATATGGGTTGTAGGTTCACTCAGGCTGTGGGTGAGTCAAACTTCAGGGGCTGGTGGGAAGAAGAGAAACAAGCAAAGTTTTGTTAACAAGTACTTTGTTTTGACCACTGAAGACTAAATTACTGACCTGGTTGTTCATTATTAAAAATGGGAATTTGCAATCTGTGTCCATCTTTGTGATAGGTCAAAAAAAAAAGTGGAGGAGAGCGTCCTCTAAGTCATCATGGAAAGCATGTTTCTCTTCATTAAGCTGTTCTTTGAGAACACAAAGAATGGGGGAATTTCTTTAATTACAGGTATTTCCAGGATTACCTTCCCCCACCACTGTTCCTTGCCCTAGACATCTCTTCCATTTGGCTGTTTCAGAGTTGTATTTTTATAATAAAGTGGTAAATATAAGAGTTATTTGTTGAGTTTTTTGAGTAGCTCTATCAAATTACTAAACATGAAGAGGGGTTTACAGGAGTCTCAGATTTATAGACAATATCTCAGAAGTATAGATGGGCTTCCCGGACCTGTGACTCACCTCTGCAGTGAGAGTGGTGATGTGGGACTGATCCCTGAATTAGTTGGGTCTGTGCAAATCTGAGTTGTGTCAGAATTAAATTTTTGGGCAACAAGTGGGTGTTGGAGAATCAGTTGGTTTTCAGGGAACTTTACACATTTAGGATCAAAAGTGTTGTAAGAAGGAAGACAATGTGGAGGCCTGGTCTGGAGACAGACTCCAGGTGTCTCGGGGAAGGTAGATTCTGCTCTGCACAGAGGCTGCTACACCATGCATTGCCCTTTGGTTCCAGGAGTCCTCCCAGGGTGAGGACTGAGGACTTTGAGGAAAGAAGTTCTGAGAACAGATGCCCTCTGCCCTCCTGCCAACCTGTGGCCACCACATGGTTTTCACTCACTGAACATACCAACTGCATGTTGATGTGGTCAAGCCCGTCCCAGGACAAGGCTTCAGCATCAAGATTGTTGGCCACGCTACCTTTCCTCATAGACTTTCCCACCAAAAACCCACACACCTGCCTACAAGACCCCTGGCATATGCTCTACCTCAGACCTTGAATCTGCAGTGGCAACCTCATTTTTTCACCATCCCAGGCTTCTGTGTCACGTGATCATAATCTCATCTTCCTTCATGGACATAGAAATAAGTCAGAGCAAAGTTTCACCTAGGTCAGTATCTGTAGCACAAACCAGTCCTTCCACCAACCCTGTATTGTCTCCCACTTGTGAGTTCTTAATGGCATCTTCCCCTCTTTTACCTTTTAGTTCCCCACAAACCTTTTTCTATTGTGCACACAGTGTGCCCAAGGCCACCCCTCAGTTGCCTGAATCCAGCACCTACTAAAATTCAGATGTCCAGCAGTTCAAGACCATGGGCCTAGACCAAGATTTTGCAGAAGGAAACACAAATTAGAAATGAGAGGCTCTATTCTCCCATTTGAAAATGAAAAAAGAGATTTTTTTCTTTTCTCTTTTCTTACACAATTTGTTTCTTAAACAATTTAGAAAACTGTTATTATTAATTTTTTGAGACAGAATCTTACTCTTTTTTTTTTTTTTTTGAGACGGAGTCTCGCTCTCTCACCCAGGCTGGAGTGCAGTGGCGCAATCTCGGCTCACTGCAAGCTCCGCCTCCCGGGTTCACGCCATACTCCTGCCTCAGCCTCTCTGAGTAGCTGGGACTACAGGCGCCCGCCACCACGCCCGGCTAATTTTTTGTATTTTTAGTAGAGATGGGGTTTCACCTTGGTCTCGATCTCCTGACCTCGTGATCCACCCGCCTCGGCCTCCCAAAGTGCTGGGATTACAAGCGTGAGCCACTGCGCCCGGCCAGAATCTTACTCTTTTACGTAGCCTGAAGTGCAATGGCGTAATCATAGCTCACTGCAACCTTAGCCTCTTGCGTTTGAGGAGTCCTCCTGCCTCAACCTCTCAATTACCTAGGACTATAGGCATGCACCACCGTGCCTGGCTAACTTTATTTTTATTTTTATTTTTTTGAGACAGAGTCTTGCTCTGCGGGCCAGGCTGCAATGTAGTGGCATGATCTTGGCTCACTGCAACCTCTGCTTCCCGGTTTCAAGCAATCCTCCTGCCTCAACCTTTTGAGTAGCTGGGATTACAGGCGCACACCACCATTCATTTATTGCATTTGAGAATGCAACAAAGAAAGCGGGAACTTATAATTTTACTGCAAGCCTGAGTTAGGCTGGGAAACAGGGTGGTTGACTAGAGATCCTGCTTGCCATACATTAGAAAAACACAGGGGAAACCCAGTCCTCCTCTGGAGTGTTAAAATAATTAAAGAGCAGAAAATTAGACTAAAGTGGCTCTAGTGCCCTGTGTTTATAGTTTAAAAAAGAAAATCTGGCCGGACGCGGTGGCTCACGCCTGTAATCCCAGCACTTTGGAAGGCTGAGGCATGTGGATCATGACGTCAGGAGTTCAAGACCAGCCTGGCCAAGATGGTGAAACCCTGTCTCTACTAAAAATACAAAAATTAGAGCGTGCCTGTAATCCCAGCTACTCGGGAGGCTGAGGTGGGAGAATCACTTGAACCTGGGGGGAAGAGCTTGCAGAGAGCCGAGATCATGCCACTGCACTCTAGCCTGGGTGACAGACCGAGATTCCATCTCAAAAAAAAACACACAAAAAAATCGAAAACCTAACCCAAATACCTTTCCTATAAATCACTACCTTAGCATGAAACTAAATGCAGGCTTAACAAATTATAAACCTCCAATTAACCTCTGATTACATAACCAGGAAATTTCCATCTGGATAGTTCAAATAAGGCGACTACATAAGTGTAACCAATTCTTGAACTTGGGTTGCTTTCTCATGCACCTTATAAAAGCCTTTCCTTCATGCCCCTAGGGTGGACCACTAGGGAATTCCTAACTTCTGAGGGAACACCTATCAAACATCAGGAAGCCATTAGGAGATTATAATTGGTTGTACAGAAACCTAAAGAGGTGCAGTCTTATACTGCCAGGGTCATCAGACAGGAAAGGAAAGGGAAATAGAAAGGAATTGCCAAGCGGATATTGAAGTCAAAAGAGGTGCAAGGTGGGATCCTCCATTAGAAATGCTTATAGAAGGACCCCTAGTATGGGGTAATCCCCTCCGGGAAACCAAGCCCCAGTACGAAGCAGGAAAAATAGAATAGGGAACCTCACAAAGACATACTTTTCTCCCCTCCAGATGGCTAGCCACCAAAGAAAGAAAAATACTTTTGCCTGCAGCTAACCAATAGGAATTACTTAAAACCCTTCACCAAACCTTCCACTTAGGCATTGATAGCACCCATCAGATGGCCAAATTATTATTTACTGGACCAGGCCTTTTCAAAACTATCAAGCAGTTAGTCAGGGCCTGTGAAGTGTGCCAAAGAAATAATCCCCTGTACTGCAGGTCATACATTTCAATCCCTGTGTCTTTAACCTCCTTGTTAAGTTTGTCTCTTCCAGAATTGAATCTGTAAAACTACAAACCATTCTTCAAATGGAGCCCTAGATGCAGCCCATGACTAAGATCTACTGTAGACCCCTGGACTGGCCTGCTAGCCCATGCTCTGAAGTTAATGACATCGAAGGCACCACTCCCAAGGAAATCTCAACTGCACAACCCCTACTATGCCCCACTTCATCAGGAAGCAATTAGGGTGGTCGTCAGCCAACCTCCCCAGCAGCACTTGGGTTTTCCTGTTGAGAGGGGGAACTGAGAGAGAGGACTAGCTGGATTTCCTAGGCTGACTAAAAATCCCTAAGCCTAGCTGAGAAGGTGACTGCATCCACCTTTAAACACAGGGCTTGCAACTTAGCTCACACCCGACCAATCAGAGAGCTCACTAAAATGCTAATTAGGCAAAAACAGGAGGTAAAGAAACAGCCAATCATCTATCACCTGAGAACACAGCAGGAGGAAGAATGATCAGGATATAAATGCAGGCATTCTAGCCAGCAACGGCTACCCTCTTTCGGTCCCCTCCCTTTGTATGGGAGCTCTGTTTTCACTCTATTTCGCTCTATTAAATCTTGCAACTGCACTCTTCTGGTCCATGTTTATTTTGGCTCGAGCTGAGCTTTTGCTTGCTGTCTACCACTGCTGTTTGCCGTCATCACATACCTGCCGCTGACTTCCATCCCTCCAGATCCGGCAAGGTGTCCACTGTGCTCCTGATCCAGCGAGGCGCCCGTTGTCACTCCCGATCAGGCTAAAGGCTTGCCATTGTTCCTACATGGCTAAGTGCCTGGGTTCATCCTAATCGAGCTGAACACTAGTCACTGGGTTCCACGGTTCTCTTCCATGACCCATGGCTTCTAATAGAGCTACAACACTCACTGCGTGGCCCAAGATTCCATTCCTTGGAATCTGTGAGGCCAAAAACCCCAGGTCAGAGAACACAAGGCTTGTCATCACCTTGGAAGTGGCCAGCTGCCATTTTGGAAGCAGCCTGCCACCATCTTGGGAGCTCTGGGAGCAAGGACCCCTGGTAACAGCACCTTAACTATGTATCCCCAAGGACCTACAGATCACAGGGCAACAGGGGCTGTAAGGGAGCTGTCTGGATTTCCCAAGGTGGAGGAGGCAAAAGAGGAGATGGATCCCAAGCTCCTGCGCCAGCACCAGCGAGAGACAAAGGCCCACCAAACGCCGGAAGCCACACCCTCCTCTCCTCTCAAACTGTGTGCCTGATTGGGTGGTTCCCACACCAGCACCACTGATTGAATAAAACACCAGGACCTGCCCTACCCCCGCCGCTACCCCCTCTCACCCTGAGCGTTCGTGCATTTTTGTTTGTTTCTTTGTTTTACTTTAAGTTTTGGGATACATGTGCAGAACGTACAGGTTTGTTACGTAAGTTTACATGTGCTATGGTGGTTTTCTGCACCTATCAACCTGCCATCTAGGTTTTAAGCCGCACATGCCTTAGGTATTTGTGCTAATGCTCTCCCACTCCTTGACCCCAACCCCCTAACAGGCCCCGGTGTGTGATGTTCCTTCCTGGTGTCCATGTGTTCTCATTGTTCAACTCCCACACAGGAATGAGAACATGTGGTGTTTGGTTTCCTTTTCCTGTGTTAGTTTGCTGAGGGTAATGGTTTCCAGCTTCACTCACGTCCCTGCAAAGGACATGAACTCACTCTTTTTTATGGCTTCATAGTATTGCATGGTGTATATGTGCCACATTTTCTTTTTCCAGTCTATCATTGATGGGCATTCGGGTTGGTTCCAAGTATTTGCTATTGTAAACAGTGCTGCAATAAACATACATGTGCATGTGTCTTTATAGTAGAATGATTTATATTCCTTTAGGTACATATCAAGTAATGGGATTTTTGGGTCAAATGGTATTTCTGGTTGTAGATCCTTGAGGAATCACGACACTGTCTTCCACAATGGTTGAACTAATTTACACTCCCTCCAGCAGTGTAAAAGCGTTTCTATTTCTCCACAGCCTCACCAGCATCTGTTGTTTCCTGACTTTTTAATAATTGCCATTCCAATTGGCATGAGATGGTATCTCCTTGTGGTTTTGATTCACCTTTCTCTAATAACCAGTGATGATGAGATTTTTTAAAATATTTTTGGCCACTTAAATGTCTTCTTCTTCTCCTTCTTCTTCTCCTTCCTCTTCTTCTTCTTCTTTGAGACAAAGCCTTGCTCTGTCACCCAGGCTGGAGTGCAGTGGCAGGATCTTGGCTCACTGCAACATCTGCTTCCTTGGTTCAAGTGATTCTCCTGCCTCAGTCTCCTGAGAAACTGGGATTACAGGCACCTGCCAATATGCCTGGCTAATTTTTTGTGTTTTCAGTAGAGACGGGATTTCACCATGTTGGCCAGGCTGGTCTCAAACTCCTGACCTCATGATCCACCAGCCTCCACATCCCAAAGTGCTGGGATTACAGGCGTGAGCCACCGCACTGAGCCAAATATCTTCTTTTGAGAAGAGTCTGTTCATATCCTTTGCCCACTTTTTGATGGGTTTGTTTTTCTTGTGAATTTGTTTAAATTCCTTCTAGATTCCAGATGTTAGATCGTTGTCAGATGGATAGATTGCAAAAATTTTCTCATTCTGTAGGTTGCCTGTTCAATCAAATAATAGCTTCTTTTGCTGCACAGAAGCTCTTTAGTTAGATCTCATTTGTCAATTTTGGCTTCTGTTTCAATTACTTTTGGTATTTTAGTCATGAAGTCTTTGCTCATGCCTATATCCTGAATGGTATTGCCTAGGTTTTCTTCTAGGGTTTTTACTGTTTGGGGTTTTACATTTAAGACTTTAATCCATCTTGAGATAATGTTTATATAAGGTGTAAGGAAGGGATCCAGTTTCTGTTTTTTGCATATGGCTAGCCAGTTTTTTCAGCACCATTTGTTAAATAGGAAATCTTTCCCCATTGCTTGTTTTTGTCAGGTTTGTCGAAGATCAGAAGGTTGTAGATTTGTGGTGTTATTTTTGAGGTCTCTGTTCTGTTCCATTAGTCTATATATCTGTTCTGGTACCAGTACTGTGGTGTTTTGGTTACTGTAGCCTTGAAGTATAGTTTGAAGTCTGGTAGCATGATGCCTCTAGCTTTGTTGTTTTTGCTTAGGATTGTCTGGGGTGGACAGGCAAACAGGCTCGAATTGTTGGGGTCACATGCCCAGAGTATCACAGCTAATTAAGAAGTGAGCTGAGACTTGAATGCGCATGCTCTTTCCCTTACCAGGATCTGTTGTGTCATGCATCTTAGCAGCTATTTAAGGGTAGGAAGTAGAACATTTGGACATCTTTTTAACAACTTACTAGGCATTTTCATAATGCAGGAAAGACCCTCATCCCATCCCTGAGCCCCTCTCTCACCACGCTGCACCTCACTGCTGACCACATCGTGGGGTGGCCATTAGGAATCAGGCGGGCAGCGGGGGCTGGGAATACATAAGCAAGAATGATGTTGCCTAAATTTGCTCATCTTAGAAATGCTCCACAACCTTTCTGTGTGAAGTCCTGATTTGGGTTGCTAGTTTAGACCCTGGAGGTAGCAGTGAGAAAATGTTTGGGCCACATCAGAATACCTATTCTCAGCTGGAGGAGATATAGAAATTTCTTGATAATATCTAACCATTTATATTTAACAGTGATAGCTGGAGGGCAGGGAGGGACAAGGATGACACAATCTTAGAAGTTTAATTTGGTTATAAGGTTTTTTTGTTCTTGTTTTGTTTTGCTTTGTTTTTGGATACAAGGTCTTTCTCTGGTGCCCAGGCTGGAGGGCAGTGGCGCAATGATAACTCATGATTTGGTTGTAACAGTTCTTTAAAAAATATTTTTGGCTGAGTTTGGTAGCTCACACCTGTAATGTAAACAATTTGGGAGGCCAAGGTGGGATGATCACTGGATCCTATGAGTTCAAAACCAGTTTGGGCAACATAAGTAGGCTCAGCCTCTACAAAAAAATTTTAAAATTGACTGGGTGTAGCATTGCATGCCTGTAGTCCTAGCCATTTGAGAGGCTGATGTGAAAGGATCACTCGAGCCTAAGAATTTGAGGCTGCACTGACCCATGATTCAGCCACTGCACTGACAGACTGAGATGCATCTCTGTGTGTGTGTGTGTGTATAAACAATGTGGATGTGAAAAATATTCCAGCACGGGAGAAAAGTGAAAGCCCATGGTGGGGGATGTAGAGAAAGGTGAGTGCAGCTCTAGCAACTCAGTGAAACTTGGTTTTCCGTCTTGAAGAATTGCCCATCCACACTGAAACCATAGCCTAGCACATGCCAGTTATCACACTACACCTGCTGGGATATCACTATGTACCCTTTTTTAAAAAATAAAATCTTTCACCTAAGAGAAGCAGAAGAGAAAAGGAGGGCTTCACATCTAAAGCCTTCATTTTCTTTATGAAACAACAGCCACTTGTCATTTGAGTTGTCCAAAGGCGACTGACAGCACTAATACACTTAATAAATCAACCAGGAAAAATGGGCCTCTCGGGTGAGGAGGAGGCACAATAGCAACTAAACCCAATCCATTCTCAGCTTTACACGGTGCCCATATCTCAAGAAGTGGTGTCAGCCATGTGAACCGCTTTCACTGGACAAGGCCAGAAGAAAGAATATTTAGTACAACACAACCGTGAGGCTGCAAATCAAACTGCTAGTGGGCGCATGCACGAGGCTTCAGTGGCCAAGACACTGGCGGCTACACTTGGGTGTCACTTAAAACTTCGAGGTGAAGGACATTTTTTTTCCAATTGGCTCAGGGAAACTAATTAACATTAGAATTGAAATTTGTTTTTCTTTTCAAAATTTCTAGGACATAGAGGACTCTGTAAACACTGCAAAAGACATTCAGATATACATGCAGCTGAGGACCCGCCTGCTCTGCAGAGGGATGGCTGAGCAGCAGCCACCAGCTGTAATAGCTTTAAACTTCTCCTTTCACAGGGACAGGCCACTCCCACACACACCGGTTACTTCATACGCTCTGGCCCTCAGGTGAACCTGGGGGACTGCCTTCCTCCCATCTCAGTAGCTCTCCAAGAGAGTCCACCTCACTCTAAAACCTACCCTAGGATGGTGAGTTGCAGACTCTCCTCCATTCTCCCAGCGCAGTGTGACTTCCAGAGAGTGCTCCCCCATCCTCTTACCTCAACTGATGTGAAAAGGGCGGGTGCCTGGGCAGTTAGATGTTCAGTGACCTCACAGGTCCAGCATGCCCAGGGCCTGGCCCCACAGCCTGGCACCTCTCCCCGACCTGGCCTTCATGCCGGCCTTTTCTCTTCTGTCACCAATGTCAGGTGATGTTCACCTGTGCCACACTGTCATGAGCCTGGTAAGTGATGGGTGGGGTAAACCCCAGCTGAGTGCCTGTGACTCTACCCTCTTACCTTTCACTCAAGTGACATTATAAGCATAATTTTACATTTGATTTAATTTATGCATAATCTTTTCTTATAACATTTCTGACAACAGCCCTCTCAACGGTCCTCACAAAGGAGACTGGGTTACAGAACACACGGGCGAGGCTGGGGTAGCAGGTTTCACTTACTTTATTCCAGTGTGAAATGAAGATGTGATGGTTTAAAACCAAGACAAAGTTGTTTATCAGCGGTGGGGTTGCTACACTTGCTAGCTCATGCTCACTTCCTTTGAAACAAGGTATCCGGAGAGACTATATTCATAAGTAGCTCTTCGCAAAACCCCAGGCAGAAACCCCAGTCAGACACAGCTCCCTCAGGCTGACAGGGCGGCAACCTCCTCCTCCATGTTGGGCTCTGCCAGCAGGTAAGAAAAGGAGCACAGACGGGGGGACAGGAAGCCACCTGGGGCCATAGGGATCCCCAAATGCCCCAGAGCTATTCTCTGTAGAAAGGGCTGTGTGGCAAGGACCAGGTATGGAGCAGGATTCCACAGAGAGGTGACAACCACTTCTGTATCTCTAAATTTCCCCCAGGATCCATGATCCAGCCCTGCTTTCCCCCAGGCTCTTCACCCTACGCAGCCCTGACTCCTCCGGAAGGGGCGCTCTCCCACCCTCAGGCGCCTCGGTGGCCCCCGCACCCCCCGAGCAAATGCCCGGGGGACCGGGACCCGCAGCGCGACGGCCTGCCGGGCCCTTGCGCGGTGGGACAGCCAGGGCCCGCTCAAGCTGGGCCACAGGGCCAAGGTGTGCTTGCGCCACCCACGTCCCAGGGCAGTCCGTGCTGGGGCTGGGGCCAGGGGCCCCAGGTCGCCGGGGCGGCGTGGGAACCCCAAGCCGGGGCAGCTCCACCTCCCCAGCCCGCGCCCCCGGAGGGCTCCGCGCGGCAGGAGCAGATGCAAGCCGTCCGGGCGCCCTCCCCACCGCCCCAGGAGCCCGGGCGCTCGTCTGCACTGCCCTCCGGCCTGCTGCTGGATGAGCTCCTGGCGTGCCCAGAGTTTCTGCAGCAGGCGCACCCTTTCCTAGAAACCGAGGCCCCGGGGGAGCTGCAGGACTTGGAAGAGCCCGCCTGGCTGGAACCACCCCTCAGCGAGGAAGAATACCGGGCTCTGCTGGAGGAGCTTTAGGACGCGGGCTGGGGACGGGGTCGGGGCAGGGCGGTGGCCTCTCTTTCGCCGGGAACCCCTGGCTGGGCACGGAGGGGCGTGTCTTCCCTCCGGGCTGACCCGCCTGGGATTCCTGCCTTCTAGGTCTGGGCCCGGTGACAGACCCCGCACAGCGGAGAACTGCCATTCCTTCCTGGGCGTCCCGGGGATCCCGGAGCCGGCCCAGGTACCAGCAGGTGGGCCGCCTACCGCGCACGCGCGGGTTTGCGGGCAGCCACCTGCCCTCCTCTGGGAGCAGCCCGGGCAGAGCTCTCTTGCCTTTCCGCCACCCCACCCCCGCCTGACCACCAGCGACCCCCCGCGCCGGCAATATGCGTCCTTCCCCGGGCTGGGTGGAGACCCCGGTCCCGGGAAACACCGGGCCCGGGCAGCGTCCAGGCCTTCTCTCCCTCCCGGGGCTCGCCCCCTCTGCGCCTCCGCTCCACCGTCGCTCGCCCACCCGCGCCTCCGCGGCCTCCCAGGAGCTGCCACCATGGAGCGCCTGGCGGCTAAACGCAGACCCCCGACCCCGGGCACACCCGGGATGCTGACCCTTCCAGGCGGGAGGGAAGGCAGGCACAGATGGAGAGAGGAACCGGAGACCTAGAGGGACGGAAGGATGGGCGGAAGGACGTTGGAAGGGAGGGAGGGAGGGACTGACCGACAGAGAGAGGGAGGCAGTGAGGAACGGAGTGAATGACAGAGGGACCCAGGGACAGAGGGAGGGCGGGAGGGAGCAAGGGACAGAGGGAGGAAGGCAGAGAGAAAAAGCGGTCTCCGGCCTCCTGGAGCAACAGGACCCCCGCGCTCCGGGAAAACGGTAAGCGCCCGGCGCGGGCTGAGGGCTGGGCGGCGGCCGGCGGGGCACTCGTTCGCCCCGGTTCCGTCGCCCAAGGAATGGGCGGTTTCCTCAAAGAGAAAAGACGGGGACTCGGGTTGCCGTCGGGTTTTCACCCACGTGGTTTACCGACCACACATCCCCAGGCCGAGCCCTGCAGCGGAGCGCCAGGCCGACCGCCCCGACCGCCGACCACAGAGGAGCCACACGCAGGACGACTGAAGCCTGATTTGGGATCTCGGGGTAGGAATGTGGTCAGACACCTGGCTCTGAACCAGTAATAAAGGGTGGGCAAGTGGGACCCCACCCACTCCATCAGCATGACGGCCTGGGTGTGTTTGTGTGGCCTCGTTCTCTTAATGAGGTGGGCATGGGATATCTGGCAGGGACTAGGCAGGAATCAAGCCCAGTGTCTGCTAACACGCACTGAACCCTATGTAGAAGGGGATTAGGTCCTGGGGGCTGGGCCTGTGTGCTCAGGGCAGTCTCTCCAAAGGCACAGATGGGGTTTCTGAACAGGACCTGGGGAGACAGGCCGGTGCTCACAAATGCTGTTTCCCCCAACTGGCCACCAGTGAGAAAAACGCCTGAGTGGAGGTCTGATCTGCCCCAGTCTGGAGGACTGATGCTCTCTGGAAAGGTGGCTAATGTGTACTGTCTGCTGTCTCCCCGTCTGCCACTCCAAAACTTCGGGGCAAAAATAATCCAAGATTGTCAGGATGAGCCTGGTGAGGGTGGCACCTTTGGGGACAGGCCCTTCAGCCTGGCAGAGTCTCCTCCCCAGGCTTCTTGGGGAGCCTGGACGGCAAAAGCCTGCTTTGGGAAAGCAAATGAGAGATGTGTGTGTGAGCTGGGTGCCGGGCAGCATGCACAGACAGTGCTCTTCTCCCTGGCTCTTGTAGAACTTGTCCATGGCCTGTGTGATGGTCTCTTGGTAATTCCCCCCCCCCTCACCCCACAGATAAGATGAAGTCAGCATAGCCTGGGAGTGGGCAGATGTACAGGATCTACCCCAGGTCCCCTGGGCATGCCCGCCTGCCTCCAACCTGTCAGGGAAAATAGGTGAGGCCCCTTTTTGTTCTCTAAATGTTGGCAATGGTCTATTGCAGCCAAATGGGAACAGGCAGGCAGGAGAGTGTCTCATCTCGAAAGAAGTGGCTCCTGGAAGCTGCTGGGAGGTGGGAGAGGTCCCCCATACTGCCCCAACCTGTTCTAGGAGCAGGAAAAGGGGCCTCTGTGACAGCCCTCCTCGGTGTTGCTCACTGTCTGAGGGGTGTCCTTGCCCAACCCAGGTGCACACCCATCTGAGATGGCTTTGCATGGACCTGGTTGGGAAAGTTCAGCTACAGCAACCACTGGAACTTGCTCACACCTAGTGTCTCCACTCACGTGTGGAGCTATATGTTCCTCCCTCCTGTAGTGGTACAGCCAGAGTGGCAGAGGGGACAAGTCACTGCTGCAGTTCCCACCTGGGTCTGAGTGGGGGTCAGGCTGGTGTGCCCATGTGTTTCCCAATTACCTGGTTCCATGTGGGGGCTTCATGGACAGGAGTGGTGCTTTTCCAGGCCTCTTTTCCATATGCCGGCAACAGGCCCAGGTTTCCCAAGTTTCTGGAGCCCCTCTTCCAGCCTGGCAAGCATGGCATGTTGTAGGGAAATGACATCAAGCCTACAGGCAGCAGAACCTGTCTGGGTATGTTCTCTAACCTGGAGGCCCCTGGTTGTTTACCTCTTTGGGTGAGAGTCAGCTTAGGATCTTAACATTCTTGCAGGACTTCAGAACTGTACAGACAGTGGCCCAGGAGGGAACAGGGGCTGGGACTGGCAGCTAACCAGAGTGGTGGGGGTTGTAGGGCTCAGTTTGGTCTTGCAGGGAATTCAGGGAGGCTTGGATTTGCTGAAGCTCTAGACAAACTTGGGCTTGGATATGGAAACAGCATAGAGCAGGGGCCCTTCTGCACACTGGACTCCCAGTAGTTGCACCGTGTTGCATCCATAGGTGTTCCTCACCTGGAGCACAGCTGTGGATAGAAGCAGGGAGAGCTGTGGAGGGAAGAGGAGGAGGAGGGAGTCTCAGGGCAGCCCCAGCATCCAGGCAGGGCCTCTGCAAGTGAGATGCAGATCCAGCCTGTTGGCCACTTAGCAGCTGCTTAGCCAGCTGCAGATCACCTGACCTCTGTTCACCAGTAAATGGGGGTTGCAGTAGCACTTACCTTCTGGGACTCCCGCAGCTTGAAGGGGCAGCAAACACCATGTGCTGAGAAAGTGCTGAACTCAGGCAAGCTTCTCCAAGAGCACCACAGCAGATTAGCATCCAGACTGTACAGGACACCATCAAATCTCCCCATCCCTCATTCCAACGGAAGAAAAGGGAGTCTCTGTCCTAGGGGAGCAAGCACAGGCCTATATAAGCAGTGGGAACATGGCCCAGGTGGGGGAAAGTCCCTTGGATACATGTTGGTTTCACCAACCATCTGTGGGTTGGGTTTGTCCTGGACCCCTGTACCCCAGGAGGCCAGCAGCCTCCTGCATGGGAGAGGACTGGGAGGTGGGGGGGAAGTCTGAGCTTTGAGGGAAGCCATTATTTGGCCTCATGGGAAGTGGTGCAGGTAGTTCTTGGTGGCTCAGTTTTGCAGGACCTGGGTGATCACCCAAGGAGTGAAAATGGCCTTTTTATGAGAAATTGCCAAAATTGATGCAAGCTCGTCAGTCAAAAAGGTGAGTAATGCTGATAGTTGGCTTCACCTGCCCCTTCCCCACAAGTAACTGGTGTTCACAGGTGGATTGGGTTCCTTCCCAGCCTTTCCCCTTTGCATGTAGCTGTGCATGTACTTTAGTGTGTACACATACACATGTTCCCTGGAGGGGTTACTTTTATTTTTTTATTTGGGGGGATAACTAGTGAGGCAGCCTGACACTTGCTTATCTTTAAAGTGTGGAGTCCTCTATGGAGTGGGATTGGGTACTTACTAGCTGGCCTCTGCCAGCTGTTTGGCTGCCCCAGTTTCTGCCCTTCACAGACATGCTGGCCAGCTGTTGTGACATTCAGTGGCCTTGTTTGCAGCTAGTGTGATGAGGCAAGTGGATCCAGGTGCATTATAAACTGAAAAAGCACACAACATGCAGAGGGAAAGGATAAATGACCATGTGTGTCCTGCTCTGCTAAAGTCCACATCACATGACTGAGATGAAAAACATTTTTTCACCTAACACTTGGGCACTGAGAAACGGCATCTATGTTTTACTTTTTATTTATAACAGAAGAAATACTGCCAGGCTTTCTTTTCCATTTTCCCCAACTCCCACTTTACCCCGTCAAGTTTACCTACCTCAGAGAGAAAGCGGAGCTCGCCTGGTTAATGACAGCCTGAAATAATTTGAGCCAGGTCACTGTGTAAAGGCCAGACTGCTTCTGTCTCCTTGTGCCTCACTTGCGCAGCTCGGATATTTCATAGCTCCCTGTATACAGGTAGCTGTGTTACCCTCCTAGCTGCTTTCTTGGTTTGATACATGCCTGAGATCATGTGGGAGCACTTCAGATCTAGGGTCGTGGGAGGACTGTTCTGCCAGCCCAGCTCATCCCTGCAGCTCAGCCTGCAGCATGCCTTCCTCCATCTGATTCCAGGGTGGCAGATGGCAGGTCTCACACTGACCTCAAGTTTATGTGACTGCTTCCACCTCTGCTTTCCCAGACAGCCCCTGCTGTGGGACTTGTAAGGAGATTTGGGAAGTCAGTATCTACTTTTCTTGTGTGGGTGTTTTATAAATTAGAGCCCTGGAGGGGAATAAATGTTAGAGGTACTCCAAACCCCTAACGTATAAACATCTAAGCCTGGCCCTTTTTTGGTGGTAAAATATACGCAACGTAAAACTTACCATTTTAACCATGTTTAAATGTACAGTTGAGTGGCGTCCAGTATAATGTGTTGTACAACCATCTCCTTTATCCATATCTACAGCTTCTTTATCATCCTAAACTGAAACACCAAACCCATAAATAAGTCTTTGAATAGAAGACTGATGCATTTGACTCCATAAAAATTAACACTTTATAGGCGAGAAAAATGCCTCAAAGTCAAAGTCAACAGACTGGGGAAATAGATCTGCAACATACATGACAGACAAAAAGCTAATTTGGGTAATATATACATATATATATTTATATATTTATATATATATATTTATATATATTTATACATTTATATATTTATAAATTTATATATATATATTTATATATTTATAAATTTGTATGTATTTATATGTATTTATATATTTATTTATATATATGTAGCTATATAGCTATCCTAAATTATTAAAAGACCAACAGCCAAATTGAAAAATGGACAAGGCATGTAAAGAAACAGTTCAAAGAAACATGTAGACTTTTAAATACTTGCTAATTTTTTTACTGTGGTAAAATATGTGTAACAGAAAATTTAAGTACGTTAAGTATAAATACATTGTTGTGCAACTGTCACCACTATCCCTTCTAAACCTGTCTTATCATCCCAAAGTGAAACTCTGTATCCACAGAACAATAGCTCCCCTTTCCCTTCCCCCCATCCCCTGGAAACCACATCCTACTTTCTGTGTCTATGAATTTAACTGCTCTAGGTAGGCTATAAAAGTGGAAAGCATGGAGTATTTGCGTTTTTTTTGTTTTAATATTTTCAAGGTTTATGTTGTAGCATGTATTAGAATTTCTTTTTAAGGCTGAATAATATACCATTGTGTGTATTGATCATACTTGCTTATCCATTCATCTGAAGATGGACATTTGGGCTTTTTCTACCCTTTGGCTCTTGTGAATGCTGCTATAAACAGGGGTGTGCAAATTCCCACTTTCAGTTTTTTGGGGTATATACCCAGATGTGGAATTACTGGATCATACGGTGATTACTGTTTTCCACAGTGGCTGTGCCATCTTACTTTCCCACCAGCAGTGTGCAGGAGTCCTGACTTCTCCACGTCCAGCATTTGCTGTTCTCTGGGGCTTTGTTGCTTTGGTTTGCTGGTGGCAGTTTTTATGATGGCAGCTATACTTATATTTGTCAGTTGGTATTGCATTGTGGTTTGGATTTACATTTTTCTCTTGATTAGTGATGCTCAGCACCTTATACTGTGCTTACTGGTCATATGTATATATTCTTTAAAGAAATGTGTATTTTAAAACCTTTGCTCATGTTTAAATTGGATTGTTTTGTTGTTGCTGAGGTCTTTATGTGGCCTGGATATTAATTACTTATCAAATATATAATGGTGAATATTTTTTTCCCTCCGTGAATTGTATTTTCAATCTATTGATTATAACTTCAGATACATACAAGCTTGGCACTTTGATGAATCTTTTTATGTATTTTTTGTTGTTGTTGTTGTCTGTGCTTTCACTGTCATATCCAAGAAGTTATTGCCAGATTTTATGTTATGAAACATTTTTCCTATGTTTTCTTCTAAGGGTTTTATAGTTTCAGCGCTTACAATTAGATGTTCTGTCCATTTTAAATTAAGTTTTTTATATGGTGTAAAGTAAGGGTCCAACTTTATCGTGTTCCATGTAAATATTCATTTTTAACACCATGTAAAATATACTGTCCTTTCCCCATTGAATAGTGTTGACTCCCTTGTTAAAAATCATGACCGTGTTCTTTGGTTCTTTATTTCTGTTGCATTGGTCTTTGTGTCTGTCTCTATGCTGGCACAGCCTTGTTTTGGGTACTGAACTATTGCAGTAAGTTTGAAACCAGGAGGTGTTTGTCCTCTAACTTTGTTAGTTTTTAAGATTGGTTTGGCTACTTGGGATTTTTTGAGATTTCATTGGAATTTTAGAATAGGTTTCTCTATTTTTGCAAACATTGGAATTTTCGTAGTGATTTTATTGAATCTGTAGATGACTATAGATAACAATGGCATCTTGACAAGGTTTTGTCTTCCAGTCCATACACACATGATGTCTTTTCATTTATTTGTGTCATCTTTAATACTTTTCTGCTATGTTTATAGTTTTGCTGTACAGGTTTTTCATTTCCTTGGTGAAGTTGGTTTCTAAGTATTTTATTCTTTTGTGCTATCAAATGATACTGTTCTCTTGATTTCTTCTTCAGATAGTTTGTTATTGTGGAAATACAACCAATTTTTGTGTGTTGATATTGTATCCTGCAGTTTTGCTGAATGTTATTTATTGCATCTGACAGTTTATCTCACAGAAACTAAAAGATTTTTAATATATAAGATTATGTCATCTGCAAACAGAAAATTTTATTTTTTAAAAAAATTGGAATATCTTTTATTATTTTACTTGCCTTATTGTTTTAACTAACTAGAACCTTCAGTACTGTATTAAATAGAAGTAGTAAAAGCAGGAATCCTTGATTTTGCTCTTAGGGTAAAAGCTTTCGGTCTCATTATAATGTTAGCTGTGTTTTTTTTTTTTAATATAACCTATGTTAAGGTGCTTTGTTCCTTTTTATAGCTTACTAAGAACATTTTGTCATGAATGTGGGTTAAATTTTGACAAATGCTTTTTCTTCTTTGATTAAGATGATCACATGAGGGTTTTTTCCTTCTTTATGTTAATGTGATATTACGCTGATTTTCATGTGTTGGAACATACTTTTATTTCAGGAGTCAATTATGCTCATTCATAGTGTATAATCCTTTTAATGTACTGCAAAATTGGAATTACTGGTATTTTGTTGAGGATTTTTGCATCAGCATTTGTGAGGGATGTTTGTTTGTAGTTTTCTTATGGTACCTTTGTCTGGCTTGGTGTCAGGGTAATACTGGCCTCATAGAATAAGTTAGAAAATGTTACCTCCTCTTCAATGTTTTGAAAAAGTTTGAGAAAAACTGGTGTTTATTCTGCTTTAAACGTTGGGTAGAATTCAACAGTGAAGCCATCTGGTCCAGGCTTTTCTTTGTTGCTGGGTTTCTGATTACTGATGCCATCTTCCTGCTGAATCTCCTTGCTGAATAGGTTTATTCAACTTTTCTGATTCAGTCTTAGTAGGTTTTTCGTTTCTAGGAATTTGTTCATTTTATTTAAGCTATTCAAGTTTTTAGTGTATAGTTCCTTATGGTCCTCTCCTACATCCTTTTTTTACTCCAAAAATTTGTTAGTAACGTACCCATTTTATTTTTGAGTTTAGTAATTTGAGTATTCCCTTTTTTTCTTAGTTGATCTAGATAAAGTTTTGTCAGTTTTGATCTTTTTCAGAGAACAAACTCGGCTTTGTTGATTTTTGATATTGTTTTTCTGTTCTCGATTTCACTTATTTCCACTGCTATCTTCATCATTTATTAGATTCTGCTAGCTTTTAGTTGTCCCTCTTTTTCCCTCTGTTTTTAGCTCCTTACGAGTAAAGTTGTTGATTCGGTATCTTATTTTTTATAATTATTTATAGCTATAAATCTTTCCCTTATGCTATGGTTTTTGATGTATCTCTTTGGTATTTCTTTTTTTTTTTTGAGACGGAGTCTCGCTCTGTCGCCCAGGCTGGAGTGCAGTGGCGCAATCTCGGCTCACTGCAAGCTCCGCCTCCCGGGTTCACGCCATTCTCCTGCCTCAGCCTCTCCGAGTAGCTGGGACTACAGGCGCCCGCCACCACGCCCGGCTAATTTTTTGTATTTTTAGTAGAGACAGGGTTTCACCGTGGTCTCGATCTCCTGACCTCGTGATCCACCCGCCTCGGCCTCCCAAAGTGCTGGGATTACAAGCGTGAGCCACTGCGCCCGGCCTGGTATTTCATATTTTTAATTTGTCTCTAGATACTTTCTATTTTCTCTTGTGATTTCTTCTTTTATACATCCTTGAGTTTTTAATACCTATATTTTTAGACATAAAATGTGTAACCTACAAAATTTTCTTGATTTGTTACAGGTTTATTTGTTGTAAGTTTTTATTTCAGAATTGATGTGTGTATTAACATTTGTTATGTTCTCATAAACTTTGTAATACATGGAGATTCCTGATCCACATATGTAAGCCTCTACATGAATATTATTTTGAAGCATTTAATCTTTTGTTTTAATATTTTGAAGGTCTAAATTAAATTGAGATTTTGGTTTCTGAGATGATATCATGGTAGGTGACTGATAAATGCTTAAAAATTAGCCAAAACTTAAGTTAAAGTTTACCTTCAAGATTGAACCTGAGTGAGTTGCCCTGTATTGCTGGTAATAAAAAATAAGTCTTTAATGGTATAAAGGCAAACTTCAGAGAATGTTTTTTCCCCGTTGGACATCTAAATTAAAAGCTGTAAAAAAATTTTGATGGCCTTATGCATTTTTTACTTTAGAATTCTGACTTTTTCTGGTTAAAATTTTTCCAAACAGATTCCTGTGTATTTGAAAGACAAATAATTTTTTTAGTTGAAATGCTTAAGCAGTTAAATAAGGCCATGAAACTTTCTTGAACTTGTGGGAATACATGAGAAAATCTGACATTGTGTTCTACTGTCTTGGAAGGTAGAAATATCGTTTGACTTCTGTTTTGCTGACAAGAAATGTGGTCCTGACAAGGCTACCTGGGACAATGACCTCACAGAAAACGCTGGAGCCCATCTGTTTCCAATCTGCTGTTTCCCAAAAATTAGGGAAGTTCAGCTTTCCCTTTGATACTCTCTGTTTCTAACAACCCCAATGCCAGGGCTGTCCTGCTTCTACAAGTGACAATGACAAATATAGACCTGAAGGAAGGTGAGCCGATGGCATTCCCAGCTTATTACCACTCCTTGGGGGCCTTATCTCACATACATGGATTCAACTCATAGACTCAGCTGGGTGAGTATCTATTATTCAGCTACATTAGAAGTGACTGCTTAAGACTCAGGTGTGTGGTGAAATGAGGCAGAATTTTCTCAACGGAGTGTTAGAATGCTCTCCTCATAATTACCATCCTACTATCACTAAATCATAGCTAAAATAAGGAAATTATTCAAGAAGAAATAGAAATGTAATCTTATGAGGACATAAATTTAGAGATTTGTGGAAAGCCCTTCACAATTTTATGGTGTTCTCTTTGAGCTGGGATTATAGTTGACCTTTCATTATAATATGTTAGCTCTTCTAGACTTTATGCATTTATGTAAAGTTTTCTTTGTTGTACTTTAAGTTCTGGGATACATGGGCAGAACATGCAGGTTTGTTACATAGGTATACACGTGCCATGGTGGTTGGCTGCACCCATCAACCTGTCATCTACATTAGGTATTTCTCCTTATGCTATTCCTCCCCCAGCCTCCCACCCCCTGGCAGGCCTCAGTGTGTGATGTTCCCCTCCCTGTGTCCATTTGTTCTCATTGTTCAACTCCCACTTATGAGTGAGAACCTGCAGTGTTTGGTTTTCTTTTCTTCTTTTTTTTTTTTTTTTTGAGGCAAAATTTCACTCATTTTGCCCAGGTTGGAGTGCAATGGCATGATCTTGGGTTACCGCAACCTCTGCCTCCCGGGTCCAAGTGACTCTCCTGCCTCAGCCTCCCAAGTAGCTAGGATTACAAGCATGTGCCAACATGCCTGGCTAATTGTTTGTATTTTTAGTAGAGTCGGGGTTTCTCCATGTTGGCCAGGCTGGTCTCAAAGTCACCACCTCGGCCTCCCAGAGTTCTGAGACTACAGGTGTGAGACACTGCTCCTGGTCTGGTTTTCTTTTCTTGTGTTAGTTTGCTGAGAATGATGGTTTCCAGCTTCATCCATGTCCCTGGAAAGGACATAAATGCATAGTATTCCATGGTGTATACGTGCCACATTTTCTTTATCCAATTTATCATTGATGGGCATTTGGGTTGGTTCCAAGTCTTTGCTATTATGAACAGTGCTGAAATAAACATGCAGGGCATGTGTCTTTATAGTATAATAATTTATAATGCTTTGTGTATATACCCCATAATGGGATTGCTGGGTCAAATGGTATTTCTGGTTCTAGATCCTTGAGGAATTGTCACACTGTCTTCCGTAATGACTGAACTAATTTACACTCCTACCAACTGTGTAATAGCATTCCTATTTCTCCACAGCCTCGTCAGCAACTGTTGTTTCCTGACTTTTTAATAATCGCCATTCTAACAGGTGTGAGATGGCATCTCATTGTGGTTTTGATTTGCATTTATCTAACGACCAGTGTTGATGAGCTTTTTTTTCATATGTTTGTTGGCTGCATAAATGTCTTCTTTTGAGAAGTTCGTTTCCTTTGCCCAGTTTTCGATGGGGTTGTTTTTTTCTTGTAAATTTATTCAAGTTCTTTGTAGATTCTGGATATTAGCCCTTTGTCATACAGATTGCAAAAATTTTCTCCCAATCTTTAGGTTGTCTGTTCACTCTGATGATAGTTTCTTTTGCCGTGCAGAAGCTCTTTAGTTTAATTAGATCCCATTTGTCAATTTTGGCTTCTGTTGCCATTGCTTTTGGTGTTTTAGTCATAAAGTATTTGCCCATGCCTATGTCTTGAATGGTATTGCCTAGGTTTTCTTCCAGGGTTTTCATGGTTTTAGGTCTTATGTTTAAATCTTTATTCCATCTTGAGGTTTTTTTTTTTTTTTTGTATAAGGTGTAAGGAAGATGTCTAGTTTCAGTTTTCTGCATATGGTTAGCCAGTTTTCCCAACGCGATTTATTAAATAAGGAATCCTTTCTCCATTGCTTGTGTTTGTCAGGTTTGTCAAAGATCAGTTGGTTGTATGTGTATGGTCTTATTTCAGAGTTCTCTATTCTGTTTCATTGGTCTATGCATCTGTTTTTGTACCAGTACCATGCTGTTTTGGTTACTGTAGCCGTATAGTATAGTTTGAAGTTGGGTAGTGTGATGCCTCCAGCTTTGTTCTTTGTGCTTAGAATTGTCATGGATATTTGGGCTCTTTTTTGATTCATGAGAATTGTAAAATAGTTTCTTCTAATTCTGTGAAGAATGTCATTGGTAGTTTAATGGGCATAGCATTGAATTCTTTTATAAATTACTTTGGGCAGTATGGCCATTTTCATGAATTAATTCCCTATCCATGAGCATGAAATGCTTCTCCATTTGTTTTTGTCCTATGTGATTTCTCTAGGCAGTGGTTTGTAGTCCTCCTTGAAGAGGTTCTTCACTTCACTTTTTAGCTGTATTCCTATGTATTTTATTCTCTTTGTAGCAATTGTGAATGAAGTTCATTCATGATTTGGCTCTCTACTTGACTGTTGTTGTTGTATAGGAATACTAGCGATTTTTGCCCTTGATTTTGTATCCTGAGATTCTGTTGATGTGGTTCATCAGCTTAAGAAGCTTTTGGGCTGAGATGATGGGGTTTTCTAGATACAGGATCATGTCATCTGCAAACAAAGATAATTTGACTCCCTCTCTTCCTATTTAAATACCTTTATTTCTTTCTCCTGCCTGATTGTCCTGGCCAGAAATTCCAGTACTATGTTGAATAGGAGTGGTGAGAGAGGCCATCCTTGTTTTGTGCCAGTTTTCAAGGGGAAAGCTTCTAGCTTTTGCTCATTCAGTATGATATTGGCTGTGGGTTTGTCATATATGGCTCTTATTATTTTGAGGTGTGATCCTTCAACAGCTGGTGTATTGAGAGTTTTTGACATGAAGGGATGTTGAATTTTATTGAAGGCCTTTTCTGCATCTGTTGAGATAATCGTGTTGTTTTTGTGTTTAGTTCTGTTTATATGAGGAATTACATTTATAGATTTGCCTGTGCTGAACCAACCTTGTATCCCAATGATGAAGCCATGTTGATAGTGGTGGGTCAAGTTACCCTTATCAGTCTTAGGTTCAGTCTTTTTAAATAATCCCATATTTCTTGAAGGTTTTCTTCATTCTTTTTGGTTCTTTTTTCCCTATTTTTCTCTTCCTGTCTTAGAAAGATAGTTTTGAAGCTCTGAGATTCTTTCCTCCACTTGGCCTATTCTGCCAGTGATACTTGTGGTTGCATTGTGAAGTTCTTGTGTTATGTTTCTCACCTCCATCAGGTCAGTTATGTTCCTCTCTAAACTGAATATTCTAGTTATCAGCTTCTGTAATTTCTTTTACGATTTTTAGCTTCCTTGACTTAAGTTAGAACATGCTTCTTTAGCTCAGTGAGGTTTGTTATTACCCACCTCCTAAAGCCTACTTTTGTCAATTCAGCCATCTCAGCCTGGGGTCAGTTCTGTGCCCTTGCTGGGGAGGTGTTGTCATCATTTAGAGGATAAGAGGCATTCTGCCTTTTTGAGTTTTCACCCTTTTTTTGTTGATGCTTCCTCATCTTTGTGGGCTTATCTAACTTTGATCTTTGACATTGCTGACCTTTGAATGGGGCTTTTGTGGGGTCTCTTTTGTTGATATTGTTGTTGTTGTTTTCTATTTGTTTTTAAGAGTCAGACCACTCTTCCCTAGCTGTGCTGTGGTTTTCTGGGGGTCCACTCTTGACCCTCGTCACCTCAGTCTCTCCTGCATCTGGAGGTATCACCAGTGAAGCCTGCAAAACAGCAGAGATGGCAGCCTGTTCCTTCCTCTGGGAGCACCAGTCCAAGGGGATACTGACTTGATGCCAGCTGGAACGCTCCTGTAGGAGGTGTCTGGAGGCCCTTGTTGGGAGGTTTTGCCCAGTCAGGAGGAACAGGATCAGGGACTGCTTAAAGAAGCAGTCTGGCTGCCCTTTGGCAGAGCAAGTGTGCTGTGCTGATCCCCAGGAGTCTCCAGAGCCAGCAGGCTGGAAAGGCTCAGTCGGCTGAACTGGGGAGACAGCAGCTAACCCTTTCCCTGGGGACTTCACCTCAGGGAGAAATCAGGGTTCTGTCCATAGAACTCTGGCTGGAGTTGCTAAAATTCCGATGGGGAGGCCCTGTCCAGTGAGGAGGGATGGATTTTGGTCTCACTTAAAGTAGCAGCCTGGCCATGATCAGGCTCAGCAGCTGTGCTGTGTTATGGGGAACTCCTCCTGGTCCCTGGTGCCAGCAGGCTAGAGCGGCCAACTCAAACCACAGATATTGCGGCTGCCCTCCCCCTGGGAACTTGGTCCATCTCCGGCTGTCTCCAGCCTGCTGCCACTGGCCAGCTGGAATTCCCAGCCAATGGGTCTTATGAGGTGCTGTGGGAGTGGGCCTCAGAATGATGTCACTTGGCTCCCTGGCTTCAGACCCCTTCCTAGGGGAATGCATGGATTTGTCTCTCGCTTTGCTGGAATTCTTGGGGAAGAGGATGTAAAACTCCTGGGTTTCCACGCATGCCCCAGTGAGCCAGCGAGCACTCCACTAAGACTCCATACAGCTCTGTGCTTCAGACCCAAAGGCCATGGCTGAGCTCACCAGGGGACCTCCTGATCTGCAGGTTGCAAAGACCAGTGGGAGAAGCATGGTTTCCCGGGCAGAGTCGCATAATCACTCACCGCCTCCCTTGGCAGCGAGTGGGGGCTCCCCTAGCTCCGTGTCACACCTGAGTGGGCCATCGCCCCTCTTGCTTTTCCTCACTCCCTGTGGGTCAAGCTGTCTGCCTAATCAGTCCCAATGCAAGAACCTTGATACCTCAATTGAAGGTGCAGAATTCACTCGCAGTTTTCACTGCTCTCCGTGAGAGCCTCAGGCCACAGCTGCTTCTAATCGGCCAGCTTGGCCCCATCTAAAGTATGATTTCTTAATACATGAGATGTTTTAAATACATAACGATGTTTATCACAAATAATATTTTGTCTCAATGTGATATAAAAGTTGCTAATAAATCCTTTTTTGGTTACCACAAAGCTATCTGGAAATGTAACATCTGCCATTTATAAAATTTTTGTAGAGTTAATAGAACTTTACCTGAAGGGAGGCTGGCAATATTCATCATGATTTCAAATATTGTATTAATTGTTTTGTAATTTTGTGTTTTTTAAAACTAAACTTATTAAATTTGTTGTATATTACCTTAGGTAACACTATTTGGTGATGAGAGAATAATAATTTGCAAAATATAAGAGTTCCTTATTATAAAAATGTCCTCTGTTTTATATTACTACCATTTCCTCTGAAAGTTTAAAATTGTAATTTTCTAATTAAAATATATATTCACAAATGTGACCAGTAAATCTTAATATTTATAATTTTAGTTTTTGGTTTTTTTTTTTTTGCATTTGGTAGGGATAGGGTTTTCTGTGTTTATTCTTCTTCAAAATAAAAGACAGAGGCCGGGCACGGTGGCTCACGCTTGTAATCCCAGTACATTGGGAGGCCGAGGCGGGCAGATCATGAGGTCAGGAGATCGAGGCCATCCTGGCTAACGCAGTGAAACCCCATCTCTACTAAAAATACAAAAAATTAGCTGGGTGTGGTGGCGGGTGCCTGTAGTCCCAGCTACTCGGGAGGCTGAGGCAGGAGAATGGCGTGAACCTGGGAGGCGGAGCTTGCAGTGAGCCGAGATCACGTCACTGCACTCCAGCCTGGGTGACAGAGTGAGACTCCGTCTCAAAAAAAAAAAAAAAATACAGAATGGAATCAGGAAAAGTTAAAACACAAAGGAACACAATGATGATGATGGAGATACTCATTTGTGACTGGCCAGGGCCTAAAAATATCAAGAAGAAACATGATCAATAGAAAACCTGCATGTCCTTGAACATTATAGAATTTTTAATTTCTTTTAAAATTATTCATGATAAAAATCTCTGTACTTTGCACATTTAAGAGAGATAAAATCAGAGTGCAGGGTCCTCCCTCATCCTGATAAGAGCACCCTAAGCAGAAAGGATGTGTCTTTATCTCCTCCCAACTCCAGGGTGGAAACAGTTGCTCTGGTTATCTTATCACAGTGATGCACAGAGACATGATGGTCAAAGAGCTTGCACACTTTAAAAAACAAATGTTGGCCGGGCGCGGTGGCTCACATCTGTAATCCCAGCACTTTGGGAGGCGGAGGCCTGTGGATCACGAGGTCAGGAGTTTAAGACCAGCCTAGTCAAGAAGGTGAAACCCCGTCTCTACTAAAAATACAAAAATTAGCCAGGCACAGTGGAAGGAACCTGTAATCCCAGTTACTCGGGAGGCTGAGGCAGAGGAATCACTTGAACCAGGGTGGTAGAGGTTGCAGTGAGCCGAGCCAAGATCTAGCCACTGCACTCCAGCCTGGGTGACAGAGTGAGACTCTGTCTCAAAAAAAAAAAAAGTTATATTATATTGAGATTAAAAAAGTAAATGACATGATTTGTCTACAGATCTTCATTACTCTTCCTCATTTACATTAAATTTATGAACAACTTATAAAATAACACACAGGGCTTTTATTATTGTGATAATTTCTTTGTCAACATCATTTTTACCATACTGTATAAACAGCATTGTAAGACCTGTGACTGGTCATTGACAATATATATAATATGTGTATATTTGTACACAGGATGTAGCTCTGTCATTCTTGCTGGAGTGCAGTGGCACAATCACAGATCACTGCAGATTCAAACACCTAAGCTCAAGCCATTCTCCCACCTCAGCCTCCCTAGTGGCTGGGACTACAGGCATATGCCGCCACAGTCGGCTAGTTTAAAAAGAAATTGTAGAGACAGGATTTTGCTATGTTGCCCAGGCTAGTCTTGAGCTCCTGGCCCCAAGTGATCCTCAAACATTGGCCTCCAAAACTGCTGGGATTACAGGTTTGAGCCACCATGCCCTGCCTGCTCATATATACTTCAATAATGAGATAAGAAAAACCTATCACCAGGCAGGATTTCTGTCTTTTATCTCTGCAATAACAGTTCTACTACTTTTTTCCTCAACGAGCTAAGAATTAAATGTCTCGAACATTGTGATTCTGGCTGCACCCTGCATTAAGTTAAATTGTCAGAGAAATTGAGACGTATTTTAGTTATTTGGTTATTATCTTATAATTATTCTTTTGGCATTTCTGCATTTCACAAGGTTCCTTTCATGGAAATATCTAGTTAGAAAGAATAACACTTTTCTAAAACTGTGAGCTCAGTTTCTCAGGTTGCTTACTATTGCCACTGCACTAACCAACCTTCCTTCATCTATCACAAGAAACTCTCCTAGTCACTTTATGTTGTTGATAACCAGTCATAGGTCTTACAGTGCCACTTATAGAATATGATCAAAGTAGTGTTGACCAAGAAATTATCAATATAATAATAAAACAGCCCAGTATTTTATTATATAAGTTGTATATACATGTAATTTAAGCCAGAGAACAAAGATCTGTAGACAAATCATGCTATTTTTAAAAAAACAAATTTAACATTATTATGAAGATGAAGAAACAGATTAATCAATCTCTATTTTCTTTAAATCATTTTTTATTACACTTTCTTTGCTTCAGATACCTGATCTAAACATCTGCAGTATTTGTGATCAGTCTTTTGGTACATTTAATGGTGTTATTTTCTGCACAGCTACTCATGATTATATATATGCTTAGGGACTTACACAATTTTGAAGGTCAAGCAAGCACAATGAGAATGAACTTGATTTGCATTGTCTGTCTCTGAGAGTGCTCAGGGACTTCACCCTCAGCCCAAGGACAATCTGGTTGCCGCGTCTCCTGGTGAGAGCTGAGATGTACATCCTGATTTATGTTTTTAATGTATCATATGGGACTCAGTTTTCTTTTATACTCTTACCAACCCATATGACCTCTAAAGATTTTTATTTTATTCTTTTTTCCTCACATCTGTGCAATGTTATTGTAAATCCTATGATACTTCTAAAATCAATGTGTCAGATTTACTGAAAGAAAACATAAGGAACACAGTGAAGTTTAAAATTGGGATGAGCAATGAACAACTGTTTAGTATAGCTAAGCAATATTTGCACATTTGTGTGTAATATATTTAAGCAAGTAGTGGAAGATATTTATACAAATAATAACATTACCTACCCAAAATTCAAATTGAGTTGTGTCTTATAATTTTTTAGTTTTTAATTTTTGTGGGTACATAGGTGTATATATTTATAACATAAATGAGATGTTTTGATACAGACATGCAAAGCTGAATAATCACATCACAAAGAATGGGACATCCATCCCCTCAAGCATTTATTTTTTGAGTTGTGAACAATCTAATTACACTCTTTAAGTTATTTAAAAATGTACAATTACATTATTATTGACCATTGTCACCCTATTGTGCTATCAAATGGCGGCTCTCATTCATTCTAATTATTGTTTGTACCCATGAACAATGCCCACCTCATTCTAGCTCCCCACTATCCTTCCCAGCCTCTAGTAATCATCCAGCCTCTATGTTCATGAGTTCAAGTGGGTTGATTTTGAGATCCCACAAATAAGTGAGAACATGCGATGTTTGTCTTTCTGTGCCTGGCTATTTCACTTAACACAGTGACTTCCAGTTCCATCCATGGTTTTGCAGATGACTGGTTCTCATTCTTCTTTAGGGCTGAATAGTACTCCCTTGTGTATATGTACCACATATTTTAATCCATTCTTGGTGGACACTCAGGTTGCTTCCAAGTCTTAGCTGTTGTAGATAGTGCTGCAACAAACACAGGAGTACAGATATCTCAACATACTGATATCCTTTCTCTTGGGTATATACCCAAGAGTAGGATTGTAGGATAATGTGGTAGCTCAATTTTTAGTTTCTTGAGGAACCTCCAAACAGTTCTTTATAGTGGTCATACTAATTTACATTGCCTTCAACAGTAAACGAGGGTTCCCTTTTCTCCAAATTCTTGCCAGCATTTGTTATTTCCTGTCTTTTGAATATAAGAAATTTTAACTCCAGTGAGATGATATCATACTGCAGTTTCGATTTCTATTTCTCTATCAATGATGTTGAGCACCTTTTCATATGCCTGTTTCCATGTGTATGTCTTCTTTTGAGAAATAGATCTTCAAATCTTTTTGGCCATTTTTGATCAGGTTATTAGATTTTTTTCTTGTAGAGTTGTTTGAGCTTCTTATATATTGCAGTTATTAATCCTTTGTCAGATGGATAGTTTGCAATAATTTTTTTCCCATTCTGTGGGTTATCTCTTTACCTTCTTGGTGTGTTATATTTTATTTTTCTTTTCTTTTCTTTTTTTTTTTTTTTTTGAGATGGACTCTTGCTCTTTTGCCCAGGCCGGAGTGCAATGGCGCAATTTCTGCTCACTGCATGCTCCGCCTCCCGGGTTCGCGCCATTCTCCTGCCTCACCCCCCGAGTAGCTGGGACTACAAGCACCCGCCACCACACCCAGCTAATTTTTTGTATTTTTTTTAGTAGAGACGGGGTTTCACCGTGTTAACCAGGATGGTCTCGATCTCCTGACCTCGTGATCCGCCTGCCTCGGCCTCCCAAAGTGCTGGGATTATAGGCATGAGCCACCGCACCTGACCTTATTTTTCATTTATTATTTTTATTTTTTCTTAAGTTATCGGGGTACAGATGGTATTTGGTTACATGAGTAAGTTCCTTAGCGGTGATTTGTGAGATTATGGTGCACTCATTACCCAAGCCATATACACTGCACCATATTCGTAGTCTTTTGTTGCTCGCCTCCCTCCCACTCTTCCTCCCAAGTCCCCAAAGTCCACTGCATCATTCTTATGTCTTTGTGTCCTCATAGCTTAGCTCCTACATATCAGTGAGAACATACGATGTTGAATTTTCCATTCCTGGGTTACATCACTTAGAACAATAGTCTCCAATCTCGTCCAGGTCACAGCAAATGCTGTTAATTCATTCCTTTCTATGTCTACATAGTATCATAGTATTCATATATATATATCACAGTTTCTTTATCCACTTGTTGACTGATGGGCACGTAGGTTGGTTCCATGATTTTGCAATTGTGAATTTTTCTGCTATAAACATGCGTGTGCAAGTATCTTTTTTGAATAATGATTTATTTTCCTCTGGGTAGATACCTAGTAGTGGGATTGCTTGATCAAATGGTAGTTCTACTTTTAGTTATTTAAGGAATCTTCACATTATTTTCCATAGTGACATGCTAATTTACATTCCCACCAGCAGTGTAGAAGTGTTCCCTGTGCACTGCATCCACGGCAACATCCACTGTTTTTTTATTTTTGGGTTGCAGGAGGTAAGGTGGTATTGCATTGTGGTTTTGATGTGCATTTCCCTGATCATTAGTGATGTTGAGTGTTTTTATTTATGTTTGTTGGCCATTTGCATATCTTCTTTTGAGAACTGTCCATTCATGTCCTTGGCCCATTTTTTGATGGGGTTGTTTGTTTTTTTCATACTGATTTGTTCGAGTTTGTTGTGGATTCTGGATATTAGTCCTCTGTCAGATGTATAGATTATGAAGATTTTCTCCCACTCTTTGGGTTGTCTATTTACTCTGCTGACTGTTCCCTTTGCCGTGCAAAAGGTCTTAGTTTAATTAAGTCCCAGCTATTTGTCTTTGTTTTTATTGCATTTGCATTTGGGTTCTTGGTCATGAAATCCTTGCCTATGCCAATGCTTAGAAAGGTTTATCCAGTGTTATCTTCTAGAATTTTTATCGTTCAGGAATTAGGTTTAAGTTCTTAATCCATCTTGAGTAGATTTTTGTATAAGGTGAGAGATGAGAATCCAGTTTTATTCCCCTACATGTGGCTCGCCAATTATCCCAACATCATGTGTTGAAAAGGGTGTCCTTTCACCACTTTATGTTTTTGTTTACTTTGTTGAAGATCAGTTGGCTGTAAGTATTTGGGTTTTCTGGGTTCTTTCTTCTGTTCCATTGGTCTATATGCCTATTTTTAAGCCAGTACCATACTGTTTTGGTAACTATGGCCTCATTGTACAGTTTGAAATCAAGTAGGGTGATGCCTCCAGGTTTGTTCTTTTTTCTTAGCCTTGGTTTGGCTACAGGGCTCTCTTTTAGTTCCATATTAATTTTAGAATTGTTTTTGTAATTCTGTGAAGAATGATGGTGGTGTTCAGATGGGGATTGCATTGAATTTGTAGATTGCCTTTAACAGAATGGTAATTTTCACAATATTGGTTCTACCCATCCATGAGCATGGGGACGCGTTTCCCTTTGTTTGTGTCATCTATGATTTCTTTTCTTTTTTTTTTTTTTTTTTCAGAGGGAGTTTTCACTCTTGTTGCTGAGGTGGAAGTGCAAGGATGTGATCTCGGCTCACTACAACTTCTGCCTCCCAGGTTCAAGCGATTCTCCTGCCTCAGCTTCCCAAGTAGCTGGGATAATAGGCATGTGCCACTATGCTTGGCTCCAACTATGATTTCTTTCAGCAGTGTTTTGTAATTTTCATTGTAGAGGTCTTTTGATTCCTTTGCTAGCTATATTCCTAAGTTTTGTGTTTTTTTTCTTTTTTGTTTTTTGCAGCTATTGTAAAAGGGGTTCAGTTCTTGATGTGATTCTCTGCTTGGTAGCTGTTGATGTATAGAAGAGCTATTGATTTGTGTACATTAATCTTGTATCTGGAAACTTTGCTGAATTCTTTTATTAGCTCTAGGAGCTTTCTAGAGGAGTCTGTAGGGTTTTCAAGGTGAAAGATCATATCGTCAGCAACCAGTGACAGTTTGACTTCCTCTTTACCAATTTGGATTTCCTCTATTTCCTTCTTTTGTCTGATTGCTGTGGCTAGGACTTCCGGTACTACGTTGAAAAGGAGTAGTGAGAGTGGGCTCCTCGTCTTGTTCCAGTTCTCAAAGGGAATGCTTTCACCTTTTCCCCATTCAGTATTATGTTGACTGTGGGTTTGTCATAGATGGCTTTTATTACATTAAGCTATGTCCCTTGTATGCCTATTTTGCTGAGAGCTTTAATCATAAAACAATGCTAGATTTTGTCGAATGCTTTTTCTGCATCTGTTGGTATGATCATGTGAGCTTTTTTTAATTCTGTTTATTTGGTGTATCACATTTATTGACTTGCATATGTTAAACCATTCCTGTATCACTGGTATGAAACCCACTTGATCATGGTGGATTATCTTTTTGATATGTTGTTGGATTCAGTTAGATAGTATTTTGTTAAGGCTTTTGGCATCTGCGTTCATCAAGGATATTGGTCTGTAGTTGTCTTTTTTGGTTATGTCCTTTCATGGTTTTGGTATTAGGGTGATGCTGGCTTCATAGAATGAATCAGGGAGGGTTTCTTCTTTCTCTGTCTTGTGGAATAGTGTAAAAGGATTGGTATCATTTCTTCTTTGAATGAAAGAAGACATTCTTTGAATGTCTGGTAGAATTCTGCTGTGAATCTGTCTGGTCCTCAGCTTTTTTGTTGGTAATTTCAAAATTACCATTTCAATCTTGCTGCTTGCTTTATTGGTCTGCCTGGGGTATCTAATTCTTCCTGATTTAAACTAGGAGGGTTGTATTTTTCCAGGAATTTATCCAACTCTTCTGGGTTTTCTAGTTTATGTGCCAAAAGGTGTTCATATTACCCTTGAATAATCTTTAATATTTCAGTGGTGTCAGTTGTAATATCCCCTGTTTCATTTCTTAGTGAGGTCATTTGGATTTTCTCTCTTCTTTTCTTGGTTAATGTTGCTAATGGTCTATCAATTTTATTTATCTTTTAAAATAACCAACCTTTTGTTTTATTTATGTTTTGTATTTTTTGTTGTTGTTGTTGTGTCAATTTCATTTAGTTCTGCTCTTATCTTGGTTATTTCCTTTGTTTGCTGGGATTGGGTTTGGCTTGTTCCTGCTTCTCTAGTTCCTGGAGATGTGAACTTAGATTGTCTGTTTGTTCTCTTTCAGACTTTTTGATGTAGGTGTTTAGGGCTATAAACTTTCCTCTTAGCACTGCCTTTGCTGTATCCCAGAGGTCTTTATAGGTTGTGTCATCCAGTTCGAAGAAATTTTTTACATTTCCATCTTGATTTCGTTTTTCACCCAATGCTCATTCAGGAGCAGGTTATTTAATTTCCATGTATTTGCATGGTTTTGAAGATTCTTTTTGGAGTTGATTTTCAGTTTTATTCCACTGTGATCTGAGAGAGTGCGTGATACAATTTCAATTTTCTTAAATTTATTGAGACTCGTTTTATGCCCTATCGTATGGTCTATCTTAGAGAAAATTCCATGTGCTGTTGAATAGAATGTGTGTTCTGTGGTTGTTGGATGAAATGTTCTGTATATATCTGTTAAGTCTATTTGTTCCAAAGTATAGTTTAAATCCCTTGTTTCTTTGTTGATTTTCTGTCTTGATGACCTGTCTAGTGCTGTCAATGGAGTATTGAAGTCCCCCACTGTTATCGTGTTGCTGTCTATCTCATTTATTATGTCCACTAGTAATTGTTTTATAAATCTGGGAGCTCCAGTGTTAAATTCACGTATGTTTAGGATTGTCATATTTTTCTGTTGGATGAGACCTTTTACCATTATATACTGTCTCTCTTTGTCTCTTTTAGCTACTGTTGCTTTAAAGTTTGTTTTGTCTCATAGGAGAATAGCTACTGCTGCTCGCTTTTGGTGTCCATTTGCATGAAATGCCTTTTTCTACCACTTTCCTTAAGTTTATGTAAGTCGTTGTGTTTTAGGTGAGTCTTCTGAAGGCAGCAGATAGTTAGTTGGTGAGTTCTTATCCATTCTGTGGTTCTGTATCTTGTAAGTGGAGCATTTAGGCCATTTACAACCAACGTTAGTATTAAAAAGTGAGGTACCTTTGCTTTCGTCATGCTCTTTGTTGCCTCTGTACTTTGTTTTTGTTTTTTGTTTTTGCTTTTTAACTCGTATTTTTGTTTTATAGGTCCTGTGTGATTCATGCTTTAATGAAGTTGTGTTTTGATGTGTTTCCAGGATTTGTTTCATGATTTAGAGCTCCTTTTAGCAGTTTTTACAGTGCTGGTTTGGTAATGGCAAATTCTATTAGCATTTGTTTGTCTGAAAATGACTGTATCTTTCCTTCATATATGATGCTTAGTTTCACTGGATACAAAGTTCTTTATTTTATTATTATTATACTTTAAGTTTTAAGGTACATGTGCATGATGTGCAGGTTTGTTACATATGTATACATGTGCCATGTTGGTATGCCGCACCCATTAACTCATCATTTAGCATTAGATATAGCTCCAAATGCAATCCCTCCCCCCTCCCCCACCCCACAACAGTCCCCGGAGTGTGATGTTCCCCTTCCTGTGTCCATGTGTTCTCATTGTTCCATTGCCACCTATGAGTGAGAACATGAGGTGTTTGGTTTTTTGTCCTTGTGATAGTTTGCTGAGAATGATGGTTTCCAGTTTAATCCATGTCCCTACAAAGGACATGAACTCATCATTTTTTATGGCTGCATAGTATTCCATGGTGTACATGTGCCACATTTTCTTAATCCAGTCTATCATTGTTGGACATTTGGGTTGGTTCCAAGTCTTTGCTATTGTGAATAGTGCCGCAATAAACATATGTGTGAAACCTTACAAGCTAGATGGGATTGGGGCCCTTTCTTCAGCCTCCTCAAACAAAACAATTATCAGCCAAGAGTTTTGTGTCCATGTGATCAAAATTCTTGGCTGATAATTGTTCTGTTTGAGGAGGCTGAAGAAAGGGCCCCAATCCCATCTAGCTTGTAAGGTTTCTGCTGAAAAATCTGCTGTTAGTTTGATAGGTTTTCCTTCATAGGTTGCCTAGTGTTTCTGTCTCACAGCTCTTAAGATTCTTTCCTTTGTCTTAACTTTGGATAACCTAATGACAATATGCCTAGGCTAAGATCTTTTTGTGATGAATTTCCCAGGTGTTATTTGTGCTTCTTGTATTTGGATGTCTAGGTCTCCCACAAGGCCATGGAAGTTTTCCTTTATTATTCCCCCAAATACGTTTTCCTGGCTTTTAGAATTCACTTCTTCCTCAGGTACACCGATTAGTCTTAGGTTTCATCGTTTAACAGAATGCCAGACTCCTTGGAGTCTTTGCTCATATTTTCTTATTTTTTCTTTGTCTTTATTGCATTGGGTTAAATCAAAGTCCTTGTCTTCTAATTCTGAATTTCTTTCTTCTACTTGTTCAATTCTGTTGCTGAGACTTTCCAGAGCATTTCACATTTCTAAAAGTGCATCCAAAGTTTCCTGATTTTTTTATTTTTTTTAATTTAAGCTATTGATTTCCTTGAATATTTCTCCCTTCACCTATTGTATCAGTTTTTGTATTTTCTTGCATTGGGCTTCATCTTTCTCTGGCCCCTCCCTGATTAGCTTAATAACTAACCTGAATTCTTTTTCAGATAAATCAGTGGTTTATTCTTTGGATCCACTGGTGATGAACTGGTGTGATTTTTTGGGGGGTGTTGAAGAGTCTTGTTTTGTCAGATTACCAGGGTTGGTTTTCTGGTTCCTTCTCATTTTGGTAGACTCTGTCAGAGGAAAGGTCTAGGGCTGCAGACTGTTGTTCAGACTCTTTTGTCCCATGGGGTGTTCCCTTGACATAGTACTCTCCCCCTTTTCCTATGGGCGTGGCTTCCTGTGAGCCGAAGTGCATTGATTGTTGTCTCTCTTCTGGGTCTAGCCACCCAGCAGGTCTACCTGGCTTTGGGCTGGTACTAGGGGTTGTCTGCATAGAGCCCTGTGATGTGAACCATCTATGGGTCTCTCAGCCATGGATACCAGCACCTGTTCCAGTGGAGGTCGTGAAGGGTGCAATAGACTCTGTGAGGGTCCTTAGCTTTGGTGGTTTAATGCTCTATCTGTGCTGGTTGGCCTCCTGCCAGGAGGTGGCGCTTTCCAGAAAGCATCAGCTGTAGTAGTGTGGAGAGGGACTGGCAGTGGGCAAGGCCCTAGGACTCCCAAATTATATGTCCTTTGTCTTCCACTAGCAACTCAAACATTTATGACAATTTCAATATCAGAAATTTATGTGTAATCGAATTTATTCTAGTAGCTTAAATTCTGGTACTTTATTTTCTTATGTGCTTCAATCTTTATAATTTAGTTCTCACATGAGGGAGATCTCATATTGTAAATATTTTCAATCTGCATGTTTATGTATTTATTCCAGTTGTCCTGGCACAAGGTTATCAATGTTGCTGTGGAACCAGCTATTGGCTTTTCACATTTACGACTCCTCTGAAGTTTTTCTTGCCTCATTTCTGGTGCTGGGGAATTCTGATATTTTCTCCTCATCTCCATTGTACATTTTAGGGATTCTTGAAACTTTTGATGCCCAATCATCCACACTTTCCACATAAGTAAAATATTTTACTTAGATATTTTCTAGCAGACATTGAGTTCTCATGAGAAATCCTCAGTCTCTTTATTTGGAACACCCCATCCCCAATATTCCATATGGAGTAGTTATGTGTGGAATGTGATTACTTCATTAATACGTCAAAGTATGGATACATTTTGAACACATTTCTGAAGTTGTAATCCCTTTCTTGATGAATAGTACCTGCACATGAACAGAATTGATGTTTTCTCTGGAGCAGTAAGTTAGCACTGGTAGAATCTGTTCTGTAATCCCAGGTCCTTGGGCTCCAGTGCCAATGCTTCCTCCTTAGATCCTCCCTGACCCTGTAAATTTACCTCAGTCTCTATTTCTTAATCCAATAGTTATTTAAATTGATCTTCAATTACTGTGTATGTGGCCAGATAATATTTATGGGTTATATTCTAATTCACATTTTTCTGATGTAATTTCAGAGAGCCTAGAAAATATCACCTAGTGAATATCTACTTCCATGAAGTCAGTGATACATTTTTAGGCCTTAAACTTCAATATTTAAAATATTTATCTCTGGAATTTGAAAATAACCTAGAAGCATGAAATACTACAAATTAGAAACAAATTCCCTGCTATACACAAATTGTAAAGCCAAGAAGAAAGAGAATATATGTGCACTCATACAGCAAGTAAATAGATTAGACTAATGAAAACTCTTCATCAGTGTGGCCCAGGCTCACATAGCTTCACTAACACATGTATTGGCTGTGTCCGATTACAACTTTACTTACAAACGCAGACTGTGTCAGACATGGTCCATGCATGGTAGTTTGCCACACCCTGTTTTAGAAAGCTCAGGTTTATGATGTGATGGAGAATGCCTACAAGAGCTCTTGTTTTAAATGGTAGAGTGAACATACATTGGAATTCTATCCTGCTTGACCCAAGCTCTTGATAGCGAAAGGTAGAAAAGATAGATAATAAATAGATAGATGGATGATAGGCAGGTAGATAGATAGATGATAGATAAAGAAAATACGTAGCTGTTCCAGAAAACATAAATGGATAACTTCATGAACCAAAAACAGAGTAATATACTTTAGAAAGGAAGCAGTCCAGAAAACCCACAGTTGCAAAGCAAATAGAATTTCCAACTGCCTCTTGTAGCCCCTTCCTGGAAGTAGTCATAGCCCAGGGTGTTCGACTTCTTCCTGTTTTTTGTTTGTTTGTTGCTTACTTTTCTGTGGGGTTTTTGTTGGTGTTGTTTGCTTTTTTTAAAAAAAAATTCCCTTTCCCTGCTTTTTTGTCACAGCAGCCTTTGTCATTTCAAACACCGCAAGTGTTCTTTAAAAAAAAATTATATCAACCTTTCAATTAAAATGCAACATGTGTGAAACTTGGCATCTGGAGAGGTGAGATGGACAAAGGAGCCCTTATTCCTGCACGTTTTCATTCTCCAAACTTCACCTTGCTCACAGTAATAGACAATGCACAAAGCCACGTCCTTATGGACTGAAATTCTGAAATCCTTTTGTGCCTGGCCTTTCCATCCTTCAACTTCCCCTCTCCCACGCTGTGAATGATTGTATTGGACATTTCTGTTTTAATCTCTGTGACAGGGAACACAGGTAGCTCTAATATAGCTGTGAACCAGATGCTTCTGTTTCTAGCATGTGTTTATTTTGCAGCAAACATTTACATCCATGATTTTTCACTGTCTTTTTAAAATAATTAGGCAATATCTCATCTGAGGTAGGATGTTTCTAGTGGTTGTTTTCTGAGGGAGAAAAACTAATCTGTTCTCTTTCCACTGCATTCTAGGAACAGTAAGAGGACCTTGTGTATGAATAATTTGTTTCCACACTACAGAGTGGGTAATAAGCAGATTAGTAAAAACAATTCTGCTTCACTTCAATAACAGCCTCCTCCAACTCATTTTTTCTCAACAAATGTATTTTTCCAGCAGAAAAATCCCAGACTTCTTAGAGAACCCAGTGACTTTTTGCACCTTAAATCTGTGAAATCCTCATGTTTTCTTCTGCTGTATCCATAGTTCAAACAAAGATGAGGCAAAGCTGGACACATTCCTGAAGGAACCTAAGAAATTCCTCTCTTTCTCTCTCTGGAATGAACTGAATTCTCTAGACCATCAGTTCTAACCTTCAGAAACAAACCTGTTTATGAGATCTCCTTCAAATACTACTGTAGACCCCAGTGTTTATTCATTAAAATTTTTAAATATTTGTTTTATTTGGAATCAAAGTATTTGTAATTTTAGTATTTGTATTAATATAAGGGAGAAATGTTTAAATCTGTCTATGCCATATGTGCCTCTGGCTTATTGCCCAATTAATTGTAGCCTCAGGCTAAACTTTTGTTTCTGTCTTTAATTTTTGTCAGAAGAAATGTAACTGATCTCAAAACATCTGCTTTTATTATAGGGACTCTTGATGCCATCTCCATTCCTCTCTCTTTTCTTGCAATCTGGGTGGAAGTTCTTTAATATGGACATTTCAATCACCTTCATTCTACCGTGTCCACTATCAGCACATTCAAACTTATCCAGCCAAGGCTGTCATCTTAGGCCAGGGATTTTTTAGGAATCTATTTTGCTGTGATGCGGCTGGCACCCCTTTGACTCACTGTATCACCCCTGGGTTCTTTTCATCTTAGAAGCCCCAGAGGGCAGAAAAAGAAGTAAGTGAGCAATTAAACACTGAGTCAGGAACGTCTCACCTTGTGTTAAGCAATGTTGTAGAACATCGTGTTTAGTAAGCTCCTAGCAGATGAGCCACGTGGCTGCTGAGCACACATGCCTGCTTGCTGCTGTGAGCTCAGACACCCTCATCATTAGAATTGTAAGGGCCACTTAATAACCTGTAAATCATAGAGAGTTAAAGGTGTTTCCCTGAAACACTGATGACAGAATGGAAGGTGAGGAGTGTTAGCCACAGGTCAAAAGTGCAGGAAAGTCTCTCAGTGTGGGTTTTTGAAGAAATGCAGGTCTTTTTTCTTTTGGAAGTCTCCCTAGAATGGGGTCAAGGACTCTGCCCATTCTAGGATGAAAAATTGGTATATTAGACACCCTCAGATATTTATCCCAAGCTTTCATTTTGGGCTCTTAATTAGTTTGTTCATCCATCACAATCTTAAATGCTAAACAGCGCATTTGAATCTCTCCACAGTCCAAATCAGCACCGTCTTTTAAAGTTGCATTTCTTGTTATTCTCACCTGATATACCTTATTTATCACACACCCACCCCAATAACATGTCGTGCTCACTGTTATCTTTGAGACAACACTTGAATTTTACTCAGCCTGGAGCGCTCTTCACACGTCTTGTCCAGATCCAGTTCGGACTCATTGTTCAGCCATGCGTCAGTCAATGGGGGTTAGGTTAAACTGTGGTGACAAACAACCTCCAAATATCAGTGGCTCAAAAATCTTCGTCATTTATTTTCATCTCATCACGGGTCAGGTGAGAAGTAGCTCTGTGCTGTGCCATCCTAACACAGGAATCCAGACGGAAGGAGGGACCATCAATATGATCCCCATTGCTATATAAAAGAGAAAAAAGCCTGCGGAATGGAACTCTGTTTCTTGGAGATTTCTCCTGAAAAAGTCACATGTTATTTCTTCTCACCTCCTCTGACAAAAAAAAAGTCATGTGGCCATGGGAAAATTTAAGTAGGTGGGATGGAACAGTCAGAATGCATTCATAAAAAATGAACTGAAAACATTTGGAGAACAGCACCAATGACTATCATGAATGCCAACATGGCTGCAGGCCATTGAGGAAGGTGAGGCGAAAGCTTCCTGCCTGCTCCCCGTGTGCTGAGGAGGGAGCTCTGCCACGGGCTTTACTTTCATATGTTATATTCTACAAGTCTTGTTTTACAAAAGCATCCCTTCCTTGAGGCTTCGGCTGCTCATCGCTGCTCATCATCATAACATGCCATAACATATAGTAAGATTTGGGTTTGTTTCTGGGGAGAGATCTTGGTATAGAGAAAGGAGAGATGCTTAGAGCCACCATCAGGACAGTTGGGATGAAAGCTGGGGATAGGCAGAGGCTGGAGGAAACATATGCACCCCCTGCAAACACTTTTATTCATGTTTTAATTACTCATTTTTCTTACAGTGTTAAATTAGTAAAAATAGTATTGAAAAATTGAAAAGTGGGTATATTAAAACTAGCAACACTATTTAAGCTTAGATATATTATTTGTACCTCATCAACATTTTTTAGTTTGTTGAGAAAGTCTAAGGTTAATTGGCAGCATATTTCTAATAGTAGATAGAGTAATGTCTGTTTTATAAACATTGACATCCTATCTTACATGAGTGAACCCTGAAAATCTGAGACAGTTCTCTGATTTTTTAGAAAGTTTATTTTGCCAAGCTTGAGGATGTGTGCCTGTGATGCATCCTCAGGAGGTCCTGACAACATGGGCCCAAGGTGGTCGGGGCACAGCTTGGTTTTATACACTTTAGGGAGACATGAGACATCAATCAATATGTGTAAGATGTACATTGGTTCAGTCTGGAAAGGTGAGAAGGCCAGAGAGGGGGCTTCCAGGTCATAGGTAGGTAAGAGACAAATGGTTTCATTCTTTCGCGTTGCTGATTACCCTCTCCAAATGAGGCAATCAGATATGCATTTATCTCGGTGAGCAGACGGGTGTCTTTGGATAGAATGGGAGGCAGATTTGCCCTAAGCAGTTCCCAGCTTGACTTTTCCCTTTAGCTTAGTGATTATGGGTCCCCAAGATTTGTTTTCCCTTCATAAGGTTTTCCTATGAGCATTAATTATTCATTGTGTATTTTATTACACAAATAAGGCACAGATTTTTAAAAAATCATCAACTTCGTGGCTACCTATACAGACATAATTACATAGAAGCTCAACTAAATTTGCAAACATTCCAGAGTTTGGGTTTCCAATAATTCTTTGTGATTCTTTAAAAGGTAAAGTATTTTTTTCCCATAAAACATAGCAACATTTAAAATCACCTGTAGAATGTCCTGCCATTTTTGTTTTTGTAGTTTCCTTATTTTCTGCAAAGCCTCGCTGAGGAAATTGACTTTGAATATCCTTTTTCACTCTTCTGTTTTAGAAAGCATTGTGGTAAAACATTGAATCATCATGGTCATAAGTTCTGTTCACATTCTTTCTTTCTTTGAATATTTTTTTCCCAGTGGCCAATATTTGATTCTGTTGCATTATGGCTAAAAGGTAACTATAATACAGCAAAATAAATTTGTGAACAAAATAAATTTTGTGAACAAAATTTGGGAACAAAACAAGAAGTCTTTGGAATAAGTGATCCCATCACAATGAATCAATTTGCCATTGGAACATATTTTTACAAAGTAACACATATGTGTTACTACTGTAACAGAAAACATGTAAAGAACATTTGTTTTGATTTATATATCAGTCTGCATTTTTTAATTTTTTGTGTCATAAACGCTCTTATTTAAAAAAAAACAGGACTAGTTAACAGTGTCAATTACTAGTAATTCATAGTATAAATAAACAAAGAAGTGTTAAAAAAAACACTGTTTTAAATAAAGTTTTATTTTACATATTTTTTTTACTTACATAGAAATTGCCAAAAAAAGAGCAGAGATTTCCCATGTAGCCACAAGCTAGTTTCCTCTAATTAACATCTTCTATCCGTGTGTCTCACATGGCTCATTAATATCTTACATAATTTGTCACAGTTAGTGAACAAATACTGATAGACTATTGTTAACTGAAGTTCATATTTCATTTGGATTCCCTTAGTTCTGTCTTACTCTGACCCAGGATCCCATCCAGGATCCCGCATGACATGTAGTCATCACGTAGGCTCTTCCTGGCTGTGACAGTGTGTCAGGCTTTCCATCTCATGATGACCTTGATAGTACTGAGGAGGATTGGTCAGGAATTTTGTAGAATGTCCCCCATTGTCGCTTCATGTTCTCAAGGTGAACTGTCAGCTTTGATGTTCACTTGGAGCATTTGGCAGAGCTACCATTTGTCAGGTTTCTCCACTGTGAAGTCATTTTTCCTCCTTGTCCACACTGCATGTGTTCTTTTGGAGCAAGTCACTATGCAGAGCCCACACTTACGGAGTGAGGAGTTGGCTCCACCTTCTTGATGGCTGAGTGTCTACATCAATTATTTGGAATTCTTTTGCAAAGGAGATTTCTATGCAACTCCATTTGCTCATTCACCTATGTATACAAATACAGACACCTAGATAATCACTTTAAACTTTAGTTATTACTCAACACTGCAGCATTATGTTGCACAATTCATTCCAGTGTTGGCCATCGGTAGCTGTTTTTATTGGCTTTTATTTTTCTTTGATATATTTTAATTTTTTTAGTACTTACTTACTTTCTGATACTTCCAGATTATCCTGGCTCCTATATTTACTGTCCCAGTTCTAGTGTCAGACATTTCTTCAAAAAGCCTGATTGCTTTCAGAATGGCAGGAAAACTTACATCTGGTGAATGAACACATTGTATCTTGTCCCTCATTAGCAATGCTAGGAAGTTCATGTGTGTATCTAACCTACCTACACACACCTAATTATAAAGTTTTCTATGTAGAACTGTGTGTATCTATATTAAACTAAACATAAGTTTACCTTGATGTCTCCACCCCTGATCTACTATCACAGGGATCATTCTAGCCTTCTCGCCTTGCTAATTTGTAACCTCCCACTTCAACAGTGAGAAACCTGGTTCCCACCATCTGCGACTTATGTAAGTCATTGTTTTATTCCAGATACAGACACTGTGGTTTTACAATTGTTCACAATTGCTTCTGTTGGAAAGAACTTTATAAAATGGAATCCAATGATGAAGTATAGTTCATTTGCCTTCAGCCTACAGATTCTATTCATTTTCAGCGTGACTTAGGTCAATATTTTCCCTGCACCTTCAGTGAGTTTTTACCTACATTTGTGTCTTAGTCCATTTTGTGCTTCTGTAACAGAATACCTGAGGCTGGGTAATTTATTAGTAAAAAAGGTTCATTTGGCTCCCAATACTTGTGGCTGGAAAGTCTGAGATTGGGCAGTTGCATTTGGTGTGGCCTCAGTCTTTTTCACCTCATGGTGGAAAGTGGAAGGGGAGCAAGGGGTGCACCAGAGATCACATAGCAAAAGTGAAAGCAAGAGGGAAGCCAAGGAAGCCAGACTCTTTTTAATTACCTACTCCTGCAGGAATTAATCCATTCCTATGAGAGCAGAGCTCACTCACCCCCATGGAGGACATTAATCTATTCATGAAGGATCTGTCCCCATGACCCAAACACTGTCCACTAGGCCCCACAGCCCCACACTGCCACATTGGGGGTCAAATTTCAACACTAGTTTTTGCGGGGACAAACTACATCCAAACCATAGTAATTTGTAGCATAAATTCTTTTTCACATGATGTATTCTGTCCTGGGATACTCCACATCCTGAGTAATTTTATTTAATTTGAATAGAGTTTGATTTACCCATTTGGCCATGAAATTCTGCATATTTTGACAAATGCATTGTGGCAGATATCCCACTATTAAAGTATCATATGGAATGCTTCAAACCCCCACCCCATGGAGCCAATGGCTTCCCATCTGTGGAGTTTGCCTTCTCCAGTGTCTCATTAAACGAGGTCACACTGTCTGTATTCTCCTCAGACTCTCTTCTTCCCCTTAGCAATGTGCATGCAAGATTCACTCATGTCTTTGTGTGGTTTGATAGCTTGTTCCTTTCTATGGCTAAATAGTATTCCAGTCCATGAATGTACCACAATTTGGTTATGCATTATGGGGAGCAAAACCTTCCTCTTCTAACTTTGTTCCAGGGCTGGAGACCTTCAAATTAACTGACAATAGATATATTAGTAGGAGAGACAATACTTGGCTTCTTATTCCACAAGTGTCATTGTGGGACAAAATTCATCAGATGGCAGGATCCAGTTTATAAAGAGGTAAAAATAGCTCAAAAACAAGAAACAAGACTAGAATCTGATAGTCCACAATAGCTATAGTTTTCCTTTAAAAAAATGTTTTTTGAGACAGGGTCTGGCTCTGTCGCCCACGCTGGAGTGCAAAGGTGCAATCGCAGCTCACTGCAACCTCTACCTCCTGGGTGTAAGCGATCCTCCCTCCTTAGCCCCATGGTTAGCTGGAACTTCAGGCACATGCCATCATGCCCATCTAAGTTTTGTATTCTTGGTAGAGATGGGGTTTCACCATTTCACCCAGGCTGGTCTTGAACTCCTGGCCTCCCAAAGTGCTGGAATAATAGGCATGTGCTGCCATGCCTGGCCACGTTGTAGTTTTCCATTGAAACATGAAATTTCTCTCTGTAGTAACCATCATTTTTGATCATAAAGTAAGACTATTCTTGTTTTAAAAATCAGTCTAGTTTTGTTAGATTTTGCTTGGTTATTTACATAAGTGCAGCAAGAACAGGAGATGACCACATAGGTGCTTTCAAGTTTCTTTGCTGGAAGTTTTCATACAGAATCTCAGATTTGACTTTTAAAGGTCTAATTCAGGCTAAAAGCCAAGCTAAGAACATTCTATCAGATTTCAGCTGCAGTCCTCATAGCTTTGTGTGAATTCCTCTCCTCCTGAAGCCCCCAAAATATCCCTAAATTCCTGGGCCTACCAGGAAATGACCTTCTTTACTAACCTGTAAGGCTGCGAACCCTGTAATCTAGGTATCAGGTTGGCTTTTCTCAGAGTGCTGTTGGGAATGAAGTTTTTGGTGTTCCAAAAAAAAAAAAAAAAAAGAATTAACATGGAAACAAATGATCTCTTAGCGAGGCGAGCTTTACTTTCTGCATAAAGGCTGCTACTCAATAGCTGTCCAGCCACAAGAGCACACCAAACAAAGGAGACAGAGTTACTTATAACCTGACATGTCTACCCTAGTGCTGTGTCCAGTTTCCATTGGCTGGAATAGGACCTCACATTTTACACTTTACTTGATTGGCTGTTAGTTTAAAACTTTCTTAATTAGGTAAGGGGAATAGAACAAAGAAAGGAAAGGAAGTTGCCCAGGGATAGTTAAGGAAGCATCTCCAAATAAGGAATGGCCTGCACTACGGGCTGGGGCTTGTCTAGTTCCGTCCAGGCATGCTGGAGCAAGCTAGGACAACTGGTTTGGAACACACACACACACACACATAAAAATAGTGGATAGCTGTGACTTTATAATCTTTGAGGAAGAACTTTCCCATTTCTCACAGTGCTTTGTAAGCATTGTCTCCATAAAAGTCAACCTTACTTCCTTAAAATTGCTGGTCATAACTGATCTTAGGTACACTTCCTAAATATGATATTCCAGTAAAATAACCAAAATTTCCAATTATGTCCTGTTATAAGGCGAATAGATTCTTACTGGACTTTTGCTAACAACTATATCATCGTGAAAATAAGAGTATTCAGTAAGGATTTCAAAATTCTGGAAAAATCAGGCAGGGAAAAAAGATAAATGTTTCATTTCTGTTTACAAAAGTATAATCTACTAAATTGTTGTAAGTTACAGTTAGATTAAGAGAAAGAGATTTCTTAAATCCAGAAACTAGAACATTAAAGAACCAGCAGTGCTCCAAAAAGCTATAAAATTATAATCAATTTTCATCAGTTCATTCAGTGCCATGTAATCAATTCCAGTCTTGCTGGATCTTGGGTTAGCAGTGTCATGAACCCATCAATTTCTCAACCAGACTTCTGGAGATCTTCGCTGAGTCAAGTGCATGGTCTTAAAGTGATTTAAGCAATATCTTCAGAAGCCTATAACCAGAGTACCTGTCATGGGCTTTTCCGTGAGTCTCAGAGGGAGTCCTGTGTTGGAGATGAACATTCTGACCTGTAGCTGATTGCAGGAGCTTTCAGAAAAGCATCAGGGGGAAGTAATATCTAAATAACATAGAGTATGAAATGGCTGTGATGAAAGATCTGATGAGAGTTCATTATACCACAACTGACAAGGATATTCGATTTTTTCTGTGGCATACAACATTTATTTATTTATTTAGAGACAGAGTCTTGCTCTGTCACCCAGGCTGGAGTGCAGTGGAGAGATCTTGGCTCACTGCAAGCTCTGTCTCCTGGGTTCAAGCCATTCTCCTGCCTCAGCCTCCCGAGTGGGACTACAGGCGCCCGCCACCACGCCTGGCTAATTTTTGTATTTTTAATAGAGACGAGGATTCACCGGGTTAGCCAGGATGGTCTGGATCTCCTGACCTTGTGATCCACCCGCCTCAGCCTCCCAAAGTGCTGGGATTACAGGCATGAGCCAGTGCACCTGGCACAAAATTTAAAATAATAATTGGAATTATGACTCATTACTCTATACTGGCACATAGCATGGATAAGGAGGACATTGACACATTTCCAGGATTTTATATAATTTCTGAAAACATAACATTTTACCCATACAAATATAACACAGGGAAGGTTAGGTATCTCTTTTTATTTGTATCTTATGTATCATTTTCGTTATAAAATATACAACCTACTTTACTTGTGAAACATGCCCTACTTTTCTTGCATGCTTTGCATAGAGTTGTTTCTAGTTATTCTATTATGTCTAGTAGTTTTATTTACATATATTGATTATAATTTTAATACTTAGTAATCTCTTATTTTCCAGAGAAAACTAGGAAGTAGACAGTTATAAACTGTCGTATATTAGCATTCTATAGTAGGTTAGAAAATGTAGGAATATACCATCTCCCAACATCTAGAGGGATGTGTTTCCTCATAATACAATTTCTCAGTGTGGCAGAAAGAAAGATGTTTATTAATGGGCCAAAATATCTTTAGTCTCTCTGTAAAAATAGGAAGCCAAAAGTATATAAACTTGAATTATTTATGTTCAGTAATTAACGTTTTAGTATTGTATCTTATTTATAAATGGTCTAGATATTTAAGGCAAATCTTTTACTTAGCTTAACTTTAAGGTTAAAAATTACCAAAAGTACTTTGGAAACTACTGTTAGGCAGATTTACTGTAAACAGATTATTTTGGAAATAATGCTTTTCGCTTTTCACAAGATGGCGCCGAAAGCGAAGGAAGCTCCTGCCCCTCCTAAAGCCGAAGCCAAAGCGAAGGCTTTAAATGCCACGAAGGCAGCGTTGAAAGGTGTCCACAGCCACACGCCAAAAAGAAGATCCGCATGTCACTCACCTTCAGGCAGCCCAAGACACTGCGACTCCAGAGGCAGCCCAGATATCCTCAGAAGAGCACCCCCAGGAGAAACAAGCTTGACCACTGTGCTATCATCAAGTTTCTGCTGACCGCTGAGTCAGCCAGAAGAAGATAGAAGAAAACAACACGCTTGTGTTCATTGTGGATGTTAAAGCCAGAAGCGCCAGATCAAACAGGCTGTGAAGAAGAAGCGCTATGACAGTGATGTGGCCAAGGTCACCACCCTCATTTGTCCTGATAAAGAGAAGAAGGCATATGTTCGACTGGCTCCTGATTATGATATTTTGGATGTCGCAACAAAATTGGGATCATCTAAACTGAGTCCAGCTAGCTAACTCTAAATATATGTGTATCTTTTCACCATAAGAAAATAACGTTTTTCATAAGAATGACAAATTAATTAGAATCAAATCTGTAAGCTTTAAGATTTTACATTTCTAGTAAGTATAATATTAGCTTATTTGACTAGAACTCAAGCAGAATAGAAATTTATGTTTGTTTTATATTCAATAGTGATAACTTTGAAGACATAATTGTTTTATTACACCAAAAATATTATATTAATCTTATTTAACTAAGTTTTATCCAAATCGTGTTAACTTAAAACACATTTGATCATTTCCTATATTTCTAGGTTTGGTGAATATTTCTTTATAAATGCTTATTTTTTTCCAAGCCAAGTTAGAATAGAGCACTTTTAGAGGATTTTATAAATGAATTTTGCAATGCTCTCTGGAGTTAGGAAAACATCACATATATATAACATACATTAATAGATATACAAACACAAATAGAGATTTCATAGCTTTCATCCTGAAATTTCAGCCATGAATCGGGCATAAATATTCTGATGGTTAATTTTAGACATCTACTTAATTGGATTAAGAGACACACATAGCTGGTAAAACACAATTTCTGGGCATATCTGTGAAGGTGTTTCTGGAAGACACTGAGATAACCATGACCCAATGTGGATGGGCACTGATATGGTTTGGCTATGCCCCCACCCAGATCTCATCTTGAATTGTAGTTCCTATAATCCCTACATGTCGTGGGAGGGACCCAGTGGGAGGTGATTGAATCACGGTGGTGGTTACTGCCATGCTGTTCCCATGACAGTGAGTGAGTTCTCATGATCTGATGGTTTCATAAGGGGTTTTTCCCCTTTGGCTCAGCACTTCTCCTTGTTGCTGCCATGTGAAGAAGGACGGCTTTGCTTCCCCTTCTGCCATGATTGTGAGGCCCCTGCAGCCATGTGGAACTGTCAGCCCATTAAACCTCTTTGTTCTTTATTGATTGCTCAGACTCAGGCATTTCTTCATAGCTGTATAAAAATGGGTGAATACAGGCATCATCCAATTGGTTGAGAGCCCAGATAGAACAACAAGGAAAAGGAAAGGTGAATTATCTCCTTCTGAAATGGAAACATCTTTCTTCTCCTGCCCTTGACATCAGAACTTCAGGGTCTCAGACCTTTGGCCTCAGAATCAGAGTTACACCACTTGCTTCCCTGATTCTGAGTCCTTTGTGTCTGGAGTGAGCCATGCTACCAGCTTTCCTGGTTCTCCAACTCGGAGACAGGCTATTGTGGAACTTCTCAGCCTCCATAATTATGTGAACGAATTCCCCTAATGAATCTTCTCTCATCTGTCTATCTACATATATCCTATTGATTCTGCCTTTCTGGAGAACCCTGACTAATGTGATTACAATAACTACAAAATTCACTAGTTTATATAGAAGAATTGGTTTTTATCTTTGCCCCATTTTATATTTGTATTATAACTCTATCTGGAAAATGGAACAAGTTTTTTCTTCTTCATATGAGGGCTAAAGCTTTTCTCTCACCAGCATTTTTGGAGATTTTTAAGGTTTTTTTTTTTGTTTGTTTTGACGTATAATCTTATGGAGGGTGAGAAATAATTTTCTTTTCTATTTTATTTTTCAGCCCCAGGTGTTTGCTTTTGCAGATTCTTCAGCACATTGAGAGCCTCCAAGGCATGGAGCAGGGTGCCTAAAATTTCAGTGATTATAGGGAGTTGAGAGACTCAATTGGGAAAGGAAAGGTCTAAAAGGAGGCAATTTTGAAGATAAAAATTTTCTCAAAGGAGCCACTGAAGTTTGAAATAATTCTTAGTAAAGTCATCCAAACAGGAAAGGAAGTGGAATTAATTCCATATTGGTGGAACACATAGTCAGCAGAGGTTTGAGAACGGAGAATTTAGTCAATTTTAAATTAGTCAGTGTAGGCTAATTTTTTGTATTTTTAGTAGAGACAGGGTTTCATCATGTTGGACAGGCTGGTCTGAAACTCCTGACCTCAGGTGATCCACCTGCCTTGGCCTCCCAAAATGCTGGGATTACAGGCATGAGCCACCACACCCAGTGAGAGATGTATTTCCTATAAAGGGTTGCAGCCTGCAGGGTTGTCCTTCTGACAGGCTGGGAAGCCTAGCCTCCAGCCAGAAGCCAGAAACAGATGCTTCAAGGAGGAGGTAAAGGAAATAGTAATTTATGCTGAGTGGAATGGCCAAATACATTTATTTAATAACCTCTAGGAGGAGTCATGAATATTTATGGAAGGAGAAATGCATGCATGCGCAATTGAATTTCTTGCTTCTTCATGGGTCCCATGTACAAAAAATGGCAGTGTTAGCATGATCCCAGGGTGGAATTTTCAGCCCTCTGACATTAAAAGGTGAAGCAGAGGACATGAAAACTCGCTCTGTGCATCCTCTGTACACTGGCCAGAACCTCTCCATCATGGGTGGTCTCTTATCAGGCAAGAAAGGAGAGGCTGACATCAGTGGTGGAGCCTTTGAAAGGGCTGGTTTCTGTTAAATCCTTAGGGAAGAAAGCCTCATCATGGTTAGCAAAGGAGGGGGTATAACGATGTGTAACTGACCCCCATCATCCCAACCTAGCAAAGCTGAGAACTCAGTTTTGAAAGTTACTCTGGGGTCCCCTCAGCCAAGAGTGGGTCTGTTCAGTCAGTTGGGAGCTTAGGATTTCATTTTCATTTGTCAGTGCTAATGGGAAAGAGTGTGCTGTCTCCATGGCAGCTGAATTTGCAAGAAACTCCTTGGATGGGGTTAATGGCAGTTGTATTTTTCTGGGAGCTCTGCTTTAATTGGATAAAGTAAGTTCTGGTAAGATTTCTTCCTTTATCTTCGGTATCTCAAATGTTTTCATTTACATAATCTTTATAACAGCTTTTGATGTCTGAGTGGATTCCCACACAGTCATCTATTGTAAGACTTTCTGATTCCTTTTTTTTCCTTTGGTCATTATGAATAGGGCTTCTGTAAGTAATTGCGTGGTAGCTTTTGTTTGGAAATAACATCAAAGTAGTTGTCAAAATACTTAGGAATGTGATTTTTGGATTGTAAGGCGAGACTTATTTAGCGTTAGAAAAAACTGCCCAACTTGTAATGGGGAGGAAAACAATTTTCTATGTTTTTGGAATTCTTAGATGGGACCCTCTGTAAAAACTGACAGATTAAAATGAGAAAAACAGAAAAGTTTAAAAACATGTATACCTTATGGATACATGGGAGATACTCACAGAAAAATGAGTAAATCTCCCACAGGTGACTTTCAGTTCAAGCATAAATACTATCTTTAACTTAAAGAAAGAAGATTTGAGGTGCAGTAGTGGGGAGTTCACCAGCAAAAGCACAGTAGACAAGGGTAAGGTTTGTTATACAGAGTTAAGTCCATGCATTCTCCATTGATAAGACTCTTTAGTGATTTAGTTATCCTTCTCTTCTTGGTGTCAAGAGATGTAGCTTTTAAATGGGGATTTCCTTGATAGATGTAAATTTTCCTTGCACAAGTGTAACTTCTACTTTGTTTTCAGAACTTCCTTTGTTAGAATTTTTTTTTTCAAAATAATCAGCTTGGAATAATTCTTAACCGAAGGGACATATATTGGGGTTGCATATTCTGGTTTCCTACCATTATATTTTGGGGTGGCATATTTTGGTCTTACACACTGTGTTCCACCAGCAATGAAAAGAGTTCTTGTTTTTTCTCCAGCAATTTGTCATTTTTTAAAGAGTTTAGCAGTTCTAAGATATATAGACCAGCTGTGCTATCTCATTGTGGTTTTCAGTTCTCTATTATGTTGAGTATCTTTTTGTATGTTTACTTGGCATCTGTAGATCTTCTTTGGTGAGGTGTCTGTTCAGATCTGTGTGCATTTTTAATTGGGCTGTTTAACTTTTGTTTAGTTTTAACAATTTTTATATATTTTGAATACAAATTCTGAGATCTGTATTTTGCAAATATTTTCTTCAATATGTGGCTTTTCTTTTTGTTCTCTTAAAAACGTCTCTTCCAGAGTATAAACTTTGCATATTAAGAAATCCACATTGTCATTTCTTCTGTGTATATCAACCTTTTCTGTCAGTTGTTAAAATTCATTACCAAACCCAAAGGCACATAGCTCTTCTTCTATAGTTTCTTCTAGAAATGGTATAGTTTTAGATTTTTAGTGTAAGGATGATTTTGAGTGATTATTTGTGTAAGTTGTAAAGTTTTCATCTACACGGATGTCATTTCTTATGGCTTCCAATTAATCATTCCCTATTTTTGGGAAGGACACAGGATAGTGGGCTCCGTTAGAATAGATAGCTAGACATGAACAGGAGGGGGAGCTCCTGAAAAAGGGAAAGCCTGGGAAGGCTCTCCTGGAGGGACCACCAAAAATTCACGTTAGTAGCATCTCTAGTGCTGGAGTGGATGGGCACTTGTCAATTGTGGGTAGGAGGGAGAAGAGGTAGCTATGCAGAAAGAAACACCCTAGAACTCTTCTTAAGATGCCCCAATCATCATTCATTCTGCAATAAAAATGTCAGAATATTGCTAGGTACATGCTGATAAGAACAACAAAGGGGACATTCTTAAGAGAAACCTGGCACCATAAGTACAGATTAGGGCAGAGAAGGACATTCAAAAGAGATGGGCAGGTGCAGTAGGTACAAAGATGACCGCTGTCAGCCGGCCTGTGATGGCAGGAAAGAGGCTGGTGCCAGAGTGGATTTGGATTGATCACCACACATGTACCTCAACCAACAGCGAGGAGGTCCCACATGCCTAAGTGGGGCAAGTCGGGGACCTAAGGCAGTAGCAGGAAAACCAGACAAAGAAAACAGGCAGAGACTTGAGACAGAGGCAGGAATGTGAAGAAGTCTAAAATAAAATTCCCTGCACAGGACTCTTAGGCTGTTTCCATGCACGATCAGCCCACTCCTCCCTATTTTTCTACAAAAAGCTCTTTACACTGTATTTCTTTTGAATGAAGTTATCTGCCATCTTTGTACTGCCTCTTGGTGAAAATCTTTCTTCCAAGTTAGACAAGAACTGGGACATCAGCTCTCCCCAGTAATAGCTCCATTTCAGTTTGAATTTACAGAACTGATGGGGCTTAATAACTGGCGCTCTGACTTTAAGTGATGCAGGAGGTGGCCAGTAGCGGACCCCAGCGGTCACACCGGGAGCAAGAGGGCCCTGCATAGTCCCCATCTGCCTGCAGGTGACATGCTGCCATGACACTGCCAGCAAGAGGGCCTAGCAGTGTCCCCAGCTGCCAGCAGGGGTATACTACGACTACACTGTGAGCAAGAGGGCCCTGCAGTGTCCTTAGCTGCCAGCAGATGGCACACGGGTACCACAACATGAGCAAGAGGACCCTGCAGTGCCCTGGTTGCCAGCAGGGGGCGTGCTGCCACTACACTGTGAGCAAGAAGATCCTGTAGTGCCCGCAGGGGCCAGAAGAGGGCTTGCCCCCACTACACTAAAAGCAAGAGGGCCCAGCAGTGTCCGAAGCTGCCAGCAGGGGAGCCAGCCGCCACTACACTTGGAGCAGGAGGGCCCAGCAGTGTCCGCAGCTGCCAGCACGCGAGCATGCTGCCACTACACTGTGAGCAAGAGGGCCCTGCAACGTCCCTAGCTGCCAGCAGGCGGCGTGCTGCCACTATACTGTGAGCAAGAGGGCCCTGCGTGTCCCGCCGCCAGCAGGGGGCGCTGGCCACCAGTGTAAGCAAGAGGGCGCTGCAGTTGCCCTAGGCGCCAGCAGGAGGCGCAGAGGCACAGCAACGTGAGCAAGCAGGTCTTCTAGTGCCTGGCTTTTCAGATTACTGAGGTTCCACCCGTCTCTGCGCCGCACCCCCGGCGACGTGCGTCTCTCTGCCTGCACCGCGTCCACCCCCGCCCCCCGCCCGGCGTCGTGTGAATGTGCACCTGTGTGCCTGCAACGCTCCCCCCAACCCCCGGCCCGGCGGCGTGCATGTCTGCGCCTGCGCGGCACCCGCCCCACCGGCGACGCGCCGCTGTGCATCTCTGCCCTGCGCCGCGCCTCCCCACGGCGGCCGGGCTGCCGCGCATCTCTGCACCTGCGCCGCGGAGCGACGGCGCGCCGCCCCTCTCTGCGCCGGCGCGGGCCCGCCGCGCCTCTCTGCGCCTGCGCCGCGGAGCGACTGCCCGCCGCGCTTCTCTGCGCCTGCGCGGGCGCGGTGCGCCTCTCTGCGCCTGCGCGGGCGCGGTGCGCCTCTCTGCGCCTGCGCGGGCGCGGTGCGCCTCTCTGCGCCTGCGCGGGCGCGGTGCGCCTCTCTGCGCCTGCGCGGGCGCGGTGCCTTCGCGAGGACGGAGCTGTGTTCGCCGCAGCACAGACCCAGAGGGCATCGCGAGGGCGGAGGTGCGTTCTGCTCAGCACAGACCTGGGGGACACCGCAAAGGCGGAGCACCATTCTCCTCAGCACAGACGTTGGGGGCGCTACTTCGCTTTGGGACAACTCGGGGCAGCATCGACGGTGAGTAAAATCCTTCCTGTTTGCAGCCCTGAATAATCAAGTTCAGAGACCAGTTAGAAGGGTTCAGTGTGCAAAATGGGAAACCAAAAGCCCCTCTGAATCCTGCCCACCAAAGTTCTCCCAAGCGAAGGCAAGGGGCCACAGTGCCAGGTCCACGCTGCAGCTTCGAAACACAAATGCAGCACTGCTAATGCAGACATGACACCCAAAATATGATACCCACGTTACTCATGTCACAAGCACCTGTAATGCTAATGCACTGCCTCAATAAAAAAAATTAATGTAAGATTGGCAATCCCCATGCTGCTGTGCAGTCCTCACACAGTAATCGTAATAATCCACATTAACAAAGTACATACAAACTTAGTAAGGAACCTAGGGTTAGGATTAGAGTTGTCGTCAGGGCCCAGGTTAGGGTTAGGGTTGGGGTTAGGGTTGGGGTTGGGGTTGGGGTTAGGGTTAGGGTTAGGGGTTAGGGTTAGGGGTTAGGGTTAGGGTTAGGGGTTAGGGATTGGGGTTAGCGTTAGGGTTAGGGTTAGGGGTTAGGGTTAGGGCTTAGGGTTAGGGCTAGCGGTTAGGGTTAGAGTTGGGGTTAGGGTTAGGGTTAGGGGTAGGGGTTGGGGTTGGGGTTAGGGTTAGGGGTTAGGGTTAGGGTTAGGGTTTGGGTTAGGGTTAGGATTAGGGGTTAGGGTTAGGGTTGGGGTTAGGGTTAGGGTTAGGGGGTAGTGTTAGGGTTACGGTTGGGGTAGGGTTAGGGTTAGGTTGGGGTTGGGGTTAGGGGTTAGGGTTAGGGCTAGGGTTAGTGTTAAGGGTTGGGGTTGTGGTTAAGGGTTAGGGTTAGTGTTATGGTTAGGGTAGGTTCGGTTTAGGGTTAGCGTTAGGGTTAGCATTGTAATAGCAACCTGGGAGAGGAGGACGTGACACCCAATATCTCAAGGAGTAGAAACACCCTTGTGATACTGTTCTTAATCTTCAGGGAGGAAGAGGATGATATTACTCGAATACAGACAGGTGTACGTCCTCTGTACAAAGCTGGTGTACACCCGTCTGTGCAATAGTTGACAATTTCCAGAGGGGTAGATGATATTAGTCACAATGTGGTAAACAGGCTTTGAGTCCACCGCGGGTCCTAAGAGCCCGGGTGGCAGAGGGGCTGGCTCTTACGCCTCGCACCCCTGCGATGGGGGTCCAAAGAACCCTGGGGTCAGAGGGTCTGGCTCTTATGCCCCGCCTCGTGGGGGGCACCTCACCCCCCTGCGATGGGGGTCCTAAGAGCTCGGGGGGCAGAGGGGCTGGCTCTTATGCCCCGCGTCATGGGGGGCGCCTCGCCCCCCTGCGATGGGGGTCCTCCACCCCGTGGAGATTCTATTCGGATCAGTATCGTCAGGTGGGTGTACACCTATTGCGATATTGAAAGTAATCCCATGCTCTCTCCGTCCCTGGACATTAGCAACACTATCGCAGGTGGGGGTACACCCACTGCGGTATTAGGAGTCGTATTAGTATTACTTGTTACTCATTTACGAGTCACGTTAATATGAATTACCAATATTAATGTTAAGAAATAATTGCTAATGAAAAGTTTTTGGGTTGTTAATATTAATTATTAGGAGCTAATATTACTGTGTTCTGATGAATATGATCAGTCCCAGTTATTAATATCAGGCGTTATTAATAGTTAATACTAATTTATTGTTATCGTCAGTATGACTCTTCAATATTAATTATCATTATCGGTATTGATTTTAAAAATTATACAATCAGTTATTGATATTGATAATTATTAATATCAATTAATAATTGATATCATTAATTTTGATAAGTAATATTGCAACCTTCCTCACAGTATTATTGGGAGTCATATCATCCTGTGGCCCTGAGGAGAGAAGGCATTTCTCTTTCTGTCTCCTGTCTCTGAAGAGGAGGAGGAAGTAAAAGTTGAAAACCAAGAAGATTGAAGTCAGTGGCAAGACGAGCCGCTGCCACTGATGAGCCGGCCTTAGGTGAAAAGATGAACCCCCCCTCCCCCACTCTAAGCACATGTGCTCTGAATCCATCGGGACCCTTTCAGGTGGAAACTCTTAGAGTTGTAAGCCCTGAGAAAAGGCCTAGGAAGTCTGTCTTCCTTTGGGGCGCTCGGCTCTTAACACGCGAGTCTGCCGACGCCCCCGGCCGATTAAAAGCAACCTCTTCCTTCTTGAATCCGGCGTCTGAGGGGTTTGTGTCCGCGACGCGTCCTGCTCCACTTTTTGGTTCACATGACCAGGAATCGAACCTGGGCCGCGGCGGTGAGAGCGCCGACTCCTAACCACCAGACCACCTGGGAACTTCATGGGAAATAGATTGCCCAACATTAGAAGTGGGTTGGCCGTCAGAATTAAGCCTGGACAGGTCCCTTGTTTCTCAAGTGTGGCACAAGGTAACTGGGAAAGGATACCTAGACTGCTTCCCATACATAGACACTTGGTGACAGCTGATGCTAGACCCCCCACAGTGGCTAAGAGGGCAGGCAGCAGCAACACTAGTAGCCAAGGGACAGACAGCTAAGGAAGGATCCTGCTCCACCCACCCAGGGAAATCAACTCCTCAAGTTCTGTTCGACCCAACATCAGAAGATCCATTGCAGGAGATGGCACCAGTGATCCCAGTGGTGCCCTCCCCTTACCAGGGAAAGAGGCTCCCCACTCTTGAGCCCACAGTGCTTGCGCCTCCGCAAGACAAGCATATCCCTAGGCCACCCAGAGGAGATGAGAGAGGAGGTGACGCCTCGGGAGAAACCCCTCCCTTGGCAGATCGTTGACGACCCAAAACGGGGATACACATGCCCCTGACAGAGCAGCAGTATACTGGGATAGATGAGGATGGTCACGTGGTGGAGAGGCGTGTTTTTCTCTACCAGCCCTTCACCTGTGCCGACCTTCTCAACTGGAAAAACCATACCCCGTCCTATACCGAAAAGCCACAAGCTCGAATTGATTTGCTCCCAACTATTATCCAGACCCACAACCCCACCTGGGCTGATTGCCACCGGTTGCTCATGTTCCTCTTTCACAGAGATGAAAGGCGGAAAGTGTTCCTAGCAGCAACTAAGTGGCTAGAGGAACATGCACCAGCTGATTATCAAAACCCCCAAGAGTATGGAAGGGCCCAGTTACCAGGAACCGGCCCCCAGTGGGACCCAAATGAAAGAGAGGATATGCAAAGGCTAAACCGAGACAGGGAAGCTCTCTTGGAAGCATTCAAGAGGGGAGCTCAGAAGGCCACAAACGTTAACAAGGTCTCTGAGGTCATTCGGGGAAAAGAAGAAAGTCCAGCACAATTCTTTTTTTTTTTTTTTTTTTTTTTTTGAGATGGAGTCTTTCTCTGTCCCCCAGGCTGGAGTGCAGTGGCGCGATCTCAGCTCACTGCAAGCTCCACCTCCCGGGTTCACACCATTCTCCTGCCTTAGCCTCCCAAGTAGCTGGGACTACAGGCGCCCGCCAACACGCCCAGCTAATTTTTTTGTGTGTTTTTAGTAGAGACGGGGTTTCACCGTGTTAGCCAGGATGGTCTCGATCTCCTGACCTTGTGATCCGCCCACCTCAGCCTCCCAAAGTGCCGGGATTACAGGCTTCAGCCACCGCTCCCGGCCAATTCCAGCACAATTCTATGAGAGATTGTGTGAGGCCTATTGTATGTATACTCCCTTTGATCCCGATAACCCTGAAAATCAGCACATGCTTCACATGGCTTGAGTCCGTCAAAGCGCAGAAGACATGAGAAGAAAACTGCAGAAACAGGCTGGGCTTGCAGGGACGAATACATCACATTTATTAGAAAGAGCTAAGCAGGTGTTTGTAAACAGGGACGCAGTAAGCCAGAAGGAACACCGCACAGAGAATGAACGTCAGGCCCGGCGATACGCCGACCTGCCTGTTAGCTGCAGGAATCAGAGGGGTCTCCCCAAAGAGGCAAGGGAAGGGGTGCCCTGGGAAAGAAACTCAGCTTGGCTGTCAGAGTTGGCAGCATAACCAGTGTGCTTATTGTAAAGAAATAGGACGTTGGAAGAACAAATGCCCTCAGCTTAAAAGAAAACAAGGTGACTCAGAGCAGGAGGCCCCGGACAAGGAGGAAGGGGCCCTGCTCAACCTGGCAGAAGGGTTCTTGGACCGAGGGAGAGCGGGCTCAAGTGTCCCCAAAGAGCCCATGGTCAGAATGACAGTCGGGGGTAGAGGCGTTGATTTTCTCGTAGATACCAGTGCTGGACATTGGCGAGTAACCGCCCCGGTCGCCCCCTTCTCCAGAAAGACTATTGACATCATCGGAGCCACGGGGGTTTCAGCAAAGCAAGCTTTCTGCTTGCCTGGGACTTGCACTGTAGGAGGACATAGAGTGACTCATCAGTTTTTGTCCATGCCTGACTGTCCCTTGCCCTTGTTGGGGAGGGACTTGCTTAACAAGCTGAGAGGCACTGTCTCTTTGACAGAGCACGGCTCTTTGCTGCTAAAGCTACCCGGAACGGGAGTCACTATGAACCTTACGGTCCCCCGAGAGGAGGAATGGAGACTTTTCTTCACTGAGCCGGGCCAAAAGAGAAGACCAGCTCCGGCTAAGCGGTGGCCAAGAGTAGGGGCGGAAGATAACCCTCCAGGGTTGATATGGGGAGTAATATCATCCTCTCCCCGTTGGGATATTCGGAACCATATCCCAGGGGGGTGTCCACCATCTGCGATATTGGGAGTAATGTCATCCTCTGTTTCCTTGGATATTAGACACAATATCACAAAAAGGTGTACACCCCCTGCGATACTGGGAGTAATATCATACTCCCCTTCCCTGGGTATTAGAAAACAATATCATCAGGGCTGAACACCCCCTGCGATAATGGGAGTAATATTTTCTTTTTTTTTCTTCTTTTCTTTTTCTTTTTCTTTCTTTCTTTTCTTTTTTTTGAGACAGAGTTTCACTCTTGTTGCCCAGGCTGGAGTGCGATGGCACGATCTCGGCTCACTGCAACCTCTGCCTCCCGTATTCAGGCGATTCTCCTGTCTCAGCCTTCCGAGTAGCTGGGATTACAGGCATGTGCTACCACGCCCCGTTCAGTTTTCTTTTTTTTTTTTTTTGTATTTTTAGTAGAGACATTGTTTCTCCATACTGGTCAGGCTGGTCTTGAACTCCTGACCTGGGATATTTTCTCCTGCTGAGGCAGGAGAATGGCGTGAACCTGGGAGGTGGAGCTTGCAGTGAGCCAAGATCATGCCACTGCTCTCCAGCCTGGGCAACAGAGCAAGACTCCGTCTCAAAAAAAAAAAAAAAAGACAATGCAAAAAATCATCTCAGCGTGGTGGCGTGTGCCTATAGTCCCAGCTACTCGGGAGGCTGAGGCACAAGAATCGCTTGAACCCGGGAAGCGGAGGTTGCAATGAGCCCAGATTTTGCCACTGCACTCCAGCCTGTGCGACAGTGAGACTCCATGTAAACACAAAACAAAACAAAACAAAATGAAACAAAACCAAAAACAAAACCAGACAGGCACTTCTGACACAGGCTGCAACATGGATGAACCTTGAAGACATTATCGTCAGTGAAATAAAGAAATCTCAAAAGGATAAACAAGACCAGGCTCAGTGGCTCACACCTGTAACCCCAGCACTTTGGCAGGCTGAGGCAGGCGGATCCGTTAAGGTCAGGAGTTCAAGAGCAGCCTGGCCAATATGCTGAAAGCTCGTCTCTGTTAAAAATACAAAAATTAGCTGGGCGTGGGTGCGCACGCTTGTAATCCCAGCTACTCGGGAGACTGGGGCACAAGAATCGCTCGAACCCACGATATGGAGGTTGCAGTGAGCCGAGATCACGCCACTGCACTCCAGCCTGGGCGACAGAGAAAGACTCTGTCTCAAAAAAAAAAAACAAAAAAAAACAAAACAGAAAAACAAATTCAACACGGTATGATTCCACTTCTATCAAGTGCCTAGAGTAGTTAAACTCATAGAGTTGCAAATCAGAATGGTGGCCCCCGGGGTGGGCGAGAGAGAGGAATGGAGAGTTTGGTGAATGGGTGCCATTTCCATTTTGAAAGATAAAACTGTTCTGGAGATGACGGCGGTGATGGTTGCTAAACCATGTGAATGTACTTAATGTCATTCAACTGTCAACTGAAAAATAGTGGAAATTGTCAATGTTTATACCAGCCGTTCTAGATGAAATCATATCTATTTACAACTTTTAGTATTGATACGTGGTATATTTTCCCATAATAACAGTTGAAAATGAAAGCAGTTGGATCTTTAGAAAGAAAAGAAAGAAGCGAAGAATACACACAAGCTTCCTCCTGATTACAGGAAGAGCCCCAAAGCTTCTATGGACACTCCCTTTTCTCTTCTTCTTCCTGCACTCTTATGAGGAAATCTTTAGAGATTGGGGAGCTTGGGCAACTTTGGCTAATGAGGAGCTCTGTGCCTTGAGCCCCCCAGGCCATAGAATAGTCAATACTCAGTCTGTGCCTCCAACCCTGCAGTCTGAGGTTCCAGTCCTGGGGGCTCCACACCCGTCGCCTGTATCAGGAGGCTCATGTCTCACCCTGTCTTCTTGCCAGCCTTGAGGACGGAGTCTGAGCCTCCATCGTGCACCATGCAGGGAGGGCAGTGGACCTGTTCTCCGCGGTCATGGCCCGGCAGGGGGGAAGGGCAGTTCAGCTGTGGGACGTTCGGGAGACTTGCTTTGTTTCCTCATCCTCAGGACAAACAGGACAGTGCGGTGGGCAGTTGGGAGGAGACCAAGGTGCAACCTGTCAGCTCAGCAGACTGTGGAGTTTCTGTTCTTGCTTGTGTTGGGCGGGTCTCAGAAATCTTATTCAAACTTTTGCCTTCCTCCCCCACTGAGTTGTCCTTTTCATAGACACCTCACCCAAGATAGCAGGGAATGAGTCCCTCTAAACTATTCCCTAAGAACAACAAAGATGATGAAGGTGATGATGAGGATAAAGAGGATGAAGACAGACACCAGGGCATCATGAACCCTCACTGAGGGCTTCCTAAAGGCCAGGCTCTGAGCTCTGTGCTCTATGCAGCTTGTTTCATTTCATCTGCGTAGTTTCCCAGTTACGAGTGCACATTTCATGATGATTTTACAGACTAGAGAAGGAGCAACGCATTTTCATAGGACTTGTACCAGGTCACGAAGTCAAAAAGGGTGAAGTCCAATTTGAACCAGGCAGTCTAAGTCCGGACACATGGCATTTGGCCAATCCTCTCCCTGCATCCAACCTGCCCTCTCAAATCCTTGTCACTCAGGCCGATGCCCCTGCTCACTGTGCCCTTCCCTTTGGGGGTTCCTTGTAGACCACAGCTAGACCAGTAGGTGCCACAATCACTGTGTCAAGTAGAGAAAGGGCAGCTGAGATCACATCAAGGGTTCCAGAAAGAATGGGCACAGGATCATTCGGGACGCATCTCTCCCTTGCCCCTGTTCCTGGCTCTCCTTACAGCTCTCGACTGCCTCAAAGGAGTCATCGATTCAGAGTTTGGCTTCCATTCCCACTGAGGAAGCTGGAAAGCATTTCAAAAAATGCTCCTCAGACGTGCCCGTCGTTAAGACCTCTGAGCTCTGCTTACAACCTTTGGAAGCTGGGCGCGGTGGCTCACGCCTGTAATCCCAGTACTTTGGGAGGCTGAGACAGGCGAATCACAAGGTCAGGTGTTCGAGACCAGCCTGGAGAACACGGGGAAACCCCGTCTCTACTAAAAATAGAAAAAAAGGAGCCGAGCGTAGTGGTGGGCGCCTGTCCTCTCAGCTGCTCGGCAGGCTGAGGCAGGAGAATAGCTTGAACCTGGGATGCGGAGGCTGCAGTGAGCCGAGATCACTCCACTGCACTCCAGCCTGGGCCACAGAATGAGACTCCGTCTCAAAAAGCAAAACGCAAACCACAACTTTTTGAGAGTTGGAAGACCATGAAGTAGAGTACCTGGGACTTAGAGTCTGGCCATGAATTTGGAATACCACCCTTTCTACTTCTCTGTATGGCAGGCGGTGAGATGTCCATCCTCTGAGACTCAGCACTCTCATCTGAGCTGATTTCTAGGTGATCTAATGGAAGCGAGCGATGATGAAACCGATCGTGGGTGCCCGCTGTGTGATCTCTCTGTGATGGATGCGGAAAGTCAAGGCAAAGTGAACCTCCCATACATTCGTTACTATTTTAAGCTTCAACTCCATACAGTTCAACGGAAATATCCCCTGACCTGAAGTTCCGGTTTCCCTGCATTCCAGACAGGACATTTTCTTTTGTCCTTATCTCAGTAAGTACTGAGTATTGTGAGAGGAACAAGTGAGTCTCTTTTGTTTCTGATTCCCCAGAGCCTGAATCTTGCTTGGCACAGAAGAGGTAGCAAAAGTCAAAATCTATGTTAATTCTTGAATTGACACTTCCTTGGTTGACAACAATTGGCTGTCATCAGTGTGACTTCGACTTACTTGATTCTTTTTGTTTTTTGTTTTTTGAAACGGAGTTTTGCTCCCGTTGCCCAGGCTGGAGTGCAGTAGTGTGATCTCGGCTCACCGTAGCCTCTGTCTCCCAGGTTCAAGCCATTCTCCTGCCTCAGCCTCCCGAGTAGTTGGGGCTACAGGCGCCCGCCGCCATACCGGAAGAAGTTTTTGCATTTTTAGTAGAGGCGGGGTTTCACCATGTTGGCCAGCATGGTCTTGATCCCCTGACCCCGTGATCCGCCCTCCTCGGCCTTCCAAAGTGCTGGGATTACAGGCGTGAGCCACCGCGTCCGGCCGAACTTTCAGATGAAAACTCTAAGTCCACCAAAGCTAAGGACAGGAGTTGTAGCTGACGTGAATTTTCAAAGAAGACCCACCGATTTGAGGAAGCAATTACTCTCCTGCTGAAGGTGAAAAGTCAGAAAACGGAACGATGACATCACTAGGACCTAACCGGCATGTGGGACTATTTTCTGCCTATGAACTATCAACTTTCATTTCATTTCCAGCTGACATGGTCTCAGCTCTTTTTGCCCAGGCTGGAGTGCAATGGCTCGATCTCGGCTCACCGCAACCTCCACCTCCCAGGTTCAAGCAATTCTCCTGCCTCAGCCTCCCGAGTAGCTGAGATTACAGGCATGCACCACTACACCCGTCTAATTTTGTATTTTTAGTAGAGACGGGGTTTCCCCATGTTGAGGCTGGTCTCGAACTCCTGATTTCAGGTGATCCGCCCGCCTCAGCCTCCCAAAGTGCTTGGATTGCAGGCGTGAGCCACCGCGCCCCACCCAGTCTCAGCTGCTATATAGTGTTTATAAATGTTCTAAATCAAGGGAATTTGTATCAATCTAGTAGAATAAAATAAAATATTTGAGTTCTTAATTTCCTTTAATTAGGATAACCTTTTTCTTCAAGTGAAGAGAACGGCTTTGTTACGTATTTTTCTTCGGACAAGATAGGCTGTATTTTCTAGCAGTTACGCATTTGTTATATATGATGATCTGGTTCTTGGAACATTCTTGAATCTAGTATCTCTAAGGCAGGCGTGTACAGCAAGAAGTGAAGAACACAGAAATCAATGATGAAAGCATTAGAAGACAATTGAGTTTGTCAGAACTGCAAAATATTGCTGAGCGTGGGTTGCTCTGAAATCTGAAAACATTACTTGTGAATTGCTTCTATCCAAAATGCAGACACAATGCCGGATGTTGGTTTACTTGTTTCCCATTTTTCAACCCCCTTTTCTAGGCAAAAGGTGTCCAGACCATGCAGACCCACAGAATCGAACTGATGTCTCTAGATTCCTCCTCCTAGAACTCTCAGGGGATCGAGAACTGCAGCCGATCCTCGCCGGGCTGTTCCTGTCCGTGTGCCCAGTCACGGTCCTGGGGAACCTGCTCAGCATCCTGGCCATCAGCCCTGACTCCCACCTCCACACCCCCATGTACTTCTTCCTCTCCAACCTGTCCTCGCCTGACATGGGTTTCACCTCCACCACGGTTCCCGAGATGATTGTGAACATCCAATCTCACAGCAGATTCATCTCCTAGGCAGGCCGCCTGACTCAGATGTCTCTGTTTGCCATTTTTCGAGGCATGGAAGAGAGACACGCTCCTGAGTGTGATGGCCTATGACCGGTTTGTAGCCATTTGTCACCCTCTATATCATTCGGCCATCATGAACCCGTGTTTCTGTGCCTTCCTAGTTTGGTTGTCTTTTTTTTTTTTTTTCTTCTCAGTCTTCTAGACTCCCAGCTGCACAACTTGATTGCCTTGCTAACGACCTGCTTCAAGGGTGCGGAAATTCTTAATTTCTTCTGTGACCCTTCTCAACTCCTCCATCTTGCATTTTGTTACACCTTCACCAATAACATAATCAAGTATTTTCCTGCTGCCGTATTTGGGTTCTTTCCCATCTCAGGGACCCTTTCCTCTTACTATAAAATGGTTTCCTCCATTCTGAGGCTTTCATCGTCAGATGGGAAGTATAAAGCCTTCTCCACCTGTGGGTCTCACCTGTCAGTTGTTTGCTGGGTTTATGGAAGAGGCGTTGGAGGGAACCTCAGTTCAGATGTGTCCTCTTCCCCCAGAAAGGTTGCAGTGGCCTCAGTGATGTACACGGTGGTCACCCCCATGCTGAACCCCTTCGTCGACAGCCTGAGAAACAGGGATATTAAAGGTGTCCTGCAGCGGCCACACGGCAGCACGGCCCAATCTCCATATCTTTGTATCTGTTCCATTCCTTTTGTAGTGTGGGTTAAAAAAGGCAGTCAGGTCAAATAAGAATGATAACACAGAGTGAACACCCACTGTGACATTAGGAGTAATACCTCCGTAGGATATAAAAAACTGTCACAGAGTATACACACGAGGGGTCCACCCACGGTGATATTAGAAGCAATATCTCCCTATAATATGAAGAACAATATCACAGGGTGATTTCATTCCCGATGTTGGTAATAAAACAATGATAAATATTAAGATTAATAACTAATATTAAAAATAACATTAATAGTAATAATTCTAATCATGCATAATCCTCTCCTTAAAATAATCATTAATGATTAATAACGTTATACTATGAATTAATATTACCATTGATAGTTATTAATGAGACTGATGTTTAATAATTCACAATATTATGACTCCTAATACCGCAGGAGGTGTACACGTGCCTGTGATATTGTTCCTAATATGCAGGGATGGAGAGCATGATATTAGTTTTAATATCACAGTAGGTGTACACTCACCCTGTGACACTGATCCTAATATCCAGCGGGTAGAGTATGACATGACTGCAACATAGCAATGAATGTACAGCCACCCGGTGATATTGCTCCTAACATTCATGGAAGAAGCGTATGACGTTACTCCCAATATCGCAGGGAGTGTCCACCCCTTCTGTGATATTGTTCCTAGAATCCCGAGGGGGAGAGGATAATAATAATTGCAGCATCGCAGGCTGTATTCACCCACTCTGTGATATTGTTATTAATATCCTGAAAGGGAGAGGATGATGTTACTCCCCATAATAGATAGATATTCCTCCCCATAATAGGGCAGGACGTGTACATCCACCCTGTGATATTCCTCCTAATATTCAGAGGCCGAGAGGTTGATATTACCCCCAATATCGCAGGAAGTGTACAAGCCCTTGTGAGACGGCCCTTAATAATATTCCAAGGCGGAGGGGTGATATGACTACATGTATTGCAGAAAGTGTACACCCCCCAGGGATATGGTTCCCATGCTCCTGGACGGAAGGGGCTGATATTACTTTAAATATCACAGAAGGTGGACACGCCCCCACTGAAATTGCTTCTAATTGTAACGTGGGAGAGGAGGACGTGACACCCAATATCGCAGGGAGTAGAAACATCCTTGTGATACTGTTCTTAATCTTCAGGGAGGAAGAGGATGATATTACTTGAATACAGACGGGTGTACGTCCTCTGTACAAAGCTGGTGAACACCCGTCTGTGCAATAGTTGATAATTTCCAGAGGGGGAGATGATATTAGCTACAATACGGTAAACAGGCTGTGAGTCCACCGCGGGTCCTTAGAGCCATGGGGAGCAAGAGGGGCTGGCTCTCAGTCCCCGCCTCGCGGGGGGCGCCTCGCCCCCCTGCCTCTCCCGCCCTGCATATTACGAAAAATGTCACAGAGTGGGTGTACACCTCCTGCGATATGGGGGGTAATACCATCTTGTCTTCTTTTGGATAATAGGAACAATATCACACGGGTTTGTGCACTTTCTGTGATATTGGGAGTAATATCAACCTCTCTGCCTTGGAATATTAAGAACAATGTCACAGAATGGATGTACACCCCCTGCGATATTGGGAGTAATAGCAGCCTCTCCTCTCTGTGGATGTTCGGAGTCATATCCCAGGGTGGCTGTACACCTCCTGCTGTATGCACCCTATTTGTAATCTTTTATCCCTCGCCCCCCTCCCTATTAAATAATAGACAAAAAATAATGTGTTTAGAATAAATGAGTTCAAACAAATTGTCAAACATATGTGGGAAAATTGGAATCAGTTTCTGAGGAAAAGCAAAAAACTCAACAGAAATGCTCATAAAGCATCATCCCTCCATGGCTAGAGCTGCCAGGACACCAGAACATCAAAATCAGCTAGGGAAATTTTGTAGAAGTCCTAGATGTACTAACTGTTCTGTGAATACACGGAGAAGTAATTATAACTGTTACCTGCATGTAGAGTAAAGATGAGAAGGGATTGGTCATGGTGGCAGCTACCTCAGGTGTTACAGAGCAGACGTGGTTCCAGGACAGTATGTGTCAGGGCAGAGGGGTCCTCGGAGGCTATTAGAAGCTGGTCATGGCACAGACATTGTAAGTCACATGGTCTCATTACTTTCAATGACGAAAGCAAAATTGCTTTTGCATCAGCCTAATACAACGGCCTGGCAAGAGCACAGGAAACGTCCCTGTGGTGTTAGATGGAGACCTCTGATGCAGCACAATTCCTTCATCCCCTTCTCCAAAACCCCCTCTTCCAATTCCACTGAAGAGAAAATCTGATGCAAATCTGGTGTAAGCAGGCTCAGATATATCTACCACTATAGATAGTAGAGGTGACTCACAAATCCAAGCCTATCAAATACATCACTAACAAATTACATGTTTAATTTTTTTTGAAATTAGGGATCATGATATGAAAGTTATCAGAATCAAAACTGTCACTAATGTTTAAAAGGAAAACACCTGGACAAATAGATTCAGAGAAGGCCTTGAAGAGAGGGTTCTCATGCTTCTAGGCCTGATAACAAAAACTATCACAAAATACCACAAAAACCACAACCTTGCACAAAGGCCATAGCAACCTTACACAAAATACACTTCTGCGAGGACATCTATCCAGCAACCACCTGCCCAACCTTCAACTGACATCGACCTTGTTGTTGATCTGTATAGTTGAAGATAACTGTATCGAAACAATTACATAAGCCTCTTCATTTTTCCTTTATTTGTTTCTACTCCCCCATGCTTCCAGGTTGATCGTTTTTCTGTTAAAGACCTTGTCTTCCTTCACCATAGTTTCTTTTGTCAGGCATGTTCCCATTGCAATGTCCTCCTCCCTAAGGTCTGTCTTTTTCCATCAGAGAGCCTTTCTCTGTTTTCTAGGTTTACAATGAGAAGGGCTCTAAAGCATTTTTGTAAAACTTTTACTGTCTTCCTAGGAACAAATCATTGACTGACAGTATTGATATTGACTTATTTACATTTCTGGGGATGAGGAATTAAAGATTTCACAAATTTTCTTCTTGAGAAGATCCAAGTTTTCACGTGAGCAAAACTGAATATGTAAATTGATATGTAAATTATGCTGCAGAAAATATAGTCAAATGTTTACTTGTATTTAATTTGTTACACATGGAAATTGCATATGTGAGATAATATACTAAGAAATTATCACATTTAATTAAATGCTTTAATCAAATTCCCGATTGAATTTTTGATATCAATATCTTTTTCTTTGTTTAATCCATCTTTAGAGTGAACAGGGCTGTCTAGCCCAAAGTCCTCACTTCTATCTACATTGTCTGAGTTACAGAACTTTTTGAATTTATTATATTGTCACAGGAAGTTTCCTATTGCTTGTTTAAAGGAGTCTCTCTCAATATGATGCAGAATCCAAAAGCCCTGAAAGGCGGATAGCCTGAGTTTCTGTTACCGGAGCCAAAGGTTGCCAATTTCTTGTAGATCCTGCTACAGTTAAACTTCATTTAAGTAATCATTAAAAGCTGCATTTATTCCCTCACTTGAAATTTTGATTTCACACTATTAGGACTAATTCTCTAAGTCTTTGCTAAGTAATGTTCCTCCTTTTCTTGTAGCTTCACTCTGATGATCTCTATATGCAACATCAATTGACATAAAGTACATTCGGGGCAAGAGAGTTTCCTTAAATATTACTTCGTTATTCAAAATAATCACAAAAGTACTCATCGTGGGAAAACTTGTGAGGATTAATATATAGGGAAATACTTTTTCTGAGGCATAATTCTGTAAAGAAATTCACCTTAATTTGAATATATATGGGAAAATATCCTTGTTCACTAGTAGTCTATATTCACTGTTTTCTTCCCTCATAGACCAGCCAGTTCACTATTATTCTCCAAATGATGTGTGCCTCTGTAGAGTCTAGGCTATCTGCATACCTAATTTTTCCCACAAATTACTGTTTTGAATTACACTGAATTCAATTCAAGGGGATGTCATTTATAAACAGTGCAAATATGTACTGCACAAGGGATCTTAGAAATCATATGCATGGTTTGATCCATAAGCTCCTATGAGCGTGCAAAGTCAACTTTTTTCATGTTTTTTTTAAAGCCACTTAAATTCTATTTTAAGCCACCATCTGTCTGTGCTCTTAGGGCAGTTAGCCTTAAATCATTTTAAGATGCTCCACCTGTAAGTACTGTGATAGTGATAGAGATGTCACCAGTCAGGTGTCCTAGGAAACTGACTCGGAGTTGGAGATTTGCATGCAAGGAAGTTCAAATGGATATTCCCAACACCTGCGAAGAGTGAAAGCAATAGGATTGGGCAGAGCAGGAAGCTGGCTCGAATGCAATCACTATCATGGCCGCAGCCCGCTCTACAGGGATCTTGGTGAGTTTACCTAATGACCTCAAATTGGAGCAAGCAAGCCAGGCCATTATATTTGTGTACCAAGCAGTTCTCGGATATGGGATGCCTTGAGAAGGGACATGAACTTGGATGAAGGAACTTTACTGTGCTGTGAGTGTTGTTGCCAGGAGTCAGCTGTCAACACTCCCAGGAGACGGGGAATTATGCTTTAGTCACTGAGGTGGCACCTAGTGCCAGACCACAGCCTTGTTAAACAGAGCCAGAATTTGGAGGATGGATGGTGGGTTTAACATTTGGGGCTTGACATCTTGTCCACACAACCTGCTGCTGGCCTATTCCTTGTCCATTTCTGTGTGGCCTGTTTAGGCCCACCGGCTTCCTGCTTCTTCTTTACCATATCTGGAATGCAAAAGTCTACTCGTAATTTGGCCCATGGTCCCTTCTGCTTAGACATATCCTTGTAGCTATTTTTTTTAAAGATGACTATGCCTTCTAGAATATTTCTAAGAAACTGCCTAAGTCACCGCTGCTACCAAGAGGCCTTTGCTTTTTCCTCTTCTTAACTATGGGAAAGGAAGGTAGGAATGTAGGGAGTATTTTCTAACCTGGAAAAAAGTCATTTTACCCTATATAATTTTTGTTAGCGAATTCCTTCTTTGCACTCACTCCACAATCTTTCCAAATTCTCCCAAATGCTCAAGCTTTTAAAAAACAAAACACAGAAATGATAGCAGGTTATTATTTTTTCCACCAAACCTTTTGTTTCTATTCCTTTACGTCAATGAGCTTAGAATAACTGCTCCTGAACCTGGGAAAGGGACTTGGGAAAAGAAAGAAAAAAATAGCTCTCAAAGTTTAACATCACAAAACATTATAGTCACTGTTATTTTATATATATTTATTTATTCATTTATTTATTTATTTATTTTTGAGATGGAATCTTGTTCTGCCACCAGGCTGCAGTGCAGTTGTGCAATCTCAGCTCACTGCCACCTCCGCGTCTTGGGTTTAAGCGATTCTCCTGCCTCAGCCTTCTGAGTAGCTGGGACTACAGGCGCCGCCACCACACCCAGCTAATTTTTGTATTTTTAGTAGAGATGGGTTTCACCGTGTTAGCCAGGATGGTCTCGATCTCCTGACCTTGTGATCCACCCGCCTCGTCCTCCCAAGGTGCTGGGATTACAGGCGTGAGCCACCGCGCGTGGTCTTGTTTTGTAATTTTTACATCATATATCCCCTGCGTTAGACCAAGAGCTTGTAAAAGCCAGAAGACATACACCATTTGTAGTTCAATTAGAGATGTTTACTGATAAAACTGATTCTTCCATCTGAGGGTGGTATTTGTAGTTACAGTAATGTAGATGACAATCTAAGTTATGTTCTATAAACTGTGTCACTGACATCTCAATCTACAGCTAACTTTAATTTTTTAGAAGCAGAGGAGTGGGTTGTATAGGTTTAGAAATACATCCATCAAGCTAGTTAAGTGAGATGGATTCAAACCTTCAACTCACTGGAATATTTACCAAATTGACTATTCATTCTCTAAAGGAGCCATATAAACAAGGTACTTTCTAAAATTCAAAATTATGTAAGGTTTTATTTCCTTTTTATGCTGTTATGAATTGGATTGTAGAGGTTATAAGGTGAAATAAGATTACTTTTACAGTAAAGCATACAACACATTGTCACAAGAGGGCAGCCTTTGAACATGAATTGCTTCTCAGGCATCCTTGAAATTTTGAGTTACTTTAATTCACACAACTAAATAATAAAACAGTACAGAGGATCTAAGAAGATACTTTGACTTACGCATATTGTTACATTTTTATTACTGCTAGTGGAAGATGTAATCTATAAGGAAGGCAAGGGCTGAATTTGTTTTATGTAAAAAGACAAATTTCTTTGGGTTGTAGCTTTCAAACATCAAGATAGTAGGTCAATGTCTAAATGAGTGTATCAAAGTTCTCACACTAGCACATATAAGTCCACCTCTTATCTACCCAAAATTCTAACCAAGCAAAGGCAAGGTGGAAGAACCAGACAAATGTAAGTGCCTAGGATACATAAGTGCCACTGGATTTTATGGTTTAGTTTTCAACCTGCCAAGTTTCACTAAGAGACATGTTATTTGGAGAGGTTGCTAAAGTGTAATTGCATGATGTCTCTGTGTACGGTTGGTCTGGACCTCTCTCTGTCCAGTGGTTGCCCTCAACTGGTTAGAGCCACTTCTCTAAAGATCATGCTTATGTCCCTGGAGCAGTCCACAGCACTATCAATGTCTGACCTCCACCATGTTCCAATTAAGATTTCTGTACTTACTGAATTGGAAAACATACAGGTGTTTTCTGCCTGGTCACTTGTGGTTTTACAACACTCTCCCCCTCCCCACCACTGCCCCAGGTGATTTTGATGCCAGCCAAAGTGTGAGAACTACTGGCAGCTGCTGGCAGAGAGCAACAAAGGCCCAAACCCTCTGCGCGATTTCAAGACCCGTATCTGCTTTTCAGCTGTATGTCCTTCTCCTTCTCACAGCTGAGCCCACGCCTCCTCCCTCAGCACTTGCAGGCTATGCTGTCCAGCCTGTGTCCAGGATCAGTCCTGACGTAAGGCACGTGGGGTTTAAGGAGTTCTCTCTTCAGTCTTGTTTCTGCACCATCTCTGACAGTTATATTCTAGTTGTAATCATGGGGCTTCCTCCTTTTATTTCCAGCCCCATGCTCGTTTTCTCTATCACATTCTACCTTGTAATAACCTAAATCTTCTGGTGGGCAAGCTTCTTCCTCAATCCAATTTGTGTTTATGAGTTCCTGCTTTGGGGATTGGCTTCGTAATCCAGGTATTGCTACTGCCTTGAATGCGGAGACTGCATCCTTCTGTCTGGATTTCTTGAGTTTCTGGATCGTAAACCTTATTAGGGCCCCTTTTTCCTAGAATTGGAGCCTCTACTTTGTTCTTGCTACTTTAGTTCACCCAGAAAGCGCGATCTCTGCCTAAATTTCAAAGTGTTGGCTAGTTTAAATATCCTTTTGTGAGACTTTTGTCTTCCTGTGGGGTGAGTTTTTCATCTTACATACAATTGCTAATCCTTTTTTCTTGAATGTAATTGAAATAGTTTAATCTGTGTTACCAGCAACAAGAACCCCTTTTATGAGATGGAGAAGGCAGGTCAGTCTCATAACATGTGTCCCCCTCTGTGTGTTGAATTTATGTCAGAGCCAGGCTCTTTCCTACCTGATGTCTCTCACCAAATTCCAGTGTTTATGTCCTAGGAGGTGCCCAATAAATTCTAGAGTTGATACAAGCTGTAATTTTAGAGAAATTCAATGAAGTTGCTTAATTTAAGCAAAAGTTGCTTAAATTAAGCAACTTCATTGAATTTCTCTAAAATTAAGCCCAAAGGAAGTAGAATTAGATTATATACAACCTAATCAACTTTTTTTTTTTTTTCTGAGGATGACCAAGATTTGGGCTTCAGTGACAACAGTTGTCCCCTAAATATTTATACTCAAAATCTGGAATCACCAGTACAATGTTGAATAGAGGTGACGAACACACACATCCTTTTCTTGTCCTATTCTATGTGGTTTAAGCATTTACGCTTTCACCATTAAATATAATATTGTTTATATGTTTTGTTGTGGATGCTTTCCATCACTTCGAGAAAATTTCTTTTTCTAGCTTGCTAAGAGCTTTTTCTTTTTTTAATCAGCAATATATATTTCTCCAAATGAAATATCCAAATGACCAACAGGTACACGAGAAAAATGCTCAGCATCACTAATCATCACGGAAATGCAAATCAAAACCACAGAGATATTGCCTCAAGCCTGTTAGAATGGTCTTATTAAAAGAAAAAGATAATGAGTGTTAACAATGGGGAGAAATTGGAACACTTGTACAGTGTTTCTGGGAATGTAAAACTGTGCAGCCTCTATGGAAAGCAGTACGGTGGCTCCTCAAAAAAATTAAGAAAGTAGAACTACTATATGATCTGGCAATCTCACTTCAGGTTATTTATCTAAAAGGATTGAAATTGGGATGATTCTCTGATTCTCAGGCTCATTGCAGCATTATTTACACTAATGAAAATGTGGGAATAAGGTTAATATCTATTGGCAGATGAATAGATAAAGAAAATGTGGTATATTCATACAACAGAGTATTATTCAGCTTTAAAAATAAAAAGCCCTGCAATATGCAACATGGATGAAACTAGAGGACATTAATGCTAAGTAAAGGAAATCAGTCACAGAAGGACAAACTGTGTGATTCCACTTGTATAAAGTATCTAAGATAGCCAAATTCATTAGAATCACAGATTAGAATGGTGATAGCTCTTTAAGCTGAAATCAGTTTTGCATTCCTGGGTTTCGTAGTTTTGGTATCAGAATTCTGACTCATAAAACAAGTTTGGAATTTCCCCCTTCTTTATTTCTGAAAAAGTTTAAACATTTTATTTTTTTTAAATGTTTGAAAGAATTTACCAGCAAAACTCTTGGGATCTGGAGTTTGCTTATTTTTTAATTTTCTTTAGTTTTATGTTTTTATGTGCAAGTATTTGACAATTAATTACTTTATTAAACGTCAATTCTTATGTTCCATTTAATCTTGTGAATTTTTTTATAAGTTTTTTTTCAAGGAATTCACCCTTTCATCCAAGTAATGAAAATTGGTATAAAATGTTTCACAATATTCCATTATCTTGTTAACGTCTCTTGTGTCTACAACTGTACAATCTCATTAATCCCTGATATTTATAATTTGCGTTTTCTTTCTTTCTCACAGAACTAACTTTTGGCCATGTTAATTTTCTCCTGTGTCTGTTTTCTGTCTCATTGATTTCTAATATCTGTTTTATTTCCTTTCTTCTACTTGTTTTGGACTTAATTTGCTCTCTTGTTTTAGATTTTCTTTTTAAGGTAGAAAATTAGTTCACTTGTTTTGAACTTCTCTTTTTTAGAATAAGCATTTATACAAAAACTTTACTCTGGGTCTGCTTAACTTTATCCCACACATTTTGATATAGTATATTTTTATTTGTATTCAGTTCAATGTATTTTAAGGTGTTTCTCATGATTTCTTCCTTGAGCTAAAGGGCATTTTAAGGTGTATTTAAATCTTCCAGTAGTGTAGACTTTCCTGGGTAGCTTGTTTTTACCCATTTCAACTCATTTTCATTATGGTCAGAAAGCATACTTTCTATGATTACGGTGTTTTGAAACTTCTTGAGGGATATTTTGTGGTCTATAGTCTATTGATAAATGTTTCACGTGTAGCATAATAGAACATGTATTTTATCGTCTTGGTCAATATTGATTAGGTCAAGCTGTTGTCAAAATTATTTTATCTTAACTTTCTTTTGTTATTCTATCAGTTAGCAATATAGCACTATGTCTTCATAAGTACTTGACATTTTATCATTATGAAATAACTTTCTGTTGTAATATTGCTTGTTTGGAGTTCTACTTTTTCTTCTATTAATATAGCCACATAAGATTTCTTGTGCTTGTTGTTTCCATGGTATACTTGGAAATTATTTTACTCTCAGCTTATCTATATCATAATATTTGACATGCATCTCTTATAGGTACTTTTATTTATGTCTATTTGCAGATGAATAAAGATAATGTGGTATATTCATACAACAGAGTATACTGATGGACAATCTGTGTTTTATTTGGAGTATTTAAATTACATTTGAAATAATTATTGATAAGGTTGGATTTAAGCCTGCTATTTTGCTTTTTTTTTTCTTTTTTTCTTTTTTGTTTTTTTTTAGACGGAGTCTGGCTCTGTCGCCCAGGCTGGAGTGCAGGGGTGCGATCTCAGCTCACTGCAAGCTCCGCCTCCCGGGTTCACGCCATTCTCCTGCCTCAGCCTCCCGAGTAGCTGGGACTACAGGTGCTGCCACCACGTCCGGCTAATTTTTTGTATTTTTAGTAGAGACGGGGTTTCACCGTGTTAGCCAGGATGGGCTCGATCTCCTGACCTCGTGATCCGCCCACCTCGGCCTCCCAAAGTGCTGGGATTACAGGCGTGAGCCACCGCGCCTGGCCTATTTTGCTCTTATGTTCTATTTGTTCCATCCTTTTTTGCTCCTCTGTTCTTTCTTTCATGCCTTTCTATATTAACTGAACAATATTCGGCGTTCCATTTTAATTCCTTTATTGGCATTTTAGAAGAATGTCTTCATATGATGTGGTGCTTCTCTAGGGATTATAATCAGCATCCTGGGCTTATCGCAGTCCACTTACTGTTAACAGTCAACGTTTTCATGTAACATAAAGAAATGTTGCAGCAAAATTGTTACGTTTAGTCTCCTGTCAGAGCTATTAATTTAGAATAGTTTACATACATTATCAACAGTACACTTAATTTTTTATTTAAACCATCAGTTGTTTGTTATAAAACTAAAAGAAAAAAGCCTTAGCTTTTCATGTTTATGCACTTGCCATTCCTAGAGCTTCTCCTTGCTTCCTGTAGTTCAGAATTTCCATCTGTTGTTATCTTTCTTTAGCCTGAAAAATTTCCGTTTGCATTTCTTGTATTTAGTTCTGCTAATGACAGATGTTCGAAGCTTTCTTTTATCTGAATAAATCTTTATTTTCTCAAGAATTACTTTTTCTAGTTATAGAATTTGGAGTTGACAGGTTTTTTTTTTATTTTGAAGATGTGGTTTCATTGCTTTTTAAACTGTCATTTCTGATGACAGGTCATCTGTCTATTTGTTTCCATGTATGTACATTATTTTTCTCCCTCCCTTTAGCTACTTTCAAGATTTACTCTTTTTTTGCCCAGTGGTTTGACTATGGTATGTCTGCATTTGATTCTTTATTTTTATTCTGTTCTTTGAGTTTCTTAAACCTGTAAGTTGATATATGCTGACAATTAGGAAAACTTTTGGTCTTTACTTTTTCAAATAGCTTTTTCTGTCTCATTTTCTCCTTCTCTACTCTTTCTAGGACTCCAATTATATTAGTTCTAGACTGGCCCTATTTTTATTATTTTTCTTCCTCTGTGTTCCTAACTGTATTGGGAAATTGTTCTTGATCTCTTTTTAAGTTCACTGATAGTTTTTTTCTGCCATCTTTAATTTACTGGTATGTGCTTACGATGTCATTTTTATATAAGATATTCTGTCCCTCAGTTCTAAAATTTGTCCCATTATTTCTTTATCGTTTTTACTTCTCTGTTGAGATTCTCCATATATTCACTCTTATGACCGTCTATTCATTAAATCCTTGAATATGCTTACAATAGCTTATTTTAAATTTCTTATCTTCTAATCCCAGCGTGTGGGCCATTTCAATGTCTTAATCCATTGTTTACTTTTTTTCTTATGCGTCATATTTTCCTGGTTCTATGTCTAGACAGGTTAAATTATATGTTAGATTATGTGGATGATATTTTGTAGAGATAGGTTCTTTTATTTTCCTTTGAAGAGTGACTCTTTTCTAATATTAGTCTTCTTTGTGTAGTCAAACACCAAACTTTTACTCCTGAGCTATATGCAATGGTTGAAATATCTGCTCTGTACTAGCAATTTAGCTGTTGTTTTCTGCTGGATTCTATGGAGTCTCTTTTTATCAATGTGAAATGTAGCAGCCGTCATATATCTGAATGAAGTTTAAGTGCTGATTTTAGACTTTTACTCTGTGACATTCTCCTCTGTGACTTTCACTTGTGTGAGATTTCCTCCCATGTCACTCAAATTTCCCAGTTCTTCTTTTCTGTCAGCCTGGAACTCTGTGCTCTTATTCTTCAAGCTAGTAAAAGTCACTGCTTTACTCGTAGACATGCAATTTTGCACAGACCAGGGAGTGTCATCAGGTGTGAGGTTGCATTGATGCAAATTTAAATCAGTGGAATTTTTCTTCATTCAATGGTTAAAAACTTCATCAGTGATCAAATATTCTACTATTTCTGCCTATTTTCTGTTTCTTATTACCATCAAATGTGTATTTATTTTTTTTTAGAGTTTACAGTTTTATTTTTCCCTGCATTTGAGTTAGACATGAGCTACTACCACATTTTGTAATTCAAACTTTTTGTCTAACAGTGTTTTAAAAAACTCTTTCTTTGGAGGGAATTCTCAAATTTCTAAATACTCTACAAACATTAGGATTGGGGCTCAAATTCCCAGTTTCCCTTGTAGCCAGATGTGCCTATGAAACATGGCCTCAGCTAATTAAGCCTACCCAGATATTTGAAAGTAAGAAAAGTGTTAAGAGGAACTATAGATATCATTTTAGTTGATGCAAGGATGGAAAAAAAAATAACCAACTTTCACTGGTGAACTTTGTCTTCAATTATTGTTTTCCTGTGGGAAGTGGCTAATTTTCTGGCCTAGAGGTGGAATTGGTGTGTTGGTAACAATTGATTTGATGATAACCTGCGTTCATCTTTTTTAAAATTGCTGACCCACCATTGTTTCTGGTCCTGTTTTGTACTTATGCAGTGTATAATCTCTCATGCAAAATTTAGTTCTTTGTTTCTCAGCTTAAACTGGATTTTGATGAGCAGTTTTCACCTTCAAATGAAAGAAACGGCTTTGTTTGATGTTACACAAAAATAACAACAAGAGGGAATTAAAGAAATACGTTTGTCACGTTGTGACACTACATAAATGAAACTTTGAAAATTCAACAATTCTGCTTTATAAGAAAATAGAAAGTTTCTACTGTTTTTCTTTATTTTCAAAGCTATATCATTAAATGAAATTTCTGCCTCATGGAAGATTTTTAGAACTATGTAACAATAACATACAGACCATCAGGAGAGAAATGAATAAAGACGGAAAGAAGTAGGCACTGTGTGGTCACGTAGATGGCGCACAGTTCTGTGCCTGGAGCCCTAATACATTTTACCATGGAATTTATACAATAAATGTTAGTTTCCTGTGAACCTGCTAATTAATATGACTTCCACAAACATTTCATTAACCTGAGCAGTTGAGGTTTCCTGTAGACAGACTGCACGTATTCTCATCTTTAACCTTTCCATAATGTTCTCTAATTAGAGATGTCACTGGTTTTCAAGAGCAAAAGAACAGCAGTAGCTTATAAAGTTACATTATTTGTTTTTTACTAATATGTGAAGTGATTTTGTCTTTCATTTCACCTCTAGAGCTAATTATGTATTCTAGGTTAACAAAAATTCCAGATCATACCATCATGAGTTTGAACTTTACAATGAACTCGTTATTTCCATTTATTACTAGCCTGCATTATAGCAATATTTAACTAATGAATTCTCAAAATAGTTCATGAAAGATGAAAGAGTGCCTCCAGTAAATGGTGTAATTATTTATTTCTCAGAATTTTAAATTCAGTGTTCTGTTTAATCTCAAAGGGATACCAATGAAGTTAGGGCGTAAGGACTCTGTGGTTAATAAAATTGCAAGAATTAAAAAGGATTATTACTTTTTTCCTCATACTATGATGGCTACAATTTTTTAAAACAGTAGAAATGTTTAATTTTTAAAGGCCAGTAGTGTCTATTTTATGCAAAATGTGAGCTCACCAGTTCAACCTGTTGTTTGAAATTTGACGAGCTTTTTCTTGCTCTTGTTCAGGACAGTTATTAAACAGTCCAGGCGGGCCTCCGGAGTTACATATATGTATGTGGCTCTGTATGTATATATACACAGAAGTACAAGTAACATATAATCAATTTACATAATACTTTTGCTTTTGATGAAAATTATTCTAAAATTGAATATAAATTAATAGCATATGGAGCCTACAAAAATTGTCTAATAGGCAAGTAGTCAAAGATAATCTGTGAACAAAGAGTTTCTAAAGCATACTTTTTTTTTACATGTAATAACATTGTATCGAAGGGTTTCCAGAATTACATAATGTTATAGGGCACTTATCCTGAGACACACAAAGGAGACAAGGGGTAGAGCTAGAATGGAAGGGAAAATAAAGGACAAATAGAGATAGATACTTAAGTGGAAATGTTTTTATAAGAAAATCATCAAACAGGTGGTAATTTTAAAACATGGCTTTTCCAGGCAGCAAATTTTCTGAATTTATTGCAAAAGAAGATAAATCACGTGTCTACGTAGATCATGCCAATGAAATGAACAATAAAGGTTACTTATTAGAATATTGAAAATGGTTGATAATAAATTATTTATATTTATAGTAAGAGCAATAAACTTGATTTTTAGGGGGTTCAATGACTTCCTGAAAATATCCTTTCACAGATTTTCTCAGAGTATCTAATTGGCAAAAGCACAGCTCCAAATAGCTCTTTCTGTCAACGTCTACAGAACATTTACAGTTTGATTTCTGAAAGTTACCATTTCTACTGATCTTACAAATTTGTAAAATGAATGCCCACCAGGACAAAATATTAAGTGATAAAATTGATTGGATCCTACAAGTGAAAATCTGGGCAAGGAAAGTCTTCTTCCTTCTTAATGAATGATTTTTATGTCTCTTTATTCATGTCCTTCTAGGTAGAGCAACACTCTGCAGACCTTCTTTTGAGGCATTTCACCACCAGAGTAAGTGTGATGTATGACTAATTAGTCCACCCACAGGGGGCTGGTGAAATTATATTGGTAGTTATTTCCTAACTGGCATATCTTGGAGTAAAATTAATCTAATAACAGCTCTCATAAGAGAGCATAAGCTTAAAAGACCATTTTTCATTCAACTTTACCAAACAAAGTGCAAATTTAGGACTCCAGTTGTGAAGTTGGTTGTGTGTGGATTGTACAGTGAAGGTACCAGTGGACAACAGTTGCTCATCAAGCAAGTTTATACAAAAGCTTTGGGACAAGTCCAACTCTAGATAAAATTCTAAAGGATTTCGTGCCTGTGTTCAGAGTTCCTTTTTCTCTCTCCAAGGTAACCCACATATCAAAAGTCATATGGGTTGTGGGTAGAACTTCCTAAAATTGCTGGTGAGAAGTGTGCCATGCATAAACATACTTCACTAGCTTGAATTTTCTATTAGTCTCACAGGCAACAATTACAATCCTGTATGTTGTTCTATCTCCACACACTCCTGTACATAGAAAGATCAAGTAACATCCCTGGTTAAGATGTGTACAGGTTACAAGACATGTCTAAATATATTCACCAAGAGGTTTATTATTTTCACAGTGGCATTCACTAAATCAGTTGTCAGTGCAGCAATACTCAAGGAATAAGCAGGGCCTTTACTTTATCAAAGTTTGGAGTCAACCCCAAGTTAGATCACTGAAGCACATAACTATAGATAAGGTCACTCAAAAGCACAAATCCAGGTTATAAATATTCAGTTGTCATTTATATGCATTTAGCAATTTGAATGCTGGGAAGTGTAGCCCAGAAAATCAATCGACATGGAACTATTGAAGAGGCATGCATGGCACCTGCACTTTGAATCTCTTCAGACTCAGGTTAAACAGGAGACACCGTAGCTCATGTATCCTGCAGTAACCCTTCCTCATCGCCTTTTTATCTACGAACCTGCCCTTTTCAATGTTATCTATATGCCTGAAGGTATGAATACCCTTGATCTTGGTAAAAAATGGTACCACCCGTCAGCAAAATCTCACTGATCGGTGTCTATGTTACCTCAACAAGTTAGCCTTTTGTGTTGTTGTGGCCCAGGATGACAATGTTGACACAATCCAAACCAGTATTGGAAAGTTAATGTTGGATGCGTCTTTGACAATTGATGGAATGACCTGAAATCAAATGTGAGGCAGTGGAGACTCAAGAATGCTATTCAGGCAGTTAGTGATCTGTGGAGATACTAAATGAAATATCTGGAAGGAATTGTAATCTTGCAACTATGCTTTTATGTGTTTTTTGACATAAACGGTTTCTATTTATGATGGAGCTGCAGAGTGCATTTCCCATGAAGTTCCCTCAGTGTTAACTAACATAGTCATGTGTCACTTAATGACAGGGGTATGTCTGAGAAATGCATTGCTGGACAATTTTATTATTGTATGAACATCACAGAGTTTACTTACACAAACCTAGATACTATAGCTGATTACATACCTATGCTATATGGTATAGCCTATTCCTCCTAAGCTACAAACCTGTGCAGCATGTTACTGCACTGAATACTGTAGGCAATTGTAACACAACAGTTAAGTATATCTATATGCTTACTTATATCTATACAGTAAGTGTATCTATACATGTCTAAACATAGAAGAGGTACAGTAAAAATACAGTGTTATGATTTTATTGCACCACTGTCATGTGTGTGCACCATCCTTGACCAAAATGTTATGTGATGTATGATTGTAACAAAAGAATTAATTAAAGATAATATTGAAGTGCCTATTGAAATTTCAATGAAGGAAGGAATATTTGTAAATTCTGATTGCCTTAAGTGGGAGTTGACTTTCTTCCTGTTTCCACGGTTGTTCTTGTGAAAGGGCATAGCTTTCCAAAGACCTGAAATCTCTGACAAATCTTGCAATTCTCTATTGCCTGCATTATGAAGGTCACCTGGTATCAAATGAAGCAAAATCGTAGATTATAAAGACCTGTGCTTTCTTGTCAGTTCCTAAACATAGCAAGCATTGGTCTTTCTTGAACATTTCTGCAGTTATAAATTAGCCTTGGGTCATGATTGTCTGCCTTTTTATCATAGACAAGATTTAATTTAGGAGATGTCCTTTTAATGTGTTATGTGAATAGTAAGTGCCACTTATGAAGCCCTATTTTCTTCCAGTCATTTTAATTGTCGAATCTCTCCAGTCAAGATGCATTGTTAGAGGCTTCACTGAGGACACCGTCTGTGTGTGTGTGTGTGTGTGTGTACATACATATGATTGAGCAGGATTTAATGTAAGTCAAAACAGTCTCAAATTTCTTAGGACAATACAGCTTCCTTGGCCATTCCCTTGGAGCTCTGGGTTGAGGAGCTGGTGATGTGTGTTTCTTTTGCGTGTTCTACACGTTATCCCTATGCAGGCCTTCCTTGGGCTTGGTTTTGGAACCAGTGATGAGGAATATCATTAGAATTGTTGTGCTCAAAAAGATTCCTCCATTCTTCTGTATAAGCAATGGCAATTTTCCCAGACCAATATTTCTTCTTTTGAAATGGTAAATTTTGAATAGTAACAGGTTAGTATAATCCCATAAAATAACAAAGTTTGAGTTCTATGAACTGTGTTTTATGCTAAATCATCATTTACTCCTTGTATGATCTTTTTTATATTTTTTTGAGATGGAGTCTCACACTGTCGCCGAGGCTGGAGTGCAGTGGCATGATTTTGGCTCACAGCAAGCTCCACCTCCCGGATTCACACCATTCTCCTGCCTCAGCCTCCTGAGTAGCTGGGACTACAGGTGCTGCCACCATGCCTCGCTAATTGTTTTTTAAGATTAAGGGCAAAATCAAAGCTGCTCCCCTATATTATATTCATAAACCAGAATGATTAAAGCAAGCTATTTATTTATTAGAAGCAAATACTCCAAATTTAGCATCTAAGACATGACAGCCTTTCAAAAGACATCAATTTACATTTAATGTCTATAGCTATGTTTGTATTCATGTTATTGGTGTCCATAATATTTCATTAGATGTTCTGGGCAAATCGATAAACGAAAATAATGTGTATGATAAGGAGAACAATCTAGGCAACGTGGAGGCCCCTTACAACTCAGCTGGTGAAGCAATAATGCCTGGGTGTAATAGTGAGCAACAACCTTTCAAACGTGTTGGGCAGTTTTCAGGCAGCGGAATATGTATGCCAAACCAGGCAGCAAGATAAGTGGAGGCCAGTTAAAAGATCAGACTGTGATTACACGTTATTTGTTTGTTTGTTCCTACTGAGGAAATATAAAACTAACTTATTATTTTCTCCATCTATACCGCTATTTTGTCAAAACCTTTCATGTAAGTTACTACCAAACACTGGGTTATCCAAGATCTGTGGGTCGTATTCAATATTTGCTTTCCCTCCACTACTAACACATTTGATTCCCTTTGTAACTTTCTCCCGTTTCTCCTTTCAGCCTGTTTTCTCCAACCACACTGAGGTTATGAGCCTCCCTATGTACTCTCACACCCTGTTTCATCTCATAGTGGAAAAACAAATATCTTCATATAAAACTACACAGAAGCATTCTGTGAAACTTCTTTCTGTTCTGTGTATTCAACTAACAGAGTTAAACCACACTTTTGATAGAGCAGTTCTGAAACAATCTTTCTGTAGAAAGTGCAAGTGAACATTCGGAGCGCTAAGAGGGTAATAGTGGAAAAAGGAAAATCTTCAAATATAAACTACACAGAAGCATTCTGTGAAACTTCTTTCTGATCTGTGCATTCAACTAAGAGAGTTGAACCTTACTTTTGATTGAGCAGTTCTGAAACACTCTTTCTGTAGGAACTGCAAGCAGACATTCGGAGGGCTAAGAGTACTAAAGTGGAAAAAGGTATATCTTCAAATAAAACCTACACAGAAGCATTCTGTGAAACTTCATTTCATTCTGTGCATTCAACTAACAGAGTTGAACTTTACCTTTGATTGAGCAGTTCTGAAACACTCTTTCTGTAGAAACTGCAATTGGACATTCGGAGCGCTAATCGGCCTATAGTGGAAAAAGGAATATCTCCAAATAAAAACTACACAGAAGCATTCTCTGAAATTTCTTTCTGTTCTCTGCATTCAACTAACAGAGTTGAGCCTTACTTTTGATTGAGCAGTTCTGAAACACTCTTTCTGTAGAAACTGCAAGTGGACATTCAGAGCGCTAAGAGGCGTATAGCGGAAAAACAAATATGTTCATATAAAACTACAAAGAAGCATTCTGTGAAACTTCTTTCTGTTCTGTGCATTCAACTAACAGAGTTAAACCATACTTTTGATAGAGCAGTTCTGAAACACTCTTTCTGTGGAAACTGCAAGTGGACATTTCGAGGCCTAAGTGGCCTATAGTGGAAAAAGGAATATCTTCAAATAAAAACTACAGAGAAGAATTCTGTGAAACTTCATTTTGGTCTGTGCATTCAACTAAACGAGTTGAAGCTTACCTTTGATTGAGCAGTTCTGAAGCACTCTTTCTGTAGAAACTGCAAGTGGACATTCGGAGCGCTAAGAGGCTTATAATGGAAAAAGGAATATCTTCAATTAAAAACTACACAGAGGCATTCTGTGAAACTGCTTTCTGATCTATGCATTCAACTAACAGAGTTAAACCATACTTTTGATTGAGCAGTTCTGAAACACTCTTTCTGTAGAAAATGCAAGTGGACATTCCGAACGCTAAGAGGGTAATAGTGGAAAAAGGAATATCTTTAAATATAAACTACACAGAAGCATTCTATGAAACTTCTTTCTGTTCTGTGCATTCAACTAACAGAGTTTAACCTTTCTTTTAATTGAGCAGTTCTGAAACACTCTTTCTGTGGTAACTGCAAGTGGACATTCGGAGTGCTAAGTGGCCTATAGTGGAAAAAGGAATATCTTCAAAGAAAAACTACACAGAAGTATTCTGTGAAACTTCATTTTGTTCTGTGCATTCAACTAACAGAGTTGAACCTTACCTTTGATTGAGCAGTTCTGAAACACTCTTTCTGTAGATACTGCAAGTGGACATTCGGAGCCCTAAGAGGCCTATAGTGGAAAAGGATATCTCCAAATAAAAACTACACAGAAGCATTCTCTGAAACTTCTTTCTGTTCTCTGCATTAAGCTAACAGAGTTGAGCATTAGTTTTGCTTGAGCAGTTCTGAAACACTCTTTCTGTAGAAACTGCAAGTGGACATTCGGAGGGCTAAGAGGCGTATAGTGGGAAAAGGAATATCTTCAAATAAAACTACACAGAAGCATTCTGTGAAACTACTTTCTGTTCTGTGCATTCAACTAATAGAGTTGAACCTTACTTTTGATTAAGGATTTCTGAAACACTCTTTCTGTAGAAACTGCAGTGGACATTCGGAGCGCTAAGAGGCCTACAGTAGAAAAACGAATATCTTCATATAAATAGTACACAGAAGCATTCTGTGAAACTTCTTTCTGATCTGTGCATTCATCTGACAGAGTTAAACCATACTTTTGATTGAGCAGTTCTCAACGCTCTTCCTGATAAAAATGCAACTGGAGATTTGGATCGCTAAGATGGTAGTAGTGGAAAAAGTAATATCTTCAAATATAAACTACACAGAAGCATTCTGTGAAACTTCTTTCTGTTCTGTGCATTCAACTAACAGAGTTGAACCTTACTTTTGATTGAGCCCTTCTGAAACACTCTTGCTGTAAAAACTGCAATTGGACATTCTGAGCGCTAAGAGGCCTATATTGGGAAAAAGAATATCTTCAAATAAAAACTACACAGAAGCATTCTGTGAAACTTCTTTCTGATCTGTGCATTCAGCTAACAGAGTTAAACCACACTTTTGATTGAGCAGTTCTGAACACTCTTTCTGTAGAAAATGCAAGTGGACATTCGGAGCGCTAAGAGGGTAATACTGGAAAAAGGAATATATTCAAATATAAACTACACAGAAGCATTCTGTGCAACTACTTTCTGTTCTGTGCATTCAACTAACAGAGTTGAACCTTACTGTTGATTGAGCAGCTCTGAAACACGCTTTCTGTAGATACTGGAATTGGACATTCTGACTGCTAAGAGTCCTCTATTGGAAAAAGGAATATCTTGAAATAAAAACTACACAGAAGAATTCTGTGAAACTTCTTTCTGATCTGTGCATTCAACTAAACGAGTTAAACCATACTTTTGATTGAGCAGTTCTGAACACTCTTTCTGTAGAAAATGCAAGTGGACATTCGGAGCGCTAAGAGGGTACTAGTGAAAAAAGGAAAATATTCAAATATAAACTACACAGAAGCATTCTGTGAAACTTCTTTCTCTTCTGTGCATTCAACAAACAGTGTTGAACCTTACTTTTGATTGAGCCGTTCTGATACACTCTTTCTGTAGAAACTGCAATTGGACATTCTGAGCGCTAAGAGGCCTATATTGGGAAAAAGAATATCTTCAAATAAAAACTACACAGAAGCATTCTGTGAAACTTCTTTCTGAGCTGTGCATTCAGCTAACAGAGTTAAAGCATACTTTTTTTTTAAGCGCATATATGTATCTGGCATTATTCTAAGCACTTTATTTTATTATAAGCACTTTCATTTCCTTCAATATATATATTTTTTATTTTTTATTTTTTATTTTTTATTATACTTTAGGGTTTTGGGTACATGTGCACAATGTGCCGGTTTGTTACATATGTATCCATGTGCCATGTTGATTTCCTGCACCCATTATCTCGTCATTTAGCATTAGGCGTATCTCCTAATGCTGTCCTTCCCCCCTCCCCCCACCCAACAACAGTCCCCGGAGTGTGATGTTCCCCTTCCTGTGTCCATGAGTTCTCATTTTTAAATTCCCACCTATGAGTCAGAACATGTGGTGTTTGGTTTTTTTCCTTGCGATAGTTTACTGAGAATGATGTTTTCCAGTTTCATCCATGTCCCTACAAAGGACACGAACTCATCATTTTTAATGGCTGCATAGTATTCCGTGGTGTATATGTGCCACATTTTCTTAATCCAGTCTATCGTTGTTGGACATTTGGGTTGGTTCCAACTCTTTGCTATTGTGAATAGTGCCGCAATAAACATACGTGTGCATGTGTTTTTATAGCAGCATGATTTATAGTCCTTTGGGTATATACCCAGTAATGGGATGGCTGGGTCAAACGGTATTTCTAGTTCGAGATCCCTGAGGAATCGCCACACTGACTTCCACAATGGTTGAACTAGTTTACAGTCCCACCAACAGTGTAAAACTGTTCCTATTTCTCCACATCCTCTCCAGCACCTTTTGTTTCCTGATTTTTTAATGATGGCCATTCTAACTGGTGTGAGATGGTATCTCACTGTGTTTTTGATTTGCATTTCTCTGATGGCCAGTGATGAGGAGCATTTCTTCATGTGTTTTTTGGCTGCATAAATGTCTTCTTTTGAGAAGTGTCTGTTCATGTCCTCTGCCCACTTTTTGATGGGGTTGTTTGTTTTTTTCTTGTAAATTTGTTTGAGTTCATTGTAGATTCTGGATATTAGCCCTTTGTCAGATGAGTAGGTTGCAAAAATTTTCTCCCATTCTGTAGGATGCCTGTTCACTCTGATGATAGTTTCTTTTGCTGTGCAGAAGCTCCTTAGTTTAATGAGATCCCATTTGTCGATTTTGTCTTTTGTTGCCTTTGCTTTTGGTGTTTTAGACATGAAGTCCTTGCACACGCCTATGTACTGAATGGTATTGCCTAGGTTTTCTTGTAGGATTTTAATGGTTTTAGGTCTAACATACAAGTCTTTAATCCATCTTGAATTAATTTTTGTATAAGGTGTAAGGACGGGATCCAGTTTCAGCTTTCTACATATGGCTAGCCAGTTTTCCCAGCACCATTTATTAAATAGGGAATCCTTTCCCCATTTCTTGTTTTTGTCAGGTTTGTCAAAGATCAGATAGTTGTAGCTATGCGGCATCATTTCTGAGGGCTCTGTTCTGTTCCATTGATCTATGTCTCTGTTGTGGTACCAGTACCATGCTGTTTTGGTTACTGTAGCCATAGGCGTGGGCAAGGACTTCATGTCTAAAACACCAAAAGCAATGGCAACAGAAGCCAAAATCGACAAATGGGATCTCATTAAACTAAAGAGCTTCTGCACAGCAAAAGAAACTATCATCAGAGTGAACAGGCAACCTACACAATGGGAGAAAATTTTTGCAACCTACTCATCTGACAAAGGGCTAATATCCAGAATCTACAATGAACTCAAACAAATTTACAAGAAAAAAACAAACAACCCCATCAAAAAGTGGGCAGAGGACATGAACAGACACTTCTCAAAAGAAGACATTTATGCAGCCAAAAAACACATGAAGAAATGCTCCTCATCACTGGCCATCAGAGAAATGCAAATCAAAACCACAGTGAGTTACCATCTCACACCAGTTAGAATGGCCATCATTAAAAAATCAGGAAACAACAGGTGCTGGAGAGGATGTGGAGAAATAGGAACACTTTTACACTGTTGGTGGGACTGTAAACTAGTTCAACCATTGTGGAAGTCAGTGTGGCGATTCCTCAGGGATCTCGAACTAGAAATACCGTTTGACCCAGCCATCCCATTACTGGATATATACCCAAAGGACTATAAATCATGCTGCTATAAAGACACATGCACACGTATGTTTATTGCAGCACTATTCACAATAGCAAAGAGTTGGAACCAACCCAAATGTCCAACAACGATAGATTGGATTAAGAAAATGTGGCACATATACACCACGGAATACTATGCAGCCATAAAAAATGATGAGTTCGTGTCCTTTGTAGGGACATCGATGAAACTGGAAAACATCATTCTCAGTAAACTATCGCAAGGACAAAAAACCAAACACCGCATGTTCTCACTCATAGGTTGGAATTGAACAATGAGAATTCATGGACACAGGAAGGGGAACATCATGCTCCGGGGACTGTTGTGGGGTGGGGGCAGGGGGGAGGGACAGCATTAGGAGATACACCTAATGCTAAATGACGAGATAATGGGTGCAGGAAATCAACATGGCACATGGATACATATGTAACAAACCTGCACATTGTGCACATGTACCCTAAAACCCTAAAGTATGATTAAAAAAAAAAAAAGAATATGCAAGTGGTCATTCGGAGCGCTAAGAGGGGAATAGTGGAAAAAGGCATATCTTCAAAGATAAACTACACAGAAGCATTCTGTGAAACTTCTTTCTGTTTTGCACATTGAACTAACAGAGTTGAACCTTACTTTTGATTGAGCAGTTCTGAAACACTCTTTCTGTAGAAATTGCAGGTGGACATTCAGAGGGCTGAGAGGCCTATAGTGGAAAAAGGAATATCTTCAAATAAAAACTACACAGAAGAATTCTGTGAATCTTCTTTTTATTCTGTGCATTCAACTAACAGAGTTGAACATTACCTTTGATTGAGCAGTTCTGAAGCACTCTTTCTGTAGAAACTGCAGCTGGACATTCGGAGCGCTAAGGCTCCTATAGTGGAAAAAGGAATATCTTCAAATAAAAACTACACAGAAGCATTCTGTGAAACTTCTTTCTGATCTGTGCATTCAGCTAACAGAGTTAAACCATACATTTGATTGAGCAGTTCTGAAACACTCTTTCTGTAAAAAATGCAAGTGGACATTCGGAGCGCTAAGAGGGTAATAGTGGACAAAGGAATATCTTCAAATATAAACGACACAGAAGCATTCTCTGAAACTTCTTTCTGTTCCGTGCATTCAACTAACAGAGTTGAACCTTACTTTTGATTGAGCAGTTCTGAAACACTCTTTCTGTAGAAACTGCAGTTGGACATTCTGAGCGCTAAGAGGCCTATATTGGGAAAAGAATATCTTCAAATAAAAACTACACAGAAGCATTCTGTGAAACTACTTTCTGATCTGTGCATTCAACTAACAGAATTAAACCATACTTTTGATTGAGCAGTTCTGAACACTCTTTCTGTAGAAAATGCAAGTGGACATTCGGAGCGCTACGAGGGTAATACTGGAAAAAGGAATATATTCAAATATAAACTACACAGAAGCATTCTGTGAAACTACTTTCTGTTCTGTGCATTCAACTAACAGAGTTGAACCTTACTTTAGATTGAGCCGTTCTGAAATGCTCTTTCTGTAGACACTGCAATTGGACATTCTGAGCGCTAAGAGTCCTATATTGGGAAAAAGAATATCTTCAAATAAAAACTACAGAGAAGCATTCTGTGAAACTTCTTTCTGATCTGTGCATTCAGCTAACAGAGTTAAACCATACTTTTGATTGAGCAGTTCTGAAACACCCTTTCTGTAGAAACTGCAAGTGGACATTCGGAGCGCTAAGAGGGTAATAGTGGAAAAAGGAATATCTTCAACTAAATACTACAGAGAAGCATCCTGTGAAACTTCTTTCTGTTCTGTACATTCAACTAAAAGAGTTGAATCTTACTTTTGATTGAGCCGTTCTGAAACACTCTTTCGGTAGAAACTGCAAATGGATATTCGGAGCGCTAAGAGGCCTATATTGGAAAAAGGACTATCTTCAAATAAAAACCACACAGAAGCATTCTGTGAAACTTCTTTCTGATCTGTGCATTCAGCTAACAGAGTTAAAGCATAGTTTTGATTGAGCAGTTCTGAAACACTCTTTCTGTAGAAAATGCAAGTGGACATTCGGAGCGCTAAGAGGGTACTAGTGAAAAAAGGAGTATCTTCAAATATAAACTACACAGAAGCATTCTCTGAAACTTCTTTCTGTTCCGTGGATTCAACTAACAGTGTTGAACCTTACTTTTGATTGAGCAGTTCTGAAACACTCTTTCTCTAGATACTGCAATTGGACATTCTGAACGCTAAGAGTCCTATATTGGAAAAAGGAATATCTCCAAATAAAAACTACACAGGAGAATTGTGTGAAACTTCTTTCTGATCTGTGCATACAACTGACAGAGTTAAACCATACTTTTGATTGAGCAGTTTTCAACGCTCTTTCTGATAAAAATGCAACTGGAGATTTTGATTGCTAAGATTGTAGTAGTGGAAAAAGTAATATCTTCAAATATAAACTACACAGAAGCATTCTGTGAAACTTCTTTCTGTTCTGTGCATTCAACTAACAGAGTTGAACCTTACTTTTGATTGAGCCCTTCTGAAACACTCTTGCTGTAGAAACTGCAATTGGACATTCTGAGCGCTAAGAGGCCTATATTGGAAAAAAGAATATCTTCAAATAAAAACTACACAGAAGCATTCTGTGAAACTTCTTTCTGATCTGTGCATTCAGCTAACAGAGTTAAACCACACTTTTGATTGAGCAGTTCTGAACACTCTGTAGAAAATGCAAGTGGACATTCGGAGCGCTAAGAGTGTAATACTGGAAAAAGGAATATATTCAAATATAAACTACACAGAAGCATTCTGTGCAACTTCTTTCTGTTCCGTGCATTCAACTAACAGAGTTGAACCTTACTGTTGATTGAGCAGTTCTGAAACACTCTTTCTGTAGATACTGGAGTTGGACATTCTGACCGCTAAGGGTCCTATATTGGAAAAAGGAATATCTTCAAATAAAACTACACAGAAGAATTCTGTGAAACTTCTTTCTGATCTGTGCATTCAACTAAACGAGTTAAACGATACTTTTGATTGAGCAGTTCTGAACACTCTTTCTGTAGAAAATGTAAGCGGACATTCGGAGCGCTAAGAGGGTACTAGTGGAAAAAAGAATATCTTCAAATAAAAACTACACAGAAGCATTCTGTGAAACTTCTTTCTGATCTGTGCATTCAGCTAACAGAGTTAAACCATACTTTTGATTGAGCAGTTCTGAACACCCTTTCTGTAGAAAATGCAAGTGGATATTCGGAGCGCTAAGATGGTAATAGTGGAAAAAGGAATATCTACAAATAAAAACTACACAGAAGTATTCTCCGAAACTTCTTTCTGTTCTCTGCATTGAACTAACAGAGTTGAGCCTTACTTTTGAAGGAGCAATTCTGAAACACTCTTTCTGTAGAAACTGCAAGTGGATATTCGGAGCGCTAAGAGGGTAATAGTGGAAAAAGGAATATCTTCAAATAAATAGTACACAGAAGCATTCTGTGAAATTACTTTCTGTTCTGTGCATTCAACTAAAAGAGTAGAACCTTACTTTTGATTGAGCCGTTCCGAAACACTCTTTCTGTAGAAACTGAAATTGGATATTCGGAGCGCTAAGAGGCCTATATTGGAAAAAGGACTATCTTCAAATAAAAACTACACAGAAGAATTCTGTGAAACTACTTTCTGATCTGTGCATTCAGCTAACAGAATTAAACCATTCTTTTGATTGAGCAGTTCAGAAACACACTTTCTGTAGAAAATGCAAGCGGACATTCGGAGTGCTAAGAGGGTAATAGTGGAAAAAGGAATATATTCAAATATAAACTACAAAGAAGCACTCTGTGAAACTAGTTTCTATTCTGTGCATTCAAATAACAGAGTTGAACCTTAATTTTGAGTGAGCCGTTCTGAAATACTCTTGCTGTAGAAACTGCAATTGGACATTCTGAGCACTAAGAGGCCTATATTGGGAAAAAAATATATCTTCAAATAAAAATTACACAGAAACATTCTGTGAAACTTCTTTCTGATCTATGCATTCAGCTAACAGAGGTAAACCATACTTTTGATTGAGGTGTTCTGAAACTCTCTTTCTGTCAAAAAAATGCAAGTGGACATTCGGAGCGCTATGAGGGTAATAGTGGAAAAAAGAATATCTTCAAAGATAAACTACACAGAAACATTCTGTGAAACTTCTTTCTGTTCTGTGCATTCAACTAAAAGAGTTGAACCTTACTTTTGATTGCGCCGTTCTGAAACACTCTTTCTGTAGAAACTGCAATTGGACATTCGGAGCGCTAAGAGGCCTATATTGGAAAAAGGAATATCTTCAAATAAAAACCACACAGAAGCATTCTGTGAAACTACTTTCTGATCTGTGCATTCAGCTAACAGAGTTAAACCATACGTTTGATTGAGCAGTTCTGGAACACTCTTTCTGTAGAAAATGCAAGTGGACATTCGGAGCGCTAAGAGGGTAGTAGTGAAAAAAGGAATATCTTCAAATATAAACTACACAGAAGCATTTTCTGAAACTTCTTTCTCTTCCATGCATTCAACTAACAGTGTTGAACCTTATTTTTGATTGATCAGTTCTGAAACACTCTTTCTGTAGATACTGCAATTGGACATTCTGAGCGCTAAGAGTTCTATATTGGAAAAAGGAATATCTTCAAATAAAAACTACACAGAAGAATTCTGTGAAACTTCTTTATGATCAGTGCATTCAACTAACAGAGTTAAACCATACTTTTGATTGAGCAGTTCTGAACACTGTTTCCGTAGAAGATGCAAGTGGACTTTCGGAGCGCTAAGAGGGTAATAGTGGAAAAAGTAATATCTTCAAATATAAACTACACAGAAGCATTCTATGAAACTTCTTTCTGTTCTGTGCATTCAACTAACAGAGTTAAACCATACTTTTGTTTGAGCAGTTCTGAAACACTCTTTCTGTAGAAAATACAAGTGGACATTCGGAGCGCTAAGATGGTAATAGTGGAAAAAGGAATATCTCCAAATAAAAACTACACAGAAGCATTCTCTGAAAGTTCTTTTTGTTCTCTGAATTCAACTAACAGTGTTGAGCCTTACTTTTGAAAGAGCAGTTCTGTAACACTCTTTCTGTAGAAACTGCAAGTGGACATTCGGAGTGCTAAGAGGGTAATAGTGGAAAAAGTAATATCTTCAAATAAATACTACACAGAAGCATTCTGTGAAACTTCTTTATGTTCTGTGCATTCAACTAACAGAGTTGAACCTTACTTTTGATTGAGCCGTTCTGAAACACTGTTGCTGTAGAAACTGCAATTGGACATTCTGAGCACTAAGAGGCCTATATTGGGAAAAAAAATATCTTCATATGAAAACTACACAGAAGCATTCTGTGAAACTTCTTTCTGATCTGTGCATTCAGCTAACAGAGTTAAACGATACTTTTGATTGAGCAGTTCTGAAACTCTCTTTCTGTCGAAAATGCAAGTGGACATTCGGAGCGCTAAGAGGGTAATAGTGGAAAAAGGAGTATCTTCAAAGATAAACTACAGAGAAGCATTCTGTGAAACTTCTTTCTGTTCTGTGCATTCAACTAACAGTGTTGAACCTTAGTTTTGATTGAGCAGTTCTGAAACACTCTTTCTGTAGATACTGCAATTGGACATTCTGAGCGCTAAGAGTCCTATATTGGAAAAAGGAAAATCTTCAAATAAAAACTACACAGAAGAATTCTGTGAAACATATTCCTGATCCGTGCATTCAACTAACAGAGTTAAACCATACTTTTGATTGAGCAGTTCTGAACACTCTTTCTGTAGAAAATGCAAGTGAACATTCGGAGCGCTAAGAGGGTAATAGTGGAAAAAGGAATATCTTCAAATATAAACTACACAGAAGCATTCTCTGAAAATTCTTTCTGTTCCGTGCATTCAACTAACAGTGTTGAACCTAACTTTTGATGGAGCAGTTTTGAAACACTCTTTCTGTAGATTCTGCAATTGGCCATTCTGAAAGCTAAGAGTTCTATATTGAAAAAAGGAATATCCTAAAATAAAAACTACACAGAAGCATTCTGTGAAACTTCTTTCTGATCTGTGCATTCAGCTAACAGAGTTAAACCATACTTTTGATTGAGGAGTTCTGAAACACTCTTTCTGTAGAAAATGCAAGTGGACATTCGGAGCGCTAAGAGGGTAATAGTGGAAAAAGGAATATCTTCAAATGTAAACTCCTTGGAAGCATTCTGTGAAACTTCTTTCTGTTCTGTGCATTCAAATAACAGAGTGGAACCTTACTTTTGATTGAGCCATTCTGAAACAGTCTTTCTGTAGAAAATGCAATTGGACATTCTGAGCGCTAAGAGGCCTATATTGGGAAAAAGAATATCTTCAAATAAAAACTACACAGAATCATTCAGTGAAACTTCTTTCTGATCTGTGCATTCAGCTAACAGAGTTAAAGCATACTTTTGATTGAGCAGTTCTGAAACACTCTTTCTGTAGAAAATGCAAGTGGACATTCGGAGCGCTAAGATGGTAATAGTGGAAAAAGGAATATCTTCAAATATAAACTACACAGAAACATTCTCTGAAACTTCTTTCTGTTCCGTGCATTCAACTTACAGAGTTGAACCTTACTTTTGATTGAGCAGTTCTGAAACACTCTTTCTGTAGATACTGCAATTGGACATTCTGAGCTCTAAGAGTCCTATATTGGAAAAAGTAATATCTTCAAATAAAAACTACACAGAAGATCCCTGTGAAACTTTTCCTGATCTCTGCATTGAACTAAAAGTGTTAAGCCAAACTTTTGATTGAGCAGTTCTGAACACTCTTTCTGTAGGAAATGCAAGTGGACATTGGGAACTCTAAGAGGGTACTAGTGGAAAAAGCAATATATTCAAATATAAACTACACAGAAGCATTCTGTGAAACTTCTTTCTGTTCTGTGCATTCAACTATCAGAGTTGAACCTTACTTTTGATAGAGCCGTTCTGAAACACTCTTTCTGTAGAAACTGCAATTGGACATTCTGAGCGCTAAGAGGCCTATATTGGGAAAAAGAATATCTTCAAATAAAAACTACACAGAAGCATTCTGTGAAACTTATTTCTGATCTGTGCATTCAACTAACAGAATTAAACCGTACCTTTGATTGAGCAGTTCTGAACACACTTTCGGTAGAAAATGCAAGTGGACATTCGGAGCGCTAAGAAGGTAATAGTGGAAAAAGGAATATCTTCAAATATAAACTACACAGAAGCATTCTCTGAAACTTCTTTCTGTTCCGTGCATTCAACTAACACTCTTGAACCTGACTTTTGATGGAGCAGTTCTGAAACACTCTTTCTGTAGATTCTGCAATTGGACATTCTGAACGCTAAGAGTCCTATATTGGAAAAAGGAATATCTTCAATTAAAAACTACACAGAAGAATTCTGTGAAACTTCTTTCTGATCTGTGCATTCAACTAACAGAGTTAAACAATACTTTTGATTGAGCAGCTCTGAACACTCTTTCTGTAGAAAATGCAACTGGACATTTTGAGTGCTAAGAGGGTAGTAGTGGAAAAAGGAATATATTCAATTATAAACTACACAGAAGCATTTTGTGAAACTTCTTTCTGTTCTGTGCATTCAGCTAACAGAGTTGAACCTTACTTTTGATGGAGCCGTTCTGAAACACCCTTTCTCTAGAAACTGCAATTGGACATTCTGAGCCTTAAGAGGCCTATAATGTGAAAAAGAATATCTTCAAATAAAAACTACACAGAATCATTCTGTGAAACTTCTTTCTGATCTGTGCATTCAGCTAAGACAGTTAAACCATACTTTTGATTGAGCAGTTCTGAAACACTCTTTCTGTAGAAAATGCAAGTGGATATTTGGAGTGCTAAGAGGGTAATATTGGAAAAAGGAATATCTTCAAATATAAACTACACAGAAGCATTCTCTGAAACTTCTTTCTGTTCCGTGCATTCAACTAACAGAGTTGAACCTTACTTTTGATTGAGCCGTTCTGAAACACTCTTTCTGTAGAAACTGTAATTGGACATTCTGAGCGCTAAGAGGCCTATATTGGGAAATAGAATATATTCAAATAAAAACTACACAGAAGCATTCTGTGAAACTTCTTTCTGATCTGTGCATTCAACTAACAGAGTTAAACCATACTTTTGATTGAGCACTTATGAAACACTCTTTCTGTAGAAAATGCACGTGGACATTCGGAGCGTTAAGATGGTAATAGTGGAAAAAGGAATATCTCCAAATTAAAACTACACAGAAGCGTTCTCTGAAACTTCTTTTTGTTCTCTGCATTCAACTAACAGGGTTGAGCCTTACTTTTGAAAGAGCAGTTCTGAAACACTCATTCTGTAGAAAATGCAATTGGACATTCTGAGCGCTAAGAGGCCTATATTGGGAAAAATAATGTCTTCAAATAAAAACTACACAGAAGCATTCTGTGAAACTTCTTTCTGATCTGTGCATTCAACTATCAGAGTTAAACCATACTTTTGATTGAGCAGTTATGAAACACTCTTTCTGTAGAAAATGCAAGTGGACATTCGGTGCGCTAAGATTGTAATAGTGGAAAAAGGAATATCTCCAAATAACAACTACACAGAAGCATTCTCTGAAACTCCTTTCTTTTCTCTGGATTCAACTAACAGAGTTGAGCCTTACTTTTGAAGGAGCAGTTGTGAAACACACTTTCTGTAGAAAATGCAAGTGTACATTCGGAGCGCTAAGAGGGTAATAGTGAAAAAAGGAATATCTTCAAATAGAAACTACACAGAAGCATTCTCTGAAACTTCTTTCTGTTCCGTGCATTCAACTAACAGTGTTGAACCTTTCTTTTGATTGAGCACTTCTGAAACGCTCTTTCTGTAGATACTGCAGTTGGACCGTCTGTGCGCTAAGGGTCCTATATTGGAAAAAGGAATATCTTCAAATAAAAACTACACAGAAGAATTCTGAGAAACTTCTTTCTGATCTGTGCATTCAACTAACAGAGTTAAACCATACTTTGGATTGAGCAGCTCTGAACACTCTTTCTGTAGAAAATGCAACTGGACATTTTGAGTGCTAAGAGGGTAGTAGTGGAAAAAGTAATATATTCAATTATAAACTACACAGAAGCATTCTGTGAAACTTCTTTCTGTTCTGTGCATTCAACTAACAGAGTTGAACCTTACTTTTGATGGAGCCGTTCTGAAACACTCTTTCTGTAGAAACTGCAAGTGGACATTCGGAGTGCTAAGAGGGTAATAGTGGAAAAAGGAATATCTTCAAATAAATACTACACAGAAGCATTCTGTGCAACTTCTTTATGTTCTCTGCATTCAACTAAAAGAGTTGAACCTTAGTTTTGATTGAGCCGTTCCAAAACACTCTTTCTACACTTGATCTTAGCCAAAAGACCGAGAAGCGATCCAAAACGCTCTTTCTGTAGAAACTGTAATTGGATATTCGCAGCGCTAATAGGCCTATATTGGAAAAAGGACTATCTTCAAATAAAAACTACTCAGAAGCATTCTGTGAAACTTCTTTCTGATATGTACATTCAGCTAACAGAGTTAAACCATACTTTTGATTGAGTAGTTCTGAACACCCTTTCTGTAGAAAATGCAAGTGGACATTCGGAGCGCTAAGAGGGTAATAGTGGAAAAAGGAATATCTTCAAATGTAAACTTCACAGAAGCATTCCTTGAAACTTCTTTCTGTTCTGTGCATTCAAATAACAGAGTGGAACCTTAGTTTTGATTGAGCCGTTCTGAAACACTCTTTCAGTAGGAAATGCAATTGGACATTCTGAGCGCTAAGAGGCCTATATTGGGAAAAAGAATATCTTCAAATAAAAACTACACAGAAGCATTCAGTGAAACTTCTTTCTGATCTGTGCATTCAGCTAACAGAGTTAAAGCATACTTTTGATTGAGCAGTTCTGAAACACTCTTTCTGTAGAAAATGCAAGTGGACATTCGGAGCGCTAAGTTGGTAATAGTGGAAAAAGGAATATCTTCAAATATAAACTACACAGAAGCATCCTCTGAAACTTCTTTCTGTTCCGTGCATTCAACTAACAGAGTTGAACCTTACTTTTGATTGAGCAGTTCTGAAACACTCTTTCTGTAGATACTGCAATTGGACATTCTGAGCTCTAAGAGTCCTATATTGGAAAAAGGAATATCTTCAAATAAAAACTACACAGAAGATCTCTGTGAAACTTTTTCTGATCTCTGCATTCTACTAAAAGAGTTAAGCCAAACTTTTGATTGAGCAGTTCTGAACACTCTTTCTGTAGGAAATGCAAGTGGACATTCGGAACGCTAAGAGGGTACTAGTGGAAAAAGGAATATATTCAAATATAAACTACACAGAAGCATTCTGTGAAACTTCTTCCTGTTCTGTGCATTCAACTATCAGAGTTGAACCTTACTTTTGATAGAGCCGTTCTGAAACACTCTTTCTGTAGAAACTGCAATTGGACATTCTGAGCGCTAAGAGGCCTATATTGGGAAAAAGAATATCTTCAAATAAAAACTACAGAGAATCATTCTGTGAAACTTATTTCTGATCTGTGCATTCAACTAACAGAATTAAACCGTACCTTTGATTGAGCAGTTCTGAACACACTTTCGGTAGAAAATGCAAGTGGACATTCGGAGCGCTAAGAGGGTAATAGTGGAAAAAGGAATATCTTCAAATATAAACTACACAGAAGCATTCTCTGGAACTTCTTTCTGTTCCGTGCATTCAACTAACACTCTTGAACCTGACTTTTGATGGAGCAGTTCTGAAACACTCTTTCTGTAGATTCTGCAATTGGACATTCTGAACGCTAAGAGTCCTATATTGGAAAAAGGAATATCTTCAAATAAAAACTACACAGAAGAATTCTGTGAAACTTCTTTCTGATCTGTGCATTCAACTAACAGAGTTAAACCATACTTTTGATTGAGTAGCTCTGAACACTCTTTCTGTAGAAAATGCAACTGGACATTTTGAGTGCTAAGAGGGTAGTAGTGGAAAAAGGAATATATTCAATTATAAACTACGCAGAAGCATTTTGTGAAACTTCTTTCTGTTCTGTGCATTCAGCTAACAGAGTTGAACCTTACTTTTGATGGAGCCGTTCTGAAACACTCTTTCTCTAGAAACTGCAAGTGGACATTCTGAGCCTTAAGAGGCCTATAATGTGAAAAAGAATATCTTCAAATAAAAACTACACAGAATCATTCTGTGAAGCTTCTTTCTGATCTGTGCATTCATCTAAGAGAGTTAAACCATACTTTTGATTGAGCAGTTCTGAAACACTCTTTCTGTAGAAAATGCAAGTGGACATTCGGAGCGCTAAGAGGGTAATAGTGGAAAAAGGAATATCTTCAAATGTAAACTTCACAGAAGCATTCTGTGAAACTTCTTTCTGTTCTGTGCATTCAAATAACAGAGTGGAACCTTACTTTTGATTGAGCCGTTCTGAAACACTCTTTCTGTGGAAAATGCAATTGGACATTCTGAGCGCTAAGACGCCTATATTGGGAAAAAGAATATCTTCAAATAAAAACTACACAGAAGCATTCAGTGAAACTTCCTTCTGATCTGTACATTCAGCTAACAGAGTTAAAGCATACTTTTGATTGCGCAGTTCTGAAACACTCTTTCTGTAGAAAATGCAAGTGGACATTCGGAGCGCTATGATGGTAATAGTGGAAAAAGGAATATCTTCAAATATAAACTACACAGAAACATTCTCTGAAACTTCTTTCTGTTCCGTGCATTCAACTAACAGAGTTGAACCTTACTTTTGATTGAGCAGTTCTGAAACACTCTTTCTGTAGATACTGCAATTGGACATTCTGAGCTCTAAGAGTCCTATATTGGAAAAAGGAATATCTTCAAATAAAAACTACACAGAAGATCTCTGTGAAACTTTTCCTGATCTCTGCATTCTACTAAAAGAGTTAAGCCAAACTTTTGATTGAGCAGTTCTGAACACTCTTTCTGTAGGAAATGCAAGTGGACATTCGGAACGCTAAGAGGGTACTAGTGGAAAAGGAATATATTCAAATATAAACTACACAGAAGCATTCTGTGAAATTTCTTTCTGTTCTGTGCATTAAACTATCAGAGTTGAACCTTACTTTTGATAGAGCCGTTCTGAAACACTCTTTCTGTAGAAACTGCAATTGGACATTCTGAGCGCTAAGAGGCCTATAGTGGGAAAAAAATATATTCAAATAAAAACTACACAGAAGCATTCTGTGAAACTTATTTCTGATCTGTGCATTCAACTAACAGAATTAAACCATACCTTTGATTGAGCAGTTCTGAACACACTTTCGGTAGAAAATGCAAGTGGACATTCGGAGCGCTAAGAGGGTAATAGTGGAAAAAGGAATATCTTCAGATATAAACTACACAGAAGCATTCTCTGAAACTTCTTTCTGTTCCGTGCATTCAACTAACACTCTTGAACCTGACTTTTGATGGAGCAGTTCTGAAACACTCTTTCTGTAGATTCTGCAATTGGACATTCTGAACGCTAAGAGTCCTATATTGGAAAAATGAATATCTTCAAATAAAAACTACACAGAAGAATTCTGTGAAACTTCTTTCTGGTCTGTGCATTCAACTAACAGAGTTAAACCATACTTTTGATTGAGCAGCTCTGAACACTCTTTCTGTAGAAAAGGCAACTGGACATTTTGAGTGCTAAGAGGGTAGTAGTGGAAAAAGGAATATATTCAATTATAAACTACACAGAAGCATTTTGTGAAACTTCTTTCTGTTCTGTGCATTCAGCTAACAGAGTTGAACCTTACTTTTGATGGAGCCGTTCTGAAACACTCTTTCTCTAGAAACTGCAATTGGACCTTCTGAGCCTTAAGAGGCCTATAATGTGAAAAAGAATATCTTCAAATAAAAACTACACAGAATCATTCTGTGAAACTTCTTTCTGATCTGTGCATTCAGCTAAGAGAGTTAAACCATACTTTTGATTGAGCAGTTCTGAAACACTCTTTCTGTAGAAAATGCAAGTGGACATTTGGAGCGCTAAGAGGGTAATACTGAAAAAAGGAATATCTTCAAATAGAAACTACACAGAAGCATTCTCTGAAACTTCTTTCTGTTCCGTGCATTCAACTAACAGTGTTGAACCTTTCTTTTGATTGAGCACTTCTGAAACACTCTTTCTGTAGATACTGCAATTGGACAGTCTGTGCGCTAAGAGTCCTATATTGGAAAATGGAATATCTTCAAATAAAAACTACACAGAAGAATTCTGTGAAACTTCTTTCTGATCTGTGCATTCAACTAACAGAGTTAAACCATACTTTTGATTGAGCAGTTCTGAACACTCTTTCTGTAGAAAATGCAAGTGGACATTCGGAGCGCTAAGAGGGTAATAGTGGAAAAAGGAATATCTTCAAATGTAAACTTCACAGAAGCATTCTGTGAAACTTCTTTCTGTTCTGTGCATTCAAATAACAGAGTGGAACCTTACTTTTGATTGAGCCGCTCTGAAACACTCTTTCTGTGGAAAATGCAATTGGACATTCTGAGCGCTAAGAGGCCTATATTGGGAAAAAGAATATCTTCAAATAAAAACTACACAGAAGCATTCAGTGAAACTTCCTTCTGATCTGTGCATTCAGCTAACAGAGTTAAAGCATACTTTTGATTGAGCAGTTCTGAAACACTCTTTCTGTAGAAAATGCAAGTGGACATTCGGAGCGCTATGATGGTAATAGTGGAAAAAGGAATATCTTCAAATATAAACTACACAGAAACATTCTCTGAAACTTCTTTCTGTTCCGTGCATTCAACTAACAGAGTTGAACCTTACTTTTGATTGAGCAGTTCTGAAACACTCTTTCTGTAGATACTGCAATTGGACATTCTGAGCTCTAAGAGTCCTATATTGGAAAAAGGAATATCTTCAAATAAAAACTACACAGAAGATCTCTGTGAAACTTTTCCCGACCTCTGCATTCAACTAAAAGAGTTAAGCCAAACTTTTGATTGAGCAGTTCTGAACACTCTTTCTGTAGGAAATGCAAGTGGACATTCGGAACGCTAAGAGGGTACTAGTGGAAAAGGAATATATTCAAATATAAACTGCACAGAAGCATTCTGTGAAATTTCTTTCTGTTCTGTGCATTCAACTATCAGAGTTGAATCTTACTTTTGATAGAGCCGTTCTGAAACATTCTTTCTGTAGAAACTGCAATTGGACATTCTGAGTGGTAAGAGGCTTATATTGGGTAACAGAATATCTTCAAATAAAAACTACACAGAAGCATTCTGTGAAACTTCTTTCTGATCTGTGCATTCAACTATCAGAGTTAAACCATACTTTTGATTGAGCAGTTATGAAACCCTCTTTCTGTAGAAAATGCAAGTGGACATTCGGTGCGCTAAGATTGTAATAGTGGAAAAAGGAATATCTCCAAATAAAAACTACACAGAAGCATTCTCTGAAACTTCTTTCTTTTCTCTGGATTCAACTAACAGAGTTGAGCCTTATTTTTGAAGGAGCAGTTCTGAAAGACTCTTTCTGTAGAAAATGCAAGTGTACATTCGGAGCGCTAAGAGGGTAATAGTGAAAAAAGGAATATCTTCAAATATAAACTACACAGAAGCATTCTCTGAAACTTCTTTCTGTTCCGTGCATTCAACTAACAGTGTTGAACCTTTCTTTTGATTGAGCACTTCTGAAACACTCTTTCTGTAGATACTGCAATTGGACATTCTGTGCGCTAAGAGTCCTATATTGGAAAAAGGAATATCTTCAAATAAAAACTACACAGAAGAATTCTGTGAAACTTCTTTCTGATCTGTGCATTCAACTAACAGAGTTAAACCATACTTTTGATTGAGCAGTTCTGAACACTCTTTCTGTAGAAAATGCGAGTGGACATTCGGAGCGCTAAGAGGGTAATAGTGGAAAAAGGAATATCTTCAAATATAAACTACACAGAAGCATTCTCTGAAACTTCTTTCTGTTCTGTGCATTCAACTAACACTCTTGAACCTGACTTTTGATGGAGCAGTTCTGAAACACTCTTTCTGTAGATTCTGCAATTGGACATTCTGAACGCTAAGAGTCCTATATTAGAAAAAGGAATATCTTCAAATAAAACTACACAGGAGCATTCTCTGAAACTTCTTTCTTTTCTCTGGATTCAACTAAGAGAGTTGAGCTTTACTTTTGAAGGAGCAGTTCTGGAACGCTCTTTCTGTAGAAACTGCAAGTGGACATTCGGAGCGCTAAGAGGGTAATAGTGGAAAAAGGAATATATTCAAATATAAACTACAGAGAAGCATTCTGTGAAACTTCTTTCTGTTCTCTGCATTCAACTAACAGAGATGAACCTTACTTTTGATTGAGCCGCTCTGAAACACTCTTTCTGTAGAAACTGCGAGTGGACATTGTGAGCGCTAATAGTCCTATATTGGGAAAAAGAATATCTTCTAATAAAAACTTCACAGAAGAATTCTGTGAATCTTCTTTCTGATCTGTGCATTCAACTAACAGAGTTAAACCATACTTTTGATTGAGCAGTTCTGAACACTCTTTCTGTAGAAAATGCAAGTGGACATTCCGAGCGTTAAGGGGGTAATAGTGGAAAAAGGAATATCTTCAAATATGAACTACAGAGAAGCATTCTGTGAAACTACTTTCTGTTCTGTGCATTCCAACAACGGAGTTGAACCTTACTTTTGATTGAGCTATTCTGAAACACTCTTTCTGTAGAAAATGCAATTGGACAATCTGAGCGCTAATAGGCCTATATTGGGAAAAATTATATCTTCAAATAAAATCTACACAGAAGCATTCTGTGAAACTTCTTTCTGATCTGTGCATTCAACTACCAGAGTAAAACCATACTTTTGATTGAGCAGTTCTGAACACTCTTTCTGTAGAAAATGCAAGTGGACATTCGGAGCGCTAAGAGGGTAATACTGGAAAAAGGAATATATTCAAATATAAACTACACAGAAGCATTCTGTGAAACTTCTTTATGTTCTGTGCATTCAACTAACAGAGTTGAACCTTACTTTTGATTGACCCGTTCTGAAACACTCTTTCTGTAGAAAATGCAATTGGACATTCTGAGCGCTAAGAGGCCTATATTGGAAAAAAGGATATCTTTAAATAAAAACTACACAGAAGCATTCTGTGAAACTTCTTCCTGATCTGTGCCTTCAACTAACAGAGTTAAACCATAGCTTTGATTGAGCAGTTCTGAACACTCTTTCTGTAGAAAATGCAAGTGGACATTCGGAGCGCTAAGAGGTAGTAGTTGAAAAAGGAATATATTCAAATATACACTACAGAGAAATATTCTGTGAAACTTCTTTCTGTTCTGTGCATTCAACTAACATAGTTCAAGCTTACTTTTGATTGAGCCGTGCTGAAACACTCTTTCTGTAGAAAGTGCAATTAGATACGTGGAGCGCTAAGAGGCCTATATTGGAAAAAGGACTATCTTCAAATAAAAACCACAGAGAAGCATTCTGTGAAACTTCTTTCTCATCTGCGCATTCAGCTAACAGAGTTAAACCATACTTTTGATTGAGGAATTCTGAAACACTCTTTCTGTAGAAAATGCAAGTGGACATTCGGAGCGCTAAGAGAGTAATAGGCAAAAAAGTAATACCTTGAAATATAAACTACACAGAAGCATTGTATGAAACTCCTTTCTGTTTCGTGCATTCGACTAACTATGTTGAACCTTACTTTTGATTGAGCAGTTCTGAAACACTCTTTCTGTAGATACTGCAATTGGACATTCTGAGCGCTAAGAGTCCTATATTGGTAAAAGGAATATCTTCACATAAACACTACACAGAAGCATTCTGTGAAACTTCTTTCTTATCTGTGCATTCAGCTAACAGAGTTAAACCATACTTTTGATTGAGCAGTTCTGAAATACTCTTTCTGTAGAAAATGCTACTGGATATTCGGAGCGCTAAGAGGGTAATAGTGGAAAAAGGAATATCTTCAAATATAAACTACACAGAAGCATTGTATGAAACTTCTTTCTGTTCTGTGCATTCAACTAACAGAGTTGAACCTTACTTTTGATTGAGCCGTTCTGAAACAATCTTTCTGTAGAAACTGCAATTGGACATTCTGAGCGCTAAGAGGCCTATATTGGGAAAAAGTATATCTTCATATAAAAACTACACAGAAGCATACTGTGAAACCTCTTTCTGATCTGTGCATTCAGCTAACAGAGTTAAACCACACTTTTGATTGATCAGTTCTGAAACACTCTTTCTGTAGAAAATGTAACTGGACATTCGGAGTGCTAAGAGGGTAATAGTGGAAAAAGGAATATCTTCAAATATAAACTACACAGAAGCATTGTATGAAACTTCTTTCTGTTCTGTGCATTCAACTAACAGAGTTGAACGTTACTTTTGATTGAGCCGTTCTGAAACAATCTTTCTGTAGAAACTGCAATTGGACATTCTGAGCTCTAAGAGGCCTATATTGGGAAAAAGTATATCTTCATATAAAAACTACACAGAAGCATACTGTGAAACCTCTTTCTGATCTGTGCATTCAGCTAACAGAGTTAAACCACACTTTTGATTGATCAGTTCTGAAACACTCTTTCTGTAGAAAATGTAACTGGACATTCGGAGCGCTAAGAGGGTAATAGTGGAAAAAGGAATATCTTCAAATATAAACTACACAGAAGCATTGTATGAAAGTTCTTTCTGTTCTGTGCATTCAACTAACAGAGTTGAACCTTACTTTTGATTGAGCCGTTCTGAAACACTCTTTCTGTAAAAACTGCAATTGGACATTCTGAGCGCTAAGAGGCCTATATTGGGAAAAAGAATATCTTCAAATAAAAACTACACAGAAGCATTTTGTGAAACTTATTTCTGATATGTGCATTCAGCTAACAGAGTTAAACCATACTTTTGATTGAGCAGTTCTGACCACTCTTTCTGTAGAAAATGCAAGTGGACATTCAGAGCGCTAAGAAGGTAATATTGGAAAAAGGAATATATTCAAATATAAACTACACAGAAGCATTCTGTGAAACTTCTTTCTCTTCTGTGCACTCAACTAACAGAGATAAACCTTACTTTTGATTGAGCCGTTCTGAAACACTCTTTCTGTAGAAATTGCAATGGGACATTCTGAGCGCTAAGAGGCCTATATTGGGAAAAAGAATATCTTCAAATAAAAACTACACAGAAGAATTCTGTGAAACTTATTTCTGATCTGTGCATTCAGCTAACAGAGTTAAACCATACTTTGATTCAGCAGTTATGAAACACGCTTTCTGTAGAAAATGCAAGTGGATATTCGGATCGCTAAGATTATAATAGTGGAAAAAGGAATATCTCCAAATAAAAACTACACAGAAGCATTCTCTGAAACTCTTTTCTGTTCTCTGCATTCAACTAACAGAGTTGAGCCTTACTTTTGAAGGAGCAGTTCTGAATCACTCTTTGTGTAGAAACTGCCAGTGGACATTCGGAGCGCTAAGAGGGTAATAGACGAAAAAGGAATATCTTCAACTAAATACTACAAAGAAGCATTCTGTGAAACTTGTTTCTGTTCTGTGCATTCAACTAAAAGAGTTGAACCTTACTTTTGATTGATCCGTTCTGAAACACTCTTTCTGTAGAAAATGCAAGTGGAGATTCGGAGCGCTAAGTGGGTAATAGTGGAAATAGGAATATCTTCTAATGTAAACTACACAGAAGCATTCTATGAAACTGCTGTCTGTTCGGTGCATTCAACTAACAGTATTGAACATTACATTTGATTGAGCAGTTCTGAAACACTCTTTCTGTAGATACTGCAATTGGACATTCTGAACGCTAAGAGTCCTATATTGGAAAAAGGAATATCTTCAAATAAAAACTACACAGAAGAATTCTGTCAATCTTCTTTCTGATCTGTGCATTCAACTAACAGAGTTAAACCATACTTTTGATTGAGCAGTTCTGAACACTCTTTCTGTAGAAAATGCAAGTAGACATTTAGAGCTCTTAGAGGGTAATAGTGGAAAAAGGAATATCTTCAAATATGAACTACAGAGAAGCATTCTGTGAAACTACTTTCTGTTCTGTGCATTCCAATAACAGAGTTGAACCTTACTTTTAATTGAGCCATTCATAAACACTATTTCTGTAGAAAATGCAAGTGGACAATCTGAGTGCTATTAGGCCTATATTGCGAAAAAGGATATCTTCAAATAAAAACTACACAGAAACATTCTGAGAAACTTCTTTCTGATCTGTGCATTCAGCTAACAGAGTGAAACCATACTTTTGATTGAGCGGTTCGTAAACACTCTTTATGTAGAAAATGCAAGTGGACATTCTGAGCGCTGAGATGGAAATAGTGGAAAAAGAATATCTCCAAATAAAAACTACACAGAAGCATTGTCTGAAACTTCTTTCTGTTCTCTGCATTCAACTAAGAAAGTTGAGCCTAAGTTTTGAAGGAGCAGTTTTGAAACACTCTTTCTGTAGAAACTGCAAGTGGACATTCGGAGCTCTAAGAGGGTAATAGTGGAAAAAGGAATATCTTCAACTAAATACTACACAGAAACATTCCGTGAAACTTCTTTCTGTTCTTTGCATTGAACTAAAAGAGTTGAACCATATTTTTGATTGAGCCTTTCTGAAACACTCTTTCTGTAGAAACTGCAATTGGATATTCGGAGCGCTAAGAGGCCTATATTGGAAAAAGGACTATCTTCAAATAAAAATTACACAGAAGCATTCTGTGAAACTTCTTTCTGATCTGTGCATTCAGCTAACAGAGTTAAACCATACATTTGATAGAGCAGTTCTGAACACTCTTTCTGTAGAAAATGGAAGTGGACATTTGGAGCGCTAAGAGGGTAATACTGGAAAAAGGAATATATTCAAATATAAAATACACAGAAGCATTCTGTGAAACTTCTTTCTGTTCTGTGCATTCAACTAACAGAGTTGAACCTTACATTTGATTGAGCCGTTCTGAAACACTCTTTCTGTAGAAAATGCAATTGCACATTCTGAGCGCTAAGAGACCTATATTGGAAAAAATGATATCTTCAAATAAAAACTACACAGAAGCATTCTGTGAAACTTCTTTCTGATCTGTGCATTCAGCTAACAGAGTTAAACCATACTTTTGATAGAGCAGTTCTGAACACTCTTTCTGTAGAAAATGCAAGTGGACATTCGGAGCGCTAAGAGGTAATAGTTGAAAAAAGAATATATTCAAATATAAACTACACAGAACTATTCTGTGAAACTTCTTTCTGTTCTGTGCATTCAACTAACAGAGTTCAACCATACTTTTGACTGAGCCGTTCTGAAACACTCTTTCTGTAGAAACTGCAATTAGATATGTGAAGCGCTAAGAGGCGTATATTGCAAAAAGGACTATCTTCAAATAAAAACCACAGAGAAGCATTCTGTGAAACTTCTTTCTCATCTGCGCATTCAGCTAACAGAGTTAAACCATACTTTTGATTGAGGAATTCTGAAACACTCTTTCTGTAGAAAATGCAAGTGGACATTCGGAGCGCTAAGAGGGTAATAGGGGAAAAAGGAATACCTTCAAATATAAACTACACAGAAGCATTGTATGAAACTTCTTTCTGTTCCGTGCACTCGACTAACTTTGTTGAACCTTACTTTTGATTGAGCAGTTCTGAAACACTCTTTCTGTATATACTGCAATTGGACATTCTGAGCGCTAAGAGTCCTATATTGGAAAAAGGAGTATATTCAAATAAAAACTGCACAGAAGAATTCTGTGGAACTTCTTTCTGATCTGTGCATTCAACTAACAGAGTTAAACCATACTTTTGATTGAGCTGTTGTGAACACTCTTTCTGTGGAAAATTCAACTGGACATTTGGAGCGCTAAGAGGGTAGTAGTGGAAAATGGAATATATTCAAATATAAACTACACAGAAGCATTCTGTGAAACTTCTTTCTGTTCTCTGCATTCAACTGACAGAGATGAACCTTACTTTTGATTGAGCAGTTCTGAAACACTCTTTCTGTAGAAATTGCAATGGGACATTCTGAGCGCTAAGAGGCCTATAATGGGAAAAAGAATATCTTCAAATAAAAACTACACAGAAGCATTCAGTGAAACTTATTTCTGATCTGTGCATTCAGCTAACAGAGTTAAACCATACTTTTGATTGAGCAGTTATGAAACACTCTTTCTGTAGAAAATGCAAGTGGACATTCGGAGCGCTAAGATTGTAATAGTGGAAAAAGGAATATCTCCAAATAAAAACTACACAGAAGCATTCTCTGAAACTCCTTTCTGTTCTCTGCATTCAACTAACAGAGTTGAGCCTTACTTTTGATGGAGCAGTTCTGAACCACTTTTTGTGTAGAAACTGCCAGTGGACATTCGCAGCGCTAAGAGGGTAATAGACGAAAAAGGAATATCTTCAACTAAATACTACACAGAAGCATTCTGTGAAACTTCTTTCTGTTCTGTGCATTCAACTAAAAGAGTTGAAACTTACTTTTGATTGAGCCGTTCTGAACACACTTTCTGTAGAAAATGCAAGTGGAGATTCGGAGCGCTAAGAGGGTAATAGTGGAAATAGGAATATCTTCAAATGTAAACTACACAGAAGCATTCTCTGAAACTACTTTCTGTTCCGTGCATTCAACTAACAGTATTGAACCTTACATTTGACTGAGCAGTTCTGAAACACTCTTTCTGTAGATACTGCAATTGGAAATTCTGAGCGCTAAGAGTCCTATATTGGAAAAAGGAATATCTTCAAATAAAAACTACACAGAAGAATTCTGTGAATCTTCCATCTGATCTGTGCATTCAACTAACAGAGTTAAACCATACTTTTGATTGAGCAGTTCTGAACACTCTTTCTGTAGAAAATGCAAGTGGACATTCGGAGCGCTAAGAGGGTAATAGGGGAAAAAGGAATACCTTCAAATATAAACTACACAGAAGCATTGTATGAAACTTCTTTCTGTTCCGTGCATTCGACTAACTTTGTTGAACCTTACTTTTGATTGAGCAGTTCTGAAACACTCTTTCTGTAGATACTGCAATTGGACATTCTGAGCGCTAAGAGTCCTATATTGGAAAAAGGAGTATATTCAAATAAAAACTACACAGAAGAATTCTGTGAAACTTCTTTCTGATCTGTGCATTCAACTAACAGAGTTAAACCATACTTTTGATTGAGCTGTTGTGAACACTCTTTCTGTGGAAAATTCAACTGGACATTTGGAGCGCTAAGAGGGTAGTAGTGGAAAATGGAATATATTCAACTATAAACTACACAGAAGCATTCTGTGAAACTTCTTTCTGATCTGTGCAATCAACTAAAAGAGTTAAACCATAATTTTGATTGAGGAGTTCTGAAAACTCCTTATGTAGAAAATGCAAGTGGACATTCCGAGCACTAAGAGGGTTATAGTGGAAAAAGGAATATATTCAAATATAAACTTCACAGAAGCATTTTGTGAAACTTCTTTCTGTTCTATGCATTCAACTAACAGAGTTGAACCTTACTTTTGATTGAGCCGTTCTGAAACCCTCTTTCTGTAGAAACTGCAATTGGACATTCTGAGCGCTAAGAGGCCTATATTGGGAAAAATAATATCTTCAAATAAAAACTACACAGAAGCATTCTGTCAAACTTATTTCTGATACGTGCATTCAGCTAACAGAGTTAAACCTTACTTTTGATTGCGCAGTTCTGAACACTCTTTCTGTAGAAAATGCAAGTGGACATTCGCAGCGCTAAGAGGGTAATACTGGAAAAAGGAATATCTTCAAATATAAACTACACAGAAGCATTCTGTGAAACTTCTTCCTGTTCTGTGCATTCAACTAACAGAGTTGAACCTTACTTTCGATTGAGCCGTTGTGAAACACTCTTTCTGTAGAAACTGCAATTGGACATTCTGAGCGTAAAGAGGCCTATATTGGAAAAGAGGATATCTTCAAATAAAAACTACACAGAAGAATTCTGTGAAACATCTTCCTGATGTGTGCATTCAACTAACAGAGTTAAACCATAGTTTTTATTGAGCAGTTCTGAACACTCTTTCTGTAGAAAATGCAAGTGGACATTCGGAGTGCTAAGAGGGTAATAGTGCAAAAAGGAATATATTCAAATATAAACTACACAGAATTATTCTGTGAAACTTCTTTCTGTTCTGTACATTTAACTAACAGAGTTGAACTTTACTTTTGATTGAGCAGTTCTGAAACACTCTTTCTGTAGAAACTGCAATTGGACATTCTGAGCCCTAAGAGGCCTATATTGGGATAAAGAATATCTTCAAATAAAAACTACACAGAAGCATTCTCTGAAACTGCTTTCTGTTCTGTGCCTTCAACTAACAGCATTGAACCTTACATTTGATTGAGCAGTTCTGAAACACTCTTTCTGTAGATACTGCAATTGGAAATTCTGAGCGCTAAGAGTCCTATATTGGAAAAAGGAATATCTTCAAATAAAAACTACACAGAAGAATTCTGTGAATCTTCCATCTGATCTGTGCATTCAACTAACAGAGTTAAACCATACTTTTGATTGAGCAGTTCTGAACACTCTTTCTGTAGAAAATGCAAGTGGACATTCGGAGCGCTAAGAGGGTAATAGGGGAAAAAGGAATACCTTCAAATATAAACTACACAGAAGCATTGTATGAAACTTCTTTCTGTTCCGTGCATTCGACTAACTTTGTTGAACCTTACTTTTGATTGAGCAGTTCTGAAACACTCTTTCTGTAGATACTGCAATTGGACATTCTGAGCGCTAAGAGTCCTATATTGGAAAAAGGAGTATATTCAAATAAAAACTACACAGAAGAATTCTGTGAAACTTCTTTCTGATCTGTGCATTCAACTAACAGAGTTAAACCATACTTTTGATTGAGCTGTTGTGAACACTCTTTCTGTGGAAAATTCAACTGGACATTTGGAGCGCTAAGAGGGTAGTAGTGGAAAATGGAATATATTCAACTATAAACTACACAGAAGCATTCTGTGAAACTTCTTTCTGATCTGTGCAATCAACTAAAAGAGTTAAACCATAATTTTGATTGAGGAGTTCTGAAAACTCCTTATGTAGAAAATGCAAGTGGACATTCCGAGCACTAAGAGGGTTATAGTGGAAAAAGGAATATATTCAAATATAAACTTCACAGAAGCATTTTGTGAAACTTCTTTCTGTTCTATGCATTCAACTAACAGAGTTGAACCTTACTTTTGATTGAGCCGTTCTGAAACCCTCTTTCTGTAGAAACTGCAATTGGACATTCTGAGCGCTAAGAGGCCTATATTGGGAAAAATAATATCTTCAAATAAAAACTACACAGAAGCATTCTGTCAAACTTATTTCTGATACGTGCATTCAGCTAACAGAGTTAAACCTTACTTTTGATTGCGCAGTTCTGAACACTCTTTCTGTAGAAAATGCAAGTGGACATTCGCAGCGCTAAGAGGGTAATACTGGAAAAAGGAATATCTTCAAATATAAACTACACAGAAGCATTCTGTGAAACTTCTTCCTGTTCTGTGCATTCAACTAACAGAGTTGAACCTTACTTTCGATTGAGCCGTTCTGAAACACTCTTTCTGTAGAAACTGCAATTGGACATTCTGAGCGTAAAGAGGCCTATATTGGAAAAGAGGATATCTTCAAATAAAAACTACACAGAAGAATTCTGTGAAACATCTTCCTGATGTGTGCATTCAACTAACAGAGTTAAACCATAGTTTTTATTGAGCAGTTCTGAACACTCTTTCTGTAGAAAATGCAAGTGGACATTCGGAGTGCTAAGAGGGTAATAGTGCAAAAAGGAATATATTCAAATATAAACTACACAGAATTATTCTGTGAAACTTCTTTCTGTTCTGTACATTTAACTAACAGAGTTGAACTTTACTTTTGATTGAGCAGTTCTGAAACACTCTTTCTGTAGAAACTGCAATTGGACATTCTGAGCCCTAAGAGGCCTATATTGGGATAAAGAATATCTTCAAATAAAAACTACACAGAAGCATTCTCTGAAACTGCTTTCTGTTCTGTGCCTTCAACTAACAGCATTGAACCTTACATTTGATTGAGCAGTTCTGAAACACTCTTTCTGTAGATACTGCAATTGGAAATTCTGAGCGCTAAGAGTCCTATATTGGAAAAAGGAATATCTTCAAATAAAAACTACACAGAAGAATTCTGTGAATCTTCCATCTGATCTGTGCATTCAACTAACAGAGTTAAACCATACTTTTGATTGAGCAGTTCTGAACACTCTTTCTGTAGAAAATGCAAGTGGACATTCGGAGCGCTAAGAGGGTAATAGGGGAAAAAGGAATACCTTCAAATATAAACTACACAGAAGCATTGTATGAAACTTCTTTCTGTTCCGTGCATTCGACTAACTTTGTTGAACCTTACTTTTGATTGAGCAGTTCTGAAACACTCTTTCTGTAGATACTGCAATTGGACATTCTGAGCGCTAAGAGTCCTATATTGGAAAAAGGAGTATATTCAAATAAAAACTACACAGAAGAATTCTGTGAAACTTCTTTCTGATCTGTGCATTCAACTAACAGAGTTAAACCATACTTTTGATTGAGTTGTTGTGAACACTCTTTCTGTGGAAAATTCAACTGGACATTTGGAGCGCTAAGAGGGTAGTAGTGGAAAATGGAATATATTCAAATATAAGCTACACAGAAGTATTCTGTGAAACTACTTTCTGTTCTGTGCATTCAACTAACAGAGTTCAACCTTACTTTTGATTGAGCCGTTCTGAAACACTCTTTCTGTAGAAACTGCAATTGGATATTAGGAGCGCTAAGAGGCCTATATTGGAAAAAGGACTTTCTTCAAATTAAAACCACACAGAAGCATTCTGTGAAACTTCTTTCTCACCTGTGCATTCAGCTAACAGAGTTAAACCATACTTTTGATTGAGGAATTCTGAAACACTCTTAATGTAGAAAATGCAAGTGGACATTCGGAGCGCTAAGAGGGTAATAGTGGAAAAAGGAATAACTTCAAATATAAACTACACAGAAGCATTGTATGAAACTTCTTTCTGTTCCGTGCATTCGACTAACTTTGTTGAACCTTACTTTTGATTGAGCAGTTCTGAAACACTCTTTCTGTAGATACTGCAATTGGACATTCTGAGCGCTAAGAGTCCTATGTTCGAAAAAGGAGTATATTCAAATAAAAACTACACAGAGGAATTCTGTGAAACTTCTTTCTGATCTGTGCATTCAACTAACAGAGTTAAACCACACTTTTGATTGAGCTGTTCTGAACACTCTTTCTGTGGAAAATTCAAATGGACATTTGGAGCGCTAAGAGGGTAGTAGTGGAAAAAGGTATATATTGAAATATAAACTACACAGAAGCATTCTGTGAAACTTCTTTCTGTTCTGTGCATTCAACCAACAGAGTTTAACCTTACTTTTGATTGAGCCGTTCTGAAACACTCTTTCTGTAGAAACTACAATTGGACATTCTGAGCGCTAAGAGTCCTATATTGGTAAAAAGAATATCTTCATATAAACACTACACAGAAGCATTCTGTGAAACTTCTTCCTGATCTGTGTATTCAGCTAAGAGAGTTAAACCATACTTTGGATTCAGCAGTTCTGAAACTGTCTTACTGTAGAAAATGCAACTGGACATTCGGAGCGCATTGAGGGTAATAGTGGAAAAAGGAATATCTTCAAATATAAACTACACAGAAGCATTGTATGAAACTTCTTTCTGTTCTGTGCATTCAACTAACAGAGTTTAACCTTACTTTTGATTGAGCCGTTCTGAAAAACTCTTTCTGTAGAAACTGCAATTGGACATTCTGAGCGCTAAGAGGCCTACATTGGGAAGAAGAATATCTTCAAATAAAAACTACACAGAAGCATTCTGTGAAACTTCTTTCTGATATGTGCATTCAGCTAACAAAGTTAAACCATACTTTTGATCGAGCGGTTCTGAAACACTCTTTCTGTAGAAAATGCAAGTGGACATTCGGAGCGCTGAGATGGTAATAGTGGAAAAAGAATATCTCTAAACAAAAACTACACAGAAGCATTGTCTGAAACTTCTTTCTGTTCTCTGCATTCAACTAACAGAGTTGAGCCTATGTTTTGAAGGAGCAGTTCTGAAACACTCTTTCTGTAGAAACCGCAAGTGGACATTCGGAGCGCAAAGAGGGTAATAGTGGAATAAGGAATATCTTCAACTAAATACTACACAGAAACATTCCGTGAAACTTCTTTCTGTTCTTTGCATTCAACTAAATGAGTTGAACCATATTTTTGATTGAGCCTTTCTGAAACACTCTTTCTGTAGAAACTGCCATTGGATATTCGGAGCGCTAAGAGGCCTATATTGGAAAAAGGACTATCTTCAAATAAAAATTACACAGAAGCATTCTGTGAAACTTCTTTCTGATCTGTGCATTCAGCTAACAGATTTAAACCATACTTTTGATTGAGCAGTTCTGAACACTCTTTCTGTAGAAAATGCAAGTGGACATTCAGAGCGCTACGTGGGTAATCGTGGAAAAAGGAATATCTTCAAATATAAACTACAGAGAAGCATTGTATGAAACTTCTTTCTGTTCTGTGCATTCAACTATCAGAGTTGAACCTTACTTTTGATTGAGCCGTTCAGAAACACTCTTTCTGTAGAAACTGCAATCGGACATTCTGAGCGCTAAGAGGCCTATATTGGTAAAAAGAATATCTTCAAATAAAAACTACACAGAAGCATTCTGTGAAACTTGTTTCTGATATGTGCATTCAGCTAACAGAGTTAAAGCATACTTTTGATTGAGCCGTTCTGAACACTCTTTCTGTAGAAAATGCAAGTGGACATTCGGAGCGCTAAGAGGGTAATAGTGGAAAAAGGAATATATTCAAATATAAACTACACAGAAGCATTCTGTGAAACTTCTTTCTGTTCTGTGCATTCAACTAACAGAGATGAACCTTACTTTTGATTGAGCTGCTCTGAAACACTCTTTCTGTAGAAACTGCAATTGGACATTGTGAGCGCTAATAGGCCTATATTGGGAAAAAGAATATCTTCAAATAAAAACTTCACAGAAGCATTCTGTGAAACTTATTTCTGATCTGTGCATTCAGCTAAGAGAGTTAAACCATACTTTTGATTGAGCAGTTATGAAACACACTTTCTGTAGAAAATGCAAGTGAACATTCGGAGCGCTAAGATTGTAATAGTGGAAAAAGGAATATCTCCAAATAAAAACTACATAGAAGCATTCTCTGAAACTCCTTTCTGTTCTCTGCATTCAACTAACAGAGTTGATCCTTACTTTTGAAGGAGCAGTTCTGAACCATTCTTTGTGTAGAAACTGCCTGTGGATATTCGGAGCGCTAAGAGGGTAATAGACGATAAAGGAATATCTTCAACTAAATACTACACAGAAGCATTCTGTGAAACTTCTTTCTGTTCTGTGCATTCAACTAAAAGAGTTGAACCTTACTTTTGATTGAGCCGTTCTGAAACACTCTTTCTGTAGGAAATGCAAGTGGAGATTCGGAGCGCTAAGAGGGTAATAGTGGAAACAGGAATATCTTCAAATGTAAACTACACAGAAGCATTCTCTGAAACTGCTTTCTGTTCTGTGTATTCAACTAACAGCATTGAACCTTACATTTGATTGAGCAGTTCTGAAACACTCTTTCTGTAGATACTGCAATTGGACATTCTGAGCGCTAAGAGTCCTATATTGGAAAAAGGAATATCTTCAAATAAAAACTACACGGAAGAATTCTGTGAATCTTCTTTCTGATCTGTGCATTCAACTAACAGAGTTAAACCATACTTTTGATTGAGCAGTTCTGAACACTCTTTCTGTAGAAAATGCAAGTGGACATTCGGAGCTCTAAGAGGGTAATAGTGGAAAAAGGAATATCTTCAAAGATGAACTACAGAGAAGCATTCTGTGAAACTACATTCTGTTCTCTGCATTCCAATAACAGAGTTGAACCTTACATTTGATTGAGCCATTCTGAAACACTCTTTCTGTAGAAAATGCAAGTGGACAATCTGAGCGCTAATAGGCCTATATTGGGAAAAAGAATATCTTCAAATAAAAACTACACAGAAGCATTCTGTGAAACTTCTTTCTGATCTGTGCATTCAGCTAACATAGTTAAACCATACTTTTGATTGAGCGGTTCTGAAACACTCTTTCTGTAGAAAATGCAAGTGGACATTCGGAGCGCTGAGATGGTAATAGTGGAAAAAGAATATCTCCAAATAAAAACTACACAGAAGCATTGTCTGAAACTTCTTTCTGTTCTCTGCATTCAACTAAGAGAGTTGAGCCTAAGTTTTGAAGGAGCAGTTCTGAACCACTCTTTGTGTAGAAACTGCAAGTGGACATTTGGAGCGCTAAGAGGGTAATAGGGGAAAAAGGAATATCTTCAACTAAATACCACACAGAAACATTCCGTGAAACTTCTTTCTGTTCTTTGCATTGAACTAAAAGAGTTGAACCATATTTTTGATTGAGCCTTTCTGAAACACTCTTTCTGTAGAAACTGCAATTGGATATTCGGAGCGCTAAGAGGCCTATATTGGAAAAAGGACTATCTTCAAATAAAAATTACACAGAGGCATTCTGTGAAACTTCTTTCTGATCTGTGCATTCAGCTAACAGAGTTAAAACATACTTTTGATTGAGCCGTTCTGAAACACTCTTTCTTTAGAAAATGCAACTGGACATTCGGAGTGCTACGTGGGTAATAGTGGAAAAAAGAATATCTTCAAATATAAATTACACAGAAGCATTGTATGAAACTTCTTTCTGTTCTGTGCATTCAACTAACAGAGTTCAACCTTACTTTTGATTGAGGCGTTCAGAAACACTCTTTCTGTAGAAACTGCCATTGGACATTCTGAGCGCTAAGAGGCCTATACTGGGAAAAAGAATATCTTCAAATAAAAACTACACAGAAGCACTCTGTGAAACTTATTTATGATATGTGCATTCTGCTAACAGAGTTAAACCATACTTTTGATTGATAAGTTCTGAACACTCTTTCTGTAGACAATGCAAATGGAAATTCGGAGCGCTAAGAGGGTAATAGTAGAAAAAGCAATATGTCCAAATAAAAACTACAAAGAAGCATTCTGTGAAACTCCTTTCTGTTCTCCGCATTCAACTAACAGAGTTGAGCCTTACTTTTGAAGGAGCAGTTCTGAAACACTCTTTCTGTAGAAACTGCAAGTGGACATTCGGAGAGCTAAGGGGGTAATAGTGGAAAAAGGAATATCTTCAACTAAATACTACCCAGAAGCATTCTGTGAAACTTCTCTCTGTTCTGTGCATTCAACTAAAAGAGTTGAACCTTACTTTTGATTGAGCCGTTCTGAAACACTCTTTCTGTAGAAACTGCAATTGGATATTAGAAGCGCTAAGAGGCCTATATTGGAAGAAGGACTATCTTAAAATAAAAACCACACAGAAGCATTCTGTGAAACTTCTTTCTGATCTGTGCATTCAACTAAAAGAGTTAAACCATACTTTTGATTGAGGAGTTCTGAAAACTCCTCATGTAGAAAATGCAAGTGGACATTCCGAGCGCTAAGAGGGTTATAGTGGAAAAAGGAATATATTCAAATATAAACTTCACAGAAGCATTTTGTGAAACTTCTTTCTGTTCTATGCATTCAACTAACAGAGTTGAACCTTACTTTTGTTTGAGCCGTTCTGAAACCCTCTTTCTGTAGAAACTGCAATTGGACATTCTGAGCGCTAAGAGGCCTATATTGGGAAAAATAATATCTTCAAATAAAAACTACACAGAAGCATTCTGTGAAACTTATTTCTGATACGTGCATTCAGCTAACAGAGTTAAACCTTACTTTTGATTGCGCAGTTCTGAACACTCTTTCTGTAGAAAATGCAAGTGGACATTAGCAGCGCTAAGAGGGTAATACTGGAAAAAGGAATATCTTCAAATATAAACTACACAGAAGCATTCTGTGAAACTTCTTCCTGTTCTGTGCATTCAACTAACAGAGTTGAACCTTACTTTTGATTGAGCCGTTCTGAAACACTCTTTCTGTAGAAACTGCAATTGGACATTCTGAGCGTAAAGAGGCCTATATTGGAAAAAAGGATATCTTCAAATAAAAACTACACAGAAGAATTCTGTGAAACATCTTCCTGATGTGTGCATTCAACTAACAGAGTTAAACCATAGTTTTTATTGAGCAGTTCTGAACACTCTTTCTGTAGAAAATGCAAGTGGACATTCGGAGTGCTAAGAGGGTAATAGTGCAAAAAGGAATATATTCAAATATAAACTGCACAGAATTATTCTGTGAAACTTCTTTCTGTTCTGTACATTTAACTAACAGAGTTGAACTTTACTTTTGATTGAGCAGTTCTGAAACACTCTTTCTGTAGAAACTGCAATTGGACATTCTGAGCCCTAAGAGGCCTATATTGGGATAAAGAATATCTTCAAATAAAAACTACACAGAAGCATTCTCTGAAACTGCTTTCTGTTCTGTGCCTTCAACTAACAGCATTGAACCTTACATTTGATTGAGCAGTTCTGAAACACTCTGTAGATACTGCAATTGGAAATTCTGAGCGCTAAGAGTCCTATATTGGAAAAAGGAATATCTTCAAATAAAAACTACACAGAAGAATTCTGTGAATCTTCCATCTGATCTGTGCATTCAACTAACAGAGTTAAACCATACTTTTGATTGAGCAGTTCTGAACACTCTTTCTGTAGAAAATGCAAGTGGACATTCGGAGCGCTAAGAGGGTAATAGGGGAAAAAGGAATACTTTCAAATATAAACTACACAGAAGCATTGTATGAAACTTCTTTCTGTTCCGTGCATTCGACTAACTTTGTTGAACCTTACTTTTGATTGAGCAGTTCTGAAACACTCTTTCTGTAGATACTGCAATTGGACATTCTGAGCGCTAAGAGTCCTATATTGGAAAATGGAGTATATTCAAATAAAAACTACACAGAAGAATTCTGTGAAACTTCTTTCTGATCTGTGCATTCAACTAACAGAGTTAAACCATACTTTTGATTGAGTTGTTGTGAACACTCTTTCTGTGGAAAATTCAACTGGACATTTGGAGCGCTAAGAGGGTAGTAGTGGAAAATGGAATATATTCAAATATAAGCTACACAGAAGTATTCTGTGAAACTACTTTCTGTTCTGTGCATTCAACTAACAGAGTTCAACCTTACTTTTGATTGAGCCGTTCTGAAACACTCTTTCTGTAGAAACTGCAATTGGATATTAGGAGCGCTAAGAGGCCTATATTGGAAAAAGGACTTTCTTCAAATTAAAACCACACAGAAGCATTCTGTGAAACTTCTTTCTCACCTGTGCATTCAGCTAACAGAGTTAAACCATACTTTTGATTGAGGAATTCTGAAACACTCTTAATGTAGAAAATGCAAGTGGACATTCGGAGCGCTAAGAGGGTAATAGTGGAAAAAGGAATAACTTCAAATATAAACTACACAGAAGCATTGTATGAAACTTCTTTCTGTTCCGTGCATTCGACTAACTTTGTTGAACCTTACTTTTGATTGAGCAGTTCTGAAACACTCTTTCTGTAGATACTGCAATTGGACATTCTGAGCGCTAAGAGTCCTATGTTCGAAAAAGGAGTATATTCAAATAGAAACTACACAGAGGAATTCTGTGAAACTTCTTTCTGATCTGTGCATTCAACTAACAGAGTTAAACCACACTTTTGATTGAGCTGTTCTGAACACTCTTTCTGTGGAAAATTCAAATGGACATTTGGAGCGCTAAGAGGGTAGTAGTGGAAAAAGGTATATATTGAAATATAAACTACACAGAAGCATTCTGTGAAACTTCTTTCTGTTCTGTGCATTCAACCAACAGAGTTTAACCTTACTTTTGATTGAGCCGTTCTGAAACACTCTTTCTGTAGAAACTACAATTGGACATTCTGAGCGCTAAGAGTCCTATATTGGTAAAAAGAATATCTTCATATAAACACTACACAGAAGCATTCTGTGAAACTTCTTCCTGATCTGTGTATTCAGCTAAGAGAGTTAAACCATACTTTGGATTCAGCAGTTCTGAAACTGTCTTACTGTAGAAAATGCAACTGGACATTCGGAGCGCATTGAGGGTAATAGTGGAAAAAGGAATATCTTCAAATATAAACTACACAGAAGCATTGTATGAAACTTCTTTCTGTTCTGTGCATTCAACTAACAGAGTTTAACCTTACTTTTGATTGAGCCGTTCTGAAAAACTCTTTCTGTAGAAACTGCAATTGGACATTCTGAGCGCTAAGAGGCCTACATTGGGAAGAAGAATATCTTCAAATAAAAACTACACAGAAGCATTCTGTGAAACTTCTTTCTGATATGTGCATTCAGCTAACAAAGTTAAACCATACTTTTGATTGAGCGGTTCTGAAACACTCTTTCTGTAGAAAATGCAAGTGGACATTCGGAGCGCTGAGATGGTAATAGTGGAAAAAGAATATCTCTAAACAAAAACTACACAGAAGCATTGTCTGAAACTTCTTTCTGTTCTCTGCATTCAACTAACAGAGTTGAGCCTATGTTTCGAAGGAGCAGTTCTGAAACACTCTTTCTGTAGAAACCGCAAGTGGACATTCGGAGCGCAAAGAGGGTAATAGTGGAATAAGGAATATCTTCAACTAAATACTACACAGAAACATTCCGTGAAACTTCTTTCTGTTCTTTGCATTCAACTAAATGAGTTGAACCATATTTTTGATTGAGCCTTTCTGAAACACTCTTTCTGTAGAAACTGCCATTGGATATTCGGAGCGCTAAGAGGCCTATATTGGAAAAAGGACTATCTTCAAATAAAAATTACACAGAAGCATTCTGTGAAACTTCTTTCTGATCTGTGCATTCAGCTAACAGAGTTAAACCATACTTTTGATTGAGCAGTTCTGAACACTCTTTCTGTAGAAAATGCAAGTGGACATTCAGAGCGCTACGTGGGTAATCGTGGAAAAAGGAATATCTTCAAATATAAACTACAGAGAAGCATTGTATGAAACTTCTTTCTGTTCTGTGCATTCAACTATCAGAGTTGAACCTTACATTTGATTGAGCCGTTCAGAAACACTCTTTCTGTAGAAACTGCAATCGGACATTCTGAGCGCTAAGAGGCCTATATTGGTAAAAAGAATATCTTCAAATAAAAACTACACAGAAGCATTCTGTGAAACTTGTTTCTGATATGTGCATTCAGCTAACAGAGTTAAAGCATACTTTTGATTGAGCCGTTCTGAACACTCTTTCTGTAGAAAATGCAAGTGGACATTCGGAGCGCTAAGAGGGTAATAGTGGAAAAAGGAATATATTCAAATATAAACTACACAGAAGCATTCTGTGAAACTTCTTTCTGTTCTGTGCATTCAACTAACAGAGATGAACCTTACTTTTGATTGAGCTGCTCTGAAACACTCTTTCTGTAGAAACTGCAATTGGACATTGTGAGCGCTAATAGGCCTATATTGGGAAAAAGAATATCTTCAAATAAAAACTTCACAGAAGCATTCTGTGAAACTTATTTCTGATCTGTGCATTCAGCTAAGAGAGTTAAACCATACTTTTGATTGAGCAGTTATGAAACACACTTTCTGTAGAAAATGCAAGTGAACATTCGGAGCGCTAAGATTGTAATAGTGGAAAAAGGAATATCTCCAAATAAAAACTACATAGAAGCATTCTCTGAAACTCCTTTCTGTTCTCTGCATTCAACTAACAGAGTTGATCCTTACTTTTGAAGGAGCAGTTCTGAACCATTCTTTGTGTAGAAACTGCCTGTGGATATTCGGAGCGCTAAGAGGGTAATAGACGATAAAGGAATATCTTCAACTAAATACTACACAGAAGCATTCTGTGAAACTTCTTTCTGTTCTGTGCATTCAACTAAAAGAGTTGAACCTTACTTTTGATTGAGCCGTTCTGAAACACTCTTTCTGTAGGAAATGCAAGTGGAGATTCGGAGCGCTAAGAGGGTAATAGTGGAAACAGGAATATCTTCAAATGTAAACTACACAGAAGCATTCTCTGAAACTGCTTTCTGTTCTGTGCATTCAACTAACAGCATTGAACCTTACATTTGATTGAGCAGTTCTGAAACACTCTTTCTGTAGATACTGCAATTGGACATTCTGAGCGCTAAGAGTCCTATATTGGAAAAAGGAATATCTTCAAATAAAAACTACACGGAAGAATTCTGTGAATCTTCTTTCTGATCTGTGCATTCAACTAACAGAGTTAAACCATACTTTTGATTGAGCAGTTCTGAACACTCTTTCTGTAGAAAATGCAAGTGGACATTCGGAGCTCTAAGAGGGTAATAGTGGAAAAAGGAATATCTTCAAAGATGAACTACAGAGAAGCATTCTGTGAAACTACATTCTGTTCTCTGCATTCCAATAACAGAGTTGAACCTTACATTTGATTGAGCCATTCTGAAACACTCTTTCTGTAGAAAATGCAAGTGGACAATCTGAGCGCTAATAGGCCTATATTGGGAAAAAGAATATCTTCAAATAAAAACTACACAGAAGCATTCTGTGAAACTTCTTTCTGATCTGTGCATTCAGCTAACATAGTTAAACCATACTTTTGATTGAGCGGTTCTGAAACACTCTTTCTGTAGAAAATGCAAGTGGACATTCGGAGCGCTGAGATGGTAATAGTGGAAAAAGAATATCTCCAAATAAAAACTACACAGAAGCATTGTCTGAAACTTCTTTCTGTTCTCTGCATTCAACTAAGAGAGTTGAGCCTAAGTTTTGAAGGAGCAGTTCTGAACCACTCTTTGTGTAGAAACTGCAAGTGGACATTCGGAGCGCTAAGAGGGTAATAGGGGAAAAAGGAATATCTTCAACTAAATACCACACAGAAACATTCCGTGAAACTTCTTTCTGTTCTTTGCATTGAACTAAAAGAGTTGAACCATATTTTTGATTGAGCCTTTCTGAAACACTCTTTCTGTAGAAACTGCAATTGGATATTCGGAGCGCTAAGAGGCCTATATTGGAAAAAGGACTATCTTCAAATAAAAATTACACAGAGGCATTCTGTGAAACTTCTTTCTGATCTGTGCATTCAGCTAACAGAGTTAAAACATACTTTTGATTGAGCCGTTCTGAAACACTCTTTCTGTAGAAAATGCAACTGGACATTCGGAGTGCTACGTGGGTAATAGTGGAAAAAAGAATATCTTCAAATATAAATTACACAGAAGCATTGTATGAAACTTCTTTCTGTTCTGTGCATTCAACTAACAGAGTTCAACCTTACTTTTGATTGAGGCGTTCAGAAACACTCTTTCTGTAGAAACTGCCATTGGACATTCTGAGCGCTAAGAGGCCTATACTGGGAAAAAGAATATCTTCAAATAAAAACTACACAGAAGCACTCTGTGAAACTTATTTATGATATGTGCATTCTGCTAACAGAGTTAAACCATACTTTTGATTGATAAGTTCTGAACACTCTTTCTGTAGACAATGCAAATGGAAATTCGGAGCGCTAAGAGGGTAATAGTAGAAAAAGCAATATGTCCAAATAAAAACTACAAAGAAGCATTCTGTGAAACTCCTTTCTGTTCTCCGCATTCAACTAACAGAGTTGAGCCTTACTTTTGAAGGAGCAGTTCTGAAACACTCTTTCTGTAGAAACTGCAAGTGGACATTCGGAGAGCTAAGGGGGTAATAGTGGAAAAAGGAATATCTTCAACTAAATACTACACAGAAGCATTCTGTGAAACTTCTCTCTGTTCTGTGCATTCAACTAAAAGAGTTGAACCTTACTTTTGATTGAGCCGTTCTGAAACACTCTTTCTGTAGAAACTGCAATTGGATATTAGAAGCGCTAAGAGGCCTATATTGGAAGAAGGACTATCTTAAAATAAAAACCACACAGAAGCATTCTGTGAAACTTCTTTCTGATCTGTGCATTCAACTAAAAGAGTTAAACCATACTTTTGATTGAGGAGTTCTGAAAACTCCTCATGTAGAAAATGCAAGTGGACATTCCGAGCGCTAAGAGGGTTATAGTGGAAAAAGGAATATATTCAAATATAAACTTCACAGAAGCATTTTGTGAAACTTCTTTCTGTTCTATGCATTCAACTAACAGAGTTGAACCTTACTTTTGTTTGAGCCGTTCTGAAACCCTCTTTCTGTAGAAACTGCAATTGGACATTCTGAGCGCTAAGAGGCCTATATTGGGAAAAATAATATCTTCAAATAAAAACTACACAGAAGCATTCTGTGAAACTTATTTCTGATACGTGCATTCAGCTAACAGAGTTAAACCTTACTTTTGATTGCGCAGTTCTGAACACTCTTTCTGTAGAAAATGCAAGTGGACATTAGCAGCGCTAAGAGGGTAATACTGGAAAAAGGAATATCTTCAAATATAAACTACACAGAAGCATTCTGTGAAACTTCTTCCTGTTCTGTGCATTCAACTAACAGAGTTGAACCTTACTTTTGATTGAGCCGTTCTGAAACACTCTTTCTGTAGAAACTGCAATTGGACATTCTGAGCGTAAAGAGGCCTATATTGGAAAAAAGGATATCTTCAAATAAAAACTACACAGAAGAATTCTGTGAAACATCTTCCTGATGTGTGCATTCAACTAACAGAGTTAAACCATAGTTTTTATTGAGCAGTTCTGAACACTCTTTCTGTAGAAAATGCAAGTGGACATTCGGAGTGCTAAGAGGGTAATAGTGCAAAAAGGAATATATTCAAATATAAACTGCACAGAATTATTCTGTGAAACTTCTTTCTGTTCTGTACATTTAACTAACAGAGTTGAACTTTACTTTTGATTGAGCAGTTCTGAAACACTCTTTCTGTAGAAACTGCAATTGGACATTCTGAGCCCTAAGAGGCCTATATTGGGATAAAGAATATCTTCAAATAAAAACTACACAGAAGCATTCTCTGAAACTGCTTTCTGTTCTGTGCCTTCAACTAACAGCATTGAACCTTACATTTGATTGAGCAGTTCTGAAACACTCTGTAGATACTGCAATTGGAAATTCTGAGCGCTAAGAGTCCTATATTGGAAAAAGGAATATCTTCAAATAAAAACTACACAGAAGAATTCTGTGAATCTTCCATCTGATCTGTGCATTCAACTAACAGAGTTAAACCATACTTTTGATTGAGCAGTTCTGAACACTCTTTCTGTAGAAAATGCAAGTGGACATTCGGAGCGCTAAGAGGGTAATAGGGGAAAAAGGAATACTTTCAAATATAAACTACACAGAAGCATTGTATGAAACTTCTTTCTGTTCCGTGCATTCGACTAACTTTGTTGAACCTTACTTTTGATTGAGCAGTTCTGAAACACTCTTTCTGTAGATACTGCAATTGGACATTCTGAGCGCTAAGAGTCCTATATTGGAAAAAGGAGTATATTCAAATAAAAACTACACAGAAGAATTCTGTGAAACTTCTTTCTGATCTGTGCATTCAACTAACAGAGTTAAACCATACTTTTGATTGAGTTGTTGTGAACACTCTTTCTGTGGAAAATTCAACTGGACATTTGGAGCGCTAAGAGGGTAGTAGTGGAAAATGGAATATATTCAAATATAAGCTACACAGAAGTATTCTGTGAAACTACTTTCTGTTCTGTGCATTCAACTAACAGAGTTCAACCTTACTTTTGATTGAGCCGTTCTGAAACACTCTTTCTGTAGAAACTGCAATTGGATATTAGGAGCGCTAAGAGGCCTATATTGGAAAAAGGACTTTCTTCAAATTAAAACCACACAGAAGCATTCTGTGAAACTTCTTTCTCACCTGTGCATTCAGCTAACAGAGTTAAACCATACTTTTGATTGAGGAATTCTGAAACACTCTTAATGTAGAAAATGCAAGTGGACATTCGGAGCGCTAAGAGGGTAATAGTGGAAAAAGGAATAACTTCAAATATAAACTACACAGAAGCATTGTATGAAACTTCTTTCTGTTCCGTGCATTCGACTAACTTTGTTGAACCTTACTTTTGATTGAGCAGTTCTGAAACACTCTTTCTGTAGATACTGCAATTGGACATTCTGAGCGCTAAGAGTCCTATGTTCGAAAAAGGAGTATATTCAAATAAAAACTACACAGAGGAATTCTGTGAAACTTCTTTCTGATCTGTGCATTCAACTAACAGAGTTAAACCACACTTTTGATTGAGCTGTTCTGAACACTCTTTCTGTGGAAAATTCAAATGGACATTTGGAGCGCTAAGAGGGTAGTAGTGGAAAAAGGTATATATTGAAATATAAACTACACAGAAGCATTCTGTGAAACTTCTTTCTGTTCTGTGCATTCAACCAACAGAGTTTAACCTTACTTTTGATTGAGCCATTCTGAAACACTCTTTCTGTAGAAACTACAATTGGACATTCTGAGCGCTAAGAGTCCTATATTGGTAAAAAGAATATCTTCATATAAACACTACACAGAAGCATTCTGTGAAACTTCTTCCTGATCTGTGTATTCAGCTAAGAGAGTTAAATCATACTTTGGATTCAGCAGTTCTGAAACTGTCTTACTGTAGAAAATGCAACTGGACATTCGGAGCGCATTGAGGGTAATAGTGGAAAAAGGAATATCTTCAAATATAAACTACACAGAAGCATTGTATGAAACTTCTTCCTCTTCTGTGCATTCAACTAACAGAGTTTAACCTTACTTTTGATTGAGCCGTTCTGAAAAACTCTTTCTGTAGAAACTGCAATTGGACATTCTGAGCGCTAAGAGGCCTACATTGGGAAGAAGAATATCTTCAAATAAAAACTACACAGAAGCATTCTGTGAAACTTCTTTCTGATATGTGCATTCAGCTAACAAAGTTAAACCATACTTTTGATTGAGCGGTTCTGAAACACTCTTTCTGTAGAAAATGCAAGTGGACATTCGGAGCGCTGAGATGGTAATAGTGGAAAAAGAATATCTCTAAACAAAAACTACACAGAAGCATTGTCTGAAACTTCTTTCTGTTCTCTGCATTCAACTAACAGAGTTGAGCCTATGTTTCGAAGGAGCAGTTCTGAAACACTCTTTCTGTAGAAACCGCAAGTGGACATTCGGAGCGCAAAGAGGGTAATAGTGGAATAAGGAATATCTTCAACTAAATACTACACAGAAACATTCCGTGAAACTTCTTTCTGTTCTTTGCATTCAACTAAATGAGTTGAACCATATTTTTGATTGAGCCTTTCTGAAACACTCTTTCTGTAGAAACTGCCATTGGATATTCGGAGTGCTAAGAGGCCTATATTGGAAAAAGGACTATCTTCAAATAAAAATTACACAGAAGCATTCTGTGAAACTTCTTTCTGATCTGTGCATTCAGCTAACAGAGTTAAACCATACTTTTGATTGAGCAGTTCTGAACACTCTTTCTGTAAAAAATGCAAGTGGACATTCAGAGCGCTACGTGGGTAATGTGGAAAAAGGAATATCTTCAAATATAAACTACAGAGAAGCATTGTATGAAACTTCTTTCTGTTCTGTGCATTCAACTATCAGAGTTGAACCTTACTTTTGATTGAGCCGTTCAGAAACACTCTTTCTGTAGAAACTGCAATCGGACATTCTGAGCGCTAAGAGGCCTATATTGGTAAAAAGAATATCTTCAAATAAAAACTACACAGAAGCATTCTGTGAAACTTGTTTCTGATATGTGCATTCAGCTAACAGAGTTAAAGCATACTTTTGATTGAGCCGTTCTGAACACTCTTTCTGTAGAAAATGCAAGTGGATATTCGGAGCGCTAAGAGGGTAATACTGGAAAAAGGAATATATTCAAATATAAACTACAGAGAAGCATTCTGTGAAACTTCTTTCTGTTCTGTGCATTCAACTAACTGAGTTGAACCTTACTTTTGATTGAGCCGTTCTGAAACACTCTTTCTGTAGAAACTGCAATTGGACATTCTGAGCGCTAAGAGGCCTATATTGGTAAAAAGAATATCTGCAAATAAAAACTACACAGAAGCATTCTTTGAAACTTCTTTCTGATCTGTGCATTCAACTAACAGAGTAAAACCATACTTTTGATTGAGCCGTTCTGAACACTCTTTCTGTAGAAAATGCAAGTGGACATTCGGAGCGCTAAGAGGGTAATAGTGGAAAAAGGAATATATTCAAATATAAACTACACAGAAGCATTCTGTGAAACTTCTTTCTGTTCTGTGCATTCAACTAACAGAGATGAACCTTACTTTTGATTGAGCTGCTCTGAAACACTCTTTCTGTAGAAACTGCAATTGGACATTGTGAGCGCTAATAGGCCTATATTGGGAAAAAGAATATCTTCAAATAAAAACTTCACAGAAGCATTCTGTGAAACTTATTTCTGATCTGTGCATTCAGCTAAGAGAGTTAAACCATACTTTTGATTGAGCAGTTATGAAACACACTTTCTGTAGAAAATGCAAGTGAACATTCGGAGCGCTAAGATTGTAATAGTGGAAAAAGGAATATCTCCAAATAAAAACTACATAGAAGCATTCTCTGAAACTCCTTTCTGTTCTCTGCATTCAACTAACAGAGTTGATCCTTACTTTTGAAGGAGCAGTTCTGAACCATTCTTTGTGTAGAAACTGCCTGTGGACATTCGGAGCGCTAAGAGGGTAATAGACGATAAAGGAATATGTTCAACTAAATACTACACAGAAGCATTCTGTGAAACTTCTTTCTGTTCTGTGCATTCAACTAAAAGAGTTGAAACTTACTTTTGATTGAGCCGTTCTGAAACACTCTTTCTGTAGAAAATGCAAGTGGAGATTCGGAGCGCTAAGAGGGTAATAGTGGAAACAGGAATATCTTTAAATGTAAACTACACAGAAGCATTCTCTGAAACTGCTTTCTGTTCTGTGCATTCTACTAACAGCATTGAACCTTACATTTGATTGAGCAGTTCTGAAACACTCTTTCTGTAGATACTGCAATTGGACATTCTGAGCGCTAAGAGTCCTATATTGGAAAAAGGAATATCTTCAAATAAAAACTACACAGAAGAATTCTGTGAATCTTCTTTCTGATCTGTGCATTCAACTAACAGAGTTAAACCATACTTTTGATTGAGCAGTTCTGAACACTCTTTCTGTAGAAAATGCAAGTGGACATTCGGAGCTCTAAGAGGGTAATAGTGGAAAAAGGAATATCTTCAAAGATGAACTACAGAGAAGCACTCTGTGAAACTACATTCTGTTCTCTGCATTCCAATAACAGAGTTGAACCTTACATTTGATTGAGCCATTCTGAAACACTCTTTCTGTAGAAAATGCAAGTGGACAATCTGAGCGCTAATAGGCCTATATTGGGAAAAAGAATATCTTCAAATAAAAACTACACAGAAGCATTCTGTGAAACTTCTTTCTGATCTGTGCATTCAGCTAACATAGTTAAACCATACTTTTGATTGAGCGGTTCTGAAACACTCTTTCTGTAGAAAATGCAAGTGGACATTCGGAGCGCTGAGATGGTAATAGTGGAAAAAGAATATCTCCAAATAAAAACTACACAGAAGCATTGTCTGAAACTTCTTTCTGTTCTCTGCATTCAACTAAGAGAGTTGAGCCTAAGTTTTGAAGGAGCAGTTCTGAACCACTCTTTGTGTAGAAACTGCAAGTGGACATTCGGAGCGCTAAGTGGGTAATAGGGGAAAAAGGAATATCTTCAACTAAATACCACACAGAAACATTCCGTGAAACTTCTTTCTGTTCTTTGCATTGAACTAAAAGAGTTGAACCATATTTTTGATTGAGCCTTTCTGAAACACTCTTTCTGTAGAAACTGCAATTGGATATTCGGAGCGCTAAGAGGCCTATATTGGAAAAAGGACTATCTTCAAATAAAAATTACACAGAGGCATTCTGTGAAACTTCTTTCTGATCTGTGCATTCAGCTAACAGAGTTAAAACATACTTTTGATTGAGCCGTTCTGAAACACTCTTTCTGTAGAAAATGCAACTGGACATTCGGAGTGCTACGTGGGTAATAGTGGAAAAAAGAATATCTTCAAATATAAATTACACAGAAGCATTGTATGAAACTTCTTTCTGTTCTGTGCATTCAACTAACAGAGTTCAACCTTACTTTTGATTGAGGCGTTCAGAAACACTCTTTCTGTAGAAACTGCCATTGGACATTCTGAGCGCTAAGAGGCCTATATTGGGAAAAAGAATATCTTCAAATAAAAACTACACAGAAGCACTCTGTGAAACTTATTTATGATATGTGCATTCTGCTAACAGAGTTAAACCATACTTTTGATTGATAAGTTCTGAACACTCTTTCTGTAGACAATGCAAGTGGAAATTCGGAGCACTAAGAGGGTAATAGTGGAAAAAGCAATATGTCCAAATAAAAACTACAAAGAAGCATTCTGTGAAACTCCTTTCTGTTCTCCGCATTCAACTAACAGAGTTGAGCCTTACTTTTGAAGGAGCAGTTCTGAAACACTCTTTCTGTAGAAACTGCAAGTGGACATTCGGAGAGCTAAGGGGGTAATAGTGGAAAAAGGAATATCTTCAACTAAATACTACACAGAAGCATTCTGTGAAACTTCTCTCTGTTCTGTGCATTCAACTAAAAGAGTTGAACCTTACTTTTGATTGAGCCGTTCTGAAACACTCTTTCTGTAGAAACTGCAATTGGATATTAGAAGCGCTAAGAGGCCTATATTGGAAGAAGGACTATCTTAAAATAAAAACCACACAGAAGCATTCTGTGAAACTTCTTTCTGATCTGTGCATTCAACTAAAAGAGTTAAACCATACTTTTGATTGAGGAGTTCTGAAAACTCCTCATGTAGAAAATGCAAGTGGACATTCCGAGCGCTAAGAGGGTTATAGTGGAAAAAGGAATATATTCAAATATAAACTTCACAGAAGCATTTTGTGAAACTTCTTTCTGTTCTATGCATTCAACTAACAGAGTTGAACCTTACTTTTGATTGAGCCGTTCTGAAACCCTCTTTCTGTAGAAACTGCAATTGGACATTCTGAGCGCTAAGAGGCCTATTTTGGGAAAAATAATATCTTCAAATAAAAACTACACAGAAGCATTCTGTGAAACTTATTTCTGATATGTGCATTCAGCTAACAGAGTTAAACCTTACTTTTGATTGCGCAGTTCTGAACACTCTTTCTGTAGAAAATGCAAGTGGACATTAGCAGCGCTAAGAGGGTAATACTGGAAAAAGGAATATCTTCAAATATAAACTACACAGAAGCATTCTGTGAAACTTCTTCCTGTTCTGTGCATTCAACTAACAGAGTTGAACCTTACTTTTGATTGAGCCGTTCTGAAACACTCTTTCTGTAGAAACTGCAATTGGACATTCTGAGCGTAAAGAGGCCTATATTGGAAAAAAGGATATCTTCAAATAAAAACTACACAGAAGAATTCTGTGAAACATCTTCCTGATGTGTGCATTCAACTAACAGAGTTAAACCATAGTTTTTATTGAGCAGTTCTGAACACTCTTTCTGTAGAAAATGCAAGTGGACATTCGGAGTGCTAAGAGGGTAATAGTCCAAAAAGGAATATATTCAAATATAAACTGCACAGAATTTTTCTGTGAAACTTCTTTCTGTTCTGTACATTTAACTAACAGAGTTGAACTTTACTTTTGATTGAGCAGTTCTGAAACACTCTTTCTGTAGAAACTGCAATTGGACATTCTGAGCCCTAAGAGGCCTATATTGGGATAAAGAATATCTTCAAATAAAAACTACACAGAAGCATTCTCTGAAACTGCTTTCTGTTCTGTGCCTTCAACTAACAGCATTGAACCTTACATTTGATTGAGCAGTTCTGAAACACTCTTTCTGTAGATACTGCAATTGGAAATTCTGAGCGCTAAGAGTCCTATATTGGAAAAAGGAATATCTTCAAATAAAAACTACACAGAAGAATTCTGTGAATCTTCCATCTGATCTGTGCATTCAACTAACAGAGATAAACCATACTTTTGATTGAGCAGTTCTGAACACTCTTTCTGTAGAAAATGCAAGTGGACATTCGGAGCGCTAAGACGGTAATAGGGGAAAAAGGAATACTTTCAAATATAAACTACACAGAAGCATTGTATGAAACTTCTTTCTGTTCCATGCATTCGACTAACTTTGTTGAACCTTACTTTTGATTGAGCAGTTCTGAAACACTCTTTCTGTAGATACTGCAATTGGACATTCTGAGCGCTAAGAGTCCTATATTGGAAAAAGGAGTATATTCAAATAAAAACTACACAGAAGAATTCTGTGAAACTTCTTTCTGATCTGTGCATTCAACTAACAGAGTTAAACCATACTTTTGATTGAGTTGTTGTGAACACTCTTTCTGTGGAAAATTCAACTGGACATTTGGAGCGCTAAGAGGGTAGTAGTGGAAAATGGAATATATTCAAATATAAGCTACACAGAAGTATTCTGTGAAACTACTTTCTGTTCTGTGCATTCAACTAACAGAGTTCAACCTTACTTTTGATTGAGCCGTTCTGAAACACTCTTTCTGTAGAAACTGCAATTGGATATTAGGAGCGCTAAGAGGCCTATATTGGAAAAAGGACTTTCTTCAAATTAAAACCACACAGAAGCATTCTGTGAAACTTCTTTCTCACCTGTGCATTCAGCTAACAGAGTTAAACCATACTTTTGATTGAGGAATTCTGAAACACTCTTAATGTAGAAAATGCAAGTGGACATTCGGAGCGCTAAGAGGGTAATAGTGGAAAAAGGAATAACTTCAAATATAAACTACACAGAAGCATTGTATGAAACTTCTTTCTGTTCCGTGCATTCGACTAACTTTGTTGAACCTTACTTTTGATTGAGCAGTTCTGAAACACTCTTTCTGTAGATACTGCAATTGGACATTCTGAGCGCTAAGAGTCCTATGTTCGAAAAAGGAGTATATTCAAATAAAAACTACACAGAGGAATTCTGTGAAACTTCTTTCTGATCTGTGCATTCAACTAACAGAGTTAAACCACACTTTTGATTGAGCTGTTCTGAACACTCTTTCTGTGGAAAATTCAAATGGACATTTGGAGCGCTAAGAGGGTAGTAGTGGAAAAAGGTATATATTGAAATATAAACTACACAGAAGCATTCTGTGAAACTTCTTTCTGTTCTGTGCATTCAACCAACAGAGTTTAACCTTACTTTTGATTGAGCCGTTCTGAAACACTCTTTCTGTAGAAACTACAATTGGACATTCTGAGCGCTAAGAGTCCTATATTGGTAAAAAGAATATCTTCATATAAACACTACACAGAAGCATTCTGTGAAACTTCTTCCTGATCTGTGTATTCAGCTAAGAGAGTTAAACCATACTTTGGATTCAGCAGTTCTGAAACTGTCTTACTGTAGAAAATGCAACTGGACATTTGGAGCGCATTGAGGGTAATAGTGGAAAAAGGAATATCTTCAAATATAAACTACACAGAAGCATTGTATGAAACTTCTTTCTGTTCTGTGCATTCAACTAACAGAGTTTAACCTTACTTTTGATTGAGCCGTTCTGAAAAACTCTTTCTGTAGAAACTGCAATTGGACATTCTGAGCGCTAAGAGGCCTAGATTGGGAAGAAGAATATCTTCAAATAAAAACTACACAGAAGCATTCTGTGAAACTTCTTTCTGATATGTGCATTCAGCTAACAAAGTTAAACCATACTTTTGATTGAGCGGTTCTGAAACACTCTTTCTGTAGAAAATGCAAGTGGACATTCGGAGCGCTGAGATGGTAATAGTGGAAAAAGAATATCTCTAAACAAAAACTACACAGAAGCATTGTCTGAAACTTCTTTCTGTTCTCTGCATTCAACTAACAGAGTTGAGCCTATGTTTCGAAGGATCAGTTCTGAAACACTCTTTCTGTAGAAACCGCAAGTGGACATTCGGAGCGCAAAGCGGGTAATAGTGGAATAAGGAATATCTTCAACTAAATACTACACAGAAACATTCCGTGAAACTTCTTTCTGTTCTTTGCATTCAACTAAATGAGTTGAACAATATTTTTGATTGAGCCTTTCTGAAACACTCTTTCTGTAGAAACTGCCATTGGATATTCGGAGCGCTAAGAGGCCTATATTGGAAAAAGGACTATCTTCAAATAAAAATTACACAGAAGCATTCTGTGAAACTTCTTTCTGATCTGTGCATTCCGCTAACAGAGTTAAACCATACTTTTGATTGAGCAGTTCTGAACACTCTTTCTGTAGAAAATGCAAGTGGACATTCAGAGCGCTACGTGGGTAATCGTGGAAAAAGGAATATCTTCAAATATAAACTACAGAGAAGCATTGTATGAAACTTCTTTCTGTTCTGTGCATTCAACTATCAGAGTTGAACCTTACTTTTGATTGAGCCGTTCAGAAACACTCTTTCTGTAGAAACTGCAATCGGACATTCTGAGCGCTAAGAGGCCTATATTGGTAAAAAGAATATCTGCAAATAAAAACTACACAGAAGCATTCTTTGAAACTTCTTTCTGATCTGTGCATTCAACTAACAGAGTAAAACCATACTTTTGATTGAGCCGTTCTGAACACTCTTTCTGTAGGAAATGCAAGTGGACATTCGGAGCGCTAAGAGGGTAATAGTGGAAAAAGGAATATATTCAAATATAAACTACACAGAAGCATTCTGTGAAACTTCTTTCTGTTCTGTGCATTCAACGAACAGAGTAAAACCATACTTTTGATTGAGCAGTTCTGAACACTCTTTCTGTAGAAAATGCAAGTGGACATTCGGAGCTCTAAGAGGGTAATAGTGGAAAAAGGAATATCTTCAAATATGAACTACAGAGTAGCATTCTGTGAAACTACTTTCTGTTCTGTGCATTCAAATAACAGAGTTGAACCTTACTGTTCTTTGAGTTATTCTGAAACACTCTTTCTGTAGAAACTGCAATTGGACAATCTGAGGGCTAAGAGGCCTATATTGGGAAAAAGAATATCTTCAAATAAAAACTACACAGAAGCATTCTGTGAAACTTATTTCTGATCTGTGCATTCAGCTAACAGAGTTAAACCATACTTTTGATTGAAGAGTTCTGAACACACTTTCTGTAGAAAATGCAACTGGACATTTGGAGCGCTAAGAGGGTAGTAGTGAAAAAAGTAATATATTCAAATATAAACTACACAGAAGCATTCTGTGAAACTTCTTTCTGTTCTCTGCATTCACCTAACAGAGTTGAACCTTACTTTTGTTTGAGCCGTTCTGAAACACTCTTTTTGTAGAAACTGCATTTGGACATTCTGAGCGCTAAGAGGCCTATATTGGTAAAAAGTATACTTCATATTAACACTACACAGAAGCATTCTGTGAAACTTCTTTCTGATCTGTGCATTCAGCTAACAGAGTTAAACCGTACTTGTGATTGAGCCGTTCTGAACAGTCTTTCTGTAGAAAATGAAAGTGGACATTCGGAGCGCTAAGAGGGTAATAGTGGAAAAAGGTATATATTCAAATATAAACTACACAGAAGCATTCTGTGCAACTTCTTTCTGTTCTGTGCATTCAACTAACAGAGTTGCACCTTACTTTTTATTGAGCCGTTCTGAAACACTCTTTCTGTAGAAACTGCAATTGGACATTCTGAGCGCTAAGAGACCTATATAGGGAAAAAGAATATCTTCAAATATAAACTACACAGAAGCATTCTGTGAAACTTCTTTCTGATCTATGCATTCAGCTAACAGAGTTAAACGATACTTTTGATTGAGCAGTTATGAAACTCTCTTTCTGTAGAAAATGCAAGTGGACTTTCGGAGCGCTAAGATTGTAATGGTATAAAAAGGAATATCTCCAAATAAAAACTACACAGAAGCATTCTCTGAAACTCCTTTCTGTTCTCTGCATTCAACTAACAGAGTTGAGCCTTACTTTTGAAGGAGCAGTTCTGAAACACTCTTTCTGTAGAAACTGCAAGTGGTCATTCGGAGCGCTAAGAGGGTAATAGTGGAAAAAGGAATATCTTCAACTAAATACTACACAGAAGCATTCTGTTAAACTGCTTTCTGTTCTGTGCATTCAACTAAAAGAGTTGAACCTTAATTTGATTGAGCCGTCCTGTAACACTCTTTCTGTAGAAACTGTAATTGGATATTAGAAGCGCTAAGAGGCCTATATTGGAAAAAGGACTATCTTCAAATAAAAACCACACAGAAGCATTCTGTGAAACTTCTTTCTGATCTGTGCATTCAACTAACGGAGTTAAACCATACTTTTGATTGAGGAGTTCTGAACACTCCTTATGTAGAAAACGCACGTGGACATTCGGAGCGCTAAGAAGGTTATAGTGGAAATAGGAATATATTCAAATATAAACTTCACAGAAGCATTCTGTGAAACTTTTTTCTGTTCTGTGTATTCAACTAACAGACTTGAAACTTACTTTTGATTGATCCGTTCTGAGACCCTCTTTCTGTAGAAAGTGAAATTGGACATTCTGAGCGCTAAGAGGCCTATATTGGGAAAAAGAATATCTTCAAATAAAAACTACACAGAAGCATTCTGTGAAACTTCTTTCTGATCTATGCATTCAGCTAACAGATTTAAACCATAATTTTGTTTGAGCAGTTCTGAAACACTCTTTCTGCAGAAAATGCAAGTGGACATTCGGAGCGCTAAGATGGTAATAGTGGAAAAAGGAATATCTTCAAATATAAACTACACAGAAGCATTCTCTGATACTTCTTTCTGTTCTGTGCATTCAACTAGCAGAGTGGAGTCTTACTTTTGAAGGAGCAGTTCTGAAACACTCTTTCTGTAGATACTGCAATTGGACATTCTGAGCAGTAAGAGTCCTATATTGGAAAAAGTAATATCTGCAAATAAAAACTACACAGAATCATTCAGTGAAACTTCTTTCTGATCTGTGCATTCAACTAACAGAGTTAAACCATACTTTCGATTGAGGAGTTCTGAACACTCCTTCTGTAGAAAATGCAAGTGGACATTCGGAGCGTTAAGAGGGTAATAGTGGAAATAGAAATATCTTCAAATAAATACTACACAGAAGCATTCTGTGAAACTTTTTTCTGTTCAGTGCATTCAACTAAAAGAGTTGAACCTTACTTTTGATTGAGCCGTTCTGAAACACTCTTTCTCTAGAAACTGCAATTGGATATTCAGAGCGCTAAGAGGCCTATATTGGAAAAAGGACTATCTTCAAATAAAAACTACACAGAAGCATTCTGTGAAACTTCTTTCTGATCTGTGCATTCAGCTAACAGAGTTAAACCATACTTTTGATTGAGCAGTTCAGGACACTGCTTCTGTAGAAAATGCATCTGGACATGCGGAGCGCTAAGAGGGTAATAGTGTAAAAAGAAATATATTCAAATATAAATTACACAGAAGCATTCTCTGAAACTTCTTTCTGTTCCGTGCATTCAACTAACAAAGTTGAACCTTACTTTTGATTGAGCAGTTCTGAAACACTCTTTCTGTATTAACTGCAATTGGACATTCTGAGCGCTAAGAGTCCTATATTGGAAAAAGTAATATCTTCAAATAAAAACTACACAGAAGCATTCTGTGAAACTTATTTCTGATCTGTGCATTCAACTAACAGAGTTAAACCATACTTTTGATTGAGGAGTCCTGAACACCCCTTCTGTAGAAAATGCAAGTGGACATTCGTAGCGCTAAGAGGATAATAGTGGAAAAAGGAAAATATTCATATATAAAATACTCAGAAGCATTCTGTGAAACTTCTTTCTTTTCTGTGCATTCAACTAAAAGAGTTGAGCCTTACTTTTGATTGAGCGGTCCCGAAACCCTCTTTCTGTAGAAACTGCAATTGGATATTCTGAGCGCTAAGAGGCCTATATTGGGAAAAAGAACGATCTTCAAATAAAAACTGCACAGAAGCATTCTGTGAAACTTCTTTCTGATCTGTGCATTCAGATAACAGAGTTAAACAATACTTTTGATTGAGCAGTTCTGAACACTCTTTCTGTAGAAAATGCAAGTGGACAATCAGAGAGCTAAGAGGGTAATACTGGAAAAAGGAAGATATTCAAATCTAAACTACACAGAAGCATTCTGTGAAACTTCTTTCTGTTCTGTGCATTCAACTAACAGAGATGAACCTTACTTTTGATTGAGCTGCTCTGAAACACTCTTTCTGTAGAAACTGCAATTGGACATTGTGAGCGCTAATAGGCCTATATTGGGAAAAAGAATATCTTCAAATAAAAACTTCACAGAAGCATTCTGTGAAACTTATTTCTGATCTGTGCATTCAGCTAAGAGAGTTAAACCATACTTTTGATTGAGCAGTTATGAAACACACTTTCTGTAGAAAATGCAAGTGAACATTCGGAGCGCTAAGATTGTAATAGTGGAAAAAGGAATATCTCCAAATAAAAACTACATAGAAGCATTCTCTGAAACTCCTTTCTGTTCTCTGCATTCAACTAACAGAGTTGATCCTTACTTTTGAAGGAGCAGTTCTGAACCATTCTTTGTGTAGAAACTGCCTGTGGACATTCGGAGCGCTAAGAGGGTAATAGACGATAAAGGAATATCTTCAACTAAATACTACACAGAAGCATTCTGTGAAACTTCTTTCTGTTCTGTGCATTCAACTAAAAGAGTTGAACCTTACTTTTGATTGAGCCGTTCTGAAACACTCTTTCTGTAGAAAATGCAAGTGGAGATTCGGAGCGCTAAGAGGGTAATAGTGGAAACAGGAATATCTTCAAATGTAAACTACACAGAAGCATTCTCTGAAACTGCTTTCTGTTCTGTGCATTCAACTAACAGCATTGAACCTTACATTTGATTGAGCAGTTCTGAAACACTCTTTCTGTAGATACTGCAATTGGACATTCTGAGCGCTAAGAGTCCTATATTGGAAAAAGGAATATCTTCAAATAAAAACTACACAGAAGAATTCTGTGAATCTTCTTTCTGATCTGTGCATTCAACTAACAGAGTTAAACCATACTTTTGATTGAGCAGTTCTGAACACTCTTTCTGTAGAAAATGCAAGTGGACATTCGGAGCTCTAAGAGGGTAATAGTGGAAAAAGGAATATCTTCAAAGATGAACTACAGAGAAGCATTCTGTGAAACTACATTCTGTTCTCTGCATTCCAATAACAGAGTTGAACCTTACATTTGATTGAGCCATTCTGAAACACTCTTTCTGTAGAAAATGCAAGTGGACAATCTGAGCGCTAATAGGCCTATATTGGGAAAAAGAATATCTTCAAATAAAAACTACACAGAAGCATTCTGTGAAACTTCTTTCTGATCTGTGCATTCAGCTAACATAGTTAAACCATACTTTTGATTGAGCGGTTCTGAAACACTCTTTCTGTAGAAAATGCAAGTGGACATTCGGAGCGCTGAGATGGTAATAGTGGAAAAAGAATATCTCCAAATAAAAACTACACAGAAGCATTGTCTGAAACTTCTTTCTGTTCTCTGCATTCAACTAAGAGAGTTGAGCCTAAGTTTTGAAGGAGCAGTTCTGAACCACTCTTTGTGTAGAAACTGCAAGTGGACATTCGGAGCGCTAAGAGGGTAATAGGGGAAAAAGGAATATCTTCAACTAAATACCACACAGAAACATTCCGTGAAACTTCTTTCTGTTCTTTGCATTGAACTAAAAGAGTTGAACCATATTTTTGATTGAGCCTTTCTGAAACACTCTTTCTGTAGAAACTGCAATTGGATATTCGGAGCGCTAAGAGGCCTATATTGGAAAAAGGACTATCTTCAAATAAAAATTACACAGAGGCATTCTGTGAAACTTCTTTCTGATCTGTGCATTCAGCTAACAGAGTTAAAACATACTTTTGATTGAGCCGTTCTGAAACACTCTTTCTGTAGAAAATGCAACTGGACATTCGGAGTGCTACGTGGGTAATAGTGGAAAAAAGAATATCTTCAAATATAAATTACACAGAAGCATTGTATGAAACTTCTTTCTGTTCTGTGCATTCAACTAACAGAGTTCAACCTTACTTTTGATTGAGGCGTTCAGAAACACTCTTTCTGTAGAAACTGCCATTGGACATTCTGAGCGCTAAGAGGCCTATATTGGGAAAAAGAATATCTTCAAATAAAAACTACACAGAAGCACTCTGTGAAACTTATTTATGATATGTGCATTCTGCTAACAGAGTTAAACCATACTTTTGATTGATAAGTTCTGAACACTCTTTCTGTAGACAATGCAAGTGGAAATTCGGAGCGCTAAGAGGGTAATAGTGGAAAAAGCAATATGTCCAAATAAAAACTACAAAGAAGCATTCTGTGAAACTCCTTTCTGTTCTCTGTATTCAACTAACAGAGTTGAGCCTTACTTTTGAAGGAGCAGTTCTAAAACACTCTTTCTGTAGAAACTGCAAGTGGACATTCGGAGAGCTAAGGCTGTAATAGTGGAAAAAGGAATATCTTCAACTAAATACTACACAGAAGCATTCTGTGAAACTTCTCTCTGTTCTGTGCATTCAACTAAAAGAGTTGAACCTTATTTTTGATTGAGCCGTTCTGAAACACTCTTTCTGTAGAAACTGCAATTGGATATTAGAAGCGCTAAGAGGCCTATATTGGAAGAAGGACTATCTTAAAATAAAAACCACACAGAAGCATTCTGTGAAACTTCTTTCTGATCTGTGCATTCAACTAAAGGAGTTAAACCATACTTTTGATTGAGGAGTTCTGAAAACTCCTCATGTAGAAAATGCAAGTGGACATTCCGAGCGCTAAGAGGGTTATAGTGGAAAAAGGAATATATTCAAATATAAACTTCACAGAAACATTTTGTGAAACTTCTTTCTGTTCTATGCATTCAACTAACAGAGTTGAACCTTACTTTTGATTGAGCCGTTCTGAAACCCTCTTTCTGTAGAAACTGCAATTGGACATTCTGAGCGCTAAGAGGCCTATATTGGGAAAAATAATATCTTCAAATAAAAACTACACAGAAGCATTCTGTGAAACTTATTTCTGATATGTGCATTCAGCTAACAGAGTTAAAACTTACTTTTGATTGCGCAGTTCTGAACACTCTTTCTGTAGAAAATGCAAGTGGACATTAGCAGCGCTAAGAGGGTAATACTGGAAAAAGGAATATCTTCAAATATAAACTACACAGAAGCATTCTGTGAAACTTCTTTCTGATCTGAGCATTCAGCTAACAGAGTTAAACCTTACTTTTGATTGAGCCGTTCTGAAACACTCTTTCTGTAGAAACTGCAATTGGACATTCTGAGCGTAAAGAGGCCTATATTGGAAAAAAGGATATCTTCAAATAAAAACTACACAGAAGAATTCTGTGAAACATCTTCCTGATGTGTGCATTCAACTAACATATTTAAACCACAGTTTTTATTGAGCAGTTCTGAACACTCTTTCTTTAGAAAATGCAAGTGGGCATTCGGAGCGCTAAGAGGGTGATAGTGCAAAAAGGAATATATTGAAATATAAACTACACAGAATTATTCTGTGAAACTTCTTTCTGTTCTGTACATTTAACTAACAGAGTTGAACTTTAATTTGATTGAGCAGTTCTGAAACACTCTTTCTGTAGAAACTGCAATTGGACATTCTGAGCCCTAAGAGGCCTATATTGGGATAAAGAATATCTTCAAATAAAAACTACACAGAAGCATTCTGTGAAACTTATTTCTGATATGTGCATTCAGCTAACAGAGTTAAACCATACTTTTGATTGAGCAGTTATGAAACACTGTTTCTGTAGAAAATGCAAGTGAACATTCGGAGCGCTAAGATTGTAATAGTGGAAAAAGGAATATCTCCAAATAAAAACTACACAGAAGCATTCTCTGAAACTCCTTTCTGTTCTCTGCATTCAACTAACAGAGTTGAGCCTTACTTTTGAAGGAGCAGTTCTGAAACACTCTTTCTGTAGAAACTGCAAATGGTCAATCTGAGCGCTAAGAGGCCTATATTGGGAAAAAAAAATCTTCAAATAAAAACTACACAGAAGCATTCTGTGAAACTTATTTCTGATCTGTGCATTCAGCTAACAGAGTTAAACCATACTTTTGGTTGAGCAGTTCTGAACACACTTTCTGTAGAAAATGCAACCGGACATTTGGAGCGCTAAGAGTGTAGTACTGGAAAAAGTAATATATTCAAATATAAACTACACAGAAGCATTCTGTGAAACTTCTTTCTGTTCTGTTCCTTCAACTAACAGAGTTGAACCTTACTTTTGATTGAGCCGTTCTGAAACACTCTTTCTGTAGAAACTGCATTTGGACATTCTGAGCGTTAAGAGGCCTATATTGGTAAAAAGAATATCTTCATATAAACACTACACAGAAGCATTCTGTGAAACTTCTTTCTGATCTGTGCATTCAGCTAACCGAGTTAAACCATACTTTTGATTGAGCAGTTGTGAAACACTCTTTCTGTAGAAAATACAACTGGACACTCGGAGCTCTAAGAGGGTAATAGTGGAAAAATGAATATCTTCAAATATAAACTACACAGAAGCATTGTATGAAACTGCTTTCTGTTCTGTGCATTCAACTAACAGAGTTTAACCTTACTTTTGATTGAGCCGTTCTGAAACACTCTTTCTGTGGAAACTGCAATTGGACATTCTGAGCTCTAAGAGGCCTATATTGGGAAAAAGAATATCTTCATATAAAAACTACACAGAAGCATTCTGTGAAACTTCTTTCTGATCTGTGCATTCAGCTAACAGAGTTAAAACGTACTTTTGATTGAGCCGTTCTGAAACACTCTTTCTGTAGAAAATGCAACTGGACATTCGGAGCGCTACGTGGGTAATAGTGGAAAAAAGAATATCTTCAAATATAAACTACACAGAAGCATTGTATGAAACTTCTTTCTGTTCTGTGCATTCAACTAACAGAGTTCCACCTTACTTTTGATTGAGCCGTTCAGAAACACTCTTTCTGTAGAAACTGCCATTGGACATTCTGAGCGCTAAGAGGCCTATATTGGGAAAAAGAATATCTTCAAATAAAAACTACACAGAAGCACTCTGTGAAACTTATTTATGATATGTGCATTCTGTTAACAGAGTTAAACCATACTTTTGATTGATAAGTTCTGAACACTCTTTCTGTAGAAAATGCAAGTGGAAATTCGGAGCGCTAAGAGGGTAATAGTGGAAAAAGCAATATGTCCAAATAAAAACTACACAGAAGCATTCTGTGAAACTCCTTTCTGTTCTCTGCATTCAACTAACAGAGTTGAGCCTTACTTTTGAAGGAGCAGTTCTGAAACACTCTTTCTGTAGAAACTGCAAGTGGACATTCGGAGAGCTAAGAGGCCTATATTGGAAGAAGGACTATCTTAAAATAAAAACCACACAGAAGCATTCTGTGAAACTTCTTTCTGATCTGTGCATTCAACTAAAAGATTTAAACCATACTTTTGATTGAGGAGTTCTGAAAACTCCTTATGTAGAAAATGCAAGTGGACATTCCGAGCGCTAAGAGGGTTATAGTGGAAAAAGGAATATATTCAAATATAAACTTCACAGAAGCATTTTGTGAAACATCTTTCTGTTCTATGCATTCAACTAACAGAGTTGAACCTTACTTTTGATTGAGCCGTTCTGAAACCCTCTTTCTGTAGAAACTGCAATTGGACATTCTGAGCGCTAAGAGGCCTATATTGGGAAAAATAATATCTTCAAATAAAAACCACACAGAAGCATTCTGTGAAACTTATTTCTGATATGTGCATTCAGCTAACAGAGTTAAACCTTACTTTTGATTGCGCAGTTCTGAACACTCTTTCTGTAGAAAATGCAAGTGGACATTCTCAGCGCTAAGAAGGTAATACTAGAAAAAGGAATATCTTCAAATATAAACTACACAGAAGCATTCTGTGAAACTTCTTCCTGTTCTGTGCATTCAACTAACAGAGTTGAACCTTAGTTTTGATTGAGCCGTTCTGAAACACTCTTTCTGTAGAAACTGCAATTGGACATTCTGAGCGTAAAGAGGCCTATATTGGAAAAAAGGATATCTTCAAATAAAAACTACACAGAAGAATTCTGTGAAACATCTTCCTGATGTGTGCATTCAACTAAACCATAGTTTTATTTTATTCAATAAACCATAGTTTTTATTGAGCAGTTCTGAACACTCTTTCTGTAGAAAATGCAAGTGGACATTCGGAGCGCTAAGAGGGTAATAGTGCAAAAAGGAATATATTCAAATATAAACTACACAAAATTATTCCGTGAAACTTCGTTCTGTTCTGTACATTCAACTAACAGAGTTGAACTTTACTTTTGATTGAGCAGTTCTGAAACACTCTTTCTGTAGGAACTGCAATTGGACATTCTGAGCCCTAAGAGGCCTATATTGGGATAAAGAATATCCTCAATTAAAAACTACACAGAAGCATTCTGTGAAACTTATTTCTGATCTGTGCATTCAGCTAACAGAGCTAAACCATACTTTTGATTGAGCAGTTATGAAACACTCTTTCTGTAGAAAATGCAAGTGAACATTCGGCGCGCTAAGATTGTAATAGTGGAAAAAGGAATATCTCCAAATAAAAACTACACAGAAGCATTCTCTGAAACTCCTTTCTGTTCTCTGCATTCAACTAACAGAGTTGAGCCTTTCCTTTGAAGGAGCAGTTCTGAAACACTCTTTCTGTAGAAACTGCAAATGGTCAATCTGAGCACTAAGAGGCCTATATTGGGAAAAAAATATCTTCAAATAAAAACTACACAGAAGCATTCTGTGAATCTTGTTTCTGATCTGTGCATTCAGCTAACAGAGTTAAACCATACTTTTGATTGAGCAGTTTTGAAACACTCTTTCCGTAGAAAATGCAACTGGACATTTGGAGTGCTAAGAGTGTAGTAGTGGAAAAAGTAATATATTCAAATATAAACTACACAGAAGCATTCTGTGAAACTTCTTTCTGTTCTGTGCATTCAACTAACAGAGTTGAACCTTACTTTTGATTGAGGCGTTCTGAAACACTCTTTCTGTAGAAACTGCATTTGGACATTCTGAGCGCTAAGAGGCCTATATTGGTAAAAAGAATATCTTCATATAAACACTACACAGAAGCATTCTGTGAAACTTCTTTCTGATCTGTGCATTCAGCTAACAGAGTTAAACCATACTTTTGATTGAGCAGTTCTGAAACACTCTTTCTGTACAAAATGCAACTGGATATTTGGAGCGCTAAGAGGGTAATAGTGGAAAAAGGTATATCTTCAAATATAAACTACACAGAAGCATTGTATGAAACTTCTTTCTGTTCTGTGCATTTAACTAACAGAGTTTAACCTTACTTTTTATTGAGCCGTTCTGAAACACTCTATCTGTAGAAACTGCAATTGGACATTCTGAGCGCTAAGAGGCCTATATTGGGAAAAAGAATACCTTCACATAAAATCTACACAGAAGCATTCTGTGAAACTTCTTTCCGATCTGTGCATTCAGCTAACAGAGTTAAACCATACTTTTGATTGAGCAGTTCTGAAACACTCTTTCTGTAGAAAATGCAACTGGACATTCCGAGCGCTACGTGGGTAATAGTGGAAAAAGGAATATCTTCAAATATAAACTACACGGAAGCATTGTATGAAACTTCTTTCTGTTCTGTGCATTCAACTAACAGAGTTGAACCTTACTTTTGATTGAGCCCTTCAGAAACACTCTTTCTGTAGAAACTGCAATTGGACATTCTGAGCGCTAAGAGGCCTATATTGGTAAAAAGAATATCTGCAAATAAAAACTACACAGAAGCATTCTGTGAAACTTCCTTCTGATCTGTGCATTCAACTTACAGAGTAAAACCATACTTTTGATTGAGCCGTTCTGAACACTCTTCCTGTAGAAAATGCAAGTGGACATTCGGAGAGTTAAGAGGGTAATAGTGGAAAAAGGAATATCTTCAAATATAAACTACACAGAAGCATTCTGTGAAACTTCTTTCTGTTCTGTGCATTCAACTAACAGAAATGAACCTTACTTTTGATTGAACCGCTCTGAAACACTCTTTCTGTAGAAACTGCAATTGGACATTTTGAGCGCTAATAGGCCTATATAGGGAAAAAGAATATCTTCAAATAAAAACTACACAGAAGCATTGTGTGAAACTTATTTCTGATCTGTGCATTCAGCTAACAGAGTTAAACCATACTTTTGATTGAGCAGTTATGAAACACTCTTTCTGTGGAAAATGCAAGTGAACATTCGGAGGTCTAAGATTGTAATAGTGGAAAAAAAATATCTCCAAATAAAAACTACACAGAAGCATTCTCTGAAACTCCTTTCTGTTCTCTGCATTCAACTAACAGAGTTGAGCCTTACTTTTGAAGGAGCAGTTCTGAAACACTCTTTCTGTAGAAACTGCAAGTGGTCATTCGGAGCGCTAAGAGGGTAATAGTGGAAAAAGGAATATCTTCAACTAAATACTACACAGAAGCATTCTGTTAAACTGCTTTCTGTTCTGTGCATTCAACTAAAAGAGTTGAACCTTAATTTGATTGAGCCGTCCTATAACACTCTTTCTGTAGAAACTGTAATTGGATATTAGAAGCGCTAAGGGGCCTATATTGGAAAAAGGACTATCTTCAAATAAAAACCACCCAGAAGCATTCTGTGAAACTTCTTTCTGATCTGTGCATTCAACTAACGGAGTTAAACCATACTTTTGATTGAGGAGTTCTGAACACTCCTTATGTAGAAAACGCACGTGGACATTCGGAGCGCTAAGAAGGTTATAGTGGAAATAGGAATATATTCAAATATAAACTTCACAGAAGCATTCTGTGAAACTTTTTTCTGTTCTGTGTATTCAACTAACAGACTTGAAACTTACTTTTGATTGATCCGTTCTGAGACCCTCTTTCTGTAGAAAGTGAAATTGGACATTCTGAGCGCTAAGAGGCCTATATTGGGAAAAAGAATATCTTCAAATAAAAACTACACAGAAGCATTCTGTGAAACTTCTTTCTGATCTATGCATTCAGCTAACAGATTTAAACCATAATTTTGTTTGAGCAGTTCTGAAACACTCTTTCTGCAGAAAATGCAAGTGGACATTCGGAGCGCTAAGATGGTAATAGTGGAAAAAGGAATATCTTCAAATATAAACTACACAGAAGCATTCTCTGATACTTCTTTCTGTTCTGTGCATTCAACTAGCAGAGTGGAGTCTTACTTTTGAAGGAGCAGTTCTGAAACACTCTTTCTGTAGATACTGCAATTGGACATTCTGAGCAGTAAGAGTCCTATATTGGAAAAAGTAATATCTGCAAATAAAAACTACACAGAATCATTCAGTGAAACTTCTTTCTGATCTGTGCATTCAACTAACAGAGTTAAACCATACTTTCGATTGAGGAGTTCTGAACACTCCTTCTGTAGAAAATGCAAGTGGACATTCGGAGCGTTAAGAGGGTAATAGTGGAAATAGAAATATCTTCAAATAAATACTACACAGAATCATTCTGTGAAACTTTTTTCTGTTCAGTGCATTCAACTAAAAGAGTTGAACCTTACTTTTGATTGAGCCGTTCTGAAACACTCTTTCTCTAGAAACTGCAATTGGATATTCGGAGCGCTAAGAGGCCTATATTGGAAAAAGGACTATCTTCAAATAAAAACTACACAGAAGCATTCTGTGAAACTTCTTTCTGATCTGTGCATTCAGCTAACAGAGTTAAACCATACTTTTGATTGAGCAGTTCAGGACACTGCTTCTGTAGAAAATGCATCTGGACATGCGGAGCGCTAAGAGGGTAATAGTGTAAAAAGAAATATATTCAAATATAAATTACACAGAAGCATTCTCTGAAACTTCTTTCTGTTCCGTGCATTCAACTAACAAAGTTGAACCTTACTTTTGATTGAGCAGTTCTGAAACACTCTTTCTGTATTAACTGCAATTGGACATTCTGAGCGCTAAGAGTCCTATATTGGAAAAAGTAATATCTTCAAATAAAAACTACACAGAAGCATTCTGTGAAACTTATTTCTGATCTGTGCATTCAACTAACAGAGTTAAACCATACTTTTGATTGAGGAGTCCTGAACACCCCTTCTGTAGAAAATGCAAGTGGACATTCGTAGCGCTAAGAGGATAATAGTGGAAAAAGGAAAATATTCATATATAAAATACTCAGAAGCATTCTGTGAAACTTCTTTCTTTTCTGTGCATTCAACTAAAAGAGTTGAGCCTTACTTTTGATTGAGCGGTCCCGAAACCCTCTTTCTGTAGAAACTGCAATTGGATATTCTGAGCGCTAAGAGGCCTATATTGGGAAAAAGAACGATCTTCAAATAAAAACTGCACAGAAGCATTCTGTGAAACTTCTTTCTGATCTGTGCATTCAGATAACAGAGTTAAACAATACTTTTGATTGAGCAGTTCTGAACACTCTTTCTGTAGAAAATGCAAGTGGACAATCAGAGAGCTAAGAGGGTAATACTGGAAAAAGGAATATATTCAAATCTAAACTACACAGAAGCATTCTGTGAAACTTCTTTCTGTTCTGTGCATTCAACTAACAGAGTTGAACCTTACTTTTGATTGAGCCGTTCTGAAACACTCTTTCTGTAGAAACTGCAATTGGACATTCTGAGCGCTAAGAGGCCTATATTGGAAAAAAGGATATCTTCAAATAAAAACTACACAGAAGCATTCTGTGAAACTTCTTCCTGATGTGTGCATTCAACTAACAGAGTTAAACCATAGTTTTTATTCAGCAGTTCTGAACACTCTTTCTGTAGAAAATGCAAGTGGACATTCGGAGCACTAAGAGGGTAATAGTGTAAAAAGGAATATATTCAAATATATACTAAACAGAATTATTCTGTGAAATTTCTTTCTGTTCTGTGCATTCAACTAACAGAGTTGAACCTTACTTTTGATTGAGCAGTTCTGAAACACTCTTTCTGTAGAAACTGCAATTGGACATTCTGAGCCCTAAGAGGCCTATATTGGGAAAAAGAATATCTTCAAATAAAAACTACACAGAAGCATTCTGTGAAACTTATTTCTGATCTGTGCATTCAGCTAACAGAGTTAAACCATACTTTCGATTGAGGAGTTCTGAACACTCCTTCTGTAGAAAATGCAAGTGGACATTCGGAGCGTTAAGAGGGTAATAGTGGAAAAAGGAATATCTTCAAATAAATACTACACAGAAGCATTCTGTGAAACTTTTTTCTGTTCAGTGCATTCAACTAAAAGATTTGAAACTTACTTTTGATTGAGCCGTTCTGAAACACTCTTTCTCTAGAAACTGCAATTGGATATTCGGAGCGCTAAGAGGCCTATATTGGAAAAAGGACTATCTTCAAATAAAAACTACACAGAAGCATTTTGTGAAACTTCTTTCTGATCTGTGGATTCAGCTAACAGAGTTAAACAATACTTTTGATTGAGCAGTTCTGAATACTCTTTCTGTAGAAAATGCATCTGGACATGCGGAGCGCTAAGAGGGTAATACTGGAAAAAGGAATATATTCAAATATAAACTACACAGAAGCATTCTGTGAAACTTCTTTGTGTTCTGTGCATTCAACTAACAGAGTTGAACCTTACTTTTGATTGAGCCGTTCTGAAACACTCTTTCTGTAGAAACTGCAATTGGACATTCTGAGCGCTAAGAGGCCTATATTGGAAAAAAGGATATCTTCAAATAAAAACTACACAGAAGCATTCTGTGAAAATTCTTCCTGATGTGTGCATTCAACTAACAGAGTTAAACCATAGTTTTTTTTTTTTTTTTTTTTATTATACTTTAGGGTTTTAGGGTACATGTGCACAATGTGCAGATTTGTTACATATGTATCCATGTGCCATGTTGATTTCCTGCACCCATTAACTCGTCCTTTAGCATTAGGTGTATCTCCTAATGCTGTCCCTACCCCCTCCCCCCACCCCACAACAGTCCCCGGAGCGTGATGTTCCCCTTCCTGTGTCCATGAGTTCTCATTGTTCAATTCCCACCTATGAGTGAGAACATGCAATGTTTGGTTTTTTGTCCTTGCGATAGTTTACTGAGAATGATGTTTTCCAGTTTCATCCATGTCCCTACAAAGGACACGAACTCATCATTTTTTATGGCTGCATAGTATTCCATGGTGTATATGTGCCACATTTTCTTAATCCAGTCTATCGTTGTTGGACATTTGGGTTGGTTCCAACTCTTTGCTATTGTGAATAGTGCCGCAATAAACATACGTGTGCATGTGTCTTTATAGCAGCATGATTTATAGTCCTTTGGGTATATACCCAGTAATGGGATGGCTGGGTCAAATGGTATTTCTAGTTCTAGATCCCTGAGGAATCGCCACACTGACTTCCACAATGGTTGAACTAGTTTACAGTCCCACCAACAGTGTAAAAGTGTTCCTATTTCTCCACATCCTCTCCAGCACCTGTTGTTTCCTGATTTTTTAATGATGGCCATTCTAACTGGTGTGAGATGGTATCTCACTGTGGTTTTGATTTGCATTTCTCTGATGGCCAGTGATGAGGAGCATTTCTTCATGTGTTTTTTGGCTGCATAAATGTCTTCTTTTTAGAAGTGTCTGTTCATGTCCTCTGCCCACTTTTTGATGGGGTTGTTTGTTTTCTTCTTGTAAATTTGTTTGAGTTCATTGTAGATTCTGGATATTAGCCCTTTGTCAGATGAGTAGGTTGCAAAAATTTTCTCCCATTGTGTAGGTTGCCTGTTCACTCTGATGATAGTTTCTTTTGCTGTGCAGAAGCTCTTTAGTTTAATGAGATCCCATTTGTCGATTTTGGCTTCTGTTGCCATTGCTTTTGGTGTTTTAGACATGAAGTCCTTGCCCACGCCTATGTCCTGAATGGTATTGCCTAGGTTTTCTTGTAGGATTTTAATGGTTTTAGGTCTAACATATAAGTCTTTAATCCATCTTGAATTAATTTTTGTATAAGGTGTAAGGAAGGGATCCAGTTGCAGCTTTCTACATATGGCTAGCCAGTTTTCCCAGCACCATTTATTAAATAGGGAAGCCTTTCCCCATTTCTTGTTTTTGTCAGGTTTGTCAAAGATCAGATAGTTTTAGCTATGTGGCATCATTTCTGAGGGCTCTGTTCTCTTCCATTGATCTATGTCTCTGTTGTGGTACCAGTACCATGCTGTTTTGGTTACTGTAGCCTTGTTATATAGTTTAAAGTCAGGTAGCGTGATGCCTCCAGCTTTGTTCTTTTGGCTTAGGATTGACTTGGCGATGCGGGCTCTTTTTTGGTTCCATATGAACTTTAAAGTAGTTTTTTCCAATTCTGTGAAGAAAGTCATTGGTAGCTTGATGGGGATGGCATTGAATCTATAAATTACCTTGGGCAGTATGGCCATTTTCACGATATTGATTCTTCCAACCCATGAGCATGGAATGTTCTTCCATTTGTTTGTATCCTCTTTTATTTCATTGAGCAGTGGTTTGTAGTTCTCCTTGAAGAGGTCCTTCACATCCCTTGTAAGTTGGATTCCTAGGTATTTTATTCTCTTTGAAGCAATTGTGAATGGGAGTTCACTCATGATTTGGCTCTCTGTTTGTCTGTTATTGGTGTACAAGAATGCTTGTGATTTTTGTACATTAATTTTGTATCCTGAGACTTTGCTGAAGTTGCTAATCAGCTTAAGGAGATTTTGGGCTGAGACAATGGGGTTTTCTAGATATACAATCATGTCATCTGCAAACAGGGACAATTTGACTTCCTCTTTTCCTAATTGAATACCCTTTATTTCCTTCTCCTGCCTGATTGCTCTGGCCAGAACTTCCAGCACTATGTTGAATAGGAGCGGTGAGAGAGGGCATCCCTGTCTTGTGCCAGTTTTCAGAGGGAATGCTTCCAGTTTTTGCCCATTCAGTATGATATTGGCTGTGGGTTTGTCGTAGATAGCTCTTATTATTTTGAGATACGTCCCATCAATACCTAATTTATTGAGAGTTTTTAGCATGAAGGGTTGTTGAATTTTGTCAAAGGCCTTTTCTGCATCTATTGAGATAATCATGTGGTTTTTGTCTTTGGTTCTGTTTATATGCTGGATTACATTTATTGATTTGTGTATGTTGAACCAGCCTTGCATCCCAGGGATGAAGCCCACTTGATCATGGTGGATAAGCTTTTTGATGTGCTGCTGGATTCGGTTTGCCAGTATTTTATTGAGGATTTTTGCATCAATGTTCATCAAGGATATTGGTCTGAAATTCTCTTTTTTGGTTATGTCTCTGCCAGGTTTTGGTATCAGGACGATGCTGGCTTCGTAAAATGTGTTAGGGAGGATACCCTCTTTTTCTATCGATTGGAATAGTTTCAGAAGGAATGGTACCACTTCCTCCTTGTACCTCTGGTAGAATTCAGCTGTGAATCCATCAGGTCCTGGACTCTTTTTGGTTGGTAAGCTATTGATTATTGCCACAATTTCAGAACCTGTTATTGGTCTATTCAGAGATTCAACTTCTTCCTGGTTTAGTGTTGGGAGTGTGTATTTGTCGAGGAATTTATCCATTTCTTCTAGATTTTCTAGTTTATTTGCATAGAGGTGTTTGTAGTATTCTCTGATGGTAGATTGTATTTCTGTGGGATCGGTGGTGATATCCCCTTTTTCGTTTTTTATTGCATCTATTTGATCCTTCTCTCTTTTCTTCTTTATTACTCTTGCTAGCGGTCCATCAATTTTGTTGATCTTTTCAAAAAACCAGCTCCTGGATTCGTTAATTTTTTGGAGGGTTTTTTGTGTCTCTATTTCCTTCAGTTCTGCTCTGATTTTAGTTATTTCTAGCCTTCTGCTAGCTTTTGAATGTGTTTGCTCTTGCTTTTCTAGTTCTTTTAATTGTGATGTTAGGGTGTCAATTTTGGATCTTTCCTGCTTTCTCTTGTGGGCATTTAGTGCTATAAATTTCCCTCTACACACTGCTTTGAACGTGTCCCAGAGATTCTGGTATGTTGTGTCTTTGTTCTCGTTGGTTTCAAAGAACATCTTTATTTCTGCCTTCATTTCATTATGTACCCAATAGTCATTCAGGAGCAGGTTGTTCAGTTTCCATGTAGTTGAGCGGTTTTGACTGAGTTTCTTAATCCTGAGTTCTAGTTTGATTGCACTGTGGTCTGAGAGACAGTTTGTTATAATCTCTGTTCTTTTACATTTGCTGAGAAGAGCTTTACTTCCAACTATGTGGTCAATTTTGGAATAGGTGTGGTGTGGTGCTGAAAAAAATGTATATTCTGTTGATTTGGGGTGGAGAGTTCTGTAGATGTCTATTAGGTCCACTTTATGTAGAGCTGAGTTCAATTCCTGGATATCCTTGTTAACTTTCTGTCTCGTTGATCTGTCTAATGCTGACAGTGGGGTGTTAAAATCTCCCATTATTATTGTGTGGGAGTTGAAGTCCCTTTGTAGGTCACTGAGGACTTGCTTTATGAATCTGGGTGCTCCAGTGTTCGGTGCATATATATTTAGGATAGTTAGCTCTTCTTGTTGAATTGATCCCTTTACCATTATGTAATGGCCTTCTTTGTCTCTTTTGATCTTTGTTGGTTTAAAGTCTATTTTATCAGAGACTAGGATTGCAACCCCTGCCTTTTTTTGTTTTCCAGTTGCTTGATAGATCTTCCTCCATCCCTTTATTTTGAGTCTATGTGTGTCTCTGCACGTGAGATGGGTTTCCTGAATACAGCACACTGATGGGTCCTGACTCCTTATCCAGTTTGCCAGTCTGTGTCTTTTAATTGGAGCATTTAGCCCATTTACATTTAACGTGAATATTGTTATGTGTGAATCTGATCCTGTCATTATGATGTTAGTTGGTTATTTTGCTTGTTAGTTGCTATAGTTTCTTCCTAGCCTCGATGGTCTTTACAATTTGGCATGTTTTTGCAGGGGCTGGTACCGGTTGTTCCTTTCCATGTTTAGTGCTTCCTTCAGGAGCTCTTTTAGGGCAGGCCTGGTGGTGACAAAATCACTCAGCGTTTGCTTGTCTGTAAAGGATTTTATTTCTCCTTCACTTATGAACCTTAGTTTGGCGAGATAGGAAATTCTGGGTTGAAAATTCTTTTCTTTAAGAATGTTGAATATCGGCCCCCACTCTCTTCTGGCTTGTAGAGTTTCTGCTGAGAGATCAGCTGTTAGTCTGATGGGTTTCCCTTTGTGGGTAACCCGACCTTTCTCTCTGGCTGCCCTTAACATTTTTTCCTTCATTTCAACTTTGGTGAATCTGACAATTATGTGTCTTGGAGTTGCCCTTCTCGAGGAGTATCTTTGTGGCGTTCTCTGTATTTCCTGAATCTGAATGCTGGCCTGCCTTGCTAGATTGGGGAAGTTCTCCTGGATAATATCTTGCAGAGTGTTTTCCAACTTGGTTCCATTCTCCCCATCATTTTCAGGTACACCAATCAGACGTAGGTTTGGTCTTTTCACATAGTCCCAAATTTCTTGGAGGCTTTGTTCATTTCTTTTTATTCTTTTTTCTCTAAACTTCCCTTCTCTCTTCATTTCATTCATTTCATCTTCTATCAGCGATACCCTTTCTTCCAGTTGATCGCATCTGCTACTGAGGCTTCTGCATTCTTCACGTAGTTCTCGAAACTTGGCTTTCAGCTCCATCATCTCCTTTAAGCCCTTCTCTCCATTGGTTATTCTAGTTATCCATTCTTCTAATTTTTTTTCAAAGTTTTTAACTTCTTTGCTATTGTTTTGAATTTCCTCTCGTAGCTCAGAGTAGTTTGATCGTCTGAAGCCTTCTTCTCTCAACTCATCAAAGTCATCCTCCATCCAGCTTTGTTCCGTTGCTGGTGAGGAACTGCGTTCCTTTGGAGGAGGAGAGGTGTTCTGTTTTTTAGAGTTTCCAGTTTTTTTGGTCTGTTTTTTCCCCATCTTTGTGGTTTTGTCTACTTTTTGTCTTCGATGATGGTGATGTACAGATGGGTTTTTGGTGTGGATGTCCTTTCTGTTTGTTAATTTTCCTTCTACCAGACAAGACCCTCAGCTGCAGGTCTGTTGGAGTTTACTAGAGGTCCACTCCAGACCCTGTTTGGCTGGGTGTCAGCACCGGTGGCTGCAGAACAGCGGATTTTCGTGAGACCACAAATTCAGCTGTCTGATAGTTCCTCTGAAAGTTTTGTCTCAGAGAAGTACCCGGTTGAATGAGGTGTCAGTCTGTCCCTACTGGGGGGGTGCCTCCCAGTTAGGCTGCTCAGGGGTGAGGGACCCACTTTAGGAGGCAGTCTGTCCGTTCTCAGATCTCCAGCTGTGTGCTGGGAGAACCACTACTCTCTTCAAAGCTGTCAGTCAGACAGGGACATTTAAGGCTGTGGAGGTCCTCGCTGAGTTTCTTGTTGTCTGTGCCCTGCCCCCAGAGGTGGAGACTACAGAGGCAGGCAGGCCTCCTTGAGCTGTGGTGGGCTCCACCCAGTTCGAGCTTCCTGGCTGCTTTGTTTACCTAAGCAAGCCTGGGCAATGGCGGGCGCCCCTCCCCCAGCCTCGTTGCCGCCTTGCAGCGTGATCTCAGACTGCTGTGCTAGCAATCAGCAAGACTCTGTGGGCATAGCACCCTCCGAGCCAGGTGCGGGACACAATCTTCTAGTGTGCCGTTTTCCAGGCCCGTTGGAAAAGCGCAGTATTAGGACAGGACTGACCCGATATTCCAGGTGCCGTCTGTTTCCGCTTTCTTTGACTAGGAAAGGGAACTCCCTGACCCCTTGCGCTTCCCGAGTGAGGCAATGCCTCGCCCTGCTTCGGCTCACGCACAGTGCGCTTCACCGACTGTCCTGCACCCACTATTAGGCACTCCCTAGTGAGATGAAACCGGTACCTCAAGCAGAAATGCAGAAATCACCCGTCTTCTGTGTCGCTGGGGCTGGGAGCTGGAGACTGGAGCTGTTCCTATTCGGCCATCTTGGCTCCACCCTAAACCATAGTTTTTATTGAGCAGTTCTGAACACTCTTTCTGTAGAAAATGCAAGTGGACATTCGGAGCACTAAGAGGGTAATAGTGTAAAAAGGAATATATTCAAATATATACTAAACAGAATTATTCTGTGAAATTTCTTTCTGTTCTGTGCATTCAACTAACAGAGTTGAACCTTACTTTTGATTGAGCAGTTCTGAAACACTCTTTCTGTAGAAACTGCAATTGGACATTCTGAGCCCTAAGAGGCCTATATTGGGAAAAAGAATATCTTCAAATAAAAACTACACAGAAGCATTCTGTGAAACTTATTTCTGATCTGTGCATTCAGCTAACAGAGTTAAACCGTGCTTTTGATTGAGCAGTTATGAAACACTCTTTCTGTTGAAAATGCAAGTGGACATTCGGAGCGCTAAGATCATAATAGCGGAAAAAGGAATATCTCCAATTGAAAACTACAGAGAAGCATTCTCTGAAACTCCTTTCTGTTCTTTGCATTCAACTAACAGAGTTGAGCCTTACTTTTGAAGGAGCAGTTCTGAAACACTCTTTCTGTAGAAACTGCAAGAGGACATTCGGAGCGCTAAGAGGGTAATAGTGGAAAAAGTAATATCTTCAACTAAATACTACACAGAAGCATTCTGTGAAACTTCTTTGTGTTCTGTGCATTCAACTAAAAGAGTTGAACCTTACTTTTGTTTGAGCTGTTCTGAAACACTCCTTCTGTAGAAACTGCAAGTGGATATTAGAAGCGCTAAGAGGCCTGTATTGGAAAAAGGACTATCTTCAAATAAAGACCACACAGAAGCATTCTGTGAAACTTCTTTCTGATCTGTGCATTCAGGTAACAGAGTTAAACCATACTTTTGATTGAGGAGTTCTGAAACACTCTTTCTGTAGAAAATGCAAGTGGACTTTCGGAGCGCTAAGGGAGTAATAGTGGAAAAAGGAATATATTGAAATATAAACTACACAGAATCATTCTGTGAAACTTCTTTCTGTTCTGTGCATTCAACTTACAGTGTTGAACCTTACCTTTGATTGAGGCGTTCTGAAACACTCTTTCTGTAGAGACTGCAATTGGACATTCTGAGCGCTAAGAGGCCTATATTGGGAAAAAGAATATCTTCAAATAAAAACTACACAGAAGCATTCTGTGAAACATCCTTCTGATCTGTGCATTCAGCTAACAGAGTTAAACCGTACTTTTGATTGAGCATTTCTGAAACACTCTTTCTGTAGAAAATGCAGGTGGATATTTGAGTGCTAAGAGGCCTATAGTGGAAAAAGGAATATCTTCAAATAAAAACTACACAGAAGCATTTTCTGAACTTCTTTCTCTTCTCTGCGTTCAACTAACAGGGTTTGTCTCACTTTTCATTGAGTAGTTCTGAAACACTCTTTCTGTAGAAACTGCAAGTGGACATTCGGATCGCTAAGAGGCGTATAGTGGAAAAACCAATATCTTCAAATAAAACTACACAGAAACATTCTGTGAAACTTCTTTCTGTTCCGTGCATTCAACTAATGGAGTTGAACCTTACTTTTGATTGAGCCGTTCTGAAACACTCTTTCTGTAGGGACTGCAAGTGGACTTTCGGAGCGCTAAGAGGCCTATAGTGGAAAAAAGAATATCTCCAATTAAATACTACACAGAAGCATTCTGTGAAACCTCTTTCTGTTCTGTGCATTCAACTAACAGAGTTGAATCTTACTTTTGATTGAGCAGTTATGAAACATTCTTTCTGTAGAAACTGCAAGTGGACATTCGGAGCGCTAAGAGGGTAATAGTGGAAAAAGGAATATCTTCAGTTATAAACTACACAGAAGCATTCTGTGAAACTTCATTTTGTTCTGTGCATTCAACTAACAGAGTTGAACGTTACTTTTGATTGAGCTGTTCTGAAACGCTCTTTCTGTAGAAACTGCAATTGGACATTCGGGGCGCTAAGAGGCCTATAGTGGAAAAAGGAATATCTTCAAATAAAAACTACACAGAAGCATTCTGTGAAACTTCTTTCTGATCTGTGCATTCTACTAACAGAGTTAAACCATACATTTGCTTGAGCAGTTCTGAAACGCTCTTTCTGTAGGAAATGCAAGTGGACATTCCGAGTGCTAAGAGGGTAATAGTGGAAAAAGGAATATCTTCACATAAACACTACACAGAAGCATTCTGTTAAACTTCTTTCTGTTCTGTGCATTCAACTAACAGAGTTGAACCTTACTTTTGATTGAGGAGTTGTGAAACACTCTTTCTGTAGAAACTGGAAGTGGACTTTCGGAGCAATATAAGATGAATATATTTTCACTTTAAGCATAGGAGTATAAGAGTAAGGGAACATGCCTGCAATTCCGCAAGGTTTGATTTTATCTTACATGTAGTTCGTTATCCAGTCAGTAAGTGTTTGTTGTACTCGATCCTGTGCCAAGTGCTGGGAATTGAGGTATGAGGACAAAGTTGTAGAAACTCGGCCTATTGAGATTCTATTCAAAAGGCTCTCCTCAGTATAAGTTAGTAATCACATAGATAGACGAGATATTGACATATTATAATATATGGTATGAAGAAAAATCAGATTGAAGATTTTTAAAAGAGGTTGAAGGTGAAGTGAGATAAGGTGGGATCAAGAAAGGCCTGTTTGAGGAAATTAATCTCAGGCCTGAAAGAGGAGAAGATGACAAGAGATTTCCAGGCAACCAGAAGAACACATGACAAGGCCTTCTAACAGGAGAATGTTCAGCGTGTATGAGTAATAGAAGTCCATGGTGGCCGGAGCATATTAAGTGAGGGATGCATGACATGAGGTTATACACACATTTAGAGTTAGGAGGTCCGAATATGGGGTGTGAGCTTTCTTGCACAAGTATTGGGAAGCTTCTGCAAGATTTTTCTAGGGCAATGACCTGATGTTATTTCTTTCCTGTTTTCTTTTTCTTTTTCTTTTTTTGGTGATTACTTTCTTTGCTTTCTAGAGAACAGATGGTAGAAGGGGGAAGTGGAAATATGCAGACACATTAGGGATCCATCAAAATATTGAACTGAACTGATGGGTTTGGCCGTGGTTTGACCTAGAGTGGTTATTATAGAGAATGAGCAGAATGGATGCATTAGAGAGATTTCTCAAGTTTGATATGGTTGAGCTACAGATTGGATACAGGTGGGAAGATGGTAAACGAAGGGATGACATCAGGTATACTTCGAGTTTGGTGTTGACAAGCAGGGTGCATGGTAGAGCCGTTTATGAGAAGGCTTCAGGAGAAAAAGGAGACTTGGAAACTATTCAGAAAGGTCAGAGACTGTGTTCTGAATCTCATGGTAGAAACAGGAAGGATTCTATTGTATACAGTAACAGGAAGAAGAATGCAAATGCAACTTTTTTGACCAGCTTTACAGAGTTCAGCCAAACAAGCCATACCTAGTTCAACCTCATGTTAGAGATGAGCAAACTGAACTTCAGAACCTGTAAACAACCTGTCAGAATCAAAAACGAGCCAGAAGAATATTTCGCCCATTACATGATAGTTTGTTTATTTAAATAGTTATAATTATTTTAGATATTTTACTTTCTTGATTTTATTATTAAGCACAAATAACATTGTACTTAAAGTTTATCTCTATTTTTCACTTTTCTTATTTTATCATAATTTCAGGTACAAATCAATCAAAAAATTATATTGAAATTGAAATACTGAATTTTATAATAAAGACAAAGCATCCAAATGAAAATGAAATTTTCCAGGTGAAAATTTCCAAATCATAAATATGTAGGGACAAAAAACTTTATTTATAAAGAAAAAGATAATTCTAATTAATTGATGATTCAAAGGTTTACAACTTTAAAAGTAAATATTATCTTTGAAGTAAAGTCCATTTAAATTATTTATGCAGCCAAAGTTTTAGTAATTGTATATGTATATCATGTAAACTTTTTCGAGAAACATGGAATTGGAAATGTTAGAGTATTATGCAGAAAAAATCACCTAAAGGAAAAAATTATCTCCTCATGAAGGATTACTTTAGCCACTTTGACAGGTGTAGGTAAAAGAACACTAAATGCACATCAATATGATTAGGAGATGCACGCTTAGAAATACGTTATCATTGAAAAGAGAATTGTATTATCAGGTTTGCAGGGGCCCTTCTTATCCTTCATATTTATGTAACTTTGTCATCTATAGAAAGATTATGGGAATTTAAAAAATAGCTGATAGTTAAGAAACATCACCATAACACTGTGCTGAATGCATAATAAAACATTTCCCTTCTCTCTAAAAGCCTTTTAAAATTATGTACCATAATCAGTATGGCCAGCAGAGGGTCATTTCCATGTTCAAGTTCCTCTGTTTCTCGAGGGTGAGAATCCTTCTATAGTCTTCTGAGGGTGACACTGTAGGGTTTTCTTAGCCTGATTATTTTTACCTATTTTTTCCGATCCTTTCCTTTGTATATTTACATTTTACATATTGAAAGTTATTTTTTCAAATATTTTATATGCAAGTTTACAAAGTACAACGACTGTACATTAAAATAACTTATTTATGCCATATGGAAGTTTAAATATAATTTTACAATATCTAATATTGATTGTTTAGTTTCTAATCATTGATACTTGACATGATTTTTCCCAGCATACCACAAAATATTCTTCAAAATCCTGCGAATTAATTCCTGTAACACTTCTGAGGTGTATTAATAAGCTAGAGATGTAAAGAAGATTTGCAGAGAAAATTAGGTTCCCAAATTAGAAATTTTGTCCCACTATCGACTAGAAACCTCTTGAAATGATCAAAAACAATAATAATGCATGTCATAGAGGAAAACCAATAAGCCTGCTGCAGCATGACTACCTCTGTGACCTCAGACAAGTTACGTGTGGGTCCCTACTTCTGTGACCTCAGACAAGTTACGTGTGGGTCCGCACTTATTTTCTTCATCTCTAATAAATATTTGACAAATCTCATTTTCAAAAGTCTTTTAAGGCCTTTCCACCTTTTTTTTTTTGAGATGGAGTTTTGCTCTCATTGCCCAGGCTGCAGTGCAATGTCATGGTCTCGGCTCGCACAACCTCCGACTCCCGGGTTCATGTGATTCTCCTGCTTCCACCTCCTGAGTAGCTGGGATTACAGGTGCGCAACACAACGCCCAGCTAATTTTTTGTATTTTTAGTAGAGATGGGGTTTCACCATGTTGGTCAGGCTGGTCTTGAACTCCCGACCTCAGGTGATCTGCACGCCTCGGCCTCCCAAAGTGCTGGGATTACAGGCATGAGCAACTGCGGCCTGTGAGGGCTTTCTACTTTTAAGATTTCAGGACGTATAGCCTGGGAGGTAAATGGTAGTATATATATATATACACACACACACACACACTGTATATATATACATATATACGGTATATTATACTATATATACATATATACTGAATATTATACTCTATATATACATATCTACTGTATATTATATGTATATATATATACACATACACACATACACACATGAGACAGAGAGAAGAGATAGACAATTTCATGTGAAAATATAAACTGTTAACATAAAATTTTGCTTCTCTGAGGAATATTTAGCATTGTTCTCAATCTTCTCTGCAGAATTTAAGCATTTTTCTCAGAACTCACCAGATAGAATGAGGGAGGGGCCATATGATAGGAGCCAGAGATGAAGGGAGAACAATAGAGAGGGTGCTTTGGGAAAAATAGTACAGTAAGGCTAGGGAATACTTCTTTCCAACAAAAAGACCAAGGTCACAGCTATATCTCTTCAGAAGCCAAGCTTTCTTTTAAAATGTCAATTTCCATCTATTTCTTGCTTCACAGACATTCCATTCATTGCTGGATTTCAAATAAAGCCTTTCCATGTGCAACCTTTCTATAGAAAAAGAGAAATATGGGGGACAGTACAGTCTAAGAAGTGATTAAGAATATCTAGTGGACTTTCCCAGACTGTAAATCTTTACATATATCTGAGCCTAATGAGGTGATTTATTGTGCTATAATGCACAGTGAGCTATACAGATGCTTCTTTTTGATCATGCTGCAGAATGGAACTAAATACTAAATACCAAATAGCACTCCCATGATTCTTATACATGTCATTCATATGGCATATTTATGCTTTTTTATATAGCAATTCTTATTCTTAGCTCTTAGGCAATTACGGAATCTTTTTTGTCATTTTAATAATCATGCTCCATTTGAGTTATGCAAGGTAGAAATTCTAAGTAGAAAATCTTGTTTTTATTGAACGTTTTTAGTAAACATTTTGGAAAAAGTCTGTTTTTTGATGCTACTTCTGCACGCTTTCTCAACATGATATTACTTGGTATTGTCCTTATTAACCATAGTACACCCTATTCTGCAAATATTAGAGAGGGTTAAAAATCAGTCATGTATAAGTAAAGCTAATGAAATAGAAAGGAAACCACATTTAGGAAATGGAAGGCAGAAGCAAATGTATTAACTGTGAGTTAGAAACGGTTTAGTCTTTGGAATGAAGCAGCAAGAGTTTAAAAATCTGGTTTGTGATTCACTAGCTTTGTGACCTTGGAGAATTACTTCAGATTTCTGAGTATCAGTTTAGTAGGTGATATCAATTGCAACTTCGCAGAATTATCACAAGTATTAAATAAAGGACTTAGTATCTGGGAGAGCATAGAAAATTACTAATAGTTACATTTTTGTAAATATTACCGTTATTATTATCATACGTATAGTATTTTCTTTCACTGACAATGCATTTAGGACATAAGGAGAACTATAGAACAGTGCTTCTCCAACTTAAATGCAGAGCATGAATCACCTGGAGTTTTGTCAAAATGCGAATTCTGACTCAGTAGTCCTGCAAATTAAGGAAATCTTGGTAATGCTGGTGCTGCTAGTTCACCAACAGACCACACGTTTTGCAACAGCTATATAGAATGTCCTGTTTCTTTTTTTAATCACAAAACATGGCAAGCTCTAAAATAAAGCAGAATAACAGATTTAAATGTTAATACTCATGTCCTCAATTTATAATTTCTCCCTCCCTAACAATGGTATAATTCTGATTAAAAATTAGCAAAGAAAAAAATGGAAATTAATCTTCCTATGTTTATTCTTTTAACAAATTCTGTGTGATTACTACTGGGTTACTTGCTGTAGGAAATAGAAAAATTGCTTTGACATAGATCCTCAAGAATCTGTCCCACTGCAAGCTTATTTTTGTAGGAAGCTAAAAGATTTATATAAATAACGGTAATTAAAGAGACAAATGAAGAAGTGCAATGAAAGACGTAGGGAAAGTGCTAGAGGAGTTCGGGGTGGAGGAAAATTATCCTCAAATAATATCTATGCGTAACATTATGCTATCTTCCCTAACCAGCGCTTGACCAGATTGTCACAGTGAACTTTGGTCCTTTCTTATATCTTAGTTTTGGTTCCCACATCCTTCTGTTTGGGGAAGTTCTTGTTTTCCTCATGTAATGACAACAACACTTAAACAATGTATACTAGATAAAAGGAACTATATTGCTTGCTTTATTTACATAGTTAATTTAATTTGCACAATGAACTATGAAGTAATCAGCATTATTTCCTTCATTTTACATATGAGAAAATGGAGAATCAGCGACATTGAATCATCTCAAGTTTCTAAAATATCCACTCTCACCAGGCTGTTTACCCGGTTTTTGTCTGTATGCTGCTATAACAAAATGCCACAGATTGAGTAATTCATAAAAAACAGAAATGTATTTCTCACAGTTCTGGGGCTGAGAAGTCCGAAATCAAGGCAGTGGAGATTTGGCAGTTGGTCCCGAGGTGGCACCTTCTTGCTTCGTCTTCACGTGACAAAAGTGGGCAAAAACGGACAATGTAAGGACATGGCAGAAGAGACTGAGGAGCCCGGCATTCCTCTAAAGCATCTTTTACGAGGACGTTTATCTCATTCATGAGGGTGGATCCTTCTTCACTTAATCACTTAACCAAAAGCCCCATCTCTTGATGTCATTGTCCTGGGATTTTAGTTTCAACATACAAACTTTGGATGGGCACATAGGTTCAAATCATAGCACCCTCCAAATTATAATGCCTCTCTCATGCCTGTTCTCCTTGAAGTACCCTCTGGTTTTGCTCTCTTCATTCTTGCCATCACAGTTAACCCTTCAGTTCCATTTCTTTAAGTAATCTCTAAATTTGTAAGATGGTTCCATCTTTTTTTTTGTATATGGCAGTCTGTCAAACATATTTGTCATATGAACTAAGCAGGTAAATATGTAAATGCCAGCTAAATTTTAGTGAATGATATAATGGCCTAAAGTTGTATCTACCCTTCAGCCAAATATATTTACTTTTAGTAGCAATCTCCTGTCATATACAAAGTCACGACTCTAGGGGTAAACATTTTAGCCTGTGGGTAAGATGTAAAGCAGTGGTATGTTATAGTGACAACTCACTGTCATAGCACTGGGACATGCTCCTCTATCTGCTACAAATTGAATCAACAAAATATATATGATTTTGTCAGATTTAAATGTATGCTCCTGTTAGTAAAATAAAAGTATGGGAAAACTTTACGGAGTAGATTTAATAGAAATGTTTTCCTGAGTTATCTGCCTTCTTTATTTTTATGTTATGCTTTAAGTCTATGGTCAATGTATAGAGCTATGATTGATGTGCTTTTCCAATTCTGTTCAGATCAGACAGGTTAATTTTCTTCTTTTAAATCTTCTTGAATTTTGTCTAACACTTTTTGTTCCAATTTCTTACTAGATTATACTCCCTTCCCTAACTGCTTCATGATTACTTATACACAAACAATATTATGATATTGACACATTGAATTCATTTTAGGTGATGATTTTGGTCATAAACATGAGCAGGTTGTGAAGTGTTTCAGCCATCCCAGGGCATGGCTGTCAGTCCCTTGTCTAATGTTTCAAAAAAATCTTGAATTTGTGATGATGCTGTGATGGTCCCTCAGATATTCTTACACACATCTTTGCCCCTTGTTCCCTCTAACTTTCCTCTTCTGATAAAAAAGCAAACACTGCCAAGCTCAAATGGAATTACATTTGGATGCAAGTGTCACTATGCAATGGTTGCCAATAAAAGTACACAAGGAATTTTATTATGGTGAATTAAAGGCAAACAGACTTCAGAGAAATGAGCACGAACATGAAAATGGTGCATGGTACGCGGATCTCACTGGAAAGTCATTCGGTACACAATGTTTTCACTAGAAAAATCCATTAGCTTTAGCTAGAAATTGAAATTACTTTGTAGGAAATCAGAATAAAATATGTGAAAACATTATATTCTGTGCAAGATTAATACCACGCCTGGTGTTGAAAGGTTTGTGGTCTTGCTTCGACGATGCTAAAAGGTCAGAAACCACAAAGATGCATATGTGTTGTCGTTTGCACAGTTACTAATTTTTCTCATTATTTCCATAATGCGATGTGCTGTTTCAACAGAGAAACCCTCTGGAGAGTGGCTTGCACTGTTTTCAGGCAGCTCTTTTGCTTTCATGTTTTGGCCTTGGCCAGGGAATTCAGACAGACTTTTCAGTTATTTTCGACAAGAATGTATTCATTGATTGTTTTAAATAATAATAAATAGATTTTAAAATTACTGTACATTACTGCACTTTAAACGCCATGAGGTCAAGGACTCTAAAGTCTGGACATCATTGTATACCCTACATCTTGCACAAGGTTTAGAAAAAATGGCATGGACACCTATTTTTTGAATCAATAAATGAATACATAAAAGAATTCCAAACTCTAGTCCAAGGTTTTAGATTAATAATGTATTAAAATGCGTAAAATTTATAGACAAAACTCTTCTTATTTAGAAGTTTATTCTTTAGTTGGAGAGATAAAATATATGCACATAAAAGCTTAAGGAAAAATAATAAGGGTTTTGAAGTACTTACTATGTGAAAAATTTAGCATAAATCTTACATCCATTTATTTAACACATTTTATACGTTGCATTATTTATATATAGTGCTGATTGGTAGAATTCATATGTGAACGGAACTATAAAAATTTTGAGGATAAGCACTAGAAACACAGAATAAATAGAGTGTTAACATGCAAAACACAGAAATACTTAAATTGACTAGGTGAAAGAAAAGATTTCTGGTTCCATGTACACTGATTATTGAGGGATGAGTATGACATTATTATGCCAGAATCAATAAATATTTTAAATAGGGAGAAAACTATAATTATATATCTTTGTGTTCAACAGGAGTAGCAGTACTGATAAAGTAGAAGTTTGTTATACCTTTTTTATAGTCTTTTAAAGTTGTTTATAAATAAAATCTACTCTTAGTTAATTAATGGTTGATGTTCATTGAAGTGTTTTCAAATTTTTGACCTCTGAATTGCCTTGTACATATGGAGAAATAAAGCTTGCCTAGCATAATTTCTTGAGTGGAGAATGAATGATCTGGATAGATTTGTTGACAATATGTCTGTACTTATTTTATTAATTCTTTAATCTTCATGAAGAAAAATATAAAAGTCATATTCTAGTATTTTATACCATGGAAAAAATGTCTTATCCTTTTCCTAAGGAAAAATACATCATGACACAAAAGTAAAGTTAATTAAATTACTTACTTTATTAATTAACTGTCTATTATTTCTATGGGTTGAAGTAAATTTGATACTCAATGCTATTTAATCTAATTCTAAAAGCTTGAATGAGTAATGATTTTTTCATGTAAGGTTAGTTGAAATAAATTATCACTGATTTTCAGATTTAATATTAATTAGCTATTGCATATTCTTAATGGGAAATAAGTGTTTAAAAAGCCCTTTTTGGTTGCGAAAAGACCACGCCCATTGTAGACTTCTTAGAATACATCACATCTGGCCTCCTTTTTAGAGTGGGGAATTCAACTCATAAGTGGCTGGACATTGATTCTGAACATTTTGAACATTATTTGCCTGTCTTCACTCATACTGGTTGCTGTTCTTTTATAAGTAATCACCATGTTTAGCATGCACTTGAACTATTGTTACTTAGGGTGCTTGACTATTTACAAGTCTCACTAGGATTCTAGGTATTCATTAGTCTCGTGGTGTGTATTTGCTGATGGTCCTATTATCTTTGTTGGTTCAGTTACACAGTACCATCCAAGATGCTGCAACACATTATACACAGGCTATGGGTTGTGGGAGCTACAGATTTCAGTTATTATTTAGGCTCAGAAACTTAGAATCTCTGCAAGGTTGGACATGATCCTTAGTCTTGTTTTAAGACCGTCTTGTTTTAAAAGTTAAACCCAAATTCTTAAAATATAGAATAGGGGTGCTAGTAGTGCTCACAGAATTGTAGTAAAGATCAGCTGGGAAAGAAGAGCCTATTAAACAGAGCCTGGTATTTAATAAGTATCAGCTGCCTTCAATTAGGAATCTGTGTTGTCATGATTAGAAGATTGCTGGTTTATTTTACAGATCTGTAAGTATAGCCAAAATATGTCAAAATAACCACCAGAAAGAATCATATACCGTCCCTTGAACATTTCATCCCTAGAATCTAGCCAGATTAGCATGTCTATACTGGCAATACTGTTAACACAGATTGTGCTCAAACCCCTCATTGACTTTTCAGCACCTGTAAATTACTGGAGATTTAGGAAGAAGTCTGGGGTTATGGCTTAGTTAAGCTGAGTGGCCAGAAAGTGTGAGATGCTGGATGCCTCCTCCAGTTCATTTCTCCAGCGGCCGCACCAGGCGTATCCATAGCTCCGCTCCCGGGAGCTCGTCTCCGGCGTGGGGCGTGTGCGCACCCCTGGCCGGGCGGAGCCTGGAGCCTGCTCATTAGCAGCGCGGGCAGCTCGTGCGCCCGCAGGAGGGAGGCGGAAGCACAGCCCTGAGCCGCCAGCAGGAGGAGGGAGCGCGGCGGCTGCAGGCAGGGGAGGGAGAGGAAAGAACGGAGGGACGGTTCCCGGACAGAGCGGGAGGAATCGGGGAGCGGCCAGTCCAGGGGGAGCTGCTCCGCTGCGCTGCGCTCGTTATTCACAGGACGCGGCGGCGCTTCCCGGGGCCGCTTCCCGGTCCCCTGGGTGGAGGCTGCCATCTAAACCTGACTCCAGGTGAGTTCCCCAAAGAGGCGAAGCGAGGGGTCTCGAACCAGAGACTTGGAACTGGCGAGGCTGCTCGGCTCCCCAAGCGCTGCTGCCTTGACATTTCCCGATTCACGGGAGGTTTTGGGGGCGGCTGCACAGGCTGGAGGGGCGGATGGGCGGTTGCGATCCTCAGCCGGCGTGGGGGCGTTCGGGAGGAATTAGCTTCAGTGAACGGGGTTTTAGGAGATGTCCGCAAGGCACGCGCTATGTACGCGTTTCTAGACGAGCTTTTGAGACAGAAATTTGGCTTCCCGGATGCCCGTTTTGGCCTTCTGTCCTTCCTTTTGCTTGCCTCATGCCCAATTTTCCAAGCCGAGGAAAGGACTGGAAGGGCGTGGAAGTAGGAGGTCTGGGCACAGCATTCGGCAGGGCAGCCCTGGTCTCCAAGTTTGGGGGTGGGGGGTGGGACTCTTTTCCTTTCAGCCTAATTTACCAGGGGAAAACCCGCAGAGCACCTTGAGGTGCCTTTGCTCCGCACCCTCCATAAGCTTATTAGAGGGAACTTGAGGCTCGCTAGACAACCTGTGACAGGTGACGGCAATTGAGCTTAAAAGCCATGTTGGTTCACTTCGTCTCCTCTTTATCCTTTGTTGCAAAATTGATACCTTTTTGGATTTCTTTAACAGCACAAAGTTTAAGTGGCCGGCTGACAGGAAATATTTCTTTTGAAAATGCTATGAGAAAAGTGATGAGTTAACGTTGAGAGAAAGGCAACTTTATTTTCTCGGAAGAACTTTGGGGAAAGAGATTGATAGAGAAATTCTGGGCATGAAATTATGGACATTTCCCACAGAACTTCCTTCATTTATTTATTTTTGTACATTTCCTTCATTTTTTTTTTAATCGTGTGTGTGTGTATCAGAGAGACAAAATTCGTTGGAGGTATTAGGACTTTATTTGGTTTAGAAGTTTCTTTCTTACTAATAGCACTAATTTGTGATCTTCATGATTATAAGAATTTACTAAGTGTTTTGCTTTTAGGTGTTTTGGGTCTGTTTTTTAAAAAAATTCAATACTTACTTTGTGGGCCTTGCTGAATACCTCTCAATAAAATCGGTGGGCATACAGTTAGTGACATGACCCCTGTGGATTTAATAGCAGGTAAGTATACAAATGATAAGTTTAGGAAATAAATGTCAGAATCAACATTTAGGTGTGAAATTGAAATATCTTTCAAATATTTACCAAACTCTCTTATAGGATCCAATGTCATTTTATGGTCAAGAGAGCTTAAAGGTTTCTCAGATTGAGATATATGTATCTACTTTGTTAATCCAAATGTAATGTTTTATTTTGTTCTTTAATGACTGTTTGAATTCAACAAATAAAACTTGCATATTTAATGTAAGGTTCTTTCACATATATTACTTCTCCAATTTTTAATATAAATTTAAGGAGAAAAGCAATATTCCATTTTGTAGATGAAGAGACTGTGTCACAGAAGTATTACTTTACCTAGATTTCTGTAATTATTATGTTATAAACTTAGAAATTACATATTATTCTGGAACATATAAAATATATGAATGTTATAAACCATAAGAATTCAGACCTATGCTATTTAACTTCAAGTTTAGTTCTTTACCCAAACAATTGCATGACTACATTGAGACTACTGAAGTAATTATATATGAACACGCTATACGAAAAAATACTTAAAACATTTCTTATTTTTGTCGTTTCTCTTTGATATAAAATATACTATAATTTAATGGAGTTATATTCCATATTTAGATGCTCCTAACTTCCAAATAACACCTAAACTCCTAAAAACTGACCTGTGTCCTTCTTAATAGAAGTGGCTTGACCGGGAGACCCAATTTTTACTAAGAATATTCTTGGGATAATTTATGTCTTATAATCAAGATAAAGACAGGCCACATTTAGTTGTATTTTTAAACCACTTAGTGTGAAGTTGCAACGCAGACATAACTTGCTTTCAGGCTACACTGCCAGCTTTGCAGTGAATAGTCTTTAAGATTCCGTGGAAACATTGGCAGATATAGCTAATGTCTATCTGATGTAGGATTTATGAGAAAAGGAGAGGTAGAAACTGAATGCTCTTATATTTCATATGTGACCACATTCATAAAACTTTATTGATAAGTACTTTGTTGTCTGACACGGGCTGATACAAATAGGCCTCTTCAAGAGTTGAGGAAGAAAACTAAATCCCTATAATACAGCCTTTTTCCTCCTTTTCTTTCTTAAGCGGTAATAGTTGATCCTAGCTTTTGTGTGTCTATGCATGCTCAATACAGTTAGGGGTATAAGGAGAAGTTAAGCAAGAATATTGAATGCTAGCTAGGAAAGTTTTTGGAGTCTCAAATACTTTGGAACGATTTTTCACATTATATACATAAAATTCCTAGTTACATTTGGGAACTAAGTATATTATACACAACTTTGCATCTGATTACAGGATTCCCTGTACATTTATAGCTCAGGTATTCTGGAAAGAGTCAAGATAATTAGTTTTATGGCTCTTGCCCGTGTGACCTGTTTCTTTCTGGTCCTGATATTAAAAGGATGACTTAAATTTTCTGGAATGTCAAAATTTTCTCTTCCCTTGGATCCTACAAAATACTTCAAGCAGTGTATGTGTGATACTCGCTGTCATTCCAACATTTCCAATCCTCCTGAGAATGCTAAACAATGCCCTAGATTTCTTCCTTTGTAATTCTTTCAGATAGAGGGTTAGCTGAGTTAGGAAGAAAGGAGAGAGGGAGAGAAGAAGAGAGATGACATTTTATCCCTCAGGAAAGAACAAGACCAATTGTATTCCTAATTTAGAAATATTATTCTACAAACATTCCTGAACAAGAGGGCTTTGCATATACATTAAAGCAGAATACCTAGTCAACTTCTAGTTGTGCCATGTAGTGAAATGGAAGTAAGATGAGCAGGCCGAGATCATTTTTGTTGGAGAACTGAGACCACATGAAATAGGTAACAGAGTTACCCCAACTGGGGGGCAAGAGGACTTGAAAGTTTCCTCCATAAATTTGCAGTTAGTACAGGGCTGCTCCAGTGATCAGAGTCATGAATGCCCTAGAGTGTCTGTATAACCCTGTACACAGGCTGAGACAGCTCTAACGGCCCAGAAAAGCCTCTGGACAGAATCACTGCACCCTTGGACATTGTCCGACCGCATGTATGAGAATAGTGAGTGCTGAGGAGTTGTGGGTAGCTCGGTACAACTCTTGCTAAAGGAGTGTCATCAACATTCATTGCTGAAAGTGAATTTTTTCATTCACATATGTGATGCCTATTAGGTCATGATTTCTTGGATACCAATTTGTACAAGATATGAATTAATTTTTGAACATCCTTTCTTAAAAGTACCATGTTCATATAGTTGCTCATTTTAATATGAGTAGTTCAGATGGGACATAATAGAGTAAGGAAATGATTGAACATCCTAAGATCTAGTGTATATACCTTTGTTCATGATGAGATTCATCCCCTGTCCCCCTTTGTAGTGACACTGATGGCATAAGGAGTATTAGATGAAATTTAATGCAGAAAACAATGGGATATATGAATGGTAGATATGGTTGACAACCACCATTTTCACTGAAGTTGTTTCAAAGCAAAGAAATTTGGGATAAATTCATTTTATTTGCTCCTGAAGGGTAATTAGGAATAAGTAGGAATTGTGAAGAGGCTGTAGTGTTGACATTAAGAGAAGTTTTTGATTCTTAAAATAGGATATATTACACAAGAGTGAACAAACAGAAGATACTGAACAAATATTCTGTCATAAGTAAGTGATGGATTATTCGGACTTGTTGAACTATGTTTTTAAATGTATTATTTAAATATTTAAATATTATTAAAACCTTAAATAATATTTAAATATTATAAAAGTTGTAGAAAATTATGTTTTCAATACAAATATACACTTATAAGCTATATTGTAGATATGGGAGTAAACAATGCAATTTTTTTTAACTGAGTGAAAAATTTAGTTTTTTAAAATTCCAAGTGGAGCTAACAGCTTAGTGTGATACATATTTTGAATTTCAAAATTTGTAACCAAATAGGACAAATGTGTTGAACTGTACTTTTCTTGAAGAACCGTGATAAGAATGAGCGGTGAAAAAATTACAGCATACTTACCAGGGATCAAATACTTGCTTAGGGTTAATAAGAAAAATCTCAGCAAACGCTAGAAATGAGGTACACGATCTATCAGAGACCCATGATTAAAGTGGTATCTTGTTAGGTATATGAGCTTGAAAAGAAACGGCATAGCTTCACTTTACCCCAGTTGCTTCTTTTGTAAAACGGGGAGACTAAGAGTGTGGTAACTCAAAATCCTTTGTTAATGATTTTCTTCTTAGAACAGTGCCAGGTCCAATTAGGATTAGATTGCTATTTTTATTATTGATATTTGCCCTAGTTCTGCCTTTTATTGACTGTGTGAAATTGGTGAAGATCCCTTTCTGAAGCTTTGTTTCTTACCTACAAGCTGGGAATAGAATACTTGCTATGAAGAGTGGTTGTTAGTACATTAGAAAGGCTGGATATTTGTTGATATAAGGGGCTCAGCGCATGGTAGAAATTTGATAGCATTTTTTTCTTGCCCTCCCATGTATTACTGTGGAGACATCCCACATATTATGTCCAAGTTTTTATTTTCCCCTCAAATGCAATGTCAAGCACAAAACATTCCCATCTCCCAATTCTCTTCTGATGTTCTACAACCATTAAAGTATAGAAAACTAGAATGAGTGTTTTTATAACTTTTGCTGTACTTAAGCATGTGGAGAGAAGAGCGCTAGATCACAGGACACACTTTGATAGGAAAAGGGAAATATTTACACTGCAAACAACTTTCTCCTCATGCTTAACAGTTTTATGCTGTCATTCTGTCAGCACCAAGTGAGATTTTTCTATTTAAATAGTTTTCTATTTGTGGTATGATAATTCATGTATGGACTTCATGTAACTAACATAAATATAATGGATGGTTGAGAAGTGGTTTATTTTTACCAAGAGGAAAAAATGTGTACACGATTTTTTAAAATATTGCTTTGAAAATATTTAAAATTAATTTTGATTCAGTTGGTGGAAGATAGCGTCACAAATTCACTGCTAGTGGTATTCTTGAGAAGTAATGTTTGAATTTTCTAGGTATTGTCCCCAGACTGGCTTAAAAGAATTTAATTTTAGATGTAAATTTTCTGCTTAACATGGAAGATTTTCCCTGAAAATATTAGCTTCATCAGATACATAGTTGCTTAGGGGTAGCTGCATGGAATTATGGGAAGAGTGAAATAGAAAAATATTTTCATGTCTAAGTTATACATACTGGTGTAATCATATTGATTGGATGATAATGATAATTACAGCAATAATGTGATTGAAAGGGTAAGCAAGTAACATATACTACAGTTACTAATCCTGTGATTGAGTTTACCACTTCGTTTCTCTTTCCTGGAAACCCTTAAGTTTGTCACTATTGCACTTTATTTCCTTTGCTTATTGTAGTGGTGTATTAGTTGTATTACTGCTGCTATAACAAATTACGACACATTTACATAACTTAACACATATTTATTGTCTTGCAGTTTCAAAGGTCAGAAGTCCAAAATCACTTTAATATGGCTAAGTCAATGTGTCTGCAGTGTGGGTTCCTTCTGGAGGTGCTGAGGGGAGAATCCATTCTCTTGCATTTTCTGCTTCTGGTGGCACCTGTCTTCATTGTCTTTTCCCCATTCCTCCATTTTCAAGGTGCGTTGCTTTTATTTCTGTTTCTGTCTCTGCGCTGTCTCCTCCTTTAACTTTGAGTCCTTCTCTCCACTTCATCTAAGGACTCCTGTGATTACTTTGGACTCACGTGGATGATCTGGGATAATCACCTTGTCTCCAGATCCTTAAATGAATCGTATCTACAAGTCCTTTGGCTGTGTAAGGCAGCACATTCCCAGGGCCGGGAGATTAGGTGAAGAACATCTTTTGGGACTATTATGCAGCCTATCACAAGTGGTAATATCACTTTTATGCCTTGAGACCCTGAAATTAATGTACTTGCTTACGCATGGAAAAACAATGTATCTGTGGGGGTAACAGTTTATTTTTGAACCATTAGAAGGTATTGATGGGGAAGTTTTCATCTGACAACAGATACTGATAAATTAAATACCCTTAGATTTGTCAAAACTAGCTTTAGTAAAATATAAGTAAAAGTATTTGCACTGCTAGGGTCAAAAATATTAATTAAACCCATTATTTATCAAGGCCAAGTCCTGGATTAGTTAGGTTTAAATTAACCTAGAACATTATCTTCCATAGTGCTTAATTGTGAAGCTTAGTTCTTGTTGACAAAAGCTCATCCATATAAGAAAGCATCGAAAGGTTGGTGTTTTTTAACCTTTGCAGAATATAACTTTTCAAAGGGATGTTAGACAGTAGTTCCATCACAATTGATGCAGTTCACAGACATTCTTTGTGAATATTTTATCTCATGAGTTATATCTATGACACTAATCATAGACTTCTAGAAGAAATTTAGCAATGGTCATGTCAGCCTTTCAAATCTTTCTGTAACCTAGAAGAGGATCATTGCATAAGATAGATTCATTTTCCCCTTTATTCCATTGTTGCCAGAGAGAACTTGAAATGCCCTGTTCAAATTAATTTAATGCAAATGAATTCTTGCTGCCTCACAAGTAGTTTGTCCTTCATTTTTCTTAAAATTAGATTGAAAATGGATGTGACCTGCTTTACTGGTTGTTGTGCAGGAAGCGTTGTCCTTCCTGAAAGCTCCCTCAGTTGTCAAAATGAAGCCATTAAGAGTAAAGTAAATTATATTATCTGATCATAGTATCACAATTGACCTTAAAACAATAAATTTTATAATCAGTGCAAATTGCTGAATAGTGTTTGCAGTTGTAGAAATTTCAAAGGAAACCCTGGTTGAGATACAAAGCTGCTATAATCATTTTTAAAATCTTTGTTTTTCTTTTACTTTGGAACAGTAGTGCAGTAAGTACTTTTGCCTTATTGTTCTCTCTGCCTTCCAGAAACCCTCATTCAAATATTCTAAGTTTTTAAGTCTTTTTCATTTCTTTTAATATTGTAACATTTAACAATGTCAAAGAAAGTATAATTTTTCTGGAAATCAAGCTAAAAATAAAGAGAAGCCGATGTAAATGAACATCAAATTAACAAGATTGATTAGGAAAAGTAATTTTTGAAAAGGGCCCAAAATCCCTTTGCACATAAATGCAAAAGAATTTAGTGAAAGAAGGTGAAACTGGAGTAAAGAACTCTACGGATGCGTAAGTAACTCTTAATAAGAATGAGTAACGTACATGCATATCTTTAGCTCCCAGTTTCAGAGATACAGTAGTTGTACAACAAATGGTCCTTTCCTGCTCTTAAGGAAGCCTCTCCTCCTCCAGCCATGCCATTCCTCAGAGCAAGCTCTTCCACTGAGTTTTCAGCAACCATAAGTAAGAAGGATGGTACGATAGGCTGCGTGTACATATGGCCCTCATTAGCAGGCCAACTGTTCCTTTTGCCCACCCACATCACTGGGGACATATGGCGTTACTTTGACTGTTGAAACAAGTGTGTGTGGACATATCTTGGTATGAGTAAAAGACTGTTGATTGTCTTTCTCTTGTCGCTCGTGCAACCGTCTCCTTGTGGAGATCGTATTATCCATAACACTAGATTTGAGGATGATAAATGACGTTGTTATTATTAACTGAATTTGCCTCTCTAGTTTGATCACAAAACCAGCGAATGTTTGCTTATGGAACATGTAAAGCTTATAGAAGACGGAAAGCTTACAGAAAGAAATGATGGCTTTTCTAAGCATAAGAGTCAGGTCTTTTTCAATCAAAAACTAACTCATTCAAAAATTCAAGAGTTCTGTAAAACCAGAACAGCAGAGGTTTCAGAAATGCTATTGAGATCATTTATTATAAAATAGCCATTAATGAAATGTAATAGTGAGTCTGTTGTTGTGACTATGTGGAGAAATGAATGAGAAAATATAAGATAGGCTGGAATGAAGAGAGTCATAGGATCCCAGCATAATTCATTTTGTATAGTTCACAGTATTGTAACTTTAAAAAATTATGAATTTTTTCAGTACTGTGAATTCTGAATTTGCAATATGAGGCTTTTCAATCCTTGCAACAAGTGTGTATTTTTCAGTGGTTCTAGAATTATCGGGGCTTTCGAGCTGCTTCTGATAAGAAGGCAAGGCTAGAGGACTTGTGTTGAGGTGGCATTTGCACAGGACTTTAGATAACATACATCGATGATGTAGAGAGAAGAGCGGGTGATGTTGCTGTGGATTATAGGGGAAAGGCACCTTTTGCTCCCTCTGCTGACCTCTTTGTGTATTCAGCTGTGTAGCATATTTCTTGTATAATTACATAGTAATTTCACACACTACATTAAGAAAATCTGAACAATTTTTACTAAACTCATGTTTTCTAAATATTAAGTAAATAAAACCAATATTTGGCTAGGTAACATTTATAAAAACAGGATTTCTAGATAGATGATGATAAATTTTCATCTATATCTATAGAGCTGATAAATTTTCAAAACCCTTTGAATATCACTTGTACTACAAAGTCTCGTTTCAGTTTCAGTGCCATGGCACATTGATTAATCACCACTAAAGCGGTACATGAAATATTTGGCAATATAGGTATTTGGTAATGGTGATTGATGCACAGAATACGGCACCATTATTATGCACTGGCCTTGAGAACTTTAGTTTTCATCTTCGATCACCTGATAGAGAACAAACTAACAGCTTTTTTCTTTCACATTGCTGGAGAATAAACTAACAACTTCAAATTATCTGATCCATCCAAAAACTTATTTCCGTGAAACTCACTGATTTATTTATTATTTCGTGGGGATCACTATTATTTGCTGTAGTAAAATATCAAATGATCGATGTTTTATACCAACATGGCAGCTCACATGGTAGGCAACAGAATGAAAACAAACAGGTTTACTACCAAGAATTATACTATATTGCTTTTATTGACAGAAAAAGCATACAGATAATTTTATTCAGAGATTTTATGTGAATTATTTTGATAAGTGTACACATATATTTATAACTGACCTTTCTTTGTCAAGTGTGTGCCCACACACGTATTCATACTAAATCAATCTTAGAGATCTTATCCAAAGATTGAATTTCTTAAAGTGACTGTTCCAAATATGTATAATTTATGGCAAAAAAGTCACAAAATGGCAATACAAGGAGGCATAAAAGTGAAGATAAAGGGGGAGATGATGGTTAAAAACACCTGTAAATGAATAATTGATTTTGATTTAAATTCTTTTTAGTTCTTAGCTGATGAAATGAATATAAATGAAATTATTATGCAAAACACCTCTATTTGTTGTATATGCATGTACATATATGTGTTACAAATACAAAACTGATAGGATATTATTTAACATATATTCACACTCATAATGTGCATATATGTACAAAATGAAAATGAGTGCTTGTTTTATATGTATGTATACACACACATACACATATTGCATACTTTCATTTTTTAAAATTTTACTTTAAGTTCTGGGATACATGTGCTGAACATGCAGGTTTGTTACATAGGTATACTTGTGCCATGGTAATTTGCTGCACCCATCAACCCGTCATCTAGGTTTAAAGCTCCACATGCATTAGCTATTTGTCCTAATGCTCTCCCTCCCCTTTCCCCACACCCACCTACAGACCCCAGTGTGTGATGTTCCTCTCCCTGTGTCAACATGTTCTCATTGTTCAGCACCCACTTATGAGTGAGAACATGCAGTGTTTGGTTTTCTGTTCCTGTGTTAGTTTGCTGAGGATGATGGTTTCCAGCTTCATCCATATCCCCGCAAAGGACGTGAACTCATCCTTTTTTATGGCTGTGTAGTATTCCATGGTGAATATGTGCCACATTTTCTTCATCCAGTCTATCATTGATGGGCATTATGTTGGTTCCAAGTCTTTGCTATTGTAAATAGTCCCATGATAAACATATATGTACATGTGTCTTTAGAGTAGAATGATGTATAATCCTTTGGTATATACCCAGTAATGGGATTGCTGGGTCAAATGGTATTTCTGGTTTTATATCCTTGAGGAATCACCACATTGTATTCCACAATGGTTGAACTATTTTACAAGCCCACCAACAGTGTAAAAGTGTTCCTATTTCTCTGCATCTTCTCCAGCATCTGCTGTTTCCAGAATTTTTAATGATCACCATTCTAACTGGTGTGAGATGGTATGTCATTGTGGTTTTGATTTGCATTTCTCTAATGAACAGCGATAATGAGCTTTTTTCATATGTTTATTGGCCATATACATATCTTCTTTTGAGGAGTGTCTGTTCATATCCTTTGCCCACTTTTTGATGGGGTTGTTTGTTTTTTTTTTCTTGTAAATTTGTTTAAGTTCCTTCTAGATTCTGGATATTAGACCTTTGTCAGATGGATAGATTGCAAAAATTTTCTCATATTTTGTAGGTTGCCTGTTCACTCTTGTGATAGTTTATTTTACTGAGCAGAAGCTCTTTAGTTTGATTAGATTCCATCTGTCAATTTTGGCTGTTGTTTCAAGTGCTGTTGGTGATTTAGTCATGAAGTCTTTGCCCACACCTATGTCCTGAATCATATTGCCTAGGTTTTCTTCTAGGGTTTTTATAGTTTTAGGTTTTACATTTATGTTTTTAATCCACCTTGAGTTAATTCTTTTATAAGGTATAATGAAGGGGTCTAGTTTCTCTTTTCTGCATATGGCTACCCAGTTTTCCCAGCGCCATTAATTACATAGGGAATCCTTTCCCCATTGCTTGCTTTTGTCAGGTTTGTTGAAGATCAGATTGTTGTAGATGTGTGGTGTTATTTCTGAGGCCTCTATTCTGTTTCATTGGTCTATATATCTGTTTTGGTACTAGCACCATGCTGTTTTGGTTACTTTAGCTTTGTAATATAGTTTGAAGTCAGGCAGCGTCATGCCTCCAGCTTTGTTCTTTTTGCTTAGGTTAGCCTTGGCTCCACAGGCTCTTTTTTGCTTCCATATGAAATTTAACATAGTTTTTTTCTAGTTCTGTGAAGAAAGTCAATGGTAGCTTGATGGGAATAGCATTGAATCTATAAATTACTTTGGGCAATATGGCCATTTTCATGATATTGAGTCTTCCTATCCATGAGGATGGAGTGTTTCTCTATATGTTTGTGTCCTGTCATTTCCTTGAGCTCTGGTTTGTAGTTTTCTTTGAAGAGGTCCTTCACATCCCTTGTAGGTTGTATTCCTAGGTATTTTGTTTTCTTTATAGCAATTGTGAATGGGAGTTTACTAATGATTTGGCTCTCTGCTTGTCTGTTATTGGTATATAAGAATGATTGTGATTTTTGCACATTAATTTTATATCCTGAGACTTTGCCAAAGTTGCTTATCAGGTTAAGGAATTTTTGGGCTGAGGTGGTGGCGTTTTGTAAATATACAATCATGTCATCTGCAGACAGAGACAATTTGATTTCCTCTCTTCCTATTTGCATGCTTTTATTTCTTTCTCTTACTCGATTGCCCTGGCCAGAACTTCCAATACTATGTTGATAAGAGTGGGGAGAGAGGGCATCCTACTCTTGGGCCAGTTTTCAAAGGTAATGCTTCCAGCTTTTGGCCATTTAGCATGATATTAGCTATGCATTTGTCATAAATAGCTCTTATTTTTGTGAGATATGTTCCATCAATACCTAGTTTATTGAGAGTTTTTAGTATGAGGGGTGTTGAATTTTATCGAAGGCCTTTTCTGCATCTATTGAGATAATCATGTGGTTTTTGTCATTGGTTCTGTTTATGTGATGGATTATGTTTATTGATTTGCATATGTTGAACCAGCCTTTCATGCCAGGCATGAAGCCAACTTGATCGTGGTGGATAAGTTTTTGATGTGCTGCTGGATTCTCTTGCCAGTATTTTATTCAGGATTTTCGCATCGATGTTCATCAGTGATATTGGCCTGAAATTTTCTTTTTCTATTGGGTCTCCGCCAGGTTTTGGAATCAGAGTGATGCTGGCCTCATAAAATGATTTAGGGAGGAGTCTTTCTTTTTCTATTGTTCAGAATAGTTTCAGAAGGAATGGTACCAGCTCCTCTTTGTACCTCTGGTAGAACTCGGCTGTGAAGACATCTGGTCCTGGGCTTTTTTTGGTTGGTAGGCTAGTAATTACTGAGTCAATTTCAGAACTTGTTATTGGTCTATTCAGGGATTTGACTTCTTCCTGCTTTAGTCTTGGGAGGGTGTATGTGTCCAGGACTTTATCCATTTCTTCTAGATTTTCTAGTTTATTTGTGTAGAGGTGTTTACAGTATTCTCTAATAATAGTTTGTATTTCTGTGGGATCAGTGGTGATATCCCCTTTATCGTTTTTTAATGTGTCTATTTGATCTTTCTCTCTTTTCTTCCTTGTTAGTCTGGCTACCGGTCTATCTATTTTGTTAATCTTTTCAAAAAACCCACTCCTAGATTCATTGATTTTTTTTTGAAGGTTTTTTTGTGTTTCTCTCCCATTCGGTTCTGCTGTGATCTTAGTTATTTCTTGTTTTATACTAGGTTTTTAATGTGTTTTCCATTGCTTCTTTTGATTGTGATGTTAGGGTGTCTATTTTAGATCTTTCCCACTTTCTAATGTGGACATTTAATGCTGTAAATTTCCCTCTAAACACTGTTTTAACTGTATCCCAGAAATTCTGATATGTTGTGTCTTTGTTCTCATTGGTTTCAAAGAACTTATTTATTTCTGCCTTAATTTTGCTATTTACCCAGTAGTCATTCATAAGCAGGTTGTTCAGTTTCCATGTAGTTGTGCAGTTTTGAGTGAGCTTCTTAATTCTGAGTTCTAATTTGATTACACTGTGGTGTGAGAGATTGTTTGTTATGATTTTCATTCTTTTGCATTTGCTGAGGAGTGTTTTACTTCCAATTATGTGGTTGATTTTAGAATAAGTGCTATGTGGTGCTGAGAAGAATGTATATTCTGTTGATTTGGGGTGGAGAGTTCTGTAGGTATCTATTAGGTCCACTTGGACCAGAGCTGAGTTCAAGTCTGAATATCCTTGTTAATTTCCTTTCTTGTTGATCTGTCTAATATTGATAGTGGGTTGTTAAAGTTTCCCACTATTATTGTGTGGGAGTCTAAGTCTCCTTGTAGGTCTCTAGGAACTCGTTTTATGAATCCTGGTGCTCCTGTATTTGGCATATATATATATTTAGGATACTTAGCTCTTCTTGTTGCATTGATCCCTTTACTACTATGTAATGCCCTTCTTTGTCCTTTTTTATCCTTGTTGGTTTAAAGTCTGTTTTATTAGAGACTAGGATTGCAACTCCTGCTTTTTTTTTCTTTCTTTCCATTTGCTTGGTAAATATTCCTCCATCCCTTTATTTTGAGCCTATGTGTGACCTTGCAAGTGAGATGTGTCTCCTGAATACAGCACACCTGTGGGTATTGACTCTTTATCCAATTTGCCAGTGTATGTCTTTTAATTGGGGCATTTAGCTCATTTATATTTACCGTTAATATTGTTATGTGTGAATTTGGTCCTGTCATCATGATGTTAGCTGGTTATTCTGCACATTAGTTGAAGCAGTTTCTTCCTAGTTTCATTGGTTTATATATTTTGGTGTGTTTTTGCAGTGGCTGGTACTGGTTTTTCCTTTCCATGTTTAGTGCTTCCTTTAGGAGCTCTTGGAAGGCAGGTCTGATGGTGACTAAATCTGTCAGCATCTGCTTGTCTGTAAAGGATTTTATTTCTCATTCACTTATGAAGCTTAGTTTGGCTGGTTATGAAATTCCATATGTACATCATGGAAACGAGTGCATGTGATACACACACACACACACGCACACACATTGCATACTTTCATTTTTGTGTCCATTTCTTTTCTGATTTTATCAGCAGCCAACTAAAGAAAATAGAAAAAAAAATTGGTAATTCGATCTTTCATGTTCTGCATCTTCCAGCTTCACAACTTATAGTTTTCTATTTTTATTGTTATTGTGATCAGAATGAAAATGTATACAATAGAATCAGAATCAGGTCAGAATCAACAAAAATACTATAATGTTTGTACATGCTTTCGATGCAGTTTGTCTCTGCAAAGGGTGTGTGTGTTTCTATGCACATGTGCATGTACACAAGTGTGTAAATAAGTGTTTTATTCATGATGGAGAAAGGCTGGTCAAAATGATTCTGAATGAGATAGCACCACTACAGCAGATAATTAGGTCTCTATCAATAAAACAAGTCATTAAACATGTTTCTAAGCATCTACTCAGTATCTGGCACAATGTTAAGTAGTGTAAATATAATCATTAGCAAAATTCAGCTTCTACCCTCAATGGTATATGTGTAGAACAAATTGGTAAAGCTGGAGTACATTTCAGGACCAAAAACAGTTTCTGTGTAGTTCCCACTTCATCAAGACCATGTTGTATACCTCTCATACACTTAAGCCATAGGGAAGCAATTATTCCATCCATCCTTTTACAGGGTAGTGGTGGGGAAGAAGAGCTGACTGTCATGCTTGAATTCACATAATTTCATAATTAAATAATTTCATGTTACATAATCTCGATAAACCTAAAATCCAATATATGATAAAGATAGTGTTTCAAATCAGTGGATAAGTGATAAACAGTTCATAAAATGGTGTTCAGATAATTGGCTATATGTATTTTATAGTTGCACAAAGGTATAATATGTCATTAATAAATATTAATTCCATAGTGGATGTCAAATACACTTTTCCAAAATATAAAGAAAAAATACCATAGACAAATATCACTTGCAACATTACGGTTAAAATTAAATATCCAAACATAGCCCTAACCAATAACAGAAAATTTAAAAAAAAATTTATGGATTGGAATTTGTTAAAATATAAAACTTTTCTTTTTCAGAGGATACAATGAATATGTGTAAAAAGCAAATATCAAATCAGCAACAAGTGCTTGCAGTTCACTTGACATATTTAAAATATGAGTAGTTCCAACAAATCATAAATAAATGATTAGTAGTCCAATAAAAAAAAGACAAAGTACATTGACAGGAAACTGTATGAAACTCATGAACACTAAATGTCTTAGATTCTCTATTGTTAAACAAAATGCAAAAACAATAGAGAACATTATGAATATGGAGTTAATATTTAACAAAATTATTTTATCCATGTTATAAGTAAATATTTACATCCAAAAACCCTTGTTTTCTCTGAAAGTTGTCACTTATGAGTCTATTTTGAAAATGTTTAAAGAATAGTAATTAATTAACTTTAATAAATAGGTACTCCTATTGAGGGAAAACAGACATTTCCATAATTTTTCTTCTGTTTCTAATCTAGTAGATGGTAGGAAAATAATGACAATTGCATATTCATACCTGGAGAATATGCATTCCATTTCTTTTAAACTTTTGCATTCTCAAAACTATATTGATACCTCAAAGCATACCCTTTGCTGTTGAAAACAGCCTTTCAAGTATAAAGACACACACATCACTTTCCTTAAATCTTATATAAGGCAAGGGCCTAGATTCCTATCAGAAAATGTATTTCAAGAATGCTTTTTTAGTAGTTCCTGTGGCCTTATCTTATAGAGGAAGGTTTTTTTTTAAACATACACACAGTATTTGATGCACATTTTTATTGGAAAGAGCTTTTATTTCCTTAAATGTTTTGTTGTCTAAGTGTGAAAAGTATCCTGCAGTGGAATTTAGTGGCACAGATGCTTATTGTGATAGATGAGATGAACTTGCTTCCCTAAGCATGCATGGTCATGAAATGCATCTGGCTTCTGTACGTAAAAGTCAGTTATGTTCCCAAATGTGTCTCTGCATTTACACAGACGTTTAGGGGCAGACACCCTACTGTTCCCTCAAAAGGCGGCTCTGCTTAATTATGAAGTTCAAGTTAGACCAGAAGTTGGAAAATACTAAATTCCACATTGCAGACAGAGCCTGAGCAGGTGATGTCACCACTGCATTCTAAGGTGGCAAGTCCTCAGAGAAGTCACTTATCACCTTACCATGGGGAAAAATAACCGTGTCCAGAACACAAGAGGATGCTTTTAGGTAGCGTACAATCAAGTGTGCAAACCTGTGCAATACATACCAGATGAAATCCAGTTCAGAGGCTCAGGAAAACAAACAAATGAGGATATGCTTTAAAAAATAGGACTTAATATAAACAGTCGTGAGAGTAAAACTATTGCTAAGCACATAGGAAACATAAACCAGGCTTTCAGGAAGGAGTTTGGCACATGTGTGCACTGGTAGGAGGTGTAATGTGCAGAAATCCGGCCTTTTGTGGCATAGCAACTAAAGTTCCTTTTCTATTGTCCAGACAACCTTAAATATTCCTTTATGCAGTACTATTTTAAAAAGGCCATCTACTGTGCACAATGTGTTAGCATCAAGGACATGAAATTTATCTGGAATATACCAAAACTTTAATCAATAGACTAGGACCAAAGCTTTTAAAAACAGGTTTTCGTAGATAAATCATTATAAGTTATTATTTCCTCGCCATAGGTAAGGCATGATAGATAACTTTACTTTTTCTCAGTCACTTAGTGTGTAGGTAGAATAATGACCCTTAGCAGGATGACCTTTTGAATGTGTTGTTAGGCAGCATGGAAGCATTATGGTTAGAGGTGGAATTAAGATTGCTAATCACCTCACCTTAAACTGGAGCGATTATCCTGAATTATCTAGGTGGGCCCACTGTAGTCACAAAGAACCTTCAGACAGGAAGGCGGAGAGACCAGAGTGAGCAGAAGAGCTTGGGGAAACTGGAGCCGAGGCTGAAGTGATGTGCTGTGTCCAAGATGTGCAGAGGCCAAGAGCTCAGGGATACATGTGACCCCTCAAACCTGGTGAATTCTCTCCTGGAATCTCTAGACAAAATATACACTTGATGATACCTTGATTTTAGCACACTAAGACCCATTTTGGACTTCTGACCCCCAGAAGTATAAAGAAAAAAAATGTGTTGTTTTAAGCCTCTGAGTTTATGTTAATTTACTGTAACAGCAGTAAGAAACTAACACAGTAAGACGGCTTTTATTTTTATGTGATGTATAGAATTAAATTGGATATGCTAGGAAATATTGGAAATTTATTGATTTATTTTTTTGTCTGAGCTGGAGTCTGGCTCTGTCGCCCAGGCTGGAGTGCAGTGGCGCGATCTCGGCTCACTGCATGCTCTGCCTCCCGGGTTCCCGCCATTCTCCTGCCTCAGCCTCCCGAGTAGCTGGGACTACAGGCGCCGCCACCACGCCGGCTAATTTTCTGTATTTTTAGTAGAGACGGGGTTTCACCGTGGTCTCGATCTCCTGACCTCGTGATCCGCCCGCCTCGGCCTCCCAAAGTGCTGGGATTACAAGTGTGAGCCACCGCGCCCGGCCAGGAATTTATTTTCTTAATATAGTTCTTCATATTAGAATAATGAGAACCATCGAGTAATGAAGTGTTCTATTTTGTGAAGGATGATTATATAAACAGTACGAAGGTTAAAAACCGGGCGGGACCGGCTGGGCACAATGGCTCGTTCATGTAATCCCAGCACTTTGGGAGGCCGGGGCAGGTGGATCTCTTGAGCCCAGGAGTCTCAGATCAGCCTGGGCAACATGTGAAACCCCATCTCCACAAAAATACAAAAACCAGGCAGACGTGGTGGCGGCGCCTGTGGTCCCAGCCACTCAGGAGGCTGCGGTGGAAGGATCGGAGCCCGGCAGGTGCAGGCTGCGGTGGACCGTGATTATGCCACTGCGCTCCAGTCTGGGTGACAGAGTGAGACCTTGTCTCCATTAAATAAATAGATAAATAAATATATATATAAGTAAAAGAGGAGGGTGTCTTTTGAAGGCTATTAAAGTCGTCTAAGTGTCCTCTGATTATATGAGGCTGGAATGGTGCATGGAATGTTGTGTTGAATAACCTGATACAGTCTCTGAAACTATAGAAGCATTAGTAATTTTAGCCTGAGAGTGCTATAATCTGGGATAATTTGGTCCAATACTTCCAGAGAGGGTTGAAGTTTTGAGATAGCTGGAGTTATTTCAGTTGAAGACCTGAATATGAGGCAACTGCATACTCAATTACAATTCAATTTCTACTCTTTATATAAGGTAGAAATGGGTAACATGTGGGACACTGTGTTAAAAGTAATGCAGCCATAGTGTAGTGGTAGAAGCAGATGAAAAGTACTATAATAGTCGTATAGATGAGGTACTGGAAAGAAGCAGAGTTGAAAAATTGGAGATAAATGTCAGTTTTCCAGAGCCATGGGATGAAAACCAAACAGGATTACAACAGATTCAATTCACTCAAGATGTCTAACTTGGTAATAGGTCAGAAAACTCAATTTGTCGTATTTTCTTAAAAGTACACAAAAATGTTCCTTTTGATAAAACCCGTGTAGTGCACCTTCGGATTTGATTTTTCTTTATGTTCTGTAAACTGCTCACAGTAAAACAGAAAAAAAGTCTGACAAATATGATGGTCCTTAAATATTGTAGGAGTATGATGCTTCTCCAAAGAATAGAGGTTTTCCTAGGAAGGCCCTAAGCAAGGAATCAAGTTTCCTTTTGCAAGAAATAAAATTCTCGAAAGTTCCCTGCACCTTGGAAAGGCTCTGGTTGAAATTAATAGCACAACGTTATTTATTTAAATTTTAACTTTTAAGTTCAGGGGTACAAGTGTAGGTTTGTTACAGAGGTAAGCTTATGCCATGGGATTGGTTGTACAGTTTATTTCATCACCCAGATATTAAGCCTAATATCCATTAGTTGTTTTTCCTGATCCTCATAGCAAATATTACCCCCATAAAGTTTTATGGTTACTTTTTTCTTATCTTCTGATTAATGCCATTAGATTCACCAATTGAAATTATTTTTCAGTAGTTTAATTCCCTCTAGAAGGTTTAAAAAATGTTTCCGAATTTCCTAAGTCTTCTTTCTTTGTTAGTCTTCTAAAAAGCTATATTCAATAGAATTCATGTGCTTAGGTACAGTTTCACTAAAAGCGTATCTTCAACATTTGATCTGTTTAAAAGTTCTTAAGGTGTTAAGGAACATTAGGTATCAGAGTTTATGGCATTTGATTAATCTGAATAAATCTTGGCATCAAATTGAATTCAGCAAAAGTAACAGTGATAAATCAGAGAGCAATATTTGAAATGTCTCCAGGAAACATTTTAAAACAATTTTTAAGTTCACTAATTTGAGTCATTACACTTGGCCCTAATATGGTAGATTTTAAGTGAAGCTCAGTCGAACCTGGCAGATATCATATACAAACTTTTAATAGTCCTAACAATTCCTGTACCTCATTTGGATAAAGATTATTTCCAGAGCATCAGTGCTTTGACCAGAAAGGCATTTATTATTCTGTAACACTTTTCTTGAGAAATTAGCATGATTCATCATTTGAGTACGCTCTCTCAGATAAGATTCTAATATTTGGGTGTGAATAAAACTTCAGGGCATTGAAAACAGCTGGAAGATAGACAATAGGGTGATCATCCTCTCTTGTCATTCTCTATCAAGGTCCTCTTTAATTATTGGCCTAAACAGCTATAACTTTATGGTGAAAACAAACCGCTCGGATATAGCGTTAAAGGTTGAAATAATGAATTATACATAAATCGATTTAGTTCAGTTATATTCTGTTGAATTGGGAGAACATCGAATTTTTAAATTTCTCTGCATTTCTTGAAGTTAGGAATAAAAGCTGGGGTGGGGTCTCCTGAAATAATGAGGTCTAGAATAATTTCTGTTAAATTTACTTTTTAGTAGGATAAGTCTACTAAAATCAATATGAATGGAACCTTCAATGTACCACTGAAGATAATTAATCTTTGAGAGGTTAAGTAACCATTACAAGGTAATTTACCTAATTAGCAACTAAACCAACCAAATTTTAGATTTCTTAACTTTAAGACTATTGCTCACATAGTCACGTAAAGTATATCTTCCACATAGTCACAGGCAATCACAAGCTAACACGAGCAGTTAGCACAAAATAGATGTTCCACATAGAATGCAGAACAAAAAAAGACACTTTAAAAATCCTTTTCCCTTTTCCAAATTCATATTTAAAAAGTTTCTTGTGGAATTTCCCAAATGCCAGCATGGCCACATATAATACAGATTGATACTCAGACCTCTAATGAGAAACAGTTAGAATTATGCTAAACAAGGAACATTCTATATTGATTTCACAAATTCTCCTCTTTCCACTTATAGTTTCTCATAAAATGTAACATGTTTGTCTCGTGTGGAGTCTGTATAGAAAAAGTGTGATAACTGAAGATATAGACACACAGGTGTATGTATGTCTGTGTGTTCCTGTGTATTATAGCCTTTCTTTAATGGTTTTCGCTTTATATTTATATATATATATATATATATATATATATATATATATATATATATATACTTTAAGTTCTAGGACACATGTGCACAACGTGCAGGTTTGTTACATATGTATACATGTGCCATGTTGGTGTGCTGCACCCAGTAACTCATCATTTACATTAGGTATATCTCCAAATGCTGTCCCTCCCCCTCACCCCACCCCATGACAGGCCCCGGAGTGTGATGTTCCCCTTCCTGGGTCCATGTGTTCTCATTGTTCAATTCACACCTATGAGTGAGAACATGCAGCGTTTGGTTTTTTTTGTCCTTGTGATAGTTTGCTGAGAATTATGGTTTCCAGCTTCATCCATGTGTCTACAAAGGACATGAACTCATCCTTTTTTATGGCTGCATAGTATTCCATGGTGTATATGTGCCACATTTTCTTTTTTTTTTATTATACTTTAGGTTTTAGGGTACATATGCACAATGTGCAGGTTTGTTACATATGTATCCAGCCACATTTTCTTAATCCAGTCTATCATCGTTGGACGTTTGGGTTGGTTCCAAGTCTTTGCTATTGTGAATAGTGCCACAATAAACATACGTGTGCATGTGTCTTTATAGCAGCATGACTTATAATCCTTTGGGTATATATACATATATATATAAAAAAACTATATATATATATTTTGGGGACGGAGTTTCTCTCTGTCACCCAGCTGGAGTGCAGTGGCGCGATCTCGGCTCACTGCAAGCTCCGCCTCCCGGGTTCACACCATTCTCCTGCCTCAGCCTCCAGAGTAGCTGGGACTACAGGTGCCCGCCACCATGCCCGGCTAATTTTTTGCATTTTTAGTACAGACGGGGTTTCACCGTGTTAGCCAGGATGGTCTCGATCTCCTGACCTCATGATCCACCCTCCTCGGCCTCCCAAAGTGCTGGGATTACAGGCATGAACCACCGTGCCAGGTCTCTATTTAAGTTAGCTCTGTCCAGGGCAAACCAGCATTTCAAAGATACAAACTGTTTTTGCAAAAAACAGGTATACACCTATCCATAGTGCAGACATTATGTCTACTTATTTCTCTCTAAATAGATCTTTCATTTTAACAAGTACTTCACCTTCACAAAATTTAGTTGAGTCAGTGAACTCTTATCCAGATGCTATATCTTGGCCAGATTATCAAGAATTAAGCCTCACAGATAGGCTGTTTCCATTTCCTTTAACAAAGTTTATCAGTCCTGAGTTACTTCTTGATTTCTTGCCAGTGGCATATAATGATGACTCAGCCAAGTCAGTTCCCAGAGTTGGACTCTTTTTTTTCTTATACACAGGAAACTTCTTTTCCAAGAATACTTGTTCCAGTTGCTCACAGTCTTCATAGTTGATGATTATAGAATGATCTATGTACTTTCAGTGTACCTTCAAAAATGAGATCTGCAGCTGGATAAGACGTGTGTGTGTGTGTGTGTGTGTGTGTGTCTTAGTAGACTTAAACCGTTCATTGAATAAGAAGCCTAGTTGATAGTGTAAGGTGAGAGTTAGAAGAACAGGGAATTATTTGGTTTAAGGAATTGTGAAGAAATGTGCTATGCCATTAAAATTTTTCTCTACTTTTGTGTTAAATCTTAATTTTGTGCAGAATTTACTAAGCTGCAGGAAACTGTCAAAATTGACTCTTGCTAAGTTCCATATTGGTTTGTAATTATCTTAAAACAAAAGTTGGTTGATACTAAAGTGCAGTTTTTCCTCTAGCTTTCATAAATTGAGACAGGTCTTTTTCTCACCCTCCACATACCTATGGCTGGAAGCCGAGGTGGTTGTTCTTGGTTCCCGTTACAACTTCTAGACTGTTAATTTCTCCGCTCCTTGCAAATTAGACTGTTCCTTTGAAACTCAAACCCCTTGGAAATATCGGCCATGCCCCTTTGGTATTACCATCATCAACAGACCTCCCTCCTGGGCACTCTGGTCTTATTTTTTTTTTTTTTTTGAGATGGAGTCTTGCTCTGTCACCCATGCTGGAGTGTAATGGTGTGATCTCGGCTCACTGCAACCTCCTCCTCCCGGTTTCAAGTGATTCTCCTGCCTCAGGTTCCTGAGTAACTGGGATTACAGGTGCATACCACCACACCCAGCTAATTTTTGTATTTTTGGTAGAGACGGGGTTTCGCCATGTTGGTCAGGCTGGTCTCGAACTCCTGACCTCAGGTGATATGCCTGCCTCAGCCCCCCAAAGTTCTGGGATTACAGGCATGATCCACTGCACCTGGCCTCTTGCCATTTATTTAAGGCTGTAGATCTTTTGCTCAATATCATCTTCAGGCAAGTTCAGCCATCATTTTAGTGGCTCAGCTTTCACGTGAAAGGACCAGTACAAACCTCGGTTCCCCGTTTTTTGACATCTTTATTTCCATTACTTTTTTTCTTTCCTCCACTTTATTGTCATCAAATCTGAAACATTTTCTATAAGGGTATATACCACCAGGATCTAGATGCAAATATTCTGCCTCCTGGACATCACTCCTTGCCAGCTCGTTGGCCCAGATGTCCTCATTCCTACAACCCTTCATTTTCACTGAGACTCTTCTTAGGACACAGCTGCTGCTGCTCCCTCACGATCCATCCGTACTCTCTTGCTTTCAGTTTCCACGTTTTCCTCCTCAAATGCCATAGTTCATTTTTAGCATTCCCTTGCAACTACCCTGAGCTTCATTTTCCCACAATTTATTTGTTTCTGTTTCTCTTCCCAAATTTTAAATATTGATGTTTCTAAGGGTTCTGTCCTAATTGCTCTTCTTTTCTCTCCACACTCATACTCTCTCTAAGCTCTAAACACTACTAAACAGCTCATAATTTCCAGTCTTAGAGTTTGGCCCAGACCTTTATTCTGGGAGTTGATGATTTACATGACAATAGCACTCGAATAATTCAGAGGTAACATGTCCTGGTTTCCCACATGTCAGTAAGTGGCACTGCCAGCCATGCTAGACGCTTATAAGTCATTTTTGGCCCTTCCTCAATATTCTGACAATATCCAATTCAACATTCATTTAAAAAATATTTTGGTTCCAAATACATCTGTAATTTCCTCCACCTCTTTTGATTTCCAATGTCCCCAGCCTAGCCAGAGCCACATATTTTCTTACCTATGCTTATTTTCTTAGGTCATCCTTAGTCAACCTACTTTAATTCTTAATCTCCTACACCCTGTTAGCTACAGAGAAACCAAAGTGATCTCTTAACATGTCTTTCAGTTTCCAACTCTCCCACTTTTCTGGTGTACTTGGACTAACATTTATGTTCCTCATCATTACTAATGAAGACCTGTACTGTTTCACATATCCTTCTCTTTCAGCCACGTCTCACATTAGTCTTTCTCCCTTCTGTACTTCATCCAGATTCCTACTTTTCAGTTTTTCATTTCATCCAATTCACAGGTTTCTTCTACATGCCAAGATCTTGCTCATATATTAGGGTCCATGAACACTGAGGGTTTTTCCTAAAAGACGAATCTTTCTGTAGTGTATGAAAAGCTAACTCTTTTTATTCTCAGGTCTTACCTTAAATATTCTCACTTGAAAGAAGTGGTTAGAATCTGTATAATCCAAATTAATATTTCTTTTTTTCTTTTTCTTTTGAGACAGGGTCTTGCTGTGTCACCCAGGCTGGAGTGCAGTGGCACAATCTTGGCTCACTGAAACCTCTGCCTCCTGGGTTCAAGCAGTTTTCCTTTCTCAGCCTCCTGAGTAGCTGGGACTACAAGCGCACACCACTACACCCGGCTAACTTTTTTATTTTTAGTAGAGATGGGGTTTTGCCATGTTGATCAGACTGGTCTGAAACTCCTGGACTGAAGTGATCCATCCGCCTTGGCCTCCCAAAATGCTGGGATTACAGGCATAAGCCACCACGCCCGGCCCAAATTAATATATCTATATATAAAAATTATATGTATGAATCTTATATAATCTGAATTAAGATTGTATCTAATGTTCGCCCCAAAACCCTTGTTGTATATTCAGTCCCTTGCTTCACTTTGCATGTGAACACATTTTGTAATAATCTCTTCTCTTTGCTCAGTTGGGTTTCTGTGCCTGTCTTCGTCTTCAGAATTGAAACCCTGGGAGTACAGGACTGTGGCTTTCTTATTCACCACTGCAGCTCCGTAACTAAGAGAGCATCTGATACATATGTGTGAAGGGAATTGGTTAAATATAGACCACTATGTCCAGTGGAGTCCACAGCCTATTCACTTCATGTAGTTTCCAAGAAACAAAGGCTTCTCAACATATATTAATGAATGAGATATGGGCCAGGATATCTGGTCTGGCTGGAGATGGCTTAACTTTGAGTTCACTTGAGAGGGTATCAGTGTGAGCAGGGATGCTTTCACTCACTTCAAGAATTGCATGGTGTTTAGGGGGAAGAATCACCCTGCTTCTCTGGAGAGACATGAGGGCTCTGTGGCTCCTGTGGGCTCTCAAACTGTTGGAAGATGACTGCTAAACCTGAGTTTTCAGGTCTCCTAGTTATATTCATTTAAACTTATAGATGATTTGTCACTATTTTAAGTTGTTTTTCACTGAAAATTCAGTCTGAATATAGAGCCTTATTTCATTCAGAACAGAAAGAATGGGTTACGGTGAAATCTGTTTATCTATAATTTTTAAGTAAGTACAATTTTATAAACCAGTTATTCCTAACTTGAGAGGCCTGGAGGATTTATTACAATGTGTATTTCAGGGCCACATCTGCAGAAGTTTTGATACAACATTTCCTTACTAATCCCCCTGACAGCACATTTTAGCAGGCATCCTGTGTTATTGAGAAGCAGAACGTTTATGCACCACACTTTGGGAGAGAGAAGTGCATGTTATGTTACCATTTAAAGATGCCTGGTTCTTGTGGGGCAAATTGGCAAATGATTTATCTGAACTAATGGCAGAGTGGAATTTTAATATTTTAGGGTTTTCAGGAATCTTAGAGCTGTTTTCATTTGTCTCATACATAGAGCCTGAACCTTGAAGACATTAATGAATTTGTCACAGAAATTAAATTGGGCCAAAATTTACATTTCCAACCCATGTCTGTGCTCTTCATTCTAAAGCACAATGGCCTAGAGTCATATTTTAACCTCTAACTTTTATCTTATTAAAAAATAAAATAAAATAAATAATTGTAAATACATGCATGTATTATACCTATATATACAATTTATATACATTACAATATTAATTTGAACTACACATGACATCACTAGTAAAGGCCAGTTACAGTTTAGACTGAGATAAGCCCTGTGAGAATTTACTAAGATCAAAAAGACTCCTTTTAATAGTGACTCAGTGGCACCTACTCTAAGGACAAAGGCTCCAGTATGTATCCTAATCTAAGTTATTACTGAATGTGAGTCCTGTGATAGCTTCTAATGAAAATTTCCCATTGGAAAAAATCAATGTTAATAACTGGAACTCGAGAGCTGTAATGGGTTCTGCTGTGTTTTTCGGGCTTAGACTGTGTGCTATAATATGCTAAGAAGAGGAGTTGATGACCTGTGAGCTCTGGTCACTTCCTGATCTCATTTGATTCTTTGGTCTTTAGTTTTAAAAGGGTGATCAGAGAGGTTGCTTTATAATGGAGAAGTTGAACAAAAGGACCATCAACCTGCAGGCTCACTGGCACAGCGCAAGTTTCACCGGATAAGCATTTCAGTAAAGAGGACTATTGCCAACAGCAATACTTGCAAGGAAGCTTTGTTCCAGAGAGGATTTTTGTTTTTAAAGAAGCTGCTAGAAAAACTGACACTAGAAGCTAACTAGAGTCACTCTTTCTAGATATCAATGAAATTGTAAGTCTGAAGACATTACTTACCTAGATACAGAAATGGACTTTATTTAAGAACCAACTTTATACATATCTAATATACCTAGGCTTGTTGATCAAGTTGGCTGGCTGGGGAAGAATAAGACCATCTAGAAGATCCACATGATGAGAGAAAGCATTCGGGGAGGGCAGACAGATACTTGATGCTGGCCACAGATAGAACCCAGAGACGCTCTGTGATTGAAGTGGTTCTAATACCTAGAAGCTTCGATTTGCTCTTATAACGTGTTCTAAAGCCATTTAATTCAAGACTACCCTTCCTGGTTGGTACCTGTAGATGTAATGCATCTCCTAAGGTATTACTCTAGGCTCCATCGGACAGAACAACTACATGGAGGTAGGTGGTGGAGCCTCCGGACTCCACGACACATTTCACAGTGCTGTTTACTCCAAAACACTGGCCTAATTGAACTAATGTAGCTATTGGGTAAGACGAGAAGTAATACACGAACATTCTTAAAGTCTGTTCTCTTTTGCCTTGTGACCTTAAACATTTGAAAGACCAAGATGAACACTATTGAATAGAATTGTGTTTCCATCGTCATAACTAACCTGAAAGCCTAAGTTTTACCTCTTTCACTGCACATCCGATCTATTTTATGGGCAGAAGAGCACAATGGGCTCAGCTATCCAGGCTTTAGGAGTTATTTTAATCTTTAAAGAACAATAGACACAAGTAAAAGTACATACATAAAGTAGGTATTTTATATTTAATTTTTATTTTCATATGCATGAAAAGGGTGTTCCAAAAAAAGATTAGAGAAGTCCATGGCATGTCTTTCTGGTTAATGTTACTTTATTTTTTGGTTCATCTACCATACTACTTACAAGTTACTTGATTTTGTTCATGGAAAATTATTTTAAATGAATTGATTTTACTTTTCATCAGCACAGTTGTTGACTAATACCAAAGTTAGTTAGAAGGTTATGATTTTTGTATTTATAGAATGGCAGGGGCAGCATTTAGATAATACATCATAGTAACTTGGCATTTATGAAATATTAGTTTTCCATAAACATGAACTCAGAGAGGAAGGTTACATTTTTTTAAATTATAATAACATTTTGAAAAGCATCTGTCCTTTAAAATGTTACTGAAATATATATTGGAACTGGTGTTTTAGATGCCAGTCCTTCCTGAAGAGTGTTTTGAGATTTTTTTCAAATACTGCCTCAGTTCTATATAAAATAGAAAAAATTCTGCCTTGTAAAATGACTACTGGATGTAGGTAAGAAGAAGTTAAGGAAATATTACATAAAAATAGATTTGCAAAGGTAATTTGCTGGAGGATTATTTACACTTTGATGAGTGGATCTGGATATTTTGATACTAAGTGAAAGTGGTTCCACTGGAATTAGAAGGGAACAGAGATCTGCAAGCAGGAGTGAAAAGAATGTGTGTAAGCCGGGCACGGTGGCTCATGCCTGACCTCAGGTGAGCCGCCCACTTCAGCCTCCCAAAGTGCTGGGATGACACGCTTGTTAAGTGGTACTCTAATTAATCAGTAACTTAAACCTCAAAAGAGATTCATTATGTACACAAAATTAATCTTGTGTAATCAAGTGTATAAGTAAAATTAATTGAAGAAATCAAAAAACGCACGGTGGCTGACACCTGTAATCTCAGTGCTTTCGGAAGTCCAGGTGGGAGGATCCCTTGACTTAAGGAGGCTGAGACCAGTCAAGCAACACGGTGGGACCCATCTCTGTAAAAAAATTAGCCGGGGATGGTGGTGCGTGCCTGTAGTCCGAGCTACTTGAGAGGCCGAGGCAAAAGTATCGCTTGAGCCTAGGACTTGGAGTCTGCAGTGAGCTATGATCACACAACTGACTCCAGCCAGAGCAACAGAGGGAGACAATGAGAACACGTGGACACAGGAAGGGGAACATCACACTCTGGGGACTGTGGTGGGGTGGGAGGAGGGGGCAGGGACAGCATTAGGAGATACACCTAATGCTATATGACGAGTTAATGGGTGCAGCACATCAACATGGCACATGGATACATATGTAACAAACCTGCACATTGTGCACATGTACCCCAAAACTCAAAGTATAATAATAAATAAATAATAAACCACAAAACACTTGTAATTCCACATCCAGATATATAAACCACAGGAATACTTAGATAAACACACACTATACACACATATAGTATATATATGATAAAATATATTTGTATGTTCAACTTGGGAAAGGTTGATGATTTTAGAAACAAACTAATAATTCTTTTGCCTTGTGCTCTAATGATTTTCAATATGAAGATGTATTTGGGATCAAATACATGAGGCTCCACATACAAGACATCTTTCTTTCCCCTCTTCTCAGCACCATTTTTTGGCTGATTATTGGACTACAACTGGGAGATCTAGAACTAAATTCCTGCTTAGTGTTTACTTGTTCAGAGCATAGGCTTTGAAATCGTCCTGTTTTGCCTCAGTCTCCACAGTGGTACCTACTAACCTCATGACTAGGGGATCGTGTAGCATTTCTCTAAGCCTTGTTTTCTTAGCTGTGAAGTGGTAAATTTTGGAAGTGCTTTGTTCATAGGATTTCTGTGAAAACTGAATTGGGTAAAGAATGTAAGGCATTTAGCACAGTAAAATAACCTGGATTACAGTAACTTTTCCAGGAGTGTTTATTAGTACTTAAACTGTCATTGTCATCAAAATTCTGTTTTTACATATGAACTTAGAAATGTCATTGTAACCTTCTCAACTCATTTGGTCATTTAAAATGGAGAGGTTGAGTTAGGTGTTTCTTAAATTTCTCTTTAGCTCTGATACTATGAGTCTGACGTTAAGTAATGCAAAGTTGGTAATTAAATCTTCCCCTTTCGTGATGTAGGAGAAAGGCATAAAAAATTTCTGGGTGACTGGATTCCCTTGCAAGTTTATTAGAATTGTAATTACGTAGCATTTTGAATAAAGCATTCATTCTGGAAATCATTAAGTTTATTTTTCTTAACTCCGTTATTTTGTCAACTGTGGAAAAATTGGGATTTAGGAGTAACCTCTGATTTAAAATTCCACCTACTAACCATTTAAATTGTAGTCTTGTAATTTCCTAACTTTAGTCTTGAAGGTGTTTCTCATTCTTATGCGTTATTATACTGTATTATATATTTATGCAACATAAAATTTATAGTTTTAACTATTGCACATGTTTACATATGAAAGGTGTAATTTTGAACTTATCATTATTAAATTTGCTAGTTTTGCTTCACTATTCATTTTGGACACTTATCCATATTAGTACATGCAACTCAAGTTTATTCTTTTGAGCTACTGTATATCATTCAAATGTATGAATAAATAACCTTGCTTTGGTGGACATTTAAGTATTTTCATGTATCAGTATGAAAAGCAGTTTCAAAATGAACATTCAAATATACATTGTCATATATGTGTATAATATTTGTATATATGAAGGTTCCTGTGGGTCATATATCTGAAATCAAAATTACAAGTGTTTTGTACCTTCTATAATTAATTTTACTCTCAATTTTAAGTAAACAAGATTAGTTTTTGCACATGATGCATCTCTTTATTCAGTTAAAATTACTGACATAATTAGAATACCACTTAAAACTTGAGAATATTTTCAAGGGTATTTATGCAAAACTTACATAAATGTGTTGAAAAGTCCTTTTGTATATATGTAGAGATTACATGGTATGTTAAATTCATCAATTTGCCTAAATATCAAGTTATACTTAAGTAGTGTCCATACACCATGCTTTTGCTTGACTGAACTCCAATATGTATATCGGGAGTACTTTTTAACATTCATAGGTTAAGTGGCCTGTTTTGGAAAATGATATTAAAAATGGAATTCAGATGAATGCTTAAAGATTAAAAATGAATGAGCTTTCGTATTAATCATCAATATGACAACCCTAAAGGGAAGCATGATTTTCAAATGTACCTCCTTGTAGGCAGGATAATTCAGAAATGCACAGTGCATATTAGATATGGGATTTGAGTCGTAGTGTATTTCTCTAAGAATGTAATTTATTGTACTTTCACATCCACCCCACTGAATATGCAGAGTTTAAGATGCAATGGCCAGAAGACACGAGCGTGTCACTAGAAGGATGTGGACGTGGGCTCCGGGGCTGTTGATGATGACGGTGGTGTTTTGGGGTCATCTGGGGAATGGACAAGGCCAAGGTAAGTGCAAGGATTTTCTAATTCTTTGCGAGTTGGATGCGAATTTCACTTTGTGATGAAATTATGTTTAGTGTTTGGTTTGATGTTTAAGCAATTTGTTACAATCTTCCGTCAGGTTTTTGTTACAGGGTATTGTAATATCTCTGCAGTTAAATTGAAATAGAATTAAGTGTGAGTAAATGCATCAAAATTGAAGCCATGTTTCTGAAATTGGCTTTTCTCTGTTGTAATTGATGATATGTATATATATGTGAGGTATTATGAGGCCATATATATGCGTGTGTCTCTGTTGCATTTGGTGACATGTATATATATGTGAGGTATTACGAGGCCATATAAATTCGAGTGTGTGGGTTTTGGGTGGGTGGGTGTGCCTGTGAGTTTGTGTATGTGGTATTTTACAGGAACACGTAGCATATAAAGTTGTTGTGATTTTGAAGAAAAGTTTTTGGACGTTTGTCTGTTTAGGGTTTTTATGTTTTTGGATGTTTGTCTCTTTAGGGTTTTTATGTTTAACATTTTAAAATTTCAAGAACCTATTCTTAAAGGATGTGATGTTCTTTAGAAATTAAATGAAAAATGTGACGTTTCTCGTTCTTCTGCCAAGGGTATTTAGGGGAAATTAATGAGAGAGTGGAGCTGCAAGGTTGTGGCATCCTGAAATGTCAGTTGGAGAGTAGAAAAGGGCCATAGATTTTGGAATAAGGCTTTCAATACTGATTTCATCAATAGCTGTATGGAGTGGTTTGTGCCAAATCTAGTATCTGTGAATGTATTTTGTGATAAGTATTGTATTATTTTTGGAGGTGTGTTGCCTGCTCATATACAAATTGCAATTCTGTACTTTATGTGATAAAACATCCTGACACCCCTGAAATTTTCTTTTCCTTTCGGGGCAAGTATATTCAGCACTGATTTTCTGCATTTTCAAGGCTTGAAATGAAATCTGTGAGCAGGAAGTTTACAGAGTTATTTCAAGGGATAGATATATTTCTCCAGATAAAATTGAAAGTGTGCAGTGTTATTATATAATTGTGATGAAGTTGAGCTTTGCTAGTTTGGAGTATCTAATAAAGTTTAACACTTTTTAAAAGATCCTTCAAAAAGATCAGTTTTCTTGCCATATGTAATATTGTTCAATGAAGATTTGAAATGAAATAGATATTTTTTCAAAACCACAAATGCATCTGTGCCTTTGTATATGAACAGTTGTATATACATGTAAGCAGATAATACATTTTGTTAATTAAGATCAGCTTTGATTTTAATTTTTCTTTCCTGTCATTCAGAATTTGTATTTGCATCTAATAGAATTCTCATTTTTCTTTTGTGATAAAACTAATGTAAAATATATTCAATACACATAGTAGTTTTTTTCACCAAAGGTCTAAAACAAGAATATGTAGACAGTAGCTACGTTGGATTTCTTTGGCTATAAGAGTTGTCTATTTCTCTGGTGATGTGTAGAATTACTAAAATGCAGCATGACAACTGTTTCTCTGTAATAGTGATCCAACATGACATGTAGTGTTACACAGGGTTGCTAATACCTTCCTCTGACCATCATTTCCAGTAATTGTGGCTTGTTTTAGATGAGGAATAGGTTATTAGATATTTAAAATATTTGAGAAAAATAGGTATCTTCTCTCTTATTTACCCAAACCCTTTTATTTACTCAATATTGATGGCTCAAGTATTCTGTCTTTCACTAGGGACCATCATTTATTAAAAAATGGCCTGAAATCAATTCCAAGTCTAGCTGTAGTGAAGCTTCTAGTGGGAAATGCAAGTTAAGTAATTTGTTTTCTTTCTAAAAGGATAAATTAAAATAGACAATGATTCAAAGAACAAAACAACTTAATAGAAAACATAATGGAATGCTTTGATACTATGATTCAGGGAATTTTGCTTCCTTAGTGGTAGCTAGATTGAGTGAAGGAGATTGCTTAGGTATAATGAGCAAATCTTATAATTGCAAGTATAACCCAAGCTGCATATCATCATTTAGCTCAATAAGCCTCATTAAATATTAAATATTACCTTTTAACTTTTATGCAATTAAGCAGAATTTAAAAATAAAAGTTTTAAAAATTAAAGTTTTTATTACTAAGTATCTTTTAAAATACAAATCTCACAGCTCCTTATTGTCAAGAAAAGAACACATGAAAATTTATAAATAAGGTTTTCTCTCTATTAAATTTACAGTCTTGCATTAAATATTGGTTATTGGGACCCACCATGTCCATGATTATGATTAAGTATCAATGAAAGATGACTCTTGCAGCAAATATGCATGCAAATGTTTTAAGATTATTTTCACATTATTTCACATAATTTCTTAAGCATAATAGGATAAGTAAATTATACTTTCTACACAAGCTCTTCATATTTATGAATAGACCATGTTCTAAATTTTTCAATCATTGGGGAATCCCAATGTCATATTTATGAATGGACCATGTTCTAAATGTTTCAGTCATTGGGGAATCCCAATGTCATATTTATGAATGGACCATGTTCTAAAAGTTTCAGTCATTGGGGAATCCCAGTGTCGTATTTATGAATGGACCATGTTCTAAATGTTTCAGTCATTGGGGAATCCCAGTGTCGTATTTATGAGTGGACCATGTTCTAAATGTTTCAGTCATTGGGGAATCCCAGTGTCGTATTTATGAATGGACCATGTTCAAAATGTTTCAGTCATTGGGGAATCCCAGTGTCGTATTTATGAATCGACCATGTTCTAAATGTTTCAGTCATTGAGGAATCTTCCTAGAGAAACCGTGTGAGAAATTGTAGCTAAGCTCAAAAACGGAAGACAAAAATCGATTTAACGAGGAATGTAGATTAATGTCATAGTATTATCGCGACTGTGTGCAACCACTACTTATAAACAATGATATAAGAAATGCAATCTGAAATCTGAATTCTAAATAGGAATGTAGTGCCATTATCCCTCTGGGACCCTTAGGGTCAAAATAAGATAAAAGTGATGAATGGTGGGTTGGAAGTCAGTCAGTGATCCTTGTCAAATTTTTGTATCTGTCAAGAAAAGCATCTGCTTGAGGACATCCATTTTCCTACTTCTGAGTTACAGAATAATAGGTACTTATCCTGAATGTGACATTCCCTGACGTGGACTCTGTCTTTGCTGCTTAGGTGGTGTGTGCATGAGAAAGTGCTTAACATCTGAAAACGGAGACAATCCTTAGAGAAAGATATATATGAATTTTAAAAGGAAATATACCTACGATGGAAATAAAACAAATAGCATAAATATCTAGCTGTATTTGGTCTTTTTGGTAACTATTACAATATATACATTTTCAAACAACTAAGTTCAGCACTGACTTTGGGAGAATCTAGATAAAACTGAACTGACATATAATAAGCATTGGTGTAATTAATAGCACAGCGGGCAGAACCATGGGGGTATTTCCTGAGGAAGAGGGACTATAGAGAGGCAAAAGAAAACCCAGCTCATTCTGGGGAGTGCCAGGAGCAGTTATTATATTCAGAACTGAGAACTTATTTCTAACTCACCAACCCATAGTTCTGGCTGAAGTGCAGTGGTGCAGTCATAGCTCATTCTCAGCCCCAAACTCCTGGGTTCATATGGTCCTCTCATCTCAGCCTCCTGGTAGCTATGACCACAGGTGTGCACTACTTTGTCCAGCCAGTTTATTTTATATTTTATTTTCATTTCATTTGTAAAGACTGGGTCTTGCTATGTTGCCCAGGCAGGTCACAAACTCCTATCCTCAAGCAGTCCTCTAACCTAGGCCTCCCAAAGTACTGACATTACAGGCATGAGCCATTGCATCTGGCTCAAAAATATTTCTGTCCTAATGGCTTTAACAAAGAAGTGCCGTTTTGGGGATATATACAATGGTGTGCTGCTTGGGAGTGACAAAAAAATAATTATAAGAAGAATGGAACGAATATGTCAGTATGTTTTCAAAAGCAAGTTAGCCCAAGTTTTTAAACAAGCATAATTTTAGGGTTTTTGTAACTAACTTAGGGTTTAAATGTAGCAAAAATTTTAAACATTATCATGAATACACAGAAAATTTTAATCAATTTGGTTTCCATGATGAATTTACATGCTTAAATTCCTAATTTCAATTTGCTGCTAGATATGAGAAAGTTTGAGATTTTGAAGAAGCAAGTGGTTCTTACAAATGTAGCAAACTTAAATTTTGAGGACAATTTAATTTAACTTCCATTTTTATGACCAGATTTTGGGTCAGCTGTTAAGCATTCAAAAAATAAAATCTGATAATATCTGGCAATTCCAATTTTCAGTTTTATTGATCTTCACCATGAAATAATATATAAGCTAAGGGGCAAAATTTTGGAAAAGCAGATCACTTTGTTGTCCTATTTAGCAAGTTCTCAAATTATGCCATCTTGGAATCATTACAAGTAATTATACGAAGACAGTATCTTGTGTTTTGTATTTCATTGTTACACATCCAATTGTTCTCTAGAGATATCAGAGAAAACCCACTCAAGAAGGGAAGGTTAGATAAACAGCCCTCTCTCTCTCTCTCTCTGTCTTTGCCTCCATTTGGTTCCTTATGTTCATTTCTCAGTGCATTTCAGTTACTTTTATTGTTCCCTTCATTTTCTCTTTCATTCCAGAAGTTTAAGTGATTGCATAATTCTTTTGACAGCTGAAAGTAGTATCCGACTTTGAATGAAAGGTTTACAGCTACAGCTTTTCAATTAGAAAATCTCAGATCATGTGATCTATGAGTTTTAATATCTTAGGATCTCGACCAGTAAGGAATAATCACTTTGAAAAACCTTGATGCTACCTAGAGTTTGTGTTTTGTGAGGTTGCTTGGTAAATTATTTTCCTTTGATAATTGAATATTGCTTCAAGAGAGGTGAGCTCAGACGTTTGGCAATGAATATTGAATGTGTATTCCAAGAGACATGACCTTAAAATATCATCAAGCTAAGTAGTAGTGAAATTGAACTCTGCTGTATAATAGAAGTCAGTGTTTCTTACATCTTTGTGATATATAAATATTTTTACATTGTGGTAGATAATAATTTGTATGGGAACATTTAATTGAATTTAATTTATCCTATGGCAGAATTATGTTGCATAGGTCATTTTAGTTTTTGATTTAAGCATCTTAAAATTACAAATGCAAATATTCAACACGTAAAACCCACATGAATACACACTCCCAAACATTTGAAATCCTAACAGTCATTTCCAACAGCTTTTTCCTACAAAAGAAGTCAGCTCTTCTTAGAGAAGACATGCATTCCCATAGCTTGAGAGGTGCACACTATAAGGTAAACAGAGAAAGGATTACAGCAGTTTAAGTATACCAGCGGATTTACTTTATAGACAATAGACTTTTGAATTACTTGTCTTCAAAATTTGGTTTCTTGAGAAAATTATCTGTGTAGATTAATCATGCATTTCAGATACTTTCCAGACATCTGAATGTTGTTTTCTTAAAAGTAGCCAGCACGCCTTTTTATGCAGTCTGCATGGGAGATAGTAAGAGATGTGTATGCTGTATATCTACTAGTAGAGATTTGTTTATGAGTGCTTCCTTAAAAAATTATTTTTTCTGAAGAAAGGGATTTCTTTTTTATAATTTAGATTAGATGATTTTAAATGTTTTTAGGTTTTAACCTCTCTGATCATCAGGGTCATTGCCATGGAAAAAATGCAAGTTATAGCATATTTCATTTTTATAAGGAAAGAAGTTGATAATTTAGACTTTTTTCTTTTACTAAATTGAATTACATCACTCAATATTTGGATGGCATTAATTCACAATAGCAACAAAAAAATCTTACTATTCAACAAAATAAAGTATGATTTCCTTCACATTTAACTTAATTTGTTCTTTAAAACATCTCCTAACGAAGGTTTTCTCATCCTCTGAAGCTGAATTTATTTAGGAAAAAATATTTTAAACACCATCCCAAGTGATATAACTATTTTTATTGAGCTTTGATGTTCTATTTGAACATATTTGAAGACTGTACAAGCACTCAATTTAGAATTAAGATTTTATTTGGAGATTTTGGTTGTATTTGAAATCTGTTGTGGAATTAAACATGAAGAATACGTCAATTTACTAGATGTCATTGTCTATGACACATTTTAGTCTTATCTTTCTGCCTATATGTAAAGAGGAATAGAAATAATTGGTATAAACAGGAAAAAAGAAGTAAAGTGGTAGGATCAGATGTGAGAAATATATAAGCTAAGATACTCTTTTTTTGTTTGTTTGTTTTTTGTTTTTGTGAGACAGAGTCTTGCTCTGTTGCCCAGGCTGGAGTGCAGTGACACAATCTTGGCTCACTGCGGCCTCCACCTCCCAGGCTCAATGGCTCTCCTGCCTCAGCCTCCTGTGTAGCTGGGATTACAGGTACGCATCACCACACCCGGCTAATTTTTGGATTTTTAGTAGAGACTAGGTTTGACCATGTTGGCTAGGCTAGTCTCAAACTCCTGACTTCAGTTGATCCGCCCACTTCAGCCTCCCAAAATTCTGGGATTTCAAGTGTGAGCCACCAGGGCCAGCCTAAGCTAAGATATTCTAGAAGCTATTAATAGTAAAATATAATGTAAATTGTTTAAAATTAATCTGTATATGAAATTTTTTCTAGGACTTTCCTGCCAGAAAAGTAGGAATAGAATGGCAAAAGGAACAAGGTTCCTTCTACAAGTAGGCACACATCCTATTTCACTTTATCCTGTGATCAGTCTCATAACCATCTCCTGGTGTGAAGTGCTAAAACTGTGCTTTAAGAATAACTTAAGTCCTTTATGTACAAACTAAGGTATGAGAGCCTGAACCTTGGAAACCAAGAGATTCCAAAAAGCCTTATGTGTGAGACTGGGTGCCACAGATCTTGGCAGAAATTACTGCTTATTCTTAATTCTTATTGTTCCTTTCTAGCACTTCAATTTATAATGCCAATATCTACCTCAGCCTAAAGACAAGCTCTAGAATCACTTGTGTTACTTATTACATTTCTTTTAAAAAACTCATGAATTACACATGAATTTCAAAGTTGCCAACTGAGATTCCAAGGACTTAAAAAAGAAAAAACGTGGCACCTTTCCATTATAAAGGCTGTACGCAGTCTTCATAGTGTTTGTCTTTAAGGGACAACATGCCTCATCCATCAGCAACTTTTCTTCCTTAAATCATCATATCTTGCCTAAAAAGGTTTTCTGAAAACTAAGATTTGCAGATTGTTATATCACATCTTAATCTACGTATCAACTTTAGCATTATCAAAGCATGAACTGTTCTGGGTTTTCATAGTTAATTATGTTTGTGGTAATAACTGGGATGCAATTGTTTTTCTTCTGATGATTTTGTACTTGCTTTTCTTATGGTAACTTCTGATGCTTGTTTGTAAGATCTTCCTCTCTTTTCTCCATCTGGTTATCTTCTTACCTTCTGTCCTTTAACTCAGATGTCACCCACACTGTGTGTCTTTCTGGATTGCTTCTTATTTAACTGTTGCTTCTCATAGTTTACATACCTCCTCCTGTACCACACTATCAACATTTCTCAAGCTGCACTATATGCTGGGTTGTGTCTTTATTTATTTATAAGTTCCTTGATAATTCGGACTATATATTAGTATATTCAAAAAATACTTATGAAGTGTTTACTTTGGGTCAGGAATTATTGAGTGAAGGAAATTGACCAAAACTCTGCCATCATGAAGCTCGCATTCTAACTTAGGGAGACAGATAACAGACAATGAGCCACATAAATATGCAAAGTATCGTAAGTTAGATGGTGAAAAGTAATCCTGGATGGGGATCAGATAATTTTGATAGGATAATTTTCAACTGGGTAGTCAAGAAAGGCCGCACAGAGAAGATGGCAATTGGAAGAACAAGGTGGTGAGAACTGCTGAGTCTGGAGCAAACACACAATTTGGAGCAGTAGAAGATTCCAGAAGTAACAGTATAGAGGCGAAGAAGTGGGAATTGTGTGGAGTCTTTTACTTGCTGTTGTAATGACCTTGGCTATGCTTTGAAGTGAGGTGGAAAGTTGGCAGGGACCTTAGTTTTCTTTTTAATAATTCACTATGAATTTTGAACGGTCACTATTATAGACTCAATAATTTTGCTTTATTACTCTTGCAATTGACTACAAAAGAGCGTATTGAAGAAATGTTAAATTCTAATTTAAACTGATTGAAATAGGTTTTTATCTTTTTATGTTTCTCATCACTGAATATCTCATTTTTAATTAGTTTGAAAGCATTCTAAGATAGTGAGCCAATGCAATTTAGCATAATGCATAACTTATTATTCATCAGATTTAGGTATTTAACCGAGGATGCTAATTAGGAAAGTAACTTGTTCTGTTGGATGATTTTGATAAAGCTACTTTCAAATGATTATCACATCCATTGATGTCATATTAAGTTGTGTTTCTGGAAACCAAATTTAGGCAGTGGTAATGAGTTAATATCTCTAAGTGGATACCTTTTATCTCTACAGTCAAGGATACTTGAAAGTGGAAAAACATACTGGCTTCAAGTCTTGGGAACTAGGACTTACCGGAAATGTGTGTGTTTTTTTTGTTTCCTGGTGGAATTGTCTTCTCGGAAAGATGGTGTTTCCTTTTCAATAGGAAAAAATTGATCCTATGCTGCTTTACTTTAATGCTTTGCTTTTGTCAAAATAGTGTTTTCTTAGGAAAATTAACCTATCATAATATAATGAAAAGAGAAATGCTGAAGACACAAAATGATGTCCATGTTAATATTGAGTAGGAAGCATCAAGGGACATGAGAAGAGGGAAGCGAAGAGAGGGAGAAGAGAAATTTATAGTGTAACAACAATTAGTAAAAAGGATTAGCATATACATGTAGTCAATAAGTCAATAAATGGCTGTTTATAGAAAGCCTACCAGGCACTAGGGGATATAGCAGTGAAGAAGGCAAAGACACAATTGGCTATACTGTAGTGAGGAGGGAAAGAGGAGGAAGACATACAAATACCTAAAAAAAGCAATGGTGTGAAGGGCTATAAAGTACACTACTACGAAGAAGATTACATGTGATAACATGGCTGAGTAAAACTGTCAAGGAGGAAGGCACTGATCTGGCTGTAGGTATTTCAGAGCATTTTTCTCTCTGAGGAGGTAATATTTCATTTGAGAGTTGAGTGAAGACAAAGAGGAAGGTACTTTGAAGATCTGGGGTGCTCTGAGCAGAAAGAAGGGCAGATATAAAGATTCTGTAATTTAAAAAGAGAGCTTGATAGTTTCTTACAAAGAAAAGAAGGCCGGTTTGGCTGGAATGTCCATGAAGGAAGAGCATGGAGAGAGATTACATGAGTGTTCTCAGGGACCAAATCTAGATCTTATATCAAAATGTGAATATAAATTAACTACATTGAAAAGTGTATGATGGATGTGTGATACGATGAGGTTAGCTCTTAGGAGGGTGTACTATTGTGGAAGGGTACACTAGTGAAGGAAGGGGGTTCATTTAGCTGACTATTGCACCTGTCCAGTTGAAGGATGATGGTAGTTGGGATTATGAGTGTAGCAATAAAGTTGGAGAAAATCAGTTGAGATTGGAAGTTGATTTGAAGATGATTGAATTTACTGAGCAAGAATTATATCAAGGTATTTGGATTTAGGGACATGGGGGATTATGGTCACTTTTAGTGATATGGCAAAGTCTTGATGACATGAGGCAGTTTGCAAGTGACAGAGGTGTGGGTAGGTGCGTATGTGTGATTGATTTTACATTTTTTAATCTTAAATTAAGACGCTAGTTAGAATCCAAGTGGAGACATCAAGTAGGCACTGACAAGTTGACTTGGCTAGAGATGTGAGTTAGATCATCGTAGCCTATAGAGCATGCCTAAAGTCATGAATCTAGGTGAGGGGTTGGAAAACTATTATAGCCCATGAGCCAGATCTGGTCTGCCACCTATTTTTGTATGGCTCATGAGTTATAAGTACGTGTGGCATTTATAAGTCTAAAATGTAAAATACAGGGAAATTTTTCAGCAGGGAAAGTTCCATAAATTTGCCTCTTGGCAACACAAAGCCTGCAATATTTACTATCTGGCTCTTTGTCAAAAATGTTACTGACTCCTGATCTGGATGAAACCCTGTGAGGAGAGAGTGTTGACAGAAGAGAGAGAAGCATCACAGTGGAAATTAAAATTATGTCAACTGAAGTGTGTAGGGTAGAGAATTTAAGCCTGAGTATAACAGTAAGAGATTAAAATAACAGTAAATTCATTATCAGCGTGATCAATGAAACCTTTGGGGGCAAAGAGGAACTATCTTCGTCACACCTTTCACTCACTCATAGAAAGATCTTAGGCAGGAAATATAACTTGTTTGAAGATCTGAGATAAGGCTAATGTAGTTTGGACAAAGAAAGCCAATGGGAGGATGACATTACATCTGGCCAAAGATTTAGGGAAGAGCCAAATACTTCAGGCTTTTTAAAGTGATCTTTAGATAAAGAGGAGGTCATCAAGGCATTCCGAATTTGGAGGATCAAATCACATCTGATGGAAAAAATCTGGCTGTATGTGCATCTAGGATGTAAGGAAGCCAACATGGATGTGAAGTTAAAATTGTCCATTGCAAATAATAAAATGAAGGCCCCAGGTAGCCTTGGCAAGGGCAGATTTGGTATAAAATCCTTATTGGAATGGGCTTAAGCAGTAACGGGAATACGGATCTAGCTGTTGTGTTTAGTGGAATTTTATCAGTCTTTTTGTTGTGTATGATATATAGATGGTCAAAATAAGGAACTTCTACATTTTCGGTTTTTGTTTTATTTTAATTGAGATTTGAATTAAAAATAAGAAACTTTTATTTTGAAACTTGGAGACTGTGTTTAAAAAGTATAGAGTAGGGCTAGAAAAAAACCTAAAACTCTCCTGATGAGGAGAGTGCTAATCGTGACTCTAATAATAATAAAATACTTTTCTGATAATTTTTTGTGTGTTTCATTATTTATATATGTATGGGAAGTTGTACCCTAGCCACATGCCAATTCACCTGGTGAACTTGCTCTTCAACGTGGCACAAATATTTCCTTCTATCTTTAGCCTTCCGGGGTTTCTCACATGGACTATTGGCTCTTCCTACATGAACCTGCTGGTAGTACCCTGTAGGAGACATGCTACTCCATGACAACAGGCACCACGCTGTAGGGGAATTACCATACCTGTCAATCACTATCTCTAGAATGTGGCCTTTCATGAGCCCTGAGATTTCATACTGTTTCTCTGAGCTGTAACAATATTTATATTGAAAAAATAAACATGTTCTTCTATCTTTAATATTTTATATCTTATAATTTGAATATCCCATTTTCATTATACTACTTAGCTGCTAAGTTATGTTATAAAAACAAGTTTTAATTATCTGCAAACACCTTCAAATCTAATCCTTACCGGTGAAGACTGATGTCTGGTTACCATCTGTTAGGACATTTATTTCCATACAGTATTTATAGCGCCTTTTTGTTATTGATTGGTATGATAAATGTGTAACTCTTACACAAAGACAAAATTTTTAGATTTTTGTATTTAAAATACTGGTTATCAAAAGAAAAACCCAGATGTTATTTGTTTATGTTTCTGCTTGAGGTACTGAATCTATTTCAAGTCATATTTCTCAGTATTGATATACTTAATTTTGCTGAAATAATAACACACTAACTTTAGCTACTTTTTTTCTCAGTGTATCTCCTTGTCGCTCACCATTTCCGCCTCATTTCACTTCTCATCTTTATTTCTTTTTCTTTGGTCTTCTTTTACTTTAGGGATTCTTTCAATTTAGAAGTGTTCTTGTTTTCTGTTAATTACTATTCTTCTTGGATGTACACAGTTATCCTTTTCCATTTCATTTGTGAATTCATCTCAGAGGCATTTTGTATGTGCCTTTTACTCATAGCTTCTCAGAAGTCCCTTTCGAGGTTACCGATTTAACATGTCATGTACTATAAGGTTTGCATGGCATGGTGGCAGCTGACTTTGGTCTTTACAAGGATTGAAATGTTCACTCAACATGGATTGGTAGAATTTATTTTTTCCTTAAACATTTCATCGCCTTGTAAACAAACAAAAGCAAACCCAAGACTCAAAACTGACATTACTATTGGTGCCCCTGGAAATAGCTACCTTCTCACTAAAGTAGATTTTGTCATCCAACTTTATGTGTTGTTGAACACACATGGTGCTGTATGAGCACTCACTCACTAGTCTAGAAAACATTGCTGTGACCAGTTACCAGAAAAATAAATTCAGATTGCTCTTCACCTTCCACAGATGACTCTTCTGAAAGCCATTTGAATTCATTATAAATTATAGTTATATTAGTGTGACTTTAATTCACTTGTAATCTGAACTTTATGTGCAATGCATTTTTTCCCGTGTTTAATCATTTTTGAATGCTAAATCATTTGCAAACAAATGGCTTGTCCTTGAGAAAGAATTTAAGGCTGAAAGTACATTAAGTGCCATCTGGGTATCTGTGTCAATGGTTTTGTCACTACAAATGTGTGTGTGTGTGCATATCACCTACTTTATCACATTTATTTGATAAAATTGATATGCAATCTCTAAATCATTGTGTCTCCAACTTGTGTTATGCCACAAATACAAATTTTTGTCCTAAAGTTGATGGTACCCTTTGTAAAACTAGAAGTTCTCATTTGTGCAAAGGAAGGAAAAATAAAACAAGAAACAAATTCAATAAAAAAATTAAAGGTCAGATTTCTTTTATAGCTGCTGAATTCCTTTCTTTCCTTTCCATCATCCTCACATTCCCAAATCTCAACAAAGTTAAGAAATTAAAACACACATCATGAGATCATATGTTCACCTTGTTCAGGAACTGAAGGATTACATATACAAGACTATACCTTAATAAGTAGAGGGAGAAATATGAAGATATGAATAGAATATGAAAATTTATTATAATGCAGTTGTATTCTAAAGTGTTTCCTAGGCAGGCTAAGAGTATGTTGCCAGGAAATTTTAAGAGACCCACTCCATTATATAGAAGAGGATGTGTGTAGATCTCTTAATTCTGAAATGTTTAGAACTGAGTACAACAGGTCTTTGAATAACGACGTTTCATTCAATGTCATTTCATTATGATGTTGATGAGAAAAAACAAATTGATTCCAATTGGGGTTCACTGTCTGTGTAGAGCTTATGTATTCTCCCCATGTCTGCATTGATATTCTCTGGATGCTCCAGTTTCCTCTCACTTCCCAAGGCTGTGCATGTGAGGTTGATTGACGTGTCTATGTGGTCCCAGTCTGAGTAACCGTGGGTATGTGTGAGTGCACCTGCAATGCGACGGCACCCTGTCCAGGGCTGGTTCCCACATTGCGTCCTGAGCTGACAGGATAGGCTGCGGTCAACTGCAACCCTAAACTGAAATAAGTAGGTAAATAATGATTTTACTAGCTTTTATTAATCTTAAACGTATGAATAGCTGAAATTTATTTCAGCATTTAATATTAGAAGTGTTTTGATCTTTATTTACAAGTTTGTTGACGTTTTAGTTACCAAAAGCCATAGAAGCTGAACTCTTTTGATGTCAACCTATGGTAAAATGGGTTTCGCTGACTGTATTCTTGTACCAATTAACCATCCCCAATTTATCCCTCCGTATGCGTGTATCAAAACATCACGTGACCATAAATATATATACCTATGACCAGTTTTCAAGCACCTGTCAATGATGTTAAGTGAAGACTTATTGTAGTCCTTTTTTGGCATAACGAAAATGTGTGTGTTTTGTTCAAGATTGGAAAAGTTCTTTGTGTAAAGAACTAGACAGTAAATATTATAGGCTTTGCTGGCCATATGTAGTCTCTGTCTCTCCTTCATCTACTCATTCTTCTTCTCCCCTTCCTTCTCCTTCTTTAAACACTTCCAAAATGCCAAAACAATTTTTAGCTCTCAGCCATATGAAGCAAGCCATTGATTAAATTTGGCTTGTAGGCCCATAAGGTGTGAATTCCTTTACATCAACAGAATGCCGCATATATATGAAATGTTATCTATGAGAAATTAATGGGGCTCCCAGCAGAGAGAAATTAGCCTAAGTTAAGTTTGGGCTTTGGAATTCAGGGGAATGCCATGCACAAAAATGCTCTGCTTTTAAAACTAGTTACTAACAGTCCATTTCTGATATCAGAAATACATGAAAACTACCAATTGAACGGACATTATTCACTACTTTAGTGCTGCTACTCATGTGTGGTGGAAAAAGAATCCAGAAAGTTTTCCTTTCCATTTGAACATTCATGCAATAAAAATTTCCAAATCTTTTTTTGAACAAATTTTTATCTTATAGCTCTCTTGTGTACTTTATAAGTACGTTTTGCTGCTTATTCTCAGTAACTGTATTGAAACAATCTGTTTTCCTTTATCAATCAAAATAAAATAAGAAATTTAGCTTAATACTAATATTAAGCTGAAGTGCAAGATATATGAAAAAGAGAGAAAAGAAGCAGGATAAACTGACCTTTTGATAACTGCAGAGGACAGCAGATCAAAGACTGGACTTTAACGTCTGACATTTTCAGAATCTATCACAGTAAGTCCACTGGGTCCAGAAATAGGTTTTAATCCTAGATTGAAATGACAATGCTGTCATGACATTGAGTTTGATGGAAAAAGTGAAGTTAAAGTTTTTCTCAATATTTTTTTAAAATCAATGATTGATTTAACTATAAAATGGACTGATTCTGAAGAACTCATTCTGACGTTGGAGGTGAAAATGCTTTTACTCTAATCATTAAAATCAATTTCTCTAGATATCTGACTTTATTCTGCTTTATAACATAAAGAATGAAACTATATTTATTAATGAAGTGTAATCTAGCAAAGTGGCATAAGCATAATTATGAGTCACTTACTAAAGTTGTGTGTTTTTTTCCATTGCATGAAAACCCTGCCTTGTTTTAATTTTTATTGACTCTTTAAAAGCAATTTTAGGTTTGTAGAAAGAAGTGAATAAGCATTCACACGTCATCCTCAGCCTCTACCCCAATTTCCCCGATTTTTAACATCTTGCAATAGTGTGGTACATTTGTTATAGTTGATGAGTCAATATTGGTACATTACTATTGACTAAAGTATGTAGTTTGTATTAGAGTTTACTCCTTGTCTTATGAATTCTATAGGTTTTGTCAAATGTGTAATGACAAATAATCCTCATTACAGTGTCATACAGAATAATGGATTCACTCTCCTAAAATTCTTCCTTGCTCCATCCGTTCATCGTTTCCTCTACTAATTTATGTAGAAGATAAATTAGTAGATTGAGTTGATGGTTATAGCAGTTTAAAGCACAGATAGAAAACTAGATTGACCTGCCTACCCAGACTGTGCTTCTCACTCTCACTGTGCCCTTTCTTAACCTTTGGAAATGCTTTTATTCATATATAAAATAGGCTATAACTTCATATAGTTGTATTACAAAAAGTTAATGCACAGAAAAAGACTTGTGCTAGGTATATGGTTTCTTCTCAGTTAAATGGAAGCCATTGCGTGTGTTTGTCAATAGAATTCGTCATACTTTATCTCACATATCTTTACGTCATTGTTGGCACATGACATGTTTAGACTGCACAAATCTCCTCCAAATCCCTAATAGCCACTGATCTCTTTACTGTCTCCATAGTTTTGCTTTCTCCAGAAGGTCATGTAGTTGAATCATACGGTATGTAGACTTTTCAGACTGGCTTCTTTCACTTGGCAATATGCATTTAAAGGTTCCTGTGTGTCTTCTGTAGCTTGACAGAATACTATTCCATTGCCTGGATATACCACAGTTTATTTTTCCATTCACTTCCTGAAGGACATTTCGATTTTAGTGATCATGAATAAGGCTCCTGTAACATTCATGGGAAGAAGGCTTTTGTGTGCATGTAAGTTTTCAAATCCTTTAAGTAAATACCGGGAATGTAATTGCTGGGTTGTGTGGTAGGAGTATGTTTAGTTTTATAAGAAACTGCCAAACTGACTGCCAAAGTAGCTGTACTATTCTGCATTCTCACAAGAAATGAATAAAAGTTCCTGTTTCTCCTCACATTTGCCAGCTTTTGGTATCATCAGACTTTTGGATATTGGTCATTTTAATAGTCATGTAATAATATCTCACGGTTGCTGTGACTTGCAGTTCCCTAATGATACATGACTAGTAACTTCAAAATCCCCATTTGACAGCTGTATTTAGACCTTTGGACTATTTTTTAAATGAGTTGTTTTCTTTCTTATTTTCGAGTTCTCTGTATACTTTAAATACCAGTAATTTATCTGATATGTTTTGAAAATCTTTTGAATATGTTTTGAAAAAATTTTCTCCCAACCTGTGGCTTTTGTTTTCATTCTAAGCACAGTTTTAATAACAAAAGTCTTTAATTTTAATGATGCTCAATTTCTCAATTTTTTCTTTGTCTAACCCAATAAATCAGAAAGCTTTTTATCATTTCACATGACTTAATATTCAGGCAAGGTCTATATAGGCCCCTTTCAAACAGTCATAAAGTTTAGAAGCTCTGACCTCACAAACAATAACAACGACAACATAGAAACAAAAATGACAGCTTTTGATGTTGTCTCAGTAATTTCTCAATTCAAGAACAGATTACTGAGCTTTATAAGCAATACGTATAGATATCAATTTCACAGTAAAATACCTTATGATATTTATCAAATCACCTTAGTTTTGGTCACTTATTACTATTAGACTAAAATGTAATTTGTCAGACATGAGAAATCCTTTGGAGTATTTTTTAGAGAACCAAGTATTTGTTTTAGCCTTTTCAGTTCTTCTCTTGCTGTTTCTCCAGTATAGTCATTCCAATTGTCTCTATAGATGTATTAATACCAGGTACATAGTAAACACAATTATCTCCCACGTGTACCCCAACCCCCTTCCCTGTTCATGCAGTGAACATAAAGGAAGCAGGTCAAAAGGAAGCAGGTCATGTACCCTGTGATGTGCTGGGTTGTAAGGAAAGGTACACAATTAATGTACCATGTCTGAGTTTTCTTCTTCTCTGTATTTGTTCCATTTAATGCATGTATGTTTTTTATTCCTTAGGCCTCTCCAGTCCTAACACACTCAGGGATACTTGATACAGCTATAAGGCTGTGTCTTTATCAGGTACCTTTGTGTTACCCCCGGCCAGGGGTGGGAAATAGAGGAAGTGAATGTCTGTATCCTCATTAAGTATCACACAGAGCAGAAACATAAAGAAGCCTGTGCCATGAATGGGTCTCTTCTTTCTCCAAAAACCACCTACCCCTTCAACTCCCACTGCTTAAAGGAAAATCTTGTATTAGTCTCCCCATTTTCTCCTCAAACTTGCTTTAGCAAAGCAGTTCCTAAACCTCTGTTAATGTATGTCCCCACCCCTAACTCAACACACAGTCTCATGTCACATCACAGAAAAGAAGTTCAAAACAAAACAAAACAAAGCCACAGTCTTATAAGAAAAATAGGTAAGTTTTACAAAAGTTGTGTACTGTATCTCTGCTTTGAATTTTGTCATTGGCCAAGGATAGTAAAACTCTTGGAAAACTATAAAACAGGAACTTACGTAATATGTTTTACCCAAGATTTTTCAAACATTTTTGGAAGGATACTTATTAACATCTTGCAGAGGTAATATTACATGAAAAACTTAGCATAAGACCAATCAGGTATTCTATGCAATAATGCAGATATATGAAAAAATAATATAATGAAATAAATGACTTTTCAAAAGGTATTGATCCTAGATCCACATTCTTTTTTTGGTTCAGGTGAGGCAATTAGAATGTGAAAAAAAGAAGCATAGAACAACTGTCTAATGAGAGGGACGAATGCTCCTGGGTGGAAAGTTATTAGAAGATAAATTAGTAGATTGACCCTTTTGCTGTCTACGCAGGTTTTTTTTTTTTTTGCTAGTACCAATAGAAACAAATTCATTTTATGGTTTGTGTCACTGGAAATGTATAACTTAGTGGTAGCTGTATAGCAAACTTTGAATATGTAATAATAAGAGATTAGATGTAGGTTTAATATCATTATTTAATTTATTTGCTTGAATACCAGTGAGGAATTTCCACTTAAGCTCTCGTTTTCCAGATGAGTGTTTAATTGAATTCCAGAATTCATTTTGAAATAGAACTTTGTGTAGAATATGAATTTCTTTGCAAGAAGAATCATTTGTACACTTGGGTTTGAGAGCAGTTTAATGTCAATATAACTTCTTTCCAGGCTTTCATTTCCTACTTTTTGATATGGGAATAATCTCATGGCGTGATTGTGAAAGTCTTAAAAGATAATGTTTGGGGGGAGGGGAAGGGATAGCAATAGGAGATATACCTAATGTTAAATGATGAGTTAATGGGTGCAGCACACCTACATGGCACATGTATACATCTGTAACAAACCTCCACGTTGTGCACAGGTACCCTAAAACATAAAGTGTAATAAAAAAAGATAATGTTTGCAAAGATACTCTGTGCACTCAAAGCGTGCTCTATGAACTTCATTGCCGTTCACATTTTGGGTTTATGAGGCTTCCATTTGCTGGCAATTGAAATGTGACTCTGAGTTAGATGCCGTGGTGTGGGAGATGATGTTTATTGGAGTTTAAAGCACAGATAGACAACTAGATTGTCCTGCCCACCCAGACTGTGCTTCTCACTCTCACCGTGCCCTTTCTTAACCTTTGGAAACACCTTTATTTATATATAAAATAGTTTCATATACTATTTTATACTATATACTTCATATAGTTGTATTATGAAAAGTTAATGCACAGAAAAAGACTTGTGCTAGGTATACGGTTTCTTCTCAATTAAATGGAAGCTATTGCCTGTATTTGTCAATGGAATTCATCATACTTTATCTCACATATTCAGTGCTTTACATCATTTTTGGCACATGGTATGTTTAGACTGTGCAAGGGTTAATTACGCCAAATTTATCTATCTACAGTTAATATAGCCCAAGGTACCTTGTTTAGCTGAGCCAAAGTTTGCATTTATTAAAAATGTAAATTTATCTTGAAGTGATGCCTGATCTCACAGAACTATGGGTTCCAATCTCTAAATCACTGTGATCAGTAGTAAAACTATGTACTCTGTGTCTGTCCTACTAGCTATATTGCCGGAATCTGGAGCATGACTTTTGGGTCTTTCTGTAATGCCTTACCTCTCATCAAAATTCACAAAATTCACAAGACCTGCTCTCTGGATTGTGAGACTTTTGCATTACAAAGAAAAAGGTACTGTCCTAGTGGCATTCCAAAGCCATTTGAAATGAGTTGCTGTCGTTTCCAGGGAGTCATTTTTGTGTTGGTTATCATTACTTTACCATTACCTTTTAATTTGGAAATGTTAAAATCCATTGCCATGCTCCTTGGAATATAAAGATCATATAGGGTCATTGACATGAGTCTGAAAGTATCAGTCACTGGAGACCTTCTAGTGGGATAATGTTGTTAATATTGCTGGTATTCTATTCTTCACGTTTCCTCCAGTAAAATGTAAAGTGACCAAAATATAAGCGTCACGCAGGCAAAGATTCTTTTATTTGTTCAACGAACACTGCTTTCACAGAGTAGTCAGTTAATATTCACTACTAGAATGCATGTTGAATGGCAGCTCTTTTATTTGCCATTAGCGTTGGCCCACTTGATAGCAGTTGGACAAAAAAATTGGACAAAGTGTGTTGATCTTTTATGAAAAAATAGATATCTCTTTCTTTCTTTCATTGTTGCGTTTTCTCTGGGCAAGTTGATACACACTGTAGACCTGATGTTATTTTAGGGATACAGTTGAAGTTACTAGATACTTTAGAGTTTATTTAATTATAATATGAAGCTTTGAGTTTCTGTTTCATTATTAAATAATTTATTTTATGATAGTGTTGCTTAACTTAGTGTGCAAGGCCTACAAATAAACCTAATAAATATCTTACAAACTACCTTAAAATAAATCTAACATTTTTTACTGAAATATTTTTAAACATGTTGAAGTTGGAATGCCAGGTAATTGTATACATACACACACACACATTTTCTTTTGGTTTCTTTGTTCCTATTATTGAAATTCCTATGCTAATAACCATATCAATTTATGAAACTCATTTTGCGAAAAAAGGCCTAAAATATAACTCATTTTTAAAATGATTTTCTCTTAATTTATAATGTCATACTTTAATAAAATAGGGTAGGGCAATTTTGTATAAATATTTATGCTAAGTTTTCTACATAAGTTACTGCATGTAGTCTAGTTTTTAACAGAAGGGTTTTCTTTTTCTTCAGTATCCACTTTAAAGTCAATGACATTTAGTGTTTTTTACTTTACAGTTCTAAGTTACTTATGCTTAAAAAGACATCTGACTTTTAAGTTACTGTCCAACTTGATTGTTATCTCTCTGTATCTTGTCGATGTGTTCTTGAAAGTAGTTAGATTTTGAAAGACATTACTAAGAGGGCTTTTTCTCATCTTTGGAGAGTAACTTGGGGTAAACGGTTGTCTTTCGTCTTTGTCCTCCTCTCTACCCACAACTCCCCATCCCAGATCATTAGCTGAACTTGTGTGCTCAGGTTAATGTTCTGTTTCACCTTTCTTGTCAAATTGCTAGATACAACTCTCTTCAGTTATATACTGTACAAACAGAATCTCATCTTTTTAATCTCTCTCTTTTAAACAAATGTGTTCACGCTCAGATTTGTTGTCATTTAGAACAGGACTTCCTATTAGAAATATAATAATTTTCCTTCATGTTGTATCTTCAATACAAAAAAAAAACAGAAAAACACGTATCAATGGTTTGCATGTGTCATGCTGATAGTTGGAGGGCAACTGATATTAGAAAAAGTGACACTATATTTCTGAACACAAACCTTGTTTCATCTTAGAATTTGGTGTTGAACCAATTGTGTACCTCATAGCAATAAACTTTAATGAGTTGTTAATATGTGATTAACTGCCTTGGCCAAACTCAAAATCTTATTCACACATACAATACACACAGAGAACTTATTTTTATTTGTTCAGTCACTCCTTTAGTCCTTCATTTATTTCACAAACATTCATTGACACTTACGTGGCAGCACTCTTATAAGAATAGAATATACCCTGTTAAATCAGACATGATACTTGCTTTTGTGGAGCTTATGCTTTAATGGAGAAACAGAAAGTCAAGCAAAAACTCAAACTATATAACTTTAAATTGGATATGTGCTAATGAAGGAAAATGTGGCAGTGTAAGAAAAAATAATAGGGAGTTAAAGGATAAATAGGAGTTTGGTGGATGAAATTTATGAAGGGCTGAAGATTTCAAACAAAAGAAACTGATGCAGGAGGGTGCAGCTTTGGAGTCAAGAATGAAGTTCTAGGAGATAGCAAGGAAATGGTGGGAGAGGAGGTCAAAGTAGGTAGGATTTTATATATTATCAATGGGAAAATATTGAACAACCCTAAGCAGAAAGGCAATGATAGGGGGTCAAAGTAGGTAGGATTTTATATATTATCAATGGGAAAATATTGAACAACCCTAAGCAGAAAGGCAATGATAGGAGGTCAAAGTAGGTAGGATTTTATATATTATCAATGGGAAAATATTGAACAACCCTAAGCAGAAAGACAATGATATATATTCATCTTCATTACAAATTCTTATATCTTTAGTAGACCTGTTTTCAGGCAAAATTTCATGAGAGAATAGTAACAAAGAGAAAAAAAGTGGTGTTCTCAGATTATCTCTAACTCACCTGATGACTTTAAGCTAAATGACCTCAACATTTTGTGAGGCTTTTCCTTCTTATAAAGTAAGGAGTTTAGATGAGGTGAGGTGTCCAATTTCATTTAGCTTCAATTTCCTGTAATTTGACGGCTGTCAAGTCATGCTTTGATTTGTTCTGTTTGTGAGCCAGAGTAACTTTAAGGCAGTATATTAACTAGGAGAACTATTTCTTTACTTTTAAACTTCAAAATTATGATGACATAAGTATTTTAAAGAGCATTTAGAAAGTAGACAAATGAAAAATTTTTAACATTTTGGAATGCTTCTTGTATTTCTTTTTGAAACCTAGGTTTTTGGTGGTAGTGTTGATATTTATTTTTGCCAAACTAACCATTCCATGTAATTTTGTAGCATTTTGGGTTGATGACCACCGTAAGTCTAGTATTCCCATATGTGTTAAAATTTATCTTTACAATTAATATATTTTCACTGAATTATTTAATTAAAAATTAAACTACGATTTCTAATACATGTTCAGTGAGATATTATTAGGCATTACCTGAAAGGGATTTCTGGAGAAAGAAAGAATTTCTGGTTAAAAAGAGTTGAGCAGGTTTTCCTAGAGCGATTCTCTTGGTCTCTAGGATGGTGCTACAGCATAAAATATCCTCCTAATTTACTTCACAAATTAGCCCTTAGATTTCATGAATTACTTATAATTTTTTTTGTAGACCACAGTTTCTTTGCTCTTCAGTATTACACTTGCTTATGTGAGTTTCTAAAACTAAGTTTAATTTTGGAAATTCTTAATTTTATATTTATATTTTGAATTGTGTTTAAAATTAAGTTTAGTAAAAAGCTAGGTTTTTATTTCTACCTACAAATTCAGTGTCCCATCAATAGAAAAAAAATTCTCAATAATATTTTAAAGTTACTTACTTTAGTCTTTGTCATTAAAGAATAAAATTTACCAGGCAGAAATGCCCCAGAAGCTACCTATGGAGGAAATATAAATATTATTATTACCTACTAATAGTAATATACAAAATAGTCAATTATGTGTATAGAAGTTAAATATATATAAAAGTTAAATATTTATAAATGATACAGGACTCACGTGTTTGTATTCTCTGACTGCTGTGCAGTCACAGTCTGATAAATTGATAAACAGAGTTTGCAGTAAAGAAGGAGTTTAATGATTGCAGGACAGCTGAGTGAGGAGATGCGAGCACCCTCAAATCTGTCTTTCCAGAGAGTACTTGGTTGGGGTGAAGGGATTGTAGAGGACCAGGGGCTGGATAAATGGGGTCACTGACTGGTTTGGGTTAGGGGGATTAAATCTTAAATCACCAGGATATAGAAACTTCACCCTTTAGTGAGTCAGCTTCTCCTGGAGCCCTTCGGAGGAGCTGATGTCAGTAGTTTCACTGGTATGTAGGATCTGAAAGAATACCTCAGAGAGAAAACAACATTTCACAATGCTCAAGTTGTTATCTATGAGTAGTTAAGTTAAGGGATGAATATTCTGATATATGTAAGTCATCAATTCTGATATATGTAAATCATCTATTCTGATATATGTAAATCATCAGTTCTGATATATGTAAATCATCAGTTCTGATATATGTAAATCATCTATTCTGATATATGTAAATCATCTATTCAGATATATGTAAATCATCACTACTCACTATGCTGCATGATCCTTGACAAATTTTCTGATTTCCTTGTATTATTAAGTAATAGCTGCATTCTTTTAGGATACTATTTCATGATCAGCACTCTTCCTTCAGGCTCTACATAAAAATTATATAAGACTACTAAATCAGTTTATGATCTAATTATGTCATTTCTTTATTTGTCTATTATTTGCCACTGTAACTCAATTGTTCAAAGATTCAATGTAGGAGTCATATAATTCAGCCTGATTAATATAAGTATTTGCTCTAAATGACATTGGAAATATATATATCCATTATAGCTCATTTTAGCACATATGTTAATATTTCTGTTGCAGGATTCACTCAGTTATATCCTCATTAAATGTTGGTACACTTCGAAGATATCAAATGATATCAAATCAGCAATACTGAGCAGCTAGCTACATTTATGAATTTCTTATTTGCTAGTTGAAGTTACTTATATTTGTTACAATCTGGGAAGCTCTTAAAAATATAATTATGCCTTTAAATATATCTCTGCAAAAAAAACTTTTGGAAAGAATTTCTTTGGTGTCTCTGAGAACTGTGAAGTCTTAAGTCTGAACGGAATTAAAGGCATTTGTATTCATCCATTCTTTTTTTTTTTTTTCCTGAGACGGAGTCTCGCTCTGTCGCCCAGGCTGGAGTGCAGTGGTGCAATCTCGGCTCACTGCAAGCTCCGCCTCCCGGGTTCACACCATTCTCCTGCCTCAGCCTCCCGAGTAGCTGGGACTACAGTTGTCCGCAACCACGCCTGGCTAATTTTTTTTTTTGCATTTTTAGTAGAGACGGGGTTTCACCCTGTTAGCCAGGATGGTCTCGATCTCCTGACCTCGTGATCTGCCTGCCTCGGCCTCCCAAAGTGCTGGGATTACAGGCCTGAGCCACTGCACCTGGCAAGTGGTGTCTTTTCACTTAGTTTAAGTTTACTCAGTGATGAGGATATGAACATTTTTCTAATTGGCATTCACTTCCATAACTGTGAACTCTACCCAGTGACCAGTATCTGTGATGGTATTAAGTACCACCTGTTCAAGCTATTTATGTGTTGTAAATTAGTCCCTAATACCCCCTGTTTCCAAAGTCTTATGACATCTAAGATGAAATGATAATAGATAATTTCATTAATTTATAAAACTCTGACTGAAGATGGGAGAAAGATGTCTAAACTAATTCTTTAGATTATATTTATCAAGAACCAGACAGATTCTAATCATTCTACATGTACATTAAATATATTGAATTAGATTTCTCTTCTAACCTTTACAATAAATGCTATATGAGCTTGTGTGTTTATTTAGCTCCTGGAAAATATTAGCTTTAATCTCCCCTATTTCATGCTATTTATGTTTTAAACCTCGTTTCTGAATGTGCTTTGTTAATTTGAATTTTATTGGCCTAAACAAATTTTTTCTTATAATCAACATAAATTACATCGCCATAACTCATATGAAGTTTTCTTCCCTCCCTCAGAAAGTTGTGACCAAACAGGATTTTAATACATTGCAGTTTTTGTAGAACTCCTCTACCAACAATTTCATAGCTAGTTAACTGTTTAAATGCACACTTACTGTGCTAATGGTTGGAGAATAAGAGGTCAAGATGGTGGCTTTTACAAGGAACACATATTTCTGAGCTTATGGCCTGCAAAGCTAAGATAAATTTTAAGAGAGAGAAAAATATCCTAAGTATTTATATATTTAATTATGTTATATTTGAAGTCACATATTTAGGAAATGAAAGTAGGTGTTTTCAAACAATGTCAGTTTCTATCAGCATGCAGCAGGGGTATCCCTCTCCATGCACAGATGCACAGAAACGAGAGAAAAATTAAGTACTAAATTCTAGTGACTATTATAGGATGGTGCAAGTTTCAAGACATGTGAAAGAAAACACAAACTAAAATAATTAGTGAGGACTGTGATGTCCGATAAGGCAAGCAATGAATTCTCTCTTAGCCTCATCTTCTTCATTTGTAAAATTGTTAAATATTTTGCATGACTTCTTCATACTCAGACTTTAATTGTGGTTGGCTTAGAACTCTTTCTCTTTCAACATTGTCTTCATTTCTCCACCGTTTTACTAAATCTTAGTCGTGACTGTTGATATGTCCTCAAGTATCATATACGCACCACGTTCCTTGGAGGTGGTAGAGTGTAGTGAATAGTCAAACAGGTTCTGGGTTTAAATCCTGCATCCTCTGCTTTCTAGCTGTGTGATTTGGGTCAGGCTAGTTGCTATCTGAGCCTCATTTTCCTCATCTGATTGTTTTAAAGACAAAATAGTATATAAGACAAAAGAGTTAAACAATATGTGAAAATATTCCAGCCTCTGACACATCGAAATTCTCAAGAAATATTTACTGTTCTCAGAACAATATTCTATTCTATTCACAATAACAATTGTTACAATTTTTATGCCTGTTCTAAGTTAAAATCTCTACAAGTCCAAGGGTTAATCAAGAAACATTAAATGTCCCACAAATAATTATTTCTATTTAACATAATTTAATTTTAAAACAGTTTTAGGTTCACAGCAAAACTGAGCATTGAAGTGTAAAAGCTTTAAGATAATTTTTTGCCCTTTCAGTATTTATTTTATTTAGACCTGATTAATTATAAAATTATTTTTCCTTAGCCATGAGAATTCAATATTACGTTATAAAGATATTTCAACTGGAAAGCTTTTTTTTTTTTTTTTTTTTTTTTTTTTTTTTTTTTGAGATGGAATCTGGCTCTGTCGCCCAGGCTGGAGTGCAGGGGCACGATCTCGGCTCACTGCAAGCTCCACCTCCCGGGTTCACCCTGTTCTCCTGCCTCAGCCTCCCTAGTAGCTGGGACTACAGGCGCCTGCCACCATGCCTGGCTAATTTTTTGTATTTTTAGTAGAGATGGTATTTCACCATGTTAGCCAGGATGGTCTCGATCTGCTGACCTCTTGATCCACCCACCTCGGGCTCCCAAAGTTAATTTTTGAATATATTTCAGATTTTGCTCTAGCATATTTAATGAGATATTAATGTCACTATACAATCTAAATTTTGGCATATCATTTTATGTCCCTCAGCGTGTAAAAATCCTTTGTCATTATAGCTTGTACTCTCTGTCTTTTAATAGTGAACTTAATGTATTTATACTAAATATGATTTTGACACATATGGATATATTTCTGCATCTTTAATAAAATTTCACTGTATTTTTACTTCTTTACTTTTTTCGTTTGTTTTCTGCTTTTCATTGACTTGATTGCATATTTTTGGGGGGTGTGTTGTTTGTATATTTCCTTTTCCATTTAATCTGTGTCGCTTTTCATTGCTCTTTAGTTATTAAATGTTGAACAAAGTGCATTAGCACTAATGAAGCACAAGGTTGCATTAGCAAAGTACAACTTGAAACAATCATCTCCTTCTACCTGAACAATTTAAAGGCTGTAGAAAATTTTAGATATGATCATCTCTTCCAGTTTTTATATTATTGCAATTTGTAAATATAATTATGTATTGTTTTTTAAATTCCAAGCTAAATAGTCATTATCCTTAATGTTATTATTGCTGTTACTTTGGTTATTGATTATTTAGATACACCAACGTGTTTTCAAGTTTCTGTATAACTCAGTGCCACTTAGATCTCACTCTTTTCTTCTCATTGAAGCATATATTTTGGTGCTCTTTGGTATGTAAACTCAATCATTTATTTGAATATGTGTGTGTGTGTATGTGGCAGGGTCTCAGGCTGTCACCCAGGCTGCAGTGCTGTGGTGCAATCATGGTTCACTGCAGCCTTGACTTTCTGGGCTCAAGCAGGTCTCCCACCTCAGCCTCTTGGGTAACTGGGACTACAGGCATTTGCCACCATGCCCACACCAGGCTAATTGTTTGTATTTTTAGTAGAAATGAAGTTTCACTATCTTGTCCAGGCTGGTCTTGAACTCTTGAGCTCAAGCAGTCTGCTCTCCCGAGCCTCCCAAAGTGCTGAGATTACACGCATGAACAACCATGGCTGTCCTGAAAATTATCTTATTTTATATATCTTACTCTTAATAATTTAGAAAGGTTTAAAATAATAGATTGATGGATATTTTCTCTTAGCACTTTGAAGAGTTTAAAATCATAGGTTGATGGAAATTTTCTCTTAGCACTATTGTCTTTTATAATTTCAAGATGCTTTCATTTTAAATTATGAGTAGAAAACAGAAATTACCTAAAAGGGCACAATTACTAGACTGACAGTGTTATGGGTTGAATTGTGTACCTTCAGCAAATAATGAGGCGGTAATTCCAGTAGCTGTGAATGTGACCTTGTATGGAAATACAGCCTTTGCAGATGACCAAGTCAGGATGAAGTCATTAGGATGGGCCCAATCCAATATGACTCTGTAGTTACAAAAAGGAGAAATGTGGACACAGGGAAAGATAGGTATACAGAGAAGGCGATGTGAAGACACAGGAAGAATGCCATTGATAAGCCAAGCGATATGGTCTGTCTTAGCTCCTGTAACTCCCATGTGTTGTGGGAGGGATTTGGGGGAGGTAATTGAATCATGGTTGTAGTTTCCGTAACTCCCATGTGTTGTGGGAGGGATCTGGTGAGAGATCATTGAATCACGGGGTGGTTTTCCCCATACTGTTCTTGTGGTGGTGAATGAGTCTCACAAGATCTGTTGGTTTGATAAGGGGTCTCCTCTTTGCTTGGTTCTCATTCTCTCTTGCCTGCCGCCATGTGAAATGAGCCTTTCGTCTTCTGCCATGACTATGAGGCCTTCCCAGCACATGGAACTGTGAGTTCATTAAACCTCTTTTTCTGTATAAATTATCCAGTCTCTGGTATGTCTTCATGAGCAGCAGGAGAACAGACTAAAACACCAAGAAACACCCAAAGCTGCATGACATAAGGAGAGAGACTTCTCTGGAATAGCTTTTTCCTTGTGGCTCTCAGAAGGAGCCACCTTTTCAACACCATGATTTTAGACTTCTGCCTTCCAGAACTCTGAGACAGTACACTTATGGTTAAGCCACCCACTGTGCGCTGTTTTGTTAGGGCAGTCCCAGGAAACTACTACAGATACAAATCGTAAACAGAAACAAGAGCCAGGAGAAACCAGAACCTTCAACCCTCTATGCAGTACTCTGTCCTTTCTTTCTGGAGGTTTTCAGAAGGAATTTCAAGGATTCGGCAGGGGGTTGGTAGACCATGCTGGGCCCACTGTGTCCCATTCCTGCCAGATTCCTGCGGGAACTGCACGGTTTACTAGGTTACACTTTCTTTTCTGTTTATGGCTTCTCAGGATGCACACTTGACCCTATGCCCTCTCTTAATCCTGGCAACCCCCCATACTCTGCCTAAATAAATACCAGTGGACATAACTACCGACATGCCAAAGTCCTCAACATCTCATATTCCATGGAAGAGTACATAGACGGGCTCTTTATACTGTCATAGATTATACCAGCCGGGTATCCAAGTGATGTCAACAGGGCCCCAGTGTTTTTTAGACATTTTAATAAAAATTTCTTTTTAAAAAATCAGATTTTGCTATAGAGTCAGGCTTATAATCCCTATGTTCTTTTCTTGACAGTATGTTTTTCCAAAAGAATCCTCAGCCATCCACATAAAAACAGTTTCCATATATGCGAACTGGAAATTTTTATAACTGGTAGAAACAGACTAAAAACTGGACTTTCAAAAAATATAGTTGGCCTTTCCTGTGTACGAGCTCCGCATTCACAGATTCAACCAACTATGGATAGAAAATATAGTATTCCCAGATTGGGCAGCCCAAGGATGCAGAGGGCTCAGTTTTAATTTTCCCAGGTTATACAGGACCAATGTTGGAATTTTAGCATTTCTGGATTTTGGCATCCATCAGGGTTCTAGAACTAATCTCTCACGGAGAACGTGGAACCACTGTATATACCAATGGCAAATAAGCAGTGAAAATTTGCTTAACGCCACTAGTCATTAGGAAAATGCAATTAAAACTGCAATGAGATGCTCTATACAGCTACTAGGACGGCTATAATCAAATCACAGAAGACGGAGTACTGATGAGGATATGTAGAAACATCAGTGGTATAGTTGCTTTGGATAACAATAGGGAAGTTTCTTTTAAATTTAAATATACATTTATCATATGACTCAACTGTCAATTCCTGGATGTTTACCCAAGAGAAATAAAAGCATGTTCATACAGAGACCCATTTGCTAATGTTTATAGCAACTTTATTTGCATGGTCTTAAACTAGAAATAATCCAGAGGCCCATGTATTAGTAAAGGTATAATCAAATGGAACACTAGTTTGCGATAAAAAAATACAATATAGACATATGTAACAGCATGAATAAATCTCCAACGCATTAAGTAAACTCAATAAAAAACAATCAAAGCTACATAGTATATGATTCAATTTTTGTGACATTATTTAATAGCCAAAACTGTAGCCACCCAAATCTGAGTGGGGTAGACAGGGGCTAGGTGTCAGGTTGGGGGCGAGGACTGATTACAAAGGGGCACCAGGTAACATAGTACTTTAGGTTGCTGTAACAGAATATCATAGACTGGGTAGTTTATAAACAACCAAAATTTATTTTTCACAGTTTTCGTGACCAGAAGTTCAAATTCACGTTACTGACAGATTCAGTGCCTGGTAATGACTCACTTCCTGATTCAGAGGTGGCTGTCATTCTTTTGTCTCCTCACATTGTAGAAGGACGGGATATCTCCAGGGTCTCTTATAAAAAGCACTAACTCCTTTGATTAAGTCTCTGTTCTTATGATCCAATCACCTTCCAAAGCCTCCAACTCGCAATACCATTATATTGGGTATTAGATTTCAGCATAAAATTTCAGAAGAATATAAAAATTGAATCTATAGAACAAGGGAATTTTTAGGATGAAACGTCTCCATTGAAGTGGTTGTTACACTACTGTAAACATTTGTCAAAATTCATCAAAATGAACACTTAGAAAATGCTGTTATATATCATTATCGTTTGGCTGTGTCCCTCCAAAAGGCATGTGTTGGAACATAATCCAATGAACCACTGTTGGGAGGTGGGGCCCAATGGGAGGTGTTTAGGTCATGAAGGCTGAAGCCTTGTGAACAGATTCATGCTGATTTAAAATAACTTAAAGCTGGGAGTTCAATCTCTTGCTGTCTCACCTTCCACCATGAGATGACACAGAAAGAAGGTCCTCACCAGACACTTGCCTTTGCATCTTGGATTTTCCAGTTTCCAGAACCATGAAGAATCTCTACAAATTGCCCAGTCTCTTATATTCCATTATAGCAGCACAGACTGAATGTAACTATACATGTATTGCATTTGAATGAATATTAGTAAGAAATTAAACATTCACCACAATAAAGGGATCTTTGAATGAGCACTGGGTCCCTCTGAGCAAGGCCATGGACAGATGTTAAGTAAGAGAAAGGACTGGATCAGAACTTTGAGAGCAGAAAGCATCAAATATTCTACAGCTTGAGCCTTCTGTAATGGTAGCAGTAGGAACTGAAGATTCCTATGTTTTTGTTATCTTAGATGGTGAATTGGACTCCACTAATGGAGGGGCTTAAGATATCAGCAGCCATTTATTTTGTATAAACAGTTGTGCAAAATGAATGTGCCAATAAACCATAACAAAATAAATTGGGAGAGCTTCAAATCTAATCCACCTTTTAGGAAGTCTATGATGGATAGACTTGACCTACAGAATCTATGCACACTTTTGATAAGCCAATAATTTCCTCTCTATATAGATACCCCTAATTCAGGCTTCAGGGGCTAAAAAGTGTTCCCAGAGTTGCAACAAAATCATCAATACTTGAACAATATAACACACACTACAAGATTCCTTACTTTGAATGTTGAATATGTGTAGATATAGATACTAACAGAAGAAATTAAAGTTTGGCAGCTTTTGAAAGTGTAGTCATTCAAATATGTAAGGCACTGTTTGATGACACAACTAAAAATAAAGTTTTCATATTTCTTTTTTCAGTATTTTACATAATCTAGGGAGATATAAACTTCTGGCTAACAAAAAAATAAATGTTTGCTTAGGAAACAAGACTCCCAGACTTAAAAATCGTTACAAAAATACATATGTGACCAGCTATGTTTGGTTTCTCCGTTGTCTTTTGTTTGCATTCTAATTTTTCCAGCTTGAAGTATCTTGTCCTTACTCATTTTTAGACATCCAATACAGAGGTAATATTTATTTATTCAGTATTTGTCACTTTGAGAGTACTATGTTTTCTCAGATGTGAATCATCAAGTTGTTCTTGAATATTATACATTTCATTTTCAGGGTAGGATAAACTTTGTACCGATTATATTTGAATTTGTTACTTGAAGTGGAAATTGTATGTGATAGCAGAAAGGCTGAGTGCTTTGAAATGAGTAATACTGGATAGTGAAATATTGGTTAAAATTCTGGATCTTCCAGTGATAGCTGCCATCAAGGACACATTTCTTATCATTTTTAGCCTTAAGTCACTCACTTTGAACATGGAAATAATAAACACATTTTACAAAGTTATACTGGTGTGATGAGATCAGCATTCAGTAAAGGGAAGCTGATACGACTGTCAGTCAACGGATTCATCTAGCTATTTACCTACCGTTCTTTTGTTTTCCTCTCTGCAGCCAAAAGATTTAAGTTCAAATTCTGGATTGACAGTTTATTACATCTGTGACTTTTAGCAAATTATGTACTTTGCAGTCTAAAATTTCACATTTATAATGTATGATATTATTATTAAAGAGTCTATAAGAATCCAGTTTAGTGCCTGAAATATAGTAGGTGCTCATTTAATGACAGCTACTATTTCAACTTTTAGACATCACTATTACTACAAAACTGGCTTTGATATTTTACCTTTCTAAAATTTATTTTTTTGCTTCCTAAAATGCAGACTGTCCTACATCCAAACTATATTGGAAATTAAATATTTTAACGGAAAATAAAAATCACACACAGGTCAAGTAAGTTATAGTGGTTTTGAACAAAAGGCATACAATTTCTTTTTAAAAAAATATAAAAAGTACTAAAGCTATGTTCAACACGAATATACTTATATGTGTATTATATACATGCTGGAAATATCAGTTTTTAAGGGACTACATAGCAGCTACATGTTTTGATAATTGACATTATTCAGCAAATTATTCTAATACAGGAAGTATGTCAAATGATGAGTTCAGTATAACATTTTTATCTGCATTGCTTTGTTACTTTTGTGCATTACTATTAAATGCATTGTTATATGTTGCTGTAAGTTGTATTATTGCATATTAAAATCATTCTTAGATAAAATAAAAATCAACAAGGTCATTTGCACAGCTCGAGAAAATGTTTTTATCATACAGAGATTACGCATTTTTCTTTTAGCACTTTTTTTGCATGAAATCAATTGTTTCAGGGTTTTTTTTTTTAAAAAAACACATCTTCCAGGTAAAGTAAATATTTTCACTTTTAGCTACACATGGATATCCTCCATTATTTATGTTGTCATATACTTATCTTAGTAAAAGTTTGCCTAAAAATAACTGCTTATCCAAAGTGTACTTATGTTAAGTGTAGATATATTTTGAGTAAATAAAAAGCAGGTATTGTTTTCAGAGATAATCTTAAAAATGCTTTATCATGAATCTGGAGGTTAAATAGCTGGAAATGAAATCCAGAAGTAAATGATACCACTTGTAAACATACCTCTGACATTAGGAGTATACAGGAAATTATGACAAGTATCTGTTATCATAGATAAGTAAGGGTATCCCATGGGTAACTAAAAATGAGCATATTTAATGGGAGCCAAGTTTCGTATTTTTAAAAGACATGGAGAAATTTATTTTATAAGAAAAATCTGTTTAAAATGGAAAATCTTTGTAAAAAAACTACTCTTTTTAAAATCCTTTGCTAATGGCCTTCTTGAACTTTATCTTAATGTATATAAGAATTCTTCAAAAGTCACATTATATAATTAATTAAGGATACTAGAGAAAATTAGATACTGCAATGTGTCAACAATGTTTAGAACTGATGTTAAATAAGTCTGGGTGCAGTGCCTCACTCCTGTAATCCCAGCACTTTCGTAGGCGGGTCACCTGAGGTCAGGAGTTCAAGACCAGCTTGGCCAACATGGTGATACCCCAACTCTACTAAAAATATGCAAATTACCTGGGTGTGGTGGTGGATACCTCTAGTTACAACTACTCTGGGAGGCTGAGGCAGGAGAATTGCTTGAACCTGGGAGGTGGAGGTTACAGTGAGCCGAGATCACGCCACTGCACTCCAGCCTGAGAGACAGAGCAAGACTGTTAAAAAAAAAAAAGAAAAAATATCGCTGCTAAATACGTTTCTGGCTATTCCTAATTTCTATTTGTGATGGTCTAGTTTGTGCTTTTCTTTTTAATAAAGACTTGTTTTTTAAAAGAAAGCACAGTGATCTGGATGATGTCTTATGGTAAAGCCTTGGGGTAAACTCCAAAGGGTAAGTATTAGCAGTGTCGATGCCACCTCATTACGGTAACCACAATACCACATTTAAAGTGAAAAAAAAAATCAGACTTTTCTGAAGTGTCTTGCAAATTCAAATCCTTTCTATGATGGCAAATAAAACAGGGATTTGGAGCACCAAACTTGCCCCTTCCTCTGCAATAAAGTAAACAAAAGTTTCAAACATGTTTTAGAATGAATTCCTAATTTTATACATCAAATGACCACCCTCTCATCACATTGAATACCTATGGTAAGAAATTAGAATTCTCTCTCTCGTCCTTCCTTGTTAGTGTAGGGTAGAAGGGATTTTTTTTTCTCATCCATCACTAGGTTCATGGCTGAAGCACCTATAACAAAAGGCAGTTTAACAACAGAAAAGCATACATATTTATTTAATGTAAATTTTATGTGACATGTGGACCTTCAGAAATGAAGACCCAAAGAAATGGCGAAATCTATGTATATTTATGCTTAGGTTGGATGGGGAGTAGACAGTCATGAGGAAGCATGATTGAACAGAAGGAGTATGATCTAATGGTAATAAGCTGGGGGAACTTAGCAAGGCCTGTTTGTTCATATTATTTTCTGTGTCCCAGTGTGACATTCCTTGTCTCCAGATATGAGGCACATGAGGCTCTTATCACATACTTCAGAGGAAGATCAGATTCTTTTTTTATTTTTTTTTTGAGACAGAGTCTCGCTCTGTCGCCCAGGCTGGAGGGCAGTGGCGTGATCTCCGCTCACCGCAAGCTCCACCTCCCGGGTTCACACCGTTTTCCTACCTCAGCCTCCCGAGTAGCTGGGACTACAGGTGCCACCACCACACCCGGATAATTTTTTGTATTTTTAGTAGAGACGAGGTTTCACCGTGTTAGCCAGGATGGTCTCAATCTCCTGACCTCGTGATCCACCCACCTCGGCGTCCCAAAGTGCTGGGATTACAGGAGTGAGCCACCGCACCCAGCTGAAGATCAGATTCTTTTACAGCTTGCTTCAGAGAAGAAGGATTGGAGAAGGTCAGAGACCTTTCTCCTTTGTGATTTTCTCAAATGTGAAGGTGCCATCTTCTGGGGTAGCACGTTCTGAACCCAATGCTCTGGGGTAGCGTGTTTCTATTTGTAGAATATCAAGAGAATGGTGTTGCATCTTTCAGAAAACCCAGTCTAGAAAATCTTAGGAATGAAATATACAACCTAATTTTATACATTTTTCTAATTTCTATTTATGGTTAATATTTGAAGAAACATTCCCTCATGCATATAGAGTTTTAATTTAATGTAAGTGGATAATATACATAATAATGCTGGTTGCAAAGATTTTGTGTTCCAGAAGAGTTCAATAATATTTTCCTTAAAGGTTGGCGTGGAAGAAGAAAATTTATTTCCAACATTTTAATCTTTGACTCTGCATTAGCCATTTTCAAGTAGATAAATTAATTTTTTTCACTTGAGTTATTTACTGAAAATTGGTGAACTTAATTGCTGAAAAGCTTTAGCTTTTGCTGTTTTTTTTTCGCTAATCATTGATTCAGTGATTACTATTTCTTTTCTATTTTCTTTATATGTACTGTAATTTCTCAATGGCATTCAAGAAACCCAGGAAAGCACATTGAAAGTGGAATTATTTGAGCTGGACATATACTTGTGCATTAAAAAATTCTCCAAATATGTCTTTAAAACTTAATTAAAAATGTCAACTTAGAAACTTAATGTGCCTGGGGCTTAGTCCAGAGGACAGTGGTATCAGCTGAAACAGGAAGATAATGGAAGGGGATTTGAACTTTATGATAAGGACTCCTGGTCAGTTTAAGAAAGACAATGGCAGGATCAGAATATACGTTACTGCCTGCTGTGTATATGCAGCAATAGTGGTTATACCTGGTTCTTTGTCTCCAAATCAGAGCACAGGCCCAACAAGAACAATCCTCGGTCCACTTATGAAGGAGGCTTATCCACTCAGTTGGAGGTATGGTTTCCCTGCATATTGCTGCCAACTTCCTGTCACTGCCCCAGAGGTTTAGAATTAGCATTAATGACCTTCAAACAGCTTAATTTCCCCAGAGTCATTGAACACAGCTAGTTGGCCCTACTAGGCTGAAAGCCATATGGCATCAATTGTAAATGTTTTGCTACCATTTCCCAACATAACCACCTGCCTGATTTACTGTTTGCTGGATACTCACCTTGAATGTGAATATGTCCACATAAATTTTTTCTTTAAATTAAGAAATGTAGTTTAAAATTATGATTCATTTTATCCTATTAAGATGTTGAAGGGGGATGCTGAAGAAGATTCACATTGTCAGTTTTGTATAAATCCACTTGTTGGAGAAAAGTGTTGAAATGAAATTAACAAAACCATCACATAAATATAAACGTGTAGATTGTTAAAATTACAGTTTTAGGAAATTTGCAACATAAAGTACAAGGTAAATAAATATCTCATTTCGAACTCACATATTTAGTACAAATTATTGCCCAAAATACATCCTAGGGCTTGGGGATATTTAGAAAAGAGAAGACCCCCAGAGCTATAAATCATTAAAAAACCAGATAGCTTAACTTCAAAATGCATTTTATTTTTTTTAGTCTTGGGTTTCAAGATAAAACCTTGAAGAAAACTGTAGAAGCCTTTTCTCTTAGCCATAAAATAGACTCCATATCCCTCCCTTTCCTACCATGTATACTCCCTTCACATTTATCTAATTGTATGCTGTCGTCTATATGCCTTCTTAGAAGTTGCAGGGGCTAATCTTGAGTCTGACAAAGGAAGCTTGGAGACTCAGCTGCAAAATTCCCAAGATTATTTCAAGGTGGCTGGCTAGTCAACAACCCCGCCATTGTTGAGATGCTGCCAGCTCGTGATTCAGGAGGACTGAGACACAAAATAGCCACCAGAGCAAGACACACAGACATTGTACTCAGCACAATTTTGCGCGCCTTCCTTATCAATTTTTCCACACTTAAACTCCTACCCTCACCCCCAAAATTGAAGTGGTTGCTTTGGATGGGAATCCGGCCACATCCCCTTTACTAGTTTTGGTTAGTAAAATCCCTTTCTTTCCACCAGACCTCACTCTTGTGAATTGGACTCTGCAAGTGGTAAGCATTCAGATCTGTATTCAGTTACAACGAAGTGATCTCTCTGCAATGGATACAGAAAAGATAGGTTCAAGGGGAAATATAGGGGAAGAGGGAGGGGGAACTTAAATAGGGGGGATAAATGAATTTGTGATAATTAAAAGCAGACATAGAGAAAATTCTGAAGGGAAACTGGTAATAGTGTATATGGAGACATTGTGCTCCTCAATGGAAATTTTGAGGGTACGATATTGTTTCCATGCATCTCCCTTTCAGCAATTCATCCCAGTGACTTGATGCAATGACATCACCTGTTCTCTTCTGAGGAAACAGTTTTAGACATTCAAAGCCCAGTTGTTCAATGTAGCCGAGATTCTTTAATTTCTATTTCAGCTAATTAGTAGCAATACAAACTCTTGCCAAACAAGAAATGTGAATTCTTAAAGATTAAATTTTATTTTCTCTCTATCTAGAGGTAGGAAACCAATCTTTCGGGAGGCACAAATTACGATGACAGCCAACATTCATTTATTCATTCCAAAATAAAGCCTTTATGTGTAATGAATTATTTTTCGTAATTCTAGAAAGTGGCGTGTTCCAGCAATTATAATTATAAAGTGTACTGTTTTTGGAGGGTAAAATAGTAAGTCACATCATTAAGGTCAAAATGATGTTTAAAGGAAAACTATAACTATGCCTTTAGTATATTAAAATTAGATAATATTTTATACATCTGTCCCTGCAAAATAAAACACTTTTCATATGTTTTCTTTGGCTCACACACAACTAAATTTGATGAGATAAAATATACAAATATTTGACAGGGTCAATTTCCTTTTCAAGTTGGATTTTAATTAATTCAATAAGCATGTATTGATGACCTACTGTATGCAATACATTTGGCTAAATTTAGCATATCTGATTTTGCTCTATCATCATGGATCGTGATGTTTGTGACGGGGGATGTTTGTGACTGGGAGCTTTTTTTTCCCATTAGCCAAATAAATAAGTAGGTAAATGCTTAAAGATTTTTTTAAAAATCCACGTGGTGTTATTTTGAGAGGTATAGAATTTATCTAAGCTCCAGTTCCTTCCATTGGAAAAATGCATATTTAAATGAGGTAATATGTATAAAGGCAATGGTGGCTGGGCACGGTGGCTTGTGCGTGTAATCCCCGCAATTTGGGAGGCCCAGGTGGGACGATCGCTTTAGCCCGGGAGTTCAAGATCAGCCTGGGCAACAGGGAAAGACCCAGTTTCTACAAAATATTTTTAAATTTAGCTGGGTGCAGTGGCACGTGCCTGTAGTCCCAGCTACTTGGGAGGCTGTAGCAGAAGGATTGCTTAGGCCTGGGAGGTTGAGGTTGCAGTGAGCTGTGATCGCGCTACTGCCCTCCAATCTGAACCACAGAGTGAGACCCTGTCTCTAAAAATAAATAAATACAGAAATAAATAAATAAAGACATACATACATACATACACAAAAAAGGCAAAGAGTAGGCCCTCAATAACATGAGCTAATATCAATCTGTATTTCCATAAATTGGTATCATTCTATGTATTCATAGCCTCCAAACCTGTTATAGTCCAGTCTTCGGCTCCTTTTCCTGTGGCTTTAAAAATTTATATTAGATAAGGAAAAGAATCACACTATATACTTATCCTTAACTGTTTTATAGTTATTTTCAGATTTACATTTCCTGTGGTTACCAAATTACAAATGGCTACATGTAAAAACATACCTTTCTGGACAGTTTAGTTTCTCAAAGTTCAGAGGAACTCATATGCACTTACATGTAAAAATTATATAAAATATGCATATGTTAACTTCTCATATATACTTGAAAGACACCTAACAAAATTGAGAGTTCGCAATGGCGTTACACACATATTTGAAGTTGCAAATAGAAAAAAAGATATCCAGAAATCAGGCTGAGTTTATACCCTAGAGATATTTGCAATTCCTCCATAATAAAGTGACAAAATTTGTGACTTTGAAGCTAAAAATTATGTATAACTACATTTTACACAATTTTAGCCATCAACAACTTATATTAACAAATAAATTAAGTTATACATCAAGCCAGAAAAGATAGCAAATTTCTTATGTTCTAGTATGGGAAGAAGAAAGGCATTTTTAGTTTAAAATTTAGTATGCGACACAAAATGGCCAGATGGTGCACATAATCCATTTGTTGCAGGGCTTCTAGTTCTTTCTGTGCATTGGAAGAAAACCAGGTGACAAGTTAGGCAGCAGTTTTTATGTAGGACATTTCCAAATTGCATATAATCAGAGAATAAGGATCTAGAAGATAACTTCCAACTAAAAACAAGCCATTCTGACTCAAAGTCACAAGAATTCAGTCTTAATAATCACAAATGCTTTCTGGTCTCAAGCTTAAATATCTATTCTCTATTTTCTTTGGACTCTCAGTGTCTTAGAATTTTTGCACACATAGTCTTACATTTTCCTCTTCAGAGAATGGGATTGGCAGAAGAAATGAGAGAACTTTTTGCAGCCAGTCATTTTTTCCAAGATCACAGAGCTAGTCAATACACCCTGAGATTCACATAAAACATGAGAATAGCCAGTATGGGGTACCTAGAAATGAGGAGCACTGCAATTATAATACAAACAAAAATTATACCCCATTTTACTAGTTTGAATCATTACCACAATAAACATGGATTCATATGTTAGGCTGTGATAGAACCAAAAGAAGACATTTATGTGATTTTTTTTTTTTTAATGGCATGCATCTGCTCGGGACAGGCTGTGCTTTTTAGAGGAACAAATTTATCCTTCAGTAAAAAATTCTGGAGAAGTGTGATATAAAAGATCAATTAAACTTGATATTTAAAGTCTTTGTACCAAAATAATGAATCTATTCATGAACAATACAAGAATGAGATTTGGCAGGAAAGCTATGTCAGTATATCTCATATCAGTGCCTAGCTAGGATGCTAATTCACAAGAAAAAATATTGTCATTCTCCAATGTCAGACGGTTATTTGAAGCCTGTCTGCTTTTTTTGGTAGAGATACTTTAAATAAGGAACCTGGGGAAAGAGTTACAGATATCTACTGGCATGAAGAGGAAGACTGTTTACTGAATAGAATTGAATGGATTTTTTTATGAGTATTGGTATTATTTCAATTTTCAATTAAAAAATAAACTGGTATATGCAAAATCTTCATGCTGTGGGCCATATTGAAAGATAGTAAATAATTGAAATAAAATGCCAAGATATTGGTGGGGACCCGTCTGCACCTACTAGGGTCTTGATGTTACCTGAGCCCCCTTAGGTATTTTAAATATGTGCCAGAAGACATGCTTCCCAGGACATGATTTTTCTATTCCTAAAAATAAGTTACAGGAAAAATAGACAAATGAAGACTAAATGTTTCAAGAGGGAACCCATATAATGGGTTAAATGAGGCATAGGATAGCAGTGTGTGAGGCATTTTGTATTAGAGCTCATTTAAAATACCATCGGTTACATGAGGTTTCAGAAAAAAAGAAAACAGCCTGTGTTCTGCATAAACAACTGTATGCAATGCATTGTAAAATGGGTATGAGGAATTAAGGAAAGAATGCCTTTTCTTCTGGTGTTCATCTTCCTCCTGGTTCCTAGCCAACTACAACAATTTGTTTTATAATCTTGCTTATGGCACCTTCCATGGCAACAGGTGCTTACTCATTTTGACAAATGTCACTTTATTAACAATCGTGATGTATGCAAAGAGGACTAACAATCCCTCTAGTTATGCAAAGGACAGGCACAGTACCCGCTGGGGATCAGAGCCTACCAACTTTGTGACAGCTCACAGTATATTTTCACTATTGAAGCCAATGGAGTATATATTGAATATACACTTTGTTCAAGGATTGGTCCTGCTTTATGCTTGAGGCTTATTTTATTTTCAATGTGTCCTGATTTATTAAACTAGTTTTATGATGGACACACCTAAAGAGCATCTGTCTCCTATACAGGAAATGGCCATGTTATAGTGACAAACTTGGCAATGTAGAAATAAACTTAGAAATGTAGGCAAATATGAGATGATACCTGAACATCATCTCAGCCACACCACAGTTATTGAGATATTGTTTTCTAAGGGTAAGGTCCAAACACTTTATCATATTTTTATATCTTGCATGTAGTAGATAATTTATATACCTACCAATCACACACACACACACACACTTAATGTCATAGCAATCTAATTAGAAATAAAAGTTTCTAAATTTCAAACAATGTGGAGCAAAACTATAAAATATTGTCTTAAGTTTTACAAATTTTTTAAAAAGGTGATTCACAGGATTATGGAGGATATTGATCCAATTGAATAAAACATAAAGCCCTGAATACTTCTCCACTCTTCCATTTTTATAGAAACTAAGAAGCAATTTAAGGATTTCTTTTTTAATGTGAAGAAAAATGTTTTGTTAGATTTTCTGCTAAATGCCATTTAAATAATCAATTTGCCAACATTTAGGGAAATTGAGTATGCCACTTCTCTAAAAAGCTTGTCATTTCTCTTTAGGGTAACGTGTAACAGAGATGCATAGGAAAATTCAGGGATGTGCTTTGAAATACTATTAGTAGATAGCAAATGGGGGATAGATGGATAAAAATTTAATCTATATATTACTGGGCAAGAGTTAAAAGGGATAAAGTATCTCTCTATACACATGGGTCTCAAAATTGGCCTCAAAAATGATACTGAGTTAAAAAACACTAAGTGAAACATGGTGAATATCACATTTCCCTGTGTAAATATAAAAATAGAAAAAATATAACAATCATTGTTGATATATATTTAGGAAAGAAAGGATTAATAGTTTAATATTGAGAGTAGATTAGACACACACATATATTAAATATATAAGAATTAGCCTTTCGATTTGTTAATCTTTTTGTTTTAATCTGCTGTATCTCTATTTACTATTTCATTCATTATTATTGTTGGTTTTTATAATTGCATTTCTTCTGCTTGGGTTTCTTATATTTTCCCTAATATCTTAAGTTAACTGTTGAATTTATCGGTTTTCAGACTTTATTGCTTTCTTGTATGGTTTAAATATGCTTTCCTATTTCCAAATCTACAAATTTTTCAAAAAAAAATGTTTTTTTCTGACTTTGAACTTCGTTGTGCTAAGAGAAGTATATCTGTCTGATAATTCCTTGGAATTGGCTGATATGTGCATTATGTCTTCCCCATGTGGTTCGGCTTTCTCTGAAGTTCCGTGCGTACCTGAGAACACTGTGTATTCCTTGGTATGATGGGTTTGTTGACTTCTTTATATGTTTTGAGGCAAGTTATTAGAGGCATCAAAGTTGAAATGAGTGTATAATTATCATTTTTTTATGATGTTTTCCATTCTATATGATGCTTTGTGCCTTAAAGACTTCACTCTATAATATTAATATAGATACACCAGCTTTCCTTTGACTAATATTTAAGCTGCCTAATTTCTTATCCTTTGTGTATCAGTTTTTCCATGTTTTTATTTTCATGTGTGATTCTTCGATAGTATAATCCTGGATCTTATCTTTTATTGAATTTAACCTTTAACTAGAAAGTTAATTTATTTACATTTATTAGGATTGCTGATATATTTGGATTCATTACCATCCTATTTCTTGTTTTGTATGTTCCTCTTTTGCTTCATCGCTTTTACTTTTTATCACTTTTTCTGCATCTTTTACATGAAGTTTTTATTTAAATTCTATTTCCCTCTTTATTCTTTTAATAGTTACCATGAAATTTTAACAGATTTATTTACTTAAAGTCTACATTAATCATTTTCTCTATTCCTTCTTTATATAACATAGGGACCTTAGAATTATAAAAATCAAATCACCTGCTAGTCTTACTTATTGTCCCATATTTTAATTATATCCTTTCTGTATTCCCAAATTTAATTTTTTTGTTATTTCACACAGACCCTGTGGTTTATCTACATGCTTTCCATGTTCTTCACTCAACATTTCTTCTTGTATCTGCAGCTTTCCTTTTGTAGTTATTTTCCATCTTGCTGACGTATCGTCAAAAGTTTGTTGAAGTGTGAATCTATTCACTTTTAGGTTTCCTAAAGGGAGTTTTAGTTTTTCTTTTAGGTTTACTTACATCTTACTTTTGAATTATTTCACACATGACAAAATATGTGAGAGGAGTACAACTATTAATACTTCCTATATACCTTGCGCCCACATCCTTTACTTGTTTATGTTTTACTGAATGCACTTTATCATTCTCTCTCTCTTCATCCTCAGTGTTCATTTTATTACCATGTTGACAGGAAGAGTTGTTCTTGATATTAAGTAAGGATTTTAAATCAACTTATTATCACTGCAAATTTCCAAAAGACAGAAAGAAGGGTAACAGTGTGAATCTCTCTGGCTTCTAGTAGAAATGGAAATATTGCTTAGATTGGAGGAAGGTCATAGAGCACTCAGAAGAAATATGATCGTATTGTCATCATAGAAGCAATACATTTGTCCTTTGTCTCCTTACTTGTTTATATTTTTTCAACTATTTAAATCAAACAATTTGAGGTGAAAGTTCACCACCACTCTCACCTACCAATAACAAGATAGAACAGTGGAAATATTAATTCACAAACATGTGTTTTCATTTTGATGATAGTCAGCTACTAATCTAGATGCTTGATATAAGAGACATTATCTAAGCTCTACCATACCTGTATCAGTAGAATTACTTCCCTATTATACATGAAGATATACAGGCATACCTTGGAGATATTACAGATTCAGTTCCAGACCACTGCAGTAAAGCAAACATTGCAATAAAGTGAGTCATACAAGTTTGTTGGTTTTCCAATGCATAAAAAAGTCATGTTTACATTACAATATAAGCAGCTGAGTGTGCAATAGAAGTATGTCTAAAAAACAATGCACATACTTTAATTTTAAAATACTTTATTGCTAAAATGCTAATGATTATCTGTTCCTTCATCAAGTTGTGATTTTTCACAGGTAAAGGGTTTGGTCCAAGTGTTGGTGGCAGCTGACCAATCAGGGTGGTGGTTTCTTAAAGTTAATGTGGCTGTGGCAATTTCTTCTAACAAGGCAGCAATGAAGTTTGCCACATTGGTTGACTTTTCCTTTCATGAAAGATTTTTTTTTTTTTTTGTAACGTGATGCTGTTTGATAGCTTTTTCCCCACAGTACAACTTCTTTCAAACCCAAATTCTACCACTGCTTTATCAACTAAGTTTCTGTAATATTCTAAATTCTTTGTTGTTATTTGAAGAATGTTCACAGCATCATTACCAGGAGTAGATTCTATCTCAAGGAACGACTTTCTTTGCTCATCTCTAAGAAACAAATCCTAATGCATTAAAATTGTATCTTGAAACTGCAGCAACTCAGTCACATTTTCAGGCTCCAGTTCTAATTCTAGTTGTCTTGCTGATTCCACCACATCCGCATTTACTTCCACTGAAGAGTTAAACCCCTCAAGGTCATCTGTGAGAGTTGGACTCAACTTCTTCTAAACTCCTGTTATTGTTGATATTTTGGACTCCTCCCAGGAATCACAAATGTCCTTAGTGTCATCTAGAGTGGTGAATCCTTTCCTGAAGATTTTCAATTTATTTTACCCAGATTAATCAGAGTAGTCATTATGGCAGCAATAACCTTACCATGTTTAGTTCTTATGTAATAAAACTTGAAAGTTGAAATTACTCTTTGATTCAGAGGCTACAGAATGGATGTTGTGTTAACGAGCTTAGAAACACTAATATCCTTGTTCACCTCCATCGGAACTCTTGGGTGGTCAGGTACATTGTCAATGAACAGCAATATTTTGAAAGGACTCTTTTTTTTCTGAGCAGTAGGTCTCAAGAGCGGGATAAAAATATCCAGTAGACCATACTGTTAACAGATATGCTGTCATTCAGACTTTGCTCCATTTATAGAGTACAGGCACAGTAGATTTAGCATAATTCTTGCTATTTTCAGAATCGTTAATCAGTATTGGCTTCAACTTCAATTTACCAGCTGCATTAGCCCCTACCAAGAGTGTCACCCTGTGCACTGAAGCTTTAAAGCCAGGCATTGACTTATTTTCTAGCCATGAACGTCCTAGACAGCATCTTCTTTCAATATAAGTCTGTTTCATCTACACTGAAAATCTCTTGTTTAGTGTAACAAACTTCATCTATTATCTTAGCTAGATTTTCCAGATTATGTGCTAAAGCTTCTACATCAGCACATGCTACTACTTCACCTTGCACTTTTTCTTTTATTTTGGGATGGCTTCTTTCCTTAAAAATTATCAACCAACTTCTTCTAGTTTCCAACTTTTCTTCTTCATTTCTCTCAGCCTGAAGAGAATTGAAGATAATTTGGGCCTTGTTGTAGTTGGTTTGATTTTCTATCCAGACTGATAAAACGTTCTCCATATCAGCAACAAGCCTGTTTTACATTCTTCATCGTTCATTTGTTCACTGTAGTAGCACTGTCAATTACCTTCAAGAACTTTTCCTTTGTGTTCATAAGTTGGCTGTTTGTTATAAGAGACCTAGCTTTTAGCCTCTCTCAGCTTTCAACATGCCTTCTTCATTAAGTTTAATCATTTCCAGCTTTTGACTTAAAGTGGGAGATGTATGATGCTTTTCTTCTCACTTGAACACTTACAGGCCATTGCAGGGTTATTACTTGGTCTAATTTTAATATTGTTGTGTCTCAGGGAATAGTGAGGCTTGAGGAGAAGAAGAGAGATGGAAGAACAGCTAGCTGCTGAAGAAGTGGGAACACACATGATATTAATTAAGTTTGCTATCTTATATGTGCAGAGTGTATGGTGTCCCACAATTACAATAGTGACATAAAAGATCATTGATCACAGATAACCATAAGTAATATAATGACAATGATAAAATCTGAAATATTGTGAGAAGTATTGAACTGTGACCCAGAAACCAAAAGTGAGCACATACTGTTGGAAAAAATAGTGTGGATAGAATTGCTCAAGGCAGGCTGGCCACAAACCTTCAATTTGTAAAAAACACAACATCTACAAGAAAAGTGCAATGAAACAAAGTACGCTTGTCATTGCTCCAGGTTACAGAGAAAAAAAGTGGAAGAGATTAGATTCAAATCAAATCTCTCTGATGCCAAAATCCATGATCTTAATCATTAAATACATTGCTTCCAATTTTATGTCTAGATAATATATATTTCATAGGTTTTATATAAAAATCTATTGTTTAACCTCATCTCATTAGTAATATATATATAATATTCAGAAAGTTTAATTAAACAATGGTTGCTTAAATGAACTACTGCTTTATTAAGCAAGAAACAAATCTTAATCTGTAATATATATTTAGAAGTAGCATTTATAACATTAAAATAAGCCATGATGGTTTTTCCAAAATAATGAGAAAATGACCCCTTAAATCAATTATACTTTAAAAAGAAAGATGCCTGTTTTGTCTGTCTTTATGAAGGAGATGAAATTTGGCAAGGCAAAAACTATAGATTGTTAAAAGAAGCAAGTTAACTCATGTTTATGTTTTATAACTTATTTTATTTTTTAAAACAACCTTGAGTAGAGTTTTCTTTGTATTTATTTTGTACTATTTTAAGATGTATAGGTCATTTGCAAGTAGTTAGTTTCTGAATTTTCGGTGCAATCCAAATACTTAGTTTAGTATTACCTGTGGTTTACCTGCTAATTTAAAAAAATGACTAACATGCAAATTAAGATTATAACCACGCATTTTCAACTGCAAACTATATGGAGAGAGTATTCGTTATGAAAAAGATAATAAATAAAAATCACATAGTTTCTATTTTCTTTGCAGTTTAAAAATGAATTGGAAAATGAATTAGTAATAATGTTTAAAATGCATTTAATTGTGTTTTTTAATGTTGCATGGCATAAAATTTTAATAGCTCGGTTAGAAATCTATGTCTGAACTAGATTTCAGAGAAATTGTTTTCCTCTTTCTATTGGTGAAATACAAACTGCTGTGTCTTGATATGACCACTTGATGGAACTCTTTCATTTTGCTTTCAGCAATCTCTAAGCAGTGACAAACTTACCTTTCTTGGCAGGTATAAAAGTGTATATAAGTATGTATGTGTGTATATATACATGTATATGTATGTGTGTGTGTGTATATATATGTATATATATGTGTGCGTATGTATATATGTATATATATATGTGTATATATGTGTATATATATATCTATGCTTAAAGGAATTCGTTATTTGGCACATTTAGTATTCTCTACCGTGTTTTATGTATGTGAATTTTATTTATTTCTATGGAGAACCACAGTGTTAGTAAGTCGACCTGTAGAAAAAGAAATAAAATTCTACTTCTTAAATAAACTCTTGTTCTCATTTCCCTCCAAGAATTTTTTGCAAAAAATTAATTTTAAATAATTCTAAATATTTAAATATAATAATATCCAAGATGTTATTTGCTTTATAATCAAACTGAAACTGTATTTCTGGAATGCCTTCAAAATTCATAGTCAGAAGCATTCACAAGGTCTTGGGAATTAGAGGGTGTTAGGTAGCTGTGGGAACTTCCTAACAATTATCCTTATTAAGAAAGATAGTTTGAGAAGGGGAGAGATTGATTTTGAAGTGAAGCTTTCAATAAAGTCATATAGAACAATTAGGAAAAACTAGAAGTGAAGGATGGGGTGAAAATCACCTTCTCTTCATTGAAAACATTGACGCTATAGGTCATCCAAGAGCTGTGGATTAGGTATCAATCATCTATTTGTGACTTTTCATTTAAACTTTCTGAAGTTTTGCATAAAATAGGGATAATCGTAAATCTCTCACGAGGCTCAGATACAATAAAACTCACTGTAGTAATACATTTGTAAACTCTAAAAACATCGTGGAACTAGTAGTTGTTGGAATGATCACATTGTTGTAAAGAAAGCCCACATTAAGCATGTCAGCATATCTCGGAGAAAAAGGCCGTCTTCGGTAACTCTACCTTACAAAATATTTTCCATGCTCTGTAGTGTCTGGCTCCTAGTCAGAAGAATCTCAAGGAAGTAAGGCCTCTTTTTTGTTTGCCATTTATTCTAAGTGATCTCTGCCACTTTAGTGGCATCTAGTCCTATGCTAATGGTGGCCAAATCATTTTTCCAGTCCAGAATCTCTACATGAACTCCACCATCCTATTAGACACTTTCTCCCCAATATTCTGGAAACTTAAATTTCTCTGTCTTAAACCAAACTCACTGTGTTTATTCTGCAAAACTGTTGCATACACTTGGCTGACAGAGTTTTTGGTTTTTAAATTGATGACCGTGATTAATTTCTCTTTTGGCTCCCCAGTACCCAGCCTACAGTAGTCAGTGACCGATTAACCATTGAATGAATGAAGTATTTTGAAGCTCAAGACACAGATTTGACCTAATGGTGATAATTTCAAACATTAATTTGTTTTATTGTGACTCTGTTAGAGATTGGCTTATACAATATTACTTTCCTAGTGATTCTTGTTTTTATCTATTTTTGGTCTACACAAGGCATTGAAAATATAAGTCACTGAATGTGCCCTCATTTTCAGAGTTTAAAAGAAACTTCATTGCTGCACTAATGATAAACATTTAATCAACCCATTTTTAGGAATAAGTTATAAAACACTATTAATGCTTTTTCTCTATATACACTTTTTCTTCTTGAATTACTGGAGTGAGGAAATTCACTTAAGAGTAATGTCTTTCAATAAGAGCAGCTGTAAGGGAAAAGCATATTTTCACTGCCAAGAAAAACTATCAGATAAAATACATTCATTGTACAAAAAAATTACAAACGATTTCTGTAGACATGCAATATGGTATGTACTATTGAATGTGTTGGGGATAAAGTAATAAACAAAAGTACATGTCCTTACATTCTTTGAGCTTGTGTGGGAAACCCAATATAAACAAATGTGCTATTTATATTTCGGTTTAAATTATTTTATTTCAGGTTGCAACAGAACTATACAAAATGTGAAGTAGGGAAGGTGATGAAGTAACAGAGGCTGCTATTTTCTAATGGGTTGTCAGAGAAGATCTGTCTAAGGGGAGACTTTATATAGATATCTGAGTGAAATGATGGGCCAAGGCATTTCGGGAAGACATTTTGGATTGCCTCGAGAGGTCTCAAGAACCTTCCAGGGCTCTCCAGAACCCCTCTTCAGGGATCTCTGACAAGATACTGATTACAGAGATGTCTGAGGACAGAGCTGGGACAATCCAACATTTGTAGTACTGATGCAAAGAAAGCCCACCAAAAGAGATTTAGATCATTTCTATAGTTCTATAAAAATGTTTTTATGACTCCCAATTTTCATTTAGTTAGCGTATTTTTTCTTCTTCATGTCACCTTTACCCTTTGGTTGACTGTAAAGGAATCCATACACTTACGCAATGTATTCTGTAACAGCATAAGCTGTTTTCAATGATGGGAGCATCAATTTATAGGTAAGTATAACTCAATTAAAGCACATAAGTTCAGGTACTAAAATCAATACAAAGAGCATATTCTGGTACCTCCCAGTCGCCCGCCTCCGGTTTACATATGCTTAACATTTCTGGTGGACAGAATCTTGCTGCTTGTTTGGGATTCTTGACATCACAATATTCATCGTAGAGTAGGCATGCAATGCTTTTAATTTAAATCAATAAGTTAATTTCAAGGGGCAGGGAAGTGAGCAAAAGGGGGCTTATGAGCCTTTTTCCTAAAGAGCAACCAATGGTCAGCCACCATTGATTGCTACACAAGGCCACTCCTGAGATCCCAGTTCTAATATCATAAATAATCAAGTACATGAAAATAATAGAAAATGAAACCCATCCTTTTCTGACAACAGTGTCTTGCTTCTGGAGATAAAACTAATGATTTTCCCAGAAAATTTTTAAGCAACATTTGGAGGAAAAGCTAAAGAGAGATTTGAATATTATTCCTTTAGGACAGGATTGCCTGGTAACTTACATGGCACCTATTTAAATGTGAACTTCAGATAAGCCTCTAAGTATTTAAGATGTTCTTATACTAAAAAGTTATTTGTTTTTTACATGAAATTGAAATATAAGTAGAAATCCTATATTTTTATTTGCTAAATCTGACAATCCTATGTTAGGAATACTTTAGACAGATGAGGGTAAGATACTTTCTCTGGAAACATCAAGCAAGCTATTTTTGTTAGTCCATCAATCAAAGCCAAGGAGCCAATAGGATAGATTAGTATGGCTAAATGTCTTAGGCTATTGGCAAAAATGTGTGGGTGTAGTATTTTTCAGGACAAAATAAAAGAAAGGAAGTTAGCTTTTAGATGGATGAAATGTTCTTTCTTAGCTATGATTTTATTAAAAATATACTGAGATGAGAAAATCAATCCTTTCTCAGATGAGAAGAAATCCAAACATAAGCGCAATAAAACGTGTGAAAGCAATAAAATACATGCTATAGAATTCAACCATATTCCAATATATACTGATAGAGCAAATATGAGAGAGGATAATAATACATGAAGCTAAACTATGCCCTCTTCCATGAAAAATCATAGGCTCAAATTGTCTATGGAGGGGCTAGGCCACTCATAATGACAAAAGATGAAGACATTAATAAGAGTTATATAACATTTTTGTAGTTATATTAAGCTTCTAAGTGAGGGTAAAAAGTAGCAGAAATATTCCCAACCGTGTGATAAAAACAATAAAAAATTACTACAATTGACAGAACTCCAGGATCATAAGAGACTTGTTAGATTCTAAAGGAAGTTGCTAATGAATAAGGAAAGCTGTTAAACAGGCATTGAAAGTCTCCAAAGAACTAGGGCATGCATTAAAGAAATCCTCAGGAAAATGCAATATAGTAAAATTCAGAAAAAAATGTTTAACTGTGGTGTGGTATAAAATTCCAGTGGTGTGAATTTCAGAATCAAGAATAGACCTGAGAAAGAAGAGGAGGAGGAGGAGGAGGGGGACCTTTCTAGCAAAGATCATTACCTGTCAAAACCATGAAGTCTCTTAATAAAATAAGCTACTGACTAGATTTTAAATTTGCATTGGAAATGCCATGATTATTAAAAATTTTTACATAAAAAAAGGCCTGGGTTATTTGAATGTGTTCTCTAACTCTGGTTGTGTGCTTGGAAATAAAGCCCTATCACTGGCGTTCCAACTCTGCTGTGATCCTATTTTGGGGGTTAGTTCCTGGCAGTGCTGCTATGAGCATATTTGCCAAATTGTCTAAAGACCACTTTTCTTGTTATGCAAATATCAGTTTAGTCGTCCAACTTGTGTATACAGTTCTGGAACAAGAAGCATCTGGAAAAAAAGAACATATTATGACAGTTAGCTAAAAGTGGGGGATGGTGATATTCTTTGGAGGAAAAGAATTCTATCAAGGACCTAATGTATTTAATTCTGTTCGTTAAAAACAAATTTCCAATGGTTTCAAGCCAGAAATTAATTAAAATAAAAATGGGAGTTAACATGAAATATTAACAAAACTTTATCATTTCTATTTGTTTTTGTTAACTGTGCTTAATAAGTGTTCAGAAAAAACATGGCATTATATTAATGTCTCCTAAATATTTGAAAATCTGTAATTTAGCACTTCTTACATTTCTTTATTATTATTATTATACTTTAAGTTCTAGGGTACATGTGCACAATGTGCAGGTTTGTATACATGTGCCATGTTGGTGTGCTGCACCCATTAACTCCTCATTTACGTTAGGTATTTCTCCTAATGCTATCCCTCCCCCAACCCCCCACCCCATGACAGGCTCTGGTGTGTGATATTCCCAACCCAGTGTTCAAATGTTCTCATTGTTCAATTCCCACCTGTGAGTGAGAACATGCAGTGTTTGGTCTTCTGTCCTTGCGGTAGTTTGCTCAGAATGATGGTTTCCAGCTTCATCCATGTCCCTACAAAGGACATGAACTCATCCTTTTTTACAGTTGCATAGTATTCCATGGTGTATATGTGCCACATTTTCTTAATCTAATCTATCATTGATGGACACTTGGGTTGGTTGCAAGTCTTTGCTATTGTGAATAGTGCCACAATAAACATATGTGTTCATGTCTTTATAGTAGCATGATTTATAATCCTTTGGGTATATACCCAGTAATAGAATTGCTGGGTCAAATGGTATTTCTAGTTTGAGATCCTTGAGGAATCACCACACTGTCTTCCACAATGGTTGAACTACTTTACAGTCCCACCAACAGTGTAAAATCCTTCCTATTACTCCACATCATCTCCAGCACCTGTTGTTTCCTGACTTTTTAAATGATGGCCATTCTAACTGGTGTGAGATGGTTTCTCATTGTGGTTTTGATTTGCATTTCTCTGATGACCAGTGATGATGAGCCTTTTTTCATGTGTGTGTTGGCTGAATAAAGGTCTTCCTTTGAAAAGTGTCTGTTCATATCCTTTGCCCACGTTTTGATGGGGCTGTTCGATTTTTTCTTGTAAATTTGTTAAAGTCTTCGTTGATTCTGGATATTAGCCCTTTGTCAGATGGGTAGATTGCAAAAATTTCCTCCCATTCTGTAGGTTGCCTGTTCACTCTGATGGTAGTTTCTTTTGCCGTGCAGAAGCTCTTTAGTTTAATTAGATCCCATTTGTCTATCTTGGCTTTTGTTGCCACTGCTTTTGGTGTTTTAGTCATGAAGTCCTTGCCCATGCCTATGTCCTGAATGGTATTGCCTAGGTTTTCTTCTGGGTTTTTACGGTTTTACATATAACATTTAAGTCTTTAATCCATCTTGAATTAATTTTTGTATAAGGTGTCAGGAAGGGATCCAGTTTCAGCTTTCTACATATGGCTAGCCAGTTTTCCCAGCACCATTTATTAAATAGGAAATCATTTCCCCATTTCTTGTTTTAGTCAGGTTTGTGAAAGATAAGATGGTTTTAGATGTGTGGTGGTATTTCTGAGGCCTCTGTTCTGTTCCATTCATCTATGTATCTGTTTTGGTACCAGTACCATGCTGTTTTGGTTACTGTAGCCTTGTAGTATAGTTGGAAGTCAGGTAGCATGATGCCTCCAGCTTTGTTGTTTTTGCTTAGGATTGGCTTGGCAATACAGGCTCTTTTTTGGTTCCATGTGAACTTTAAAGTAGTTTTTTTCCAATTCTGTGAAGAAAGTCATTGGTAGCTTGATGGGGATGGCATTGAATCTATAAATTACCTTGGGGAGTATGGCCATTTTCACAATAGTGATTCTTCCTATCCATGAGCATGGAATGTTCTTCCATTTGTTTGTATCCTCTTTTATTTCATTGAGCAGTGGTTTGTAGTTCTCCTTGAAGAGGTCTTTCACATCCCTTGTGAATTGGATTCTTATGTATTTTATTCTCTTTGTAGCAATTGTGAATGGGAGTTCACTCATGATTTAGCTCTCTGTCTGTTACTGGTGTATAGGAATGCTTGTGATTTTTGCACATTGATTTTGTATCCTGAGACTTTGCTGAAGTTACTTATCAGCTTAAGGAGATTTTGGGCTGAGATGATGGGGTTTTCTAAATATAAATCATGTCGTCTGCAAACAGGGACAATTTGACTTTCTCTTTTCCTAATTGAATATTTATTTCTCTTTATTTCTTTATTTCTTTCACTTGCCTGATTGCCCTGGCCAGAACTTCCAGCACTATGTTGAATAGGAGTGGTGAGAGAGGCCATCCCTGTCTTGTGCCGGTTTTCAAAGGGCATGATTCCAGTTGTTGCACATTCAGTAAGATATTGGCTGTGCGTTTGTCATAAATAGCTCTTATTATTTTGAGATACGTCCCATCAATACCAAATTTATTGAGAGTGTTTAGCACGAAGCGCTGTTGAATTTTGTCAAGGGCCTTTTCTAAATCTATTGAGATAATCATGTGGTTTTTGTCTTTGGTTCTGTTTATGTGATGGATTATATCTATTGATTTGCGTATGTTAAACCAGCATTGCATCCCAGGGATGAAGCCAAATTGATCTTGGTGGATAAGCTTTTTGATGTGCTGCTGGATTCGGTTTGCCAGTATTTTACTGAGGATTTTCGCAGCGATGTTCATCAGGGATATTGGTCTCAAATTCTCTTTTTTTGTTGTGTCTCTGACAGGCTTTGGTATCAGGATGAAGCTGGCCTCATAAAATGAGTTAGGGAGGATTCCCTCTTTTCCTATTGTTTGGAATAGTTTCAGAAGGAATGGTACCAATTCCTCTTTGTACCTCTAGTAGAATTCAGCTGTGAATCCTGGACTTTTTTTGGTTGGTAGGCTATTAATTATTGCCTCAATTTCAGAGTCTGTTGTTGGTCTATTCAGGGATTCAGCATCTTTCTGGTTTAGTCTTGGGAGGGTGTATGTGTCCAGGAATTTATCCATTTCTTCTAGATTTTCTAATTTATTTGCATAGAGGCATTTATAGTATTCTCTGATGGTAGTTTGTATTTCTGTGGGATCGGTGGTGATATCCCCTTTATCATTTTTTATTGCGTCTATTTGATTCTTCTCTCTTTTCTTCTTTATTTGTCTTGCTAGCGGTCTATCAATTCTGTTGATCTTTTAAAAAAAACCAGTTCCTGGATTCATTGGTTTTTTTGAAGGGTGTTTTGTGTCTCTATTTCCTTCAGTTCTGCTCTGATCTTAGTTATTTCCTGACTTCTGCTAGCTTTGGGATGTGTTTGCTCTTGCTTCTCTTGTTCTTTTAATAGTCATGTTAGCGTGTTGATTTTAGATCTTTCCTGCTTTCTCTTGTGGGCATTTAGTGCTATAAATTTCCCTCTACATACTGCTTTGAATGTGTCCCAGAGATTCTGGTATGTTGTGTCTTTTTTCTCATTGGTTTCAAAGAACATCTTTATTTCTGCCTTCATTTCGTTATGTACCCAGTAGTCATTCAGGAGCAGGTTGTTCAGTTTCCATGTAGTTGTGCAGTTTTGAGTGAGTTTCTTAATCCTGAGTTCTAATTTGATTGCACTGTGGTCTGAGAGATAGTTTGTTGTGATGTGTGTTCTTTTACATTTGCTGAGGAGAAGCACTTCTTACATTTCTGATGTGAAAACTGTTTAAACACTATGGCATCCTAGTTTAAAAATTACATATTGAGTGGTCCAAACAGACCGTAAAGTTTTCAGAAAGCAATATTCATATCACGTACATTGAAGTTAGTTTCGACTGGATATTATACGATACTGCTTATTTAGGCAAGATAGTGTTTTCTTTTAATATTGCAATGTGTGATGTACTAAAGAACTTTAATGTTGAAGCTTTAAAAAGACAGAAATAAGAGAAACCCAAACACATTCTGACTGGCTGTAAAAGTAAGAATAAATAGTACTTGCAAAGCATCATAAAATGGATATAACAGCAAAAAAAAAAAAAAAAAATGGGTAGAAATGTTATCGTTGATTTTTCTTTGTTTCCTCAAGGAGGAAAAATAACACTTTTATCATGGTTGGGACATAACTTCTAAAGAAAAACAAGTTTAAAGCTTTCTATGTATTTTCTATTTCTTTCTTTAGACAATGTTACCACGTGGTCTGGTCTAATGCAGCTGTGACACATACACATACACACACATCACCGACCAGGATATGCTGTGCTATTGCTTTTGCTTCTTCGTGTGAATATTGAAAGGCCACAGGGTCACCTTCAGCTCCTTGGACACTGGCTTCCTGTGTGTCCTGCTGTGCATATAGGGCCTGCTACCGTGGTGTTTCCTCTGAGTCCCACACGCTGTGCCATTTTTGTACGAATTGAGCCAGATATTTTCTACATGGCATCATGGTCTGCCACTGGAATTTTACACTGAAAAGTTAGCAATAAGCATTTTACTACTCATTATTATTTATATGTTGCTATGTAATAAAGCACCGCAAAGCTTAATGACTTCAAATCACAGCCATTTTATTGGGTATGATGCCATGAGACAGCAATATGGGCAGGATGAAGAAGAGAGAACTCGTCCATGATTGACATGGTTTTGGCTGGGACAGCTCAGCTGGACATAGTGGAACCCATTGGCCTCATTTGCACGTGGGGCCTGGTACTTGCTGTTGGCTGGAATGCCATGGGTCTCTTCCATGTAGATTGTGTTTCTGCCTGTGGCCTGTCACTCTCCCGTCTCTCTGTGTGGTTACCCTCCTTAATAGGAGATTCCGGAATTCTTTATTCGGAGCTGAGTTCCGAAAGGGAAAGTAGAAACTGAAGACCTGAGCTCAAAAGTCCTAGAACATAACTTCTGTGACATTTCATTGATCAAAGCAAGCCACGTGGGCAACCCAGATTCAGGAGTTAAAGAAACAGACTTCACCTCTTGACAGGAGGGTGGCAAACACCTTAGAAAACGCGCATAGGCATGACCATTGGTGGGCAGTTTTCATCACTGTAGCACACTGCTTTTATGGGAGATGTGCAGTGGCCTTTGAAATGAACAGCTGTACCCAATATCATTTTGCTTTGAATAAGGCAGGAGCATGGATTCTAATTTTTCTCCCAAGTATTCCCTGAAGGAAAAAAATTTATATATCCATTTGTGGTTATAATGTTAAATTAGTTTTAAAAGTTTACAATTTTGATATAATCTCTTCCTCCTCAAGTAGCTTAGCTGGTTAATTCAGAAGGACTAAATGCATCTATTTCTATTTTTCTCCCTGTTTGAAAATAGACAAGTCACCTGTACTAATTTTCTATGATAAGACGTGGAGACTAGGTTATATATCTTTGCAGATAAGCACGCTCAGAACTGAAAGAATAAAGTTGAAAGTATGTTGTTTCAGTAGGGAACAGTGGGAAATAATTAATAACCCACATTAGTTCTGTGTGTTGGAATGTTGTTGTGGGGGTAGGAGAAGTAATTATTTTGCAGTTAAATTAATACAAGTCTACTTCCTGATGCTTCTGCTACAGTAACTTCTTTTTGTCTTACCACCTCGAATCCATGTGTTTTGTGATGTGCCATTATCTTGCTTTAAGCTCTTCAGTTTCTTCCAGTGGCTGGTAGAAAACAGTGAAAATTCCTTAGTGTGACATTTATGAGCCTTGCCTGGTTCCAGCTGTCACTCATCATGCCCCACCTCACGGCCTGTGCCCCAGCCAATCAAACTGCCTGTAATTTTCTCAGATGGCAGTCTGGGTCAGACCTGCAAGGCTGCTCGTTCAGTGCTCTCTGTTGTAGCTTCCTTTGGTCCCGGACTTCTTTTACTCTCCCACCTCCCAGAAAACTTGGTCCAAGAACAATGCTTCTCTCTTTAACCTTAGCCAATACTGAATCTTAAGTGAATCTTCTTTATAATCGCCTCCTCTTATGTAGAAGTGACTGTTTTATCCCATGTGTGCTAATTTCCAGACCTTCATAAGTTTTATCTTTGAAGCTATAGTATACTCCTGCATTTAATTACTTACTTATCTTTTTCTATGGCTGGACTGCGGTAAATATATCTTTATTTTTTTTTTTTCTAAATCCTCTCTTCCTAGGACAATGTCTGGCGCATGTTTGGTATTGAAGAAATGAGGCTTGCTGAATTAATGCACATATGCCAAAATCCCTTTTGATAGTGAGTCTTCCTAGTAAATATTCTAGACATGTTCTAAGACAGATGCATAAGTATTATCTCAGCATGGACTTTCCCTGTATGATTCAGAACAGATTACTCAAATATGATTCTTTGTTGTTGTTTTTTTTTTTAATTGAGACTGGAACCATGATGAGAAGGTGAATGTGATCAGTCTGAGGATGTGCTCGGCTAGATTTCTGCAGGGTAAATTTTCTCCTCTATGCCATAAAATAACCAGCAGACTGTTTAAGAGCCACCAGGAACTCCAGTTTTTCTTTCAGAAGTCTGTTAAGACATAATGTTTGATGTGCTTGCTTTCCAAGGCATACATTAGTTGAGTGCAATTATATAAAGGAATGTTGTACCCACAAGCCATATTGCACTGAGTATGTTCTGCAGAAATGTACCTTGATATGCCACATAACACCCATACACATTTGCGGGCCTGCACTCATTATCGATTGAAAACAATCTGATCGAAAAGTGACAGTCTCGATTGCGATTTTCATTTGATCTTACAAGTTATTTCCAAGGGCCACGGTGTTGGCACATTTTTAACTCCTGTGTCTCCTTCACCCTCTAAAACAGACTTAGCCCCACCTTTTCATGGAAAAGCACAAGACCCTCAAATCATTGTGTTGTCCTAACGGCTTTCAAAGAATTACTTCCTTCGAAGTTATTTTCCTCTTTTTTTAACTTACGTTTCTAAAGCTAGAGTCAGGATAGTTGATTCTGGTGCTGAAAAAAATCAGTTAATAACCATTTTTATAAACTTCTACACATTTCTTTGGTGTAGGGTTGGTGTCGTGGAATATTGTGCATTTGGAGGTTAGAAAGAAACTGTTTCACTTCTTTTTTTTTTGAGGCAGGATCTCACTCTTGCCCAGGGTGGAGTGCAGTGGTGCGATCCCGGCTCACTGCAACCACCGCCTCCCGGGTTCAAGTGATTCTCCTGCCTCAGGCTCCCAAGTAGCTGGGATTACAGGCACCCGCCACCACGCCCAGTTAATTTTTGTATTTTTAGTAGAAATGGGGTTTCACCATGTTGGCCAGGCTGGTCTCAAACTCCTGACCTCAGGTGATCTGCCTGCCTCGGCCTCCCAAAGTGCTGGTATTACAGGTGTGAGCCAACGCGCCTGGCTGGTTCACATTTTAAATATGCAACTTTTTAACCAAATGATTTGGGGCAAGTTTCTCCTGTTTTTCTTTTTTTTTTTGAAATAGAGTTTCATTCTTGTTGCCCAGGCTGGAGTTCAATGGCGCAATCTCAGCTCACCACAACCTCTGCCTCCCAGGGTCAAGCGACTCTCCTGCCTCAGCTTCCCTAGTAGCTGGGATTACAGGCATGCGCCACCATGCCCAGCTAATTTCATGATTTTAGTAGAGACGGGGTTTCTCCATGTTGGTGAGGCTGGTCTCAGACTCCCGCCCTCAGGTGATCCGCCAGCCTCGGCCTCCCAAAGTGCTGGGATTACAGGTGTGAGCCAACGCGCCTGGCTGGTTCACATTTTAAATATGCAACTTTTTAACCAAATGATTTGGGGCAAGTTTCTCCTGTTTTTCTTTTTTTTTTTGAAATAGAGTTTCATTCTTGTTGCCCAGGCTGGAGTTCAATGGCGCAATCTCAGCTCACCACAACCTCTGCCTCCCAGGGTCAAGCGACTCTCCTGCCTCAGCTTCCCTAGTAGCTGGGATTACAGGCATGCACCACCATGCCCAGCTAATTTCATGTTTTTAGTAGAGACGGGGTTTCTCCATGTTGGTGAGGCTGGTCTCAGACTCCCGCCCTCAGGTGATCCGCCAGCCTCGGCCTCCCAAAGTGCTGGGATTACAGGCATGAGCCACCGTGCCCAGCCATTTCTCCCCTTTTTCACATGTTTTCTCAGCTATAAAATATTTATCCCTGTAGATCTCTGTTCACCTCGAAAGTCAAGATAAAACTTTCCATTTGCTTCCCAGTATATATTTGGACATTTTGCCATAGTGAACTTACCCATGCCTGTTTTTAAGTGTGTTCATTTGTATTACTTTGGAAAAGCAATTATCTTGCCATCCTCTTTGTTGTCTTCAGATTTCTACTCCCTATTTTTCATTGAGATTTTCTTCTGCCCTCAAGTAGTACATGCTCATCCATCTCCATTGCATATCAATAGGCCTTTGAAAATAATCCTAGCTATAAATCCTGACTATTAAATAATTCAGAATTATTTACTCATCTGCATCATCCTGATTTATATTCCTATGTTTCCCACACTGTGTTCAGTGGTAGAAACACATGCTAAATTATGCATGTACATTTTCTTTTTTCTTTTTTTTTTTAGACAGAGTATCACTCTGTTGCCCAGGCTGGAGTGCACTGGCACGATCTTGGCTCACTGCAACCTCTGCCTCCTGGCTTCAAGCGATTCTGCTGCCTCAGCCTCCCAAGTAGCTGGGATTACAGGTGTCCACCACCATGCCTGGCTAATTTTTGTATTTTTACTAGAGACGGGGTTTCACCTGTGGGCTGGGCTGGTCTCAAACTCCTGACCTCGTGATCTGCCCTCCTCGGACTCCCAAAGTGCTTGGATTCACATGTTCATTTTCCAGTCACTATTTACGCATTCTTCAATCATACTGCTTTTCTCAGCGTATACATACATAAAATGTTTTCTGTGCATCAAGCCTTATTCTAGGCACTGGGGATAGACTAAAAACAAACAAAATAGGATAATCTGTTCCCCTGCCCCCTTGAAACTCACGGTCAAACAGAAGAAAAATATATGAAACAAAAGAATAAAGTAAATAATTTTGTCATTTGAATAAACACAAAGATAGAGTGATATTATAGAACAAAATCCTTAACTACTTTTGGACAATGAGTAAGAGTTTTTAAAGAAATGCCATTTAAACAGATACTTTAAAAATAAAGAAAGATTCACCGAATGACAGGGATCAAGGAGGACGTATGAATAAGTAAAATTAACCTAGAGAGGAACTTAAGGAAGAAACGTAGATCAGAATGTGCAGAGCTTTGAAAGAGTCATTTTAAGAATGTTCTTACCTTTTCTGAAGGGTACTGGGAAGATACCGAAAAGTTTCAGCAGAAGGGTAACTTGACCTCATTTGTATTTTTAAAGAAATCATTCTAGTTTCTGTTTGTGGAGCAAGAAAAAAGAAAGATTGTTTGGGAAAGAACAGGAAGTGGGGGAAGATGGTGAGTAGAATTCTACAAGTAGGTTTTGCAAATATATGTGTAGAGCTAGAAGAAATATCTGGTACAGATATAAATTTGGGTCCCTTCAGTCTATCATTATTAAAGGAAAGAATGGGAGTAGGTGAGATTGCATTGAGTGTATATTGCATGAAGAGTGGGGAAAAGAAATTATGAGAAACTTCAACACTTTAAAATTAAGTAGAAAAGTAGGACCTGGTAAGGAACAATCAAGATGCAAGAATGATAGAGGTGTGAGGAACATCCTCAGAATGAGGTTACATTGTATGATGGGTGCTGTGATCACAGCCCTCTTTAAGGGTGGTCTCAACTGCCTGCAACCAATGACTGATCAATAGACGGATATGAAGGCACAGTCTACCCGTTCCAACTAGAACTTGGCCTTTATACAACTCTGAAGTGTTATTTTACCAGTGTCCCCATAGGCTGAAGCTGCGTCCAGCCCACTTTCTCTCCTTGTCCTACCATGCTTCTCTCTACTTTCCTAGGTATTGATCCCAAGAGAATTCCATAAAAGACATCCTTCTTGTTAGTATCCATCTGACATTCTCCTTCCCTGGGAACACAACTGGTAGCACATGGAAAACTGCATGTGTGTGTGTGTGTATGTGTGTGTGTGTGTGTATCTGTGTGTGTATGTGTGTGTATGTATGTGTGTGTGTATGTGTATGTATGTGTGTGTATGTGTGTTTATGTATGTGTGTGTATGTGTGTGTGTATGTGTGTGTGTATGTGTGTGTATGTGTGTGTATGTATGTGTGTGTGTATGTGTGTGTATGTGTGTTTATGTGTGTGTGTGTATGTGTGTGTTAAAAGAGTGTGCTAGATTGTGTCTAGTAATCTTGCACAGTCAATAAATAATGTCTGCAATAGGAACAAAGTAGTGATTCGCCCTTTTGTTTCAGTAGTGAATGCAGCTAAATTGGTCAAGTCATGCCAGCAGCAATGGAATTGGACCGTGTAGAGGAATAAGAGAGGGAGACTTAGGATGGGTAATGTTGACAATCTTCCTGAAGAGCTTAGGAGGAAACACAAAATCAGGACAGTGGTAACACATGTAAAATTTGTTTCAGGTGGAAGAAATGACATTGACTTTGGAATGTTCCTCCACAGGTGGCGGAGGGGCCATAGGAAAGACTGGCGTTAGGTTGACTAGAGGAGGATGCAGCACAGTTTCCTGTCTTGGCTTTTGTTTGTTTCAGGGAAGAAAGAGACAAAGATTAAGGACAGCAGAGGGAAATACAGGTTGTGTTTGTGGTGAAAGATTAAAATAGTCATTCTGAAGGGTGATGGGTTGAATTGAGAAAATAAACGTGGTCTCTTTTTTTTTAGGCAGCATCAGGAGTTCAGTTGAGAGTAATGACAATGAATTTATACGGCACAAATGTAGGCAATCACATGTTCTACTTGTTTTCTTGTTTAATATAAATGGCCATGCATTTTGGGTTGGTTGGTAAATGGTGTTTGTGATGAAAACATCTGTTTCCCTTTTTTTTTACTCTCTTAAGAAAAATACCATTTAAAGAAAATTTAAATTACCTTGCATTTGAAAAGAACACATCAATAAGCTTATATAAACATTTTCTCTGTTGGGGAATACTTCCTAATGAATCGCATCCTTTGTCTATAGGGTAAAAGGAAAGAACATTATCTGACTAATAAGGAAGAAGGAGCTCTTTGTGAATCTATAATAATAAGCATAGATATTTGTCAGGCTAAACTTACCTGGTTGAGCCTCTATAATTAGAATATGACTGATGAAGAGAAGAAATATTTGTATATAATGTAATGAAAGGCTTTGTAAAGTTTATTTGCATAGGGGATGTAGGTGGAAGGCTGGCTCAAATTAATCAGTATTATCTGCGGAAGTGATGGCATTCCACTTCGGAGAATAAACGACATGACATCCTGTGGTTCCTTTGAATTCTGGACATTACATGAAAGGGGACATATTATTGCTCTCTTAAATAATATCCGACTTGTAATTAAAAATGAATGTAGGGTTTAATGACTTCTTTTGTCTTCTTTTTTGTGCAGAGAAAACTTCTAAAGCTCATTTTTAACATTTGCTATTCAATTTATAGATTTATAAGCCTAGTTCTTCTCTAGGTCTCTTTCATTACTGAGATTATTTTATTTTTAAAATGGGAAATTGCAGCAATTATTTTAAGGGCTTATGAATTTTTTTAATCTTGTTTACAAATGTAAGACATTTTCAAATATTTTTAAATTTATTTATAAACCTTTATAACTTATTTTTTGAGTGCTTCAAATTTAGGACAGTAAATTTTTTCTGCATATCTAAATAACTTTTATAAATCTAATTAATAAAAATAGTGACCCTAAAATGCATCTAGTTGTTCCAAAATAATATATAAATACTAAAATATCAATTTAAAATACCATGTCAAAATCAAGCAAATAATTACATATTTTAAGTTTGAAATTATGAAACCATCATTCCAATTCACTAGGAATTCCAAATGTAATATATTTTATTTCACTTAAGTTCTTTAGTGTCTGCATCTACAAACAAAATTTCCCCGATAATTTTATTTTTGTAAGAACAATCAATATGGTGAATCCAAACGCTTTGCCAAATGTTCCAATATTGTTTATATTAGTAAGAAATTTAAAATCAAATATCTGTTTCAAGTACTCAACTGCATATTAGATATTGTACCTTTAAAACTCACTCTCTGCTGGGCATGGGGGCTCATGCCTGTAATCCCAGCACTTTGGAAGGCAAAGGAGGGCAGATCACCTGAGGTCAGGAGTTCAAGACCAGCCTGGCCAACCTGGAGAAACCTTGTCTCTACTAAAAATACAAAAATTAGCCGGGCGTGGTGGGGTGCATCTGTAGTGCCAGTTACTCAGGAGGCTGAGGCAGGAGAATTGCTTGAACTGGGAGGGGAGGTTGCAGTGAGCTGAGATCCCACCACTGCCCTCCAGCCTGGGCGACAGAGTGAGACTCTCTCTCAAAAAACAAAACGAAGCTTTCTCTCATAAGCGAAGTTCTCTTAAACATTACACGTATGTAGATTTCCAACACAGATTGGATCCTTTCCAATGCCAAACTATCTTTACTAGGATTTCAAATTTTTAAAGTATTTCTATGCTTAATTGGAAACCCTGCCGAGGCTAAGGAGACGTGTACACATCATGAAAGCAACGACTATCTGGTAACTGAAGATACTCACAGTACCAAACACTTAATTCTAAATCTTATGCTGTGGGAGATCATGTCATCCTGCGCGACTATGATTTATTATGACCGGAAACCTTTGCCAGGATTTTGATCTTTTTAGATTCTATTTTTTTTTCTGAGCTACTAATAAAAACTTATGTAGAGCTTTTATGTTGGTGACCCTCGGACCTCAAGGAGGAAGTTATACCACCCATTCCCTGGAGTTACTTGGAACAGATTTTCTAATTCTCCTGTCTAATCACAGAACTCTGCCCTCCCACCTACATTGGTCATTTGTCTGTATGTCGAATGCATTATTTTAGCTCTTAAGAAACATATGTGTATTTTCCAACTAAACCGTAAAACTTCGTGGGAATACCAATGAATGCCTTTTCCATCTAACTTTAAAGAACTTTGAACTTCATAGAATTTTCTATTTTTTCGTGTTCTTAATACCACAAAACACAGGTATTAATATCATATGTATTGGCATTTGGATATCTCTTATAGCTTTATCTGACATGGGTTTGAAAATTATAAGGTCATTCTATTGGCATTTATTTAATTATTGCTTATGACATTTTATGTTGATTGAGCCCTACATTTTTGGCTTTTGGAAATAAAGACTGCTGTGATTTTGTCTGTAATGGTGCAAACACATTGTCATTCATTGACATATGAATGTACTTCAAGTTTAAAAGATGTCCTGTTTCTCTTGATCATCAGAAATCTCAGAGCTGACAGCACCAGGCATGTGTGTTTGTGTGTGTGTGACAGTGAGAGAGGGAGAGAGAGAGCGAGAGAGAGAGAGATTAAAAAACACCCCAGAACATAGTAAAGTGACAGAAACAAATTAAAGATGAATTAAATTTCATCCAAACTTTAAATATGGTCATTTTGCACCTTTGAGAAAGTTGGGTAGCTTATTCTAGGAAGACCATACTGTAGAAAGGATGGAATACCTGATTAGTACATTAACGTAATTTTGAAGACATGAAATGAATAAAGTACTTGATTCTAATGCATGATATGCAGGTGTATGTAAGAACTTTGCTAATAGTTGTCTTTTTGAAACAGTAATAGATGTTTCCACGTGTGCACAGGTATGTGCGAATATCAGAGATTAAAATAGAAATGGAACCAAAAAGCTGTGCCATCATTGAAAATGTATTTGTTTAAAGACTACGTGACACTTAGGAGGCATTTTAATGCAATATTTTATGTATGCAATTATTTACATATGTTTAAGTGTTTTTTATTTGACTTCCATAAAGTTTAGATTTGTCGCAATCTTATTTTTACCCTTGAGGGAAGACAGAGACCCTCTCATATTGTTTTATACTGTTTTATACTCAGTACCTGTTTTAAGAAAAAAACAAGGAAGTGAAATCAAAGACAGGCAGCCCAGCGCCAGACCCAAAACCAGGCCTGGGCCTGCCTGGCCTAAACCTAGTAGCTAAAAATCAACTCATGACTTAGAACCCGATGTTACCCATAGATTTCAGGCATTGTATGGAAGAACATTGTGAAACTCCCTGCCCTGTTCCGTTTCACTCTGACCACCGGTGCATGCAGCCCCTGCCACGTACCCCTTGCTTGCTCAAATCAATCACGACCCTTTCTTGTGAAATCCTTAGTGTTGTGAGCCCTTAAAAGGGACAGAAATTGTGCACTTGGGGAGCTCGGGTTTTGAGGCAGTAGCTTGCTGATGCTCCCAACTGAATAAAGCCCTTCCTTCTACAACTCGGCGTCTGAGGGGTTTTGTCTGCGGCTCATCCTGCTACACACTTAGTAGTGTCTGAATCTTGGAAAGGAAGGGGAGGGAATATCCAGATACCTTAAACGGGGTTCTCGGACTTCTAATAAACAGTTAAAATCTTACACACACGGTATTTAAAGCATACAGATGATTCTACATTTGTCCTAACAGATCATAGTGCCATGAATATTTGTCCATTAACGAACATCCCTTACGTGTAAGAACATTTTGCCACTGCGCTTTTAGTTATCTCCTTTTCACCTACTGTCCCCTGGAATAGTCTCTCCCTTTCGTTTCTCAGGGGTCTTCTTGAGCCTGAAGCTTTTATTGGGCCTCACTTTTTGCTGCTTTGTTCCTTCGCCAGTTCTGGGCCTTTTTGCTGTGTCGACTACAGGTTGAAAAAAGGAGAAAGCGCAACCCCAAGCTACTGACCTATGAGTAACAAGGTCACCGAATTCCCCTTAATCCTGCTGGTCTGATCCCCCACTCTGTGAAGACCACGGCTGGGGAAGACCTAACCTTCACTCCAGCTCGCCTGAATTTGTCAGTCTTTGATGATGGAAGCCTGAAATGCAGACCTTATACCCTAACCAATTCTTCCTCGGCCAAAAAAAAAAAAACAACCAAAAACCAAACAAAACAAAACAAAAAAACACGGCCACCTCTTTATGACCAACCATAGTTTTGGTTTAAGCCTTCAAGACGCACTTATCTACTTCATCCACAATTACATTGTAGTATCACGCTAAGCCTGGAGTTAATATCAAGGAGCAAATGGCCTCTGGCCTTTTGGAATCCACATGATCTTGGAACTCTGTGGAGATTGTCTTCGGATCACTTTGCCCTGCTGTTGTCCCCCCACCCCGTGCATTTTGTCTTTTCTATCTCCTTCCCTATTGTCGTGTAAAGTTACATCACGATGTTGAGTGGTGTGTTTTACACCCCGATGTCCCATAAACAAATACTTTTAATACCCTTTTGTTGGTCTAATTTGTAAGTGACCATTTTATACGCCACAGTAAGTACCTGTAAAGTTGGAGACGAAGAAAAGAGAATTGTGTTGTTCTCGTTCTAAGAAAGGGCAGCATTAAACTCCTCCGTAACCTCTTTTCTGTATTTCCGTTTTAACAAGGGTAAAGTTATCACAAAGTAGGTGAATGTAAGCATTCTTCCCTCAAACATCTGTGTTCTTCAGCCTGTCCCACTTCACCCTTTCCAAAGAAGGGCAGGTTTTTAAATAGAAGAGAAGCAATGTTGAATAAAGAGTATATCATGACGCTCCATAATTCATATAACCTCCAGACAAGCTCTCAGGTTTATTGGTCAGAAAACACATGGTGACATTCACTACTTTTTTGTTATTATTTTAAAGATTTCTGTGAGAGTGTGGGGCTCAGTCAAACTTTGTAGGGAGAAATAAGCCACAGTCACAGAGATTCATTCATTCATTCAACACATAGCTTTGTTTCTATTATGCCCCAGTGTCCTAGGCTCTGGGGATTAGACAGTGACCAAAACTGACAGGTATTTAGCCTCATGGAGCTTAAAGCATATTGAAGGGAACAGACAAAACTCACATAGGAATGTGCGATGTGCATAAATAAAATACTTTCGGTAAGTGCCATGACTAAAATACACCGAGGGCTGACATACAGTTGCATGTTGCGTAAGAGAGACTTGCGTTAGGTAAGGTGTCTAGGTTAGCTGTCTCTGAGGAAATTGCATTTCAGCTGAGACCTAAAAGATTACAATGAGGTCGGAGAGTGTCCTAGGCAGAGATAAATAGAATGTGTAAATGACTTTACGTTGAAAAATTCCTAAGCTGTTTGAAAAACTGATAGCGGCCAAGTTGCAGGTGAAATGGATGAGAGCAAGTCAAGCTATTACCATTTTATTACAAACCACACATAGGGTCTTTAAATGTTCCAGAATTTTGATTTTTTTTTATTACCTGGGAGAGAATGTAATTTTATTTTCATCAAATCTTGTTCTTATAAACTCCGTTTACATTTTGCTTTCATCTGAGTAAGCTGACCATATAGTGCCCTCGTGTGGCGTAGTGCTGTATTACACGATTAATACTGTAGACTCTTTGAGGCATGATTTTAGCAAAATTCTTTTACACCTTCTTCAGTTAATCTAAGTCACCTCTAGCTGCTCTCACTCAGACTCAAACATAGAATCTTATTTATTTGTATTTTTGTGTTTTACTACTTTCTCACATTCCACTGTGGAATGGACACGCGCTGGGAGCACAGAATCCAGTGACCTCAGGATCCAGGCAGACTGAGAACAAAAATGAGGGAGGCCAGACTAGACCTGAAACAAAGACTCCGAGAGATTTGGAGAAGCAGGTTATAGGAAAGACTTTCAATTTTATGTATTTACTTTATAAATAAGTAATGCCAAAATAAATAGCCTTGGGGATCATTGTATTTTTCAGTCTCTGTCCCCAGATTTCTACGTTTAGCAAATGTACATGGTTAATTTCTCAGTCAACACCACAAATGCTTTGTATCCTTTTGTACATTTTGACTATTTTAGAACTGATTATTTTGTGCATCAAGTTGTCTATTTCTGTTTCCAAGTTCAGCATTTTGCCACAGGTTTATTTTGGAAAGTATTTCAGGAATCTTTGTTGCTCAAAACCAAGCACTGTAGCTGGAGCTGGTTTCTTTCCTCCTCTCCCTTCCTCTCTCTTCCTTCTTCCTTCCTAAGGCTTGAGCCAATTTTCACTAGAAGAGTTTTATTTTTAATTTTATTTTTATTTATTTTTTTTGACAAATGACTGCCAGTATGCTTTATGGAATGCAGCTGTTGAACTTTATTTCCTGCTTTTCTTTGCATTAAAGTAGTCCCAAAATTGTTTTCTGAGGAACTCTTCACTTTGACTGCCAGCGCTGCTTGTGTACCATTCAAGTCAGAAATTGAGCGGTCTGTTAAGGCCCATCTTTATCCAGCTCCTGCTTTTCACATGAGGATGTTTGTGCTACATGCAATTTTGTTGACTTTTGGAGTGTTCAGATCTGCTCAATCAAAAGTATGGTTTAACTCTGTTAGCTGAATGCACAGATCAGAAAGAAGTTTCACAGAATGATTCTGTGTAGTTTATATTTGGAGACATTCCTTTTTCCACTATTACCCTCTTAGCGCTCCGAATCTCCACTTGCATTTTCTACAGAAAGAGTGTTTCAGAACGGCTCAATGAAAACTAAGGTTCAACTCTTTTAGTTGAACAAACAGAACAGAAAGAAATTTCACACAATTCTTCTGTGTAGTTTTTATTTGTAGACATTATTTTTCCCAATATAGGCCTCTTAGCGCTCAGAATGTCCAATTGCAGTTTCTACAGAAAGAGTGTTTCAGAACGGCTCAATCAAAAGTAAGGTTCAACTCTGTTAGTTGAATGCACAGAACAGAAAGAAGTTTCATACAATGCTTCTGTGTAGTTTATATTTGAACATATTCTTTTTTCCACTATTACCAACTTAGCGCTACGAATGTCCAGTTGCATTTTCTACAGACAGAGTGTTTCAAAACTGCTCAATCAAAAGTATGGTTTAACTCTGTTAGCTGAATGCTCAGATCAGAAAGAAGTTTCACAGAATGCTTCTGTGTAGTTTATATTTGAATATATTCCTTTTTCCACTACTACGCTCTTAGCGCTCCAAATGTCCAGTTGCATTTTCTACAGAAAGAGTGTTCAGATCTGCTCAATCAAAAGTATGGTTTAACTCTGTTAGCTGAATGCACAGATCAGAAAGAAGTTTCACCGAATGATTCTGTGTAGTTTATATTTGAAGACATTCCTTTTTCCACTATTACCATCTTAGCGCTCCGAATCTCCACTTGCATTTTCTACAAAAAGAGTGTTTCATAACTGCTCAATCAAAAATATGTTTTATCTCTGTTAACTGAATTTACAGATCAGAAATAAGTTTCACAGAATGCATCTGTGTAGTTTTTATTTGAAGATATTCTTTTTCCCAATGTAGGCCTCTTAGCGCTTAGCATGTCCAATTGCAGTTTCTACCGAAAGAGTGTTTCAGAACGGCTCAATCAAAAGTAAGGTTCAACTCTGTTAGTTGAATGCACAGAACAGAAAGAATTTTCACAGAATGCTACTGTGTAGTTTATATTTGAATATATTCCTTTTTCCACTATTACCCTCTTAGCGCTGCGAATGTCCACTTGCATTTTCTACAGAAAGAGTGTTCAGAACTGCGCAATCAAAAGTATGGTTTAACTCTGTTAGCTTAATGAACATATCAGAAATAAGTTTCACACAATGCTTCTGTGTAGTTTTTATTTGAAGATATTATTTTTCCCAATATAGGCCTCTTAGCGCTCAGAATGTCCAATTGCAGTTTCTACAGAAAGAGTGTTTCAGAAAGGCTCAATCAAAAGTAAGGTTCAACTCTGTTACTTGAATGCACAGAACAGAAAGAAGTTTCATACAATGCTTCTGTGTAGTTTATATTTGAACATATTGTTTTTTCCACTATTACCCACTTAGCGCTACGAATGTCCAGTTGCATTTTCTACAGACAGAGTGTTTCAAAACTGCTCAATCAAAAGTATGGTTTAACTCTGTTAGCTGAATGCTCAGATCAGAAAGAAGTTTCACAGAATGCTTCTGTGTAGTTTATATTTGAATATATTCCTTTTTCCACTACTACTCTCTTAGCGCTCCAAATGTCCAGTTGCATTTTCTACAGAAAGAGTGTTCAGATCTGCTCAATCAAAAGTATGGTTTAACTCTGTTAGCTGAATGCACAGATCAGAAAGAAGTTTCACAGAATGATTCTGTGTAGTTTATATTTGGAGACATTCCTTTTTCCACTATTACCCTCTTAGCACTCCGAATCTCCACTTGCATTTTCTACAGAAAGAGTGTTTCAGAACGGCTCAATGAAAACTAAGGTTCAACTCTTTTAGTTGAACAAACAGAACAGAAAGAAATTTCACACAATTCTTCTGTGTAGTTTTTATTTGGAGACATTCTTTTTCCCAATATAGGCCTCTTAGCGCTCAGAATGTCCAATTGCAGTTTCTACAGAAAGAGTGTTTCAGAACGGCTCAATCAAAAGTAAGGTTCAACTCTGTTAGTTGAATGCACAGAACAGAAAGAAGTTTCATACAATGCTTCTGTGTAGTTTATATTTGAACATATTCTTTTTTCCACTATTACCCACTTAGCGCTACGAATGTCCAGTTGCATTTTCTACAGACAGAGTGTTTCAAAACTGCTCAATCAAAAGTATGGTTTAACTCTGTTAGCTGAATGCTCAGATCAGAAAGAAGTTTCACAGAATGCTTCTGTGTAGTTTATATTTGAATATATTCCTTTTTCAACTACTACTCTCTTAGCGCTCCAAATGTCCAGTTGCATTTTCTACAGAAAGAGTGTTCAGATCTGCTCAATCCAAAGTATGGTTTAACTCTGTTAGCTGAATGCACAGATCAGAAAGAAGTTTCACAGAATGATTCTGTGTAGTTTATATTTGGAGACATTCCTTTTTCCACTATTACCCTCTTAGCGCTCCGAATCTCCACTTGCATTTTCTACAGAAAGAGTGTTTCAGAACGGCTCAATCAAAACTAATGTTCAACTCTTTTAGTTGAACAAACAGAACAGAAAGAAGTTTCACACAATTCTTCAGTGTAGTTTTTATGTGTAGACATTCTTTTTCCCAATATAGGCCTCTTAGCGCTCAGAATGTCCAATTGCACTTTCTACAGAAAGAGTGTTTCAGAACGGCTCAATCAAAAGTAAGGTTCAACTCTGTTAGTTGAATGCACAGAACAGAAAGAAGTTTCATACAATGCTTCTGTGTAGTTTATATTTGAACATATTCTTTTTTCCACTATTACCCACTTAGCGCTACGAATGTCCAGGTGCATTTTCTACAGACAGAGTGTTTCAAAACTGCTCAATCAAAAGTATGGTTTAACTCTGTTAGCTGAATGCTCAGATCAGAAAGAAGTTTCACAGAATGCTTCTGTGTAGTTTATATTTGAATATATTCCTTTTTCCACTACTACGCTCTTAGCGCTCCAAATGTCCAGTTGCATTTTCTACAGAAAGAGTGTTCAGATCTGCTCAATCAAAAGTATGGTTTAACTCTGTTAGCTGAATGCACAGATCAGAAAGAAGTTTCACCGAATGATTCTGTGTAGTTTATATTTGAAGACATTCTTTTTTCCACTATTACCCTCTTAGCGCTCCGAATCTCCACTTGCATTTTCTACAAAAAGAGTGTTTCATAACTGCTCAATCAAAAATATGTTTTATCTCTGTTAACTGAATTTACAGATCAGAAATAAGTTTCACAGAATGCATCTGTGTAATTTTTATTTGAAGATATTCTTTTTCCCAATGTAGGCCTCTTAGCCCTTAGCATGTCCAATTGCAGTTTCTACGGAAAGAGTGTTTCAGAACGGATCAATCAAAAGTAAGGTTCAACTCTGTTAGTTGAATGCACAGAACAGAAAGAATTTTCACAGAATGCTACTGTGTAGTTTATATTTGAATATATTCCTTTTTCCACTATTACCCTCTTAGCGCTCCGAATGTCCACTGGCATTTTCAACAGAAAGAGTGTTCAGAACTGCGCAATCAAAAGTATGGTTTAACTCTGTTAGCTTAATGAACATATCAGAAATAAGTTTCACCCAATGCTTCTGTGTAGTTTTTATTTGAAGATATTATATTTCCCAATAGAGGCCTCTTAGCGCTCATAATGTCCAATTGCAGTTTCTACAGAAAGAGTGTTTCAGAAAGGCTCAATGAAAAGTAAGGTTCAACTCTGTTAGTTGAATGCACAGAACAGAAAGAAGTTTCATACAATGCTTCTGTGTAGTTTATATATTAACATATTTTTTTTCCACTATTACCCACTTAGCGCTACGAATGTCCAGTTGCATTTTCTACAGACAGAGTGTTTCAAAACTGCTCAATCAAAAGTATGGTTTAACTCTGTTAGCTGAATGCTCAGATCAGAAAGAAGTTTCACAGAATGCTTCTGTGTAGTTTATATTTGAATATATTCCATTTTCCACTACTACGCTCTTAGCGCTACAAATGTCCAGTTGCATTTTCTACAGAAAGAGTGTTCAGATCTGCTCAATCAAAAGTATGGTTTAACTCTGTTAGCTGAATGCACAGATCAGAAAGAAGTTTCACCGAATGATTCTGTGTAGTTTATATTTGAAGACATTCCTTTTTCCACTATTACCCTCTTAGCGCTCCGAGTCTCCACTTGCATTTTCTACAAAAAGAGTGTTTCATAACTGCTCAATCAAAAATATGTTTTATCTCTGTTAACTGAATTTACAGATCAGAAATAAGTTTCACAGAATGCATCTGTGTAGTTTTTATTTGAAGATATTCTTTTTCCCAATGTAGGCCTCTTAGCGCTTAGCATGTCCAATTGCAGTTTCTACAGAAAGAGTGTTTCAGAATGGCTCAATCAAAAGTAAGGTTCAACTCTGTTAGTTGAATGCACAGAACAGAAAGAATTTTCACAGAATGCTACTGTGTAGTTTATATTTGAATATATTCCTTTTTCCACTATTAACCTCTTAGCGCTCCGAATGTCCACTTGCATTTTCTACAGAAAGAGTGTTCAGAACTGCGCAATCAAAAGTAGGGTTTAACTCTGTTAGCTTAATGAATATATCAGAAATAAGTTTCACACAATGCTTCTGTGTAGTTTTTATTTGAAGATATTATTTTTCCCAATATTGGCCTCTTAGCGCTCAGAATGTCTAATTGCAGTTTCTACAGAAAAAGGGTTTCAGAAAGGCTCAATCAAAAGTAAGGTTCAACTCTGTTAGTTGAATGCACAGAACAGAAATAAGTTTCATACAATGCTTCTCTGTAGTTTATATTTGAACATATTCTTTTTTCCACTATTACCCACTTAGCGCTACGAATGTCCAGTTGCATTTTCTACAGACAGAGTGTTTCAAAACTGCTCAATCAAAAGTATGGTTTAACTCTGTTAGCTGAATGCTCAGATCAGAAAGAAGTTTCACAGAATGCTTCTGTGTAGTTTATATTTGAATATATTCCTTTTTCCACTACTACTCTCTTAGCGCTCCAAATGTCCAGTTGCATTTTCTACAGAAAGAGTGTTCAGATCTGCTCAATCCAAAGTATGGTTTAACTCTGTTAGCTGAATGCACAGATCAAAAAGAAGTTTCACAGAATGATTCTGTGTAGTTTATATTTGGAGACATTCCTTTTTCCACTATTACCCTCTTAGCACTCCTAATCTCCACTTGCATTTTCTACAGAAAGTGTGTTTCAGAAAGGCTCAATCAAAACTAAGGTTCAACTCTTTTAGTTGAACAAACAGAACAGAAAGAAGTTTCACACAATTCTTCTGTGTAGTTTTTATTTGTAGACATTCTTTTTCCCAATATAGGCCTCTTAGCGCTCAGAATGTCCAATTGCACTTTCTACAGAAAGAGTGTTTCAGAACGGCTCAATCAAAAGTAAGGTTCAACTCTGTTAGTTGAATGCACAGAACAGAAAGAAGTTTCATACAATGCTTCTGTGTAGTTTATATTTGAACATATTGTTTTTTCCACTATTACCCACTTAGCGCTACGAATGTCCAGTTGCATTTTCTACAGACAGAGTGTTTCAAAACTGCTCAATCAAAAGTATGGTTTAACTCTGTTAGCTGAATGCTCAGATCAGAAAGAAGTTTCACAGAATGCTTCTGTGTAGTTTATATTTGAATATATTCCTTTTTCCACTACTACTCTCTTAGCGCTCCAAATGTCCAGTTGCATTTTCTACAGAAAGAGTGTTCAGATCTGCTCAATCAAAAGTATGGTTTAACTCTGTTAGCTGAATGCACAGATCAGAAAGAAGTTTCACAGAATGATTCTGTGTAGTTTATATTTGGAGACATTCCTTTTTCCACTATTACCCTCTTAGCACTCCGAATCTCCACTTGCATTTTCTACAGAAAGAGTGTTTCAGAACGGCTCAATGAAAACTAAGGTTCAACTCTTTTAGTTGAACAAACAGAACAGAAAGAAATTTCACACAATTCTTCTGTGTAGTTTTTATTTGGAGACATTCTTTTTCCCAATATAGGCCTCTTAGCGCTCAGAATGTCCAATTGCAGTTTCTACAGAAAGAGTGTTTCAGAACGGCTCAATCAAAAGTAAGGTTCAACTCTGTTAGTTGAATGCACAGAACAGAAAGAAGTTTCATACAATGCTTCTGTGTAGTTTATATTTGAACATATTCTTTTTTCCACTATTACCCACTTAGCGCTACGAATGTCCAGTTGCATTTTCTACAGACAGAGTGTTTCAAAACTGCTCAATCAAAAGTATGGTTTAACTCTGTTAGCTGAATGCTCAGATCAGAAAGAAGTTTCACAGAATGCTTCTGTGTAGTTTATATTTGAATATATTCCTTTTTCAACTACTACTCTCTTAGCGCTCCAAATGTCCAGTTGCATTTTCTACAGAAAGAGTGTTCAGATCTGCTCAATCCAAAGTATGGTTTAACTCTGTTAGCTGAATGCACAGATCAGAAAGAAGTTTCACAGAATGATTCTGTGTAGTTTATATTTGGAGACATTCCTTTTTCCACTATTACCCTCTTAGCGCTCCGAATCTCCACTTGCATTTTCTACAGAAAGAGTGTTTCAGAACGGCTCAATCAAAACTAATGTTCAACTCTTTTAGTTGAACAAACAGAACAGAAAGAAGTTTCACACAATTCTTCAGTGTAGTTTTTATGTGTAGACATTCTTTTTCCCAATATAGGCCTCTTAGCGCTCAGAATGTCCAATTGCACTTTCTACAGAAAGAGTGTTTCAGAACGGCTCAATCAAAAGTAAGGTTCAACTCTGTTAGTTGAATGCACAGAACAGAAAGAAGTTTCATACAATGCTTCTGTGTAGTTTATATTTGAACATATTCTTTTTTCCACTATTACCCACTTAGCGCTACGAATGTCCAGGTGCATTTTCTACAGACAGAGTGTTTCAAAACTGCTCAATCAAAAGTATGGTTTAACTCTGTTAGCTGAATGCTCAGATCAGAAAGAAGTTTCACAGAATGCTTCTGTGTAGTTTATATTTGAATATATTCCTTTTTCCACTACTACGCTCTTAGCGCTCCAAATGTCCAGTTGCATTTTCTACAGAAAGAGTGTTCAGATCTGCTCAATCAAAAGTATGGTTTAACTCTGTTAGCTGAATGCACAGATCAGAAAGAAGTTTCACCGAATGATTCTGTGTAGTTTATATTTGAAGACATTCTTTTTTCCACTATTACCCTCTTAGCGCTCCGAATCTCCACTTGCATTTTCTACAAAAAGAGTGTTTCATAACTGCTCAATCAAAAATATGTTTTATCTCTGTTAACTGAATTTACAGATCAGAAATAAGTTTCACAGAATGCATCTGTGTAATTTTTATTTGAAGATATTCTTTTTCCCAATGTAGGCCTCTTAGCCCTTAGCATGTCCAATTGCAGTTTCTACGGAAAGAGTGTTTCAGAACGGATCAATCAAAAGTAAGGTTCAACTCTGTTAGTTGAATGCACAGAACAGAAAGAATTTTCACAGAATGCTACTGTGTAGTTTATATTTGAATATATTCCTTTTTCCACTATTACCCTCTTAGCGCTCCGAATGTCCACTGGCATTTTCAACAGAAAGAGTGTTCAGAACTGCGCAATCAAAAGTATGGTTTAACTCTGTTAGCTTAATGAACATATCAGAAATAAGTTTCACCCAATGCTTCTGTGTAGTTTTTATTTGAAGATATTATATTTCCCAATAGAGGCCTCTTAGCGCTCAGAATGTCCAATTGCAGTTTCTACAGAAAGAGTGTTTCAGAAAGGCTCAATGAAAAGTAAGGTTCAACTCTGTTAGTTGAATGCACAGAACAGAAAGAAGTTTCATACAATGCTTCTGTGTAGTTTATATATTAACATATTTTTTTTCCACTATTACCCACTTAGCGCTACGAATGTCCAGTTGCATTTTCTACAGACAGAGTGTTTCAAAACTGCTCAATCAAAAGTATGGTTTAACTCTGTTAGCTGAATGCTCAGATCAGAAAGAAGTTTCACAGAATGCTTCTGTGTAGTTTATATTTGAATATATTCCATTTTCCACTACTACGCTCTTAGCGCTACAAATGTCCAGTTGCATTTTCTACAGAAAGAGTGTTCAGATCTGCTCAATCAAAAGTATGGTTTAACTCTGTTAGCTGAATGCACAGATCAGAAAGAAGTTTCACCGAATGATTCTGTGTAGTTTATATTTGAAGACATTCCTTTTTCCACTATTACCCTCTTAGCGCTCCGAGTCTCCACTTGCATTTTCTACAAAAAGAGTGTTTCATAACTGCTCAATCAAAAATATGTTTTATCTCTGTTAACTGAATTTACAGATCAGAAATAAGTTTCACAGAATGCATCTGTGTAGTTTTTATTTGAAGATATTCTTTTTCCCAATGTAGGCCTCTTAGCGCTTAGCATGTCCAATTGCAGTTTCTACAGAAAGAGTGTTTCAGAATGGCTCAATCAAAAGTAAGGTTCAACTCTGTTAGTTGAATGCACAGAACAGAAAGAATTTTCACAGAATGCTACTGTGTAGTTTATATTTGAATATATTCCTTTTTCCACTATTAACCTCTTAGCGCTCCGAATGTCCACTTGCATTTTCTACAGAAAGAGTGTTCAGAACTGCGCAATCAAAAGTAGGGTTTAACTCTGTTAGCTTAATGAATATATCAGAAATAAGTTTCACACAATGCTTCTGTGTAGTTTTTATTTGAAGATATTATTTTTCCCAATATTGGCCTCTTAGCGCTCAGAATGTCTAATTGCAGTTTCTACAGAAAAAGGGTTTCAGAAAGGCTCAATCAAAAGTAAGGTTCAACTCTGTTAGTTGAATGCACAGAACAGAAATAAGTTTCATACAATGCTTCTCTGTAGTTTATATTTGAACATATTCTTTTTTCCACTATTACCCACTTAGCGCTACGAATGTCCAGTTGCATTTTCTACAGACAGAGTGTTTCAAAACTGCTCAATCAAAAGTATGGTTTAACTCTGTTAGCTGAATGCTCAGATCAGAAAGAAGTTTCACAGAATGCTTCTGTGTAGTTTATATTTGAATATATTCCTTTTTCCACTACTACTCTCTTAGCGCTCCAAATGTCCAGTTGCATTTTCTACAGAAAGAGTGTTCAGATCTGCTCAATCCAAAGTATGGTTTAACTCTGTTAGCTGAATGCACAGATCAAAAAGAAGTTTCACAGAATGATTCTGTGTAGTTTATATTTGGAGACATTCCTTTTTCCACTATTACCCTCTTAGCACTCCTAATCTCCACTTGCATTTTCTACAGAAAGTGTGTTTCAGAAAGGCTCAATCAAAACTAAGGTTCAACTCTTTTAGTTGAACAAACAGAACAGAAAGAAGTTTCACACAATTCTTCTGTGTAGTTTTTATTTGTAGACATTCTTTTTCCCAATATAGGCCTCTTAGCGCTCAGAATGTCCAATTGCACTTTCTACAGAAAGAGTGTTTCAGAACGGCTCAATCAAAAGTAAGGTTCAACTCTGTTAGTTGAATGCACAGAACAGAAAGAAGTTTCATACAATGCTTCTGTGTAGTTTATATTTGAACATATTCTTTTTTCCACTATTACCCACTTAGCGCTACGAATGTCCAGTTGCATTTTCTACAGACAGAGTGTTTCAAAACTGCTCAATCTAAGGTATGGTTTAACTCTGTTAGCTGAATGCTCAGATCAGAAAGAAGTTTCACAGAATGCTTCTGTGTAGTTTATATTTGAATATATTCCTTTTTCCACTACTACGCTCTTAGCGCTCCAAATGTCCAGTTGCATTTTCTACAGAAAGAGTGTTCAGATCTGCTCAATCAAAAGTATGGTTTAACTCTGTTAGCTGAATGCACAGATCAGAAAGAAGTTTCACCGAATGATTCTGTGTAGTTTATATTTGAAGACATTCCTTTTTCCACTATTACCCTCTTAGCGCTCCGAATCTCCACTTGCATTTTCTACAAAAAGAGTGTTTCATAACTGCTCAATCAAAAATATGTTTTATCTCTGTTAACTGAATTTACAGATCAGAAAAAAGTTTCACAGAATGCATCTGTGTAGTTTTTATTTGAAGATATTATTTTTCCCAATATAGGCCTCTTAGCCCTTAGCATGTACAATTGCAGTTTCTACGGAAAGAGTGTTTCAGAACGGATCAATCAAAAGTAAGGTTCAACTCTGTTAGTTGAATGCACAGAACAGAAAGAATTTTCACAGAATGCTACTGTGTAGTTTATATTTGAATATATTCCTTTTTCCACTATTACCCTCTTAGCGCTCCGAATGTCCACTTGCATTTTCTACAGAAAGAGTGTTCAGAACTGCGCAATCAAAAGTAGGATTTAACTCTGTTAGCTTAATGAACATATCAGAAATAAGTTTCACACAATGCTTCTGTGTAGTTTTTATTTGAAGATATTATTTTTCCCAATATAGGCCTCTTAGCGCTCAGAATGTCTAATTGCAGTTTCTACAGAAAAATGTTTCAGAAAGGCTCAATCAAAAGTAAGATTCAAATCTGTTAGTTGAATGCACAGAACAGAAAGAAGTTTCATAGAATGCTTCTGTGTAGTTTATATTTGAACATATTCTTTTTTCCACTATTACCCACTTAGCGCTACGAATGTCCAGTTGCATTTTCTACAGACAGAGTGTTTCAAAACTGCTCAATCAAAAGTATGGTTTAACTCTGTTAGCTGAATGCTCAGATCAGAAAGAAGTTTCACAGAATGCTTCTGTGTAGTTTATATTTCAATATATTCCTTTTTCCACTACTACTCTCTTAGCGCTCCAAATGTCCAGTTGCATTTTCTACAGAAAGAGTGTTCAGATCTGCTCAATCAAAAGTATGGTTTAACTCTGTTAGCTGAATGCACAGATCAGAAAGAAGTTTCACAGAATGATTCTGTGTAGTTTATATTTGGAGACATTCCTTTTTCCACTATTACCCTCTTAGCACTCCGAATCTCCACTTGCATTTTCTACAGAAAGAGTGTTTCAGAACGGCTCAATGAAAACTAAGGTTCAACTCTTTTAGTTGAACAAACAGAACAGAAAGAAATTTCACACAATTCTTCTGTGTAGTTTTTATTTGTAGACATTCTTTTTCCCAATATAGGCCTCTTAGCGCTCAGAATGTCCAATTGCAGTTTCTACAGAAAGAGTGTTTCAGAACGGCTCAATCAAAAGTAAGGTTCAACTCTGTTAGTTGAATGCACAGAACAGAAAGAAGTTTCATACAATGCTTCTGTGTAGTTTATATTTGAACATATTCTTTTTTCCACTATTACCCACTTAGCGCTACGAATGTCCAGTTGCATTTTCTACAGACAGAGTGTTTCAAAACTGCTCAATCAAAAGTATGGTTTAACTCTGTTAGCTGAATGCTCAGATCAGAAAGAAGTTTCACAGAATGCTTCTGTGTAGTTTATATTTGAATATATTCCTTTTTCCACTACTACTCTCTGAGCGCTCAAAATGTCCAGTTGCATTTTCTACAGAAAGAGTGTTCAGATCTGCTCAATCCAAAGTATGGTTTAACTCTGTTAGCTGAATGCACAGATCAGAAAGAAGTTTCACAGAATGATTCTGTGTAGTTTATATTTGGAGACATTCCTTTTTCCACTATTACCCTCTTAGCGCTCCGAATCTCCACTTGCATTTTCTACAGAAAGAGTGTTTCAGAACGGCTCAATCAAAACTATGTTTTATCTCTGTTAACTGAATTTACAGATCAGAAATAAGTTTCACAGAATGCATCTGTGTAGTTTTTATTTGAAGATATTCTTTTTCCCAATGTAGGCCTCTTAGCCCTTTGCATGTCCAATTGCAGTTTCTACGGAAAGAGTGTTTCAGAACGGATCAATCAAAAGTAAGGTTCAACTCTGTTAGTTGAATGCACAGAACAGAAAGAATTTTCACAGAATGCTACTGTGTAGTTTATATTTGAATATATTCCTTTTTCCACTATTACCCTCTTAGCGCTCCGAATGTCCACTGGCATTTTCTACAGAAAGAGTGTTCAGAACTGCGCAATCAAAAGTATGGTTTAACTCTGTTAGCTTAATGAACATATCAGAAATAAGTTTCACCCAATGCTTCTGTGTAGTTTTTATTTGAAGATATTATTTTTCCCAATAGAGGCCTCTTAGCGCTCAGAATGTCCAATTGCAGTTTCTACAGAAAGAGTGTTTCAGAAAGGCTCAATCAAATGTAAGGTTCAACTCTGTTAGTTGAATGCACAGAACAGAAAGAAGTTTCATACAATGCTTCTGTGTAGTTTATATATGAACATATTTTTTTTCCACTATTACCCACTTAGCGCTACGAATGTCCAGTTGCATTTTCTACAGACAGAGTGTTTCAAAACTGCTCAATCAAAAGTATGGTTTAACTCTGTTAGCTGAATGCTCAGATCAGAAAGAAGTTTCACAGAATGCTTCTGTGTAGTTTATATTTGAATATATTCCTTTTTCCACTACTACGCTCTTAGCGCTCCAAATGTCCAGTTGCATTTTCTACAGAAAGAGTGTTCAGATCTGCTCAATCAAAAGTATGGTTTAACTCTGTTAGCTGAATGCACAGATCAGAAAGAAGTTTCACCGAATGATTCTGTGTAGTTTATATTTGAAGACATTCCTTTTTCCACTATTACCCTCTTAGCGCTCCGAGTCTCCACTTGCATTTTCTACAAAAAGAGTGTTTCATAACTGCTCAATCAAAAATATGTTTTATCTCTGTTAACTGAATTTACAGATCAGAAATAAGTTTCACAGAATGCATCTGTGTAGTTTTTATTCGAAGATATTCTTTTTCCCAATGTAGGCCTCTTAGCGCTTAGCATGTCCAATTGCAGTTTCTACAGAAAGAGTGTTTCAGAATGGCTCAATCAAAATTAAGGTTCAACTCTGTTAGTTGAATGCACAGAACAGAAAGCATTTTCACAGAATGCTACTGTGTATTTTATATTTGAATATATTCCTTTTTCCACTATTAACCTCTTAGCGCTCCGAATGTCCACTTGCATTTTCTACAGAAAGAGTGTTCAGAACTGCGCAATCAAAAGTAGGGTTTAACTCTGTTAGCTTAATGAATATATCAGAAATAAGTTTCACACAATGCTTCTGTGTAGTTTTTATTTGAAGATATTATTTTTCCCAATATAGGCCTCTTAGCGCTCAGAATGTCTAATTGCAGTTTCTACAGAAAAAGTGTTTCAGAAAGGCTCAATCAAAAGTAAGGTTCAACTCTGTTAGTTGAATGCACAGAACAGAAAGAAGTTTCATACAATGCTTCTGTGTAGTTTATATTTGAACATATTCTTTTTTCCACTATTACCCACTTAGCGCTACGAATGTCCAGTTGCATTTTCTACAGACAGAGTGTTTCAAAACTGCTCAATCAAAAGTATGGTTTAACTCTGTTAGCTGAATGCTCAGATCAGAAAGAAGTTTCACAGAATGCTTCTGTGTAGTTTATATTTCAATATATTCCTTTTTCCACTACTACTCTCTTAGCGCTCCAAATGTCCAGTTGCATTTTCTACAGAAAGAGTGTTCAGATCTGCTCAATCAAAAGTATGGTTTAACTCTGTTAGCTGAATGCACAGATCAGAAAGAAGTTTCACAGAATGATTCTGTGTAGTTTATATTTGGAGACATTCCTTTTTCCACTATTACCCTCTTAGCACTCCGAATCTCCACTTGCATTTTCTACAGAAAGAGTGTTTCAGAACGGCTCAATGAAAACTAAGGTTCAACTCTTTTAGTTGAACAAACAGAACAGAAAGAAATTTCACACAATTCTTCTGTGTAGTTTTTATTTGGAGACATTCTTTTTCCCAATATAGGCCTCTTAGCGCTCAGAATGTCCAATTGCAGTTTCTACAGAAAGAGTGTTTCAGAACGGCTCAATCAAAAGTAAGGTTCAACTCTGTTAGTTGAATGCACAGAACAGAAAGAAGTTTCATACAATGCTTCTGTGTAGATTATATTTGAACATATTCTTTTTTCCACTATTACCCACTTAGCGCTACGAATGTCCAGTTGCATTTTCTACAGACAGAGTGTTTCAAAACTGGTCAATCAAAAGTATGGTTTAACTCTGTTAGCTGAATGCTCAGATCAGAAAGAAGTTTCACAGAATGCTTCTGTGTAGTTTATATTTGAATATATTCCTTTTTCCACTACTACTCTCTTAGCGCTCCAAATGTCCAGTTGCATTTTCTACAGAAAGAGTGTTCAGATCTGCTCAATCCAAAGTATGGTTTAACTCTGTTAGCTGAATGCACAGATCAGAAAGATGTTTCACAGAATGATTCTGTGTAGTTTATATTTGGAGACATTCCTTTTTCCACTATTACCCTCTTAGCGCTCCGAATCTCCACTTGCATTTTCTACAGAAAGAGTGTTTCAGAACGGCTCAATCAAAACTAAGGTTCAACTCTTTTAGTTGAACAAACAGAACAGAAAGAAGTTTCACACAATTCTTCTGTGTAGTTTTTATGTGTAGACATTCTTTTTCCCAATATAGGCCTCTTAGCGCTCAGAATGTCCAATTGCACTTTCTACGGAAAGAGTGTTTCAGAACGGATCAATCAAAAGTAAGGTTCAACTCTGTTAGTTGAATGCACAGAACAGAAAGAATTTTCACAGAATGCTACTGTGTAGTTTATATTTGAATATATTCCTTTTTCCACTATTACCCTCTTAGCGCTCCGAATGTCCACTTGCATTTTCTACAGAAAGAGTGTTCAGAACTGCGCAATCAAAAGTAGGGTTTAACTCTGTTAGCTTAATGAACATATCAGAAATAAGTTTCACACAATGCTTCTGTGTAGTTTTTATTTGAAGATATTATTTTTCCCAATATAGGCCTCTTAGCGCTCAGAATGTCTAATTGCAGTTTCTACAGAAAAAGTGTTTCAGAAAGGCTCAATCAAAAGTAAGATTCAACTCTGTTAGTTGAATGCACAGAACAGAAAGAAGTTTCATACAATGCTTCTGTGTAGTTTATATTTGAACATATTCTTTTTTCCACTATTACCCACTTAGCGCTACGAATGTCCAGTTGCATTTTCTACAGACAGAGTGTTTCAAAACTGCTCAATCAAAAGTATGGTTTAACTCTGTTAGCTGAATGCTCAGATCAGAAAGAAGTTTCACAGAATGCTTCTGTGTAGTTTATATTTCAATATATTCCTTTTTCCACTACTACTCTCTTAGCGCTCCAAATGTCCAGTTGCATTTTCTACAGAAAGAGTGTTCAGATCTGCTCAATCAAAAGTATGGTTTAACTCTGTTGGCTGAATGCACAGATCAGAAAGAAGTTTCACAGAATGATTCTGTGTAGTTTATATTTGGAGACATTCCTTTTTCCACTATTACCCTCTTAGCACTCCGAATCTCCACTTGCATTTTCTACAGAAAGAGTGTTTCAGAACGGCTCAATGAAAACTAAGGTTCAACTCTTTTAGTTGAACAAACAGAACAGAAAGAAATTTCACACAATTCTTCTGTGTAGTTTTTATTTGGAGACATTCTTTTTCCCAATATAGGCCTCTTAGCGCTCAGAATGTCCAATTGCAGTTTCTACAGAAAGAGTGTTTCAGAACGGCTCAATCAAAAGTAAGGTTCAACTCTGTTAGTTGAATGCACAGAACAGAAAGAAGTTTCATACAATGCTTCTGTGTAGTTTATATTTGAACATATTCTTTTTTCCACTATTACCCACTTAGCGCTACGAATGTCCAGTTGCATTTTCTACAGACAGAGTGTTTCAAAACTGCTCAATCAAAAGTATGGTTTAACTCTGTTAGCTGAATGCTCAGATCAGAAAGAAGTTTCACAGAATGCTTCTGTGTAGTTTATATTTGAATATATTCCTTTTTCCACTACTACTCTCTGAGCGCTCCAAATGTCCAGTTGCATTTTCTACAGAAAGAGTGTTCAGATCTGCTCAATCCAAAGTATGGTTTAACTCTGTTAGCTGAATGCACAGATCAGAAAGAAGTTTCACAGAATGATTCTGTGTAGTTTATATTTGGAGACATTCCTTTTTCCACTATTACCCTCTTAGCGCTCCGAATCTCCACTTGCATTTTCTACAGAAAGAGTGTTTCAGAACGGCTCAATCAAAACAAAGGTTCAACTCTTTTAGTTGAACAAACAGAACAGAAAGAAGTTTCACACAATTCTTCTGTGTAGTTTTTATGTGTAGACATTCTTTTTCCCAATATAGGCCTCTTAGCGCTCAGAATGTCCAATTGCACTTTCTACAGAAAGAGTGTTTCAGAACGGCTCAATCAAAAGTAAGGTTCAACTCTGTTAGTTGAATGCACAGAACAGAAAGAAGTTTCATACAATGCTTCTGTGTAGTTTATATTTGAACATATTCTTTTTTCCACTATTACCCACTTAGCGCTACGAATGTCCAGGTGCATTTTCTACAGACAGAGTGTTTCAAAACTGCTCAATCAAAAGTATGGTTTAACTCTGTTAGCTGAATGCTCAGATCAGAAAGAAGTTTCACAGAATGCTTCTGTGTAGTTTATATTTGAATATATTCCTTTTTCCACTACTACGCTCTTAGCGCTACAAATGTCCAGTTGCATTTTCTACAGAAAGAGTGTTCAGATCTGCTCAATCAAAAGTATGGTTTAACTCTGTTAGCTGAATGCACAGATCAGAAAGAAGTTTCACCGAATGATTCTGTGTAGTTTATATTTGAAGACATTCCTTTTTCCACTATTACCCTCTTAGCGCTCCGAATCTCCACTTGCATTTTCTACAAAAAGAGTGTTTCATAACTGCTCAATCAAAAATATGTTTTATCTCTGTTAACTGAATTTACAGATCAGAAATAAGTTTCACAGAATGCATCTGTGTAGTTTTTATTTGAAGATATTCTTTTTCCCAATGTAGGCCTCTTAGCCCTTAGCATGTCCAATTGCAGTTTCTACGGAAAGAGTGTTTCAGAACGGATCAATCAAAAGTAAGGTTCAACTCTGTTAGTTGAATGCACAGAACAGAAAGAATTTTCACAGAATGCTACTGTGTAGTTTATATTTGAATATATTCCTTTTTCCACTATTACCCTCTTAGCGCTCCGAATGTCCACTTGCATTTTCTACAGAAAGAGTGTTCAGAACTGCGCAATCAAAAGTATGGTTTAACTCTTTTAGCTTAATGAACATATCAGAAATAAGTTTCACCCAATGCTTCTGTGTAGTTTTTATTTGAAGATATTATTTTTCCCAATAGAGGCCTCTTAGCGCTCAGAATGTCCAATTGCAGTTTCTACAGAAAGAGTGTTTCAGAAAGGCTCAATCAAAAGTAAGGTTCAACTCTGTTAGTTGAATGCACAGAACAGAAAGAAGTTTCATACAATGCTTCTGTGTAGTTTATATATGAACATACTTTTTTTCCACTATTACCCACTTAGCGCTACGAATGTCCAGTTGCATTTTCTACAGACAGAGTGTTTCAAAACTGCTCAATCAAAAGTATGGTTTAACTCTGTTAGCTGAATGCTCAGATCAGAAAGAAGTTTCACAGAATGCTTCTGTGTAGTTTATATTTGAATATATTCCTTTTTCCACTACTACGCTCTTAGCGCTCCAAATGTCCAGTTGCATTTTCTACAGAAAGAGTGTTCAGATCTGCTCAATCAAAAGTATGGTTTAACTCTGTTAGCTGAATGCACAGATCAGAAAGAAGTTTCACCGAATGATTCTGTGTAGTTTATATTTGAAGACATTCCTTTTTCCACTATTACCCTCTTAGCGCTCCGAGTCTCCACTTGCATTTTCTACAAAAAGAGTGTTTCATAACTGCTCAATCAAAAATATGTTTTATCTCTGTTAACTGAATTTACAGATCAGAAATAAGTTTCACAGAATGCATCTGTGTAGTTTTTATTTGAAGATATTCTTTTTCCAAATGTAGGCCTCTTAGCGCTTAGCATGTCCAATTGCAGTTTCTACAGAAAGAGTGTTTCAGAATGGCTCAATCAAAACTAAGGTTCAACTCTTTTAGTTGAACAAACAGAACAGAAAGAAGTTTCACACAATTCTTCTGTGTAGTTTTTATTTTTAGACATTCTTTTTCCCAATATAGGCCTCTTAGCGCTCAGAATGTCCAATTGCACTTTCTACAGAAAGAGAGTTTCAGAACGGCTCAATCAAAAGTAAGGTTCAACTCTGTTAGTTGAATGCACAGAACAGAAAGAAGTTTCATACAATGCTTCTGTGTAGTTTATATTTGAACATATTCTTTTTTCCACTATTACCCACTTAGCGCTACGAATGTCCAGTTGCATTTTCTACAGACAGAGTGTTTCAAAACTGCTCAATCAAAGGTATGGTTTAACTCTGTTAGCTGAATGCTCAGATCAGAAAGAAGTTTCACAGAATGCTTCTGTGTAGTTTATATTTGAATATATTCCTTTTTCCACTACTACGCTCTTAGCGCTCCAAATGTCCAGTTGCATTTTCTACAGAAAGAGTGTTCAGATCTGCTCAATCAAAAGTATGGTTTAACTCTGTTAGCTGAATGCACAGATCAGAAAGAAGTTTCACCGAATGATTCTGTGTAGTTTATATTTGAAGACATTCCTTTTTCCACTATTACCCTCTTAGCGCTCCGAATCTCCACTTGCATTTTCTACAAAAAGAGTGTTTCATAACTGCTCAATCAAAAATATGTTTTATCTCTGTTAACTGAATTTACAGATCAGAAATAAGTTTCACAGAATGCATCTGTGTAGTTTTTATTTGAAGATATTCTTTTTCCCAATGTAGGCCTCTTAGCCCTTAGCATGTCCAATTGCAGTTTCTACGGAAAGAGTGTTTCAGAACGGATCAATCAAAAGTAAGGTTCAACTCTGTTAGTTGAATGCACAGAACAGAAAGTATTTTCACAGAATGCTACTGTGTAGTTTATATTTGAATATATTCCTTTTTCCACTATTACCCTCTTAGCGCTCCGAATGTCCACTTGCATTTTCTACAGAAAGAGTGTTCAGAACTGCGCAATCAAAAGTAGGGTTTAACTCTGTTACCTTAATGAACATATCAGAAATAAGTTTCACACAATGCTTCTGTGTAGTTTTTATTTGAAGATATTATTTTTCCCAATATAGGCCTCTTAGCGCTCAGAATGTCTAATTGCAGTTTCTACAGAAAAAGTGTTTCAGAAAGGCTCAATCAAAAGTAAGGTTCAACTCTGTTAGTTGAATGCACAGAACAGAAAGAAGTTTCATACAATGCTTCTGTGTAGTTTATATTTGAACATATTCTTTTTTCCACTATTACCCACTTTGCGCTATGAATGTCCAGTTGCATTTTCTACAGACAGAGTGTTTCAAAACTGCTCAATCAAAAGTATGGTTTAACTCTGTTAGCTGAATGCTCAGATCAGAAAGAAGTTTCACAGAATGCTTCTGTGTAGTTTATATTTGAATATATTCCTTTTTCCACTACTACTCTCTTAGCGCTCCAAATGTCCGGTTGCATTTTCTACAGAAAGAGTGTTCAGATCTGCTCAATCCAAAGTATGGTTTAACTCTGTTAGCTGAATGCACAGATCAGAAAGAAGTTTCACAGATTGATTCTGTGTAGTTTATATTTGGAGACATTCCTTTTTCCACTATTACCCTCTTAGCGCTCCGAATCTCCACTTGCATTTTCTACAGAAAGAGTGTTTCAGAACGGCTCAATCAAAACTAAGGTTCAACTCTTTTAGTTCAAAAAACAGAACAGAAAGAAGTTTCACACAATTCTTCTGTGTAGTTTTTATTTGTAGACATTCTTTTTCCCAATATAGGCCTCTTAGCGCTCAGAATGTCCAATTGCACTTTCTACAGAAAGAGTGTTTCAGAACGGCTCAATCAAAAGTAAGGTTCAACTCTGTTAGTTGAATGCACAGAACAGAAAGAAGTTTCATACAATGCTTCCTTGTAGTTTATATTTGAACATATTCTTTTTTGCACTATTACCCACTTAGCGCTACGAATGTCCAGTTGCATTTTCTACAGACAGAGTGTTTCAAAACTGCTCAATCAAAAGTATGGTTTAACTCAGTTAGCTGAATGCTCAGATCAGAAAGAAGTTTCACAGAATGCTTCTGTGTAGTTTATATTTGAATATATTCCTTTTTCCACTACTACGCTCTTAGCGCTACAAATGTCCAGTTGCATTTTCTACAGAAAGAGTGTTCAGATCTGCTCAATCAAAAGTATGGTTTAACTCTGTTAGCTGAATGCACAGATCAGAAAGAAGTTTCACCGAATGATTCTGTGTAGTTTATATTTGAAGACATTCTTTTTTCCACTATTACCCTCTTAGAGCTCCGAATCTCCACTTGCATTTTCTACAAAAAGAGTGTTTCATAACTGCTCAATCAAAAATATGTTTTATCTCTGTTAACTGAATTTACAGATCAGAAATAAGTTTCACAGAATGCATCTGTGTAATTTTTATTTGAAGATATTCTTTTTCCCAATGTAGGCCTCTTAGCCCTTAGCATGTCCAATTGCAGTTTCTACGGAAAGAGTGTTTCAGAACGGATCAATCAAAAGTAAGGTTCAACTCTGTTAGTTGAATGCACAGAACAGAAAGAATTTTCACAGAATGCTACTGTGTAGTTTATATTTGAATATATTCCTTTTTCCACTATTACCCTCTTAGCGCTCCGAATGTCCACTGGCATTTTCTACAGAAAGAGTGTTCAGAACTGCGCAATCAAAAGTATGGTTTAACTCTTTTAGCTTAATGAACATATCAGAAATAAGTTTCACCCAATGCTTCTGTGTAGTTTTTATTTGAAGATATTATTTTTCCCAATAGAGGCCTCTTAGCGCTCAGAATGTCCAATTGCAGTTTCTACAGAAAGAGTGTTTCAGAAAGGCTCAATCAAAAGTAAGGTTCAACTCTGTTAGTTGAATGCACAGAACAGAAAGAAGTTTCATACAATGCTTCTGTGTAGTTTATATATGAACATACTTTTTTTCCACTATTACCCACTTAGCGCTACGAATGTCCAGTTGCATTTTCTACAGACAGAGTGTTTCAAAACTGCTCAATCAAAAGTATGGTTTAACTCTGTTAGCTGAATGCTCAGATCAGAAAGAAGTTTCACAGAATGCTTCTGTGTAGTTTATATTTGAATATATTCCTTTTTCCACTACTACGCTCTTAGCGCTCCAAATGTCCAGTTGCATTTTCTACAGAAAGAGTGTTCAGATCTGCTCAATCAAAAGTATGGTTTAACTCTGTTAGCTGAATGCACAGATCAGAAAGAAGTTTCACCGAATGATTCTGTGTAGTTTATATTTGAAGACATTCCTTTTTCCACTATTACCCTCTTAGCGCTCCGAGTCTCCACTTGCATTTTCTACAAAAAGAGTGTTTCATAACTGCTCAATCAAAAATATGTTTTATCTCTGTTAACTGAATTTACAGATCAGAAATAAGTTTCACAGAATGCATCTGTGTAGTTTTTATTTGAAGATATTCTTTTTCCCAATGTAGGCCTCTTAGCGCTTAGCATGTCCAATTGCAGTTTCTACAGAAAGAGTGTTTCAGAATGGCTCAATCAAAACTAAGGTTCAACTCTTTTAGTTGAACAAACAGAACAGAAAGAAGTTTCACACAATTCTTCTGTGTAGTTTTTATTTTTAGACATTCTTTTTCCCAATATAGGCCTCTTAGCGCTCAGAATGTCCAATTGCACTTTCTACAGAAAGAGAGTTTCAGAACGGCTCAATCAAAAGTAAGGTTCAACTCTGTTAGTTGAATGCACAGAACAGAAAGAAGTTTCATACAATGCTTCTGTGTAGTTTATATTTGAACATATTCTTTTTTCCACTATTACCCACTTAGCGCTACGAATGTCCAGTTGCATTTTCTACAGACAGAGTGTTTCAAAACTGCTCAATCAAAGGTATGGTTTAACTCTGTTAGCTGAATGCTCAGATCAGAAAGAAGTTTCACAGAATGCTTCTGTGTAGTTTATATTTGAATATATTCCTTTTTCCACTACTACGCTCTTAGCGCTCCAAATGTCCAGTTGCATTTTCTACAGAAAGAGTGTTCAGATCTGCTCAATCAAAAGTATGGTTTAACTCTGTTAGCTGAATGCACAGATCAGAAAGAAGTTTCACCGAATGATTCTGTGTAGTTTATATTTGAAGACATTCCTTTTTCCACTATTACCCTCTTAGCGCTCCGAATCTCCACTTGCATTTTCTACAAAAAGAGTGTTTCATAACTGCTCAATCAAAAATATGTTTTATCTCTGTTAACTGAATTTACAGATCAGAAATAAGTTTCACAGAATGCATCTGTGTAGTTTTTATTTGAAGATATTCTTTTTCCCAATGTAGGCCTCTTAGCCCTTAGCATGTCCAATTGCAGTTTCTACGGAAAGAGTGTTTCAGAACGGATCAATCAAAAGTAAGGTTCAACTCTGTTAGTTGAATGCACAGAACAGAAAGAATTTTCACAGAATGCTACTGTGTAGTTTATATTTGAATATATTCCTTTTTCCACTATTACCCTCTTAGCGCTCCGAATGTCCACTTGCATTTTCTACAGAAAGAGTGTTCAGAACTGCGCAATAAAAAGTAGGGTTTAACTCTGTTACCTTAATGAACATATCAGAAATAAGTTTCACACAATGCTTCTGTGTAGTTTTTATTTGAAGATATTATTTTTCCCAATATAGGCCTCTTAGCGCTCAGAATGTCTAATTGCAGTTTCTACAGAAAAAGTGTTTCAGAAAGGCTCAATCAAAAGTAAGGTTCAACTCTGTTAGTTGAATGCACAGAACAGAAAGAAGTTTCATACAATGCTTCTGTGTAGTTTATATTTGAACATATTCTTTTTTCCACTATTACCCACTTTGCGCTATGAATGTCCAGTTGCATTTTCTACAGACAGAGTGTTTCAAAACTGCTCAATCAAAAGTATGGTTTAACTCTGTTAGCTGAATGCTCAGATCAGAAAGAAGTTTCACAGAATGCTTCTGTGTAGTTTATATTTGAATATATTCCTTTTTCCACTACTACTCTCTTAGCGCTCCAAATGTCCGGTTGCATTTTCTACAGAAAGAGTGTTCAGATCTGCTCAATCCAAAGTATGGTTTAACTCTGTTAGCTGAATGCACAGATCAGAAAGAAGTTTCACAGATTGATTCTGTGTAGTTTATATTTGGAGACATTCCTTTTTCCACTATTACCCTCTTAGCGCTCCGAATCTCCACTTGCATTTTCTACAGAAAGAGTGTTTCAGAACGGCTCAATCAAAACTAAGGTTCAACTCTTTTAGTTCAAAAAACAGAACAGAAAGAAGTTTCACACAATTCTTCTGTGTAGTTTTTATTTGTAGACATTCTTTTTCCCAATATAGGCCTCTTAGCGCTCAGAATGTCCAATTGCACTTTCTACAGAAAGAGTGTTTCAGAACGGCTCAATCAAAAGTAAGGTTCAACTCTGTTAGTTGAATGCACAGAACAGAAAGAAGTTTCATACAATGCTTCCTTGTAGTTTATATTTGAACATATTCTTTTTTGCACTATTACCCACTTAGCGCTACGAATGTCCAGTTGCATTTTCTACAGACAGAGTGTTTCAAAACTGCTCAATCAAAAGTATGGTTTAACTCAGTTAGCTGAATGCTCAGATCAGAAAGAAGTTTCACAGAATGCTTCTGTGTAGTTTATATTTGAATATATTCCTTTTTCCACTACTACGCTCTTAGCGCTACAAATGTCCAGTTGCATTTTCTACAGAAAGAGTGTTCAGATCTGCTCAATCAAAAGTATGGTTTAACTCTGTTAGCTGAATGCACAGATCAGAAAGAAGTTTCACCGAATGATTCTGTGTAGTTTATATTTGAAGACATTCTTTTTTCCACTATTACCCTCTTAGAGCTCCGAATCTCCACTTGCATTTTCTACAAAAAGAGTGTTTCATAACTGCTCAATCAAAAATATGTTTTATCTCTGTTAACTGAATTTACAGATCAGAAATAAGTTTCACAGAATGCATCTGTGTAATTTTTATTTGAAGATATTCTTTTTCCCAATGTAGGCCTCTTAGCCCTTAGCATGTCCAATTGCAGTTTCTACGGAAAGAGTGTTTCAGAACGGATCAATCAAAAGTAAGGTTCAACTCTGTTAGTTGAATGCACAGAACAGAAAGAATTTTCACAGAATGCTACTGTGTAGTTTATATTTGAATATATTCCTTTTTCCACTATTAACCTCTTAGCGCTCCGAATGTCCACTTGCATTTTCTACAGAAAGAGTGTTCAGAACTGCGCAATCAAAAGTAGGGTTTAACTCTGTTAGCTTAATGAATATATCAGAAATAAGTTTCACACAAAGCTTCTGTGTAGTTTTTATTTGAAGATATTATTTTTCCCAATATAGGCCTCTTAGCGCTCAGAATGTCTAATTGCAGTTTCTACAGAAAAAGTGTTTCAGAAAGGCTCAATCAAAAGTAAGGTTCAACTCTGTTAGTTGAATGCACAGAACAGAAATAAGTTTCATACAATGCTTCTCTGTAGTTTATATTTGAACATATTCTTTTTTCCACTATTACCCACTTAGCGCTACGAATGTCCAGTTGCATTATCTACAGACAGAGTGTTTCAAAACTGCTCAATCAAAAGTATGGTTTAACTCTGTTAGCTGAATGCTCAGATCAGAAAGAAGTTTCACAGAATGCTTCTGTGTAGTTTATATTTGAATATATTCCTTTTTCCACTACTACTCTCTTAGCGCTCCAAATGTCCAGTTGCATTTTCTACAGAAAGAGTGTTCAGATCTGCTCATTCCAAAGTATGGTTTAACTCTGTTAGCTGAATGCACAGATCAAAAAGAAGTTTCACAGAATGATTCTGTGTAGTTTATATTTGGAGACATTCCTTTTTCCACTATTACCCTCTTAGCGCTCCTAATCTCCACTTGCATTTTCTACAGAAAGTGTGTTTCAGAACGGCTCAATCAAAACTAAGGTTCAACTCTTTTAGTTGAACAAACAGAACAGAAAGAAGTTTCACACAATTCTTCTGTGTAGTTTTTATTTTTAGACATTCTTTTTCCCAATATAGGCCTCTTAGCGCTCAGAATGTCCAATTGCACTTTCTACAGAAAGAGAGTTTCAGAACGGCTCAATCAAAAGTAAGGTTCAACTCTGTTAGTTGAATGCACAGAACAGAAAGAAGTTTCATACAATGCTTCTGTGTAGTTTATATTTGAACATATTCTTTTTTCCACTATTACCCACTTAGCGCTACGAATGTCCAGTTGCATTTTCTACAGACAGAGTGTTTCAAAACTGCTCAATCAAAGGTATGGTTTAACTCTGTTAGCTGAATGCTCAGATCAGAAAGAAGTTTCACAGAATGCTTCTGTGTAGTTTATATTTGAATATATTCCTTTTTCCACTACTACGCTCTTAGCGCTCCAAATGTCCAGTTGCATTTTCTACAGAAAGAGTGTTCAGATCTGCTCAATCAAAAGTATGGTTTAACTCTGTTAGCTGAATGCACAGATCAGAAAGAAGTTTCACCGAATGATTCTGTGTAGTTTATATTTGAAGACATTCCTTTTTCCACTATTACCCTCTTAGCGCTCCGAATCTCCACTTGCATTTTCTACAAAAAGAGTGTTTCATAACTGCTCAATCAAAAATATGTTTTATCTCTGTTAACTGAATTTACAGATCAGAAATAAGTTTCACAGAATGCATCTGTGTAGTTTTTATTTGAAGATATTCTTTTTCCCAATGTAGGCCTCTTAGCCCTTAGCATGTCCAATTGCAGTTTCTACGGAAAGAGTGTTTCAGAACGGATCAATCAAAAGTAAGGTTCAACTCTGTTAGTTGAATGCACAGAACAGAAAGAATTTTCACAGAATGCTACTGTGTAGTTTATATTTGAATATATTCCTTTTTCCACTATTACCCTCTTAGCGCTCCGAATGTCCACTTGCATTTTCTACAGAAAGAGTGTTCAGAACTGCGCAATAAAAAGTAGGGTTTAACTCTGTTACCTTAATGAACATATCAGAAATAAGTTTCACACAATGCTTCTGTGTAGTTTTTATTTGAAGATATTATTTTTCCCAATATAGGCCTCTTAGCGCTCAGAATGTCTAATTGCAGTTTCTACAGAAAAAGTGTTTCAGAAAGGCTCAATCAAAAGTAAGGTTCAACTCTGTTAGTTGAATGCACAGAACAGAAAGAAGTTTCATACAATGCTTCTGTGTAGTTTATATTTGAACATATTCTTTTTTCCACTATTACCCACTTTGCGCTATGAATGTCCAGTTGCATTTTCTACAGACAGAGTGTTTCAAAACTGCTCAATCAAAAGTATGGTTTAACTCTGTTAGCTGAATGCTCAGATCAGAAAGAAGTTTCACAGAATGCTTCTGTGTAGTTTATATTTGAATATATTCCTTTTTCCACTACTACTCTCTTAGCGCTCCAAATGTCCGGTTGCATTTTCTACAGAAAGAGTGTTCAGATCTGCTCAATCCAAAGTATGGTTTAACTCTGTTAGCTGAATGCACAGATCAGAAAGAAGTTTCACAGATTGATTCTGTGTAGTTTATATTTGGAGACATTCCTTTTTCCACTATTACCCTCTTAGCGCTCCGAATCTCCACTTGCATTTTCTACAGAAAGAGTGTTTCAGAACGGCTCAATCAAAACTAAGGTTCAACTCTTTTAGTTCAAAAAACAGAACAGAAAGAAGTTTCACACAATTCTTCTGTGTAGTTTTTATTTGTAGACATTCTTTTTCCCAATATAGGCCTCTTAGCGCTCAGAATGTCCAATTGCACTTTCTACAGAAAGAGTGTTTCAGAACGGCTCAATCAAAAGTAAGGTTCAACTCTGTTAGTTGAATGCACAGAACAGAAAGAAGTTTCATACAATGCTTCCTTGTAGTTTATATTTGAACATATTCTTTTTTGCACTATTACCCACTTAGCGCTACGAATGTCCAGTTGCATTTTCTACAGACAGAGTGTTTCAAAACTGCTCAATCAAAAGTATGGTTTAACTCAGTTAGCTGAATGCTCAGATCAGAAAGAAGTTTCACAGAATGCTTCTGTGTAGTTTATATTTGAATATATTCCTTTTTCCACTACTACGCTCTTAGCGCTACAAATGTCCAGTTGCATTTTCTACAGAAAGAGTGTTCAGATCTGCTCAATCAAAAGTATGGTTTAACTCTGTTAGCTGAATGCACAGATCAGAAAGAAGTTTCACCGAATGATTCTGTGTAGTTTATATTTGAAGACATTCTTTTTTCCACTATTACCCTCTTAGAGCTCCGAATCTCCACTTGCATTTTCTACAAAAAGAGTGTTTCATAACTGCTCAATCAAAAATATGTTTTATCTCTGTTAACTGAATTTACAGATCAGAAATAAGTTTCACAGAATGCATCTGTGTAATTTTTATTTGAAGATATTCTTTTTCCCAATGTAGGCCTCTTAGCCCTTAGCATGTCCAATTGCAGTTTCTACGGAAAGAGTGTTTCAGAACGGATCAATCAAAAGTAAGGTTCAACTCTGTTAGTTGAATGCACAGAACAGAAAGAATTTTCACAGAATGCTACTGTGTAGTTTATATTTGAATATATTCCTTTTTCCACTATTAACCTCTTAGCGCTCCGAATGTCCACTTGCATTTTCTACAGAAAGAGTGTTCAGAACTGCGCAATCAAAAGTAGGGTTTAACTCTGTTAGCTTAATGAATATATCAGAAATAAGTTTCACACAAAGCTTCTGTGTAGTTTTTATTTGAAGATATTATTTTTCCCAATATAGGCCTCTTAGCGCTCAGAATGTCTAATTGCAGTTTCTACAGAAAAAGTGTTTCAGAAAGGCTCAATCAAAAGTAAGGTTCAACTCTGTTAGTTGAATGCACAGAACAGAAATAAGTTTCATACAATGCTTCTCTGTAGTTTATATTTGAACATATTCTTTTTTCCACTATTACCCACTTAGCGCTACGAATGTCCAGTTGCATTATCTACAGACAGAGTGTTTCAAAACTGCTCAATCAAAAGTATGGTTTAACTCTGTTAGCTGAATGCTCAGATCAGAAAGAAGTTTCACAGAATGCTTCTGTGTAGTTTATATTTGAATATATTCCTTTTTCCACTACTACTCTCTTAGCGCTCCAAATGTCCAGTTGCATTTTCTACAGAAAGAGTGTTCAGATCTGCTCATTCCAAAGTATGGTTTAACTCTGTTAGCTGAATGCACAGATCAAAAAGAAGTTTCACAGAATGATTCTGTGTAGTTTATATTTGGAGACATTCCTTTTTCCACTATTACCCTCTTAGCGCTCCTAATCTCCACTTGCATTTTCTACAGAAAGTGTGTTTCAGAACGGCTCAATCAAAACTAAGGTTCAACTCTTTTAGTTGAACAAACAGAACAGAAAGAAGTTTCACACAATTCTTCTGTGTAGTTTTTATTTTTAGACATTCTTTTTCCCAATATAGGCCTCTTAGCGCTCAGAATGTCCAATTGCACTTTCTACAGAAAGAGAGTTTCAGAACGGCTCAATCAAAAGTAAGGTTCAACTCTGTTAGTTGAATGCACAGAACAGAAAGAAGTTTCATACAATGCTTCTGTGTAGTTTATATTTGAACATATTCTTTTTTCCACTATTACCCACTTAGCGCTACGAATGTCCAGTTGCATTTTCTACAGACAGAGTGTTTCAAAACTGCTCAATCAAAGGTATGGTTTAACTCTGTTAGCTGAATGCTCAGATCAGAAAGAAGTTTCACAGAATGCTTCTGTGTAGTTTATATTTGAATATATTCCTTTTTCCACTACTACGCTCTTAGCGCTCCAAATGTCCAGTTGCATTTTCTACAGAAAGAGTGTTCAGATCTGCTCAATCAAAAGTATGGTTTAACTCTGTTAGCTGAATGCACAGATCAGAAAGAAGTTTCACCGAATGATTCTGTGTAGTTTATATTTGAAGACATTCCTTTTTCCACTATTACCCTCTTAGCGCTCCGAATCTCCACTTGCATTTTCTACAAAAAGAGTGTTTCATAACTGCTCAATCAAAAATATGTTTTATCTCTGTTAACTGAATTTACAGATCAGAAATAAGTTTCACAGAATGCATCTGTGTAGTTTTTATTTGAAGATATTCTTTTTCCCAATGTAGGCCTCTTAGCCCTTAGCATGTCCAATTGCAGTTTCTACGGAAAGAGTGTTTCAGAACGGATCAATCAAAAGTAAGGTTCAACTCTGTTAGTTGAATGCACAGAACAGAAAGAATTTTCACAGAATGCTACTGTGTAGTTTATATTTGAATATATTCCTTTTTCCACTATTACCCTCTTAGCGCTCCGAATGTCCACTTGCATTTTCTACAGAAAGAGTGTTCAGAACTGCGCAATCAAAAGTAGGGTGTAACTCTGTTAGCTTAATGAACATATCAGAAATAAGTTTCACACAATGCTTCTGTGTAGTTTTTATTTGAAGATATTATTTTTCCCAATATAGGCCTCTTAGCGCTCAGAATGTCTAATTGCAGTTTCTACAGAAAAAGTGTTTCAGAAAGGCTCAATCAAAAGTAAGGTTCAACTCTGTTAGTTGAATGCACAGAACAGAAAGAAGTTTCATACAATGCTTCTGTGTAGTTTATATTTGAACATATTCTTTTTTCCACTATTACCCACTTTGCGCTACGAATGTCCAGTTGCATTTTCTACAGACAGAGTGTTTCAAAACTGCTCAATCAAAAGTATGGTTTAACTCTGTTAGCTGAATGCTCAGATCAGAAAGAAGTTTCACAGAATGCTTCTGTGTAGTTTATATTTGAATATATTCCTTTTTCCACTACTACTCTCTTAGCGCTCCAAATGTCCGGTTGCATTTTCTACAGAAAGAGTGTTCAGATCTGCTCAATCCAAAGTATGGTTTAACTCTGTTAGCTGAATGCACAGATCAGAAAGAAGTTTCACAGATTGATTCTGTGTAGTTTATATTTGGAGACATTCCTTTTTCCACTATTACCCTCTTAGCGCTCCGAATCTCCACTTGCATTTTCTACAGAAAGAGTGTTTCAGAACGGCTCAATCAAAACTAAGGTTCAACTCTTTTAGTTCAAAAAACAGAACAGAAAGAAGTTTCACACAATTCTTCTGTGTAGTTTTTATTTGTAGACATTCTTTTTCCCAATATAGGCCTCTTAGCGCTCAGAATGTCCAATTGCACTTTCTACAGAAAGAGTGTTTCAGAACGGCTCAATCAAAAGTAAGGTTCAACTCTGTTAGTTGAATGCACAGAACAGAAAGAAGTTTCATACAATGCTTCCTTGTAGTTTATATTTGAACATATTCTTTTTTGCACTATTACCCACTTAGCGCTACGAATGTCCAGTTGCATTTTCTACAGACAGAGTGTTTCAAAACTGCTCAATCAAAAGTATGGTTTAACTCAGTTAGCTGAATGCTCAGATCAGAAAGAAGTTTCACAGAATGCTTCTGTGTAGTTTATATTTGAATATATTCCTTTTTCCACTACTACGCTCTTAGCGCTCCAAATGTCCAGTTGCATTTTCTACAGAAAGAGTGTTCAGATCTGCTCAATCAAAAGTATGGTTTAACTCTGTTAGCTGAATGCACAGATCAGAAAGAAGTTTCACCGAATGATTCTGTGTAGTTTATATTTGAAGACATTCCTTTTTCCACTATTACCCTCTTAGCGCTCCGAATCTCCACTTGCATTTTCTACAAAAAGAGTGTTTCATAACTGCTCAATCAAAAATATGTTTTATCTCTGTTAACTGAATTTACAGATCAGAAATAAGTTTCACAGAATGCATCTGTGTAGTTTTTATTTGAAGATATTCTTTTTCCCAATGTAGGCCTCTTAGCCCTTAGCATGTCCAATTGCAGTTTCTACGGAAAGAGTGTTTCAGAACGGATCAATCAAAAGTAAGGTTCAACTCTGTTAGTTGAATGCACAGAATAGAAAGAATTTTCACAGAATGCTACTGTGTAGTTTATATTTGTATATATTCCTTTTCCCACTATTACCCTCTTAGCGCTCCGAATGTCCACTTGCATTTTCTACAGAAAGAGTGTTCAGAACTGCGCAATCAAAAGTAGGGTTTAACTCTGTTAGCTTAATGAACATATCAGAAATAAGTTTCACACAATGCTTCTGTGTAGTTTTTATTTGAAGATATTATTTTTCCCAATATAGGCCTCTTAGCGCTCAGAATGTCTAATTGCAGTTTCTACAGAAAAAGTGTTTCAGAAAGGCTCAATCAAAAGTAAGGTTCAACTCAGTTAGTTTTATGCACAGAACAGAAAGAAGTTTCATACAGTGCTTCTGTGTAGTTTATATTTGAACATATTCTTTTTTCCACTATTACCCACTTAGCGCTACGAATGTCCAGTTGCATTTTCTACAGACAGAGTGTTTCAAAAGTGCTCAATCAAAAGTATGGTTTAACTCTGTTAGCTGAATGCTCAGATCAGAAAGAAGTTTCACAGAATGCTTCTGTGTAGTTTATATTTGAATATATTCCTTTTTCCACTACTACTCTCTTAGCGCTCCAAATGTCCGGTTACATTTTCTACAGAAAGAGTGTTCAGATCTGCTTAATCCAAAGTATGGTTTAAATCTGTTAGCTGAATGCACAGATCAGAAAGAAGTTTCACAGAATGATTCTGTGTAGTTTATATTTGGAGACATTCCTTTTTCCACTATTACCCTCTTAGCGCTCCGAATCTATACTTGCATTTTCTACAGAAAGAGTGTTTCAGAACGGCTCAATCAAAACTAAGGTTCAACTCTTTTAGTTGAATAAACAGAACAGAAAGAAGTTTCACACAATTCTTCTGTGTAGTTTTTATTTGTAGACATTCTTTTCCCCAATATAGGCCTCTTAGCGCTCAGAATGTCCAATTGCACTTTCTACAGAAAGAGTGTTTCAGAACGGCTCAATCAAAAGTAAGGTTCAACTCTGTTAGTTGAATGCACAGAACAGAAAGAAGTTTCATACAATGCTTCTGTGTAGTTTATATTTGAACATATTCTTTTTTCCACTATTACCCACTTAGCGCTACGAATGTCCAGTTGCATTTTCTACAGACAGAGTGTTTCAAAACTGCTCAATCAAAAGTATGGTTTAACTCTGTTAGCTGAATGCTCAGATCAGAAAGAAGTTTCACAGAATGCTTCTGTGTAGTTTATATTTGAATATATTCCTTTTTCCACTACTACTCTCTTAGCGCTCCAAATGTCCAGTTGCATTATCTACAGAAAGAGTGTTCAGATCTGCTCAATCAAAAGTATGGTTTAACTCTGTTAGCTGAATGCACAGATCAGAAAGAAGTTTCACAGAATGATTCTGTGTAGTTTATATTTGGAGACATTCCTTTTTCCACTATTACCCTCTTAGCGCTCCGAATCTCCACTTGCATTTTCTACAAAAAGAGTGTTTCATAACTGCTCAATCAAAAATATGTTTTATCTCTGTTAACTGAATTTACAGATCAGAAATAAGTTTCACAGAATGCATCTGTGTAGTTTTTATTTGAAGATATTCTTTTTCCCAATGAAGGCCTCTTAGCGCTTAGCATGTCCAATTGCAGTTTCTACAGAAAGAGTGTTTCAGAACGGCTCAATCAAAAGTAAGGTTCAACTCTGTTAGTTGAATGCACAGAACAGAAAGAATTTTCACAGAATGCTACTGTGTAGTTTATATTTGAATATATTCCTTTTTCCACTATTACCCTCTTAGCGCTCCGAGTGTCCACTGGCATTTTCTACAGAAAGAGTGTTCAGAACTGCGCAATCAAAAGAATGGTTTAACTCTGTTAGCTTAATGAACATATCAGAAATAAGTTTCACCCAATGCTTCTGTGTAGTTTTTATTTGAAGATATTATTTTTCCCAATATAGGCCTCTTAGCGCTCAGAATGTCCAATTGCAGTTTCCACAGAAAGAGTGTTTCAGAAAGGCTCAATCAAAAGTAAGGTTCAACTCTGTTAGTTGAATGCACAGAACAGAAAGAAGTTTCATACAATGCTTCTGTGTAGTTTATATTTGAACATATTCTTTTTTCCACTATTACCCACTTAGCGCTACGATTGTCCAGTTGCATTTTCTGCAGACAGAGTGTTTCAAAACTGCTCAATCAAAAGTATGGTTTAACTCTGTTAGCTGAATGCTCAGATCAGAAAGAAGTTTCACAGAATGCTTCTGTGTAGTTTATATTTGAATATATTCCTTTTTCCACTACTACTCTCTTAGCGCTCCAAATGTCCAGTTGCATTTTCTACAGAAAGAGTGTTCAGATCTGCTCAATCAAAAGTATGGTTTAACTCTGTTAGCTGAATGCACAGATCAGAAAGAAGTTTCACAGAATGATTCTTTGTAGTTTATATTTGAAGACATTCCTTTTTCCACTATTACCCTCTTAGCGCACCGAATCTCCACTTGCATTTTCTACAAAAAGAGTGTTTCATAACTGCTCAATCAAAAATATGTTTTATCTCTGTTAACTGAATTTACAGATCAGAAATACGTTTCACAGAATGCATCTGTGTAGTTTTTATTTGAAGATATTTTTTTCCCAATGTAGGCCTCTTAGCGCTTAGCGTGTCCAATTGCAGTTTCTACAGAAAGAGTGTTTCAGAACGGCTCAATCAAAAGTAAGGTTCAACTCTGTTGGTTGAATGCACAGAACAGAAAGAATTTTCACAGAATGCTACTGTGTAGTTTATATTTGAATATATTCCTTTTTCCACTATTACCCTCTTAGCGCTGCGAATGTCCACTTGCATTTTCTACAGAAAGAGTGTTCAGAACTGCGCAATCAAAAGTATGGTTTAACTCTGTTAGCTTAATGAACATATCAGAAATAAGTTTCACACAATGCTTCTGTGTAGTTTTTATTTGAAGATATTATTTTTCCCAATAGAGGCCTCTTAGCGCTCAGAATGTCCAATTGCAGTTTCTACAGAAAGAGTGTTTCAGAAAGGCTCAATCAAAAGTATGGTTCAACTCTGTTAGTTGAATGCACAGAACAGAAAGAAGTTTCATACAATGCTTCTGTGTAGTTTATATTTGAACATATTCTTTTTTCCACTATTACCCACTTAGCGCTACGAATGTCCAGTTGCATTTTCTACAGACAGAGTGTTTCAAAACTGCTCAATCAAAAGTATGGTTTAACTCTGTTAGCTGAATGCTCAGATCAGAAAGAAGTTTCACAGAATGCTTCTGTGTAGTTTATATTTGAATATATTCCTTTTTCCACTACTACTCTCTTAGCGCTCCAAATGTCCAGTTGCATTTTCTACAGAAAGAGTGTTCAGATCTGCTCAATCAAAAGTATGGTTTAACTCTGTTAGCTGAATGCACAGATCAGAAAGAAGTTTCACAGAATGATTCTGTGTAGTTTATATTTGGAGACATTCCTTTTTCCACTATTACCCTCTTAGCGCTCCGAATCTCCACTTGCATTTTCTACAGAAAGAGTGTTTCAGAACGGCTCAATCAAAACTAAGGTTCAACTCTTTTAGTTGAACAAACAGAACAGAAAGAAGTTTCACACAATTCTTCCGTGTAGTTTTTATTTGTAGACATTCTTTTTCCCAATATAGGCCTCTTAGCGCTCAGAATGTCCAATTGCAGTTTCTACAGAAAGAGTGTTTCAAAACGGCTCAATCAAAAGTAAGGTTCAACTCTGTTAGTTGAATGCACAGAACAGAAAGAAGTTTCATACAATGCTTCTGTGTAGTTTATATTTGAACATATTCTTTTTTCCACTATTACCCACTTAGCGCTACGAATGTCCAGTTGCATTTTCTACAGACAGAGTGTTTCAAAACTGCTCAATCAAAAGTATGGTTTAACTCTGTTAGCTGAATGCTCAGATCAGAAAGAAGTTTCACAGAATGCTTCTGTGTAGTTTATATATGAATATATTCCTTTTTCCACTACTACGCTCTTAGCGCTCCAAATGTCCAGTTGCATTTTCTACAGAAAGAGTGTTCAGATCTGCTCAATCAAACGTATGGTTTAACTCTGTTTGCTGAATGCACAGATCAGAAAGAAGTTTCACCGAATGATTCTGTGTAGTTTATATTTGAAGACATTCCTTTTTTCACTATTACCCTCTTAGCGCTCCGAATCTCCACTTGCATTTTCTACAAAAAGAGTGTTTCATAACTGCTCAATCAAAAATATGTTTTATCTCTATTAACTGAATTTACAGATCAGAAATAAGTTTCACAGAATGCATCTGTGTAGTTTTTATTTGAAGATATTTTTTTCCCAATGTAGGCCTCTTAGCGCTTAGCATGTCCAATTGCAGTTTCTACAGAAAGAGTGTTTCAGAACGGCTCAATCAAAAGTAAGGTTCAACTCTGTTAGTTGAATGCACAGAACAGAAAGAATTTTCACAGAATGCTACTGTGTAGTTTATATTTGAATATATTCCTTTTTCCACTATTACCCTCTTAGCGCTCCGAGTGTCCACTGGCATTTTCTACAGAAAGAGTGTTCAGAACTGCGCAATCAAAAGTATGGTTTAACTCTGTTAGCTTAATGAACATATCAGAAATAAGTTTCACCCAATGCTTCTGTGTAGTTTTTATTTGAAGATATTATTTTTCCCAATAGAGGCCTCTTAGCGCTCAGAATGTCCAATTGCAGTTTCCACAGAAAGAGTGTTTCAGAAAGGCTCAATCAAAAGTAAGGTTCAACTCTGTTAGTTGAATGCACAGAACAGAAAGAAGTTTCATACAATGCTTCTGTGTAGTTTATATTTGAACATATTCTTTTTTCCACTATTACCCACTTAGCGCTACGATTGTCCAGTTGCATTTTCTGCAGACAGAGTGTTTCAAAACTGCTCAATCAAAAGTATGGTTTAACTCTGTTAGCTGAATGCTCAGATCAGAAAGAAGTTTCACAGAATGCTTCTGTGTAGTTTATATTTGAATATATTCCTTTTTCCACTACTACTCTCTTAGCGCTCCAAATGTCCAGTTGCATTTTCTACAGAAAGAGTGTTCAGATCTGCTCAATCAAAAGTATGGTTTAACTCTGTTAGCTGAATGCACAGATCAGAAAGAAGTTTCACAGAATGATTCTGTGTAGTTTATATTTGGAGACATTCCTTTTTCCACTATTACCCTCTTAGCGCTCCGAATCTCCACTTGCATTTTCTACAAAAAGAGTGTTTCATAACTGCTCAATCAAAAATATGTTTTATCTCTGTTAACTGAATTTACAGATCAGAAATACGTTTCACAGAATGCATCTGTGTAGTTTTTATTTGTAGATATTCTTTTTCCCAATGTAGGCCTCTTAGCGCTTAGCATGTCCAATTGCAGTTTCTACAGAAAGAGTGTTTCAGAACGGCTCAATCAAAAGTAAGGTTCAACTCTGTTGGTTGAATGCACAGAACAGAAAGAATTTTCACAGAATGCTACTGTGTAGTTTATATTTGAATATATTACTTTTTCCACTATTACCCTCTTAGCTCTCAGAATGTCCACTGGCATTTTCTACAGAAAGAGTGTTCAGAACTGCGCAATCAAAAGTATGGTTTAACTCTGTTAGCTTAATGAACATATCAGAAATAAGTTTCACCAAATGCTTCTGTGTAGTTTTTATTTGAAGATATTATTTTTCCCAATATAGGCCTCTTAGCGCTCAGAATGTCCAATTGCAGTTTCTACAGAAAGAGTGTTTCAGAACGGCTCAATCAAAAGTAAGGTTCAACTCTTTTAGTTGAACAAACAGAACAGAAAGTAGTTTCACACAATTCTTCTGTGTAGTTTTTATTTGTAGACATTCTTTTTCCCAATATAGGCCTCTTAGCGCTCAGAATGTCCAATTGCAGTTTCTACAGAAAGAGTGTTTCAGAACGGCTCAATCAAAAGTAAGGTTCAACTCTGTTAGTTGAATGCACAGAACAGAAAGTAGTTTCATACAATGCTTCTGTGTAGTTTATATTTGAACATATTCTTTTTTCCACTATTACCCACTTAGCGCTACGAATGTCCAGTTGCATTTTCTACAGACAGAGTGTTTCAAAACTGCTCAATCAAAAGTATGTTTTAACTCTGTTAGCTGAATGCTCAGATCAGAAAGAAGTTTCACAGAATGCTTCTGTGTAGTTTATATTTGAATATATTCCTTTTTCCACTACTACGCTCTTAGGGCTCCAAATGTCCAGTTGCATTTTCTACAGAAAGAGTGTTCAGATCTGCTCAATCAAAAGTATGGTTTAACTCTGTTAGCTGAATGCACAGATCAGAAAGAAGTTTCACCGAATGATTCTGTGTAGTTTATATTTGAAGACATTCCTTTTTCCCCTATTACCCTCTTAGAGCTCCGAATCTCCACTTGCATTTTCTACAAAAAGAGTGTTTCATAACTGCTCAATCAAAAATATGTTTTATCTCTTAACTGAATTTACAGATCAGAAATACGTTTCACAGAATGCATCTGTGTAGTTTTTATTTGAAGATATTCTTTTTCCCAATGTAGCCCTCTTAGCGCTTAGCATGTCCAATTGCAGTTTCTACAGAAAGAGTGTTTCAGAACGGCTCAATCAAAAGTAAGGTTCAATTCTGTTAGTTGAATGCACAGAACAGAAAGAATTTTCACAGAATGCTACTGTGTAGTTTATATTTGAATATATTCCTTTTTCCACTATTACCCTGTTAGCGCTCCGAATGTCCACTGGCATTTTCTACAGAAAGAGTGTTCAGAACTGCGCAATCAAAAGTATGGTTTAACTCTGTTAGCTTAATGAACATATCAGAAATAATTTTCACCCAATGCTTCTGTGTAGTTTTTATTTGAAGATATTATTTTTCCCAATATAGGCCTCTTAGCGCTCAGAATGTCCAATTGCAGTTTCTACAGAAAGAGTGTTTCAGAAAGGCTCAATCAAAAGTAAGGTTCAACTCTGTTAGTTGAATGCACAGAACAGAAAGAAGTTTCATACAATGCTTCTGTGTAGTTTATATTTGAACATATTCTTTTTTCCACTATAACCCACTTAGCGCTACGAATGTCCAGTTGCATTTTCTGCAGACAGAGTGTTTCAAAACTGCTCAATCAAAAGTATGGTTTAACTCTGTTAGCTGAATGCTCAGATCAGAAAGAAGTTTCACAGAATGCTTCTGTGTAGTTTATATTTGAATATATTCCTTTATCCACTACTACGCTCTTAGGGCTCCAAATGTCCAGTTGCATTTTCTACAGAAAGATTGTTCAGATCTGCTCAATCAAAAGTATGGTTTAACTCTGTTAGCTGAATGCACAGATCAGAAAGAAGTTTCACAGAATGATTCTGTGTAGTTTATATTTGAAGACATTCCTTTTTCCACTATTACCCCCTTAGCGCTCCGAATCTCCACTTGCATTTTCTACAAAAAGAGTGTTTCATAACTGCTCAATCAAAAATATGTTTTATCTCTGTTAACTGAATTTACAGATCAGAAATAAGTTTCACAGAATGCATCTGTGTAGTTTTTATTTGAAGATATTCTTTTTCCCAATGTAGGCCTCTTAGCGCTTAGCATGTCCAATTGCAGTTTCTACAGAAAGAGTGTTTCAGAACGGCTCAATCAAAAGTAAGGTTCAACTCTGTTAGTTGAATGCACAGAACAGAAAGAATTTTCACAGAATGCTACTGTGTAGTTTATATTTGAATATATTCCTTTTTCCACTATTACCCTCTTAGCGCTGCGAATGTCCACTTGCATTTTCTACAGAAAGAGTGTTCAGAACTGCGCAATCAAATGTATGGTTTAACTCTGTTAGCTTAATGAACATATCAGAAATAAGTTTCACACAATGCTTCTGTGTAGTTTTTATTTGAAGATATTTTTTTTCCCAATATAGGCCTCTTAGCGCTCAGAATGTCCAATTGCAGTTTCTACAGAAAGAGTGTTTCAGAAAGGCTCAATCAAAAGTAAGGTTCAACTCTGTTAGTTGAATGCACAGAACAGAAAGAAGTTTCATACAATGCTTCTGTGTACTTTATATTTGAACATATTCTTTTTTCCACTATTACCCACTTAGCGCTACGAATGTCCAGTTGCATTTTCTACAGACAGAGTGTTTCAAAACTGCTCAATCAAAAGTATGGTTTAACTCTGTTAGCTGAATGCTCAGATCAGAAAGAAGTTTCACAGAATGCTTCTGTGTAGTTTATATTTGAATATATTCCTTTTTCCACTACTACTCTCTTAGCGCTCCAAATGCCCAGTTGCATTTTCTACAGACAGAGTGTTCAGATCTGCTCAATCAAAGTATGGTTTAACTCTGTTAGCTGAATGCACAGATCAGAAAGAAGTTTCACAGAATGATTCTGTGTAGTTTATATTTGGAGACATTCCTTTTTCCACTATTACCCTCTTAGCGCTCCGAATCTCCACTTGCATTTTCTACAGAAAGAGTGTTTCAGAATGGCTCAATCAAAACTAAGGTTCAACTCTTTTAGTTGAACAAACAGAACATAAAGAAGTTTCACACAATTCTTCTGTGTAGTTTTTATTTGTAGACATTCTGTTTCCCAATATAGGCCTCTTAGCGCTCAGAATGTCCAATTGCAGTTTCTACAGAAATAGTGTTTCAAAACGGCTCAATCAAAAGTAAGGTTCAACTCTGTTAGTTGAATGCACAGAACAGAAAGAAGTTTCATACAATGCTTCTGTGTAGTTTATATTTGAACATATTCTTTTTTCCACTATTACCCACTTAGCACTACGAATGTCCAGTTGCATTTTCTACAGACAGAGTGTTTCAAAACTGCTCAATCAAAAGTACGGTTTAACTCTGTTAGCTGAATGCTCAGATCAGAAAGAAGTTTCACAGAATGCTTCTGTGTAGTTTATATTTGAATATATTCCTTTTTCCACTACTACGCTCTTAGCACTCCAAATGTCCAGTTGCATTTTCTACAGAAAGAGTGTTCAGATCTGCTCAATCAAAAGTATGGTTTAACTCTGTTAGCTGAATGCACAGATCAGAAAGAAGTTTCACCGAATGATTCTGTGTAGTTTAGATTTGAAGACATTCCTTTTTCCACTATTACCCTCTTAGCGCTCCGAATCTCCAGTTGCATTTTCTACAAAAAGAGTGTTTCTTAACTGCTCAATCAAAAATATGTTTTATCTCTGTTAACTGAATTTACAGATCAGAAATAAGTTTCACAGAATGCATCTGTGTAGTTTTTATTTGAAGATATTCTTTTTCCCAATGTAGGCCTCTTAGCGCTTAGCATGTCCAATTGCAGTTTCTACAGAAAGAGTGTTTCAGAACGGCTCAATCAAAAGTAAGGTTCAACTCTGTTAGTTGAATGCACAGAACAGGAAGAATTTTCACAGAATGCTACTGTGTAGTTTATATTTGAATATATTCCTTTTTCCACTATTACCCTCTTAGCGCTCCGAATGTCCACTTGCATTTTCTACAGAAAGAGTGTTCAGAACTGCGCAATCAAAAGTATGGTTTAACTCTGTTAGCTTAATGAACATATCAGAAATAAGTTTCACCCAATGATTCTGTGTAGTTTTTATTTGAAGATATTATTTTTCCCAATATAGGCCTCTTAGCGCTCAGAATGTCCAATTGCAGTTTCTACAGAAAGAGTGTTTCAGAAAGGCTCAATCAAAAGTAAGGTTCAACTCTGTTAGTTGAATGCACAGAACAGAAAGAAGTTTCATACAATGCTTCTGTGTAGTTTATATTTGAACATATTCTTTTTTCCACTATAACCCACTTAGCGCTACGAATGTCCAGTTGCATTTTCTGCAGACAGAGTATTTCAAAACTGCTCAATCAAAAGTATGGTTTAACTCTGTGAGCTGAATGCTCAGATCAGAAAGAAGTTTCACAGAATGCTTCTGTGTAGTTTATATTTGAATATATTCCTTTTTCCACTACTACTCTCTTAGCGCTCCAAATGTCCAGTTGCATTTTCTACAGAAAGAGTGTTCAGATCTGCTCAATCAAAAGTATGGTTTAACTCTGTTAGCTGAATGCACAGATCAGAAAGAAGTTTCACAGAATGATTCTGTGTAGTTTATATTTGGAGACATTCCTTTTTCCACTATTACCCTCTTAGCGCTCCGAATCTCCACTTGCATTTTCTACAGAAAGAGTGTTTCAGAACGGCTCAATCAAAAGTAAGGTTCAACTCTTTTAGTTGAACAAACAGAACAGAAAGTAGTTTCACACAATTCTTCTGTGTAGTTTTTATTTGTAGACATTCTTTTTCCCAATATAGGCCTCTTAGCGCTCAGAATGTCCAATTGCAGTTTCTACAGAAAGAGTGTTTCAGAACGGCTCAATCAAAAGTAAGGTTCAACTCTGTTAGTTGAATGCACAGAACAGAAAGTAGTTTCATACAATGCTTCTGTGTAGTTTATATTTGAACATATTCTTTTTTCCACTATTACCCACTTAGCGCTACGAATGTCCAGTTGCATTTTCTACAGACAGAGTGTTTCAAAACTGCTCAATCAAAAGTATGGTTTAACTCTGTTAGCTGAATGCTCAGATCAGAAAGAAGTTTCACAGAATGCTTCTGTGTAGTTTATATTTGAATATATTCCTTTTTCCACTACTACGCTCTTAGGGCTCCAAATGTCCAGTTGCATTTTCTACAGAAAGAGTGTTCAGATCTGCTCAATCAAAAGTATGGTTTAACTCTGTTAGCTGAATGCACAGATCAGAAAGAAGTTTCACCGAATGATTCTGTGTAGTTTATATTTGAAGACATTCCTTTTTCCACTATTACCCTCTTAGACCTCCGAATCTCCACTTGCATTTTCTACAAAAAGAGTGTTTCATAACTGCTCAATCAAAAATATGTTTTATCTCTGTTAACTGAATTTACAGATCAGAAATACGTTTCACAGAATGCATCTGTGTAGTTTTTATTTGAAGATATTCTTTTTCCCAATGTAGCCCTCTTAGCGCTTAGCATGTCCAATTGCAGTTTCTACAGAAAGAGTGTTTCAGAACGGCTCAATCAAAAGTAAGATTCAATTCTGTTAGTTGAATGCACAGAACAGAAAGTATTTTCACAGAATGCTACTATGTAGTTTATATTTGAATATATTCCTTTTTCCACTATTACCCTGTTAGCGCTCCGAATGTCCACTGGCATTTTCTACAGAAAGAGTGTTCAGAACTGCGCAATCAAAAGTATGGTTTAACTCTGTTAGCTTAATGAACATATCAGAAATAAGTTTCACCCAATGCTTCTGTGTAGTTTTTATTTGAAGATATTATTTTTCCCAATATAGGCCTCTTAGCGCTCAGAATGTCCAATTGCAGATTCTACAGAAAGAGTGTTTCAGAAAAGCTCAATCAAAAGTAAGGTTCAACTCTGTTAGTTGAATGCACAGAACAGAAAGAAGTTTCATACAATGCTTCTGTGTAGTTTATATTTGAACATATTGTTTTTTCCACTATAACCCACTTAGCGCTACGAATGTCCAGTTGCATTTTCTGCAGACAGAGTGTTTCAAAACTGCTCAATCAAAAGTATGGTTTAACTCTGTTAGCTGAATGCTCAGATCAGAAAGAAGTTTCACAGAATGCTTCTGTGTAGTTTATATTTGAATATATTCCTTCATCCACTACTACGCTTTTAGGGCTCCAAATGTCCAGATGCATTTTCTACAGAAAGAGTGTTCAGATCTGCTCAATCAAAAGTATGGTTTAACTCTGTTAGCTGAATGCACAGATCAGAAATAAGTTTCACAGAATGATTCTGTGTAGTTTATATTTGAAGACATTTCTTTTTCCACTATTACCCTCTTAGCGCTCCGAATCTCCACTTGCATTTTCTACAAAAAGAGTGTTTCATAACTGCTCAATCAAAAATATGTTTTATCTCTGTTAACTGAATTTACAGATCAGAAATAAGTTTCACAGAATGCATCTGTGTAGTTTTTATTTGAAGATATTCTTTTACCCAATGTAGGCCTCTTAGCGCTTAGCATGTCCAATTGCAGTTTCTACAGAAAGAGTGTTTCAGAAAGGCTCAATCAAAAGTAAGGTTCAACTCTGTTAGTTGAATGCACAGAACAGAAAGAATTTTCACAGAATGCTACTGTGTAGTTTATATTTGAATATATTCCTTTTTCCACTATTACCCTCTTAGCGCTGCGAATGTCCACTTGCATTTTCTACAGAAAGAGTGTTCAGAACTGCGCAATCAAAAGTATGGTTTAACTCTGTTAGCTTAATGAACATATCAGAAATAAGTTTCACACAATGCTTCTGTGTAGTTTTTATTTGAAGATATTATTTTTCCCAATAGAGGCCTCTTAGCGCTCAGAATGTCCAATTGCAGTTTCTACAGAAAGAGTGTTTCAGAAAGGCTCAATCAAAAGTAAGGTTCAACTCTGTTAGTTGAATGCACAGAACAGAAAGAAGTTTCATACAATGCTTCTGTGTAATTTATATTTGAACATATTCTTTTTTCCACTATTACCCACTTAGCGCTACGAATGTCCAGTTGCATTTTCTACAGACAGACTGTTTCAAAACTCCTCAATCAAAAGTATGGTTTAACTCTGTTAGCTGAATGCTCAGATCAGAAAGAAGTTTCACAGAATGCTTCTGTGTAGTTTATATTTGAATATATTCCTTTTTCCACTACTACTCTCTTAGCGCTCCAAATGTCCAGTTGCATTTTCTACAGAAAGAATGTTCAGATCTGCTCAATCAAAAGTATGGTTTAACTCTGTTAGCTGAATGCACAGATCAGAAAGAAGTTTCACAGAATGATTCTGTGTAGTTTATATTTGGAGACATTCCTTTTTCCACTATTACCCTCTTAGCGCTCCGAATCTCCACTTGCATTTTCTACAGAAAGAGTGTTTCAGAACGGCTCAATCAAAACTAAGGTTCAACTCTTTTAGTTGAACAAACAGAACAGAAAGAAGTTTCACACAATTCTTCTGTGTAGTTTTTATTTGTAGACATTCTTTTTCCCAATATAGGCCTCTTAGTGCTCAGAATGTCCAATTGCAGTTTTTACAGAAAGAGTGTTTCAAAACGGCTCAATCAAAAGTAAGGTTCAACTCTGTTAGTTGAATGCACAGAACAGAAAGAAGTTTCATACAATGCTTCTGTGTAGTTTATATTTGAACATATTCTTTTTTCCACTATTACCCACTTAGCGCTACGAATGTCCAGTTGCATTTTCTACAGACAGAGTGTTTCAAAACTGCTCAATCAAAAGTATGGTTTAACTCTGTTAGCTGAATGCTCAGATCAGAAAGAAGTTTCACAGAATGCTTCTGTGTAGTTTATATTTGAATATATTCCTTTTTCCACTACTACGCTCTTAGGGCTCCAAATGTCCAGTTGCATTTTCTACAGAAAGAGTGTTCAGATCTGCTCAATCAAAAGTATGGTTTAACTCTGTTAGCTGAATGCACAGATCAGAAAGAAGTTTCACCGAATGATTCTGTGTAGTTTATATTTGAAGACATTCCTTTTTCCACTATTACCCTCTTAGACCTCCGAATCTCCACTTGCATTTTCTACAAAAAGAGTGTTTCATAACTGCTCAATCAAAAATATGTTTTATCTCTGTTAACTGAATTTACAGATCAGAAATACGTTTCACAGAATGCATCTGTGTAGTTTTTATTTGAAGATATTCTTTTTCCCAATGTAGCCCTCTTAGCGCTTAGCATGTCCAATTGCAGTTTCTACAGAAAGAGTGTTTCAGAACGGCTCAATCAAAAGTAAGATTCAATTCTGTTAGTTGAATGCACAGAACAGAAAGTATTTTCACAGAATGCTACTATGTAGTTTATATTTGAATATATTCCTTTTTCCACTATTACCCTGTTAGCGCTCCGAATGTCCACTGGCATTTTCTACAGAAAGAGTGTTCAGAACTGCGCAATCAAAAGTATGGTTTAACTCTGTTAGCTTAATGAACATATCAGAAATAAGTTTCACCCAATGCTTCTGTGTAGTTTTTATTTGAAGATATTATTTTTCCCAATATAGGCCTCTTAGCGCTCAGAATGTCCAATTGCAGATTCTACAGAAAGAGTGTTTCAGAAAAGCTCAATCAAAAGTAAGGTTCAACTCTGTTAGTTGAATGCACAGAACAGAAAGAAGTTTCATACAATGCTTCTGTGTAGTTTATATTTGAACATATTGTTTTTTCCACTATAACCCACTTAGCGCTACGAATGTCCAGTTGCATTTTCTGCAGACAGAGTGTTTCAAAACTGCTCAATCAAAAGTATGGTTTAACTCTGTTAGCTGAATGCTCAGATCAGAAAGAAGTTTCACAGAATGCTTCTGTGTAGTTTATATTTGAATATATTCCTTCATCCACTACTACGCTTTTAGGGCTCCAAATGTCCAGATGCATTTTCTACAGAAAGAGTGTTCAGATCTGCTCAATCAAAAGTATGGTTTAACTCTGTTAGCTGAATGCACAGATCAGAAATAAGTTTCACAGAATGATTCTGTGTAGTTTATATTTGAAGACATTTCTTTTTCCACTATTACCCTCTTAGCGCTCCGAATCTCCACTTGCATTTTCTACAAAAAGAGTGTTTCATAACTGCTCAATCAAAAATATGTTTTATCTCTGTTAACTGAATTTACAGATCAGAAATAAGTTTCACAGAATGCATCTGTGTAGTTTTTATTTGAAGATATTCTTTTACCCAATGTAGGCCTCTTAGCGCTTAGCATGTCCAATTGCAGTTTCTACAGAAAGAGTGTTTCAGAACGGCTCAATCAAAAGTAAGGTTCAACTCTGTTAGTTGAATGCACAGAACAGAAAGAATTTTCACAGAATGCTACTGTGTAGTTTATATTTGAATATATTCCTTTTTCCACTATTACCCTCTTAGCGCTGCGAATGTCCACTTGCATTTTCTACAGAAAGAGTGTTCAGAACTGCGCAATCAAAAGTATGGTTTAACTCTGTTAGCTTAATGAACATATCAGAAATAAGTTTCACACAATGCTTCTGTGTAGTTTTTATTTGAAGATATTATTTTTCCCAATAGAGGCCTCTTAGCGCTCAGAATGTCCAATTGCAGTTTCTACAGAAAGAGTGTTTCAGAAAGGCTCAATCAAAAGTAAGGTTCAACTCTGTTAGTTGAATGCACAGAACAGAAAGAAGTTTCATACAATGCTTCTGTGTAATTTATATTTGAACATATTCTTTTTTCCACTATTACCCACTTAGCGCTACGAATGTCCAGTTGCATTTTCTACAGACAGACTGTTTCAAAACTCCTCAATCAAAAGTATGGTTTAACTCTGTTAGCTGAATGCTCAGATCAGAAAGAAGTTTCACAGAATGCTTCTGTGTAGTTTATATTTGAATATATTCCTTTTTCCACTACTACTCTCTTAGCGCTCCAAATGTCCAGTTGCATTTTCTACAGAAAGAATGTTCAGATCTGCTCAATCAAAAGTATGGTTTAACTCTGTTAGCTGAATGCACAGATCAGAAAGAAGTTTCACAGAATGATTCTGTGTAGTTTATATTTGGAGACATTCCTTTTTCCACTATTACCCTCTTAGCGCTCCGAATCTCCACTTGCATTTTCTACAGAAAGAGTGTTTCAGAACGGCTCAATCAAAACTAAGGTTCAACTCTTTTAGTTGAACAAACAGAACAGAAAGAAGTTTCACACAATTCTTCTGTGTAGTTTTTATTTGTAGACATTCTTTTTCCCAATATAGGCCTCTTAGTGCTCAGAATGTCCAATTGCAGTTTTTACAGAAAGAGTGTTTCAAAACGGCTCAATCAAAAGTAAGGTTCAACTCTGTTAGTTGAATGCACAGAACAGAAAGAAGTTTCATACAATGCTTCTGTGTAGTTTATATTTGAACATATTCTTTTTTCCACTATTACCCACTTAGCGCTACGAATGTCCAGTTGCATTTTCTACAGACAGAGTGTTTCAAAACTGCTCAATCAAAAGTATGGTTTAACTCTGTTAGCTGAATGCTCAGATCAGAAAGAAGTTTCACAGAATGCTTCTGTGTAGTTTATATTTGAATATATTCCTTTTTCCACTACTACGCTCTTAGCGCTCCAAATGTCCAGTTGCATTTTCTACAGAAAGAGTGTTCAGATCTGCTCAATCAAAAGTATGGTTTAACTCTGTTAGCTGAATGCACAGATCAGAAAGAAGTTTCACCGAATGATTCTGTGTAGTTTATATTTGAAGACATTCCTTTTTCCACTATTACCCTCTTAGCGCTCCGAATCTCCACTTGCATTTTCTACAAAAAGAGTGTTTCATAACTGCTCAATCAAAAATATGTTTTATCTCTGTTAACTGAATTTACAGATCAGAAATAAGTTTCACAGAATGCATCTGTGTAGTTTTTATTTGAAGATATTCTTTTTCCCAATGTAGGCCTCTTAGCGCTTAGCATGTCCAATTGCAGTTTCTACAGAAAGAGTGTTTCAGAACGGCTCAATCAAAAGTAAGGTTCAACTCTGTTAGTTGAATGCACAGAACAGAAAGAATTTTCACAGAATGCTACTGTGTAGTTTATATTTGAATATATTCCTTTTTCCACTATTACCCTCTTTGCGCTCCGAGTGTCCACTGGCATTTTCTACAGAAAGAGTGTTCAGAACTGCGCAATCAAAAGTATGGTTTAACTCTGTTAGCTTAATGAACATATCAGAAATAAGTTTCACCCAATGCTTCTGTGTAGTTTTTATTTGAAGATATTATTTTTCCCAATATAGGCCTCTTAGCGCTCAGAATGTCCAATTGCAGTTTCCACAGAAAGAGTGTTTCAGAAAGGCTCAATCAAAAGTAAGGTTCAACTCTGTTAGTTGAATGCACAGAACAGAAAGAAGTTTCATACAATGCTTCTGTGTAGTTTATATTTGAACATATTCTTTTTTCCACTATTACCCACTTAGCGCTACGATTGTCCAGTTGCATTTTCTGCAGACAGAGTGTTTCAAAACTGCTCAATCAAAAGTATGGTTTAACTCTGTTAGCTGAATGCTCAGATCAGAAAGAAGTTTCACAGAATGCTTCTGTGTAGTTTATATTTGAATATATTCCTTTTTCCACTACTGCTCTCTTAGCGCTCCAAATGTCCAGTTGCATTTTCTACAGAAAGAGTGTTCAGATCTGCTCAATCAAAAGTAGGGTTTAACTCTGTTAGCTGAATGCACAGATCAGAAAGAAGTTTCACAGAATGATTCTGTGTAGTTTATATTTGGAGACATTCCTTTTTCCACTATTACCCTCTTAGCGCTCCGAATCTCCACTTGCATTTTCTACAGAAAGAGTGTTTCATAACTGCTCAATCAAAAATATGTTTTATCTCTGTTAACTGAATTTACGGATCAGAAATAAGTTTCACAGAATGCATCTGTGTAGTTTTTATTTGAAGATATTCTTTTTCCCAATATAGGCCTCTTAGCGCTTAGCATGTCCAATTGCAGTTTCTACAGAAAGAGTGTTTCAGAACGGCTCAATCAAAAGTAAGGTTCAACTCTGTTAGTTCAATGCACAGAACAGAAAGAATTTTCACAGAATGCTACTGTGTAGTTTATATTTGAATATATTCCTTTTTCCACTATTACCCTCTTAGCGCTGCGAATGTCCACTTGCATTTTCTACAGAAAGAGTGTTCAGAACTTCGCAATCAAAAGTATGGTTTAACTCTGTTAGCTTAATGAACATATCAGAAATAAGTTTCACACAATGCTTCTGTGTAGTTTTTATTTGAAGATATTATTTTTCCCAATATAGGCCTCTTAGCGCTCAGAATGTCCAATTGCAGTTTCTACAGAAAGAGTGTTTCAGAAAGGCTCAATCAAAAGTAAGGTTCAACTCTGTTAGTTGAATGCACAGAACAGAAAGATGTTTCATACAATGCTTCTGTGTACTTTATATTTGAACATATTCTTTTTTCCACTATTACCCACTTAGCGCTACGAATGTCCAGTTGCATTTTCTACAGACAGAGTGTTTCAAAACTGCTCAATCAAAAGTATGGTTTAACTCTGTTAGCTGAATGCTCAGATCAGAAAGAAGTTTCACAGAATGCTTCTGTGTAGTTTATATTTGAATATATTCCTTTTTCCACTACTACTCTCTTAGCGCTCCAAATGTCCAGTTGCATTTTCTACAGAAAGAGTGTTCAGATCTGCTCAATCAAAAGTATGGTTTAACTCTGTTAGCTGAATGCACAGATCAGAAAGAAGTTTCACAGAATGATTCTGTGTAGTTTATATTTGGAGACATTCCTTTTTCCACTATTACCCTCTTAGCGCTCCGAATCTCCACTTGCATTTTCTACAGAAAGAGTGTTTCAGAACGGCTCAATCAAAACTAAGGTTCAACTCTTTTAGTTGAACAAACAGAACAGAAAGAAGTTTCACACAATTCTTCTGTGTAGTTTTTATTTGTAGACATTCTTTTTCCCAATATAGGCCTCTTAGTGCTCAGAATGTCCAATTGCAGTTTCTACAGAAAGAGTGTTTCAAAACGGCTCAATCAAAAGTAAGGTTCAACTCTGTTAGTTGAATGCACAGAACAGAAAGAAGTTTCATACAATGCTTCTGTGTAGTTTATATTTGAACATATTCTTTTTTCCACTATTACCCACTTAGCGCTACGAATGTCCAGTTGCATTTTCTACAGACAGAGTGTTTCAAAACTGCTCAATCAAAAGTATGGTTTAACTCTGTTAGCTGAATGCTCAGATCAGAAAGAAGTTTCACAGAATGCTTCTGTGTAGTTTATATTTGAATATATTCCTTTTTCCACTACTACGCTCTTAGCGCTCCAAATGTCCAGTTGCATTTTCTACAGAAAGAGTGTTCAGATCTGCTCAATCAAAAGTATGGTTTAACTCTGTTAGCTGAATGCACAGATCAGAAAGAATTTCACCGAATGATTCTGTGTAGTTTATATTTGAAGACATTCCTTTTTCCACTATTACCCTCTTAGCGCTCCGAATCTCCACTTGCATTTTCTACAAAAAGAGTGTTTCATAACTGCTCAATCAAAAATATGTTTTATCTCTGTTAACTGAATTTACAGATCAGAAATAAGTTTCACAGAATGCATCTGTGTAGTTTTTATTTGAAGATATTCTTTTTCCCAATGTAGGCCTCTTAGCGCTTAGCATGTCCAATTGCAGTTTCTACAGAAAGAGTGTTTCAGAACGGCTCAATCAAAAGTAAGGTTCAACTCTGTTAGTTGAATGCACAGAACAGAAAGAATTTTCACAGAATGCTACTGTGTAGTTTATATTTGAATATATTCCTTTTTCCACTATTACCCTCTTTGCGCTCCGAGTGTCCACTGGCATTTTCTACAGAAAGAGTGTTCAGAACTGCGCAATAAAAAGTATGGTTTAACTCTGTTAGCTTAATGAACATATCAGAAATAAGTTTCACCCAATGCTTCTGTGTAGTTTTTATTTGAAGATATTATTTTTCCCAATATAGGCCTCTTAGCGCTCAGAATGTCCAATTGCAGTTTCCACAGAAAGAGTGTTTCAGAAAGGCTCAATCAAAAGTAAGGTTCAACTCTGTTAGTTGAATGCACAGAACAGAAAGAAGTTTCATACAATGCTTCTGTGTAGTTTATATTTGAACATATTCTTTTTTCCACTATTACCCACTTAGCGCTACGATTGTCCAGTTGCATTTTCTGCAGACAGAGTGTTTCAAAACTGCTCAATCAAAAGTATGGTTTAACTCTGTTAGCTGAATGCTCAGATCAGAAAGAAGTTTCACAGAATGCTTCTGTGTAGTTTATATTTGAATATATTCCTTTTTCCACTACTGCTCTCTTAGCGCTCCAAATGTCCAGTTGCATTTTCTACAGAAAGAGTGTTCAGATCTGCTCAATCAAAAGTATGGTTTAACTCTGTTAGCTGAATGCACAGATCAGAAAGAAGTTTCACAGAATGATTCTGTGTAGTTTATATTTGGAGACATTCCTTTTTCCACTATTACCCTCTTAGCGCTCCGAATCTCCACTTGCATTTTCTACAGAAAGAGTGTTTCATAACTGCTCAATCAAAAATATGTTTTATCTCTGTTAACTGAATTTACGGATCAGAAATAAGTTTCACAGAATGCATCTGTGTAGTTTTTATTTGAAGATATTCTTTTTCCCAATATAGGCCTCTTAGCGCTTTGCATGTCCAATTGCAGTTTCTACAGAAAGAGTGTTTCAGAACGGCTCAATCAAAAGTAAGGTTCAACTCTGTGAGTTGAATGCACAGAAGAGAAAGAATTTTCACAGAATGCTACTGTGTAGTTTATATTTGAATATATTCCTTTTTCCACTATTACCCCCTTAGCGCTCGGAATGTCCACTTGCATTTTCTACAGAAAGTGTGTTCAGAACTGCGCAATCAAAAGTATGGTTTAACTCTGTTACCTTAATGAACATATCAGAAATAAGTTTCACACAATGCTTCTGTGTAGTTTTTATTTGAAGATATTATTTTTCCCAATATAGGCCTGTTAGCGCTCAGAATGTCCAATTGCAGTTTCTACAGAAAGAGTGTTTCAGAAAGGCTCAATCAAAAGTAAGGTTCAACTCTGTTAGTTGAATGCACAGAACAGAAAGAAGTTTCATACAATGCTTCTGTGTACTTTATATTTGAACATATTCTTTTTTCCACTATTACCCACTTAGCGCTACGAATGTCCAGTTGCATTTTCTACAGACACAGTGTTTCAAAACTGCTCAATCAAAAGTATGGTTTAACTCTGTTAGCTGAATGCTCAGATCAGAAAGAAGTTTCACAGAATGCTTCTGTGTAGTTTATATTTGAATATATTCCTTTTTCCACTACTACTCTCTTAGCGCTCCAAATGTCCAGTTGCATTTTCTAGAGAAAGAGTATTCAGATCTGCTCAATCAAAAGTATGGTTTAACTCTGTTAGCTGAATGCACAGATCAGAAAGAAGTTTCACAGAATGATTCTGTGTAGTTTATATTTGGAGACATTCCTTTTTCCACTATTACCCTCTTAGCGCTCCGAATGTCCAGTTGCATTTTCTACAGACAGAGTGTTCAGATCTGCTCAATCAAAAGTATGGTTTAACTCTGTTAGCTGAATGCACAGATCAGAAAGAAGTTTCACAGAATGATTCTGTGTAGTTTATATTTGGAGACTTTCCTTTTTCCACTATTACCCTCTTAGCGCTCCGAATCTCCACTTGTATTTTCTACAGAAAGAGTGTTTCATAACTGCTCAATCAAAAATATGTTTTATCTCTGTTAACTGAATTTACAGATCAGAAATAAGTTTCACAGAATGCATCTGTGTAGTTTTTATTTGAAGATATTCTTTTTCCCAATGTAGGCCTCTTAGCGCTTAGCATGTCCAATTGCAGTTTCTACAGAAAGAGTGTTTCAGAACGGCTCAATCAAAAGTAAGGTTCAACTCTGTTAGTTGAATGCACAGAACAGAAAGAATTTTCACAGAATGCTACTGTGTAGTTTATATTTGAATATATTCCTTTTTCCACTATTACCCTCTTAGCGCTCCGAATGTCCACTTGCATTTTCTACAGAAAGAGTGTTCAGAACTGCGCAATCAAAAGTATGGTTTAACTCTGTTAGCTTAATGAACATATCAGAAATAAGTTTCACACAATGCTTCTGTGTAGTTTTTATTTGAAGATATTATTTTTCCCAATAGAGGCCTCTTAGCGCTCAGAATGTCCAATTGCAGTTTCTACAGAAAGAGTGTTTCAGAAAGGCTCAATCAAAAGTAAGGTTCAACTCTGTTAGTGGAATGCACAGAAGAGAAAGAAGTTTCATACAATGCTTCTGTGTACTTTATATATGAACATATTCTTTTTTCCACTATTACCCACTTAGCGCTACGAATGTCCAGTTGCATTTTCTACAGACACAGTGTTTCAAAACTGCTCAATCAAAAGTATGGTTTAACTCTGTTAGCTGAATGCTCAGATCAGAAAGAAGTTTCACAGAATGCTTCTGTGTAGTTTATATTTGAATATATTCCTTTTTCCACTACTACTCTCTTAGCGCTCCAAATGTCCAGTTGCATTTTCTAGAGAAAGAGTATTCAGATCTGCTCAATCAAAAGTATGGTTTAACTCTGTTAGCTGAATGCACAGATCAGAAAGAAGTTTCGCAGAATGATTCTGTGTAGTTTATATTTGGAGACATTCCTTTTTCCACTATTACCCTCTTAGCGCTCCGAATGTCCAGTTGCATTTTCTACAGACAGAGTGTTCAGATCTGCTCAATCAAAAGTATGGTTTAACTCTGTTAGCTGAATGCACAGATCAGAAAGAAGTTTCACAGAATGATTCTGTGTAGTTTATATTTGGAGACTTTCCTTTTTCCACTATTACCCTCTTAGCGCTCCGAATCTCCACTTGTATTTTCTACAGAAAGAGTGTTTCATAACTGCTCAATCAAAAATATGTTTTATCTCTGTTAACTGAATTTACAGATCAGAAATAAGTTTCACAGAATGCATCTGTGTAGTTTTTATTTGAAGATATTCTTTTTCCCAATGTAGGCCTCTTAGCGCTTAGCATGTCCAATTGAAGTTTCTACAGAAAGAGTGTTTCAGAACGGCTCAATCAAAAGTAAGGTTCAACTCTGTTAGTTGAATGCACAGAACAGAAAGAATTTTCACAGAATGCTACTGTGTAGTTTATATTTGAATATATTCCTTTTTCCACTATTACACTCTTAGCGCTCCGAATGTCCACTTGCATTTTCTACAGAAAGAGTGTTCAGAACTGCGCAATCAAAAGTATGGTTTAACTCTGTTAGCTTAATGAACATATCAGAAATAAGTTTCACACAATGCTTCTGTGTAGTTTTTATTTGAAGATATTATTTTTCCCAATAGAGGCCTCTTAGCGCTCAGAATGTCCAATTGCAGTTTCTACAGAAAGAGTGTTTCAGAAAGGCTCAATCAAAAGTAAGGTTCAACTCTGTTAGTTGAATGCACAGAACAGAAAGAAGTTTCATACAATGCTTCTGTGTAGTTTATATTTGAACATATTCTTTTTTCCACTATTACCCACTTAGCGCTACGAATGTCCAGTTGCATTTTCTACAGACAGAGTGTTTCAAAACTGCTCAATCAAAAGTATGGTTTAACTCTGTTAGCTGAATGCTCAGATCAGAAAGAAGTTTCACAGAATGCTTCTGTGTAGTTTATATTTGAATATATTCCTTTTTCCACTTCTACTCTCTTAGCGCTCCAAATGTCCAGTTGCATTTTCTACAGAAAGAGTGTTCAGATCTGCTCAATCAAAAGTATGGTTTAACTCTGTTAGATGAATGCACAGATCAGAAAGAAGTTTCACAGAATGATTCTGTGTAGTTTATATTTGGAGACATTCCTTTTTCCACTATTACCCTCTTAGCGCTCCGAATCACCACTTGCATTTTCTACAGAAAGAGTGTTTCAGAACGGCTCAGTCAAAACTAAGGTTCAACTCTTTTAGTTGAACAAACAGAACAGAAAGAAGTTTCACACAATTCTTCTGTGTAGTTTTTATTTGTAGACATTCTTTTTCCTAATATAGGCCTCTTAGCGCTCAGAATGTCCAATTGCAGTTTCTACAGAAAGAGTGTTTCAGAACGGCTCAATCAAAAGTAAGGTTCAACTCTGTTAGTTGAATGCACAGAACAGAAAGAAGTTTCATACAATGCTTCTGTGTAGTTTATATTTGAACATATTCTTTTTTCCACTATTACCCACTTAGCGCTACGAATGTCCAGTTGCATTTTCTACAGACAGAGTGTTTCAAAACTGCTCAATCAAAAGTATGGTTTAACTCTGTTAGCTGAATGCTCAGATCAGAAAGAAGTTTCACAGAATGCTTCTGTGTAGTTTATATTTGAATATATTCCTTTTTCCACTACTACGCTCTTAGCGCTACAAATGTCCAGTTGCATTTTCTACAGAAAGAGTGTTCAGATCTGCTCAATCAAAAGTATGGTTTAACTCTGTTAGCTGAATGCACAGATCAGAAAGAAGTTTCACCGAATGATTCTGTGTAGTTTATATTTGAAGACATTACTTATTCCACTATTACCCACTTAGCGCTCCGAATATCCACTTGCATTTTCTACAAAAAGAGTGTTTCATAACTGCTCAATCAAAAATATGTTTTATCTCTGTTAACTGAATTTACAGATCAGAAATAAGTTTCACAGAATGCATCTGTGTAGTTTTTATTTGAAGATATTCTTTTTCCCAATGTAGGCCTCTTAGCGCTTAGCATGTCCAATTGCAGTTTCTACAGAAAGAGTGTTTCAGAACGGCTCAATCAAAAGTAAGGTTCAACTCTGTTAGTTGAATGCACAGAACAGAAAGAATTTTCACAGAATGCTACTGTGTAGTTTATATTTGAATATATTCCTTTTTCCACTATTACCCTCTTAGCGCTCCGAATGTCCACTTGCATTTTCTACAGAAAGAGTGTTCAGAACTGCGCAATCAAAAGTATGGTTTAACTCTGTTAGCTTAATGAACATATCAGAAATAAGTTTCACACAATGCTTCTGTGTAGGTTTTATTTGAAGATATTATTTTTCCCAATAGAGGCCTCTTAGCGCTCAGAATGTCCAATTGCAGTTTCTACAGAAAGAGTGTTTCAGAAAGGCTCAATCAAAAGTAAGGTTCAACTCTGTTAGTTGAATGCACAGAACAGAAAGAAGTTTCATACAATGCTTCTGTGTAGTTTATATTTGAACATATTCTTTTTTCCACTATTACCCACTTAGCGCTACGAATGTCCAGTTGCATTTTCTACAGACAGACTGTTTCAAAACTGCTCAATCAAAAGTATGGTTTAACTCTGTTAGCTGAATGCTCAGATCAGAAAGAAGTTTCACAGAATGCTTCTGTGTAGTTTATATTTGAATATATTCCTTTTTCCACTACTACTCTCTTAGCGCTCCAAATGTCCAGTTGCATTTTCTACAGAAAGAGTGTTCAGATCTGCTCAATCAAAAGTATGGTTTAACTCTGTTAGCTGAATGCACAGATCAGAAAGAAGTTTCACAGAATGATTCTGTGTAGTTTATATTTGGAGACATTCCTTTTTCCACTATTACCCTCTTAGCGCTCCGAATGTCCAGTTGCATTTTCTACAGACAGAGTGTTCAGATCTGCTCAATCAAAAGTATGGTTTAACTCTGTTAGCTGAATGCACAGATCAGAAAGAAGTTTCACAGAATGATTCTGTGTAGTTTATATTTGGAGACTTTCCTTTTTCCACTATTACCCTCTTAGCGCTCCGAATCTCCACTTGCATTTTCTACAGAAAGAGTGTTTCATAACTGCTCAATCAAAAATATGTTTTATCTCTGTTAACTGAATTTACAGATCTGAAATAAGTTTCACAGAATGCATCTGTGTAGTTTTTATTTGAAGATATTCTTTTTCCCAATATAGGCCTCTTAGCGCTTAGCATATCCAATTGCAGTTTCTACAGAAAGAGTGTTTCAGAACGGCTCAATCAAAAGTAAGGTTCAACTCTGTTAGTTGAATGCACAGAACAGAAAGAATTTTCACAGAATGCTACTGTGTAGTTTATATTTGAATATATTCCTTTTTCCACTATTACCCTCTTAGCGCTCCGAATGTCCACTTGCATTTTCTACAGAAAGAGTGTTCAGAACTGCGCAATCAAAAGTATGGTTTAACTCTGTTAGCTTAATGAACATATCAGAAATAAGTTTCACACAATGCTTCTGTGTAGTTTGTATTTGAAGATATTATTTTTCCCAATATAGGCCTCTTAGCGCTCAGAATGTCCAATTGCACTTTCTACAGAAAGAGTGTTTCAGAAAGGCTCAATCAAAAGTAAGGTTCAACTCTGTTAGTTGAATGCACAGAACAGAAAGAAGTTTCATACAATGCTTCTGTGTAGTTTATATTTGAACATATTCTTTTTTCCAGTATTACCCACTTAGCGCTACGAATGTCCAGTTGCATTTTCTACAGACAGAGTGTTTCAAAACTGCTCAATCAAAAGTATGGTTTAACTCTGTTAGCTGAATGCTCAGATCAGAAAGAAGTTTCACAGAATGCTTCTGTGTAGTTTATATTTGAATATATTCCTTTTTCCACTTCTACTCTCTTAGCGCTCCAAATGTCCAGTTGCATTTTCTACAGAAAGAGTGTTCAGATCTGCTCAATCAAAAGTATGGTTTAACTCTGTTAGCTGAATGCACAGATCAGAAAGAAGTTTCACAGAATGATTCTGTGTAGTTTATATTTGGAGACATTCCTTTTTCCACTATTACCCTCTTAGCGCTCCGAATCACCACTTGCATTTTCTACAGAAAGAGTGTTTCAGAACGGCTCAGTCAAAACTAAGGTTCAACTCTTTTAGTTGAACAAACAGAACAGAAAGAAGTTTCACACAATTCTTCTGTGTAGTTTTTATTTGTAGACATTCTTTTTCCCAATATAGGCCTCTTAGCGCTCAGAATGTCCAATTGCAGTTTCTACAGAAAGAGTGTTTCAGAACGGCTCAATCAAAAGTAAGGTTCAACTCTGTTAGTTGAATGCACAGAACAGAAAGAAGTTTCATACAATGCTTCTGTGTAGTTTATATTTGAACATATTCTTTTTTCCACTATTACCCACTTAGCGCTACGAATGTCCAGTTGCATTTTCTACAGACAGAGTGTTTCAAAACTGCTCAATCAAAAGTATGGTTTAACTCTGTTAGCTGAATGCTCAGATCAGAAAGAAGTTTCACAGAATGCTTCTGTGTAGTTTATATTTGAATATATTCCTTTTTCCACTACTACGCTCTTAGCGCTCCAAATGTCCAGTTGCATTTTCTACAGAAAGAGTGTTCAGATCTGCTCAATCAAAAGTATGGTTTAACTCTGTTAGCTGAATGCACAGATCAGAAAGAAGTTTCACCGAATGATTCTGTGTAGTTTATATTTGAAGACATTACTTATTCCACTATTACCCACTTAGCGCTCCGAATATCCACTTGCATTTTCTACAAAAAGAGTGTTTCATAACTGCTCAATCAAAAATATGTTTTATCTCTGTTAACTGAATTTACAGATCAGAAATAAGTTTCACAGAATGCATCTGTGTAGTTTTTATTTGAAGATATTCTTTTTCCCAATGTAGGCCTCTTAGCGCTTAGCATGTCCAATTGCAGTTTCTACAGAAAGAGTGTTTCAGAACGGCTCAATCAAAAGTAAGGTTCAACTCTGTTAGTTGAATGCACAGAACAGAAAGAATTTTCACAGAATGCTACTGTGTAGTTTATATTTGAATATATTCCTTTTTCCACTATTACCCTCTTAGCGCTCCGAATGTCCACTTGCATTTTCTACAGAAAGAGTGTTCAGAACTGCGCAATCAAAAGTATGGTTTAACTCTGTTAGCTTAATGAACATATCAGAAATAAGTTTCACACAATGCTTCTGTGTAGTTTTTATTTGAAGATATTATTTTTCCCAATAGAGGCCTCTTAGCGCTCAGAATGTCCAATTGCAGTTTCTACAGAAAGAGTGTTTCAGAAAGGCTCAATCAAAAGTAAGGTTCAACTCTGTTAGTTGAATGCACAGAACAGAAAGAAGTTTCATACAATGCTTCTGTGTAGTTTATATTTGAACATATTCTTTTTTCCACTATTACCCTCTTAGCGCTACGAATGTCCAGTTGCATTTTCTACAGACAGACTGTTTCAAAACTGCTCAATCAAAAGTATGGTTTAACTCTGTTAGCTGAATGCTCAGATCAGAAAGAAGTTTCACAGAATGCTTCTGTGTAGTTTATATTTGAATATATTCCTTTTTCCACTACTACTCTTTTAGCGCTCCAAATGTCCAGTTGCATTTTCTACAGAAAGAGTGTTCAGATCTGCTCAATCAAAAGTATGGTTTAACTCTGTTAGCTGAATGCACAGATCAGAAAGAAGTTTCACAGAATGATTCTGTGTAGTTTATATTTGGAGACATTCCTTTTTCCACTATTACCCTCTTAGCGCTCCGAATGTCCAGTTGCATTTTCTACAGACAGAGTGTTCAGATCTGCTCAATCAAAAGTATGGTTTAACTCTGTTAGCTGAATGCACAGATCAGAAAGAAGTTTCACAGAATGATTCTGTGTAGTTTATATTTGGAGACTTTCCTTTTTCCACTATTACCCTCTTAGCGCTCCGAATCTCCACTTGCATTTTCTACAGAAAGAGTGTTTCATAACTGCTCAATCAAAAATATGTTTTATCTCTGTTAACTGAATTTACAGATCTGAAATAAGTTTCACAGAATGCATCTGTGTAGTTTTTATTTGAAGATATTCTTTTTCCCAATATAGGCCTCTTAGCGCTTAGCATATCCAATTGCAGTTTCTACAGAAAGAGTGTTTCAGAACGGCTCAATCAAAAGTAAGGTTCAACTCTGTTAGTTGAATGCACAGAACAGAAAGAATTTTCACAGAATGCTACTGTGTAGTTTATATTTGAATATATTCCTTTTTCCACTATTACCCTCTTAGCGCTCCGAATGTCCACTTGCATTTTCTACAGAAAGAGTGTTCAGAACTGCGCAATCAAAAGTATGGTTTAACTCTGTTAGCTTAATGAACATATCAGAAATAAGTTTCACACAATGCTTCTGTGTAGTTTGTATTTGAAGATATTATTTTTCCCAATATAGGCCTCTTAGCGCTCAGAATGTCCAATTGCACTTTCTACAGAAAGAGTGTTTCAGAAAGGCTCAATCAAAAGTAAGGTTCAACTCTGTTAGTTGAATGCACAGAACAGAAAGAAGTTTCATACAATGCTTCTGTGTAGTTTATATTTGAACATATTCTTTTTTCCAGTATTACCCACTTAGCGCTACGAATGTCCAGTTGCATTTTCTACAGACAGAGTGTTTCAAAACTGCTCAATCAAAAGTATGGTTTTACTCTGTTAGCTGAATGCTCAGATCAGAAAGAAGTTTCACAGAATGCTTCTGTGTAGTTTATATTTGAATATATTCCTTTTTCCACTTCTACTCTCTTAGCGCTCCAAATGTCCAGTTGCATTTTCTACAGAAAGAGTGTTCAGATCTGCTCAATCAAAAGTATGGTTTAACTCTGTTAGCTGAATGCACAGATCAGAAAGAAGTTTCACAGAATGATTCTGTGTAGTTTATATTTGGAGACATTCCTTTTTCCACTATTACCCTCTTAGCGCTCCGAATCACCACTTGCATTTTCTACAGAAAGAGTGTTTCAGAACGGCTCAGTCAAAACTAAGGTTCAACTCTTTTAGTTGAACAAACAGAACAGAAAGAAGTTTCACACAATTCTTCTGTGTAGTTTTTATTTGTAGACATTCTTTTTCCCAATATAGGCCTCTTAGCGCTCAGAATGTCCAATTGCAGTTTCTACAGAAAGAGTGTTTCAGAACGGCTCAATCAAAAGTAAGGTTCAACTCTGTTAGTTGAATGCACAGAACAGAAAGAAGTTTCATACAATGCTTCTGTGTAGTTTATATTTGAACATATTCTTTTTTCCACTATTACCCACTTAGCGCTACGAAGGTCCAGTTGCATTTTCTACAGACAGAGTGTTTCAAAACTGCTCAATCAAAAGTATGGTTTAACTCTGTTAGCTGAATGCTCAGATCAGAAAGAAGTTTCACAGAATGCTTCTGTGTAGTTTATATTTGAATATATTACTTTTTCCACTACTACGCTCTTAGCGCTCCAAATGTCCAGTTGCATTTTCTACAGAAAGAGTGTTCAGATCTGCTCAATCAAAAGTATGGTTTAACTCTGTTAGCTGAATGCACAGATCAGAAAGAAGTTTCACCGAATGATTCTGTGTAGTTTATATTTGAAGACATTACTTATTCCACTATTACCCACTTAGCGCTCCGAATATCCACTTGCATTTTCTACAAAAAGAGTGTTTCATAACTGCTCAATCAAAAATATGTTTTATCTCTGTTAACTGAATTTACAGATCAGAAATAAGTTTCACAGAATGCATCTGTGTAGTTTTTATTTGAAGATATTCTTTTTCCCAATGTAGGCCTCTTAGCGCTTAGCATGTCCAATTGCAGTTTCTACAGAAAGAGTGTTTCAGAACGGCTCAATCAAAAGTAAGGTTCAACTCTGTTAGTTGAATGCACAGAACAGAAAGAATTTTCACAGAATGCTACTGTGTAGTTTATATTTGAATATATTCCTTTTTCCACTATTACCCTCTTAGCGCTCCGAATGTCCACTTGCATTTTCTACAGAAAGAGTGTTCAGAACTGCGCAATCAAAAGTATGGTTTAACTCTGTTAGCTTAATGAACATATCAGAAATAAGTTTCACACAATGCTTCTGTGTAGTTTTTATTTGAAGATATTATTTTTCCCAATAGAGGCCTCTTAGCGCTCAGAATGTCCAATTGCAGTTTCTACAGAAAGAGTGTTTCAGAAAGGCTCAATCAAAAGTAAGGTTCAACTCTGTTAGTTGAATGCACAGAACAGAAAGAAGTTTCATACAATGCTTCTGTGTAGTTTATATTTGAACATATTCTTTTTTCCACTATTACCCACTTAGCGCTACGAATGTCCAGTTGCATTTTCTACAGACAGACTGTTTCAAAACTGCTCAATCAAAAGTATGGTTTAACTCTGTTAGCTGAATGCTCAGATCAGAAAGAAGTTTCACAGAATGCTTCTGTGTAGTTTATATTTGAATATATTCCTTTTTCCACTACTACTCTCTTAGCGCTCCAAATGTCCAGTTGCATTTTCTACAGAAAGAGTGTTCAGATCTGCTCAATCAAAAGTATGGTTTAACTCTGTTAGCTGAATGCACAGATCAGAAAGAAGTTTCACAGAATGATTCTGTGTAGTTTATATTTGGAGACATTCCTTTTTCCACTATTACCCTCTTAGCGCTCCGAATCTCCACTTGCATTTTCTACAGAAAGAGTGTTTCAGAACGGCTCAATCAAAACTAAGGTTCAACTCTTTTAGTTGAACAAACAGAACAGAAAGAAGTTTCACACAATTCTTCTGTGTAGTTTTTATTTCAAGACATTCTTTTTCCCAATATAGGCCTCTTAGCGCTCAGAATGTCCAATTGCACTTTCTACAGAAAGAGTGTTTCAGAACGGCTCAATCAAAAGTAAGGTTCAACTCTGTTAGTTGAATGCACAGAACAGAAAGAAGTTTCATACAATGCTTTTGTGTAGTTTATATTTGAACATATTCTTTTTTCCACTATTACCCACTTAGCGCTACGAATGTCCAGTTGCATTTTCTACAGACAGAGTGTTTCAAAACTGCTCAATCAAAAGTATGGTTTAACTCTGTTAGCTGAATGCTCAGATCAGAAAGAAGTTTCACAGAATGCTTCTGTGTAGTTTATATTTGAATATATTCCTTTTTCCACTACTACGCTCTTAGCGCTCCAAATGTCCAGTTGCATTTTCTACAGAAAGAGTGTTCAGATCTGATCAATCAAAAGTATGGTTTAACTCTGTTAGCTGAATGCACAGATCAGAAAGAAGTTTCAACGAATGATTCTGTGTAGTTTATATTTGAAGACATTACTTTTTCCACTATTACCCTCTTAGCGCTCCGAATCTCCACTTGCATTTTCTACAGAAAGAGTGTTTCAGAACGGCTCAATCAAAGCTAAGGTTCAACTCTTTTAGTTGAACAAACAGAACAGAAAGAAATTTCACACAATGCTTCTGTGTAGTTTGTATTTGAAGATATTATTTTTCCCAATATAGGCCTCTTAGCGCTCAGAATGTCCAATTGCACTTTCTACAGAAAGAGTGTTTCAGAAAGGCTCAATCAAAAGTAAGGTTCAACTCTGTTAGTTGAATGCACAGAACAGAAAGAAGTTTCATACAATGCTTCTGTGTAGTTTATATTTGAACATATTCTTTTTTCCAGTATTACCCACTTAGCGCTACGAATGTCCAGTTGCATTTTCTACAGACAGAGTGTTTCAAAACTGCTCAATCAAAAGTATGGTTTAACTCTGTTAGCTGAATGCTCAGATCAGAAAGAAGTTTCACAGAATGCTTCTGTGTAGTTTATATTTGAATATATTCCTTTTTCCACTTCTACTCTCTTAGCGCTCCAAATGTCCAGTTGCATTTTCTACAGAAAGAGTGTTCAGATCTGCTCAATCAAAAGTATGGTTTAACTCTGTTAGCTGAATGCACAGATCAGAAAGAAGTTTCACAGAATGATTCTGTGTAGTTTATATTTGGAGACATTCCTTTTTCCACTATTACCCTCTTAGCGCTCCGAATCACCACTTGCATTTTCTACAGAAAGAGTGTTTCATAACGGCTCAGTCAAAACTAAGGTTCAACTCTTTTAGTTGAACAAACAGAACAGAAAGAAGTTTCACACAATTCTTCTGTGTAGTTTTTATTTGTAGACATTCTTTTTCCCAATATAGGCCTCTTAGCGCTCAGAATGTCCAATTGCAGTTTCTACAGAAAGAGTGTTTCAGAACGGCTCAATCAAAAGTAAGGTTCAACTCTGTTAGTTGAATGCACAGAACAGAAAGAAGTTTCATACAATGCTTCTGTGTAGTTTATATTTGAACATATTCTTTTTTCCACTATTACCCACTTAGCGCTACGAATGTCCAGTTGCATTTTCTACAGACAGAGTGTTTCAAAACTGCTCAATCAAAAGTATGGTTTAACTCTGTTAGCTGAATGCTCAGATCAGAAAGAAGTTTCACAGAATGCTTCTGTGTAGTTTATATTTGAATATATTACTTTTTCCACTACTACGCTCTTAGCGCTCCAAATGTCCAGTTGCATTTTCTACAGAAAGAGTGTTCAGATCTGCTCAATCAAAAGTATGGTTTAACTCTGTTAGCTGAATGCACAGATCAGAAAGAAGTTTCACCGAATGATTCTGTGTAGTTTATATTTGAAGACATTACTTATTCCACTATTACCCACTTAGCGCTCCGAATATCCACTTGCATTTTCTACAAAAAGAGTGTTTCATAACTGCTCAATCAAAAATATGTTTTATCTCTGTTAACTGAATTTACAGATCAGAAATAAGTTTCACAGAATGCATCTGTGTAGTTTTTATTTGAAGATATTCTTTTTCCCAATGTAGGCCTCTTAGCGCTTAGCATGTCCAATTGCAGTTTCTACAGAAAGAGTGTTTCAGAACGGCTCAATCAAAAGTAAGGTTCAACTCTGTTAGTTGAATGCACAGAACAGAAAGAATTTTCACAGAATGCTACTGTGTAGTTTATATTTGAATATATTCCTTTTTCCACTATTACCCTCTTAGCGCTCCGAATGTCCACTTGCATTTTCTACAGAAAGAGTGTTCAGAACTGCGCAATCAAAAGTATGGTTTAACTCTGTTAGCTTAATGAACATATCAGAAATAAGTTTCACACAATGCTTCTGTGTAGTTTTTATTTGAAGATATTATTTTTCCCAATAGAGGCCTCTTAGCGCTCAGAATGTCCAATTGCAGTTTCTACAGAAAGAGTGTTTCAGAAAGGCTCAATCAAAAGTAAGGTTCAACTCTGTTAGTTGAATGCACAGAACAGAAAGAAGTTTCATACAATGCTTCTGTGTAGTTTATATTTGAACATATTCTTTTTTCCACTATTACCCACTTAGCGCTACGAATATCCAGTTGCATTTTCTACAGACAGACTGTTTCAAAACTGCTCAATCAAAAGTATGGTTTAACTCTGTTAGCTGAATGCTCAGATCAGAAAGAAGTTTCACAGAATGCTTCTGTGTAGTTTATATTTGAATATATTCCTTTTTCCACTACTACTCTCTTAGCGCTCCAAATGTCCAGTTGCATTTTCTACAGAAAGAGTGTTCAGATCTGCTCAATCAAAAGTATGGTTTAACTCTGTTAGCTGAATGCACAGATCAGAAAGAAGTTTCACAGAATGATTCTGTGTAGTTTATATTTGGAGACATTCCTTTTTCCACTATTACCCTCTTAGCGCTCCGAATGTCCAGTTGCATTTTCTACAGACAGAGTGTTCAGATCTGCTCAATCAAAAGTATGGTTTAACTCTGTTAGCTGAATGCACAGATCAGAAAGAAGTTTCACAGAATGATTCTGTGTAGTTTATATTTGGAGACTTTCCTTTTTCCACTATTACCCTCTTAGCGCTCCGAATCTCCACTTGCATTTCCTACAGAAAGAGTGTTTCATAACTGCTCAATCAAAAATATGTTTTATCTCTGTTAACTGAATTTACAGATCTGAAATAAGTTTCACAGAATGCATCTGTGTAGTTTTTATTTGAAGATATTCTTTTTCCCAATATAGGCCTCTTAGCGCTTAGCATATCCAATTGCAGTTTCTACAGAAAGAGTGTTTCAGAACGGCTCAATCAAAAGTAAGGTTCAACTCTGTTAGTTGAATGCACAGAACAGAAAGAATTTTCACAGAATGCTACTGTGTAGTTTATATTTGAATATATTCCTTTTTCCACTATTACCCTCTTAGCGCTCCGAATGTCCACTTGCATTTTCTACAGAAAGAGTGTTCAGAACTGCGCAATCAAAAGTATGGTTTAACTCTGTTAGCTTAATGAACATATCAGAAATAAGTTTCACACAATGCTTCTGTGTAGTTTGTATTTGAAGATATTATTTTTCCCAATATAGGCCTCTTAGCGCTCAGAATGTCCAATTGCACTTTCTACAGAAAGAGTGTTTCAGAAAGGCTCAATCAAAAGTAAGGTTCAACTCTGTTAGTTGAATGCACAGAACAGAAAGAAGTTTCATACAATGCTTCTGTGTAGTTTATATTTGAACATATTCTTTTTTCCAGTATTACCCACTTAGCGCTACGAATGTCCAGTTGCATTTTCTACAGACAGAGTGTTTCAAAACTGCTCAATCAAAAGTATGGTTTAAATCTGTTAGCTGAATGCTCAGATCAGAAAGAAGTTTCACAGAATGCTTCTGTGTAGTTTATATTTGAATATATTCCTTTTTCCACTTCTACTCTCTTAGCGCTCCAAATGTCCAGTTGCATTTTCTACAGAAAGAGTGTTCAGATCTGCTCAATCAAAAGTATGGTTTAACTCTGTTAGCTGAATGCACAGATCAGAAAGAAGTTTCACAGAATGATTCTGTGTAGTTTATATTTGGAGACATTCCTTTTTCCACTATTACCCTCTTAGCGCTCCGAATCACCACTTGCATTTTCTACAGAAAGAGTGTTTCAGAACGGCTCAGTCAAAACTAAGGTTCAACTCTTTTAGTTGAACAAACAGAACAGAAAGGAGTTTCACACAATTCTTCTGTGTAGTTTTTATTTGTAGACATCCTTTTTCCCAATATAGGCCTCTTAGCGCTCAGAATGTCCAATTGCAGTTTCTACAGAAAGAGTGTTTCAGAACGGCTCAATCAAAAGTAAGGTTCAACTCTGTTAGTTGAATGCACAGAACAGAAAGAAGTTTCATACAATGCTTCTGTGTAGTTTATATTTGAACATATTCTTTTTTCCACTATTACCCACTTAGCGCTACGAATGTCCAGTTGCATTTTCTACAGACAGAGTGTTTCAAAACTGCTCAATCAAAAGTATGGTTTAACTCTGTTAGCTGAATGCTCAGATCAGAAAGAAGTTTCACAGAATGCTTCTGTGTAGTTTATATTTGAATATATTCCTTTTTCCACTACTACGCTCTTAGCGCTCCAAATGTCCAGTTGCATTTTCTACAGAAAGAGTGTTCAGATCTGCTCAATCAAAAGTATGGTTTAACTCTGTTAGCTGAATGCACAGATCAGAAAGAAGTTTCACCGAATGATTCTGTGTAGTTTATATTTGAAGACATTACTTATTCCACTATTACCCACTTAGCGCTCCGAATCTCCACTTGCATTTTCTACAAAAAGAGTGTTTCATAACTGCTCAATCAAAAATATGTTTTATCTCTGTTAACTGAATTTACAGATCAGAAATAAGTTTCACAGAATGCATCTGTGTAGTTTTTATTTGAAGATATTCTTTTTCCCAATGTAGGCCTCTTAGTGCTTAGCATGTCCAATTGCAGTTTCTACAGAAAGAGTGTTTCAGAACGGCTCAATCAAAAGTAAGGTTCAACTCTGTTAGTTGAATGCACAGAACAGAAAGAATTTTCACAGAATGCTACTGTGTAGTTTATATTTGAATATATTCCTTTTTCCACTATTACCCTCTTAGCGCTCCGAATGTCCACTTGCATTTTCTACAGAAAGAGTGTTCAGAACTGCGCAATCAAAAGTATGGTTTAACTCTGTTAGCTTAATGAACATATCAGAAATAAGTTTCACACAATGCTTCTGTGTAGTTTTTATTTGAAGATATTATTTTTCCCAATAGAGGCCTCTTAGCGCTCAGAATGTCCAATTGCAGTTTCTACAGAAAGAGTGTTTCAGAAAGGCTCAATCAAAAGTAAGGTTCAACTCTGTTAGTTGAATGCACAGAACAGAAAGAATTTTCACAGAATGCTACTATGTAGTTTATATTTGAATATATTCCTTTTTCCACTATTACCCTGTTAGCGCTCCGAATGTCCACTGGCATTTTCTACAGAAAGAGTGTTCAGAACTGCGCAATCAAAAGTATGGTTTAACTCTGTTAGCTTAATGAACATATCAGAAATAAGTTTCACCCAATGCTTCTGTGTAGTTTTTATTTGAAGATATTATTTTTCCCAATATAGGCCTCTTAGCGCTCAGAATGTCCAATTGCAGATTCTACAGAAAGAGTGTTTCAGAAAAGCTCAATCAAAAGTAAGGTTCAACTCTGTTAGTTGAATGCACAGAACAGAAAGAAGTTTCATACAATGCTTCTGTGTAGTTTATATTTGAACATATTGTTTTTTCCACTATAACCCACTTAGCGCTACGAATGTCCAGTTGCATTTTCTGCAGACAGAGTGTTTCAAAACTGCTCAATCAAAAGTATGGTTTAACTCTGTTAGCTGAATGCTCAGATCAGAAAGAAGTTTCACAGAATGCTTCTGTGTAGTTTATATTTGAATATATTCCTTCATCCACTACTACGCTTTTAGGGCTCCAAATGTCCAGTTGCATTTTCTACAGAAAGAGTGTTCAGATCTGCTCAATCAAAAGTATGGTTTAACTCTGTTAGCTGAATGCACAGATCAGAAATAAGTTTCACAGAATGATTCTGTGTAGTTTATATTTGAAGACATTTCTTTTTCCACTATTACCCTCTTAGCGCTCCGAATCTCCACTTGCATTTTCTACAAAAAGAGTGTTTCATAACTGCTCAATCAAAAATATGTTTTATCTCTGTTAACTGAATTTACAGATCAGAAATAAGTTTCACAGAATGCATCTGTGTAGTTTTTATTTGAAGATATTCTTTTACCCAATGTAGGCCTCTTAGCGCTTAGCATGTCCAATTGCAGTTTCTACAGAAAGAGTGTTTCAGAACGGCTCAATCAAAAGTAAGGTTCAACTCTGTTAGTTGAATGCACAGAACAGAAAGAATTTTCACAGAATGCTACTGTGTAGTTTATATTTGAATATATTCCTTTTTCCACTATTACCCTCTTAGCGCTGCGAATGTCCACTTGCATTTTCTACAGAAAGAGTGTTCAGAACTGCGCAATCAAAAGTATGGTTTAACTCTGTTAGCTTAATGAACATATCAGAAATAAGTTTCACACAATGCTTCTGTGTAGTTTTTATTTGAAGATATTATTTTTCCCAATAGAGGCCTCTTAGCGCTCAGAATGTCCAATTGCAGTTTCTACAGAAAGAGTGTTTCAGAAAGGCTCAATCAAAAGTAAGGTTCAACTCTGTTAGTTGAATGCACAGAACAGAAAGAAGTTTCATACAATGCTTCTGTGTAATTTATATTTGAACATATTCTTTTTTCCACTATTACCCACTTAGCGCTACGAATGTCCAGTTGCATTTTCTACAGACAGACTGTTTCAAAACTCCTCAATCAAAAGTATGGTTTAACTCTGTTAGCTGAATGCTCAGATCAGAAAGAAGTTTCACAGAATGCTTCTGTGTAGTTTATATTTGAATATATTCCTTTTTCCACTACTACTCTCTTAGCGCTCCAAATGTCCAGTTGCATTTTCTACAGACAGAGTGTTCAGATCTGCTCAATCAAAAGTATGGTTTAACTCTGTTAGCTGAATGCACAGATCAGAAAGAAGTTTCACAGAATGATTCTGTGTAGTTTATATTTGGAGACTTTCCTTTTTCCACTATTACCCTCTTAGCGCTCCGAATCTCCACTTGCATTTCCTACAGAAAGAGTGTTTCATAACTGCTCAATCAAAAATATGTTTTATCTCTGTTAACTGAATTTACAGATCTGAAATAAGTTTCACAGAATGCATCTGTGTAGTTTTTATTTGAAGATATTCTTTTTCCCAATATAGGCCTCTTAGCGCTTAGCATATCCAATTGCAGTTTCTACAGAAAGAGTGTTTCAGAACGGCTCAATCAAAAGTAAGGTTCAACTCTGTTAGTTGAATGCACAGAACAGAAAGAATTTTCACAGAATGCTACTGTGTAGTTTATATTTGAATATATTCCTTTTTCCACTATTACCCTCTTAGCGCTCCGAATGTCCACTTGCATTTTCTACAGAAAGAGTGTTCAGAACTGCGCAATCAAAATTATGGTTTAACTCTGTTAGCTTAATGAACATATCAGAAATAAGTTTCACACAATGCTTCTGTGTAGTTTGTATTTGAAGATATTATTTTTCCCAATATAGGCCTCTTAGCGCTCAGAATGTCCAATTGCACTTTCTACAGAAAGAGTGTTTCAGAAAGGCTCAATCAAAAGTAAGGTTCAACTCTGTTAGTTGAATGCACAGAACAGAAAGAAGTTTCATACAATGCTTCTGTGTAGTTTATATTTGAACATATTCTTTTTTCCAGTATTACCCACTTAGCGCTACGAATGTCCAGTTGCATTTTCTACAGACAGAGTGTTTCAAAACTGCTCAATCAAAAGTATGGTTTAAATCTGTTAGCTGAATGCTCAGATCAGAAAGAAGTTTCACAGAATGCTTCTGTGTAGTTTATATTTGAATATATTCCTTTTTCCACTTCTACTCTCTTAGCGCTCCAAATGTCCAGTTGCATTTTCTACAGAAAGAGTGTTCAGATCTGCTCAATCAAAAGTATGGTTTAACTCTGTTAGCTGAATGCACAGATCAGAAAGAAGTTTCACAGAATGATTCTGTGTAGTTTATATTTGGAGACATTCCTTTTTCCACTATTACCCTCTTAGCGCTCCGAATCACCACTTGCATTTTCTACAGAAAGAGTGTTTCAGAACGGCTCAGTCAAAACTAAGGTTCAACTCTTTTAGTTGAACAAACAGAACAGAAAGGAGTTTCACACAATTCTTCTGTGTAGTTTTTATTTGTAGACATCCTTTTTCCCAATATAGGCCTCTTAGCGCTCAGAATGTCCAATTGCAGTTTCTACAGAAAGAGTGTTTCAGAACGGCTCAATCAAAAGTAAGGTTCAACTCTGTTAGTTGAATGCACAGAACAGAAAGAAGTTTCATACAATGCTTCTGTGTAGTTTATATTTGAACATATTCTTTTTTCCACTATTACCCACTTAGCGCTACGAATGTCCAGTTGCATTTTCTACAGACAGAGTGTTTCAAAACTGCTCAATCAAAAGTATGGTTTAACTCTGTTAGCTGAATGCTCAGATCAGAAAGATGTTTCACAGAATGCTTCTGTGTAGTTTATATTTGAATATATTCCTTTTTCCACTACTACGCTCTTAGCGCTCCAAATGTCCAGTTGCATTTTCTACAGAAAGAGTGTTCAGATCTGCTCAATCAAAAGTATGGTTTAACTCTGTTAGCTGAATGCACAGATCAGAAAGAAGTTTCACCGAATGATTCTGTGTAGTTTATATTTGAAGACATTACTTATTCCACTATTACCCACTTAGCGCTCCGAATCTCCACTTGCATTTTCTACAAAAAGAGTGTTTCATAACTGCTCAATCAAAAATATGTTTTATCTCTGTTAACTGAATTTACAGATCAGAAATAAGTTTCACAGAATGCATCTGTGTAGTTTTTATTTGAAGATATTCTTTTTCCCAATGTAGGCCTCTTAGCGCTTAGCATGTCCAATTGCAGTTTCTACAGAAAGAGTGTTTCAGAACGGCTCAATCAAAAGTAAGGTTCAACTCTGTTAGTTGAATGCACAGAACAGAAAGAATTTTCACAGAATGCTACTGTGTAGTTTATATTTGAATATATTCCATTTTCCACTATTACCCTCTTAGCGCTCCGAATGTCCACTTGCATTTTCTACAGAAAGAGTGTTCAGAACTGCGCAATCAAAAGTATGGTTTAACTCTGTTAGCTTAATGAACATATCAGAAATAAGTTTCACACAATGCTTCTGTGTAGTTTTTATTTGAAGATATTATTTTTCCCAATAGAGGCCTCTTAGCGCTCAGAATGTCCAATTGCAGTTTCTACAGAAAGAGTGTTTCAGAAAGGCTCAATCAAAAGTAAGGTTCAACTCTGTTAGTTGAATGCACAGAACAGAAAGAATTTTCACAGAATGCTACTATGTAGTTTATATTTGAATATATTCCTTTTTCCACTATTACCCTGTTAGCGCTCCGAATGTCCACTGGCATTTTCTACAGAAAGAGTGTTCAGAACTGCGCAATCAAAAGTATGGTTTAACTCTGTTAGCTTAATGAACATATCAGAAATAAGTTTCACCCAATGCTTCTGTGTAGTTTTTATTTGAAGATATTATTTTTCCCAATATAGGCCTCTTAGCGCTCAGAATGTCCAATTGCAGATTCTACAGAAAGAGTGTTTCAGAAAAGCTCAATCAAAAGTAAGGTTCAACTCTGTTAGTTGAATGCACAGAACAGAAAGAAGTTTCATACAATGCTTCTGTGTAGTTTATATTTGAACATATTGTTTTTTCCACTATAACCCACTTAGCGCTACGAATGTCCAGTTGCATTTTCTGCAGACAGAGTGTTTCAAAACTGCTCAATCAAAAGTATGGTTTAACTCTGTTAGCTGAATGCTCAGATCAGAAAGAAGTTTCACAGAATGCTTCTGTGTAGTTTATATTTGAATATATTCCTTCATCCACTACTACGCTTTTAGGGCTCCAAATGTCCAGTTGCATTTTCTACAGAAAGAGTGTTCAGATCTGCTCAATCAAAAGTATGGTTTAACTCTGTTAGCTGAATGCACAGATCAGAAATAAGTTTCACAGAATGATTCTGTGTAGTTTATATTTGAAGACATTTCTTTTTCCACTATTACCCTCTTAGCGCTCCGAATCTCCACTTGCATTTTCTACAAAAAGAGTGTTTCATAACTGCTCAATCAAAAATATGTTTTATCTCTGTTAACTGAATTTACAGATCAGAAATAAGTTTCACAGAATGCATCTGTGTAGTTTTTATTTGAAGATATTCTTTTACCCAATGTAGGCCTCTTAGCGCTTAGCATGTCCAATTGCAGTTTCTACAGAAAGAGTGTTTCAGAACGGCTCAATCAAAAGTAAGGTTCAACTCTGTTAGTTGAATGCACAGAACAGAAAGAATTTTCACAGAATGCTACTGTGTAGTTTATATTTGAATATATTCCTTTTTCCACTATTACCCTCTTAGCGCTGCGAATGTCCACTTGCATTTTCTACAGAAAGAGTGTTCAGAACTGCGCAATCAAAAGTATGGTTTAACTCTGTTAGCTTAATGAACATATCAGAAATAAGTTTCACACAATGCTTCTGTGTAGTTTTTATTTGAAGATATTATTTTTCCCAATAGAGGCCTCTTAGCGCTCAGAATGTCCAATTGCAGTTTCTACAGAAAGAGTGTTTCAGAAAGGCTCAATCAAAAGTAAGGTTCAACTCTGTTAGTTGAATGCACAGAACAGAAAGAAGTTTCATACAATGCTTCTGTGTAATTTATATTTGAACATATTCTTTTTTCCACTATTACCCACTTAGCGCTACGAATGTCCAGTTGCATTTTCTACAGACAGACTGTTTCAAAACTCCTCAATCAAAAGTATGGTTTAACTCTGTTAGCTGAATGCTCAGATCAGAAAGAAGTTTCACAGAATGCTTCTGTGTAGTTTATATTTGAATATATTCCTTTTTCCACTACTACTCTCTTAGCGCTCCAAATGTCCAGTTGCATTTTCTACAGAAAGAATGTTCAGATCTGCTCAATCAAAAGTATGGTTTAACTCTGTTAGCTGAATGCACAGATCAGAAAGAAGTTTCACAGAATGATTCTGTGTAGTTTATATTTGGAGACATTCCTTTTTCCACTATTACCCTCTTAGCGCTCCGAATCTCCACTTGCATTTTCTACAGAAAGAGTGTTTCAGAACGGCTCAATCAAAACTAAGGTTCAACTCTTTTAGTTGAACAAACAGAACAGAAAGAAGTTTCACACAATTCTTCTGTGTAGTTTTTATTTGTAGACATTCTTTTTCCCAATATAGGCCTCTTAGTGCTCAGAATGTCCAATTGCAGTTTTTACAGAAAGAGTGTTTCAAAACGGCTCAATCAAAAGTAAGGTTCAACTCTGTTAGTTGAATGCACAGAACAGAAAGAAGTTTCATACAATGCTTCTGTGTAGTTTATATTTGAACATATTCTTTTTTCCACTATTACCCACTTAGCGCTACGAATGTCCAGTTGCATTTTCTACAGACAGAGTGTTTCAAAACTGCTCAATCAAAAGTATGGTTTAACTCTGTTAGCTGAATGCTCAGATCAGAAAGAAGTTTCACAGAATGCTTCTGTGTAGTTTATATTTGAATATATTCCTTTTTCCACTACTACGCTCTTAGCGCTCCAAATGTCCAGTTGCATTTTCTACAGAAAGAGTGTTCAGATCTGCTCAATCAAAAGTATGGTTTAACTCTGTTAGCTGAATGCACAGATCAGAAAGAAGTTTCACCGAATGATTCTGTGTAGTTTATATTTGAAGACATTCCTTTTTCCACTATTACCCTCTTAGCGCTCCGAATCTCCACTTGCATTTTCTACAAAAAGAGTGTTTCATAACTGCTCAATCAAAAATATGTTTTATCTCTGTTAACTGAATTTACAGATCAGAAATAAGTTTCACAGAATGCATCTGTGTAGTTTTTATTTGAAGATATTCTTTTTCCCAATGTAGGCCTCTTAGCGCTTAGCATGTCCAATTGCAGTTTCTACAGAAAGAGTGTTTCAGAACGGCTCAATCAAAAGTAAGGTTCAACTCTGTTAGTTGAATGCACAGAACAGAAAGAATTTTCACAGAATGCTACTGTGTAGTTTATATTTGAATATATTCCTTTTTCCACTATTACCCTCTTTGCGCTCCGAGTGTCCACTGGCATTTTCTACAGAAAGAGTGTTCAGAACTGCGCAATCAAAAGTATGGTTTAACTCTGTTAGCTTAATGAACATATCAGAAATAAGTTTCACCCAATGCTTCTGTGTAGTTTTTATTTGAAGATATTATTTTTCCCAATATAGGCCTCTTAGCGCTCAGAATGTCCAATTGCAGTTTCCACAGAAAGAGTGTTTCAGAAAGGCTCAATCAAAAGTAAGGTTCAACTCTGTTAGTTGAATGCACAGAACAGAAAGAAGTTTCATACAATGCTTCTGTGTAGTTTATATTTGAACATATTCTTTTTTCCACTATTACCCACTTAGCGCTACGATTGTCCAGTTGCATTTTCTGCAGACAGAGTGTTTCAAAACTGCTCAATCAAAAGTATGGTTTAACTCTGTTAGCTGAATGCTCAGATCAGAAAGAAGTTTCACAGAATGCTTCTGTGTAGTTTATATTTGAATATATTCCTTTTTCCACTACTGCTCTCTTAGCGCTCCAAATGTCCAGTTGCATTTTCTACAGAAAGAGTGTTCAGATCTGCTCAATCAAAAGTAGGGTTTAACTCTGTTAGCTGAATGCACAGATCAGAAAGAAGTTTCACAGAATGATTCTGTGTAGTTTATATTTGGAGACATTCCTTTTTCCACTATTACCCTCTTAGCGCTCCGAATCTCCACTTGCATTTTCTACAGAAAGAGTGTTTCATAACTGCTCAATCAAAAATATGTTTTATCTCTGTTAACTGAATTTACGGATCAGAAATAAGTTTCACAGAATGCATCTGTGTAGTTTTTATTTGAAGATATTCTTTTTCCCAATATAGGCCTCTTAGCGCTTAGCATGTCCAATTGCAGTTTCTACAGAAAGAGTGTTTCAGAACGGCTCAATCAAAAGTAAGGTTCAACTCTGTTAGTTCAATGCACAGAACAGAAAGAATTTTCACAGAATGCTACTGTGTAGTTTATATTTGAATATATTACTTTTTCCACTATTACCCTCTTAGCGCTGCGAATGTCCACTTGCATTTTCTACAGAAAGAGTGTTCAGAACTGCGCAATCAAAAGTATGGTTTAACTCTGTTAGCTTAATGAACATATCAGAAATAAGTTTCACACAATGCTTCTGTGTAGTTTTTATTTGAAGATATTATTTTTCCCAATATAGGCCTCTTAGCGCTCAGAATGTCCAATTGCAGTTTCTACAGAAAGAGTGTTTCAGAAAGGCTCAATCAAAAGTAAGGTTCAACTCTGTTAGTTGAATGCACAGAACAGAAAGAAGTTTCATACAATGCTTCTGTGTACTTTATATTTGAACATATTCTTTTTTCCACTATTACCCACTTAGCGCTACGAATGTCCAGTTGCATTTTCTACAGACAGAGTGTTTCAAAACTGCTCAATCAAAAGTATGGTTTAACTCTGTTAGCTGAATGCTCAGATCAGAAAGAAGTTTCACAGAATGCTTCTGTGTAGTTTATATTTGAATATATTCCTTTTTCCACTACTACTCTCTTAGCGCTCCAAATGTCCAGTTGCATTTTCTACAGAAAGAGTGTTCAGATCTGCTCAATCAAAAGTATGGTTTAACTCTGTTAGCTGAATGCACAGATCAGAAAGAAGTTTCACAGAATGATTCTGTGTAGTTTATATTTGGAGACATTCCTTTTTCCACTATTACCCTCTTAGCGCTCCGAATCTCCACTTGCATTTTCTACAGAAAGAGTGTTTCAGAACGGCTCAATCAAAACTAAGGTTCAACTCTTTTAGTTGAACAAACAGAACAGAAAGAAGTTTCACACAATTCTTCTGTGTAGTTTTTATTTGTAGACATTCTTTTTCCCAATATAGGCCTCTTAGTGCTCAGAATGTCCAATTGCAGTTTCTACAGAAAGAGTGTTTCAAAACGGCTCAATCAAAAGTAAGGTTCAACTCTGTTAGTTGAATGCACAGAACAGAAAGAAGTTTCATACAATGCTTCTGTGTAGTTTATATTTGAACATATTCTTTTTTCCACTATTACCCACTTAGCGCTACGAATGTCCAGTTGCATTTTCTACAGACAGAGTGTTTCAAAACTGCTCAATCAAAAGTATGGTTTAACTCTGTTAGCTGAATGCTCAGATCAGAAAGAAGTTTCACAGAATGCTTCTGTGTAGTTTATATTTGAATATATTCCTTTTTCCACTACTACGCTCTTAGCGCTCCAAATGTCCAGTTGCATTTTCTACAGAAAGAGTGTTCAGATCTGCTCAATCAAAAGTATGGTTTAACTCTGTTAGCTGAATGCACAGATCAGAAAGAAGTTTCACCGAATGATTCTGTGTAGTTTATATTTGAAGACATTCCTTTTTCCACTATTACCCTCTTAGCGCTCCGAATCTCCACTTGCATTTTCTACAAAAAGAGTGTTTCATAACTGCTCAATCAAAAATATGTTTTATCTCTGTTAACTGAATTTACAGATCAGAAATAAGTTTCACAGAATGCATCTGTGTAGTTTTTATTTGAAGATATTCTTTTTCCCAATGTAGGCCTCTTAGCGCTTAGCATGTCCAATTGCAGTTTCTACAGAAAGAGTGTTTCAGAACGGCTCAATCAAAAGTAAGGTTCAACTCTGTTAGTTGAATGCACAGAACAGAAAGAATTTTCACAGAATGCTACTGTGTAGTTTATATTTGAATATATTCCTTTTTCCACTATTACCCTCTTAGCGCTCCGAATGTCCACTTGCATTTTCTACAGAAAGAGTGTTCAGAACTGCGCAATCAAAAGTATGGTTTAACTCTGTTAGCTTAATGAACATATCAGAAATAAGTTTCACACAATGCTTCTGTGTAGTTTTTATTTGAAGATATTATTTTTCCCAATAGAGGCCTCTTAGCGCTCAGAATGTCCAATTGCAGTTTCTACAGAAAGAGTGTTTCAGAAAGGCTCAATCAAAAGTAAGGTTCAACTCTGTTAGTTGAATGCACAGAACAGAAAGAATTTTCACAGAATGCTACTATGTAGTTTATATTTGAATATATTCCTTTTTCCACTATTACCCTGTTAGCGCTCCGAATGTCCACTGGCATTTTCTACAGAAAGAGTGTTCAGAACTGCGCAATCAAAAGTATGGTTTAACTCTGTTAGCTTAATGAACATATCAGAAATAAGTTTCACCCAATGCTTCTGTGTAGTTTTTATTTGAAGATATTATTTTTCCCAATATAGGCCTCTTAGCGCTCAGAATGTCCAATTGCAGATTCTACAGAAAGAGTGTTTCAGAAAAGCTCAATCAAAAGTAAGGTTCAACTCTGTTAGTTGAATGCACAGAACAGAAAGAAGTTTCATACAATGCTTCTGTGTAGTTTATATTTGAACATATTGTTTTTTCCACTATAACCCACTTAGCGCTACGAATGTCCAGTTGCATTTTCTGCAGACAGAGTGTTTCAAAACTGCTCAATCAAAAGTATGGTTTAACTCTGTTAGCTGAATGCTCAGATCAGAAAGAAGTTTCACAGAATGCTTCTGTGTAGTTTATATTTGAATATATTCCTTCATCCACTACTACGCTTTTAGGGCTCCAAATGTCCAGTTGCATTTTCTACAGAAAGAGTGTTCAGATCTGCTCAATCAAAAGTATGGTTTAACTCTGTTAGCTGAATGCACAGATCAGAAATAAGTTTCACAGAATGATTCTGTGTAGTTTATATTTGAAGACATTTCTTTTTCCACTATTACCCTCTTAGCGCTCCGAATCTCCACTTGCATTTTCTACAAAAAGAGTGTTTCATAACTGCTCAATCAAAAATATGTTTTATCTCTGTTAACTGAATTTACAGATCAGAAATAAGTTTCACAGAATGCATCTGTGTAGTTTTTATTTGAAGATATTCTTTTACCCAATGTAGGCCTCTTAGCGCTTAGCATGTCCAATTGCAGTTTCTACAGAAAGAGTGTTTCAGAACGGCTCAATCAAAAGTAAGGTTCAACTCTGTTAGTTGAATGCACAGAACAGAAAGAATTTTCACAGAATGCTACTGTGTAGTTTATATTTGAATATATTCCTTTTTCCACTATTACCCTCTTAGCGCTGCGAATGTCCACTTGCATTTTCTACAGAAAGAGTGTTCAGAACTGCGCAATCAAAAGTATGGTTTAACTCTGTTAGCTTAATGAACATATCAGAAATAAGTTTCACACAATGCTTCTGTGTAGTTTTTATTTGAAGATATTATTTTTCCCAATAGAGGCCTCTTAGCGCTCAGAATGTCCAATTGCAGTTTCTACAGAAAGAGTGTTTCAGAAAGGCTCAATCAAAAGTAAGGTTCAACTCTGTTAGTTGAATGCACAGAACAGAAAGAAGTTTCATACAATGCTTCTGTGTAATTTATATTTGAACATATTCTTTTTTCCACTATTACCCACTTAGCGCTACGAATGTCCAGTTGCATTTTCTACAGACAGACTGTTTCAAAACTCCTCAATCAAAAGTATGGTTTAACTCTGTTAGCTGAATGCTCAGATCAGAAAGAAGTTTCACAGAATGCTTCTGTGTAGTTTATATTTGAATATATTCCTTTTTCCACTACTACTCTCTTAGCGCTCCAAATGTCCAGTTGCATTTTCTACAGAAAGAATGTTCAGATCTGCTCAATCAAAAGTATGGTTTAACTCTGTTAGCTGAATGCACAGATCAGAAAGAAGTTTCACAGAATGATTCTGTGTAGTTTATATTTGGAGACATTCCTTTTTCCACTATTACCCTCTTAGCGCTCCGAATCTCCACTTGCATTTTCTACAGAAAGAGTGTTTCAGAACGGCTCAATCAAAACTAAGGTTCAACTCTTTTAGTTGAACAAACAGAACAGAAAGAAGTTTCACACAATTCTTCTGTGTAGTTTTTATTTGTAGACATTCTTTTTCCCAATATAGGCCTCTTAGTGCTCAGAATGTCCAATTGCAGTTTTTACAGAAAGAGTGTTTCAAAACGGCTCAATCAAAAGTAAGGTTCAACTCTGTTAGTTGAATGCACAGAACAGAAAGAAGTTTCATACAATGCTTCTGTGTAGTTTATATTTGAACATATTCTTTTTTCCACTATTACCCACTTAGCGCTACGAATGTCCAGTTGCATTTTCTACAGACAGAGTGTTTCAAAACTGCTCAATCAAAAGTATGGTTTAACTCTGTTAGCTGAATGCTCAGATCAGAAAGAAGTTTCACAGAATGCTTCTGTGTAGTTTATATTTGAATATATTCCTTTTTCCACTACTACGCTCTTAGCGCTCCAAATGTCCAGTTGCATTTTCTACAGAAAGAGTGTTCAGATCTGCTCAATCAAAAGTATGGTTTAACTCTGTTAGCTGAATGCACAGATCAGAAAGAAGTTTCACCGAATGATTCTGTGTAGTTTATATTTGAAGACATTCCTTTTTCCACTATTACCCTCTTAGCGCTCCGAATCTCCACTTGCATTTTCTACAAAAAGAGTGTTTCATAACTGCTCAATCAAAAATATGTTTTATCTCTGTTAACTGAATTTACAGATCAGAAATAAGTTTCACAGAATGCATCTGTGTAGTTTTTATTTGAAGATATTCTTTTTCCCAATGTAGGCCTCTTAGCGCTTAGCATGTCCAATTGCAGTTTCTACAGAAAGAGTGTTTCAGAACGGCTCAATCAAAAGTAAGGTTCAACTCTGTTAGTTGAATGCACAGAACAGAAAGAATTTTCACAGAATGCTACTGTGTAGTTTATATTTGAATATATTCCTTTTTCCACTATTACCCTCTTTGCGCTCCGAGTGTCCACTGGCATTTTCTACAGAAAGAGTGTTCAGAACTGCGCAATCAAAAGTATGGTTTAACTCTGTTAGCTTAATGAACATATCAGAAATAAGTTTCACCCAATGCTTCTGTGTAGTTTTTATTTGAAGATATTATTTTTCCCAATATAGGCCTCTTAGCGCTCAGAATGTCCAATTGCAGTTTCCACAGAAAGAGTGTTTCAGAAAGGCTCAATCAAAAGTAAGGTTCAACTCTGTTAGTTGAATGCACAGAACAGAAAGAAGTTTCATACAATGCTTCTGTGTAGTTTATATTTGAACATATTCTTTTTTCCACTATTACCCACTTAGCGCTACGATTGTCCAGTTGCATTTTCTGCAGACAGAGTGTTTCAAAACTGCTCAATCAAAAGTATGGTTTAACTCTGTTAGCTGAATGCTCAGATCAGAAAGAAGTTTCACAGAATGCTTCTGTGTAGTTTATATTTGAATATATTCCTTTTTCCACTACTGCTCTCTTAGCGCTCCAAATGTCCAGTTGCATTTTCTACAGAAAGAGTGTTCAGATCTGCTCAATCAAAAGTAGGGTTTAACTCTGTTAGCTGAATGCACAGATCAGAAAGAAGTTTCACAGAATGATTCTGTGTAGTTTATATTTGGAGACATTCCTTTTTCCACTATTACCCTCTTAGCGCTCCGAATCTCCACTTGCATTTTCTACAGAAAGAGTGTTTCATAACTGCTCAATCAAAAATATGTTTTATCTCTGTTAACTGAATTTACGGATCAGAAATAAGTTTCACAGAATGCATCTGTGTAGTTTTTATTTGAAGATATTCTTTTTCCCAATATAGGCCTCTTAGCGCTTAGCATGTCCAATTGCAGTTTCTACAGAAAGAGTGTTTCAGAACGGCTCAATCAAAAGTAAGGTTCAACTCTGTTAGTTCAATGCACAGAACAGAAAGAATTTTCACAGAATGCTACTGTGTAGTTTATATTTGAATATATTCCTTTTTCCACTATTACCCTCTTAGCGCTGCGAATGTCCACTTGCATTTTCTACAGAAAGAGTGTTCAGAACTGCGCAATCAAAAGTATGGTTTAACTCTGTTAGCTTAATGAACATATCAGAAATAAGTTTCACACAATGCTTCTGTGTAGTTTTTATTTGAAGATATTATTTTTCCCAATATAGGCCTCTTAGCGCTCAGAATGTCCAATTGCAGTTTCTACAGAAAGAGTGTTTCAGAAAGGCTCAATCAAAAGTAAGGTTCAACTCTGTTAGTTGAATGCACAGAACAGAAAGAAGTTTCATACAATGCTTCTGTGTACTTTATATTTGAACATATTCTTTTTTCCACTATTACCCACTTAGCGCTACGAATGTCCAGTTGCATTTTCTACAGACAGAGTGTTTCAAAACTGCTCAATCAAAAGTATGGTTTAACTCTGTTAGCTGAATGCTCAGATCAGAAAGAAGTTTCACAGAATGCTTCTGTGTAGTTTATATTTGAATATATTCCTTTTTCCACTACTACTCTCTTAGCGCTCCAAATGTCCAGTTGCATTTTCTACAGAAAGAGTGTTCAGATCTGCTCAATCAAAAGTATGGTTTAACTCTGTTAGCTGAATGCACAGATCAGAAAGAAGTTTCACAGAATGATTCTGTGTAGTTTATATTTGGAGACATTCCTTTTTCCACTATTACCCTCTTAGCGCTCCGAATCTCCACTTGCATTTTCTACAGAAAGAGTGTTTCAGAACGGCTCAATCAAAACTAAGGTTCAACTCTTTTAGTTGAACAAACAGAACAGAAAGAAGTTTCACACAATTCTTCTGTGTAGTTTTTATTTGTAGACATTCTTTTTCCCAATATAGGCCTCTTAGTGCTCAGAATGTCCAATTGCAGTTTCTACAGAAAGAGTGTTTCAAAACGGCTCAATCAAAAGTAAGGTTCAACTCTGTTAGTTGAATGCACAGAACAGAAAGAAGTTTCATACAATGCTTCTGTGTAGTTTATATTTGAACATATTCTTTTTTCCACTATTACCCACTTAGCGCTACGAATGTCCAGTTGCATTTTCTACAGACAGAGTGTTTCAAAACTGCTCAATCAAAAGTATGGTTTAACTCTGTTAGCTGAATGCTCAGATCAGAAAGAAGTTTCACAGAATGCTTCTGTGTAGTTTATATTTGAATATATTCCTTTTTCCACTACTACGCTCTTAGCGCTCCAAATGTCCAGTTGCATTTTCTACAGAAAGAGTGTTCAGATCTGCTCAATCAAAAGTATGGTTTAACTCTGTTAGCTGAATGCACAGATCAGAAAGAAGTTTCACCGAATGATTCTGTGTAGTTTATATTTGAAGACATTCCTTTTTCCACTATTACCCTCTTAGCGCTCCGAATCTCCACTTGCATTTTCTACAAAAAGAGTGTTTCATAACTGCTCAATCAAAAATATGTTTTATCTCTGTTAACTGAATTTACAGATCAGAAATAAGTTTCACAGAATGCATCTGTGTAGTTTTTATTTGAAGATATTCTTTTTCCCAATGTAGGCCTCTTAGCGCTTAGCATGTCCAATTGCAGTTTCTACAGAAAGAGTGTTTCAGAACGGCTCAATCAAAAGTAAGGTTCAACTCTGTTAGTTGAATGCACAGAACAGAAAGAATTTTCACAGAATGCTACTGTGTAGTTTATATTTGAATATATTCCTTTTTCCACTATTACCCTCTTTGCGCTCCGAGTGTCCACTGGCATTTTCTACAGAAAGAGTGTTCAGAACTGCGCAATCAAAAGTATGGTTTAACTCTGTTAGCTTAATGAACATATCAGAAATAAGTTTCACCCAATGCTTCTGTGTAGTTTTTATTTGAAGATATTATTTTTCCCAATATAGGCCTCTTAGCGCTCAGAATGTCCAATTGCAGTTTCCACAGAAAGAGTGTTTCAGAAAGGCTCAATCAAAAGTAAGGTTCAACTCTGTTAGTTGAATGCACAGAACAGAAAGAAGTTTCATACAATGCTTCTGTGTAGTTTATATTTGAACATATTCTTTTTTCCACTATTACCCACTTAGCGCTACGATTGTCCAGTTGCATTTTCTGCAGACAGAGTGTTTCAAAACTGCTCAATCAAAAGTATGGTTTAACTCTGTTAGCTGAATGCTCAGATCAGAAAGAAGTTTCACAGAATGCTTCTGTGTAGTTTATATTTGAATATATTCCTTTTTCCACTACTGCTCTCTTAGCGCTCCAAATGTCCAGTTGCATTTTCTACAGAAAGAGTGTTCAGATCTGCTCAATCAAAAGTATGGTTTAACTCTGTTAGCTGAATGCACAGATCAGAAAGAAGTTTCACAGAATGATTCTGTGTAGTTTATATTTGGAGACATTCCTTTTTCCACTATTACCTTCTTAGCGCTCCGAATCTCCACTTGCATTTTCTACAGAAAGAGTGTTTCATAACTGCTCAATCAAAAATATGTTTTATCTCTGTTAACTGAATTTACGGATCAGAAATAAGTTTCACAGAATGCATCTGTGTAGTTTTTATTTGAAGATATTCTTTTTCCCAATATAGGCCTCTTAGCGCTTAGCATGTCCAATTGCAGTTTCTACAGAAAGAGTGTTTCAGAACGGCTCAATCAAAAGTAAGGTTCAACTCTGTGAGTTGAATGCACAGAAGAGAAAGAATTTTCACAGAATGCTACTGTGTAGTTTATATTTGAATATATTCCTTTTTCCACTATTACCCCCTTAGCGCTCGGAATGTCCACTTGCATTTTCTACAGAAAGTGTGTTCAGAACTGCGCAATCAAAAGTATGGTTTAACTCTGTTACCTTAATGAACATATCAGAAATAAGTTTCACACAATGCTTCTGTGTAGTTTTTATTTGAAGATATTATTTTTCCCAATATAGGCCTGTTAGCGCTCAGAATGTCCAATTGCAGTTTCTACAGAAAGAGTGTTTCAGAAAGGCTCAATCAAAAGTAAGGTTCAACTCTGTTAGTTGAATGCACAGAACAGAAAGAAGTTTCATACAATGCTTCTGTGTACTTTATATTTGAACATATTCTTTTTTCCACTATTACCCACTTAGCGCTACGAATGTCCAGTTGCATTTTCTACAGACACAGTGTTTCAAAACTGCTCAATCAAAAGTATGGTTTAACTCTGTTAGCTGAATGCTCAGATCAGAAAGAAGTTTCACAGAATGCTTCTGTGTAGTTTATATTTGAATATATTCCTTTTTCCACTACTACTCTCTTAGCGCTCCAAATGTCCAGTTGCATTTTCTAGAGAAAGAGTATTCAGATCTGCTCAATCAAAAGTATGGTTTAACTCTGTTAGCTGAATGCACAGATCAGAAAGAAGTTTCACAGAATGATTCTGTGTAGTTTATATTTGGAGACATTCCTTTTTCCACTATTACCCTCTTAGCGCTCCGAATGTCCAGTTGCATTTTCTACAGACAGAGTGTTCAGATCTGCTCAATCAAAAGTATGGTTTAACTCTGTTAGCTGAATGCACAGATCAGAAAGAAGTTTCACAGAATGATTCTGTGTAGTTTATATTTGGAGACTTTCCTTTTTCCACTATTACCCTCTTAGCGCTCCGAATCTCCACTTGTATTTTCTACAGAAAGAGTGTTTCATAACTGCTCAATCAAAAATATGTTTTATCTCTGTTAACTGAATTTACAGATCAGAAATAAGTTTCACAGAATGCATCTGTGTAGTTTTTATTTGAAGATATTCTTTTTCCCAATGTAGGCCTCTTAGCGCTTAGCATGTCCAATTGCAGTTTCTACAGAAAGAGTGTTTCAGAACGGCTCAATCAAAAGTAAGGTTCAACTCTGTTAGTTGAATGCACAGAACAGAAAGAATTTTCACAGAATGCTACTGTGTAGTTTATATTTGAATATATTCCTTTTTCCACTATTACCCTCTTAGCGCTCCGAATGTCCACTTGCATTTCCTACAGAAAGAGTGTTCAGAACTGCGCAATCAAAAGTATGGTTTAACTCTGTTAGCTTAATGAACATATCAGAAATAAGTTTCACACAATGCTTCTGTGTAGTTTTTATTTGAAGATATTATTTTTCCCAATAGAGGCCTCTTAGCGCTCAGAATGTCCAATTGCAGTTTCTACAGAAAGAGTGTTTCAGAAAGGCTCAATCAAAAGTAAGGTTCAACTCTGTTAGTTGAATGCACAGAACAGAAAGAAGTTTCATACAATGCTTCTGTGTACTTTATATATGAACATATTCTTTTTTCCACTATTACCCACTTAGCGCTACGAATGTCCAGTTGCATTTTCTACAGACACAGTGTTTCAAAACTGCTCAATCAAAAGTATGGTTTAACTCTGTTAGCTGAATGCTCAGATCAGAAAGAAGTTTCACAGAATGCTTCTGTGTAGTTTATATTTGAATATATTCCTTTTTCCACTACTACTCTCTTAGCGCTCCAAATGTCCAGTTGCATTTTCTAGAGAAAGAGTATTCAGATCTGCTCAATCAAAAGTATGGTTTAACTCTGTTAGCTGAATGCACAGATCAGAAAGAAGTTTCACAGAATGATTCTGTGTAGTTTATATTTGGAGACATTCCTTTTTCCACTATTACCCTCTTAGCGCTCCGAATGTCCAGTTGCATTTTCTACAGACAGAGTGTTCAGATCTGCTCAATCAAAAGTATGGTTTAACTCTGTTAGCTGAATGCACAGATCAGAAAGAAGTTTCACAGAATGATTCTGTGTAGTTTATATTTGGAGACTTTCCTTTTTCCACTATTACCCTCTTAGCGCTCCGAATCTCCACTTGTATTTTCTACAGAAAGAGTGTTTCATAACTGCTCAATCAAAAATATGTTTTATCTCTGTTAACTGAATTTACAGATCAGAAATAAGTTTCACAGAATGCATCTGTGTAGTTTTTATTTGAAGATATTCTTTTTCCCAATGTAGGCCTCTTAGCGCTTAGCATGTCCAATTGCAGTTTCTACAGAAAGAGTGTTTCAGAACGGCTCAATCAAAAGTAAGGTTCAACTCTGTTAGTTGAATGCACAGAACAGAAAGAATTTTCACAGAATGCTACTGTGTAGTTTATATTTGAATATATTCCTTTTTCCACTATTACACTCTTAGCGCTCCGAATGTCCACTTGCATTTTCTACAGAAAGAGTGTTCAGAACTGCGCAATCAAAAGTATGGTTTAACTCTGTTAGCTTAATGAACATATCAGAAATAAGTTTCACACAATGCTTCTGTGTAGTTTTTATTTGAAGATATTATTTTTCCCAATAGAGGCCTCTTAGCGCTCAGAATGTCCAATTGCAGTTTCTACAGAAAGAGTGTTTCAGAAAGGCTCAATCAAAAGTAAGGTTCAACTCTGTTAGTTGAATGCACAGAACAGAAAGAAGTTTCATACAATGCTTCTGTGTAGTTTATATTTGAACATATTCTTTTTTCCACTATTACCCACTTAGCGCTACGAATGTCCAGTTGCATTTTCTACAGACAGAGTGTTTCAAAACTGCTCAATCAAAAGTATGGTTTAACTCTGTTAGCTGAATGCTCAGATCAGAAAGAAGTTTCACAGAATGCTTCTGTGTAGTTTATATTTGAATATATTCCTTTTTCCACTTCTACTCTCTTAGCGCTCCAAATGTCCAGTTGCATTTTCTACAGAAAGAGTGTTCAGATCTGCTCAATCAAAAGTATGGTTTAACTCTGTTAGCTGAATGCACAGATCAGAAAGAAGTTTCACAGAATGATTCTGTGTAGTTTATATTTGGAGACATTCCTTTTTCCACTATTACCCTCTTAGCGCTCCGAATCACCACTTGCATTTTCTACAGAAAGAGTGTTTCAGAACGGCTCAGTCAAAACTAAGGTTCAACTCTTTTAGTTGAACAAACAGAACAGAAAGAAGTTTCACACAATTCTTCTGTGTAGTTTTTATTTGTAGACATTCTTTTTCCCAATATAGGCCTCTTAGCGCTCAGAATGTCCAATTGCAGTTTCTACAGAAAGAGTGTTTCAGAACGGCTCAATCAAAAGTAAGGTTCAACTCTGTTAGTTGAATGCACAGAACAGAAAGAAGTTTCATACAATGCTTCTGTGTAGTTTATATTTGAACATATTCTTTTTTCCACTATTACCCACTTAGCGCTACGAATGTCCAGTTGCATTTTCTACAGACAGAGTGTTTCAAAACTGCTCAATCAAAAGTATGGTTTAACTCTGTTAGCTGAATGCTCAGATCAGAAAGAAGTTTCACAGAATGCTTCTGTGTAGTTTATATTTGAATATATTCCTTTTTCCACTACTACGCTCTTAGCGCTACAAATGTCCAGTTGCATTTTCTACAGAAAGAGTGTTCAGATCTGCTCAATCAAAAGTATGGTTTAACTCTGTTAGCTGAATGCACAGATCAGAAAGAAGTTTCACCGAATGATTCTGTGTAGTTTATATTTGAAGACATTACTTATTCCACTATTACCCACTTAGCGCTCCGAATATCCACTTGCATTTTCTACAAAAAGAGTGTTTCATAACTGCTCAATCAAAAATATGTTTTATCTCTGTTAACTGAATTTACAGATCAGAAATAAGTTTCACAGAATGCATCTGTGTAGTTTTTATTTGAAGATATTCTTTTTCCCAATGTAGGCCTCTTAGCGCTTAGCATGTCCAATTGCAGTTTCTACAGAAAGAGTGTTTCAGAACGGCTCAATCAAAAGTAAGGTTCAACTCTGTTAGTTGAATGCACAGAACAGAAAGAATTTTCACAGAATGCTACTGTGTAGTTTATATTTGAATATATTCCTTTTTCCACTATTACCCTCTTAGCGCTCCGAATGTCCACTTGCATTTTCTACAGAAAGAGTGTTCAGAACTGCGCAATCAAAAGTATGGTTTAACTCTGTTAGCTTAATGAACATATCAGAAATAAGTTTCACACAATGCTTCTGTGTAGGTTTTATTTGAAGATATTATTTTTCCCAATAGAGGCCTCTTAGCGCTCAGAATGTCCAATTGCAGTTTCTACAGAAAGAGTGTTTCAGAAAGGCTCAATCAAAAGTAAGGTTCAACTCTGTTAGTTGAATGCACAGAACAGAAAGAAGTTTCATACAATGCTTCTGTGTAGTTTATATTTGAACATATTCTTTTTTCCACTATTACCCACTTAGCGCTACGAATGTCCAGTTGCATTTTCTACAGACAGACTGTTTCAAAACTGCTCAATCAAAAGTATGGTTTAACTCTGTTAGCTGAATGCTCAGATCAGAAAGAAGTTTCACAGAATGCTTCTGTGTAGTTTATATTTGAATATATTCCTTTTTCCACTACTACTCTCTTAGCGCTCCAAATGTCCAGTTGCATTTTCTACAGAAAGAGTGTTCAGATCTGCTCAATCAAAAGTATGGTTTAACTCTGTTAGCTGAATGCACAGATCAGAAAGAAGTTTCACAGAATGATTCTGTGTAGTTTATATTTGGAGACATTCCTTTTTCCACTATTACCCTCTTAGCGCTCCGAATGTCCAGTTGCATTTTCTACAGACAGAGTGTTCAGATCTGCTCAATCAAAAGTATGGTTTAACTCTGTTAGCTGAATGCACAGATCAGAAAGAAGTTTCACAGAATGATTCTGTGTAGTTTATATTTGGAGACTTTCCTTTTTCCACTATTACCCTCTTAGCGCTCCGAATCTCCACTTGCATTTTCTACAGAAAGAGTGTTTCATAACTGCTCAATCAAAAATATGTTTTATCTCTGTTAACTGAATTTACAGATCTGAAATAAGTTTCACAGAATGCATCTGTGTAGTTTTTATTTGAAGATATTCTTTTTCCCAATATAGGCCTCTTAGCGCTTAGCATATCCAATTGCAGTTTCTACAGAAAGAGTGTTTCAGAACGGCTCAATCAAAAGTAAGGTTCAACTCTGTTAGTTGAATGCACAGAACAGAAAGAATTTTCACAGAATGCTACTGTGTAGTTTATATTTGAATATATTCCTTTTTCCACTATTACCCTCTTAGCGCTCCGAATGTCCACTTGCATTTTCTACAGAAAGAGTGTTCAGAACTGCGCAATCAAAAGTATGGTTTAACTCTGTTAGCTTAATGAACATATCAGAAATAAGTTTCACACAATGCTTCTGTGTAGTTTGTATTTGAAGATATTATTTTTCCCAATATAGGCCTCTTAGCGCTCAGAATGTCCAATTGCACTTTCTACAGAAAGAGTGTTTCAGAAAGGCTCAATCAAAAGTAAGGTTCAACTCTGTTAGTTGAATGCACAGAACAGAAAGAAGTTTCATACAATGCTTCTGTGTAGTTTATATTTGAACATATTCTTTTTTCCAGTATTACCCACTTAGCGCTACGAATGTCCAGTTGCATTTTCTACAGACAGAGTGTTTCAAAACTGCTCAATCAAAAGTATGGTTTAACTCTGTTAGCTGAATGCTCAGATCAGAAAGAAGTTTCACAGAATGCTTCTGTGTAGTTTATATTTGAATATATTCCTTTTTCCACTTCTACTCTCTTAGCGCTCCAAATGTCCAGTTGCATTTTCTACAGAAAGAGTGTTCAGATCTGCTCAATCAAAAGTATGGTTTAACTCTGTTAGCTGAATGCACAGATCAGAAAGAAGTTTCACAGAATGATTCTGTGTAGTTTATATTTGGAGACATTCCTTTTTCCACTATTACCCTCTTAGCGCTCCGAATCACCACTTGCATTTTCTACAGAAAGAGTGTTTCAGAACGGCTCAGTCAAAACTAAGGTTCAACTCTTTTAGTTGAACAAACAGAACAGAAAGAAGTTTCACACAATTCTTCTGTGTAGTTTTTATTTGTAGACATTCTTTTTCCCAATATAGGCCTCTTAGCGCTCAGAATGTCCAATTGCAGTTTCTACAGAAAGAGTGTTTCAGAACGGCTCAATCAAAAGTAAGGTTCAACTCTGTTAGTTGAATGCACAGAACAGAAAGAAGTTTCATACAATGCTTCTGTGTAGTTTATATTTGAACATATTCTTTTTTCCACTATTACCCACTTAGCGCTACGAATGTCCAGTTGCATTTTCTACAGACAGAGTGTTTCAAAACTGCTCAATCAAAAGTATGGTTTAACTCTGTTAGCTGAATGCTCAGATCAGAAAGAAGTTTCACAGAATGCTTCTGTGTAGTTTATATTTGAATATATTCCTTTTTCCACTACTACGCTCTTAGCGCTCCAAATGTCCAGTTGCATTTTCTACAGAAAGAGTGTTCAGATCTGCTCAATCAAAAGTATGGTTTAACTCTGTTAGCTGAATGCACAGATCAGAAAGAAGTTTCACCGAATGATTCTGTGTAGTTTATATTTGAAGACATTACTTATTCCACTATTACCCACTTAGCGCTCCGAATATCCACTTGCATTTTCTACAAAAAGAGTGTTTCATAACTGCTCAATCAAAAATATGTTTTATCTCTGTTAACTGAATTTACAGATCAGAAATAAGTTTCACAGAATGCATCTGTGTAGTTTTTATTTGAAGATATTCTTTTTCCCAATGTAGGCCTCTTAGCGCTTAGCATGTCCAATTGCAGTTTCTACAGAAAGAGTGTTTCAGAACGGCTCAATCAAAAGTAAGGATCAACTCTGTTAGTTGAATGCACAGAACAGAAAGAATTTTCACAGAATGCTACTGTGTAGTTTATATTTGAATATATTCCTTTTTCCACTATTACCCTCTTAGCGCTCCGAATGTCCACTTGCATTTTCTACAGAAAGAGTGTTCAGAACTGCGCAATCAAAAGTATGGTTTAACTCTGTTAGCTTAATGAACATATCAGAAATAAGTTTCACACAATGCTTCTGTGTAGTTTTTATTTGAAGATATTATTTTTCCCAATAGAGGCCTCTTAGCGCTCAGAATGTCCAATTGCAGTTTCTACAGAAAGAGTGTTTCAGAAAGGCTCAATCAAAAGTAAGGTTCAACTCTGTTAGTTGAATGCACAGAACAGAAAGAAGTTTCATACAATGCTTCTGTGTAGTTTATATTTGAACATATTCTTTTTTCCACTATTACCCTCTTAGCGCTACGAATGTCCAGTTGCATTTTCTACAGACAGACTGTTTCAAAACTGCTCAATCAAAAGTATGGTTTAACTCTGTTAGCTGAATGCTCAGATCAGAAAGAAGTTTCACAGAATGCTTCTGTGTAGTTTATATTTGAATATATTCCTTTTTCCACTACTACTCTTTTAGCGCTCCAAATGTCCAGTTGCATTTTCTACAGAAAGAGTGTTCAGATCTGCTCAATCAAAAGTATGGTTTAACTCTGTTAGCTGAATGCACAGATCAGAAAGAAGTTTCACAGAATGATTCTGTGTAGTTTATATTTGGAGACATTCCTTTTTCCACTATTACCCTCTTAGCGCTCCGAATGTCCAGTTGCATTTTCTACAGACAGAGTGTTCAGATCTGCTCAATCAAAAGTATGGTTTAACTCTGTTAGCTGAATGCACAGATCAGAAAGAAGTTTCACAGAATGATTCTGTGTAGTTTATATTTGGAGACTTTCCTTTTTCCACTATTACCCTCTTAGCGCTCCGAATCTCCACTTGCATTTTCTACAGAAAGAGTGTTTCATAACTGCTCAATCAAAAATATGTTTTATCTCTGTTAACTGAATTTACAGATCTGAAATAAGTTTCACAGAATGCATCTGTGTAGTTTTTATTTGAAGATATTCTTTTTCCCAATATAGGCCTCTTAGCGCTTAGCATATCCAATTGCAGTTTCTACAGAAAGAGTGTTTCAGAACGGCTCAATCAAAAGTAATGTTCAACTCTGTTAGTTGAATGCACAGAACAGAAAGAATTTTCACAGAATGCTACTGTGTAGTTTATATTTGAATATATTCCTTTTTCCACTATTACCCTCTTAGCGCTCCGAATGTCCACTTGCATTTTCTACAGAAAGAGTGTTCAGAACTGCGCAATCAAAAGTATGGTTTAACTCTGTTAGCTTAATGAACATATCAGAAATAAGTTTCACACAATGCTTCTGTGTAGTTTGTATTTGAAGATATTATTTTTCCCAATATAGGCCTCTTAGCGCTCAGAATGTCCAATTGCACTTTCTACAGAAAGAGTGTTTCAGAAAGGCTCAATCAAAAGTAAGGTTCAACTCTGTTAGTTGAATGCACAGAACAGAAAGAAGTTTCATACAATGCTTCTGTGTAGTTTATATTTGAACATATTCTTTTTTCCAGTATTACCCACTTAGCGCTACGAATGTCCAGTTGCATTTTCTACAGACAGAGTGTTTCAAAACTGCTCAATCAAAAGTATGGTTTTACTCTGTTAGCTGAATGCTCAGATCAGAAAGAAGTTTCACAGAATGCTTCTGTGTAGTTTATATTTGAATATATTCCTTTTTCCACTTCTACTCTCTTAGCGCTCCAAATGTCCAGTTGCATTTTCTACAGAAAGAGTGTTCAGATCTGCTCAATCAAAAGTATGGTTTAACTCTGTTAGCTGAATGCACAGATCAGAAAGAAGTTTCACAGAATGATTCTGTGTAGTTTATATTTGGAGACATTCCTTTTTCCACTATTACCATCTTAGCGCTCCGAATCACCACTTGCATTTTCTACAGAAAGAGTGTTTCAGAACGGCTCAGTCAAAACTAAGGTTCAACTCTTTTAGTTGAACAAACAGAACAGAAAGAAGTTTCACACAATTCTTCTGTGTAGTTTTTATTTGTAGACATTCTTTTTCCCAATATAGGCCTCTTAGCGCTCAGAATGTCCAATTGCAGTTTCTACAGAAAGAGTGTTTCAGAACGGCTCAATCAAAAGTAAGGTTCAACTCTGTTAGTTGAATGCACAGAACAGAAAGAAGTTTCATACAATGCTTCTGTGTAGTTTATATTTGAACATATTCTTTTTTCCACTATTACCCACTTAGCGCTACGAATGTCCAGTTGCATTTTCTACAGACAGAGTGTTTCAAAACTGCTCAATCAAAAGTATGGTTTAACTCTGTTAGCTGAATGCTCAGATCAGAAAGAAGTTTCACAGAATGCTTCTGTGTAGTTTATATTTGAATATATTCCTTTTTCCACTACTACGCTCTTAGCGCTCCAAATGTCCAGTTGCATTTTCTACAGAAAGAGTGTTCAGATCTGCTCAATCAAAAGTATGGTTTAACTCTGTTAGCTGAATGCACAGATCAGAAAGAAGTTTCACCGAATGATTCTGTGTAGTTTATATTTGAAGACATTACTTATTCCACTATTACCCACTTAGCGCTCCGAATCTCCACTTGCATTTTCTACAAAAAGAGTGTTTCATAACTGCTCAATCAAAAATATGTTTTATCTCTGTTAACTGAATTTACAGATCAGAAATAAGTTTCACAGAATGCATCTGTGTAGTTTTTATTTGAAGATATTCTTTTTCCCAATGTAGGCCTCTTAGCGCTTAGCATGTCCAATTGCAGTTTCTACAGAAAGAGTGTTTCAGAACGGCTCAATCAAAAGTAAGGTTCAACTCTGTTAGTTGAATGCACAGAACAGAAAGAATTTTCACAGAATGCTACTGTGTAGTTTATATTTGAATATATTCCTTTTTCCACTATTACCCTCTTAGCGCTCCGAATGTCCACTTGCATTTTCTACAGAAAGAGTGTTCAGAACTGCGCAATCAAAAGTATGGTTTAACTCTGTTAGCTTAATGAACATATCAGAAATAAGTTTCACACAATGCTTCTGTGTAGTTTTTATTTGAAGATATTATTTTTCCCAATAGAGGCCTCTTAGCGCTCAGAATGTCCAATTGCAGTTTCTACAGAAAGAGTGTTTCAGAAAGGCTCAATCAAAAGTAAGGTTCAACTCTGTTAGTTGAATGCACAGAACAGAAAGAAGTTTCATACAATGCTTCTGTGTAGTTTATATTTGAACATATTCTTTTTTCCACTATTACCCACTTAGCGCTACGAATGTCCAGTTGCATTTTCTACAGACAGACTGTTTCAAAACTGCTCAATCAAAAGTATGGTTTAACTCTGTTAGCTGAATGCTCAGATCAGAAAGAAGTTTCACAGAATGCTTCTGTGTAGTTTATATTTGAATATATTCCTTTTTCCACTACTACTCTCTTAGCGCTCCAAATGTCCAGTTGCATTTTCTACAGAAAGAGTGTTCAGATCTGCTCAATCAAAAGTATGGTTTAACTCTGTTAGCTGAATGCACAGATCAGAAAGAAGTTTCACAGAATGATTCTGTGTAGTTTATATTTGGAGACATTCCTTTTTCCACTATTACCCTCTTAGCGCTCCGAATCTCCACTTGCGTTTTCTACAGAAAGAGTGTTTCAGAACGGCTCAATCAAAACTAAGGTTCAACTCTTTTAGTTGAACAAACAGAACAGAAAGAAGTTTCACACAATTCTTCTGTGTAGTTTTTATTTCAAGACATTCTTTTTCCCAATATAGGCCTCTTAGCGCTCAGAATGTCCAATTGCACTTTCTACAGAAAGAGTGTTTCAGAACGGCTCAATCAAAAGTAAGGTTCAACTCTGTTAGTTGAATGCACAGAACAGAAAGAAGTTTCATACAATGCTTCTGTGTAGTTTATATTTGAACATATTCTTTTTTCCACTATTACCCACTTAGCGCTACGAATGTCCAGTTGCATTTTCTACAGACAGAGTGTTTCAAAACTGCTCAATCAAAAGTATGGTTTAACTCTGTTAGCTGAATGCTCAGATCAGAAAGAAGTTTCACAGAATGCTTCTGTGTAGTTTATATTTGAATATATTCCTTTTTCCACTACTACGCTCTTAGCGCTCCAAATGTCCAGTTGCATTTTCTACAGAAAGAGTGTTCAGATCTGATCAATCAAAAGTATGGTTTAACTCTGTTAGCTGAATGCACAGATCAGAAAGAAGTTTCAACGAATGATTCTGTGTAGTTTATATTTGAAGACATTACTTTTTCCACTATTACCCTCTTAGCGCTCCGAATCTCCACTTGCATTTTCTACAGAAAGAGTGTTTCAGAACGGCTCAATCAAAGCTAAGGTTCAACTCTTTTAGTTGAACAAACAGAACAGAAAGAAATTTCACACAATGCTTCTGTGTAGTTTGTATTTGAAGATATTATTTTTCCCAATATAGGCCTCTTAGCGCTCAGAATGTCCAATTGCACTTTCTACAGAAAGAGTGTTTCAGAAAGGCTCAATCAAAAGTAAGGTTCAACTCTGTTAGTTGAATGCACAGAACAGAAAGAAGTTTCATACAATGCTTCTGTGTAGTTTATATTTGAACATATTCTTTTTTCCAGTATTACCCACTTAGCGCTACGAATGTCCAGTTGCATTTTCTACAGACAGAGTGTTTCAAAACTGCTCAATCAAAAGTATGGTTTAACTCTGTTAGCTGAATGCTCAGATCAGAAAGAAGTTTCACAGAATGCTTCTGTGTAGTTTATATTTGAATATATTCCTTTTTCCACTTCTACTCTCTTAGCGCTCCAAATGTCCAGTTGCATTTTCTACAGAAAGAGTGTTCAGATCTGCTCAATCAAAAGTATGGTTTAACTCTGTTAGCTGAATGCACAGATCAGAAAGAAGTTTCACAGAATGATTCTGTGTAGTTTATATTTGGAGACATTCCTTTTTCCACTATTACCCTCTTAGCGCTCCGAATCACCACTTGCATTTTCTACAGAAAGAGTGTTTCATAACGGCTCAGTCAAAACTAAGGTTCAACTCTTTTAGTTGAACAAACAGAACAGAAAGAAGTTTCACACAATTCTTCTGTGTAGTTTTTATTTGTAGACATTCTTTTTCCCAATATAGGCCTCTTAGCGCTCAGAATGTCCAATTGCAGTTTCTACAGAAAGAGTGTTTCAGAACGGCTCAATCAAAAGTAAGGTTCAACTCTGTTAGTTGAATGCACAGAACAGAAAGAAGTTTCATACAATGCTTCTGTGTAGTTTATATTTGAACATATTCTTTTTTCCACTATTACCCACTTAGCGCTACGAATGTCCAGTTGCATTTTCTACAGACAGAGTGTTTCAAAACTGCTCAATCAAAAGTATGGTTTAACTCTGTTAGCTGAATGCACAGATCAGAAAGAAGTTTCACCGAATGATTCTGTGTAGTTTATATTTGAAGACATTACTTATTCCACTATTACCCACTTAGCGCTCCGAATATCCACTTGCATTTTCTACAAAAAGAGTGTTTCATAACTGCTCAATCAAAAATATGTTTTATCTCTGTTAACTGAATTTACAGATCAGAAATAAGTTTCACAGAATGCATCTGTGTAGTTTTTATTTGAAGATATTCTTTTTCCCAATGTAGGCCTCTTAGCGCTTAGCATGTCCAATTGCAGTTTCTACAGAAAGAGTGTTTCAGAACGGCTCAATCAAAAGTAAGGTTCAACTCTGTTAGTTGAATGCACAGAACAGAAAGAATTTTCACAGAATGCTACTGTGTAGTTTATATTTGAATATATTCCTTTTTCCACTATTACCCTCTTAGCGCTCCGAATGTCCACTTGCATTTTCTACAGAAAGAGTGTTCAGAACTGCGCAATCAAAAGTATGGTTTAACTCTGTTAGCTTAATGAACATATCAGAAATAAGTTTCACACAATGCTTCTGTGTAGTTTTTATTTGAAGATATTATTTTTCCCAATAGAGGCCTCTTAGCGCTCAGAATGTCCAATTGCAGTTTCTACAGAAAGAGTGTTTCAGAAAGGCTCAATCAAAAGTAAGGTTCAACTCTGTTAGTTGAATGCACAGAACAGAAAGAAGTTTCATACAATGCTTCTGTGTAGTTTATATTTGAACATATTCTTTTTTCCACTATTACCCACTTAGCGCTACGAATATCCAGTTGCATTTTCTACAGACAGACTGTTTCAAAACTGCTCAATCAAAAGTATGGTTTAACTCTGTTAGCTGAATGCTCAGATCAGAAAGAAGTTTCACAGAATGCTTCTGTGTAGTTTATATTTGAATATATTCCTTTTTCCACTACTACTCTCTTAGCGCTCCAAATGTCCAGTTGCATTTTCTACAGAAAGAGTGTTCAGATCTGCTCAATCAAAAGTATGGTTTAACTCTGTTAGCTGAATGCACAGATCAGAAAGAAGTTTCACAGAATGATTCTGTGTAGTTTATATTTGGAGACATTCCTTTTTCCACTATTACCCTCTTAGCGCTCCGAATGTCCAGTTGCGTTTTCTACAGACAGAGTGTTCAGATCTGCTCAATCAAAAGTATGGTTTAACTCTGTTAGCTGAATGCACAGATCAGAAAGAAGTTTCACAGAATGATTCTGTGTAGTTTATATTTGGAGACTTTCCTTTTTCCACTATTACCCTCTTAGCGCTCCGAATCTCCACTTGCATTTCCTACAGAAAGAGTGTTTCATAACTGCTCAATCAAAAATATGTTTTATCTCTGTTAACTGAATTTACAGATCTGAAATAAGTTTCACAGAATGCATCTGTGTAGTTTTTATTTGAAGATATTCTTTTTCCCAATATAGGCCTCTTAGCGCTTAGCATATCCAATTGCAGTTTCTACAGAAAGAGTGTTTCAGAACGGCTCAATCAAAAGTAAGGTTCAACTCTGTTAGTTGAATGCACAGAACAGAAAGAATTTTCACAGAATGCTACTGTGTAGTTTATATTTGAATATATTCCTTTTTCCACTATTACCCTCTTAGCGCTCCGAATGTCCACTTGCATTTTCTACAGAAAGAGTGTTCAGAACTGCGCAATCAAAAGTATGGTTTAACTCTGTTAGCTTAATGAACATATCAGAAATAAGTTTCACACAATGCTTCTGTGTAGTTTGTATTTGAAGATATTATTTTTCCCAATATAGGCCTCTTAGCGCTCAGAATGTCCAATTGCACTTTCTACAGAAAGAGTGTTTCAGAAAGGCTCAATCAAAAGTAAGGTTCAACTCTGTTAGTTGAATGCACAGAACAGAAAGAAGTTTCATACAATGCTTCTGTGTAGTTTATATTTGAACATATTCTTTTTTCCAGTATTACCCACTTAGCGCTACGAATGTCCAGTTGCATTTTCTACAGACAGAGTGTTTCAAAACTGCTCAATCAAAAGTATGGTTTAAATCTGTTAGCTGAATGCTCAGATCAGAAAGAAGTTTCACAGAATGCTTCTGTGTAGTTTATATTTGAATATATTCCTTTTTCCACTTCTACTCTCTTAGCGCTCCAAATGTCCAGTTGCATTTTCTACAGAAAGAGTGTTCAGATCTGCTCAATCAAAAGTATGGTTTAACTCTGTTAGCTGAATGCACAGATCAGAAAGAAGTTTCACAGAATGATTCTGTGTAGTTTATATTTGGAGACATTCCTTTTTCCACTATTACCCTCTTAGCGCTCCGAATCACCACTTGCATTTTCTACAGAAAGAGTGTTTCAGAACGGCTCAGTCAAAACTAAGGTTCAACTCTTTTAGTTGAACAAACAGAACAGAAAGAAGTTTCACACAATTCTTCTGTGTAGTTTTTATTTGTAGACATCCTTTTTCCCAATATAGGCCTCTTAGCGCTCAGAATGTCCAATTGCAGTTTCTACAGAAAGAGTGTTTCAGAACGGCTCAATCAAAAGTAAGGTTCAACTCTGTTAGTTGAATGCACAGAACAGAAAGAAGTTTCATACAATGCTTCTGTGTAGTTTATATTTGAACATATTCTTTTTTCCACTATTACCCACTTAGCGCTACGAATGTCCAGTTGCATTTTCTACAGACAGAGTGTTTCAAAACTGCTCAATCAAAAGTATGGTTTAACTCTGTTAGCTGAATGCTCAGATCAGAAAGAAGTTTCACAGAATGCTTCTGTGTAGTTTATATTTGAATATATTCCTTTTTCCACTACTACGCTCTTAGCGCTCCAAATGTCCAGTTGCATTTTCTACAGAAAGAGTGTTCAGATCTGCTCAATCAAAAGTATGGTTTAACTCTGTTAGCTGAATGCACAGATCAGAAAGAAGTTTCACCGAATGATTCTGTGTAGTTTATATTTGAAGACATTACTTATTCCACTATTACCCACTTAGCGCTCCGAATCTCCACTTGCATTTTCTACAAAAAGAGTGTTTCATAACTGCTCAATCAAAAATATGTTTTATCTCTGTTAACTGAATTTACAGATCAGAAATAAGTTTCACAGAATGCATCTGTGTAGTTTATATTTGAAGATATTCTTTTTCCCAATGTAGGCCTCTTAGCGCTTAGCATGTCCAATTGCAGTTTCTACAGAAAGAGTGTTTCAGAACGGCTCAATCAAAAGTAAGGTTCAACTCTGTTAGTTGAATGCACAGAACAGAAAGAATTTTCACAGAATGCTACTGTGTAGTTTATATTTGAATATATTCCTTTTTCCACTATTACCCTCTTAGCGCTCCGAATGTCCACTTGCATTTTCCACAGAAAGAGTGTACAGAACTGCGCAATCAAAAGTATGGTTTAACTCTGTTAGCTTAATGAACATATCAGAAATAAGTTTCACACAATGCTTCTGTGTAGTTTTTATTTGAAGATATTATTTTTCCCAATAGAGGCCTCTTAGCGCTCAGAATGTCCAATTGCAGTTTCTACAGAAAGAGTGTTTCAGAAAGGCTCAATCAAAAGTAAGGTTCAACTCTGTTAGTTGAATGCACAGAACAGAAAGAAGTTTCATACAATGCTTCTGTGTAGTTTATATTTGAACATATTCTTTTTTCCACTATTACCCACTTAGCGCTACGAATGTCCAGTTGCATTTTCTACAGACAGACTGTTTCAAAACTGCTCAATCAAAAGTATGGTTTAACTCTGTTAGCTGAATGCTCAGATCAGAAAGAAGTTTCACAGAATGCTTCTGTGTAGTTTATATTTGAATATATTCCTTTTTCCACTACTACTCTCTTAGCGCTCCAAATGTCCAGTTGCATTTTCTACAGAAAGAGTGTTCAGATCTGCTCAATCAAAAGTATGGTTTAACTCTGTTAGCTGAATGCACAGATCAGAAAGAAGTTTCACAGAATGATTCTGTGTAGTTTATATTTGGAGACATTCCTTTTTCCACTATTACCCTCTTAGCGCTCCGAATGTCCAGTTGCATTTTCTACAGACAGAGTGTTCAGATCTGCTCAATCAAAAGTATGGTTTAACTCTGTTAGCTGAATGCACAGATCAGAAAGAAGTTTCACAGAATGATTCTGTGTAGTTTATATTTGGAGACTTTCCTTTTTCCACTATTACCCTCTTAGCGCTCCGAATCTCCACTTGCATTTCCTACAGAAAGAGTGTTTCATAACTGCTCAATCAAAAATATGTTTTATCTCTGTTAACTGAATTTACAGATCTGAAATAAGTTTCACAGAATGCATCTGTGTAGTTTTTATTTGAAGATATTCTTTTTCCCAATATAGGCCTCTTAGCGCTTAGCATATCCAATTGCAGTTTCTACAGAAAGAGTGTTTCAGAACGGCTCAATCAAAAGTAAGGTTCAACTCTGTTAGTTGAATGCACAGAACAGAAAGAATTTTCACAGAATGCTACTGTGTAGTTTATATTTCAATATATTCCTTTTTCCACTATTACCCTCTTAGCGCTCCGAATGTCCACTTGCATTTTCTACAGAAAGAGTGTTCAGAACTGCGCAATCAAAAGTATGGTTTAACTCTGTTAGCTTAATGAACATATCAGAAATAAGTTTCACACAATGCTTCTGTGTAGTTTGTATTTGAAGATATTATTTTTCCCAATATAGGCCTCTTAGCGCTCAGAATGTCCAATTGCACTTTCTACAGAAAGAGTGTTTCAGAAAGGCTCAATCAAAAGTAAGGTTCAACTCTGTTAGTTGAATGCACAGAACAGAAAGAAGTTTCATACAATGCTTCTGTGTAGTTTATATTTGAACATATTCTTTTTTCCAGTATTACCCACTTAGCGCTACGAATGTCCAGTTGCATTTTCTACAGACAGAGTGTTTCAAAACTGCTCAATCAAAAGTATGGTTTAAATCTGTTAGCTGAATGCTCAGATCAGAAAGAAGTTTCACAGAATGCTTCTGTGTAGTTTATATTTGAATATATTCCTTTTTCCACTTCTACTCTCTTAGCGCTCCAAATGTCCAGTTGCATTTTCTACAGAAAGAGTGTTCAGATCTGCTCAATCAAAAGTATGGTTTAACTCTGTTAGCTGAATGCACAGATCAGAAAGAAGTTTCACAGAATGATTCTGTGTAGTTTATATTTGGAGACATTCCTTTTTCCACTATTACCCTCTTAGCGCTCCGAATCACCACTTGCATTTTCTACAGAAAGAGTGTTTCAGAACGGCTCCGTCAAAACTAAGGTTCAACTCTTTTAGTTGAACAAACAGAACAGAAAGAAGTTTCACACAATTCTTCTGTGTAGTTTTTATTTGTAGACATCCTTTTTCCCAATATAGGCCTCTTAGCGCTCAGAATGTCCAATTGCAGTTTCTACAGAAAGAGTGTTTCAGAACGGCTCAATCAAAAGTAAGGTTCAACTCTGTTAGTTGAATGCACAGAACAGAAAGAAGTTTCATACAATGCTTCTGTGTAGTTTATATTTGAACATGTTCTTTTTTCCACTGTTACACACTTAGCGCTACGAATGTCCAGTTGCATTTTCTACAGACAGAGTGTTTCAAAACTGCTCAATCAAAAGTATGGTTTTACTCTGTTAGCTGAATGCTCAGATCAGAAAGAAGTTTCACAGAATGCTTCTGTGTAGTTTATATTTGAATATATTCCTTTTTCCACTACTACGCTCTTAGCGCTCCAAATGTCCAGTTGCATTTTCTACAGAAAGAGTGTTCAGATCTGCTCAATCAAAAGTATGGTTTAACTCTGTTAGCTGAATGCACAGATCAGAAAGAAGTTTCACCGAATGATTCTGTGTAGTTTATATTTGAAGACATTACTTATTCCACTATTACCCACTTAGCGCTCCGAATCTCCACTTGCATTTTCTACAAAAAGAGTGTTTCATAACTGCTCAATCAAAAATATGTTTTATCTCTGTTAACTGAATTTACAGATCAGAAATAAGTTTCACAGAATGCATCTGTGTAGTTTTTATTTGAAGATATTCTTTTTCCCAATGTAGGCCTCTTAGCGCTTAGCATGTCCAATTGCAGTTTCTACAGAAAGAGTGTTTCAGAACGGCTCAATCAAAAGTAAGGTTCAACTCTGTTAGTTGAATGCACAGAACAGAAAGAATTTTCACAGAATGCTACTGTGTAGTTTATATTTGAATATATTCCTTTTTCCACTATTACCCTCTTAGCGCTCCGAATGTCCACTTGCATTTTCTACAGAAAGAGTGTTCAGAACTGCGCAATCAAAAGTATGGTTTAACTCTGTTAGCTTAATGAACATATCGGAAATAAGTTTCACACAATGCTTCTGTGTAGTTTTTATTTGAAGATATTATTTTTCCCAATAGAGGCCTCTTAGCGCTCAGAATGTCCAATTGCAGTTTCTACAGAAAGAGTGTTTCAGAAAGGCTCAATCAAAAGTAAGGTTCAACTCTGTTAGTTGAATGCACAGAACAGAAAGAAGTTTCATACAATGCTTCTGTGTAGTTTATATTTGAACATATTCTTTTTTCCACTATTACCCACTTAGCGCTACGAATGTCCAGTTGCATTTTCTACAGACAGAGTGTTTCAAAACTGCTCAATCAAAAGTATGGTTTAACTCTGTTAGCTGAATGCTCAGATCAGAAAGAAGTTTCACAGAATGCTTCTGTGTAGTTTATATTTGAATATATTCCTTTTTCCACTACTACGCTCTTAGCGCTCCAAATGTCCAGTTGCATTTTCTACAGAAAGAGTGTTCAGATCTGCTCAATCAAAAGTATGGTTTAACTCTGTTAGCTGAATGCACAGATCAGAAAGAAGTTTCACCGAATGATTCTGTGTAGTTTATATTTGAAGACATTACTTATTCCACTATTACCCACTTAGCGCTCCGAATCTCCACTTGCATTTTCTACAAAAAGAGTGTTTCATAACTGCTCAATCAAAAATATGTTTTATCTCTGTTAACTGAATTTACAGATCAGAAATAAGTTTCACAGAATGCATCTGTGTAGTTTTTATTTGAAGATATTCTTTTTCCCAATGTAGGCCTCTTAGCGCTTAGCATGTCCAATTGCAGTTTCTACAGAAAGAGTGTTTCAGAACGGCTCAATCAAAAGTAAGGTTCAACTCTGTTAGTTGAATGCACAGAACAGAAAGAATTTTCACAGAATGCTACTGTGTAGTTTATATTTGAATATATTCCTTTTTCCACTATTACCCTCTTAGCGCTCCGAATGTCCACTTGCATTTTCTACAGAAAGAGTGTTCAGAACTGCGCAATCAAAAGTATGGTTTAACTCTGTTAGCTTAAAGAACATATCAGAAATAAGTTTCACACAATGCTTCTGTGTAGTTTTTATTTGAAGATATTATTTTTCCCAATAGAGGCCTCTTAGCGCTCAGAATGTCCAATTGCAGTTTCTACAGAAAGAGTGTTTCAGAAAGGCTCAATCAAAAGTAAGGTTCAACTCTGTTAGTTGAATGCACAGAACAGAAAGAAGTTTCATACAATGCTTCTGTGTAGTTTATATTTGAACATATTCTTTTTTCCACTATTACCCACTTAGCGCTACGAATGTCCAGTTGCATTTTCTACAGACAGACTGTTTCAAAACTGCTCAATCAAAAGTATGGTTTAACTCTGTTAGCTGAATGCTCAGATCAGAAAGAAGTTTCACAGAATGCTTCTGTGTAGTTTATATTTGAATATATTCCTTTTTCCACTACTACTCTCTTAGCGCTCCAAATGTCCAGTTGCATTTTCTACAGAAAGAGTGTTCAGATCTGCTCAATCAAAAGTATGGTTTAACTCTGTTAGCTGAATGCACAGATCAGAAAGAAGTTTCACAGAATGATTCTGTGTAGTTTATATTTGGAGACATTCCTTTTTCCACTATTACCCTCTTAGCGCTCCGAATCACCACTTGCATTTTCTACAGAAAGAGTGTTTCAGAACGGCTCAGTCAAAACTAAGGTTCAACTCTTTTAGTTGAACAAACAGAACAGAAAGAAGTTTCACACAATTCTTCTGTGTAGTTTTTATTTGTAGACATCCTTTTTCCCAATATAGGCCTCTTAGCGCTCAGAATGTCCAATTGCAGTTTCTACAGAAAGAGTGTTTCAGAACGGCTCAATCAAAAGTAAGGTTCAACTCTGTTAGTTGAATGCACAGAACAGAAAGAAGTTTCATACAATGCTTCTGTGTAGTTTATATTTGAACATGTTCTTTTTTCCACTGTTACACACTTAGCGCTACGAATGTCCAGTTGCATTTTCTACAGACAGAGTGTTTCAAAACTGCTCAATCAAAAGTATGGTTTTACTCTGTTAGCTGAATGCTCAGATCAGAAAGAAGTTTCACAGAATGCTTCTGTGTAGTTTATATTTGAATATATTCCTTTTTCCACTACTACGCTCTTAGCGCTCCAAATGTCCAGTTGCATTTTCTACAGAAAGAGTGTTCAGATCTGCTCAATCAAAAGTATGGTTTAACTCTGTTAGCTGAATGCACAGATCAGAAAGAAGTTTCACCGAATGATTCTGTGTAGTTTATATTTGAAGACATTACTTATTCCACTATTACCCACTTAGCGCTCCGAATCTCCACTTGCATTTTCTACAAAAAGAGTGTTTCATAACTGCTCAATCAAAAATATGTTTTATCTCTGTTAACTGAATTTACAGATCAGAAATAAGTTTCACAGAATGCATCTGTGTAGTTTTTATTTGAAGATATTCTTTTTCCCAATGTAGGCCTCTTAGCGCTTAGCATGTCCAATTGCAGTTTCTACAGAAAGAGTGTTTCAGAACGGCTCAATCAAAAGTAAGGTTCAACTCTGTTAGTTGAATGCACAGAACAGAAAGAATTTTCACAGAATGCTACTGTGTAGTTTATATTTGAATATATTCCTTTTTCCACTATTACCCTCTTAGCGCTCCGAATGTCCACTTGCATTTTCTACAGAAAGAGTGTTCAGAACTGCGCAATCAAAAGTATGGTTTAACTCTGTTAGCTTAATGAACATATCGGAAATAAGTTTCACACAATGCTTCTGTGTAGTTTTTATTTGAAGATATTATTTTTCCCAATAGAGGCCTCTTAGCGCTCAGAATGTCCAATTGCAGTTTCTACAGAAAGAGTGTTTCAGAAAGGCTCAATCAAAAGTAAGGTTCAACTCTGTTAGTTGAATGCACAGAACAGAAAGAAGTTTCATACAATGCTTCTGTGTAGTTTATATTTGAACATATTCTTTTTTCCACTATTACCCACTTAGCGCTACGAATGTCCAGTTGCATTTTCTACAGACAGAGTGTTTCAAAACTGCTCAATCAAAAGTATGGTTTAACTCTGTTAGCTGAATGCTCAGATCAGAAAGAAGTTTCACAGAATGCTTCTGTGTAGTTTATATTTGAATATATTCCTTTTTCCACTACTACGCTCTTAGCGCTCCAAATGTCCAGTTGCATTTTCTACAGAAAGAGTGTTCAGATCTGCTCAATCAAAAGTATGGTTTAACTCTGTTAGCTGAATGCACAGATCAGAAAGAAGTTTCACCGAATGATTCTGTGTAGTTTATATTTGAAGACATTACTTATTCCACTATTACCCACTTAGCGCTCCGAATATCCACTTGCATTTTCTACAAAAAGAGTGTTTCATAACTGCTCAATCAAAAATATGTTTTATCTCTGTTAACTGAATTTACAGATCAGAAATAAGTTTCACAGAATGCATCTGTGTAGTTTTTATTTGAAGATATTCTTTTTCCCAATGTAGGCCTCTTAGCGCTTAGCATGTCCAATTGCAGTTTCTACAGAAAGAGTGTTTCAGAACGGCTCAATCAAAAGTAAGGTTCAACTCCGTTAGTTGAATGCACAGAACAGAAAGAATTTTCACAGAATGCTACTGTGTAGTTTATATTTGAATATATTCCTTTTTCCACTATTACCCTCTTAGCGCTCCGAATGTCCACTTGCATTTTCTACAGAAAGAGTGTTCAGAACTGCGCAATCAAAAGTATGGTTTAACTCTGTTAGCTTAATGATCATATCAGAAATAAGTTTCACACAATGCTTCTGTGTAGTTTTTATTTGAAGATATTATTTTTCCCAATAGAGGCCTCTTAGCGCTCAGAATGTCCAATTGCAGTTTCTACAGAAAGAGTGTTTCAGAAAGGCTCAATCAAAAGTAAGGTTCAACTCTGTTAGTTGAATGCACAGAACAGAAAGAAGTTTCATACAATGCTTCTGTGTAGTTTATATTTGAACATATTCTTTTTTCCACTATTACCCACTTAGCGCTACGAATGTCCAGTTGCATTTTCTACAGACAGACTGTTTCAAAACTGCTCAATCAAAAGTATGGTTTAACTCTGTTAGCTGAATGCTCAGATCAGAAAGAAGTTTCACAGAATGCTTCTGTTTAGTTTATATTTGAATATATTCCTTTTTCCACTACTACTCTCTTAGCGCTCCAAATGTCCAGTTGCATTTTCTACAGAAAGAGTGTTCAGATCTGCTCAATCAAAAGTATGGTTTAACTCTGTTAGCTGAATGCACAGATCAGAAAGAAGTTTCACAGAATGATTCTGTGTAGTTTATATTTGGAGACATTCCTTTTTCCACTATTACCCTCTTAGCGCTCCGAATCTCCACTTGCATTTTCTACAGAAAGAGTGTTTCAGAACGGCTCAATCAAAACTGAGGTTCAACTCTTTTAGTTGAACAAACAGAACAGAAAGAAGTTTCACACAATTCTTCTGTGTAGTTTTTATTTGTAGACATTCTTTTTCCCAATATAGGCCTCTTAGCGCTCAGAATGTCCAATTGCACTTTCTACAGAAAGAGTGTTTCAGAACGGCTCAATCAAAAGTAAGGTTCAACTCTGTTAGTTGAATGCACAGAACAGAAAGAAGTTTCATACAATGCTTCTGTGTAGTTTATATTTGAACATGTTCTTTTTTCCACTGTTACACACTTAGCGCTACGAATGTCCAGTTGCATTTTCTACAGACAGAGTGTTTCAAAACTGCTCAATCAAAAGTATGGTTTAACTCTGTTAGCTGAATGCTCAGATCAGAAAGAAGTTTCACAGAATGCTTCTGTGTAGTTTATATTTGAATATATTCCTTTTTCCACTACTACGCTCTTAGCGCTCCAAATGTCCAGTTGCATTTTCTACAGAAAGAGTGTTCAGATCTGCTCAATCAAAAGTATGGTTTAACTCTGTTAGCTGAATGCACAGATCAGAAAGAAGTTTCACCGAATGATTCTGTGTAGTTTATATTTGAAGACATTATTTATTCCACTATTACCCACTTAGCGCTCCGAATCTCCACTTGCATTTTCTACAAAAAGAGTGTTTCATAACTGCTCAATCAAAAATATGTTTTATCTCTGTTAACTGAATTTACAGATCAGAAATAAGTTTCACAGAATGCATCTGTGTAATTTTTATTTGAAGATATTCTTTTTCCCAATGTAGGCCTCTTAGCGCTTAGCATGTCCAATTGCAGTTTCTACAGAAAGAGTGTTTCAGAACGGCTCAATCAAAAGTAAGGTTCAACTCTGTTAGTTGAATGCACAGAACAGAAAGAATTTTCCCAGAATGCTACTGTGTAGTTTATATTTGAATATATTCCTTTTTCCACTATTACCCTCTTAGCGCTCCGAATGTCCACTTGCATTTTCTACAGAAAGAGTGTTCAGAACTGCGCAATGAAAAGTATGGTTTAACTCTGTTAGCTTAATGAACATATCAGAAATAAGTTTCACACAATGCTTCTGTGTAGTTTTTATTTGAAGATATTATTTGTCCCAATAGAGGCCTCTTAGCGCTCAGAATGTCCAATTGCAGTTTCTACAGAAAGAGTGTTTCAGAAAGGCTCAATCAAAAGTAAGGTTCAACTCTGTTAGTTGAATGCACAGAACAGAAAGAAGTTTCATACAATGCTTCTGTGTAGTTTATATTTGAACATATTCTTTTTTCCACTATTACCCACTTAGCGCTACGAATGTCCAGTTGCATTTTCTACAGACAGACTGTTTCAAAACTGCTCAATCAAAAGTATGGTTTAACTCTGTTAGCTGAATGCTCAGATCAGAAAGAAGTTTCACAGAATGCTTCTGTGTAGTTTATATTTGAATATATTCCTTTTTCCACTACTACTCTCTTAGCGCTCCAAATGTCCAGTTGCATTTTCTACAGAAAGAGTGTTCAGATCTGCTCAATCAAAAGTATGGTTTAACTCTGTTAGCTGAATGCACAGATCAGAAAGAAGTTTCACAGAATGATTCTGTGTAGTTTATATTTGGAGACATTCCTTTTTCCACTATTACCCTCTTAGCGCTCCGAATGTCCAGTTGCATTTTCTACAGACAGAGTGTTCAGATCTGCTCAATCAAAAGTATGGTTTAACTCTGTTAGCTGAATGCACAGATCAGAAAGAAGTTTCACAGAATGATTCTGTGTAGTTTATATTTGGAGACTTTCCTTTTTCCACTATTACCCTCTTAGCGCTCCGAATCTCCACTTGCATTTCCTACAGAAAGAGTGTTTCATAACTGCTCAATCAAAAATATGTTTTATCTCTGTTAACTGAATTTACAGATCTGAAATAAGTTTCACAGAATGCATCTGTGTAGTTTTTATTTGAAGATATTCTTTTTCCCAATATAGGCCTCTTAGCGCTTAGCATATCCAATTGCAGTTTCTACAGAAAGAGTGTTTCAGAACGGCTCAATCAAAAGTAAGGTTCAACTCTGTTAGTTGAATGCACAGAACAGAAAGAATTTTCACAGAATGCTACTGTGTAGTTTATATTTCAATATATTCCTTTTTCCACTATTACCCTCTTAGCGCTCCGAATGTCCACTTGCATTTTCTACAGAAAGAGTGTTCAGAACTGCGCAATCAAAAGTATGGTTTAACTCTGTTAGCTTAATGAACATATCAGAAATAAGTTTCACACAATGCTTCTGTGTAGTTTGTATTTGAAGATATTATTTTTCCCAATATAGGCCTCTTAGCGCTCAGAATGTCCAATTGCACTTTCTACAGAAAGAGTGTTTCAGAAAGGCTCAATCAAAAGTAAGGTTCAACTCTGTTAGTTGAATGCACAGAACAGAAAGAAGTTTCATACAATGCTTCTGTGTAGTTTATATTTGAACATATTCTTTTTTCCAGTATTACCCACTTAGCGCTACGAATGTCCAGTTGCATTTTCTACAGACAGAGTGTTTCAAAACTGCTCAATCAAAAGTATGGTTTAAATCTGTTAGCTGAATGCTCAGATCAGAAAGAAGTTTCACAGAATGCTTCTGTGTAGTTTATATTTGAATATATTCCTTTTTCCACTTCTACTCTCTTAGCGCTCCAAATGTCCAGTTGCATTTTCTACAGAAAGAGTGTTCAGATCTGCTCAATCAAAAGTATGGTTTAACTCTGTTAGCTGAATGCACAGATCAGAAAGAAGTTTCACAGAATGATTCTGTGTAGTTTATATTTGGAGACATTCCTTTTTCCACTATTACCCTCTTAGCGCTCCGAATCACCACTTGCATTTTCTACAGAAAGAGTGTTTCAGAACGGCTCAGTCAAAACTAAGGTTCAACTCTTTTAGTTGAACAAACAGAACAGAAAGAAGTTTCACACAATTCTTCTGTGTAGTTTTTATTTGTAGACATCCTTTTTCCCAATATAGGCCTCTTAGCGCTCAGAATGTCCAATTGCAGTTTCTACAGAAAGAGTGTTTCAGAACGGCTCAATCAAAAGTAAGGTTCAACTCTGTTAGTTGAATGCACAGAACAGAAAGAAGTTTCATACAATGCTTCTGTGTAGTTTATATTTGAACATGTTCTTTTTTCCACTGTTACACACTTAGCGCTACGAATGTCCAGTTGCATTTTCTACAGACAGAGTGTTTCAAAACTGCTCAATCAAAAGTATGGTTTTACTCTGTTAGCTGAATGCTCAGATCAGAAAGAAGTTTCACAGAATGCTTCTGTGTAGTTTATATTTGAATATATTCCTTTTTCCACTACTACGCTCTTAGCGCTCCAAATGTCCAGTTGCATTTTCTACAGAAAGAGTGTTCAGATCTGCTCAATCAAAAGTATGGTTTAACTCTGTTAGCTGAATGCACAGATCAGAAAGAAGTTTCACCGAATGATTCTGTGTAGTTTATATTTGAAGACATTACTTATTCCACTATTACCCACTTAGCGCTCCGAATCTCCACTTGCATTTTCTACAAAAAGAGTGTTTCATAACTGCTCAATCAAAAATATGTTTTATCTCTGTTAACTGAATTTACAGATCAGAAATAAGTTTCACAGAATGCATCTGTGTAGTTTTTATTTGAAGATATTCTTTTTCCCAATGTAGGCCTCTTAGCGCTTAGCATGTCCAATTGCAGTTTCTACAGAAAGAGTGTTTCAGAACGGCTCAATCAAAAGTAAGGTTCAACTCTGTTAGTTGAATGCACAGAACAGAAAGAATTTTCACAGAATGCTACTGTGTAGTTTATATTTGAATATATTCCTTTTTCCACTATTACCCTCTTAGCGCTCCGAATGTCCACTTGCATTTTCTACAGAAAGAGTGTTCAGAACTGCGCAATCAAAAGTATGGTTTAACTCTGTTAGCTTAATGAACATATCGGAAATAAGTTTCACACAATGCTTCTGTGTAGTTTTTATTTGAAGATATTATTTTTCCCAATAGAGGCCTCTTAGCGCTCAGAATGTCCAATTGCAGTTTCTACAGAAAGAGTGTTTCAGAAAGGCTCAATCAAAAGTAAGGTTCAACTCTGTTAGTTGAATGCACAGAACAGAAAGAAGTTTCATACAATGCTTCTGTGTAGTTTATATTTGAACATATTCTTTTTTCCACTATTACCCACTTAGCGCTACGAATGTCCAGTTGCATTTTCTACAGACAGAGTGTTTCAAAACTGCTCAATCAAAAGTATGGTTTAACTCTGTTAGCTGAATGCTCAGATCAGAAAGAAGTTTCACAGAATGCTTCTGTGTAGTTTATATTTGAATATATTCCTTTTTCCACTACTACGCTCTTAGCGCTCCAAATGTCCAGTTGCATTTTCTACAGAAAGAGTGTTCAGATCTGCTCAATCAAAAGTATGGTTTAACTCTGTTAGCTGAATGCACAGATCAGAAAGAAGTTTCACCGAATGATTCTGTGTAGTTTATATTTGAAGACATTACTTATTCCACTATTACCCACTTAGCGCTCCGAATCTCCACTTGCATTTTCTACAAAAAGAGTGTTTCATAACTGCTCAATCAAAAATATGTTTTATCTCTGTTAACTGAATTTACAGATCAGAAATAAGTTTCACAGAATGCATCTGTGTAGTTTTTATTTGAAGATATTCTTTTTCCCAATGTAGGCCTCTTAGCGCTTAGCATGTCCAATTGCAGTTTCTACAGAAAGAGTGTTTCAGAACGGCTCAATCAAAAGTAAGGTTCAACTCTGTTAGTTGAATGCACAGAACAGAAAGAATTTTCACAGAATGCTACTGTGTAGTTTATATTTGAATATATTCCTTTTTCCACTATTACCCTCTTAGCGCTCCGAATGTCCACTTGCATTTTCTACAGAAAGAGTGTTCAGAACTGCGCAATCAAAAGTATGGTTTAACTCTGTTAGCTTAAAGAACATATCAGAAATAAGTTTCACACAATGCTTCTGTGTAGTTTTTATTTGAAGATATTATTTTTCCCAATAGAGGCCTCTTAGCGCTCAGAATGTCCAATTGCAGTTTCTACAGAAAGAGTGTTTCAGAAAGGCTCAATCAAAAGTAAGGTTCAACTCTGTTAGTTGAATGCACAGAACAGAAAGAAGTTTCATACAATGCTTCTGTGTAGTTTATATTTGAACATATTCTTTTTTCCACTATTACCCACTTAGCGCTACGAATGTCCAGTTGCATTTTCTACAGACAGACTGTTTCAAAACTGCTCAATCAAAAGTATGGTTTAACTCTGTTAGCTGAATGCTCAGATCAGAAAGAAGTTTCACAGAATGCTTCTGTGTAGTTTATATTTGAATATATTCCTTTTTCCACTACTACTCTCTTAGCGCTCCAAATGTCCAGTTGCATTTTCTACAGAAAGAGTGTTCAGATCTGCTCAATCAAAAGTATGGTTTAACTCTGTTAGCTGAATGCACAGATCAGAAAGAAGTTTCACAGAATGATTCTGTGTAGTTTATATTTGGAGACATTCCTTTTTCCACTATTACCCTCTTAGCGCTCCGAATCACCACTTGCATTTTCTACAGAAAGAGTGTTTCAGAACGGCTCAGTCAAAACTAAGGTTCAACTCTTTTAGTTGAACAAACAGAACAGAAAGAAGTTTCACACAATTCTTCTGTGTAGTTTTTATTTGTAGACATCCTTTTTCCCAATATAGGCCTCTTAGCGCTCAGAATGTCCAATTGCAGTTTCTACAGAAAGAGTGTTTCAGAACGGCTCAATCAAAAGTAAGGTTCAACTCTGTTAGTTGAATGCACAGAACAGAAAGAAGTTTCATACAATGCTTCTGTGTAGTTTATATTTGAACATGTTCTTTTTTCCACTGTTACACACTTAGCGCTACGAATGTCCAGTTGCATTTTCTACAGACAGAGTGTTTCAAAACTGCTCAATCAAAAGTATGGTTTTACTCTGTTAGCTGAATGCTCAGATCAGAAAGAAGTTTCACAGAATGCTTCTGTGTAGTTTATATTTGAATATATTCCTTTTTCCACTACTACGCTCTTAGCGCTCCAAATGTCCAGTTGCATTTTCTACAGAAAGAGTGTTCAGATCTGCTCAATCAAAAGTATGGTTTAACTCTGTTAGCTGAATGCACAGATCAGAAAGAAGTTTCACCGAATGATTCTGTGTAGTTTATATTTGAAGACATTACTTATTCCACTATTACCCACTTAGCGCTCCGAATCTCCACTTGCATTTTCTACAAAAAGAGTGTTTCATAACTGCTCAATCAAAAATATGTTTTATCTCTGTTAACTGAATTTACAGATCAGAAATAAGTTTCACAGAATGCATCTGTGTAGTTTTTATTTGAAGATATTCTTTTTCCCAATGTAGGCCTCTTAGCGCTTAGCATGTCCAATTGCAGTTTCTACAGAAAGAGTGTTTCAGAACGGCTCAATCAAAAGTAAGGTTCAACTCTGTTAGTTGAATGCACAGAACAGAAAGAATTTTCACAGAATGCTACTGTGTAGTTTATATTTGAATATATTCCTTTTTCCACTATTACCCTCTTAGCGCTCCGAATGTCCACTTGCATTTTCTACAGAAAGAGTGTTCAGAACTGCGCAATCAAAAGTATGGTTTAACTCTGTTAGCTTAATGAACATATCGGAAATAAGTTTCACACAATGCTTCTGTGTAGTTTTTATTTGAAGATATTATTTTTCCCAATAGAGGCCTCTTAGCGCTCAGAATGTCCAATTGCAGTTTCTACAGAAAGAGTGTTTCAGAAAGGCTCAATCAAAAGTAAGGTTCAACTCTGTTAGTTGAATGCACAGAACAGAAAGAAGTTTCATACAATGCTTCTGTGTAGTTTATATTTGAACATATTCTTTTTTCCACTATTACCCACTTAGCGCTACGAATGTCCAGTTGCATTTTCTACAGACAGAGTGTTTCAAAACTGCTCAATCAAAAGTATGGTTTAACTCTGTTAGCTGAATGCTCAGATCAGAAAGAAGTTTCACAGAATGCTTCTGTGTAGTTTATATTTGAATATATTCCTTTTTCCACTACTACGCTCTTAGCGCTCCAAATGTCCAGTTGCATTTTCTACAGAAAGAGTGTTCAGATCTGCTCAATCAAAAGTATGGTTTAACTCTGTTAGCTGAATGCACAGATCAGAAAGAAGTTTCACCGAATGATTCTGTGTAGTTTATATTTGAAGACATTACTTATTCCACTATTACCCACTTAGCGCTCCGAATATCCACTTGCATTTTCTACAAAAAGAGTGTTTCATAACTGCTCAATCAAAAATATGTTTTATCTCTGTTAACTGAATTTACAGATCAGAAATAAGTTTCACAGAATGCATCTGTGTAGTTTTTATTTGAAGATATTCTTTTTCCCAATGTAGGCCTCTTAGCGCTTAGCATGTCCAATTGCAGTTTCTACAGAAAGAGTGTTTCAGAACGGCTCAATCAAAAGTAAGGTTCAACTCCGTTAGTTGAATGCACAGAACAGAAAGAATTTTCACAGAATGCTACTGTGTAGTTTATATTTGAATATATTCCTTTTTCCACTATTACCCTCTTAGCGCTCCGAATGTCCACTTGCATTTTCTACAGAAAGAGTGTTCAGAACTGCGCAATCAAAAGTATGGTTTAACTCTGTTAGCTTAATGAACATATCAGAAATAAGTTTCACACAATGCTTCTGTGTAGTTTTTATTTGAAGATATTATTTTTCCCAATAGAGGCCTCTTAGCGCTCAGAATGTCCAATTGCAGTTTCTACAGAAAGAGTGTTTCAGAAAGGCTCAATCAAAAGTAAGGTTCAACTCTGTTAGTTGAATGCACAGAACAGAAAGAAGTTTCATACAATGCTTCTGTGTAGTTTATATTTGAACATATTCTTTTTTCCACTATTACCCACTTAGCGCTACGAATGTCCAGTTGCATTTTCTACAGACAGACTGTTTCAAAACTGCTCAATCAAAAGTATGGTTTAACTCTGTTAGCTGAATGCTCAGATCAGAAAGAAGTTTCACAGAATGCTTCTGTTTAGTTTATATTTGAATATATTCCTTTTTCCACTACTACTCTCTTAGCGCTCCAAATGTCCAGTTGCATTTTCTACAGAAAGAGTGTTCAGATCTGCTCAATCAAAAGTATGGTTTAACTCTGTTAGCTGAATGCACAGATCAGAAAGAAGTTTCACAGAATGATTCTGTGTAGTTTATATTTGGAGACATTCCTTTTTCCACTATTACCCTCTTAGCGCTCCGAATCTCCACTTGCATTTTCTACAGAAAGAGTGTTTCAGAACGGCTCAATCAAAACTGAGGTTCAACTCTTTTAGTTGAACAAACAGAACAGAAAGAAGTTTCACACAATTCTTCTGTGTAGTTTTTATTTGTAGACATTCTTTTTCCCAATATAGGCCTCTTAGCGCTCAGAATGTCCAATTGCACTTTCTACAGAAAGAGTGTTTCAGAACGGCTCAATCAAAAGTAAGGTTCAACTCTGTTAGTTGAATGCACAGAACAGAAAGAAGTTTCATACAATGCTTCTGTGTAGTTTATATTTGAACATGTTCTTTTTTCCACTGTTACACACTTAGCGCTACGAATGTCCAGTTGCATTTTCTACAGACAGAGTGTTTCAAAACTGCTCAATCAAAAGTATGGTTTAACTCTGTTAGCTGAATGCTCAGATCAGAAAGAAGTTTCACAGAATGCTTCTGTGTAGTTTATATTTGAATATATTCCTTTTTCCACTACTACGCTCTTAGCGCTCCAAATGTCCAGTTGCATTTTCTACAGAAAGAGTGTTCAGATCTGCTCAATCAAAAGTATGGTTTAACTCTGTTAGCTGAATGCACAGATCAGAAAGAAGTTTCACCGAATGATTCTGTGTAGTTTATATTTGAAGACATTAGTTATTCCACTATTACCCACTTAGCGCTCCGAATCTCCACTTGCATTTTCTACAAAAAGAGTGTTTCATAACTGCTCAATCAAAAATATGTTTTATCTCTGTTAACTGAATTTACAGATCAGAAATAAGTTTCACAGAATGCATCTGTGTAATTTTTATTTGAAGATATTCTTTTTCCCAATGTAGGCCTCTTAGCGCTTAGCATGTCCAATTGCAGTTTCTACAGAAAGAGTGTTTCAGAACGGCTCAATCAAAAGTAAGGTTCAACTCTGTTAGTTGAATGCACAGAACAGAAAGAATTTTCACAGAATGCTACTGTGTAGTTTATATTTGAATATATTCCTTTTTCCACTATTACCCTCTTAGCGCTCCGAATGTCCACTTGCATTTTCTACAGAAAGAGTGTTCAGAACTGCGCAATCAAAAGTATGGTTTAACTCTGTTAGCTTAATGAACATATCAGAAATAAGTTTCACACAATGCTTCTGTGTAGTTTTTATTTGAAGATATTATTTGTCCCAATAGAGGCCTCTTAGCGCTCAGAATGTCCAATTGCAGTTTCTACAGAAAGAGTGTTTCAGAAAGGCTCAATCAAAAGTAAGGTTCAACTCTGTTAGTTGAATGCACAGAACAGAAAGAAGTTTCATACAATGCTTCTGTGTAGTTTATATTTGAACATATTCTTTTTTCCACTATTACCCACTTAGCGCTACGAATGTCCAGTTGCATTTTCTACAGACAGACTGTTTCAAAACTGCTCAATCAAAAGTATGGTTTAACTCTGTTAGCTGAATGCTCAGATCAGAAAGAAGTTTCACAGAATGCTTCTGTTTAGTTTATATTTGAATATATTCCTTTTTCCACTACTACTCTCTTAGCGCTCCAAATGTCCAGTTGCATTTTCTACAGAAAGAGTGTTCAGATCTGCTCAATCAAAAGTATGGTTTAACTCTGTTAGCTGAATGCACAGATCAGAAAGAAGTTTCACAGAATGATTCTGTGTAGTTTATATTTGGAGACATTCCTTTTTCCACTATTACCCTCTTAGCGCTCCGAATCTCCACTTGCATTTTCTACAGAAAGAGTGTTTCAGAACGGCTCAATCAAAACTGAGGTTCAACTCTTTTAGTTGAACAAACAGAACAGAAAGAAGTTTCACACAATTCTTCTGTGTAGTTTTTATTTGTAGACATTCTTTTTCCCAATATAGGCCTCTTAGCGCTCAGAATGTCCAATTGCACTTTCTACAGAAAGAGTGTTTCAGAACGGCTCAATCAAAAGTAAGGTTCAACTCTGTTAGTTGAATGCACAGAACAGAAAGAAGTTTCATACAATGCTTCTGTGTAGTTTATATTTGAACATGTTCTTTTTTCCACTGTTACACACTTAGCGCTACGAATGTCCAGTTGCATTTTCTACAGACAGAGTGTTTCAAAACTGCTCAATCAAAAGTATGGTTTAACTCTGTTAGCTGAATGCTCAGATCAGAAAGAAGTTTCACAGAATGCTTCTGTGTAGTTTATATTTGAATATATTCCTTTTTCCACTACTACGCTCTTAGCGCTCCAAATGTCCAGTTGCATTTTCTACAGAAAGAGTGTTCAGATCTGCTCAATCAAAAGTATGGTTTAACTCTGTTAGCTGAATGCACAGATCAGAAAGAAGTTTCACCGAATGATTCTGTGTAGTTTATATTTGAAGACATTAGTTATTCCACTATTACCCACTTAGCGCTCCGAATCTCCACTTGCATTTTCTACAAAAAGAGTGTTTCATAACTGCTCAATCAAAAATATGTTTTATCTCTGTTAACTGAATTTACAGATCAGAAATAAGTTTCACAGAATGCATCTGTGTAATTTTTATTTGAAGATATTCTTTTTCCCAATGTAGGCCTCTTAGCGCTTAGCATGTCCAATTGCAGTTTCTACAGAAAGAGTGTTTCAGAACGGCTCAATCAAAAGTAAGGTTCAACTCTGTTAGTTGAATGCACAGAACAGAAAGAATTTTCACAGAATGCTACTGTGTAGTTTATATTTGAATATATTCCTTTTTCCACTATTACCCTCTTAGCGCTCCGAATGTCCACTTGCATTTTCTACAGAAAGAGTGTTCAGAACTGCGCAATCAAAAGTATGGTTTAACTCTGTTAGCTTAATGAACATATCAGAAATAAGTTTCACACAATGCTTCTGTGTAGTTTTTATTTGAAGATATTATTTGTCCCAATAGAGGCCTCTTAGCGCTCAGAATGTCCAATTGCAGTTTCTACAGAAAGAGTGTTTCAGAAAGGCTCAATCAAAAGTAAGGTTCAACTCTGTTAGTTGAATGCACAGAACAGAAAGAAGTTTCATACAATGCTTCTGTGTAGTTTATATTTGAACATATTCTTTTTTCCACTATTACCCACTTAGCGCTACGAATGTCCAGTTGCATTTTCTACAGACAGACTGTTTCAAAACTGCTCAATCAAAAGTATGGTTTAACTCTGTTAGCTGAATGCTCAGATCAGAAAGAAGTTTCACAGAATGCTTCTGTTTAGTTTATATTTGAATATATTCCTTTTTCCACTACTACTCTCTTAGCGCTCCAAATGTCCAGTTGCATTTTCTACAGAAAGAGTGTTCAGATCTGCTCAATCAAAAGTATGGTTTAACTCTGTTAGCTGAATGCACAGATCAGAAAGAAGTTTCACAGAATGATTCTGTGTAGTTTATATTTGGAGACATTCCTTTTTCCACTATTACCCTCTTAGCGCTCCGAATCTCCACTTGCATTTTCTACAGAAAGAGTGTTTCAGAACGGCTCAATCAAAACTGAGGTTCAACTCTTTTAGTTGAACAAACAGAACAGAAAGAAGTTTCACACAATTCTTCTGTGTAGTTTTTATTTGTAGACATTCTTTTTCCCAATATAGGCCTCTTAGCGCTCAGAATGTCCAATTGCACTTTCTACAGAAAGAGTGTTTCAGAACGGCTCAATCAAAAGTAAGGTTCAACTCTGTTAGTTGAATGCACAGAACAGAAAGAAGTTTCATACAATGCTTCTGTGTAGTTTATATTTGAACATGTTCTTTTTTCCACTGTTACACACTTAGCGCTACGAATGTCCAGTTGCATTTTCTACAGACAGAGTGTTTCAAAACTGCTCAATCAAAAGTATGGTTTAACTCTGTTAGCTGAATGCTCAGATCAGAAAGAAGTTTCACAGAATGCTTCTGTGTAGTTTATATTTGAATATATTCCTTTTTCCACTACTACGCTCTTAGCGCTCCAAATGTCCAGTTGCATTTTCTACAGAAAGAGTGTTCAGATCTGCTCAATCAAAAGTATGGTTTAACTCTGTTAGCTGAATGCACAGATCAGAAAGAAGTTTCACCGAATGATTCTGTGTAGTTTATATTTGAAGACATTAGTTATTCCACTATTACCCACTTAGCGCTCCGAATCTCCACTTGCATTTTCTACAAAAAGAGTGTTTCATAACTGCTCAATCAAAAATATGTTTTATCTCTGTTAACTGAATTTACAGATCAGAAATAAGTTTCACAGAATGCATCTGTGTAATTTTTATTTGAAGATATTCTTTTTCCCAATGTAGGCCTCTTAGCGCTTAGCATGTCCAATTGCAGTTTCTACAGAAAGAGTGTTTCAGAACGGCTCAATCAAAAGTAAGGTTCAACTCTGTTAGTTGAATGCACAGAACAGAAAGAATTTTCACAGAATGCTACTGTGTAGTTTATATTTGAATATATTCCTTTTTCCACTATTACCCTCTTAGCGCTCCGAATGTCCACTTGCATTTTCTACAGAAAGAGTGTTCAGAACTGCGCAATCAAAAGTATGGTTTAACTCTGTTAGCTTAATGAACATATCAGAAATAAGTTTCACACAATGCTTCTGTGTAGTTTTTATTTGAAGATATTATTTGTCCCAATAGAGGCCTCTTAGCGCTCAGAATGTCCAATTGCAGTTTCTACAGAAAGAGTGTTTCAGAAAGGCTCAATCAAAAGTAAGGTTCAACTCTGTTAGTTGAATGCACAGAACAGAAAGAAGTTTCATACAATGCTTCTGTGTAGTTTATATTTGAACATATTCTTTTTTCCACTATTACCCACTTAGCGCTACGAATGTCCAGTTGCATTTTCTACAGACAGACTGTTTCAAAACTGCTCAATCAAAAGTATGGTTTAACTCTGTTAGCTGAATGCTCAGATCAGAAAGAAGTTTCACAGAATGCTTCTGTGTAGTTTATATTTGAATATATTCCTTTTTCCACTACTACTCTCTTAGCGCTCCAAATGTCCAGTTGCATTTTCTACAGAAAGAGTGTTCAGATCTGCTCAATCAAAAGTATGGTTTAACTCTGTTAGCTGAATGCACAGATCAGAAAGAAGTTTCACAGAATGATTCTGTGTAGTTTATATTTGGAGACATTCCTTTTTCCACTATTACCCTCTTAGCGCTCCGAATCTCCACTTGCATTTTCTACAGAAAGAGTGTTTCAGAACGGCTCAATCAAAACTAAGGTTCAACTCTTTTAGTTGAACAAACAGAACAGAAAGAAGTTTCACACAATTCTTCTGTGTAGTTTTTATTTCAAGACATTCTTTTTCCCAATATAGGCCTCTTAGCGCTCAGAATGTCCAATTGCACTTTCTACAGAAAGAGTGTTTCAGAACGGCTCAATCAAAAGTAAGGTTCAACTCTGTTAGTTGAATGCACAGAACAGAAAGAAGTTTCATACAATGCTTCTGTGTAGTTTATATTTGAACATATTCTTTTTTCCACTATTACCCACTTAGCGCTAAGAATGTCCAGTTGCATTTTCTACAGACAGAGTGTTTCAAAACTGCTCAATCAAAAGTATGGTTTAACTCTGTTAGCTGAATGCTCAGATCAGAAAGAAGTTTCACAGAATGCTTCTGTGTAGTTTATATTTGAATATATTCCTTTTTCCACTACTACGCTCTTAGCGCTCCAAATGTCCAGTTGCATTTTCTACAGAAAGAGTGTTCAGATCTGATCAATCAAAAGTATGGTTTAACTCTGTTAGCTGAATGCACAGATCAGAAAGAAGTTTCAACGAATGATTCTGTGTAGTTTATATTTGAAGACATTACTTTTTCCACTATTACCCTCTTAGCGCTCCGAATCTCCACTTGCATTTTCTACAGAAAGAGTGTTTCAGAAGGGCTCAATCAAAGCTAAGGTTCAACTCTTTTAGTTGAACAAACAGAACAGAAAGAAATTTCACACAATTCTTCTGTGTAGTTTTTATTTGTAGACATTCTTTTTCCCAATATAGGCCTCTTAGCGCTCAGAATGTCCAATTGCAGTTTCTACAGAAAGAGTGTTTCAGAACGGCTCAATCAAAAGTAAGGTTCAACTCTGTTAGTTGAATGCACAGAACAGAAAGAAGTTTCATACAATGCTTCTGTGTAGTTTATATTTGAACATGTTCTTTTTTCCACTGTTACACACTTAGCGCTACGAATGTCCAGTTGCATTTTCTACAGACAGAGTGTTTCAAAACTGCTCAATCAAAAGTATGGTTTAACTCTGTTAGCTGAATGCTCAGATCAGAAAGAAGTTTCACAGAATGCTTCTGTGTAGTTTATATTTGAATATATTCCTTTTTCCACTACTACGCTCTTAGCGCTCCAAATGTCCAGTTGCATTTTCTACAGAAAGAGTGTTCAGATCTGCTCAATCAAAAGTATGGTTTAACTCTGTTAGCTGAATGCACAGATCAGAAAGAAGTTTCACCGAATGATTCTGTGTAGTTTATATTTGAAGACATTACTTATTCCACTATTACCCACTTAGCGCTCCGAATCTCCACTTGCATTTTCTACAAAAAGAGTGTTTCATAACTGCTCAATCAAAAATATGTTTTATCTCTGTTAACTGAATTTACAGATCAGAAATAAGTTTCACAGAATGCATCTGTGTAGTTTTTATTTGAAGATATTCTTTTTCCCAATGTAGGCCTCTTAGCGCTTAGCATGTCCAATTGCAGTTTCTACAGAAAGAGTGTTTCAGAACGGCTCAATCAAAAGTAAGGTTCAACTCTGTTAGTTGAATGCACAGAACAGAAAGAATTTTCACAGAATGCTACTGTGTAGTTTATATTTGAATATATTCCTTTTTCCACTATTACCCTCTTAGCGCTCCGAATGTCCACTTGCATTTTCTACAGAAAGAGTGTTCAGAACTGCGCAATCAAAAGTATGGTTTAACTCTGTTAGCTTAATGAACATATCAGAAATAAGTTTCACACAATGCTTCTGTGTAGTTTTTATTTGAAGATATTATTTTTCCCAATAGAGGCCTCTTAGCGCTCAGAATGTCCAATTGCAGTTTCTACAGAAAGAGTGTTTCAGAAAGGCTCAATCAAAAGTAAGGTTCAACTCTGTTAGTTGAATGCACAGAACAGAAAGAAGTTTCATACAATGCTTCTGTGTAGTTTATATTTGAACATATTCTTTTTTCCACTATTACCCACTTAGCGCTACGAATGTCCAGTTGCATTTTCTACAGACAGACTGTTTCAAAACTGCTCAATCAAAAGTATGGTTTAACTCTGTTAGCTGAATGCTCAGATCAGAAAGAAGTTTCACAGAATGCTTCTGTGTAGTTTATATTTGAATATATTCCTTTTTCCACTACTACTCTCTTAGCGCTCCAAATGTCCAGTTGCATTTTCTACAGAAAGAGTGTTCAGATCTGCTCAATCAAAAGTATGGTTTAACTCTGTTAGCTGAATGCACAGATCAGAAAGAAGTTTCACAGAATGATTCTGTGTAGTTTATATTTGGAGACATTCCTTTTTCCACTATTACCCTCTTAGCGCTCCGAATCTCCACTTGCATTTTCTACAGAAAGAGTGTTTCAGAACGGCTCAATCAAAACTAAGGTTCAACTCTTTTAGTTGAACAAACAGAACAGAAAGAAGTTTCACACAATTCTTCTGTGTAGTTTTTATTTCAAGACATTCTTTTTCCCAATATAGGCCTCTTAGCGCTCAGAATGTCCAATTGCACTTTCTACAGAAAGAGTGTTTCAGAACGGCTCAATCAAAAGTAAGGTTCAACTCTGTTAGTTGAATGCACAGAACAGAAAGAAGTTTCATACAATGCTTCTGTGTAGTTTATATTTGAACATATTCTTTTTTCCACTATTACCCACTTAGCGCTACGAATGTCCAGTTGCATTTTCTACAGACAGAGTGTTTCAAAACTGCTCAATCAAAAGTATGGTTTAACTCTGTTAGCTGAATGCTCAGATCAGAAAGAAGTTTCACAGAATGCTTCTGTGTAGTTTATATTTGAATATATTCCTTTTTCCACTACTACGCTCTTAGCGCTCCAAATGTCCAGTTGCATTTTCTACAGAAAGAGTGTTCAGATCTGATCAATCAAAAGTATGGTTTAACTCTGTTAGCTGAATGCACAGATCAGAAAGAAGTTTCAACGAATGATTCTGTGTAGTTTATATTTGAAGACATTACTTTTTCCACTATTACCCTCTTAGCGCTCCGAATCTCCACTTGCATTTTCTACAGAAAGAGTGTTTCAGAACGGCTTAATCAAAGCTAAGGTTCAACTCTTTTAGTTGAACAAACAGAACAGAAAGAAATTTCACACAATTCTTCTGTGTAGTTTTTATTTGTAGACATTCTTTTTCCCAATATAGGCCTCTTAGCGCTCAGAATGTCCAATTGCAGTTTCTACAGAAAGAGTGTTTCAGAACGGCTCAATCAAAAGTAAGGTTCAACTCTGTTAGTTGAATGCACAGAAGAGAAAGAAGTTTCATACAATGCTTCTGTGTAGTTTATATTTGAACATATTCTTTTTTCCACTATTACCCACTTAGCGCTACGAATGTCCAGTTGCATTTTCTACAGACAGAGTGTTTCAAAACTGCTCAATCAAAAGTATGGTTTAACTCTGTTAGCTGAATGCTCAGATCAGAAAGAAGTTTCACAGAATGCTTCTGTGTAGTTTATATTTGAATATATTCCTTTTTCCACTACTACGCTCTTAGCGCTCCAAATGTCCAGTTGCATTTTCTACAGAAAGAGTGTTCAGATCTGCTCAATCAAAAGTATGGTTTAACTCTGTTAGCTGAATGCACAGATCAGAAAGAAGTTTCACCGAATGATTCTGTGTAGTTTATATTTGAAGACATTACTTATTCCACTATTACCCACTTAGCGCTCCGAATCTCCACTTGCATTTTCTACAAAAAGAGTGTTTCATAACTGCTCAATCAAAAATATGTTTTATCTCTGTTAACTGAATTTACAGATCAGAAATAAGTTTCACATAATGCATCTGTGTAGTTTTTATTTGAAGATATTCTTTTTCCCAATGTAGGCCTCTTAGCGCTTAGCATGTCCAATTGCTGTTTCTACAGAAAGAGTGTTTCAGAACGGCTCAATCAAAAGTAAGGTTCAACTCTGTTATTTGAATGCACAGAACAGAAAGAATTTTCACAGAATGCTACTGTGTAGTTTATATTTGATTATATTCCTTTTTCCAATATTACCCTTTTAGCGCTCCGAATGTCCACTTGCATTTTCTACAGAAAGAGTGTTCAGAACTGCGCAATCAAAAGTATGGTTTAACACTGTTAGCTTAATGAACATATCAGAAATAAGTTTCACACAATGCTTCTGTGTAGTTTTTATTTGAAGATATTATTTTTCCCAATAGAGGCCTCTTAGCGCTCAGAATGTCCAATTGCAGTTTCTACAGAAAGAGTGTTTCTGAAAGGCTCAATCAAAAGTAAGGTTCAACTCTGTTAGTTGAATGCACAGAACAGAAAGAAGTTTCATACAATGCTTCTGTGTAGTTTATATTTGAACATATTCTTTTTTCCACTATTACCCACTTAGCGCTACGAATATCCAGTTGCATTTTCTACAGACAGAGTGTTTCAAAACTGCTCAATCAAAAGTATGGTTTAACTCTGTTAGCTGAATCCTCAGATCAGAAAGAAGTTTCACAGAATGCTTCTGTGTAGTTTATATTTGAATATATTCCTTTTTCCACTACTACTCTCTTAGCGCTCCAAATGTCCAGTTGCATTTTCTACAGAAAGAGTGTTCAGATCTGCTCAATCAAAAGTATGGTTTAACTCTGTTAGCTGAATGCACAGATCAGAAAGAAGTTTCACAGAATGATTCTGTGTAGTTTATATTTGGAGACATTCCTTTTTCCACTATTACCCTCTTAGCGCTCCGAATCTCCACTTGCATTTTCTACAGAAAGAGTGTTTCAGAACGGCTCAATCAAAACTAAGGTTCAACTCTTTTAGTTCAACAAACAGAACAGAAAGAAGTTTCACACAATTCTTCTGTGTAGTTTTTATTTGTAGACATTCTTTTTCCCAATATAGGCCTCTTAGCGCTCAGAATGTCCAATTGCACTTTCTACAGAAAGAGTGTTTCAGAACGGCTCAATCAAAAGTAAGGTTCAACTCTGTTAGTTGAATGCACAGAACAGAAGGAAGTTTCATACAATGCTTCTGTGTAGTTTATATTTGAACATATTCTTTTTTCCACTATTACCCACTTAGCGCTACGAATGTCCAGTTGCATTTTCTACAGACAGAGTGTTTCAAAACTGCTCAATCAAAAGTATGGTTTAACTCTGTTAGCTGAATGCTCAGATCAGAAAGAAGTTTCACAGAATGCTTCTGTGTAGTTTATATTTGAATATATTCCTTTTTCCACTACTACGCTCTTAGCGCTCCAAATGTCCAGTTGCATTTTCTACAGAAAGAGTGTTCAGATCTGCTCAATCAAAAGTATGGTTTAACTCTGTTAGCTGAATGCACAGATCAGAAAGAAGTTTCACAGAATGATTCTGTGTAGTTTATATTTGAAGACATTCCTTTTTCCACTATTAACCGCGTAGCGCTCCGAATCTCCACTTGCATTTTCTACAAAAGAGTGTTTCATAACTGCTCAATCAAAAATATGTTTTATCTCTGTTAACTGAATTTACACATCAGAAATAAGTTTCACAGAATGCATCTGTGTAGTTTTTATTTGAAGATATTCTTTTTCCCAATGTAGGCCTCTTAGCGCTTAGCATGTCCAATTGCAGTTTCTACAGAAAGAGTGTTTCAGAACGGCTCAATCAAAAGTAAGGTTCAACTCTGTTAGTTGAATGCACAGAACAGAAAGAATTTTCACAGAATGCTGCTGTGTAGTTTATATTTGAATATATTCCTTTTTCCACAATTACACTCTTAGCGCTCCGAATGTCCACTTGAGTTTTCTACAGAAAGAGTGTTCCGAACTGCGCAATCAAAAGTATGGTTTAACTCTGTTAGCTTAATGAACATATCAGAAATAAGTTTCACACAATGCTTCTGTGTAGTTTTTATTTGAAGATATTTTTTTTCCCAATAGGGGCCTCTTAGCGCTCAGAATGTCCAATTGCAGTTTCTACAGAAAGAGTGTTTCTGAAAGGCTCAATCAAAAGTAAGGTTCAACTCTGTTAGTTGAATGCACAGAACAGAAAGAAGTTTCATACAATGCTTCTGTGTAGTTTATATTTGAACATATTCTTTTTTCCACTATTACCCACTTAGCGCTACGAATGTCCAGTTGCATTTTCTACAGACAGAGTGTTTCAAAACTGCTCAATCAAAAGTATGGTTTAACTCTGTTAGCTGAATGCTCAGATCAGAAAGAAGTTTCACAGAATGCTTCTGTGTAGTTTATATTTGAATATATTCCTTTTTCCACTACTACTCTCTTAGCGCTCCAAATGTCCAGTTGCATTTTCTACAGAAAGAGTGTTCAGATCTGCTCAATCAAAAGTATGGTTTAACTCTGTTAGCTGAATGCACAGATCAGAAAGAAGTTTCACAGAATGATTCTGTGTAGTTTATATTTGGAGACATTCCTTTTTCCACTATTACCCTCTTAGCGCTCCGAATCTCCACTTGCATTTTCTACAGAAAGAGTGTTTCAGAACGGCTCAATCAAAACTAAGGTTCAACTCTTTTAGCTGAACAAACAGAACAAAAAGGTGTTTCACACAATTCTTCTGTGTAGTTTTTATTTGTAGACATTCTTTTTCCCAATATAGGCCTCTTAGCGCTCAGAATGTCCAATTGCACTTTCTACAGAAAGAGTGTTTCAGAACGGCTCAATCAAAAGTAAGGTTCAACTCTGTTAGTTGAATGCACAGAACAGAAAGAAGTTTCATACAATGCTTCTGTGTAGTTTATATTTGAACATATTCTTTTTTCCACTATTACCCACTTAGCGCTAGGAATGTCCAGTTGCATTTTCTACAGACAGAGTGTTTCAAAACTGCTCAATCGAAAGTATGGTTTAACTCTGTTAGCTGAATGCTCAGATCAGAAAAAAAGTTTCACAGAATGCTTCTGTGTAGTTTATATTTGAATATATTCCTTTTTCCACTACTACACTCTTAGCGCTCCAAATGTCCAGTTGCATTTTCTACAGAAAGAGTGTTCAGATCTGCTCAATCAAAAGTATGGTTTAACTCTGTTAGCTGAATGCACAGATCAGAAAGAAGTTTCACAGAATGATTCTGTGTAGTTTATATTTGGAGACTTTCCTTTTTCCACTATTACCCTCTTAGCGCTCCGAATCTCCACTTGCATTTTCTACAGAAAGAGTGTTTCATAACTGCTCAATCAAAAATATGTTTTATCTCTGTTAACTGAATTTACAGATCTGAAATAAGTTTCACAGAATGCATCTGTGTAGTTTTTATTTGAAGATATTCTTTTTCCCAATATAGGCCTCTTAGCGCTTAGCATATCCAATTGCAGTTTCTACAGAAAGAGTGTTTCAGAACGGCTCAATCAAAAGTAAGGTTCAACTCTGTTAGTTGAATGCACAGAACAAAAAGAATTTTCACAGAATGCTACTGTGTAGTTTATATTTGAATATATCCCTTTTTCCACTATTACCCTCTTAGCGCTCCGAATGTCCACTTGCATTTTCTACAGAAAGAGTGTTCAGAACTGCGCAATCAAAAGTATGGTTTAACTCTGTTAGCTTAATGAACATATCAGAAATAAGTTTCACACAATGCTTCTGTGTAGTTTGTATTTGAAGATATTATTTTTCCCAATATAGCCCTCTTAGCGCTCAGAATGTCCAATTGCACTTTCTACAGAAAGAGTGTTTCAGAAAGGCTCAATCAAAAGTAAGGTTCAACTCTGTTAGTTGAATGCACAGAAGAGAAAGAAGTTTCATACAATGCTTCTGTGTAGTGTATATTTGGACATATTCTTTTTTCCACTATTACCCACTTAGCGCTACGAATGTCCAGTTGCATTTTCTACAGACAGAGTGTTTCAAAGCTGCTCAATCAAAAGTATGGTTTAACTCTGTTAGCTGAATGCTCAGATCAGAAAGATGTTTCACAGAATGCTTCTCTGTAGTTTATATTTGAATATATTCCTTTTTCCACTACTACGCTCTTAGCGCTCCAAATGTCCAGTTGCATTTTCTACAGAAAGAGTGTTCAGAACTGCGCAATCAAAAGTATGGTTTAACTCTGTTAGCTGAATGCACAGATCAGAAAGAAGTTTCACCGAATGATTCTGTGTAGTTTATATTTGAAGACATTCCTTTTTCCAGTATTACCCTCTTAGCGCTCCGAATCTCCACTTGCATTTTCTACAAAAAGAGTGTTTCATAACTGCTCAATCAAAAATATGTTTTATCTCTGTTAACTGAATTTACAGATCAGAAATAAGTTTCACAGAATGCATCTGTGTAGTTTTTATTTGAAGATATTCTTTTTCCCAATATAGGCTTCTTAGCGCTTAGCATGTCCAATTGCAGTTTCTACAGAAATAGTGTTTCAGAACGGCTCAATCAAAAGTAAGGTTCAACTCTGTTGGTTGAATGCACAGAACAGAAAGAATTTTCACAGAATGCTACTGTGTAGTTTATATTTGAATATATTCCTTTTTCCACTATTACCCTCTTAGCGCTCCGAATGTCCAATTGCATTTTCTACAGAAAGAGTGTTCAGAACTGCACAATCAAAAGTATGGTTTAACTCTGTTAGCTTAATGAACATATAAGAAATAAGTTTCACACAATGCTTCTGTGTAGTTTTTATTTGAAGATATTATTTTTCCCAATAGAGGCCTCTTAGCGCTCAGAATGTGCAATTGCAGTTTCTACAGAAAGAGTGTTTCAGAAAGGCTCAATCAAAAGTAAGGTTCAACTCTGTTAGTTGAATGCACAGAACAGAAAGTAGTTTCACACAATGCTTCTGTGTAGTGTATATTTGAAAATATTCTTTTTTCCACTATTACCCACTTAGCGCTACGAATGTCCAGTTGCATTTTCTACAGACAGAGTGTTTCAAAACTGCTCAATCAAAAGTATGGTTTAACTCTGTTAGCTGAATTCTCAGATCAGAAAGAAGTTTCACAGAATGCTTCTGTGTAGTTTATATTTGAATATATTCCTTTTTCCACTACTACTCTCTTAGCGCTCCAAATGTCCGGTTGCATTTTCTACAGAAAGAGTGTTCAGATCTGCTCAATCAAAAGTATGTTTTAACTCTGTTAGCTGAATGCACAGATCAGAAAGAAGTTTCACAGAATGATTCTGTGTAGTTTATATTTGGAGACATTCCTTTTTCCACTATAACCCTCTTAGCGCTCCGAATCACCACTTGCATTTTCTACAGAAAGAGTGTTTCAGAACGGCTCAATCAAAACTAAGATTCAACTCTTTTAGTTGAACAAACAGAACAGAAAGAAGTTTCACACAATTCTTCTGTGTAGTTTTTATTTGTAGACATTCTTTTTCCCAATATAGGCCTCCTAGCGCTCAGAATGTCCAATTGCAGTTTCTACAGAAAGAGTGTTTCAGAACGGCTCAATCAAAAATAAGGTTCAACTCTGTTAGTTGAATGCACAGAACAGAAAGAAGTTTCATACAATGCTTCTGTGTAGTGTATATTTGAACATATTCTTTTTTCCACTATTACCCACTTAGCGCTACGAATGTCCAGTTGCATTTTCTACAGACAGAGTGTTTCAAAACTGCTCAATCCAAAGTATGGTTTAACTCTGTTAGCTGAATGCTCAGATCAGAAAGATGTTTCACAGAATGCTTCTGTGTAGTTTATATTTGAATATATTCCTTTTTCCACTACTACGCTCTTAGCGCTCCAAATGTCCAGTTGCATTTTCTACAGAAAGAGTGTTCAGAACTGCGCAATCAAAAGTATGGTTTAACTCTGTTAGCTGAATGCACAGATCAGAAGGAAGTTTCACCGAATGATTCTGTGTAGTTTATATTTGAAGACATTCCTTTTTCCACTATTTCCCTCTTAGCGCTCCGAATCTCCACTTGCATTTTCTACAAAAAGAGTGTTTCATAACTGCTCAATCAAAAATATGTTTTATCTCTGTTAACTGAATTTACAGATCAGAAATAAGTTTCACAGAATGCATCTGTGTAGTTTTTATTTGAAGATATTCTTTTTCCCAATATAGGCCTCTTAGCGCTTAGCATGTCCAATTGCAGTTTCTACAGAAAGAGTGTTTCAGAACGGCTCAATCAAAGGTAAGGTTCAACTCTGTTGGTTGAATGCACAGAAGAGAAAGAATTTTCACAGAATGCTACTGTGTAGTTTATATTTGAATATATTCCTTTTTCCACTATTACCCTCTTAGCGCTCCAAATGTCCAGTTGCATTTTCTACAGAAAGAGTGTTCAGATCTGCTCAATCAAAAGTATGGTTTAACTCTGTTAGCTGAATGCACAGATCAGAAAGAAGTTTCACAGAATGATTCTGTGTAGTTTATATTTGGAGACATTCCTTTTTCCACTATTACCCTCTTAGCGCTCCGAATCTCCACTTGCATTTTCTACAGAAAGAGTGTTTCAGAACGGCTCAATCAAAACTAAGGTTCAACTCTTTTAGTTGAACAAACAGAACAGAAAGAAGTTTCACACAATTCTTCTGTGTAGTTTTTATTTGTAGACATTCTTTTTCCCAATATAGGCCTCCTAGCGCTCAGAATGTCCAATTGCAGTTTCTACAGAAAGAGTGTTTCAGAACGGCTCAATCAAAAGTAAGGTTCAACTCTGTTAGTTGAATGCACAGAACAGAAAGAAGTTTCATACAATGCTTCTGTGTAGTGTATATTTGAACATATTCTTTTTTCCACTATTACCCACTTAGCGCTACGAATGTCCAGTTGCATTATCTACAGACAGAGTGTTTCAAAACTGCTCAATCAAAAGTATGGTTTAAGTCTGTTAGCTGAATGCTCAGATCAGAAAGATGTTTCACAGAATGCTTCTGTGTAGTTTATATTTGAATATATTCCTTTTTCCACTACTACGCTGTTAGCGCTCCAAATGTCCAGTTGCATTTTCTACAGAAAGAGTGTTCAGATCTGCTATATCAAAAGTATGGTTTAACTCTCTTAGCTGAATGCACAGATCAGAAAGAAGTTTCACCGAATGATTCTGTGTAGTTTATATTTGAAGACATTCCTTTTTCCACTATTACCCTCTTAGCGCTCCGAATCTCCACTTGCATTTTCTACAAAAAGAGTGTTTCATAACTGCTCAATCAAAAATATGTTTTATCTCTGTTAACTGAATTTACAGATGAGAAATAAGTTTCACAGAATGCATCTGTGTAGTTTTTATTTGAAGATATTCTTTTTCCCAATATAGGCCTCTTAGCGCTTAGCATGTCCAATTGCAGTTTCTACAGAAAGAGTGTTTCAGAACGGCTCAATCAAAATTAAGGTTCAACTCTGTTGGTTGAATGCACAGAACAGAAAGAATTTTCACAGAATGCTACTGTGTAGTTTATATTTAAATATATTCCTTTTTCCACTATTACCCTCTTAGCGCTCCGAATGTCCACTTGCATTTTCTACAGAAAGAGTGTTCAGAACTGCGCAATCAAAAGTATGGTTTAACTCAGTTAGCTTAATGAACATATCAGAAATAAGTTTCACACAATGCTTCTGTGTAGTTTTTATTTGAAGATATTATTTTTCCCAATAGAGGCCTCTTAGCGCTCAGAATGTCCAATTGCAGTTTCTACAGAAAGAGTGTTTCAGAAAGGCTCAATCAAAAGTAAGGTTCAACTCTGTTAGTTGAATGCACAGAACAGAAAGAAGTTTCATACAATGCTTCTGTGTAGTTTATATTTGAACATATTCTTTTTCCCACTAATACCCACTTAGCGCTACGAATGTCCAGTTGCATTTTCTACAGACAGAGTGTTTCAAAACTGCTCAATCAAAAGTATGGTTTAACTCTGTTAGCTGAATGCTCAGATCAGAAAGAAGTTTCACAGAATGCTTCTGTGTAGTTTATATTTGAATATATTCCTTTTTCCACTACTACTCTCTTAGCGCTCCAAATGTCCAGTTGCATTTTCTACAGAAAGAGTGTTCAGATCTGCTCAATCAAAAGTATGGTTTAACTCTGTTAGCTGAATGCACAGATCAGAAAGAAGTTTCACAGAATGATTCTGTGTAGTTTATATTTGGAGACATTCCTTTTCCACTATTACCCTCTTAGCGCTCCGAATCTCCACTTGCATTTTCTACAGAAAGGGTGTTTCAGAACGGCTCAATCAAAACTAAGGTTCAACTCTTTTAGTTGAACAAACAGAACAGAAAGAAGTTTCACACAATTCTTCCGTGTAGTTTTTATTTGTAGACATTCTTTTTCCCAATATAGGCCTCCTAGCGCTCAGAATGTCCAATTGCAGTTTCTACAGAAAGAGTGTTTCAGAACGGCTCAATCAAAAGTAAGGTTCAACTCTTTTAGTTGAATGCACAGAACAGAAAGAAGTTTCATACAATGCTTCTGTGTAGAGTATATTTGAACATATTCTTTTTTCCACTATTACCCACTTAGCGCTACGAATGTCCAGTTGCATTTTCTACAGACAGAGTGTTTCAAAACTGCTCAATCCAAAGTATGGTTTAACTCTGTTAGCTGAATGCTCAGATCAGAAAGATGTTTCACAGAATGCTTCTGTGTAGTTTATATTTGAATATATTCCTTTTTCCACTACTACGCTCTTAGCGCTCCAAATGTCCAGTTGCATTTTCTACAGAAAGAGTGTTCAGAACTGCGCAATCAAAAGTATGGTTTAACTCTGTTAGCTGAATGCACAGATCAGAAGGAAGTTTCACCGAATGATTCTGTGTAGTTTATATTTGAAGACATTCCTTTTTCCACTATTTCCCTCTTAGCGCTCCGAATCTCCACTTGCATTTTCTACAAAAAGAGTGTTTCATAACTGCTCAATCAAAAATATGTTTTATCTCTGTTAACTGAATTTACAGATCAGAAATAAGTTTCACAGAATGCATCTGTGTAGTTTTTATTTGAAGATATTCTTTTTCCCAATATAGGCCTCTTAGCGCTTAGCATGTCCAATTGCAGTTTCTACAGAAAGAGTGTTTCAGAACGGCTCAATCAAAGGTAAGGTTCAACTCTGTTGGTTGAATGCACAGAAGAGAAAGAATTTTCACAGAATGCTACTGTGTAGTTTATATTTGAATATATTCCTTTTTCCACTATTACCCTCTTAGCGCTCCAAATGTCCAGTTGCATTTTCTACAGAAAGAGTGTTCAGATCTGCTCAATCAAAAGTATGGTTTAACTCTGTTAGCTGAATGCACAGATCAGAAAGAAGTTTCACAGAATGATTCTGTGTAGTTTATATTTGGAGACATTCCTTTTTCCACTATTACCCTCTTAGCGCTCCGAATCTCCACTTGCATTTTCTACAGAAAGAGTGTTTCAGAACGGCTCAATCAAAACTAAGGTTCAACTCTTTTAGTTGAACAAACAGAACAGAAAGAAGTTTCACACAATTCTTCTGTGTAGTTTTTATTTGTAGACATTCTTTTTCCCAATATAGGCCTCCTAGCGCTCAGAATGTCCAATTGCAGTTTCTACAGAAAGAGTGTTTCAGAACGGCTCAATCAAAAGTAAGGTTCAACTCTGTTAGTTGAATGCACAGAACAGAAAGAAGTTTCATACAATGCTTCTGTGTAGTGTATATTTGAACATATTCTTTTTTCCACTATTACCCACTTAGCGCTACGAATGTCCAGTTGCATTATCTACAGACAGAGTGTTTCAAAACTGCTCAATCAAAAGTATGGTTTAAGTCTGTTAGCTGAATGCTCAGATCAGAAAGATGTTTCACAGAATGCTTCTGTGTAGTTTATATTTGAATATATTCCTTTTTCCACTACTACGCTGTTAGCGCTCCAAATGTCCAGTTGCATTTTCTACACAAAGAGTGTTCAGATCTGCTATATCAAAAGTATGGTTTAACTCTCTTAGCTGAATGCACAGATCAGAAAGAAGTTTCACCGAATGATTCTGTGTAGTTTATATTTGAAGACATTCCTTTTTCCACTATTACCCTCTTAGCGCTCCGAATCTCCACTTGCATTTTCTACAAAAAGAGTGTTTCATAACTGCTCAATCAAAAATATGTTTTATCTCTGTTAACTGAATTTACAGATCAGAAATAAGTTTCACAGAATGCATCTGTGTAGTTTTTATTTGAAGATATTCTTTTTCCCAATATAGGCCTCTTAGCGCTTAGCATGTCCAATTGCAGTTTCTACAGAAAGAGTGTTTCAGAACGGCTCAATCAAAATTAAGGTTCAACTCTGTTGGTTGAATGCACAGAACAGAAAGAATTTTCACAGAATGCTACTGTGTAGTTTATATTTAAATATATTCCTTTTTCCACTATTACCCTCTTAGCGCTCCGAATGTCCACTTGCATTTTCTACAGAAAGAGTGTTCAGAACTGCGCAATCAAAAGTATGGTTTAACTCAGTTAGCTTAATGAACATATCAGAAATAAGTTTCACACAATGCTTCTGTGTAGTTTTTATTTGAAGATATTATTTTTCCCAATAGAGGCCTCTTAGCGCTCAGAATGTCCAATTGCAGTTTCTACAGAAAGAGTGTTTCAGAAAGGCTCAATCAAAAGTAAGGTTCAACTCTGTTAGTTGAATGCACAGAACAGAAAGAAGTTTCATACAATGCTTCTGTGTAGTTTATATTTGAACATATTCTTTTTCCCACTAATACCCACTTAGCGCTACGAATGTCCAGTTGCATTTTCTACAGACAGAGTGTTTCAAAACTGCTCAATCAAAAGTATGGTTTAACTCTGTTAGCTGAATGCTCAGATCAGAAAGAAGTTTCACAGAATGCTTCTGTGTAGTTTATATTTGAATATATTCCTTTTTCCACTACTACTCTCTTAGCGCTCCAAATGTCCAGTTGCATTTTCTACAGAAAGAGTGTTCAGATCTGCTCAATCAAAAGTATGGTTTAACTCTGTTAGCTGAATGCACAGATCAGAAAGAAGTTTCACAGAATGATTCTGTGTAGTTTATATTTGGAGACATTCCTTTTCCACTATTACCCTCTTAGCGCTCCGAATCTCCACTTGCATTTTCTACAGAAAGGGTGTTTCAGAACGGCTCAATCAAAACTAAGGTTCAACTCTTTTAGTTGAACAAACAGAACAGAAAGAAGTTTCACACAATTCTTCCGTGTAGTTTTTATTTGTAGACATTCTTTTTCCCAATATAGGCCTCCTAGCGCTCAGAATGTCCAATTGCAGTTTCTACAGAAAGAGTGTTTCAGAACGGCTCAATCAAAAGTAAGGTTCAACTCTTTTAGTTGAATGCACAGAACAGAAAGAAGTTTCATACAATGCTTCTGTGTAGAGTATATTTGAACATATTCTTTTTTCCACTATTACCCACTTAGCGCTACGAATGTCCAGTTGCATTTTCTACAGACAGAGTGTTTCAAAACTGCTCAATCAAAAGTATGGTTTAACTCTGTTAGCTGAATGCTCAGATCAGAAAGATGTTTCACAGAATGCTTCTGTGTAGTTTATATTTGAATATATTCCTTTTTCCACTACTACGCTCTTAGCGCTCCAAATGTCCAGTTGCATTTTCTACAGAAAGAGTGTTCAGATCTGCTCAATCAAAAGTATGGTTTAACTCTGTTAGCTGAATGCACAGATCAGAAAGAAGTTTCACCGAATGATTCTGTGTAGTTTATATTTGAAGACATTCCTTTTTCCACTATTACCCTCTTAGCGCTCCGAATCTCCACTTGCATTTTCTACAAAAAGAGTGTTTCATAACTGCTCAATCAAAAATATGTTTTATCTCTGTTAACTGAATTTACAGATCAGAAATAAGTTTCACAGAATGCATCTGTGTAGTTTTTATTTGAAGATATTCTTTTTCCCAATATAGGCCTCTTAGCGCTTAGCATGTCCAATTGCAGTTTCTACAGAAAGAGTGTTTCAGAACGGCTCAATCAAAAGTAAGGTTCAACTCTGTTGGTTGAATGCACAGAACAGAAAGAATTTTCACAGAATGCTACTGTGTAGTTTATATTTGAATATATTCCTTTTTCCACTATTACCCTCTTAGCGCTCCGAATGTCCACTTGCATTTTCTACAGAAAGAGTGTTCAGAACTGCGCAATCAAAAGTATGGTTTAACTCTGTTAGCTTAATGAACATATCAGAAATAAGTTTCACACAATGCTTCTGTGTAGTTTTTATTTGAAGATATTATTTTTCCCAATAGAGGCCTCTTAGCGCTCAGAATGTCCAATTGCAGTTTCTACAGAAAGAGTGTTTCAGAAAGGCTCAATCAAAAGTAAGGTTCAACTCTGTTAGTTGAATGCACAGAACAGAAAGAAGTTTCATACAATGCTTCTGTGTAGTGTATATTTGAACATATTCTTTTTTCCACTATTACCCACTTAGCGCTACGAATGTCCAGTTGCATTTTCTACAGACAGAGTGTTTCAAAACTGCTCAATCAAAAGTATGGTTTAACTCTGTTAGCTGAATGCTCAGATCAGAAAGAAGTTTCACAGAATGCTTCTGTGTAGTTTATATTTGAATATATTCCTTTTTCCACTACTACTCTCTTAGCGCTCCAAATGTCCAGTTGCATTTTCTACAGAAAGAGTGTTCAGATCTGCTCAATCAAAAGTATGGTTTAACTCTGTTAGCTGAATGCACAGATCAGAAAGAAGTTTCACAGAATGATTCTGTGTAGTTTATATTTGGAGACATTCCTTTTCCCACTATTACCCTCTTAGCGCTCCGAATCTCCACTTGCATTTTCTACAGAAAGAGTGTTTCAGAACGGCTCAATCAAAACTAAGGTTCAACTCTTTTAGTTGAACAAACAGAACAGAAAGAAGTTTCACACAATTCTTCTGTGTAGTTTTTATTTGTAGACATTCTTTTTCCCAATATAGGCCTCCTAGCGCTCATAATGTCCAATTGCTGTTTCTACAGAAAGAGTGTTTCAGAACGGCTCAATCAAAAGTAAGGTTCAACTCTGTTAGTTGAATGCACAGAACAGAAAGAAGTTTCATACAATGCTTCTGTGCAGTGTATATTTGGACATATTGTTTTTTCCACTATTACCCACTTAGCGCTACGAATGTCCAGTTGCATTTTCTACAGACAGAGTGTTTCAAAACTGCTCAATCAAAAGTATGGTTTAACTCTGTTAGCTGAATGCTCAGATGAGAAAGATGTTTCACAGAATGCTTCTGTGTAGTTTATATTTGAATATATTCCTTTTTCCACTACTACGCTCTTAGCGCTCCAAATGTCCAGTTGCATTTTCTACAGAAAGAGTGTTCAGATCTGCTCAATCAAAAGTATAGTTTAACTCTGTTAGCTGAATGCACAGGTCAGAAAGAAGTTTCACCGAATGATTCTGTGTAGTTTATATTTGAAGACATTCCTTTTTCCACTATTACCCTCTTAGCGCTCCGAATCTCCACTTGCATTTTCTACAAAAAGAGTGTTTCATAACTGCTCAATCAAAAATATGTTTTATCTCTGTTAACTGAATTTACAGATCAGAAATAAGTTTCACAGAATGCATCTGTGTAGTTTTTATTTGAAGATATTCTTTTTCCCAATATAGGCCTCTTAGCGCTTAGCATGTCCAATTGCAGTTTCTACAGAAAGAGTGTTTCAGAACGGCTCAATCAAAATTAAGGTTCAACTCTGTTGGTTGAATGCACAGAACAGAAAGAATTTTCACAGAATGCTACTGTGTAGTTTATATTTAAATATATTCCTTTTTCCACTATTACCCTCTTAGCGCTCCGAATGTCCACTTGCATTTTCTACAGAAAGAGTGTTCAGAACTGCGCAATCAAAAGTATGGTTTAACTCAGTTAGCTTAATGAACATATCAGAAATAAGTTTCACACAATGCTTCTGTGTAGTTTTTATTTGAAGATATTATTTTTCCCAATAGAGGCCTCTTAGCGCTCAGAATGTCCAATTGCAGTTTCTACAGAAAGAGTGTTTCAGAAAGGCTCAATCAAAAGTAAGGTTCAACTCTGTTAGTTGAATGCACAGAACAGAAAGAAGTTTCATACAATGCTTCTGTGTAGTTTATATTTGAACATATTCTTTTTCCCACTAATACCCACTTAGCGCTACGAATGTCCAGTTGCATTTTCTACAGACAGAGTGTTTCAAAACTGCTCAATCAAAAGTATGGTTTAACTCTGTTAGCTGAATGCTCAGATCAGAAAGAAGTTTCACAGAATGCTTCTGTGTAGTTTATATTTGAATATATTCCTTTTTCCACTACTACTCTCTTAGCGCTCCAAATGTCCAGTTGCATTTTCTACAGAAAGAGTGTTCAGATCTGCTCAATCAAAAGTATGGTTTAACTCTGTTAGCTGAATGCACAGATCAGAAAGAAGTTTCACAGAATGATTCTGTGTAGTTTATATTTGGAGACATTCCTTTTCCACTATTACCCTCTTAGCGCTCCGAATCTCCACTTGCATTTTCTACAGAAAGGGTGTTTCAGAACGGCTCAATCAAAACTAAGGTTCAACTCTTTTAGTTGAACAAACAGAACAGAAAGAAGTTTCACACAATTCTTCCGTGTAGTTTTTATTTGTAGACATTCTTTTTCCCAATATAGGCCTCCTAGCGCTCAGAATGTCCAATTGCAGTTTCTACAGAAAGAGTGTTTCAGAACGGCTCAATCAAAAGTAAGGTTCAACTCTTTTAGTTGAATGCACAGAACAGAAAGAAGTTTCATACAATGCTTCTGTGTAGAGTATATTTGAACATATTCTTTTTTCCACTATTACCCACTTAGCGCTACGAATGTCCAGTTGCATTTTCTACAGACAGAGTGTTTCAAAACTGCTCAATCAAAAGTATGGTTTAACTCTGTTAGCTGAATGCTCAGATCAGAAAGATGTTTCACAGAATGCTTCTGTGTAGTTTATATTTGAATATATTCCTTTTTCCACTACTACGCTCTTAGCGCTCCAAATGTCCAGTTGCATTTTCTACAGAAAGAGTGTTCAGATCTGCTCAATCAAAAGTATGGTTTAACTCTGTTAGCTGAATGCACAGATCAGAAAGAAGTTTCACCGAATGATTCTGTGTAGTTTATATTTGAAGACATTCCTTTTTCCACTATTACCCTCTTAGCGCTCCGAATCTCCACTTGCATTTTCTACAAAAAGAGTGTTTCATAACTGCTCAATCAAAAATATGTTTTATCTCTGTTAACTGAATTTACAGATCAGAAATAAGTTTCACAGAATGCATCTGTGTAGTTTTTATTTGAAGATATTCTTTTTCCCAATATAGGCCTCTTAGCGCTTAGCATGTCCAATTGCAGTTTCTACAGAAAGAGTGTTTCAGAACGGCTCAATCAAAAGTAAGGTTCAACTCTGTTGGTTGAATGCACAGAACAGAAAGAATTTTCACAGAATGCTACTGTGTAGTTTATATTTGAATATATTCCTTTTTCCACTATTACCCTCTTAGCGCTCCGAATGTCCACTTGCATTTTCTACAGAAAGAGTGTTCAGAACTGCGCAATCAAAAGTATGGTTTAACTCTGTTAGCTTAATGAACATATCAGAAATAAGTTTCACACAATGCTTCTGTGTAGTTTTTATTTGAAGATATTATTTTTCCCAATAGAGGCCTCTTAGCGCTCAGAATGTCCAATTGCAGTTTCTACAGAAAGAGTGTTTCAGAAAGGCTCAATCAAAAGTAAGGTTCAACTCTGTTAGTTGAATGCACAGAACAGAAAGAAGTTTCATACAATGCTTCTGTGTAGTGTATATTTGAACATATTCTTTTTTCCACTATTACCCACTTAGCGCTACGAATGTCCAGTTGCATTTTCTACAGACAGAGTGTTTCAAAACTGCTCAATCAAAAGTATGGTTTAACTCTGTTAGCTGAATGCTCAGATCAGAAAGAAGTTTCACAGAATGCTTCTGTGTAGTTTATATTTGAATATATTCCTTTTTCCACTACTACTCTCTTAGCGCTCCAAATGTCCAGTTGCATTTTCTACAGAAAGAGTGTTCAGATCTGCTCAATCAAAAGTATGGTTTAACTCTGTTAGCTGAATGCACAGATCAGAAAGAAGTTTCACAGAATGATTCTGTGTAGTTTATATTTGGAGACATTCCTTTTCCCACTCTTACCCTCTTAGCGCTCCGAATCTCCACTTGCATTTTCTACAGAAAGAGTGTTTCAGAACGGCTCAATCAAAACTAAGGTTCAACTCTTTTAGTTGAACAAACAGAACAGAAAGAAGTTTCACACAATTCTTCTGTGTAGTTTTAATTTGTAGACATTCTTTTTCCCAATATAGGCCTCCTAGCGCTCATAATGTCCAATTGCTGTTTCTACAGAAAGAGTGTTTCAGAACGGCTCAATCAAAAGTAAGGTTCAACTCTGTTAGTTGAATGCACAGAACAGAAAGAAGTTTCATACAATGCTTCTGTGTAGTGTATATTTGGACATATTGTTTTTTCCACTATTACCCACTTAGCGCTACGAATGTCCAGTTGCATTTTCTACAGACAGAGTGTTTCAAAACTGCTCAATCAAAAGTATGGTTTAACTCTGTTAGCTGAATGCTCAGATGAGAAAGATGTTTCACAGAATGCTTCTGTGTAGTTTATATTTGAATATATTCCTTTTTCCACTACTACGCTCTTAGCGCTCCAAATGTCCAGTTGCATTTTCTACAGAAAGAGTGTTCAGATCTGCTCAATCAAAAGTATAGTTTAACTCTGTTAGCTGAATGCACAGGTCAGAAAGAAGTTTCACCGAATGATTCTGTGTAGTTTATATTTGAAGACATTCCTTTTTCCACTATTACCCTCTTAGCGCTCCGAATCTCCACTTGCATTTTCTACAAAAAGAGTGTTTCATAACTGCTCAATCAAAAATATGTTTTATCTCTGTTAACTGAATTTACAGATCAGAAATAAGTTTCACAGAATGCATCTGTGTAGTTTTTATTTGAAGATATTCTTTTTCCCAATATAGGCCTCTTAGCGCTTAGCATGTCCAATTGCAGTTTCTACAGAAAGAGTGTTTCAGAACGGCTCAATCAAAAGTAAGGTTCAACTCTGTTGGTTGAATGCACAGAACAGAAAGTATTTTCACAGAATGCTACTGTGTAGTTTATATTTGAATATATTCCTTTTTCCACTATTACCCTCTTAGCGCTCCGAATGTCCAATTGCATTTTCTACAGAAAGTGTGTTCAGAACTGCGCAATCAAAAGTATGGTTTAACTCTGTTAGCTTAATGAACATATCAGAAATAAGTTTCACACAATGCTTCTGTGTAGTTTTTATTTGAAGATATTATTTTTCCCAATAGAGGCCTCTTAGCGCTCAGAATGTCCAATTGCAGTTGCTACAGAAAGAGTGTTTCAGAAAGGCTCAATCAAAAGTAAGGTTCAACTCTGTTAGTTGAATGCACAGAACAGAAAGTAGTTTCACACAATGCTTCTGTGTAGTGTATATTTGAACATATTCTTTTTTCCACTATGACCCACTTAGCGCTACGAATGTCCAGTTGCATTTTCTACAGACAGAGTGTTTCAAAACTGCTCAATCAAAAGTATGGTTTAACTCTGTTAGCTGAATTCTCAGATCAGAAAGAAGTTTCACAGAATTCTTCTGTGTAGTTTATATTTGAATATATTCTTTTTTCCATTACTACTCTCTTAGCGCTCCAAATGTCCAGTTGCATTTTCTACAGAAAGAGTGTTCAGATCTGCTCAATCAAAAGTATGTTTTAACTCTGTTAGCTGAATGCACAGATCAGAAAGAAGTTTCACAGAATGATTCTGTGTAGTTTATATTTGGAGACATTCCTTTTTCCACTATTACCCTCTTAGCGCTCCAAATCTCCACTTGCATTTTCTACAGAAAGAGTGTTTCAGAACGGCTCAATCAAAACTAAGGTTCAACTCTTTTAGTTGAACAAACAGAACAGAAAGAAGTTTCACACAATTCTTCTGTGTAGTTTTTATTTGTAGACATTCTTTTTCCCAATATAGGCCTCCTAGCGCTCAGAATGTCCAATTGCAGTTTATACAGAAAGAGTGTTTCAGAACGGCTCAATCAAAAGTAAGGTTCAACTCTGTTAGTTGAATGCACAGAACAGAAAGAAGTTTCATACAATGCTTCTGTGTAGTGTATATTTGAACATATTCTTTTTTCCACTATTACCCACTTAGCGCTACGAATGTCCAGTTGCATTTTCTACAGACAGAGTGTTTCAAAACTGCTCAATCAAAAGTATGGTTTAAGTCTGTTAGCTGAATGCTCAGATCAGAAAGATGTTTCACAGAATGCTTCTGTGTAGTTTATATTTGAATATATTCCTTTTTCCACTACTACGCTGTTAGCGCTCCAAATGTCCAGTTGCATTTTCTACAGAAAGAGTGTTCAGATCTGCTAAATCAAAAGTATGGTTTAACTCTGTTAGCTGAATGCACAGATCAGAAAGAAGTTTCACCGAATGATTCTGTGTAGTTTATATTTGAAGACATTCCTTTTTCCACTATTACCCTCTTAGAGCTCCGAATCTCCACTTGCATTTTCTACAAAAAGAGTGTTTCATAACTGCTCAATCAAAAATATGTTTTATCTCTGTTAACTGAATTTACAGATCAGAAATAAGTTTCACAGAATGCATCTGTGTAGTTTTTATTTGAAGATATTCTTTTTCCCAATATAGGCCTCTTAGCGCTTAGCATGTCCAATTGCAGTTTCTACAGAAAGAGTGTTTCAGAACGGCTCAATCAAAAGTAAGGTTCAACTCTGTTGGTTGAATGCACAGAACAGAAAGAATTTTCACAGAATGCTACTGTGTAGTTTATATTTGAATATATTCCTTTTTCCACTATTACCCTCTTAGCGCTCCGAATGTCCACTTGCATTTTCTACAGAAAGAGTGTTCAGAACTGCGCAATCAAAAGTATGGTTTAACTCAGTTAGCTTAATGAACATATCAGAAATAAGTTTCACACAATGCTTCTGTGTAGTTTTTATTTGAAGATATTATTTTTCCCAATAGAGGCCTCTTAGCGCTCAGAATGTCCAATTGCAGTTTCTACAGAAAGAGTGTTTCAGAAAGGCTCAATCAAAAGTAAGGTTCAACTCTGTTAGTTGAATGAACAGAACAGAAAGTAGTTTCATACAATGCTTCTGTGTAGTTTATATTTGAACATATTCTTTTTCCCACTAATACCCACTTAGCGCTACGAATGTCCAGTTGCATTTTCTACAGACAGAGTGTTTCAAAACTGCTCAATCAAAAGTATGGTTTAACTCTGTTAGCTGAATGCTCAGATCAGAAAGAAGTTTCACAGAATGCTTCTGTGTAGTTTATATTTGAATATATTCCTTTTTCCACTACTACTCTCTTAACGCTCCAAATGTCCAGTTGCATTTTCTACAGAAAGAGTGTTCAGATCTGCTCAATCAAAAGTATGGTTTAACTCTGTTAGCTGAATGCACAGATCAGAAAGAAGTTTCACCGAATGATTCTGTGTAGTTTATATTTGAATATATTCCTTTTTCCACTACTACGCTCTTAGCGCTCCAAATGTCCAGTTGCATTTTCTACAGAAAGAGTGTTCAGATCTGCTCAATCAAAAGTATGGTTTAACTCTGTTAGCTGAATGCACAGATCAGAAAGAAGTTTCACCGAATGATTCTGTGTAGTTTATATTTGAAGACATTCCTTTTTCCACTATTACCCTCTTAGCGCTTCGAATCTCCACTTGCATTTTCTACAAAAAGAGTGTTTCATAACTGCTCAATCAAAAATATGTTTTATCTCTGTTAACTGAATTTACAGATCAGAAATAAGTTTCACAGAATGCATCTGTGTAGTTTTTATTTGAAGATATTCTTTTTCCCAATATAGGCCTCTTAGCGCTTAGCATGTCCAATTGCAGTTTCTACAGAAAGAGTGTTTCAGAACGGCTCAATCAAAAGTAAGGTTCAACTCTGTTGGTTGAATGCACAGAACAGAAAGAATTTTCACAGAATGCTACTGTGTAGTTTATATTTGAATATATTCCTTTTTCCACTATTACCCTCTTAGCGCTCCGAATGTCCACTTGCATTTTCTACAGAAAGAGTGTTCAGAACTGCGCAATCAAAAGTATGGTTTAACTCTGTTAGCTTAATGAACATATCAGAAATAAGTTTCACACAATGCTTCTGTGTAGTTTTTATTTGAAGATATTATTTTTCCCAATAGAGGCCTCTTAGCGCTCAGAATGTCCAATTGCAGTTTCTACAGAAAGAGTGTTTCAGAAAGGCTCAATCAAAAGTAAGGTTCAACTCTGTTAGTTGAATGCACAGAACAGAAAGAAGTTTCATACAATGCTTCTGTGTAGTGTATATTTGAACATATTCTTTTTTCCACTATTACCCACTTAGCGCTACGAATGTCCAGTTGCATTTTCTACAGACAGAGTGTTTCAAAACTGCTCAATCAAAAGTATGGTTTAACTCTGTTAGCTGAATGCTCAGATCAGAAAGAAGTTTCACAGAATGCTTCTGTGTAGTTTATATTTGAATATATTCCTTTTTCCACTACTACTCTCTTAGCGCTCCAAATGTCCAGTTGCATTTTCTACAGAAAGAGTGTTCAGATCTGCTCAATCAAAAGTATGGTTTAACTCTGTTAGCTGAATGCACAGATCAGAAAGAAGTTTCACAGAATGATTCTGTGTAGTTTATATTTGGAGACATTCCTTTTCCCACTATTACCCTCTTAGCGCTCCGAATCTCCACTTGCATTTTCTACAGAAAGAGTGTTTCAGAACGGCTCAATCAAAACTAAGGTTCAACTCTTTTAGTTGAACAAACAGAACAGAAAGAAGTTTCACACAATTCTTCTGTGTAGTTTTTATTTGTAGACATTCTTTTTCCCAATATAGGCCTCCTAGCGCTCAGAATGTCCAATTGCTGTTTCTACAGAAAGAGTGTTTCAGAACGGCTCAATCAAAAGTAAGGTTCAACTCTGTTAGTTGAATGCACAGAACAGAAAGAAGTTTCATACAATGCTTCTGTGTAGTGTATATTTGGACATATTGTTTTTTCCACTATTACCCACTTAGCGCTACGAATGTCCAGTTGCATTTTCTACAGACAGAGTGTTTCAAAACTGCTCAATCAAAAGTATGGTTTAACTCTGTTAGCTGAATGCTCAGATGAGAAAGATGTTTCACAGAATGCTTCTGTGTAGTTTATATTTGAATATATTCCTTTTTCCACTACTACGCTCTTAGCGCTCCAAATGTCCAGTTGCATTTTCTACAGAAAGAGTGTTCAGATCTGCTCAATCAAAAGTATAGTTTAACTCTGTTAGCTGAATGCACAGGTCAGAAAGAAGTTTCACCGAATGATTCTGTGTAGTTTATATTTGAAGACATTCCTTTTTCCACTATTACCCTCTTAGCGCTCCGAATCTCCACTTGCATTTTCTACAAAAAGAGTGTTTCATAACTGCTCAATCAAAAATATGTTTTATCTCTGTTAACTGAATTTACAGATCAGAAATAAGTTTCACAGAATGCATCTGTGTAGTTTTTATTTGAAGATATTCTTTTTCCCAATATAGGCCTCTTAGCGCTTAGCATGTCCAATTGCAGTTTCTACAGAAAGAGTGTTTCAGAACGGCTCAATCAAAAGTAAGGTTCAACTCTGTTGGTTGAATGCACAGAACAGAAAGAATTTTCACAGAATGCTACTGTGTAGTTTATATTTGAATATATTCCTTTTTCCACTATTACCCTCTTAGCGCTCCGAATGTCCAATTGCATTTTCTACAGAAAGTGTGTTCAGAACTGCGCAATCAAAAGTATGGTTTAACTCTGTTAGCTTAATGAACATATCAGAAATAAGTTTCACACAATGCTTCTGTGTAGTTTTTATTTGAAGATATTATTTTTCCCAATAGAGGCCTCTTAGCGCTCAGAATGTCCAATTGCAGTTGCTACAGAAAGAGTGTTTCAGAAAGGCTCAATCAAAAGTAAGGTTCAACTCTGTTAGTTGAATGCACAGAACAGAAAGTAGTTTCACACAATGCTTCTGTGTAGTGTATATTTGAACATATTCTTTTTTCCACTATGACCCACTTAGCGCTACGAATGTCCAGTTGCATTTTCTACAGACAGAGTGTTTCAAAACTGCTCAATCAAAAGTATGGTTTAACTCTGTTAGCTGAATTCTCAGATCAGAAAGAAGTTTCACAGAATTCTTCTGTGTAGTTTATATTTGAATATATTCTTTTTTCCATTACTACTCTCTTAGCGCTCCAAATGTCCAGTTGCATTTTCTACAGAAAGAGTGTTCAGATCTGCTCAATCAAAAGTATGTTTTAACTCTGTTAGCTGAATGCACAGATCAGAAAGAAGTTTCACAGAATGATTCTGTGTAGTTTATATTTGGAGACATTCCTTTTTCCACTATTACCCTCTTAGCGCTCCAAATCTCCACTTGCATTTTCTACAGAAAGAGTGTTTCAGAACGGCTCAATCAAAACTAAGGTTCAACTCTTTTAGTTGAACAAACAGAACAGAAAGAAGTTTCACACAATTCTTCTGTGTAGTTTTTATTTGTAGACATTCTTTTTCCCAATATAGGCCTCCTAGCGCTCAGAATGTCCAATTGCAGTTTATACAGAAAGAGTGTTTCAGAACGGCTCAATCAAAAGTAAGGTTCAACTCTGTTAGTTGAATGCACAGAACAGAAAGAAGTTTCATACAATGCTTCTGTGTAGTGTATATTTGAACATATTCTTTTTTCCACTATTACCCACTTAGCGCTACGAATGTCCAGTTGCATTTTCTACAGACAGAGTGTTTCAAAACTGCTCAATCAAAAGTATGGTTTAACTCTGTTAGCTGAATGCTCAGATCAGAAAGATGTTTCACAGAATGCTTCTGTGTAGTTTATATTTGAATATATTCCTTTTTCCACTACTACGCTCTTAGCGCTCCAAATGTCCAGTTGCATTTTCTACAGACAGAGTGTTTCAAAACTGCTCAATCAAAAGTATGGTTTAACTCTGTTAGCTGAATGCACAGATCAGAAAGAAGTTTCACCGAATGATTCTGTGTAGTTTATATTTGAAGACATTCCTTTTTCCACTATTACCCTCTTAGCGCTCCGAATCTCCACTTGCATTTTCTACAAAAAGAGTGTTTCATAACTGCTCAATCAAAAATATGTTTTATCTCTGTTAACTGAATTTACAGATCAGAAATAAGTTTCACAGAATGCATCTGTGTAGTTTTTATTTGAAGATATTCTTTTTCCCAATATAGGCCTCTTAGCGATTAGCATGTCCAATTGCAGTTTCTACAGAAAGAGTGTTTCAGAACGGCTCAATCAAAAGTAAGGTTCAACTCTGTTGGTTGAATGCACAGAACAGAAAGAATTTTCACAGAATGCTACTGTGTAGTTTATATTTGAATATATTCCTTTTTCCACTATTACCCTCTTAGCGCTCCGAATGTCCACTTGCATTTTCTACAGAATGAGTGTTCAGAACTGCGCAATCAAAAGTATGGTTTAACTCTGTTAGCTTAATGAACATATCAGAAATAAGTTTCACACAATGCTTCTGTGTAGTTTTTATTTGAAGATATTATTTTTCCCAATAGAGGCCTCTTAGCGCTCAGAATGTCCAATTGCAGTTTCTACAGAAAGAGTGTTTCAGAACGGCTCAATCAAAAGTAAGGTTCAACTCTGTTAGTTGAATGCACAGAACAGAAAGAAGTTTCATACAATGCTTCTGTGTAGTTTATATTTGAACATATTCTTTTTTCCACTAATACCCACTTAGCGCTACGAATGTCCAGTTGCATTTTCTACAGACAGAGTGTTTCAAAACTGCTCAATCAAAAGTATGGTTTAACTCTGTTAGCTGAATGCTCAGATCAGAAAGAAGTTTCACAGAATGCTTCTGTGTAGTTTATATTTGAATATATTCCTTTTTCCACTACTACTCTCTTAGCGCTCCAAATGTCCAGTTGCATTTTCTACGGAAAGAGTGTTCAGATCTGCTCAATCAAAAGTATGGTTTAACTCTGTTAGCTGAATGCACAGATCAGAAAGAAGTTTCACAGAATGATTCTGTGTAGTTTATATTTGGAGACATTCCTTTTTCCACTATTACCCTCTTAGCGCTCCGAATCTCCACTTGCATTTTCTACAGAAAGAGTGTTTCAGAACGGCTCAATCAAAACTAAGGTTCAACTCTTTTAGTTGAACAAACAGAACAGAAAGAAGTTTCACACAATTCTTCTGTGTAGTTTTTATTTGTAGACATTCTTTTTCCCAATATAGGCCTCCTAGCGCTCAGAATGTCCAATTGCAGTTTCTACAGAAAGAGTGTTTCAGAACGGCTCAATCAAAAGTAAGGTTCAACTCTGTTAGTTGAATGCACAGAACAGAAAGAAGTTTCATACAATGCTTCTGTGTAGTGTATATTTGAACATATTCTTTTTTCCACTATTACCCACTTAGCGCTACGAATGTCCAGTTGCATTTTCTACAGACAGAGTGTTTCAAAACTGCTCAATCAAAAGTATGGTTTAAGTCTGTTAGCTGAATGCTCAGATCAGAAAGAAGTTTCACAGAATGCTTCTGTGTAGTTTATATTTGAATATATTCCTTTTTCCACTACTACGCTGTTAGCGCTCCAAATGTCCAGTTGCATTTTCTACAGAAAGAGTGTTCAGATCTGCTAAATCAAAAGTATGGTTTAACTCTGTTAGCTGAATGCACAGATCAGAAAGAAGTTTCACCGAATGATTCTGTGTAGTTTATATTTGAAGACATTCCTTTTTCCACTATTACCCTCTTAGCGCTCCGAATCTCCACTTGCATTTTCTACAAAAAGAGTGTTTCATAACTGCTCAATCAAAAATATGTTTTATCTCTGTTAACTGAATTTACAGATCAGAAATAAGTTTCACAGAATGCATCTGTGTAGTTTTTATTTGAAGATATTCTTTTTCCCAATATAGGCCTCTTAGCGCTTAGCATGTCCAATTGCAGTTTCTACAGAAAGAGTGTTTCAGAACGGCTCAATCAAAAGTAAGGTTCAACTCTGTTGGTTGAATGCACAGAACAGAAAGAATTTTCACAGAATGCTACTGTGTAGTTTATATTTGAATATATTCCTTTTTCCACTATTACCCTCTTAGCGCTCCAAATGTCCAGTTGCATTTTCTACAGAAAGAGTGTTCAGATCTGCTCAATCAAAAGTATGGTTTAACTCTGTTAGCTGAATGCACAGATCAGAAAGAAGTTTCACAGAATGATTCTGTGTAGTTTATATTTGGAGACATTCCTTTTTCCACTATTACCCTCTTAGCGCTCCGAATCTCCACTTGCATTTTCTACAGAAAGAGTGTTTCAGAACGGCTCAATCAAAACTAAGGTTCAACTCTTTTAGTTGAACAAACAGAACAGAAAGAAGTTTCACACAATTCTTCTGTGTAGTTTTTATTTGTAGACATTCTTTTTCCCAATATAGGCCTCCTAGCGCTCAGAATGTCCAATTGCAGTTTCTACAGAAAGAGTGTTTCAGAACGGCTCAATCAAAAGTAAGGTTCAACTCTGTTAGTTGAATGCACAGAACAGAAAGAAGTTTCATACAATGCTTCTGTGTAGTGTATATTTGAACATATTTTTTTTTCCACTATTACCCACTTAGCGCTACGAATGTCCAGTTGCATTTTCTACAGACAGAGTGTTTCAAAACTGCTCAATCAAAAGTATGGTTTAAGTCTGTTAGCTGTATGCTCAGATCAGAAAGATGTTTCACAGAATGCTTCTGTGTAGTTTATATTTGAATATATTCCTTTTTCCACTACTACGCTGTTAGCGCTCCAAATGTCCAGTTGCATTTTCTACAGAAAGAGTGTTCAGATCTGCTCTATCAAAAGTATGGTTTAACTCTGTTAGCTGAATGCACAGATCAGAAAGAAGTTTCACCGAATGATTCTGTGTAGTTTATATTTGAAGACATTCCTTTTTCCACTATTACCCTCTTAGCGCTCCGAATCTCCACTTACATTTTCTACAAAAAGAGTGTTTCATAACTGCTCAATCAAAAATATGTTTTATCTCTGTTAACTGAATTTACAGATCAGAAATAAGTTTCACAGAATGCATCTGTGTAGTTTTTATTTGAAGATATTCTTTTTCCCAATATAGGCCTCTTAGCGCTTAGCATGTCCAATTGCAGTTTCTACAGAAAGAGTGTTTCAGAACGGCTCAATCAAAAGTAAGGTTCAACTCTGTTGGTTGAATGCACAGAACAGAAAGAATTTTCACAGAATGCTACTGTGTAGTTTATATTTAAATATATTCCTTTTTCCACTATTACCCTCTTAGCGCTCCGAATGCCACTTGCATTTTCTACAGAAAGAGTGTTCAGAACTGCGCAATCAAAAGTATGGTTTAACTCAGTTAGCTTAATGAACATATCAGAAATAAGTTTCACACAATGCTTCTGTGTAGTTTTTATTTGAAGATATTATTTTTCCCAATAGAGGCCTCTTAGCGCTCAGAATGTCCAATTGCAGTTTCTACAGAAAGAGTGTTTCAGAAAGGCTCAATCAAAAGTAAGGTTCAACTCTGTTAGTTGAATGCACAGAACAGAAAGAAGTTTCATACAATGATTCTGTGTAGTTTATATTTGAACATATTCTTTTTCCCACTAATACCCACTTAGCGCTACGAATGTCCAGTTGCATTTTCTACAGACAGAGTGTTTCAAAACTGCTCAATCAAAAGTATGGTTTAACTCTGTTAGCTGAATGCTCAGATGAGAAAGAAGTTTCACAGAATGCTTCTGTGTAGTTTATATTTGAATATATTCCTTTTTCCACTACTACTCTCTTAGCGCTCCAAATGTCCAGTTGCATTTTCTACAGAAAGAGTGTTCAGATCTGCTCAATCAAAAGTATGGTTTAAATCTGTTAGCTGAATGCACAGATCAGAAAGAAGTTTCACAGAATGATTCTGTGTAGTTTATATTTGGAGACATTCCTTTTCCACTATTACCCTCTTAGCGCTCCGAATCTCCACTTGCATTTTCTACAGAAAGGGTGTTTCAGAACGGCTCAATCAAAACTAAGGTTCAACTCTTTTAGTTGAACAAACAGAACAGAAAGAAGTTTCACACAATTCTTCGGTGTAGTTTTTATTTGTAGACATTCTTTTTCCCAATATAGGCCTCCTAGCGCTCAGAATGTCCAATTGCAGTTTCTACAGAAAGAGTGTTTCAGAACGGCTCAATCAAAAGTAAGGTTCAACTCTTTTAGTTGAATGCACAGAACAGAAAGAAGTTTCATACAATGCTTCTGTGTAGTTTATATTTGAACATATTCTTTTTTCCACTATTACCCACTTAGCGCTACGAATGTCCAGTTGCATTTTCTACGGACAGAGTGTTTCAAAACTGCTCAATCAAAAGTATGGTTTAACTCTGTTAGCTGAATGCTCAGATCAGAAAGAAGTTTCACAGAATGCTTCTGTGTAGTTTATATTTGAATATATTACTTTTTCCACTACTACGCTCTTAGCGCTCCAAATGTCCAGTTGCATTTTCTACAGAAAGAGTGTTCAGATCTGCTCAATCAAAAGTATGGTTTAACTCTGTTAGCTGAATGCACAGATCAGAAAGAAGTTTCACCGAATGATTCTGTGTAGTTTATATTTGAAGACATTCCTTTTTCCACTATTACCCTCTTAGCGCTCCGAATCTCCACTTGCATTTTCTACAAAAAGAGTGTTTCATAACTGCTCAATCAAAAATATGTTTTATCTCTGTTAACTGAATTTACAGATCAGAAATAAGTTTCACAGAATGCATCTGTGTAGTTTTTATTTGAAGATATTCTTTTTCCCAATGTAGGCCTCTTAGCGCTTAGCATGTCCAATTGCAGTTTCTACAGAAAGAGTGTTTCAGAACGGCTCAATCAAAAGTAAGGTTCAACTCTGTTAGTTGAATGCACAGAACAGAAAGAATTTTCACAGAATGCTACTGTGTAGTTTATATTTGAATATATTCCTTTTTCCACTATTACCCTCTTAGCGCTCCGAATGTCCACTTGCATTTTCTACAGAAAGAGTGTTCAGAACTGCGCAATCAAAAGTATGGTTTAACTCTGTTAGCTTAATGAACATATCAGAAATAAGTTTCACACAATGCTTCTGTGTAGTTTTTATTTGAAGATATTATTTTTCCCAATAGAGGCCTCTTAGCGCTCAGAATGTCCAATTGCAGTTTCTACAGAAAGAGTGTTTCAGAAAGGCTCAATCAAAAGTAAGGTTCAAATCTGTTAGTTGAATGCACAGAACAGAAAGAAGTTTCATACAATGCTTCTGTGTAGTTTATATTTGAACATATTCTTTTTTCCACTATTACCCACTTAGCGCTACGAATGTCCAGTTGCATTTTCTACGGACAGAGTGTTTCAAAACTGCTCAATCAAAAGTATGGTTTAACTCTGTTAGCTGAATGCTCAGATCAGAAAGAAGTTTCACAGAATGCTTCTGTGTAGTTTATATTTGAATATATTCCTTTTTCCACTACTACTCTCTTAGCGCTCCAAATGTCCAGTTGCATTTTCTACAGAAAGAGTGTTCAGATCTGCTCAATCAAAAGTATGGTTTAACCCTGTTAGCTGAATGCACAGATCAGAAAGAAGTTTCACAGAATGATTCTGTGTAATTTATATTTGGAGACATTCCTTTTTCCACTATTACCCCCTTAGCGCTCCGAATCTCCACTTGCATTTTCTACAGAAAGAGTGTTTCAGAACGGCTCAATCAAAACTAAGGTTCAACTCTTTCAGTTGAACAAAGAGAACAGAAAGAAGTTTCACACAATTCTTCTGTGTAGTTTTTATTTGTAGACATTCTTTTTCCCAATATAGGCCTCTTAGCATTCAGAATGTCCAATTGCAGTTTCTACAGAAAGAGTGTTTCAAAACGGCTCAATCAAAAGTAAGGTTCAACTCTGTTAGTTGAATGCACAGAACAGAAAGAAGTTTCATACAATGCTTCTGTGTAGTTTATATTTGAACATATTCTTTTTTCCACTATTACCAACTTAGCGCTACGAATGTCCAGTTGCATTTTCTACAGACAGAGTGTTTCAAAACTGCTCAATCAAAAGTATGGTTTAACTCTGTTAGCTGAATGCTCAGATCAGAAAGAAGTTTCACAGAATGCTTCTGTGTAGTTTATATTTGAATATATTCCTTTTTCCACTACTACGCTCTTAGCGCTCCAAATGTCCATTTGCATTTTCTACAGAAAGAGTGTTCAGATCTGCTCAATCAAAAGTATGGTTTAACTCTGTTAGCTGAATGCACAGATCAGAAAGAAGTTTCACAGAATGATTCTGTGTAGTTTATGTTTGGAGACATTCCTTTTTCCACTATTACCCTCTTAGCGCTCCGAATCTCCACTTGCATTTTCTACAGAAAGAGTGTTTCAGAACGGCTCAATCAAAACTAAGGTTCAACTCTTTCAGTTGAACAAACAGAACAGAAAGAAGTTTCACACAATTCTTCTGTGTAGTTTTTATTTGTAGACATTCTTTTTCCCAATATAGGCCTCTTAGCGCTCAGAATGTCCAATTGCAGTTTCTACAGAAAGAGTGTTTCAGAACGGCTCAATCAAAAGTAAGGTTCAACTCTGTTAGTTGAATGCACAGAACAGAAAGAAGTTTCATACAATGCTTCTGTGTAGTTTATATTTGAACATATTTTTTTTCCACTATTACCCACTTAGCGCTACGAATGTCCAGTTGCATTTTCTACAGACAGAGTGTTTCAAAACTGCTCAATCAAAAGTATGGTTTTATTCTGTTAGCTGAATGCTCAGATCAGAAAGAAGTTTCACAGAATGCTTCTGTGTAGTTTATATTTGAATATATTCCTTTTTCCACTACTACGCTCTTAGCGCTCCAAATGTCCAGTTGCATTTTCTACAGAAAGAGTGTTCAGATCTGCTCAATTAAAAGTATGGTTTAACTCTGTTAGCTGAATGCACAGATCAGAAAGAAGTTTCACCGAATGATTCTGTGTAGTTTATATTTGAAGACATTCCTTTTTCCACTATTACCCTCTTAGCGCTCCGAATCTCCACTTGCATTTTCTACAAAAAGAGTGTTTCATAACTGCTCAATCAAAAATATGTTTTATCTCTGTTAACTGAATTTACAGATCAGAAATAAGTTTCACAGAATGCATCTGTGTAGTTTTTATTTGAAGATATTCTTTTTCCCAATGTAGGCCTCTTAGCGCTTAGCATGTCCAATTGCAGTTTCTACAGAAAGAGTGTTTCAGAACGGCTCAATCAAAAGTAAGGTTCAACTCTGTTAGTTGAATGCACAGAACAAAAAGAATTTTCACAGAATGCTACTGTGTAGTTTATATTTGAATATATTCCTTTTTCCACTATTACCCTCTTAGCGGTCCGAATGTCCACTTGCATTTTCTACAGAAAGAGTGTTCAGAACTGCGCAATCAAAAGTATGGTTTAACTCTGTTAGCTTAATGAACATATCAGAAATAAGTTTCACACAATGCATCTGTGTAGTTTTTATTTGAAGATATTATTTTTCCCAATATAGGCCTCCTAGCGCTCAGAATGTCCAATTGCATTTTCTACAGACAGAGTGTTTCAAAACTGCTCAATCAAAAGTATGGTTTAACTCTGTTAGCTGAATGCTCAGATCAGAAAGAAGTTTCACAGAATGCTTCTGTGTAGTTTATATTTGAATATATTCCTTTTTCCACTACTACGCTCTTAGCGCTCCAAATGTCCAGTTGCATTTTCTACAGAAAGAGTGTTCAGATCTGCTCAATCAAAAGTATGGTTTAACTCTGTTAGCTGAATGCACAGATCAGAAAGTAGTTTCACCGAATGATTCTGTGTAGTTTATATTTGAAGACATTCCTTTTTCCACTATTACCCTCTTAGCGCTCTGAATCTCCACTTGCATTTTCTACAAAAAGAGTGTTTCATAACTGCTCAATCAAAAATATGTTTTATCTCTGTTAACTGAATTTACAGATCAGAAATAAGTTTCACAGAATGCATCTGTGTAGTTATTATTTGAAGATATTCTTTTTCCCAATGTAGGCCTCTTAGCGCTTAGCATGTCCAATTGCAGTTTCTACAGAAAGAGTGTTTCAGAACGGCTCAATCAAAAGTAAGGTTCAACTCTGTTAGTTGAACGCACAGAACAGAAAGAATTTTCACAGAATGCTACTGTGTAGTTTATATTTGAATATATTCCTTTTTCCACTATTACCCTCTTAGCGCTCCGAATGTCCACTTGCATTTTCTACAGAAAGAGTGTTCAGAACTGCGCAATCAAAAGTATGGTTTAACTCTGTTAGCTTAATGAACATATCAGAAATAAGTTTCACACAAGGCTTCTGTGAAGTTTTTATTTGAAGATATTATTTTTCCCAATATAGGCCTCTTAGCGCTCAGAATGTCCAATTGCAGTTTCTACAGAAAGAGTGTTTCAGAAAGGCTCAATCAAAAGTAAGGTTCAACTCTGTTAGTTGAATGCACAGAACAGAAAGAAGTTTCATACAATGCTTCTGTGTAGTTTATATTTGAACATATTCTTTTTTCCACTATTACCCACTTAGCGCTACGAATGTCCAGTTGCATTTTCTACGGACAGAGTGTTTCAAAACTGCTCAATCAAAAGTATGGTTTAACTCTGTTAGCTGAATGCTCAGATCAGAAAGAAGTTTCACAGAATGCTTCTGTGTAGTTTATATTTGAATATATTACTTTTTCCACTACTACGCTCTTAGCGCTCCAAATGTCCAGTTGCATTTTCTACAGAAAGAGTGTTCAGATCTGCTCAATCAAAAGTATGGTTTAACTCTGTTAGCTGAATGCACAGATCAGAAAGAAGTTTCACCGAATGATTCTGTGTAGTTTATATTTGAAGACATTCCTTTTTCCACTATTACCCACTTAGCGCTCCGAATCTCCACTTGCATTTTCTACAAAAAGAGTGTTTCATAACTGCTCCATCAAAAATATGTTTTATCTCTGTTAACTGAATTTACAGATCAGAAATAAGTTTCACAGAATGCATCTGTGTAGTTTTTATTTGAAGATATTCTTTTTCCCAATGTAGGCCTCTTAGCGCTTAGCATGTCCAATTGCAGTTTCTACAGAAAGAGTGTTTCAGAACGGCTCAATCAAAAGTAAGGTTCAACTCTGTTAGTTGAACGCACAGAACAGAAAGAATTTTCACAGAATGCTACTGTGTAGTTTATATTTGAATATATTCCTTTTTCCACTATTACCCTCTTAGCGCTCCGAATGTCCACTTGCATTTTCTACAGAAAGAGTGTTCAGAACTGCGCAATCAAAAGTATGGTTTAACTCTGTTAGCTTAATGAACATATCAGAAATAAGTTTCACACAATGCTTCTGTGAAGTTTTTATTTGAAGATATTATTTTTCCCAATATAGGCCTCTTAGCGCTCAGAATGTCCAATTGCAGTTTCTACAGAAAGAGTGTTTCAGAAAGGCTCAATCAAAAGTAAGGTTCAACTCTGTTAGTTGAATGCACAGAACAGAAAGAAGTTTCATACAATGCTTCTGTGTAGTTTATATTTGAACATATTCTTTTTTCCACTATTACCCACTTAGCGCTACGAATGTCCAGTTGCATTTTCTACGGACAGAGTGTTTCAAAACTGCTCAATCAAAAGTATGGTTTAACTCTGTTAGCTGAATGCTCAGATCAGAAAGAAGTTTCACAGAATGCTTCTGTGTAGTTTATATTTGAATATATTCCTTTTTCCACTACTACGCTCTTAGCGCTCCAAATGTCCAGTTGCATTTTCTACAGAAAGAGTGTTCAGATCTGCTCAATCAAAAGTATGGTTTAACTCTGTTAGCTGAATGCACAGATCAGAAAGAAGTTTCACCGAATGATTCTGTGTAGTTTATATTTGAAGACATTCCTTTTTCCACTATTACCCTCTTAGCGCTCCGAATCTCCACTTGCATTTTCTACAAAAAGAGTGTTTCATAACTGCTCAATCAAAAATATGTTTTATCTCTGTTAACTGAATTTACAGATCAGAAATAAGTTTCACAGAATGCATCTGTGTAGTTTTTATTTGAAGATATTCTTTTTCCCAATGTAGGCCTCTTAGCGCTTAGCATGTCCAATTGCAGTTTCTACAGAAAGAGTGTTTCAGAACGGCTCAATCAAAAGTAAGGTTCAACTCTGTTAGTTGAATGCACAGAACAGAAAGAATTTTCACAGAATGCTACTGTGTAGTTTATATTTGAATATATTCCTTTTTCCACTATTACCCTCTTAGCGCTCCGAATGTCCACTTGCATTTTCTACAGAAAGAGTGTTCAGAACTGCGCAATCAAAAGTATGGTTTAACTCTGTTAGCTTAATGAACATATCAGAAATAAGTTTCACACAATGCTTCTGTGTAGTTTTTATTTGAAGATATTATTTTTCCCAATAGAGGCCTCTTAGCGCTCAGAATGTCCAATTGCAGTTTCTACAGAAAGAGTGTTTCAGAAAGGCTCAATCAAAAGTAAGGTTCAAATCTGTTAGTTGAATGCACAGAACAGAAAGAAGTTTCATACAATGCTTCTGTGTAGTTTATATTTGAACATATTCTTTTTTCCACTATTACCCACTTAGCGCTACGAATGTCCAGTTGCATTTTCTACGGACAGAGTGTTTCAAAACTGCTCAATCAAAAGTATGGTTTAACTCTGTTAGCTGAATGCTCAGATCAGAAAGTAGTTTCACAGAATGCTTCTGTGTAGTTTATATTTGAATATATTCCTTTTTCCACTACTACTCTCTTAGTGCTCCAAATGTCCAGTTGCATTTTCAACAGAAAGAGTGTTCAGATCTGCTCAATCAAAAGTATGGTTTAACCTTGTTAGCTGAATGCACAGATCAGAAAGAAGTTTCACAGAATGATTCTGTGTAATTTATATTTGGAGACATTCCTTTTTCCACTATTACCCCCTTAGCGCTCCGAATCTCCACTTGCATTTTCTACAGAAAGAGTGTTTCAGAACGGCTCAATCAAAATTAAGGTTCAACTCTTTCAGTTGAACAAAGAGAACAGAAAGAAGTTTCACACAATTCTTCTGTGTAGTTTTTATTTGTAGACATTCTTTTTCCCAATATAGGCCTCTTAGCACTCAGAATGTCAAATTGCAGTTTCTACAGAAACAGTGTTTCAGAACGGCTCAATCAAAAGTAAGGTTCAACTCTGTTAGTTGAATGCCCAGAACAGAAAGAAGTTTCATACAATGCTTCTGTGTAGTTTATATTTGAACATATTCTTTTTTCCACTATTACCCACTTAGCGCTACGAATGTCCAGTTGCATTTTCTACAGACAGAGTGTTTCAAAACTGCTCAATCAAAAGTATGGTTTAACTCTGTTAGCTGAATGCTCAGATCAGAAAGAAGTTTCACAGAATGCTTCTGTGTAGTTTATATTTGAATATATTCCTTTTTCCACTACTACGCTCTTAGCGCTCCAAATGTCCATTTGCATTTTCTACAGAAAGAGTGTTCAGATCTGCTCAATCAAAAGTATGGTTTAACTCTGTTTGCTGAATGCACAGATCAGAAAGAAGTTTCACAGAATGATTCTGTGTAGTTTATATTTGGAGACATTCCTTTTTCCACTATTACCCTCTTAGCGCTCCGAATCTCCACTTGCATTTTCTACAGAAAGAGTGTTTCAGAACGGCTCAATCAAAACTAAGGTTCAACTCTTTCAGTTGAACAAACAGAACAGAAAGAAGTTTCACACAATTCTTCTGTGTAGTTTTTATTTGTAGACATTCTTTTTCCCAATATAGGCCTCTTAGCGCTCAGAATGTCCAATTGCAGTTTCTACAGAAAGAGTGTTTCAGAACGGCTCAATCAAAAGTAAGGTTCAACTCTGTTAGTTGAATGCACAGAACAGAAAGAAGTTTCATACAATGCTTCTGTGTAGTTTATATTTGAACATATTTTTTTTCCACTATTACCCACTTAGCGCTACGAATGTCCAGTTGCATTTTCTACAGACAGAGTGTTTCAAAACTGCTCAATCAAAAGTATGGTTTTATTCTGTTAGCTGAATGCTCAGATCAGAAAGAAGTTTCACAGAATGCTTCTGTGTAGTTTATATTTGAATATATTCCTTTTTCCACTACTACGCTCCTAGCGCTCCAAATGTCCAGTTGCATTTTCTACAGAAAGAGTGTTCAGATCTGCTCAATTAAAAGTATGGTTTAACTCTGTTAGCTGAATGCACAGATCAGAAAGAAGTTTCACCGAATGATTCTGTGTAGTTTATATTTGAAGACATTCCTTTTTCCACTATTACCCTCTTAGCGCTCCGAATCTCCACTTGCATTTTCTACAAAAAGAGTGTTTCATAACTGCTGAATCAAAAATATGTTTTATCTCTGTTAACTGAATTTACAGATCAGAAATAAGTTTCACAGAATGCATCTGTGTAGTTTTTATTTGAAGATATTCTTTTTCCCAATGTAGGCCTCTTAGCGCTTAGCATGTTCAATTGCAGTTTCTACAGAAAGAGTGTTTCAGAACGGTTCAATCAAAAGTAAGGTTCAACTCTGTTAGTTGAATGCACAGAACAAAAAGAGTTTTCACAGAATGCTACTGTGTAGTTTATATTTGAATATATTCCTTTTTCCACTATTACCCTCTTAGCGCTCCGAATGTCCACTTGCATTTTCTACAGAAAGTGTGTTCAGAACTGCGCAATCAAAAGTATGGTTTAACTCTGTTAGCTTAATGAACATATCAGAAATAAGTTTCACACAATGCATCTGTGTAGTTTTTATTTGAAGATATTATTTTTCCCAATATAGGCCTCCTAGCGCTCAGAATGTCCAATTGCATTTTCTACAGACAGAGTGTTTCAAAACTGCTCAATCAAAAGTATGGTTTAACTCTGTTAGCTGAATGCTCAGATCAGAAAGAAGTTTCACAGAATGCTTCTGTGTAGTTTATATTTGAATATATTCCTTTTTCCACTACTACGCTCTTAGCGCTCCAAATGTCCAGTTGCATTTTCTACAGAAAGAGTGTTCAGATCTGCTCAATCAAAAGTATGGTTTAACTCTGTTAGCTGAATGCACAGAACAGAAAGTAGTTTCACCGAATGATTCTGTGTAGTTTATATTTGAAGACATTCCTTTTTCCACTATTACCCTCTTAGCGCTCCGAATCTCCACTTGCATTTTCTACAAAAAGAGTGTTTCATAACTGCTCAATCAAAAATATGTTTTATCTCTGCTAACTGAATTTACAGATCAGAAATAAGTTTCACAGAATGCATCTGTGTAGTTATTATTTGAAGATATTCTTTTTCCCAATGTAGGCCTCTTAGCGCTTAGCATGTCCAATTGCAGTTTCTACAGAAAGAGTGTTTCAGAACGGCTCAATCAAAAGTAAGGTTCAACTCTGTTAGTTGAACGCACAGAACAGAAAGAATTTTCACAGAATGCTACTGTGTAGTTTATATTTGAATATATTCCTTTTTCCACTATTAGCCTCTTAGCGCTCCGAATGTCCACTTGCATTTTCTACAGAAAGAGCGTTCAGAACTGCGCAATCAAAAGTATGGTTTAACTCTGTTAGCTTAATGAACATATCAGAAATAAGTTTCACACAATGCTTCTGTGAAGTTTTTATTTGAAGATATTATTTTTCCCAATATAGGCCTCTTAGCGCTCAGAATGTCCAATTGCAGTTTCTACAGAAAGAGTGTTTCAGAAAGGCTCAATCAAAAGTAAGGTTCAACTCTGTTAGTTGAATGCACAGAACAGAAAGAAGTTTCATACAATGCTTCTGTGTAGTTTATATTTGAACATATTCTTTTTTCCACTATTACCCACTTAGCGCTACGAATGTCCAGTTGCATTTTCTACAGACAGAGTGTTTCAAAACTGCTCAATCAAAAGTATGGTTTAACTCTGTTAGCTGAATGCTCAGATCAGAAAGAAGTCTCACAGAATGCTTCTGTGTAGTTTATATTTGAATATATTCCTTTTTCCACTACTACTCTCTTAGCGCTCCAAATGTCCAGTTGCATTTTCTACAGAAAGAGTGTTCAGATCTGCTCAATCAAAAGTATGGTTAAATTCTGTTAGCTGAATGTACAGATCAGAAAGAAGTTTCACAGAATGATTCTGTGTAGTTTATATTTGGAGACATTCCTTTTTCCACTATTACCCTCTTAGCGCTCCGAATCTCCACTTGCATTTTCTACAGAAAGAGTGTTTCAGAACGGCTCAATCAAACTAAGGTTCAACTCTTTCAGTTGAACAAACAGAACAGAAAGAAGTTTCACACAATTCTTCTGTGTAGTTTTTATTTGTAGACATTCTTTTTCCCAATATAGGCCTCTTAGCGCTCAGAATGTCCAATTGCAGTTTCTACAGAAAGAGTGTCTCAGAACGGCTCAATCAAAAGTAAGGTTCAACTCTGTTAGTTGAATGCACAGAACAGAAAGAATTTTCACAGAATGCTACTGTGTACTTTATATTTGAATATATTCCTTTTTCCACTATTACCCTCTTAGCGCTCCGAATGTCCACTTGCATTTTCTACAGAAAGAGTGTTCAGAACTGCGCAATCAAAAGTATGGTTTAACTCTGTTAGCTTAATGAACATATCAGAAATAAGTTTCACACAATGCTTCTGTGTAGTTTTTATTTGAAGATATTATTTTTCCCAATAGAGGCCTCTTAGCGCTCAGAATGTCCAATTGCAGTTTCTACAGAAAGAGTGTTTCAGAAAGGCTCAATCAAAAGTAAGGTTCAAATCTGTTAGTTGAATGCACAGAACAGAAAGAAGTTTCATACAATGCTTCTGTGTAGTTTATATTTGAACATATTCTTTTTTCCACTATTACCCACTTAGCGCTACGAATGTCCAGTTGCATTTTCTACGGACAGAGTGTTTCAAAACTGCTCAATCAAAAGTATGGTTTAACTCTGTTAGCTGAATGCTCAGATCAGAAAGAAGTTTCACAGAATGCTTCTGTGTAGTTTATATTTGAATATATTCCTTTTTCCACTACTACTCTCTTAGCGCTCCAAATGTCCAGTTGCATTTTCTACAGAAAGAGTGTTCAGATCTGCTCAATCAAAAGTATGGTTTAACTCTGTTAGCTGAATGCACAGATCAGAAAGAAGTTTCACAGAATGATTCTGTGTAGTTTATATTTGGAGACATTCCTTTTTCCACTATTACCCTCTTAGCGCTCCGAATCTCCACTTGCATTTTCTACAGAAAGAGTGTTTCAGAACGGCTCAATCAAAACTAAGGTTCAACTCTTTCAGTTGAACAAACAGAACAGAAAGAAGTTTCACACAATTCTTCTGTGTAGTTTTTATTTGTAGACATTCTTTTTCCCAATATAGGCCTCTTAGCGCTCAGAATGTCCAATTGCAGTTTCTACAGAAAGAGTGTTTCAGAACGGCTCAATCAAAAGTAAGGTTCTACTCTGTTAGTTGAATGCACAGAACAGAAAGAAGTTTCATACAATGCTTCTGTGTAGTTTATATTTGAACATATTTTTTTTCCACTATTACCCACTTAGCGCTACGAATGTCCAGTTGCATTTTTTACAGACAGAGTGTTTCAAAACTGCTCAATCAAAAGTATGGTTTTATTCTGTTAGCTGAATGCTCAGATCAGAAAGAAGTTTCACAGAATGCTTCTGTGTAGTTTATATTTGAATATATTCCTTTTTCCACTACTACGCTCCTAGCGCTCCAAATGTCCAGTTGCATTTTCTACAGAAAGAGTGTTCAGATCTGCTCAATTAAAAGTATGGTTTAACTCTGTTAGCTGAATGCACAGATCAGAAAGAAGTTTCACCGAATGATTCTGTGTAGTTTATATTTGAAGACATTCCTTTTTCCACTATTACCCTCTTAGCGCTCCGAATCTCCACTTGCATTTTCTACAAAAAGAGTGTTTCATAACTGCTCAATCAAAAATATGTTTTATCTCTGTTAACTGAATTTACAGATCAGAAATAAGTTTCACAGAATGCATCTGTGTAGTTTTTATTTGAAGATATTCTTTTTCCCAATGTAGGCCTCTTAGCGCTTAGCATGTTCAATTGCAGTTTCTACAGAAAGAGTGTTTCAGAACGGTTCAATCAAAAGTAAGGTTCAACTCTGTTAGTTGAATGCACAGAACAAAAAGAGTTTTCACAGAATGCTACTGTGTAGTTTATATTTGAATATATTCCTTTTTCCACTATTACCCTCTTAGCGCTCCGAATGTCCACTTGCATTTTCTACAGAAAGAGTGTTCAGAACTGCGCAATCAAAAGTATGGTTTAACTCTGTTAGCTTAATGAACATATCAGAAATAAGTTTCACACAATGCATCTGTGTAGTTTTTATTTGAAGATATTATTTTTCCCAATATAGGCCTCCTAGCGCTCAGAATGTCCAATTGCATTTTCTACAGACAGAGTGTTTCAAAACTGCTCAATCAAAAGTATGGTTTAACTCTGTTAGCTGAATGCTCAGATCAGAAAGAAGTTTCACAGAATGCTTCTGTGTAGTTTATATTTGAATATATTCCTTTTTCCACTACTACGCTCTTAGCGCTCCAAATGTCCAGTTGCATTTTCTACAGAAAGAGTGTTCAGATCTGCTCAATCAAAAGTATGGTTTAACTCTGTTAGCTGAATGCACAGAACAGAAAGTAGTTTCACCGAATGATTCTGTGTAGTTTGTATTTGAAGACATTCCTTTTTCCACTATTACCCTCTTAGCGCTCCGAATCTCCACTTGCATTTTCTACAAAAAGAGTGTTTCATAACTGCTCAATCAAAAATATGTTTTATCTCTGCTAACTGAATTTACAGATCAGAAATAAGTTTCACAGAATGCATCTGTGTAGTTATTATTTGAAGATATTCTTTTTCCCAATGTAGGCCTCTTAGCGCTTAGCATGTCCAATTGCAGTTTCTACAGAAAGAGTGTTTCAGAACGGCTCAATCAAAAGTAAGGTTCAACTCTGTTAGTTGAACGCACAGAACAGAAAGAATTTTCACAGAATGCTACTGTGTAGTTTATATTTGAATATATTCCTTTTTCCACTGTTAGCCTCTTAGCGCTCCGAATGTCCACTTGCATTTTCTACAGAAAGAGTGTTCAGAACTGCGCAATCAAAAGTATGGTTTAACTCTGTTAGCTTAATGAACATATCAGAAATAAGTTTCACACAATGCTTCTGTGAAGTTTTTATTTGAAGATATTATTTTTCCCAATATAGGCCTCTTAGCGCTCAGAATGTCCAATTGCAGTTTCTACAGAAAGAGTGTTTCAGAAAGGGTCAATCAAAAGTAAGGTTCAACTCTGTTAGTTGAATGCACAGAACAGAAAGAAGTTTCATACAATGCTTCTGTGTAGTTTATATTTGAACATATTCTTTTTTCCACTATTACCCACTTAGCGCTACGAATGTCCAGTTGCATTTTCTACAGACAGAGTGTTTCAAAACTGCTCAATCAAAAGTATGGTTTAACTCTGTTAGCTGAATGCTCAGATCAGAAAGAAGTCTCACAGAATGCTTCTGTGTAGTTTATATTTGAATATATTCCTTTTTCCACTACTACTCTCTTAGCGCTCCAAATGTCCAGTTGCATTTTCTACAGAAAGAGTGTTCAGATCTGCTCAATCAAAAGTATGGTTTAACTCTGTTAGCTGAATGTACAGATCAGAAAGAAGTTTCACAGAATGATTCTGTGTAGTTTATATTTGGAGACATTCCTTTTTCCACTATTACCCTCTTAGCGCTCCGAATCTCCACTTGCATTTTCTACAGAAAGAGTGTTTCAGAACGGCTCAATCAAAACTAAGGTTCAACTCTTTCAGTTGAACAAAGAGAACAGAAAGAAGTTTCACACAATTCTTCTGTGTAGTTTTTATTTGTAGACATTCTTTTTCCCAATATAGGCCTCTTAGCACTCAGAATGTCCAATTGCAGTTTCTACAGAAAGAGTGTTTCAGAACGGCTCAATCAAAAGTAAGGTTCAACTCTGTTAGTTGAATGCACAGAACAGAAAGAAGTTTCATACAATGCTTCTGTGTAGTTTATATTTGAACATATTCTTTTTTCCACTATTACCCACTTAGCGCTACGAATGTCCAGTTGCATTTTCTACAGACAGAGTGTTTCAAAACTGCTCAATCAAAAGTATGGTTTAACTCTGTTAGCTGAATGCTCAGATCAGAAAGAAGTTTCACAGAATGCTTCTGTGTAGTTTATATTTGAATATATTCCTTTTTCCACTACTACGCTCTTAGCGCTCCAAATGTCCAGTTGCATTTTCTACAGAAAGAGTGTTCAGATCTGCTCAATCAAAAGTATGGTTTAACTCTGTTAGCTGAATGCACAGATCAGAAAGAAGTTTCACCGAATGATTCTGTGTAGTTTATATTTGAAGACATTCCTTTTTCCACTATTACCCTCTTAGCGCTCCGAATCTCCACTTGCATTTTCTACAAAAAGAGTGTTTCATAACTGCTCAATCAAAAATATGTTTTATCTCTGTTAACTGAATTTACAGATCAGAAATAAGTTTCACAGAATGCATCTGTGTAGTTATTATTTGAAGATATTCTTTTTCCCAATGTAGGCCTCTTAGCGCTTAGCATGTCCAATTGCAGTTTCTACAGAAAGAGTGTTTCAGAACGGCTCAATCAAAAATAAGGTTCAACTCTGTTAGTTGAACGCACAGAACAGAAAGAATTTTCACAGAATGCTACTGTGTAGTTTATATTTGAATATATTCCTTTTTCCACTATTACCCTCTTAGCGCTCCGAATGTCCACTTGCATTTTCTACAGAAAGAGTGTTCAGAACTGCGCAATCAAAAGTATGGTTTAACTCTGTTAGCTTAATGAACATATCAGAAATAAGTTTCACACAATGCTTCTGTGAAGTTTTTATTTGAAGATATTATTTTTCCCAATATAGGCCTGTTAGCGCTCAGAATGTCCAATTGCAGTTTCTACAGAAAGAGTGTTTCAGAAAGGCTCAATCAAAAGTAAGGTTCAACTCTGTTAGTTGAATGCACAGAACAGAAAGAAGTTTCATACAATGCTTCTGTGTAGTTTATATTTGAACATATTCTTTTTTCCACTATTACCCACTTAGGGCTACGAATGTCCAGTTGCATTTTCTACAGACAGAGTGTTTCAAAACTGCTCAATCAAAAGTATGGTTTAACTCTGTTAGCTGAATTCTCAGATCAGAAAGAAGTTTCACAGAATGCTTCTGTGTAGTTTATATTTGAATATATTCCTTTTTCCACTACTACTCTCTTAGCGCTCCAAATGTCCAGTTGCATTTTCTACAGAAAGAGTGTTCAGATCTGCTCAATCAAAAGTATGGTTTAACTCTGTTAGCTGAATGCACAGATCAGAAAGAAGTTTCACAGAATGATTCTGTGTAGTTTATATTTGGAGACATTCCTTTTTCCACTAATACACTCTTAGCGCTCCGAATCTCCACTTGCATTTTCTACAGAAAGAGTGTTTCAGAACGGCTCAATCAAAACTAAGGTTCAACTCTTTCAGTTGAACAAAGAGAACAGAAAGAAGTTTCACACAATTCTTCTGTGTAGTTTTTATTTGTAGACATTCTTTTTCCCAATATAGGCCTCTTAGCACTCAGAATGTCCAATTGCAGTTTCTACAGAAAGAGTGTTTCAGAACGGCTCAATCAAAAGTAAGGTTCAACTCTGTTAGTTGAATGCACAGAACAGAAAGAAGTTTCATACAATGCTTCTGTGTAGTTTATATTTGAACATATTCTTTTTTCCACTATTACCCACTTAGCGCTACGAATGTCCAGTTGCATTTTCTACAGACAGAGTGTTTCAAAACTGCTCAATCAAAAGTATGGTTTAACTCTGTTAGCTGAATTCTCAGATCAGAAAGAAGTCTCACAGAATGCTTCTGTGTAGTTTATATTTGAATATATTCCTTTTTCCACTACTACTCTCTTAGCGCTCCAAATGTCCAGTTGCATTTTCTACAAAAAGAGTGTTCAGATCTGCTCAATCAAAAGTATGGTTTAACTCTGTTAGCTGAATGCACAGATCAGAAAGAAGTTTCACAGAATGATTCTGTGTAGTTTATATTTGGAGACATTCCTTTTTCCACTATTACCCTCTTAGCGCTCCGAATCTCCACTTGCATTTTCTACAGAAAGAGTGTTTCAGAACGGCTCAATCAAAACTAAGGTTCAACTCTTTTAGTTGAACAAACAGAAGAGAAAGAAGTTTCACACAATTCTTCTGTGTAGTTTTTATTTGTAGACATTCTTTTTCCCAATATAGGCCTCTTAGCGATCAGAATGTCCAATTGCAGTTTCTACAGAAAGTGTGTTTCAGAACGGCTCAATCAAAAGTAAGGTTCAACTCTGTTAGTTGAATGCACAGAACAGAAAGAAGTTTCATACAATGCTTCTGTGTAGTTTATATTTGAACATATTCTTTTTTCCACTATTACCCACTTAGCGCTACGAATGTCCACTTGCATTTTCTACAGAAAGAGTGTTCAGAACTGCGCAATCAAAAGTATGGTTTAACTCTGTTAGCTTAATGAACATATCAGAAATAAGTTTCACACAATGCTTCTGTGTAGTTTTTATTTGAAGATATTATTTTTCCCAATAGAGGCCTCTTAGCGCTCAGAATGTCCAATTGCAGTTTCTACAGAAAGAGTGTTTCAGAAAGGCTCAATCAAAAGTAAGGTTCAAATCTGTTAGTTGAATGCACAGAAGAGAAAGAAGTTTCATACAATGCTTCTGTGTAGTTTATTTTTGAACATATTCTTTTTTCCACTATTACCCACTTAGCGCTACGAATGTCCAGTTGCATTTTCTACGGACAGAGTGTTTCAAAACTGCTCAATCAAAAGTATGGTTTAACTCTGTTAGCTGAATGCTCAGATCAGAAAGAAGTTTCACAGAATGCTTCTGTGTAGTTTATATTTGAATATATTCCTTTTTCCACTACTACTCTCTTAGCGCTCCAAATGTCCAGTTGCATTTTCTACAGAAAGAGTGTTCAGATCTGCTCAATCAAAAGTATGGTTTAAATCTGTTAGCTGAATGCACAGATCAGAAAGAAGTTTCACAGAATGATTCTGTGTAGTTTATATTTGGAGACATTCCTTTTTCCACTATTACCCTCTTAGCGCTCCGAATCTCCACTTGCATTTTCTACAGAAAGAGTGTTTCAGAACGGCTCAATCAAAACTAAGGTTCAACTCTTTCAGTTGAACAAAGAGAACAGAAAGAAGTTTCACACAATTCTTCTGTGTAGTTTTTATTTGTAGACATTCTTTTTCCCAATATAGGCCTCTTAGCACTCAGAATGTCCAATTGCAGTTTCTACAGAAAGAGTGTTTCAGAACGGCTCAATCAAAAGTAAGGTTCAACTCTGTTAGTTGAATGCACAGAACAGAAAGAAGTTTCATACAATGCTTCTGTGTAGTTTATATTTGAACATATTCTTTTTTCCACTATTACCCACTTAGCGCTACGAATGTCCAGTTGCATTTTCTACAGACAGAGTGTTTCAAAACTGCTCAATCAAAAGTATGGTTTAACTCTGTTAGCTGAATGCTCAGATCAGAAAGAAGTTTCACAGAATGCTTCTGTGTAGTTTATATTTGAATATATTCCTTTTTCCACTACTACGCTCTTAGCGCTCCAAATGTCCAGTTGCATTTTCTACAGAAAGAGTGTTCAGATCTGCTCAATCAAAAGTATGGTTTAACTCTGTTAGCTGAATGCACAGATCAGAAAGAAGTTTCACCGAATGATTCTGTGTAGTTTATATTTGAAGACATTCCTTTTTCCACTATTACCCTCTTAGCGCTCCGAATCTCCACTTGCATTTTCTACAAAAAGAGTGTTTCATAACTGCTCAATCAAAAATATGTTTTATCTCTGTTAACTGAATTTACAGATCAGAAATAAGTTTCACAGAATGCATCTGTGTAGTTATTATTTGAAGATATTCTTTTTCCCAATGTAGGCCTCTTAGCGCTTAGCATGTCCAATTGCAGTTTCTACAGAAAGAGTGTTTCAGAACGGCTCAATCAAAAATAAGGTTCAACTCTGTTAGTTGAACGCACAGAACAGAAAGAATTTTCACAGAATGCTACTGTGTAGTTTATATTTGAATATATTCCTTTTTCCACTATTACCCTCTTAGCGCTCCGAATGTCCACTTGCATTTTCTACAGAAAGAGTGTTCAGAACTGCGCAATCAAAAGTATGGTTTAACTCTGTTAGCTTAATGAACATATCAGAAATAAGTTTCACACAATGCTTCTGTGAAGTTTTTATTTGAAGATATTATTTTTCCCAATAAAGGCCTGTTAGCGCTCAGAATGTCCAATTGCAGTTTCTACAGAAAGAGTGTTTCAGAAAGGCTCAATCAAAAGTAAGGTTCAACTCTGTTAGTTGAATGCACAGAACAGAAAGAAGTTTCATACAATGCTTCTGTGTAGTTTATATTTGAACATATTCTTTTTTCCACTATTACCCACTTAGGGCTACGAATGTCCAGTTGCATTTTCTACAGACAGAGTGTTTCAAAACTGCTCAATCAAAAGTATGGTTTAACTCTGTTAGCTGAATTCTCAGATCAGAAGTAGTTTCACAGAATGCTTCTGTGTAGTTTATATTTGAATATATTCCTTTTTCCACTACTACTCTCTTAGCGCTCCAAATGTCCAGTTGCATTTTCTACAGAAAGAGTGTTCAGATCTGCTCAATCAAAAGTATGGTTTAACTCTGTTAGCTGAATGCACAGATCAGAAAAAGTTTCACCGAATGATTCTGTGTAGTTTATATTTGAATACATTCCTTTTTCCACTATTACCCTCTTAGCGCTCCGAATCTCCACTTGCATTTTCTACAAAAAGAGTGTTTCATAACTGCTCAATCAAAAATATGTTTTATCTCTGTTAACTGAATTTACAGATCAGAAATAAGTTTCACGGAATGCATCTGTGTAGTTTTTATTTGAAGATATTCTTTTTCCCAATGTAGGCCTCTTAGCGCTTAGCATGTCCAATTGCAGTTTCTACAGAAAGAGTGTTTCAGAACGGCTCAATCAAAAGTAAGGTTCAACTCTGTTAGTTGAATGCACAGAACAGAAAGAATTTTCACAGAATGCTACTGTGTAGTTTATATTTGAATATATTCCTTTTTCCACTATTACCCTCTTAGCGCTCCGAATGTCCACTTGCATTTTCTGCAGAAAGACTGTTCAGAACTGCGCAATCAAAAGTATGGTTTAACTCTGTTAGCTTAATGAACATATCAGAAATAAGTTTCACACAATGCTTCTGTGTAGTTTTTATTTGAAGATATTATTTTTCCCAATAGAGGCCTCTTAGCGCTCAGAATGTCCAATTGCAGTTTCTACAGAAAGAGTGTTTCAGAAAGGCTCAATCAAAAGTAAGGTTCAACTCTGTTAGTTGAATGCACAGAACAGAAAGAAGTTTCATACAATGCTTCTGTGTAGTTTATATTTGAACATATTCTTTTTTCCACTATTACCCACTTAGCGCTACGAATGTCCAGTTGCATTTTCTACGGACAGAGTGTTTCAAAACTGCTCAATCAAAAGTATGGTTTAACTCTGTTAGCTGAATGCTCAGATCAGAAAGAAGTTTCACAGAATGCTTCTGTGTAGTTTATATTTGCATATATTCGTTTTTCCACTACTACGCTCTTAGCGCTCCAAATGTCCAGTTGCATTTTCTACAGAAAGAGTGTTCAGATCTGCTCAATCAAAAGTATGGTTTAACTCTGTTAGCTGAATGCACAGATCAGAAAGAATTTTCACAGAATGATTCTGTGTAGTTTATATTTGGAGACATTCCTTTTTCCACTATTACCCTCTTAGCGCTCCGAATCTCCACTTGCATTTTCTACAGAAAGAGTGTTTCAGAACGGCTCAATCAAAACTAAGGTTCAACTCTTTCAGATGAACAAACAGAACAGAAAGAAGTTTCACACAATTCTTCTGTGTAGTTTTTATTTGTAGACATTCTTTTTCCCAATATAGGCCTCTTAGCGCTCAGAATGTCCAATTGCAGTTTCTACAGAAAGAGTGTTTCAGAACGGCTCAATCAAAAGTAAGGTTCAACTCTGTTAGTTGAATGCACAGAACAGAAAGGAGTTTCATACAATGCTTCTGTGTAGTTTATATTTGAACATATTCTTTTTTCCACTATTACCCACTTAGCGCTACGATTGTCCAGTTGCATTTTCTACAGACAGAGTGTTTCAAAACTGCTCAATCAAAAGTATGGTTTAACTCTGTTAGCTGAATGCTCAGATCAGAAAGAAGTTTCACAGAATGCTTCTGTGTAGTTTATATTTGAATATATTCCTTTTTCCACTACTACGCTCTTAGCGCTCCAAATGTCCAGTTGCATTTTCTACAGAAAGAGTGTTCAGATCTGCTCAATCAAAAGTATGGTTTAACTCTGTTAGCTGAATGCACAGATCAGAAAGAAGTTTCACCGAATGATTCTGTGTAGTTTATATTTGAAGACATTCCTTTTTCCACTATTACCCTCTTAGCGCTCCGAATCTCCACTTGCATTTTCTACAAAAAGAGTGTTTCATAACTGCTCAATCAAAAATATGTTTTATCTCTGTTAACTGAATTTACAGATCAGAAATAAGTTTCACAGAATGCATCTGTGTAGTTTTTATTTGAAGATATTCTTTTTCCCAATGTAGGCCTCTTAGCGCTTAGCATGTCCAATTGCAGTTTCTACAGAAAGAGTGTTTCACAACGGCTCAATCAAAAGTAAGGTTCAACTCTGTTAGTTGAATGCACAGAACAGAAAGAATTTTCACAGAATGCTACTGTGTAGTTTATATTTGAATATATTCCTTTTTCCACTATTACCCTCTTAGCGCTCCGAATGTCCACTTGCATTTTCTACAGAAAGAGTGTTCAGAACTGCGCAATCAAAAGTATGGTTTAACTCTGTTAGCTTAATGAACATATCAGAAATAAGTTTCACACAATGCTTCTGTGAAGTTTATATTTGAAGATATTATTTTTCCCAATATAGGCCTCTTAGCACTCAGAATGTCCAATTGCAGTTTCTACAGAAAGAGTGTTTCAGAACGGCTCAATCAAAAGTAAGTTTCAACTCTGTTAGTTGAATGCACAGAACAGAAAGAAGTTTCATACAATGCTTCTGTGTAGTTTATATTTGAACATATTCTTTTTTCCACTATTACCCACTTAGCGCTACGAATGTCCAGTTGCATTTTCTACAGACAGAGTGTTTCAAAACTGCTCAATCAAAAGTATGGTTTAACTCTGTTAGCTGAATGCTCAGATCAGAAAGAAGTTTCACAGAATGCTTCTGTGTAGTTTATATTTGAATATATTCCTTTTTCCACTACTACGCTCTTAGCGCTCCAAATGTCCAGTTGCATTTTCTACAGAAAGAGTGTTCAGATCTGCTCAATCAAAAGTATGGTTTAACTCTGTTAGCTGAATGCACAGATCAGAAAGAAGTTTCACCGAATGATTCTGTGTAGTTTATATTTGAAGACATTCCTTTTTCCACTATTACCCTCTTAGCGCTCCGAATCTCCACTTGCATTTTCTACAAAAAGAGTGTTTCATAACTGCTCAATCAAAAATATGTTTTATCTCTGTTAACTGAATTTACAGATCAGAAATAAGTTTCACAGAATGCATCTGTGTAGTTTTTATTTGAAGATATTCTTTTTCCCAATGTAGGCCTCTTAGCGCTTAGCATGTCCAATTGCAGTTTCTACAGAAAGAGTGTTTCAGAACGGCTCAATCAAAAGTAAGGTTCAACTCTGTTAGTTGAATGCACAGAACAGAAAGAATTTTCACAGAATGCTACTGTGTAGTTTATATTTGAATATATTCCTTTTTCCACTATTACCCTCTTAGCGCTCCGAATGTCCACTTGCATTTTCTGCAGAAAGAGTGTTCAGAACTGCGCAATCAAAAGTATGGTTTAACTCTGTTAGCTTAATGAACATATCAGAAATAAGTTTCACACAATGCTTCTGTGTAGTTTTTATTTGAAGATATTATTTTTCCCAATAGAGGCCTCTTAGCGCTCAGAATGTCCAATTGCAGTTTCTACAGAAAGAGTGTTTCAGAAAGGCTCAATCAAAAGTAAGGTTCAAATCTGTTAGTTGAATGCACAGAACAGAAAGAAGTTTCATACAATGCTTCTGTGTAGTTTACATTTGAACATATTCTTTTTTCCACTATTACCCACTTAGCGCTACGAATGTCCAGTTGCGTTTTCTACGGACAGAGTGTTTCAAAACTGCTCAATCAAAAGTATGGTTTAACTCTGTTAGCTGAATGCTCAGATCAGAAAGAAGTTTCACAGAATGCTTCTGTGTAGTTTATATTTGCATATATTCGTTTTTCCACTACTACGCTCTTAGCGCTCCAAATGTCCAGTTGCATTTTCTACAGAAAGAGTGTTCAGATCTGCTCAATCAAAAGTATGGTTTAACTCTGTTAGCTGAATGCACAGATCAGAAAGAATTTTCACAGAATGATTCTGTGTAGTTTATATTTGGAGACATTCCTTTTTCCACTATTACCCTCTTAGCGCTCCGAATCTCCACTTGCATTTTCTACAGAAAGAGTGTTTCAGAACGGCTCAATCAAAACTAAGGTTCAACTCTTTCAGATGAACAAACAGAACAGAAAGAAGTTTCACACAATTCTTCTGTGTAGTTTTTATTTGTAGACATTCTTTTTCCCAATATAGGCCTCTTAGCGCTCAGAATGTCCAATTGCAGTTTCTACAGAAAGAGTGTTTCAGAACGGCTCAATCAAAAGTAAGGTTCAACTCTGTTAGTTGAATGCACAGAACAGAAAGGAGTTTCATACAATGCTTCTGTGTAGTTTATATTTGAACATATTCTTTTTTCCACTATTACCCACTTAGCGCTACGATTGTCCAGTTGCATTTTCTACAGACAGAGTGTTTCAAAACTGCTCAATCAAAAGTATGGTTTAACTCTGTTAGCTGAATGCTCAGATCAGAAAGAAGTTTCACAGAATGCTTCTGTGTAGTTTATATTTGAATATATTCCTTTTTCCACTACTACGCTCTTAGCGCTCCAAATGTCCAGTTGCATTTTCTACAGAAAGAGTGTTCAGATCTGCTCAATCAAAAGTATGGTTTAACTCTGTTAGCTGAATGCACAGATCAGAAAGAAGTTTCACCGAATGATTCTGTGTAGTTTATATTTGAAGACATTCCTTTTTCCACTATTACCCTCTTAGCGCTCCGAATCTCCACTTGCATTTTCTACAAAAAGAGTGTTTCATAACTGCTCAATCAAAAATATGTTTTATCTCTGTTAACTGAATTTACAGATCAGAAATAAGTTTCACAGAATGCATCTGTGTAGTTTTTATTTGAAGATATTCTTTTTCCCAATGTAGGCCTCTTAGCGCTTAGCATGTCCAATTGCAGTTTCTACAGAAAGAGTGTTTCACAACGGCTCAATCAAAAGTAAGGTTCAACTCTGTTAGTTGAATGCACAGAACAGAAAGAATTTTCACAGAATGCTACTGTGTAGTTTATATTTGAATATATTCCTTTTTCCACTATTACCCTCTTAGCGCTCCGAATGTCCACTTGCATTTTCTACAGAAAGAGTGTTCAGAACTGCGCAATCAAAAGTATGGTTTAACTCTGTTAGCTTAATGAACATATCAGAAATAAGTTTCACACAATGCTTCTGTGAAGTTTATATTTGAAGATATTATTTTTCCCAATATAGGCCTCTTAGCACTCAGAATGTCCAATTGCAGTTTCTACAGAAAGAGTGTTTCAGAACGGCTCAATCAAAAGTAAGTTTCAACTCTGTTAGTTGAATGCACAGAACAGAAAGAAGTTTCATACAATGCTTCTGTGTAGTTTATATTTGAACATATTCTTTTTTCCACTATTACCCACTTAGCGCTACGAATGTCCAGTTGCATTTTCTACAGACAGAGTGTTTCAAAACTGCTCAATCAAAAGTATGGTTTAACTCTGTTAGCTGAATGCTCAGATCAGAAAGAAGTTTCACAGAATGCTTCTGTGTAGTTTATATTTGAATATATTCCTTTTTCCACTACTACGCTCTTAGCGCTCCAAATGTCCAGTTGCATTTTCTACAGAAAGAGTGTTCAGATCTGCTCAATCAAAAGTATGGTTTAACTCTGTTAGCTGAATGCACAGATCAGAAAGAAGTTTCACCGAATGATTCTGTGTAGTTTATATTTGAAGACATTCCTTTTTCCACTATTACCCTCTTAGCGCTCCGAATCTCCACTTGCATTTTCTACAAAAAGAGTGTTTCATAACTGCTCAATCAAAAATATGTTTTATCTCTGTTAACTGAATTTACAGATCAGAAATAAGTTTCACAGAATGCATCTGTGTAGTTTTTATTTGAAGATATTCTTTTTCCCAATGTAGGCCTCTTAGCGCTTAGCATGTCCAATTGCAGTTTCTACAGAAAGAGTGTTTCAGAACGGCTCAATCAAAAGTAAGGTTCAACTCTGTTAGTTGAATGCACAGAACAGAAAGAATTTTCACAGAATGCTACTGTGTAGTTTATATTTGAATATATTCCTTTTTCCACTATTACCCTCTTAGCGCTCCGAATGTCCACTTGCATTTTCTGCAGAAAGAGTGTTCAGAACTGCGCAATCAAAAGTATGGTTTAACTCTGTTAGCTTAATGAACATATCAGAAATAAGTTTCACACAATGCTTCTGTGTAGTTTTTATTTGAAGATATTATTTTTCCCAATAGAGGCCTCTTAGCGCTCAGAATGTCCAATTGCAGTTTCTACAGAAAGAGTGTTTCAGAAAGGCTCAATCAAAAGTAAGGTTCAAATCTGTTAGTTGAATGCACAGAACAGAAAGAAGTTTCATACAATGCTTCTGTGTAGTTTACATTTGAACATATTCTTTTTTCCACTATTACCCACTTAGCGCTACGAATGTCCAGTTGCGTTTTCTACGGACAGAGTGTTTCAAAACTGCTCAATCAAAAGTATGGTTTAACTCTGTTAGCTGAATGCTCAGATCAGAAAGAAGTTTCACAGAATGCTTCTGTGTAGTTTATATTTGCATATATTCCTTTTTCCACTACTACGCTCTTAGCGCTCCAAATGTCCAGTTGCATTTTCTACAGAAAGAGTGTTCAGATCTGCTCAATCAAAAGTATGGTTTAACTCTGTTAGCTGAATGCACAGATCAGAAAGAATTTTCACAGAATGATTCTGTGTAGTTTATATTTGGAGACATTCCTTTTTCCACTATTACCCTCTTAGCGCTCCGAATCTCCACTTGCATTTTCTACAGAAAGAGTGTTTCAGAACGGCTCAATCAAAACGAAGGTTCAACTCTTTCAGATGAACAAACAGAACAGAAAGAAGTTTCACACAATTCTTCTGTGTAGTTTTTATTTGTAGACATTCTTTTTCCCAATATAGGCCTCTTAGCGCTCAGAATGTCCAATTGCAGTTTCTACAGAAAGAGTGTTTCAGAACGGCTAAATCAAAAGTAAGGTTCAAATCTGTTAGTTGAATGCACAGAACAGAAAGAAGTTTCATACAATGCTTCTGTGTAGTTTATATTTGAACATATTCTTTTTTCCACTATTACCCACTTAGCGCTACGAAAGTCCAGTTGCATTTTCTACAGACAGAGTGTTTCAAAACTGCTCAATCAAAAGTATGGTTTAACTCTGTTAGCTGAATGCTCAGATCAGAAAGAAGTTTCACAGAATGCTTCTGTGTAGTTTATATTTGAATATATTCCTTTTTCCACTACTACGCTCTTAGCGCTCCAAATGTCCAGTTGCATTTTCTACAGAAAGAGTGTTCAGATCTGCTCAATCAAAAGTATGGTTTAACTCTGTTAGCTGAATGCACAGATCAGAAAGAAGTTTCACCGAATGATTCTGTGTAGTTTATATTTGAAGACATTCCTTTTTCCACTATTACCCTCTTAGCGCTCCGAATCTCCACTTGCATTTTCTACAAAAAGAGTGTTTCATAACTGCTCAATCAAAAATATGTTTTATCTCTGTTAACTGAATTTACAGATCAGAAATAAGTTTCGAAGAATGCATCTGTGTAGTTTTTATTTGAAGATATTCTTTTTCCCAATGTAGGCCTCTTAGCGCTTAGCATGTCCAATTGCAGTTTCTACAGAAAGAGTGTTTCAGAACGGCTCAATCAAAAGTAAGGTTCAACTCTGTTAGTTGAACGCACAGAACAGAAAGTATTTTCACAGAATGCTACTGTTTAGTTTATATTTGAATATATTCCTTTTTCCACTATTACCCTCTTAGCGCTCCGAATGTCCACTTGCATTTTCTACAGAAAGAGTGTTCAGAACTGCGCAATCAAAAGTATGGTTTAACACTGTTAGCTTAATGAACATATCAGAAATAAGTTTCACACAATGCTTCTGTGAAGTTTTTATTTGAAGATATTATTTTTCCCAATATAGGCCTCTTAGCGCTCAGAATGTCCAATTGCAGTTTCTACAGAAAGAGTGTTTCAGAAAGGCTCAATCAAAAGTAAGTTTCAACTCTGTTAGTTGAATGCACAGAACAGAAAGAAGTTTCATACAATGCTTCTGTGTAGTTTATATTTGAACATATTCTTTTTTCCACTATTACCCACTTAGCGCTACGAATGTCCAGTTGCATTTTCTACAGACAGAGTGTTTCAAAACTGCTCAATCAAAAGTATGGTTTAACTCTGTTAGCTGAATGCTCAGATCAGAAAGAAGTTTCACAGAATGCTTCTGTGTAGTTTATATTTGAATATATTACTTTTTCCACTACTACTCTCTTAGCGCTCCAAATGTCCAGTTGCATTTTCTACAGAAAGAGTGTTCAGATCTGCTCAATCAAAAGTATGGTTTAACTCTGTTAGCTGAATGCACAGATCAGAATGAAGTTTCACAGAATGATTCTGTGTAGTTTATATTTGGAGACATTCCTTTTTCCACTATTACCCTCTTAGCGCTCCGAATCTCCACTTGCATTTTCTACAGAAAGAGTGTTTCAGAACGGCTCAATCAAAACTAAGGTTCAACTCTTTCAGTTGAACAAACAGAACAGAAAGAAGTTTCACACAATTCTTCTGTGTAGTTTATATTTGTAGACATTCTTTTTCCCAATATAGGCCTCTTAGCGCTCAGAATGTCCAATTGCAGTTTCTACAGAAAGAGTGTTTCAGAACGGCTCAATCAAAAGTAAGGTTCAACTATGTTAGTTGAATGCACAGAACAGAAAGAAGTTTCATACAATGCTTCTGTGTAGTTTATATTTGAACATATTATTTTTTCCACTATTACCCACTTAGCGCTACGAATGTCCAGTTGCATTTTCTACAGACAAAGTGTTTCAAAACTGCTCAATCAAAAGTATGGTTTAACTCTGTTAGCTGAATGCTCAGATCAGAAAGAAGTTTCACAGAATGCTTCTGTGTAGTTTATATTTGAATATATTCCTTTTTCCACAACTACGCTCTTAGCGCTCCAAATGTCCAGTTGCATTTTCTACAGAAAGAGTGTTCAGATCTGCTCAATCAAAATTATGTTTTAACTCTGTTAGCTGAATGCACAGATCAGAAAGAAGTTTCACCGAATGATTCTGTGTAGTTTATATTTGAAGACATTCCTTTTTCCACTATTACCCTCTTAGCGCTCCGAATCTCCAGTTGCATTTTCTACAAAAAGAGTGTTTCATAACTGCTCAATCAAAAATATGTTTTATCACTGTTAACTGAATTTACAGATCAGAAATACGTTTCACAGAATGCATCTGTGTAATTTTTATTTGAAGATATTCTTTTTCCCAATGTAGGCCTCTAAGCGCTTAGCATGTTCAATTGCAGTTTCTACAGAAAGAGTGTTTCAGAACGGCTCAATCAAAAGTAAGGTTCAACTCTGTTAGTTGAATGCACAGAACAGAAAGTATTTTCACAGAATGCTACTGTGTAGTTTATATTTGAATATATTCCTTTTTCCACTATTACCCTCTTAGCGCTCCGAATGTCCACTTGCATTTTCTACAGAAAGAGTGTTCAGAACTGCGCAATCAATAGTATGGTTTAACTCTGTTAGCTTAATGAACATATCAGAAATAAGTTTCACACAATGCTTCTGTGTAGTTTTTATTTGAAGATATTATATTTCCCAATAGAGGCCTCTTAGCGCTCAGAATGTCCAATTGCAGTTTCTACAGAAAGAGTGTTTCAGAAAGGCTCAATCAAAAGTAAGGTTCAACTCTGTTAGTTGAATGCACAGAACAGAAAGAAGTTTCATACAATGCTTCTGTGTAGTTTACATTTGAACATATTCTTTTTTCCACTATTACCCACTTAGCGCTACGAATGTCCAGTTGCATTTTCTACAGACAGAGTGTTTCAAAACTGCTCAATCAAAAGTATGGTTTAACTCTGTTAGCTGAATGCTCAGATCAGAAAGAAGTTTCACAGAATGCTTCTGTGTAGTTTATATTTGAATATATTACTTTTTCCACTACTACTCTCTTAGCGCTCCAAAAGTCCAGTTGCATTTTCTACAGAAAGAGTGTTCAGATCTGCTCAATCAAAAGTATGGTTTAACTCTGTTAGCTGAATGCACAGATCAGAAAGAAGTTTCACCGAATGATTCTGTGTAGTTTATATTTGAAGACATTCCTTTTTCCACTATTACCCTCTTAGCGCTCCGAATCTCCACTTGCATTTTCTACAAAAAGAGTGTTTCATAACTGCTCAATCAAAAATATGTTTTATCTCTGTTAACTGAATTTACAGATCAGAAATAAGTTTCGAAGAATGCATCTGTGTAGTTTTTATTTGAAGATATTCTTTTTCCCAATGTAGGCCTCTTAGCGCTTAGCATGTCCAATTGCAGTTTCTACAGAAAGAGTGTTTCAGAACGGCTCAATCAAAAGTAAGGTTCAACTCTGTTAGTTGAACGCACAGAACAGAAAGAATTTTCACAGAATGCTACTGTGTAGTTTATATTTGAATATATTCCTTTTTCCACTATTACCCTCTTAGCGCTCCGAATGTCCACTTGCATTTTCTACAGAAACAGTGTTCAGAACTGCGCAATCAAAAGTATGGTTTAACACTGTTAGCTTAATGAACATATCAGAAATAAGTTTCACACAATGCTTCTGTGAAGTTTTTATTTGAAGATATTATTTTTCCCAATATAGGCCTCTTAGCGCTCAGAATGTCCAATTGCAGTTTCTACAGAAAGAGTGTTTCAGAAAGGCTCAATCAAAAGTAAGTTTCAACTCTGTTAGTTGAATGCACAGAACAGAAAGAAGTTTCATACAATGCTTCTGTGTAGTTTATATTTGAACATATTCTTTTTTCCACTATTACCCACTTAGCGCTACGAATGTCCAGTTGCATTTTCTACAGACAGAGTGTTTCAAAACTGCTCAATCAAAAGTATGGTTTAACTCTGTTAGCTGAATGCTCAGATCAGAAAGAAGTTTCACAGAATGCTTCTGTGTAGTTTATATTTGAATATATTACTTTTTCCACTACTACTCTCTTAGCGCTCCAAATGTCCAGTTGCATTTTCTACAGAAAGAGTGTTCAGATCTGCTCAATCAAAAGTATGGTTTAACTCTGTTAGCTGAATGCACAGATCAGAATGAAGTTTCACAGAATGATTCTGTGTAGTTTATATTTGGAGACATTCCTTTTTCCACTATTACCCTCTTAGCGCTCCGAATCTCCACTTGCATTTTCTACAGAAAGAGTGTTTCAGAACGGCTCAATCAAAACTAAGGTTCAACTCTTTCAGTTGAACAAACAGAACAGAAAGAAGTTTCACACAATTCTTCTGTGTAGTTTATATTTGTAGACATTCTTTTTCCCAATATAGGCCTCTTAGCGCTCAGAATGTCCAATTGCAGTTTCTACAGAAAGAGTGTTTCAGAACGGCTCAATCAAAAGTAAGGTTCAACTATGTTAGTTGAATGCACAGAACAGAAAGAAGTTTCATACAATGCTTCTGTGTAGTTTATATTTGAACATATTCTTTTTTCCACTATTACCCACTTAGCGCTACGAATGTCCAGTTGCATTTTCTACAGACAAAGTGTTTCAAAACTGCTCAATCAAAAGTATGGTTTAACTCTGTTAGCTGAATGCTCAGATCAGAAAGTAGTTTCACAGAATGCTTCTGTGTAGTTTATATTTGAATATATTCCTTTTTCCACAACTACGCTCTTAGCGCTCCAAATGTCCAGTTGCATTTTCTACAGAAAGAGTGTTCAGATCTGCTCAATCAAAGGTATGGTTTAACTCTGTTAGCTGAATGCACAGATCAGAAAGAAGTTTCACCGAATGATTCTGTGTAGTTTATATTTGAAGACATTCCTTTTTCCACTATTACCCTCTTAGCGCTCCGAATCTCCAGTTGCATTTTCTACAAAAAGAGTGTTTCATAACTGCTCAATCAAAAATATGTTTTATCACTGTTAACTGAATTTACAGATCAGAAATACGTTTCACAGAATGCATCTGTGTAATTTTTATTTGAAGATATTCTTTTTCCCAATGTAGGCCTCTTAGCGCTTAGCATGTTCAATTGCAGTTTCTACAGAAAGAGTGTTTCAGAACGGCTCAATCAAAAGTAAGGTTCAACTCTGTTAGTTGAATGCACAGAACAGAAAGTATTTTCACAGAATGCTACTGTGTAGTTTATATTTGAATATATTCCTTTTTCCACTATTACCCTCTTAGCGCTCCGAATGTCCACTTGCATTTTCTACAGAAAGAGTGTTCAGAACTGCGCAATCAATAGTATGGTTTAACTCTGTTAGCTTAATGAACATATCAGAAATAAGTTTCACACAATGCTTCTGTGTAGTTTTTATTTGAAGATATTATATTTCCCAATAGAGGCCTCTTAGCGCTCAGAATGTCCAATTGCAGTTTCTACAGAAAGAGTGTTTCAGAAAGGCTCAATCAAAAGTAAGGTTCAACTCTGTTAGTTGAATGCACAGAACAGAAAGAAGTTTCATACAATGCTTCTGTGTAGTTTACATTTGAACATATTCTTTTTTCCACTATTACCCACTTAGCGCTACGAATGTCCAGTTGCATTTTCTACAGACAGAGTGTTTCAAAACTGCTCAATCAAAAGTATGGTTTAACTCTGTTAGCTGAATGCTCAGATCAGAAAGAAGTTTCACAGAATGCTTCTGTGTAGTTTATATTTGAATATATTACTTTTTCCACTACTACTCTCTTAGCGCTCCAAATGTCCAGTTGCATTTTCTACAGAAAGAGTGTTCAGATCTGCTCAATCAAAAGTATGGTTTAACTCTGTTAGCTGAATGCACAGATCACAAAGAAGTTTCACAGAACGATTCTGTGTAGTTTATATTTGGAGACATTCCTTTTTCCACTATTACCCTCTTAGCGCTCCGAATCTAGACTTGCATTTTCTACAGAAAGAGTGTTTCAGAACGGCTCAATCAAAACTAAGGTTCAACACTTTTAGTTGAACAAACAGAACAGAAAGAAGTTTCACACAATTCTTCTGTGTAGTTTTTATTTGTAGACATTCTTTTTCCCAATATAGGCCTCTCAGCGCTCAGAATGTCCAATTGCAGTTTCTACAGAAAGAGTGTTTCAGAACGGCTCAATCAAAAGTAAGGTTCAACTCTGTTAGTTGAATGCACAGAACAGAAAGAAGTTTCATACAATGCTTCTGTGTAGTTTATATTTGAACATATTCTTTTTTCCACTATTACCCACTTAGCGCTACGAATGTCCAGTTGCATTTTCTACAGACAGAGTGTTTCAAAACTGCTCAATCAAAAGTATGGTTTAACTCTGTTAGCTGAATGCTCAGATCAGAAAGAAGTTTCACAGAATGCTTCTGTGTAGTTTATATTTGAATATATTCCTTTTTCCACTACTACGCTCTTAGCGCTCCAAATGTCCAGTTGCATTTTCTACAGAAAGAGTGTTCAGATCTGCTCAATCAAAAGTATGGTTTAACTCTGTTAGCTGAATGCACAGATCAGAAAGAAGTTTCACCGAATGATTCTGGGTAGTTTATATTTGAAGACATTCCTTTTTCCATTATTACCCTCTTAGCGCTCCGAATCTCCACTTGCATTTACTACAAAAAGAGTGTTTCATAACTGCTCAATCAAAAATATGTTTTATCTCTGTTAACTGAATTTACAGATCAGAAATAAGTTTCACAGAATGCATCTATGTAGTTTTTATTTGAAGATATTCTTTTTCCCAATATAGGCCTCTTAGCGCTTAGCATGTCCAATTGCAGTTTCTACATAAAGAGTGTTTCAGAACGGCTCAATCAAAAGTAAGGTTCAACTCTGTTAGTTGAACGCACAGAACAGAAAGAATTTTCACAGAATGCTACTGTGTAGTTTATATTTGAATATATTCCTTTTTCCACTATTACCCTCTTAGCGCTCCGAATGTCCACTTGCATTTTCTACAGAAAGAGTGTTCAGAACTGCGCAATCAAAACTATGGTTTAACACTGTTAGCTTAATGAACATATCAGAAATAAGTTTCACACAATGCTTCTGTGAAGTTTTTATTTGAAGATATTATTTTTCCCAATATAGGCCTCTTTACGCTCAGAATGTCCAATTGCAGTTTCTACAGAAAGAGTGTTTCCGAAAGGCTCAATCAAAAGTAAGTTTCAACTCTGTTAGTTGAATGCATAGAACAGAAAGAAGTTTCATACAATGCTTCTGTGTAGTTTATATTTGAACATATACTTTTTTCCACTATTACCCACTTAGCGCTACGAATGTCCAGTTGCATTTTCTACAGACAGAGTGTTTCAAAACTGCTCAATCAAAAGTATGGTTTAACTCTGTTAGCTGAATGCTCAGATCAGAAAGAAGTTTCACAGAATGCTTCTGTGTAGTTTATATTTGCATATATTCCTTTTTCCACTACTACGCTCTTAGCGCTCCAAATGTCCAGTTGTATTTTCTACAGAAAGAGTGTTCAGATCTGCTCAATCAAAAGTATGGTTTAAAACTGTTAGCTGAATGCACAGATCAGAAAGAATTTTCACAGAATGATTCTGTGTAGTTTATATTTGGAGACATTCCTTTTTCCTCTATTACCCTCTTAGCGCTCCGAATCTCCACTTGCATTTTCTACAGAAAGAGTGTTTCAGAACGGCTCAATCAAAACTAAGGTTCAACTCTTTCAGATGAACAAACAGAACAGAAAGAAGTTTCACACAATTCTTCTGTGTAGTTTTTATTTGTAGACATTCTTTTTCCCAATATAGGCCTCTTAGCGCTCAGAATGTCCAATTGCAGTTTCTACAGAAAGAGTGTTTCAGAACGGCTCAATCAAAAGTAAGGTTCAACTCTGTTAGTTGAATGCACAGAACAGAAAGAAGTTTCATACAATGCTTCTGTGTAGTTTATATTTGAACATATTCTTTTTTCCACTATTACCCACTTAGCGCTAAGAATGTCCAGTTGCATTTTCTACAGACAGAGTGTTTCAAAACTGCTCAATCAAAAGTATGGTTTAACTCTGTTAGCTGAATGCTCATATCAGAAAGAAGTTTCACAGAATGCTTCTGTGTAGTTTATATTTGAATATATTCCTTTTTCCACTACTACGCTCTTAGCGCTCCAAATGTCCAGTTGCATTTTCTACAGAAAGAGTGTTCAGATCTGCTCAATCAAAAGTATGGTTTAACTCTGTTAGCTGAATGCACAGATCAGAAAGAAGTTTCACCGAATGATTCTGTGTAGTTTATATTTGAAGACATTCCTTTTTCCACTATTACCGTCTTAGCGCTCCGAATCTCCACTTGCATTTTCTACAAAAAGAGTGTTTCATAACTGTTCAATCAAAAATATGTTTTATCTCTGTTAACTGAATTTACAGATCAGAAATAAGTTTCGCAGAATGCATCTGTGTAGTTTTTATTTGAAGATATTCTTTTTCCCAATGTAGGCCTCTTAGCCCTTAGCATGTCCAATTGCAGTTTCTACAGAAAGAGTGTTTCAGAACGGCTCAATCAAAAGTAAGGTTCAACTCTGTTAGTTGAATGCACAGAACAGAAAGAATTTTCACAGAATGCTACTGTGTAGTTTATATTTGAATATATTCCTTTTTCCACTATTACCCTCTTAGCGCTCCGAATGTCCACTTGCATTTTCTGCAGAAAGAGTGTTCAGAACTGCGCAATCAAAAGTATGGTTTAACTCTGTTAGCTTAATGAACATATCAGAAATAAGTTTCACACAATGCTTCTGTGTAGTTTTTATTTGAAGATATTATTTTTCCCAATAGAGGCCTCTTAGCGCTCAGAATGTCCAATTGCAGTTTCTACAGAAAGAGTGTTTCAGAAAGGCTCAATCAAAAGTAAGGTTCAACTCTGTTAGTTGAATGCACAGAACAGAAAGAAGTTTCATACAATGCTTCTGTGTAGTTTATATTTGAATATATTCTTTTTTCCACTATTACCCACTTAGCGCTACGAATGTCCAGTTGCATTTTCTACAGACAGAGTGTTTCAAAACTGCTCAATCAAAAGTATGGTTTAACTCTGTTAGCTGAATGCTCAGATCAGAAAGAAGTTTCACAGAATGCTTCTGTGTAGTTTATATTTGAATATATTCCTTTTTCCACTACTAATCTCTTAGCACTCCAAATGTCCAGTTGCATTTTCTACAGAAAGAGTGTTCAGATCTGCTCAATCAAAAGTATGGTTTAACTCTGTTAGCTGAATGCACAGATCAGAAAGAAGTTTCACAGAATGATTCTGTAAAGTTTATATTTGGAGACATTCCTTTTTCCACTATTACCCTCTTAGCGCTCCGAATCTCCATTTGCATTTTCTACAGAAAGAGTGTTTCAGAACGGCTCAATCAAAACTAAGGTTCAACTCTTTCAGTTGAACAAACAGAACAGAAAGAAGTTTCACACAATTCTTCTGTGTAGTTTTTATTTGTAGACATTCTTTTCCCAATATAGGCCTCTTAGCGCTCAGAATGTCCAATTGCAGTTTCTACAGAAAGAGTGTTTCAGAACGGCTCAATCAAAAGTAAGGTTCAACTCTGTTAGTTGAATGCACAGAACAGAAAGAAGTTTCATACAATGCTTCTGTGTAGTTTATATTTGAACATATTCTTTTTTCCACTATTACCCACTTAGCGCTACGAATGTCCAGTTGCATTTTCTACAGACAGAGTGTTTCAAAACTGCTCAATCAAAGGTATGGTTTAACTCTGTTAGCTGAATGCTCAGATCAGAAAGAAGTTTCACAGAATGCTTCTGTGTAGTTTATATTTGAATATATTCCTTTTTCCACTACTACGCTCTTAGCGCTCCAAATGTCCAGTTGCATTTTCTACAGAAAGAGTGTTCAGATCTGCTCAATCAAAAGTATGGTTTAACTCTGTTAGCTGAATGCACAGATCAGAAAGAAGTTTCACCGAATGATTCTGTGTAGTTTATATTTGAAGACATTCCTTTTTCCATTATTACCCTCTTAGCGCTCCGAATCTCCACTTGCATTTTCTACAAAAAGAGTGTTTCATAACTGCTCAATCAAAAATATGTTTTATCTCTGTTAACTGAATTTACAGATCAGAAATAAGTTTCACAGAATGCATCTGTGTAGTTTTTATTTGAAGATATTCTTTTTCCCAATGTAGGCCTCTTAGCGCTTAGCATGTCCAATTGCAGTTTCTACAGAAAGAGTGTTTCAGAACGGCTCAATCAAAAGTAAGGTTCAACTCTGTTAGTTGAACGCACAGAACAGAAAGAATTTTCACAGAATGCTACTGTGTAGTTTATATTTGAATATATTCCTTTTTCCACTATTACCCTCTTAGGGCTCCGAATGTCCACTTGCATTTTCTACAGAAAGAGTGTTCAGAACTGCGCAATCAAAAGTATGGTTTAACACTGTTAGCTTAATGAACATATCAGAAATAAGTTTCACACAATGCTTCTGTGAAGTTTTTATTTGAAGATATTATTTTTCCCAATATAGGCCTCTTAGCGCTCAGAATGTCCAATTGCAGTTTCTACAGAAAGAGTGTTTCAGAAAGGCTCAATCAAAAGTAAGTTTCAAATCTGTTAGTTGAATGCACAGAACAGAAAGAAGTTTCATACAATGCTTCTGTGTAGTTTATATTTGAACATATTCTTTTTTCCACTATTACCCACTTAGCGCTACGAATGTTCAGTTGCATTTTCTACAGACAGAGTGTTTCAAAACTGCTCAATCAAAAGTATGGTTTAAATCTGTTAGCTGAATGCTCAGATCAGAAAGAAGTTTCACAGAATGCTTCTGTGTAGTTTATATTTGAATATATTCCTTTTTCCACTACTACTCTCTTAGCGCTCCAAATGTCCAGTTGCATTTTCTACAGAAAGAGTGTTCAGATCTGCTCAATCAAAAGTATGGTTTAAGTCTGTTAGCTGAAAGCACAGATCAGAATGAAGTTTCACAGAATGATTCTGTGTAGTTTATATTTGGAGACATTCCTTTTTCCACTATTACCCTCTTAGCGCTCCGAATCTCCACTTGCATTTTCTACAGAAAGAGTGTTTCAGAACGGCTCAATCAAAACTAAGGTTCAACTCTTTCAGTTGAACAAACAGAACAGAAAGAAGTTTCACACAATTCTTCTGTGTAGTTTATATTTGTAGACATTCTTTTTCCCAATATAGGCCTCTTAGCGCTCAGAATGTCCAATTGCAGTTTCTACAGAAAGAGTGTTTCAGAACGGCTCAATCAAAAGTAAGGTTCAACTATGTTAGTTGAATGCACAGAACAGAAAGAAGTTTCATACAATGCTTCTGTGTAGTTTATATTTGAACATATTCTTTTTTCCACTATTACCCACTTAGCGCTACGAATGTCCAGTTGCATTTTCTACAGACAGAGTGTTTCAAAACTGCTCAATCAAAAGTATGGTTTAACTCTGTTAGCTGAATGCTCAGATCAGAAAGAAGTTTCACAGAATGCTTCTGTGTAGTTTATATTTGAATATATTCCTTTTTCCACAACTACGCTCTTAGCGCTCCAAATGTCCAGTTGCATTTTCTACAGAAAGAGTGTTCAGATCTGCTCAATCAAAAGTATGGTTTAACTCTGTTAGCTGAATGCACAGATCAGAAAGAAGTTTCACCGAATGATTCTGTGTAGTTTATATTTGAAGACATTCCTTTTTCCACTATTACCCTCTTAGCGCTCCGAATCTCCAGTTGCATTTTCTACAAAAAGAGTGTTTCATAACTGCTCAATCAAAAATATGTTTTATCACTGTTAACTGAATTTACAGATCAGAAATACGTTTCGCAGAATGCATCTGTGTAGTTTTTATTTGAAGATATTCTTTTTCCCAATGTAGGCCTCTTAGCGCTTAGCATGTTCAATTGCAGTTTCTACAGAAAGAGTGTTTCAGAACGGCTCAATCAAAAGTAAGGTTCAACTCTGTTAGTTGAATGCACAGAACAGAAAGTATTTCCACAGAATGCTACTGTGTAGTTTATATTTGAATATATTCCTTTTTCCACTATTACCCTCTTAGCGCTCCGAATGTCCACTTGCATTTTCTACAGAAAGAGTGTTCAGAACTGCGCAATCAATAGTATGGTTTAACTCTGTTAGCTTAATGAACATATCAGAAATAAGTTTCACACAATGCTTCTGTGTAGTTTTTATTTGAAGATATTATATTTCCCAATAGAGGCCTCTTAGCGCTCAGAATGTCCAATTGCAGTTTCTACAGAAAGAGTGTTTCAGAACGGCTCAATCAAAAGTAAGGTTCAACTCTGTTAGTTGAATGCACAGAACAGAAAGAAGTTTCATACAATGCTTCTGTGTAGTTTACATTTGAACATATTCTTTTTTCCACTATTACCCACTTAGCGGTACGAATGTCCAGTTGCATTTTCTACAGACAGAGTGTTTCAAAACTGCTCAATCAAAAGTATGGTTTAACTCTGTTAGCTGAATGCTCAGATCAGAAAGAAGTTTCACAGAATGCTTCTGTGTAGTTTATATTTGAATATATTCCTTTTTCCACTACTACTCTCTTAGCGCTCCAAATGTCCAGTTGCATTTTCTACAGAAAGAGTGTTCAGATCTGCTCAATCAAAAGTATGGTTTAACTCTGTTAGCTGAATGCACAGATCACAAAGAAGTTTCACAGAATGATTCTGTGTAGTTTATATTTGGAGACATTCCTTTTTCCACTATTACCCTCTTAGCGCTCCGAATCTCCACTTGCATTTTCGACAGAAAGAATGTTTCAGAACGGCTCAATCAAAACTAAGGTTCAACTCTTTTAGTTGAACAAACAGAACAGAAAGAAGTTTCACACAATTCTTCTGTGTAGTTTTTATTTGTAGACATTCTTTTTCCCAATATAGGCCTCTTAGCGCTCAGAATGTCCAATTGCAGTTTCTACAGAAAGAGTGTTTCAGAACGGCTCAATCAAAAGTAAGGTTCAACTCTGTTAGTTGAATGCACAGAACAGAAGGAAGTTTCATAAAATGCTTCTGTGTAGTTTATATTTGAACATATTCTTTTTTCCACTATTACCCACTTAGCGCTACGAATGTCCAGTTGCATTTTCTACAGACAGAGTGTTTCAAAACTGCTCAATCAAAAGTATGGTTTAACTCTGTTAGCTGAATGCTCAGATCAGAAAGAAGTTTCACAGAATGCTTCTGTGTAGTTTATATTTGAATATATTCCTTTTTCCACTACTACGCTCTTAGCGCTCCAAATGTCCAGTTGCATTTTCTACAGAAAGAGTGTTCAGATCTGCTCAATCAAAAGTATGGTTTAACTCTGTTAGCTGAATGCACAGATCAGAAAGAAGTCTCACCGAATGATTCTGTGTAGTTTATATTTGAAGACATTCCTTTTTCCATTATTACCCTCTTAGCGCTCCGAATCTCCACTTGCATTTTCTACAAAAAGAGTGTTTCATAACTGCTCAATCAAAAATATGTTTTATCTCTGTTAACTGAATTTACAGATCAGAAATAAGTTTCACAGAATGCATCTGTGTAGTTTTTATTTGAAGATATTCTTTTTCCCAATGTAGGCCTCTTAGCGCTTAGCATGTCCAATTGCAGTTTCTACAGAAAGAGTGTTTCAGAACGGCTCAATCAAAAGTAAGGTTCAACTCTGTTAGTTGAACGCACAGAACAGAAAGAATTTTCACAGAATGCTACTGTGTAGTTTATATTTGAATATATTCCTTTTTCCACTATTACCCTCTTAGGGCTCCGAATGTCCACTTGCATTTTCTACAGAAAGAGTGTTCAGAACTGCGCAATCAAAAGTATGGTTTAACACTGTTAGCTTAATGAACATATCAGAAATAAGTTTCACACAATGCTTCTGTGAAGTTTTTATTTGAAGATATTATTTTTCCCAATATAGGCCTCTTAGCGCTCAGAATGTCCAATTGCAGTTTCTACAGAAAGAGTGTTTCAGAAAGGCTCAATCAAAAGTAAGTTTCAAATCTGTTAGTTGAATGCACAGAACAGAAAGAAGTTTCATACAATGCTTCTGTGTAGTTTATATTTGAACATATTCTTTTTTCCACTATTACCCACTTAGCGCTACGAATGTTCAGTTGCATTTTCTACAGACAGAGTGTTTCAAAACTGCTCAATCAAAAGTATGGTTTAAATCTGTTAGCTGAATGCTCAGATCAGAAAGAAGTTTCACAGAATGCTTCTGTGTAGTTTATATTTGAATATATTCCTTTTTCCACTACTACTCTCTTAGCGCTCCAAATGTCCAGTTGCATTTTCTACAGAAAGAGTGTTCAGATCTGCTCAATCAAAAGTATGGTTTAAGTCTGTTAGCTGAAAGCACAGATCAGAATGAAGTTTCACAGAATGATTCTGTGTAGTTTATATTTGGAGACATTCCTTTTTCCACTATTACCCTCTTAGCGCTCCGAATCTCCACTTGCATTTTCTACAGAAAGAGTGTTTCAGAACGGCTCAATCAAAACTAAGGTTCAACTCTTTCAGTTGAACAAACAGAACAGAAAGAAGTTTCACACAATTCTTCTGTGTAGTTTATATTTGTAGACATTCTTTTTCCCAATATAGGCCTCTTAGCGCTCAGAATGTCCAATTGCAGTTTCTACAGAAAGAGTGTTTCAGAACGGCTCAATCAAAAGTAAGGTTCAACTATGTTAGTTGAATGCACAGAACAGAAAGAAGTTTCATACAATGCTTCTGTGTAGTTTATATTTGAACATATTCTTTTTTCCACTATTACCCACTTAGCGCTACGAATGTCCAGTTGCATTTTCTACAGACAGAGTGTTTCAAAACTGCTCAATCAAAAGTATGGTTTAACTCTGTTAGCTGAATGCTCAGATCAGAAAGAAGTTTCACAGAATGCTTCTGTGTAGTTTATATTTGAATATATTCCTTTTTCCACAACTACGCTCTTAGCGCTCCAAATGTCCAGTTGCATTTTCTAGAGAAAGAGTGTTCAGATCTGCTCAATCAAAAGTATGGTTTAACTCTGTTAGCTGAATGCACAGATGAGAAAGAAGTTTCACCGAATGATTCTGTGTAGTTTATATTTGAAGACATTCCTTTTTCCACTATTACCCTCTTAGCGCTCCGAATCTCCAGTTGCATTTTCTACAAAAAGAGTGTTTCATAACTGCTCAATCAAAAATATGTTTTATCACTGTTAACTGAATTTACAGATCAGAAATACGTTTCGCAGAATGCATCTGTGTAGTTTTTATTTGAAGATATTCTTTTTCCCAATGTAGGCCTCTTAGCGCTTAGCATGTTCAATTGCAGTTTCTACAGAAAGAGTGTTTCAGAACGGCTCAATCAAAAGTAAGGTTCAACTCTGTTAGTTGAATGCACAGAACAGAAAGTATTTTCACAGAATGCTACTGTGTAGTTTATATTTGAATATATTCCTTTTTCCACTATTACCCTCTTAGCGCTCCGAATGTCCACTTGCATTTTCTACAGAAAGAGTGTTCAGAACTGCGCAATCAATAGTATGGTTTAACTCTGTTAGCTTAATGAACATATCAGAAATAAGTTTCACACAATGCTTCTGTGTAGTTTTTATTTGAAGATATTATATTTCCCAATAGAGGCCTCTTAGCGCTCAGAATGTCCAATTGCAGTTTCTACAGAAAGAGTGTTTCAGAACGGCTCAATCAAAAGTAAGGTTCAACTCTGTTAGTTGAATGCACAGAACAGAAAGAAGTTTCATACAATGCTTCTGTGTAGTTTACATTTGAACATATTCTTTTTTCCACTATTACCCACTTAGCGGTACGAATGTCCAGTTGCATTTTCTACAGACAGAGTGTTTCAAAACTGCTCAATCAAAAGTATGGTTTAACTCTGTTAGCTGAATGCTCAGATCAGAAAGAAGTTTCACAGAATGCTTCTGTGTAGTTTATATTTGAATATATTCCTTTTTCCACTACTACTCTCTTAGCGCTCCAAATGTCCAGTTGCATTTTCTACAGAAAGAGTGTTCAGATCTGCTCAATCAAAAGTATGGTTTAACTCTGTTAGCTGAATGCACAGATCACAAAGAAGTTTCACAGAATGATTCTGTGTAGTTTATATTTGGAGACATTTCTTTTTCCACTATTACCCTCTTAGCGCTCCGAATCTCCACTTGCATTTTCGACAGAAAGAATGTTTCAGAACGGCTCAATCAAAACTAAGGTTCAACTCTTTTAGTTGAACAAACAGAACAGAAAGAAGTTTCACACAATTCTTCTGTGTAGTTTTTATTTGTAGACATTCTTTTTCCCAATATAGGCCTCTTAGCGCTCAGAATGTCCAATTGCAGTTTCTACAGAAAGAGTGTTTCAGAACGGCTCAATCAAAAGTAAGGTTCAACTCTGTTAGTTGAATGCACAGAACAGAAAGAAGTTTCATAAAATGCTTCTGTGTAGTTTATATTTGAACATATTCTTTTTTCCTCTATTACCCACTTAGCGCTACGAATGTCCAGTTGCATTTTCTACAGACAGAGTGTTTCAAAACTGCTCAATCAAAAGTATGGTTTAACTCTGTTAGCTGAATGCTCAGATCAGAAAGAAGTTTCACAGAATGCTTCTGTGTAGTTTATATTTGAATATATTCCTTTTTCCACTACTACGCTCTTAGCGCTCCAAATGTCCAGTTGCATTTTCTACAGAAAGAGTGTTCAGATCTGCTCAATCAAAAGTATGTTTTAACTCTGTTAGCTGAATGCACAGATCAGAAAGAAGTCTCACCGAATGATTCTGTGTAGTTTATATTTGAAGACATTCCTTTTTCCATTATTACCCTCTTAGCGCTCCGAATCTCCACTTGCATTTTCTACAAAAAGAGTGTTTCATAACTGCTCAATCAAAAATATGTTTTATCTCTGTTAACTGAATTTACAGATCAGAAATAAGTTTCACAGAATGCATCTGTGTAGTTTTTATTTGAAGATATTCTTTTTCCCAATGTAGGCCTCTTAGCGCTTAGCATGTCCAATTGCAGTTTCTACAGAAAGAGTGTTTCAGAACGGCTCAATCAAAAGTAAGGTTCAACTCTGTTAGTTGAACGCACAGAACAGAAAGAATTTTCACAGAATGCTACTGTGTAGTTTATATTTGAATATATTCCTTTTTCCACTATTACCCTCTTAGCGCTCCGAATGTCCACTTGCATTTTCTACAGAAAGAGTGTTCAGAACTGCGCAATCAAAAGTATGATTTAACACTGTTAGCTTAATGAACATATCAGAAATAAGTTTCACACAATGCTTCTGTGAAGTTTTTATTTGAAGATATTATTTTTCACAATATAGGCCTCTTAGCGCTCAGAATGTCCAATTGCAGTTTCTACAGAAAGAGTGTTTCAGAAAGGCTCAATCAAAAGTAAGTTTCAACTCTGTTAGTTGAATGCACAGAACAGAAAGAAGTTTCATACAATGCTTCTGTGTAGTTTATATTTGAACATATTCTTTTTTCCACTATTACCCACTTAGCGCTACGAATGTCCAGTTGCATTTTCTACAGACAGAGTGTTTCAAAACTGCTCAATCAAAAGTATGGTTTAACTCTGTTAGCTGAATGCTCAGATCAGAAAGAAGTTTCACAGAATGCTTCTGTGTAGTTTATATTTGAATATATTCCTTTTTCCACTACTACATTCTTAGCGCTCCAAATGTCCAGTTGCATTTTCTACAGAAAGAGTGTTCAGATCTGCTCAATCAAAAGTATGGTTTAACTCTGTTAGCTGAATGCACAGATCAGAATGAAGTTTCACAGAATGATTCTGTGTAGTTTATATTTGGAGACATTCCTTTTTCCACTATTACCCTCTTAGCGCTCCGAATCTCCACTTGCATTTTCTACAGAAAGAGTGTTTCAGAACGGCTCAATCAAAACTAAGGTTCAACTCTTTCAGTTGAACAAACAGAACAGAAAGAAGTTTCACACAATTCTTCTGTGTAGTTTATATTTGTAGACATTCTTTTTCCCAATATAGGCCTCTTAGCGCTCAGAATGTCCAATTGCAGTTTCTACAGAAAGAGTGTTTCAGAACGGCTCAATCAAAAGTAAGGTTCAACTCTGTTAGCTGAATGCACAGAACAGAAAGAAGTTTCATACAATGCTTCTGTGTAGTTTATATTTGAACATATTCTTTTTTCCACTATTACCCACTTAGCGCTACGAATGTCCAGTTGCATTTTCTACAGACAGAGTGTTTCAAAACTGCTCAATCAAAAGTATGGTTTAACTCTGTTAGCTGAATGCTCAGACCAGAAAGAAGATTCACAGAATGCTTCTGTGTAGTTTATATTTGAATATATTCCTTTTTCCACTACTACTCTCTTAGCGCTCCAAATGTCCAGTTGCATTTTCTACAGAAAGAGTGTTCAGATCTGCTCAATTAAAAGTATGGTTTAACTCTGTTAGCTGAATGCACAGATCACAAAGAAGTTTCACAGAATGATTCTGTGTAGTTTATATTTGGAGACATTCCTTTTTCCACTATTACCCTCTTAGCGCTCCGAATCTCCACTTGCATTTTCTACAGAAAGAGTGTTTCAGAACGGCTCAATCAAAACTAAGGTTCAACTCTTTTAGTTGAACAAACAGAACAGAAAGAAGTTTCACACAATTATTCTGTGTAGTTTTTATTTGTAGACATTCTTTTTCCCAATATAGGCCTCCTAGCGCTCAGAATGTCCAATTGCAGTTTCTACAGAAAGAGTGTTTCAGAACGGCTCAATCAAAAGTAAGGTTCAACTCTGTTAGTTGAATGCACAGAACAGAAAGAAGTTTCATACAATGCTTCTGTGTAGTTTATATTTGAACATATTCTTTTTTCCACTATTACCCACTTAGCGCTACGAATGTCCAGTTGCATTTTCTACAGACAGAGTGTTTCAAAACTGCTCAATCAAAAGTATGGTTTAACTCTGTTAGCTGAATGCTCAGATCAGAAAGAAGTTTCACAGAATGCTTCTGTGTAGTTTATATTTGAATATATTCCTTTTTCCACAACTACGCTCTTAGCGCTCCAAATGTCCAGTTGCATTTTCTACAGAAAGAGTGTTCAGATCTGCTCAATCAAAAGTATGGTTTAACTCTGTTAGCTGAATGCACAGATGAGAAAGAAGTTTCACCGAATGATTCTGTGTAGTTTATATTTGAAGACATTCCTTTTTCCACTATTACCCTCTTAGCGCTCCGAATCTCCAGTTGCATTTTCTACAAAAAGAGTGTTTCATAACTGCTCAATCAAAAATATGTTTTATCACTGTTAACTGAATTTACAGATCAGAAATACGTTTCGCAGAATGCATCTGTGTAGTTTTTATTTGAAGATATTCTTTTTCCCAATGTAGGCCTCTTAGCGCTTAGCATGTTCAATTGCAGTTTCTACAGAAAGAGTGTTTCAGAACGGCTCAATCAAAAGTAAGGTTCAACTCTGTTAGTTGAATGCACAGAACAGAAAGTATTTTCACAGAATGCTACTGTGTAGTTTATATTTGAATATATTCCTTTTTCCACTATTACCCTCTTAGCGCTCCGAATGTCCACTTGCATTTTCTACAGAAAGAGTGTTCAGAACTGCGCAATCAATAGTATGGTTTAACTCTGTTAGCTTAATGAACATATCAGAAATAAGTTTCACACAATGCTTCTGTGTAGTTTTTATTTGAAGATATTATATTTCCCAATAGAGGCCTCTTAGCGCTCAGAATGTCCAATTGCAGTTTCTACAGAAAGAGTGTTTCAGAACGGCTCAATCAAAAGTAAGGTTCAACTCTGTTAGTTGAATGCACAGAACAGAAAGAAGTTTCATACAATGCTTCTGTGTAGTTTACATTTGAACATATTCTTTTTTCCACTATTACCCACTTAGCGGTACGAATGTCCAGTTGCATTTTCTACAGACAGAGTGTTTCAAAACTGCTCAATCAAAAGTATGGTTTAACTCTGTTAGCTGAATGCTCAGATCAGAAAGAAGATTCACAGAATGCTTCTGTGTAGTTTATATTTGAATATATTCCTTTTTCCACTACTACTCTCTTAGCGCTCCAAATGTCCAGTTGCATTTTCTACAGAAAGAGTGTTCAGATCTGCTCAATCAAAAGTATGGTTTAACTCTGTTAGCTGAATGCACAGATCACAAAGAAGTTTCACAGAATGATTCTGTGTAGTTTATATTTGGAGACATTCCTTTTTCCACTATTACCCTCTTAGCGCTCCGAATCTCCACTTGCATTTTCGACAGAAAGAATGTTTCAGAACGGCTCAATCAAAACTAAGGTTCAACTCTTTTAGTTGAACAAACAGAACAGAAAGAAGTTTCACACAATTCTTCTGTGTAGTTTTTATTTGTAGACATTCTTTTTCCCAATATAGGCCTCTTAGCGCTCAGAATGTCCAATTGCAGTTTCTACAGAAAGAGTGTTTCAGAACGGCTCAATCAAAAGTAAGGTTCAACTCTGTTAGTTGAATGCACAGAACAGAAAGAAGTTTCATAAAATGCTTCTGTGTAGTTTATATTTGAACATATTCTTTTTTCCTCTATTACCCACTTAGCGCTACGAATGTCCAGTTGCATTTTCTACAGACAGAGTGTTTCAAAACTGCTCAATCAAAAGTATGGTTTAACTCTGTTAGCTGAATGCTCAGATCAGAAAGAAGTTTCACAGAATGCTTCTGTGTAGTTTATATTTGAATATATTCCTTTTTCCACTACTACGCTCTTAGCGCTCCAAATGTCCAGTTGCATTTTCTACAGAAAGAGTGTTCAGATCTGCTCAATCAAAAGTATGTTTTAACTCTGTTAGCTGAATGCACAGATCAGAAAGAAGTCTCACCGAATGATTCTGTGTAGTTTATATTTGAAGACATTCCTTTTTCCATTATTACCCTCTTAGCGCTCCGAATCTCCACTTGCATTTTCTACAAAAAGAGTGTTTCATAACTGCTCAATCAAAAATATGTTTTATCTCTGTTAACTGAATTTACAGATCAGAAATAAGTTTCACAGAATGCATCTGTGTAGTTTTTATTTGAAGATATTCTTTTTCCCAATGTAGGCCTCTTAGCGCTTAGCATGTCCAATTGCAGTTTCTACAGAAAGAGTGTTTCAGAACGGCTCAATCAAAAGTAAGGTTCAACTCTGTTAGTTGAACGCACAGAACAGAAAGAATTTTCACAGAATGCTACTGTGTAGTTTATATTTGAATATATTCCTTTTTCCACTATTACCCTCTTAGCGCTCCGAATGTCCACTTGCATTTTCTACAGAAAGAGTGTTCAGAACTGCGCAATCAAAAGTATGATTTAACACTGTTAGCTTAATGAACATATCAGAAATAAGTTTCACACAATGCTTCTGTGAAGTTTTTATTTGAAGATATTATTTTTCACAATATAGGCCTCTTAGCGCTCAGAATGTCCAATTGCAGTTTCTACAGAAAGAGTGTTTCAGAAAGGCTCAATCAAAAGTAAGTTTCAACTCTGTTAGTTGAATGCACAGAACAGAAAGAAGTTTCATACAATGCTTCTGTGTAGTTTATATTTGAACATATTCTTTTTTCCACTATTACCCACTTAGCGCTCCGAATGTCCAGTTGCATTTTCTACAGACAGAGTGTTTCAAAACTGCTCAATCAAAAGTATGGTTTAACTCTGTTAGCTGAATGCTCAGATCAGAAAGAAGTTTCACAGAATGCTTCTGTGTAGTTTATATTTGAATATATTCCTTTTTCCACTACTACACTCTTAGCGCTCCAAATGTCCAGTTGCATTTTCTACAGAAAGAGTGTTCAGATCTGCTCAATCAAAAGTATGGTTTAACTCTGTTAGCTGAATGCACAGATCAGAATGAAGTTTCACAGAATGATTCTGTGTAGTTTATATTTGGAGACATTCCTTTTTCCACTATTACCCTCTTAGCGCTCCGAATCTCCACTTGCATTTTCTACAGAAAGAGTGTTTCAGAACGGCTCAATCAAAACTAAGGTTCAACTCTTTCAGTTGAACAAACAGAACAGAAAGAAGTTTCACACAATTCTTCTGTGTAGTTTATATTTGTAGACATTCTTTTTCCCAATATAGGCCTCTTAGCGCTCAGAATGTCCAATTGCAGTTTCTACAGAAAGAGTGTTTCAGAACGGCTCAATCAAAAGTAAGGTTCAACTCTGTTAGCTGAATGCACAGAACAGAAAGAAGTTTCATACAATGCTTCTGTGTAGTTTATATTTGAACATATTCTTTTTTCCACTATTACCCACTTAGCGCTACGAATGTCCAGTTGCATTTTCTACAGACAGAGTGTTTCAAAACTGCTCAATCAAAAGTATGGTTTAACTCTGTTAGCTGAATGCTCAGACCAGAAAGAAGATTCACAGAATGCTTCTGTGTAGTTTATATTTGAATATATTCCTTTTTCCACTACTACTCTCTTAGCGCTCCAAATGTCCAGTTGCATTTTCTACAGAAAGAGTGTTCAGATCTGCTCAATTAAAAGTATGGTTTAACTCTGTTAGCTGAATGCACAGATCACAAAGAAGTTTCACAGAATGATTCTGTGTAGTTTATATTTGGAGACATTCCTTTTTCCACTATTACCCTCTTAGCGCTCCGAATCTCCACTTGCATTTTCTACAGAAAGAGTGTTTCAGAACGGCTCAATCAAAACTAAGGTTCAACTCTTTTAGTTGAACAAACAGAACAGAAAGAAGTTTCACACAATTCTTCTGTGTAGTTTTTATTTGTAGACATTCTTTTTCCCAATATAGGCCTCCTAGCGCTCAGAATGTCCAATTGCAGTTTCTACAGAAAGAGTGTTTCAGAACGGCTCAATCAAAAGTAAGGTTCAACTCTGTTAGTTGAATGCACAGAACAGAAAGAAGTTTCATACAATGCTTCTGTGTAGTTTATATTTGAACATATTCTTTTTTCCACTATTACCCACTTAGCGCTACGAATGTCCAGTTGCATTTTCTACAGACAGAGTGTTTCAAAACTGCTCAATCAAAAGTATGGTTTAACTCTGTTAGCTGAATGCTCAGATCAGAAAGAAGTTTCACAGAATGCTTCTGTGTAGTTTATATTTGAATATATTCCTTTTTCCACAACTACGCTCTTAGCGCTCCAAATGTCCAGTTGCATTTTCTACAGAAAGAGTGTTCAGATCTGCTCAATCAAAAGTATGGTTTAACTCTGTTAGCTGAATGCACAGATGAGAAAGAAGTTTCACCGAATGATTCTGTGTAGTTTATATTTGAAGACATTCCTTTTTCCACTATTACCCTCTTAGCGCTCCGAATCTCCAGTTGCATTTTCTACAAAAAGAGTGTTTCATAACTGCTCAATCAAAAATATGTTTTATCACTGTTAACTGAATTTACAGATCAGAAATACGTTTCGCAGAATGCATCTGTGTAGTTTTTATTTGAAGATATTCTTTTTCCCAATGTAGGCCTCTTAGCGCTTAGCATGTTCAATTGCAGTTTCTACAGAAAGAGTGTTTCAGAACGGCTCAATCAAAAGTAAGGTTCAACTCTGTTAGTTGAATGCACAGAACAGAAAGTATTTTCACAGAATGCTACTGTGTAGTTTATATTTGAATATATTCCTTTTTCCACTATTACCCTCTTAGCGCTCCGAATGTCCACTTGCATTTTCTACAGAAAGAGTGTTCAGAACTGCGCAATCAATAGTATGGTTTAACTCTGTTAGCTTAATGAACATATCAGAAATAAGTTTCACACAATGCTTCTGTGTAGTTTTTATTTGAAGATATTATATTTCCCAATAGAGGCCTCTTAGCGCTCAGAATGTCCAATTGCAGTTTCTACAGAAAGAGTGTTTCAGAACGGCTCAATCAAAAGTAAGGTTCAACTCTGTTAGTTGAATGCACAGAACAGAAAGAAGTTTCATACAATGCTTCTGTGTAGTTTACATTTGAACATATTCTTTTTTCCACTATTACCCACTTAGCGGTACGAATGTCCAGTTGCATTTTCTACAGACAGAGTGTTTCAAAACTGCTCAATCAAAAGTATGGTTTAACTCTGTTAGCTGAATGCTCAGATCAGAAAGAAGATTCACAGAATGCTTCTGTGTAGTTTATATTTGAATATATTCCTTTTTCCACTACTACTCTCTTAGCGCTCCAAATGTCCAGTTGCATTTTCTACAGAAAGAGTGTTCAGATCTGCTCAATCAAAAGTATGGTTTAACTCTGTTAGCTGAATGCACAGATCACAAAGAAGTTTCACAGAATGATTCTGTGTAGTTTATATTTGGAGACATTCCTTTTTCCACTATTACCCTCTTAGCGCTCCGAATCTCCACTTGCATTTTCGACAGAAAGAATGTTTCAGAACGGCTCAATCAAAACTAAGGTTCAACTCTTTTAGTTGAACAAACAGAACAGAAAGAAGTTTCACACAATTCTTCTGTGTAGTTTTTATTTGTAGACATTCTTTTTCCCAATATAGGCCTCTTAGCGCTCAGAATGTCCAATTGCAGTTTCTACAGAAAGAGTGTTTCAGAACGGCTCAATCAAAAGTAAGGTTCAACTCTGTTAGTTGAATGCACAGAACAGAAAGAAGTTTCATAAAATGCTTCTGTGTAGTTTATATTTGAACATATTCTTTTTTCCTCTATTACCCACTTAGCGCTACGAATGTCCAGTTGCATTTTCTACAGACAGAGTGTTTCAAAACTGCTCAATCAAAAGTATGGTTTAACTCTGTTAGCTGAATGCTCAGATCAGAAAGAAGTTTCACAGAATGCTTCTGTGTAGTTTATATTTGAATATATTCCTTTTTCCACTACTACGCTCTTAGCGCTCCAAATGTCCAGTTGCATTTTCTACAGAAAGAGTGTTCAGATCTGCTCAATCAAAAGTATGTTTTAACTCTGTTAGCTGAATGCACAGATCAGAAAGAAGTCTCACCGAATGATTCTGTGTAGTTTATATTTGAAGACATTCCTTTTTCCATTATTACCCTCTTAGCGCTCCGAATCTCCACTTGCATTTTCTACAAAAAGAGTGTTTCATAACTGCTCAATCAAAAATATGTTTTATCTCTGTTAACTGAATTTACAGATCAGAAATAAGTTTCACAGAATGCATCTGTGTAGTTTTTATTTGAAGATATTCTTTTTCCCAATGTAGGCCTCTTAGCGCTTAGCATGTCCAATTGCAGTTTCTACAGAAAGAGTGTTTCAGAACGGCTCAATCAAAAGTAAGGTTCAACTCTGTTAGTTGAACGCACAGAACAGAAAGAATTTTCACAGAATGCTACTGTGTAGTTTATATTTGAATATATTCCTTTTTCCACTATTACCCTCTTAGCGCTCCGAATGTCCACTTGCATTTTCTACAGAAAGAGTGTTCAGAACTGCGCAATCAAAAGTATGATTTAACACTGTTAGCTTAATGAACATATCAGAAATAAGTTTCACACAATGCTTCTGTGAAGTTTTTATTTGAAGATATTATTTTTCACAATATAGGCCTCTTAGCGCTCAGAATGTCCAATTGCAGTTTCTACAGAAAGAGTGTTTCAGAAAGGCTCAATCAAAAGTAAGTTTCAACTCTGTTAGTTGAATGCACAGAACAGAAAGAAGTTTCATACAATGCTTCTGTGTAGTTTATATTTGAACATATTCTTTTTTCCACTATTACCCACTTAGCGCTCCGAATGTCCAGTTGCATTTTCTACAGACAGAGTGTTTCAAAACTGCTCAATCAAAAGTATGGTTTAACTCTGTTAGCTGAATGCTCAGATCAGAAAGAAGTTTCACAGAATGCTTCTGTGTAGTTTATATTTGAATATATTCCTTTTTCCACTACTACACTCTTAGCGCTCCAAATGTCCAGTTGCATTTTCTACAGAAAGAGTGTTCAGATCTGCTCAATCAAAAGTATGGTTTAACTCTGTTAGCTGAATGCACAGATCAGAATGAAGTTTCACAGAATGATTCTGTGTAGTTTATATTTGGAGACATTCCTTTTTCCACTATTACCCTCTTAGCGCTCCGAATCTCCACTTGCATTTTCTACAGAAAGAGTGTTTCAGAACGGCTCAATCAAAACTAAGGTTCAACTCTTTCAGTTGAACAAACAGAACAGAAAGAAGTTTCACACAATTCTTCTGTGTAGTTTATATTTGTAGACATTCTTTTTCCCAATATAGGCCTCTTAGCGCTCAGAATGTCCAATTGCAGTTTCTACAGAAAGAGTGTTTCAGAACGGCTCAATCAAAAGTAAGGTTCAACTCTGTTAGCTGAATGCACAGAACAGAAAGAAGTTTCATACAATGCTTCTGTGTAGTTTATATTTGAACATATTCTTTTTTCCACTATTACCCACTTAGCGCTACGAATGTCCAGTTGCATTTTCTACAGACAGAGTGTTTCAAAACTGCTCAATCAAAAGTATGGTTTAACTCTGTTAGCTGAATGCTCAGACCAGAAAGAAGATTCACAGAATGCTTCTGTGTAGTTTATATTTGAATATATTCCTTTTTCCACTACTACTCTCTTAGCGCTCCAAATGTCCAGTTGCATTTTCTACAGAAAGAGTGTTCAGATCTGCTCAATTAAAAGTATGGTTTAACTCTGTTAGCTGAATGCACAGATCACAAAGAAGTTTCACAGAATGATTCTGTGTAGTTTATATTTGGAGACATTCCTTTTTCCACTATTACCCTCTTAGCGCTCCGAATCTCCACTTGCATTTTCTACAGAAAGAGTGTTTCAGAACGGCTCAATCAAAACTAAGGTTCAACTCTTTTAGTTGAACAAACAGAACAGAAAGAAGTTTCACACAATTCTTCTGTGTAGTTTTTATTTGTAGACATTCTTTTTCCCAATATAGGCCTCCTAGCGCTCAGAATGTCCAATTGCAGTTTCTACAGAAAGAGTGTTTCAGAACGGCTCAATCAAAAGTAAGGTTCAACTCTGTTAGTTGAATGCACAGAACAGAAAGAAGTTTCATACAATGCTTCTGTGTAGTTTATATTTGAACATATTTTTATTTCCACTATTACCCGCTTAGCGCTACGAATGTCCAGTTGCATTTTCTACAGACAGAGTGTTTCAAAACTGCTCAATCAAAAGTATGGTTTAACTCTGTTAGCTGAATGCTCAGATCAGAAAGAAGTTTCACAGAATGCTTCTGTGTAGTTTATATTTGAATATATTCCTTTTTCCACTACTACGCTCTTAGCGCTCCAAATGTCCAGTTTCATTTTCTACAGAAAGAGTGTTCAGATCTGCTCAATCAAAAGAATGGTTTAACTCTGTTAGCTGAATGCACAGATCAGAAAGAAGTTTCACCGAATGATTCTGTGTAGTTTATATATGAAGACATTCCTTTTTCCACTATTACCCTCTTAGCGCTCCGAATCTCCACTTGCATTTTCTACAAAAAGAGTGTTTCATAACTGCTCAATCAAAAATATGTTTTATCTCTGTTAACTGAATTTACAGATAAGAAATAAGTTTCACAGAATGCATCTGTGTTGTTTTTATTTGAAGATATTCTTTTTCCCAATGTATGCCTCTTAGCGCTTAGCATGTCCAATTGCAGTTTCTACAGAAAGAGTGTTTCAGAACGGCTCAATCAAAAGTAAGGTTCAACTCTGTAAGTTGAATGCACAGAACAGAAAGAATTTTCACAGAATGCTACTGTGTAGTTTATATTTGAATATATTCCTTTTTCCACTATTACCCTCTTAGCGCTCCGAATGTCCACTTGCATTTTCTACAGAAAGAGTGTTCAGAACTGCGCAATCAAAAGTATGGTTTAACTCTGTTAGCTTAATGAACATATCAGAAATATGTTTCACACAATGCTTCTGTGTAGTTTTTATTTGAAGATATTATTTTTCCCAAGAGAGGCCTCTTAGCGCTCAGAATGTCCAATTGCAGTTTCTACAGAAAGAGTGTTTCAGAAAGGCTCAATCAAAAGTAAGGTTCAACTCTGTTAGTTGAATGCACAGAACAGAAAGAAGTTTCATACAATGCTTCTGTGTAGTTTATATTTGAACATATTCTTTTTTCCACTATTACCCGCTTAGCGCTACGAATGTCCAGTTGCATTTTCTACAGACAGAGTGTTTCAAAACTGCTCAATCAAAAGTATGGTTTAACTCTGTTAGCTGAATGCTCAGATCAGAAAGAAGTTTCACAGAATGCTTCTGTGTAGTTTATATTTGAATATATTCCTTTTTCCCCTACTACGCTCTTAGCGCTCCAAATGTCCAGTTTCATTTTCTACAGAAAGAGTGTTCAGATCTGCTCAATCAAAAGAATGGTTTAACTCTGTTAGCTGAATGCACAGATCAGAAAGAAGTTTCACCGAATGATTCTGTGTAGTTTATATTTGAAGACATTCCTTTTTCCACTATTACCCTCTTAGCGCTCCGAATCTCCACTTGCATTTTCTACAAAAAGAGTGTTTCATAACTGCTCAATCAAAAATATGTTTTATCTCTGTTAACTGAATTTACAGATCAGAAATAAGTTTCACAGAATGCATCTGTGTAGTTTTTATTTGAAGATATTCTTTTTCCCAATGTAGGCCTCTTAGCGCTTAGCATGTCCAATTGCAGTTTCTACAGAAAGAGTGTTTCAGAACGGCTCAATCAAAAGTAAGGTTCAACTCTGTTAGTTGAATGCACAGAACAGAAAGAATTTTCACAGAATGCTACTGTGTAGTTTATATTTGAATATATTCCTTTTTCCACTATTACCCTCTTAGCGCTCCGAATGTCCACTTGCATTTTCTACAGAAAGAGTGTTCAGAACTGCGCAATCAAAAGTATGGTTTAACTCTGTTAGCTTAATGAACATATCAGAAATAAGTTTCACACAATGCTTCTGTGTAGTTTTTATTTGAAGATATTATTTTTCCCAATAGAGGCCTCTTAGCGCTCAGAATGTCCAATTGCAGTTTCTACAGAAAGAGTGTTTCAGAAAGGCTCAATCAAAAGTAAGGTTCAACTGTGTTAGTTGAATGCACAGAACAGAAAGAAGTTTCATACAATGCTTCTGTGTAGTTTATATTTGAACATATTCTTTTTTCCACTATTACCCACTTAGCGCTGCGAATGTCCAGTTGCATTTTCTACAGACAGAGTGTTTCAAAACTGCTCAATCAAAAGTATGGTTTAATTCTGTTAGCTGAATGCTCAGATCAGAAAGAAGTTTCACAGAATGCTTCTGTGTAGTTTATATTTGAATACATTCCTTTTTCCACTACTACTCTCTTAACGCTCCAAATGTCCAGTTGCATTTTCTACAGAAAGAGTGTTCAGATCTGCTCAATTAAAAGTATGGTTTAACTCTGTTAGCTGAATGCACAGATCACAAAGAAGTTTCACAGAATGATTCTGTGTAGTTTATATTTGGAGACATTCCTTTTTCCACTATTACCCCCTTAGCGCTCCGAATCTCCACTTGCATTTTCTACAGAAAGAGTGTTTCAGAACGGCTCAATCAAAACTAAGGTTCAACTCTTTTAGTTGAACAAACAGAACAGAAAGAAGTTTCACACAATTCTTCTGTGTAGTTTTTATTTGTAGACATTCTTTTTCCCAATATAGGCCTCCTAGCGCTCAGAATGTCCAATTGCAGTTTCTACAGAAAGAGTGTTTCAGAACGGCTCAATCAAAAGTAAGGTTCAACTCTGTTAGTTGAATGCACAGAACAGAAAGAAGTTTCATACAATGCTTCTGTGTAGATTATATTTGAACATATTCTTTTTTCCACTATTACCCACTTAGCGCTACGAATGTCCAGTTGCATTTTCTACAGACAGAGTGTTTCAAAACTGCTCAATCAAAAGTATGGTTAAACTCTGTTAGCTGAATGCTCAGATCAGAAAGAAGTTTCACAGAATGCTTCTGTGTAGTTTATAGTTGAATATATTCCTTTTTCCACTATTACCCTCTTAGTGCTCGGAATCTCCACTTGCATTTACTACAAAAAGAGTGTTTCATAACTGCTCAATCAAAAATATGTTTTATCTCTGTTAACTGAATTTACAGATCAGAAATAAGTTTCACAGAATGCATCTGTGTAGTTTTTATTTGAAGATATTCTTTTTCCCAATGTAGGCCTCTTAGCGCTTAGCATGTCCAATTGCAGTTTCTACAGAAAGAGTGTTTCAGAACGGCTCAATCAAAAGTAAGGTTCAACTCGGTTAGTTGAACGCACAGAACAGAAAGAATTTTCACAGAATGCTACTGTGTAGTTTATATTTGAATATATTCCTTTTTCCACTATTACCCTCTTAGCGCTCCGAATCTCCACTTGCATTTTCTACAGAAAGAGTGTTTCAGAACGGCTCAATCAAAACTAAGGTTCAACTCTTTTAGTTGAACATACAGAACAGAAAGAAGTTTCACACAATTCTTCTGTGTAGTTTTTATTTGTAGACATTCTTTTTCCCAATATAGGCCTCCTAGCGCTCAGAATGTCCAATTGCAGTTTCTACAGAAAGAGTGTTTCAGAACGGCTCAATCAAAAGTAAGGTTCAACTCTGTTAGTTGAATGCACAGAACAGAAAGAAGTTTCATACAATGCTTCTGTGTAGTTTATATTTGAACATATTCTTTTTTCCACTATTACCCACTTAGCGCTACGAATGTCCAGTTGCATTTTCTACAGACAGAGTGTTTCAAAACTGCTCAATCAAAAGTATGGTTTAACTCTGTTAGCTGAATGCTCAGATCAGAAAGAAGTTTCACAGAATGCTTCTGTGTAGTTTATATTTGAATATATTCCTTTTTCCACAACTACGCTCTTAGCGCTCCAAATGTCCAGTTGCATTTTCTACAGAAAGAGTGTTCAGATCTGCTCAATCAAAAGTATGGTTTAACTCTGTTAGCTGAATGCACAGATGAGAAAGAAGTTTCACCGAATGATTCTGTGTAGTTTATATTTGAAGACATTCCTTTTTCCACTATTACCCTCTTAGCGCTCCGAATCTCCAGTTGCATTTTCTACAAAAAGAGTGTTTCATAACTGCTCAATCAAAAATATGTTTTATCACTGTTAACTGAATTTACAGATCAGAAATACGTTTCGCAGAATGCATCTGTGTAGTTTTTATTTGAAGATATTCTTTTTCCCAATGTAGGCCTCTTAGCGCTTAGCATGTTCAATTGCAGTTTCTACAGAAAGAGTGTTTCAGAACGGCTCAATCAAAAGTAAGGTTCAACTCTGTTAGTTGAATGCACAGAACAGAAAGTATTTTCACAGAATGCTACTGTGTAGTTTATATTTGAATATATTCCTTTTTCCACTATTACCCTCTTAGCGCTCCGAATGTCCACTTGCATTTTCTACAGAAAGAGTGTTCAGAACTGCGCAATCAATAGTATGGTTTAACTCTGTTAGCTTAATGAACATATCAGAAATAAGTTTCACACAATGCTTCTGTGTAGTTTTTATTTGAAGATATTATATTTCCCAATAGAGGCCTCTTAGCGCTCAGAATGTCCAATTGCAGTTTCTACAGAAAGAGTGTTTCAGAACGGCTCAATCAAAAGTAAGGTTCAACTCTGTTAGTTGAATGCACAGAACAGAAAGAAGTTTCATACAATGCTTCTGTGTAGTTTACATTTGAACATATTCTTTTTTCCACTATTACCCACTTAGCGGTACGAATGTCCAGTTGCATTTTCTACAGACAGAGTGTTTCAAAACTGCTCAATCAAAAGTATGGTTTAACTCTGTTAGCTGAATGCTCAGATCAGAAAGAAGATTCACAGAATGCTTCTGTGTAGTTTATATTTGAATATATTCCTTTTTCCACTACTACTCTCTTAGCGCTCCAAATGTCCAGTTGCATTTTCTACAGAAAGAGTGTTCAGATCTGCTCAATCAAAAGTATGGTTTAACTCTGTTAGCTGAATGCACAGATCACAAAGAAGTTTCACAGAATGATTCTGTGTAGTTTATATTTGGAGACATTCCTTTTTCCACTATTACCCTCTTAGCGCTCCGAATCTCCACTTGCATTTTCGACAGAAAGAATGTTTCAGAACGGCTCAATCAAAACTAAGGTTCAACTCTTTTAGTTGAACAAACAGAACAGAAAGAAGTTTCACACAATTCTTCTGTGTAGTTTTTATTTGTAGACATTCTTTTTCCCAATATAGGCCTCTTAGCGCTCAGAATGTCCAATTGCAGTTTCTACAGAAAGAGTGTTTCAGAACGGCTCAATCAAAAGTAAGGTTCAACTCTGTTAGTTGAATGCACAGAACAGAAAGAAGTTTCATAAAATGCTTCTGTGTAGTTTATATTTGAACATATTCTTTTTTCCTCTATTACCCACTTAGCGCTACGAATGTCCAGTTGCATTTTCTACAGACAGAGTGTTTCAAAACTGCTCAATCAAAAGTATGGTTTAACTCTGTTAGCTGAATGCTCAGATCAGAAAGAAGTTTCACAGAATGCTTCTGTGTAGTTTATATTTGAATATATTCCTTTTTCCACTACTACGCTCTTAGCGCTCCAAATGTCCAGTTGCATTTTCTACAGAAAGAGTGTTCAGATCTGCTCAATCAAAAGTATGTTTTAACTCTGTTAGCTGAATGCACAGATCAGAAAGAAGTCTCACCGAATGATTCTGTGTAGTTTATATTTGAAGACATTCCTTTTTCCATTATTACCCTCTTAGCGCTCCGAATCTCCACTTGCATTTTCTACAAAAAGAGTGTTTCATAACTGCTCAATCAAAAATATGTTTTATCTCTGTTAACTGAATTTACAGATCAGAAATAAGTTTCACAGAATGCATCTGTGTAGTTTTTATTTGAAGATATTCTTTTTCCCAATGTAGGCCTCTTAGCGCTTAGCATGTCCAATTGCAGTTTCTACAGAAAGAGTGTTTCAGAACGGCTCAATCAAAAGTAAGGTTCAACTCTGTTAGTTGAACGCACAGAACAGAAAGAATTTTCACAGAATGCTACTGTGTAGTTTATATTTGAATATATTCCTTTTTCCACTATTACCCTCTTAGCGCTCCGAATGTCCACTTGCATTTTCTACAGAAAGAGTGTTCAGAACTGCGCAATCAAAAGTATGATTTAACACTGTTAGCTTAATGAACATATCAGAAATAAGTTTCACACAATGCTTCTGTGAAGTTTTTATTTGAAGATATTATTTTTCACAATATAGGCCTCTTAGCGCTCAGAATGTCCAATTGCAGTTTCTACAGAAAGAGTGTTTCAGAAAGGCTCAATCAAAAGTAAGTTTCAACTCTGTTAGTTGAATGCACAGAACAGAAAGAAGTTTCATACAATGCTTCTGTGTAGTTTATATTTGAACATATTCTTTTTTCCACTATTACCCACTTAGCGCTCCGAATGTCCAGTTGCATTTTCTACAGACAGAGTGTTTCAAAACTGCTCAATCAAAAGTATGGTTTAACTCTGTTAGCTGAATGCTCAGATCAGAAAGAAGTTTCACAGAATGCTTCTGTGTAGTTTATATTTGAATATATTCCTTTTTCCACTACTACACTCTTAGCGCTCCAAATGTCCAGTTGCATTTTCTACAGAAAGAGTGTTCAGATCTGCTCAATCAAAAGTATGGTTTAACTCTGTTAGCTGAATGCACAGATCAGAATGAAGTTTCACAGAATGATTCTGTGTAGTTTATATTTGGAGACATTCCTTTTTCCACTATTACCCTCTTAGCGCTCCGAATCTCCACTTGCATTTTCTACAGAAAGAGTGTTTCAGAACGGCTCAATCAAAACTAAGGTTCAACTCTTTCAGTTGAACAAACAGAACAGAAAGAAGTTTCACACAATTCTTCTGTGTAGTTTATATTTGTAGACATTCTTTTTCCCAATATAGGCCTCTTAGCGCTCAGAATGTCCAATTGCAGTTTCTACAGAAAGAGTGTTTCAGAACGGCTCAATCAAAAGTAAGGTTCAACTCTGTTAGCTGAATGCACAGAACAGAAAGAAGTTTCATACAATGCTTCTGTGTAGTTTATATTTGAACATATTCTTTTTTCCACTATTACCCACTTAGCGCTACGAATGTCCAGTTGCATTTTCTACAGACAGAGTGTTTCAAAACTGCTCAATCAAAAGTATGGTTTAACTCTGTTAGCTGAATGCTCAGACCAGAAAGAAGATTCACAGAATGCTTCTGTGTAGTTTATATTTGAATATATTCCTTTTTCCACTACTACTCTCTTAGCGCTCCAAATGTCCAGTTGCATTTTCTACAGAAAGAGTGTTCAGATCTGCTCAATTAAAAGTATGGTTTAACTCTGTTAGCTGAATGCACAGATCACAAAGAAGTTTCACAGAATGATTCTGTGTAGTTTATATTTGGAGACATTCCTTTTTCCACTATTACCCTCTTAGCGCTCCGAATCTCCACTTGCATTTTCTACAGAAAGAGTGTTTCAGAACGGCTCAATCAAAACTAAGGTTCAACTCTTTTAGTTGAACAAACAGAACAGAAAGAAGTTTCACACAATTCTTCTGTGTAGTTTTTATTTGTAGACATTCTTTTTCCCAATATAGGCCTCCTAGCGCTCAGAATGTCCAATTGCAGTTTCTACAGAAAGAGTGTTTCAGAACGGCTCAATCAAAAGTAAGGTTCAACTCTGTTAGTTGAATGCACAGAACAGAAAGAAGTTTCATACAATGCTTCTGTGTAGTTTATATTTGAACATATTTTTATTTCCACTATTACCCGCTTAGCGCTACGAATGTCCAGTTGCATTTTCTACAGACAGAGTGTTTCAAAACTGCTCAATCAAAAGTATGGTTTAACTCTGTTAGCTGAATGCTCAGATCAGAAAGAAGTTTCACAGAATGCTTCTGTGTAGTTTATATTTGAATATATTCCTTTTTCCACTACTACGCTCTTAGCGCTCCAAATGTCCAGTTTCATTTTCTACAGAAAGAGTGTTCAGATCTGCTCAATCAAAAGAATGGTTTAACTCTGTTAGCTGAATGCACAGATCAGAAAGAAGTTTCACCGAATGATTCTGTGTAGTTTATATATGAAGACATTCCTTTTTCCACTATTACCCTCTTAGCGCTCCGAATCTCCACTTGCATTTTCTACAAAAAGAGTGTTTCATAACTGCTCAATCAAAAATATGTTTTATCTCTGTTAACTGAATTTACAGATAAGAAATAAGTTTCACAGAATGCATCTGTGTTGTTTTTATTTGAAGATATTCTTTTTCCCAATGTATGCCTCTTAGCGCTTAGCATGTCCAATTGCAGTTTCTACAGAAAGAGTGTTTCAGAACGGCTCAATCAAAAGTAAGGTTCAACTCTGTAAGTTGAATGCACAGAACAGAAAGAATTTTCACAGAATGCTACTGTGTAGTTTATATTTGAATATATTCCTTTTTCCACTATTACCCTCTTAGCGCTCCGAATGTCCACTTGCATTTTCTACAGAAAGAGTGTTCAGAACTGCGCAATCAAAAGTATGGTTTAACTCTGTTAGCTTAATGAACATATCAGAAATATGTTTCACACAATGCTTCTGTGTAGTTTTTATTTGAAGATATTATTTTTCCCAAGAGAGGCCTCTTAGCGCTCAGAATGTCCAATTGCAGTTTCTACAGAAAGAGTGTTTCAGAAAGGCTCAATCAAAAGTAAGGTTCAACTCTGTTAGTTGAATGCACAGAACAGAAAGAAGTTTCATACAATGCTTCTGTGTAGTTTATATTTGAACATATTCTTTTTTCCACTATTACCCGCTTAGCGCTACGAATGTCCAGTTGCATTTTCTACAGACAGAGTGTTTCAAAACTGCTCAATCAAAAGTATGGTTTAACTCTGTTAGCTGAATGCTCAGATCAGAAAGAAGTTTCACAGAATGCTTCTGTGTAGTTTATATTTGAATATATTCCTTTTTCCCCTACTACGCTCTTAGCGCTCCAAATGTCCAGTTTCATTTTCTACAGAAAGAGTGTTCAGATCTGCTCAATCAAAAGAATGGTTTAACTCTGTTAGCTGAATGCACAGATCAGAAAGAAGTTTCACCGAATGATTCTGTGTAGTTTATATTTGAAGACATTCCTTTTTCCACTATTACCCTCTTAGCGCTCCGAATCTCCACTTGCATTTTCTACAAAAAGAGTGTTTCATAACTGCTCAATCAAAAATATGTTTTATCTCTGTTAACTGAATTTACAGATCAGAAATAAGTTTCACAGAATGCATCTGTGTAGTTTTTATTTGAAGATATTCTTTTTCCCAATGTAGGCCTCTTAGCGCTTAGCATGTCCAATTGCAGTTTCTACAGAAAGAGTGTTTCAGAACGGCTCAATCAAAAGTAAGGTTCAACTCTGTTAGTTGAATGCACAGAACAGAAAGAATTTTCACAGAATGCTACTGTGTAGTTTATATTTGAATATATTCCTTTTTCCACTATTACCCTCTTAGCGCTCCGAATGTCCACTTGCATTTTCTACAGAAAGAGTGTTCAGAACTGCGCAATCAAAAGTATGGTTTAACTCTGTTAGCTTAATGAACATATCAGAAATAAGTTTCACACAATGCTTCTGTGTAGTTTTTATTTGAAGATATTATTTTTCCCAATAGAGGCCTCTTAGCGCTCAGAATGTCCAATTGCAGTTTCTACAGAAAGAGTGTTTCAGAAAGGCTCAATCAAAAGTAAGGTTCAACTGTGTTAGTTGAATGCACAGAACAGAAAGAAGTTTCATACAATGCTTCTGTGTAGTTTATATTTGAACATATTCTTTTTTCCACTATTACCCACTTAGCGCTGCGAATGTCCAGTTGCATTTTCTACAGACAGAGTGTTTCAAAACTGCTCAATCAAAAGTATGGTTTAATTCTGTTAGCTGAATGCTCAGATCAGAAAGAAGTTTCACAGAATGCTTCTGTGTAGTTTATATTTGAATACATTCCTTTTTCCACTACTACTCTCTTAACGCTCCAAATGTCCAGTTGCATTTTCTACAGAAAGAGTGTTCAGATCTGCTCAATTAAAAGTATGGTTTAACTCTGTTAGCTGAATGCACAGATCACAAAGAAGTTTCACAGAATGATTCTGTGTAGTTTATATTTGGAGACATTCCTTTTTCCACTATTACCCCCTTAGCGCTCCGAATCTCCACTTGCATTTTCTACAGAAAGAGTGTTTCAGAACGGCTCAATCAAAACTAAGGTTCAACTCTTTTAGTTGAACAAACAGAACAGAAAGAAGTTTCACACAATTCTTCTGTGTAGTTTTTATTTGTAGACATTCTTTTTCCCAATATAGGCCTCCTAGCGCTCAGAATGTCCAATTGCAGTTTCTACAGAAAGAGTGTTTCAGAACGGCTCAATCAAAAGTAAGGTTCAACTCTGTTAGTTGAATGCACAGAACAGAAAGAAGTTTCATACAATGCTTCTGTGTAGATTATATTTGAACATATTCTTTTTTCCACTATTACCCACTTAGCGCTACGAATGTCCAGTTGCATTTTCTACAGACAGAGTGTTTCAAAACTGCTCAATCAAAAGTATGGTTAAACTCTGTTAGCTGAATGCTCAGATCAGAAAGAAGTTTCACAGAATGCTTCTGTGTAGTTTATAGTTGAATATATTCCTTTTTCCACTATTACCCTCTTAGTGCTCGGAATCTCCACTTGCATTTACTACAAAAAGAGTGTTTCATAACTGCTCAATCAAAAATATGTTTTATCTCTGTTAACTGAATTTACAGATCAGAAATAAGTTTCACAGAATGCATCTGTGTAGTTTTTATTTGAAGATATTCTTTTTCCCAATGTAGGCCTCTTAGCGCTTAGCATGTCCAATTGCAGTTTCTACAGAAAGAGTGTTTCAGAACGGCTCAATCAAAAGTAAGGTTCAACTCGGTTAGTTGAACGCACAGAACAGAAAGAATTTTCACAGAATGCTACTGTGTAGTTTATATTTGAATATATTCCTTTTTCCACTATTACCCTCTTAGCGCTCCGAATGTCCACTTGCATTTTCTACAGAAAGATTGTTCAGAACTGCGCAATCAAAAGTATGGTTTAACACTGTTAGCTTAATGAACATATCAGAAATAAGTTTCACACAATGCTTCTGTGAAGTTTTTATTTGAAGATATTATTTTTCCGAATATAGGCCTCTTAGCGCTCAGAATGTCCAATTGCAGTTTCTACAGAAAGAGTGTTTCCGAAAGGCTCAATCAAAAGTAACTTTCAACTCTGTTAGTTGAATGCACAGAACAGAAAGAAGTTTCATACAATGCTTCTGTGTAGTTTATATTTGTAGACATTCTTTTTCCCACTATTACCCACTTAGCGCTACGAATGTCCAGTTGCATTTTCTACAGACAGAGTGTTTCAAAACTGCTCAATCAAAAGTATGGTTTAACTCTGTTAGCTGAATGCACAGATCAGAATGAAGTTTCACAGAATGATTCTGTGTAGTTTATATTTGGAGACATTCCTTTTTCCACTATTACCCTCTTAGCGCTCCGAATCTCCACTTGCATTTTCTACAGAAAGAGTGTTTCAGAACGGCTCAATCAAAACTAAGGTTCAACTCTTTCAGTTGAACAAACAGAACAGAAAGAAGTTTCACACAATTCTTCTGTGTAGTTTATATTTGTAGACATTCTTTTTCCCAATATAGGCCTCTTAGCGCTCAGAATGTCCAATTGCAGTTTCTACAGAAAGAGTGTTTCAGAACGGCTCAATCAAAAGTAAGGTTCAACTATGTTAGTTGAATGCACAGAACAGAAAGAAGTTTCATACAATGCTTCTGTGTAGTTTATATTTGAACATATTCTTTTTTCCACTATTACCCACTTAGCGCTACGAATGTCCAGTTGCATTTTCTACAGACAGAGTGTTTCAAAACTGCTCAATCAAAAGTATGGTTTAACTCTGTTAGCTGAATGCTCAGATCAGAAAGAAGTTTCACAGAATGCTTCTGTGTAGTTTATATTTGAATATATTCCTTTTTCCACAACTACGCTCTTAGCGCTCCAAATGTCCAGTTGCATTTTCTACAGAAAGAGTGTTCAGATCTGCTCAATCAAAAGTATGGTTTAACTCTGTTAGCTGAATGCACAGATCAGAAAGAAGTTTCACCGAATGATTCTGTGTAGTTTATATTTGAAGACATTCCTTTTTCCACTATTACCTTCTTAGCGCTCCGAATCTCCAGTTGCATTTTCTACAAAAAGAGTGTTTCATAACTGCTCAATCAAAAATATGTTTTATCACTGTTAACTGAATTTACAGATCAGAAATACGTTTCACAGAATGCATCTGTGTAGTTTTTATTTGAAGATATTCTTTTTCCCAATGTAGGCCTCTTAGCGCTTAGCATGTCCAATTGCAGTTTCTACAGAAAGAGTGTTTCAGAACGGCTCAATCAAAAGTAAGGTTCAACACTGTTAGTTGAATGCACAGAACAGAAAGAAGTTTCATACAATGCTTCTGTGTAGTTTACATTTGAACATATTTTTTTTTCCACTATTACCCACTTAGCGCTACGAATGTCCAGTTGCATTTCCTACAGACAGAGTGTTTCAAAACTGCTCAATCAAAAGTATGGTTTAACTCTGTTAGCTGAATGCTCAGATCAGAAAGAAGTTTCACAGAACTCTTCTGTGTAGTTTATATTTGAATATATTCCTTTTTCCACTACTACTCTCTTAGCGCTCCAAATGTCCAGTTGCATTTTCTACAGAAAGAGTGTTCAGATCTGCTCAATCAAAAGTATGCTTTAACTCTGTTAGCTGAATGCACAGATCACAAAGAAGTTTCACAGAATGATTCTGTGTAGTTTATATTTGGAGACATTCCTTTTTCCACTATTACCCTCTTAGCGCTCCGAATCTCCACTTGCATTTTCTACAGAAAGAGTGTTTCAGAACGGCTCAATCAAAACTAAGGTTCAACACTTTTAGTTGAACAAACAGAACAGAAAGAAGTTTCACACAATTCTTCTGTGTAGTTTTTATTTGTAGACATTCTTTTTCCCAATATATGCCTCTTAGCGCTCAGAATGTCCAATTGCAATTTCTACAGAAAGAGTGTTTCAGAACGGCTCAATCAAAAGTAAGGTTCAACTCTGTTAGTTGAATGCACAGAACAGAAAGAAGTTTCATACAATGCTTCTGTGTAGTTTATATTTGAACATATTCTTTTTTCCACTATTACCCACTTAGCGCTACGAATGTCCAGTTGCATTTTCTACAGACAGAGAGTTTCAAATCTGCTCAATCAAAAGTATGGTTTAACTCTGTTAGCTGAATGCTCAGATCAGAAAGAAGTTTCACAGAATGCTTCTGTGTAGTTTATATTTGAATATATTCCTTTTTCCACTACTACGCTCTTAGCGCTCCAAATGTCCAGTTGCATTTTCTACAGAAAGAGTGTTCAGATCTGCTCAATCAAAAGTATGGTTTAACTCTGTTAGCTGAATGCACAGATCAGAAAGAAGTTTCACCGAATGATTCTGTGTAGTTTATATTTGAAGACATTCCTTTTTCCATTATTACCCTCTTAGCGCTCCGAATCTCCACTTGCATTTTCTACAAAAAGAGTGTTTCATAACTGCTCAATCAAAAATATGTTTTATCTCTGTTAACTGAATTTACAGATCAGAAATAAGTTTCACAGAATGCATCTGTGTAGTTTTTATTTGAAGATATTCTTTTTCCCAATGTAGGCCTCTTAGCGCTTAGCATGTCCAATTGCAGTTTCTACAGAAAGAGTGTTTCAGAACGGCTCAATCAAAAGTAAGGTTCAACTCTGTTAGTTGAACGCACAGAACAGAACGAATTTTCACAGAATGCTACTGTGTAGTTTATATTTGAATATATTCCTTTTTCCACTATTACCCTCTTAGCGCTCCGAATGTCCACTTGCATTTTCTACAGAAAGAGTGTTCAGAACTGCGCAATCAAAAGTATGATTTAACACTGTTAGCTTAATGAACATATCAGAAATAAGTTTCACACAATGCTTCTGTGAAGTTTTTATTTGAAGATATTATTTTTCCCAATATAGGCCTCTTAGCGCTCAGAATGTCCAATTGCAGTTTCTACAGAAAGAGTGTTTCAGAAAGGCTCAATCAAAAGTAAGTTTCAACTCTGTTAGTTGAATGCACAGAACAGAAAGAAGTTTCATACAATGCTTCTGTGTAGTTTATATTTGAACATATTCTTTTTTCCACTATTACCCACTTAGCGCTACGAATGTCCAGTTGCATTTTCTACAGACAGAGTGTTTCAAAACTGCTCAATCAAAAGTATGGTTTAACTCTGTTAGCTGAATGCTCAGATCAGAAAGAAGTTTCACAGAATGCTTCTGTGTAGTTTATATTTGGAGACATTCCTTTTTCCACTATTACCCTCTTAGCGCTCCGAATCTCCACTTGCATTTTCTACAGAAAGAGTGTTTCAGAACGGCTCAATCAAAACTAAGGTTCAACTCTTTCAGTTGAACAAACAGAACAGAAAGAAGTTTCACACAATTCTTCTGTGTAGTTTATATTTGTAGACATTCTTTTTCCCAATATAGGCCTCTTAGCGCTCAGAATGTCCAATTGCAGTTTCTACAGAAAGAGTGTTTCAGAACGGCTCAATCAAAAGTAAGGTTCAACTCTGTTAGTTGAATGCACAGAACAGAAAGAAGTTTCATACAATGCTTCTGTGTAGTTTGTATTTGAACATATTCTTTTTTCCACTATTACCGACTTAGCGCTACGAATGTACAGTTGCATTTTCTACAGACAGAGTGTTTCAAAACTGCTCAATCAAAAGTATGGTTTAACTCTGTTAGCTGAATGCTCAGATCAGAAAGAAGTTTCACAGAATGCTTCTGTGTAGTTTATATTTGAATATATTCCTTTTTCCACAACTACGGTCTTAGCGCTCCAAATGTCCAGTTGCATTTTCTACAGAAAGAGTGTTCAGATCTGCTCAATCAAAAGTATGGTTTAACTCTGTTAGCTGAATGCACAGATCAGAAAGAAGTTTCACCGAATGATTCTGTGTAGTTTATATTTGAAGACATTCCTTTTTCCACTATTACCCTCTTAGAGCTCCGAATCTCCACTTGCATTTTCTAAAAAAGAGTGTTTCATAACTGCTCAATCAAAAATATGTTTTATCTCTGTTAACTGAATTTACAGATGAGAAATAAGTTTCACAGAATGCATCTGTGTAGTTTTTATTTGAAGATATTCTTTTTCCCAATGTAGGCCTCTTAGCGCTTAGCATGTCCAATTGCAGTTTCTACAGAAAGAGTGTTTCAGAACGGCTCAATCAAAAGTAAGGTTCAACTCTGTTAGTTGAATGCACAGAACAGAAAGAATTTTCACAGAATGCTACTGTGTAGTTTATATTTGAATATATTCCTTTTTCCACTATTACCCTCTTAGCGCTCCGAATGTCCACTTGCATTTTCTGCAGAAAGAGTGTTCAGAACTGCGCAATCAAAAGTATGGTTTAACTCTGTTAGCTTAATGAACATATCAGAAATAAGTTTCACACAATGCTTCTGTGTAGTTTTTATTTGAAGATATTATTTTTCCCAATAGAGGCCTCTTAGCTCTCAGAATGTCCAATTGCAGTTTCTACAGAAAGAGTGTTTCAGAAAGGCTCAATCAAAAGTAAGGTTCAAATCTGTTAGTTGAATGCACAGAACAGAAAGAAGTTTCATACAATGCTTCTGTGTAGTTTATATTTGAACATATTCTTTTTTCCACTATTACCCACTTAGCGCTACGAATGTCCAGTTGCATTTTCTACGGACAGAGTGTTTCAAAACTGCTCAATCAAAATTATGGTTTAACTCTGTTAGCTGAATGCTCAGATCAGAAAGAAGTTTCACAGAATGCTTCTGTGTAGTTTATATTTGCATATATTCCTTTTTCCACTACTACGCTCTTAGCGCTCCAAATGTCCAGTTGCATTTTCTACAGAAAGAGTGTTCAGATCTGCTCAATCAAAAGTATGGTTTAAAACTGTTAGCTGAATGCACAGATCAGAAAGAATTTTCACAGAATGATTCTGTGTAGTTTATATTTGGAGACATTCCTTTTTCCACTATTACCCTCTTAGCGCTCCGAATCTCCACTTGCATTTTCTACAGAAAGAGTGTTTCAGAACGGCTCAATCAAAACTAAGGTTCAACTCTTTCAGATGAACAAAGAGAATAGAAAGAAGTTTCACACAATTCTTCTGTGTAGTTTTTATTTGTAGACATTCTTTTTCCCAATATAGGCCTCTTAGCGCTCAGAATGTCCAATTGCAGTTTCTACAGAAAGAGTGTTTCAGAACGGCTCAATCAAAAGTAAGGTTCAACTCTGTTAGTTGAATGCACAGAACAGAAAGAAGTTTCATACAATGCTTCTGTGTAGTTTATATTTGAACATATTCTTTTTTCCACTATTACCCACTTAGCGCTACGAATGTCCAGTTGCATTTTCTACAGAGAGAGTGTTTCAAAACTGCTCAATCAAAAGTATGGTTTAACTCTGTTAGCTGAATGCTCAGATCAGAAAGAAGTTTCACAGAATGCTTCTGTGTAGTTTATATTTGAATATATTCCTTTTTCCACAACTACGGTCTTAGCGCTCCAAATGTCCAGTTGCATTTTCTACAGAAAGAGTGTTCAGATCTGCTCAATCAAAATTATGGTTTAACTCTGTTAGCTGAATGCACAGATCAGAAAGAAGTTTCACCGAATGATTCTGTGTAGTTTATATTTGAAGACATTCCTTTTTCCACTATTACCCTCTTAGCGCTCCGAATCTCCACTTGCATTTTCTACAAAAAGAGTGTTTCATAACTGCTCAATCAAAAATATGTTTTATCTCTGTTAACTGAATTTACAGATAAGAAATAAGTTTCACAGAATGCATCTGTGTTGTTTTTATTTGAAGATATTCTTTTTCCCAATGTATGCCTCTTAGCGCTTAGCATGTCCAATTGCAGTTTCTACAGAAAGAGTGTTTCAGAACGGCTCAATCAAAAGTAAGGTTCAACTCTGTAAGTTGAATGCACAGAACAGAAAGAATTTTCACAGAATGCTACTGTGTAGTTTATATTTGAATATATTCCTTTTTCCACTATTACCCTCTTAGCGCTCCGAATGTCCACTTGCATTTTCTACAGAAAGAGTGTTCAGAACTGCGCAATCAAAAGTATGGTTTAACTCTGTTAGCTTAATGAACATATCAGAAATAAGTTTCACACAATGCTTCTGTGTAGTTTTTATTTGAAGATATTATTTTTCCCAAGAGAGGCCTCTTAGCGCTCAGAATGTCCAATTGCAGTTTCTACAGAAAGAGTGTTTCAGAAAGGCTCAATCAAAAGTAAGGTTCAACTCTGTTAGTTGAATGCACAGAACAGAAAGAAGTTTCATACAATGCTTCTGTGTAGTTTATATTTGAACATATTCTTTTTTCCACTATTACCCGCTTAGCGCTACGAATGTCCAGTTGCATTTTCTACAGACAGAGTGTTTCAAAACTGCTCAATCAAAAGTATGGTTTAACTCTGTTAGCTGAATGCTCAGATCAGAAAGAAGTTTCACAGAATGCTTCTGTGTAGTTTATATTTGAATATATTCCTTTTTCCCCTACTACGCTCTTAGCGCTCCAAATGTCCAGTTTCATTTTCTACAGAAAGAGTGTTCAGATCTGCTCAATCAAAAGAATGGTTTAACTCTGTTAGCTGAATGCACAGATCAGAAAGAAGTTTCACCGAATGATTCTGTGTAGTTTATATTTGAAGACATTCCTTTTTCCACTATTACCCTCTTAGCGCTCCGAATCTCCACTTGCATTTTCTACAAAAAGAGTGTTTCATAACTGCTCAATCAAAAATATGTTTTATCTCTGTTAACTGAATTTACAGATCAGAAATAAGTTTCACAGAATGCATCTGTGTAGTTTTTATTTGAAGATATTCTTTTTCCCAATGTAGGCCTCTTAGCGCTTAGCATGTCCAATTGCAGTTTCTACAGAAAGAGTGTTTCAGAACGGCTCAATCAAAAGTAAGGTTCAACTCTGTTAGTTGAATGCACAGAACAGAAAGAATTTTCACAGAATGCTACTGTGTAGTTTATATTTGAATATATTCCTTTTTCCACTATTACCCTCTTAGCGCTCCGAATGTCCACTTGCATTTTCTACAGAAAGAGTGTTCAGAACTGCGCAATCAAAAGTATGGTTTAACTCTGTTAGCTTAATGAACATATCAGAAATAAGTTTCACACAATGCTTCTGTGTAGTTTTTATTTGAAGATATTATTTTTCCCAATAGAGGCCTCTTAGCGCTCAGAATGTCCAATTGCAGTTTCTACAGAAAGAGTGTTTCAGAAAGGCTCAATCAAAAGTAAGGTTCAACTGTGTTAGTTGAATGCACAGAACAGAAAGAAGTTTCATACAATGCTTCTGTGTAGTTTATATTTGAACATATTCTTTTTTCCACTATTACCCACTTAGCGCTACGAATGTCCAGTTGCATTTTCTACAGACAGAGTGTTTCAAAACTGCTCAATCAAAAGTATGGTTTAACTCTGTTAGCTGAATGCTCAGATCAGAAAGAAGTTTCACAGAATGCTTCTGTGTAGTTTATATTTGAATACATTCCTTTTTCCACTACTACTCTCTTAGCGCTCCAAATGTCCAGTTGCATTTTCTACAGAAAGAGTGTTCAGATCTGCTCAATTAAAAGTATGGTTTAACTCTGTTAGCTGAATGCACAGATCACAAAGAAGTTTCACAGAATGATTCTGTGTAGTTTATATTTGGAGACATTCCTTTTTCCACTATTACCCCCTTAGCGCTGCGAATCTCCACTTGCATTTTCTACAGAAAGAGTGTTTCAGAACGGCTCAATCAAAACTAAGGTTCAACACTTTTAGTTGAACAAACAGAACAGAAAGAAGTTTCACAGAATTCTTCTGTGTAGTTTTTATTTGTAGACATTCTTTTTCCCAATATAGGCCTCTTAGCGCTCAGAATGTCCAATTGCAGTTTCTACAGAAAGAGTGTTTCAGAACGGCTCAATCAAAAGTAAGGTTCAACTCTGTTAGTTGAATTCACAGAACAGAAAGAAGTTTCATACAATGCTTCTGTGTAGTTTATATTTGAACATATTCTTTTTTCCACTATTACCCGCTTAGCACTACGAATGTCCAGTTGCATTTTCTACAGACAGAGTGTTTCAAAACTGCTCAATCAAAAGTATGGTTTAACTCTGTTAGCTGAATGCTCAGATCAGAAAGAAGTTTCACAGAATGCTTCTGTGTAGTTTATATTTGAATATATTCCTTTTTCCACTACTACGCTCTTAGCGCTCCAAATGTCCAGTTGCATTTTCTACAGAAAGAGTGTTCAGATCTGCTCAATCAAAAGTATGGTTTAACTCTGTTAGCTGAATGCACAGATCAGAAAGAAGTTTCACCGAATGATTCTGTGTAGTTTATATTTGAAGACATTCCTTTTTCCATTATTACCCTCTTAGCGCTCCGAATCTCCACTTGCATTTTCTACAAAAAGAGTGTTTCATAACTGCTCAATCAAAAATATGTTTTATCTCTGTTAACTGAATTTACAGATCAGAAATAAGTTTCACAGAATGCATCTGTGTAGTTTTTATTTGAAGATATTCTTTTTCCCAATGTAGGCCTCTTAGCGCTTAGCATGTCCAATTGCAGTTTCTACAGAAAGAGTGTTTCAGAACGGCTCAATCAAAAGTAAGGTTCAACTCGGTTAGTTGAACGCACAGAACAGAAAGAATTTTCACAGAATGCTACTGTGTAGTTTATATTTGAATATATTTCTTTTTCCACTATTACCCTCTTAGCGCTCCGAATGTCCACTTGCATTTTCTACAGAAAGATTGTTCAGAACTGCGCAATCAAAAGTATGGTTTAACACTGTTAGCTTAATGAACATATCAGAAATAAGTTTCACACAATGCTTCTGTGAAGTTTTTATTTGAAGATATTATTTTTCCGAATATAGGCCTCTTAGCGCTCAGAATGTCCAATTGCAGTTTCTACAGAAAGAGTGTTTCCGAAAGGCTCAATCAAAAGTAACTTTCAACTCTGTTAGTTGAATGCACAGAACAGAAAGAAGTTTCATACAATGCTTCTGTGTAGTTTATATTTGTAGACATTCTTTTTCCCACTATTACCCACTTAGCGCTACGAATGTCCAGTTGCATTTTCTACAGACAGAGTGTTTCAAAACTGCTCAATCAAAAGTATGGTTTAACTCTGTTAGCTGAATGCACAGATCAGAATGAAGTTTCACAGAATGATTCTGTGTAGTTTATATTTGGAGACATTCCTTTTTCCACTATTACCCTCTTAGCGCTCCGAATCTCCACTTGCATTTTCTACGGAAAGAGTGTTTCAGAACGGCTCAATCAAAACTAAGGTTCAACTCTTTCAGTTGAACAAACAGAACAGAAAGAAGTTTCACACAATTCTTCTGTGTAGTTTATATTTGTAGACATTCTTTTTCCCAATATAGGCCTCTTAGCGCTCAGAATGTCCAATTGCAGTTTCTACAGAAAGAGTGTTTCAGAACGGCTCAATCAAAAGTAAGGTTCAACTATGTTAGTTGAATGCACAGAACAGAAAGAAGTTTCATACAATGCTTCTGTGTAGTTTATATTTGAACATATTCTTTTTTCCACTATTACCCACTTAGCGCTACGAATGTCCAGTTGCATTTTCTACAGACAGAGTGTTTCAAAACTGCTCAATCAAAAGTATGGTTTAACTCTGTTAGCTGAATGCTCAGATCAGAAAGAAGTTTCACAGAATGCTTCTGTGTAGTTTATATTTGAATATATTCCTTTTTCCACAACTACGCTCTTAGCGCTCCAAATGTCCAGTTGCATTTTCTACAGAAAGAGTGTTCAGATCTGCTCAATCAAAAGTATGGTTTAACTCTGTTAGCTGAATGCACAGATCAGAAAGAAGTTTCACCGAATGATTCTGTGTAGTTTATATTTGAAGACATTCCTTTTTCCACTATTACCTTCTTAGCGCTCCGAATCTCCACTTGCATTTTCTACAAAAAGAGTGTTTCATAACTGCTCAATAAAAAATATGTTTTATCACTGTTAACTGAATTTACAGATCAGAAATACGTTTCACAGAATGCATCTGTGTAGTTTTTATTTGAAGATATTCTTTTTCCCAATGTAGGCCTCTTAGCGCTTAGCATGTCCAATTGCAGTTTCTACAGAAAGAGTGTTTCAGAACGGCTCAATCAAAAGTAAGGTTCAACTCTGTTAGTTGAATGCACAGAACAGAAAGTATTTTCACAGAATGCTACTGTGTAGTTTATATTTGAATATATTCCTTTTTCCACTATTACCCTCTTAGCGCTCCGAATGTCCACTTGCATTTTCTACAGAAAGAGTGTTCAGAACTGCGCAATCAAAAGTATGGTTTAACTCTGTTAGCTTAATGAACATATCAGAAATAAGTTTCACACAATGCTTCTGTGTAGTTTTTATTTGAAGATATTATATTTCCCAATAGAGGCCTCTTAGCGCTCAGAATGTCCAATTGCAGTTTCTACAGAAAGAGTGTTTCAGAAAGGCTCAATCAAAAGTAAGGTTCAACTCTGTTAGTTGAATGCACAGAACAGAAAGAAGTTTCATACAATGCTTCTGTGTAGTTTACATTTGAACATATTTTTTTTTCCACTATTACCCACTTAGCGCTACGAACGTCCAGTTGCATTTCCTACAGACAGAGTGTTTCAAAACTGCTCAATCAAAAGTATGGTTTAACTCTGTTAGCTGAATGCTCAGATCAGAAAGAAGTTTCACAGAACTCTTCTGTGTAGTTTATATTTGAATATATTCCTTTTTCCACTACTACTCTCTTAGCGCTCCAAATGTCCAGTTGCATTTTCTACAGAAAGAGTGTTCAGATCTGCTCAATCAAAAGTATGGTTTAACTCTGTTAGCTGAATGCACAGATCACAAAGAAGTTTCACAGAATGATTCTGTGTAGTTTATATTTGGAGACATTCCTTTTTCCACTATTACCCTCTTAGCGCTCCGAATCTCCACTTGCATTTTCTACAGAAAGAGTGTTTCAGAACGGCTCAATCAAAACTAAGGTTCAACTCTTTTAGTTGAACAAACAGAACAGAAAGAAGTTTCACACAATTCTTCTGTGTAGTTTTTATTTGTAGACATTCTTTTTCCCAATATATGCCTCTTAGCGCTCAGAATGTCCAATTGCAATTTCTACAGAAAGAGTGTTTCAGAACGGCTCAATCAAAAGTAAGGTTCAACTCTGTTAGTTGAATGCACAGAACAGAAAGAAGTTTCATACAATGCTTCTGTGTAGTTTATATTTGAACATATTCTTTTTTCCACTATTACCCACTTAGCGCTACGAATGTCCAGTTGCATTTTCTACAGACAGAGTGTTTCAAATCTGCTCAATCAAAAGTATGGTTTAACTCTGTTAGCTGAATGCTCAGATCAGAAAGAAGTTTCACAGAATGCTTCTGTGTAGTTTATATTTGAATATATTACTTTTTCCACTACTACGCTCTTAGCGCTCCAAATGTCCAGTTGCATTTTCTACAGAAAGAGTGTTCAGATCTGCTCAATCAAAAGTATGGTTTAACTCTGTTAGCTGAATGCACAGATCAGAAAGAAGTTTCACCGAATGATTCTGTGTAGTTTATATTTGAAGACATTCCTTTTTCCATTATTACCCTCTTAGCGCTCCGAATCTCCACTTGCATTTTCTACAAAAAGAGTGTTTCATAACTGCTCAATCAAAAATATGTTTTATCTCTGTTAACTGAATTTACAGATCAGAAATAAGTTTCACAGAATGCATCTGTGTAGTTTTTATTTGAAGATATTCTTTTTCCCAATGTAGGCCTCTTAGCGCTTAGCATGTCCAATTGCAGTTTCTACAGAAAGAGTGTTTCAGAACGGCTCAATCAAAAGTAAGGTTCAACTCTGTTAGTTGAACGCACAGAACAGAAAGAATTTTCACAGAATGCTACTGTGTAGTTTATATTTGAATATATTCCTTTTTCCACTATTACCCTCTTAGCGCTCCGAATGTCCACTTGCATTTTCTACAGAAAGAGTGTTCAGAACTGCGCAATCAAAAGTATGATTTAACACTGTTAGCTTAATGAACATATCAGAAATAAGTTTCACACAATGCTTCTGTGAAGTTTTTATTTGAAGATATTATTTTTCCCAATATAGGCCTCTTAGCGCTCAGAATGTCCAATTGCAGTTTCTACAGAAAGAGTGTTTCAGAAAGGCTCAATCAAAAGTAAGTTTCAACTCTGTTAGTTGAATGCACAGAACAGAAAGAAGTTTCATACAATGCTTCTGTGTAGTTTATATTTGAACATATTCTTTTTTCCACTATTACCCACTTAGCGCTACGAATGTCCAGTTGCATTTTCTACAGACAGAGTGTTTCAAAACTGCTCAATCAAAAGTATGGTTTAACTCTGTTAGCTGAATGCTCAGATCAGAAAGAAGTTTCACAGAATGCTTCTGTGTAGTTTATATTTGGAGACATTCCTTTTTCCACTATTACCCTCTTAGCGCTCCGAATCTCCATTGCATTTTCTACAGAAAGAGTGTTTCAGAACGGCTCAATCAAAACTAAGGTTCAACTCTTTCAGTTGAACAAACAGAACAGAAAGAAGTTTCACACAATTCTTCTGTGTAGTTTATATTTGTAGACATTCTTTTTCCCAATATAGGCCTCTTAGCGCTCAGAATGTCCAATTGCAGTTTCTACAGAAAGAGTGTTTCAGAACGGCTCAATCAAAAGTAAGGTTCAACTCTGTTAGTTGAATGCACAGAACAGAAAGAAGTTTCATACAATGCTTCTGTGTAGTTTGTATTTGAACATATTCTTTTTTCCACTATTACCCACTTAGCGCTACGAATGTCCAGTTGCATTTTCTACAGACAGAGTGTTTCAAAACTGCTCAATCAAAAGTATGGTTTAACTCTGTTAGCTGAATGCTCAGATCAGAAAGAAGTTTCACAGAATGCTTCTGTGTAGTTTATATTTGAATATATTCCTTTTTCCACAACTACGGTCTTAGCGCTCCAAATGTCCAGTTGCATTTTCTACAGAAAGAGTGTTCAGATCTGCTCAATCAAATGTATGGTTTAACTCTGTTAGCTGAATGCACAGATCAGAAAGAAGTTTCACCGAATGATTCTGTGTAGTTTATATTTGAAGACATTCCTTTTTCCACTATTACCCTCTTAGAGCTCCGAATCTCCACTTGCATTTTCTAAAAAAGAGTGTTTCATAACTGCTCAATCAAAAATATGTTTTATCTCTGTTAACTGAATTTACAGATGAGAAATAAGTTTCACAGAATGCATCTGTGTAGTTTTTATTTGAAGATATTCTTTTTCCCAATGTAGGCCTCTTAGCGCTTAGCATGTCCAATTGCAGTTTCTACAGAAAGAGTGTTTCAGAACGGCTCAATCAAAAGTAAGGTTCAACTCTGTTAGTTGAATGCACAGAACAGAAAGAATTTTCACAGAATGCTACTGTGTAGTTTATATTTGAATATATTCCTTTTTCCACTATTACCCTCTTAGCGCTCCGAATGTCCACTTGCATTTTCTGCAGAAAGAGTGTTCAGAACTGCGCAATCAAAAGTATGGTTTAACTCTGTTAGCTTAATGAACATATCAGAAATAAGTTTCACACAATGCTTCTGTGTAGTTTTTATTTGAAGATATTATTTTTCCCAATAGAGGCCTCTTAGCTCTCAGAATGTCCAATTGCAGTTTCTACAGAAAGAGTGTTTCAGAAAGGCTCAATCAAAAGTAAGGTTCAAATCTGTTAGTTGAATGCACAGAACAGAAAGAAGTTTCATACAATGCTTCTGTGTAGTTTATATTTGAACATATTCTTTTTTCCACTATTACCCACTTAGCGCTACGAATGTCCAGTTGCATTTTCTACGGACAGAGTGTTTCAAAACTGCTCAATCAAAATTATGGTTTAACTCTGTTAGCTGAATGCTCAGATCAGAAAGAAGTTTCACAGAATGCTTCTGTGTAGTTTATATTTGCATATATTCCTTTTTCCACTACTACGCTCTTAGCGCTCCAAATGTCCAGTTGCATTTTCTACAGAAAGAGTGTTCAGATCTGCTCAATCAAAAGTATGGTTTAAAACTGTTAGCTGAATGCACAGATCAGAAAGAATTTTCACAGAATGATTCTGTGTAGTTTATATTTGGAGACATTCCTTTTTCCACTATTACCCTCTTAGCGCTCCGAATCTCCACTTGCATTTTCTACAGAAAGAGTGTTTCAGAACGGCTCAATCAAAACTAAGGTTCAACTCTTTCAGATGAACAAAGAGAATAGAAAGAAGTTTCACACAATTCTTCTGTGTAGTTTTTATTTGTAGACATTCGTTTTCCCAATATAGGCCTCTTAGCGCTCAGAATGTCCAATTGCAGTTTCTACAGAAAGAGTGTTTCAGAACGGCTCAATCAAAAGTAAGGTTCAACTCTGTTAGTTGAATGCACAGAACAGAAAGAAGTTTCATACAATGCTTCTGTGTAGTTTATATTTGAACATATTCTTTTTTCCACTATTACCCACTTAGCGCTACGAATGTCCAGTTGCATTTTCTACAGACAGAGTGTTTCAAAACTGCTCAATCAAAAGTATGGTTTAACTCTGTTAGCTGAATGCTCAGATCAGAAAGAAGTTTCACAGAATGCTTCTGTGTAGTTTATATTTGGAGACATTCCTTTTTCCACTATTACCCTCTTAGCGCTCCGAATCTCCACTTGCATTTTCTACAGAAAGAGTGTTTCAGAACTGCTCAATCAAAACTAAGGTTCAACTCTTTCAGTTGAACAAACAGAACAGAAAGAAGTTTCACACAATTCTTCTGTGTAGTTTATATTTGTAGACATTCTTTTTCCCAATATAGGCCTCTTAGCGCTCAGAATGTCCAATTGCAGTTTCTACAGAAAGAGTGTTTCAGAACGGCTCAATCAAAAGTAAGGTTCAACTCTGTTAGTTGAATGCACAGAACAGAAAGAAGTTTCATACAATGCTTCTGTGTAGTTTGTATTTGAACATATTCTTTTTTCCACTATTACCCACTTAGCGCTACGAATGTCCAGTTGCATTTTCTACAGACAGAGTGTTTCAAAACAGCTCAATCAAAAGTATGGTTTAACTCTGTTAGCTGAATGCTCAGATCAGAAAGAAGTTTCACAGAATGCTTCTGTGTAGTTTATATTTGAATATATTCCTTTTTCCACAACTACGGTCTTAGCGCTCCAAATGTCCAGTTGCATTTTCTACAGAAAGAGTGTTCACATCTGCTCAATCAAAAGTATGGTTTAACTCTGTTAGCTGAATGCACAGATCAGAAAGAAGTTTCACCGAATGATTCTGTGTAGTTTATATTTGAAGACATTCCTTTTTCCACTATTACCCTCTTAGAGCTCCGAATCTCCACTTGCATTTTCTAAAAAAGAGTGTTTCATAACTGCTCAATCAAAAATATGTTTTATCTCTGTTAACTGAATTTACAGATGAGAAATAAGTTTCACAGAATGCATCTGTGTAGTTTTTATTTGAAGATATTCTTTTTCCCAATGTAGGCCTCTTAGCGCTTAGCATGTCCAATTGCAGTTTCTACAGAAAGAGTGTTTCAGAACGGCTCAATCAAAAGTAAGGTTCAACTCTGTTAGTTGAATGCACAGAACAGAAAGAATTTTCACAGAATGCTACTGTGTAGTTTATATTTGAATATATTCCTTTTTCCACTATTACCCTCTTAGCGCTCCGAATGTCCACTTGCATTTTCTGCAGAAAGAGTGTTCAGAACTGCGCAATCAAAAGTATGGTTTAACTCTGTTAGCTTAATGAACATATCAGAAATAAGTTTCACACAATGCTTCTGTGTAGTTTTTATTTGAAGATATTATTTTTCCCAATAGAGGCCTCTTAGCGCTCAGAATGTCCAATTGCAGTTTCTACAGAAAGAGTGTTTCAGAAAGGCTCAATCAAAAGTAAGGTTCAACTCTGTTAGTTGAATGCACAGAACAGAAAGAAGTTTCATACAATGCTTCTGTGTAGTTTATATTTGAATATATTCTTTTTTCCACTATTACCCACTTAGCGCTACGAATGTCCAGTTGCATTTTCTACAGACAGAGTGTTTCAAAACTGCTCAATCAAAAGTATGGTTTAACTCTGTTAGCTGAATGCTCAGATCAGAAAGAAGTTTCACAGAATGCTTCTGTGTAGTTTATATTTGAATATATTCCTTTTTCCACTACTAATCTCTTAGCACTCCAAATGTCCAGTTGCATTTCCTACAGAAAGAGTGTTCAGATCTGCTCAATCAAAAGTATGGTTTAACTCTGTTAGCTGAATGCACAGATCAGAAAGAAGTTTCACCGAATGATTCTGTGTAGTTTCTATTTGAAGACATTCCTTTTTCCACTATTACCCTCTTAGCGCTCCGAATCTCCACTTGCATTTTCTACAAAAAGAGTGTTTCATAACTGCTCAATCAAAAATATGTTTTATCTCTGTTAACTGAATTTACAGATCAGAAATAAGTTTCACAGAATGCATCTGTGTAGTTTTTATTAGAAGATATTCTTTTTCCCAATGTAGGCCTCTTAGCGCTTAGCATGTCCAATTGCAGTTTCTACAGAAAGAGTGTTTCAGAACGGCTCAATCAAAAGTAAGGTTCAAGTCTGTTAGTTGAATGGACAGAACAGAAAGAATTTTCACAGAATGCTACTGTGTAGTTAATATTTGAATATATTCCTTTTTCCACTATTACCCTCTTAGCGCTCCGAATGTCCACTTGCATTTTCTACAGAAAGAGTGTTCAGAACTGCGCAATCAAAAGTATGCTTTAACTCTGTTAGCTTAATGAACATATCAGAAATAAGTTTCACAGAATGCTTCTGTGTAGTTTTTATTTGAAGATATTATTTTTCCCAATAGAGGCCTCTTAGCGCTCAGAATGTCCAATTGCAGTTTCTACAGAAAGAGTGTTTCAGAACGGCTCAATCAAAAGTAAGGCTCAACTCTGTTAGTTGAATGCACAGAACAGAAAGATGTTTCATACAATGCTTCTGTGTAGTTTATATTTGAACATATTCTTTTTTCCACTATTACCCACTTAGCGCTACGAATGTCCAGTTGCATTTTCTACGGACAGAGTGTTTCAAAACTGCTCAATCAAAATTATGGTTTAACTCTGTTAGCTGAATGCTCAGATCAGAAAGAAGTTTCACAGAATGCTTCTGTGTAGTTTATATTTGCATATATTCCTTTTTCCACTACTACGCTCTTAGCGCTCCAAATGTCCAGTTGCATTTTCTACAGAAAGAGTGTTCAGATCTGCTCAATCAAAAGTATGGTTTAAAACTGTTAGCTGAATGCACAGATCAGAAAGAATTTTCACAGAATGATTCTGTGTAGTTTATATTTGGAGACATTCCTTTTTCCACTATTACCCTCTTAGCGCTCCGAATCTCCACTTGCATTTTCTACAGAAAGAGTGTTTCAGAACGGCTCAATCAAAACTAAGGTTCAACTCTTTCAGATGAACAAAGAGAACAGAAAGAAGTTTCACACAATTCTTCTGTGTAGTTTTTATTTGTAGACATTCTTTTTCCCAATATAGGCCTCTTAGCGCTCAGAATGTCCAATTGCAGTTTCTACAGAAAGAGTGTTTCAGAACGGCTCAATCAAAATTAAGGTTCAACTCTGTTAGTTGAATGCACAGAACAGAAAGAAGTTTCATACAATGCTTCTGTGTAGTTTATATTTGAACATATTCTTTTTTCCACTATTACCCACTTAGCGCTACGAATGTCCAGTTGCATTTTCTACAGACAGAGTGTTTCAAAACTGCTCAATCAAAAGTATGGTTTAACTCTGTTAGCTGAATGCTCAGATCAGAAAGAAGATTCACAGAATGCTTCTGTGTAGTTTATATTTGAATATATTCCTTTTTCCACAACTACGGTCTTAGCGCTCCAAATGTCCAGTTGCATTTTCTACAGAAAGAGTGTTCAGATCTGCTCAATCAAAAGTATGGTTTAACTCTGTTAGCTGAATGCACAGATCAGAAAGAAGTTTCACCGAATGATTCTGTGTAGTTTATATTTGAAGACATTCCTTTTTCCACTATTACCCTCTTAGAGCTCCGAATCTCCACTTGCATTTTCTAAAAAAGAGTGTTTCATAACTGCTCAATCAAAAATATGTTTTATCTCTGTTAACTGAATTTACAGATGAGAAATAAGTTTCACAGAATGCATCTGTGTAGTTTTTATTTGAAGATATTCATTTTCCCAATGTAGGCCTCTTAGCGCTTAGCATGTCCAATTGCAGTTTCTACAGAAAGAGTGTTTCAGAACGGCTCAATCAAAAGTAAGGTTCAACTCTGTTAGTTGAATGCACAGAACAGAAAGAATTTTCACAGAATGCTACTGTGTAGTTTATATTTGAATATATTCCTTTTTCCACTATTACCCTCTTAGCGCTCCGAATGTCCACTTGCATTTTCTGCAGAAAGAGTGTTCAGAACTGCGCAATCAAAAGTATGGTTTAACTCTGTTAGCTTAATGAACATATCAGAAATAAGTTTCACACAATGCTTCTGTGTAGTTTTTATTTGAAGATATTATTTTTCCCAATAGAGGCCTCTTAGCTCTCAGAATGTCCAATTGCAGTTTCTACAGAAAGAGTGTTTCAGAAAGGCTCAATCAAAAGTAAGGTTCAAATCTGTTAGTTGAATGCACAGAACAGAAAGAAGTTTCATACAATGCTTCTGTGTAGTTTATATTTGAACATATTCTTTTTTCCACTATTACCCACTTAGCGCTACGAATGTCCAGTTGCATTTTCTACGGACAGAGTGTTTCAAAACTGCTCAATCAAAATTATGGTTTAACTCTGTTAGCTGAATGCTCAGATCAGAAAGAAGTTTCACAGAATGCTTCTGTGTAGTTTATATTTGCATATATTCCTTTTTCCACTACTACGCTCTTAGCGCTCCAAATGTCCAGTTGCATTTTCTACAGAAAGAGTGTTCAGATCTGCTCAATCAAAAGTATGGTTTAAAACTGTTAGCTGAATGCACAGATCAGAAAGAATTTTCACAGAATGATTCTGTGTAGTTTATATTTGGAGACATTCCTTTTTCCACTATTACCCTCTTAGCGCTCCGAATCTCCACTTGCATTTTCTACAGAAAGAGTGTTTCAGAACGGCTCAATCAAAACTAAGGTTCAACTCTTTCAGATGAACAAAGAGAACAGAAAGAAGTTTCACACAATTCTTCTGTGTAGTTTTTATTTGTAGACATTCTTTTTCCCAATATAGGCCTCTTAGCGCTCAGAATGTCCAATTGCAGTTTCTACAGAAAGAGTGTTTCAGAACGGCTCAATCAAAAGTCAGGTTCAACTCTGTTAGTTGAATGCACAGAACAGAAAGAAGTTTCATACAATGCTTCTGTGTAGTTTATATTTGAACATATTCTTTTTTCCACTATTACCCACTTAGCGCTACGAATGTCCAGTTGCATTTTCTACAGACAGAGTGTTTCAAAACTGCTCAATCAAAAGTATGGTTTAACTCTGTTAGCTGAATGCTCAGATCAGAAAGAAGTTTCACAGAATGCTTCTGTGTAGTTTATATTTGAATATATTCCTTTTTCCACTACTACGCTCTTAGCGCTCCAAATGTCCAGTTGCATTTTCTACAGAAAGAGTGTTCAGATCTGCTCAATCAAAAGTATGGTTTAACTCTGTTAGCTGAATGCAGAGATCAGAAAGAAGTTTCACCGAATGATTCTGTGTAATTTATATTTGAAGACATTCCTTTTTCCACTATTACCCTCTTAGCGCTCCGAATCTCCACTTGCATTTTCTACAAAAAGAGTGTTTCATAACTGTTCAATCAAAAATATGTTTTATCTCTGTTAACTGAATTTACAGATCAGAAATAAGTTTCGCAGAATGCATCTGTGTAGTTTTTATTTGAAGATATTCTTTTTCCCAATGTAGGCCTCTTAGCGCTTAGCATGTCCAATTGCAGTTTCTACAGAAAGAGTGTTTCAGAACGGCTCAATCAAAAGTAAGGTTCAACTCTGTTAGTTGAATGCACAGAACAGAAAGAATTTTCACAGAATGCTACTGTGTAGTTTATATTTGAATATATTCCTTTTTCCACTATTACCCTCTTAGCGCTCCGAATGTCCACTTGCATTTTCTGCAGAAAGAGTGTTCAGAACTGCGCAATCAAAAGTATGGTTTAACTCTGTTAGCTTAATGAACATATCAGAAATAAGTTTCACACAATGCTTCTGTGTAGTTTTTATTTGAAGATATTATTTTTCCCAATAGAGGCCTCTTAGCGCTCAGAATGTCCAATTGCAGTTTCTACAGAAAGAGTGTTTCAGAAAGGCTCAATCAAAAGTAAGGTTCAACTCTGTTAGTTGAATGCACAGAACAGAAAGAAGTTTCATACAATGCTTCTGTGTAGTTTATATTTGAATATATTCTTTTTTCCACTATTTCCCACTTAGCGCTACGAATGTCCAGTTGCATTTTCTACAGACAGAGTGTTTCAAAACTGCTCAATCAAAAGTATGGTTTAACTCTGTTAGCTGAATGCTCAGATCAGAAAGAAGTTTCACAGAATGCTTCTGTGTAGTTTATATTTGAATATATTCCTTTTTCCACTACTAATCTCTTAGCACTCCAAATGTCCAGTTGCATTTTCTACAGAAAGAGTGTTCAGATCTGCTCAATCAAAAGTATGGTTTAACTCTGTTAGCTGAATGCACAGATCAGAAAGAAGTTTCACCGAATGATTCTGTGTAGTTTCTATTTGAAGACATTCCTTTTTCCACTATTACCCTCTTAGCGCTCCGAATCTCCACTTGCATTTTCTACAAAAAGAGTGTTTCATAACTGCTCAATCAAAAATATGTTTTATCTCTGTTAACTGAATTTACAGATCAGAAATAAGTTTCACAGAATGCATCTGTGTAGTTTTTATTTGAAGATATTCTTTTTCCCAATGTAGGCCTCTTAGCGCTTAGCATGTCCAATTGCAGTTTCTACAGAAAGAGTGTTTCAGAACGGCTCAATCAAAAGTAAGGTTCAAGTCTGTTAGTTGAATGGACAGAACAGAAAGAATTTTCACAGAATGCTACTGTGTAGTTAATATTTGAATATATTCCTTTTTCCACTATTACCCTCTTAGCGCTCCGAATGTCCACTTGCATTTTCTACAGAAAGAGTGTTCAGAACTGCGCAATCAAAAGTATGCTTTAACTCTGTTAGCTTAATGAACATATCAGAAATAAGTTTCACAGAATGCTTCTGTGTAGTTTTTATTTGAAGATATTATTTTTCCCAATAGAGGCCTCTTAGCGCTCAGAATGTCCAATTGCAGTTTCTACAGAAAGAGTGTTTCAGAACGGCTCAATCAAAAGTAAGGCTCAACTCTGTTAGTTGAATGCACAGAACAGAAAGAAGTTTCATACAATGATTCTGTGTAGTTTATATTTGAACATATTCTTTTTTCCACTATTACCCACTTAGCGCTACGAATGTCCAGTTGCATTTTCTACGGACAGAGTGTTTCAAAACTGCTCAATCAAAATTATGGTTTAACTCTGTTAGCTGAATGCTCAGATCAGAAAGAAGTTTCACAGAATGCTTCTGTGTAGTTTATATTTGCATATATTCCTTTTTCCACTACTACGCTCTTAGCGCTCCAAATGTCCAGTTGCATTTTCTACAGAAAGAGTGTTCAGATCTGCTCAATCAAAAGTATGGTTTAAAACTGTTAGCTGAATGCACAGATCAGAAAGAATTTTCACAGAATGATTCTGTGTAGTTTATATTTGGAGACATTCCTTTTTCCACTATTACCCTCTTAGCGCTCCGAATCTCCACTTGCATTTTCTACAGAAAGAGTGTTTCAGAACGGCTCAATCAAAACTAAGGTTCAACTCTTTCAGATGAACAAAGAGAACAGAAAGAAGTTTCACACAATTCTTCTGTGTAGTTTTTATTTGTAGACATTCTTTTTCCCAATATAGGCCTCTTAGCGCTCAGAATGTCCAATTGCAGTTTCTACAGAAAGAGTGTTTCAGAACGGCTCAATCAAAAGTAAGGTTCAACTCTGTTAGTTGAATGCACAGAACAGAAAGAATTTTCACAGAATGCTACTGTGTAGTTTATATTTGAATATATTCCTTTTTCCACTATTACCCTCTTAGCGCTCCGAATGTCCACTTGCATTTTCTACAGAAAGAGTGTTCAGAACTGCGCAATCAAAAGTATGGTTTAACTCTGTTAGCTTAATGAACATATCAGAAATAAGTTTCACACAATGCTTCTGTGTAGTTTTTATTTGAAGATATTATTTTTCCCAATAGAGGCCTCTTAGCGCTCAGAATGTCCAATTGCAGTTTCTACAGAAAGAGTGTTTCAGAAAGGCTCAATCAAAAGTAAGGTTCAACTGTGTTAGTTGAATGCACAGAACAGAAAGAAGTTTCATACAATGCTTCTGTGTAGTTTATATTTGAACATATTCTTTTTTCCACTATTACCCACTTAGCGCTGCGAATGTCCAGTTGCATTTTCTACAGACAGAGTGTTTCAAAACTGCTCAATCAAAAGTATGGTTTAATTCTGTTAGCTGAATGCTCAGATCAGAAAGAAGTTTCACAGAATGCTTCTGTGTAGTTTATATTTGAATACATTCCTTTTTCCACTACTACTCTCTTAGCGCTCCAAATGTCCAGTTGCATTTTCTACAGAAAGAGTGTTCAGATCTGCTCAATTAAAAGTATGGTTTAACTCTGTTAGCTGAATGCACAGATCACAAAGAAGTTTCACAGAATGATTCTGTGTAGTTTATATTTGGAGACATTCCTTTTTCCACTATTACCCCCTTAGCGCTCCGAATCTCCACTTGCATTTTCTACAGAAAGAGTGTTTCAGAACGGCTCAATCAAAACTAAGGTTCAACTCTTTTAGTTGAACAAACAGAACAGAAAGAAGTTTCACACAATTCTTCTGTGTAGTTTTTATTTGTAGACATTCTTTTTCCCAATATAGGCCTCCTAGCGCTCAGAATGTCCAATTGCAATTTCTACAGAAAGAGTGTTTCAGAACGGCTCAATCAAAAGTAAGGTTCAACTCTGTTAGTTGAATGCACAGAACAGAAAGAAGTTTCATACAATGCTTCTGTGTAGATTATATTTGAACATATTCTTTTTTCCACTATTACCCACTTAGCGCTACGAATGTCCAGTTGCATTTTCTACAGACAGAGTGTTTCAAAACTGCTCAATCAAAAGTATGGTTAAACTCTGTTAGCTGAATGCTCAGATCAGAAAGAAGTTTCACAGAATGCTTCTGTGTAGTTTATAGTTGAATATATTCCTTTTTCCACTATTACCCTCTTAGTGCTCGGAATCTCCACTTGCATTTACTACAAAAAGAGTGTTTCATAACTGCTCAATCAAAAATATGTTTTATCTCTGTTAACTGAATTTACAGATCAGAAATAAGTTTCACAGAATGCATCTGTGTAGTTTTTATTTGAAGATATTCTTTTTCCCAATGTAGGCCTCTTAGCGCTTAGCATGTCCAATTGCAGTTTCTACAGAAAGAGTGTTTCAGAACGGCTCAATCAAAAGTAAGGTTCAACTCGGTTAGTTGAACGCACAGAACAGAAAGAATTTTCACAGAATGCTACTGTGTAGTTTATATTTGAATATATTCCTTTTTCCACTATTACCCTCTTAGCGCTCCGAATGTCCACTTGCATTTTCTACAGAAATATTGTTCAGAACTGCGCAATCAAAAGTATGGTTTAACACTGTTAGCTTAATGAACATATCAGAAATAAGTTTCACACAATGCTTCTGTGAAGTTTTTATTTGAAGATATTATTTTTCCGAATATAGGCCTCTTAGCGCTCAGAATGTCCAATTGCAGTTTCTACAGAAAGAGTGTTTCCGAAAGGCTCAATCAAAAGTAACTTTCAACTCTGTTAGTTGAATGCACAGAACAGAAAGAAGTTTCATACAATGCTTCTGTGTAGTTTATATTTGTAGACATTCTTTTTCCCACTATTACCCACTTAGCGCTACGAATGTCCAGTTGCATTTTCTACAGACAGAGTGTTTCAAAACTGCTCAATCAAAAGTATGGTTTAACTCTGTTAGCTGAATGCACAGATCAGAATGAAGTTTCACAGAATGATTCTGTGTAGTTTATATTTGGAGACATTCCTTTTTCCACTATTACCCTCTTAGCGCTCCGAATCTCCACTTGCATTTTCTACAGAAAGAGTGTTTCAGAACGGCTCAATCAAAACTAAGGTTCAACTCTTTCAGTTGAACAAACAGAACAGAAAGAAGTTTCACACAATTCTTCTGTGTAGTTTATATTTGTAGACATTCTTTTTCCCAATATAGGCCTCTTAGCGCTCAGAATGTCCAATTGCAGTTTCTACAGAAAGAGTGTTTCAGAACGGCTCAATCAAAAGTAAGGTTCAACTATGTTAGTTGAATGCACAGAACAGAAAGAAGTTTCATACAATGCTTCTGTGTAGTTTATATTTGAACATATTCTTTTTTCCACTATTACCCACTTAGCGCTACGAATGTCCAGTTGCATTTTCTACAGACAGAGTGTTTCAAAACTGCTCAATCAAAAGTATGGTTTAACTCTGTTAGCTGAATGCTCAGATCAGAAAGAAGTTTCACAGAATGCTTCTGTGTAGTTTATATTTGAATATATTCCTTTTTCCACAACTACGCTCTTAGCGCTCCAAATGTCCAGTTGCATTTTCTACAGAAAGAGTGTTCAGATCTGCTCAATCAAAAGTATGGTTTAACTCTGTTAGCTGAATGCACAGATCAGAAAGAAGTTTCACCGAATGATTCTGTGTAGTTTATATTTGAAGACATTCCTTTTTCCACTATTACCTTCTTAGCGCTCCGAATCTCCAGTTGCATTTTCTACAAAAAGAGTGTTTCATAACTGCTCAATCAAAAATATGTTTTATCACTGTTAACTGAATTTACAGATCAGAAATACGTTTCACAGAATGCATCTGTGTAGTTTTTATTTGAAGATATTCTTTTTCCCAATGTAGGCCTCTTAGCGCTTAGCATGTCCAATTGCAGTTCCTACAGAAAGAGTGTTTCAGAACGGCTCAATCAAAAGTAAGGTTCAACTCTGTTAGTTGAATGCACAGAACAGAAAGAAGTTTCATACAATGCTTCTGTGTAGTTTACATTTGAACATATTTTTTTTTCCACTATTACCCACTTAGCGCTACGAATGTCCAGTTGCATTTCCTACAGACAGAGTGTTTCAAAACTGCTCAATCAAAAGTATGGTTTAACTCTGTTAGCTGAATGCTCAGATCAGAAAGAAGTTTCACAGAACTCTTCTGTGTAGTTTATATTTGAATATATTCCTTTTTCCACTACTACTCTCTTAGCGCTCCAAATGTCCAGTTGCATTTTCTACAGAAAGAGTGTTCAGATCTGCTCAATCAAAAGTATGGTTTAACTCTGTTAGCTGAATGCACAGATCACAAAGAAGTTTCACAGAATGATTCTGTGTAGTTTATATTTGGAGACATTCCTTTTTCCACTATTACCCTATTAGCGCTCCGAATCTCCACTTGCATTTTCTACAGAAAGAGTGTTTCAGAACGGCTCAATCAAAACTAAGGTTCAACACTTTTAGTTGAACAAACAGAACAGAAAGAAGTTTCACACAATTCTTCTGTGTAGTTTTTATTTGTAGACATTCTTTTTCCCAATATATGCCTCTTAGCGCTCAGAATGTCCAATTGCAATTTCTACAGAAAGAGTGTTTCAGAACGGCTCAATCAAAAGTAAGGTTCAACTCTGTTAGTTGAATGCACAGAACAGAAAGAAGTTTCATACAATGCTTCTGTGTAGTTTATATTTGAACATATTCTTTTTTCCACTATTACCCACTTAGCGCTACGAATGTCCAGTTGCATTTTCTACAGACAGAGTGTTTCAAATCTGCTCAATCAAAAGTATGGTTTAACTCTGTTAGCTGAATGCTCAGATCAGAAAGAAGTTTCACAGAATGCTTCTGTGTAGTTTATATTTGAATATATTCCTTTTTCCACTACTACGCTCTTAGCGCTCCAAATGTCCAGTTGCATTTTCTACAGAAAGAGTGTTCAGATCTGCTCAATCAAAAGTATGGTTTAACTCTGTTAGCTGAATGCACAGATCAGAAAGAAGTTTCACCGAATGATTCTGTGTAGTTTATATTTGAAGACATTCCTTTTTCCATTATTACCCTCTTAGCGCTCCGAATCTCCACTTGCATTTTCTACAAAAAGAGTGTTTCATAACTGCTCAATCAAAAATATGTTTTATCTCTGTTAACTGAATTTACAGATCAGAAATAAGTTTCACAGAATGCATCTGTGTAGTTTTTATTTGAAGATATTCTTTTTCCCAATGTAGGCCTCTTAGCGCTTAGCATGTCCAATTGCAGTTTCTACAGAAAGAGTGTTTCAGAACGGCTCAATCAAAAGTAAGGTTCAACTCTGTTAGTTGAACGCACAGAACAGAACGAATTTTCACAGAATGCTACTGTGTAGTTTATATTTGAATATATTCCTTTTTCCACTATTACCCTCTTAGCGCTCCGAATGTCCACTTGCATTTTCTACAGAAAGAGTGTTCAGAACTGCGCAATCAAAAGTATGATTTAACACTGTTAGCTTAATGAACATATCAGAAATAAGTTTCACACAATGCTTCTGTGAAGTTTTTATTTGAAGATATTATTTTTCCCAATATAGGCCTCTTAGCGCTCACAATGTCCAATTGCAGTTTCTACAGAAAGAGTGTTTCAGAAAGGCTCAATCAAAAGTAAGTTTCAACTCTGTTAGTTGAATGCACAGAACAGAAAGAAGTTTCATACAATGCTTCTGTGTAGTTTATATTTGAACATATTCTTTTTTCCACTATTACCCACTTAGCGCTACGAATGTCCAGTTGCATTTTCTACAGACAGAGTGTTTCAAAACTGCTCAATCAAAAGTATGGTTTAACTCTGTTAGCTGAATGCTCAGATCAGAAAGAAGTTTCACAGAATGCTTCTGTGTAGTTTATATTTGGAGACATTCCTTTTTCCACTATTACCCTCTTAGCGCTCCGAATCTCCACTTGCATTTTCTACAGAAAGAGTGTTTCAGAACGGCTCAATCAAAACTAAGGTTCAACTCTTTCAGTTGAACAAACAGAACAGAAAGAAGTTTCACACAATTCTTCTGTGTAGTTTATATTTGTAGACATTCTTTTTCCCAATATAGGCCTCTTAGCGCTCAGAATGTCCAATTGCAGTTTCTACAGAAAGAGTGTTTCAGAACGGCTCAATCAAAAGTAAGGTTCAACTCTGTTAGTTGAATGCACAGAACAGAAAGAAGTTTCATACAATGCTTCTGTGTAGTTTGTATTTGAACATATTCTTTTTTCCACTATTACCGACTTAGCGCTACGAATGTACAGTTGCATTTTCTACAGACAGAGTGTTTCAAAACTGCTCAATCAAAAGTATGGTTTAACTCTGTTAGCTGAATGCTCAGATCAGAAAGAAGTTTCACAGAATGCTTCTGTGTAGTTTATATTTGAATATATTCCTTTTTCCACAACTACGGTCTTAGCGCTCCAAATGTCCAGTTGCATTTTCTACAGAAAGAGTGTTCAGATCTGCTCAATCAAAAGTATGGTTTAACTCTGTTAGCTGAATGCACAGATCAGAAAGAAGTTTCACCGAATGATTCTGTGTAGTTTATATTTGAAGACATTCCTTTTTCCACTATTACCCTCTTAGAGCTCCGAATCTCCACTTGCATTTTCTAAAAAAGAGTGTTTCATAACTGCTCAATCAAAAATATGTTTTATCTCTGTTAACTGAATTTACAGATGAGAAATAAGTTTCACAGAATGCATCTGTGTAGTTTTTATTTGAAGATATTCTTTTTCCCAATGTAGGCCTCTTAGCGCTTAGCATGTCCAATTGCAGTTTCTACAGAAAGAGTGTTTCAGAACGGCTCAATCAAAAGTAAGGTTCAACTCTGTTAGTTGAATGCACAGAACAGAAAGAATTTTCACAGAATGCTACTGTGTAGTTTATATTTGAATATATTCCTTTTTCCACTATTACCCTCTTAGCGCTCCGAATGTCCACTTGCATTTTCTGCAGAAAGAGTGTTCAGAACTGCGCAATCAAAAGTATGGTTTAACTCTGTTAGCTTAATGAACATATCAGAAATAAGTTTCACACAATGCTTCTGTGTAGTTTTTATTTGAAGATATTATTTTTCCCAATAGAGGCCTCTTAGCTCTCAGAATGTCCAATTGCAGTTTCTACAGAAAGAGTGTTTCAGAAAGGCTCAATCAAAAGTAAGGTTCAAATCTGTTAGTTGAATGCACAGAACAGAAAGAAGTTTCATACAATGCTTCTGTGTAGTTTATATTTGAACATATTCTTTTTTCCACTATTACCCACTTAGCGCTACGAATGTCCAGTTGCATTTTCTACGGACAGAGTGTTTCAAAACTGCTCAATCAAAATTATGGTTTAACTCTGTTAGCTGAATGCTCAGATCAGAAAGAAGTTTCACAGAATGCTTCTGTGTAGTTTATATTTGCATATATTCCTTTTTCCACTACTACGCTCTTAGCGCTCCAAATGTCCAGTTGCATTTTCTACAGAAAGAGTGTTCAGATCTGCTCAATCAAAAGTATGGTTTAAAACTGTTAGCTGAATGCACAGATCAGAAAGAATTTTCACAGAATGATTCTGTGTAGTTTATATTTGGAGACATTCCTTTTTCCACTATTACCCTCTTAGCGCTCCGAATCTCCACTTGCATTTTCTACAGAAAGAGTGTTTCAGAACGGCTCAATCAAAACTAAGGTTCAACTCTTTCAGATGAACAAAGAGAATAGAAAGAAGTTTCACACAATTCTTCTGTGTAGTTTTTATTTGTAGACATTCTTTTTCCCAATATAGGCCTCTTAGCGCTCAGAATGTCCAATTGCAGTTTCTACAGAAAGAGTGTTTCAGAACGGCTCAATCAAAAGTAAGGTTCAACTCTGTTAGTTGAATGCACAGAACAGAAAGAAGTTTCATACAATGCTTCTGTGTAGTTTATATTTGAACATATTCTTTTTTCCACTATTACCCACTTAGCGCTACGAATGTCCAGTTGCATTTTCTACAGAGAGAGTGTTTCAAAACTGCTCAATCAAAAGTATGGTTTAACTCTGTTAGCTGAATGCTCAGATCAGAAAGAAGTTTCACAGAATGCTTCTGTGTAGTTTATATTTGAATATATTCCTTTTTCCACAACTACGGTCTTAGCGCTCCAAATGTCCAGTTGCATTTTCTACAGAAAGAGTGTTCAGATCTGCTCAATCAAAATTATGGTTTAACTCTGTTAGCTGAATGCACAGATCAGAAAGAAGTTTCACCGAATGATTCTGTGTAGTTTATATTTGAAGACATTCCTTTTTCCACTATTACCCTCTTAGCGCTCCGAATCTCCACTTGCATTTTCTACAAAAAGAGTGTTTCATAACTGCTCAATCAAAAATATGTTTTATCTCTGTTAACTGAATTTACAGATAAGAAATAAGTTTCACAGAATGCATCTGTGTTGTTTTTATTTGAAGATATTCTTTTTCCCAATGTATGCCTCTTAGCGCTTAGCATGTCCAATTGCAGTTTCTACAGAAAGAGTGTTTCAGAACGGCTCAATCAAAAGTAAGGTTCAACTCTGTAAGTTGAATGCACAGAACAGAAAGAATTTTCACAGAATGCTACTGTGTAGTTTATATTTGAATATATTCCTTTTTCCACTATTACCCTCTTAGCGCTCCGAATGTCCACTTGCATTTTCTACAGAAAGAGTGTTCAGAACTGCGCAATCAAAAGTATGGTTTAACTCTGTTAGCTTAATGAACATATCAGAAATAAGTTTCACACAATGCTTCTGTGTAGTTTTTATTTGAAGATATTATTTTTCCCAAGAGAGGCCTCTTAGCGCTCAGAATGTCCAATTGCAGTTTCTACAGAAAGAGTGTTTCAGAAAGGCTCAATCAAAAGTAAGGTTCAACTGTGTTAGTTGAATGCACAGAACAGAAAGAAGTTTCATACAATGCTTCTGTGTAGTTTATATTTGAACATATTCTTTTTTCCACTATTACCCACTTAGCGCTACGAATGTCCAGTTGCATTTTCTACAGACAGAGTGTTTCAAAACTGCTCAATCAAAAGTATGGTTTAACTCTGTTAGCTGAATGCTCAGATCAGAAAGAAGTTTCACAGAATGCTTCTGTGTAGTTTATATTTGAATACATTCCTTTTTCCACTACTACTCTCTTAGCGCTCCAAATGTCCAGTTGCATTTTCTACAGAAAGAGTGTTCAGATCTGCTCAATTAAAAGTATGGTTTAACACTGTTAGCTGAATGCACAGATCACAAAGAAGTTTCACAGAATGATTCTGTGTAGTTTATATTTGGAGACATTCCTTTTTCCACTATTACCCCCTTAGCGCTCCGAATCTCCACTTGCATTTTCTACAGAAAGAGTGTTTCAGAACGGCTCAATCAAAACTAAGGTTCAACACTTTTAGTTGAACAAACAGAACAGAAAGAAGTTTCACAGAATTCTTCTGTGTAGTTTTTATTTGTAGACATTCTTTTTCCCAATATAGGCCTCTTAGCGCTCAGAATGTCCAATTGCAGTTTCTACAGAAAGAGTGTTTCAGAACGGCTCAATCAAAAGTAAGGTTCAACTCTGTTAGTTGAATTCACAGAACAGAAAGAAGTTTCATACAATGCTTCTGTGTAGTTTATATTTGAACATATTCTTTTTTCCACTATTACCCGCTTAGCACTACGAATGTCCAGTTGCATTTTCTACAGACAGAGTGTTTCAAAACTGCTCAATCAAAAGTATGGTTTAACTCTGTTAGCTGAATGCTCAGATCAGAAAGAAGTTTCACAGAATGCTTCTGTGTAGTTTATATTTGAATATATTCCTTTTTCCACTACTACGCTCTTAGCGCTCCAAATGTCCAGTTGCATTTTCTACAGAAAGAGTGTTCAGATCTGCTCAATCAAAAGTATGGTTTAACTCTGTTAGCTGAATGCACAGATCAGAAAGAAGTTTCACCGAATGATTCTGTGTAGTTTATATTTGAAGACATTCCTTTTTCCATTATTACCCTCTTAGCGCTCCGAATCTCCACTTGCATTTTCTACAAAAAGAGTGTTTCATAACTGCTCAATCAAAAATATGTTTTATCTCTGTTAACTGAATTTACAGATCAGAAATAAGTTTCACAGAATGCATCTGTGTAGTTTTTATTTGAAGATATTCTTTTTCCCAATGTAGGCCTCTTAGCGCTTAGCATGTCCAATTGCAGTTTCTACAGAAAGAGTGTTTCAGAACGGCTCAATCAAAAGTAAGGTTCAACTCGGTTAGTTGAACGCACAGAACAGAAAGAATTTTCACAGAATGCTACTGTGTAGTTTATATTTGAATATATTTCTTTTTCCACTATTACCCTCTTAGCGCTCCGAATGTCCACTTGCATTTTCTACAGAAAGATTGTTCAGAACTGCGCAATCAAAAGTATGGTTTAACACTGTTAGCTTAATGAACATATCAGAAATAAGTTTCACACAATGCTTCTGTGAAGTTTTTATTTGAAGATATTATTTTTCCGAATATAGGCCTCTTAGCGCTCAGAATGTCCAATTGCAGTTTCTACAGAAAGAGTGTTTCCGAAAGGCTCAATCAAAAGTAACTTTCAACTCTGTTAGTTGAATGCACAGAACAGAAAGAAGTTTCATACAATGCTTCTGTGTAGTTTATATTTGTAGACATTCTTTTTCCCACTATTACCCACTTAGCGCTACGAATGTCCAGTTGCATTTTCTACAGACAGAGTGTTTCAAAACTGCTCAATCAAAAGTATGGTTTAACTCTGTTAGCTGAATGCACAGATCAGAATGAAGTTTCACAGAATGATTCTGTGTAGTTTATATTTGGAGACATTCCTTTTTCCACTATTACCCTCTTAGCGCTCCGAATCTCCACTTGCATTTTCTACGGAAAGAGTGTTTCAGAACGGCTCAATCAAAACTAAGGTTCAACTCTTTCAGTTGAACAAACAGAACAGAAAGAAGTTTCACACAATTCTTCTGTGTAGTTTATATTTGTAGACATTCTTTTTCCCAATATAGGCCTCTTAGCGCTCAGAATGTCCAATTGCAGTTTCTACAGAAAGAGTGTTTCAGAACAGCTCAATCAAAAGTAAGGTTCAACTATGTTAGTTGAATGCACAGAACAGAAAGAAGTTTCATACAATGCTTCTGTGTAGTTTATATTTGAACATATTCTTTTTTCCACTATTACCCACTTAGCGCTACGAATGTCCAGTTGCATTTTCTACAGACAGAGTGTTTCAAAACTGCTCAATCAAAAGTATGGTTTAACTCTGTTAGCTGAATGCTAAGATCAGAAAGAAGTTTCACAGAATGCTTCTGTGTAGTTTATATTTGAATATATTCCTTTTTCCACAACTACGCTCTTAGCGCTCCAAATGTCCAGTTGCATTTTCTACAGAAAGAGTGTTCAGATCTGCTCAATCAAAAGTATGGTTTAACTCTGTTAGCTGAATGCACAGATCAGAAAGAAGTTTCACCGAATGATTCTGTGTAGTTTATATTTGAAGACATTCCTTTTTCCACTATTACCTTCTTAGCGCTCCGAATCTCCACTTGCATTTTCTACAAAAAGAGTGTTTCATAACTGCTCAATCAAAAATATGTTTTATCACTGTTAACTGAATTTACAGATCAGAAATACGTTTCACAGAATGCATCTGTGTAGTTTTTATTTGAAGATATTCTTTTTCCCAATGTAGGCCTCTTAGCGCTTAGCATGTCCAATTGCAGTTTCTACAGAAAGAGTGTTTCAGAACGGCTCAATCAAAAGTAAGGTTCAACTCTGTTAGTTGAATGCACAGAACAGAAAGTATTTTCACAGAATGCTACTGTGTAGTTTATATTTGAATATATTCCTTTTTCCACTATTACCCTCTTAGCGCTCCGAATGTCCACTTGCATTTTCTACAGAAAGAGTGTTCAGAACTGCGCAATCAAAAGTATGGTTTAACTCTGTTAGCTTAATGAACATATCAGAAATAAGTTTCACACAATGCTTCTGTGTAGTTTTTATTTGAAGATATTATATTTCCCAATAGAGGCCTCTTAGCGCTCAGAATGTCCAATTGCAGTTTCTACAGAAAGAGTGTTTCAGAAAGGCTCAATCAAAAGTAAGGTTCAACTCTGTTAGTTGAATGCACAGAACAGAAAGAAGTTTCATACAATGCTTCTGTGTAGTTTACATTTGAACATATTTTTTTTTCCACTATTACCCACTTAGCGCTACGAACGTCCAGTTGCATTTCCTACAGACAGAGTGTTTCAAAACTGCTCAATCAAAAGTATGGTTTAACTCTGTTAGCTGAATGCTCAGATCAGAAAGAAGTTTCACAGAACTCTTCTGTGTAGTTTATATTTGAATATATTCCTTTTTCCACTACTACTCTCTTAGCGCTCCAAATGTCCAGTTGCATTTTCTACAGAAAGAGTGTTCAGATCTGCTCAATCAAAAGTATGGTTTAACTCTGTTAGCTGAATGCACAGATCACAAAGAAGTTTCACAGAATGATTCTGTGTAGTTTATATTTGGAGACATTCCTTTTTCCACTATTACCCTCTTAGCGCTCCGAATCTCCACTTGCATTTTCTACAGAAAGAGTGTTTCAGAACGGCTCAATCAAAACTAAGGTTCAACTCTTTTAGTTGAACAAACAGAACAGAAAGAAGTTTCACACAATTCTTCTGTGTAGTTTTTATTTGTAGACATTCTTTTTCCCAATATATGCCTCTTAGCGCTCAGAATGTCCAATTGCAATTTCTACAGAAAGAGTGTTTCAGAACGGCTCAATCAAAAGTAAGGTTCAACTCTGTTAGTTGAATGCACAGAACAGAAAGAAGTTTCATACAATGCTTCTGTGTAGTTTATATTTGAACATATTCTTTTTTCCACTATTACCCACTTAGCGCTACGAATGTCCAGTTGCATTTTCTACAGACAGAGTGTTTCAAATCTGCTCAATCAAAAGTATGGTTTAACTCTGTTAGCTGAATGCTCAGATCAGAAAGAAGTTTCACAGAATGCTTCTGTGTAGTTTATATTTGAATATATTCCTTTTTCCACTACTACGCTCTTAGCGCTCCAAATGTCCAGTTGCATTTTCTACAGAAAGAGTGTTCAGATCTGCTCAATCAAAAGTATGGTTTAACTCTGTTAGCTGAATGCACAGATCAGAAAGAAGTTTCACCGAATGATTCTGTGTAGTTTATATTTGAAGACATTCCTTTTTCCATTATTACCCTCTTAGCGCTCCGAATCTCCACTTGCATTTTCTACAAAAAGAGTGTTTCATAACTGCTCAATCAAAAATATGTTTTATCTCTGTTAACTGAATTTACAGATCAGAAATAAGTTTCACAGAATGCATCTGTGTAGTTTTTATTTGAAGATATTCTTTTTCCCAATGTAGGCCTCTTAGCGCTTAGCATGTCCAATTGCAGTTTCTACAGAAAGAGTGTTTCAGAACGGCTCAATCAAAAGTAAGGTTCAACTCTGTTAGTTGAACGCACAGAACAGAAAGAATTTTCACAGAATGCTACTGTGTAGTTTATATTTGAATATATTCCTTTTTCCACTATTACCCTCTTAGCGCTCCGAATGTCCACTTGCATTTTCTACAGAAAGAGTGTTCAGAACTGCGCAATCAAAAGTATGATTTAACACTGTTAGCTTAATGAACATATCAGAAATAAGTTTCACACAATGCTTCTGTGAAGTTTTTATTTGAAGATATTATTTTTCCCAATATAGGCCTCTTAGCGCTCAGAATGTCCAATTGCAGTTTCTACAGAAAGAGTGTTTCAGAAAGGCTCAATCAAAAGTAAGTTTGAACTCTGTTAGTTGAATGCACAGAACAGAAAGAAGTTTCATACAATGCTTCTGTGTAGTTTATATTTGAACATATTCTTTTTTCCACTATTACCCACTTAGCGCTACGAATGTCCAGTTGCATTTTCTACAGACAGAGTGTTTCAAAACTGCTCAATCAAAAGTATGGTTTAACTCTGTTAGCTGAATGCTCAGATCAGAAAGAAGTTTCACAGAATGCTTCTGTGTAGTTTATATTTGGAGACATTCCTTTTTCCACTATTACCCTCTTAGCGCTCCGAATCTCCACTTGCATTTTCTACAGAAAGAGTGTTTCAGAACGGCTCAATCAAAACTAAGGTTCAACTCTTTCAGTTGAACAAACAGAACAGAAAGAAGTTTCACACAATTCTTCTGTGTAGTTTATATTTGTAGACATTCTTTTTCCCAATATAGGCCTCTTAGCGCTCAGAATGTCCAATTGCAGTTTCTACAGAAAGAGTGTTTCAGAACGGCTCAATCAAAAGTAAGGTTCAACTCTGTTAGTTGAATGCAGAGAACAGAAAGAAGTTTCATACAATGCTTCTGTGTAGTTTGTATTTGAACATATTCTTTTTTCCACTATTACCCACTTAGCGCTACGAATGTCCAGTTGCATTTTCTACAGACAGAGTGTTTCAAAACTGCTCAATCAAAAGTATGGTTTAACTCTGTTAGCTGAATGCTCAGATCAGAAAGAAGTTTCACAGAATGCTTCTGTGTAGTTTATATTTGAATATATTCCTTTTTCCACAACTACGGTCTTAGCGCTCCAAATGTCCAGTTGCATTTTCTACAGAAAGAGTGTTCAGATCTGCTCAATCAAAAGTATGGTTTAACTCTGTTAGCTGAATGCACAGATCAGAAAGAAGTTTCACCGAATGATTCTGTGTAGTTTATATTTGAAGACATTCCTTTTTCCACTATTACCCTCTTAGAGCTCCGAATCTCCACTTGCATTTTCTAAAAAAGAGTGTTTCATAACTGCTCAATCAAAAATATGTTTTATCTCTGTTAACTGAATTTACAGATGAGAAATAAGTTTCACAGAATGCATCTGTGTAGTTTTTATTTGAAGATATTCTTTTTCCCAATGTAGGCCTCTTAGCGCTTAGCATGTCCAATTGCAGTTTCTACAGAAAGAGTGTTTCAGAACGGCTCAATCAAAAGTAAGGTTCAACTCTGTTAGTTGAATGCACAGAACAGAAAGAATTTTCACAGAATGCTACTGTGTAGTTTATATTTGAATATATTCCTTTTTCCACTATTACCCTCTTAGCGCTCCGAATGTCCACTTGCATTTTCTGCAGAAAGAGTGTTCAGAACTGCGCAATCAAAAGTATGGTTTAACTCTGTTAGCTTAATGAACATATCAGAAATAAGTTTCACACAATGCTTCTGTGTAGTTTTTATTTGAAGATATTATTTTTCCCAATAGAGGCCTCTTAGCTCTCAGAATGTCCAATTGCAGTTTCTACAGAAAGAGTGTTTCAGAAAGGCTCAATCAAAAGTAAGGTTCAAATCTGTTAGTTGAATGCACAGAACAGAAAGAAGTTTCATACAATGCTTCTGTGTAGTTTATATTTGAACATATTCTTTTTTCCACTATTACCCACTTAGCGCTACGAATGTCCAGTTGCATTTTCTACGGACAGAGTGTTTCAAAACTGCTCAATCAAAATTATGGTTTAACTCTGTTAGCTGAATGCTCAGATCAGAAAGAAGTTTCACAGAATGCTTCTGTGTAGTTTATATTTGCATATATTCCTTTTTCCACTACTACGCTCTTAGCGCTCCAAATGTCCAGTTGCATTTTCTACAGAAAGAGTGTTCAGATCTGCTCAATCAAAAGTATGGTTTAAAACTGTTAGCTGAATGCACAGATCAGAAAGAATTTTCACAGAATGATTCTGTGTAGTTTATATTTGGAGACATTCCTTTTTCCACTATTACCCTCTTAGCGCTCCGAATCTCCACTTGCATTTTCTACAGAAAGAGTGTTTCAGAACGGCTCAATCAAAACTAAGGTTCAACTCTTTCAGATGAACAAAGAGAATAGAAAGAAGTTTCACACAATTCTTCTGTGTAGTTTTTATTTGTAGACATTCGTTTTCCCAATATAGGCCTCTTAGCGCTCAGAATGTCCAATTGCAGTTTCTACAGAAAGAGTGTTTCAGAACGGCTCAATCAAAAGTAAGGTTCAACTCTGTTAGTTGAATGCACAGAACAGAAAGAAGTTTCATACAATGCTTCTGTGTAGTTTATATTTGAACATATTCTTTTTTCCACTATTACCCACTTAGCGCTACGAATGTCCAGTTGCATTTTCTACAGACAGAGTGTTTCAAAACTGCTCAATCAAAAGTATGGTTTAACTCTGTTAGCTGAATGCTCAGATCAGAAAGAAGTTTCACAGAATGCTTCTGTGTAGTTTATATTTGGAGACATTCCTTTTTCCACTATTACCCTCTTAGCGCTCCGAATCTCCACTTGCATTTTCTACAGAAAGAGTGTTTCAGAACGGCTCAATCAAAACTAAGGTTCAACTCTTTCAGTTGAACAAACAGAACAGAAAGAAGTTTCACACAATTCTTCTGTGTAGTTTATATTTGTAGACATTCTTTTTCCCAATATAGGCCTCTTAGCGCTCAGAATGTCCAATTGCAGTTTCTACAGAAAGAGTGTTTCAGAACGGCTCAATCAAAAGTAAGGTTCAACTCTGTTAGTTGAATGCACAGAACAGAAAGAAGTTTCATACAATGCTTCTGTGTAGTTTGTATTTGAACATATTCTTTTTTCCACTATTACCCACTTAGCGCTACGAATGTCCAGTTGCATTTTCTACAGACAGAGTGTTTCAAAACAGCTCAATCAAAAGTATGGTTTAACTCTGTTAGCTGAATGCTCAGATCAGAAAGAAGTTTCACAGAATGCTTCTGTGTAGTTTATATTTGAATATATTCCTTTTTCCACAACTACGGTCTTAGCGCTCCAAATGTCCAGTTGCATTTTCTACAGAAAGAGTGTTCACATCTGCTCAATCAAAAGTATGGTTTAACTCTGTTAGCTGAATGCACAGATCAGAAAGAAGTTTCACCGAATGATTCTGTGTAGTTTATATTTGAAGACATTCCTTTTTCCACTATTACCCTCTTAGAGCTCCGAATCTCCACTTGCATTTTCTAAAAAAGAGTGTTTCATAACTGCTCAATCAAAAATATGTTTTATCTCTGTTAACTGAATTTACAGATGAGAAATAAGTTTCACAGAATGCATCTGTGTAGTTTTTATTTGAAGATATTCTTTTTCCCAATGTAGGCCTCTTAGCGCTTAGCATGTCCAATTGCAGTTTCTACAGAAAGAGTGTTTCAGAACGGCTCAATCAAAAGTAAGGTTCAACTCTGTTAGTTGAATGCACAGAACAGAAAGAATTTTCACAGAATGCTACTGTGTAGTTTATATTTGAATATATTCCTTTTTCCACTATTACCCTCTTAGCGCTCCGAATGTCCACTTGCATTTTCTGCAGAAAGAGTGTTCAGAACTGCGCAATCAAAAGTATGGTTTAACTCTGTTAGCTTAATGAACATATCAGAAATAAGTTTCACACAATGCTTCTGTGTAGTTTTTATTTGAAGATATTATTTTTCCCAATAGAGGCCTCTTAGCGCTCAGAATGTCCAATTGCAGTTTCTACAGAAAGAGTGTTTCAGAAAGGCTCAATCAAAAGTAAGGTTCAACTCTGTTAGTTGAATGCACAGAACAGAAAGAAGTTTCATACAATGCTTCTGTGTAGTTTATATTTGAATATATTCTTTTTTCCACTATTACCCACTTAGCGCTACGAATGTCCAGTTGCATTTTCTACAGACAGAGTGTTTCAAAACTGCTCAATCAAAAGTATGGTTTAACTCTGTTAGCTGAATGCTCAGATCAGAAAGAAGTTTCACAGAATGCTTCTGTGTAGTTTATATTTGAATATATTCCTTTTTCCACTACTAATCTCTTAGCACTCCAAATGTCCAGTTGCATTTTCTACAGAAAGAGTGTTCAGATCTGCTCAATCAAAAGTATGGTTTAACTCTGTTAGCTGAATGCACAGATCAGAAAGAAGTTTCACCGAATGATTCTGTGTAGTTTCTATTTGAAGACATTCCTTTTTCCACTATTACCCTCTTAGCGCTCCGAATCTCCACTTGCATTTTCTACAAAAAGAGTGTTTCATAACTGCTCAATCAAAAATATGTTTTATCTCTGTTAACTGAATTTACAGATCAGAAATAAGTTTCACAGAATGCATCTGTGTAGTTTTTATTAGAAGATATTCTTTTTCCCAATGTAGGCCTCTTAGCGCTTAGCATGTCCAATTGCAGTTTCTACAGAAAGAGTGTTTCAGAACGGCTCAATCAAAAGTAAGGTTCAAGTCTGTTAGTTGAATGGACAGAACAGAAAGAATTTTCACAGAATGCTACTGTGTAGTTAATATTTGAATATATTCCTTTTTCCACTATTACCCTCTTAGCGCTCCGAATGTCCACTTGCATTTTCTACAGAAAGAGTGTTCAGAACTGCGCAATCAAAAGTATGCTTTAACTCTGTTAGCTTAATGAACATATCAGAAATAAGTTTCACAGAATGCTTCTGTGTAGTTTTTATTTGAAGATATTATTTTTCCCAATAGAGGCCTCTTAGCGCTCAGAATGTCCAATTGCAGTTTCTACAGAAAGAGTGTTTCAGAACGGCTCAATCAAAAGTAAGGCTCAACTCTGTTAGTTGAATGCACAGAACAGAAAGATGTTTCATACAATGCTTCTGTGTAGTTTATATTTGAACATATTCTTTTTTCCACTATTACCCACTTAGCGCTACGAATGTCCAGTTGCATTTTCTACGGACAGAGTGTTTCAAAACTGCTCAATCAAAATTATGGTTTAACTCTGTTAGCTGAATGCTCAGATCAGAAAGAAGTTTCACAGAATGCTTCTGTGTAGTTTATATTTGCATATATTCCTTTTTCCACTACTACGCTCTTAGCGCTCCAAATGTCCAGTTGCATTTTCTACAGAAAGAGTGTTCAGATCTGCTCAATCAAAAGTATGGTTTAAAACTGTTAGCTGAATGCACAGATCAGAAAGAATTTTCACAGAATGATTCTGTGTAGTTTATATTTGGAGACATTCCTTTTTCCACTATTACCCTCTTAGCGCTCCGAATCTCCACTTGCATTTTCTACAGAAAGAGTGTTTCAGAACGGCTCAATCAAAACTAAGGTTCAACTCTTTCAGATGAACAAAGAGAACAGAAAGAAGTTTCACACAATTCTTCTGTGTAGTTTTTATTTGTAGACATTCTTTTTCCCAATATAGGCCTCTTAGCGCTCAGAATGTCCAATTGCAGTTTCTACAGAAAGAGTGTTTCAGAACGGCTCAATCAAAATTAAGGTTCAACTCTGTTAGTTGAATGCACAGAACAGAAAGAAGTTTCATACAATGCTTCTGTGTAGTTTATATTTGAACATATTCTTTTTTCCACTATTACCCACTTAGCGCTACGAATGTCCAGTTGCATTTTCTACAGACAGAGTGTTTCAAAACTGCTCAATCAAAAGTATGGTTTAATTCTGTTAGCTGAATGCTCAGATCAGAAAGAAGTTTCACAGAATGCTTCTGTGTAGTTTATATTTGAATATATTCCTTTTTCCACAACTACGGTCTTAGCGCTCCAAATGTCCAGTTGCATTTTCTACAGAAAGAGTGTTCAGATCTGCTCAATCAAAAGTATGGTTTAACTCTGTTAGCTGAATGCACAGATCAGAAAGAAGTTTCACCGAATGATTCTGTGTAGTTTATATTTGAAGACATTCCTTTTTCCACTATTACCCTCTTAGAGCTCCGAATCTCCACTTGCATTTTCTAAAAAAGAGTGTTTCATAACTGCTCAATCAAAAATATGTTTTATCTCTGTTAACTGAATTTACAGATGAGAAATAAGTTTCACAGAATGCATCTGTGTAGTTTTTATTTGAAGATATTCATTTTCCCAATGTAGGCCTCTTAGCGCTTAGCATGTCCAATTGCAGTTTCTACAGAAAGAGTGTTTCAGAACGGCTCAATCAAAAGTAAGGTTCAACTCTGTTAGTTGAATGCACAGAACAGAAAGAATTTTCACAGAATGCTACTGTGTAGTTTATATTTGAATATATTCCTTTTTCCACTATTACCCTCTTAGCGCTCCGAATGTCCACTTGCATTTTCTGCAGAAAGAGTGTTCAGAACTGCGCAATCAAAAGTATGGTTTAACTCTGTTAGCTTAATGAACATATCAGAAATAAGTTTCACACAATGCTTCTGTGTAGTTTTTATTTGAAGATATTATTTTTCCCAATAGAGGCCTCTTAGCTCTCAGAATGTCCAATTGCAGTTTCTACAGAAAGAGTGTTTCAGAAAGGCTCAATCAAAAGTAAGGTTCAAATCTGTTAGTTGAATGCACAGAACAGAAAGAAGTTTCATACAATGCTTCTGTGTAGTTTATATTTGAACATATTCTTTTTTCCACTATTACCCACTTAGCGCTACGAATGTCCAGTTGCATTTTCTACGGACAGAGTGTTTCAAAACTGCTCAATCAAAATTATGGTTTAACTCTGTTAGCTGAATGCTCAGATCAGAAAGAAGTTTCACAGAATGCTTCTGTGTAGTTTATATTTGCATATATTCCTTTTTCCACTACTACGCTCTTAGCGCTCCAAATGTCCAGTTGCATTTTCTACAGAAAGAGTGTTCAGATCTGCTCAATCAAAAGTATGGTTTAAAACTGTTAGCTGAATGCACAGATCAGAAAGAATTTTCACAGAATGATTCTGTGTAGTTTATATTTGGAGACATTCCTTTTTCCACTATTACCCTCTTAGCGCTCCGAATCTCCACTTGCATTTTCTACAGAAAGAGTGTTTCAGAACGGCTCAATCAAAACTAAGGTTCAACTCTTTCAGATGAACAAAGAGAACAGAAAGAAGTTTCACACAATTCTTCTGTGTAGTTTTTATTTGTAGACATTCTTTTTCCCAATATAGGCCTCTTAGCGCTCAGAATGTCCAATTGCAGTTTCTACAGAAAGAGTGTTTCAGAACGGCTCAATCAAAAGTAAGGTTCAACTCTGTTAGTTGAATGCACAGAACAGAAAGAAGTTTCATACAATGCTTCTGTGTAGTTTATATTTGAACATATTCTTTTTTCCACTATTACCCACTTAGCGCTACGAATGTCCAGTTGCATTTTCTACAGACAGAGTGTTTCAAAACTGCTCAATCAAAAGTATGGTTTAACTCTGTTAGCTGAATGCTCAGATCAGAAAGAAGTTTCACAGAATGCTTCTGTGTAGTTTATATTTGAATATATTCCTTTTTCCACTACTACGCTCTTAGCGCTCCAAATGTCCAGTTGCATTTTCTACAGAAAGAGTGTTCAGATCTGCTCAATCAAAAGTATGGTTTAACTCTGTTAGCTGAATGCAGAGATCAGAAAGAAGTTTCACCGAATGATTCTGTGTAATTTATATTTGAAGACATTCCTTTTTCCACTATTACCCTCTTAGCGCTCCGAATCTCCACTTGCATTTTCTACAAAAAGAGTGTTTCATAACTGTTCAATCAAAAATATGTTTTATCTCTGTTAACTGAATTTACAGATCAGAAATAAGTTTCGCAGAATGCATCTGTGTAGTTTTTATTTGAAGATATTCTTTTTCCCAATGTAGGCCTCTTAGCGCTTAGCATGTCCAATTGCAGTTTCTACAGAAAGAGTGTTTCAGAACGGCTCAATCAAAAGTAAGGTTCAACTCTGTTAGTTGAATGCACAGAACAGAAAGAATTTTCACAGAATGCTACTGTGTAGTTTATATTTGAATATATTCCTTTTTCCACTATTACCCTCTTAGCGCTCCGAATGTCCACTTGCATTTTCTGCAGAAAGAGTGTTCAGAACTGCGCAATCAAAAGTATGGTTTAACTCTGTTAGCTTAATGAACATATCAGAAATAAGTTTCACACAATGCTTCTGTGTAGTTTTTATTTGAAGATATTATTTTTCCCAATAGAGGCCTCTTAGCGCTCAGAATGTCCAATTGCAGTTTCTACAGAAAGAGTGTTTCAGAAAGGCTCAATCAAAAGTAAGGTTCAACTCTGTTAGTTGAATGCACAGAACAGAAAGAAGTTTCATACAATGCTTCTGTGTAGTTTATATTTGAATATATTCTTTTTTCCACTATTTCCCACTTAGCGCTACGAATGTCCAGTTGCATTTTCTACAGACAGAGTGTTTCAAAACTGCTCAATCAAAAGTATGGTTTAACTCTGTTAGCTGAATGCTCAGATCAGAAAGAAGTTTCACAGAATGCTTCTGTGTAGTTTATATTTGAATATATTCCTTTTTCCACTACTAATCTCTTAGCACTCCAAATGTCCAGTTGCATTTTCTACAGAAAGAGTGTTCAGATCTGCTCAATCAAAAGTATGGTTTAACTCTGTTAGCTGAATGCACAGATCAGAAAGAAGTTTCACCGAATGATTCTGTGTAGTTTCTATTTGAAGACATTCCTTTTTCCACTATTACCCTCTTAGCGCTCCGAATCTCCACTTGCATTTTCTACAAAAAGAGTGTTTCATAACTGCTCAATCAAAAATATGTTTTATCTCTGTTAACTGAATTTACAGATCAGAAATAAGTTTCACAGAATGCATCTGTGTAGTTTTTATTTGAAGATATTCTTTTTCCCAATGTAGGCCTCTTAGCGCTTAGCATGTCCAATTGCAGTTTCTACAGAAAGAGTGTTTCAGAACGGCTCAATCAAAAGTAAGGTTCAAGTCTGTTAGTTGAATGGACAGAACAGAAAGAATTTTCACAGAATGCTACTGTGTAGTTAATATTTGAATATATTCCTTTTTCCACTATTACCCTCTTAGCGCTCCGAATGTCCACTTGCATTTTCTACAGAAAGAGTGTTCAGAACTGCGCAATCAAAAGTATGCTTTAACTCTGTTAGCTTAATGAACATATCAGAAATAAGTTTCACAGAATGCTTCTGTGTAGTTTTTATTTGAAGATATTATTTTTCCCAATAGAGGCCTCTTAGCGCTCAGAATGTCCAATTGCAGTTTCTACAGAAAGAGTGTTTCAGAACGGCTCAATCAAAAGTAAGGCTCAACTCTGTTAGTTGAATGCACAGAACAGAAAGAAGTTTCATACAATGCTTCTGTGTAGTTTATATTTGAACATATTCTTTTTTCCACTATTACCCACTTAGCGCTACGAATGTCCAGTTGCATTTTCTACGGACAGAGTGTTTCAAAACTGCTCAATCAAAATTATGGTTTAACTCTGTTAGCTGAATGCTCAGATCAGAAAGAAGTTTCACAGAATGCTTCTGTGTAGTTTATATTTGCATATATTCCTTTTTCCACTACTACGCTCTTAGCGCTCCAAATGTCCAGTTGCATTTTCTACAGAAAGAGTGTTCAGATCTGCTCAATCAAAAGTATGGTTTAAAACTGTTAGCTGAATGCACAGATCAGAAAGAATTTTCACAGAATGATTCTGTGTAGTTTATATTTGGAGACATTCCTTTTTCCACTATTACCCTCTTAGCGCTCCGAATCTCCACTTGCATTTTCTACAGAAAGAGTGTTTCAGAACGGCTCAATCAAAACTAAGGTTCAACTCTTTCAGATGAACAAAGAGAACAGAAAGAAGTTTCACACAATTCTTCTGTGTAGTTTTTATTTGTAGACATTCTTTTTCCCAATATAGGCCTCTTAGCGCTCAGAATGTCCAATTGCAGTTTCTACAGAAAGAGTGTTTCAGAACGGCTCAATCAAAAGTAAGGTTCAACTCTGTTAGTTGAATGCACAGAACAGAAAGAAGTTTCATACAATGCTTCTGTGTAGTTTATATTTGAACATATTCTTTTTTCCACTATTACCCACTTAGCGCTACGAATGTCCAGTTGCATTTTCTACAGACAGAGTGTTTCAAAACTGCTCAATCAAAAGTATGGTTTAACTCTGTTAGCTGAATGCTCAGATCAGAAAGAAGTTTCACAGAATGCTTCTGTGTAGTTTATATTTGAATATATTCCTTTTTCCACAACTACGCTCTTAGCGCTCCAAATGTCCAGTTGCATTTTCTACAGAAAGAGTGTTCAGATCTGCTCAATCAAAAGTATGGTTTAACTCTGTTAGCTGAATGCACAGATCAGAAAGAAGTTTCACCGAATGATTCTGTGTAGTTTATATTTGAAGACATTCCTTTTTCCACTATTACCCTCTTAGAGCTCCGAATCTCCACTTGCATTTTCTAAAAAAGAGTGTTTCATAACTGCTCAATCAAAAATATGTTTTATCTCTGTTAACTGAATTTACAGATGAGAAATAAGTTTCACAGAATGCATCTGTGTAGTTTTTATTTGAAGATATTCATTTTCCCAATGTAGGCCTCTTAGCGCTTAGCATGTCCAATTGCAGTTTCTACAGAAAGAGTGTTTCAGAACGGCTCAATCAAAAGTAAGGTTCAACTCTGTTAGTTGAATGCACAGAACAGAAAGAATTTTCACAGAATGCTACTGTGTAGTTTATATTTGAATATATTCCTTTTTCCACTATTACCCTCTTAGCGCTCCGAATGTCCACTTGCATTTTCTGCAGAAAGAGTGTTCAGAACTGCGCAATCAAAAGTATGGTTTAACTCTGTTAGCTTAATGAACATATCAGAAATAAGTTTCACACAATGCTTCTGTGTAGTTTTTATTTGAAGATATTATTTTTCCCAATAGAGGCTTCTTAGCTCTCAGAATGTCCAATTGCAGTTTCTACAGAAAGAGTGTTTCAGAAAGGCTCAATCAAAAGTAAGGTTCAAATCTGTTAGTTGAATGCACAGAACAGAAAGAAGTTTCATACAATGCTTCTGTGTAGTTTATATTTGAACATATTCTTTTTTCCACTATTACCCACTTAGAGCTACGAATGTCCAGTTGCATTTTCTACGGACAGAGTGTTTCAAAACTGCTCAATCAAAATTATGGTTTAACTCTGTTAGCTGAATGCTCAGATCAGAAAGAAGTTTCACAGAATGCTTCTGTGTAGTTTATATTTGCATATATTCCTTTTTCCACTACTACGCTCTTAGCGCTCCAAATGTCCAGTTGCATTTTCTACAGAAAGAGTGTTCAGATCTGCTCAATCAAAAGTATGGTTTAAAACTGTTAGCTGAATGCACAGATCAGAAAGAATTTTCACAGAATGATTCTGTGTAGTTTATATTTGGAGACATTCCTTTTTCCACTATTACCCTCTTAGCGCTCCGAATCTCCACTTGCATTTTCTACAGAAAGAGTGTTTCAGAACGGCTCAATCAAAACTAAGGTTCAACTCTTTCAGATGAACAAAGAGAACAGAAAGAAGTTTCACACAATTCTTCTGTGTAGTTTTTATTTGTAGACATTCTTTTTCCCAATATAGGCCTCTTAGCGCTCAGAATGTCCAATTGCAGTTTCTACAGAAAGAGTGTTTCAGAACGGCTCAATCAAAAGTAAGGTTCAACTCTGTTAGTTGAATGCACAGAACAGAAAGAAGTTTCATACAATGCTTCTGTGTAGTTTATATTTGAACATATTCTTTTTTCCACTATTACCCACTTAGCGCTACGAATGTCCAGTTGCATTTTCTACAGACAGAGTGTTTCAAAACTGCTCAATCAAAATATGGTTTAACTCTGTTAGCTGAATGCTCAGATCAGAAAGAAGTTTCACAGAATGCTTCTGTGTAGTTTATATTTGAATATATTCCTTTTTCCACTACTACGCTCTTAGCGCTCCAAATGTCCAGTTGCATTTTCTACAGAAAGAGTGTTCAGATCTGCTCAATCAAAAGTATGGTTTAAATCTGTTAGCTGAATGCAGAGATCAGAAAGAAGTTTCACCGAATGATTCTGTGTAATTTATATTTGAAGACATTCCTTTTTCCACTATTACCCTCTTAGCGCTCCGAATCTCCACTTGCATTTTCTACAAAAAGAGTGTTTCATAACTGTTCAATCAAAAATATGTTTTATCTCTGTTAACTGAATTTACAGATCAGAAATAAGTTTCGCAGAATGCATCTGTGTAGTTTTTATTTGAAGATATTCTTTTTCCCAATGTATGCCTCTTAGCGCTTAGCATGTCAAATTGCAGTTTCTACAGAAAGAGTGTTTCAGAACGGCTCAATCAAAAGTAAGGTTCAACTCTGTTAGTTGAATGCACAGAACAGAAAGAATTTTCACAGAATGCTACTGTGTAGTTTATATTTGAATATATTCCTTTTTCCACTATTACCCTCTTAGCGCTCCGAATGTCCACTTGCATTTTCTGCAGAAAGAGTGTTCAGAACTGCGCAATCAAAAGTATGGTTTAACTCTGTTAGCTTAATGAACATATCAGAAATAAGTTTCACACAATGCTTCTGTGTAGTTTTTATTTGAAGATATTATTTTTCCCAATAGAGGCCTCTTAGCGCTCAGAATGTCCAATTGCAGTTTCTACAGAAAGAGTGTTTCAGAAAGGCTCAATCAAAAGTAAGGTTCAACTCTGTTAGTTGAATGCACAGAACAGAAAGAAGTTTCATACAATGCTTCTGTGTAGTTTATATTTGAATATATTCTTTTTTCCACTATTACCCACTTAGCGCTACGAATGTCCAGTTGCATTTTCTACAGACAGAGTGTTTCAAAACTGCTCAATCAAAAGTATGGTTTAACTCTGTTAGCTGAATGCTCAGATCAGAAAGAAGTTTCACAGAATGCTTCTGTGTAGTTTATATTTGAATATATTTCTTTTTCCACTACTACTGTCTTAGCGCTCCAAATGTCCAGTTGCATTTTCTACAGAAAGTGTGTTCAGATCTGCTCAATCAAAGTATGGTTTAAATCTGTTAGCTGAATGCACAGATCAGAAAGAAGTTTCACAGAATGATTCTGTGTAGTTTATATTTGGAGACATTCCTTTTTCCACTATTACCCTCTTAGCACTCCGAATCTCCACTTGCATTTTCTACAGAAAGAGTGTTTCAGAACGGCTCAATCAAAACTAAGGTTCAACACTTTTAGTTGAACAAACAGAACAGAAAGAAATTTCACAGAATTCTTCTGTGTAGTTTTAATTTGTAGACATTCTTTTTCCCAATATAGGCCTCTTAGCGCTCAGAATGTCCAATTGCAGTTTCTACAGAAAGAGTGTTTCAGAACGGCTCAATCAAAAGTAAGGTTCAACTCTGTTAGTTGAATGCACAGAACAGAAAGAAGTTTCATACAATGCTTCTGTGTAGTTTATATTTGAACATATTCTTTTTTCCACTATTACCCGCTTAGCACTACGAATGTCCAGTTGCATTTTCTACACACAGAGTGTTTCAAAACTGCTCAATCAAAAGTATGGTTTAACTCTGTTAGCTGAATGCTCAGATCAGAAAGAAGTTTCACAGAATGCTTCTGTGTAGTTTATATTTGAATATATTCCTTTTTCCACTACTACGCTCTTAGCGCTCCAAATGTCCAGTTGCATTTTCTACAGAAAGAGTGTTCAGATCTGCTCAATCAAAAGTATGGTTTAACTCTGTTAGCTGAATGCACAGATCAGAAAAATTTCACCGAATGATTCTGTGTAGTTTATATTTGAAGACATTCCTTTTTCCATTTTTACCCTCTTAGCGCTCCGAATCTCCACTTGCATTTTCTACAAAAAGAGTGTTTCATAACTGCTCAATCAAAAATATGTTTTATATCTGTTAACTGAATTTACAGATCAGAAATAAGTTTCACAGAATGCATCTGTGTAGTTTTTATTTTAAGATATTCTTTTTCCCAATGTAGGCCTCTTAGCGCTTAGCATGTCCAATTGCAGTTTCTACAGAAAGAGTGTTTCAGAACGGCTCAATCAAAAGTAAGGTTCAAATCTGTTAGTTGAACGCACAGAACAGAAAGAATTTTCACAGAATGCTACTGTGTAGTTTATATTTGAATATATTCCTTTTTCCACTATTACCCTCTTAGCGCTCCGAATGTCCACTTGCATTTTCTACAGAAAGAGTGTTCAGAACTGCGCAATCAAAAGTATGGTTTAACACTGTTAGCTTAATGAACATATCAGAAATAAGTTTCACACAATGCTTCTGTGAAGTTTTTATTTGAAGATATTATTTTTCCCAATATAGGCCTCTTAGCGCTCAGAATGTCCAATTGCAGTTTCTACAGAAAGAGTGTTTCCGAAAGGCTCAATCAAAAGTAAGTTTCAACTCTGTTAGTTGAATGCACAGAACAGAAAGAAGTTTCATACAATGCTTCTGTGTAGTTTATATTTGAACATATTCTTTTTTCCACTATTACCCACTTAGCGCTACGAATGTCCAGTTGCATTTTCTACAGACAGAGTGTTTCAAAACTGCTCAATCAAAAGTATGGTTTAACTCTGTTAGCTGAATGCTCAGATCAGAAAGAAGTTTCACAGAATGCTTCTGTGTAGTTTATATTTGAATATATTCCTTTTTCCACTACTACTCTCTTAGCGCTCCAAATGTCCAGTTGCATTTTCTACAGAAAGAGTGTTCAGATCTGCTCAATCAAAAGTATGTTTTAACTCTGTTAGCTGAATGCACAGATCAGAATGAAGTTTCACAGAATGATTCTGTGTAGTTTATATTTGGAGACATTCCATTTTCCACTATTACCCTCTTAGCGCTCCGAATCTCCACTTGCATTTTCTACAGAAAGAGTGTTTCAGAACGGCTCAATCAAAACTAAGGTTCAACTCTTTTAGTTGAACAAACAGAACAGAAAGTAGTTTCACACAATTCTTCTGTGTAGTTTTTATTTGTAGACATTCTTTTTCCCAATATAGGCCTCTTAGCGCTCAGAATGTCCAATTGCAGTTTCTACAGAAAGAGTGTTTCAGAACGGCTCAATCAAAAGTAAGGTTCAACTCTGTTAGTTGAATGCACAGAACAGAAAGAAGTTTCATACAATGCTTCTGTGTAGTTTATATTTGAACATATTCTTTTTTCCACTATTACCCACTTAGCGCTACGAATGTCCAGTTGCATTTTCTACAGACAGAGAGTTTCAAAACTGCTCAATAAAAAGTATGGTTTAACTCTGTTAGCTGAATGCTCAGATCAGAAAGAAGTTTCACAGAATGCTTCTGTGTAGTTTATATTTGCATATATTCCTTTTTCCACTACTACGCTCTTAGCGCTCCAAATGTCCAGTTGCATTTTCAACAGAAAGAGTGTTCTGATGTGCTCAATCAAATGTATGGTTTAACTCTGTTAGCTGAATGCACAGATCAGAAAGAAGTTTCACCGAATGATTCTGTGTAGTTTATATTTGAAGACATTCCTTTTTCCACTATTACCCTCTTAGAGCTCCGAATCTCCACTTGCATTTTCTAAAAAAGAGTGTTTCATAACTGCTCAATCAAAAATATGTTTTATCTCTGTTAACTGAATTTACAGATGAGAAATAAGTTTCACAGAATGCATCTGTGTAGTTTTTATTTGAAGATATTCATTTTCCCAATGTAGGCCTCTTAGCGCTTAGCATGTCCAATTGCAGTTTCTACAGAAAGAGTGTTTCAGAACGGCTCAATCAAAAGTAAGGTTCAACTCTGTTAGTTGAATGCACAGAACAGAAAGAATTTTCACAGAATGCTACTGTGTAGTTTATATTTGAATATATTCCTTTTTCCACTATTACCCTCTTAGCGCTCCGAATGTCCACTTGCATTTTCTGCAGAAAGAGTGTTCAGAACTGCGCAATCAAAAGTATGGTTTAACTCTGTTAGCTTAATGAACATATCAGAAATAAGTTTCACACAATGCTTCTGTGTAGTTTTTATTTGAAGATATTATTTTTCCCAATAGAGGCTTCTTAGCTCTCAGAATGTCCAATTGCAGTTTCTACAGAAAGAGTGTTTCAGAAAGGCTCAATCAAAAGTAAGGTTCAAATCTGTTAGTTGAATGCACAGAACAGAAAGAAGTTTCATACAATGCTTCTGTGTAGTTTATATTTGAACATATTCTTTTTTCCACTATTACCCACTTAGCGCTACGAATGTCCAGTTGCATTTTCTACACACAGAGTGTTTCAAAACTGCTCAATCAAAAGTATGGTTTAACTCTGTTAGCTGAATGCTCAGATCAGAAAGAAGTTTCACAGAATGCTTCTGTGTAGTTTATATTTGCATATATTCCTTTTTCCACTACTACGCTCTTAGCGCTCCAAATGTCCAGTTGCATTTTCTACAGAAAGAGTGTTCAGATCTGCTCAATCAAAAGTATGGTTTAAAACTGTTAGCTGAATGCACAGATCAGAAAGAATTTTCACAGAATGATTCTGTGTAGTTTATATTTGGAGACATTCCTTTTTCCACTATTACCCTCTTAGCGCTCCGAATCTCCACTTGCATTTTCTACAGAAAGAGTGTTTCAGAACGGCTCAATCAAAACTAAGGTTCAACTCTTTCAGATGAACAAAGAGAACAGAAAGAAGTTTCACACAATTCTTCTGTGTAGTTTTTATTTGTAGACATTCTTTTTCCCAATATAGGCCTCTTAGCGCTCAGAATGTCCAATTGCAGTTTCTACAGAAAGAGTGTTTCAGAACGGCTCAATCAAAAGTAAGGTTCAACTCTGTTAGTTGAATGCACAGAACAGAAAGAAGTTTCATACAATGCTTCTGTGTAGTTTATATTTGAACATATTCTTTTTTCCACTATTACCCACTTAGCGCTACGAATGTCCAGTTGCATTTTCTACAGACAGAGTGTTTCAAAACTGCTCAATCAAAATATGGTTTAACTCTGTTAGCTGAATGCTCAGATCAGAAAGAAGTTTCACAGAATGCTTCTGTGTAGTTTATATTTGAATATATTCCTTTTTCCACTACTACGCTCTTAGCGCTCCAAATGTCCAGTTGCATTTTCTACAGAAAGAGTGTTCAGATCTGCTCAATCAAAAGTATGGTTTAAATCTGTTAGCTGAATGCAGAGATCAGAAAGAAGTTTCACCGAATGATTCTGTGTAATTTATATTTGAAGACATTCCTTTTTCCACTATTACCCTCTTAGCGCTCCGAATCTCCACTTGCATTTTCTACAAAAAGAGTGTTTCATAACTGTTCAATCAAAAATATGTTTTATCTCTGTTAACTGAATTTACAGATCAGAAATAAGTTTCGCAGAATGCATCTGTGTAGTTTTTATTTGAAGATATTCTTTTTCCCAATGTAGGCCTCTTAGCGCTTAGCATGTCAAATTGCAGTTTCTACAGAAAGAGTGTTTCAGAACGGCTCAATCAAAAGTAAGGTTCAACTCTGTTAGTTGAATGCACAGAACAGAAAGAATTTTCACAGAATGCTACTGTGTAGTTTATATTTGAATATATTCCTTTTTCCACTATTACCCTCTTAGCGCTCCGAATGTCCACTTGCATTTTCTGCAGAAAGAGTGTTCAGAACTGCGCAATCAAAAGTATGGTTTAACTCTGTTAGCTTAATGAACATATCAGAAATAAGTTTCACACAATGCTTCTGTGTAGTTTTTATTTGAAGATATTATTTTTCCCAATAGAGGCCTCTTAGCGCTCAGAATGTCCAATTGCAGTTTCTACAGAAAGAGTGTTTCAGAAAGGCTCAATCAAAAGTAAGTTTCAACTCTGTTAGTTGAATGCACAGAACAGAAAGAAGTTTCATACAATGCTTCTGTGTAGTTTATATTTGAATATATTCTTTTTTCCACTATTACCCACTTAGCGCTACGAATGTCCAGTTGCATTTTCTACAGACAGAGTGTTTCAAAACTGCTCAATCAAAAGTATGGTTTAACTCTGTTAGCTGAATGCTCAGATCAGAAAGAAGTTTCACAGAATGCTTCTGTGTAGTTTATATTTGAATATATTAATTTTTCCACTACTAATCTCTTAGCACTCCAAATGTCCAGTTGCATTTTCTACAGAAAGAGTGTTCAGATCTGCTCAATCAAAAGTATGGTTTAACTCTGTTAGCTGAATGCACAGATCAGAAAGAAGTTTCACCGAATGATTCTGTGTAGTTTCTATTTGAAGACATTCCTTTTTCCACTATTACCCTCTTAGCGCTCCGAATCTCCACTTGCATTTTCTACAAAAAGAGTGTTTCATAACTGCTCAATCAAAAATATGTTTTATCTCTGTTAACTGAATTTACAGATCAGAAATAAGTTTCACAGAATGCATCTGTGTAGTTTTTATTTGAAGATATTCTTTTTCCCAATGTAGGCCTCTTAGCGCTTAGCATGTCCAATTGCAGTTTCTACAGAAAGAGTGTTTCAGAACGGCTCAATCAAAAGTAAGGTTCAACTCTGTTAGTTGAATGCACAGAACAGAAAGAATTTTCACAGAATGCTACTGTGTAGTTAATATTTGAATATATTCCTTTTTCCACTATTACCCTCTTAGCGCTCCGAATGTCCACTTGCATTTTCTACAGAAAGAGTGTTCAGAACTGCGCAATCAAAAGTATGGTTTAACTCTGTTAGCTTAATGAACATATCAGAAATAAGTTTCACAGAATGCTTCTGTGTAGTTTTTATTTGAAGATATTATTTTTCCCAATAGAGGCCTCTTAGCGCTCAGAATGTCCAATTGCAGTTTCTACAGAAAGAGTGTTTCAGAACGGCTCAATCAAAAGTAAGGCTCAACTCTGTTAGTTGAATGCACAGAACAGAAAGAAGTTTCATACAATGCTTCTGTGTAGTTTATATTTGAACATATTCTTTTTTCCACTATTACCCACTTAGCGCTACGAATGTCCAGTTGCATTTTCTACAGACAGAGTGTTTCAAAACTGCTCAATCAAAAGTATGGTTTAACTCTGTTAGCTGAATGCTCAGATCAGAAAGAAGTTTCACAGAATGCTTCTGTGTAGTTTATATTTGAATATATTTCTTTTTCCACTACTACTGTCTTAGCGCTCCAAATGTCCAGTTGCATTTTCTACAGAAAGTGTGTTCAGATCTGCTCAATCAAAGTATGGTTTAAATCTGTTAGCTGAATGCACAGATCAGAAAGAAGTTTCACAGAATGATTCTGTGTAGTTTATATTTGGAGACATTCCTTTTTCCACTATTACCCTCTTAGCACTCCGAATCTCCACTTGCATTTTCTACAGAAAGAGTGTTTCAGAACGGCTCAATCAAAACTAAGGTTCAACACTTTTAGTTGAACAAACAGAACAGAAAGAAATTTCACAGAATTCTTCTGTGTAGTTTTAATTTGTAGACATTCTTTTTCCCAATATAGGCCTCTTAGCGCTCAGAATGTCCAATTGCAGTTTCTACAGAAAGAGTGTTTCAGAACGGCTCAATCAAAAGTAAGGTTCAACTCTGTTAGTTGAATGCACAGAACAGAAAGAAGTTTCATACAATGCTTCTGTGTAGTTTATATTTGAACATATTCTTTTTTCCACTATTACCCGCTTAGCACTACGAATGTCCAGTTGCATTTTCTACACACAGAGTGTTTCAAAACTGCTCAATCAAAAGTATGGTTTAACTCTGTTAGCTGAATGCTCAGATCAGAAAGAAGTTTCACAGAATGCTTCTGTGTAGTTTATATTTGAATATATTCCTTTTTCCACTACTACGCTCTTAGCGCTCCAAATGTCCAGTTGCATTTTCTACAGAAAGAGTGTTCAGATCTGCTCAATCAAAAGTATGGTTTAACTCTGTTAGCTGAATGCACAGATCAGAAAAATTTCACCGAATGATTCTGTGTAGTTTATATTTGAAGACATTCCTTTTTCCATTTTTACCCTCTTAGCGCTCCGAATCTCCACTTGCATTTTCTACAAAAAGAGTGTTTCATAACTGCTCAATCAAAAATATGTTTTATATCTGTTAACTGAATTTACAGATCAGAAATAAGTTTCACAGAATGCATCTGTGTAGTTTTTATTTTAAGATATTCTTTTTCCCAATGTAGGCCTCTTAGCGCTTAGCATGTCCAATTGCAGTTTCTACAGAAAGAGTGTTTCAGAACGGCTCAATCAAAAGTAAGGTTCAAATCTGTTAGTTGAACGCACAGAACAGAAAGAATTTTCACAGAATGCTACTGTGTAGTTTATATTTGAATATATTCCTTTTTCCACTATTACCCTCTTAGCGCTCCGAATGTCCACTTGCATTTTCTACAGAAAGAGTGTTCAGAACTGCGCAATCAAAAGTATGGTTTAACACTGTTAGCTTAATGAACATATCAGAAATAAGTTTCACACAATGCTTCTGTGAAGTTTTTATTTGAAGATATTATTTTTCCCAATATAGGCCTCTTAGCGCTCAGAATGTCCAATTGCAGTTTCTACAGAAAGAGTGTTTCCGAAAGGCTCAATCAAAAGTAAGTTTCAACTCTGTTAGTTGAATGCACAGAACAGAAAGAAGTTTCATACAATGCTTCTGTGTAGTTTATATTTGAACATATTCTTTTTTCCACTATTACCCACTTAGCGCTACGAATGTCCAGTTGCATTTTCTACAGACAGAGTGTTTCAAAACTGCTCAATCAAAAGTATGGTTTAACTCTGTTAGCTGAATGCTCAGATCAGAAAGAAGTTTCACAGAATGCTTCTGTGTAGTTTATATTTGAATATATTCCTTTTTCCACTACTACTCTCTTAGCGCTCCAAATGTCCATTTGCATTTTCTACAGAAAGAGTGTTCAGATCTGCTCAATCAAAAGTATGTTTTAACTCTGTTAGCTGAATGCACAGATCAGAATGAAGTTTCACAGAATGATTCTGTGTAGTTTATATTTGGAGACATTCCTTTTTCCACTATTACCCTCTTAGCGCTCCGAATCTCCACTTGCATTTTCTACAGAAAGAGTGTTTCAGAACGGCTCAATCAAAACTAAGGTTCAACTCTTTCAGTTGAACAAACAGAACAGAAAGAAGTTTCACACAATTCTTCTGTGTAGTTTATATTTGTAGACATTCTTTTTCCCAATATAGGCCTCTTAGCGCTCAGAATGTCCAATTGCAGTTTCTACAGAAAGAGTGTTTCAGAACGGCTCAATCAAAAGTAAGGTTCAACTATGTTAGTTGAATGCACAGAACAGAAAGAAGTTTCATACAATGCTTCTGTGTAGTTTATATTTGAACATATTCTTTTTTCCACTATTACCCACTTAGCGCTACGAATGTCCAGTTGCATTTTCTACAGACAGAGTGTTTCAAAACTGCTCAATCAAAAGTATGGTTTAACTCTGTTAGCTGAATGCTCAGATCAGAAAGAAGTTTCACAGAATGCTTCTGTGTAGTTTATATTTGAATATATTCCTTTTTCCACAACTAAGCTCTTAGCGCTCCAAATGTCCAGTTGCATTTTCTACAGAAAGAGTGTTCAGATCTGCTCAATCAAAAGTATGGTTTAACTCTGTTAGCTGAATGCACAGATCAGAAAGAAGTTTCACCGAATGATTCTGTGTAGTTTATATTTGAAGACATTCCTTTTTCCACTATTACCTTCTTAGCGCTCCGAATCTCCAGTTGCATTTTCTACAAAAAGAGTGTTTCATAACTGCTCAATCAAAAATATGTTTTCTCACCGTTAACTGAATTTACAGATCAGAAATACGTTTCACAGAATGCATCTGTGTAGTTTTTATTTGAAGATATTCTTTTTCCCAATGTAGGCCTCTTAGCGCTTAGCATGTCCAATTGCAGTTTCTACAGAAAGAGTGTTTCAGAACGGCTCAATCAAAAGTAAGGTTCAACTCTGTTAGTTGAATGCACAGAACAGAAAGTATTTTCACAGAATGCTACTGTGTAGTTTATATTTGAATATATTCCTTTTTCCACTATTACCCTCTTAGCGCTCCGAATGTCCACTTGCATTTTCTACAGAAAGAGTGTTCAGAACTGCGCAATCAAAAGTATGGTTTAACTCTGTTAGCTTAATGAACATATCAGAAATAAGTTTCACACAATGCTTCTGTGTAGTTTTTATTTGAAGATATTATATTTCCCAATAGAGGCCTCTTAGCGCTCAGAATGTCCAATTGCAGTTTCTACAGAAAGAGTGTTTCAGAAAGGCTCAATCAAAAGTAAGGTTCAACTCTGTTAGTTGAATGCACAGAACAGAAAGAAGTTTCATACAATGCTTCTGTGTAGTTTACATTTGAACATATTTTTTTTTCCACTATTACCCACTTAGCGCTACGAATGTCCAGTTGCATTTCCTACAGACAGAGTGTTTCAAAACTGCTCAATCAAAAGTATGGTTTAACTCTGTTAGCTGAATGCTCAGATCAGAAAGAAGTTTCACAGAACTCTTCTGTGTAGTTTATATTTGAATATATTCCTTTTTCCACTACTACACTCTTAGCGCTCCAAATGTCCAGTTGCATTTTCTACAGAAAGAGTGTTCAGATCTGCTCAATCAAAAGTATGGTTTAACTCTGTTAGCTGAATGCACAGATCACAAAGAAGTTTCACAGAATGATTCTGTGTAGTTTATATTTGGAGACATTCCTTTTTCCACTATTACCCTCTTAGCGCTCCGAATCTCCACTTGCATTTTCTACAGAAAGAGTGTTTCAGAACGGCTCAATCAAAACTAAGGTTCAATTCTTTTAGTTGAACAAACAGAACAGAAAGAAGTTTCACACAATTCTTCTGTGTAGTTTTTATTTGTAGACATTCTTTTTCCCAATATATGCCTCTTAGCGCTCAGAATGTCCAATTGCAGTTTCTACAGAAAGAGTGTTTCAGAACGGCTCAATCAAAAGTAAGGTTCAACTCTGTTAGTTGAATGCACAAAACAGAAAGAAGTTTCATAAAATGCTTCTGTGTAGTTTATATTTGAACATATTCTTTTTTCCACTATTACCCACTTAGCGCTACGAATGTCCAGTTGCATTTTCTACAGACAGAGTGTTTCAAATCTGCTCAATCAAAAGTATGGTTTAACTCTGTTAGCTGAATGCTCAGATCAGAAAGAAGTTTCACAGAATGCTTCTGTGTAGTTTATATTTGAATATATTCCTTTTTCCACTACTACGCTCTTAGCGCTCCAAATGTCCAGTTGCATTTTCTACAGAAAGAGTGTTCAGATCTGCTCAATCAAAAGTATGGTTTAACTCTGTTAGCTGAATGCACAGATCAGAAAGAAGTTTCACCGAATGATTCTGTGTAGTTTATATTTGAAGACATTCCTTTTTCCATTATTACCCTCTTAGCGCTCCGAATCTCCACTTGCATTTTCTACAAAAAGAGTGTTTCATAACTGCTCAATCAAAAATATGTTGTATCTCTGTTAACTGAATTTACAGATCAGAAATAAGTTTCACAGAATGCATCTGTGTAGTTTTTATTTGAAGATATTCTTTTTCCCAATGTAGGCCTCTTAGCGCTTAGCATGTCCAATTGCAGTTTCTACAGAAAGAGTGTTTCAGAACGGCTCAATCAAAAGTAAGGTTCAACTCTGTTAGTTGAACGCACAGAACAGAAAGAATTTTCACAGAATGCTACTGTGTAGTTTATATTTGAATATATTCCTTTTTCCACTATTACCCTCTTAGCGCTCCGAATGTCCACTTGCATTTTCTACAGAAAGAGTGTTCAGAACTGCGCAATCAAAAGTATGATTTAACACTGTTAACTTAATGAACATATCAGAAATAAGTTTCACACAATGCTTCTGTGAAGTTTTTATTTGAAGATATTATTTTTCCCAATATAGGCCTCTTAGCGCTCAGAATGTCCAATTGCAGTTTCTACAGAAAGAGTGTTTCAGAAAGGCTCAATCAAAAGTAAGTTTCAACTCTGTTAGTTGAATGCACAGAACAGAAAGAAGTTTCATACAATGCTTCTGTGTAGTTTATATTTGAACATATTCTTTTTTCCACTATTACCCACTTAGCGCTACGAATGTCCAGTTGCATTTTCTACAGACAGAGTGTTTCAAAACTGCTCAATCAAAAGTATGGTTTAACTCTGTTAGCTGAATGCTCAGATCAGAAAGAAGTTTCACAGAATGCTTCTGTGTAGTTTATATTTGGAGACATTCCTTTTTCCACTATTACCCTCTTAGCGCTCCGAATCTCCACTTGCATTTTCTACAGAAAGAGTGTTTCAGAACGGCTCAATCAAAACTAAGGTTCAACTCTTTCAGTTGAACAAACAGAACAGAAAGAAGTTTCACACAATTCTTCTGTGTAGTTTATATTTGTAGACATTCTTTTTCCCAATATAGGCCTCTTAGCGCTCAGAATGTCCAATTGCAGTTTCTACAGAAAGAGTGTTTCAGAACGGCTCAATCAAAAGTAAGGTTCAACTCTGTTAGTTGAATGCACAGAACAGAAAGAAGTTTCATACAATGCTTCTGTGTAGTTTATATTTGAACATATTCTTTTTTCCACTATTACCCACTTAGCGCTACGAATGTCCAGTTGCATTTTCTACAGACAGAGTGTTTCAAAACTGCTCAATCAAAAGTATGGTTTAACTCTGTTAGCTGAATGCTCAGATCAGAAAGAAGTTTCACAGAATGCTTCTGTGTAGTTTATATTTGAATATATTCCTTTTTCCACAACTAAGCTCTTAGCGCTCCAAATGTCCAGTTGCATTTTCTACAGAAAGAGTGTTCAGATCTGCTCAATCAAAAGTATGGTTTAACTCTGTTAGCTGAATGCACAGATCAGAAAGAAGTTTCACCGAATGATTCTGTGTAGTTTATATTTGAAGACATTCCTTTTTCCACTATTACCTTCTTAGCGCTCCGAATCTCCAGTTGCATTTTCTACAAAAAGAGTGTTTCATAACTGCTCAATCAAAAATATGTTTTCTCATCGTTAACTGAATTTACAGATCAGAAATACGTTTCACAGAATGCATCTGTGTAGTTTTTATTTGAAGATATTCTTTTTCCCAATGTAGGCCTCTTAGCGCTTAGCATGTCCAATTGCAGTTTCTACAGAAAGAGTGTTTCAGAACGGCTCAATCAAAAGTAAGGTTCAACTCTGTTAGTTGAATGCACAGAACAGAAAGTATTTTCACAGAATGCTACTGTGTAGTTTATATTTGAATATATTCCTTTTTCCACTATTACCCTCTTAGCGATCCGAATGTCCACTTGCATTTTCTACAGAAAGAGTGTTCAGAACTGCGCAATCAAAAGTATGGTTTAACTCTGTTAGCTTAATGAACATATCAGAAATAAGTTTCACACAATGCTTCTGTGTAGTTTTTATTTGAAGATATTATATTTCCCAATAGAGGCCTCTTAGCGCTCAGAATGTCCAATTGCAGTTTCTACAGAAAGAGTGTTTCAGAAAGGCTCAATCAAAAGTAAGGTTCAACTCTGTTAGTTGAATGCACAGAACAGAAAGAAGTTTCATACAATGCTTCTGTGTAGTTTACATTTGAACATATTTTTTTTTCCACTATTACCCACTTAGCGCTACGAATGTCCAGTTGCATTTCCTACAGACAGAGTGTTTCAAAACTGCTCAATCAAAAGTATGGTTTAACTCTGTTAGCTGAATGCTCAGATCAGAAAGAAGTTTCACAGAACTCTTCTGTGTAGTTTATATTTGAATATATTCCTTTTTCCACTACTACTCTCTTAGCGCTCCAAATGTCCAGTTGCATTTTCTACAGAAAGAGTGTTCAGATCTGCTCAATCAAAAGTATGGTTTAACTCTGTTAGCTGAATGCACAGATCACAAAGAAGTTTCACAGAATGATTCTGTGTAGTTTATATTTGGAGACATTCCTTTTTCCACTATTACCCTCTTAGCGCTCCGAATCTCCACTTGCATTTTCTACAGAAAGAGTGTTTCAGAACGGCTCAATCAAAACTAAGGTTCAACTCTTTTAGTTGAACAAACAGAACAGAAAGAAGTTTCACACAATTCTTCTGTGTAGTTTTTATTTGTAGACATTCTTTTTCCCAATATATGCCTCTTAGCGCTCAGAATGTCCAATTGCAGTTTCTACAGAAAGAGTGTTTCAGAACGGCTCAATCAAAAGTAAGGTTCAACTCTGTTAGTTGAATGCACAAAACAGAAAGAAGTTTCATAAAATGCTTCTGTGTAGTTTATATTTGAACATATTCTTTTTTCCACTATTACCCACTTAGCGCTACGAATGTCCAGTTGCATTTTCTACAGACAGAGTGTTTCAAATCTGCTCAATCAAAAGTATGGTTTAACTCTGTTAGCTGAATGCTCAGATCAGAAAGAAGTTTCACAGAATGCTTCTGTGTAGTTTATATTTGAATATATTCCTTTTTCCACTACTACGCTCTTAGCGCTCCAAATGTCCAGTTGCATTTTCTACAGAAAGAGTGTTCAGATCTGCTCAATCAAAAGTATGGTTTAACTCTGTTAGCTGAATGCACAGATCAGAAAGAAGTTTCACCGAATGATTCTGTGTAGTTTATATTTGAAGACATTCCTTTTTCCATTATTACCCTCTTAGCGCTCCGAATCTCCACTTGCATTTTCTACAAAAAGAGTGTTTCATAACTGCTCAATCAAAAATATGTTGTATCTCTGTTAACTGAATTTACAGATCAGAAATAAGTTTCACAGAATGCATCTGTGTAGTTTTTATTTGAAGATATTCTTTTTCCCAATGTAGGCCTCTTAGCGCTTAGCATGTCCAATTGCAGTTTCTACAGAAAGAGTGTTTCAGAACGGCTCAATCAAAAGTAAGGTTCAACTCTGTTAGTTGAACGCACAGAACAGAAAGAATTTTCACAGAATGCTACTGTGTAGTTTATATTTGAATATATTCCTTTTTCCACTATTACCCTCTTAGCGCTCCGAATGTCCACTTGCATTTTCTACAGAAAGAGTGTTCAGAACTGCGCAATCAAAAGTATGATTTAACACTGTTAACTTAATGAACATATCAGAAATAAGTTTCACACAATGCTTCTGTGAAGTTTTTATTTGAAGATATTATTTTTCCCAATATAGGCCTCTTAGCGCTCAGAATGTCCAATTGCAGTTTCTACAGAAAGAGTGTTTCAGAAAGGCTCAATCAAAAGTAAGTTTCAACTCTGTTAGTTGAATGCACAGAACAGAAAGAAGTTTCATACAATGCTTCTGTGTAGTTTATATTTGAACATATTCTTTTTTCCACTATTACCCACTTAGCGCTACGAATGTCCAGTTGCATTTTCTACAGACAGAGTGTTTCAAAACTGCTCAATCAAAAGTATGGTTTAACTCTGTTAGCTGAATGCTCAGATCAGAAAGAAGTTTCACAGAATGCTTCTGTGTAGTTTATATTTGGAGACATTCCTTTTTCCACTATTACCCTCTTAGCGCTCCGAATCTCCACTTGCATTTTCTACAGAAAGAGTGTTTCAGAACGGCTCAATCAAAACTAAGGTTCAACTCTTTCAGTTGAACAAACAGAACAGAAAGAAGTTTCACACAATTCTTCTGTGTAGTTTATATTTGTAGACATTCTTTTTCCCAATATAGGCCTCTTAGCGCTCAGAATGTCCAATTGCAGTTTCTACAGAAAGAGTGTTTCAGAAGGGCTCAATCAAAAGTAAGGTTCAACTCTGTTAGTTGAATGCACAGAACAGAAAGAAGTTTCATACAATGCTTCTGTGTAGTTTATATTTGAACATATTCTTTTTTCCACTATTACCCACTTAGCGCTACGAATGTCCAGTTGCATTTTCTACAGACAGAGTGTTTCAAAACTGCTCAATCAAAAGTATGGTTTAACTCTGTTAGCTGAATGCTCAGATCAGAAAGAAGTTTCACAGAATGCTTCTGTGTAGTTTATATTTGAATATATTCCTTTTTCCACTACTACGCTCTTAGCGCTCCAAATGTCCAGTTGCATTTTCTACAGAAAGAGTGTTCAGATCTGCTCAATCAAAAGTATGGTTTAACTCTGTTAGCTGAATGCACAGATCAGAAAGAAGTTTCACCGAATGATTCTGTGTAGTTTATATTTGAAGACATTCCTTTTTCCATTATTACCCTCTTAGCGCTCCGAATCTCCACTTGCATTTTCTACAAAAAGAGTGTTTCATAACTGCTCAATCAAAAATATGTTGTATCTCTGTTAACTGAATTTACAGATCAGAAATAAGTTTCACAGAATGCATCTGTGTAGTTTTTATTTGAAGATATTCTTTTTCCCAATGTAGGCCTCTTAGCGCTTAGCATGTCCAATTGCAGTTTCTACAGAAAGAGTGTTTCAGAACGGCTCAATCAAAAGTAAGGTTCAACTCTGTTAGTTGAACGCACAGAACAGAAAGAATTTTCACAGAATGCTACTGTGTAGTTTATATTTGAATATATTCCTTTTTCCACTATTACCCTCTTAGCGCTCCGAATGTCCACTTGCATTTTCTACAGAAAGAGTGTTCAGAACTGCGCAATCAAAAGTATGATTTAACACTGTTAACTTAATGAACATATCAGAAATAAGTTTCACACAATGCTTCTGTGAAGTTTTTATTTGAAGATATTATTTTTCCCAATATAGGCCTCTTAGCGCTCAGAATGTCCAATTGCAGTTTCTACAGAAAGAGTGTTTCAGAAAGGCTCAATCAAAAGTAAGTTTCAACTCTGTTAGTTGAATGCACAGAACAGAAAGAAGTTTCATACAATGCTTCTGTGTAGTTTATATTTGAACATATTCTTTTTTCCACTATTACCCACTTAGCGCTACGAATGTCCAGTTGCATTTTCTACAGACAGAGTGTTTCAAAACTGCTCAATCAAAAGTATGGTTTAACTCTGTTAGCTGAATGCTCAGATCAGAAAGAAGTTTCACAGAATGCTTCTGTGTAGTTTATATTTGGAGACATTCCTTTTTCCACTATTACCCTCTTAGCGCTCCGAATCTCCACTTGCATTTTCTACAGAAAGAGTGTTTCAGAACGGCTCAATCAAAACTAAGGTTCAACTCTTTCAGTTGAACAAACAGAACAGAAAGAAGTTTCACACAATTCTTCTGTGTAGTTTATATTTGTAGACATTCTTTTTCCCAATATAGGCCTCTTAGCGCTCAGAATGTCCAATTGCAGTTTCTACAGAAAGAGTGTTTCAGAACGGCTCAATCAAAAGTAAGGTTCAACTCTGTTAGTTGAATGCACAGAACAGAAAGAAGTTTCATACAATGCTTCTGTGTAGTTTATATTTGAACATATTCTTTTTTCCACTATTACCCACTTAGCGCTACGAATGTCCAGTTGCATTTTCTACAGACAGAGTGTTTCAAAACTGCTCAATCAAAAGTATGGTTTAACTCTGTTAGCTGAATGCTCAGATCAGAAAGAAGTTTCACAGAATGCTTCTGTGTAGTTTATATTTGAATATATTCCTTTTTCCACAACTAAGCTCTTAGCGCTCCAAATGTCCAGTTGCATTTTCTACAGAAAGAGTGTTCAGATCTGCTCAATCAAAAGTATGGTTTAACTCTGTTAGCTGAATGCACAGATCAGAAAGAAGTTTCACCGAATGATTCTGTGTAGTTTATATTTGAAGACATTCCTTTTTCCACTATTACCTTCTTAGCGCTCCGAATCTCCAGTTGCATTTTCTACAAAAAGAGTGTTTCATAACTGCTCAATCAAAAATATGTTTTCTCACCGTTAACTGAATTTACAGATCAGAAATACGTTTCACAGAATGCATCTGTGTAGTTTTTATTTGAAGATATTCTTTTTCCCAATGTAGGCCTCTTAGCGCTTAGCATGTCCAATTGCAGTTTCTACAGAAAGAGTGTTTCAGAACGGCTCAATCAAAAGTAAGGTTCAACTCTGTTAGTTGAATGCACAGAACAGAAAGTATTTTCACAGAATGCTACTGTGTAGTTTATATTTGAATATATTCCTTTTTCCACTATTACCCTCTTAGCGCTCCGAATGTCCACTTGCATTTTCTACAGAAAGAGTGTTCAGAACTGCGCAATCAAAAGTATGGTTTAACTCTGTTAGCTTAATGAACATATCAGAAATAAGTTTCACACAATGCTTCTGTGTAGTTTTTATTTGAAGATATTATATTTCCCAATAGAGGCCTCTTAGCGCTCAGAATGTCCAATTGCAGTTTCTACAGAAAGAGTGTTTCAGAAAGGCTCAATCAAAAGTAAGGTTCAACTCTGTTAGTTGAATGCACAGAACAGAAAGAAGTTTCATACAATGCTTCTGTGTAGTTTACATTTGAACATATTTTTTTTTCCACTATTACCCACTTAGCGCTACGAATGTCCAGTTGCATTTCCTACAGACAGAGTGTTTCAAAACTGCTCAATCAAAAGTATGGTTTAACTCTGTTAGCTGAATGCTCAGATCAGAAAGAAGTTTCACAGAACTCTTCTGTGTAGTTTATATTTGAATATATTCCTTTTTCCACTACTACTCTCTTAGCGCTCCAAATGTCCAGTTGCATTTTCTACAGAAAGAGTGTTCAGATCTGCTCAATCAAAAGTATGGTTTAACTCTGTTAGCTGAATGCACAGATCACAAAGAAGTTTCACAGAATGATTCTGTGTAGTTTATATTTGGAGACATTCCTTTTTCCACTATTACCCTCTTAGCGCTCCGAATCTCCACTTGCATTTTCTACAGAAAGAGTGTTTCAGAACGGCTCAATCAAAACTAAGGTTCAACTCTTTTAGTTGAACAAACAGAACAGAAAGAAGTTTCACACAATTCTTCTGTGTAGTTTTTATTTGTAGACATTCTTTTTCCCAATATATGCCTCTTAGCGCTCAGAATGTCCAATTGCAGTTTCTACAGAAAGAGTGTTTCAGAACGGCTCAATCAAAAGTAAGGTTCAACTCTGTTAGTTGAATGCACAAAACAGAAAGAAGTTTCATAAAATGCTTCTGTGTAGTTTATATTTGAACATATTCTTTTTTCCACTATTACCCACTTAGCGCTACGAATGTCCAGTTGCATTTTCTACAGACAGAGTGTTTCAAATCTGCTCAATCAAAAGTATGGTTTAACTCTGTTAGCTGAATGCTCAGATCAGAAAGAAGTTTCACAGAATGCTTCTGTGTAGTTTATATTTGAATATATTCCTTTTTCCACTACTACGCTCTTAGCGCTCCAAATGTCCAGTTGCATTTTCTACAGAAAGAGTGTTCAGATCTGCTCAATCAAAAGTATGGTTTAACTCTGTTAGCTGAATGCACAGATCAGAAAGAAGTTTCACCGAATGATTCTGTGTAGTTTATATTTGAAGACATTCCTTTTTCCATTATTACCCTCTTAGCGCTCCGAATCTCCACTTGCATTTTCTACAAAAAGAGTGTTTCATAACTGCTCAATCAAAAATATGTTGTATCTCTGTTAACTGAATTTACAGATCAGAAATAAGTTTCACAGAATGCATCTGTGTAGTTTTTATTTGAAGATATTATTTTTCCCAATGTAGGCCTCTTAGCGCTTAGCATGTCCAATTGCAGTTTCTACAGAAAGAGTGTTTCAGAACGGCTCAATCAAAAGTAAGGTTCAACTCTGTTAGTTGAACGCACAGAACAGAAAGAATTTTCACAGAATGCTACTGTGTAGTTTATATTTGAATATATTCCTTTTTCCACTATTACCCTCTTAGCGCTCCGAATGTCCACTTGCATTTTCTACAGAAAGAGTGTTCAGAACTGCGCAATCAAAAGTATGATTTAACACTGTTAACTTAATGAACATATCAGAAATAAGTTTCACACAATGCTTCTGTGAAGTTTTTATTTGAAGATATTATTTTTCCCAATATAGGCCTCTTAGCGCTCAGAATGTCCAATTGCAGTTTCTACAGAAAGAGTGTTTCAGAAAGGCTCAATCAAAAGTAAGTTTCAACTCTGTTAGTTGAATGCACAGAACAGAAAGAAGTTTCATACAATGCTTCTGTGTAGTTTATATTTGAACATATTCTTTTTTCCACTATTACCCACTTAGCGCTACGAATGTCCAGTTGCATTTTCTACAGACAGAGTGTTTCAAAACTGCTCAATCAAAAGTATGGTTTAACTCTGTTAGCTGAATGCTCAGATCAGAAAGAAGTTTCACAGAATGCTTCTGTGTAGTTTATATTTGGAGACATTCCTTTTTCCACTATTACCCTCTTAGCGCTCCGAATCTCCACTTGCATTTTCTACAGAAAGAGTGTTTCAGAACGGCTCAATCAAAACTAAGGTTCAACTCTTTCAGTTGAACAAACAGAACAGAAAGAAGTTTCACACAATTCTTCTGTGTAGTTTATATTTGTAGACATTCTTTTTCCCAATATAGGCCTCTTAGCGCTCAGAATGTCCAATTGCAGTTTCTACAGAAAGAGTGTTTCAGAACGGCTCAATCAAAAGTAAGGTTCAACTCTGTTAGTTGAATGCACAGAACAGAAAGAAGTTTCATACAATGCTTCTGTGTAGTTTATATTTGAACATATTCTTTTTTACACTATTACCCACTTAGCGCTACGAATGTCCAGTTGCATTTTCTACAGACAGAGTGTTTCAAAACTGCTCAATCAAAAGTATGGTTTAACTCTGTTAGCTGAATGCTCAGATCAGAAAGAAGTTTCACAGAATGCTTCTGTGTAGTTTATATTTGAATATATTCCTTTTTCCACAACTACGCTCTTAGCGCTCCAAATGTCCAGTTGCATTTTCTACAGAAAGAGTGTTCAGATCTGCTCAATCAAAAGTATGGTTTAACTCTGTTAGCTGAATGCACAGATCAGAAAGAAGTTTCACCGAATGATTCTGTGTAGTTTATATTTGAAGACATTCCTTTTTCCACTATTACCCTCTTAGCGCTCCGAATCTCCACTTGCATTTTCTACAGAAAGAGTGTTTCAGAACGGCTCAATCAAAACTAAGGTTCAACTCTTTCAGTTGAACAAACAGAACAGAAAGAAGTTTCACACAATTCTTCTGTGTAGTTTATATTTGTAGACATTCTTTTTCCCAATATAGGCCTCTTAGCGCTCAGAATGTCCAATTGCAGTTTCTACAGAAAGAGTGTTTCAGAACGGCTCAATCAAAAGTAAGGTTCAACTATGTTAGTTGAATGCACAGAACAGAAAGAAGTTTCATACAATGCTTCTGTGTAGTTTATATTTGAACATATCCTTTTTTCCACTATTACCCACTTAGCGCTACGAATGTCCAGTTGCATTTTCTACAGACAGAGTGTTTCAAAACTGCTCAATCAAAAGTATGGTTTAACTCTGTTAGCTGAATGCTCAGATCAGAAAGAAGTTTCACAGAATGCTTCTGTGTAGTTTATATTTGAATATATTCCTTTTTCCACAACTAAGCTCTTAGCGCTCCAAATGTCCAGTTGCATTTTCTACAGAAAGAGTGTTCAGATCTGCTCAATCAAAAGTATGGTTTAACTCTGTTAGCTGAATGCACAGATCAGAAAGAAGTTTCACCGAATGATTCTGTGTAGTTTATATTTGAAGACATTCCTTTTTCCACTATTACCTTCTTAGCGCTCCGAATCTCCACTTGCATTTTCTACAAAAAGAGTGTTTCATAACTGCTCAATCAAAAATATGTTTTCTCACCGTTAACTGAATTTACAGATCAGAAATACGTTTCACAGAATGCATCTGTGTAGTTTTTATTTGAAGATATTCTTTTTCCCAATGTAGGCCTCTTAGCGCTTAGCATGTCCAATTGCAGTTTCTACAGAAAGAGTGTTTCAGAACGGCTCAATCAAAAGTAAGGTTCAACTCTGTTAGTTGAATGCACAGAACAGAAAGTATTTTCACAGAATGCTACTGTGTAGTTTATATTTGAATATATTCCTTTTTCCACTATTACCCTCTTAGCGCTCCGAATGTCCACTTGCATTTTCTACAGAAAGAGTGTTCAGAACTGCGCAATCAAAAGTATGGTTTAACTCTGTTAGCTTAATGAACATATCAGAAATAAGTTTCACACAATGCTTCTGTGTAGTTTTTATTTGAAGATATTATATTTCCCAATAGAGGCCTCTTAGCGCTCAGAATGTCCAATTGCAGTTTCTACAGAAAGAGTGTTTCAGAAAGGCTCAATCAAAAGTAAGGTTCAACTCTGTTAGTTGAATGCTCAGAACAGAAAGAAGTTTCATACAATGCTTCTGTGTAGTTTACATTTGAACATATTTTTTTTTCCACTATTACCCACTTAGCGCTACGAATGTCCAGTTGCATTTCCTACAGACAGAGTGTTTCAAAACTGCTCAATCAAAAGTATGGTTTAACTCTGTTAGCTGAATGCTCAGATCAGAAAGAAGTTTCACAGAACTCTTCTGTGTAGTTTATATTTGAATATATTCCTTTTTCCACTACTACTCTCTTAGCGCTCCAAATGTCCAGTTGCATTTTCTACAGAAAGAGTGTTCAGATCTGCTCAATCAAAAGTATGGTTTAACTCTGTTAGCTGAATGCACAGATCACAAAGAAGTTTCACAGAATGATTCTGTGTAGTTTATATTTGGAGACATTCCTTTTTCCACTATTACCCTCTCAGCGCTCCGAATCTCCACTTGCATTTTCTACAGAAAGAGTGTTTCAGAACGGCTCAATCAAAACTAAGGTTCAACTCTTTTAGTTGAACAAACAGAACAGAAAGAAGTTTCACACAATTCTTCTGTGTAGTTTTTATTTGTAGACATTCTTTTTCCCAATATATGCCTCTTAGCGCTCAGAATGTCCAATTGCAGTTTCTACAGAAAGAGTGTTTCAGAACGGCTCAATCAAAAGTAAGGTTCAACTCTGTTAGTTGAATGCACAGAACAGAAAGAAGTTTCATACAATGCTTCTGTGTAGTTTATATTTGAACATATTCTTTTTTACACTATTACCCACTTAGCGCTACGAATGTCCAGTTGCATTTTCTACAGACAGAGTGTTTCAAAACTGCTCAATCAAATGTATGGTTTAACTCTGTTAGCTGAATGCTCAGATCAGAAAGAAGTTTCACAGAATGCTTCTGTGTAGTTTATATTTGAATATATTTCTTTTTCCACAACTACGCTCTTAGCGCTCCAAATGTCCAGTTGCATTTTCTACAGAAAGAGTGTTCAGATCTGCTCAATCAAAAGTATGGTTTAACTCTGTTAGCTGAATGCACAGATCAGAAAGAAGTTTCACCGAATGATTCTGTGTAGTTTATATTTGAAGACATTCCTTTTTCCACTATTACCCTCTTAGCGCTCCGAATCTCCACTTGCATTTTCTAAAAAAGAGTGTTTCATAACTGCTCAATCAAAAATATGTTTTATCTCTGTTAACTGAATTTACAGATGAGAAATAAGTTTCACAGAATGCATCTGTGTAGTTTTTATTTGAAGATATTCTTTTTCCCAATGTAGGCCTCTTAGCGCTTAGCATGTCCAATTGCAGTTTCTACAGAAAGAGTGTTTCAGAAGGGCTCAATCAAAAGTAAGGTTCAACTCTGTTAGTTGAATGCACAGAACAGAAAGAATTTTCACAGAATGCTACTGTGTAGTTTATATTTGAATATATTCCTTTTTCCACTATTACCCTCTTAGCGCTCCAAATGTCCACTTGCATTTTCTGCAGAAAGAGTGTTCAGAACTGCGCAATCAAAAGTATGGTTTAACTCTGTTAGCTTAATGAACATATCAGAAATAAGTTTCACACAATGCTTCTGTGTAGTTTTTATTTGAAGATATTATTTTTCCCAATGGAGGCCTCTTAGCTCTCAGAATGTCCAATTGCAGTTTCTACAGAAAGAGTGTTTCAGAAAGGCTCAATCAAAAGTAAGGTTCAAATCTGTTAGTTGAATGCACAGAACAGAAAGAAGTTTCATACAATGCTTCTGTGTAGTTTATATTTGAACATATTCTTTTTTCCACTATTACCCACTTAGCGCTACGAATGTCCAGTTGCATTTTCTACGGACAGAGTGTTTCAAAACTGCTCAATCAAAATTATGGTTTAACTCTGTTAGCTGAATGCTCAGATCAGAAAGAAGTTTCACAGAATGCATCTGTGTAGTTTATATTTGCATATATTCCTTTTTCCACTACTACGCTCTTAGCGCTCCAAATGTCCAGTTGCATTTTCTACAGAAAGAGTGTTCAGATCTGCTCAATCAAAAGTATGGTTTAAAACTGTTAGCTGAATGCACAGATCAGAAAGAATTTTCACAGAATGATTCTGTGTAGTTTATATTTGGAGACATTCCTTTTTCCACTATTACCCTCTTAGCGCTCCGAATCTCCACTTGCATTTTCTACAGAAAGAGTGTTTCAGAACGGCTCAATCAAAACTAAGGTTCAACTCTTTCAGATGAACAAAGAGAACAGAAAGAAGTTTCACACAATTCTTCTGTGTAGTTTTTATTTGTAGACATTCTTTTTCCCAATATAGGCCTCTTAGCGCTCAGAATGTCCAATTGCAGTTTCTACAGAAAGAGTGTTTCAGAACGGCTCAATCAAAAGTAAGGTTCAACTCTGTTAGTTGAATGCACAGAACAGAAAGAAGTTTCATACAATGCTTCTGTGTAGTTTATATTTGAACATATTCTTTTTTCCACTATTACCCACTTAGCGCTACGAATGTCCAGTTGCATTTTCTACAGACAGAGTGTTTCAAAACTGCTCAATCAAAAGTATGGTTTAACTCTGTTAGCTGAATGCTCAGATCAGAAAGAAGTTTCACAGAATGCTTCTGTGTAGTTTATATTTGAATATATTCCTTTTTCCACTACTACGCTCTTAGCGCTCCAAATGTCCAGTTGCATTTTCTACAGAAAGAGTGTTCAGATCTGCTCAATCAAAAGTATGGTTTAACTCTGTCAGCTGAATGCACAGATCAGAAAGAAGTTTCACCGAATGATTCTGTGTAGTTTATATTTGAAGACATTCCTTTTTCCACTATTACCCTCTTAGCGCTCCGAATCTCCACTTGCATTTTCTACAAAAAGAGTGTTTCATAACTGTTCAATCAAAAATATGTTTTATCTCTGTTAACAGAATTTACAGATCAGAAATAAGTTTCGCAGAATGCATCTGTGTAGTTTTTATTTGAAGATATTCTTTTTCCCAATGTAGGCCTCTTAGCGCTTAGCATGTCCAATTGCAGTTTCTACAGAAAGAGTGTTTCAGAACGGCTCAATCAAAAGTAAGGTTCAACTCTGTTAGTTGAATGCACAGAACAGAAAGAATTTTCACAGAATGCTACTGTGTAGTTTATATTTGAATATATTCCTTTTTCCACTATTACCCTCTTAGCGCTCCGAATGTCCACTTGCATTTTCTGCAGAAAGAGTGTTCAGAACTGCGCAATCAAAAGTATGGTTTAACTCTGTTAGCTTAATGAACATATCAGAAATAAGTTTCACACAATGCTTCTGTGTAGTTTTTATTTGAAGATATTATTTTTCCCAATAGTGGCCTCTTAGCGCTCAGAATGTCCAATTGCAGTTTCTACAGAAAGAGTGTTTCAGAAAGGCTCAATCAAAAGTAAGGTTCAACTCTGTTAGTTGAATGCACAGAACAGAAAGAAGTTTCATACATTGCTTCTGTGTAGTTTATATTTGAATATATTCTTTTTTCCACTATTACCCACTTAGCGCTACGAATGTCCAGTTGCATTTTCTACAGACAGAGTGTTTCAAAACTGCTCAATCAAAAGTATGGTTTAACTCTGTTAGCTGAATGCTCAGATCAGAAAGAAGTTTCACAGAATGCTTCTGTGTAGTTTATATTTGAATATATTCCTTTTTCCACTACTAATCTCTTAGCACTCCAAATGTCCAGTTGCATTTTCTACAGAAAGAGTGTTCAGATCTGCTCAATCAAAAGTATGGTTTAACTCTGTTAGCTGAATGCACAGATCAGAAAGAAGTTTCACAGAATGATTCTGTAAAGTTTATATTTGGAGACATTCCTTTTTCCACTATTACCCTCTTAGCGCTCCGAATCTCCACTTGCATTTTCTACAGAAAGAGTGTTTCAGAACGGCTCAATCAAAACTAAGGTTCAACTCTTTCAGTTGAACAAACAGAACAGAAAGAAGTTTCACACAATTCTTCTGTGTAGTTTATATTTGTAGACATTCTTTTTCCCAATATAGGCCTCTTAGCGCTCAGAATATCCAATTGCAGTTTCTACAGAAAGAGTGTTTCAGAAAGGCTCAATCAAAAGTAAGGTTCAACTCTGTTAGTTGAATGCACAGAACAGAAAGAAGTTTCATACAATGCTTCTGTGTAGTTTATATTTGAACATATTCTTTTTTCCACTATTACCCACTTAGCGCTACGAATGTCCAGTTGCATTTTCTACAGACAGAGTGTTTCAAAACTGCTCAATCAAAAGTATGGTTTAACTCTGTTAGCTGAATGCTCAGATCAGAAAGAAGTTTCACAGAATGCTTCTGTGTAGTTTATATTTGAATATATTCCTTTTTCCACAACTACGCTCTTAGCGCTCCAAATGTCCAGTTGCATTTTCTACAGAAAGAGTGTTCAGATCTGCTCAATCAAAAGTATGGTTTAACTCTGTTAGCTGAATGCACAGATCAGAAAGAAGTTTCACCGAATGATTCTGTGTAGTTTATATTTGAAGACATTCCTTTTTCCACTATTACCTTCTTAGCGCTCCGAATCTCCAGTTGCATTTTCTACAAAAAGAGTGTTTCATAACTGCTCAATCAAAAATATGTTTTATCACTGTTAACTGAATTTACAGATCAGAAATAAGTTTCACAGAATGCATCTGTGTAGTTTTTATTTGAAGATATTCTTTTTCCCAATGTAGGCCTCTTAGCGCTTAGCATGTACAATTGCAGTTTCTACAGAAAGAGTGTTTCAGAACGGCTCTATCAAAAGTAAGGTTCAACTCTGTTAGTTGAATGCACAGAACAGAAAGTATTTTCACAGAATGCTACTGTGTAGTTTATATTTGAATATATTCCTTTTTCCACTATTACCCTCTTAGCGCTCCGAATGTCCACTTGCATTTTCTACAGAAAGAGTGTTCAGAACTGCGCAATCAAAAGTATGATTTAACATTGTTAGCTTAATGAACATATCAGAAATAAGTTTCACACAATGCTTCTGTGAAGTTTTTATTTGAAGATATTATTTTTCCCAATATAGGCCTCTTAGCGCTCAGAATGTCCAATTGCAGTTTCTACAGAAAGAGTGTTTCAGAAAGGCTCAATCAAAAGTAAGTTTCAACTCTGTTAGTTGAATGCACAGAACAGAAAGAAGTTTCATACAATGCTTCTGTGTAGTTTATATTTGAACATATTCTTTTTTCCACTATTACCCACTTAGCGCTACGAATGTCCAGTTGCATTTTCTACAGACAGAGTGTTTCAAAACTGCTCAATCAAAAGTATGGTTTAACTCTGTTAGCTGAATGCTCAGATCAGAAAGAAGTTTCACAGAATGCTTCTGTGTAGTTTATATTTGAATATATTCCTTTTTCCACTACTACTCTCTTAGCGCTCCAAATGTCCAGTTGCATTTTCTACAGAAAGAGTGTTCAGATCTGCTCAATTAAAAGTATGGTTTAACTCTGTTAGCTGAATGCACAGATCACAAAGATGTTTCAGAGAATGATTCTGTGTAGTTTATATTTGGAGACATTCCTTTTTCCACTATTAACCTCTTAGCGCTCCGAATCTCCACTTGCATTTTCTACAGAAAGAGTGTTCCAGAACGGCTCAATCAAAACTAAGGTTCAACTCTTTTAGTTGAACAAACAGAACAGAAAGAAGTTTCACACGATTCTTCTGTGTAGTTTTTATTTGTAGACATTCTTTTTCCCAATATAGGCCTCCTAGCGCTCAGAATGTCCAATTGCAGTTTCTACAGAAAGAGTGTTTCAGAAAGGCTCAATCAAAAGTAAGGTTCAACTCTGTTAGTTGAATGCACAGAACAGAAAGAAGTTTCATACAATGCTTCTGTGTAGTTCATATTTGAACATATTCTTTTTTCCACTATTACCCGCTTAGCGCTACGAATGTACAGTTGCATTTTCTACAGACAGAGTGTTTCAAAACTGCTCAATCAAAAGTATGGTTAAACTCTGTTAGCTGAATGCTCAGATCAGAAAGAAGTTTCACAGAATGCTTCTGTGTAGTTTATATTTGAATATATTCCTTTTTCCACTACTACTCTCTTAGCGCTCCAAATGTCCAGTTGCATTTTCTACAGAAAGAGTGTTCAGATCTGCTCAATCAAAAGTATGGTTTAACTCTGTTAGCTGAATGCACAGATAAGAAAGAAGTTTCACCGAATGATTCTGTGTAGTTTATATTTGAAGACATTCCTTTTTCCACTATTACCCCCTTAGCGCTCCGAATCTCCACTTGCATTTACTACAAAAAGAGTGTTTCATAACTGCTCAATCAAAAATATGTTTTATCTCTGTTAACTGAATTTACAGATCAGAAATAAGTTTCACAGAATGCATCTGTGTAGTTTTTATTTGAAGATATTCTTTTTCCCAATGTAGGCCTCTTAGCGCTTAGCATGTCCAATTGCAGTTTCTACAGAAAGAGTGTTTCAGAACGGCTCAATCAAAAGTAAGGTTCAACTCTGTTAGTTGAATGCACAGAACAGAAAGAATTTTCACAGAATGCTACTGTGTACTTTATATTTGAATATATTCCTTTCTCCACTATTACCCTCTTAGCGCTCCGAATGTCCACTTGCATTTTCTACAGAAAGAGTGTTCAGAACTGCGCAATCAAAAGTATGGTTTAACTCTGTTAGCTTAATGAACATATCAGAAATATGTTTCACACAATGCTTCTGTGTAGTTTTTATTTGAAGATATTATTTTTCCCAATAGTGGCCTCTTAGCGCTCAGAATGTCCAATTGCAGTTTCTACAGAAAGAGTGTTTCAGAAAGGCTAAAACAAAAGTAAGGTTCAACTCTGTTAGTTGAATGCACAGAACAGAAAGAAGTTTCATACAATGCTTCTGTGTAGTTTATATTTGAACATATTCTTTTTTCCACTATTACCCACTTAGCGCTACGAATGTCCAGTTGCATTTTCTACAGACAGAGTGTTTCAAAACCGCTCAATCAAAAGTATGGTTTAACTCTGTTAGCTGAATGCTCAGATCAGAAAGAAGTTTCACAGAATGCTTCTGTGTAGTTTATATTTGAATATAGTCCTTTTTCCACTACTACTGTCTTAGCGCTCCAAATGTCCAGTTTCATTTTCTACAGAAAGAGTGTTCAGATCTGCTCAATCAAAAGAATGGTTTAACTCTGTTAGCTGAATGCACAGATCAGAAAGAAGTTTCACCGAATGATTCTGTGTAGTTTATATTTGAAGACATTCCTTTTTCCACTATTACCCACTTAGCGCTCCGAATCTCCACTTGCATTTTCTACAAAAAGAGTGTTTCATAACTGCTCAATCAAAAATATGTTTTATCTCTGTTAACTGAATTTACAGATCAGAAATAAGTTTCACAGAATGCATCTGTGTAGTTTTTATTTGAAGATATTCTTTTTCCAAATGTAGGCCTCTTAGCGCTTAGCATGTCCAATTGCAGTTTCTACAGAAAGAGTGTTTCAGAACGGCTCAATCAAAAGTAAGGTTCAACTCTGTTAGTTGAATGCACAGAACAGAAAGAATTTTCACAGAATGCTACTGTGTACTTTATATTTGAATATATTCCTTTTTCCACTATTACCCTCTTAGCGCTCCGAATGTCCACTTGCATTTTCTACAGAAAGAGTGTTCAGAACTGCGCAATCAAAAGTATGGTTTAACTCTGTTAGCTTAATGAACATATCAGAAATAAGTTTCACACAATGCTTCTGTGTAGTTTTTATTTGAAGATATTATTTTTCCCAATAGAGGCCTCTTAGCGCTCAGAATGTCCAATTGCAGTTTCTACAGAAAGAGTGTTTCAGAAAGGCTCAATCAAAAGTAAGGTTCAACTCTGTGAGTTGAATGCACAGAACAGAAAGAAGTTTCATACAATGCTTCTGTGTAGTTTATATTTGAGCATATTCTTTTTTCCACTATTACCCACTTAGCGCTACGAATGTCCAGTTGCATTTTCTACAGACAGAGTGTTTCAAAACTGCTCAATCAAAAGTATGTTTTAACTCTGTTAGCTGAATGCTCAGATGAGAAAGAAGTTTCACAGAATGCTTCTGTGTAGTTTATATTTGAATATATTCCTTTTTCCACTACTACTCTCTTAGCGCTCCAAATGTCCAGTTGCATTTTCTACAGAAAGAGTGTTCAGATCTTCTCAATCAAAAGTATGGTTTAACCCTGTCAGCTGAATGCACAGATCAGAAAGAAGTTTCACAGAATGATTCTGTGTAGTTTATATTTGGAGACATTCCTTTTTCCACTATTACCCTCTTAGCGCTCCGAATCTCCACTTGCATTTTCTACAGAAAGAGTGTTTCAGAACGGCTCAATCAAAACTAAGGTTCAACTCTTTTAGTTGAACAAACAGAACAGAAAGAAGTTTCACACAATTCTTCTGTGTAGTTTTTATTTGTAGACATTCTTTTTCCCAATATAGGCTTCTTAGCGCTCAGAATGTCCAATTGCAGTTTCTACAGAAAGAGTGTTTCAGAACGGCTCAATCAAAAGTAAGGTTCAACTCTGTTATTTGAATGCACAGAACAGAAAGAAGTTTCATACAATGCTTCTCTGTAGTTTATATTTGAACATATTCTTTTTTCCACTATTACCCACTTAGCGCTACGAATGTCCAGTTGCATTTTCTACAGACAGTGTGTTTCAAAACTGCTCAATCAAAAGTATGGTTTAACTCTGTTAGCTGAATGCTCAGATCAGAAAGAAGTTTCACAGAATGCTTCTGTGTAGTTTATATTTGAATATATTCCTTTTTCCACTACTACGCTCTTAGCGCTCCAAATGTCCAGTTGCATTTTCTACAGAAAGAGTGTTCAGATCTGCTCAATCAAAAGTATGGTTTAACCCTGTTAGCTGAATGCACAGATCAGAAAGAAGTTTCACAGAATGATTCTGTGTAGTTTATATTTGGAGACATTCCTTTTTCCACTATTACCCTCTTAGCGCTCCGAATCTCCGCTTGCATTTTCTACAGAAACAGTGTTTCAGAACGGCTCAATCAAAACTAAGGTTCAACTCTTTTAGTTGAACAAACAGAACAGAAAGAAGTTTCACACAATTCTTCTGTGTAGTTTTTATTTGTAGACATTCTTTTTCCCAATATAGGCCTCTTAGCGCTCAGAATGTCCAATTGCAGTTTTATACAGAAAGAGTGTTTCAGAACGGCTCAATCAAAAGTAAGGTTCAACTCTGTTAGTTGAATGCACAGAACAGAAAGAAGTTTCATACAATGCTTCTGTGTAGTTTATATTTGAACATATTCTTTTTTCCACTATTACCCACTTAGCGCTAGGAATGTCCAGTTGCATTTTCTACAGGCAGAGTGTTTCAAAGCTGCTCAATCAAAAGTATGGTTTAACTCTGTTAGCTGAATGCTCAGATCAGAAAGAAGTTTCACAGAATGCTTCTGTGTAGTTTATATATGAATATATTCCTTTTTCCACTACTACGCTCTTAGCGCTCCAAATGTCCAGTTGCATTTTCTACAGAAAGAGTGTTCAGATCTGCTCAATCAAAAGTATGGTTTAACTCTGTTAGCTGAATGCACAGATCAGAAAGAAGTTTCACCGAATGATTCTGTGTAGTTTATATTTGAAGACATTCCTTTTTCCACTATTACAATCTTAGCGCTCCGAATCTCCACTTGCATTTTCTACAAAAAGAGTGTTTCATAACTGCTCAATCAAAAATATGTTTTATCTCTGTTAACTGAATTTACAGATCAGAAATAAGTTTCACAGAATGCATCTGTGTAGTTTTTATTTGAAGATATTCTTTTTCCCAATGTAGGCCTCTTATCGCTCAGCATGTCCAATTGCAGTTTCTACAGAAAGAGTGTTTCAGAACGGCTCAATCAAAAGTACGGTTCAACACTGTTAGTTGAATGCACAGTACAGAAAGAATTTTCACAGAATGCTACTGTGTAATTTATATTTGAATATATTCCTTTTTCCACTATTACCCTCTTAGCGCTCCGAATGTCCACTTGCATTTTCTACAGAAAGAGTGTTCAGAACTGCGCAATCAAAAGTATGGTTTAACTCTGTTAGCTTAATGAACATATCAGAAATAAGTTTCACACAATGCTTCTGTGTAGTTTTTATTTGAAGATATTATTTTTCCCAATAGAGGCCTCTTAGCGCTCAGAATGTCCAATTGCAGTTTCTACAGAAAGAGTGTTTCAGAAAGGCTCAATCAAAAGTAAGGTTCAACTCTGTTAGTTGAATGCACAGAACAGAAAGAAGTTTCATACAATGCTTCTGTGTAGTTTATATTTGAACATATTCTTTTTTCCACTATTACCCACTTAGCGCTACGAATGTCCAGTTGGATTTTCTACAGACAGAGTGTTTCAAAACTGCTCAATCAAAAGTATGGTTTAACTCTGTTAGCTGAATGCTCAGATCAGAAAGAAGTTTCACAGAATGCTTCTGTGTAGTTTATATTTGAATATATTCCTTTTTCCACTACTACTCTCTTAGCGCTCCAAATGTCCAGTTGCATTTTCTACAGAAAGAGTGTTCAGATCTGCTCAATCAAAAGTATGGTTTAACCCTGTTAGCTGAATGCACAGATCAGAAAGAAGTTTCACAGAATGATTCTGTGTAGTTTATATTTGGAGACATTCCTTTTTCCACTATTACCCTCTTAGCGCTCCGAATCTCCACTTGCATTTTCTACAGAAAGAGTGTTTCAGAACGGCTCAATCAAAACTAAGGTTCAACTCTTTTAGTTGAACAAACAGAACAGAAAGAAGTTTCACACAATTCTTCTCTGTAGTTTTTATTTGTAGACATTCTTTTTCCCAATATAGGCCTCTTAGCGCTCAGAATGTCCAATTGCAGTTTCTACAGAAAGAGTGTTTCAGAACGGCTCAATCAAAAGTAAGGTTCAACTCTGTTAGTTGAATGCACAGAACAGAAAGAAGTTTCATACAATGCTTCTGTGTAGTTTATATTTGAACATATTCTTTTTTCCAATATTACCCACTTAGCGCTACGAATGTCCAGTTGCTTTTTCTACAGACAGAGTGTTTCAAAGCAGCTCAATCAAAATTATGGTTTAACTCTGTTAGCTGAATGCTCAGATCAGAAAGAAGTTTCACAGAATGCTTCTGTGTAGTTTATGTATGAATATATTCCTTTTTCCACTACTACGCTCTTAGCGCTCCAAATGTCCAGTTGCATTTTCTACAGAAAGAGTGTTCAGATCTGCTCAATCAAAAGTATGGTTTAACTCTGTTAGCTGAATGCACAGATCAGAAAGAAGTTTCACCGAATGATTCTGTGTAGTTTATATTTGAAGACATTCCTTTTTCCACTATTACCCTCTTAGCGCTCCGAATCTCCACTTGCATTTTCTACAAAAAGAGTGTTTCATAACTGCTCAATCAAAAATATGTTTTATCTCTGTTAACTGAATTTACAGATCAGAAATAAGTTTCACAGAATGCATCTGTGTAGTTTTTATTTGAAGATATTCTTTTTCCCAATGTAGGCCTCTTATCGCTCAGCATGTACAATTGCAGTTTCTACAGAAAGAGTGTTTCAGAACGGCTCAATCAAAAGTACGGTTCAATTCTGTTAGTTGAATGCACAGAACAGAAAGAATTTTCACAGAATGCTACTGTGTAGTTTATATTTGAATATATTCCTTTTTCCACTATTACCCTCTTAGCGCTCCGAATGTCCACTTGCATTTTCTACAGAAAGAGTGTTCAGAACTGCGCAATCAAAAGTATGGTTTAACTCTGTTAGCTTAATGAACATATCAGAAATAAGTTTCACACAATGCTTCTGTGTAGTTTTTATTTGAAGATATTATTTTTCCCAATAGAGGCCTCTTAGCGCTCAGAATGTCCAATTGCAGTTTCTACAGAAAGAGTGTTTCAGAAAGGCTCAATCAAAAGTAAGGTTCAACTCTGTTAGTTGAATGCACAGAACAGAAAGAAGTTTCATACAATGCTTCTGTGTAGTTTATATTTGAACATATTCTTTTTTCCACTATTACCCACTTAGCGCTACGAATTTCCAGTTGCATTTTCTACAGACAGAGTGTTTCAAAACTGCTCAATCAAAAGTATGGTTTAACTCTGTTAGCTGAATGCTCAGATCAGAAAGAAGTTTCACAGAATGCTTCTGTGTAGTTTATATTTGAATATATTCCTTTTTCCACTACTACTCTCTTAGCGCTCCAAATGTCCAGTTGCATTTTCTACAGAAAGAGTGTTCAGATCTGCTCAATCAAAAGTATGTTTTAACTCTGTTAGCTGAATGCACAGATCAGAAAGAAGTTTCACAGAATGATTCTGTGTAGTTTATATTTGGAGACATTCCTTTTTCCACTATTACCCTCTTAGCGCTCCGAATCTCCACTTGCATTTTCTACAGAAAGAGTGTTTCAGAACGGCTCAATCAAAACTAAGGTTCAACACTTTTAGTTGAACAAACAGAACAGAAAGAAGTTTCACACAATTTTTCTGTGTAGTTTTTATTTGTAGACATTCTTTTTCCCAATATAGGCCTCTTAGCGCTCAGAATGTCCAATTGCAGTTTCTACAGAAAGAGTGTTTCAGAACGGCTCAATCAAAAGTAAGGTTCAACTCTGTTAGTTGAATGCACAGAACAGAAAGAAGTTTCATACAATGCTTCTGTGTAGTTTATATTTGAACATATTCTTTTTTCCACTATTACCCACTTAGCGCTACGAATGTCCAGTTGCATTTTCTACAGACATAGTGTTTCAAAACTGCTCAATCAAAAGTATGGTTTAACTCTGTTAGCTGAATGCTCAGATCAGAAAGAAGTTTCACAGAATGCTTCTGTGTAGTTTATATTTGAATATATTCCTTTTTCCACTACTACGCTCTTAGCGCTCCAAATGTCCAGTTGCATTTTCTACAGAAAGAGTGTTCAGATCTGCTCAATCAAAAGTATGGTTTAACTCTGTTAGCTGAATGCACAGATCAGAAAGAAGTTTCACCGAATGATTCTGTGTAGTTTATATTTGAAGACATTCCTTTTTCCACTATTACCCTCTTAGCGCTCCGAATCTCCACTTGCATTTTCTAGAAAAAGAGTGTTTCATAACTGCTCAATCAAAAATATATTTTATCTCTGTTAACTGAATTTACGGATCAGAAATAAGTTTCACAGAATGCATCTGTGTAGTTTTTATTTGAAGATATTATTTTTCCCAATATAGGCCTCTTAGCGCTTAGCATGTCCAATTGCAGTTTCTCCAGAAAGAGTGTTTCAGAACGGCTCAATCAAAAGTAAGGTTCAACTCTGTTAGTTGAATGCACAGAACAGAAAGAATTTTCAAAGAATGCTACTGTGTAATTTATATTTGAATATATTCCTTTTTCCACTATTACCCTCTTAGCGCTCCGAATGTCCACTTGCATTTTTTACAGAAAGAGCGTTCAGAACTGCGCAATCAAAAGTATGGTTTAACTCTGTTAGCTTAATGAACATATCAGAAATAAGTTTCACACAATTCTTCTGTGTAATTTTTATTTGAAGTTATTATATTTCCCAATAGAGGCCTCTTAGCGCTCAGAATGTCCAATTGCAGTTTCTACAGAAAGAGCGTTTCAGAAAAGCTCCATTAAAAGTAAGGTTCAACTCTGTTAGTTGAATGCACAGAACAGAAAGAAGTTTTATACAATGCTTCTGTGTAGTTTATATTTGAACATATTCTTTTTTCCACTATTACCCACTTAGCGCTACGAATGTCCAGTTGCATTTTCTACAGACAGAGTGTTTCAAAACTGCTCAATCAAAAGTATGGTGTAACTCTGTTAGCTGAATGCTCAGATCAGAAAGAAGTTTCACAGAATGCTTCTGTGTAGTTTATATTTGAATATATTACTTTTTCTACAACTACGCTCTTAGCGCTCCAAATGTCCAGTTGCATTTTCTACAGAAAGAGTGTTCAGATCTGCTCAATCAAAAGTATGGTTTAACTCTGTTAGCTGAATGCACAGATCACAAAGAAGTTTCACAGAATGATTCTGTGTAGTTTATATTTGGAGACATTCCTTTTTCCACTATTACCCTCTTAGCGCTCCGAATCTCCACTTGCATTTTCTACAGAAAGAGTGTTTCAGAACGGCTCAATCAAAACTAAGGTTCAACTCTTTTAGTTGAACAAACAGAACAGAAAGAAGTTTCACAAAATTCTTCTGTGTAGTTTTTATTTGTAGACATTCTTTTTCCCAATATAGGCCTCTTAGCGCTCAGAATGTCCAATTGCAGTTTCTACAGAAAGAGTGTTTCAGAACGGCTCAATCAAAAGTAAGGTTCAACTCTGTTAGTTGAATGCACAGAACAGAAAGAAGTTTCATACAATGCTTCTGTGTAGTTTATATTTGAACATATTCTTTTTTCCACTATTACCCACTTAGCTCTACGAATGTCCAGTTGCATTTTCTACAGACAGAGTGTTTCAAAACTGCTCAATCAAAAGTATGGTTTAACTCTGTTAGCTGAATGCTCAGATCAGAAAGAAGTTTCACAGAATGCTTCTGTGTAGTTTATATTTGAATATATTCCTTTTTCCACTACTACGCTCTTAGCGCTCAAAATGTCCAGTTTCATTTTCTACAGAAAGAGTGTTCAGATCTGCTCAATCAAAAGTATGGTTTAACTCTGTTAGCTGAATGCACAGATCACAAAGAAGTTTCACCGAATGATTCTGTGTAGTTTATATTTGAAGACATTCCTTTTTCCACTATTACCCTCTTAGCGCTCCGAATCTCCACTTGCATTTTCTAGAAAAAGAATGTTTCATAACTGCTCAATCAAAAATATATTTTATCTCTGTTAACTGAATTTACGGATCAGAAATAAGTTTCACAGAATGCATCTGTGTAGTTTTTATTTGAAGATATTCTTTTTCCCAATATAGGCCTCTTAGCGCTTAGCATGTCCAATTGCAGTTTCTCCAGAAAGAGTGTTTCAGAACGGCTCAATCAAACGTAAGGTTCAACTCTGTTAGTTGAATGCACAGAACAGAAAGAATTTTCAAAGAATGCTACTGTGTAGTTTATATTTGAATATATTCCTTTTTCCACTATTACCCTCTTAGCGCTCCGAATGTCCACTTGCATTTTCTACAGAAAGAGTGTTCAGAACTGCGCAATCAAAAGTATGGTTTAACTCTGTTAGCTTAATGAACATATCAGAAATAAGTTTCACACAATGCTTCTGTGTAGTTTTTATTTGAAGATATTATATTTCCCAATAGAGGCCTCTTAGCGCTCAGAATGTCCAATTGCAGTTTCTACAGAAAGAGCGTTTCAGAAAAGCTCCATCAAAAGTAAGGTTCAACTCTGTTAGTTGAATGCACAGAACAGAAAGAAGTTTCATACAATGCTTTTGTGTAGTTTATATTTGAACATATTCTTTTTTCCACTATTAGCCATTTAGCGCTACGAATGTCCAGTTGCATTTTCTACAGACAGAGTGTTTCAAAACTGCTCAATCAAAAGTATGGTTTAACTCTGTTAGCTGAATGCTCAGATCAGAAAGAAGTTTCACAGAATGCTTCTGTGTAGTTTATATTTGAATATATTCCTTTTTCCACTACTACTCTCTTAGCGCTCCAAATGTCCAGTTGCATTTTCTACAGAAAGTGTGTTCAGATCTGCTCAATCAAATGTATGGTTTAACCCTGTTAGCTGAATGCACAGATCACAAAGAAGTTTCACAGAATGATTCTGTGTAGTTTATATTTGGAGACATTCCTTTTTCCACTATTACCCTCTTAGCGCTCCGAATCTCCACTTGCATTTTCTACAGAAAGAGTGTTTCAGAACGGCTCAATCAAAACTAAGGTTCAACTCTTTTAGTTGAACATACAGAACAGAAAGAAGTTTCACACAATTCTTCTGTGTAGTTTTTATTTGTAGACATTCTTTTTCCCAATATAGGCCTCCTAGCGCTCAGAATGTCCAATTGCAGTTTCTACAGAAAGAGTGTTTCAGAACGGCTCAATCAAAAGTAAGGTTCAACTCTGTTAGTTGAATGCACAGAACAGAAAGAAGTTTCATACAATGCTTCTGTGTAGTTTATATTTGAACATATTCTTTTTTCCACTATTACCCACTTAGCGCTACGAATGTCCAGTTGCATTTTCTACAGACAGAGTGTTTCAAAACTGCTCAATCAAAAGTATGGTTTAACTCTGTTAGCTGAATGCTCAGATCAGAAAGAAGTTTCACAGAATGCTTCTGTGTAGTTTATATTTGAATATATTCCTTTTTCCACTACTACGCTCTTAGCGCTCCAAATGTCCAGTTGCATTTTCTACAGAAAGAGTGTTCAGATCTGCTCAATCATAAGTATGGTTTAACTCTGTTAGCTGAATGCACAGATCAGAAAGAAGTTTCACCGAATGATTCTGTGTAGTTTATATTTGAAGACATTCCTTTTTCCACTATTACCTTCTTAGCGCTCCGAATCTCCACTTGCATTTTCTACAAAAAGAGTGTTTCATAACTGCTCAATCAAAAATATGTTTTATCTCTGTTAACTGAATTTACAGATCAGAAATAAGTTTCACAGAATGCATCTGTGTAGTTTTTTTTTAAGATATTCTTTTTCCCAATGTAGGCCTCTTAGCGCTTAGCATGTCCAATTGCAGTTTCTCCAGAAAGAGTGTTTCAGAACGGCTCAATCAAAAGTAAGGTTCAACTCTGTTAGTTGAATGCACAGAACAGAAAGAATTTTCAAAGAATGCTACTGTGTAGTTTATATTTGAATATATTCCTTTTTCCACTATTACCCTCTTAGCGCTCCGAATGTCCACTTGCATTTTCTACAGAAAGTGTGTTCAGAACTGCGCAATCAAAAGTATGGTTTAACTCTGTTAGCTTAATGAACATATCAGAAATAAGTTTCACACAATGCTTCTGTGTAGTTTTTATTTGAAGATATTATATTTCCCATTAGAGGCCTCTTAGCGCTCAGAATGTCCAATTGCAATTTCTACAGAAGGAGTGTTTCAGAAAGGCTCCATCAAAAGTAAGGTTCAACTCTGTTAGTTGAATGCACAGAACAGAAAGAAGTTTCATACAATGCTTCTGTGTAGTTTATATTTGAACATATTCTTTTTTCCACTATTACCCACTTAGCGCTACGAATGTCCAGTTGCATTTTCTACAGACAGAGTGTTTCAAAACTGCTCAATCAAAAGTATGGTTTAAATCTGTTAGCTGAATGCTCAGATCAGAAAGAAGTTTCACAGAATGCTTCTGTGTAGTTTATATTTGAATATATTCCTTTTTCCACTACTACGCTCTTAGCGCTCCAAATGTCCAGTTGAATTTTCTACAGAAAGAGTGTTCAGATCTGCTCAATCAAAAGTATGGTTTAACTCTGTTAGCTGACTGCACAGATCAGAAAGAAGTTTCACCGAATGATTCTGTGTAGTTTATATTTGAAGACATTCCTTTTTCCACTATTACCCTCTTAGCGCTCCGAATCTCCACTTGCAATTTCTACAAAAAGAGTGTTTCATAACTGCTCAATCAAAAATATGTTTTATCTCTGTTAACTGAATTTACAGATCAGAAATATGTTTCACAGAATGCATCTGTGTAGTTTTTATTTGAAGATATACTTTTTCCCAATGTAGGCCTCTTAGCGCTTAGCATGTCCAATTGCAGTTTCTACAGAAAGAGTGTTTCAGAACGGCTCAATCAAAAGTAAGGTTCAACTCTGTTAGTTGAATGCACAGAACAGAAAGAATTTTCACAGAATGCTACTGTGTAGTTTATATTTGAATATATTCCTTTTTCCACTATTACCCTCTTAGCGCTCCGAATGTCCACTTGCATTTTCTACAGAAAGAGTTTTCAGAACAGCGCAATCAAAAGTATGGTTTAACTCTGTTTGCTTAATGAACATATCAGAAATAAGTTTCACACAATGCTTCTGTGTAGTTTTAATTTGAAGATATTATTTTTCCCAATAGAGGCCTGTTAGCGCTCAGAATGTCCAATTGCAGTTTCTACAGAAAGAGTGTTTCAGAAAGGCTCAATCAAAAGTAAGGTTCAACTCAGTTAGTTGAATGCACAGAACAGAAAGGAGTTTCATACAATGCTTCTGTGTAGTTTATATTTGAACACATTCTTTTTCCACTATTACCCACTTAGCGCTACGAATGTCCAGTTGCATTTTCTACAGACAGAGTGTTTCAAAACTGCTCAATCAAAAGTATGGTTTAACTCTGTTAGCTGAATGCTCAGATCAGAAAGAAGTTTCACAGAATGCTTCTGTGTAGTTTATATTTGAATATATTCCTTTTTCCACTACTACTCTCTTAGCGCTCCAAATGTCCAGTTGCATTTTCTACAGAAAGAGTGTTCAGATCTGCTCAATCAAAAGTATGGTTTAACTCTGTTAGCTGAATGCACAGATCAGAAAGAAGTTTCACAGAATGATTCTGTGTAGTTTATATTTGGAGACATTCCTTTTTCCACTATTACCCTCTTAGCGCTCCGAATCTCCACTTGCATTTTCTACAGAAAGAGTGTTTCAGAACGGCTCAATCAAAACTAAGGTTCAACTCTTTTAGTTGAACAAACAGAACAGAAAGAAGTTTCACACAATTCTTCTGTGTAGTTTTTATTTGTAGACATTCTTTTTCCCAATATAGGCCTCTTAGCGCTCAGAATGTCCAATTGCAGTTTCTACAGAAAGAGTGTTTCAGAACGGCTCAATCAAAAGTAAGGTTCAACTCTGTTAGTTGAATGCACAGAACAGAAAGAAGTTTCATAAAATGCTTCTGTGTAGTTTATATTTGAACATATTCTTTTGTCCACTATTACCCACTTAGCGCTACGAATGTCCAGTTGCATTTTCTACAGACAGAGTGTTTCAAAACTGCTCAATCAAAAGTATGGTTTAACTCTGTTAGCTGAATGCTCAGATCAGAAAGAAGTTTCAAAGAATGCTTCTGTGTAGTTTATATTTGAATATATTCCTTTTTCCACTACTACGCTCTTAGCGCTCCAAATGTCCAGTTGCATTTTCTACAGAAAGAGTGTTCAGATCTGCTCAATCAAAAGTATGGTTTAAATCTGTTAGCTGAATGCACAGATCAGAAAGAAGTTTCACCGAATTATTCTGTGTAGTTTATATTTGAAGACATTCCTTTTTCCACTATTACCCTCTTAGCGCTCCGAATCTCCACTTGCATTTTCTACAGAAAGAGTGTTTCAGAACGGCTCAATCAAAATTAAGGTTCAACTCTTTTAGTTGAACAAACAGAACAGAAAGAAGTTTCACACAATTCTTCAGTGTAGTTTTTATTTGTAGACATTCTTTTTCCCAATATAGGCCTCCTAGCGCTCAGAATGTCTAATTGCTGTTTCTACAGAAAGAGTGTTTCAGAATGGCTCAATCAAAAGTAAGGTTCAACTCTGTTAGTTGAATGCACAGAACAGAAAGAAGTTTCATACAATGCTTCTGTGTAGTTTATATTTGAACATATTCTTTTTTCCACTATTACCCACTTAGCGCTACGAATGTCCAGTTGCATTTTCTACAGACAGAGTGTTTCAAAACTGCTCAATCAAAAGTATGGTTTAACTCTGTTAGCTGAATGCTCAGATCAGAAAGAAGTTTCACAGAGCGCTTCTGTGTAGTTTATATTTGAATATATTCCTTTTTCCACTACTACTCTCTTAGTGCTCCAAATGTCCAGTTGCATTTTCTACAGAAAGAGTGTTCAGATCTGCTCAATCAAAAGTATGGTTTAACTCTGTTAGCTGAATGCACAGATCAGAAAGAAGTTTCACAGAATGATTCTGTGTAGTTTATATTTGGAGACATTCCTTTTTCCACTATTACCCTCTTAGCGCTCCGAATCTCCACTTGCATTTTCTACAGAAAGAGTGTTTCAGAACGGCTCAATCAAAACTAAGGTTCAACTCTTTTAGTTGAACAAACAGAACAGAAAGATGTTTCACACAATTCTTCTGTGTAGTTTTTATTTGTAGACATTCTTTTTCCCAATATAGGCCTCTTAGCGCTCTGAATGTCCAATTGCAGTTTCTACAGAAAGAGTGTTTCAGAACGGCTCAATCAAAGGTAAGGTTCAACTCTGTTAGTTGAATGCACAGAACAGAAAGAAGTTTCATACAATGCTTCTGTGTAGTTTATATTTGAACATATTCTTCGTTCCACTATTACCCACTTAGCGCTACGAATGTCCAGTTGCGTTTTCTACAGACAGAGTGTTTCAAAACTGCTCAATCAAAAGTATGGTTTAACTCTGTTAGCTGAATGCTCAGATCAGAAAGAAGTTTCACAGAATGCTTCTGTGTAGTTTATATTTGAATATATTCCTTTTTCCACTTCTACGCTCTTAGCGCTCCAAATGTCCAGTTGCATTTTCTACAGAAAGAGTGTTCAGATCTGCTCAATCAAAAGTATGGTTTAACTCTGTTAGCTGAATGCACAGATCAGAAAGAAGTTTCACCGAATGATTCTGTGTAGTTTATATTTGAAGACATACCTTTTTCCACTATTACCCTCTTAGCGCTCCGAATCTCCACTTGCATTTTCTACAAAAAGAGTGTTTCATAACTGCTCAATCAAAAATATGTTTTATCTCTGTTAACTGAATTTACAGATCAGAAATAAGTTTCACAGAATGCATCTGTGTAGTTTTTATTTGAAGATATTCTTTTTCCCAATGTAGGCCTCTTAGCGCTTAGCATGTCCAATTGCAGTTTCTACAGAAAGAGTGTTTCAGAACGGCTCAATCAAAAGTCAGGTTCAACTCTGTTAGTTGAATGCACAGAACAGAAAGAATTTTCACAGAATGCTACTGTGTAGTTTATATTTGAATATATTCCTTTTTCCACTATTACCCTCTTAGCGCTCCGAATGTCCACTTGCATTTTCTACAGAAAGAGTGTTCAGAACTGCGCAATCAAAAGTATGGTTTAAATCTGTTAGCTTAATGAACATATCAGAAATAAGTTTCACACAATGCTTCTGTGTAGTTTTTATTTGAAGATATTATTTTTCCCAATAGAGGCCTGTTAGCGCTCAGAATGTCCAATTGCAGTTTCTACAGAAAGAGTGTTTCAGAAAGGCTCAATCAAAAGTAAGGTTCAACTCTGTTAGTTGAATGCACAGAACAGAAAGAAGTTTCATACAATGCTTCTGTGTAGTTTATATTTGAACATATTCTTTTTTCCACTATTACCCACTTAGCGCTACGAATATCCAGTTGCATTTTCTACAGACAGAGTGTTTCAAAACTGCTCAATCAAAAGTATGGTTTAACTCTGTTAGCTGAATGCTCAGATCACAAAGAAGTTTCACAGAATGCTTCTGTGTAGTTTATATTTGAATATATTCCTTTTCCCACTACTACTCTCTTAGTGCTCCAAATGTCCAGTTGCATTTTCTACAGAAAGAGTGTTCAGATCTGCTCAATCAAAAGTATGGTTTAACTCTGTTAGCTGAATGCACAGATCAGAAAGAAGTTTCACAGAATGATTCTGTGTAGTTTATATTTGGAGACATTCCTTTTTCCACTATTACCCTCTTAGCGCTCCGAATCTCCACTTGCATTTTCTACAGAAAGAGTGTTTCAGAACGGCTCAATCAAAACTAAGGTTCAACTCTTTTAGTTGAACAAACAGAACAGAAAGATGTTTCACACAATTCTTCTGTGTAGTTTTTATTTGTAGACATTCTTTTTCCCAATATAGGCCTCTTAGCGCTCTGAATGTCCAATTGCAGTTTCTACAGAAAGAGTGTTTCAGAACGGCTCAATCAAAAGTAAGGTTCAACTCTGTTAGTTGAGTGCACAGAACAGAAAGAAGTTTCATACAATGCTTCTGTGTAGTTTATATTTGAACATATTCTTTTTTCCACTATTACCCACTTAGCGCTACGAATGTCCAGTGGCATTTTCTACAGACAGAGTGTTTCAAAACTGCTCAATCAAAAGTATGGTTTAACTCTGTTAGCTGAATGCTCAGATCAGAAAGAATTTTCACAGAATGCTTCTGTGTAGTTTATATTTGAATATATTCCTTTTTCCACTACTACGCTCTTAGCGCTCCAAATGTCCAGTTGCATTTTCTACAGAAAGAGTGTTCAGATCTGCTCAATCAAAAGTATGGTTTAACTCTGTTAGCTGAATGCACAGATCAGAAAGAAGTTTCACCGAATGATTCTGTGTAGTTTATATTTGAAGACATTCCTTTTTCCACTATTACCCTCTTAGCGCTCCGAATCTCCACTTGCATTTTCTACAAAAAGAGTGTTTCATAACTGCTCAATCAAAAATATGTTTTATCTCTGTTAACTGAATTTACAGATCAGAAATAAGTTTCACAGAATGCATCTGTGTAGTTTTTATTTGAAGATATTCTTTTTCCCAATGTAGGCCTCTTAGCGCTTAGCATGTCCAATTGCAGTTTCTACAGAAAGAGTGTTTCAGAACGGCTCAATCAAAAGTAAGGTGCAACTCTGTTAGTAGAACGCACAGAACAGAAAGAATTTTCACAGAATGCTACTGTGTAGTTTATATTTGAATATATTCCTTTTTCCACTATTACCCTCTTAGCGCTCCGAATGTCCACTTGCATTTTCTACAGAAAGAGTGTTCAGAACTGCGCAATCAAAAGTATGGTTTAACTCTGTTAGCTTCATGAACATATCAGAAATAAGTTTCACACAATGCTTCTGTGAAGTTTTTATTTGAAGATATTATTTTTCCCAACAGAGGCCTCTTAGCGCTCAGAATGTCCAATTGCAGTTTCTACAGAAAGAGTGTTTCAGAACGGCTCAATCAAAAGTAAGATTCAACCCTGTTAGTTGAATGCACAGAACAGAAAGTAGTTTCATACAATGCTTCTGTGTAGTTTATATTTGAACATATTCTTTTTTCCACTATTACCCACTTAGCGCTACGAATGTCCATTTGCATTTCCTACAGACAGAGTGTTTCAAAACTGCTCAATCATAAGTATGGTTTAACTCTGTTAGCTGAATGCTCAGATCAGAAAGAAGTTTCACAGAATGCTTCTGTGTAGTTTATATTTGAATATATTACTTTTTCCACTACTACTCTCTTAGCGCTCCAAATGTCCAGTTGCATTTTCTACAGAAAGAGTGTTCAGATCTGCTCAATCAAAAGTATGTTTTAACTCTGTTAGCTGAATGCACAGATCAGAAAGAAGTTTCACAGAATGATTCTGTGTAGTTTATATTTGGAGACATTCCTTTTTCCACTACTACCCTCTTAGCGCTCCGAATCTCCACTTGCATTTTCTACAGAAAGAGTGTTTCAGAACGGCTCAATCAAAACTAAAGTTCAACTCTTTTAGTTGAACAAACAGAACAGAAAGATGTTTCACACAATTCTTCTGTGTAGTTTTTATTTGTAGACATTCTTTTTCCCAATATAGGCCTCTTAGCACTCAGAATGTCCAATTGCAGTTTCTACAGAAACAGTGTTTCAGAACGGCTCAATCAAAAGTAAGGTTCAACTCTGTTAGTTGAATGCACAGAACAGAAAGAAGTTTCATACAATGCTTCTGTGTAGTTTATATTTGAACATATTCTTTTTTCCACTATTACGCACTTAGCGCTACGAATGTCCAGTTGCATTTTCTACAGACAGAGTGTTTCAAAACTGCTCAATCAAAAGTATGGTTTAACTCTGTTAGCTGAATGCTCAGATCAGAAAGAAGTTTCACAGAATGCTTCTGTGTAGTTTATATTTGAATATACTCCTTTTTCCACTACTACGCTCTTAGCGCTACAAATGTCCAGTTGCATTTTCTACAGAAAGAGTGTTCAGATCTGCTCAATCAAAAGTATGGTTTAACTCTGTTAGCTGAATGCACAGATCAGAAAGAAGTTTCACCGAATGATTCTGTGTAGTTTATATTTGAAGACATTCCTTTTTCCACTATTACCCTCTTAGCGCTCCGAATCTCCACTTGCATTTTCTACAAAAAGAGTGTTTCATAACTGCTCAATCCAAAATATGTTTTATCTCTGTTAACTGAATTTACAGATCAGAAATAAGTTTCACAGAATGCATCTGTGTAGTTTTTATTTGAAGATATTCTTTTTCCCAATGTAGGCCTCTTAGCGCTTAGCATGTCCAATTGCAGTTTCTACAGAAAGAGTGTTTCAGAACGGCTCAATCAAAAGTAAGGTTTAACTCTGTTAGTTGAATGCACAGAACAGAAAGTATTTTCACAGAATGCTACTGTGTAGTTTATATTTGAATATATTCCTTTTTCCACTATTACCCTCTTAGCGCTCCGAATGTCCACTTGCATTTTCTACAGAAAGAGTGATCAGAACTGCGCAATCAAAAGTATGGTTTAACTCTGTTAGCTTAATGAACATATCAGAAATAAGTTTCACACAATGCTTCTGTGTAGTTTTTATTTGAAGATATTATTTTTCCCAATATAGGCCTCTTAGCGCTCAGAATGTCCAATTGCAGTTTCTACAGAAAGAGTGTTTCAGAAAGGCTCAATCAAAAGTAAGGTTCAACTCTGTTAGTTGAATGCACAGAACAGAAAGTAGTTTCATACAATGCTTCTGTGTAGTTTATATTTGAACATATTCTTTTTTCCACTGTTACCCACTTAGCGCTACAAATGTCCAGTTGCGTTTTCTACGGACAGAGTGTTTCAAAACTGCTCAATCAAAAGTATGGTTTAACTCTGTTAGCTGAATGCTCAGATCAGAAAGAAGTTTCACAGAATGCTTCTGTGTAGTTTATATTTGAATATATTCCTTTTTCCACTACTACGCTCTTAGCGCTCCAAATGTCCAGTTGCATTTTCTACAGAAAGAGTGTTCAGATCTGCTCAATCAAAAGTATGGTTTAACTCTGTTAGCTGAATGCACAGATCAGAAAGAAGTTTCACAGAATGCTTCTGTGTAGTTTATATTTGAATATGTTCCTTTTTCCACTGCTACGCTCTTAGCGCTCCAAATGTCCAGTTGCATTTTCTACAGAAAGAGTGTTCAGATCTGCTCAATCAAAAGTATGGTTTAACTCTGTTAGCTGAATGCACAGATCAGAAAGAAGTTTCACCGAATGATTCTGTGTAGTTTATATTTGAAGACATTCCATTTTCCACTATTACCTTCTTAGCGCTCCGAATCTCCACTTGCATTTTCTACAAAAAGAGTGTTTCATAACTGCTCAATCAAAAATATGTTTTATCTCTGTTAACTGAATTTACAGATCAGAAATAAGTTTCACAGAATGCATCTGTGTAGTTTTTATTTGAAGATATTCTTTTTCTCAATGTAGGCCTCTTAGCGCTTAGCATGTCCAATTGCAGTTTCTACAGAGAGAGTGTTTCAGATCTGCTCAATCAAAAGTATGGTTTAACTCTGTTAGCTGAATGCACAGATCAGAAAGAAGTTTCACAGAATGATTCTGTGTAGTTTATATTTGGAGACATTCCTTTTTCCACTATTACCCTCTTAGCGCTCCGAATGTCCAGTTGCATTTTCTACCGACAGAGTGTTTCAAAACTGCTCAATCAAAAGTATGGTTTAACTCTGTTAGCTGAATGCTCAGATCAGAAAGAAGTTTCACAGAATGCTTCTGTGTAGTTTATATTTGAATATATTCCTTTTTCCACTACTACTCTCTTAGCGCTCCCAATGTCCAGTTGCATTTTCTACAGAAAGAGTGTTGAGATCTGCTCAATCAAAAGTATGGTTTAACTCTGTTAGCTGAATGCACAGATCAGAAAGAAGTTTCACAGAATGATTCTGTGTAGTTTATATTTGGAGACATTCCTTTTTCCACTATTACCCTCTTAGTGCTCCGAATCTCCACTTGCATTTTCTACAAAAGAGTGTTTCATAACTGCTCAATCAAAAATATGTTTTATCTCTGGTAACTGAATTTACAGATCAGAAATAAGTTTCACAGAATGCATCTGTGTAGTTTTATTTGAAGATATTCTTTTTCCCAATGTAGGCCTCTTAGCGCTTAGCATGTCCAATTGCAGTTTCTACAGAAAGAGTGTTTCAGAACGGCTCAATCAAAAGTAAGGTTCAACTCTGTTAGTTGAATGCACAGAACAGAAAGAATTTTCACAGAATGCTACTGTGTAGTTTATATTTGAATATATTCCTTTTTCCACTATTACCCTCTTAGCGCTCCGAATGTCCACTTGCATTTTCTACAGAAAGAGTGTTCAGAACTGCGCAATCAAAAGTATGGTTTAACTCTGTTAGCTTAATGAACATATCAGAAATAAGTTTCACACAATGCTTCTGTGTAGTTTTTATTTGAAGATATTATTTTTCCCAATAGAGTCCTCTTAGCGCTCAGAATGTGCAATTGCAGTTTCTACAGAAAGAGTGTTTCAGAAAGGCTCAATCAAAAGTAAGGTTCAACTCTGTTAGTTGAATGCACAGAACAGAAAGTAGTTTCATACAATGCTTCTGTGTAGTTTATATTTGAACATATTCTTTTTTCCACTATTACCCACTTAGCGCTACGAATGTCCAGTTGCATTTTCTACAGACAGAGTGTTTCAAAACTGCTGAATCAAAAGTATGGTTTAACTCTGTTAGCTGAATGCTCAGATCAGAAAGAAGTTTCACAGAATGCTTCTGTGTAGTTTATATTTGAATATATTCCTTTTTCCACTACTACTCTCTTAGCGCTCCCAATGTCCAGTTGCATTTTCTACAGAAAGAGTGTTCAGATCTGCTCAATCAAAAGTATGGTTTAAATCTGTTAGCTGAATGCACAGATCAGAAAGAAGTTTCACAAAATGATTCTGTGTAGTTTATATTTGGAGACATTCCTTTTTCCACTATTACCCTCTTAGCGCTCCGAATCTCCACTTACATTTTCTACAGAAAGAGTGATTCAGAACGGCTCAATCAAAACTAAGGTTCAACTCTTTTAGTTGAACAAACAGAACAGAAAGAAGTTTCACACAATTCTTCTGTGTAGATTTTATTTGTAGACATTCTTTTTCCCAATATAGGCCTCTTAGCGCTCAGAATGTCCAATTGCAGTTTCTACAGAAAGAGTGTTTCAGAACGGCTCAATCAAAAGTAAGGTTCAACTCTGTTAGTTGAATGCACAGAACAGAAAGAAGTTTCATACAATGCTTCTGTGTAGTTTATATTTGAACATATTCTTTTTTCCACTATTACCTACTTAGCGCTACGAATGTCCAGTTGCATTTTCTACAGACAGAGTGTTTCAAAACTGCTCAATCAAAAGTATGGTTTAAATCTGTTAGCTGAATGCTCAGATCAGAAAGAAGTTTCACAGAATGCTTCTGTGTAGTTTATATTTGAATATATTCCTTTTTCCACTACTACGCTCTTAGCGCTCCAAATGTCCAGTTGCATTTTCTACAGAAAGCGTGTTCAGATCTGCTCAATCAAAAGTATGGTTTACCTCTGTTAGCTGAATGCACAGATCAGAAAGAAGTTTCACCGAATGATTCTGTGTAGTTTATATTTGAAGACATTCCTTTTTCCACTATTACACTCTTAGCGCTCCGAATCTCCACTTGCATTTTCTACAAAAGAGTGTTTCATAACTGCTCAATCAAAAATATGTTTTATCTCTGTTAACTGAATTTACAGATCAGAAATAAGTTTCACAGAATGCATCTGTGTAGTTTTATTTGAAGATATTCTTTTTCCCAATGTAGGCCTCTTAGCGCTTAGCATGTCCAATTGCAGTTTCTACAGATAGAGTGTTTCAGAACGGCTCAATCAAAAGTAAGGTTCAACTCTGTTAGTTGAATGCACAGAACAGAAAGAATTTTCACAGAATGCTACTGTGTAGTTTATATTTGAATATATTCCTTTTTCCACTATTACCCTCTTAGCGCTCCGAATGTCCACTTGCATTTTCTACAGAAAGAGTGTTCAGAACTGCGCAATCAAAAGTATGGTTTAACTCTGTTAGCTTAATGAACATATCAGGAATAAGTTTCACACAATGCTTCTGTGTAGTTTTTATTTGAAGATATTATTTTTCCCAAGAGAGGCCTCTTAGCGCTCAGAATGTCCAATTGCAGTTTCTACAGAAAGAGTGTTTCAGAAAGGCTCAATCAAAAGTAAGGTTCAACTCTGTTAGTTGAATGCACAGAACAGAAGGAAGTTTCATACAATGCTTCTGTGTAGTTTATATTTGAACATATTCTTTTTTCCACTATTACCCACTTAGCGCTACGAATGTCCAGTTGCATTTTCTACAGACAGAGTGTTTCAAAACTGCTCAATCAAAAGTATGGTTTAACTCTGTTAGCTGAATGCTCAGATCAGAAAGAAGTTTCACAGAATGCTTCTGTGTAGTTTATATTTGAATATATTCCTTTTTCCACTACTACTCTCTTAGCGCTCCCAATGTCCAGTTGCATTTTCTACTGAAAGAGTGTTCAGATCTGCTCAATCAAAAGTATGGTTTAAATCTGTTTGCTGAATGCACAGATCAGAAAGAAGTTTCACAAAATGATTCTGTGTAGTTTATATTTGGAGACATTCCTTTTTCCACTATTACCCTCTTAGCGCTCCGAATCTCCACTTACATTTTCTACAGAAAGAGTGATTCAGAACGGCTCAATCAAAACTAAGGTTCAACTCTTTTAGTTGAACAAACAGAACAGAAAGAAGTTTCACACAATTCTTCTGTGTAGTTTTTATTTGTAGACATTCTTTTTCCCAATATAGGCCTCTTAGCGCTCAGAATGTCCAATTGCAGTTTCTACAGAAAGAGTGTTTCAGAACGGCTCAATCAAAAGTAAGGTTCAACTCTGTTAGTTGAATGCACAGAACAGAAAGAAGTTTCATACAATGCTTCTGTGTAGTTTATATTTGAACATATTCTTTTTTCCACTATTACCCACTTAGCGCTACGAATGTCCAGTTGCATTTTCTACAGACAGAGTGTTTCAAAACTGCTCAATCAAAAGTATGGTTTAACTCTGTTAGCTGAATGCTCAGATCAGAAAGAAGTTTCACAGAATGCTTCTGTGTAGTTTATATTTGAATATATTCCTTTTTCCACTACTACGCTCTTAGCTCTCCAAATGTCCAGTTGCATTTTGTACAGAAAGAGTGTTCAGATCTGCTCAATCAAAAGTATGGTTTAACTCTGTTAGCTGAATGCACAGATCAGAAAGAAGTTTCACCGAATGATTCTGTGTAGTTTATATTTGAAGATATTCCTTTTTCCACTATTACCCTCTTAGCGCTCCGAATCTCCACTTGCATTTTCTACAAAAAGAGTGTTTCATAACTGCTCAATCAAAAATATGTTTTATCTCTGTTAACTGAATTTACAGATCAGAAATAAGTTTCACAGAATGCATCTGTGTAGTTTTTATTTGAAGATATTCTTTTTCCCAATATAGGCCTCCTAGCGCTTAGCATGTCCAATAGCAGTTTCTACAGAAAGAGTGTTTCAGAACGGCTCAATCAAAAGTAAGGTTCAACTCTGCTGGTTGAATGCACAGAACAGAAAGAATTTTCACAGAATGCTACTGTGTAGTTTATATTTGAATATATTCCTTTTTCCACTATTACCCTCTTAGCGCTCCGAATGTCCACTTGCATTTTCTACAGAAAGAGTGTTCAGAACTGCGCAATCAAAAGTATGGTTTAACTCTGTTAGCTTAATGAACATATCAGGAATAAGTTTCACACAATGCTTCTGTGTAGTTTTTATTTGAAGATATTATTTTTCCCAATAGAGGCCTCTTAGCGCTCAGAATGTCCAATTGCAGTTTCTACAGAAAGAGTGTTTCAGAAAGGCTCAATCAAAAGTAAGGTTCAACTCTGTTAGTTGAATGCACAGAACAGAAAGAAGTTTCATACAATGCTTCTGTGTAGTTTATATTTGAACATATTCTTTTTTTCACTATTACCCACTTAGCGCTACGAATGTCCAGTTGCATTATCTACAGACAGAGTGTTTCAAAACTGCTCAATCAAAAGTATGGTTTAACTCTGTTAGCTGAATGCTCAGATCAGAAAGAAGTTTCACAGAATGCTTCTTTGTAGTTTATATTTGAATATATTCCTTTTTCCACTACTACTCTCTTAGCGCTCCCAATGTCCAGTTGCATTTTCTACAGAAAGTGTGTTCAGATCTGCTCAATCAAAGTATGGTTTAAATCTGTTAGCTGAATGCACAGATCAGAAAGAAGTTTCACAAAATGATTCTGTGTAGTTTATATTTGGAGACATTCCTTTTTCCACTATTACCCTCTTAGCGCTCCGAATCTCCACTTACATTTTCTACAGAAAGAGTGATTCAGAACGGCTCAATCAAAACTAAGGTTCAAATCGTTTAGTTGAACAAACAGAACAGAAAGAAGTTTCACACAATTCTTCTGTGTAGTTTTTATTTGTAGACATTCTTTTTCCCAATATAGGCCTCTTAGCGCTCAGAATGTCCAATTGCAGTTTCTACAGAAAGAGTGTTTCAGAACGGCTCAATCAAAAGTAAGGTTCAACTCTGTTAGTTGAATGCACAGAACAGAAAGAAGTTTCATACAATGTTTCTGTGTAGTTTATATTTGAACATATTCTTTTTTCCACTATTACCCACTTAGCGCTACGAATGTCCAGTTGCATTATCTACAGACAGAGTGTTTCAAAACTGCTCAATCAAAAGTATGGTTTAACTCTGTTAGCTGAATGCTCAGATCAGAAATATGTTTCACAGAATGCTTCTGTGTAGTTTATATTTGAATATATTCCTTTTTCCACTAGTACGCTCTTAGCGCTCCAAATGTCCAGTTGCATTTTCTACAGAAAGAGTGTTCAGATCTGCTCAATCAAAAGTATGGTTTAAATCTGTTAGCTGAATGCACAGATCAGAAAGAAGTTTCACAAAATGATTCTGTGTAGTTTATATTTGGAGACATTCCTTTTTCCACTATTACCCTCTTAGCGCTCCGAATCTCCACTTGCATTTTCTACAGAAAGAGTGTTTCAGAACGGCTCAATCAAAACTAAGGTTCAACTCTTTTAGTTGAACAAACAGAACAGAAAGAATTTTCACACAATTCTTCTGTGTAGTTTTTATTTGTAGACATTCATTTTCCCAATATAGGCCTCTTAGCGATCAGAATGTCCAATTGCAGTTTCTACAGAAAGAGTGTTTCAGAACGGCTCAATCAAAAGCAAGGTTCAACTCTGTTAGTTGAATGCACAGAACAGAAAGAAGTTTCATACAATGCTTCTGTGTAGTTTCTATTTGAACATATTCTTTTTTCCACTATTACCCACTTAGCGCTACGAATGTCCAGTTGCATTTTCTACAGACAGAGTGTTTCAAAACTGCTCAATCAAAAGTATGGTTTAACTCTGTTAGCTGAATGCTCAGATCAGAAAGAAGTTTCACAGAATGCTTCTGTGTAGTTTATATTTGAATATATTCCTTTTTCCACTACTACGCTCTTAGCGCTCCAAATGTCCAGTTGCATTTTCTACAGAAAGAGTGTTCAGATCTGCTCAATCAAAAGTATGGTTTAACTCTGGTAGCTGAATGCACAGATCAGAAAGAAGTTTCACCGAATGATTCTGTGTAGTTTATATTTGAAGACATTCCTTTTTCCACTATGACCCTCTTAGCGCTCCGAATCTCCACTTGCATTTTCTACAAAAAGAGTGTTTCATAACTGCTCAATCAAAAATACGTTTTATCTCTGTTAACTGAATTTACAGATCAGAAATAAGTTTCACAGAATGCATCTGTGTAGTTTTTATTTGAAGATATTCTTTTTCCCAATGTAGGCCTCTTAGCGCTTAGCATGTAAAATTGCAGTTTCTACAGAAAGAGTGTTTCAGAACGGCTCAATCAAAAGTAAGGTTCAACTCTGTTAGTTGAATGCACAGGACAGAAAGAATTTTCACAGAATGCTACTGTGTAGTTTATATTTGAATATATTCCTTTTTCCACTATTACCCTCTTAGCGCTCCGAATGTCCACTTGCATTTTCTACAGAAAGAGTGTTGAGAACTGCGCAATCAAAAGTATGGTTTAACTCTGTTAGCTTAATGAACATATCAGAAATAAGTTTCACAAAATGCTTCTGTGTAGTTTTTATTTGAAGATATTATTTTTCCCAATAGAGGCCTCTTAGCGCTCAGAATGTCCAATTGCAGTTTCTACAGAAAGAGTGTTTCAGAAAGGCTCAATCAAAAGTAAGGTTCAACTCTGTTAGTTGAATGCACAGAACAGAAAGGCGTTTCATACAATGCTTCTGTGTAGTTTATATTTGAACATATTCTTTTTTCCACTATTACCCACTTAGCGCTACGAATATCCAGTTGCATTTTCTACAGACAGAGTGTTTCAAAACTGCTCAATCAAAAGTATGGTTTAACTCTGTTAGCTGAATGCTCAGATCAGAAAGAAGTTTCACAGAATGCTTCTGTGAAGTTTATATTTGAATATATTCCTTTTTCCACTACTACTCTCTTAGCGCTCCAAATGTCCAGTTGCATTTTCTACACAAAGAGTGTTCAGATCTGCTCAATCAAAAGTATGGTTTAACTCTGTTAGCTGAATGCACAGATCAGAAAGAAGTTTCACAGAATGATTCTGTGTAGTTTATATTTGGAGACATTCCTTTTTCCACTATTACCCTCTTAGCGCTCCGAATCTCCACTTGCATTTTCTACAGAAAGAGTGTTTCAGAACGGCTCAATCAAAACTAAGGTTCAACTCTTTTAGTTGAACAAACAGAACAGAAAATGTTTCACACAATTCTTCTGTGTAGTTTTTATTTGAAGACATTCTTTTTCCCACTATAGGCCTCCTAGCGCTCAGAATGTCCAATTGCAGTTTCTACAGAAAGAGTCTTTCAGAACGGCTCAATCAAAAGTAAGGTTCAATTCTGTTAGTTGAATGCACAGAACAGAAAGTAGTTTCATACAATGCTTCTGTGTAGTTTATATTTGAACATATTCTTTTTTCCACTATTACCCACTTAGCGCTACGAATGTCCAGTTGCATTTTCTACAGACAGAGTGTTTCAAAACTGCTCAATCAAAAGTATGGTTTAACTCTGTTAGCTGAATGCTCAGATCAGAAAGCAGTTTCACAGAATGCTTCTGTGTAGTTTATATTTGAATATATTCCTTTTTCCACTACTACGCTCTTAGCTCTCCAAATGTCCAGTTGCATTTCCTACAGAAAGAGTGTTCAGATCTGCTCAATCAAAAGTATGGTTTAACTCTGTTAGCTGAATGCACAGATCAGAAAGAAGTTTCACCGAATGATTCTGTGTAGTTTATATTTGAAGATATTCCTTTTTCCACTATTACCCTCTTAGCGCTCCGAATCTCCACTTGCATTTTCTACAAAAAGAGTGTTTCATAACTGCTCAATCAAAAATATGTTTTATCTCTTTTAACTGAATTTACAGATCAGAAATAAGTTTCACAGAATGCATCTGTGTAGTTTTTATTTGAAGATATTCTTTTCCCCAATATAGGCCTCTTAGCGCTTAGCATGTCCAATAGCAGTTTCTACAGAAAGAGTGTTTCAGAACGGCTCAATCAAAAGTAAGGTTCAACTCTGTTGGTTGAATGCACAGAACAGAAAGAATTTTCACAGAATGCTACTGTGTAGTTTATATTTGAATATATTCCTTTTTCCACTATTACCCTCTTAGCGCTCCGAATGTCCACTTGCATTTTCTACAGAAAGAGTGTTCAGAACTGTGCAATCAAAAGTATGGTTTAACTCTGTTAGCTTAATGAATATATCAGAAATAAGTTTCACACAATGCTTCTGTGTAGTTTTTATTTGAAGATAT